>NC_065408.1:6494297-8994297 GCF_024362695.1 Pectinophora gossypiella | reverse complement strand
CATTTATATTTTTTATGGGGGGCAGAATGTTCCTCATTGTGGCTCCTACCTATTAAGTTCTTTGCTTTTTAAATGGCAGTGCCTGATCCAGGAATTCGAGAGCAACTAATACTTATGTCTTAATATTTTTAAATGATTGAAACTAGTATGGAATGCAAATGTAGTACAAGTACCTGGTGTAGTGTAGTACTTTTTTTTAAAGTATGTAAAAGTACACTTTTACTCCACTAACCCGCAGTGGAGCAGCGTGGTGGAGTATGCTCCATACCCTCTCCGGTTGATTGAGAGGACGCCTGTGCCCAGCAGTGGGACGTATATAGGCTATTTATGTTATGTATGTAAAAGTGAAAAGTTTGTTTTCTGTTCATTCATATTTTATAGTAGGAGTTTAAGATTAAATCATAACTTTAAAATGTGACTTATCATTACACTCTTATTCGTATTGTTGAGAGACAATTTGCTCTGATATTTCCACTAGTACACTTGTGAATTTGACTTGTCTCGTTCGACCCTGGTATAAAATAGCTATTGCATTCTTCCTTTGTGATTGTAAAAGGCAACGTAGAAGCATCCGGCTGAGAAAACACTTTTATTTGCCGATGTGACTATCGGAATCACTATCCAGTGTACTTACATTGTTTTTCAAACATGTTGTTTTTAATAAGTTTCAACTTATTGAAATTATTATAATAAGTGCCTGCTAACCGCAACTTCGTAATAGACTTGCTTTATCGTTTTTTTTACAATCTTCACAATCTTCTTCTATCGTTTGGGTTGTGAAGTGAATTGCCAACCTTATCAACCCTGGTGTCAGGGTTATTATTGAACCGCCAAAGGTCCCTGGCATGGCTCATGTAACTACTACGTACTTATATCAGTAAGTAGTAATCAGGACCAACGGCTTAACGTGCCTTCCGAAACACGGATCATCTTCCTTTCAGACAGCCTGTAATGTCCCAACCAAACTCACATCACAAACTAATTTTTGTGGTATGTCCCCACCGGGATTCGAACCCGGAACCTTCGGAAAATTAAAACAATAAGCAAATAATAATAATAATAAAATAACACTAAATACCATCAGATAAATATTAAAGTTTGAAGTTACCTACAGTCCCCTTAGTGACTCGCATCATCGAAATATGTTGAATGATGCATTTTGCGCATGCGCGATATGAGGGTCTAACGTTGAATGCGTGGGGGCGTTTGCGCTGCACCCACGACAAAAATGACAACTTTTTGCCCTCTTCACAATGCGCTTCAATCATACCCACGTCACCGTTTATATACGCGCAAATTATGCGCTCTCTACTGAATAAAACTAATAATACCGTCGAATTAGAATTGACAAAGCTCTTGACAGTTTCTAGTCATGGTGAGTTTGTTTATTGGCGGCTTTGCGACTGTTTGATGAGCAAACTTAGGGCGTGATATAAACACTTGATTTCAAGTGACTCGCTCGAAATTGTGCAAAGGCGCACAAAATATCATACCACAAGTCATTCAAAATCTCGAAACGTGGTTTTTGAATCTCAATCCTTTCGTGTGTATAACTGGATCGCTGATTTGTTTATTTCTTATAATATACATCTTCTGAGTAAGCTCGCTACATCGTTGACACTGTCTTATCCTCTTTGAGAGGGAAGATGGTGTCAAGTGCAAACGCATTCCAATTAAAAATATCTGTCGTGTGTATATTTTTCCTGCATTTTCGTATCGAGGACTATCATTATTATAAATTATTATTTTTTGTACAAGCTATAAATACCAATATAGTATATATCACGAAGAATTTGATCTCACATTAGTACTTAGATCCCACTAGTTTCGCCATGATACCTACATTTCAGTAACTAGTGAGACAATGACACACTTTTTTCAAATCTCTTGAATAGACAAATTAGTATGGTTGATTTTATTAATAATATATTTAATAATCGTTAATAATTTTGTATTCAATATAGGTAAATATATTATTATTACAATGTATACGCCATCCCACTTTAGGGAAAGGCGCAAAATAAAGAAAAGGGAGTAAAAAGACATAAAAAGGGAGGTTATAATGTTTAAGTGACAGTAATTTTATGTAGAGTAAAAACAGTGCTTTGGTATTTGCTGCAGAAGAAAGCAATTCGTCGAAATTAAAAATCTTTTTCGCCGTTTCTAATGTGAAATTAGGTTGATATGTTACTCGCTAGCTGGAGCAATTTAATTTTTACATTCATAATCGCGAAGGGCGCGGACCCTCTCAGGGCTCGTATTGCCATTGGTTCGCTGTCGGAGGGACGACGTGCGCGACTCGGGGGGTGCCCAACACACGCGCAGCCAATCAATTCGCTAGTTTTTTAAATAAAGAACACAAAAATGATAAAAAACGAACACGCTTTTATTGTCCCACATACGGTGCACTTACCCTTATGTATCGTGTTTTATGATGATTGATGATTCTTAGCTCTAGTAAGCGTATACAGACATCTGACAACACATGTCTATTACATTTTTGAGTAATTTCGTTTTAAAGAAATAGAGATCAAAGGTCCCCTCTTAGTTCTCTGTTTAATGTTTGATCTGACTCAGAACATTATTCTGATTACGGACATTTTTTTTTCTACAGTTTTATATATTATTTGTGCTTTTTTTTTTTATTTTTACAATAGTTACCAATATTATTAAAAGTTGTCGTCTTATACGTTTGTATGTAGCAGTTTGCCAATTATGACTAAATGTTTGATAATATCATGGAGTAACTAGTATACGACAACAATGCTACGTAGTAGAATATTATCAGCGATTCTATTAGAATAATAAGAAAGTGAGAAAATCCAACTAGAACTTAATCACTAGCGACATCTATACGGCTATATGAAAATTCCAACGATAGAGAAAGCTTTACAGAGTGTTACAATGACTCTATGCAAGGGAAAGGTGGTTCAATGAAGTTCCACTAGATGGCAGTTGATTCCAAAATATTTTTGATATTTTTTTTTGTCTTACAGAAGTCAGTAATATACCGCATTATAAAACAGATCGGATTCTATTTTATAATGTTGAAATTAGTTAAGCTCTGAGAGAGATTCCGTCCAATATTATTAATCAACTCTTTTTAAATGATACGACTAATACGCATAGGTACGCAAACGAATTGTATTTTTTTAGGTTATTAATAAGTTTTTGAAATACTTGTACCACGTTTTGTGGTTGTACAGCACACTGTGTAATAAACATTACCGTAGCCTTATCTCACTAAGTGGAAATATGGTTCCTGGTAAAGTAAATTACCCCCGGTTTATGTTCCTAGACTAGACCAGACGGAGCATAAAATTGGCGAGTGTCGGTGCCGGTTGTAGTGCATCGTGAGTGTGTAACGGGCAGGCTGGGCGGGTGATTTACCAAGATGATGGTGCGCGGGCGCCGCGCGGCGTGCGCCGGCCGGGCCGCGGCTCCAGGGCGAGGGCCGGCTAACGGGACCGCATGTTTCGATTTCGTAGAGCATTTCTCCGCGCAGTCCCGTTATTCGCCCGAAAGTACTTTTGTTGCTTGCTCGCACTCGCTGCGCTGGCGCTCGACTCGAGCTCGCTATGACCGATCGCTCGGGTTCACCGTATTGAGAACACAACACCACTGCTGTTTACTTGCCATTATGATTGTTCTAGACGTGAGCTACCTTTACAAAATTACAAAGACAAAATGCTGAGTTTAGCTGAGAACAGTAACCTTTTACTTACAGTTATGTTTGGACATATTTTGCATAAACGCTATCGTTCGCGTCATTGGCTTTGAGTTTATGTAATGTCAACAAAGAACGAGGTACCTATAACAAGACATTTAATAAAAAAGGAATCGAATGCATGAGATAAGTCGATAAAATTTAGTGGGAAGTTGTGTAAGCGAGTGGCCTTGTAGTGAGTGCGGGTCGATGACTGCGCGGATGATGTTTACCTTATCGACAGAGTGAGCGTAACCATCGAAAGTTCCAGCCGAAACTTTGTGCCCAAAAATGTCAGTGCTACTTTTTATTTAGAGCGGCTACTATACTACATAGCTCGACATAACTAGCACGAACCACGTGGATTCAAAACGCTGAAAATATAGTAGAAATAAACCGAATTTGTACTTTCATGAGTATGATGTTTAAATATTTTTTAATTGATACACATACCTACATACCTAAACTCACGCCCGTAATCCCTAATGGGATAGGCAGAGCAACAAGAGAGAGTTTTCAGTTGACATAAAATAAATTCTATGTGTAGCGCTAAGGTTGCTTCGGTAAGTATAGATATTTTCATGAACTATTAATTTAGTTCATTTTAATATTATATTTGTAGCTTATTTTTCAAATTATATAATTAAATGGTATTTCAGTGAAATGAATTAATTGATGTCAAACTTTTTCTAGCAATAACGAATACTGATTAGCTTTAATCGCTATTCCTACTACAACATAGCCCCCCGGCACCGCATGAGTTTTTCAAACTATGTATTTATTAACGAGTAGGTACTTTTACACAGTACTGACAACCCTCAGCAAAAAAAACTGATGGGTTTTTGTCCAAAAATCGTGTACGTAGGAATATTCCACGGGTGGTGGCTGTTGGCAGCGGTGGTGATGCGTAGCGGCGATCAGTGTTGCCACCATAATGCCACAAATCAGGGCTAAGTCATACTTCAGGCTTCTGACAAAGTCTGTAGTCCGCGAATGTAACAGCGTGGATTCTCTCAGGGGTTTCCTAAAACCCACTTCTTAATTCTTGCATCAGTTTTGTTACTTTCTAGTCCCAAACTCTTAAAAACTTAAAAAAAAATGGTAAGTTTAGTATCTTATTATTGTAAGAAGTGTATTTTCATTTAAATGTATGCTTGTCCACGCTATCTGCGCTCTCCTCGTTAATTCATTGCTCTCACATGTCTACTGGAAGAAATTTCTGCTATAACTCACCCCGGATACTTCATACAAATAACATCGTTTTACACAGTCACTACACATTTTTTTTATTTTTTATGTTATTATGGCAATGGGTCGCTTAGGACTACGACCATTCTGCCAGTGTCGAAGTGATCAGAAAACAAACTGAAAAAATTTGACAGGTTAATTAATTTTAAACTGTAGGTAGAGAGCTAAACCTTGAGTTAACCTGCAACAAGACAAACACTACACATTGAAATTATCATCACGCGCAACTGTGTGTGTGACGTCTGACGGCTGCCGATTACAATACCTAATTTCACCGTCATTACTTACTTAGGTAGGTAGTATTACTTACGAAAGATGCTTTTATAATAATCAGTTAATATTTATTTATTTCTTTACCACACAAATGACAAACAAAAAGATTTGAACAATGAAGGTTCACAATACAAAGAAATATTCTTTACACTTAAAAAAATACTGAATTAATTAATTGCAGACTAAACTATGTCCGAGGTAGGGTGAGGTAAACCTAGCTCAGCCGCTGATGGGGAGCGAAGAGTTGCCGTTCTAAGATACGTAGTATTAGGTATGCGTTATTCTATGGTTATAAATAAGTTGAGCCCTTGTCGTATTTTGTTTCTGTGTTGTTCTGTGTCCAATCAATTTTAAAATAAATATTAATAATCAAAAGTTAATATAAATTGAAATAGCGCTGATACACGTTGATATGAGCAGACGGTAAATTGAAAAATGTTATGCAATGCTACTATAGTAACGAATAACACATCAATGCAAGTGGGTATTTAAACACGTATTTTCATTATTTGTAGTGTTAGTATATTTAAGTACTAATATATGAATTTCATACTAATATATGAATTTTTGTATGGTGTATTTTTTCATTTTAAAATCAAATTAAGATCGGAAAATTTAATAATGACGTTGCGATCCATCCACCTTCCCATTTAAAGACCTACTAAAGTTTAACAATCAAATATACTGATATTTTTAAACGCCGTATTAAAATTAAAAATTAACGAAAAAATGCTAGATACAGCTGGTTTATGATTGATCTGGCAACACCGACAACGAGACCGCGAGGCAGCGAGGCGCGAGCGAGGCTTGTGCGGTGACGTAACCGCGCGGTTCGATACTCTCGAAAGGCTGCGGGGTCGACGGCCGCTAGACGCGGAACTGCCTACGCTGCTCAATTAAACATTCCGCATTTACATTACATTGCTCAAGTACTAGGTACCAAAGCTGCAACAATTGATACAAGATTGACAGGGATATGTTACTAAGTAAGTCTATCTAAATATTATGATTTCTAAAACATTAGAAGATGTTTTTTCTTGAATTTCATTATGTCATAAACATGTCTGTACATTATTATAGATGATCATCTACTAATGTCACTAAATTCCAGCTAGGCAACGAGTCCCGAAATACACGAGAAAATCCAGAAAGGTGATGATAGAAGGCACATAATTATTTCTTTTTAAGTGATTGTGCAAAGATGCCTAATTGAATAAAGATAGTACTGTAAGCTTAATTGTTTTATGAAATATAAAGGCTTGTAGGTTTGCACTATACCCTAAAAGTACTCTTGTAGAAACCTTATCAAGATACGTTCATAAAGCGGAGTTATATATTTATCAGTATTACATAAAGTTTTAAAATATAACTAAATAAACTGCAGACACTTTCCTTGAACAAAGAAATAAATGTACATAAACATCAAGAAATACCGTAGCGACCACGTCAGTGTTGGCAAAAGTAAATAAGGTACATGCAATAACGATGGTAGTGAGAGGCGGAGGGCCTTCGAGAGCGAGTTACACAAGAAGGGTTACAAAACTGTGGCAATGAACGCGCATGAACCTGAACCTTGCGAACCGCTAGTCGCCGGTGGCGCCAGCTGCCCTCAACCTTCACCGGGCGCAAGCGCAATATGCACATGCATTCTGCACGCTTCTAACACAGGCGTGACGCGGTTGTTACTTCTACACATCTATCTCTGTTTGCCGTCATTGTTGCTATATCAACAGTAAAACTTAAATCTGAAGTGAAGTTTAAAGTTTTAAAAGTTATATTACAGCAACTTCCCAAAAGAATCTCTGTTTATTTCTGTACCTGAAACAAAACAAAAGACTTGGTTAATTTCAAAATCGGTACCTATATATTTTTTATTAGATGAAAGTATCTTCCTTTTAAATTTTATAATGGTCGTCAAAAAATATAATTGGTAATCACTTTTATCATATTCAGGAAATGATCTTTATTACATATCTGGCATAAAACACAGAAAGAAATAGCTACTAACCCAATTTTAACACTTCGGCAACTGTTCAAATACATAGAAAATAAATAAAAACCATTATTATAAGTTAATTCCTTTCACACATTTATTAATACATTAGGTGTCATCTAAGACTCTTCTGGAAGTCAAATGTATTGTACAAATTATAAAATGCCATCGTCGTAAACTTTACAACTTTACTTAAATTGTACGCTTGTGCATTTTATAACATAGCAGACAGGTTGCCAACTCCTGGCACGGAAACAGCCTACGTGGAGATCAGTGCGCGCGGGCAATGCGGAAACAAGGGTTTTTGCCCACTCCCGCGCCGCTCCCGACTCCATCACCTATTAATACCACGATTATTACGTCAACGATGGCGATTGGTATGCCATTGGAAATTAAATTAGTGTGGATTATGTTCGTGGGGTATGTTTATGAAAGATAATCAGTTTTACTTATTAGGTACAAAAATAACAGATTTAAGTATTATAATAATATAATTACATACAATAGTATAAAGAATTAAAAGGGAGCCGTGGTAGCCCAGTTGATAGAACGCTTGCTTCTCACTTTGTGATCGCAGGTTTGAGTCCAGCACAGGCCTAAAGTAATGTCGAATTTGTTTTCGAATTCATGTTTGGATCATTATCACGTGCTCAACGGTGAACTAAAATAACATCGTGAGGAAACCCATATTCCCGAGAAATGCATTTTCGGAGGTATGTGACCTAAGCTGTACTGGGCTGGTTTTCCCTTCGCGGGTTGAAAGGTCAGACAGGCAGTCGCTTCTGTAAAAAACCAGACCTGTCAAATCTTCAGGTTAGGTAAGCGGACCTGTGAAAAACGGGATAACGGGAGAAGATGAGTTTAAAAGTAAAAACATATTTTCTACGTACTTAAAAATAAATAAATATGTTTTTACTTTTACTTCGATTTACCATAATAAGTCTTGATTTATATTTACATAAACCTATTCAAAATATTAATGTTTCACACTTGATATAATAAAACTATATAATCAAATCATTCGAGGTAGAAAATCAAATAAGGCACAAAGCAACAAGAAATGATAGGCGGTGTTTGTTCAAGTGTTGAGAAAAAGAAAATTGTACGTAGCGAGTGATTGATACCCGTACAGAAGACATCAACGCGCGCGGCACGCCGCCCCGCGCGCCTGCCACGCATACACTGGAACAAACATTTGGAAATGGCAATAAAGGGCATGTTTTATTAATGTACGACTTCTTAATATATCATTAAGAATGTTATTATGTTTATATTATTATGTTTATGCGGCTTAAAACAGCTAATCTTGTTTCTTAAATTAATAGTTCGCTATTTTTGCGCCTCATTTAGAAGCTTGTTCACATAAACTGCTGTGTTATTAAAGTATTTTATATCCGTACAAAACAATAACTTATATTTTAATCTACATTAAACTCTCTCCTCTTATTTCTATCCCAAACCTCGGGTGAGAGCTTTCAGCACTCCTCATTTCCGGCCCAGTAGTTACTACCATCTGAGGCAAACCTACAATAAGTCACATAAAAATAATTTAATCCTAAACCAATTCCTTGACTTATTTATAAGACAATACGCGTTAGCGATCAGCGTTTATATTTAATATATCTCCAGTCTTCCTATCTTGTTTGTTGCAAGTTATTTGACAAGCATCTCAAAGATGTTTTACATACAAAGAAAGACATATCACCTACACAAATTACGTGGCGAACTGACATAGTTCTTTTTGAAAAGCTCGCGCATGTATTAACACGCAATGTGAAACATTTTTTGCCATTCACGGTGCAACCATTGAATTGAGACAAAGGTCCGCGAGCGTCAACCTCCGCAGCCGTTAGGCCTCGTATCCACTAGGGAACAAATATTAGGTACAAATGCGACAAATATTTATATTTTAATGTTTATAGCGCACTATTTATTTACAAGAGCATAGGCAATTTTTTAAAATTACAGGTTAAAAAATGAAAAAACCAAAGTAACAATTTTTACAAATAATAATAAAATATATATTAAAAAATATTAACAATTATTAGGTAAGCGGACCCTGTAAAAAACGGGACAATGCTAGGTAGATGATGACGATATTAAATAACAACACAATGAAAAAATAATAACATAAAATATCACTTGGTACAGGTACTTTTAACCGCATCGCAATTTACCACGCGGAGGGATTGTGATCAAAACACGCACCACGACATAGGGAACTATTTAGCGAAATCTCCGGCGACACTTGTCGCCGAACATTAGTTGGTCCCTAGTGAAGACGAGGCTTTATACTATACAGTCAACTTGTTTGGCAAACAGGAAGTGACTCCAACAACTGAGACAATACGGGAAAACTGTAATCTTCTTACACGAACGCTATTACCCTTATGTCACATGATTGGTCTTTTGGTTTGGTAATAATATTGGTTGCCACATTTTAGGTGATGTTTAAAATACGCTAACCTAATCATGCTTTTTTGTGTCTGTTACAGGAAGACGAAGCTACAATACTGAAAACGAAAACACTTCAGAAGAGAGTAGGGAGTACTGTGGATAATTCCTCTAGTAGATGAAGGGTGGACCCAATAGGTGTACGTAGCCGTATAGGTACCATGTTGAGTGCCAACGTTTTATTTACTTATAAAAGTAAATAATGTTGTAAAAAGATTAGATGACTCTTATCTGATCAATTGCTTATCTATTCGCAATGTAGAGTACAATAAATACGCATTTTCAAGTATGATTTGTGCAAAAATTCTAAGAAAATATTGTAAGTGTAAAGTAGAATATTAGCTTAACATATTGGCGCCAATACGGTAGCTTGCCATCGCTAGTGGTTTCGCGCCAAACATCGCCGTCGCGAGGTCGATGACCCCGCCACATGCTCGTAAAAAGTAAAACCTCCGCATCGCCAATAACATCACAAAATATTCTTGTTTTTCAACCAATATTTAATCTACTGACGAGCGGGAATGACATGGAAATGCTAATTGGAAATTATGTAAAACTGCAAGGGTTGATAAAACACGTGCGTCTAATGTCCCGTGCAAAGTATACAATCTGTTCAATGTTTATTCGTCTGTGATAGGAATAAAATTGGTTTCAATTTGAATTTTGTATATTTTTAATTAAAAATTTAAATAGATACATCAGATGAATAGACAGATTTAGAGCACACGCCAATCAAAGCTTCGTTACCAAATTAAAACTCAGTTTAATCGAAAAAGTTGCGCGGAGAGCTTTTGATTCGGTTCATTTCCCTCAAAAGCGAGATTTGATGTTGCCGTTAAAAATAAAGAAGTTAAATATCCATTGCTGAGTGAACGTAGATGAAAAGTGAATCAACCTGACGTTTTGTTGCGCGGCCACTGCCGGTCGTCGACCTCACAAATTTTCGTTTCGTTGGTTGCGGCGTAGTGTGCGTCCCCCTCCCCCTGCACACTCCCCATGCCTCCCATTCGCCAACTTGGTCGATCACGACAAGGCATACAATCAGCCAAAGTTCTAGGACAAAAAATAGATTTGCTAAAAAATAGACTAGGTTAGATTATCTCTAAATAGAAAGACAAACATGTACCTTATTTCTGATCTGCGCACAATGAGTACGCGTCAAATTACTTGATATAACGACTATGATATTCATACTTATTTTGACATGTTCATTATACAAAAAGTTCTTTGAACGCTATTGAAAAGGTGCAAAAGCGATAAAGCTTGGAGCTTAAAAGAGTTAATAGAAACCGGATGTTGATCCGCAAATATGAAATCTTACTCTTTTAGCGCTTTCAACAAACCACAATGGAGTTTTTCATAATTTCTCTGATACCCGTTTCCGGGAAACGTTGGCGATATCAAAGAGCGATGGCAGCGAGGTAGTGGAGCGAATAGGCGAATAGAGTCGCGAGCGCGGCCAGGCCTTGTCAATGACCTCTATTTCGCCATCGAACGCGAACGTTACAAAACGACCGGCGATGATTCGCGTCACGCCCGAAATTATACGCCCCGAAGCACAATATTTAAATACCCAAATGTAACACAATATTTATTTTACTAGCTCTTCCTGTATAAGTAACTTAGGCAAATGGACAAGGGTTAAATTTGTGTGGTAATTAATATTCATAACATCACGCGTTTGTTGGTACATAAAATAAGCGATGAAACATACATAAATTCAATCCTAAGGGTGAACGTTACTTTTCAATGTATCATCATTATACCCCGCTTTTAATGAGTATGGATACTTGCAACCATTTGTAACTTAAGTTACAACACCATCATAAAGATTTGCGTTTTGTTGACCTCTTAAAATTAGATATAAGACTTCTTAATGAATGGTTGCTTTCCAACAATACAAGTACGTAACTGTATAAATGATGGGGCGGCAACGTTTACCTAAGACCTAAACACATCATAAAGATGAATGACAATCATTTTTTATAATTATGATTTATTGGCCTAAACCATTGTTGGCCATGACATATTTTGTCTTGGATAAATAATTGTCAACAAGGAGCAACGGTGCGCGCGCGCAAATTCAGAATGGCTGGGATGTGAGGCTCGTGTACCCTCTAACCTTCAGATGTATGACGTCATTGGTAGATTGACAGTTTAGTGAGTAGGCCAGCCACCACGGAAGACACCGGTTCACCATGGTTCAACGTGACACTTTCCGACGTCATAAGCAACTTTCCTACAAGCAATGCGCTTGCGCCGCCAGCGCCGCCCGTTGCGGACGGCGGCCGCGGGAAACAACGCGCGCTACTTTTCTACTAAATAATTAATTTATGCCTATGACTTTTCTTCGCTTCTACGCCGGTGCAGTGCTACTTGTTCAAATGATAGAAAGTATGATAAAATTTATGTAACATAAAATGGCGCATCTCATTGTATCAAATTGTTTATAAGCGTATCTTTTTACGACTCTCATATACTTACTTAAGTACTTTAAACATATAGGTTTGCTTTAGACCACAATCTTATTCAATGATAAGCAGCGACAACCGAAGGCAGAACACGCTTACCTACCTTGTAAATCCCGAAATCATTCTAAGATTAGAGACAGGTCCGATGCTACAAGAATCTACCTACTTATGTACGATAAGGTGCAAAAAAAATCCAATCAGTTTCTTGCAAAGTAATAAATTAACTGGTTGCACTTAAGACCTCCTGGTTACATGTGGTTTCTGTAATAGACCAAAAACACCAACAAAAACATAAATTTTATAATTATGACAACTAATGGTTCATAATATCACCACTGTTTACAAATAATTCTCTGGGTTCAGTGACTGAACTTTTACTCTTTGATTGTACGTATTCAATATACATATTTAAAAATTGATTCAATGTGTTTAAAACCAGATCACTTAAATCTGTAGACATAAAATACTTATCCCTAAAAGTAAAATCCGAAGTCATGAGATGGCAGATAAAGCCACCGAGTAAGTCAGGATTTTAATTTCCAGTTATGCGTTGAGCGGAACGATGAAATCTTTACGACTTGGAATAAACGAACCACCTTACGTAACCGAAGGTCCTGACCACTCTTATTGGAAACATTCAGTTTAATTCTTATTACTACTTGCACGGGACGTTGGTTTTATATTCTACCTTGCAAAGAAAATACTGACAGTGATTAATTAACTATAAGATTATAGAGGCAATACAATTCCCACATAGTTCTAGGATAGAGTTTTAAAAGTTTATAGGAATTATTACAGAGGGTCGGGTTGAGTCAGTCTGATATCTTCACCTATTAACTTCAACAATCACTGAAATCCAATGTAAAATATGCAATTGTGGTAGGTAATCAGTACAGACAAAAACAATAATGGATGGAGACGCAGTTTACTGCAAGATAGTCCACACTTCCTCACGTGACAGACAAATACTCTCTCATACTAACTGTATGCGTTACCTATATGCATACATGTTTTAAATAAGACAATCATTGCGAACGACTCCGAAGGAAAATATAAATAAATATCATCATAATAATGTAAGCACATACATTTGGATTGTAAGATATTCCCTCTCTCCGAACGAACGGCCAGTTTGTCCAGGAAGTGAGTACGTTATGTACTCGCTATAGAATCCTCGAGGAGGGGTCGATGACTGCGACTTGTTCGGGAACGAAAGAGACAGGGTCCTTTCTAAATACCTGATAATTGTGAGCATTCAAACACGTTTTAGTACACCAAAGATGATATCATTTAAGTTAAAAAGTAAAACATTTTTTTCGTCATCGTTGTTTATTTACTCTAAAGACAGAGTAACTAACACAAGATTAATTTAATGAGTCAACTGTGCAATTATTTTCTCTTTTTATTTATTCTATGTACTTAGGTACATAACACATACACCTGCCCTGGTGGGGTCATTTGGAATCAATCTTCTGAATCATTTTTGTATTTTTTTAAAAATAGTATGACTTAAGTACTTATTTGTTTAGATACAAAGTCTCTTTACAATCCATCAAAAAAACCGAACGACAGTTATTTAAATAGACAAGCCAGCGGAGCAAACTAATCACAGCGCCCTTCATAACCTAACCTAACATAAAGCGTATCGCATTAGATGCATTTGTCATGACGTGCCCGATTCGGGCCAAACATCCCGCCTTCGAGCCGCGGGGTACCGGGATGTAACGGTACCAGTCCTTTCTTTTTACTTTTTTCTCGCCTAGGACCGGCTAAGGCATGCGTTCACTTTTAATGACGCCCCCAACTTTTTTGGACCCATATTTTTTACGATAAGTTCCGTAGGCTTGGAGAGAGCTTTAAATGGACAATATTTAACATTGTCATCCATAAATACTTAAAGAATGACCAACAGGAACGTCTTAGTAATATTTAGGATAAAATATCTCTATAAGTATAATGTTCATGTTCGTTTCAGTAGTTGCCGGTTACGATCCTGCCGCAGATTTAGCTTTTAACTTACGAAAACTGATTCCGTTTAGGTATAGACGATGAACTTGACAAGAAATTTAAAAGCGTTTATTTACATTGATCCTCCAAAAGTAGAGATTACTGAAAAAGTAAGCATACCAAAACCAAAAGTGATGTAAGATACTTTTGGGAGACAAGAAGATTAGTGGCGATATCTGTATTAGTAGTAACAAATTTTTAATTTTATTTTGTCCAGAGTAGTTTCCAAATAAAACTTTTTAAACAATGTCAAGGAATGTCTCTTGTCATTCATTGGTTGATTTACAACTTGTCAAAAAACAATGTGCCCACACGGGCAGCAGCTACCTTGTGGTCACACCGAAGGTCCTTTATTTGCTCACCCTTTGTGCGAGTAACGGGAGAACAAGGGACGTTATGACGCTTTTGTGACGTCACGACGTCGCTGCAGTTTTTAACAAAAATACACTTTTGCCGTCATGCAAGCCCCGTTACAAAATAACAGTTCCCGGAGTAAACCGGGACCCATAGTAATCGTCACTTCTAAGAACGAACGGACCTTTAAACAACAATAGATTAGGGAGATATATGACTGGTCATTATTCTTGCTCTGTGACCAATTTGAGGTTTTAAATACAATATTACAGGGAGGAGGCTACACTTTTTGGTTTACAGTTATTGGTGGGTTGCTCCTGTGGCTTTATCTAAATATGGCATAGAAATAACGGGACGATATATCAGAGTTAGTTCACGAGATTCGATCAAGATCTGGCAGTTGTTATTTGTCTGAGAGTAAACAAACGTAACTTAGGTGACGCCGGAAAAAAATCTAAGTCTATTTGTGACGATGTGGAATGTATATAAGTATGGAACCAAAGGAATATGCATACCTATGTGACATCTAGACTTGGCGCACTTTGGTAATTTCTATAGCATTTTTGGATACCATAGTGACCATTTCAGCAGTTACATCTATAGGACATAAATTAAGTTCTTTTCGACTACTGTACAGGTGCCAGACAATCAAAATTCTTCCCTAAAGGCAAAGTACGCATTGTCAGAGATTTTTAGTTTTATATGGAGTTATGATCACTAAAACAGCACAGATAAGGCGGATTTTCGTTTTGACAATTTTAATTGGGTACGTAATATCTGCTTTCAGCTTTAATTTTGCTACCCTATTATGGCATCTTGCCTGCTGAGTCGTAATGATGAAATGAGTACTTAGTGAGTATAACGTACATTTTGTCATGTTACGTTTTGCAATACAAATACTTGCAAATTGCGGGCGATAAAAAATATATTGTACGTAGACGTGTTACACCAAAAGCAGATGCCAACGCCATGTTGCCAATAAGTAAAAAAGGCGACATGGTGGGGGCGATCTAGAAATTCTGTAACAGCATCAACTGTGCGATTCAATTAACATACTACCCGTGCGTGCAAATGTTGAGTTTTTTGTAAGTTGTACTGTTACGTCTAACAAAAGAAAGGGGTTTAATAGAGGATGCAGAAAAAGCCTGTGATTGCTTAACCCATATCCGGTATTTGGGCCACTTCGGAGCATATGGCCACATAACCCTTTGGCCCCGTTATACCGCACCATTAGAGAACAGTTGCACTATTAATACAATAGTTTACCGTTTTTTGTACATATCGAAAAAAAAATATTCCATATTCACCAGGTGATGGTTTACATTTTAAACAAGCGACATGTGTGTTATGATCTTATTATGTAATATTAAGTTATTGGTTCGTGAAAATTAATTAATCCTATCGACAAATAGTACCCGTTCTTTGTCTAGTTTTGGATAAATCGATACATTTCTATAATAACTGAAATCTCAAATTAAGAATAGAATAAGAGAGAATAAGTTTATTTGCCAGAAAACAGTACAATAACATGTTGTTACAATTTTGTCACCAGTGTTTTCAGATTACATGTAAGCATGCAAAATCAAATTGTCGTTAATATAATGGTTGTTTTGTAAGAGTTTATAACCTTTCCAATACATATAAACTTCTACGGGCAAAGAAGCGATTAGAATAATTCTTTTCACTTTTCGCGTGGAGAGTGGCGAGAGAGCGGGAGGGCGCGCGGCGTATCGCGAGTTCCAGGAACGACGCTTTCCACCGCCACTGCACTCGCATCATCCCGTGGAAATGCACGCGGGTTCGTTGCACTTACAAACTCATAACCCCCTTTCTAAAGCGCCGATCCAATTATGTGCACTTTCGCAAGCCGCTACTGTCACTCGCCTAGATACGGATAGGAAACTCGATGCGCTAGCGCACCCACCTGCCATGCCCTGCACAATGCATGTTGCATGCCCAAAATATTGTTGTGATAAAGTAACATATGAGTCAACCGTTTGTGAGTAAGTACATCGATAAGTTTATACTCTAGTTAGGATCGTACTTACGTCGTGAGTAGAAGAGGGTTTAGGATGCAGATGTTCCTGATCCGATTGTAATTTCACAATTGTATGGTATAATTGGATCGGCGAACCCTAGTCACACTACCAACTTGTGGCTAGCGGAGTACTATGCTCTGTTCGGTACCCCAAAAACAAGCTTAGGCACACCCTTGTCGCTAAACATATAAAAATATATAGATTTTACACTATTTTGAATTCAATCATGTAACGTACTTAACGTAGAACTCTTGCCCAGTGGTACGGGTGAAGACCTCAACAGTTGCAGAGATGGAGATGAGAGCCATCGGTACGGAAATGCAGCACGGAAGGGCCAAGTCACAAGGACTGTAACCTGGAACCTGACAAAGGACAGCAGTAACTGTCAGTACTATACGGAGGACAGGTGTCCTAGTACGGCTTTGAAATAGACTACTCTAGGCGCCATCCCACTTGTGTCAGACAGAGTGCTACACAAGAGTGTAGCTCTTAAATTAGTGATGATGATAGGTAGTATAATTCATTAACATTTTCTGAATAAAAAGGAACCATATACAGAAAGAATGTTATAGAGAAACTACGATTTTGCCGACCCACTTTAGTAATTCAACATAAGTACGAGTATTCATTGTACAATAGAAATCGGTTTTCAGTTTCCAAGAACACGTTCGATTCGCTTCCGAAATAGCGCGAGGCGCTAAGAAAATTCTTGCGATGCGTGAGCGCAGAGCGATGTAACAAGAAAGTTTTTCAGGCGCAGCCGCCGCCGCGACACACGCCAATGAAAACGAGACAGGGTAACGAACCCGTCTGCCGCTCGTACACTTGCAGATTTAACGATATTTAAAGACGGTTTTAGAAGACCATCTATCAATCGATGGAATTGTCAATGTTTATACGATACGGTAACAAAGTGCACGATGTGATTGGGGCTGTCATTTTTGTGAAACCAATTACATTTCATAACGATCATCATATTGAAGTAATTGTAATCATACATTGAAATCCCCGATTAAAAAAATATAAATCCAGCATTATGGTTACCAGATAAGTTGAAAATTGTTAAGTTGTGATTTATCAATAGTTTGCGCTAGATAGGGCTCACGATGGTGACTAGACAAGTTGAACTTGCCATGAGTGATTGCAGAGAGAAGGGAGGAGGGGATTAGAGTGCATTGACACACTTACCTACTGCACACTGCACTGGCGAAATTGCAGCGGCGGCGCGACGTTGCTCGCTTCTGCGGATATACCCGCACCACCTTCGTCAGACCTCCCCTGCTCCGTCTAACTCATCCACTAATCATACACCATCTAGGAAATAGCTTTGAGCTACGCAGCTCATCTAACGCTGGATACTTACAAGCCACTGATGCTCGGAAAAGTGGAATGACGTCCGCGCTACGATGCGGTTTTCACTCGTCGACACGAACTTAGAGAGAAATGGAAAAACGTGTTGATTTTACTCAGGTTAATGAGAAACAAGGCCGACTTTAACATGCACGTAAAAACTGTTTTTCTCGCGGAAGAGAAAATGTATAGGGGTGGATTGAATCAAATACTCACGCTCTATTCTCCTTGATAAATTATTTATTTTGTGTGAAAGTGTCATAATTTTACTTTAATTTTAAATACTTACTTACCCTTAATTGTATAAGTTATGTACGCCGTATGATGATGAAATGTCATAAATATAAAATAAAAATGTAAATATAAAAATGGTTTAATCTATGTAATGTGACTGTACTTTATAAATAAATAAATAATTATTTAATATTTACTTATCTGGATCTAAATTGTTAGTGTTATTTTAATAAATTGATTTTTACTTTTAAAACACATTATATTTTTTTATCATAGGTATCCCAAAAAACTACACATCGAACTAAGAAATAAACATTATCACTCTTACCTTAATTCAATATCTATAGGTATACAAAATCAGATCGGTGTCATTGATACGGTTGAATGCAGTTGCACTAGACGACAGTGTCACGGACACTACTTGCGAGTGATCGCGGGTCAAGGCAAACGTCATCGCAGGCTACCAACATAATATAACTACACTGCACGCATTATAACTTGTAGGGCAGGACAGGACGGATCGTTTTTATGTAACTTGTAGGGGAGATTATTTTGGTAAAGTATGATTATAGCAAACAGTTTATAAAAAATAAACTGCTGCAGAACAATAACACCAACAAAATAATATTTATGAACTACCGCGATAGCTAAGATATGAACTGTATTAGGATAAATGATAAATAAATACTTAGCTTCCGAGAGAGTTTTATGTTAAATGAAATGATTTTTTTTAAATGACAAATGAAATTAAAAGTTCATTTAAAAATTTTATGTTACCTACTTTCACCAACATACTTTACAAGACTTATACATTAAAAACAAAACCAAAATTCAAAGCGTTGTCAAAAAGAATATAAAATGTTCTGCGAGGAGTTCGTAGCAATATTGTTATCTTTCTTATGTTAGAATCCATAATTGAAAATACCGATTCGACTATATCTAATCATTACAATCCATAATAACTAAAATCCATAATGTTAAAGTGTATAAATTGAAAAAGTATATCTTTATTAATACAAAGTATGGAATACACATTACACTATCACACATAACTTTCAAAAACATAACAATTGAAATCCATATCTTTATTCCTAAATATAATGTAAATAGTACCTATAACAGTAAATATGAAAATTACGTAATAAGTACCTGAAAAAACTATTTTCATATTATACCTATCCACTCTCTAATCATTATGCGAATTAACTGGGATGGATTTTTAAAATAGGTAATTTAATTGTATGGAATTTATGGAACCACCTGCTTAAGCATGTTTAATTGTTTCTTGCGTGTATGTGCACATATTTGTATTGCATGCTGCTTGGCATCCTGGGCCGGTTCTGAGTTGAGTGTAAATGTTCTTCGAATAACATGATGACCTTGACACCTATCGGAGCCAGTGGCCGGGTCAAAAGGGGAGGTGTGTACTCAGCAATACAAGGATAGATTAGATTAGAATATTTCGGTACAACTACCTATAGGCCCTGGGCCAACCGCATAAGTCCTCAGTCATTTCATCCTGGACGAAAACTTGTAGGATCAACCCTGGAGGTTGGTACTCCACCTCGCAACCCTAGTCGGATTCTTCGTAGAGCTGTATCGTGAAGCCAGATCGGGTGAAAGCCCTCAGAGATCCCCATTGGTTCGGCCAAGTAGTTACTGCCATTTGCAGCAATCTAAAAATATATAACAAGTTACGTCAACAAAAAAACGTGAATGTCAGCTGTGGGTCCGTTAGTGCGTTATGCAGCGGCAGCGTCAGTACAAAAAAAATTAAGAAGAAGAAAGACCTTCCGATTGAAAATTACATCGAAGTAACCGAATATCTAAACGTCAGCTGACTATAGCGTGATGAAAAATGTGCCAGTTGGTTACATAAAGGCGAACACATTCATATAAATTCAGTGTACTTTTTTTTATTTGAAAAATTAAAGAAATCTTTAATGGTTAGGGAAAAATGGTCGAAGCGAAATTTTTTAATAATATATTATCTACAAATAAGTATTTACATTCATCATTTTAAAACCATATGTTTGAAAGTGACCGCATTAATTTGTCTTCTACCATCCCTAAGAGTGATTTCAGATCATAACCCTCATAATCTACCACCACATCAGCTCTCTAACTAGTGCCAGTGCCATTTAAATCTACAATAAATCATGTCAAAGAATATCTTGGGATGGGTGTATCGTGGGAACAAAAACCAAAGATATAAGCTGTTTGGAAGGTATTGATGTCTACTGTCTCAAAAACTTTACACCTCGCTGCGAAAACGGTAATGTAACTACATACATGCTTAAGTACATGTACCGACCACCACAGCAAATAAACATACAATATATTAATCTATGTCATTTTTTTAAACTTGTTAAAAGCAAATATTTTTAGACTGAGGAAGTGCTCGTATGGATGGACTGAAGAAATGATGAGAAACGCTGGAGGAAATGAGTGTAAGAATTTGGAGAGAAGATCACTTAAACACATTGTTACTATACTCTTGTACTAGCGACTTAACTCGGCTTCACCTGGTGCAAGATTTATCCTATAGTCTTCTAAGTGATCATACCAACAAAACCGCAAACGAATCCATATACTTTCAGCGACTTTCGAGATTAGCCCCTATGTTCAGAGACTTCAGATGCACTCCATCTTATACTACGTTATGTACTGATCTTCTTCTTCTTATCGCGTGGGTTGTGACTTGTGAGGTGGAATATCAACCTCATCAACCCATGATTGATGATGTGCATCAAAATAGTGCCTCTACATACCTGTGTAGGTACATAAGTTGCACCAACAACGACAGCGCGAGTGCACTTGACTGCGAGCCGGGGTCATTGGCAAGTCACCGCGACAGTTGCGCCATTGTTACCTAGCCGACTCACGAAATACCGTAGCTGACCCGAGAACTTCAGATGTTCTCGCCAGATAAGCCGATGAGTGAAATGTTCCTTGATGTATTGTGAAAAACACAAAATTCCTATAGTAATTTTTATCCACGGTAAGTTTAGCAGAAAAGGCGGAAGTTAGAACAAAATACTTACGCTAGATGCAGAGATAAATATAGTACGTAACGTAATTACAAGTTGCACTATGCTTTTCTTTTTTCCGCGTTAGACGGTGTTGAGCCGACGTGGCAGATGGGCAAATCTTTATGGGTACTAGAATCAAGCAGCGTGGCAGATCTCGTTCAATAGTCGTGCTAGCAGGAGATAGTAGGCGTAGTGTATTGTGAGGTGACAATGAAAGTACGTCGCGTTTCTCGCTTGCGATAGTTCCCCGGAATAAGGCCAGCCGCGTTCATCGGCCTCGATCGCGCCGTTAGCGGTCGCGGCCTGCGCTGCGCTCGCGCCGACAACGCAGCTCTCGCTCACCATACTACAATCCCATAGAATTACTATCATATTAATAATAATAACATAATGTGTTAGTTAAATGAATGAGATGAAAATAAAATGAAAAATATAATTTCATGGATCCTTATGAATGAACAATAAACTACCATGAAGACGAAAACAATAATAGAAAGTATTGAATAGAAGGAACCCAAACCAAAGAAATATTTAAAAGTTTATTTCGCAACGAAGTATAAATTATATATAAATATGTCAACGGCCATGGCAAGGGAAGTATTGTTGACGAACAAACCAAGCCACGCTTCCTAGAACTAGCACCTAAGCTTAACATTCAGAAGCAAAATAAGCAAATTAAACAGCGATGAATCATTGTTTATCACGAGCAGCAAGAGTCCAAAAAGCAAGGAAAAACCATTTCGAAGAAAGTAATAACGGTGTTGGAATACGCATGCGGGCAGCCTGCGCCCGCGCCGCCGCCGCGTGATTCACGAAACTTCGCCGGTGACATAATAAACAGAATTAACATAATTCCTCGCGTAAGCACACACGGTAACAAACCCCTTTCTTTTCCGGCACTCTTACTCATCAACTGGACTGGCGGCGCCGGCCATATTTATCTATATTCTCATAATCAAGTCCTCGCATTTATCTATTCGATTCCTTAATCGATTCGATTCGGTTAATATAAGTCAATTCACGCATGATTTGATTTTGATTTTCTTCTTATTGAGTTCAGTTTAAATCCTAAAATAAATATGAAATAAGTATTCATAAGTATGGTATTTAAAAGTATTTTAAGGATCTATTATAAACTTGTAATATTGTAAATTCTAATATTTGTTCAGCGACGCAATATTCTAAACAGAACGTGTTGTAAATAAAGATTATCCAAAGCTATACAACTTTAGCTTTATCAACATAACATAGAATCACGCCTATATACCCGAAGGGGTAGGCAGCGGTGTATAGATATACTATCCTCCTTCTCCCACTACTCGTCAGCTGCTATGTTTAAACTTACTTAATCAACGTTGTTAACTTTAATAATTGCCATACATAACAAGACGTCGTGAACTTCAAAAGGTGTTTCAAAGAAAGCCCTTCACCGCGCGATTGGCAACGGCCGGCGGTTAGTATGTGGGAGATTGCAGCAGCTTTCCGGTAATGTAACAGTCGCGTTTGACTGTAAGAATTCTGCTGGGGTTCGTTGAACTTTCGCGAGTGCAGAACGAAGCAGGGTGGGGGAGCCACACTAGGTCACAGCCGGCCGTTGGCATACTTACCTTGACTTGACGCACTCGCGCCGCCGACGCCGCACTGCGCTTTAGCGACAACGTATAGAAAACTAGGCGAACCCCATTCGACATTTTCTAGCAATTATATTTACGTAAGTCCCAGAGGTTTCAATACTGATAGTAGTATAATCAGTGAATCTTAGGTGAAAGTTAAGTATGTGAGCGCAAAAAGTCAAAATTTTGTTGATTGGTTTTAAGTCACCCTTGCGCACTCAATCTTTATCGGTCTGAGTAAAACCACAAGATTCCTGAAGACATCATGTAACCGCAACTGTTAGCGAAGTATGAGAATAAAATAGAACGAAGTACAATGACATGAAAGAAATCATGTAAAATAATCGCGATATGATTGATTATATTTTCCTAACTCTTGCATGGGACTATTTATAAAAGGTTTATACAGACAAATATATCTCCCTAAGGGAGGAGCCACAAGTAGCCAGAAATACTTGAAACACTTCTGATACAAAATCCCAAGATTGATATGAAGAGCTGCATGGTGAGAGGTGACCAACTCATTTTCCAAATTATGCTCTATCTTGTTGAAAAAGTAAAACAACATCCCTCTGTCGGTTTTCACGACATGCCAGCAAGGTAATAATAATATTATATGTACGTATATTTACTTGGGCAACTTAAGTTTTTAAGACTGCCTCACCAACACCTCCATGAAATGCTTCAGCATAGGTGAGCCAGTCCTGTAAGAGAAAGCCTTCAGGGTGCTGTTGGAGCTCTTTTACATTCTAATGTAGAAATGACGCGACCATGATTCTTAAATGCATAAAAGTCAGAAGCAAAACAAAATTATATATTATTTTACTTAAGCAACTAACCGTATAAAATTACTATATTTATTCACCTGCAGGTCAGGTTAGAAACATAGAATGGCAGACCTGATGTAAGTTTGTCATTCTATGTTATTTTGTTGTATGTCTTCTCTTCTACCGTGTGGGTTGTGAGGTGGAGTACCAACCTTATAGTATGGGTAACTATGGGTAAGTATGGATAAACGAGCCGTGGTAGCCCAATTTGTAGAAAGCTTGCCTCTCACTTTGAGGTTGCAGGTTTGAACCCAGCACAGGCCTAAAACAATGATTGTTGAATTTGTTTTCGAATTCATGTTTGGATCATAAATGATTATCACGTGCTCAGCGGTGAAGGGAAACATCGTGAGGAAACCCACATTCCCGAGAAATGCATTTTCGGAGGCATGTGTCCTAACCTGTATTGGGCTGGTAAGCGGACCCTGTGAAAAACGGGATAATGCTAGGGGGATGACAAAGTTATTGATAAGTCCACGAAAAATTGTAACTACTTACATAGATAGGTATACGTACACGTACATTTAGCAGCGAATAGGTAGATATGTATCAATAGCGAAAACCGCGAAGTGCATTTTTGAAAAATCTCATTCTGATGTGAGTTTCTTCAACAAAACCTCGATTTCATCAATTAATTCCATTCCGACTACAGATTGAGACCAACATTTTTACCTGGATTAAACTGACATAACATAACAAATATTTTATTGCACAATCAGGAAATACAAAACAAAAAAGAAATAGAAAGAGTACAACAATTGGCAGCCTTATTGCTAAGTAGCAATCTCTACCAGGCTACCTTTCAGAATAGAAGATTCCATATCACAAAACACATCCCAATGTGTTTTTTCAAGAAGGCGCTTATTATGTGGTGTTCACTACGTATCTAAATGCTCGTAAATAATAACAAGTTTTTCATGACGTGTTCATCTACCTTCTCCTACCCCGATCACAAACGGGAGCCGTGTCATTTCACATGAAGAATTTCCATTCCTCATCGTCATCATGATTGTAAATTCTAAATTAAAGAGTTCAGACGGCATTAAACTCCGTTCATCGACACTCACTTCCGCCTACAGAAATGACACAAGATGTTTTATCTGTATCTCAGTGGAAGTATTATGTATGTACAAACAAAAATTGTACCAATAAAGGCAAACAAATAATTATTTGAATAATGCAAATTGTATTGGTTGGATATGAGCTTTTTAGCTTTTGGCTTTCTACTGTACAAACAAATGACAGACGCGCCGTAGAGCTACTCATTATTTCTATAAAGAGACTCACTGTAGCGGGAATTGACGTTCGGGGACTCGCTGTCAACGTCATAATTAATTTTACTAGTAGAGTCCATTGCGTAACTAAGGTTTTTCCGTTTCAACCTCTCTCCGTTTAGAACAACCCTTATAACCTTTAATCGCTGTAAGCTTGCGTCATCTTCATTCAAAGGGTGTCTCTGTATTGTTTTCTTTTTATTGAGCCACAGCTATTACATACTTGCAAATTAAGTTGTTAATTTGGTTTTGTCTCATCATCGACATCAACCAATTTTACTCCACAACAGAGCACGCAAGTAACATATCGCACCTTTTTCCAAGAGCAATAGTATGTAAATCTACGTATAGAATCTCAATTGTTTCTCTTGATTATTTCTTCTTATATTCTCTGTCTTCTTTAGTGCGACTATTAAATGTTGTAACAAAAAATGTTTACAATGCGAACTATCAAACGCCTACGCATCATATTCATAACGTGCTTGTGGGCGGCACGTAACTCGTTTTAGCTGAATTTTATAATATTTGTCTACAGATTGAAACTACATATACGATAATTATTGCTAAACGGTAAACATTATTACTGTGTACACATTATTTCTTTGTAAAAACAACCTTTACCTCAAGACTCCTTTTGTTACACTTATTTACTTACTTACTTTCCTTAATCAATACTAAACTGTAAATTTGCATTAACTTCTTTGTCTTCTCAATAATAGTGGGTATTAACTATATAAATGTTATTGTTTTACGAGTACCTAATGTAATGTTTTTACAGCATGTCTGCTACGCTATCGTTGTTTCAAATGTCAAAAACCTTTACTTCATGCGGGTTACACACTCGTTATTATCAGCGCAACTCATCAAGGTGTGCGAATGACTCTTCCAAGGCATATTATTTTCTTTATCTTCAACCGAGGTTATGTACCTTTGGAAATAAGGTGGAGTAA
Organism: Pectinophora gossypiella; assembly: GCF_024362695.1. Lineage (NCBI taxonomy): Eukaryota > Metazoa > Arthropoda > Insecta > Lepidoptera > Gelechiidae > Pectinophora > Pectinophora gossypiella. Next base: position 8,968,472 of record NC_065408.1, on the reverse strand, counting down.
TATTGGTTACGTATAAATATCTAATAGAGCTTAATAGATATGTAAACACGGAGTTTTAGGAACGCAATTCAAACGTCGTTAGAGCGTCTCAAAATTGGCTAATAGCAGACATTGACTCTGTTCGTCGGCAGAGTTCAACGCTCGTCCACTTTAGCTAGCCCGTCTCACGACTCACACAATGGCTTTTTTGTGCAGCCTCGCTTTTGGCTATGACATCATCTAGCCAAGCATTTGACGCACAGATATTCGTTTTAATAAATCAAAAATCTAAAAAAACTACTTACTTATGGGGAATAGTTCGCTTAAATTACACAACCATGAGGCTTTTCATTACGTATTCGGATGTATTTTTTGGCGGTTTAGTCAAATAACTTTACTTTACTCGCATAGAGCGTATAAAAAATTACTCCTCTATCCAAAAATTCACATATATTCTTTATTTAGTAGGTAATATTTGTGATAAGGTGACAGCACACATTACATATTTGCACTTATTATTAACTTACTTATTTATTATATATAAATCAATATCTAATGACATGAAAATGTATTTTAAAACTGTTATTCCTTTTGCAAATCAATTACGTTATAATATTGCATATCTTTAAATTTAACTGTCCTATTAGCTAAGTCAAAATATGCTATTTTACAACCACTAATTCCTTTGTGTTCGTTGCTTAATTGAAATTCAACAATCAGCAAAGCAATCTCTGGCGGGCACATCGTTTTTGCACGAGGTAGGTATAATCTGGCTGGCCGTGCAAAAACTTGAAGAATAATTTGGAGGAGGCTTCGTGCCCTGCGGCGACGGTTACGTAAGTTCATCTAGTCTCAAGGCCGGGGACGTTGCTCCCAAATCGCTGATCGCGTCCTGTGGAGGGGCGAGGACTCACTCTAGCCTGTTTGGACGCTCCACCACTTTTTTACCTCACACATAATTATGTAGCTCAGAGTACCTATTGTACCCACTATTAGAATATTTAGGATTATGTAAGCATCCCAATTTTAGAACAAGTAGGTACCTATCTACTTTTCTCTAACAGATGATATTCTATGTCTTTTTCTTTGTAAACAATATTTAAATTAGCTTTAGAAAATTTTCTGACTTGAGCAAGATAAACATACTCCGCATGCGTAAAACTTCTAAGAATAGCACATAATTATTTAATACTACAACAGAAATGCAGTTATGCAACTACCTAAACTTACGAAAACAATACAATACAACGGAACTAAACAAAATGACAAGTGAAAGACCGGAGAAAGACTTGCTTCAATAGAACTGCTACTGAGACCATAAATTACACTAAATACATGCAACAATTTATCAAAAATTCTCCACTCATAGGGTGGTCAGCGTCGAGACAAAGCCTTGAATGGTCGCACCCTTTCTTTTACAGGTTCGGCTACTGAGAAATTAAACTTTCTTAAGCTTCGGAACAAACAGAAGTTCGCATAATGGGACCATGCGGGCTCTGTCAGCTGAAATTAACATAAAAATAAAGAAAAACAAGATCATTGTTACCGCAAGAGGATTTTATTGTTCGGTTTTAATTGAAATAAATTTCCAAATTACGGATTTGTTAACAGGTACCTTAGGATGATAAAAGTCTCATACCTAATGAAAATTTACTTTTGTTCATTTAGTGTACCGCTATTAAATTAGAAAAATAATATACTTACTGTATTTTTGAGGCGCAACTACATTTTTACTGCATTTTACAGTTCGTATATTTTTTATTAAAAACACTTAAACACATTTTTTGTACTTTCTTCAACAATTGTACATATTTTCGTCACAGGAAACGTAATAGTTTCTATGTCATTGTGTTTTTGTCTTCGCAATGTGTGTTTGGGTGGATGGGGACCGTTAGTATTTTTTACTTCATAAATGCCCACCCTTTCAAGCAAAAAACCATAGGGGCTCGGCAGGTAGAGCGAATCTTTTGATCGAGAGCTGCAATGTAATATTATGTCCTTTTTTTCCTCTTGTTCAGATGTTCCACATTTCTGTAGGCTAACTGTAAACTGCCTTCGATAACTCAAGTACCTTATTGTCGAAGGAGATTTGGTTGGAGATTATGCTGAGCAGAGAAAGGATATGCAACATCTTGGTTGCGGCTGGCGGCAACCTGGTTACAATAACCACGTGCCCGCTGACAGCTGTTCTCGAAACCTTTCCCCCGAATATACTAATTACACATCCCTATGATTGTGATCACGAAATGCCTTATTCACCTTTCTTGTTAACCCCGTGCTTTCCTTTAACAAAAAAAAAAGTACAATCTCATGTGTAGCACAAAAGTATTGCGCTAATTGGCTACTTGACAGTTGTAACAATAAAATATGAAATATGTCGGATATGGTAGTTTATCATTTAACGATAAATTATCCAATAGCTTTTCTTTTATTAAGATCATTTTTAAATATTTTATTTTTACATAATAAAAATGCATTTTTTTATCTGTGTATTACAAGACCCGAAACACGGGCGGCCATGATTGAGCTTCGTGTGACGTCACATTTCACAAAGTAAACAAAAACTATCGGTCAGGTTTCAGATTAATCTGTTTGACAGTTTCTTTGCTTACTGAAATGTGACATCACTGGACAAAATGTCACGTGACCAACAGTTTTCGCGCGAAATTTGAAATTAATGAAGGAAAATATGTGTTTTCTGTTATATAAAGCTTTTTCGAGAAAATAAAATATTTTATGAGGTATAAAATAAGCGTTTGTATTTTTAAAATACTTATCCGAAAATTGTCAAGTAGCCAATAGTAATGAGTCAAAAGATAAACGGGCCAGCGCGTTGAAGTCGTTATTATAACATTGATGATCGACTAATAGACTATGCAAAAGTCTTGACTTTTTTAGAATTTTCATTCTTTTTCTTTTCTTTTTTTTGAGGGATTGTGTCCTCTAACATGATGGACTAATGTTATGGGCGATAGGCTGATCCCTTATCACCATAAGGTTCATCATATCCATCTTTGGAATTCGTATCAACAGTGGCTGCAAGTTGTCTTTGATTACTTGTGGCTCTGCCCACCCCATTAGGGATTACGGGCGTGAGTTTATGTATGTATGTATGTTCATTCTTTTCCTAATTAATACCCATGAAAAATAATATGAAAACTAACATAACATAGCATCACGCCTGTATCCCCAATGGGGTAGGCGGATGTGAATTGTATAATTATACACCCACTCCTCGTCCGCTATGTTTAAGTCTCTCGTAATAGGGGGCGAGCTTATATCTGTTATCTATGAGCCAAATATGAATTCAAACGCATAAAGTCGGATGCTATGGTTTAGACCCCGATACCGACCCCGCCGGTGTGGTCGACGACTTCCCTCATTCAGCGCTTATCGCCATCGACCCACTAGGGTCGATTAATTCTTTCAAATATTTTTCCTCTCAGACGACGCCCTGAGCCGAGGTTCGCACCCAATTGGGCACCCTTAGGCCTGTTGTCTTAAACGTTGTACCGGGTGAGAGCCAAAAAAAAGTGATATTGCAAAATAATGTAGTATACTCTAACCCCCTTCGGTTTATTTGGACGAGCCTGGTGTCCAGCAGTGGGACATAAACATACAGCCTGATTATTTTTACGTTATGTATACATAAACATATACATGTATTAATTGTTATAAAGTATTTTTAGATAATAATCTAATTCAGTGAGTTTTTCATACACATGTTCAATTTTCTATATACCTGTCGCATTTTTGAATATTTTGCCTATCTAGATATTTTGTTAGTGCGCCAGTGCATTTTCCTATCCGGAAAATCTAGAGGTTTTCACTTATCACCTACATTTCCTGCATGTAAACATGAAAATATGTTTACTTGAAACAATGTGTTGTTTTACCAATCATTGTATAGTACCTAGAGTCCAGTTTCCCGCCTATTCACGACACTTTTCACCTAACGAGCTAGAGAGAGTTTCCACCTAGCTTTCATTAGCTAGTTAAATATCGATGGCACTTGTTCCAGATTATAGGAATAAATAGTAAAAATTGTGCGGCCGTGGCATTGAGTGTGGTGCGAGATGGGTACCTCGCAGCCGTCTCTGTCGCGCGCAGTTCATTCACCCGCAGTGCGGAAGAGCCGCGGCAGGCACAGTCGGTCGCCGGGCAGCGCGCGCGCACACCGCACCATGCGCCCACACACACCCGTAGCCGCACACGCGACCATCCCCCACACTGACGACTATACCCACACTCAGTGACTAATTGCATTTACCTAGACTGAAAGCAACATAGATCTCAACATAAGACTTATTTTTATATTCCCCTAATTTTAAGTGACGGTTCAGTGGATTGTTTCAGTGATAGAATACTTAGTGATAACATAAACAAACTTTTCCCGTGGATTTTCCAAACTGGATTATTTGGCGTGATCAACTTTAGTGGATTGTTTTGCTGTTTGTGGTAAGAATATTGGATTATATAATTTATACAAACTAACATGACTAATGTAGCAGTAACCCGTAAAAGATAAACCATTGACCGAAGTGTATCGCAGCCTCGCCGCTTGTTTTGTTTCAGCTAAAAGACATCAACGCGCGCTTTCTTAATCTTAGTATTAAGGCGATTTGGATTTTTTAATTAGTCACTAACAAATTTATATTACAGAAGTATTTATTAATCAATACATTAGTATTTACTTAACAAACAAATTAAGAGATTCAAGATTCCAGAGATTTAGAATTAACAGTATAATTATACTGCATCTATTACCATTACTTTTGACGGTATTTGTATAAAACGTTTTCTGATGAGTATAATATAACAGAGGAAATAATTATAATGTCTAAATTTAATTTGTTGTTTATAAGTAAATCTTTTTAATTTACTAACATTGGTATGATAGTTTGGGCAGTAGACTTATCTTTAGATTTACAGTACTAACAATATTAACAATGAAAGTTCTCATAAAGGCAATCGAGTATAATCTATACTTAGTAAGGAAGGGTGGTTGAATGTTATGTAATCATTGTTTTCAGCATGCGTTTAGTTTTTGTCTTGTTATTTAAAACTAGGTTCAAGGCGGGTCGGGAGGCTTCTCAATTGTCTTTAAGGATGATCTAAATATACTTCTGTGTGATTTCAATATGTGCCTATTACAAATGAAACCCAATACATATACGTATAGAACAAATTATTAAACATACACAAGAAAGGCTATTACAATCAGAGGTCTTATTGTCCTACTACAGTATTTTCTTCCTGGAAACTAGTATGTACCTATTACCTACGTAGTATGTATATTAGTTACTCCATGGTATTACTATGTAAACTGCAAATTAGCATAGTTAGTATACCTACTTATATCTTTTAATAATAAAGTAGAAGTAGATTTGTCTGATATTAAGGCCAATAACTTGTATCAGATTAATTTAATCTACATTATTTTTTTTGTTTAAGATCACATAATATATCAGGTTGACATTTAAGTAATCAATGAAATTATTTAAATATCAGGGAGTTAAAAATGACACATCGAAGTAGTTCATCTAAAAAACAATATTGCTATTTGACATTTGTTTGCTTTGCGCATTTATTTTTAAATGCGTAAAACAATATAATATTGCTTTTTTAGATGAACTGCTTCGATGTGGCCTTTTTAACCCCCATTTCCCAAATTTTTCGACAAGGCTATTTATACCATTTTTAAGTGCTAAATATAATAGGAGAGTAATGACCTGGTAAATATGTAATAATCCAGTAATAATACAATTTATCATCATTAGCCTTTTCGTTCACTGCTAAAGAAATAACGTCTAACTTTAAAAATAAAACCAAATCTCGCTCCTTAGCTCTTACAAGGTCAAGCGCTGTTTATAAATTTCCTCCAGCTATATAAATAAACGTGGTTGCTTTCGAGGGACGTAGCATCGACGTAGCGGCCACACACTAAATCTATTGTTGTTGATCGCAAAAACAGCACCTTGAACCGCTCGAGTTCACATTCAAGGCTAATATCGGCACACGTGGAGCCTTACGTAATGCCCGCGCCTCCACTGCACTTCTAAAAGAATACTAAAATACATAGTTAATAGCCGAACAGGTTTCTTATGTACATGGAAATTTACATCCTTTAGCACTGAATGCACATGTATTGTTTGGTCGTAGGTGGTTTTATTGATGTTAGGTTGAGTTGAGAACCTAGAGCTGGCTTTATATTTGAGAACTCCTGTAAGTTAGATTAGGTTAGGTTGACCACTTTTACAAAATTTGCAAGGTTTATTATCTCGAAACATTATTCATTATAAACTAAAGGGTATTTAATTAATTAAAAACTAATTTTGAAAAAGATGACATCAAGTCCCTGGTTTAATCAAATGATAAGTTTTTAAAACATACGAAGTGTAAGGACGTATTAGAGTTGTTACTCATAAAAAGCTTTCCAACTCAAGACGTTTAAAAAAACTCGTTATAAGTTACTCGCAATATTCAAGTAAGTACCTACACAAAAAATCAACATCAAAAAAAGAGCAAGCATTGCGCGAGAGTACATACGCGGAGTCCAAATTAAAGCTTCGGAATACATACATAAGTAATTACAGTAGTCGTGAACTGCGCACGGAGCTAACATAGAGTCAAAAAACTATAAAAAAAGTGAGTTTATGATGAAAAGTGAGCTTAGTTGGGACCGCAAAAGATGCAAAATAGCTCGTGAGCGTGCGCGGGCGCGGTTTCGGCAATGACACTGACAACGACCGATGATATAACAGCAGGCTGTCAAACCGCGGGAAAACTCGGTCATCGACCCGCGCCGCCGCCCGCGCCGCCTCGCAGCTCGACACACTCGCAGCTTTCGTTTGCCATTTTTACATCTACGCCACAGACCATAAAGTTGAATCTTAATTGTTTACCTCACAACATTATTTCAATTTTAAAACAGTTAAGACGTGAACTCGAAAAAATTGACGCAAACAACCTTTCTTTACTGAAATACAAAACTTAATTGCATAAGAAATGGAGTTCGCTGACAAAGGATAAGGACTACCTTGATGCAACAAGTTCATCGCGAGCGAGTGACATCATCCGTCAACAGGGTGACGTGGGTGACATCCTGACAGGTTTTTGTTGCACTGCGTGAGTGGAGTGTGGACAGGAAATTCATGTTGTAGATGGTTCATGATGAGCATTTGGTTTTGTTCTCTTTGTCGGGATATAACTTTTTCAAAAGCTTTGACCCTTTATAAATTTTATAACGAATAAGTAATAAAGGCAACTCTTTCTACTATTCTACCTTTTGTTTTCAATGAAAAAGAGATTTAAATTAAAAAAAAACAATGGAGTCTAAGTAATCGGAACGCTGATTGGTTTAGTACGCGTCCCAGGAAGGTCCTTGATGTGAAGAAAGTAAATGGTTATTGAGCGATGCGCACGCGCCTCGGGGCGGCGGCGGCGGCGCGGGAGAGGGTCATGTAACGCGTGGAACCTGTTCGAGCAACGGTACTCGGGGCGAGGGCACGCACCCATTATGTAACTTTTCTCGCTCGAGTGCCGACTGATCGCGACCTTTCGATTACTCATGCTTTAAAAACCACTTCACCGACTCAAAGGACAACTCGGAGATAATTAAGGATGGTCATACAAATAATACTCTGATTTAAGTAGAGAATAAAAATAAACGTACTAAGTAGCTACATACAACCAGCCCCAGCTCCCTAATAAGGTGGTCAAAACCAAACCAACGCAACTTGCAGCTACTTTTGTTAAGTTCTAAGATGGACATGATGACCGGAAAATTATTTAATTCGGCACGAAAACCAATTCCAAATATTATTCACCAAGTATAAAGAGAAGCAATAAAGATAGCAAATTAGATCAATCAATCAATAAATCAATCAAATATACTTTATTGCACACAACATACAAAACAGATATGAGATGTTTGTTTAGATTTAAACAAACATTTGATCGGCGCGTTGGCGAAGGTCGTAGTAACAATGCACCTGATTTAATCATTCTTGAAAGTAAAGTTGCAGGAAGTTCAACGTGTGTGAGTAAAAACATCGATGGCAGGTCGAGTGTCCCACATGCATGACTAATGATAGAATATGTATGCCGCGGCAGTCTTCCGGTCGCTCACTCGTTAATGGTTACACCATAATCGCTAAACACTCGCATATAAATAGAATACCGTTCATTCAAAATCCTATACCAAACTTAAAATATATCGAGCAACAGTTTTCATAATTATTTGAACCGCTCTGAAAGTTGTTACGTCGCAAAATATTTTGTATTCATATACCTATATCAATTAACAGAGTAAACAGATGTAAACAGCTTTCAAATGCAGATCTTTATGAAAAGGAATCATTTTCTTCGTACAAAAAGGAGTCAATTGATTTATATGCGTGAGTAACGGAATAACAGACAACGACGTTTGGCAGCGAATCAGATGTACCGGTAAACCCCGTGTGACAGAATCTGAGTTAAAGGATAAAAGCTCTTTTCTTCATAACCTGAGTCATCAAGTTTTCCTGTAAGTACTAAAAGTTTTCACTGTGAGAACATATTGTACTGTTACACAGAGATCAAAAGGTGGTCATCGTATAACGGGCGCGCTTCCCGACGCGTTCTGATTTCACCCTCGTATTTTTTATAGACACAACCTAACGGGACCGCGCTCCCGTAGGCACCGTACGAAGGCTCGGGGTGGCTCACATGTAACATTACACCAAGATCAATATTACCTGCTCTTGGGAACTTGTTCACTTATTATTATAAAAACCTTACTTAATTCGAAATAGAACTTGCCAAAACATGCTAATACGCGTCTTGTTATTGAATTTAAATTACTACAGAAACATGATATGATTCAAGAGGGTCAGATTTAATGTTTCTTTCGTTAGAGAAATTACTACTAGAAGTGCATTTACATTACACGCCACAATTGAGTTCAGTAAAAGTGGATTCTACTCATTTCTGATGTCACTGATTCTCATTAAGCCCACTCACCGGCTCCATAAAACAGCGTAGCTGGCGAAATGTAGGTTGACGCGATGTCTAGTAGTGTCATTGAACTATCACGAGTATTCATATGAATACATTAAAAATATAACTTTACAATCAAGTTTTTCTAACGAAATTATTACCAAAAAAATGATAATAATCTAAGACATGATTAGTTTTACAACCCATTTCATAACCTTCAATAATGTCCAAACCACTGCAATAATATACAGCCGATTATCTATGGTTAGCAAACAGCGACAAAAAATATGAAAAGAAAGGAGCAAGTGTTTGGTAAAACGCAGGTAGACGAAAATGCATTAAAAGTTGGGACAACGGTCTTTTGTCAGGACATACCGTTAGATCCATTTGAGACTATCAACAGCGGAGGAATATGATCAATCGTGGAGATTTTATACCATTTAATACATAGGTAGAGCAAAGAAAATATGAATAGAAGAATGTAAAGTAAACCTATGTAGTTTTAAGCTTTACTTTACCAGCATGTTCTAGAATTTACTGGAGATTTAGAGCCAGAAAAAGTGATGTTTTGAATTCTATTGAAATGAGAATGACAAAAAACGTGGTAGAGCTCTTGCAGCCACTGAAACGTAAAGCATATTACGAGATATCATCAATTCGGGCATGACACTTCCATCGGCCGCCCAAAACCAACAAAGGAAAGTAAACCAGCGATATAGTGGTGTCGGCGGCGAGCTCGATCGATGAAAGTAAAGGCCAGTTCAGACCGGGCCGGTCCCGTTACCCGGCCGCCCGCGCCGCGGAATACTAAACGCTGACATACTACGCGGGTTTTGACCCTAGCCACATTCTAGCCTAGTACTTCACACCTCTATACACTCGATTTATCTATTTCATTAATGCAACAACCAATTCTAGTAACTGCATCTAACTGTACCTTTGTTAGTGCGCGTAAATACATTAAACCCCTTTCCAAGTGAGGCTCTATATTTAAATGGAATGGCACTCTAACATTATCTAGTCTAAAACTTTTATTGAGTCATTAATTATACAAATACCTGAACCACCACACTTTGTAACAGCTGCAGTAATTATTATCTCTACAGGTAAGTCGATGGTTAAATTAAAAAACCCGACCGCGTAGCCAAAGTATATAATACAGGTTACAGTAAATCACAAAAACTTCCCGAATACAAATACTTTTTACAAAGCCTCATTACCAATTGCAGAGACAATGCAGACAGTCGTCCTTGGAAAACTTTGCACTTTTTCAACATAATTCACTTTATTGTTACCGTAGAAAACTTTCAGACTAAAAAATACGAGCTTTAGAATTTGTTACAGCTTTGAAGATGCAATTTGTGCAAATGGCATTTTTTAGCGCATCTTTATTTTATTATTCTCGAAACTGTCCATAAACCCGAAGGTCCGTTGTTTTTCGAGTAGCTTTGTTCTTATCCCTAAAGCCGCATTCATTGTTTGATTGGACAATTACTAAACTGCACCGACAAAGAAAAATTGCACATTTTGTGCTAAAAGTGAAATTGTGAAATACAAAAACATTCTAGCGGTACGTACATTGACGGGAGGTTTGGCGGACCGGGCGCCCGGGGAAGCGATTAAATATTTCGCCAGCTTTATCGAGACACTTTGCTACGTAGCTATTATCGGTTAGTACAGATATAGGAGAGGACATCGACCCTACGCAAAATTCGCTGCATTGGGCTAGGTCTAGTGCATGCGCGTATGTAGGGTGTGAACACGGAAGCGTGGCGAGCGGGAGCGCGCTATGCCGCCGCCACCAGCCAGACAGGGAAAAAGGCATGAATGAGTATTGAAGCCTACCCCAAGAAGGGGGAAATCGAGTTTGCACTGCGGGCACTAGCACTTCCACAGACGTACGACGGCCCTACGCCAACTAGCATTATACTAAACAGGATCAATAAAGGCTTTATCCCTGTTATTCATAGCGTCGTCGAAATGTTGGAATATGGCGAAAAGTTCTCTAACTTTACCACTATGGTATATGTTACTACGGAAGTAAACCACCATTACCAATTGTACTTAGATAAAATATCCTAATTATACAAGTAGTAAGTCCCTCTACTAGACACGGAAGCCTCCAGAATCCCCTCATCAATTAGCCAATTCAAACATGATAATAAAGCGTATTGCACCAGTTTTCCTGAAATAATTATTCATTTCATATTTTCCGACGAAGGGAAAATTAACTTCAAATAAGTCTAAACCTACCTACCCAATAGTGAAGAAAAATGTAGAGCAAGTCTAAAAATAAAATAACCTACGCAGTCTCACTAAAAATCAGCAGCGAAAGTTGATAAGATTAAATATATTTTCTATGCTACAAAGCGAACCTAAGAAGAAAATTTGTGGTGATGTCAATGACCCTGTGCCCAATAGTCGGAGTGAACGCATTTCCCGCACACGAGTGCAGCGTGCGATTTATTCGCCGGCGCGAGCGAGACGAGCGAGCGGCGCCGCGCGGCGGGCCAGTGCAGGCGGCGAGGCGGCGCGGTCATTCACCCCGGAAGATTCAGTGTTTTGATACCGCCCGAGCCTCCACCGATGGAAAACTGCATTTTCTTTGAAGCGCTTCGCTTTTCACGCTCTAATTGAACACTCTTATTGGATAATTTCATTTTTCAAACAAGAGAAAATGCTTCGTTCATTCTTTGAAGCTATTTTTCTCACCTGCACACGTGTTGCTATTTATTACCAATAAGAAGTAATTTTATAGGCACGTTGTTTAAGTTATTGTCGTGAAATCAGTACCGTAATCAAATTATCTCGGTAAGTTTTGAAATATTATCTTAAAGACAAGCCTGGCCAAACCAGATGTCTGGTGGTCTTCGGTTCAGATTTTTATATCCCTTCCGAGTAATGAAGTGAGTTCTTTGCCCTGTACTAAGAATTTATGCTCTCCTACTTTTCCACGCACAGCCTAATAAAACACGATCAATGGGAGTTTGGGAGACGGTGGGGTGCATTCGATGGTAGACACAAGTCGCCGACGATTAGGGTAGGTCACGCGCGCCCTAACCCTTCAATTGGATAAGGGTTAGCCTAGGTTAGTGCAAATAGAGCACTCAACATTCCAGTATTGACGAAAAAACTAAAGCACATCCAACTGCTTGTATCGAATGTATAGATAATTTAATGATTAAATGCCTATCCGGAAATAATAACTTGTTTTCCAACGTAAACTTTTGGGCCATTTTCATTCGAATGACAAATAGTTTTAACAGTCCTCAGAATCCCACACCAGCGGTCCATTATTCAGGTTCCACAGTTTGCAGCTGTTAACAGATTACGGCTGTAAATAGTGAAATCAATATTGGATAATGGAAGGTAGGTGGGTAGGCAGCGTGGCGGGTGCTGCCCCTACTATTTATAGTCGGGCTACAGTTCTCGCTTTGACGTCCTAGGCTGGCTAGGTATTTCAGGAAGCGTGAGTTTCTAGGGGTGGCGAGGACGAGTGGTAAGGGTGGTGTCGACGACCTGCGAGAGTGAAAGCGTGTTCCGGGAGGCGCGGGGTGGCCGCCATGGCTTTCGCTGCTCGCACGCCACTCGCCGCTCCCGTACCTTGTTTTCAACTTGTTTTAATTAGTGCTCCCATGGTGCACCTTCGCGATTTATTTGCGATAACATTAGCCGTTTATAAGGTGATTGGTTTATTAAGTGCAATTCTTAATTCATTGTGATAGAATTATTATAGACCAAAGAGACATTATATTGCAATACTTCGGTAATTCGATAAGTATTTAACTAGTTTGAGTCCTAAGTGCGGAGTTTAAAAGCCGAAACCTAATTAAGTTTCTAACTGAGTTTTTAGAGGTACCTACGTAGGTGTCAATTGCTAGGACACGCTAGACAGCCGCGTTCAGTTCCCGCGGATCGGGAGCGCGACCAGGCTCGGCCTCGGCTCGGGGCGCAGCGGTCGGCGGGCGCGCGCTACACTACGGAAGTAATGAACTTGAATGCACCACGCGGCCGCACTGCACTGCGCCGTCTCGCTCCGCTCTAACGCCAGAACACTAGGCGCGAACGTGACGTACTCACTGCATTTACTGTCAAATTCGTCCGCATTCTCCATCACAGGCCGCTTTCGTCGTCGATGCGTTTATCGGAACGAGACGCGAATATGTGTGTCGATTGCATTCTCGGCGTCGTAAAAGTGCATCTGGGTCGGTGGGCATAGCGGCGTCGAGTTAGTGCGACGCGCTCCGCGGCTAGACGTGGGGCAGGTCGAGCTGTGGTGCGTTGCATAATGCGCGGCGAGCGCGGGCGGCGCGCACGGCCAGCAGCGGCGGACGCGCGCTAAGCCCGGCGCCGCAGCCGCGCGCACCGGCAGCGCCGGCTCCCCACACACATCACATCCTCACCAAAGACGACAAAACTCTATGTTTATCCGCGATAAACCCATAAACTACGCGTGCACCAGTTATTTGGAGAATGCCTTGAGTAACGATTGCTTCCCATTGTTGTGAGTATTACTATTTAATTGTTTTTGCTACTTCCGGGCATCGCAATGTCGCATCAACTAAATAGGCACAGCCGCGTTACGTTATAATAGTTGAAATGAAAATTATAATGACAAATTATATTTGATTGCAATTGGAAAAAAACATCATTTTAGGTCCATATTTTTTTAAAGACAAATGGGATACATATTTGCCAGTACATCTATAATATACTTTTTATTAAATTACATTATGGGTAGAAACCTACATTCAATACACAATACACTGAATAGAAAAAATGTTCAGAAAGTACCTAAATGTATATAATTATTACATTCATACCAAGAAAATGATGAATATTAATTCGGCAAAAATACATACTTAAGCAAGTATAAAAACTTAATCACATTTCATCTTTGGACATTTTTCTTCGGTGCCTCTTTTCAATATTGTGAAATATTTTCATTTACTTACTTACTATACGATGTACAAAATAGCTTTTTACTGCGTATAACAGTATTTAATTGCAATTTACGTGAGTTAATGATCAAAAGTCAGAGTCCACATGTTAATCATAAAATGCAGTTGATTAAATAAATACTGTTTGTTCAAAAGGAGACGGCGTGCGCTTATGAAACTATTATTATCGATATCAATTCCGTGTTTGCGATGGTACGTAATCTTTATCTATCGGCCTCTGGTGCAGCGGAAAGATGTTAGATTTATTATTAGCGTGCAAGGTTACAGTTCCCGATGCACTCATATAAATACGTGGCTCAATAGGTAGGTACATACTACTTTATAAATCCACAGTATAAACTGACATGACAATATTGATATCTGACCTTGCATTATTTGGCACTGAAAACGTCTGCATATTTTGCTTCTAATGCAGTTATTCGTGATTGCCTTCCGTGACTAGCAATATTCCATCAGTGTAACTTTGAAGCACTATTACAAAATTTTCCTACTCATGTTCGTCGAGTGCACAAAAATTTATAAGGCTTTGTATTTATTAACATAAATTAAGGACTAAGTGAACTATAAGCAAAATATGACTACCATTAATTGCCTCCAAGAAATGAAATAGTGAGAAAAAAATGTAAGTAATATAAAAAATATATATACTTAATAAGCTTTTAAAGCGGTCAAACACGTTCATATTTTCCTTCTTTCTACTTATTTTCTTACGTTGAATCTTCGTTGAAGGTGCTTAATAAAACTCATTTTTCAAAAACTTAAATCCGCCGCGCAAATAGCACTAATTAAAGTAATATAAACATAGCATAATACAGATATCAGTTGCGCTAGTAGCAGAGGCGGCGCGCGCGATTCGCGTCCGCGTATGAGGGCAAGTTCAAGTGCAGCGCGAGCGCAAGCGCATCGAACGCCAAGGTTGCTTCCTGATGCGCGCCGCGGTGCGCACCCGCGTAGTAACGCACATAGTTACAACGCATACACGTGAATATCATTGTGCAATACAGCCTGTCGAAGATCAATAACCTGATCTACATTGCTTGATGAAAGCTTTTAATAGTTTTAATACAAGTGGAAACCGCGGGAGAAATATTTATTTTGTTTAATACAGACATATGGCTTAAGATACGTAGTAGTGATTATTGCACTGTTTTCGGTATATGAATTATCATTTTGTTAATCTTAATCAAATAGCATCATTATTGCACAAAATAAATATACAGAAATCACGTGTCGATAATAATAATATAAGATAATATAAGCTTTTAGATACCAAACAATAGAATCGTTAGATAAAAGGTAGTACTTAATATTTATATTGTAAGTGAAAGTGACATTAGCATAAGACTTATATTTCCCTAACTATATAAATATTTACCTACGTAGATATATACTTGTCAAATTAAAATACAATTTAACTTTGTTGTGTTATTATACTTGTCAGTGAAGAATTCTGTGGTTCGAACGCAATACAATGTTCTCACAAGAAAGCAATTAAGCGTAACATTAAAGATATGCATTATCCATATTATGGAACATAGTATAGATTGTTGACAAAGTTTCTGCTAGTGTAGCATTAGTTGAGGGCATGTGTCAGGGCCGCAGGGCGCAGGCGCGGCGGTCTCATGCGCGGGGTGACATTGCGCGGCTGTTGCGCAACCGCCGACGCAGTCACGTGCAGACTCCCCTCCTCACCTCTCCCCCCCCCCCCCCTCAGTCTCAACATCATTGATAATATCAAGTAGCAGCCTATTGTAAACACTCTTACATAACCCATAACTAATTATGCTACACTTTCCAATTATATCCTCAAGTATTTTATTTATACTTACGCGCACGAGACTCTCACTGCTTTATGATATAAAGACTATTTCCATTCCTCTTATATTAGAATACAATATTTTTCAGTCAAGTTCATGACAATGATATTTCCTGTTTTTCTATTATGTAAGTAGTGTTTATGAACAATAGTTAAATAACGTCTCTACGCGTACAATTACGTCAATTACAACAAATAAACAGGTTTTCCTTTTGATAATCTATATCCATTTGTTGCGCCATGGCAAGCGCAGTATGCACTAAAATAAGACTACTTATATTGGATTGGCACGTCATTTAGTTGGCGTGATGGTATCTTTGTCTCAACCCCTCATTAATTTTAATTTCACTTACGCGTCATCTCGTCTTCCGTCCATGACTCGCCCACGTATGTCTACATTTACAAACCGCATCTACTCCCCTAAAAGGCAGACAGTTTTGAATGCCAAAACTCTACTAACGTTCGGTCTAACGGCAAGTAACGCAAATTTTTACAATGACACTTTTTCTAAAAACTGAGTGGGTGTACAGAAACATAATTGATTAACATAGAGGAGCTTGTAACTAACTTACGGTACATAAGTGCAATTACAAAATGCGTACATAAATGCATTACAAATGCAGCGCATAATGTTTACAATGCTCGCTCCGGCGCCGCTTGCGCAACAATTTGAATGTCAAATGTGGCCGGTTTGGAAACAAATTTTTCGTTCTCATCGAGAGGAGTCGTCGGCCGTAACCCGCCTGCCGACAAATTATGCAATGAAATGTTGAACTTGGCGATTGCTCAACTGCCGTTTCCATGAGAACGCGCACGTTTTGAAATGTGTACGTAAATATCGGAAGGAATACCAACAAATGGGAAAACACACGGGTTCTCCCACTCCGCGAGTTTATGCTTTATACCGAATGATATTTTGGTTTTCGTCGTATTTCGGAACACCCTTGCCATAATTAACAGATTGCAAAGAATTATTGAAGCTACGTGCCTGAGTCCCGGTTCCGTATTCCACGAGCCGGCTGCCAAATTGGCAAATATTCAATGCACCGTCAACAAATAAACAGCAATAATCATTGATTCTCTAGTTTCGTTTCTATTAAAGTAATCTATATTAATTAAGGGGAGTAAATCTGATATAAGTAATTTAGTATGAACGAAAAAGAAATATCGTTGTTCTAACAGAAAGTTCGGTGAGCTGTGGGTACTCAGTTCATCTAGCAAGATAGCAGGATGTACCTACAACTACCCCAATTGGGATACAGTCGTGGGCATATGTTATGGGAAATATGTATCACTCAGTTTGTTTAATTTTAACTTAGCTGGATCTTACTGTGACTTTTCCTACGATTCTAAATTGTATTATTTTTCTTTTCAGGTACAATTCCACTCATCAATTAAAGAATAATATGTGATTTTAAATTTGAAAATCACCAACATTCATCAAAATGAGACTTGTGAGTATTTGTTATAAGTAGTTGTATAATATGTATTTAGTAGGTTATAGAACCGTAGTAAAATACTTATCTTACTATCTGTGCAGTACACATACTAAACACTCATAGATTATTTCGTAAATTGAGAAATTCTTGGTCTATGTAGACCCTGGAGCCTGACTTACGATGATGTACATACCTACCTATAGGCTATATGAAACGTCTTATGTAATTACATTATCGCCGAAATTTTGGAAGTGAACCGAGTTTTCTGAAAATATAAATAGGCAAAGGGGAAGTGTTGGTGCGCAATGGAAAGTGCGCACTTATCACAAAACTGGGTCAGTAGTAGCGCCGCCCCTTTATCGAACCGCGCCTGTCACCTCGCACTTTGTAAAATAAACCCTTTCCGGAAGAACATAGCATTCAGAATAAGTCAACGACCGCCGAAATTGCAGCCGGCTGCGAAGGGGAAAATGCATTTCACTGCGACGTAGCTTTGCATATTTTTCGGACCTGAAAATGTCCTGTCTGTGGTATTGTGGCTCTGTTTTCGATAAGAAATTGCGATTCGACTTGTTAGTTGATCCGTTTCCAATAAAGACAGTGTTACGTTGTGTAAATCGTTAATTTGGGTGATAATAAAATGTCAATGTTTTTCGTGGTGGAGCAGTCAACGAGCGAGGAAGTAGCGAGCACGACAGTGGGCCGCGCGGGCAGCCCTGGAGGCGGCGCGGGCGCTGTGAGCGGAGGCGCGAGCGCGAGCGCGGGCGCATACGACGTGACGCGCATGCGCGAGGAGGAGTTCGAAAGGCTCACCGTCTACATCGTGCCCGATGTACCGTGCGACCGCGGCGTGCCCAACCGTGCCGAGAAGACGCTCCCCAGAAGCCTCGCGCTCCGACCATCTGCAGTATTATCTACTCCCAACACACCGGTACGTTTACACTTCAACCTATTACATACACGCTAGTGACAGATCTCTATACAGTTATTGATCGGGCGTTGTCCAATCTAGACGATATTCAGCTACTAAACCTAGATCTGAATACCGTGTCCTGTCAGTGCAGTGTGACTACAAATTACACATTTTACAGACGGAAGGTGTTTGGAGTATAGGAGTGATTCCACGGGGCACTCGCTTCGGGCCCTTCGAGGGCTCCCGGACACCCAACAAACCCAACGACAAGGTCTCCTGGCGATACTACTGGAGGGTAAGTACAACTGCTTTTGCGATGTATTCGACATCATCAACTAGAACACTAAAACAATTGTGAACACCTTCGCCTTGCTTTGCAAATACCTAGAAACAATTCCAACTTTAATTTAATTTGGTTGTGGAAATCATCTGTACATATTGTTGGAGACATCAATGATGTGACCTTGCCATCATCCGCATACATAGGACATTGTTACTCATCACATCTACTTTCAATCTACTCTTCTCTCTAACTAACCTATTCCTCTCTATTTTGGGCCAGGTACAAGAAACTGTCAGACATCATACTTATGGAAATATAAAGGTGAGATTGGGCTTAATCATGTCTTTTAAGGTGGTGGTTTTTTGGATCTCACTTATCAATTTATGGTTTCAAATATTATTGAAAATACATAAGTTTCGTGTTACGAATTCTAACCTAATGGTACGTGACGCTGCGGAGTAAGGTGGAACACGACTTAGTAAATGCTTAAACAACTCTATCATCACAGAGTAAGCGTTTTAAAGAAGCAAGGAGCTAATAAAATGTGTTTACAATTCTAAAGAACATGAATCAGTTTAGCAATTGTGGGTTAATATTTCCGGGTATGCTTCATAAGTGGGAACAGAGCATATATTGAGAGCTAGAGCTAGCTTATCTTCCGCGTCCCACATGCAGCGACATTGCATCTCGTCCTTGAACGCACTACCGGTACAACACGCCACTATCAGCTGCACGCGCTTAGTAAACACTATGCACGTGCCACGTGCTTCATACTTCATACGTCATCTGTCCCTTTACATATGCTTACAAAACTAACAGTAACTGATTCCAACGTATATATGCTTAATATTATAATGTACATGCGCCTATCATGTTCCGTGTAGTGTCTGTTGAACTACCAAATGAGATTAATTAGTTTAAATGTTAGGAGATTATTTGAAAAAACAACATTGTTAGGTGTTGAATAAACTAAACTATACTTATTGAGATATGTTTAAATATTTTGCTTATTGGAATACCAGATAAAAGTAAAATTTAAAAGCGAAATTGTAAACAGTGCAGTAACTATTAAGTAATCTGTGACAGTGTCTTGCTTATCATTTCATAAGACTTAATAAGTGTGTATTCTTACAGATATTCAAGGATAGTGACTATTATTACCTGGACGGGTCAGACACGAGTGTGGCCAACTGGATGCGGTATGTGGCGTCCGCGTACTCGCTCTCAGTGATGAACCTCGTCGCCTGCCAGCATCAGGAACACATATACTTCTACACCATCAGGTAATATTACACTTCACAACACTTCACTGCATAATTCGCTAGTTCTTGTCTTCACCACTACTCATACAACACAAGTTCTGAAATTGTAAGTATAAAGTATTCATTTGGTTTCAGGGATATAATGCCAAACGAAGAGCTGATGGTATGGTACTGCAAAGATTTTGCTACGAGGCTTGGCTACGATATCGACCCGGAAAGAGCCACATACTCTATTTGTAAGTATTTTTAGGATTAAAAGACAAATATTTCGTATTAACGGTGCAATACAAAGCACTAACAAGTCCTTTTATTTCAGGCAAAGAAGAAACCATCAAAAAAGCATACGGCTTGCCGCCAGCTCCAGTTCACCCAGAAATTGCATTCAATCACATGAAATACGTTCTTGGACTTACAAACACTAAGGAACTGTTGGAAGCTGAAATGCCAAATCGTCGACGGAAACGTGAAGCGATTGATAAGCCGTTTCATGAGAACGCTCCTGCTCTGCCGCGAGAAGAACCACGTATCAAGAATGAGAGACCGATCGCCAGGACAGAAATATCAACAAATGTTATGCACAGTAAAATAGAACACCCATCAGTGGGTGAGCAAAGGCCATTGACACCTAACGGTTTAATGCAACCGCCTTCACCTGTGAAAATGCATCACAGAGATAATCCGACATTAATTATCCATCAACACAAGGAAAGTACATCACACGTTGTCATTCATCAGTTAGACAATCCTAGAATGCATTGTAATAGGTCCCCTGCACAAAATCAACACTTACGAGATGTGCGTGGACCTTCTCCTATGGCACAAAATCATCAAGATAAACTAGGAAGCAAATCTCCTGGATTAACTCATTGCGGTGCAGCTCATTACGAACATCAACTGACCCCTAATGATGGGTCAGTTCGTTCAGACGAGGGCTATCACAGTAATGGTTACCATGATGAATTCACGCCTCCAGAAGATTCTAGTGATTCTGATGTTGAAAACTACGTGTTGGATTGCTCAAATAAAACAAATGAGCCCAAGGAAACCGTAATAGTTCAAAAGATGGACCAGGACATGCACCGCAACGAGTACAGAAAAGTCAAGATAAAAATGCCAAGAGCATATCAATATCAAAATCACAAAGACATGGATTGCGAGAGTGAGAAAGAATTAATCATAGCTGAAGAAATGGTAAATGTGTCCCCTCAGAATTTATCACCACCACGACGCGACCCAGCTACTTCTACAGTGATCGTGCTAGAATCATCACAGAACGCTTTAGTTCCATTAAACAAGCCCTATTATGAGGAAGGCACTATTTCGCCAACTCCTCCACCCGCGTTCATGAGATACTCTC
This sequence comes from Pectinophora gossypiella, assembly GCF_024362695.1. Taxonomy (NCBI): domain Eukaryota; kingdom Metazoa; phylum Arthropoda; class Insecta; order Lepidoptera; family Gelechiidae; genus Pectinophora; species Pectinophora gossypiella. The sequence goes on along the minus strand of NC_065408.1, from coordinate 8,947,483 downwards.
CACCAGACACACGAATCCTGGAAACTATTCTCACTGGCAACAGAATAGATACTAATAACAATGATCCGAGCCGCAGACAACCAAATGCCACTCCACCACCATCATCGCCTACGGAAATGGCTTATTCTTACAAGAAAAGTCAACGATATGGCAATGCTTGCAGTCCGGATTCGAGCTCTAATTTAACTCCATTGCCATCACTACTGCCACTGCCACAGCAGCTACCGATACCTAATGCTGCATCTATTTATTCTTCATCGCCTCCGCACACTATTCCACATACAACAGAAATTCGTGAAATCAGAGAAATAAGAGAGATTAGAGAAACGCGTTATGAGAGTCACTATCCGAATTATTCATACAGCTTGTATTCTCCGCCAAATTCTACAATTATCACGCAACTGGGTTCCCCGCCCAGTACTTATTCACCTACAGTGACATCATCTCATCAATATGAAAGATCTCAAAATGGGCAAAATAACCATCATTATCCATCGTCTACTAGCGTAATTACACTTAAGAACTGTTCACAACTAAGTCTAATTCAAAATTCCAACATGAACAATCAACTGATACCTGCACACGGAAGCGTGAGTCCCGACGGCTCGTGCAGCCTGATGATGGGCCCGGTGAGCCCTAACTCACAGTCTTCACGGGGTTACAGGAGTTTACCATATCCCTTGAAGAAAAAGGATGGAAAAATGCATTACGAGTGCAATGTCTGTTGCAAAACGTTCGGACAACTTTCTAACTTGAAGGTGCACTTGCGAACACATTCGGGTGAACGGCCGTTCAAATGCAACGTGTGCAGCAAATCATTCACACAACTAGCGCACTTACAAAAACACCACCTGGTACACACGGGCGAGAAGCCGCACCAGTGTGACATTTGTAAGAAGAGGTTCTCCTCCACCTCCAATTTGAAGACACATCTACGTTTACACTCAGGACAGAAACCTTACGCATGTGATCTATGCATGCAAAAATTCACACAGTTCGTACACCTAAAGTTACACAAAAGACTACACACAAATGACCGGCCCTACGTATGCCAAGGCTGTGACAAGAAGTACATCAGCGCGTCTGGACTACGCACTCACTGGAAAACTACCAGTTGCAAACCCAACAACATCGAGGAAGTCCTCGCCATCACTAACGCTGCCAACACTGAATGCATTGGTAAGAATCATTATTCACTTTAAATTTCAGCGAAGAAATTTAATAAAACACCCACTTTAGTTCTTTTGTTTTGAAATTTAAACTCATATTTTACTATTAAAAATTAAACAAACCAACAATCGCGAGCGTAGTCACAAGAGCAACTGCAGTGCGCTGCACTTTCTCCTCGTAGGTGAACCGCAACTTTCACTTGCGCTCTCGCTGATCGCGGCCGATTTCATTTTCGCGTGCAATTCGCAGGTTCTGTCGACAAAGACTGCCACGAAAGAGAGGGGCACGAGGCGTACGAGGTACACTCACCGTCGCAGGGCGCGCTGGTGGTGGCCGGTGGGGCGCGCGTGCCGCTGTCGCACGGAGACGCGCTGCTGGCTGTGCACGGGGCGCACGGGGCGCACGCGCACTCCACGACGCCACACCTGGCGGCGCCGGGGCAGGCGTCGCCGGGCACGGGCGCCGCGTACCGGACGCTGGGCGAGCACGACGCACCTCACTACGGTGGCGGCGGCGAGCCGCGCCCTAGTGTCATCGAGTCGAGCCAGCCGCTCATCATCGAGTGCACCTGAGCCGCGGCCGAGCCGCACGCGCCGCTATCGCGCCGCCTGTTCCCCGCCGCTACATGTGATTCCCCGCTTGTGATCTATCGAAAGTATTTGTGTAGAAGACGATCGTGGGACGAGCTTGCGGTCTCGTCTCGACCAGTGGCTATGAGATTACGATATGAACGTTAAGTTGTACATTTGTAAATTTATTAGTTTTAAGTGCGACGAGATATTATTAATAAGTACTAAGTACTTATGTTAGCCCGTTTGGGAGTATATAATATACTACCATAAGCATTTGAATACTACACTTAAGGTTTCAGCAGCCTTTGTTTATACTAATGCTCAATTTTATACATAAAGTAGAATTCTATTGTAAATAGGAATTATGTGACATCGACTTTATTTAATTTAAATGTTTTTCTATGTAATTCAAGTTTCGCCTACATACATATACCTATTTCTAGATCTTAATAAAAGTGGTATCGATACATACTTTTACTCTGTCCGGTTTAGGATTTGGATGTTCAACAAACCATCAATCAATAATCTTCGATAACAACTTCACCAAAGAGTTCAAACAGCTACCTGTTGTATAGAATGCTAATCGTACCACTCGTTCTATATATCTTCAAACCTTGGTAAAGCAGGCTATCGTAGAATTTGTTCTCCGCTTGATTATAAAATTAATGTTTCGAAAATATCAACTGATTAGTGGTAAGTGCCAAAAGCGCAATCATATTTTTTTAAGTTGACCTAAAGAAACGTTCGTATAGTATTTTAAATCGTTGTTCCTAATGATTAAAGGAGAGTAAGCGCATGTGTGCATTAAACGTAACTCTAATATTGTTTAGATTAGAATCGATGAACTGTGTACATTTCCCCTACGCTAGAACAAATGGTGCTTCACATCGTAGAGTAGTACCGCCCGCGTGGCCGCCGGGCGGCGCCCGCGCACCGCGCCCCGCCTAGCCTGCGCCGCGGGGCCCTACTACGTGTAATGTTAATTCACCGAGTCTACTAGTTACTATTTTATACTCCAAATTCCAAGTAATTATGATTCTCCTATTCGAAAAGGCTGAGATAAATTTTAATACATTAGTAATAAAGTTTGGCAAAAATTATACATAAGTACTACTAATTGGTTTCCATGATGTGTAAGCTTTGTGAGTAACCGAGCTGAGCGCAGCTATAAGTCCAGTTTACACGTGATGTACACCAACGATAGCTTTTTGTATATTTCTATTGTTCGTACGAATATAAGATTTTTACATGCAATCACTTATAAATTAACTATAAAATTACCCTGTATATTTTATACCGTTTACACAGCTATCTAGTAAGTTGAATTTTGAATTTGCCGATGTAAGATGTATGCTGTTTACATGTCATTACTCAGACGCAACATTAATATAGAAACATTATTTCGACGTTACAATATTGTTTTCATTATTTCAATGTCGTTACGTTATTCATAATAATAGATTTTATGTGAGTTTCTACGAACAGGGTTTTGAATACAAAATAAATGTTTGAAGATCAAATGTTCATTTCGATCAACTAATTAAATAATATATAAATTAGAGACAGAAGAGACAGCTTCTTCATGTTGTGCTCGTAATGTAGCGATCCCGATAGAGGCCGATTTGAAATTGTAAATAATAATATATTTACTAACAGTATAGTACTTAGTACTACGTCAAGTAGGCTGCAGTCATTATAATGTTCGATGTATTAACTAAATCCAAGTCTTTATCGGTATCTCGAAATATTTTTGACACCAAAGCACGTATTGTTCCTTAGATATAGGATGTATTTTAAAGGTCAAACGTCAGATTAGAAACTGCGCAGTTAATAACTCTCATCATTAAAAATACAAAAATGTTTGATGTCATAATAAATAGTTATTAAAGATTGCAATACGTGCATTCTAGAAGAAATCTCTTAAGTCTCTGTACTCATGAGTTGATGTTGTTTAATAACTTCTCGCCATTCCTTAAATTACTCAGAGTTATATATTTTGTTGAACTTTTATAGTTATAGCTACTTTGCGACGTTTTGCTGTACACTCATTAGTAAAATTTCTGTGTAACTCGATATCACTGTCAGTAAGATAATTATCTCTGTTAAGTGATTACCTAGCAATATTCATTTTTTATTTTAGGTATATAAATACTTCAGTTTAAAGTGCTTAAAATTGTATATAAATTATACGCAGCGTCAGTCTACCAGCTTTGGACTAAAATAGTTATCTTACTGGCGTGAATGGGATTTTGTTCAAAGTAATGACATAACGTCCACCTTGTCGACCCTTTGGTTCCATGTAAATAATTATTAAAATGTTATTTTTGAAATTGTCACTCATTGTGCTCATTATAATAAAGTATATATCAACATCAAACAATCTTGTATAGTAAAAGTTATAACATCTAAGGAAGATCATACGTAATATTATAATAATATGTACAAATACCTACTGGTACAGCAAAGTAAGCAATATATCGATTTATGTATAATAACTTTGGCTAAATATTTATAATGATATTGGACTCGACACGTGCTGTAACGAGTAATATTACTATTCACTCTTAATGCGCCAAACTTACTACTGTAAAGGCCTGTAATTTTGTACACTTTGATCGATAATTATTTTACAACACCAAATCCATTAAAACAGGAGTAAAAAATATAAAATTATGGTTTTATTGACCCCCTATATCACATACTTACGTTTACTAATAAATATATTGAGTTTGTTTGTTGACAATTCGGAAGTGTCAATGAATAAGTCGTCCTATAATACTGGCCACGATATCTATACTACCTAATTAGAAGACAACAGATTTTTGGTTCTAAATAAACATTACGAAAAGTTGATTTTTAAATTATTAATATTTAGACACTAAACCACTTAATCTAAATTTAGTAATGTAAATACATAGAGCAACACGGGCCTCCGCGGACCTGTGAATGCAATAATAATTGTTATTATACGAAAGAGAATTGTGCATATTTAAATGGTGTACTCACATGCCCACTATGTGGGAGGATCTTTTCCAATAAGATTGGCTATACATATAAGCCACATGCGAGCACACGAACGTTGGAGTTGAAGCAGTCGCAGTAGCCGAAATCGGCTGGATCGCATCATCATCATCATCATCATCAGTGAATTTATTGCTCATCTCAAGAACAAGATAATTGTAACTCGATAAAAGACTAAAATTTCGTTGAGTAAGTACTAAGTAAAAAACATTATTTCATAGACATTGTACCTAATGTGAATATGGGTGCGTTATTAGATTTAAATTAGCTATTAAAGTGCTTTTGAACTCACCTTTAAAAGACTTTAAAAGACAGAAACTATTCTTTTTTTTTTTTTTTTGACGTGACTTATTGTAGATTTGCCGCAGATGGCATTAACTACTTGGCCGGACAAATGGGGAGCGCTGAAGGCTCTCACCCGGTACAACATTTACAGAAACTATTCATAATTCATTGATTCACTTTAAAAATGGTAGGTACAGTTTGCAGATGGTCAGCATTTAGAAATGAAGGTGGATATAAATTGACAACATTGCGAGAGACGAAACAGCCATTAGAATATCTACGCGGCCGCCGCATTCGCCGAGAAAGATCTTTAGTATTGCATTTAGTGTAAAGCGAACTTACAATAAATTTGTGTTGTTGAATTTCTCGTCAATTACTCATCGCATTTTAATATCGATTACATTTTTGTAAGGTGCAATAAAGGTACATTGCTTAGATAAACAATATCACATCTATTACGGTTCTTTTCAAAATATACCCGTCATTCGTACTGTCAGAACTGCGGCTCACTTTATTATTATAATTTCTCCCGTTTCATAAATTTTCAATGTACCGCAAATTACTTGACGTACATTCAGGTACGTTGCAGTTACATTGCTTCTATATATAGCATACTCATATTTGCAACAGTACACCCGCCATTCTAATCCACACGAATATACATCATGTGGAAATGTATTTAAGCGACGGGCGGAGGATTTTGCTGGGAAACTTAAGACATAGGACGCTTACTTGAAAACGCAGGTTTTAGCCCTTGTAAGCTAAAACGGGGATAGGCTTAAGTATCAGAGAAACATGCTGGTTTCATTGTAAACGTTGACCATGCAACCGCGACAAACTACGTTGAGTTTATCAGCCATATTCAGCGTATTGTTAAGGAAAAAAAATATATTACGTACTTAGTGTTAGAAATTGGAGTGCGCATTATATAAATACTGTGTAAAAAAGGAATGATAAATAAAACAAAATACAACAAATAATTTATTTTATTTTTAAGCAATAAATATTAATTCTATTTACAAGAATTTGATAAGTGTGGGTTGTTACTCAACGGACATTTATGGCTTAAAGCGCCTACCAAATATATCATATCTCAAATATTGATAGGCGTCTCTGCATTACTCAAAGGCTCAGGCGCTGTGCACTTTTTCATATGAGTGCGCATGTTGGACGATTGAGTAAAGGCGAGCTTGCAGCGAGGACACGAGTACGGCTTGGCTCCCGTATGGAAGTTGAGGTGCGATTTCAGATGATGTTTCTTTGTAAAAGATTTTGGACATAGTGTACACGAGAACGGCTTTACACCTGCAAACAATGTTGTACAGTTAGACATGAAAAGTTTTGTGCTAAAAAAGTTTGTGTTAAAAAAATTAAATCGAATTCAAAATCTGTCTAATTCTATTTTGTTGTGTACGTAGGCGCAACTTTCACAACCTGTAATCCCTGCTAATTCCTTACCGCGGTTACAGGGTGGAACATACTGTTCTACTAACGCCGATTTCAGAATTCCGATTCTTACATAGTAGGTATTAAACAAAATATTATATGTAGATTTTGAAATTCTTTAAATAACTTTTTAGTCTAAATTCGAGTATCGAGAATTTAATTACGTTAGTAACCAAGTACCTACGTTATCAAAACCCAAAAAAATAGACCTAAGCGACTAAATGATCTATAACGACTTTATGATGCCTACTAACGCTGATAAGGGTTCCCTTCATACAAAAGACATCAACGAGTTCATTGGTTTTCTTCCATAATAATGTTTTTTGACCATAACATTAAAACTACTAAACCGATTTTAATGAAACTAAAATTTATACCCTAAGTTGAGTAATACTTAATCCAATAACATATAATTATTGCAATAAGATTTGTAATTTCTGAGTTATAGGAAATGTGTGAACAAACATAACATAATTACATACATAAATACACCTACGAAAATTGGCACTCGTGTTTAGAATGACATATACGAATATTGTACAATTCGAACAATATTAATTGTAAAATAAGGCTGGTTAATCATCAGACGTGAGTTAACAGGAGACATACCTTGTAATTTAGTGCCCAGGGCATATCTCCCTTATTCTGTGATCTGTTATTATTATAGCATATGGCAAAAAATTGTCCTGCGTAGATCATATGTTCATTTTAAACTCCCTCAACCTCTCTGCCGCATCCGTCATACAACGTCTGTGATTATTACAAACCATGTCCACAATCTTGTATCTAATGCATTGATGTATAATATGTTACTAAAGGAAGGTTATACTTCTTCTTATCGTGTAGGTTGTGAGATGGAATACCAGCCTCATCAACCCTGGTGTAAGAGTTATGATTGAGCCACCAAAGGCCCCTGACATGGCTCATGTAACGATTACTCACGTACATCAGTAAAAGGTAAATAGTAACCGGGACCAACGAAGCACGGATCATATTACTTTCGGACAATCAGGTGATCAGCCTGTAATGTTCTAACCAAACTTGGGATCACAAAGTGATTTTTGTGATATGTCCCCACCGGGATTCGAACCCGGGGCCTCCGGATCGTGAGTCCAACGCTCAACGACTAGACCACAGAGGCCATTAGGGTTATACTGACCAGTTGCAGTTGGCAGAAGGCAAGAGGGGAACCACTGCCCTATTTTTCCCTAAAAGTAGCATGGAGAGGAATGATACACCGACAAAAGCGTGGCTCTTAAATTAGTGATGATGATACTGACCAGTATGTAATCGCAGATGTAGCGTCATGTTCGAGCGGTCCGCGAAGCGCTTCTCGCAGTGTGGACACGCGTACGGCCGTTCGCCTGAGTGCGTGCGCTGATGCTGCTTCAGTAACATCTTCCTTGAGAAGGCCTTGCCACACTCGCCGCATACGTGAGGCTTTATTCCTGTTATAAAATAAAAATAAATATAACATACACACATAAACTCACGCCTATTTCGCACCGGGACAAGCAGAGACTATGGAATTCCATTTGCTTCGAACCTGACAGACTTCTCTTGCTTCCTCAATTAAATAAAACATCAAAAATAAGTAAATAAATACAAGCTCACGACTACATTCACAACAGCAGTAATCAGAGGTACAGACGCACATCATCGCATGATGAACTATGTACCCTACTACCCGTAGGTATCACATACATACATAACATCACGCTTATTTCCCGTTGGGGTAGGCAGAGACCACGGATTTCTACCTACGATCCTGACGCACCACTTTCGCTTCTTCACTGTCATCAAAGACTAATGCTCGGTGGTTTGGAGTACCAACTCCACCAAGCTTTTTTAGACCGACGTGGTAAACCGTATCACCGTCTGTAATATGCGACAGTCAACTGTGTTAAATTGCACGCAAGTCCGGTACAGTCATGAGCAATATAATGTACCCACTTTAGGACTCTGTCGCACTAACATATTTAACATTTAGTGAGACTTACAGTTCAATTTGTCAAAAAAGTTAATGTGACATGGTACCAAAGTGTATACATATTAATGCTCATAACCGTACCGAGGATCAAATTCCTCGCTTGAGAGGCAACCCGATGAACGATAGGATCACTAAAGCTATTTTACTCGTGTTCATGCAATTATTTGATAGTTTTCAAGTTAAACAATATTCATAATATGTGGACGTGGGAAAATGACAAGTATGACTTAGGGTAGGGTTGGGGGGTGTCTGTAGGAATCGGTGCCATTATCAGAATCGGTGGAGCCACAGCTAGGTCATTAGTAGACAACTTGATCCTACGCTTGGATACTTATCATGAAATGTATATGTTGTTTAGTTAGGAATGTCACTAAAAAACTATCTACCATCTCTCTCTTACACAGCAACAAACCCATTACGTGGACGGGTAAACAATGTTTATCGTGATACCTCCCTGGAGTATAATTTCTACAAAACCTTTGGCGCAAACTGTAAAAAAATAAGAATGAAGATAAATACAAAATTACGGTCACATTAGTTACTTGATATCTGTACACGAGAGTAACTGTAGGTAATTTGAAATTAACTAACATTATTACACTCCATCCATTCACTTTCGTGATCACTCTCGTTACATACGTACCTACTACAAAATGCTAACTAATTTTATTATTTTAGATAAGTAATAAAAGAAACTAGTAGTATAGTTTTACGACGCGTTTACAATTTACTTGTAACGGTGTGTCAGGTGTGTGACGTATGATTGTAATGAAAATTCCGGCGCGTTTTCCCAATGTAAGCAAACTCTGTCTATCTAAATAAAACAATGTCATTCACACCATACAGAGACCATTCCTAAAAAATCATAGGTAAATTGTGATAAAAAATAGAAAGTGTACACAATCGTATGTGTGCGTTGGCGGAGGAGACGCTACGAGCACACATCATTGACAGTAAAACACTGCTTCAAAGTACGGTTCTGGGCGTAAAATCGCCACGTTTGCACGGGAACCGAATACACCACAGATCGTGGCATAGACTGCCAATCTGGTGGTAAATCGGTAATAACAGCTGCATGACTAATGCTCACCTGTGTGAATCCGCACATGCATGTTGTACGCGACGCGCTGGTTGAACGACTTCGGACACTGAGAACATTTGTATTCTTTACGGTTTCTGAAACAAATTATACGTAATTGCTTCACCGTGAGAAAAAATACAGAAAAATTAGACGTGTTCCATGGAATTTATTTATGCGTTTTGTGATGGTATTGTAAGTAGTAATAAAATAACTAAAAAATATAATTTTACTGATAACTTTTTATCAATAGTCGTAAAACTAATGTTCCTTTAAATTAAACGTGATACGTAAATTAAACGGATATTCCTGAAAAAATGTCTAGGTAGGTACTAGCGCAAACATCATCCAATCCGCTATAGAGCAGCGTGGTGGAGTATGCCCTGTGCGATTACAGGCAGGCTCGCACGTGGCTGGTAGTGTGACGTAGGTGTACATAATAGGCTGTTTATTTATTTTTGCCTTAATAATATATTTAATAATTTATTAATTATTGCATCTGCAGGCTTAATAATTTTTGCATCTGCAGGTTGCTAACCATCACCAACCTATGAATCTTCATGTGGCTGCTGAGGTAGCCCCGGTCGTTGAAGTACTTCCCGCAGACGGTGCAGGTGGCGGCAAATTCGCGCGTGCCGCGGTGGATGGACATGTGGTACTTGAAGTTGCGCAGCTGGGAGAAACTCTTGGAGCACTCCGGACATGAGTAGCGGCCGGGAGACGAGTGCCGGCGAGAATGCGCTGCCAGGGTTGCACTGTCCGTAAACACCTGGAGAATACGGTCTTCTTGGTCACAAACTCTATACGCAAAGGCATCCGACTAAATAATGTATGCCAAAATCGGCACACTAATTCACGTCAAAAAACACGAAATGGAAAGCAAAGAGTGTGGCAAAGAGCCTCTTAAAGCATCTTGGCATTCCATTTCCCTACTATATTTGTTTGATTATAGAAAATAAGATGAGAATACTTTTTTTGTCGTGACTTATTGTAGATTTGCCGCAGATGGCATTAACTACTTGGCCGGACAAATGGGGAGCGCTGAAGGCTCTCACCCGGTACAACGTTTAAGACAACAGGCCTGGGGGTGCCCAGTTGGGATGAGAATACTGTGACCACAATATTGTGTAAGAAAACCAATTATTGGAGTTATAATAAGGTTACTACTTTTACGTGTAAGAGTAACCCAGTGTAAATTTCATGGAATTCACATAACTCACATACCTATATGCATCAATATTTAAACCTTTAACTTTCCGTAACCATCAAAATATACACAACGACTATGGCTTATCGTAAAACGCACATTTCTTTCAATGAACATAAATCTTAATGCTAATAATAATGGAAGTCTTCTTACGCATATTGGCTGTCAAGAGTTTCTCAGTCATCTACATGTATGGGTGTCGTATAGGGACTTGATTAGTATAAACGGTCTAACCAAAGTAGTGGAATGGACACAAGCTCTCTAGCTTTATAGTTTATAGCTCGTATTGGAGTGTCAAACGGTCCATCTGAAAATACCTATTCGCATACTATCCGTCGATTTACAGAACACTTGCGTATGTAAATTTCGAGATTCCGAGAAAGCACGGTTATGGATATTTACCTGATTACAAATAGTGCATTTGAAGTCAGATACGCCAACTAAGCCAACGGCAGGGATAAGCGGCTGTGTAGGGACATTTGGCGATATTGTTTCTGTTACTTCCCGGTGCGGTGACGTCCGAATATTGTTGTTGCTATCATTAATACGATCTTCCTGAAAACAAGATGTTTAATCTCTTCCAAATTCAAATTTAAATTCAAAAATATCTTTATTCAATAGGTAACATAGTTATACTTTCAATCGTCAATTTTTACATAACGAACGTCTCATCCGCCTAAAACTACTGCAGCATCTCACAACCTATATAGCCGGGGAAAAGAAGCTGCAAGAAAAACCTCGGCACAGGGCCCTAGACGTTCTTTTTTTTAATATTGTTATACAATTGAGTAATATAGCTGCCTAATATCAGTTCTCAGACAGTTAATCCCATGCATTCGTATCTTCTAAATAATCACTAACCTTATAATAAAAAAGCATAAAATGTTATTGTTACCTACTTTGGAAGAGCGGTGCCTTCTAACACAGGCCCTATTAGCTTAAAAGAAGGCATCAGCCTCTAGCTGATTGTATTTTGTTTGTTACCAATAAACATTATTCTATTCTCACCTTTTTTGCAAAGTTTCTGTTTAACTACTGTCTTAAAACAGTTGAAAGGCAAATTCTGAATGTCAATGGGAATCTTGTTGTAAAAACTGAGGTAAAAACGTATACATTGTCCCTTAAAAGATTTAGTGATCTTATGTAATCGACTGAGTTGTAAAGCAAGTTTATTTTTATTCCGGGTATTAACAATGTGCCGATCGCAATTTTTTGCAAACAATCCCATATGTTTTTGCTATCTAGATAAGTATATTAAGTTTTCAAAGATATATTGTGATGCCAAAGTTAAAATACTAATTTCTTTAAATTTATTTCTAAGTGACATCTTGGGTCCCAATTTGTAGAGGTAAATCTTATACTTCTTAATATGCAAAATAATAATTTGGTGGGAAATACAATAAAAAAATAATATACCATAGAACTTACTTTTGCATCACCTGGTACAGCATCGGATAAACGTAATTTTCTTCGAAAGGGTTTGTAGTTATTTGGTTGTCGAGGACACCACGGACTTTCTAACACTTGGTTTAGAATTGCTCCTTTTGACAGAACAGTGGAAGGATTAGTGCTGCTGTTTGATACATTATAATAGTCCTGTAGACAACCTTCTTCTTTCCGTTTTCCTAAAAGTGGACTACTAGCTCCATATTTTCTTAAAAAATCCGAAGATTCTATACCTTTGAGATTTAAAGGTTTTTTCGTTATTTCTTGCAATCCTGTTGAAAGAATTTGAGTCTGTTGGAACAGATAACGATCTAAGTAAGAATTTGTTGAAATATCACAGCTACCCGATAGTAAGATTGGATCCACGAAAGGATTCTTTAAATTTAAACTTTTTATTTGGGCAAGTTCGGCATAGTTTGTGAAACTAGTATTGTCGGTGGTGGCATTAGAATCCCGGAGAAATATCTGCTGTCCTAAAAAATGTGAGTTAGGCGGCCATTCCGCGGCTCTCGTATGCTTCTCCAGCCCTGAGAGCGCGTCGTCAGCTGCGAGATGTTTGCCATTTGCATTCGTCAAGAGCACAGATGCGGCTGCGCGATAGTGTTCACTCGGTATTGCTAGCACGCCTGACGCTCGACCGTTAGCGTTACCGTTCCGAGGATATGTCTCGATAAATAAATCACGTAGGAAACAACTCCTTTGTCGGTCTCCACACGATGATTGCACATTTCCGAAATGAGGCTGTTTACTCCACTCGTCACACTTCACATGCTTATCTCGAATATCTACGTCATCATGCAAATGTTTCGCCAATAAAGCCCCAATATCAGCTCCTTTCCTCAAATTTATATACGGTCCACTTTCGTTGTCACCTAAAAAAAATACTTTGCTTTTTTCCGAACTGTCGTTTGAGTACACTCCCGCATCTCCTACGCCTTTACAGACGCTCGGTAAATATTGTTCATCTACAAATATTTGCATTGCGTTGACTATTTCCATAAACATTTCTAATTTTTGCTTTTGTATCACGACTTCTCCGTTATAAATGTAGTAAAGCACTGATGACATGGCCTCGAGGTCAAAGTCTGGCAAGACTATTGATGTCGGCGACTCTTCTATCGGGCATGAAAGGAGTATTTGCTGGAATAAAATTGATACTAATTAGTTAATAGAGAGGTGTAGTACTGGCATGGAGTACCTATATAATTAGCAGGGTGGTAAAGGGTACCCTGAGGAAAGTGCTGACACTGGCGAGCACAGCGCGGTGCGCGGGCAGCGAGCGGCCACCGCAGCGCAGGCGCACGTCGCACCACTCGCGACACGACAGCCACTCACACATCTGTAACATATTGTACATCTCATTGTGAAAGGAAACTGTATCACAAGCCGATATTTTCTGACAACTATAACGTGTTACACAGATCACGCATAACCGAAAAAAATGGGATCTCAATAATAATGGATAGTAGGTACGCCACGAAATTGCCGTTATCTTATGAATTATGGAAATTATTTCAAACTGTTTTGTGATTTCCGGGCAATTTTGGAGAAGCGTCAATGAGGTGGTAAGTACGGAGATAGGTAGATAGAATTCGGACAAGTGCAAACACGCAATGTTTGTGGCATACTTATTTCGTCGGCAAGCGTGCAAATAGAGGAAGCCTCCGCGGTCCCTGCCGCGTGAAGAGACCGCCGGTCCACATGCGCTAAGGCAAAATTAACTAAACACATACACGACACGACCAGGTCAACGTTTTTAAAGTAGCACCGCTCGTGAAAGTATACTAGAACAAACAGATCTGATCAAACAAGAGGAAAATTAGAAGCATCTCACCGACCGATACCTAGCTCTCGAACTTCCCATAGATTATAATTATAATGCATGATCTCTACACAACTTAATGGATATTTGAATCAATGGATGTGCCTTTTCATCTACTCCGACCTGTTTTAAAAAATAAGTAAGTATATAATTTACCGATTTACTAAAATTTATTTCGAACTTTGTTTGAAGCATAATTAAGTATTTATATAAGCTACTTAAATTATTCAAAATTTAAAAAAAAAAACAAGTGAAATTCAATTTATTTTTTGACTTAATAAACTGTTACTTCCATTAGTTAATAATGTAAATGTAACTAACACCATATTGATTAATATCGTCTGAAATAAAATATTACCTATTTATTTTTTTATTTCTATTGGTCTAGTTTCCTTTGAGAAACCATACCTACTGGATGGAGAAACTCAATTGCTGGAATTAAAAGTAAATTTGCTGAAGCTTTAACTGAAGTGCAGAAAGACTTGCAGTCACTTTTGATACGAAATCTTAGGATATCATGATACTTGTGGTGTTTGGGAATCAGCCAGTGTAATGATCCATCATGTTGGAAAGAAGAATCTCTTAGTCGGTACCTAGGTTGAACTTGACTACTACATGTTATGAATGAATTGCATTGTTGTAAAAGTTAATATTTAACGTACGTACACACAGCTATTTTTATGAATCACAATAGAAAGTTATGAACAATTTCACATTATTGTTAGGACATTATCAATTATTTACACCATATCTCACCGACAAGAAAACAGTACCATCGTATACTAGTGATTGCCCATGTTAATTAATTTGTTATACTTATAAAATAAAAATAAACGTATGTCTTCTATTTTTATTCTCACACCGCTTGAGATATTAACGATTGCGTGTTCAAATAAATGAAATTATAAAGGAAAGGTATATACATGGGCTGAACATTTTACTATAGGTAGTCGCTATTGTCTGTATGCGAGTACAATTAAATTCACTAAAGGCCTATAAAATCACATCAAGCAATTAACGTAACGGATAACCAGCGGAAAACAATTATCTGCATTTGTTTCTATGGGGACGTTATACGTAGTAGGTATATCTAATGTGTCCTTAGAAGACCTGTGGTACACCCGTCCCGACGAGATCTGACCTGGTGTGCGCGTGGAAAACGCAAAAGGGGCGGCCCAAAGAGACCTGGCGACACTCGGTTGACCGAGAGTTGAAAACTCTCGGCATGTCATGGGAGTAAGCTACAGAGGCTGCAAAAGATCGCGAGGAGTGGAAATCTGTTATTCGAACCCTACATCCCAACAGGGGATAAAAGGATTAGAAAAAGAGAAGAAGATATCTAATCTGTGATTTATTTATACGATGACGAATTAGGTCAGGTAACTGCGTAACCAGGGGAATAGTAGAGTTAGTAGGATAGGCAGGGTAGGTACAAACCACCCACACTTATTCCGAAGTAGACAGTGTAGGTTGCTACTACTGGTCTGATAGTGGTAAGTATGTGTGCGTCAAGCTAGCGGCCTCAAAAAAAAATGGGCACGAAAAAATAATTTGACCATACCAAAAAATAGTACTCTTATTGAAAAAAATAGTACCTGTTGTAAAAAAAATAGTACCATCACGGTTCTGGATTTATAGCCATGTTTTATTGCACTTGCTAGCTTGACGGTGAGCGAAATTTGGCGAGAGTTAACGACAAGGTCTTTCGCTTTGATTTAAACGCCAAAAAATAGTACCGAAATAGTACTCACCCCCTGCAAAATACCGAAATGAGTACTTCAACGGTTCCAAAGTTATAAAGGCAGTTCTTTGATCCCGCTGGCTTGACGTTTTGAAAATACCTATTATCTGGGGAACGCTTGCATACTTCAGTTTGTAACTAATGTCAATAAACTCGTATGAAATAGTACTCCCTACCATCATAATTTGGACCTGATTCTCTTTGTAGAAATATGTCAAAAAGTCATTATAACCTATGTCATACATTTATCAAGACAGGTACCGTCGCGAACAAAATTATTACACATGCTCAAGAAGGATGTTGTCAGATTTTAGTATTTTTTTCCCATTTTTGGGTAAAAAATGGTGAAGTGCCCGGGTTGTCAAATGAAAGTAATATCATTGTTGAAACTCTTTGAGTTATTCTACAAATACTGCAAATTGTTTATTAACAAACACTTCGATCCGTAACAAATTGAACATGAAGGTATAAATTATAAAATAAAACAGTAGATTAAAAATGAATTATGATGTATTAAAATCACAGATTGTTTTCAATAAGAACTAGACCCATGCAGCCATTTTCTATTAAAATTAGTGCATATGGGTGTATGAAATAGCATTTTTTTGTAATAGAAACACTCTGAAGTGCAAAGAAATGGTAGGGTAGACCTCCAAAATGGCAATACTTACGAATAAATTGTGAGGTTATGTAATTGTCTACGTGACTGTATCAACAACAATAGGTTATGATGTTTTTTTAACATATTTCTACAAAGAGAATCGGATCAAAATTATGATGGTAGGAAGTACTATTTCATACGAGTTTATTGATATTAGTTACATACTGAAGTATGCAAGCGTTCCCCAGATAATAGGTATTTTCAAAACGTCAAGCTAGCGGGATCAAAGAACTGCCTTTATAACTTTGGAACCGTTGAAGTACTCATTTCGGTATTTTGCAGGGGGTGAGTACTATTTCGGTACTATTTTTTGGCGTTTAAATCAAAGCGAAAGACCTTGTCGTTAACTCTCGCCAAATTTCGCTCACCGTCAAGCTAGCAAGTGCAATAAAACATGGCTATAAATCCAGAACCGTGATGGTACTAATTTTTTTACAACAGGTACTATTTTTTTCAATAAGAGTACTATTTTTTGGTATGGTCAAATTATTTTTTCGTGCACATTTTTTTTTGAGGCCGCTAGCTTGACGCACACGTAAGTATGAAGACAAACAAAATACGTTCGACTGCGTATCAGTATGTATCTACCTACTTATATCGTACCTAAAAAATATCTATCCTTCAACATTATGAACTATCTATCTATACGGAATAAAGTTGGTAACCTGTTACCTAGCAGGTACCAAGTGGGGGTGAAAATTGTGGTCTAGTAACTTGTGTTCCTGACTACTTCAATAGAGATTACAAGCGTAAATTGCATCTCTCTTATGTTGTATTAATATGGCCCCACCTATATTTACTTGGTTTAAGCCTACATCTATGTGTTAGTAAGGGATCACAAGTTTCATCTGTGGTAGACTTCGGCTATGACAAATGGGGATAAGGTGTGGGCTCTGGGAATCAAACAACATTTAGCGAAAGGGATATTCTGCACCGGACGACTTTCTAATAATATGTAGAAAATTTTACTAGTGCAGCTAGTGTAATAATTTCACACAAAAAGTCGATTGTCCATACAAAATCGATCAAAATTTTCCTGGTTCCATATAAATTTGGACATTTTTGTAAGTGTGGGACCCCTGTTGCTACAACCTAACGAAGTAATACATTTTCCATTATTTGTAAGCATAGCCAAAAATAACTTTTTTCATTCCTGGCTGCTAACAAAAAATGTGCAAGGGTGTCTTAAACACACGCAAAGACATCTTTAATAATAATAACTTAAAGGGAGGTAGGTATCTAATTTGTTTCTTTACGTAGGTAAAAATACGTATAAATAAATATCGTATTTTTACCTACGTAGTCGTATGTTTTTTTAATTACATCGGGACTAGATCAGCGTATTTGGGAAAGTATGTAAACAAAAATGTTAACAAAACGATAGTACTTACTTTAAAAGCGTTCCTTATAAAACACCTTAGAACTTTTTAAAACTTCCGATTAAAACGGCGGGAAAACATTGCGCGTGCAGTAAAACCGTGTGAGTGTGACTGACAGGCGCGCGCAACTTGCGGGCACAACATGGGCACGGCGGCGTCTGTGCCACAGACTCTGTGGCTCCGTGCTGCCTCCTTGCTACCGCTGGCGCTAATAGCCACTTGTTTACTATAACTGCCCACCATATACCACGTTTCCCTCAATTATACTTTTATTACAATTTAAACTAGACATTAAAAATAAAAACGTACGCACTTAGGTACCTACCGGGAAATAAAACGTTTTAATAATTCTCATGAATTGTCACATTTACCCGTTGTATGTAATTAACGAACTTGAAAAGTAGGACGGCTCTTGGTGATTATTACGTTCCTCTTAAATAGTTATTAAAAGCTCTTCCAGATTTTTATTAGGTAGAATGTTAGAAATAAGTACTAGTAATTTTACCGAAACTACAATGTAAAGAAAATAATGTAATTGAAGTTTACTGAACTTATGTAATTACTATGTTAGGCGTAGCATTATATTATTACTTATTGTTTATTCTATGGTTAGAATTAAAACGCAATGAGGAGCTCGGTGGCGCAGCGGTAAACGCGCTCGGTCTGCGATTGTTGAAATTAAGCAACTTTCGCAAAGGCCGGTCATAGGATGGGTAACCACAAAAAAAAAATTCATCTCGAGCTCCTCCGTGCTTCGGGGCACGTTAAGCCGTTGGCCCCGGCTGCATTAGCAATCGTTAATAACCATCAATCCGCACTGAGGCCGCGTGATGGTTTAAGGCCCAATCTCCCCTATCCATCCATAGGGAAGGCCTGTGCCCCAGCAATGGGGATGTTAATGGGCTGATGATGATGATGATGACCCAATGTAAAAGACCCACATCATATACGATTTCGTGAGTAGGTATCAAAATACCTACCAAGGGTGGTAGGAAGAGGTCTTCTAGTAAACTTGTGGCTCTGCATACCACAATAGGGATTACGAGCGTGATTTTATGCAGCAACTAAGTAAGTATTTGTACCTAATACCACATAAGCAGGATATGCAGGTTGCGAAAGTTGCTGGTTGCGCCGACTTCAGATTTCAGATTCAAAAACGAATATTTCTTACTTTTGAAATCGGTTTACATTTTATTTTTTACTAACAAAATTCCTAAGGCAAACCCATATTTATTAATTGACAAAAATTACCACATGGCTTATAGTTTTCTTTCTTTCTATTACTTTCCTTCTTCTTTTCTTCCTCATAGAATAGATAATCTTTAATAATATTTTTATTACGTATGTTTAAATAAATACTTTGAAATGTGGTGTTGGAGAAGGATGGAATGAATAAGTTAAACGCAAAGGGTTATCTACTAATGAAGAAGTGCTAATAAGAGTAAGGGAACTGAGACAAATATTTCTCAATATTTGAGAGTTATTGGACAGAAGAGGCAAGATAATTAGATATTTAAACAAGACACGACGAATTTATTAAAAAATCATAGACGGGAAGATAGAATGAAAGAGGAAAAGGGGAAGGCCAAAAAGAAGGCGAATGTCGTGTCTTATAAAGAAGTCAAGGAATTGGCCGTTAATAGACAAGAATGGAGAATGCTACACCGACAAGAGCGTGGCTCTTAAATTGAGGATGAATTAAATAAGTACTAACAGTAATTTTCGTTCTTAATGTATTAAAAAAAGAAACAATAAATTGAGATTTGGACCAAACGCTGCCCAGGAATGGGAGTAGGTACATGCGTTAAGTTCATACATACATAAACTCACGCCTGCGTGCCACCGGGGTGGGTAGGCAAGCAGATACTGTGGAATTCCATTCCATTTTAAAGGATAATATTTATATATTTATTTACTAAGCTTAATTATGTAGTTTTTATAATTAATTACTTTTATTTTAGTTATACAATAACTTATACACTCTCCCGAATTTTATACTAGTACCTACTTACTAGAAAAGTATTTTTGTAACTGCCAGCACATTATATGAAAAATAGTTTTGTAATTTTGTTACCTTTTTTGTAATTAACCCAGAACTAACCCAGATGCTATTATTCACTAATTAAAAAAAAAACTCACTGTGGTACACTGGCTTGCTTCTAAAACGGGGAGTGCCGGTACGAACCCCGGTAACGGACTTGCACCAATGAGTTATTATTGTTAATTTATCTTAAGTGCAATTTTCACAAACACAGTTGACTCGACCATATGTTACGGCTTAGCACCTATCACGTTGGTGTAACAGAAAGCTTGCATAGGTCTGGAGACTTAGTTCATCTTGCGATGGATGTAAGTGCCTCTGACTACTAATCGTGAGTTTATGTTATGAACAAAAAGCATTCCATATTGACGCTTTAAAAGAAGGCAAGAAAGCTCTCTTGGAATTTTAAGGACGATTCACGATAGTCAGAAATGCTCACTTGCGAATCGACAATAATTTATATTTTTCACAGATAGGTAGGTACCTACCTACCTACCTGTACTTAAATCGATGACATGAATTCTGGTGTAGGAAGTTAATTATCGTGCTAAGCAACCAACCGTTCTGAGCAATAAAACCAAGTACACGCCTTTAGAGGTCGTAAATGTTTTTGTTAATCTCCTTGTATAAAGTCTTAAAAACGTAAACTCGTAATTTGTACGCGGCAATTAAAACGTTAATGTACCAGCGGCGTTATGTCGCACAGAATATAATTTGTCGCCTAATAATTATTATTTTTACCTACAATAGATAAAATCTAAATTCATGGGAAGCAGTTCAGAACTTCAATTCCTGTAACTTTAAACTGTTATTAGGTACACAAAAGTCAACTTCAAGATAAAATATGAGTGTTCCTGTCTGTAAATCGGAAAGGTTATAGGTTGCCTGCATAATTAGTCAAATGATAAACAGAAATTATATAATTAAATATTTATTTACATATGTATTTTCTTCAATTTTATTTTTTTGCTAACATTGGTGCTGATTCCAGCAAACACTTCCTAAATTTATTTTAAGCTACCTGACATTTTGGCCTATCAAAAGGAAGGACAGGCTAAAAATAATAAATAATGGACGTTTTTAGGCAGATACCTAACTTAACCGATTTTTTATACGTTGGCCGCGCTGCGTCGCACTTTCCTGTGCTTATATCATTCAGACGTCAAATGACGGTTACGCTGGAGCGAGAAAAAGAGCGGTTGTGTGACCGCACCCGGCGGAAATGTGGAATCGACGAGGCACTCGACAACATGAAAAAAATGCGAGGCGGCGGAACGCAGGCGCGCACGGCCGTACGTTATACCATACGGTACACAAGCGGAACAAGTTCGGTTCCAGAAATTTCCACTCTAAGCCGCTAAAATTAAGTTGACACTACACGTCAAACAGATTGCTTACACATACATAAACTCACGCCCGTAATCCCTAATGGGGTGGGCAGAGCCACAAGTAATCAAAGACAACTTGCAGCCACTGTTGATACGAAGACAACAGAACAGATTACAACACGATTAGATTATTAGATTTTGTTAACAGATTGCTTACCAGCCAATATTCCTATTTTCTTAGTCTAGGTTAATGTTTCATTAACTCTACTTAAAAATCATAGCTGTCAATCATCCGTCCCTTTCCTTTTTGACAGGTAAGAAAATGACAGGTATGCACATAAAACTTAAAATTAGGAAGTATCTGCTGGAATGCGCACTATTGATCTTATATGTAGATAAGTACATCATATATCATTATATTTTCAGCATGGTTCATCAAATATATTGCTATCCATGTAGTCAAGAGCATCACTACCTTTTACATAAGATTTGAAAAATGTTCCATCAGATGCCTCACAGTCATACTTAATACATATGCAGTAATGAACACTTTTACCACAGCCTCTGCACTTGGTACAATGTTTCAAAGTGATTTCATCAGGAAACTCACAGTTTACAAATTCCCCCATGTTATACTTAAACTGTACATCACTTTCATCAGAATCTAATACATATTTATACAGATATGCATCTACACTCTCAAATGTGCTTAGTATATTAAAAACCTGCTTCTGTTGCTTTGTCAATATTTTATCAAGCATAAATACTAAATGATGATGATAACACTGGAATGTTATTCTATAACTGTCTATGTTTTTCAGTTGCATCCACATTTTAATACAACTATGAGGAGTTCTATTGATTCCACTGAACAGGGCAGGGTTTGTTAATAGCCCACTCGCTGCCATTACTCCATCACACCCAACTGCATTATACAACTCATCTGCATCCTCTAAAGACTTCACTCCACCATTTGCAATAATAGGGATTCCAGTGTTGTCACAAACATCCTTCAATCTAACATAGTCTACATTTCCACTACTCTTCTGTTCTGGGGTGCGACCATGAACTGTTAGAAAATTAACACCACACTTCTCCAGTTGCTTACACATGTCTATAGTTTGCTTCAAATCTTTTAAAATACGAACTTTTACTGATACACTGAAGCTATTAGGTAAAGCACTTCTCACACCTTTGACTAGTTCTTGAATCATTTCAGGTTTAGAAAGTAATGCACAACCATAGCCATCCTTCATAGCCCATCTCTGAGGGCAGCCACAGTTTAAGTCAACACCGTCGGCGTAAGGGTAGATCAACTTGGAAGCGTCGACAAAATCATTGACATTGTTGGCCGCAAATTGTACGACAACAGGCGAATCACTTACTGTGGTAGAGAACTCACTCGCTCGAGCCTTAGCATTTTGGCAAAATGAATCGGCTAGAACCATAGGCGTAAAACACAAGTCAACCCCATAACTGAAAAAAAAACAAGACAGTGATCACGTTACACTCATAAGAAAGCGATAACAACATAACCTATAATGCCACATATGAACATGCTACATTCATTTTAATTAACTTCGTATTAAATGCCTTAGCTAGAGCTTATGACTGTTTTTTACCTCATCAAATAATACTTTATAACAATAATAGAAATATAGTTCAGCAAACAAATTATTAGGACTTACTTTTTAACTAAAGTTCTAAATTGAACTTTACTGTATCTGACCATTGGTGCACACACATTAACATATGTGTCGTTAGCCTTAGCATTAGCAAACAATTCTGCAATACTGCTTTTATTCTTCATTTTACTAATAACACGAAATCCTTCAGTTTAATGTAAATAAATACTAGTATTGTATACTGAGTGACAGACAGAACTTGACAGTAGCGATGGGCGTTATTAACCATAACTGGTTATATATGCAGTTACGAGCTCGAACAGTGATCACTCGTTTTCCACTACAACAAAAACTAGTGATATTCATAACGCCATTTAAACGATCGAAATAGGCATCAGTCTTCAATAACTCTTTTAATCACAACGCCATAAAGTTAAATCGAATTCACTCTTATGTTTAAGGCATAGCGTCGATGTTTGGCTACTTTCACTACTCACGCAAAATCACTGGATTTACAATATTCGTAATGACAAGATGAAAACGACTGAAGAAGAATTAAGTTATACTGCTACCTAACCAAACGATTTTACGTTACAATTATCACGTTTGCTTCAAAACGTTGTGAAAATAACTAGTTATAAAAATCACTAGTTAAGAAACTAGTTATTGGAAATCACATAACGCTTACGTTACGTTATCTCAAAAACCGATAACGACCCATCGCTACTTGACAGATATGATTTTTATGTGTGTGTTCCGTACTGTACCCAAGAGGTACCCAAGGGTAAAAATGGGTAACATAGGACTCTATTTTACAACAAATGCTCTAAACAAAATAAAATAAATAGTTATTTATTTGGATCCCCGGTCCATAAAACAAACGCGATTTTTTTGTCCGTATTTTTTAATGTTTATAGCCTGGAGGCCTACCGAACGTCGACGATTTGAAACCTTGAATCGGTTTTGATCGATTGGACTCTTTTTGAAGTGACGAGACGAGAATCAATTACTGTTTTTACCCGACTGCGGTGAAGCAAAAAGGAGATCCGGCTAAAAAAGAGGTCAGGTTAAGTTTATGATTACGCTTATTACACTTGTCAATCCATCCATACCCATACGATTGCGGGCTCAGACATCGCATGTATGTACAAAATGTATGGTGAAATCGTACGTTAAATAAGGGATTTTCCAGGCTACGTTACTCAAAAAATTTGCCGGATCCCCGTTATCCCTCATTTTTTTTTTTTGTTTTGGTTTTCCTATGGTTTTCCCCGAAGGGTAAGGCAAAGGGAACTATGCCCATACAGCCATGTCTGACGTATTTTTTTTCTTGATGATTAATGAAATGATGAAAGGTGATGATGATGAAACCTAAGCCCCCACCCTCGGAGTAGACTCCTACTCCGAACCCCAAACGAATTAACTCAAAAGTCCGCATAAACTTTTGAGTTATGAAGCGGCTTCCTGACACGAAGCGAAAATAGGCAGATACACTTTGTTTATTGAATACTCCAATATAATAACACTCGCGAATGTCTTCCGACTAACTTAATGCGATCATTAACCACAAAACACCACTTCGTATTAATTATTTAGATTACTCAATGAAGAAAGCAACTGTCCCGTTCCCGTTTCCCGCCAAAAAGCCCCGTTATCCCTCATTATGCCGAATCCCCGTCGTACTAGCTGTTTTTTTTCACACTGTAGTGATATGTGAAGCTTTGCGAAAAAGTAAACAACTAATACTCGGTCCTTGATAAACAACGACAACACTGGCTGTGTGGCTAACAGTAACAGATGACCAACAGATGACAGATCATGAGTTGATGAGTCCACGCTGTGTAATCTGCGTGGTACGAATATTGCCAATAGGCGCCATATTTTTTAATGATGTATGACAATTGTGCTGGCCTGTGATTGGTTAGCAGTGACAGACATCATTTTCGGCGTCCTGTCAAAAATGTGACTGAAATTGTGTGATCGAGTGAAGTGTATTTGTGCTTATCTTTTCCGCTTGTAATACAAAGCCCATTGAATCTTCTCGCATGTATATTCTTTCGTAGAAAATGTATCACGAATGCTGTGTTTGCAAAAGTTCGCGACAAGGTGCTGTTTTGCATCATTTTCCATGCACTGAGAAAATACTCAATAATTGGCTGAAGTGTCTCGAAAAACCAAGTTAATTTAAAAGATACACCAAAAAGTGAACTTTTGTAGTTCTTTGTGTATAAATCGCATATTAAAGGATACAGATTTATCCCGTCTAAATCTAAAGAGGTCTTTGCCTCCGATGCAAGAATCATTTCTTGCATCACGCAAAAAATATTGTAAAAAATTTAAAAATAAATAATTAAATGAATAATATCTTACATCTTTTTAAATCTACAAAACAAACCCTGACTTCAAAAAGAAGTTTTTTAGGTCTAGTTTCTGGGTTCGGTATTATTTCCTACAGATTTTAAGTTTATCTGGAACTTTGAAATAGATACTAACTTGTTTCAAAGTCGAATTAAAATCTGTAGAATAATACCGATCCCGGTTACAAGACCTTTTGAACATCCCGCTCCTGTACATTAAGCCGCCTGACGCGTAGTCCTTTGTCAAGTAAAATCTCAAATGCAATTATTTAAAAAAACAACTGGCATGTATCATTAGAACCTATCAAACAAAACGTTAGTACTAGAGATGTTCGTCTGATATTGGTCTGATACGTAGTATCCCTTAGGTACTAGTCTGTGCATGAGTCAGTCAATGACGATGACAGTAATAAATATACAACAGTAGTATTATTACGGCTTTTTGGCGGGAAACGGGAACGGGACAGTTGCTTTCTTCATTGAATAATCTAAATAATTAATACGAAGTGGTGTTTTGTGGTTGATGATCGCATTAAGTTAGTCGGAAGACATCCGCGAGTGTTATTATATTGGAGTATTCAATAAACAAAGTGTATCTGCCTATTTTCGCTTCGTGTCAAGAAGCCGCTTCATAACTCGAAAGTTTATGCGGACTTTCGAGTTAATTCGTTTGGGGTTCGGAGTAGGAGTCTACTCCGAGGGTGGGGGCTTAGGTTTCATCATCATCACCTTTCATCATTTCATTAATCATCAAGAAAAAAAATACGTAAGACATGGCTGTATGGGCATAGTTCCCTTTGCCTTACCCTTCGGGGAAAACCAAAACAAAAAAAAAAAAAAAAAAGTAGTATTATTACTCTTTGATGACAGTTGAGGCTTTTTGGCGGGAGGCGGGAACGGGACAGTTGCTTTCTTCATTGAATAATCTAAATAATTAATACGAAGTGGTGTTTTGTGGTTAATGATCGCATTAAGTTAGTCGGAAGACATTCGCGAGTGTTATTATATTGGAGTATTCAATGAACAAAGTGTATCTGCCTATTTTCGCTTCGTGTCAGGAAGCCGCTTCATAACTTAAAAGTTTATGCGGACTTTTGAGTTAATTCGTTTGGGGTTCGGAGTAGGAGTCTACTCCGAGGGTGGGGGCTTAGGTTTCATCATCATCACCTTTCATCATTTCATTAATCATCAAGAAAAAAATACGTCAGACATGGCTGTATGGGCATAGTTCCCTTTGCCTTACCCTTCGGGGAAAACCAAACCAAAAAAAAAAAAATGATGACAGTTGAGGCTTTTTGGCGGGAGGCGAGAACGGGACAGTTGCTTTCTTCATTGAATAATCTAAATAATTAATACGAATTGGTGTTTTGTGGTTAATGATCGCATTAAGTTAGTCGGAAGACATTCGCGAGTGTTATTATATTGGAGTATTCAATAAACAAAGTGTATCTGCCTATTTTCGCTTCGTGTCAGGAAGCCGCTTCATAACTCAAAAGTTTATGCGGACTTTTGAGTTAATTCGTTTGGGGTTCGGAGTAGGAGTCTACTCCGAGGGTGGGGGCTTAGGTTTCATCATCATCACCTTTCATCATTTCATTAATCATCAAGAAAAAAAATACGTCAGACATGGCTGTATGGGCATAGTTCCCTTTGCCTTACCCTTCGGGGAAAACCCTGAGGGAAAACCAAACCAAAAAAAAAAAAAATGATGACAGTTGACAAGTTTCGCATGTGTAAATCGTAAAAAATCAAAATTTGTTTTAAAATGTGATATTAATGCTAAAGAACGGCAATTATAATAATATAATTACATAACCTCTGATATGTTTAAACCAAACTATTAAAACAAAAATTAATAATATATTAAAAATGGAAAAAGAAGAACGCCTACAAAGGATAAAAGTTATGTAAAGTTGTAGTGCAGTTCAATATAATTGTGTATCTAATCTACCAAATCATAAATAAATAATAATATATTGAACATAATTAGAGATACAATTATGCAAAGAAGACAGTATCATATTAAAAATGTTTTCACAAATGTTTTTATTTGCAGCTGGAGCATTTCTAGCAGCCGTAGCTGGAATATCAGGAGTTGTAGGTTTCTCTGCTACATTATCAGCAGCTAAAAAAACTGACCCTAAATATTTTAATAAAGGTAAGTGTTTAGTCTACTAAAATAACTATCTAAGTCAGTGAACATCATTTGTATTAACTCGTTTTGGCTTCCCTGTAGTCGGGTAGATTAAATGTCATAGGTTAATTTCTTTAAGTAATACAGATTAGTATAAATTTGTAATGTTTATTATTACTCCCCTAAAGGTTTACAGGTAGGTTTGGATGCAGCTGATGCAGGTGCAATTCTGGCTTTAAGAGCTCTGGGCTGGGGGACCTTGTATGCAGTAGCTGGCACATCATGTTTGTGCTATGGTATATACAAACTGTCTGGAGCTACTGATGTAAGTGTGTGTACACATTTTTAATCTTTCAAATGCCAGAATGTAGATCTAGACCAGACACAATGTATAATTTATTGTGTTTGGTATCTCAACAGATGTGAGGTTAAGAGATTGCTCCATGCATATCCTCCTAAGGCCCGGATTTCCAGACACAATAGTTAAACAATGGGATTAGTACTACTAGTAGGGCCGTGGGCCTTAGGAGGATATACATATATACAAGAAGTATAATTCAACACTAGATCATTCCACTTCTATTCTCAGGCATAGTGTTGTTTGTATTGAACTATTA
The DNA here is from genome assembly GCF_024362695.1 of Pectinophora gossypiella. Lineage (NCBI taxonomy): Eukaryota > Metazoa > Arthropoda > Insecta > Lepidoptera > Gelechiidae > Pectinophora > Pectinophora gossypiella. The sequence continues at coordinate 8,919,563 of NC_065408.1, read as the reverse complement.
TAAGACTTCTTTTATTTTCCAGATAATCTAACAATCTGTATATTATTATTAAAATATAATTTTGTTTTTTTCAGCTAAAGGACTTTAGAATTAGGATGGGAAATCTGTTACCTGTACTACCAAGAAACAATCCACCTAGATCTCGAACAGAATTCAGTGGAATGAATGATTTATTAACATATTTGTCAGAGGATTATGGAAAAAAACCAGAGAGTAAATAAAAATAATGTAATTAATAATTATAACAGTTATGTGAATTTAAATACACTTAGTTAATTAGTTAAATCTTGTTTTATTATGAACTCCTCCTTGTATGCAGGACCTTGTGTGCAGCTAGACTTACAAGTGTACACGGCTAGCACACCCCAGTCTATACTATTTACATCTACTCCAGCATTAATAAAGTTTAGAAGTTGTGGCATTACCTGAAAACAATATTATATAATTGAGAGTCAAGTCACAGATTACATGCTCATAAGTGTATCTATCTGTGTATTATATATGTAGAAGTGTTCCTAACTGTACTATCCTCTTTATGTATAATATTCAATATCTCCTATAAATAATAAGGCTGCATATTGTACTGTTTCCATTTATCTTTTGTATTTCCTGTGTGTCCTATAAAGTATTTGTTATATCACCTAAACACAACTTGCAGCTACTTGTAGTAATGTATGCAGACAATAATATGGAAATAATGGATATACAGGGCTCTTTTTCCAAAATGTATGATGCACTTAATGTGATTCCTTTTTTTTTTTATCTAATTTTTTTTCGAGGCTTGAGCCACTCTTGGTGGTTATGCCAGCCTCATAGTTTAGAGCGTTTAATGATGATCAAATCAACAATTTACAAAAGAATACCATTACAGCACTACACCATGCTGTTCAGGGATTGTTACTCCAAAGAGACACTGTACAATATTTATATACCAGCCTTGCTGCTACGGACACTGGATCTGCCAAGAGGCACACAATCTCTCCTCCATGAAGATTTTGGTGGAATAATTTGATTCAAAATAAAACTAATGAACAATAAGTAACAACAAAACTAAAGTCATAATATGTGCTCTTACCTGAAATTCAAATTGTCTTTCTCCACCACAGTATTGGCAGTTGGCCACATTCATAACACTGTTCTCTGTGTTTCCTGTAATCCACAATGGGCTTCCCCCTCTATCGTATCTCAGCACTTGTTCTGGGTGCCGTGCTATCCTTTTGCTGAATTTATTGAAAACCTTATCCTCTGGCATGGTTCTAGTATATTCATCTAACTCCCCTTCACTGACATTGCTTAATGTTCCTGCTTTTTTTTCTTGCATTAATTTATGTAATTTCTCCATTTCATTATTTACATCCACATCTTTGACATCTTCCTACAAATTTTCATTACCATTAATTACAAAGAAGTATACATATAGAAAATGGAATCCCATAGTCTGTTTAATCCATTGGGGAATAGGCGTGAGTTATGTGTGTAAGTATATTACGTAATTGGAATTTAAAAACATTGTATAAATTTACCTCATCCTCTTCATCAATTATAATTTCCCACTCCTTGAACAAGACGGCTTTACCAGCATCGGTGACTATAAAGTTGTTTAGCTTTACCATATCAGCAGCCTGAAAACATTATAATAAAATAAGTAAAATATTTTGGTATATTTGAAAATGTCAGGTAGAAGTTAAACCAAATCCAAAATATAATGTTGTAAAATAAATAAAAGATGAAAATAAAAATGCAAATTTGAATGCTACCTGTAATTGTAGACAAGCTTCCTTGTGGCCTTTCTGCCAGTCAAGAATTTGATGTTGACGACTGCAGTAGAAACTTTTCTTACACTTTGAGCAATGAGAAGGGCCTTTTGCCCCACACAAGTTGCAAAGCTTAGGCCATTTGTCCATTGGAAATTCCTGTCGAATATTAAGGAAAATTATTATTATTTATTATTATTGAGTATGTTAAGGAAATAGGATATCAGAGTTTATAGTAAAGAAAACATTTCAATACTACCTCATTTTCATTTTCTTCATAGGGCTGATATGAATAGAAGGCATTCTTTCGTGGCAGCTGACAACGTAATACAAGGAAATTTTCTGCACAGTTAGTTCGACAACAAGTTCCATTGCGGCATATAAATATAAATACAGTACGATGGAAGCATTCATCCAACTCCTCATATGGTGCGTATATCTAAAAATAAATGTTTGGTTTAATTATTTGTGAGCAGTACAAACATAATTGATTGTTTAGTTGTTCGGTGTACTTACTTGACACAGAAACACTAGAGGATCCTTACATCGTTTACACTCCAGCTCCTGAGGGTTAGGCAGATTTTTAAGGTCCAGCCACGCTGGCTTGCCCCCCACTTTGCTAGGAAAAAATCTAGGATGTAGAAGCCAACTGGTTCTTTCTTCTAGAACTCCTATGTCTACTTTATTTGTAGCCATTTGGATATATTTATTTCTCAAATACCGTGCTTGTTATAAAGTTTGAGGTTATTTTACATACATTTGACACTGACAACTACACATTTTTTTTTTGTTTTGGTTTTCCCCGAAGGGTAAGGCAAAGGGAACTATGACCATACAGCCATATCTTATGTATTTTTTTTCTTGATGATTGATGAAATGATGAAGGGTGATGATGATGAAACCTAAGCCCCCACCCTCGGAGTAGACTCCTACTCGAATTAACTCAAAAGTCCGCATAAACTTTCGAGTTATGAAGCGGCTTCTTGACACGAAGCGAAAATAGGCAGATACACTTTGTTTATTGAATACTCCGATATAATAACACTCGCGAATGTCTTCCGACTAACTTAATGCGATCATTAACCACAAAACACCACTTCGTATTAATTATTTAGATTATTGAGTCCGGTTAATGTACATCCACGTAATGTACGACCTGATATTCCATGCACATAACAATGTACACGGAATACGTGCGTGTACAATCCATGGTCGGGAAATATTGGCTGAGAATTATCAGTCCGTACATGGATTGCACATTATGCACATCCCTGTAATGTACACCCAGGTAATTGGAAGCCAAGATAGCGGCCACCTATTCTGTCAGCCAATCGCGGCTCAGTATCATAGACACAAAACTCCATTGTTATGCGCCGTTTTAATTAGCTACCGTGTAGCTACATTAGGCAATTTTGTATTATCATAATGTTAGACAAAGATAAAAAATAGGTCCCATAGTGCCCTCAGCTTTATTTGTTGAAACAGTTACCTATCTTAAGTTCGATTTTTTTTCTGCCAAATTTCATTAAACAGAAAACTTTTCAACTATTTTCGTTTCGGGTTTTTTCACTTCGCCGAAATCACGTTTGCCTAAGTTTCGTTTGACTTAATAACAATTCGTTTTTTTTTTTGTTACTCCGTCGTGTCATTTGTAGAAAAAACTATTTTCCGAAGTTACGGTTGGCCGAAATACATTTTGTCCATAATATCATGATGCCGAACATTCATTACACTAATTAAAGCACATAATAACGGTTTCTTACCGCGTTTGAATAGGGTTGGGGTGGGGTGGTTTAGAACCCGTTATTATGTGCTTTAATTATGATAATAACAGCGTAAACTTAAAACAATTCATTACACTACTGTTAATAAACCTTCAAAATCAGTGACCTTAAAAGGTCTTCACCGCCGCCTATCGGCCCTTCGGGCCTCGATAGTCACAAGTAACCTACACCTACCAAGTAACCCACTCGGCTATATGGCAGCCTTCGTAACCTATATCTACAGTGCCGGGGTGCCGCCAATTTCCGTGCTCGCTTCGCTCGCACCCGTGACTGCTGTCGTTACGAAACAAATCTTCGTCTGTTCATATATTTATTTAAACGTATAAAAATAGAATTAAAAATAACAAAAAAGAACAAACGAGGTTACAAACAAGCCTGTTTGACACCGTTTCTCTCGCTTTATCGTAATAGAGTACATTCCTACTGCGTCTAAACGAAGCACAACCACAAATAATAGATTGATCAATTAATCAATAGGCGACGAGCGAGATCGACCAATAGGAGAAAGTGTACATGGAATATTTGGATGGGCATTGTCGTTTTTGTACAAGGTGTTAATTAGGCAGCCACGGATTGTACGCGATGATATTCCGTGTACATATGGTCACGGAATATTTGGATGTACAATACTTGGTTGGGCTTTATTATGGTTGTGCATTATCGTTTCCCAACCAAAACAGTCAACGTCATCTTCTTGTTTCCATTTTTTTTACGATTAGCCCAAAGGATTCTGCCTGTCATTGTTTTCAAGGAAACACGTTGCGGCCGAATATTTTTGTTTTTTTTTGGATTTCTCCTCTGTTTTGTGATAGATCCTACTTGTTTCTTGTTGGTGGTGGGTTATATTACTGGTAAGTATAATCAGTGCATGTAATCTTATCCCTGTGTTTAATATGGAGGACGATCCTCCTCCGGGAGGAGGTGGTTTACCACCAGACAAAGATCTGTCTCCAGAACCTATGACGCAAAGTCAGGTATTACCCTGTGCGCAAAAGCCTACTAAACGCCCAGCGGACTCGGAATTGAACAATCCTGCTCATAAAAAAACATTCTCTCCAGCGGCGTCTATCCAAGACGTGTATATTACTCCTGAATATACCTCTCAAGGGAAGTTAATGTACTCCGAAAATGACAGAGCACCTTTCTCAGTTCACGTCACTCGAGTGGAAGCTGACCCATCCGCGGGTCTGACTATTAGGGTTCTGAAATTCGCCCAATTAATACACAAAAACAAAGTTAGGGGAATTGTCAACGGTGGAATTAGCAGTGTGGGTCGAAATCGAATTTCCATAGAATTCTCTTCTGCCTCCGATGCAAACAACTTTGTGTCCAATTCTTTCTTGTCGGAACACAAATATTCTGCCACCATCCCACAGTTTCAGGTCTCCAGAATGGGAGTTGTAAGGAATATCCCGGTAGACTGGACACTAGAAGAACTAGTGTCTAATATTCAGTATCCTCCTGGTTGTGGTAAGGTCGTAAAGGCTAGACGCATCAACATGAAAAAGATTATCGATGGGTCCACATGCTGGATTCCCTCAACCACTGTGGTTTTAACCTTCCTAGGCCAATCACTACCGAAAAAAATCTTTTGTTTCTACACCTCTTTGCCTGTGGACACTTATCAACTCCCCACGATCCAGTGCAGAGGCTGCTGCCGTTTTGGGCATATAAAAGCTCAATGCCGTTCAAAGCCTAGATGCTATATGTGCGCTCAACCTCACTATGGGGATTCATGCAACAACATAGACTCCCCTCCAACATGCCTTTTTTGTAGTGGTAACCATAGGGCCACTGACCCCAAATGTCCTGAACATTCCAGGCAAAAGGCCATAAAACTGGTCATGTCAGAGGAGAGTATCTCTTACACTGACGCATCTCATCGATTCCCAATAGTAAAGCGTTCATTTGCTGATGTTCTCTCCCAACCTTCAACTTCCTACTCTCAGACAGCCTTGCCCCACGCGGTCCCCTCTTCATCTACCCCTCCTCCGCACAATCAAAGCTATTCTTCCTACCGGAAGACGGTATATCGGGAACGACGCACACCCCCAGATTTAGGTAAATCTTTTGACGTCCTTGCTCACAGGGATATTACAAACACCCCGTCATCAACTCAACCCAATGGATGTGCATTCCCCAACCCTAATCTCGATGACCCCACCCCCCTCCTTACTCCCAACGACAATCTTATTGAATTATTAATCTGTTCCCTTGTTAATCTAGTATCCAAATTTTCAGATGCTCTACCGAACAACGTCATTACTCTACTACAGCAATTTATCGTCACCTTAATCAATAAAAATGGCAGGTCACAATCTCCTTCAATGGAACTGTAAAAGCATCAGAAGTAAGAAACATGAACTCATATATTTAATAAACAAATTTAAACCAGTTGTCTGTGCCATCTCGGAGACTTGGCTGAGACCTGGATCACTCTTTAGAGTATCGGGCTTCGCCTGTCTCCGGGATGACAGAATCGATGGTCGAGCAGGTTCGGCTTTGCTTATTAATAGGCACATGTCCTATTCCCAAATCCCCATTCCACCCCATAGCCCTGACCTTCATATTGTAGCAGTTAAGGCCCTAAACCTAACCATAGCTTCGGTATATGTCCCTCATCCAGATCACTCCCTCTTCTCCGAATTAAACAACATTCTTTCAAATTTACCACATCCTCTTTTAATTCTCGGCGATTTTAACTGCCATCATACGCTATGGGGTTCACATAGATGTGATTCCAATTCATCTACTCTCCTAGATCTACTAGACGATCGTAACCTATGTGTCCTAAATGATGGATCAGCCACGAGAAGATCCTCCCCTTTGCAGAATGCAAGTATGGTGGATTTATCGATGGCTTCTCCTAGTTTAGTGATGTCCCTCTCTTGGAAAACCTTGCCTAACTGTTACGGTAGTGACCATTTCCCCATCATTTTAAATTACCACAACCATTCCCCTCCCATCAAAGGTCCTCCACCTCTCTTAAAATACCGCATCAAAAAGGCTGATTGGGATAAATACTCGGATCTTGTCCGGGTAAAGGTGCATTCACTGCCGTCTGTCTCTTCCTCAAATTTTTTGACCTGTTACGACGATTTCACTCAATGCCTTATCTCATCTGCTGATGAGAGTATTCCAATTAAAAACTCGGCTCGCGGTAAAATCTCCTCACCTCCGTGGTGGGACTCTGAATGCTCCTCGAGTGTTCGTCGTCGTAATGAGGCAGAGAAGACATTTGCGGCTGACTTAACATCATTAGACAGTTATTTGGTGTTCCAGAGGGAGACGGCCCGCTGCAAAAGACTACTATCCAAAAAAAAATTAAAGGATGGCGAGATTTTTGTGAGTCACTTGTTCCTCGTTCACCCGCGTCCATGGTCTGGAGTCGTATCAAATCTTTCAGAGGTTATCTCTCGGATGACTATAACGTTCCCTCCAATGATACATCCTCGTGGCTTCCTGATTTTACCAACAAACTTGCGCCTCCTTATGTTCCAACACAGGACTGCCTCTCTTTACTAGATAATGTAACACCATCTATGGATACTTTTGATGAGCCCTTCTCCTTCGCCGAACTCTGCTGTGCACTTGACAACCTCCGTGATTCATCCCCAGGCATAGATGGTATACCCTACTCATTCGTAACTAAATCTCCAGAGATTGCCATACATTATCTTCTTGACGTCATCAACAAAATTTTCATTTCGGGCTCTGTACCAACAGCCTGGAAAACACAAATTGTTATCCCCATCTTAAAACCCGGGAAAAATCCCAGTGATGCGGCCTCGTATAGGCCCATTGCCCTTTCGTCCACTCTAGCCAAAATTTTAGAGCACTTAATAAAAAACCGATTGGAGTGGTTCCTAGAAAACAAAGGCATTTTGTCTCAGTCCCAATTCGGATTCAGAAGGGGTTTGGGTACCTTGGATAGTCTCAGCATTTTCACCACAGACGTCAGACGCTCTTTTAGCAATGATAAACATGTCATCGGTATCTTTCTTGACATATCTTCTGCATATGACAATGTCCTCCTACCAGTGCTCAGGCAGAAAATGCTAAATCTGAATATTTCGGTAAGGATGGTCAACATCATATGTAATCTCTTCACGGCTCGCTCTATCTCTGTTAGAGTCCAGGGCTCCCTTTCTTCTCCAAGAACTTTGTGGAAGGGACTTCCGCAGGGTTCTGTCCTTAGTCCTCTGCTGTACAACGTCTATACTTATGACCTTGACAGAACAGTCCTCTCCTTCTGCAATATCTTACAATATGCCGACGACATCGTCTTATATGCCAGCTCATCATCACTTCTAGAAGCAAGCTCACGTCTCAATTCTGCCTTACACTACCTTAACATCTGGCTCGATGATCATGGTCTGTCCTTGTCAGTTCACAAATGTAGTGCTGTAGTATTTACCCGTAAACGTTCCATTCCTCCAATTGACATCCATGTGAACGATCAACCCATAGCCATTCAAAACAACGTCAAATTCTTAGGGGTCATCCTAGACGATAAATTGAAAGGTATCCACCATCTCAATTACATTGCGAATAAATGCGAAAAAAATATTAATGTGCTCAGGTCACTCTCTGGAGTTTGGTGGGGATCCCACCCATACAGTCAAAAACTTTTATATAATGCTGTTATTCGAAGTCACTTCGACTACGCTTGCTTCATTCTGGAACCCTGTAACAAGATGGCATTATGTAAACTTGATAAAATTCAATATAAATGTTTACGTGTAATTACAGGAGCTATGAAGTCATCCCCAACAAATGCCCTTCAAATTGAATGCGTCGAGGCTCCTCTGCAGCTACGGCGACAATTTCTGTCAGATAGGTACTATTTTAACATTATTCAAAATTCTTCGCATCCTCTTCATAATAAAATAAGATCCCTAAACTCTCTGACCAATTTAAACTACTGGACACACAAAGACTTGCCTCTATTAATTAACTCATATAAAAAGATTGACATCTCCACAGTACAACAGACTCTAAAAAACCCCATATTCGAATTTAATTTTAATATACTCATTTTTTGTCCCAAGGTTATTTTAAACTTGGAAATAAATAAGAACTCTCCAGGAGCTAATGCAGAGTTCAACAGAATCTCTGAAAGGAACTGGCCAGGTTGGCTACATCTTTATACAGATGCATCTAAAATTTCGGATTCCGATAATGTAGGAGCAGCGGTCTGGATTCCAAAGTATAAAATAATCCTTAATTATAAATGCCCACCTAAATGTTCAATATTTACAGGTGAGTCTATTGCCTTACTTGAAGCTGTCACCTTTATTGAATCTCATAAACTGGCGAGATCAATTGTGTTTTCAGATTCTCTTAGTTGCCTTCAGGACATCATTAAAAAACCATTTCACTCAAAGGATAACTTTTACCTGACTCTCAAAATTAAGGAAGTTTTATTTAAATGCCAACAATCGGGGATTGAAGTTATTTTGGCATGGATCCCAAGCCACAGTGGCATAACAGGAAATGAAATCGCTGACCAATGCGCCAAGGAGGCTATCCGCACGGGCAGAGAGGTGTATAACAAAGAATTTTCTAGAGATATTCGTTGTCTTGCTAAACCACATTTACATAAATCATGGACGGAAAGGTGGAACAATTCTAGGCTCATAAAGGGTAAGTATTATGGTGGCATCCAGCCATTTGTTCCCATAAAACCATGGTTTTTTAAATATCGCAATTTCGACAAACCTGTTTGTTCCACCATAATCAGACTTCGTTTGGGACACGTGTGTTCGCCTGTTTTCCTGGCAAAGCTTCGTATCCGCGATCATTCCCTGTGTGAATGTGGAGAAGAGGAGGGTACTCTTGATCACTTGTTTTTTAATTGCCCCCGACTGAATGTTTCCTTATATGATGTACTACCCCCTAAAATTCCCCGCCCTGTAAATGTTAACTTTCTCCTCACATTAGTGTATACCCCTTTTATAAATATTTTATCTAGGTTTATTAAATATAATAACATAAAACTCTAATAATTTTCATAGTTTATATATATACGTATATATATTTTTTTTTTTTTTGTGTCTGTTCTTAACCTTTATTCCTTGTTCCGCAAACTTAAACCCTGTGTTTTGTAATGTCATACTAACAAATTGTGTTGTTATTTTCTAGGTTCAATCTTTACCATTGGACTATCCACCGATTATTTTAACCTAACCGATCAAAATTATATTTTAATGTTAAGTATTTTCTCTTGAACCTTGACGTTGGCAGAATCATCGTTTCTGAACGATGCAGCCACAAACAAAGAAAATAGAATATAGAATAGATTAGCCCAAAATTCGGATAGGCAAAGGAATATGGAATATGTCACAGACCAAGTAGAGAGATGCTACGCATGGAATATGTTACTGTCATCACCCTGAAGATCCTTGACCCTGAAATTCTTTATGTTTCTTTTTAGTATGCATAAAGTTTCCCACAGACTCCCCGATTAAATTGGCCTAACTAGGATGGGCATCTAGAGCGTTTTCAGGTGGATTTTCGGAGTCCGGTTTCGCAAGACGACGTTACCAAGAAACTCGCGTTATTAGTAGCCACGGGGCTACCGGGGTATTCCCCTCGTCGGTCCTCGCCCGTACACGAAGAAACGCAATTTCCAGTAGGTATTTTTACTTTCAGTTATGGCAAGGGTTAACATGATTTCTCTGGTAGACTGTTCTACCAAAAATATTGAATCTAAGTAAAATAAGAGGTCCCTCTAGCTCTAGTCGAGACTTCTGTAGTTCGGGTAGTGATGCAACTCTTAACAAAAACCACCGAACACAATAATTATGTATATAGGGTGTTGGTAACATCGTAACGACAACTTCGAGGGATGATTCAGCTGATTATTCTGAGTAATATCAAGTGGAATTTTTCACCGCAAAAGTATAGAATTGAAATAAATTAAAAAAAAAAAAACGAAAAAATATCATGAATTTGCGGCAGAAAATTCCGCTTGATATCAACTCAATCATGGTCTGAATCACCTTCGTCCACGTTTGTTACCAAATTTTCATAACTAGTTATGAAAAAAGAATTTTCTTCGCTGTTTGATAACTTATAAGACTCTTTTTCCATTTTATCATCCCCCTCAGTATTCGTTACAATGTCACTAAAGTATACTTTATTATTTCACACATGATTGTTTTATTTTGGTACCTATAATACAATATTGAATCCACGTTCTGAAACAATCCAAGTACTGTGTGGAACCAGAAATGTTGAGCTTTATCTAATTAATTCTAATTTCCCTACCACAAATACCTTAGGAGTAAAATATTAGCAGGGCAAAGGACAAAATGAAAGAAGCGTTATAGATACTGAATTATTTTATTTTCTTGTCTAGGGTCATATCAGATAACTTGTAACTAAAAAAGTAACAAAAGGAAAGATAAAGTCATAGTACTTCACTTCCAGTTCTGTATTTTGTCGAATCGAAGCTATAATAGTATAATACACGAGAAAAACTTTAAACTTTACATTATCTTTATAAAATAGATACAGTATTAAATACATGTTATTAATAGCATTATCCCTAATATTTACAAGTTCATAGAACAACTATACACTTTTATTAAATTAATAATAATTTAATAGATGAGGGTATTTGGACAGGCAAAATTTTAACATTCATTCCTCTTGAATTTCTTACTTGATTCATTGACCACGTCATCGAGTTTCACCCTCCTCGATTTTAGGAATGAATTACTGTCACTTTCGTTTAAGTTCTGTCGGACGCAGTTTACATTGGATACATTTTGATTATGTACACCTTGTTTTTTATCACCCATTGTTTTATTCTTATTAACTATCAGTGTGTTTTGTATATCTTTTACCAAATCACTAGTGTGCACTTTTATAGGTATTAATATTTGATTTTCATTATCACTTTTCTTTATAAATTCTTGCTTAATTTGCAACATAGATCTATTTTCGGCATCACTAGACAAGCGAATAGTTTTCCGCAAGTGAATAGTGTCGGAAGTATCACCAAAGTTCCGTTTAACAACTATGTCTCCTGTGGGCATTTGCTTTACGAATGTAAGCGTCGGCCCTTCACTTTCCTTTCCATCGGTTTTTAGAAGCTTACTAGTACTTGAGTTGTTTTTATCACAATCTCCATCTTCTTGTTGTTCTTCGGTTTCAATGAGTTTACCTGTAATAATTAGTAATAAAAAACATCCATTCATGGCCAAGTATAAAAGACATCGAAAAGTCAGGGCGAAAATTTCATTGATAGCAGATCACTGAAACTTTATGCTAGCAAATTGATCCCTTATACGATTTTTACGACTTGCGCGGAATTATGAGAAGGATGAAACATTAGTATTTTTATTCCATCCCAGACTATGCAACTAGCAAAGAATAATAAAATGGTCTAGAGCGCAGTGGTGTAACTGTAAGGTAAATCTTACCATTGAGAGTGGGGAATGTTATGTCAGGCAATGCCAAATGCGAATCTGGGTTGTATTTGTGCATCAGAGCTTTCAGTAGGTGTGAAATCTCTTCTCTTTTTCTAGTAACAACTATTTCATCAAACCAGTTTGCCAATTGTTTTATTGGCAAAGAGTAGTCCAATATTGGATCCTGAAAAATAATTATTATTTTTAATAAGTCACAAAAATAATAATTTCGATGTTGAATGCATTGTTTTTAAAAATTACCTTGAAAAATTGTTCCACATATTGTAACAAATATAATCCACAGTCTGTGAAATTATTTTGTTGTGGAATTTTGGGACAGCTTCCTTTTATATTGTCTTTATTGAATGTTTTATTCTGAGAGACCTGAAAAGAGATAATAATTATAATAAAAATTTAGTTAGAAAAGTTTTTCTACATGCTTGCTCTTTAAGTTGTGTGAACTATATCTCAATTATACATTACCTTTGCTTGATATTCGCAAGTGAGATAGTCCCGCAAAGTAGCCACCACTCTCGATCTCGACGCACCCGCTAACGAGTCAAATATTAATATGCACGGCCTACAACAATAACATCATAATTTGTTGCATATAATTGAAGTAAACATAATAATATAATACTTTTTAATCAACAACATACAACACAAATCAACAACTAACAAAAATGATTTATGAGTAATTCATAATTTTGAGACTCTTTGCTAATTTCTCTGGCATTTTGTTGTACTTTTATGATAAACAAAGTTTTAATAAAATTATAAATAATAATAATTACAATGATCATTAAGATCTTCACACTCTATGTAACTAAATAAAATAAATACTTATACTTACTGTTTGATAGGGTCTGTTTTCGGAAAAGTTTGTGTTTCAGGTTTCTTTTCGGTTTTTTCTGCTTCTTCTTCATCAGAATCGCATTGCATGTCTAAATCGCTTTCCTGAAATAAGTATAGAAGCTTAGTATATTTTTTGTATATTACAAATGTTAAAAGTCTTCTCCTTGTTATTTGCTTTCGAGATGATAATCTTGATTTCTTTAAGACACTTCATACAACAAACTAGGCTGTAAGTAAACATATAGAACGGCATCTCTTCGCTCTCCACCAGTGGCTGAGCTAGGTTTACCTCACCCTTCCTCGAACATACTTTAGTCTTCAAACATATATATGGTGTCAGTCTTCACACACACAGAGATGCGCGTGTAGTGTCTGTGTAAAACGACGTGTTTTGTACGAAGTGTCTGGAGTGTTACAGTAGGCTACATAGCAGCTTACCATCTGATGATATTGTGTTCAATTGCAAATATTATAATGTTCACTCACCTCAGCCTCAGCTTCATCCCGTTCACTAAGGTTATCTGAGTCACAACTTAATGTAAGCTGTTCCTGTTTAGTTAGAGGTGTGATTGTTGTGTTTCCTATCTGCATTGATGACCTTCGCTCTGCAAACATTTGAAAAATGGTAAGCAAATTTTCAACACCTAATACAAAAACATATTATACATAACAAGATTTAAGTATGTAAACTTACCTCTTTTCTTAATTTCTTGAGGACACACTGTCCGGTTATCAATCATGCTTCTGCATCCATCAAGACTTGGAAAACAAATGATTGCCACAAACCAGTGACAATTTTCATTTATAGGAACTACAATATAATCTTTATCAAATATGTTTACATTTTTTGTCCAAGTCTTGACTCTTGCATGTCGCTTTTGAGCTGGTGTCAGTGCAGTGTCCCACTCGTGGGGATTAGAACTTCGATTCACTTTACTGGGTTTAGTGGTTAGCCTTTTATAAAAGAATGTGCTAAATATGTGAGTCTTTTCTCTCTGACTGTGGGTAAGAACGTCATGAAGTAAATGTTTTAAATAAAAGTCTATTATAACATCATTTAAAAACTGATCTTGAGCTAGGCACATGTAGTCTTCAGTATTTATTGGTATACCCCCTTTACCAGGAGGATAAATTAAAATTTGCCTTATTTCAGCTGGATTAGGACTGAAACAAAATAACATAGTAAGAAATACATTTTAAACAGTTATCATACACGTCATAATTTTAATAAATTCAAAAATTAAATACATACTTCTTTACTCCTGATGTATTGGCAGCATTATTAGATCTAGTAGTAATTTTGTTAACTGTACTATTCTCTTTTGGGCATGTTCTCACTAAAATGTCATTGGCTTCTCGAGAATTTAATTCATCCATTTGCCTTCCAAACAAGCTCTTCATTGTAGCCTTTGCTTCTTCTGATATTGATTCTGGTAGAAGTGTAATTCTCTTGAATGGGTCATTTTTCGACATAGGGTTGTAATAGGGACCTAAAAATAAATAATGAAACAATTATCACAACTCGTAAATCAGAAATCTTGGAAATATAAATGTAACATAAATTATTGATAACTCACCGCCATCTTCTGTCATGTCTAGTGATTTTCGAATGTAAGCACCACATTTGTTGACAGTGTACACAAAGATCACAGGTAATCCTTTACCAAAATGCACTAATATTTTGACCACTTCACGCAATGGTATTACAAGAGCTACTTCTTTTAGATCATTTTTGAGTGATGGTGCTACAATTTTGACACCTCTAGATGATATGTAAACCTAAAATAACACAGAAAAATATGAATATCTTGAATTCTAAATCACAAGTCAAACATTATTTATCATCATAAAAGTTGTAGAGCTATGGTCATCCAAGTGACTAAGTAAGTACCTTTTCTTTTGGTGTGTATCTATATGAGCCAATCCTGATTGTCCGGCAATTTAATGTCACTGAGCTGTTCTGATTCATTTCATCTCTGCTGCCATCTAAAATAAAAAAAAAAATATATTTTTATAAAGAGAAAATTAAATAAAATTAACAGACTTCTATGCAATAAAGGATAACACTACATTTAAAATATTAACTCTCCACCCCTAATTTGTCTCGGGTGCCGAGCTTAATTTACCTAACCACCTCAGGGTTTTATGCCACTAAGGAGTAAGAAGTGCACACAGATGAATAAATTTGAAATAATTTTCTTTTGGTATCAAAATACACTTGGTGGTTCTGAAACACGTTTGGATGATTGACAACTGTTAATTTTAAAATGAATAAGTGAATGTATATATAATAATTTTGGGAGAATATTTAAAATTTCTGATGAGTGTTTCATAAATTTACCCGTCCCTTTCTTGTCCGGCGGATAAGAAAATGACAGGTGTAATAAAATAAAATTAGATGGTGTTTACTGGAATCAGCACCATTATTACAGTATTTTAAACAAAAAATCACTTCAATTACAATACTACATAATAATCTATAGGAGGTGTTAGTTTTAAAACATTTTATTTACAACTATAACTGTACAACAGTAATGATGAAATTATAAAGCAAGTGGAATTTGGAAGTCTCTGTCTACCCTACTGAGAAATATGCCTAATCTAATGCACGCATTATTTCAAGGTTTGAGTACCTTAAATTATTGTTCATTGTCAAGGTTAATTCAGTAACAATGAGATAGGTACAAGTAGAGCATGCAGAATATGTTTCTAAGGTAATATAAACATAGGTAAAATGCATTAATGGGAATATTAATTATTTATTTATCGTAATATACATCATTTCTGGTCTTTTCATGTTCATAACCGAAAAATTGCACAGTATTGGTTATGCTTGTGCCATTGATAGAGAAAGTGTTGTGAATCAAATTATGTTCGCGGAAGAGGGCTATGGTATTTTAAATAAATTTCCGCTATCTTTGTAACAATAATCAGAGTAATATATAATTAAACATCAATGAAATAAAAAATAATATCAAAAAACACAATGCGGATCAACCACTTCGGCTGTGCTATAAAATCAGTTAAATGTGTTTACACTAAAAATATAAATACCTGTATCATTGTTCTGATCAGTTTCAGACATTTTGAAGGAAATACCACTAGATTTTTCTTTATTTAACGCGACCCGAAAGCTTAACGATTTGCGATGGCGACATAACGTACCGCACAAGAGCACGACACAGACATAGATAAAAAATGACAGTGAGTGACTGAGTGATGTGAAGTTTGTCGGGTTGGTTGGCGTTTTACGATTCGATAGAGATGTGCTAATCGACAACCAAAATCGATTTAAGTATCGATGACAAAAACCGGTATTCGTCTTACGAATGTAATCCCTATGAAAGTTCAATGACCACCAGCCGGTGCACTGGTGATCACCGAAAAATGCAATCTTTCGTTACACTATGGAGTAACTAATATATGTACTACGTAGACTAAAATGTATGTGAATTGAAATAATGATGCTGAACTGTTGATTTCTGCAGACGTCTAATTTTATTTTAAATCACACCTATCATTTTCTTTACCACTGAAAAGGGACCGGTAATTAAATATGCTAGGCTGAAAATTGACACACTATTAAAATAAAGTGTTAAAGGTATTTAAAAACTTGGGTACTTATACTGATTTTCAAAAACTACCCTATAAAAAATAAAGTACCTTCTTAAATAGGAATTTAAATACCTATTTCGGAGACTGGCGCCGATTAGGGCGCCGGAGCCCCGTGTTGCTCTATCCGGCACACATACTTAATTTTAATTTGACAGTTTTAGAACTAAATCTATCCCTTTCGTGTAGGTACATATTTATTTTAAGTAAAGAACAGCAGTATTTGTCATTTTCGCGCAAGAATAGGCATCAATGACATGTTGTGCAACATAAATCTAAAAGGAAACCTATTTATTTACCATACCAAAAATAGAGGCAAAAACCAAGCAACGGGTATTTATTATTTATTTGCTCCCAATTCAAATATTATGAACCTGGGGTAAAATTGTGATATTACAGATAGAAACGATTGACACATGTGAAAAGATTAATTTGGTACTTCTGGAGCAAACTGATCTGGTAGTCTGGGCTAACTCTCATCATCATCAATTTAAGAGCCACGCTCTTGTCGGTGTAGCATTTTCCATTCCAGTCTATCAAAGGCCAATTCCTTGACTTCCCTATAAGACACGACGTTAACCTTTTCTTTAATCTGTTCCATGTAAGCTCTTCTTGGTCTTCCCCTTCCTCTCTTTCCTTCTAGCTAACTCTATGCTCTCAATTTTAATGGTGTACCTTAATTACTTTTCGTTAGGTGCAAATTCGCATTGGAGGTAGTGTTATTTGACTTTCCCTTTACTCTCCAAAGTAGTCCAAAGTATTAATATAATATGTAGAAACTTATAAAAAACAGTCCTTACCATCCATGTGATCCATTCCCAATCCGCTGTCCATAATTCCACCTTCAATCTCACTTAGAGATGGCTCTTTAGTATTAATTGATTGTTCATGCTAAAAGAAACAATAAACATATTAAATAGTATTTTGGTGTAAAAATATTATAAATCTATACTAACAGATAGACGGCGACGGTAACAGAAAGAGTTACTTTAGGTTTAGTTACTGTGATAGCTGAAGTCACGAGCGGAAAGCTAGTACTTATATTTTGCTAGCAGCGCAAATGATATCGAGGGCTTCAACCAATGGCCGTACAATGTTTGTCTACTGGTTGAAGCTTTCGATATAATTCGCGCCGCGCTGGAAAAATAACACATAAATTTACCAAGAAAACACTAATTGGAATTAGATTCATTAGCTTTGACAATAATACTTCTGCGACATAAAATTAATATACATACATATATATTTTTTTATGAATAAAAAATAAATTATGAGGCAGTGTATATTCTTTAGAACCGTTACTGCCGGTTTTGGGAAACCTAAAATTGTCATGAAACCTACCTGGTGGTTAACTATAGAGCTATTAGAATCTTCTTCATCAGAACTTAATGTCAGTATAACTGGTTCCGGGTCTGGTTGTTTCCCTCTTGGTTTTCTAACTCTTGGCGATTTTTTGTCTTGTAGTGGCTGAAATGAGTCAATTATATCAACCAACGTTTTGTATTTTATGAGGCTTTTAAAGAATGGTGGTGATTGATAATCGTATATCTGTTTAGTAAAAAAAAAACTTACCGTTTTACTGTTGATTGTTTTAATTGTATTCTTCAGTAGATTCAACTTAATTCCCTCGCCACAAATCCTGAGAACATAAAATTATCAACTAAATATAACTGTTGTTCATGTGTGTGTAAGAAAGTTGTTTTGTTTGTTTTATTTAAATATATACTGTATTTATTTTAATTTGATGCAAATCATCAACATCAGTTACCTAATACCTTTTTAATTATAATATAGAAACGATGGAATGGGCGTTACTTACGTCTGTTTTTCTATAACAGGCTTTTCTTGTTCCTTTTTCTTTTGCTCTACTTTCTTGTTGGCTATAGGAACACTCTTAGGTTCGTCAGTGAACACTCTTTTACATCTGGAACAACATGCTTGTTATAATAATTGTCTCTATACTCCAGATGAAATAACTATATTTTTGCAATATAGCATGCAGCGCAGGACAACCGTCAGAATATAGAATATTTTATTGGAGATGTCCTTAGAAAAAGTTTAGTACGATCTACTCTGGACCGGCGTGCGCTTATGAAACGATTGTTGAATGTGGAGGAAGCACGAGAAGTGTGTCAGGATCAAAGCAAATGGAATTCCATAGTTTCAGCTAACCCTGGTGGGAAATACTCTTTCATACTAGGTTATACTGTCATACATTAGTATGCTAGAGAGCTAGAACTATAAAGATGCATACCTCTGGCAGCGACTGAAATCTAATCCCGTGTAGCCGCAACATTTACAGAGCGCCAACATACCGTCCACGTAGCGGGGCGGCGGTGAACGGGTCCCTGGAGATTCAGGACTATGATTCACTGCAAAAAATACACAAAATTAGGTACGAAATAATAATGTAAACACATCGTCGGTGAGGTATTGATTACTACTGATGTATGACTATTCTTCAATTTTGTGAAGTACGCTTAAAATCTGTTTTTTCTATTAACTTACAATTATCTGAAGATTGTGCCTTCTCTGGGGTAGACATTTCGCTACTTTGAGGTTGTGATAGTACGCTAGGAGAATTCCTACTGCTTATGTCTCCTATTAGCATCTGTAAAATTAATTATCATTTTTAAATAATTAAACTCAATTTTTCTAATTTTAGTCTAAATAATTGAGTAAGAAGAAATAATGAACTTACGGGATGGTTCTCCAACATTTCTTCTATTCTCGTTGTAGATCCAACTGACACAAAATAGTCAATTTCACTGCTAGTGTTTTGCATACATTGTATGTGAGTGTCCTCCGAAAAGGGAACGTTGACCTAAAAAAAACAAATTTATCTAGTAGTTTGTATCAGAAAGGACCACAGATATAACAAAGTCTGTTCTGTGGAAAGGACTAAATAACATTAGTTACAAACAAACCTGTTCAAGAACTTCTTGAAGTGTACAACTTTCTTTTGGAAGAGTGAATGTTATTAGCCTCTGTTCTCCATTTTGTAGGAATATTAACATCTTAGCTGATTGAGGCTCCGAGGCCTGCTCTGAAGGCCCGCTTCCTGCTGCTTCATTATTTTCTGCCAAGTGAAAATAATTGTAAAAACCAGAAGTAATGACTTTATTTTGCGTGTCTGTCGTAAATGACAAAACTAAACTGTAGCAGACCTTTTATATACATCAGGTTCAATGACCATAGTAGAAAGTAAAATAATTCATGCAATTATAATATGTAATAAATATATACCTACACTAATATCTTAGCATACCTATAATAGCGAACAAAACGTATTTGTCACCGTCAGCACCATGTTCGGCACAAATATATATTTTTAAAAGACCTAATCACGTTTGTACACGACATTTTGTAATCAATGTTTAGGTTTATAAGAAGAAAATATGTCCATACCATGCTGAGGCACTTGTTGTGACTGCATAGGCGGTACTCGTTGTACTGGCCTCTGCGGTTCTTTACTTCTCACTACAGTCTGTCGGCCCGTTTCCCTGCGAAATAGGAACATTTGTATTGTAAAGTCCGATTTTTCTACATAATGTTGTTTTATAATCAGCCGAGAGGAAGATTACATACCTCGCCTGTTGGAGTTGCGCCGGTGTACGTAGAGGTTGTTGCTGCATGCGCTTGAAGTCAGCGACCGAGATGGTTTGCCCGTTGGATAGCGTGATGAGGCGCTGTTCGTCTTCGGGGTCCGGCTCCATCAGCAGCTGGGTCAGCGTCTGTGGGTGTTGCTGCAGGTGCGGTTGCTCGTAGGTCACTTGTTGCTGGAAGCCGGTCTGCGGGTTGAAGGCCAGCTGCTGGTGGTGCGGGCCGGCTGTGGCGGTGGCATTCTGCCTAGCGGCGGGCGGCGGCGGCGTGTGGTACTGCTGCGGCTGCGCGCCTGCGTCCGTCACCGGGTTCTTGGTGAGGATGGCGGCCGTGATGCTCTCCTCGAGGTCGTCCATGTCGCTGGCGTTGTTGGGCTGCACGGCCGCCTTCTTCACCTGCTGCGCGAGAGGCGACGCGCGCTGCTGCATCGCGGCCAGCGCGTTTTGTTGCGTCAGCGGCCCATTCTGGTTCTGCACTATAGTGTGTTGGATCTGCTGTTGGGGAAGGTTTTGCGTCACGATTGTGCCCTGTTGCGTGATTATACGCGTGGCCGGCTGGGTTTGGCTTGTATTAGATTGGTTGAGGATTTGTTGCTGAAAAATAATACCGCACCAGTCATTTCCTTGCACGTGTACATCGTTACACGCTTTTCTACGGGAGAAGCATGCAACGATATAAAAAAAAAAAACCCTCACCTGGTGGGCCGCTAGTTTGAGCTGGCCGAGCTGTTGAGGGTGGAGCTGTTGCGATGTCTGCTGGTTGAGGAGGTGCTGGGCGAGGGCGTGTTGCTGGTGTTGCTGCTGCTGTTGTTGTTGTTGTTGCTGTTGTTGTTGTTGTTGTTGCTGTGTCACCATAAGATATGCTTTAGTAGAGTAATTTAGTACTAAAACTGGACTGTAAAACAAAACAGTACATTAGCTGGCAAGTGTAAGAAAAAAGAGATGAACACATTCCGACTTTTTAAATAATTAAAACTAGATTGTTCACGGTAAGTTGCACACAGGGAAGCTATTTAGATAAATCACGTAATATGTCAACATATCTAGGAAAACAACAAAAGTGTCATTTTAACATTAAGTACGAGTGATTGAATGATGTTAGCTCTTGGCTTCTAAACACTTCTATCAAACTTCAGTAGTTTAGCGACTTAGCCCGAGTAGATTCATACCTTCTTCAGATGATTGAGTGGAGACATGTACCCAGTACCCAGCAGTAGGAGGATATAATAGGCTATTTTTAAATAATATGTGTGATTCTAACCTGTAGCGGCGATGTCCGTGCGGGTTAAAGCACGCGTGTCACTGTCGGGCTCAGAATGTTGCTCACGCCCATTGTGATTGAATTGTTGAACCACAAACCCGCAGTTGCACGCTTGTAGGCTGTTTATGTGTCATTCTAACCTGTAGCAGCGGCGTCCTAGCTCGTGGCGGGCGATGCTGCACGTGGGCAGCGTGCGGGTTAAGTACGCGCGGCGAGGCGGGGCGGGCGCGGCCGCGCGCCACCGCTGGGCTCAGAATGTTGGTCACGCTCGCGCCGCCCACGCTGGCGCGGATCACGCCCGCACCCGGGGACGAAGCCTGGGCCTGTGGCCAAGAGATTAACATGAAGAGGTTGCATAGTTGTCACTATTCGGTCATCTATTTCGTATCTCTGCTTAAAATCCTAATAATCCTATTGTATAAAATTTGGAATTTAATAGTAAGTACTTTAATAATTTGATTTGATTTTTATTTTCAATCGCAGGCCGCATTACACAATGAAAAAGAAATTTCGAATAGCTTGTTTTCAGTCTGTCTTTTCATACCTAAAACACTTAACTGATTACGACAAAAATTATGATTTTCATACCTGGAAGTATTTTAAGTTTGTACCTGGATCGAAACCAGAATAGGTATTTTCCAGAGACGTACCTTAGTCTATGTCCCACAGCTAGTAATGACAATAAATAGATTAACAACCGTGTGGGCAGCTGCAGGTGCGCGGGTGCCACTTATCGTAATAGCATAGAATAAGGAATAATACTACGGATAGAACGGTAACTCTCCGTCCCTCACCAGCGCCTGAGCTAGCCTTACCTACTCCCCCTTTCGATCTTACTTTAGTCTTTAATCGTATGGTCGTCAGACGTCACACACACAGATACGCGTGTACGATAATATCAATGTGTAGTCTGTGTAAAACAAGGTTTTTTGTGTAAAGTTCCCGGGGTGTGGTTATGTATAAGTTATGCGTGAGCTGGTTCACCTGGTGTAGTTGTGGATTGAGAAGGCGCGCGGGCAGCTGCAGCGGCGCGGGGTGTGCGGGGTGGGGCGCGGGCGGCGGCGGGCGCGGCGCGGGCCGGCGCGGCCGCACCGTGCGCACCGGCCCGCGCACCAGCGTCACGCCGGCCGCGCCGCTCAGCGCTTGGTTCAGGAGACGAGGAGGCGCCGCGCGCGTCGCCGTGCCCTACACATGACACATAACATAATATCACGCCTGTATCCGCGAACATGACACGGATACCTTATTTATACTGTACTAGCTGTCTGTCTGCAAAAAATCATAATTATAACTTTAAAAGTGTCAAGTTTTGCAAAATCCCGTTTTAGTGAGCACTTACGTCCTCAGACGAACCCCCAAAATTTGAGACTTCTAACACTTGTAGTTTCAGAGATTTCGTGATGAATGAGTCTTACAGGGTCCTTTCACTTTTATTTATTTCAAAATTAAAGTTACTGTATTAAACATAGCTTTATTACTTTGCCAAGTGCCAGGACACATTTTCCTGATACTACATTAGGTAGATATACATTGACACACACAACAGTAGCTAGATTAATATGGAGTAAAAGCTAAGTGATTATACTTACAGATTGGTTGATGTACGTCGCATGCATAACGACCTGCTGATGTTGCTGTTGTTGTATCTGTTGATGTTGCTGCTGTTGTTGCAGTTGATGTTGTATTTGTTGCTGCTGTTGTTGTTGTTGCTGCATCTGTTGTAAATGGAGCTGTTGTTGATGCTGTTGCTGCAGGTGCTGGATGAGTTGCGGGGAAGCGCGGGGCAATTGTTGCTGCTGCTGCTGCTGTTGTTGCAGTTGTTGTTGAAGTTGCTGCTGCTGCTGTTGTTGCGGTTGCTACAAATAAGTGAATAAAATTGTGATGTTTGTTGATGATAGATAGAATTAAGTTTACCTAAATTTAACACGCAAGATGTCTTATGTAAAGCTGCGATTATGAACATTATGTAAAAAAATATTGTTTGACACTGCTATTCCGATTTTCCGGCAACTACTATTGCTATTACCACAATCTCGTCCACTGTGAGCCATTCATATAATTCTCAATGTTTTGTCGTGATACGAGTAGAGGTAGACAGAGATTCCAATTCAGTTTTTAATATTTTTTTTAAATACTTGAAGACCTGTTTGATTCAATCTTGGAAAATTACAAGTACAGGTTGTCTATTTATTTACTTTCAGATATTATACTGACTACGCTTATTGACACCTACGTTTATTGCCCACAAAGTAATTATGTGAATAATCGGGATTGACAGCTGTGTATAAGTGTATGAAGTTTAAAACTAAAAGTACGAAACGGTCACCTATCGGTCTCCCGTGCGGCGACTGACAATCACGCGGTGTTACTAAAATCAAGCTAATTCAATTCAGATGTTCCATTACATTACGCCTCATTCATGAAAAGGAAAAAACAATACTAACAAAGACATCAACTTAACTGAGATTGGGACTTGTGAAATGTTATATAATGGACACATATATAGACAAAACAAATACCACATATAGAAAGTAATTTTGGAAGAGAAAATAAATGGGAAACGGGGAAGGAGAAGAAGGAAGAGAAAACTGGCTACATACTATAAAAATGGACTCCAGACTGGCTCAGGAAAGTGAAGACTTTGCACCGACCCCCGATAGGACATGGCAGTTTTAGAAGATGAGATTACGGGCTCTGTTATTTTGAGGGCTACTGACGTTTTGCGTGGTGGTATGTTGCTGCGGCGTCGCGGGCTGCGGCGTCGTCTGGGGCGGCGGTTGCGGCGGCGGCGGCTGCGCGGGGTGGATCACTGTCGGCTGCGACAACACGTGCGCCGGGCTCACCAGCTGACGACATACCACACGTTGCACTACGCCATCAGCCCGCTGCTCGCTCATTTCGCAGCGTTACACAATACACGTACCTTATCGTACAGAATTAGCGAACGCAATCGAGTATAGGTGGCAGAACGAATAGAGTAATATTATTAGAAGGACCCAAATGCAGAGAATAGGACTTAATACCACTAATGTTGGATGTGCTTATTCAGAAAGTCGGATCTTAATTGTAGTGGTGGACAAAAACATATCCGAAGACTGAGTTATTCCCCAATGCTAAGTAACAAAACTTAAGTCGTTTTTTGTCCATCAGTATATGTACATCAAGTGTCTTTCTTTTTTATTTTATATGCACATTTAAAGTTGATCTTTTGAATTTGATTCATCAGTATCTACCAATACTATTGTCGATTGAAATCGCCGAAAAACCACGTCACAAGCCAATGAATATTGTCGCTGTACAAGTGTTGATGTGCACTCAAAGCCACATAGCTTGTAGATTTGACGTAAGATTCCTTTTAGTTAGCTAATGGCTAAAATAGACAAGCAGTCTAGGGTTAATGAAGTTAAAAACAACATGGATTTATCCTATGTTATAATGATAATGTTAACCACTCAATGATCGACCTGTGAATTTAGACCTTAATTTAAACACTATGAATGTAGAAATGCACTAACATCACCAATGACATAAAGCATTACATTTACGAGTAATACTCTCCACTATTTACAGGCATTAAGACCACATCCACATAAAACCACATCCAAAAGAAATACAGTATGCCCAATAAATTAAATAAAAAGACCTCCCTGTATGTTTGTGGCAACCCTTCAATTAGACAGAGTAGATCTTGTCTCAACTTTTCAAATAAATATTTCTAAGGATCCACCCATTGCAAAAACAGGGATTGTGTTAACATATTTACATTGACTGAAAGGCATTGAAATGCATAAGAGACTAGCTGTTATTTGAAAGATAAGCAGTGGAGCTGTACTTGTTAATTTGATGAATATCAATTTAATGCAGGCATATAACTTAGTATATATTTATCTGCATGGATAAGAGTTATGTTTTTATTTGTGTAATTAAATTAAGAATTTCATTTATCTTATGAACAATAATTTGTAAATCAGTAAATGGTATTTCAAATTAATTATAAACCATGAAAAAAAAATTAAATAATTTAAAACATAACTGTTGTATACAAATAAAACAGATCCATGCCAAGCATAAATGAAAGAAACACTACATCTATGGTCATAGCCTACAGTGCGGATGTTTGTGTATAATAAATATACAATTATTTAGTCAGGAGGACATACATGTTGTGGGCGTTGTTGAGATGACTGTTGCATCAGAGATGCATCAATGATCTGCTGAGCCTGTTGCAAGACAACCTGAGCGTCCACAGGTAAATCAGATGTGTAGTAAACCTACAAATAAATTGTTCATAGTAGCCTTATAGTCTAATGACTTGTAATGGAAGGTATAAGAATTTGTATTTTACCACAAAATAATATTGTAATTTACAATAATGCTCAGTTAATATCTGAAAAAATCCTCCCATCATAATGTGAAATTAAAATTTGAGAAGAAGTGTAATGTGCAGGCAGACTAACTTGATGTCGCTGCAAGGCCTGCTGTTGATGTTGTTGTTGTGGCTGATGCTGAAAGTCTGCTCGTGGTGGTGGGGTGGGGTCATGCCGGATGATGTACTGCTGCTGGTAGCCTAACCCATCACCCACCACCAGCTGTGCTTGCGGCTGGACATTATTGCTCACTACTATATCACTGGCCTGTTCTGCTGGCTGTACAACAACCTAAACATCCACAAAAAAAAAGATTAGTAAAGTTTTTGAACACTTATAAAATTTAAAATTAATATTTAGGTACCTACTGTATGGGTATATTATGGTAGGTATGAGAATTTTTTTCAACACCATATTGTTTCCCAAGCAGAAACCCACATGCTTAACAACAATGTAAAGCATACACTACCTGTTGTTGTGCATACTGTTGATCATCTTGGTTAACTACAATACTATCCAATCTAATGTTAGGGTAATATCTTTGTAACTCTTCAAGTGTCAATGAATGTCCTTGGCCAACTATTTGATAATACTGAGCCATTGCAAGGATTTAGCCTGAAAATAAAAAAATGTCTCATTATCTCTCAAATATCTGATATTGACAAACATTTGAAAAGTCATACAAATGTTGATGAAATGAACCTGCATAAAATGTCATAAAACTTAAGTGTAATTAGAATTATAGGACTAATACACAAATATGTTTATTCCTTTTAATGAAAATATGTATATCAGGAAAACTAACACATAACTACATAGCCAAACATAAAAAATATGGTTGGAGATATTGATTCAAACATAAATGAAGAAGGATATGAGCAGCTCTGGTCTAACTCTGAATTGTGTTGTTATCTCCCAAAATATACTGAGGAGTTATATGCTACAGATCTTATGTGACAACACATATAGATTTCAGATTGATGATTATCATTATAGACATTAAAGTGAAAAATCTCTCAAAAAATATAAATTGTACACACTTTAAACCAGCACGTTTTACTGAAGGCTCATGAACACGAAAGCAACGTTATGATTTGTTTACATCTTATCAAACTCCCAAGGATTTGACTGAATATTACTATCACCAATAGTTGAAGAGTTGTGTACAGTAATGCTCACGAAACGTTTGCTGACTGGATGATCCGAGTAGTGATGGCACTTTTCTATCCATAACTGAAGATTACGTACAACAGTTAGTACAGCAGACACTGCAACGATTCCGTGCTCGCACGAACACTCCACTATGGCGACGACACATAGGCCACTTTTTTGTCACTAAGTTCATTGCTTTTTACAGACATTACCAGCGAAACCGCAACACTTAGAAGATGAAGAAATTCATTCGTCTTCGATACCGTTTACACGCATATAATGAAATGGCTTCGATTTCTTTGATCCAACCTAAATTTTCGTCAAGATGTTTGGCGCACTAACATTATGTAAAATTAATGGGCTTAATCCTTACCGATATTTACTAGGGACATTTTAAATGCCTTATGAATACAGTAAATGGAATTTTTAACATGTAAAATGTAAAATTTTAACTCAAACGCCAAATCTAGAAGCAATTTACATTATGGCGTGTGTGTCACTTTTTTCATAATAGTTGTTTTTTTAAATGAAGTGTTGCTATTACTACAATTCGAAAATCGAACACCGTCTCTAAAACATCGACTTTGGGAAATATCGATATGTTTCCGATTGAAAATACTCGAACTTACTTTCTTTAACTTTAATATCTAACTCGGTCGATGTTTTCTTCAATTACACTTCGTTTATAAGTAGTGCTCAGTTTGATGAAATATGAAAAAAGTGTTTGTTTGCTTCAGAGTCTTCTCTCGGAGTTAAAATCGAAACTAACTAATTTCTAGATTTTCTAGAAATGTTGCCAGTCTACAAAATAAGTTTTTATAATCTGTACTGTAGTGATGTCAATAATTATACTTCTGCTAGTCGTAGAGCTGCTACCGTAACTGCGACGCTTTATATATCGAAATATTTTACAAATAGAAAAATGGAAAAACACTGTCAGTCTTTTGAATAATAAAAGCTACTTTAAAAACAACTGATTCGTCTTTCATTTTGACACAATTTGTATAAAAATATGAAGCAGATTTTAGAACTGTTTTCGTGCCAGTATTGTTTTGTATTACTCGTAATGGAACCACATGGTACAACGCTAATACTAGTTACTCTAGTATTGTGAATCTGGACTTGTCTGCTTGTGTATTTCTTTCCGTCCGTGAATTTTTGGTTTTCAGAGACAGATTTCTCGTGTTTTATTTCATTGTTATAAGTTCTATTCCTCTCGGTAATCTGATTAAGAATGTTGTGTTGACAATACTAAATCTAAATCGAAAAAATCTTATACGATTTCCATAAGAATTTCCACTTTTTATGACATTTTGTTACCGTCCTCATTACTTCGTTCGTGCAAATGGATGATTCTGTGATTTCCCCAGGTAACAAATAACCGAATAGTTACTGTAGTTTAGGCGATTAATCTTTGTTAACGATGAACTTTGTATTTTTAGGCAATAAGATGGCAGATTCTGCGTCTGAGAGCGATTCGAGCTCACTTGACGGCGGCGCAATGCTTCCTCCCAGCACGGTATCCCGTGATCAGTTACAGAAAAGAATTGAATCTCTGCAACAGCAAAACAGGTAAATAATGGAAGCTAACTAAATGTTTAAGGGTTATGCTGATGACAAGTGACCATGTTGCAGTTTATAGATGTTGATCTTATAGGTACCCCCGAAAAATAGAATAGTTTCTTTATTTAATGAGTATTACAATATTTCGGCTCTTTTACTAGTGTAGTAGTACAATACGTAGGCATACTAGTCAATAACAAACAACAGAATGCCTCGTAAATATAGTTTACCATTTCAGGGTGTTAAAAGTGGAGTTAGATACATATAAACTCCGTGTGAAAGCTCTGCAAGAAGAAAATCGTGCTTTGCGACAAGCATCTGTTTCAATTGTAAGTATAATATTGTAATATTCTAATAGGCATTTATACTCATAACTATCAGTTTTGTCATTGCTTCAAATGTGCATATTGTATGAGTCACCACTTGTTTTGTTGGCCAATGTCATTTTTTTTAAGTTCGATGCTTGGCTTTTGTCAGGTGCAGCTAAAATAGTTTATCTTTTTGTTAATCGTAACTTAAAATAAGTTTGTAATTGTAGCATAGGTTAAGTTGCGATGAGGATGACCTGATCACGATCGGGTGGATATTTGATCACCGGCTGTCAATACCATTATGGTTAACACAAATATATCCTGGAATCTTTTGTATTTTTGATTCTAGGACATTTTTGCACATACAGCGATTATATTGACTTCTGATTTTTGTTTAACCACCTGCATATTAAAGTCCTTAAAAATAAGTAGAAAAAAGTTTGATGGCTATTCAGCCTTCATAACAAGCAATAACATCTGCCACTTACAATTTTTTCATTATGATTATTTTATTAAATTTTTCAGCAAGCAAAGGCTGAACAGGAGGAAGAGTATATCTCCAATACACTGCTGAAGAAAATTCAGGCCCTGAAAAAGGAGAAGGAGACTCTAGCCCATCATTATGAGAGAGAAGAAGAGTGTCTCACTAATGATCTCTCCAGGAAATTGAATCAGGTATGTTACCAAAGTTGTAGAATTAGTTTAATTATAGTAGACTTAACACACATATTGAGGGTATCTTCTTTTTAATTACTATTTCTATGTTGTAAAGATAAGTAATGAAGCTATGGATGCATTGATTGATTGATTGGATGTGTTTCACCTATTGTCCTATCCACTACTTAGGTGCAAGAGTCCATAGTGCACCTTGTATGTGTATCCTAATATTTTTAAACTACATACGTAGTTTATGAAAAGCAAATATGAAGGTCAGTGTACAAGTGCAAAAAATATGATATTGTCACCATAAGGAAGGTCTTTGTACCAACAGTGGCAGCAAGTTGTCTGTAGAAGGCAGTAAATAGATCTACAGGTGTGAGTTTGCATATGTGTGTGTCATATAGGTAGATATCCAATGAACAACTTTATAAGATAAATAATGATAATATCAGATTTTTATTACATACCTACTCGGCAGAGTTGTAAAACATGTATTGGATTGCATCATAGTGCACTTACCAACCTTGTTAAAAGGTATATTGCAACATTTCTATATTTACCTAGGGTCTCCTGACATTCATAAGAATGTCTATAAAACTACATTGAATTTCAGCATCCTTATACATACATGCATATGAATGGTCACACCCATATACCTATATGGGTGGGTAGAGCTCCAAGTAGCAGCAGGCAGCAGCCACTTCTGATATTCATCCATGTTATGTTGGCTAACTACTGCATTGTTTACGATTTTTTTCATACATTTGTCTATTTCAGTTACGCCAAGAGAAGTGCCGTCTAGAGCAAACCCTAGAGCAGGAACAAGAGTGTCTGGTGAATAAACTGATGAGGAAGATTGAGAAACTTGAAGCTGAGACCCTTGCTAAACAAACCAACCTGGAGAGGCTGCGCAGGGAAAAAGTAAGGACAGTTTCCTTATCGAATTTTGAATTTATAAAGGTTCTGCTTGGAATCTGCTTAGAAACACAAGAATTGAAAATAAAGAGAAATTGCTGTAGTGCAATAAGGCCATCAATTTTTTTTAGTTTCTTGTATGTGTGTGCAATAGAGTATAGGGGGTCTAAAAAGGCCACATTGTTGCAAGTCATCTAGCAATATTGCTATTTGACATTTGTTTGCATTGCACATTTTCGCACATTTATATGTGCAAATGTTAAATTGCAATATTGCTTTTTTGATTTGATTTTGAAAGAAAGTGTTTTCATTGTTACTTTACAATATGTCATTGAGAATCCATCCCTCACTGGGCATTATCATCACATCATTATCTAAGTAACCATGTTTTAATTAAGATTTTGGATTTTCTGATTCTGGTGGACAAAACTTCACACTTTATTTTAGTTTGAGAGCTCTATAAATAGCGCCGTCCCTTACGACAAGTACAAAAAAGAGACAGAGCTAGTTTTAGACATACCCATTTAAATTAAGATTAAGTTTGTGCCAGCCATTCTTTTCTTTTATGTCATTATTCCTCTTTCTAAGGTGGAGTTGGAAAATACTCTCGAGCAGGAGCAGGAGGCTCTAGTCAACAGGCTTTGGAAACGAATGGACAAGCTTGAGGCCGAAAAGCGGTCCCTGCAGATCAGGCTGGACCAGCCCATCTCTGACCCTGCTAGTCCTAGGTACACACTTGTTTTACTTTTATTAATTTATTTTCGTGGCATAATAAACAATTATACCCCCACATTTTTAGTAAAAAGAAATGATTTTGAAAATTATTTTTCACTTTCAAACTTTATTTGTTTGGTGATTATTAGGCCCTACAGTCACATAATTTCTAGCAGCTGTTTTAAGGAGATGTAACAGTGGAACTCTGACACCCCCTTTAAAATATTTTCTTAATGCATTCATTTGCCAGTACAATAATTTTTTCCTTTTGCTAGGGACATCAGTAATGGTGACACTGCGTCTAATCTAAGCAATCACATTCAAACTCTGCGCTCTGAGGTTGTAAAACTAAGGTAAATAAATATCTAGCTAAATATATTTTATAAGAAATGGAGGCGATAACAGTAAATGCATGTGAACTCATTCGGCGGTGCGTTTTGGTGGCTGTTATATATGATTAGTGATTTTTGAAACTATAAAACTATTTCAATATCAAAATTTATGTTGTGTGTAAAAAATATTGAAAATATTTTCGATCCTTACAGAAACCAATTGGCAGTTTCTCAAAACGAAAACAAAGAGAAGATACATCGTTTTGCCTTAGAAGAGAAACACATTCGTGAAGAGAACTTGCGTTTGCAAAGGAAACTTCAGCAGGAGGTAATATTATCGCGTTTTATGTTTATTTTACCAGCAGTATTGAATGTGCATTTTCATATCGCTAGCTTATGTGGCGTAACTATCATCAGCTTAATTGTCCGTGAGAATGATTGGTTTTATAAAATAAAAAAGTTTACCACAAACATTGTCGGCGGATTGGAAACAAATTTACGAGTACGTTCAGCAGGCCTAGCACGCTATGTAAGCGCGACGCGACGCGACGAAAATAAGGTCCTTTCTACACGCGAGTACCGGGACATCCGCGATGTTTTCAAGATGTCGCACTCCAAAGGAAATATCTTATTATTGTATATTGCTTATAGAACAGCAAAGAAAAAGAAAAAGCAGATACCTATATTCATAAGAAATGAGAAAATTGTTAGTTTTTAACGTCATTTGTGTGACACTTATCATATTCAAATCGCGAGCAAGTGTGAATGAGGAACCTTAACTTGTTTGTCAAATTTGACAACTTGCACTTTGACATTTTCTTGCTCTACTCGCGCCGTTAACGTGGCAAGCCTGCAGCTGAACCCCGGGATAAGTATACGACATGCCTTATGGGATTGAATGCCTTATTAAAAGTGTACGAAGCACATAGTTCTTATTATAGAGAGATGCCGCGAGAGAATAGCCAGTGGGACCGAATATGCACAAAACGATAATATTGCATGAGGCGACGTATTATTAAACTGCCCACACAATTCATTGCTTCTTTAGTATCGTGCAACCACAACTAGCACTTGTGTTAATACGCAATGAACGGCGCGTAAATCAATGAAGAGGTCACACGCTGTCGAGAGTTAACAGGCGACAAGTGGACTCGTGTAGTTCAGTGCTGACGACATATATCCCTTGTTTCTATGATCTAGGCTATGAAGGGGTTTGTGTCATTTTCAACATGATGGATTGATCACCTGCCACCATACAGTTCATAGCCATCTTAGGGCTTCGTATGAAGTGTCAGATTATTTGATGCTTCCTCGGGAGAGATCACGGCTGTCAGTTTGTTGTTTACGAACATCATCTCCCTAGCGGTATCCCGTTTTCAGAGGGTCCGCTTACATAACCTAAGGATTTGACAGGTCCGGTTTTTTATTTACAGAAGCGATTGCCTGTCTGACCTACTACCCAATTCAGGGGTTAAAAGGTCACATTGAATCAATTCATCTAAAAAGGCAATATTGATTTTTAAGATGAATTGCAACGACGTGGCCATTTTTACACCCCCTGTTGTTTTTTGTATTGTTTGTCATCTACAACTGCCCTTATAGGATATTTGGTTCTAGGTGGAGCGTCGTGAAGCACTATGTCGGCATCTTTCTGAAAGTGAATCTTCTTTGGAAATGGAGGAGGAGAGGCAGTTCAATGAAGTTTTAAGTGTAAGTGTTATTCTATTGACAGAATAGCAGGCTATTATATTCCAAAAAAGGGATGTTTTGTTTCGAAATCATATTTAGCCAGTCTCTGTCTCAGTTATTGCGCATTTACGTTTATTTTAATTTTAACAAATTATTTCTTCACAACATGAAAGCTCCTTGTAGCTGTTCTAAAAGTCTATATTACAGTCCTTTTAGGGTCTGTAGTATTTTCGCGCGCATTATAGGTTAACCTTTTTAAAAAAAAAATGTTACTCAATGACAACTGTCAAATTGGAAGTCTGTACCACTTGCGTTTCGGCTTTGCTATATATTGCGTTTTGTTAACCACTACACTTTTTTTCTGTGTGCCAATTTTTATCCAAATCGGTTCAGCGGTTTAGGCGTGAGAAGGTAAATTTGTAACATTATTTATGTATGTATTTACCGTAGGCCCGATCGCGCAGCGTGTCGTCCCCGGGCGGGTCGCGGCCACTGTCGCCGTACGCGCCGCCCTTGCTGCCCAACGCCGCAGGCTTGGCTCTCTCGCGCCCCGCACTGCATCTCAATTCCCAGGTATCACTATTTCTATTGTATTTACCAATCAATATATTTAAATCAAATCAAATAGTTTATTCGCATACCCTATATTGTATTCATGGTTTTGTCAACAGTAGGTAGGTTTTATGTTCTAAGTAACACATGATCCGCTGAATATCACAGATCTATTGCAGAACTAGGTTAGAACCAAGCTAGTTTAGGGATACCTTTCCAGTGATAAGTTTTATAATGTATAATTTATCGTATAGGCCCGACGAGCGAGCGAGCGGTTCGTGAAGCCGGCGGTGCCGGGCGCTGCGGGCGTGGCGGCGGGCGTGGCGCGCCCGCCCGAGCCCGCGCTGCTGCCGCCCGCGTCCGCGCCGCCGCCGCTGCTGCAGCCCGCCAGCCCCATGGACACCTCCTCTAAAGACTAGGCGTGTGTAGCGCACGGACGCGACGCACGAGCACTAAACATTCACGCTCATTTCAACTCTTGCTCAGTTCTTACTCGCTTCAGCTGACGATTTTTATACAAATCAGACCTGTCACGGATCTTGAACGCTTACCCGTGGCGTAGATACCGCCATAGCAGCAGTAAAAAACTCAACAAATTTTGATAGGGGGCCCGTCTAAGGCAAGCTACGTCACTGTCGTGTACCACATGACAACGAAATGACTAATGAAATCTGACAGACCTATCCACGCGCATAAAATGTCACCAGCAGACCGCAGAAGCTCGACTGCTGCGAGTGAAGGTCAGCGCCCAAGATTCTGAACTGAAGATTTGTCCTAAATGAAGTTAATTGTATAAACATTGTCTATCTCACTAATATAGCTGACGTCGCGGCGATATTGCGCTATTGTACTTGTAAAGAGTACTTGAAGCTCATAGGAATGTTTCAATTTGTAACGAGTTAGTGCTGAGCAGTTATATGGGCGATTTGATTGTGATAGTTGTGGTAGAACATAATAAAGACATCTTTATTACATTATATTAATATTATCATGCAATAACATCACGTAAAGGCAGATACATCGGTGTAGCCGAGTTCTTACTTATCTGCTCATTTCAACTAACGTGTGACGAATATGAAACGAAAAAAATATTCTTTATAATTAAAGAATAATAATTCACTCCCTTCTAAATATTTGTCACTTCCTTTCTTAAGTAGGTCTCTCTCTATCAACCGTAAAGGAAACGAAGCTAGATCCACTGCATGTTTGCAACGATTTAATGTAACACTATCTTCAAACTACGTGTCTTTTTGGGGTCATGGATATTACAACATTTATTTATTTATCTAATAATTATAACTATAAGTTACCATACAGCTACATAGCCAAGGCGGTAACTTAGACACATCGTTATAAACTTAAACTTTAATACATAATGTATTATATTCATTAGTCGGACCATCGAATTAGTGAGAGTAAAAAAGTGTTACTACTTCGACTGCATTTTCGTAAGTTACTGCTTGGACTTCGGCTATCGTGCGCCGCAGGTTTTTTGACTCTGGAATGTCCTGTACACCCCTGACAAACTGTTTTTATGCGTATATGATGTTCTTAGTCGAACTAGTGAGTCTTCAATTCTCACTATTTTGACAGTCGAACTAATGAATCGAACTAGAGTGACAAACGCCTAATTCGATATACATCATCATCATTTAAGAGCCACTCTCTTATCGGTGTAGCATTCTCCATTCTTGTCTATCGAAGGCCAACTCTCCTATATGCAAATGTCTATTTGTATTTATTTGTTGCATTCCACAGATTTGAGGTTATTATTATCATAGGTTTGCAATGTCATAATAATACGTCACAAAGTCATATCTTGTTTTGTTCTACCACGACAAACAACATTGCGGTGACCTTCATAGGCAACCGCTACAATGATTGGCTACCATGCAATCCTAATTTTTCATTGTATTTAATGTGTTGAGATCGTTTAGTCTAGATAGGCATGTTTACGTCGGGTACACGTAATATAATTGAAACGTTTAGGCCAAGGCGTCAAAATCATGTGAAACTATTTTAGGTACAACAAACCGATTGATACGAATCACGTAGGTAGCAGTTATGTTTTACTCGATTAGTTGTTGCAGCTTGATCTCAATACACGTGTTAATAACTAGGCCCGGCCCGGATTTATAAATTTGTTTGTTTATTGTTAGAAATATTTAATCCAATGCTATGGCCTATTACGTATAAGTGCTCGTTCGTCGTAGTCCTCAGAGAACAGGTATAGTGCACACTGCTCACTGCCCTTCAACTGCACGCTTCCTAGTTTCCGGAGAAATATATCGACCCGGAGTGAACATCTTATTTAAAATTGTTAAGAGGCTGATGAGTATGATTTTCCGACTTCGTAACAATGTGTAGCTTCCTACGAAGCGTGCGCGCGAGCAACTGATATTCCTTTGTTATAAGGGTCCATTACTACGTATAATTGTTTAGCTAGCTTTGATTATGAATAACTTGAGATAACGAAGATATATTTGAGTATAGTGTTCCGTGGCAGTGGGTTTAATATTAGGCTGTGTAAATTCACCTGTAAATAAAGGTGGTAGATGATCGAAGTAAAGATTGTAATGTATTCGATATATATCACCGAGGAGGCGGTGCCGCCGCCCGCATATTGTACTATATATTTGGCGTGTTAAGGATGATGTTATGTTGTGCTCTAAGGGCGAATTGTTGTGTTCGATTGAGAAGGGAGCGGGCGGCGTCCTCAGACTCAATTCAATTACGCAAATTTTCACTTAAACATTTTATTTTTTTCAATGTTATGATAAAACAAAAATATATGCATCAATATTATCTGAGCGTTTTCTTTATGATACTTGTATAGACTACATTATAATGATTAGATACGCAGTGCGCACACGGTGCACGCTTTGATATTGTAAACTCTTATCAGTTATAGGTAATCAATGTACTAATACCACAATTGTCCTATGTTGACTATCTACTATTCATCTGCCGTGAGATGAGTTTAGGACGGACGATGTTACAATTCTTTTTTTTACGTTGCAGTAACAAAAAATCTGGGGAAGGACAAAAGCAATATTAATAAAACTAATTTGTCGGCGCGACAGTAATTTGAAAGAGTTGTCGCCGCCGTCTATGGTCAGAAATAATCGCACTTTACACACGCATCGTAAACCTAAGCAAACCGGACGGTGCGCGGGCGCTGCCCAGGATAACGTATTTGTCTTGCCAGGTTACAGGTAAAGTGATTTGCATAATGCCCCCCACGATGCATATATACCTTATTAAAATATTTTTATTGTCTGCAAATAGATTGGTTTGGGTTCCAAAGCACCGATGGCGGGGCTGTGTGCCGATTTTGCATCGTATTTGTTCATTATTAATTTATTTTTCAGTGAATTTTACCTGCTTATATAAATAAGTACATAAATTAATGATCGTAATAGAACGAGCAGAGCCACATGAATATCTGATGAACTGACTGTGTGAATGTGTCTTAGATACTTAAAGATTTTAAAATAGGTTCTTTATATGACTAAGTAGCACCAGCAACCCCTGGGAGGTCATATAGTCGTTAAGCTGGACCTAAGGGAAAGCTCACGAAATGTTTGTATGTATGGAGTACAAATCCTCTGTAATTAGTTAAATCGGTCAAGTTCTACAACAGGAGACAAGGAAAAATCACATTTCCGCATTTATAAAACATTTTAATGTATTTAACAAACATTTTAACATACGGATAAACTACAAGTCGAAATGACGATTCAAATAGAAACGTAAAGCCAAGTCCGTCGGGGCTCATAAAAGATGTTTGCTGACGACGAATACTTGCGTGTATTGATCCTTCCAATAATTATCGACCACGTTTCTTGTCACCATGTACCAGGCCAGTTTAAACTGATCATGGAACATGTCTTTCGTATAGAGGACTGCGCATTTTGGTCTTCGCGTGTTTAGATGGTGACAATTTTTTTCATCAAAGTTAGCAATGAGTGCGGGCAAGTGAGACGGGGCGCGGGGGTTCGATTGCGATTTGCATCATCACATGATGATGATATTGCATAATTATTGCGATAATAGTGTAACAGTTACGTAGTATAAAATATACATACCTACCTATACAAAGATGCGACACGCTCAACTTTCATATTTATTAATACCTACATACTGTCTATAGAGAACAAGACAATAGGGTGTACGGTCACGAGCATTAATATGTATACACTTTGGTACCATGTCACATTAACTTTTTTGACAAATTGAACTGTAAGTCTCACTAAATGTCAAATATGTTAGTGCGACAGAGTCCTAAAGTGGGTACATTATATTGCTCATGACTGTACCTACATTTGTAGGGCACAATAACTTCAAACACGAGTTCCTAACAAGATAGAGAAGGATAAAAATCGTCAGAGAAAGCTGTTTGCTTAAGTATCTCACTAGTAATCTCTAGTAGGGTGGGCAGAACCTCGAAGTAAACAGAAGACAACTTGCAAACATTGGATATGTATAGTGTTGGGTTCTTACCCGGAAAATTCCCGCGTTTTGGGAATTTTCCCAATTCTGAGGGAAAAAACCCGAAAAATTCCCATTTCAAGGGAAAATATTTTTTATCGCATATATTTGTATTAAAAGTAAGGATTTCCAACAAAGACCATTTAAATATAATGTATGCCTACTTATGCCCAATTTATCTTCTGTCGTAGTGTCGTATGAACTCTTAAAAAACTTAAAGGAGATCGTCGGATTTCGGCCCAGAAGTCAAAGTGCCGGCCAAAAAATAATTTTGCTATATTCCGTTAGATCTTATCCTTATGAGCATTTATTACTATGGCACCAAAGCTGTAGGGTCAATATCTTCGGTTTTATTCGATTTTAAAAAACTGTATTTTTCATACATTTTTGGTGAAAATGTAAAGTGCCGGCCAAGTAACAATAATGGTATTATCCTTAGAACTTATCCGTCTGAGCATTTATTACTATGGCACCAAAGCTGTAGGTTCAATATTTTCGGTTTTATTCGAATTAAAAAAAAACGGAATTATCATACATTTTTGGTGAAAATGTGAAGTGCCGGCCATGAAACAATATTTGTATATCCCGTTAGAACTTATCCATTTGACCATTTATTATTAGGGCACCAAACGTCTATGACCATTATTTTGACTTTTGTTGGACTTTACGTTATAGTTTCTGTGTGAAAAGTGCCGGTCAGCAAAAAACACATGTCAAAGCTATCGAGAAGATACCTGTAAACATTATTCACTATGACAAAAACGTGTATGACCATTAATTAGTTTGGCTTTTGTTGGATTTAAAAAAAAACTTGATTTTTGATTCATTTTGTATAAAAATAAAATATAACCGACGCGTTATTTAAAAGATCGTCAGAATGTTTATTACTATGGCATTAAACGACTATGACCAATATTTTGAACTTAATTCGATTTTCCAAAAATCAAAAAAAGTTTTATCTAGTGATAATGGAACTATCTTGCTAAAGGCGTAATATGGTGGTCGTCTTTTGAAAAATAGGTTTGCGTTTGACCACTACCTTACCTGATGGTGATACACGCTTAAGAAACTACTTTTTTTAAAGAAAAGTGTATACAAGGAATAAACAGTGGGGTGATAGAGGTACCTACTATGTTATCGGCCGAGTAGCTCCAGGACATTGTAATAGGCATACATGCAAAGTACAACTACCCGACTCCTGTTTTCCCTAACAGATACTTCAGACGTCATGCCAATATACGAGTTTCGTCACTAGATGGCAAGCTTATCTTTGGAGGGTGGTAACCATTTACGGTCAAGGTGAATCAATACCATAATTCAACCTAAACTTAGGCCGTAACGTTGAGTCGAATGCAAAAACTACAGCCAAAGTCATATCTAAAATCAGATAGTATTAATATAGTTCACCTAACAACACACAAAACAAAAACACAAAGTATTTATCTGAATAATAACTAGTCATTGGGAAAGCTCTGCTTGTTGTCATTGTTAAAATGTATAAAAAAAAAGTTTTTTTTAAAAAGTCCAATAAAAGCCAAAGTCGACATTTGCTAGTATAGTAAAAATACGTCGTTCAAGTCGTTTACCAAAAGATTTGACTTTTGTTTCGCTGGCTGACATTTTCCCATTTGAACCAAAACGGAAAGAGAGATGAATAAAAAGTCAAGATAACGGTCAAAAATGTTTTGCGCCAGATTATTAAATGTTCTAAAGGTCCTTTGTAATCCGCCGTACCGCATTTTTTACCCAAAGCACTTTATTTTCATACAAAATAAATAAGAAATCAAGATTTTTAAAATAGACTAAAAGCCAAACTAATGGTTATACAAGTTTGGCGCTATAGAAAAAAATGTTAACAGACATCTACTCGATACTCTCAACATGATATTTTTGCTGGTCGGCATTTTTCATATTTAAACAAAAACGTAAATTCCAATAAAAGTCAAAATAATGGTCATAGATGTTTGGTGTTATTAAAAAATATTGAGAAGCAACTATTAGACAGATTCGACGTATTTTTTTCGATGGCCGGCATTTTAACATATTAACCAAAACTGAAAGTCCAAATAATGGTCATAGAAGTTTGGCGCCATACTAATAAATGTTCTAACGGTCCTTTGTAATACGCCTGTATACCTCTTTTTCCCAACGGACATAATATTATTTTTTACAAAATGTATGAAAAGTCGAGATTTTTAAAATCCAATTAAAGCCAAACTAATGGTCATACACGTCTGGTGTCATAGTAAAAAATGTTCAAAACAATCTATTCGAAAGGTTTGACACATTTTTTTTCTCTGACCGGCACTTTCAAATTTGGGCCGGCCAAAGTATGGAAAGCCGATGATCTCCTTTGTAATATATTTTGAATGGAATGGTCGATTTTAATAATTCCATGCAAAGATATCTACATATTATAGGATATATAGGATGCTTTTAGCACGAGAGAATGTCATCATCGAGGAGCAACATGGTTTTGTGTAAGAAATTGGGAGGCACGAATACCTACAGATATTATTTACTTGGACTATGAAAAAGCTTTTGATCGAGTTCCTGTCACACCATTGATTGCTAAATTAGAGCCCTTTGGAATCAGAGGCAATGTCGTAAAGTGGACTTCCTGTCAAATCGCACATTCTCTGTGCGCATCGGAGAATCATACTCTGTTCCCAGAAAAGTCCTCAGCGGTGTGCCGCAGGGATCGGTGTTAGGACCTATTTTATTCAGTATCTACCTTACAGATCTTAAACATGGTATCATGTCTGATATATCACTCTTTGCAGATGACACGACAATAACGGGGAATCCACTTATTAGCCATAATATAATCCAAGATGATCTTGATAGGGTAATTGCTTGGACCCGAGATTGGCTAATCACATTAAACGTAGACAAATACACTGTGTTGCATGTTGGCAGTAACCACCCCACGTTGAGTTACACCATTGACTCAAAACCTCTCGAGTGTGTTAAAAAACAAAAGGACCTTGGCATAACGATAACACATAATCTAAAGTGGGACGATCACATTATTGGAATCACTAAGAAGGATAACTCCCTCTTATACATAATTAGAAAAGCTTTTTATCATATAGATACGGAATTGTTTCTTAGGCTTTACAAAACTTACTTACGTCAGACCGCTGTTAGAACATGGGTTTCAAATATGGAGACTTTACTATCGGAAGGACATTGCACTACTAGAGAGAGTCCAAAGAAGAGCAACAAAGAAGGTGACAGTACTGGCTGGCCGGAGTGGACCTTAGCGGGGGCCGCAGGACTCTCACCTCTGGCTTGCCTTCATTGGCCAGCCAGAGTGGGGCGTTAGAGCTATACGCTCGCAGGGTGGAAGTGAAAGATGCATAAGTCGCGAGTTGGTAAGGCGGGTAAACCGCCTCGCAGAAACCACACACCCTGACACCCTGAGATGCTCACAACTATGTTGCTGCCTTGCCGTCCAGTCGCGTCGGCTAGATAGGTGGCCCAACCAGTGAGTGACGAGTCACCGCCTGCCCAATGTATCTCTGTTATTAACATTGGTCGAGCAGGCGCCATAGTCCCCCATAGCCCCAGTATCCCGGTTCACTAACCCCCAACCCAATAGCCCAGTTAATTTTGTTCCCATAATCTGCCATAGTCCTACGCGAACCAGGGATTGTCTTTGGGTGCACTCCCATAGTGCATACAGGGATAATCGCCGGTTGGTGTCACAACACATTTAGAGTAAATTGTCTTAAGGGGCCTCTACGTGTTGGCTTCGGCCCCACGCACGCCTTCCAAAAGTCCAGGACTCCATGACAGACCCGACCCGAGACATGGAAACGACATACAAATAATAATAAGATTAAAAATAATTAAATAAAAAATATTTTCCCATGATTCGGGAATTTTTCGGGTGTTTATTTTATTTTCCCATATTTTCCCGATATTTTTTCTTTCCCACCCAATTTTTTCTTTCCCTGCCCATCACTAGATATGTAGGATGGTACCAATGATAACAAATGATTATATCTAGGTATTTATTTACAACTCATAGTTATTATCTATGGGTAATACAAAATCCTATAGAATCGCTCCCGCATTATCAAACTAAGCGGAAAAGTGGTCATGAGCCGAAGACACGACGACGACACCGATGTTTACGTACGGAATCATAAAGTAGAAGGCAGTAGGTACAACTAACAGAGAACCATAGACAGATAGTTCGTGAGCGACCGAAGACGTGAGCGATCTGACTATGTATTTGAAGGTTCTGCATAAATTAAAATTCTAGTAAGTACGTATATATACAGGGTGGCCCAAAGATTCATGTTCAAAATAAAACAAATAGAGGGGCTCATTGGGCACCAGAAACTCTCCCACTTATGTTCAGCGACAATTTAAGGTTTAGGAGATACGACCCGTTTTCAGAAATCATTATTTTGTCGCTATCTCTTTGACACACACAATCACTTTGTTGGATTTTACGGTATGCCTGGGTAGACGAGCAGTTTGTGTTTTTTATACGTTCCAGTATAAGGAAGATACTTACTGATGTTTCTAGATAAGGATTGTATATAGGTATCTATATATCGGATTGGGACTGAATAAAACGCGTAGAACACGTTCAGTGGCTTCTCTTCCCAGGCATGTCGTAAAACCAGCAGAAGGAATTGGTCCTTTTTATTAGGCGACACAAGGATTTTCATTATAGGATTTGTCCACCCCATTATAGATTACGGGCAAGAGTTCATCTACCTACCTACGTATGTACCTATGAACTATATTTTTAGACATCGTTAAAAATCTTAGTTACTTACCTATGTAAGTAGTAGGTATATCACTTATTCCTGAATTTGAGTAACATATAAGTACGTAACTTAAGATTTTTAAAGATTGTGTAGAGGTTTTATCAACCTCTTGCGGAATGCTAACCATAGTTTCATCTGGGAAGTCGAGTTCGAAATGAAGGTGAGTAAATGTTGATTTTCTATCATGTAAATACTAAAACTGCTATCTTTAGCGTTTTGTTAACGCTTTAATGGCGGAAAATATTTGGTGCAACAAGTTTTAAATTGTTGTTTGCAGTATGGATAGGTATTTAGTGTTGTTAGTATTTAGGTAAGTAGTTAAATATTTTGGCAGGGAGTGTAAAATATTGAATATCAGTTTTAATCTAAAAAGAACATTACGTAGCGTACCTATGCGTACAATGAGGGTTTCATTCAGGTTGATGTGTCATTGCATGACTTATCGAAAAAATGTAGTTCTTCAAATAACTCAAACTACTCTGAGATAGATGGTGATAACTGTATCTTTTGATTTAACACGCACTTGAGAAGGTGATTCGATATATTTGTAAAGTAAGACAAACATGATTCGGCACTAATTCCGTTCCGGCGACACACGTTTGGAATTTAAATTTTCGTGTCCGAAGAATGACATCGTCGTAATATATTATCAAAAGACTTGCTTAGCCATTAAGAAGCTTGTCGAATGAGGATTTAATTGGTTTTACACACTTCACCTGCCAATTACCCTAAATACGGCCGCCAACGTAATCTCTCGAACCATAAACACGACCATTCAATCCACGGAAGACGAGGCACGAGACGAACCGAGATTAAATAGTATTTACGACGAGGTGTTAATTTCAGGAGGTTAGAGTAGCGTGAATTTTATTTATATGAAAAGTTAATTCATGCCCTGCTAGCACGTAGTGTTTAAACGGCAGAGTTAGCACTGGGCTCCGAACAAACAGAGCTGCGCCCGCGCCAGAGCGGCCGGCGACGAGCGCGCGTGGCCGACGGCGCGCGGCGCGTCCACGCCCGCGCCGTCGCCTACGCGCTTGACAAGAGTTGTTTTGTCGCTGAATGTGAGGAATAAAAATAGCTACGTAAGTAAAGTTTTTATTTCAGACCACAATATCATAAACTCACGTTTATCTCCCACTGGGGTAAGCAGAGAAGTACTGACACACGTCTCTTGCTTGCTACACACATTCATCAATCGTCTGGAACAATAAGAAAAAATGTTGTTGATTATCCATTAACTGAAATTTGTTATAAGTGTTTCTCGAACATTGTCGAAATCATTTTGTGAGACAGTCCTTTGTTTGATAATGACAGTACAGGCTTGAATCACCTTACCTATTGACTGAAAAAATTAATTGATTCCATGCTTCGGAGGGCACGTTAAGCCGTTGGTCCCGGCTATTAGCCGTAAAAATACCTCCACCAACCCGCAGTTGAGCAGCGTGGTGGAGTACGCTCTATACCCCCTCCAGTTGATTGAGGGGAGGCCTGTGCCCAGCAGTGGGACATATAATTATAGGCTATTTATGTTATGTTTCTCGAACATCCTCAATTAAGTACTTTAGGCTTTTTATACTTACTAACATTAATTAATATTAGGAATGTAGAAGAAAAGTAATGTACAAGTTGGGTACTTAAGTATTTATTTGAGGTAAAATCGTTACCGATACCGACCCTTGTCCA
Organism: Pectinophora gossypiella; assembly: GCF_024362695.1. NCBI lineage: Eukaryota > Metazoa > Arthropoda > Insecta > Lepidoptera > Gelechiidae > Pectinophora > Pectinophora gossypiella. Next base: position 8,875,053 of record NC_065408.1, on the reverse strand, counting down.
GCCAGCATACATTGCTGAGTAAACAGAATCTTGCTTCAGTAGTTTCCAGGAAGGGTCGGGGTAAGTTCAAACATGAAATGTGGGGCTATTCGGCGAAGTTCTGTAACTTGGAAAGGACGGCCAAAAAGATCGAATGTTTTTTTATTTATATAACTTATATCCTTTCTTTTTAAAATATTTTTTAAAGTGTATGATGTTTGTAAATGTAAATTATGATGATAATGGCCACCATTAGACAAAAAAAGTAATAGCCAATAAAACATTAAAAAAATAGTGCATACTTTTTAAATTAGCGTAAATGGCAAATTCAACATATTTTTTTCTGCAGTTTCAGCTAGTATTTTTTACTTTTTTGATTTATTTTAAATAAGTTTATTTGGTAGGTATTTTTTTGAGTAATATAAAAAAATATATATATCATTTTAAGTTACTATTATAATATATTTTTTCTACTCCTCTACTTTAATCTGGCATTTAAATAACCAAAAAGTCTAATATAAGTACATACATAATTAAACTCTTTGAAAAAGTGTACGCTCTATGGCCTATAAAAGCATTGTTTACAAAGTGTAACTGTACTATAATGTCGCCAAAAAAGCATTGTTGTTGTTTTTTTTTTTTTTGACCTGGAAACTGGCACCTTTACTTTGTTTGGTGCCATAGATATACTATAAAAAAAAAGTATACATTTGCCGCCATTTTCCCGCGCGTTGGAAAATAAATTGGAAATTTTTTGTGTTTCGTTTAAAATTACGTCGTCGTAGAAAAAGTATTGTATGCAACGTTGTATAACTAGGTCAAAAAATGCTCGTGGCGTCTCTTATTGCGATGTTCGCCAAGGCTCACATCGCAACTCACGCCACTCGCATTTTTTGACCCTTCTTATACAACTGTTGCATAATAGTATTTTATGCAACAGTTGTATAAGAAGGGTCAAAAAATGCGAGTGGCGTGAGTTGCGATGTGAGCCTTGGCGAACATCGCAATAAGAGACGCCACGAGCATTTTTTGACCTAGTTATACAACGTTGCATACAATACTTTTTCTACGACGACGTAATTTTAAACGAAACACAAAAATTTTCCAATTTATTTTCCAACGCGCGGGAAAATGGCGGCAAATGTATACTTTTTTTTTATAGTATATCTATGGCACCAAACAAAGTAAAGGTGCCAGTTTCCAGGTCAAAAAAAAAAACAACAACAATGCTTTTTTGGCGACATTATAGTACAGTTACACTTTGTAAACAATGCTTTTATAGGCCATAGAGCGTACACTTTTTCAAAGAGTTTAATTATGTATGTACTTATATTAGACTTTTTGGTTATTTAAATGCCAGATTAAAGTAGAGGAGTAGAAAAAATACTATAATACCTACCTAATTGGAACAATATTTTTTATGTTTTAATGTTATATGGTGTGTTGGGCGTATAGTAAATTTATACCAAACAATAATTCATGGATATTCATCTTTAAATGAGGACATTTATAACTCGTTAAAGATTTTTTTGGGGAACGTAGCCTGTAATGTCCCTCATTCTTACTACTAACGGTAATACAATTTATTATAAGATAAGTACATAAACCTACAGAAATCAAACACGTAGAGTGCTATGTACTTTCTGAAACGCAAAACTAGCACAATTTCTACGTACCAACTTAGGTGTACGCATTATAGGTACGCGTCCAATTTGTCCGCCGAACGCGGGAACGCAATAACCATCGGCCATAACGGTGTAGATGTTTAAAAATGAAACGTTCTGTGGAGAGCATTGAGCTTCGTCGTTGTTTGAGGTTTCCTTTACCAATTAGCACTTGCCCAGACCGTAACTGGGTGAGGCGAGTGGTCGGAATGTCGACTAGATGCAGCCACGGTGGTATGACGTGCAACCTTCACGAGAAAGCTATTTGCTCAGCTTTGCTTGGCTGTGATACACTGATTTTTGATGTTTGATTGCTTGGATAGTAGCTGTTAAGAATCGTCTATAGTCTTGATTGTGCAATGTAGAGCTTAGCTTCCACAAATGTTCTACAGCTACGAACGAAAATTTCTAGTAGGCTTTACTTTAATCATCTTTTGTAAGTATATTACGAACGATATCATACTGGATTCTAATCCTAAATTAACCGAAAATGGACAGTAGAATAGAATAGAATAAAAATTGTTTATTATAAAAGGATGCCACACACAAACAATAACATAACTTAAAAATATAAAAGTAAAGGATGCAAATAATTGATTTGCCATTCATAGTAGGTACTATCGTGCAAGAAGGCCCTGTGTTTTAATTTCTTTGTTTCTGTGTTTATAAATTATGTTTACTTATAATATTTTTAGTTACATACATACATAAAATCACGCCTATTTCCCACCGGGATAAGCAGAGACTATGTAATTCCATTTGCATCGATCCTGACACACTTCTCTTGCTTCCTCTATATTCAACAATCGTTTCATATTCACACGTCGGTTCAGAGTAACTTAGATCGTACTACAATTTGGTCAATGTATAATATTTTTGTATTGTGTTATTGAGAGATGCATAGTAACTTAAGAAGTAACTACATCTTAGTTCAGTTTTACCTGAAAAAGCTGTCCATATACTACACGGATGGAAAGTAAATCTTAAAATGTTATATGTTTAATACTTTATTTATTCAGTAGCCGGCATGCCATATCAGTTTTTGTCTGTTTTACACTATCGGCCTATTTAGTAGGTAACCTCTGTGCCATCGATTATAATACTAGCCTCATAAAATTACCTGCAACGATATAATATACGCCTCTCCTTTTCACTTCCCTTGCCCACAAGAACTCGAAGGCTTTGGTGTAACAGATCTTCTATTGTTAAATTTTATTTATTGATTTATGTGTACACAATAATACAGATCTATTTGTATATATAAATAAAAGTAAGTGCGCAATGCGAAAACAAATGTCAAATAGCAATATTGATTTCTTAGATGAATTGCTTCGATGTGGCCATTTAACCCCCCAGGTACCTAAGCTTATCTCTAAAGAAAGAGATTTCTTTCAGCTGATTTATGTGACGATAGAGATATTCAACGTATAAGTATATTACTTACCTATATTATTAGATAGACATACATACGCGTACAAATTATTTATCTAAATAAATTGTAAACGATATTTACCTATTAGGTATAGTAATTTCCGCGTTTGCCACAATCTCACCTTTTGGTAAGTGACGATGTGGCCTAAGGTTGGACAAGCTCACCTACTTTTAATTACTTCACTCTACTCTACCCTTATATTGTTTTGGAAATACATTCTGCAGCAGCTGCTAGCACAGAATTTAAATACTTAGTAGGTAGGTACTCGTACTATTCTAGTCTTTCGCTGTTCGCAGTAAAGAGCAAGAGGAGAGACGTTTTCTGCGAATTAATTGGAAGTAAATATATCCACATAAAAACGTAAAGTGCGTCGACGTCTGGTATATCTTACCGAACCGATATTTGAGAATAATATATAATATATATACTTAGTGTAAATTCAAGCCCGTAATTCACAACACAAGTAATCAGAAGACAACTACCAGTCTCTTTCGATACGAAGTCCTAAAAATGGATGCGATTAACCGTACTAAGACAATTAAAAATCTTCTTAAAATAAAGACATTTAATCGTCATTTACAATATATTTTTATGTGTCATATACAATATATTTTTATGTGTCATAAATTGAGCATGATACTTTAATGAAACTTTTATATTTTGTCGTTTTATTCAAGAAAAGCTTAGTCTAATTAATTACACATACTTTAGATACAAATATTTAATGTAATTACATGTTTTTTTTTAATTAATTAATTAATGTTTATATATGCACTTACGTCATGTCAAAATAAGCCACCTCATGTCATTCCCGGCGCAAAGGTGCCCATCAAACTAGCCGCGTTTCCACGCTGGATAGCGATAGACATAGTTTTTTTATGTTGTTTATATCAATCCACAAAGTGAATCAAATTCTTTATTTGTGAACACAGGTGTGCAGGAAGATGTCACTTACTTACATAAAATTATTTGTTCTCTGTATTAAACCTGTTAGTAGGCATTCAAATTGTGATTTAGGTATTATTTAAGCACTCAGTAATAAATTCAACACTATACACAATAAGATTTTAAGCAAAGGTGTCAATTTAAGGATAAGTACCTGTTTATTATGTAAGGTTATTATCAGTTAGAAATTCGTGGATGTTATAATAGGCCTTATTAATCAATAGTAAATATTATAACCCATTCTTAATTTTTTTTAAATCTAAACATGTCATATTATGCTAGGCAATTTATTGAATATCTTAGGAGCTAGACTTAAAATAGCTATAAAAGCTTAAAATAGACTTTTGTGCAGTACTTAGAGCTGTGTTATGTGGTACTGTAGTTACACAGTCTATTTTTATAAGCAGGTTTCTAGAATAGAGTCATTCATTATAAATAATGCATATTAAAAGTTAAAAATAATAAATAATTAGCTACAGTAGAGCAAGAGCTCTCGTTGATGTCTTTTACTTGTGATTAATAAGTTAGCATCTTTTTATTTTACAAAATAATTATCGTCGTTCAATCAAAGGAATTTTGTCACTTTTTACAATTGTTATGGAACTAAGTGCATTGTAGGGTGTTTTTTCATAACATTTCGTAGTTTCATATTACTTAGATACGACTACTATGTTAGGAATACTAAATTATAATTGTAATTTATAAATATGATGAAGTTAGGCCCTGACTCTTGGTGTATGATCTTCATTGGTTCCGATTTGATTGGGTAGTTATACTTCGATTAATAAGTAGTGACGTTTTACATCAAAAGTATTATTAACGAATTGTTATTTGTATGAATTAGGTGTAACTACCTAGACCTAGTACTCATTTATAAAATAGGTAATAGCTAAATAATAAAGTAATATCCTACCTAAAATCTAGGTAGCTAGTTGACTTACCTGCACGCCTACACCTACAACTACAAGTCTACAACTGTCTACTGATTTACGTACGTACCTAACTAGGGATGTATTAAAACATACGTGTTTGAGTGTAGTAGTAAATCACCGAATTATTGGATATTTTTTTTTAATATAGGTACCTATATATCACGGGTTATTCTTACTTGATCGAACCAATTGACGGACTTTTCAGGCTACGTTCCCTAAAACAAATGCAGATGGCGCTGTCCAGATTTAACGTGACAATTACGTATTTTCTTATTGCTCGGGGTACATCACATCATCAGCCCATTAACGTCCCCACTGCTGGGGCACGGGCCTTCCATATGGATGGATAGGCGATAGGGCCTTAAACCATCACGCGGGCTCAGTGCGGATTGACGGTTATTAACGACTGCTAATGCAGCCGGGACCAACAGCTTAACGTGCCTTCCGAAGTACCGAGGAGCTAGAGATGAAAACTTTTTTATTTTGTGGTCACCCATCCTATGACCGGCCTTTGCGAAAGTTGCTTAACTTCAACAAACGCAGACCGAGCGCGTTTGCCGCTGCGCCACCGAGCTCAAAAATATAAAGTACCTAATGGCTGAGGCATGTAGGCACTTATGTATACCTAAAAAAATATTTTTGCTTGATATTTGGCTCATATTCGTATAGAACTGTGTTGCTCCAATGAGGATCACGGTGAGGAAGTACCAATTTGAAATAAGTAGGACTAGGAATCGATGGAAGATAGATACAATGAATGCGTTTGTTGGAGTGGCCGGCGAGGCGCGCAGGATTGTCTCGCGGAGTGCGCGCGCGCCGCCAATCGGTTTGTTTGTCAATACGGAGGGGCGGGGCCTCGATCCACTACCTGATACATTAGTCTTCAAACTGAAATGTACCTAATACTTAAAGTAGTAAAGTTAAAAACCGTTTAGAAAGAGGAACTTTTAACTTTCGTACTGTCATGGGAAAATAAGTTGTTTCAATATGACAATAAGAGTGTATCTCGAGGTTTCTGAAGAGGATTTCTTGGGATGTTATTTTGTATGTATGCTAATGACGTGTAGTACGGTTGAGTTCGCGGTAGTTGCTCATACAGTTGGCACGCTCCACTGATTTGTGATATGTGACGAAAGTTCGGACATTGTTTTTCGTAATTTAAACGCAAAACTTACAACTTCTACTTAAATACAAACAAGTTTTTTCTCAACAAAACTCTGGACTTATAATGTGTTACACCTGTGTGCTGTGATTTTAGTAATATAAGCTCTTTGTATGTAGTTTTAGGTAAATGAGTGAACGGATATAACGCCAAAATAGCTAGCAAGGACAGGTAAGATATACGTACTTACATTACTATACGTACAGTCATGAGCAATATCATGTACCCACTTTAGAACCCTGTCGCCACGGTAATACTATCATACAGTATTGTAACTCGGCCGTGTCCTTGAAATAAATGCCTACACCCGCGCGGTACGTAAACATGCGATAGGGCTGCCCACCTACAGAATTTTAATTACATCTGCCTACTTTGAGTTTCTATCTAGTTTTGTGATTGTAAATTATGATTTTTTATTTAAACAAATAAAATACTTTGTAATTGGAATAGGAAGTGTTTAATAAAAATGCATGTTTTTTTTATTCTTAGTTTTACTTTAAAAAATATATGTTTGTCTTATAAATTTGCGACCGAAAAATATTTGCGCCTGAAATGAGTTCATGCAACCAAATACAGCACAATATGTCCTACTCGTCATATTAAATATGCACTTGTACTTATTTTAACTTTAAGTTTAATGAAAAATCGCGCGGTTATCTTTTAAAATACAACACACCGTCCGTTCGTCACTGTGCGACATTCGCGACTGGTTGCATGCCGAGCGCATGCTGAGATCCGAGCACGTAGGTATAACTCGCGTTTCGCCCGTTTGTATGGAGTTGGAATACTGTATGATAGTATTACCGTGCTGTCGCACTATCATATTTCACATTTAATAAGACTTAAGGTTTAATTTGTCAATAAAGTTAATGTGACATGGTTTCAAAGTGTATAGGTACATATTAGTACTCGTGACCGTACCTACCTTCGTAGTCATATTAGCACGTTTAAAAAAACTTAATGCATAAGTAGGTCTGTATAAAATTTTATTCCTTTCAATAAGTAGTTATAAAATATGATGATGATGATAGTGATCCTGCCGATTCCGGCTACCTACGGCGACTGCTTCAACTGCGATGTTCGTGTGCTCGCAATAGTTAACTTGTAAAAAGCTATCTATTGTATCCACCAACCCGCATTGGAGCAGCGTGGTGGAGTATGCTCCATACCCCCTCCGGTTGATTGAGGGGAGGCCTGTGCCCAGCAGTGGGACGTATATAGGCCGTTTATGTGAAGCTATCTATTGAAGTTGCATGATATAAATTCTTAAATGATTGACTTTAATAAGGTACTATGTAAGTACCTACATACAGATTAGTAAGTAGGTATTGATGATTAGGTTATTAACTTACCGTTTATTAACTTAAAATATAGAGCGCTCATGTTACCTTTTCATTTGCTCCTGCGCATCAGATTCAGTAACGAGCTGTTCCCGGGAATGTTCCCACAATGGGAACGTTTCCGGCAGTAAAAAGGCGAATATAAAAACAGCTTTATTACTTAACCTTTGGGCAGATAAGACCAGAGTACATGAAAAACAATTTGAAAAAGAAAAGCAGCCAGTGTCCTTGTCCTTACTACCAAATATTAGTAATATATATCTTATCTTATCTTATTTAGCCTGTAATATATATAGGTACATAATATTTTACGCTACTAGCCGTAAAACACTTCCACCAACCTGCACGAGAACAGCGTGGTAGAGTATGCTTCATAGCCTATCATCCGGTTGATTTAGGGGAGGCCTTGTCCAACAGTGGGAAATAAATAGGCTATTTATGTATATTATTATTATGCATTTATAATGCTAAAGAACTTTTGAAGAAACTTTGTAAAATTGTATTCATATACCTACTTACTATCTATTTAAAAGTTAGGTAAACAGCCTTAGTTACCTATCGCGCAACGGCGTCTCCTCCACACGGGTAAAGAAGAGTAGGTAGGTACGTAGCATATTCCATCACCGATACACACAGCTAGTTGGTAGGCACTTATCTACAGAAACACCCGGACCTGAGGAGTTATAAAGGCCAAATCGAAGCAATTCATCTAAAAAAGCAATATTGCTATTTGTCATTTGTTTGCATTTTTCTTGCCGTGACTTATTGTAGATTTGCCGCAGATGGCATTAACTACCTACTTGGCTGGACAAATGGGGAGCGCTGAAGGCTCTCACCCGGTACAACTTTTAAGACAACAGGCCTGAGGGTGCCCATTTGGGCGCGAACCTCGGCTCTAGGCGTAGTCTGAGAGAAAAAATATTTGAAAGAATTAATCGACCCTAGTGGGTCGATAGCGATAAGCGTTGACTGAGTGTCAAATTGCAATACCTATTGCTTTTTTAGATAAATTGCTTTGATGTGGCCATTTTAACCCTCCTGAACTAAGTCAGAAAAAGTTGTATTCTAATTAGGGTTTGCAGTACCGGAACTGAACTGGATTTACGAATTCCCGGTACTGGAGCCTATCCAGTACCGGGAATTACCGGGAAGTTTCGAAACTTCGGTACCTACTGAAAAAAAAATTAAATTCGTAATTATTTTATAAGTATGACGAAATTAAACACCAAAACGCTTTTTAAAATATTTAATCAACTTACTACTAAATATACCTACTTACTAGTAAATACAAAAATATACTTAGCTTTAAATTTGGTAATTGAGATCACGCACACATTACTTCACAATCAGTCTTTAAATTTACAATCAGTACAGTAATTTCAGTAAAATTATTAATACAAAACAAACTGCTTTTCGAGCTAGTTTGTGGCAATAACTGTCTAAGTTAAGTTTCTAAACATTTTATGAAAAAATAACAAGAAACAATGCAAAAGCCAAAGGAAACTAGCCGTGAAAACACTGTGTTTATTTTATTGAATGATTCAAAGCATAAGGTTATTTATTATGCACAAAATATAACCTACAATATAAACAAACTACCTAGTCAGTGGCGGATTTACCAGTAGGCTGAGTAGGCTGAAGCCTAGGGCGGCAGATTTTAGGGGGCGGCAAATTTGGCCTAAATTTTTTTTTGTCTTACAGAAATAAAAAAGACATTATTATATAAGTAAGTACATAAAGAAACAAGTGACAAGAATTTTAATATTTTAGTATAATGGACAGTGTACTGAACATTCTTACGTCTGTACGGGCTTCAACCGAACATATTTTGCTAACATTACGCCCTGCTTTTGGTAGCGCTGTGCACTCGATTATTATTAGTGTGAAACGCAGCGGCGGCGTAGCGTAGTGGAGGCGGCAGGGGGGCGGCCCGCCCCGGGCGGGTTTTTAGGGGGGCGGCAAAATTTCACAATTTATAATCTATATAAAATTCTTCTTCTATCGTGTGGGTTGTGAGGTGGATTACCAACCTCATCAACCCAAAAAAAAAACCCGTATATAAAAATGAAACCCGTTTTCCGTTGTCACGACATAACATAGAAACGGCTTGACCGATTTGGCAATTTTTTTTTGTAGTTTTCTAATAATCTGTACAAGGTTCTTACGGAAAAAATATTAAGAAAAAATCTCAGAAGGATTGAAAAATATACATTTAATTTTTCATATTTTAAAAAAACGCGCGTAACGAATATAGACATCATTAAATTTAAAACAAAAAATCTGTGGTCATTTGTAAATTGAAATATCTAAATAAAAGGGCGGCAAAATTGTCTTCCGCCCCGGACGGCCGACACCCACGCTACGCCGCTGGTGAAACGGTCACTCAACGTAAACGATACGTACTAGCCACGAGCGCAAATAAAGAAATAAACCTACTTAAACGAATCATTGAGTTAACGATCAAATCCTACAACTACAACTGAAGGTGGAGCGCTGAAGCCGAAACCCAGCATTGGTCCTTATAACGTTTGGTCCTTCGAGCTACTATAGTGGAATGTTGTGTTAATGACTGTGATAGCGAATCGGTGCTTTTGGCCTGCCACAAGCGGGTCTCACCAACTGCATTGAGAAAGCGCACATATCACTGTGTAACTAGCACGTTCTTCTTCCAGCGAAGCTTTAACAATTGACGCCACGATGGCAACTGACATAGATCAACTCCTCGAGAAACAGAATGTGAACTACGATAACATCAAGCAAATCACCTCCAACTACGCCAAGGATACTGTTCAACGGAAGATTTTCAGTTATCTAGAAAAACGTCTAGAGGCTTTGGAGGCTCACTGGGCTGAGTTTAGCATGAATCACGGGAAACTTGCACCACTCGTGACGCCTGACATGGACTACGTCATTCAAGTAAACGGTAGCTTTATACGACAAAACACGACAGAAGATGTTCAAGGAAAAACTATCTATATCTCTCATGTCACCACGCCCTACAACTGATGTCCAAATGAAAGATAACTAAACGGCAAGTTCATCTAAAGACAAGAATAAACTTAAGTGCTTTTGAAAAATCGGCTTCTAAAATTAACGTCGAGACACTAATCGCCAGAAAACAACGCCTAAAATTGATATACCCGAGTTTAACGGAAACTATAACAAGTGGGTGTCTTTTTGCGATTTTTATATGCTAACGAAGTCGTAAAAAGTGCAGCTACTGAAATCTAAACTGAGAGGTGAACCAGAAAAGCTCGTACAGCATTTGAATATCAGCGCCGACAATTACGACTCGTGCTGGGACATCTTTCGTAACCGGTATGACAATGGACGACTCTTATGGTCATCATACATAAACACGGTTCTCAGTTTACCTGAGATCCAAGCTGCATCGGCAATCAACTTATGCAGGACACTGTGAACGAGTGTATAAACGGCCTTAACACAGAAGTTTTGCGTCGTGCTGGTCTATCCGGGATAGAAGCGCTCATCATAAAGCATCGACTGAGATGGTGCGGTTACGTCTTGCGAATGGATGACAGCAGACTACCGAAAGCAGTTTTCTATTCCGAGCTCTCTAGCGGAAAGCGAAAACATGGTGGGCAATATCTGCGTTACAAAGACGTGCTTAAGCGCAATCTCGTGGCATGTGAGATACCAACAGTTAGTTGGGTGGATTGTGTTTGTCTTAGACCGGAATGACGCCGCGCCGTTCACAAGAGCGTCAATTTATTTGAAAAGAAGCGTTTACAAGATCTCGACGCAAAGCGCCAAATGTGGAAGACTCGATCAAAACCCACACACTCAATTCGTCAGGCCAGCTTTATTGTGTGCCGTATGACCGGATCTTCAAGTCGAAGTTCGGTTTCGCCAGCCACATCAGAGCCCACCACAACATCGATCCAGGATAGATATTCAGGAGTCACCGTCGCCGGATACGGTTTGGACGACATGAATTATGATAATTAGTACTTACATGCTGCTGTTTTAGCTCAACAGTATACACTTCACTAAATTGACTGCTGTAAAAAAATCTAGAAACTGACACAACTTACTTCACAATCACATTAATAACGGGAAAAAGCCGATGTAATGAGGACGATAGAATACAAATCCGAAAGTTGCAATTTTATTAACAGAATAAAAGTACTAATTAAGTAATTTGATTGTGAACTAGCGTATTGAATTTTAGAGGTCAGTAGGAGCGGCAAAATTTGAATAGCCTACTGGCGGCAAATTTGTAAATCCGCCACTGTACCTAGTTCACGATAAATAAACAAGGGTATATTAAAGTACTCACCAGTCTATTACTTTTAAACAAACCACTCACTACATCGTTGCTGTAGCAAGATTGGGGCGGCACTGGCATGGCGGAACGGGCCGAGCGGCCAGAAGATGCCAGCGAGCTAACCGAAAACTGCCGAATATTACCGATTACTCTAGAGTACGTACGACTCGTGCACGTACTTCTATCTTGGTTGCGTGCGTTAGCGCGCCTCACGCGCGGTTTTAAAAATTAAAATTTCGTGACAGTATAAGTGTTTGTACAGTACCGGGAATTACCGGGACATAGTTTAGATTTCCCGGTACTAAAGATTTTTGCATTTCCCGGGAATTCTCGGTATTTTCAGTACCGAGAATTCCCGGGAGCAAACCCTAATTCTAATGCTTGATGCACACAAAGCCGGTAAATCGAGAAAAGCGAGCCGGGTTCAGGCATTTTGTATGCAAACAACGAAGCATTCCTCCTCCACACCAGTACATATCTACTCACACTCAAAAATATTTCTATTAATTAGGTAATAAGTTACATTTTGAATAGCCTATTGACGAATAGGCTAGGTTTTTTTTACCTTTGATGAAAATGATAATTTATTTGATAACGTTCGTTACAGGTCATATTAGTTCACAACTTATTATAAGTAAGGTGCTTATTACAATTATTCTGTTATCAATTCCAACGTCCACGTTGATGGGTCTGCTCTTGGCCCCAGATTTGCCCGAAGGCTAAGACGAGGCCTAAGATGGAGCCTGTTCAGTCTGGCCTTGAAATCACCCAGATTATATGCATTCGGAAATACAGAAGACAGCAGAGAATTCCACTCCTTCCTAGCTTCCTAGTTTCCCACTAGTCAAACTACTGCAAACAAACTACTGCAGCTCCTCACAACCTACACCTACAGGTTGTTTGTAAATAACTGTTTCTTAATGTATCAAATCTGAGAATAATCCATACTTACTTTTATATTATGAATTCGAAAGTAACTCTCTGTCTGTTAATTTTTTCACACTTAGAGCGAAGATTTAATGAAGTTTGGTATGGCGATAGTTAGGGATCTAGAAAAGAATAAGATACTTTTCATTTCCGAAATTATGATTTAGAAGGTATGCCTGGGGATGAAAAAGGGATTAAAAAGAAAAAGCGCTTTATCCGAAGTACATGCGGACAGATTGGCGAGCAATGAGGGACTTTCCAGACTACGTTCCTCAAATACAATGTAGATGGCGCTGTAAAGATTTTCCTTCATTTAACCTTCTAATTTTAGTATATATGGATTATATTAAATTGAGTATTTATTAATATATGTACGTATAGTATAAAATATTTATTATATTAACTTTAGTTTTACTTTTAGGTATTTATTTATTTATTTTTTTGTTGCACCATCCCGCATCCAAGTTGTAAATGTTTGTCTCCTTTTGTTGGTTGCCTGGAAGAAATTGCTCTAGAGCAATAAGGCCGCCCAAATTGTACTGTATTCATGTGTTATGTCTGATTGTTGAAATTTTAGTTCTGTGCAATAAAGTATATTTGATTTGATTTGATTTAATTTCATAAATAAAACACACATACATCTTGGTTTTTAGGTACAAAGTATGACCCATTTTATTACTCCCATGCAGGCACAATTACATCTTCATTCCATAATTATTCTAATCAATAAAGAGAAACAATATAGGTAGCAACATAATTATACATAATCTGATCCAAATATGAAGCAACAATTATTTTTATATATGTTTCTGAAATTACATTATATTTTTGAATAATTATATAACTACCTGAGTAATGAGAAAATAGGTAATTATCACGTTAAATCTCGACAGTGTCATCTATATTATTTTTGGTAAACGCAGTCTGGAAAGTCCCTCATTGGAGGGCGGGAAAGCTTAAAGAAAGTAATAAGTACTTACATAAAATATTCAAGACATCTTTAATGTACAATGTACTTTAGTGACTAGAAGTTCGGCACAAAACTAGAGGTCCTTTTGTTACGTGACTTAGTGTAGATTTGTCTCTGCTGCAATGTAGAGCTGCAAAGTTTTGTGTATCCGTAGTAACCCAGTTGGAAAAACGTTTGACTCTCACTGTGAGACCGCAGGTTCGAATCTCACCACCGGCCTAAACCAATGATTTTCAAAATTGTTTTCGATATCATGTTTGGCAGCCCGCAGTGGAGCAGCGTGGTGGAGTATACTCCATACCCCCTCCGGTTGAATGAGGGGAGGCCTGTGCCCAGCAGTGGGACGTATATAGGCAGTTTATGTATCATGTTTGGATCATACAACATGCTTAGCGATGAAGGAAAACAACGTGAGGAAACCCAGATTTCCGAGAAATGCGTTTCGGAAGTATGTGTTAGAAGGTCCTGTCAAATCTTTAGGGTAAGCGGACCCAGTGAAAACAAGATAACGCTAGGGAAATGATGATTTTTTCGCAGCCGCAGGAATTTGTTTGCAGTTTCGACATAACATACTCGTAGAATCATGCGTGTATCCCCAAAAGGATAGGCAGAGGTGTAGGAATTTAATACACAATATATAAAAATACAATATATTTATGTATAATTGGGTCGTGTACAGGTTCAAGATAAATCATAAAATTCTGATTACTAAATAAAAACAGGTCTAGAACTAACGAAAAACATTTTCTTTTGTCTATTTATGAATTTTTATCAAGAAAAACGTAATAATAAGTCCGACATTTTATCACGTGTTTCTATGACGTCACAGTGTGCTTTTTATACAAATTCCATAGTAAATTTGTGTTTTGACGTTTTGTAAAAAGTAACTAATTTGACTAGTGAGAAACTAGGAAGGAGTGGAATTCTCTGCTGTCTTCTGTATTTTGGAATGCATATAACCCGGATGATTTCAAGGCCATATTGAACAGGTACCTTCTAGGCGAGCTCCATCTTAGGCCTCGACAATGCTTTCGGGCAAGTCTGGGGCCAAGTTGACCCAAATTCAACGTTGGAATAAGTAATAGAATAATTGTAATACTAAGTACCTTACTTATAATAAGTTGTGAACTAATATGACCTGTAACGAACGTTATCAAATAAATTATCATTTTCATCAAAGGTAAAAAACCTAGCCTATTCGTCAGTAGGCTATTCAAAATGTAACTTGTTACCCAATTAATAAAAATATTTTTGAGTGTGAGTAGAATGTACTGGTGTGGAGGAGGAATGCTTCGTTGTTTGCATACAAAATGCCTGCAGTACAGCCGGAGAAAAGAAGCTGCTAGAAAAACCTGGGTACAGGGCCCTAGACGTTCCTTTAAAAAAAAAATATACAATTTAGTGATTTGGCTGCCTAATATCAGTTCCCAGACACATTCATATCTTGTAAATAATCACCAACCTTATAATAACCATTTTTTACAAAGTTTATGTTTAATTACTTAGAAAACATATCATATTAAGTATCTTAAAACATAATGTAATTATGTATTTACGTAATATAACTAACAATCCCCTCAAAATTCTGGAGGAAGAGTTTACTGTAGCTCTAGCTTGTAGCTAAAACTAAAGAACGTAAAGACTTACTTTATGCGACTTATTTAAGTAATTTAAATTATTACAATCTTTGAAAGTCCAAAGCTAGAGTTAAATTCAAATTGAATCGTTAATAAACATAATATATTTACATACTTACTAGGTAACTTCTTAGTTAAGCGTGTTCCATCATAAGCCGCATCTTCACTTTACCATCGCGTGAGATTGTGGTCAAACATGAAACTATTTGAAATTATAAAAATGACGGGTACCTACATTCATAGACATAAGAGGTTGTATGTATTATGATGGTTTATTGTTAGTGGACTAAACATATCTACCTACTTAGTATTTCAATTGTACCGATTCTGAATTTTATCTTCATTTGACAGTTCTACTTATAAAACTAGCTCTATTTTTGCATCGCACTTATAAAAAGTGAAAGATTGCAATATTTTTACATTTCTAGAGCTGTTAAACTAAATTACAAAAACTTATCAGTACACAATTTAAAAATAAACAGTTATAGAATATTAATTACTACAAAAGTGACAAACAGTGGGTGTTTATATACTTACAAACATAATTTAAAAAAAAAAAATAATGAGATGATAAGGATGAATAACATTTTGTTAGTTTTCACACGTGTGCACCCTATAGTACTTTCCAAACATAAACAAATACTTAACAAAAAAAGAAAAGATACATTATGTGTTATTTTATAACATTTCATACTGGCGGTGTTTTCTACAGTAGAGCAGGGTGGTAGAGTAAGACTCACCGACTACCCTCTGAACGATTGAGGAGAGAGAGAGAGAAAATGTTTATTCAACAAATTGTGACAAATTGTGAGGAACGGCCTGTGCCCAGTGGTACGTCGTATATAGGCTGTTTATGTAAATTATGACTTATTGAATAGGATTTATTGATAATAATTCACTAAGTAATCCAGTAATTTAAATTTAATTATCTACTGAAGGTTCTATAGTAGATGCCTATAACATTTATTGAATAAGTATTACTTACCTACTATTAATTGTATGTTTAATTATCCGACATAAAAAATATTTTCAGTTATATTATATGTATAGAAAAAAAACGTATTGTTGTGTTACACCTTTGAAGAAGCCGTGGTGGTAGCCCAGTAGGTAGAACGCTTGCCTTCTCACTTTGACGTCGAATCCAGTGCAGGCCTAAACCAATGATTGTCGAATTTGTTTTCGAATTCATGTTTGGATCATAACGATTATCACGTGCTCAGCGGTGAAGGAAAACATCGTGAGGAAACCCACATTCCCGAGAAATTCATTTTCGGAGGTAGGTATGTGACCTGACCTGAATTGGGCTGGTTATCCCTCCGCGGGTTGGAAGGTCAGACAGGCAGTAGCTTCTGTAAAAAACCGGACCTGTCAAATCTTCAGATTAGGTAGGCGAACCCTGTGAAAAACGGGATAATGCTAGGAAGATGTATGTTGTGTTATACCTTTCACTACTTTTTGTGTTCACAAGAGACATAGTTCGTCTTTAAATTGTGAAATTGAAGGTTTGCTAGTCTACCTTACCATAAAATGAGGACGATTGGATCGTAGATGCGTAATCTATGCAATAGAGATGGTGAAGGTTGGTCGATAGCGAGGCGGCGAGGCGTCAAGCAGGCACAGGTGGCGCAGGCGCACACAAAGCGGCGTCGGCAGCGCGGGCGCGGCGGAGGTTCCGTCATCACCAGTGAAGGCCTATCGGCGCGTCCGGCTCGCCACAAAGCCCTACAATAAACTTTTACAGCTCACATAAAACCCTGACTTTTTAACCCGAGTTATTTGAATTAATATCAATTCCGAGTTCCTCAATGGGTTTTACTCGTCAAACTTTAAAGTTTTATGACAACCTCAGAATTGAGGAATAAAATTTAATTGAAATGTAGCCCCAAAAAAAGGTTTGATTGCGGTTATCAGCTTCCGAATTTGAATATTTACATTGAATATTTCGAGAAAATAAAATGTACCGTTGTTGAAAACATATAAATATATTTAAGATTTGTATTTTAAATATGGAAACACTTTTGTAATTACATTCATTCGCGGAGCTTTCGTTCTTCCCTTCTCTCAATACAACACAAGACAAGACGCTGCTGTTTTATTTCATTAAATAAATTTCACCGTCCCGACACCCAAGGATTTCTTCATGGTCCTTCGAGCAACGTGAGCATAGTGTGCAGCTCATCTACAGGTGTTTGCGGCCAAAACGGTGCGACGGATCAGCACGATTTTTGCGTCAGAAGTTTACGTCGGGCAAGTTTGTGAGTCCATTCCAGTCGCCATTATTCCTGAGCAACGCGGTAAGATTGTACTTCATTCATTCACTCAATCATCGTTGCCGCGGCGGAAGGACACACCGACGTCGAAGTGTTCAAAACCGGAGAAAGCAATCTTCATCTGCGTGTAACCGAATTTACAAAGAAGAACTTCAATAGTGTTCGTTTATTTGTAACGATTTTATTTCGTCAAACTCGCCGAAGACAAAGGACAACGCAATACAAATAAAATTGCTATCTCACTCACTCATAGCATATTACGGAACATTAATATTGCTACAAAAAACGCGATGTTCGGAGTGAAGTGAGCGATTTTTAGCAATCAACGTTGTCGTTCAATACAATCGATCTCGATCCCAATCTTAACAGGAATTGTATTGCATCATTTTTTTACCACGTTTTCGTATACCGAGCGACCATATTTTTTTCAGGAAAAGTAAATTTAAACAATTCAGTACTTGTTTACGTAATTAGTCAGCAATATGGCAAGCGACAACGAGCTATTTAACAGGCGGAAATATGTGAAAGGCACGATGACGCGCCTACGCAACTCGCTAACGTCGGAATTCCTCGCGTCCGCATCCGAACAAATGTTACGCACGAAGCAAGAACATGCCCAGTCCATCTTCAAGGAGTATATAGACCTGACTGTTCAGGTCAACGACGACCATGATCCCACTCCTGTTGAAGAGGCCTACTTTGTGTGTATGGACTTACTGCGCACTACTTTGCAGTCAAGATTCGGGACGACGGCGGCGGCGGCAAAGCCAAGTGGCGGTTCTAATAACGTCACGTCCAAGTTAAAACTCCCTGATATCCAAATACCACCATTCGACGGCAAGTACCTAGAATACAAACCTTTCATCGAATTGTTTACGGCGCTTGTACATAACGATTCTAACATTGTTGACATTCAAAAGTTTGTGTATTTACGTGGTTTTCTAAAAGGAGAAGCCTTCGATCTTATTAATAATTTACCAATACAAGGCTCAAGTTACAGTGAAGCATTGACAATCCTGCGTGATCGATATGATAATAGTCACAAAATTGTATTTGAACATATATCCAAGTTATTGGATCTTGCCTCGATACCCAGGCCAAATGTAACCATGTTACGTAATTTAATTTCTGTTGCAAAACAGCATGTAGCAGCTCTAAAAAATTTAAATGAACCCGTTGACAAATGGGACAGCATACTTGTATGCATTCTATCTCGCAAACTCGACCCAGTCACTAATAGAGCTTACTGTTTGGATAGGAACTCATCTCAATCCCCAACTTTTACAGATTTCATAAAATATCTTGAAACAAGAGCCCTAGCTCTCGAAAACTCGAGCAACAATGATGTCATCGGCGCTAGGAAAGTACAAGCTACTGCTGCAGTAACAAATAATCATGTAGCTAAGTGCTATTACTGTGGTAAGTCAGATCACAAAATATTTTCATGCCCCAAGTTTTTGCTTGCATCGATTGCAGAACGTGTTGAATGTATAAAAGCTAAAAAGCTATGCAAAACCTGCTTAAACAGCCATACAGGGAAATGTCGCTTTCATTTTAAATGCACTCACTGCAAGCAAAATCACAACACGCTCTTGCATGATGGAAATGAAACATCATCATCTAGTACTGAGGGTGGGGTAACGTTGCTGTCAGGCTTAAATGACAACAACCAAGTTTTGTTACCTACTGCCAAAGTAAAAATATTAACTAGAAATGGGCAGGAATTGATAGTCAAGGCTTTATTAGACTCTGGCAGTCAGTCATCTTTCATTACAACTAAATTAGCTAATCTAATTGGGAGAAATCTACTAGCTACAAACACAGAGGTTTCTGGCATTGCTAAAACTGGAAAGAAAATACAAAGTTCCTTGCAAGTGGACATATTTTCATGTGCTTATCCCTATAAAGTTAATACTGACTGCCTAGTGGTGGACAAAATAACTACTAACTTGCCACAAAACAGTTTTGACCTGTCACTTATTAACATTCCAAAAAATTTATTACTAGCCGATGACACATTCAATAAAACAAGCGAGATAGACATTTTATTAGCTGCTGACATCTTTTTTCAGGCGTTGCTGCCCCAGCTTGAGGACCAGCACAATGAGCTCAGCGATCCCGCGACACCCCGACTCGTTCACACGCAGTTTGGTTATTTGGTTGCAGGAAAAGTCCCCGTACAGTCTCCCCATGAACTTCAGAGTACCCCTGTTTCTTTGTTTTGTCAAGAATGTAAAACAGACTTAAATTCTAATGTTATTCAGTTCTGGAAATCTGAGGCTGTACCAGAAATATATCCTGAGCACCCCACGTCTGAACAAAAATATTGTGAGGAATATTTTAATGAAACGGTTCAACTTGTTGACAATAAATTTGAAGTCTCAATGCCTTTAAAGATTCCAATTTACGATGTAAACAATACTTTAGGGAATTCTCTAGTTCTCGCTATGCGCAGATTTTTGAATTTAGAGAAAAGGCTCCATAAAGATGAAGCTTTGTTCAAAGAATATCAAAGTTTTATTCATGAATACATAGACCTTGGCCATGCCAGCTATGTCGATATTTCTAGTTACGATTTTAACAAAGATGCGGTATACTTTATGCCACATCACCCTGTCATACGTGAAAATGCAGTTAGTACTCGTTTACGTACAGTATTTGACGAATCTATGAAAACAACAAATAAAATTTCTCTGAATGATATTATGTTGAATGGCCCTGTGGTCCAAAACGAATTATTCGACACTCTATTGTTGTTCAGACTAAATAAATATTTTTTCGCTTGCGATATTAGGCGTATGTTTAGAAATGTTTTAATAGAAAAAAGTCAGAGGTCACTCCAAAATATATTATGGAGAGATGACCCCCATGAATCCATAAAATGTTTACAATTAAACACTATTACTTATGGCTTAAAAAACTCATCTTTTTTAGCAACAAGGTGCTTAAATGAGTTAGCTTATAGATCTAAAAATGAATATCCTTTGGCTGTCCCAGTAATTCTAAATGCAACATATGTTGATGACATATTGTATACTCATAATGATTTAAATGTAATAATAGAAACAAAAAGTCAACTTTCACAATTGTTATCTAAAGGTAGTTTCTTCTTGCATAAATGGTCAGCCAACGATTCCAGTATTTTACAGGATATTCCGAAGGAACAGAGGTATTCTGGAGAAATTAACATGCAAAAAGATGTTAAAACGTTAGGGTTGAATTTTGACGTCAATTCAGACACTTTTAAATTTTCCCCCCCGCCTAAGCAATCTGTCAAGACCAAAAGAGAAATCTTAAGTTTTATCAGTAAATTTTATGACCCTCTTGGACTGATTGGACCAATCTTTGTGCAAGCCAAACATATTATGCAAAAGCTATGGCTGTCCAAAACAGACTGGGATTCTATTCCTCCGCCAGAATTAAATAATAAATGGCAATCACTTTATAATGACTTAACTAACATGTCAAGTATTCATATTGAAAGGAATACAATGTGTAAAAGTGAACATCAAACATTTCAATTAATAGGATTTTCAGACGCATCCAATGTGGCATATGGTTGTGCAATTTATGTGAGAACTATTGACATGCAAGGTAAAGTTCAAATGTCACTATTATGCTCTAAGTCACGCATAAATCCCATTGCACCTAAACAGTTAACCATCCCACGTTTAGAATTAAACGCTGCGCTTTTACTTGCCAAGTTAGCTTCAAAAGTATACAATACTATTAGTCAGAAACAGATAGTAAATGAAGTTCACCTTTACACAGATTCACAAGTCGTATTGGCGTGGTTGAAGACCGATCCAATCAAATTAAAATCTTATATTGCGAATAGAACAAAATTAATTACTGAATGTACTAATAACTTTAATTGGTCCTATATACAGACAGATAAAAATCCTGCAGATTGCTTGAGCAGAGGAACAAGTCCCTGCGACTTACCAAATCACCACTTATGGTGGTCAGGGCCTAAGGAAATGTCAGATTGTAATTATAAATTTAAAAATTGTACTTACCAATTACCCGAGGACATTCCTGAAATTAAATGTTCACAGAACGAGGCGGTCTGTGCGGCGGTATCGCTGAGCTCAAATGGGTCGTCATTCCTTGATAATTTTATTCACAAATATTCTGATATTAACAGAATGAAACGTGTACTTGCATATGTCATTAGATTTTGTAATAATTCTAAACCTAACTCGGCCAAAATTAAAGAAAACTTTGTTTCCTTTGCTGAGACTAACAATGCATTTTCTCTGCTTATAAAGCACGAACAGCTCAAGTATTTTTCTAAAGATTTAAATGCTTTGCAAAACGGTATGCAAGTACAAGCTTCTTTAAGAGGGCTTAACCCGTTTATAGATGCTCACGGTCTTCTCCGGGTAGGAGGTAGACTGCAACATTCTGGTTTGCCATATAACCAAATGCATCAAATTATATTACCTAGGCAATCTCTAATTACTTGTATGATAATTGAAAATGAACATAACAAGCTTTTGCACGCAAGTCAAAAATTAATTTTGTCTAGTTTAAACCAACGTTATTGGATTGTCAATGCTTTACGCTTAATTAAGAGTGTAATATATAAATGTACAACATGCTTTCGTTTCAAGGCTGAAACAGCCAAACAGCTGATGGGTTCACTCCCTGCGGACAGGGTAACTACTAGTCGACCATTTAAAAAGGTCGGAATGGACTTTGCTGGGCCTATTCTTGTTAAACAATCCCGTGTTCGAAGTGTCATTACAACAAAGGCTTACATAATTATCTATGTGTGTTTTGTAACAAAAGCCTTACACCTAGAACTAGTGTCGGATCTTACTACCGCCACATTTTTAGCAAGCTTTAAAAGGTTCATAGCACGAAGGAATGTTCCAACAGAAGTCTATTGCGACAATGCTAGTACTTACAAATGTGCAAACTCACAGTTAAAAGAATTGTACAAATTTAATAGCTCAGTAGCTCATCAGCAACAGGTGCAGAGTGCAGCCTCACAGTTGGGAATCAATTTTCATTTTATACCCAGCTACTCCCCGGTCTTCGGTGGACTATGGGAAGCGGGAGTAAAGAGCGTTAAATACCATCTAAAGAGAGTATTAGGTAGTCACATTCTCACCTATGAGCAGCTGTACACTGTACTTGTACAGATAGAAGGCATATTAAATTCTCGACCTATAACACCAATGTCTACAGACTGTGATGATGTATCATATCTCACTCCTGCTCACTTCTTGACAGGAAGCCCCTTAACTTGTTTACCAGAGCAAGATATCTCACAAAATAATATAAACACTTTTAAGTTTTGGGAAAAATGTACAGCTCTAAAACAACAGTTCTGGAGACAGTGGTCAAAACAATATTTAAATGTATTACAGAATAGACCAAAATGGAAAGATAACATGCCAAATGTAAAGATAGGCGATCTTGTCATTCTGAAAGAATTGGACACACCCCCCATGACGTGGCCAATGGCTAGAGTCACAAAGGTATTTCCAGGTAGTGATGGAAAAATAAGAGCCATGGAAGTTAAAAAAGCAAATGGTAATTATCACAAAACTTCTATAACTAAAGTTTGCATATTGCCTTTAAATTAAATACCTAACAATTTAAGTAAGTTGTTATCAGGCTCAGTCTAACTACCTATTATTATTATTACCTGTGTATAAGGTTGTCCAGTTCTCGTAGGCCTAGATGCTTCTCAGGTAACCTAATTGTGCCTGAGAGGATGCCAAGAGACTTAGGCTAAGTTAATTAATAAGTTTAATTAAGTTGAATTGTAAAACTATTCATTTTCCTAACTAAATTATAGTTATGTCACTAAGACTGGTTACTTACCAATTTACGTTTGTAAAAGGAACAATTCCTAAGTTATATATAAGAGTAAATAATCGAATAATAACTATAAGAGCAAATAATTGATTTCACTATTGCTAGCTGCCTATGTAACAAGTTCATAAACTTTAAATTTAATTTACTTTACTTAATTATAAATGTAAAAAATAAATACTAGATACTTACATAGGTACTTACCAGTAATACTTACCTCAGTGGTTGTATAACATAAAAGTTAAAAAGGTTAAGTGAAAAACAAAAAATAATTGTAGTTATGTTTATTGTAAAATTACAGTAACTTATATACTAGTAAACCATACTTACATAATTGTACTTACCTTCCAAACTTAAGCTAGATAAATTAAAAGTACTTATCTTCTAAACTTAACCTACTTAAACTAAAACTATAAATAGATAATATTATAAATAATAAGTTGAATGTGTAATTGTAATAGATAGTTCAAACTATTCTTCATAGCACTGACAAATGCAAAAGTTATCGCACACATTTGAATCAGTTACCTATTAATTATATACTTACAGTCCATTATCGAAGCATTATCTTTTGCCTTGTTGGGAGTTATGT
The DNA here is from genome assembly GCF_024362695.1 of Pectinophora gossypiella. Lineage (NCBI taxonomy): Eukaryota > Metazoa > Arthropoda > Insecta > Lepidoptera > Gelechiidae > Pectinophora > Pectinophora gossypiella. Next base: position 8,851,086 of record NC_065408.1, on the reverse strand, counting down.
TGAAAACATATAAATATATTTAAGATTTGTATTTTAAATATGGAAACACTTTTGTAATTACATTCATTCGCGGAGCTTTCGTTCTTCCCTTCTCTCAATACAACACAAGACAAGACGCTGCTGTTTTATTTCATTAAATAAATTTCACCGTCCCGACACCCAAGGATTTCTTCAACCGTGATTTGACGGTAGCATTCGACGAGTCCTAGTTTTATAACGCACGATAACGAATCATCTACGAATGCAATGAAGAATACCTTTCGGTCGTATTGTTTTGTTTTTTTAAGTAGTGGTGCTACATTATTTTCCATCCCAAACGTTCAACACTGAGCTGAGATTGTGTCATCTCATCTGCAACAAAAATATTTTATTTGTAGAGTCGAACCTCATTGATCATGCGTGTTGGTTATTTGATTTCAAGACAATTGTTTGACTAACATATCAAGGCTGGTGGTTGTATATGTGCCAAGTGATAATGAAAATTCAAGTTTGAAACAGCGATGACGCAAGACCATTAAAAATACTTACTTGAGTTTTCGGCATCATTCCATTTGCATAGCCTCCTCGGCCTTCATTACGCAGCCATTCTGCAAACTTTGAAATTGGAAAAGTCAACACAGGCTATATTGTTTCAATGGTTTCAATTTCGGTTTGGTCCGTCTTGCATTTGATAATTAGCACCTCTTGCCGCCTCGCCCCGTGCCCGCCCGCACTCCGCGCTGCCCCGCGTCTCGCGGGACAATTGCGGCCGATACTTCCAGCCGCACACCTAATGCTTACATTTATCGAAGTGCCATAAACTTCCAATCACTGCGCACGAGTCCCTTAAAGGCAGCTTCAGAGCCAGCCGTTGTTATCTTTGATATTTTATAGGGAACTGTAAAACGCCGGCACTGCAAAGCGAGCCACGGACATTCCTCGAGCTTAAAGCCGAGCTTGCTCTCGGAGTCGTGTATCATCGAACGATCGATAAACAACGTTATTACCTACATATAATTAAAAAGCGTTAAGTTTTTATGTTGTCTGCACCCTTTGGAAATGTTGCAGCGAACCTTTGATACAGAGTTAGATCCCGAAACTGAGGGCCATCATACACATCATATTTAACCTCGCCATTAAAAAGAAAATGTTCGCAATTCATCTATACGACTTAAGTTTAATATTTATACCTCATGGAGTCGTAAAACGATGAATAATGACGCTGCAGACGAGTGCTGTAATTACCGCGCTATACAACTTGTTGGATGCTTTCTTGTTGTTGAAACTTAAATGTTGTAGGAATACGATAGGGACCTTCATAGCCATTCTCTAGACGGGACGTAAAATAAATTATGAGTATGCTATAGCCGGCTCCATAGCAAATAAATAACAGTATTCAATAAAGCCTTGCACCGCGCTGTGGTGCGTTTCCGAAGACTAACAATTTATTGACGGATTGTCTAAACTCCGGCTATTAGCTTCAAGCCTAATGGAACCTAGTAAATATTACTGCTCTATGAAAATGTATGTTTACTCTGGGTTTATTTAACCAAGTATTGAAAATATCAAAATCTTCACTGCTTTCTAAATATTTAAGAGCAGAGCACCCAACGTTTGAGTTTCGATTAGTCTTAGGTCTACTTACATAATATTACTGATTTTTAACAGTTGGTGTAGCAGATAGATACTATGGTTTGACACTTTTCGCTCGGAGCCGCAGTAGCCTAGATGAAAGAATGCTTATCTCTCATTGTGGGATAGCAGGTTCAAATCCAGTACGGGACTAAACCAATGATTTTAAACTTGTTTTAGAATTCATGTTTGGATGTTAAATGATTACCCGAGTTTGTTTCGGAGGTATGTGATTTAACCTGGACTGGTCTAGTTCTGAATTCAAATTCAAATACTTACACGATGAATTTAATAATTGATGGATGTCCAATTTCCATGTGGAAATTAGCATTTGATTGTATTCGGAAATTCGGAAAATAGAAGCACTGTAACAAAATGAACTTATCCGGGAATTAGCAGTCTGATTTTGTGCTACTTTATGTTCATTGATTTCTTTTAGCTAAAGGTAGCGTAGCTAAAGGTAAGGTTCAATCGTGACACATGGTCTAAAGTTGCCGCGTAGGTAATTATAAAAGGCCGTAAAAGATGCCACCTATAGCTTTTATAGTTTACGACGGAAATAAACTTGCGACTTCTGTCACTGTGTCACGTGGAAATTCTTTTGTAGCTTCCCGTGCAATGTTCATTAATGGTTTGGTAGAAGAATGAAACAGATGAGTCCACCATGATTTATGCATTTATGGCTTTAGATACTCATAATTATGATAATTGTCGCAGTAGTCGACTGGACTAGGATTGGCCACACCAACGTCATGTAACTTCTTACTTCTTTATTCCACATTCCACAAATACAGAACACAAAAACTTACACCTAAGATGAAAGGAGTATAGTTATGTATTTGTATTATATCTTAGGCGATGATCAACAATGCTACAATGATCATCATATCCTTTGGACTTATATTTGTTTGCGCGGGCATTATTTTTTTATCTATATAATAACTAAGAAAATCTCACATTAACCCATTATTACCGCTTTAGCTATTTTATAACAACATGTCAAAAGATATAACCAAGTTCAGCATAATGTTACTAGTTACGAGCCTCAAACTACACCCTCGTTGGTAATCAGTCACTTTCTCCTCTTGATGTACAATGTATTATTTTGTCACGGGTTACGTAGGAATATTCGAATACTTTACCACAAAACTGTTAAAACTGATCTTAATTGTATAAAACCCGCACTTAAAGCTTCGACACGACTTTTTCACTAAGTATATAAAGTATTTATTGTGTGCTATAAAGCGGTGGCAGATCTGACGGATCGTTCTTGGCTTTTATTGTGGTAGTGGAGGGTTCAATTTCATCTCGAATTAGCTCTTTGAAATTTGCTTTGCTATTTATGAGTGGAAATCAGTTTACGGGTAGTCACCATGCGTTTATTTACTCATATCAATTTTGGTATGTAACTATCAGGATTACCCGCACGTTGTCTGAAGTTGCTGTGACCAATAACAGCCTGCATCATCAGCATCTACCTTGACATGTGGCTAAGTGCTCGATTTTGAAGGTCTATTTTGGACATTTCGTGTCAATTAAGCCGACTACTATATAACAAAATAGTTAAAATGCTAGCTATCTTCTTTACTCTCGGACCCTATCTTTGTGCCAACGTGTAGGTAAGTAGTAGTAATACTGCAGAATATGTATATCTATAGGTACCTACTATAAAACATAATTGTTTGTAACTTGTTTGTTGCTCTCCCGCCCTTTACGATTATGAGCATGATTTCATGTAAGTATCAGTGTGTCACTTGTCCTTAGGTTTACTTTCGCTCGAAATTCTACAGGTGACTTCATAGGTTGGTTTCCTTGCCTTCCATGTCATATCATGAGATTCATGAGTCATTTTCTGGTAGGCCTGTAAAAGACTGTTCAGTAACATACCAATAAAGCTGATTGTAATCAGCTCACTTCAGCAAACACTGCAAATCCACCGAGAGACATTCCGTTGCTGGTGGTATTATTGACGACTTACTCTCATTTTATACATGTTGCCTCATGTAAAGTGCTTTTCACATCCATCCCTGAAAACGTCCCGCGTGCTTAGGTATGCACTCACCAAACACTCTTTAGTAATGAATATATGAGTAAAAAATCACCACCAATCACGTTGGTCTAACAGAAAGCTCGGTAAGACATGGGTGCTCAGTTCATCATGCGATGAATGTATCTCTGACTATCCCAATATAGTCGTGAGTTTATGTCATGTCAAAAAACGTTTCTCCCCTGTACGCGGTGATTGAAAGTTTGTTTAAATCAGTCACAATTCCAAGTTACATATTTGTGAATATGGCATCGACGACTAGGTTACATAGTTGTCCATCTGAGTAAAACTCAAGTAAATCCGAAGTCCAAGCCAATGTCGGGACGTTGAACCGAGTGGCCAACGCGATAATATGTACAATAAACATCGGACGGAAGAGATCGTGAGCCAAACTCACAATAAAATATCCCGCTTATTTGCCATCTGATTTCGTGATGCCTCCCGTTCCATTACTGCTGTACATACTGGCGAGACTTGCTTGCATAAATTTCGTAATTTGAAGGCACAATAGAGATCTAAAGGAAGTTGAAATTTAAAAAAGTATATTAAGTAGGTAAAGGAGGAGGAGGAGCTCGGTGGCGCAGCGGTTAACGCGCTCGGTCTGCGATTGTTGAAGTAAAGCAACTTTCGCAAAGACCGGTCATAGGATGGGTGACCACAAAAAAAAAGTTTTCATCTCGAGCTCCTCCGTGCTGAGGAAGGCACGTTAAGCCGTTGGTCCCGGCTGAATTAGCAGTCGTTAATAACCATCAATCCGCACTGGGCCCGCGTGATGGTTTTAAGGCCCGACCTCCCTATCCATCCATAGGGAAGGCCCGTGCCCCAGCAGTGGGGACGTTAATGGGCTGATGATGATGATGCTGATGAAGTAGGTAAAGTATATTTTGTACATACGTACTTATTCTATTAATGAATAACACATAATAAGACAGATTCCCTCAGATAGTTTTGAAACTCAGATTTTATGCGCATATAAGTAGCAACGCCGTTTATAGGTTTTTCTTGATAAAATTATATACCTACTTACCCTTCAAGTACTAACTGTAGACGTGTCTGACGTGCTATCATATAGAAGCTTATAATCATGATATCCTATGACAACTCTCTTATTAGAAAAATACAAACACTAAAATCCAATAAAAACCAAGAATTATGCACAGTGGATCGATTTCATGCAAACAATCGAACAAATCCTACATACAATATACTTAACTCGAATTCTGAATAAAAAGGTAAGTAATGTGAGTAAAGCATACTTAATATAATAAATTAAAACCTCTTTACACCGTGCTATGCTACACTGACAAGAACGTGGTGATGATGAAAAAACATAAGAACAGGCTGTATACGTATACGACGTAGGTACTGGCCCTCTCAATCAACCGGAGGGTGTATGATATACGACTATGCTGTGACATGCTGCTGTATCCACTAGCTAGTAGCAGGAATCAATGGCTTAATAACGGATGATAATAAAGCTTATTTTGTTTCCAGCATGGCGGCCTCGCACATCCTGAGCGCGGTAGAGCCGACGGTGGGCGGCGGCGGCGCACGCGGCGGCCGCGAACGGGAGGTGTCTGTTGCGCTGGATGATCGCGAGCTGTGGGTGCGCTTCCAGACACTCACCAACGAGATGATCGTTACTAAAAATGGCAGGTCAGTATTTGGGTTTGGGAAAAATATTTTAATGATTACTAGAGACAGAACCGGGAAAGGAGACAAAACGGCCGAGCGCCAGATTTTGTTCACGGTTTCATTATTCTGTCGCATTTTTCGGTTATAGGTCATAATATAATTTGTCGTGAAACGCTTCTCATAATGTTATTAATGTTGTTATCTTACTTACTCTATTGTACTAATTCTATTTCTCTTTAGTTTTGTATTTTGTTTTTTCCTGTTTGTGCAATAAAGTATTTGTTATGTTATGTTATGTTACTCTTCTTATTTAGCCTATACGATCTCACTGCTGGGCAAAGGCCTCCCCTTGATTTTTCCACTCCTGTCGACTTTGCGCGATCTCCGGCCAATCCTTGAGCATCCAAGCATTGAGGTCGTCACACCATGTGTAAAGTTGTTATGCTAATGAAAAAATAATTAGTACTCAAGATATTTTTCTCTATGCCAAAACGGCAGGGCAAAGAAAATACTTTTTTTCTCTATAATATTATTAAATACATACTTAGTAAAATAAACTAAGTAATTATATTAAATAACGACCTAAGAGTGGGTGTTAATTATCTACTATACTTACGCTTATGGCTACATCTTCAGGGATACATGTGTGATGCCATGTTATGTGTTAAATATAAAATAGTAAAAATAAAGATTTCATTTCAAAAGTGAATTGTACCTTTTATAATGTGGTTTAAAATATTAGATATATGGTTAATTATTAAACCTTATTTATTAAACCTTAATAATTTAAAATTATAAATAATATATTATTTTTCTCTTTATTCACTTTACATCAATAGTGGCCATTTCTTTAATATTTCGAACAAGATTTGTAAAAACATAAATTCATAAAATATTATAGTACAAAATCCTTTTTGTTTATTATTTTTTGCGTAAGTAGTTTGCGTAAGCATAAAACATGATTCTCGCGTTATTTATATAAGTAAGTACGCGAAATAAATCATCTTCATCTAAAATATTATCACCTATTGAATGAAAAATTTATATTATGTCAAAGTAACAATTAATTAAGTTTGCGATATATTAGTGCAACGACGCGATTATTGAATGAACATTAAAATTCATGACACTTTTAATATCAACAAATAACACACTTGTAAAAATTAGCAGCTTATGAATACAATATTGATTTGTTAAGCTGTTATTTTACAATTATAACATATTTGTGATAAGAGTACTGTTATAGTTCCCGTATACCTACAACAATGGGAATGGGTTCATATACTTATTGAACTTTTAAACTAAACCTACTTACTTAGGTATTTATAATAAAAGTCTGTATAACAAATAACGAAATGATTGTAGTCAATTCAATAGCTATTGGTCAAAAATTAGTCAGTTATATACCTAGTTTCTGTTGGAAAGTCGCCTTTGTTTTTTTTTTAGTTAAAAGAGGTTTCATCATTCATCGTCATCACCTTTCATCATTTCATTAATCAACAAGAAAAAATACTACGTAAGGCATAGTTCCCTTTGGCCTACCCTTCGGGGAAAACCAAAACAAAAAAAGCACTCTTTTTATTTCTAACAATACAGATGAGGTACCTACAAACAAATGTAACAAATGGTAGATTAATGAATGAAGTATTTCTGATCCTTTTATGAGCAGTTAACAGTAAAATACCTAAGCAGTAACAGTTGTTTTACTCCAAAGAGTAAGATAGAAGCTGAAATTGCCGACGGCAACAGTCTCAACGTCGCATTTATTTTTTAAGAAGTATCTAAGTACTTTTTATATAAAAAAATGTTAAATAAAATCTTAATCAAGAAGTGTTCTATAATTCTAAACTGATAACTTTTTACGAAAAATAACCTTTTAAATCATGACAAAATAAAACAACTTATTTCTTTCTCGACATGAAACGGCTATAGGTACCTATCTACTCGGGTTTTTTATATTAGTGGTCAGTTATTGATATTTGTATTTTTTTTTTTAAATAATACATTCTCTTTTGTAGAGAAATAAAATAATAAATTTAAATTCGACAAATGTATAACAATACTTATTTACCTGATTATTATTTTAGCGAGAAAAGTAAATCATGTGTATTTACTATTTGCTAAAAATACTCATCAAATGGCAATTAAATAATTGTAACTATTTAAAAAAAGACAAAAGCTGCTTTCAAAAAAATAAAAAAAAAACAAACAAAATACAAAAATGGCCTGGAATACACCAAGATCCCAACAGCCCTACATTTCAACAGGGGATAAAAGTATCAGAAGAAGAAGAACACTATTTCAGTAGGAACCTAAATGTATTTGCTGGAACCAATTAAGATTAGATTTTTAGACTATAAAATAATTTTGAAGGTGAATTCCCCCCTTATAACATGCCTATGTTCTATATTTGCATACGGATCTGCTATATTTTCGGTATTACAGTATTCTATCAGTAGTAATCAGAGTATAGCTGGTACGGGCACATTGGCAGTGCTAACTACCGCCGACGGGCGGCTAGTTTCAGCCATTAGCACCGTAGGCCTTACTCATTAACGCAGGGCGGCTAAACGATACCGCCCGGTACCCACCCTACCCTTGACGCTAGTTAGGTCTTAAACAAAGTACCTACTTACGTTGTTAAATGTCGGAAACAAAGAAATAGGTAGGTACTCGTTGTACAAAAATAAAATAAGTGATGAGCGCGTTGATGTCTTTTATATGCAGACGGATTCCGGAGCGGTGGTTATGATAAGTTACTGTGCTTTTTCACACATACATACAAATACGCCTGTAGGTATAATCCCTTGAGTTTGGGTACGTAGAGCCACAAATGTTAAGCAAACAAGGTTAGGTTTTTCCAACATTAGGTTTTTGTTTCTTAAATGCATTACCCGAGACTTTGTGTAGACTAGTATTGCCGTAGGTTTGTGCCAGTTTTTATCCAAATCCATTTAGCTATTAAGACTTGAATGTAAAGAGTAACTTTCGTTAATATTCGTAATATGGTCTTATAAACTCAGTATCTATATTGCAGCTTTATTAAGATAAAGATACACTGCATAACAATATGGGTTGCGTGGGGTTGGCTACACTATATGGAATATTAATAATTTATAATTGTGTATTTCAGGAGAATGTTCCCGGTAGTCAAGGTGACAGCTAGTGGGCTGGACCCCACCGCCATGTACACCGTATTGCTGGAGTTTGTACAAGTAGACTCGCATCGGTGGAAATACGTCAACGGGGAATGGGTAAGCAAAATTTCAAATAAATATAAGAATCGTATTTTCTCGCTGACATTTAGCTTACGTATATCATAATGAGAAGTCCATGATCTTATGTCTTACTTTGTATCCCAGTTTATGCTATAGATAGGTAACCTAATTGTGTAGGTATTTGATAGAGTCAGTTTAAAAAACTCATTTTCATGAATATTTCTATTATTTTTTTTACATCACACCATTTCTTTATATTATTAGGTTAATATACGATGTGAAAGATTGTTATCCTTTGCGCTGGCCAAGTACCTCATTATTTTAATACAAAACGTCATTGAACCTAAAGTGCCTAAACAAACAAACTCACAAAGTTCCTATTGCGCACAGTATTGGTTTTTACGTAAACAACATGGCAATAAATCTGAGTCATACTCCCAAAATACACTCGTCGATAACTAACATTACCATAGACATTCTTGATTTGGATGTCTTATACTTACTTACAAAAGAAAATGCCGCTGTAGAGGGCTTAGGTGCTGAATTTAAATCCTCATCAAATATACCAACCCGCTTTTCCGGCAACTGTGATTCCGAAAAACGCTTTTTTTATATAACATTCTTATCGTCGCAGGTCCCTGGTGGTAAAGCTGAGGTTCCTCCTTCAAACGCAATTTACATCCACCCAGAGAGTCCAAACTTCGGAGCACACTGGATGAAGGAGCCCATATCATTCGCAAAAGTTAAACTAACCAACAAAACAAACGGAAATGGACAGGTATTAAACACATATTTCTTTTGTAATATGTAAAATTTTTTGAATTTGTATGTCTACTTCTAAAGTCTTAGAATTACGTTCTCATTAGCACAGTCTCTTACGGTACAGAGAAGCAAACATCTCACTGTCTGCTCCATATTTAACAGATCCAGATGCGCTTCAGTATAATCAGTTCACAGTATCGTCAGAATACTAATTTCCGATAATAGAAAGGCCGTGATCCGGAGGTGTTAGATCGCTACAGTTGTGGGCTACCGCTACTTCGACGAAGCTCCCCGCAGTTCTCACGGTTGTATGTGGTGCGAATGAATATGAAAGCAAACACCTGATACATCCAGATCCATATGTTGGCGTCTCAGTGTGAAATCTGTAGCTTTACCAACTGTTTAGCGGGTGTCCGTACGCACTATCATTTGTAATAATTATTGTCTCTGCGCTATGTTTACTCATCTCTTTTTATGCTCTATGCATCTATGGTGTCCTAACGTTGTTGTTAATAGTTATCTAATTGCGTATGTTGGGTGGTTATTAAATTGTTTATTGTTGTTACTTATCCTTTTATGCAGTGACTATATTGTGAAGTTTCCTAATGTCATTTTTGTTGTAGATAATGCTGAACTCCTTGCACAAGTACGAGCCCCGCGTGCACCTTGTTAAAGTGGGCACGGACTTGCGTCGCATCATGACGTATCCCTTCCCCGAGACGCAGTTCATTGCTGTGACGGCATACCAGAACGAAGAAGTCACTTCCCTCAAGATTAAGTACAACCCGTTTGCGAAAGCGTTCCTTGACGCCAAAGAGCGACCAGAGGGATACTATCAAAGAGATTTCGTAGGAACTCATTACCCACAGCAGAGTTCTTCACCGCATCAATACCCACAGTGTGAGTTGTGTAACAATTAGCAACTTTCTCCATATCTTGATTGATTTTGCCTAAATGGCTTTCAAATGTGTTTTTGTATGAAAGTTTTGACTGCTACAATGTTCTGTGCTGCCCACTTAAAACTTAATTTTATCGAATATTTTGTTATTTCCAGTTGGTGGGTGGTTTGTTGCCTCGCAGTCTTTGTACGGCAGCGGCAGCTCAGCGTCGCGGAGACCGGCGCCCTACCCGCCCAGACCTCCGTCGCGACCTAGAACTTTGTCACCTCCGGGTATGTATATCATTCATTATAAGGGCTTCACATCTATGTCATGACTGTTATTAAAATGGCTGTAGAGTTCGATGGGAGAGCAGTAGTGACGGATTGCTGCAACACATCTACTTTCGGACAATCAGGTGATCAGCCTGTAATGTCCTAACCATACTAGGGATCACACAACATTGCAGGCTGATCACCCGATTGTACGAAATTAAGATGATCCGTGCTTCGGACACAAATACGTAGTCGTTAGGTACATGAGTAATGTTAGGGGCCTTTGGCGGCTCCATTGATGGGGTTGGTAATCCACTTCATAAACCACGCGATAGAAGAAAAAAATAAACCATCTGTTTTCTAACAGCTTCCTACAGTAATTCGGAGCGGACACCAGCAGCAGCATCTAACGGCAGTGGCAGTTACACGTGGGCCGGAAGCAGTGGCTACTGGAGCTCTGCGCAGGGCAGCACTTCTCCTCAGCCCAATACTTCTCCCGCCCCATATCGAACCCCTCCGCACGCTTATCCCGCTCCCCTAGAGTACGCCCCCGCGCCCCCCAATTCTACCCCAGCGCCTGCTTCTGCACCTGCGCCGCTCTACCCCTTGCAGTACGATACCACGCCACAACACCACTCGCCGTACTACCAACACGCGTACGCGCCGTACGCTCATCATGCCATTGAAGACATATCTTATTGGCCTAACAGGTGAATACGTTAATACTTAAGGAAAGAATGTTTATAAATTTATCATTCAGCATTGTTTATACATTGAATTTTTCCTACCTTGTTTCAGTCTAAACAGCTACGGCTACCAACCATCGGAATACGTTGGCACGGGCGAAGTACCGTACAATGCAGATGGCATATCTTTTGGGCCCACGGGGCCCACTCTCGAAGCCGCCGGTTCCAACGACCCTCGAGCGACGCCTCCCGGTCCTGAACACCCCGGGGCGGAGAGAGAATACAAATTCAGCACTGAAGAGGAACGTCACTCGCCCTGTGAGGAGTCCACGCTGCCTTCACGATCGCCAACACAATGACATGCCACGTATACTTAGAGAATAGATGTTTCTGGTCTAAACCTAAAGACCGTATGTAGTATTTCATTGACGTTGTCATTCTGTAGCACGTATATCACAGAGTATGTTTGGAGCCCACGCTTTTGTTTATTTCTTTACATACTTGATATCACGCCTATAATGCCGTCTGGGATAGGCAGATCTACAAATTGTTAGGAGACAAATGAAAGTAGCGTCTAGTAGCGCCAGTCTAACAGTTCCCTCGTAAACACATCAGTTACTTTTTTATTCATCAACGGTAGATAAATATTATGGAGATAAGTGACTGTTGACTGTTAATGAATCACTAAAAACGGTCTAAGGCCTTTTGTAGCGCTCGTGCAAGAGTTCGAGAAAACTGTATTTTTAAAGTATTATCATGTGGTAGTGTCAAGCTTCACGCATTCATCAATTTTGAAATTAAATAGAAAATACCTGTGCTTTATATAGAAAATATTTAACATTTAAAGACGTATTTTGTAAGTTTCCATACACAGAACTTTTACCTACGTCCTTTAGCAATTTAGTGAAATTACTTTAAAGAAGCATTGTGTGGTCGGTCGTATCACGTACCTATCTAGCAGAAAAATATAGGTACTAAAAACTCATAAATATTAAGTATGTAAAATGGTAATAAAAATATATTGTATATACCTACCTATATGTATCTAGTTCCGTAAAAAGCTTATATTAAGTACATGATATTTCTCAAAATGATAAATACCTAGTTTATTGCACATCAACCTCTTAAAGTCTGGATTTCCAGACAATAAGTAGTTAAACAATGGGATTTGGCCTTACTTACATAAATATAATTATAATTCACCAATTTGATGTTGTGTCATAACAATATTATGTTGTTCCAAGATCAAGCAGCTATTTATTAGGAATTATATTAGTTATGCAATACAATATTGATGGTAGGTAGGTAGGTAGGTACTTACTTAGTAAATTATTTATTTTTGTTTGAATTGGTGTAGTATAGTGTATTTCTTTTATATTAGCAATTACGATTGTACATAAAATAACGGCCACTATTATTATGTGAAGTACCTACATAGTTACTGCCTTCAATTAGGCGTTGACAATAAAAACATGTTTCTGTTACAATGTTCGCTTTTTATTCTTTTTATTAGTATAAAGTTCTTCAATAGTTGTTAACCACAGGATGTATTGAAATATATTTATGATTCAATAACAAAGTTATGAAGGCACACAGACATAATTACTTAGCTAGGAATAAAATGTTTTGTTTAGTTAAAATGTTGGTAAATCCATGAATGACAATAATGACAATGGCTATTAAAGATTTAGAATACCTAACAAATAATTTTGTTTAACACTTACCTATAGGATAATAATCTATATAATATTTACTAACTTCTACATAGCGTAGGAACCAGCTAAAGTCTAATTAGATGCTTAGTTAATAACTTTTACTGCTTTTTTTATTTATTATTTCCCGCCAATAAGTTTCTTTTGTACATTGTGTCCATACCAGGCAAAGGGAACGGAGTCCATACAGCCAAGTCATTATGATTTTTATTCTTAGATTTATAATAACTTAGGTATTTTTAAAATGCCGAAACCAAACTGGTTTATCTTATCAAAATATGCCTCATCTTTTTTATTTTATCATATACCTCACCAACTACATAATATATTTATACGATGAGATGAGACACGACTAGACATAATTTTTTTTTAAAACCGGTATTTTTCCAGATTCATATTATTTCATCATTTAAAAAATGCTGATGATTTTAAGTAACTATAATAACTAGAAAATCTAAGAGCATGACTGTCACTGAATAAAATAAAACTAGATTTTTCTTTAATTCGTTATACTGTGATAATAATCGAGAACAATATACATCGATGAAAGATCGATTTTAAATCGGCAAATCTATTTGATGAGACCCTAGACCTAGACCGAGGATGGGACGCGATTGGCTGATTGGTTTGCCGCGCTGTCAATGTCAAACAAACAAACAGCTGTCATGACTGTCGGCTTTTCGGCGGGAAACGGAAACGGGACAGTTGCTTTCTTCATTGAGTAATCTAAATAATTAATACGAAGTGGTGTTTTGTGGTTGATGATCGCATTGAGTTAGTCGGAAGACATTCGCGAGTGTTATTATATTGGAGTATTCAATAAACAAAGTGTATCTGCCTATTTTCGCTTCGTGCCGGGAAGCCGCTTCATAACTCAAAAGTTTATGCGGACTTTTGAGTTAATTCGTTTGGGGTTCGGAGTAGGAGTCTACTCCGAGGGTGGGGGCTTAGGTTTCATCATCATCACCTTTCATCATTTCATTAATCATCAAGAAAAAAATACGTCAGACATGGCTGTATGGGCATAGTTCCCTTTGCCTTACCCTTCGGGGAAAACCCTCAGAACAATAACTAAAGCATAGAAGGAAGGCTAAAATAGCAACAGAACTCTATAATTCTGCTCTACTTTATCTTACGGAACTGGCGTAATGTTAGACAAAGACGCATATACAAAAATTGTTTCGTAATTTCGTAGGTTGTCACAGGTTTTTCATTGCCTAGTGTTGGGTTTCACTTTAGTAATATGTCGATAAAATTAAATTTACTTACAATTAATGTCGATAATTTTTTTTTCAAGATTTCTTTTTGTAGGATGCAATTATCTTCTTCTTGATGAAAGGAGACTCTGTCTCTGATAGGTAAGTATCTAACCATTTTTGGATTATATTGTCTGGTTTATATTAGTTTGGAGCTGCAGCTAGTATCGTTGTGATTGCTTTTCAAAAGGTTCCTTAGTTACAGGATTCTGAAAATTTAAATACTTTATCAACATAAATTAAAATAGGTTAAGTACTAGTTAATCCCTACTAAAAAGAGGATACTGCAAAAAATTGCAGAATCATCCCAAAGAATATGTAAAAATCAAGATTATTTTGAATGACCCCTCCTTCACAACAATAATATTTTGTAAAAATGTAACCTAATTACCATTTCATCTGTCTGATCCTTAATGTTCAATGTAGGAATAGCATCGTCTCGAAGACGTCTCCACTTCGAATTAGGAACACACATAAATGAATCCGCAGTAAAATGTTTGGAGCAAATACGGCTGTACTTATTTGGAATCCAATTTCGTCTATTAATGCGAATTATCCATTCTTTCTTTTTGTTATCGTCTACAGGAAATCTAAAAATTAAAAGTATCGATAATTTTAGTACATCACTATGGACAATCAACATAACCTCAAATCAATTCCGTATTTATCGATAAAACGTATAATATAATGGATATCTCAAATATTTTATGCTACAAATCTATTCAGCAAAACATATTACTTTCCTAAAATTGTTCAGCAGTTCACATTTCACTAGAAAATTACAAAAAACTTACCGATGAAACGACAGAAGTTGTTGGCTATTTTCTTTTCTTCCTGGATGTGAGCTGCAGCCCCATACCACACAAGACATAATGTCACTGAGTCAAGACACTCAATTATTTGATATAAATAAAAGTTTCTTTCCATTTATTTGGAAAAATATTGTTAAATTACCACTTAAAACAATCTGAACACAAGACACTCGTAAACAAAGTTCACGCGACCGTACAAATAGTTCGGTAAATATAAGTAAAATCTTCTTATGTTATGTTATATTTATTTAGCCGAGTTAAAATGAGTCCAATAGGTCCAAATGACATTTCATGTTTGGACAACCTCGGAAAAAATGAAGCAAAGAGCGAATCATTTGTCCTTTTCTCACTCATAGTTTGTGTCGTAAGCTAGAAGAGAGCCGGTTTATAGTTTCTGAATTCTTATTTTAGCCTTCCTTCTATGCTTTAGTTATTGTTCTGAGGGAAAACCAAAACAAAAAAAAAAAAATGTCATGACTGTCATGGTGGCAGCTGGCGTCAGGCTTTTCGGCGGGAAACGGGAACGGGACAGTTGCTTTCTTCATTGAGTAATCTAAATAATTAATACGAAGTGGTGTTTTGTGGTTAATGATCGCATTAAGTTAGTCGGAAGACATTCGCGAGTGTTATTATATTGGAGTATTCAAGGAACAAAGTGTATCTGCCTATTTTCGCTTCGTGCCGGGAAGCCGCTTCATAACTCAAAAGTTTATGCGGACTTTTGAGTTAATTCGTTTGGGGTTCGGAGTAGGAGTCTACTCCGAGGGTGGGGGCTTAGGTTTCATCATCATCATTCATCACCTTTCATCATTTCATTAATCATCAAGAAAAAAAAATACGTAAGACATGGCTGTATGGGCATAGTTCCCTTTGCCTTACCCTTCGGGGAAAACCAAAAAAAAAAAAAAAAAGCAGCTGGCGTCAAACAAAAAGTGAGCGGCAAGAAAACAAAACAATAACCTAATCAAACTCAATTACTTACGATAATTTCTAACTCATATCGCTTTTCAATTGTTTTATTAAATTAATAATAGCTATGGAGTCAACCGTTTCCGTTTCAAAGGTATGAAAGTCACATTGATTTTATACAAATTAATGTCGTTGACATTATCTTTTATCTGTTAATTTTTGCTTTTACAGGGTGTATTCTTATTTCCAAATGGGTATAAAAAACAAAGCCAATCGAAGAAGAAATCGCAGCCGTTATTTGAGAAGTTACTTACAAAGCAACAGTGGTACATAACCTACAAACGAAATTGGAATATTATTGAGAGTGAAATAAAGGTTTGTTACTACAGTACTTATATAAATCGCCCGAAATATGAGATGGTGGCTAAAAGCCGCGGACTGGCACTGTCTATGCTCATCACAAACTTAAACACCTTGGAGCAATGCATATAATAATTTTAAGTAAACATTTTGATATATGGATTTTACAAATAAAAGTGATAGTCACTTTATGTATGTTATAGCTAACTAATACGAAGAAGCATGAAAGACAATAAACAAACATGAAATTGATCTGCTTTTCAGGAGCTGCATAACAAGACCTACAGCATTCTGCTCAATGATATTGTCAACTATTTGAAATCTTTCGACACTGATGACGAGTCTGTGCAAGTAAACGGTATTGTCCCCAGTGCCACACTGCTGACTGGAGTCAACCAGCCAGACCATCTGTCTCAGTTCACTGCACTTATTGAGAAGATTAGGTAAATTTCATCATATTGGTGTCAGTAAAAAATGAATGTCCTTAAATCTCTATGGTGTATAATACAGCAGTAGTATACATTGGCTCCACACAAGTTATATTTTAATCCCAAAGAAGTCGAGCCTATTGCCATTAACTGGGCAGAAACCCTCCAAACCATGATATCAGTTTTTTATGATATAAGCTTTATCAAACTGATAAAGTTGAATATTGTAAAGAATAGTTGATGTACCAAATTACTTCTTTGCTCTTATTCTAGCAGATAAATTAAGTACCTATTACATTTATTGTATTATTTACTTCAAGTTTACACCCAGTAAATGCACTTGCTTTCTTAACACTAGCAATAACTTCAACTTATTATAAATAATAATATTTCAGGAATGATGTGACACCACACATAGCAATGGTGAATTCTGAAGATGCTTCCACCTTGAAGCACTTAGTGGAGAATGTCGTGTGGCAGCTCATTCATGGTCATGAAGCTCTGGTATGATATAACCAATGTTCTTTTTGTTTCCTAATTCATTAAAATCATCATTGTGGCCCATCATCTATTCAGCTTTGGTTGTAGGCCTCCTTTCCTCTTCTCCTCTTCCAGCGGTCTTGCGCTCCGTGCATCCAATTGTGGCCTGCATATCTCCGAATGTCATTGACCCATCGTCTTGATGGTCTGCCTCTTCCCCATGTGTTCACTCCGGGTTTTCTAGGGTTTTTTGGCCCAACGGGTACCATGTCTCTTAATTAGATCTTTGCAAGTCTAATATACAAATAATAAGGCTATATTGTTGAAGATAAATGTTGTAGATAGAATGTATTAATCTTTTGTTCCTGATTTTGCATATCAAAAAAACCAGTGTCTATTACATGTAGGTACTTATTAATTTATAAATTACACTGACACTGGTTACACTGTTTGACACTGGTTATATATATTTTACATCTGATGGGTTCGCTCTTGGCCCCAGATTTGCCCAAAAGAATTCACAAGGCCTAAGATGGAGTGAGCAATCCCTGAAGGTGCCTGTTCAGTCTGGCCTTGAAATATATTATTTCATTTTATAAATATTTCAGGACATGTCTATAGATGAAGATACCAACAACATCACATTTGAAAGCAAAAGACTGAGGAAGAACCAATGCACAATGAAGGTATTACAAAAGTGGTACACCAACAAGTACAACACACCATCACCAAAGAAAAAGAAACACAGTAGTGTCAAACGATCTTTAGTTATTATCATTCCAGATTTTGAAAGTTTCAACTGCAGTGTACTACAAGATTTTGTTATGATTGTCAGGTAAATATACATATATTTTTATTATTTAGCTGAAATTATGAAAACTATCCATTTTCAAGATAAGATATAATTATACTTGCTTGCTTTTATAGTGATGGCATAAAATGATCATATTTCAAAATTGTTGAATTTGATTTTTTTTTATTTCAATAAAAAGTTAGATTACTAAATTAAAGAAAAAAAAGGTATACAAATACTTGTCAAATTTTGAATTCTGTGTTCCAGTTCATATGTATCATCTCTTCCAATATTGTTTATATTTGGGGTGGCAACATCTGTGTCAGCATTGCACAAGTCGTTCCCATACCATGTATCTTCCAAACTGCTAATCCAGGTGTTTCATTCACACTCCTCACCTGTTTATATGAATCAGGTAAGCAATTATTAGTGGTCTATGGTTTTGTATAAATAAGAAATCTTATTTTATACAGGGTGTTAGTGACATCGTACCAAATACTGAGGGGGATGACTCAGACCATGATTCTGAGTTAATAAAAAGTGGAATTTTCTCTCGAAAAATTCATATTTTTTTTGTGTTTTTAAATTATTTTCAATTCCATACTTTTGCGATAGAAAATTCCAGTTGATATCAACTCAGAATCATGGTCTGAATCACCCATCAAAGTTGTCTGTATATTCTCATTGCTCCACACCCCCTCCGGTTGATAAAGGGGAGGCCTATGCTCAGCAGTGGAATATGACATTTAACCTCATAAGGCCCAGATCTCGTAAGACACAATAGTTAAAGGTTTTCGATTTTAAAAGGCATAAATATAGGCTGTTTATGTTTGTTTGTCTAGTACATGTATAGCTTATTAACACAAATCTGTAGAAATAAAAGTTATAATAGATTCTTCATTGTTTTTCTTTCTATTATGGATTTATTGGTTACTTCTTTTATGATTTACAGCCAACATAAAGGAATAAAGAGTATGTAACTGCACACTTTGGCTATTTAATATTGTAATTTATTTTGTCTTGTCTCTTTGTAATTTTAATTTGTTTGTTCATTTCAGGTTTTGGAAGACATCTTCTTGACTCATCAAAGCCCACTTCATCTGTCGGGAAAAGCATTTGAACTATTAATTGATGTGTTTTTGTTCTATGACTTTTCTGTTACAGGCCTTGTACAAAGCATTAAGGTATGGGGAACATTTCGTCAATATTTTGGTATGTAAGTATTAATATTTCTTATTAAATATATATATATTTTTTGCAGTATTGTATGATGGAACATTACTATGGGGACAACACAAAGTCACTATGTTGCGAAAGAGACAGAATTGAAGAAGCAGTCACTAATTTAAATTCCGAAGATCTGGAAAATATTAGACAGTTGCTGTCCTTCAGACCCTATGTTGAATCTCAGGACAGTCAGACTCAAATAAAGCTATTTGAGGATGATAATTTCTTTAGAGAATTTGTATACAGAGAAATGAACAAACTACATGATTACTTATACAGTTTTTATATGTGTGTAAGATTATTAACAGGGTTTGTCAAAGACTTACCGAGAAACCCGCTTGGAAAATCGGTACGTATTACCATCACTTTTATAAAATATTATTTTTATAATGAAAATTCATTTGTTTACATCTCTCCTTGACTTTCAGATGCGCGAAATTTACACCAAATGTACGATTGATCTCGTAACTGACACGCACGAATTCAAAGAGTGTATGCTGTTATTGGGGTTTCAGTCGCAAGTGAAAATGGTTGAAGGCATAAAAAATGCTTTGAAAGTAATAAATTCTTTGCAAAACGTTTCTCCAGTGAAACCTCTGCGCTCAACACCAACAAAGAACAATTACAACAATATCAAACCCAGTGATGATCTTGGAGAAAATTTTGTCAAGACTGTGAGGGTGCACCTGATGATATTTCTAAGGCAGATTGAAAACGCCAACACAGAGGCTACAGTATTGACCAAATATAATACAGATGATGACGATGATGTAGAAAATATTCCCGGAAACAGATACAAGTTGAAAGAGGTAACATATTGACATTATTTAAGACACACGGCTGTAATATTTAGATAAATTGTTTAGTTACGGTACCAAAATTAAATGTGGTGTGCAGTGAATTGTTAAAGATACAGTAAATTCAACTAAAATGTTTTACGACAAGTTCTAGCTTAACCGACGTATCTATTTACCTTGTGCGCGTAACAACATTTTTAGACCGGTCACACTTGAGACGCGTTTTCGTACGAATTTGACTTGGCGTACTCGTACGAACATTGGTTTACGTGCGAGGTGCGAAAGCCAAACCCCATAGCACTTGAAAAGGTAGGTTTGTTGCTGCGTGTTCGTACGTGTACGCACGAGTCGTATCCAAAGTGCGACTGGTTGTAATGTTTTATTATATTCCATGTATTTTTCCAGCTCGGTGAGGTGTCGGTACTTAGTTCATCTTGCGATGGATGTACCTCTGACTACGCCATGTTATTTTTCCAGAAATTGCTTCAATCAACGAAAGTGGAGAAGATTCAATCGGAGTTCGAGATGGTGCGTTCTCGTTTCGTGAGCTACCTGACGGAGGTCTTGGCTCGCGGGCTGCGGCCGCCGCGCTCGCAGCCGCTGCACGAGCTGCTGGTATTCGCAGACGTGGCCGCCGTCAAGAAACAGATCGTCGGGGCCCCGCGCGGCGCGCTCCACACCGCGCTCAGTAACCCTCAGTATTATTTACAGGTCTGTTGGAATGTCGATTAGTCCAGAGTTGTCATTCTTGTTATTCTAAGAAAGTAATTATTGAGTCGAGATATTTCAAACATCAAATCCAGTTTTTTATACTTATTCCGCGGAGAGCAAAACAGATACTTTATTTATTTTCTCTTAAAACAGTTAAAACAGAAATATATTTAATTCTTCCATTTTGTTGAATTTATGGTTATTTAAGTAAAAAGGAGTATACAAAGTGAATAGGTCCTCTTGAAATTTGAAAAGTAAAGTTCTACCAAACGAACGCTTCCCCGCCAGTGTTCGTGCTGCCACCTACCGACGTCGGACAGCATGTCGGCGACGCTGCCAGACGTGAGCCTGGCGTACAAGCTGCACCGCGAGTGTGGCAAGCACATCAACCTGTACGACTGGCTGCAGGCGTTCGCCGCTGTACTTCGCCCCGATGATGAAGACGAGCGTTCCGACAACCCTGAAGTGCAGTCAGTATAAATGTTATGTTTAGGCACAAGACAAACGGAAGAGACATAGGACGGAGACGCGTCCCTGCAATGAAGAAAGGCCGTCGTGTCCGCGCCCCGTCTCTTTTGTATGTTTTACGTCGCGACGCTTCTAAACGTTTTATATGAAAGTGCATTATGGGACGCTGCGCATCGCGTCTTCGTCTTACTTTTCTTCTATCTGCTTTATAATGATGCAGTCGTCAGTGTCTTATGAATAGTGCAAAATAAAGAGTCAAAATAATTTTAGTTCTATGCTACATATCTACTACAGTCTACCGGGATGGGCGGAGATTTTTTAGCCAAATCATTGACAAGACAACCAATAGCCACTCCTGATATTAATTCAAAGATATATAATAATGATGAACTTTGTCCTACAATCCCATTATTGGCGATCTACCAATCTAGGTATACGTAAACGTGTTGTGGCTGAGGAGAAGCGATATGAAATGCTTTTCATGAAACGTCAAAATAAGTTAAGATTTTGTATGGAAATATACTATGACGTCACACAGTAAATTATTAAGTAATTCGTAACATAAATATAGATATGTACATATTTTTGTTTCAGGACGCGCTTCACTCGCGCCGTGGCAGAGTTGCAGTTTCTAGGTTTTATTAAATCTTCTAAGAGAAAGACTGACCACGTTATGCGACTTACATGGTAATGTTGCTAGAATTAAAAATCCAACATGTTTTTCATTAATTTATTGAAATTTGAAATAAAAATATTTTTTCTAAATCATTATTTGTTGTCATTTATTAACAACGGACCCGTGATACAACCACAGTCGACCAGTATTAACACAGTTGGCCTGCGAGTTTATATCCTTTAATAATATTAATCCTTAGATAGAAAGAGTGATACAGACGCGACACTTTCTAATATCTGTGGATGCGATAGCGATAAGTGAGTAAGCACTTGCACATGTTTATTGGGGTAGACATAACCATAAGTAACTTGAAGACAAATTGCAGTCACTAAGATGGATCAATGAATCGTACTGCGACAGGAAACAATCACAAATATACGTTATTGCACACACACAAGAAACATTTTAAATATAAGTACACAAGAAACAAAAGTGGCGGAAATTTGTTCCACAGAAATTTCTATGCGACCAGTGGCAGGAAGTATTGAGAGTACCTACAGCGGGTATCCAGCCTATCGTCGATTATTATTGAGTTTTATCTAGTTAGTAATTCTAGAACAAGAACCATGGATGTTATTACTTTTAATATAGTGCGCATATCAAAAAGGATTACGTATAAGATATTCAGACAAGAGTACAAATAATAATAATGAATAAAATAAAAAAAGAATCAAAAACATCTGGGTAATAACAAAAGTTGTCATAGTAATTAAATAAAACTATTTACATAAATATTTTTATTAATGTGAAGTTTGTCATTGACAATGGAATTCGAGATTGTGCTTTACAGATAAAAGTTCCATAAAAAGTTTATAGTACGTACTATAAACTTTGTAATGATTGGTACCTACTTAATAAAATATGGAATAATTGTATTATTATTAGTAATCTATTGTAAATATATGACTTATGCCTAAATAGGACTAATTATCTATCTGACTTATCCTAAGTGACGAGCACCACGTAGTGTTCTGTGGTGCTAGTCACTTAGAACGGCAACTCTCCGCTCCCCACTAGAGGCTGAGCTAGATTTACCCAACCCCTCGAACATAGTTTAGTCTTCAATGGTATGGCGTCACACGTCACACACACAGATGCGCGTGTACGATAACGTCAATGTGTAATGTCTGTGTAAAACGAGGAACACTTCATTAATACTAAACATAGTATGAAGTGTCTGGGGTGTGGTAGTGGCAAGAAAAATATACAATTAAGTGAGTAGGTACGTTTTATTTACAAGCATCTTATCCTCGTATCATATTTTTTAAAGTGAAAAGATACGTAGGTCAGCAAGCAGAAATAGGTAGGTATTTTGTTAAGGTAAGTTTACCTGTCTGTTTTCATTGTAAGTTACCTTTCTTTCTGTCTCGTCTGGTCTGTTCTATAGTATACCTACATACAAATGTATATATTTTTTTAATCACTGTACGTTCAGATCTACCGCTATGCGCAATACAGGTCAGACGTTCAATTCAATGTACAAAAAGATGTTTAACTAATAATTAGTAGTTAAAAACATGGACATTACACACATGTGTCGTAAGTAAAAAAACTAGCTGACCTTGAATTATAATTTCTCGAAATAAAGTGAGGACCCGACCTCTGGAAAGGTTAAGAGCACATCACTTTTATTTGCGTCTGCATATCTACGCGGGACGAGTTTTTCAAACGCCTTAAGTTATGCATACTTATTATCACTAACCTATTGGTACGGATACCTAGAGACGAATATTATTAATCTTCACATTGGCATCTTTACTTGTTAGTATTTTTCTTATTACTTTGACCTTTTCTATTTACTAAGTACCAGATCGTTTCGTTCGATGGTTGCGCTTGCATTGTATTATTTTGCAATAGGTAAATAGTTGACGAGGGTATGTAGGTGCTCTAGGTACACCAGAAATGGGTAATTTTATCAATCGGAGAGAGTAGATGTTGTGTGTTGTGTGAGTAGTCATAATGATGAACATCAGGAAAGCTATCTTAGTATTTTCACAGTTACGAATACTGTGGAATTAATATAATATTCATAAAAACCCGTACAAAATAGGTAACAAAGTTCCAGAAAAAACTTACCTGAAAGTATCTATGGGTAACATTTTTGTTTACTTACCTGAAACAATTCAAACAGGAATGTCAATCGTTTATAATGTTAACGTTCTCTACCTACACACAATACGTAACGGAATAACGCACAAATTCTACTAGACAACCACTAGACACGCACCTAATAAGGTCTAGGTTAAGCGATTCGTAATGTCATATATAGTATTACATAAGAAATAAATTGTTAAGTAAACAGTTGCGAATTCGTCTAATTGTTGCGTATGTACGTCGTGAGCACACAATGTCGAAGCACACAAACGCATCTTTTGAACACTGCGGTGACCGAATCAGGGGAGCCGGAATAACGACATACCTATTTGTTTTTCTTTGAAATATCTTCGAGATAGCTCGGGGAATAATATAAAAGAATTTGTCACCTCAGTATCGGCATCAGTCGGTCTTCTGCACTCTCAGTGGCAACCTAACAAAAATCTACCTATCAAAAATGAAACTGGTACGTACAAAGGTTTTGCATAGCTGAATAAAGTTAAATTAGAGAATATAGTTGAATAAAGTTATTGTTTGAATAAGCGTATTTGACATTATATTCTTTTACAGCTCGTGGTTGCCTGCGCCCTCGTGGCCGTCGCCTGCGCCGCTCCCCCTGCCTCTGACGTAGAGGCTAAGATCGTGCGCTCCGAATTCGAACAGCAGCCCGAGGGAGGCTATGTTTACAGGTAATTATACCTTTGTTTACATTGTCATTCCCGTTTTATCGTCTGTATCGTTTCGTGTGATGTGAATTTTGTTATAATTTGTAACAACAGAGGTCTCTCCAAATTGCTGACTCCTGTTATGTAACTTAAATTGTGTAGTTTATTAAATAAAATATTGATATAATAAGGAGCAGGAGTTTTTGATTAGTTCCATGTTAATTGTTAATTCTGTCCCTCCAGCTTCGAGACCGACAACGGCATCAACCGACAGGAGAACGGCGAGGTGAAGGAGGCTCTCGACGAGGAGAACAAGCCACACAACGTGGTGGTCGTCCGCGGCTCGTACTCGTACACGGACCCTGAGGGCAAGCCGCAGACCATCACCTACGTCGCTGACGAAACCGGCTTCCACGCGGAGGGTGACTCCATCCCCAAGGAGCCCGTGTCCAGGAGATAAGCGCCATCCAAATGTCGCCGGTGAGCCCCCGTCAGTGGATCACTGCCGGTTGATCTTCGGCTGTATGGTGCCTCTAGACTAAGACCAAGTTGTTGCCACAACTGTTGCTCGTTATTGTGCGATGCTCACTGCCATGTTTGTACCTTAAGTTTTGTTAAGTTTTATACGAGAGTACTACGAGAGTATTATCAATAAACATCACTGTACTACTATTTTGTATCTTTCATTAATAATTTCCATCTGAATTTGCAATCTTGGAAGGTTACTTTATATAATAGGTAGACTGGACAGTAAGTACTTGTTTAACACTTCCGTGAGTTTGTTTGGGTAGATTTTCCGTATAAATTTCGAAAAATCTTTCCTTACTTCTTGTTACAATAGTAAAGGTCCCCTCTGTCGTAGTATTTCTTTTTTGTGCCTTTGTGCCCACTGCCCTTTTTTCCCTAAAAAAGACAAGAGCGTGGCTCTTAAATTAGTGATGATGATGATGATGCCTTTGTGCAATGTTGTAGCTTGCTAAGTCCAAGGTCCAACCCACAACTTTTATATTAAGTATGTGATGTGATTACTGTAATAATATAATAAACACCCTTTTCTATAGTTTTCTTGTGATTAAGTAGTAGGTATAACTAGATTTTCTATAACTTACAACGTAGGGGACTAAGGTAGATATTTTCCGGTTCAATAATTGACATGACGTGATTGTGTTGAAAACAACATAATAATAATTGGGTAGTTTCCTAAGTCAAACATAAATTATGTAATACCGATGACTAAATAAAGACGGTTCTGAAGGTGACAAAATACGTTTTCTTTATTCTATTTAACTTATTTATGAATTTTAGTAAAGAAAAATATAATAAACTGTGCAACATGTTATCACGTTTTTATATGACGTCACAGGTTGCTTTTTCATAGTAATTTCGTGTTTTGACGTTTAACATACATCTCTCTCTCTATTTAAGAGTTGCGCTCTTGTCGGTGGAGTAACATACATACATACATAACATAATACATATATACATAAACTGTACCTAACTGATTTGACTAGTTAGAAACTACCCTATTGGTGTAGGTAGTTCCCAAGGATATTTGGTCTTTGGTAGTTCCGATGACTACAGTAGCTTATAAATAGACGCCTATCTTGTTCTTAATTCAAATTATTCATTAAAGATCTATTTTTAAATATTGCTTAAGTATTTCAAAACCGAATGCAAATTGATTCTGTGGTGCGAGATGAACTTTTAATAAATATAATTATATTTATGCTTATTGATTGATGGTATCCACTAAATTATTAAAAATCAAATTCAGAGAAAATAATCTTAAGAAGCAACTATCAGCAGCATCATCATAATCATGTGGTTGGAGATTTTGGCGACATTATAAACTTGAATTTTAACTTTCGCAATGAACATGTAAAATAATACGAGAAGCATTTACAAAAAACGGGCAACAATCCTTAGATACCATAGACATCAAGGGTCTCCCGACGTCATGCCATGACAAACTTTTAAGATAACGCGCCCACCAGCTAGCAGGGCAAATGAATGTTTGTTTTATTTCCTTAACATGCGTGGTACGTGATTTTGTTCGTATTTTGACAGAACGAAATGACTTATTTGGCTTCACAGAGGTAGTAGCACCAATCGACAAAACTACATAATTATATCGACAGAATCGATAAAATGTTCGTGACAATTTTTTATCATCTTGCGCATGTTAGCCCTACAGGTGATGTACATCACCTGTAGGCGTGTAGGCGTAGGCGTACATTTGATGATGTAACTTCTTCACATAGAAGAAGTCACATCATCGCATACTCCCCCTTGTTACGAAGAAAATAAAACAATATAAGTACAACAATCAATATCGTGCCACAGCCTGTCTTTGGACACCTGTCTTTTTTTTCTTGAATGGAGGACACTGTCTCCCGATATCATTTTTTTTTTAATTTTAATTTTTTTGCCATTTTTTTTCTTTTAAAATAACGCGTTTCCCAGCCAGGATGCTGTGCCTAGAAGAAGTTACATCATCACAGGAGGTACCTACCCCGGTCTTATAATACCCGACCCATTTGATTGTGTTCTTTGAAATTGTAAGTCATAGTTCCACCTACCCCGACAAATAATAATAGCGTTATTACTTAGGTTCAATAAACTCTTTGGAATTTTAAAATTATTTAGTAAGCCAACCATAGAAATATGAATTATTGTTACAAATTAATATTTATGACTCCATACTGTAAGTATTATGTATAGTATAGTAAATTACAAAAAGTAGATTGACCAATATACAGACCTCGCTAGCACGGTCGATGATTTCCTTCATTTTATCGTTATCTAATTTATTTTTAAATATTATTATTATTTTCAAATATAATTCTCACAGGCGAAATTCGACGTTTGCGCCCAACTAAGCACCCTCAGGCCTGTTGTCTTAAATTTTGTACCGGATGAGAGCCCTCAGCGCTCCTCATTTGTTCGGCCAAGTACCTAGTTAATGACATTTACATTATATAAAATAAGTCACGTCAAAAAAAAAAGTAGAAATAGTAGTACAGTGATGTTTATTGATAATACTCTTGTAGTACTCTCGTATAAAACTTAACAAAACTTAAGGTACAAACATGGCAGTGAGAATCGCACAATAACGAGCAACAGTTATGGCAACAACTTGGTCTTAGTCTAGAGGCACCATGCAGCAGAAGAACAACCGACAGTGATCCACTGACGGGAGCTCACCGGCGACATTTGGAAGGCGCGGCTTATCTCCTGGAGACGGGCTCCTTGGGGATGGAGTCACCCTCCGCGTGGAAGCCGGTCTCGTCAGCGACGTAAGTGATGGTCTGCGGATTGCCCTCAGGGTCCGTGTACGAGTACGAGCCGCGGACGACCACCACGTTGTGTGGCTTGTTCTCCTCGTCGAGAGCCTCCTTCACCTCGCCGTTCTCCTGTCGGTTGATGCCGTTGTCGGTCTCGAAGCTGGAGGAACAGAATTAACAATTAACGTGGAACTAATCAAAAACTCCTGCTCCTTATTATATCAATATTTTATTTAATAAACTACACAATTTAAGTTACATAACAGGAGTCAGCAATTTGGAGAGATCTCTGTTGTTACAAATTATAACAAAAGCTTCACATCACACGAAACGATACAGACGATAAAACGGGAATGACAATGTAAACAAAGGTATAATTACCTGTAAACATAGCTTCCCTCGGGCTGCTGTTCGAACTCGGAGCGCACGATCTTAGCCTCTACGTCAGAGGCAGGGGGAGCGGCGCAGGCAACGGCCACGAGGGCGAAAGCAACCAAGAGCTGTAAAAAATACATTACTAATTATATTTATATACATAAACAGCCTATATGAATCCGATTACTAGGCACAGGTTTTCCCTCAGTCAACCAGGGGGTATATGGAGCATATTCCACCACGGTGCGCCACTGCTGGGTTGTAGAGGTGTTTGGGATCGTACTTAGCTCACCAATCGGCAGAGTTTTCAAACCGTCTGATGGCCTCCAACTTAGCTTACTGATTATTGACGTAATTAATTAATTAGTCAATAGCCAGGACCGACATGGAGGGCACAAACATTTACACTAACGAATTATTTATTTTAACTGCACAAGTTTTTACGCACCAGTTTCATTTTTGTTGGTTTAGTTTTTGTTAGGTTGCTACTGAGAGTGCAGAACTGCGACTGATGCCGATACCGAGGTGACAAAATCTTTTATATGATTCCCCGATAGCTATCTCGCGTCATTTCAAAGCAAAACAAATAGGCATGTCGTTATTTCGGTTCTCGGCGTTCGGAAATCGTGATGCGCGAAACTACATATCGTGTGTTCTTCAAGTAAGAGCGAAAATACTTTATTTATTTTTTGTGTCTAGGACATTAATTCTTCTTCTATCCGATGAGTTAAATTACTTACCAACGTCATCAACCCTGGTGTCAGGGTCATTATTGAGCCGCCAAAGGCTCATGTAACGACTACTTACTTACATCGGGGGGGTTAAAATGGCCACATTGAAGCAATTCATCTAAGAAAGCAAATATTGCAATTTGACATTTGCGCATATAAAAGTAAGTGCGCAATGCAAACAAATGTCAAATAGCAATATTGCTTTCTTAGATGAATTGCTTCGATGTGACCATTTTAACCCCCCAGTAAGTGGTAACCGGCACCAACGGCTTAACGTGCCTTCCGAAGCACGGCTCATCTTACTTGGACAATCAGGTGACCAGCCTGTAATGTCCTAAACAAACTAGAGATCACAAAGTGATTTTTGAGATATGTCTCCACGGGGATTCGAACCCGGCACCTCCGGATCGTGAGCCCAACGCTCAACCACTGGATCACGGAGGCCGTTAGTTAAGTAGGTGGGTATATTTTAGCATGTTATAATATGACCAGATAATACTTGGACTGTATGTTTAGGAATACGGTAGCGTTAGGTATCTATATATTTACTACTACTCTACTTACTTTTGTTTTCCTTTGTGTTTTCCTGTGTGTGTGAAATAAAGTATTTATTGTTATGTTTTGTTACTAGTGATATCGTGTTTAAAGCTTGAAATACATGCGGCACGAACAGCCCGGTTCCGGGCCGGGAATTATGGCAATGTTTGAGTTTATTCATTGTTTTAGGTTTACGCGGTTGTTATGATAATTAAAACACACCCTGATAATAACGCGGTAAGAACCCGGTATTATGTGTTTTAATAATGTTTCAGTTTGTCGCACTCACGGCTTCTGTGTGTATTGGACTTAAAGGTGGTTCATAAGGTCAGGTAGTAGACGAATCACATTATTATTATTTTTCAGTAGCTATTAATTAGTTGCTAATGTTTGTGTACCGTCTATAACTAAAATTATTAAATATAGATCTAGAAAGCCGGTATATCAAGATTTTTACACTTCTTTTATTTTAGTATTAAATGTTCGAACGAAAATACTTAGGTATATAAGAATCTGTATTCGAGATTGAAAATTAGTTGCATTTCTGTAGTCTTTGTGTACCATAATATCATACCTAATTCAGAAAACTAACTCAAAATGAAAGTGGTAAGTATTTTTTTATATCTTCAACATCTTCACCGCTCGTTTTCGATACGGGACGGATTGATATCTTTAGGGTGGCTTATCTTTAGGGTATCTTAGTGTACGATGTCGAAACTCTTTCCACCGCGTTTACTCCTAGCCAGAAAGTTATAATGCTAATTTTGTTATCCCATTATTGGAATTGATAAGATGTTATGCCTATTTTTGGGTAACCTACATACATTTGAATCTACTAGCATAATAGTGTTTTTACTTCCGCTTCCAGTATTATAGTCAACAGAACCCGGTCTAGTAGCGAATGGCATTCGAAGCAAGATGTATTTACAATAAGTAATTTCACAAAAAACCTTTCGCATATAATTGTGCTGTCTCGTACAGGTAATTGTCGCCTTGGCTCTCGTGGGTCTCGCCGCCGCCGCCTCCGTATCCGACGAGGCAGCGCAGATCATACGTTCTGAGTTCGAACAAACTGCGGGTGGTTATGTATACAGGTACTGCTACTGCTTACTTCAATATATTTCATGACAGTTTATACAATACTTTAACTATATAGATATTATGTACAGTAGGCTGCGAGCGAACACAAATCATAAAACTCGAGTAAAAACCAACTGAGAGAATGTGGCATTTTTAACGTAATGGGTTTAGCGGCATGGATGTTTGTGTTCATGTGTACGTGTGTGTGTGCGT
This sequence comes from Pectinophora gossypiella, assembly GCF_024362695.1. Lineage (NCBI taxonomy): Eukaryota > Metazoa > Arthropoda > Insecta > Lepidoptera > Gelechiidae > Pectinophora > Pectinophora gossypiella. The sequence goes on along the minus strand of NC_065408.1, from coordinate 8,820,366 downwards.
AGACAGCATCAAAAACACACACTCCAACTTTATAAGTATGTATACTGATATAGATTGCTATATTATGGTCAATTTACCTTTATACATTTTCTATTGACATAATAATATATTATTCTGGTGCTATAATTCCCAATGAATTACCAATTGTAACGATTTTATTTTATTTATTATAGCTACGAAACTGATAATGGTCTGTCTCGTCAAGAAACCGGCGAGGTGAAACAAGCTTTAGACGAGGAGAACAAGCCACATGACGTGGTGGTCGTCCGCGGCTCGTACTCGTACACGGACCCTGAGGGCAAGCCGCAGACCATCACCTACGTCGCTGACGAGACCGGCTTCCACGCGGAGGGTGACTCCATCCCCAAGGAGCCCGTCTCCAGGAGATAAGCGCCTTCCAAATGTCGCCGGTGAGCCCCCGTCAGTGGATCACTGTCGGTTGTTCTTCGGCTGCATGGTGCCTCTAGACTAAGACCAAGTTGTTGCCATAACTGTTGCTCGTTATTGTGCGATGCTCACTGCCATGTTTGTACCTTAAGTTTTGTTACGTTTTATATGAGATTTAAGCGAGAATATTATTAATAAACATCACTGTACTATTAATTTGATATCTTTTATTAACGCATCTACTTGTTAAAGGTGTTTTGTCCCGCCTCATCACTATTTTGCATCCTATATTGTAACTAAATGTATATTCATATACATTATTATCAAAATAGCTCAACGTAATATAAATCCTTAAACTAATCATTTTTTTTAATAAAAGCTTGTACAAATATTTTATTAGCGATACAATAAAATTCAGAATAATACGTACCATCTATAAAAGAATACCGTGGAATTCGTCGCCGTTGTCGCTAACTGACGTATCTGATATTTTAGGCGAATCTGATTTGCACCTTCTATAATTGTCTTTAAGACACAAATTGTTTTAGCAAGATATTGCAGATACGTCATTTTGCAAAATCAACCACGAATTATGACATAGATGAGATACTGAATTTATTACTTGTTAATTAGGTATATTAAATGATGTCATGTCAATTTATCGACATATTAAATGAATGTAAATTATTCCGTATGGCTCTTTTTAACCTTTAGGTAGACGTTTCCGCGTTCTGACCTGAGGTTCTGACCAAGATATGGTAGAGCGCAATGTGGTGTCACATGCCAATCAAAAACACAAGAGTTTATCTACAAACCGACTATACTTAGCAAATAAAAAAAATAAATAGAAGCTTACTTTATGTAAAAAAGCTTATTATAAGATTAATGATTACCTAAATGATAAAAATGCCTGGTATTAAATGTGTTCCTCTAGTTATTAAATAACTTGTAATATACCCTCATTGATTTAAAAGATGTGTTGCTATTGCATTTTCTTATCATTTCTTCTCCTCAGTCATAACACCTTGCGAAATGACATAAATTCAAAAATTTTACATTGACCTTCAACAAGTTTATCCATGATAATTACGTTGAATAAATGATTCTGATTCTGATTCAAAGAAAGCATTGAATCAGATGTAACTTGACCCTAGAGCAATTGTGACAGTATTACCTACAACACAACAACATCATCACGCCTGTATTCCCGGAGGGGTAGGCAGAGGTGTATATAATATTGTACGCACCTACTTCTCGCCAGCTATGTTTAAGTCCCATGTAATATGGGACGAGTATTCAAACCTAGCTACACATAATTAGTTTAGTGAACCAGTAAGTCTTTGTATGTGTGCAATTATTCTGTCATTTTCCGTGTTTATTGTAAAAAAAAACTTTCGTACAAACTATGTACAACACAAATAAAACAAATCAATCAAATCTCCAAATTTATAGTTTTTATCACGGAGCTACTTTTACAATAAGTACTGTAAGTACTTAGATTATAAGATAAAGACCAGTAGAGACGATTCATCACGTTTATTGTTCCTTAAAAACAATATAAGTAGATGGTGCTGTACAGATTTTTCTTCGTTTAATCTTCTAATTTCATTTATTACAGACATATGCATCTCTTATCTTTGTTTTTGAGCATAAACGATGACCCTTTTTTTACACCCATGCACAATTACATCGTGAACCCATTATTATTCTGATCAAAATAAAGAGAAATAATATAGGTAGCAATATAGTACTGTATAATGTGATCCGAATATCAAGCGATAATTATTTTTATATATGCTTCTGCCATTACATTGTATTTTGGAATAATTATGTACCCGAGTGTACGCCGTAAGCGTGGCCAACTATTGGTCAGCATAAATATAGCATCCATGGCCACCGACTCGCAAAGAAGAAGAAGATGTACCCGAGTAATGAGAAAATATGTAATTATCACGTTGAAACACACAGACAGAGGGATTGCGTCCTCTAACATGATGGACTAATGTTATGGGCGATAGGCTGATCCCTTATCACCATAAGGTTCATCATATCCATCTTAGGACTTCGTATCAACAGTGGCTGCAAGTTGTCTTTGATTACTTGTGGCTCTGCCCACCCCATTTGGGATTGCGGGCGTGGGTTTATGTAATTGTCACGTTGAAACTGTACAACGCCATCTATACCGTTTTTGGTGAACGTAGCCTGGAAAGCCCTCATGACATCGTATTGATAATACTTAAAGGGGGATTGGTATTTACAGAGCTTATAGAAAACCAACATTAAAAATTCTTTCTTTATTTGCGTTGTAACACTATAGTCATCGTCATCAGCCCATTAACGTCCCCACTGCTGGGGCACGGGCCTTCCCTATGGATGGAAAGGGAGATCGGGCCTTAAACCATCACGCGGGCCCAGTGCGGATTGATGGTTATTAACGATGCTAATGCAGCCGGGACCAACGGCTTAACGTGCCTTCCGAAGCACGGAGGAGCTCGAGATGAAAACTTTTTTTGTGGTCACCCATCCTATGACCGGCCTTTACGAAAGTTGCTTAACTTCAACAATCTCAGACCGAGCGCGTTTACCGCTGCGCCACCGAGCTCCTCAACACTATAGAACACTATAGTAAAAGTACAATAATAAGATACAGCATGTTCACGATAGTACTATAGGCATACCATTGGACGGCCGACCACGGCCCACATTCGCACTAGGATCTAACCTGTATTGCGGAGTTACATGTGTTAGGCGTTTGCGCCATCGATACTCTGTCATCCGACATCTACTTTAAGGGTGGTATTAATAAACTAATCTCAGCTGAGACTGCGCTCAGGACCATGCTCAAGTTGTACTGTTTTTATATGAGAACTGTCACATTGACACGATCCTGAGAGCAGATATGAAGCTGAGGTTAGTTTATTAATAACGCCCTAAAATTGACTTTTTGAATAACGCGCCATGTAACCTCTTCGAGGAACATCATCATCTATAATAACAGGGTCCCGTCTTAGTAATAAAAAAAAATTAAATAAAGATCTTGCAAAATGTTTCCTTATCATCATCTCCTTAGCAGTATCCCGTTTTTCACAGGGTCCGCTTACCTAACCTAAAGATTTGACAGGTCCGGTTTTTACAGAAGCGACTGCCAGACAGGCAGCAGACCTTCCAACCTACGAAGGGAAGACAAGCCGAATACAGTTTAGGTCACTTACGTGCGAAAATGTATTTCTCGGGAATGTGGGTTTCCTCACGATGTCTTCTTTCACCGCTGAGCACGTGGTAATCGTGATAAATGTTACCTTATCTGTTTTAGTATTTTTTACATGAGAAGATATGCAATATTACGATGCTCTTAGCAGCTCTTATGATAACAAATAATAAATAATAAAGTCGAGTGTGATTTACTTACATTTAGATTAGTATAAGCGTAGTGTGATATTGGTGATGACTCCATTGTTTTAAGTTATAAGTACCTGTTATTTTCTTATCTGCCGACAAGGAAAGGGACGGGTAATCGACAGGCATAAAGTTTATGAAGCACACGTCAATTTTAGGCAGAAATTTTAAAAACCTCCCCCGACAGAATTAAGTTGATCGCACACGTCGAACGTGTTGCATATCAGCGAGATGCCTATTATATTCGCCCGTGTTTTTTTAAAAAATTAACAGTTGTCAATCATCGAAAGGAGGTGTCTGCAGGGAGGTGTGATCGGGTTAGTTAATATAAATTGTACGATGCTGCTTATTAGGTACGTATTCGACTGGGATCAAGGCTTTTCTTTTATAAAAATATTACTTTTTACAGGTATGAGATAAGAGTGTTTATTCACAATTTATACGTATAGACTTTCAATCCCAATCAGACTAAGTAATGCAATTATATTTTGTACAACATGCTGCCGGTCGACACATGTCAGGAGTGCAATATAAATAAATTCAGTAAATCTTTATTTAAACATCTCATGCAAAATATGTATCTTTTAGCTGTTAGTTTAGGTGTGTAAGTATTTTAAAACATAATAACTTTAAGCGAACTCCACTCCCATAGGCAAACCGAGGAATTGCTTTTGTGGGGTTTTCATTGTACCAATATTTTCTATATTTTTATGAAAAATAAACATTTTACTTACTTACTTAATTATTAACAACTTAAGAATTTTACGACTGTTTTATGAACGAACACATAATGGGCATTTCTACGGAAGGGTCTATTTTTTCTCAATTCGGTGCCGAAATTGAAATTAGGCTTTTATGAATATTTTAATAACAAATATTGAACTTTATTCCATCTTGAATCTAATGATGCAATTGGGACCAGATTTGGTGAAGTGGTTTATGAGAAAAGTTAATCACCGAATTGGGCAACCATCGAATTGAGAAAATGAAACACCGAATTGAGAAGCGGCTCAGCGAATTGAGAAAATGAATCACGGAATTGAGAAATAAGCCAGCGAATTTAGAAATGCTGTCAGTTATTATAGAAATAATGCAATGAATGACCAATAATGATGTGGTATGGGCATCTGATGAAGAGGAATGGAAGTCATATTAGATGGTATGTGGTGAGTATGAATGTGCATGGACATAGGGGGTAGGAGACGACCGAAAAAGGTGTGGATTGGATTGCGTGAGGACGGATATGTGTATGAAAGATGTATTAAGATGACGAAAGACAAACAAATGAATATCGTAAAAAATAGGAAACTTTTCCCCACAAAGGGAAGAAAATGATATATTTCATGTCTTGCCTAGGCTTGACCATGTGAGATTACACCTTCCTCACTTCCCTTTGACATGCGTATCAACGCTGGTGGAGGAAATACCCAAGCTAGGTCGAAGTCCCATGTTTTGCTGAATGCATCTATGAAAATAGCACCTTTGTCCCCCACATCTCAGGCCACACAAATCGGAACTACTTTCGAATGAGAAGTTGCGAAAAGGTCTATCTGAAGAATTCCCCGCTTTTTGAATAGAAAGTTCGTCACTCGATCCGACAGATGCCAGTCCGCTAGAGAGGCTGTCGGCAATCTCGTTGAAAACACCTAGAATGTATTAAGCAAAAATTTCTATTCTGTTCCTTTGAGCAAGTTCCAGAAGTTTTGCTACTAGCTCTGTTAAGAGACTGGAACTTAGCTGTGCAGCGATCCAGTTTGATACCCTTGCAAATGTGAGCGGTGCAGTCGATAGGCCGAAAGGTAGGCAAGTAAACTGAAGTTTTCTGTGTTGATGTACTATTGTCAGGAATTTTCTGTGACCTGTCTTTATAACTTTATATCTATTTTAATGTAGCATGGTATTCATCTTGTGGCAAGATAGTATTTCTTCTTTGCTCAATAGCTTCTACCTTGCGACCGCATATATATTGTAGGACATCATCCGATATATTTTTGAAACCTGAGTTTGATCCTAAAAATGTATCCTTAAGATCCTGTTTCAGAGTAGGATGTTTGGTTCAAAGTTCCTTCATAGTATTGCCAAGCGTTTCTCGTTGCAATAACAAGCCGTGTAAAGTCGTCCCGAAACCGGTTTCGTGCTTTATCAAACAATCAGCTGTGGCATTTGACGAGTTAAACTTCTTTAAGCAAGGGTTAACTCAAAAGACCGGAAAGACGAATAACGTATCTGCTTTTATGCTAGTTCACCCAACCTCAAGCACTTGATTCCCTCAAGGATCTTGTTCCTTAGTCATGGAAGCGAAATCAAAATCTTCTACATCTTCTTCAGGTAATAGATCCGGAGCTTTTCAGGTGAATGATTTCGTTGTATCCTCCTCAAGACATCCTTTGTGCGAACGACATTCATCGTCTGAAGTATTATCGAGCCTCTTTAAGATGTTGGAAAGCATGTCCTTCATCTCACTAAAGTTCTGTTTTAATTTATCGACCCTGGACAATTTCTTTGACTTCGATGATGAGGACCGAACTGTAGATAGATCGTCTGTATCTTCACTATCTGCTAGCTCCTTAGACGCATCCTTACGGCTTAAAAGCAGTGGTTTTAATTCAGCGAGTGAAGCCACTATCAGCTCATTTAGAACAGCTGATCCTCTGATCCTTGAACTGATTTAAGGTGTGCCAATTATGAGACCTATACAAAAGGGACATCCCAGTATTTTAATTTTCATATCCCGGTAGGTCTTCTCCGGGAGGGATGTACATTCTGGGCAATATGCTCTTGCAAGCTCGACTGTCGGGAGAGCGAATCTAATTGTGTTCAGAACAAGCGGGTCCAAGTTTGGGCCTAAGAGGTCTTGTCTCGTGTGAGGAATGACTTTCCACTGGAGCCATCCCTCCGGTAAATACGTTCTGGCCAACTGCTTTATTCGCTTTAAATTTTGATTGAATTATTACATCTAATACTAATAATGTTCTCAGAATAATAATAAACTAACCCTATCCCTAACCTACTCCTTCGGGGTAACAGGCGTGATGCCATTTGTTATGTAAACATTATCAAATCTCAATTCGGTGCAAGTAATTCTCAATTCGGTGCCCCATTTTCTAGGGAATTGAGACCCATCGAATTGAGAAAATATCACATTTCATCAATTATCTAGTAAAGTTATCAATTAAATCAATTAATACAAAACATACAGTCAAATATCACCTAAATACTTAATTAATTTAGCACATATATTATTAAATACTTCATAAACAAAATTAATATCTTCCACCGATTTTAGAATTGACCCTACCCCAAAAAAAACGAACGATTTCGACCCTTCGAAAAACTCTCCTCTATGCAGCAGTCCGCCCATCCACACATCTCGGGCACTCGGGCGCACCTGGCTCTCTACGGGAACCGGGTAGTGATGATAGTACTGCGCGTAGGTAGTGATGTAAGTTGACAAAACTTAATTTCACCGAATTGAGACACATGCTGGCTTCAAAATTAAAATATGTTATTGTACTAAAACTAAAAGGTTCACAATAAACACAATTACGTATTTAGCTTTATTAACTATCCCTTGTTCTGTGAACGTTGGAATTATGTTTTGGAAACTAGTAGTTTAGAAGTTATGAAGCAATAACGAGTCAATTCTGGAATGGCTTCACGTCATTTTAAGCCAAATTTTGCCCGTTTTCAAACTTCGGGATTTTTTTTTTGACGCTTTTATAAAACTTTACGGTCTTCTAAATTACTCTCCACGCAGCCAAGAGTACTATAAATACGTGAGTATTTTTTCCAAGTACGTAATTAGATGCTACAGGTACTTTTTTCACTGGAATCACTCAATCGGCTCTTCCCGTAGAAATGCCCTAATAGATCTATGTCAGTATGTTGCTAGGAGATAGCATTATTGAAATATCCGTTAAGCTTAGATTTTGCTACGATGTGCAAAATAATAATTCTAGTTTGAAATCGGTCAAGGCGTGTCACATCATGTCACCAAGAGCTTGTTCTACAAACTTTTAGGCACCTATACAGGAAACCGGAATGTCGAGTTTTTTATTGGCATTTGAAAACGAAATTAAATGGATCGGGAGATGAGTATAAAAGAATTTGTTCACAGGATGTCGACATCAGTTGCTCAACAGGAGTCAGCCGCAAAAACAACCCATCCAACATGAAAGTGGTACGTGTCTTGGAACTATTTAATTTATTTGTTAATTGTCACCTTCATCATCTAGCCATAGCTTCCTAAGCAATTTCCTAGAAAGTACCTAACTCTTTGTTTTATAAAACAGCTAGTCATCCCGTTGCATCCTTTTCATTTGTTTTATACGGCCTCTGTGGTCCAATGGTTGAGCGTTGGACTCACGATCCGGGTCGTGAAAAGTAGATAGTGATCCCCGGATTCGAATCCCGGTGGAGACATATCACTAAAATCATTTTGTGATCCCTATTTGGGTAAGTAGTCGTTTCATGTGGCCTTTGGCGGCTCAATAATGACCCTGACACCAGGGTTGATGAGGTTGGTAATTCACCTCACAACCCACACGATAGAAGATTTGTAAATTAGGAAAGCCTACAATGCCACCTTCATCATCTAGTGGTAGTTTCCTAAGTTATTCCGTAGAAAGTACCTAACTCTTTGACTCTAGATTTATAAAACAGCAGTTAGTCATCCCGTTGCATTATTTTCTTTTGTTTTATAGAATTTATTTTATTTATATTTTACTTTTCATTTGTTGTACAATAATTCATGTTACTTCCCATGTTTAAGTATTTGTTGGTCTTAAATGTCATCACGAATAACGATTCCGGTTCCTCGTTAGTAACATCCTATGATATCCGCATAAAGATGGGTAATATTAGATAAAAATGTCAGCTATTGTTTAGCCAAAAGGTTAAGCTAAATAAATACCATAGGAAATAAACGCAATGGGATTCACGAATGTTAATGTCCTCTCTTTGTATCTTTAGAAGGGTAACACTGTATCTACTTTTCATGATTTTTTAGATTCCGTCGGTTATATATTTTTTTAAATCTATATCGTCATTTCAAAATACTCTTATCTGCTAATACTACAAAGAAAACATACTTTAATTCACGCCTAATACCTACGGGGGTAATCAGAGACTGCGGAATTCCTTTCCTTCAATTCTCACTTAGTTTTCTTAATTTCTCCACAGTAAAGGAAATAAATTGAAAATAGCTAGGTTGATAATATATTAGCGGTATAAGTTTTATATTATTGTATTCGTCGTTGGTTGTCAGTTAAGTGTATGTTGTATGAAATTTATCTATCTTCTTCTTCTTCTATCGTGTGGACTGTGAGGTGAATTACCAACCCCATCAACCCTGGTGTCAGGGTTATTACTGAGCCGCCATAGGCCCCTGACATGACTCATGTAACGACTACATACTTACATCAGTAAGTAATAACCGGGACCAACGGCTTAACGTGCCTTCCGAAGCACGGATCTTTTTACTTTTTGGACAATGAGGTAATCAGCCTGTAATGTCCTAACCAAACTAGGGATCACAAAGTGATTTTTGTGATTTGTCCCCACCGGGATTCGAACCCGGGACCTCTGGATCGTGAGCACAACGTTCAACCACTGGACCACGGAGGCGTTTGTCTGTAGAAAACCTAATAATATGACATTACTCCTCTTTGCAGGTACTAGTCGCCCTCGCCCTTGTGGCTCTCACCGTCGCTGCCCCTCAGGGCTCCGTGGAGCGCGTTCCTCAGATCGTGCGCAGCCAGTTCGAGGCCCAACCCGAAGGCAACTACGTCTTCAAGTAAGTTGACAACTCTATAGAAATACAAACAACAGGCAGAAGGCAAGATGGAAACCACTGCTCTATTATTCCCTAGAAAAGTAGCATGGAGAATGTTACACCGACAAGATCGTGGCTCTTAAATTAGTTATAACGTGATGTTGTATTAAAATCGCTCTTATATTATTTTAAATATCCCTATTGCACTGTAAAAAAAAATACAGAGGCTTATCTAGATAGGCAATTAGCGGCCTTATTTTATAATATAGGAACGGGCCTTAGCCAAGTTGCAAACGTATCCGAAAAGCGACAGAGTAATCGAGTAAATTGTACGGAATTGACATCTTACGTCTCTTTCCCACCTTAGTCTTTTTCTTGTCATTATACCCTTTTGAAATGACTTATTATATAGGGTATAAGTGTATACTTATAGGGTATAAGTGTATACTTATATACACTATCGGGGAGTATCCCCGAGCAAACTACCTATACAGGTATAATCTTAGTTTGCATACTCCTTTCTCACAACCTTATACGTCCGGGTCCAAACTCTTATACGGGTTTTCAAAAAAAAAAAAAAAAACAGTCGAGGTAATGTAAGTAGTGCACAGCATAATGTAAGAACGGTGATAACTGTAGTAAAAGTTACAACAAATAACAAAATCTACAAACCAAGCCCTAAACATCAAAAGGGTGTTAAATCTTAAAAGCATTTCAATACACATCATCTCCATTATCCCGTTTTTACAGGGTCCGCTTACCTAACCTGAAGTTATGACAGGTCCGGTTATTTACAGAACCGACTGTCATACGCTAAAAAAATATTTCACATATTTTTTTACCTCTTAAAATATCATCACCTTTTAAGTTTTTAAAGACAAGCGCATTTTTAAATGTGTCTAGATAGACATTTTATTTAGTAGTTATTTAACTAATGAATTTAAAAGATTGATGGTCAACCTCGATTTCTGCAAAAGTCACGATATTCCTACAAATTCTGTTAAATATTCCATTAAAAATATATAGGTAATATTAATTATGCATCTTATATCTAAATATTTTTCTTTGATTATTGGATTGGGGGAGAATAAAAAACATAGAATGTGTTCAGCTGTATATTTTCCCGATTGAGTCCAGTATATTGGCGATTACTTTCACCATACGGTTCGTCTTGGGCATTTCTTATCTTTGTCTTATAATGTGGTACTCTCCATTTTATTAGGAATTACGGGCCTGAGTTTACGTATGTATAAACATAAAACATAATCAACCATTATGTACTTACCTATAAAACATAATGTGCATAACACAGATACAACACACAGAAAGCTCGGTTCAGTGTGGGTACTTCGTTGGTTCATTTTGCGATGGATGTATAGGATATAGTCATGAGCTTATGTTATGTGTGTCAAAGTTCATTGTGTGTTATGTGTTGTGATATATGTATAAAATATTATTTTATTTTCTGTAGCTTCGAGACCGACAACGGCATCCAGCGCCAAGAGACCGGTGAGCTGAAGCAGGTGGCTGATGAGGACAACAAGCCCCAGAACGTGGTGGTGGTCCGCGGCTCCTACACCTACACCGACACCGAGGGCAAGCCCCAGACCGTCAACTACGTCGCCGACGAGACCGGCTACCACGCTGAGGGAGACATCATCCCCAAGGCCCAGGCCAGGCGATAAGCTCTGACGACCACATATGACCACACGACCACCAAAAGACCTACGGTCTACGGCGATGAACGCTAACTACTATGTTTCACACGCTACAATTCAGTTTAATAGGTTTTTATTTTAGTTCGATTGTTTTGTTTGTTTTTACAGGATTTTTGTAAATAAATGTCACTGTAAATAATTAATTATATCTTTTCTTTCTACCCATTATACTTGAATAGTTTATTGTATACATAAATACCTACAAAAGTTCGTGACCCTGGTAAGGCAAAGGTAACCTGAGTTTAAGGTACCATGAATACTTGCAGCTACTCTAGTATTGCTGTGGCATTATAATGTCCTAATATAAAGACTAAGATAGAGACCATAGGTCTAAAAAGGCTACATTGAATCAATTCAATTTAAAAAGCAATATTTCACTTTGACATTTAAACATATTAATAAAAGTGCGCAATGTTAACAAATGTCAAATAGCAATATTGCTTTTTAGATGAATTGCTTCAATGCGGCGCTTTTAACCCCCCAGGTACCATCCCGTCTATTAATTAATTCATCAACGTCCGTTTGTAATTCCTATCGACGAAAGCGAAAGTACCGGTTTTTAGAAAATTGGTACTTATAAGTTTCGTCATTGGTATCTCAATATTTTAATTGTACCAACCCAATAAAGCTCTACATATAAGTAATCTCATAGAGTTCAACTACATCTCCGGGACAATAACCAGCATTTACATGCTGGTATACAAATTTTCTTTTTTGTACCTGCCCACATGGTAACGAATTGAACAATAACATAATTATAATCGCACTATCATATTTTGTTTCGAAAACCTTGAATATTTTTAACATCTTTACAATTCTTTACCTAAAATATCACGTAAGTAAGTATTTTAAACATTAGTAACCGTCGAGTTAATAAACCTGTAGTTAGATGCATATTTTTATTATCAAACTTAATATTTGATGTCACCAAAGTCGCACCTTGGCCCATTCGGCGTTATACCGACGTTATAGGATTTTATATTGTCACAAATTATTTAGTAAATGTTCGTGAACAAAACCTTCAAATTACTGCGTGATCACATGTGCACACACACAGACACGTTCGCAATAGAGACTGGGCGTGCACACACGCAAACATTTGCGATCATCGATGACCGAATCCGGGGAGCCGAAATATCGACATCGTGTATTTGCTGGCGTTTGACATTACGTTAGATTGCCGGGAGAAATGTATAAAAGATTTTGTCACGATCGTTTGGGCATCAGTCGCTCATCAGCAGTTATCTGGTAGCCATCGAACCAAACTTAACCAATCAAACATGAAACTGGTATGTGAAGGTTTTTACCATCATGTTTATTATACAGTCAGTAAAGTTGTGTGAACGGTATTGCTAGTTTGTTTGTAGCCTGGTATAATGTGGTTGTGCGTTTGCGCAGGTAATCGTCGCCCTCGCCCTCGTGGCCGTCGCCTTCGCCGCCCCCCAGGGCCAGCCCGCCGAGCCCATCAAGATCCTCCGCTCCGAGTTCGACCAGCAGCCTGAGGGCGCTTACGTCTTCAGGTACTTATATGTATTTATATTTATTTCCAATATTTATATTTAGAGTACTTATAAGTAATATTTTCTAAAAAAAATGCAGTGTGCTCTTTTAAGTTTGGTTTCGTAAACCTTACAGAGCTTGAAATTAAATTCATGCAACAAGCAAATTTCAACAAACTGTGAAATAAAAACATTATTTTCCAGCTTCGAGACTGAGAACGGAATCTCCCGTAATGAGAACGGTGAGGTCAAGGAGGTGCCCGGTGAGGACAACAAGCCCCAACAAGTGGTGGTCGTCCGCGGCTCCTACACCTACACCGACCCTGAGGGCAAGCCCCAGACCATCAACTACTACGCTGATGAGACCGGCTTCCACGCGGAGGGTGACGCCGTCCCCAAGGCCCCCGCCCGCAGATAAGCAGCCCCACTGGACGCCGGTAAACCATCGACTGCCACAACACTCGGTGGTTCATCAGCTATCTGTAGTATAATAAAAATGTTGCCATAACCAGGGGCGCGACGCGGCATCCGTCGCCACCCCTATTGTTGCTCGTTATTATTTGATGCTCACTGCCATAATTTTTGTACATTTTTGTTATGTTTTGATATGTGATTTAAAAGATCAATAAACCATTTTTAAAATTATGCATGTATTTTTGTATGTTTCTCCTTTTCTATGACGTGAATAAGTTGGGTATAATTTTAGGATAGGTTTTGAATTTTATAATCAGTTTTATTTCTTTTATGTCGTTAAATTACACGTAAAAATATATGGAATTCTTGATAGTAATAGCCGCTGCTAAAATTAATAATACTTACTAATAAACATAATCTAAAGTCAAGTACATATATCAAACGATTTGTCATCACAATATTTAAGCAGATATAACATTTGAAAAATGAATGTTTCTGTATGTTAAAATGTTTTTTTGAGTTCTAGTTAACTTAATGAACATAAGGTAGTTTTTGTTATTCCAATTTTAAAAACAACCAAACATAAATCTGGGACTCAACCATCATCATACTATATGTAAAGAGAAGTTAGAGTTACATAATTGTATTGACAATAATGTAAGATATTATATTTTATTCGAAGCAATATGATCCTATTAGATACGCGTCACACGGTATTTTATACGAATATATTACTGTGAAGATATTAGCGTTGCAAATACCAATAGGTCAGGATAGTGTACGAAACAATCAATCATATATTTTTCCATATCTCTAAAATATTTATTGCATAATTTGTAGTTATATAATTCAACTGTTCCTCTTCAGTGGATTACTGCGTATGTTGACCGTGAGAACAGTGATTCAACCGATACTTCATCTACAAAAATACACGTAAAATTAAAAGCATGTAGTATTTCATTAATCTTAATAACAGACAAATCTGACAATATCAACAATTTATAGCTATTTTATGCTAACCGTTCTGAAATTGGACTCTTAAGGATATGAGGTTGAAGTCAGACCGCTCATTTAATACAAATAATTTTAGTTTAGAACTGACAAGATTTATATCACATTTTTTGTTATATAACGAATATTGAAGGCTGTTTACGATATCAGTTTAAAATAATAACACTGGTCGAAAATGTACAAAGTTCACTGAGTTAAAACTGTGGATAATTGGACATAATTCATTAAGCGTGGAACTAAAAGCGTATCTAATCTGATATTACTAAAGTTGCACGTACTTGGATACAAATTATTATTATTTTTATAAGTTTACTCTATCTTTGAATAATCAACATTATAATAGGGTAGTTTCCAATTAGTCAAATCAGATACTTATTACTAAACGTCAAACACGAAACGACCATGGAATTTGTATGAAAAAGTAACCTAGGACGACGCGTCGTAGTAAAACGCGACAAAATGTCAAAAAGCGAAAAAAAATGGAACAAGAAAACGTTTTCTGTCAGCTCTTGTCTTTATTTAGTAATCAAAATTTCATCGGACTGACAAAATTGGCTGAGGATCCAAATGTTTTAGAACCCATTGTATTATTTTAGATTTGATTTAAATAAAAACGTTTATCTGTCCACGTTTATTGAAGTTTCAGACAAGTAGCTAATACCATTTGGGGCAAAACAATAAGTCACGTCAAAAAAAAATCAGTTTATAGAAGTGAATGAAGAGATCATATGTTAGATGTCTACCATAATAGGCGAATTATTGGCCATAAATAGGTCATTGACCTCTCATTTTATATCACAACTACATGCTTGCTGCACACACAGCCGACAAATCAGAGCAAGCAATATTCCCAACGTGTGCATTAAGCCTAAAGGTGATTTAAGAATCTTTCAGTGACTTAGTTCATACTTTGCCTACTCCAGTATTGTTGTTGTCTTGTATGGGTTGTGAGACCAATGACCACCTCATGGCCCTGGACTACTGAGTGACTATTGAGCTGCTTTAGGCTATGCATTACTTAAGTAAGTAGTAGCCGGGACAGACAGATTCACGTGCAGTATTTAAAAAAAAATATGTTTATGTATGTACTGATTCAAAAAGAGTAACAACATTTAAATACTAAGTAGGATAAGGTGGTTAGTTAGTGCAGTCGTTTTTGGCGGATGAGACGTTCCTTATGTAAAATTAACGATTCAAAGTGTAACTATGTTACCTATTGAATAAAGATATTTTTGAATTTGAATTTGAATTGAATTTAGCATATTAATTACTTCTATATGAGATACGTACATCAATTAGATTATACATTTTTTATTATTATTTTGAAACGGGCTTACCCGTGTGTAACCAATTTTAAGATAAGTATGGTAACCGTATAATTCTTGAAATAACACAATTATGCATATTATGAGACACGAGGATTTATCATTACTGCAAGATTAAATAATACTTTTCAAAGTGATTGCATCTTTTTAATGAAATATTTGGAATAGTTCTTAAAGATATGTTAACCTATGGCCACAATCTAACCTGATGGTAAGAAGGGAAGAAGGAAAGATGTGACTTAAGATTGTTGCTTACGTAGTAAATGTCTATTCACTGTCGTTTTGAAGAATAATAATAAGGCAAGGAGATAGCAGTGGGGCGAGGTACTAATACGAAGTTGGTCAACTCGGGTCCGTACCTACGTACACCAGAACCTCAAACCTCTTCCTCTAACAGCTACTCCAGACATGCCGGAACACGAGTTTCGTCCCTTGGCGGCAAGACTTTGTGGTGGTGATAACCATCCTCGGCCAAAGCCTACCACCGGTAAATGTGTTTCTCGATTAGCACCACCAAGGGGTCAAGTGTATAGAATCTCGAGGGTAAGTATTACGGACGTGAGCTACTCCAACCTATGAACCTAATTGAAAGACTGAATATAAAATTAAAGAAAAGGGAAAGAAAGAAAATAATTTATTATTAGCACGCGTGACCTTTCTATACAAAAAACTATTAATGAAGAGATCCCGTTGATGTCTTTTATAAGAAGGTATTTTTTTCCTCTGGCTTCCGCAGTTAGCTATGCGCCAATGACAAATCTTGAGTGATTTTGATCTTCAAACATCTTCGTCGTCAATAATAATTATGATAATATGACTCTTTATGACTTTTTATTATGGTGCAGCAATTAAAAACGGGAAATCTTTTCAGTAATAAAATATACCAATATGACGGCCTTATTCAGCGTTGATATGACGTTCAGACATGTCTTGTTTTGTTCTTATTTCATGTTTTATAGCAATAAACTTTTTTGGGAAGGTTTTTTTAGAATACTCATTATATTTTTTTAAATATTCTATAAATAAACAAGTAGCGACGTCCAGTTTGAAGGCTTCAATTGACTAAGACAAACATCTCAATATCTGGTAGCTGTGCTGAGCTTAGTATAAATTATACAACATATAATCCCAGATTTCAAGATACCTCTCATTAACTGGTTCACAAAAAGTCAATCACATATAAAACGAGTACATAATGATATTCTTAAAAAAAGACAAATTATAATTACGTCGGATAATTGACAAAGAGATGCATATCTCAGTTGTTATGTGTTCGAGCTTAATGAAAACACAGTTTTCGACCTTCTTTTAATGAATTATGATTGGTTGCATGGCTTACCCGCTCGTGTATTTTATTTGGGTTTTGTATGGAATCATTGTTTTAATGACAGTTACTTTACACAAACTGTGTGTTCTGAAATAATGGTGCGTACATTCCGTAACTACGAGTTACCAAATGATTAGATATAATAACTCTTTTTTGTGTATGAATGGGAATGCGAAAATTTTATCCTGCTTTGTTTGTATTTTTTAGTATCAATTATTATTTTTAGGGTTCTGCACATTAAAAGGAAAGCTAAAGCTGCTTATGTCAACACTACCATGAGATACGGTGTTTAAGTTTGTAAAAGGTTAAACTCATTATCATATAATTAGTCCGTAAGACGATCGCTAGATGGCGCTGTACCGAATTAAAACGCGGTATCGAGATGTTCATAAGGAACTTATATTTTAGATTTAATGACCAATAAATTTTGTCTGATTTACCGAAACATTGGTTTTCATTTTGGTTATATCCAAAACCTTTTTTGGGACTTGTTCATGGTCCTTCGATTGCCGGTGTAGGCTTTCGGGGTAGACAGTGCACTGTCCAACTGCGCCGACGAGGTGGTGGTTTGCTGCCTATGGTGCGGGTACAGGCGAATGCCTGTTTGAAGAAGTAGCTAGGGGAGCTACTGGGTCACGGAGAAGCGGCGGAGGGGGGCCCCCCGCGGTACCCCCAAGTGCAGCACAAGTTTCGACGTCACAGCTAGTTCGAGTCATCACCAGTGCGTCTTCGTGGGAGTGTGGCTTGGCGTCACAGATACGTCATCGCTTGGGACGGATGACGGTGGGGCGGGAATGCCCAAAAGTGAATAAAGTGCATATATGTGTGAGTGAACAGTGCTATAGTGGTAACAAACTGGACAAAACTGTAAGTACAATTTGCGACCTTATATCTTAGAAGATCCGAACTTTAACTTCAAATTACTAGTGCATGGACTTAGAATAATTTTGCAAAAAGTGTTCCGACGGGGAACCTATGCCGGTTTGCGATTCGAGTGAAGTGCTAAACACTTAGAAAAATTTGGACATTTTTGAACTGGACTTGGAATATTTTTGTTCAACTTCGACTTTAAAAATTTTATGGACTTGTAATTTTTCAACATTTTGTGTTACTTTAAGTTCTCATTACTCTATTGTGTAAGCTCGAGAGTACTTATCAACTTGAAAAAGAAATTAGTCAGTAGTAAGAATTGTAATTAATTCACTAGTAATATTATTTTGTATTAATTGGTGTTATATACATAACTTACAATGGCAGAAAAATATTATGAGGTGCAAGAAAACATTGCGGAAACTACACTTCTCATCAAAAAAATCGAAACACCTTGCAAGTTTACGTTTTGTCAGGATTATCAGAAAAATGTGTACATTTAGGAATAAATGTTAAATGTCGTTTAATAGTGAGTAATATGAGCTTATCAAATCTTAATGTTAATGTTCTAAATTTAAATGAATTTTTCATAGGTTTCGTATTTTGTTAAATGAGTCATTTTTATTCCGTATGGAGTATAAAGGAAATGGATAAAACAACACACGTAAATGAAAAAAAAAGCTAAAAAACGTTTATTTAATAACTTGTATTCCCTCCCCGAGCTCTAATTACTGCTTCCATATGGTTCTTCATCGATCGGATGAGAGTCACGATCACATGCTGTGGTATATTGTCCCATTCCTCTTGGATTGCATCTTGCAGCTGGCTAAGTGTTTCTGGGGCAGGATCTCTTGCTCGAATTCGTTTCTTTAATTCATCCCACAGATGTTCAATGGGATTCATGTCCGGGCTTCTTGCTGGCCATTCCATAATAGAGATATCGACTTCGTTAAGATAATCTCGTACGACGCCCGCGGTGTGAGCCCTAGCATTGTCGTGCATGAATATGAAGCCGTTGCCAATAAAATGTGCATAGGGCATCACATGAGGCTCGAGACACTCTTCGACGTACCGATGACAGTTTAGTGCAGGCAGACGTGGCCCAGACACGAAAGCAAGCTCTGTCTTACCGTCGGCGCTGATTCCTCCCCAAACCGTCCACGAACCGCCACCATAGCTGACCTTTTCTTCAATGCAGCATTGTGCATAGCGTTCTCCGTCTCTTCTGTAGACCTTGTTCCTTCCGTCGTTACCATACAGCATAATTTTACACTCATCAGAAAAGAGAACTTTGCTCCACTGTAGGTATGACCAATTTAGGTGCTCACGTGCAAAGTTAAGTCGCGCTCTTCGATGGTCTGCAGTTAATTTCGGCCCATTTGCTGGCTTATGCGGTACCAGTCCACGATCCTTCAACCTTCTTCTAATTGTAGAGTCACTTACAGCCACCCTTCGTACAACACGAAGCCGCTGCTGCAGTTGAAAAGCGTTAAGGCGTCGATTTCTTAAAGAAGTTGTTACAATAAATCGATCATCTCGCTCAGAAGTGACTCGATTCCTGCCAGATCCTGAACGGCGCGTGAACAAACCAGTCTCCCGATAACGTTTATAGTCTCTATGAACAGATGACAGGCTTAGATGCAGTCTTGCAGCCACAACACGCTGACTAAGGCCAGAATCCAGCAATGCCACAACTTGGGCGGCTTCTGTGGGCGAGGTATCCATACGTTTTAGAAAAAAAACCTTTTTTCAGACGTCCCAAAGTCACAGTATTGTAATAAAAAACAAAAAGTTTAAGGATAGGCGCCAATTTTTAGTTTTTAAACGCTAAATGTACTCCAACCCTAAACACACATTTGTCTCAAAACAGTGATTCATTTCGTTTATAAGATAAACAAATGAAATTCTAATTTTGAATTTAGAATTTTCGCTTATTACTGTAATGGCCAAACTGCCAGCTATACATTTATGTATTTTTTTTCATCGTACGAATTCTTTTTTGTGTTAAATTCGGACAGAAACAATGAAAACGGAAGTGTTTCGATTTTTTTGATGAGAAGTGTATTACAAAGGCTCAAATTAATTTTAAAAAGGCTCCTAAAGATAGAATTACTCTCAGTTATATTGAAACACGTTTAGACAATTTAGATCAACATTGGAAGATTTTTGGTAGTAATCATAGAAAAGTTGTGTATGAAATATCACGTGAGGAATTAATTAGTTCAACTTACTATAAAAATGATACTTATGGAAAGGTTGAGGAACTTTATATCGAATATAAGTCACAGTTGAAGGATAAATTCGCAGAATTGAAACCCGCGGACAAATGTGCAAGTAGCTCAAGTGGTAGTAGCAATAATGATCAGGGAAGTGATAAAAAATCAAATGTACAATTGCCAAAAATTACAATCCCTAAGTTTTCGGGAAATTATTCTGAGTGGGCAAGTTTTAGAGATTTGTTTACTTCACTGATCCATGCTAACACTAATATTGACAACGTTCAAAAATTACATTACTTAAAAAGTTCTGTCACAGGTGAGGCAGAACAATTGTTACGTCACATCCCATGCACTGCAGATAATTATAAAAATTGTTGGGCTCAATTAGAAAATAGATACAATAACAAAAAACATTTGGCAACCAACATTTTAAAGAAGTTAGTAAATCAAAAATCTATCACTACAGAATCCTCTGTTGCTATTAGACATTTACTTGATTGCACTCAGGAGTGTTTGTTAGCACTAGAGAATATCGGTGTTAAAACAAAATCATGGGATATGATAATAATATTTTTGATAGGACAAAAACTAGATGCTGAATCCCGTAAGTTATGGGAACAAAAAAATTGTACTTCAACTCAAGAATTGCCAACCCTTGCCGCATTTTTTGATTTTTTAGAAACCAGGTTCCGGTCTTTGGAGTTCTTGGATGATTCCAATCCGGGAACGTTGAAGACTCGGAAACTGGAAAAGCTGGGTTATTCGCACGTTGTCGCCACTGTGGCGTCGTGCTCATTTTGTTCAGACAACCACAAATTGTGCAACTGCAAGAAATTTGCAAAGGAGGATATAGACGCGAGACGTGAATTTGTCCAAACTCACCGTTTATGTTTTAATTGCTTGTCCCCCGGTCACTCAGTTTATCAGTGTAGATTGTCTACCAAATGCCGAATTTGTAAGAAAAAGCACCACACATTGCTTCATCCCAAAGGTTTCAAACCAACCAACGACCAAGGTAAGTCAGACCAACCTAGTCAGTCGGTAGAGGATAGGGTAGTTGTTGCTACCACAACTGAAATCCCTTCGTCCACGACACCTGATGAAAATTCAAACCATCAAGTGTTCACAACTTGTTTTTCAAATCATAGCAGTCAGGTACTCTTAGCTACCGCTCTAGTCCGGGTGGAGTCCCAGAAAAACAAGACCAGTTTTGTGTTAAGAGCATTGCTAGACCAGGGCTCGCAAGCCTCATTCGTGACAGAGGCTGCAGTCCAGTTACTGAACCTCAGAAAGGTACCTGGGGCCAGTATTGTTTCAGGTTTGGGCGGCGACCAGGGTGCGACGATAGCTTCAAAGTCCACCGTGTTGATTAAGATTCAGTCTCGCCTTGACCCCAGCTTTAACATCACAGTTAAAGCTCATGTGCTCAGCAAGCTCACCACTGTACTACCAAGTAGAAAGATAGTTATAGACGTGTTACCAAAACTCCAGTCTACGGAGCTAGCAGACCCTTCGTTCGGTACGCCGAACAAGGTCGACTTGTTATTAGGTGCCGAAGTGTATAGTCAGATTTTGTTAGTAGGGTTGATCAGGAGTCCGTCAAGCTCTGTAATTGCACAAAAAACCAAGCTTGGTTGGATTCTTTCTGGCAGACTATACGAATCACCTGTAAATGACAGTCACATTAACACTTTTCACAATGCTGTGACCAGCATGCATTTAGCTCAATCTGAGGATAGCGAGCTACTAAAAAGATTTTGGGAAATCGAGTCAGAGCCTATCTCCAGCAAAGTCAAACATTTGACTCCTGAAGAAAAGCGATGCGAAGATCTCTTCGCTCACACTACCACTAGAGATGACTCTGGCCGATATGTAGTCCGGTTACCATTTATTAGAGACGACCCTCTCTGCATACATGGTGGCTCTAGAGACATTGCGATGAAGCGATTTCTCCAGTTGGAAAAACGCCTTTCAAAGGATCCGGTGCTTCAAACGGAGTACTCAAGAGTCATAGACGAATATCTTCGTCTAGGGCACATGGAAGTAGTTCCTTTGTCTGAAATAGACAAACCAGAGGTTATGTATTTGCCTCACCATGCAGTAGTACGTCCAGATAAAGACACCACCAAAGTTCGTGTGGTATTCGACGCGTCATGTGTAGGTACAAACGGTGTGTCGCTAAACCAAGAGCTGATGGTCGGTCCATCTCTTCAGCCTGATCTTAGGCATTTAGTCATGCGGTGGCGCAGTTACCCTATTTCACTTGTCTCAGACATTGTCAAAATGTATAGACAAGTGAAAGTGGCGGAGGAGGACGTGGACTACCAACGAATCCTATGGCGAGAAAATCCGGATGCTGATTTACAGCATCTTCGACTTATGAGAGTCACGTTCGGAACTTCTTCAGCGCCATACTTAGCTGTACGTGCATTGCAGCAAGTGGCCCACGACGAAGGTGCGCAGTTTCCACTGGCTGCACCCAGAGTCATTCATGATTTTTACATGGACGACCTCATGACAGGTTGCCATTCAATTGAAGAAGGTCTTCAAATTTACGAGCAAATCACTGAAATGCTCAGTCGTGGCGGCTTTCCGCTTCAAAAGTGGTCTAGCAATAGTACTGAATTGCTAGAGCTAATCAAAGACGAAAGTAAGGATACAGAACAGAACATAGAACTGAAGACTGATGAAACCATAAAAATACTTGGTCTCATATGGGATCGTAAGGCAGATGAATTCCGCTGCACCGTGAAGCTTCCCCCAGTGGGAGATACTGTAACAAAGCGACGAGTGATATCAGATATAGCTCGGTTGTTTGACCCTTTGGGGTGGATGGCTCCAGTTATTACAACAGCGAAGGTTTTCATTCAACGCTTATGGCTGTCGGGTATTGAATGGGATAGTGAGCTGCCAGCTCCATTGCTCAAAGATTGGCTAGTCTTCCGCTCTGACTTAGGAAAACTTGCTGAAGTGCGCATACCGAGATGGATCAACGCAAATAAAGAAGACAAAAGTCTGGAGCTTCACGGATTTGCAGACGCTTCAAACGTCGCCTACGCGGCGGTCGTTTATGCTCGCATTACTGATCAGAATGATGATGTTCATGTTCGCTTAATCACGTCTAAGACGAGGGTTGCGCCTGTTAAACAGGTTTCAATTCCCCGTCTCGAGTTGTGCGGTGCAACTCTATTGGCTAAACTTCTGATTGAGGTAGCAGAGATTTTGAGTGTACCTAAGCCGCAACTACACGCTTGGACGGATCCGTCTATAGTTTTAGCGTGGCTCCGAAGCCACCCCAGCCGATGGAAAACATTTATAGCGAATAGGTGCTCAGAAATATTAACCAATATGGAAGGAAACCAATGGTCACATGTGGCGTCTAAGGAGAACCCTGCTGACTGCGCCTCACGGGGTCTTCACCCCGCAGAATTGATTCACCACGAGCTCTGGAACCGCGGACCGGAATGGTTACACCTGAAAAACATAAAGTACGAACAAGAAAAAGTCACTGATACTAACCTAGAAGAAAGAAAAGTAAAGGAAAAATGTTATACGGTTACCTGTAACGTTGACGATGACCTGTTAGCTCGTTTCTCGTCGTTGAAGAAACTGCTCCGGGTCACAGCGTTCTGTAGAAGAGTACTGCAGTGGAAGAAATCTGAAAAGAAAAAACCTAGAAAAGGATTAACAGTGGAAGAATTGGATAAAGCACTACTTACATGTATTAAACTGAGTCAGAGGAAAGGTTTTAAGGAAGATATAGAAAGTCTAGAAAGGACAGGAAAAATAAAAAAAGGAAGCAAACTTACCTCACTGAATCCATTTTTGGATTCCAATCAAGTGCTGAGAGTAGGTGGAAGATTGCAGAATGCTCAACTCCATGAGGATATGAAACATCCTGCAATTATTCCACAGAAATCGCATTTCACGCATCTCTTAGTAACCGAGGCTCACACCAAAACGTTACACGGTGGTCCTCAACTCATGCTCAATTACTTGAGAACCAAGTATTGGGTGATCGGAGCAAAAGCTACTGTCCGTCAGTTTGTGAGAAGATGTGTGAGTTGCATTCGCTACTCAAGTCAAACCAACCATCCGATGATGGGTCAACTTCCCGAATCGCGAGTTACTGCTCATAAACCCTTCCGTAAAAGTGGTGTGGATTATGCAGGTCCGATTAACATTCGCACGACCAAGGGCCGCGGACATCGCTCCACAAAAGGATACATATGCCTTTTTGTCTGCATGGCCACAAGAGCAATACATTTGGAAGCGGTCAGTGACATGACTTCACAGGGCTTTTTAGCGGCGTTCAAACGCTTTGTAGCAAGAAGAGGTCATGTCTCTGACCTTTGGAGTGACAATGGAACTAACTTCGTTGGTGGAGCCAGAGAACTCCAAGAGCTACTCGACGTAGAGAAATCTCACGTCGCAACAGAGATAGCTGACTGGTTAGTTTCCAACGGTACAACTTGGCATTTTATCCCTCCCCGTGCTCCAAACTTTGGAGGACTGTGGGAAGCGGGTATAAAGTCGACCAAACACCACCTAAAACGGGTTATAGGAGAGAGTACACTCACCTTTGAGGAAATCACCACGGTGTTGTCTCAGGTCGAGGCATGCCTTAATTCGAGGCCTATATCACAGCTCTCAACCAACCCTGAAGATCCCTTCCCACTGACCCCAGGTCATTTCCTGGTGGGGGAACCTTTGGTGTTAGCACCGGATGCGAATTATGAGGATTCCAACTTAAGCGGCTTGTCCAGATGGAATATTACGCAAAAAATGGTTCAGAATTTCTGGCGTAGATGGTCCCAGGAGTATCTCACTCTATTACAGCACAGGTATAAATGGGTTAACCATGTTCCAGAGCCTGGGATTGGAGACGTTGTCTTAGTGAAGGAGGAAGATCTACCTCCAGCTAAGTGGCTGTTTGGAGTAGTAAAACATAAACACCCCGGTTTGGACAATATTACACGCGTTGTTACGCTTAAATATAAAGGCAATAATATTAAAAGACCTGTGTCAAAACTAATTGTATTACCATTAAGTCACACCTAGTTGTTTTAAAGGTTAACCATCTTATATGGTATGATTATTTAATTTTATTTTATTGTTTTGGCGTATTTTTTTGGCACACACTTTTGTTTATTTTTAGTCACTTTGTTTATTTGTAGACACTTGTTTATTTTTAGTCACTTTGTTTATTTGCAAACACTTTTGTTTATTTTTAGTCACTTTTGTTTATTTTTTGTCATTTTTGTTTATTTTTACTAATGTTAATTTACTTATACCAAGGTTAATTTAGTTTACTTTTCTTGTTGCTTAAGGTCATTGTATACCAACATTTAGTTGAAACTTAGAATTATTGTTACAAGTTAAGATTCTTTAATGGATTCGGTCCATGGGGGCCGGAATGTTTAAGTTTGTAAAAGGTTAAACTCATTATCATATAATTAGTCCGTAAGACGATCGCTAGATGGCGCTGTACCGAATTAAAACGCGGTATCGAGATGTTCATAAGGAACTTATATTTTAGATTTAATGACCAATAAATTTTGTCTGATTTACCGAAACATTGGTTTTCATTTTGGTTATATCCAAAACCTTTTTTGGGACTTGTTCATACGGCATTCTGTATATGACTAAATACACTGCATAGGATATATTTTTTTATAACCTGTAGAGCATTTCCTGTTCACCATTTAGGATCATAGACAGTTTGAAACTATTCAAGAAATATAGGTACGTCTTTACTAAAAACTGATTTACTTTCAATTCTTGAATCAAAAGCTCGTGGTTCGTGTTTAAATTCAAAAAAATCAAAAATTCAAAAATATCTTTATTCAGTAGGTAACATAGTTACACTTTGAATCGTCAATTTTTACATAACGAACGTCTCATTAAATTAAGTACTTAATTAGCTGTTTATTTAGGGTTCAGATTCAATGTTTCCTAATGATTGGAATATTGTATCTAATGCCGTTATTATACCTGCGTAGCATGGCTAGCGATACTTGGTTCATAATATCATAATGTCATTTTCCAAAAAAGGGGCCTGTGCCGAGGTTTTACTTGCAGCTTCATTTCCCCGGCTATACAAGTTGTGAGAAGCTGCAGTAGTTTTAGGCGAGAGAGATCTGTGTTATGTAAAAAATGACGTTTAATTGTGATACCTACTAAATAAAGATATTTTTGAATTTTGAATGTGCTGTGGGTAGTTTTAACAAGTGATGCATTGCACTTTCGAAGTCTGACTACGGTAGGGCTGATGAAGAAGTATGTTGTAGATGATGATGTTGTGATGGATAGGGAATTGTTATTGAAATATGAAACGCAATAGGGAGAGGGCGAGGGAGGGGTGGGGGAGACCTTTCCCCAGTAGTGTGACACTTTAGGACGAAAAAAAAGAGGCAGTAAGTGGATTCATTGCACAGCAAAGAACAGAAACAATCAACTAATCAAGTGAATTTCCCGCTCACCTGATATTTGGTGACCACGGACAGTAGCAGCGTTTGTCGTGTAGGTATTTGCTACTGGTGATTATGTCTGTGATGAAAACATGTTCACTTAATAAATCTAAACAAACCCCTCATTTGTGTGTCAGTCAGTAATCGTTGAAACCAGATAATAACTCAATGTCTGAAGCAGAGCAAAATAAGGGTACCTGTTTTGTAATAACCAAATTGTAAGTAATAGACCACCTTGGGATATTTGTGCAACTTATGAGTGGATAATAGAATACCATGTAGCGGGCTCGTAACATTTACTGTAATTTCGGGTTGAAATTAGTAAATGCTCTGGCTTACCGTGCTCGTGTTCAACAAGCTCAACAGAATACTCTAAGTATAACTCGGTTAATAACAGCTGGTAGATAGAAGGGACGTGTGTGAACCTCACGTTCGAGCGATGGCATAACAAAAAATATCAGCACAAAGCAACCCTGCTGCCTATAAATGGAATATTTGGATCTCACGCCAAACAGTAGCACTTTGAGAACACCGTGTGCAGTTGGATTTAACAAAATAATTAAGGTAAAAATGTTAATCATGAGTGCCTGAGTGTGACGACATAGCATTGTGCGAACTTAAGACAAGTGCGTGTTTTTGGTGGAATCATATCGATAGGAATGCACATTGTAGTTAAGGGGACTTGGTGAACCAATTTACTTGACTTTTGGAAAAATAAATCTCTTGTGATAAAATAATAATTTACTAAACGTTAGGTACTTACTTACGAAAACAGAAAGCTCGGTGAAGCATGGGTACATCCGACTAGTCCAATTGGGAGTATAGACATGAGCTTATGTTATAATTATGTTACTTATTGTTGGATATTTTCCAATCTTTATATATCATATATGATCCTTCAAATTCACTTAAAATTTCAGTCTCATAAAGTCATCAAGTATTATCTTGACAGTCGTTGAAACGGGTAACAATTAGCGCCGACAGGTATGGCAGCTTGTTTACGTTCTTATCTTCCTATCTATAAACATTAATTTACCTCTATTAAAACATTTACCGTAGTTTTTTAAAGTTTATGTCGAGTAGTTTATGTGTAGTATTAAAGTTACTTATTATAAATATTAAAGACAATTATCTCGAAAAAACACCTTAACTTATTTTGCAAATAGACTATTATTAGACACTTGAATATTTTGACAAAAAATATGTACCTATGTATATTATAAACTAAAAATAAATGTAGATTTATTAGACAAGGCGCAATCAGGAAATGATGGATCATTAATAAATGTCGTCACTGATCGATCTCCCGCAGTTTTTTATTATTATACATAAAATTAATATTCGAAAGACAACTGACAGCCACTGTAATATTGGAGTGTTTTTGTATTGGCGTCCCAAGATATTTATCATAAACTGTAGGTATATAGTGGCACAGGTACACTACGGACGTTTGTACAGTTATGAGCAATGTAATGTACCCACTAGGACTCTGTCGCACTAACATATTTGAAATTTAGTGAGACTTCCAGTTCAATTTGTCAAAAAAGTTAATGTGACATGGTACCAAAGTGTATACATATTAATGCTCGTGACCGTACCTTATTATTTATAGGTATAAGTAAGTGAGTAAAATGTTTATTTTTCATATTTTTTTTCTGTAGCCTAGTTAGTGTCCCACCGCTGGGCCTCCCCCTTCTTTCTCCAACTCTCCCTTCATTTTTCATATTAATACAAAAAAATATTGGTACAATAAAAACCCCACAAAACCAATTCCTCGGTTTGCTTGTGGGAGTGGAGTTGGCTTAAAGATATTTTGTTTTAAAATACTTACGGTTCACCTATAGCTAAGAGATCTTTTGCATAAGATGTTTAAAATGAAGATTTACTGAATTTATTTATATTGCACTTCTGAAGTATGTCGACTGGTAGCATGTTGTACAGATACGGTACTCGTTTACGGAGTCTTCTGTCACCGAAGTGGATGGCAACTCGTGGTACAACATACCTGCCCGTCGACATCGTCCACGTACACTGGCCATGCTCAACAAGTTCTCTATGGTCTGGATTGCTATGGTTATTTAATATATTAATAAATAAGTGTGTTTTAGACTAACAGGAAGTATATTACATATCTTAAATAGTGCTGTATACCATCGAGTAGTGAATTTCATCCGAAGAAAATCTTGTCCACTTATAAGCATGTGCCAAATCCTGTCGGATTACTAGGGTTGATTAATTCTTTCTAATAATAATCCTCTCAGAAGACGTTTTGAGCCAAAGTTCGGGACCAACTGGGCACACTTAGGCCTGTTGACTTTAATTTTGAACCGAGTGGGATCCCTCAGTGCTCCTCATTCGTTCGGCCAAGTAATCGAAGTTAAATATACGATAAGTCACGTCAATAAAAGCCCAATCCTGTGACGACGAAAACAAGACAAGTCATATCTAACATAAAGAAAAAGGGCGTGATCCTATAGCAGACTATTAACGTTATGCTTTTCTTTCAGATGTTGCGGCTACTCAGCTGTGTGTTGCTCTATCTGTCGCTTACAAGTGGACAGGTGGTCCCGTATGGCCCCACTACAGCCCCGTTCGCCCCCAATATCCCCACAGCCATAGCGCCCACCGTACCTCCTGTAATCCCAGCAGCAGGGCCGTTCCCCTTCGGTCCCACACCACGACCAATCGTACCCGGGTACAACGGATATAATAATGGATATTATAATCGATTCAATCCCGCCGCGGGACCAGCAATCCCGATCTTAACTTACTCGAATGATCACGTCGGGGATGGAACTTACTCTTTCAGGTGAGTTTTGTGATGTTCTTTTGAAAGTAGCATTATCGTACTAGGTTGTATAATCGGAATGTGTTAAAGTTAAATATAAATTGTAAGCATAATAAACGTGTTAAATTGTATGTCATCACCATGATTAACAGCCTGAGTTCGTCCACTGCTGGACATAGGCCCCTCCTATGGTACGCCACTGAGCTCGGTCCTCGGATTTCCGCCTCTAGCCGCTGCCAAATATCCTCATTCTATCAAATCCAAGGGCATGTACTTGTAGTCCAAATTTGAATACTTACCTATAAAAATAATATCAAATAATGGATGAAGACGGTAAATGGATGCGCCAGAGTCGAAGTTTAGGTTTCACGCGTGTGTATTCAAGGTAAAGGAACCAGTAGACGTATTTCGATTGATTAGGTATGATGTATTGGAGTTGAAATAAATAAATAATAAATAAATGTCCAAAATTCAATTCACGTGTATGCAAAATGTGAATAATTTGAGCGCTGAAGGCTACGTTATTTATTTTCACACCTGTAATCCCTAATGGGATAGGCAGAGCCATGTGTTATCAGTAGACAACTTGCAAAATCAAATCGTGACACATGATCAACCCATCGCCAATAGAATGGTCCACCATATTAAAATGGATATAATCCTCTGTCGGTTTTTATGACATGCCTGGGAAGATAAGCAGCTGGACGCGTCCTACTGTTTGTTTTCTGCTTCCAGTCCAATCAAAAGCAAAAAGCAAAGCTGAAGGCTACTTTATACCTTTTCAAGATAACATATAATTGTTTCTGTAATTTCAGCTTCTCTACAGCGGACGGCAAACAAGCTCAGGAGAGCGGGTACTTGAAGGACGCGTACATCGACAACGCCGGCGAGCCTCAGGGAACACAAGTTAGTTAACACTAACAAAAATAATGAAATAATAAAGATAAAGTTTACAGTTCGACCATTATAGATGGTGATACGGCTCATCACCTAACACGTTGGTCTAACAGAAAGCTCGGTGAGGTGTGGGTACTTATATCGTCTTACGATGGATGTACCTCTGACTACTCCATTATCTCGTGTTTTACAGGGTTCGCTTACCTAACCTGACGGTGACAGGTCAGGTTTTACAGAAGCGACTGCCTGTCTGACCTTCCAACCCGAAAAGTGAAAACCAGCCCAATACAGGTTAGGTCACATAGGTACCTCCGAAAATACACTTCTCGGGATTGTGGGTTTCCTCACGATGTTTTCCTCCATCGCTGAGCATGTGATAATCATTTATGATCCAAATATGAATTCTACAACAAATTCGATAATCATTGGTTTAGGCTTATGCTGGATTCGAACCTGAGACGTCAAAGTGAAAGGCAAGCGTTTTCTACCAACTGAACTACCTTTATCTACCTACCTCCCAATGGAGTAGCATTGGGATATCTATATAGTCGAATGTATTGTCCCAGACTACATAAGCTTAGGTACTTGTGAGCTCAATATAGCTTAGCTTTATATTGGAAGCTTCTTCGTCTTACTTTATTAGTAAAGCAAAAGGGTTTAATAATAAAGTATAATAAAATACTTTGCACTTACGAAACAATTTAGTACCTATTGTTTCTATAGAAATGTTTGCAACATGATGAACATTTCAAATATAACATATTGTGCTTCCATGTCGTTAATTTTGGCGATACTTGTTTTATTGTCTATACAAATTACCACAAATATGTGAGCGTACGATATGAGAACTTCTAGTTTGCGAGCAAATCGCTGACTCAACCGCTCTGCGCACACAACTTTAAGGTCACATGTCGCAAGGGTTCAAACTAATTAAGGACAGAGACACGAGTAAATAAAATGTTTTAGCTCATCTCCATAAATTTGTATTTCTTTGATTTATTACGATTTTAATAAACATTTACGAGTGAGGTTCATGTTTGGACAGGTGGTTCAAGGGAGCTACGCGTACGTTGCGCCCGACGGCACGCCCATACAAGTGAGCTATGTCGCTGATGAAAATGGTAATCCAAACATTTATTATCAACATACCCATGCTTGCCAAATCCCTATTACTTGACATACATATGAAGTTATGTTTCCCGGGTGAGAGCCTTCAGCAGTCCCCATTTGACTGGCCAAGAAGTTAATGCCATCTGAGTCAAAAAAATTTGCAAAATATTAATGAAATGCAATGATTTATTTCGTCTACGTAATCAGAGAATAATTTGAGTACTTACTTATTTCAAATAATAATTGAGTAACTGATTGCAAACTGAAATATTAGAATAAGCTTCGTGTAAGAAATACTGTTAATATGGAACTCGTACAATTCCAGGTTTCCGTCCCTCTGGAGTGCACATTCCCGCGGACGGGAAAGCCATCCCCCCCGTATTGCCGATCGTAGATGGGCGAAAAGACAAACTGCTAGACCCATTCAATCGATTCGACCCTTACAACCGATACGACCCGTATTCGACTGCTTATCGAAACCGTTTCTACAACAATGGCGTTGTCAACCGGCTGAACGATCCGCGGTATCCTTACAACCCCGCCCGGTATAACCCTCTGAACCCGCTTAACCCATTGAATCCAATAAACCCTTTAAACCCGTACCGTCCCATCCCGCCGGTCCCATACGGTCCCAATAATACCGCCAAGGACGAATCGAAGAAGGTTTAAATAAGAACAGTATTTACGAAAGAGGCATATTATTTTGTACCTAAGTAGGCTATTGATTAACTATTGTTTATGAATAAATAAATGCGTAATTGATGAATTGCGTTTTATTTCAACATGATTCTGATTTATATACGTCTATTGTGTTTAGGATTCCGTTGAATCGTCCCCATTTCAAAAGTTTCATTACAACACTTATTTCTCTACTTGTCAATTGCAACTAAGTCGATGGTCGCTGTCTGCATCCACACAGCATTACATTTACAATAAATGATTTTACAAGAATTTGAGCAGAGATTTAAATCTGTTTGCTGTTGAGATGAAAGATTTAGGTGTGATGTCCTTTGTGGACAGTCATTGCGCAGAACTTCGGCAGAGTTCGCGTGGTTGCGCAAGCGACGGTACAGCGCGCGTCCCATAGCCGTAGGGCGCATATTAATCAATGCGGCACGGGAGATGAATAGCCGAAACGGATAAGAACTGAGGATGTTGGAAAAGACCTTGCTTATATTGCTTTGTCGGCGAGACTTCTCCGTTGTTACCCAGGGCTTTTCAAGGTAAAGCCAAAAGGAACTTTACTGAACGTGCTTTATCTTTGCCATCTTACAAGATAAAATCTTGAGTTGTCTGGAATAAGATATGCGATTTTATTTTAAAATCTAAAAAAAATGATGTCGCTTAAAAAGTTACAGATGTAAAATATGATATGTTTTGATTTTGGGATTATTCCATGTTTGCGATGAAAATATCAACATTTTGTCCAATATGTGTTATCCCACCCTATGTTTGGTTCTGACAGCGCTGACGTTTCGTACTTGAAACATCGGGCATAAAAAGGCTGAGAAAAATGTTAATAATGCCTTGTTAAGTTAACGATAATGACTTAAAATGTACTTTATAGGAACTCAGAAATTGACAAATATTCGTAGTAATAATATATTTCGAGGTGTGTGTTGTTTTGATACGTTATGGCTAATGTTGGTTTTTTTAAGAAATAATTTTAATTGGAACTTATTATCACCTCCACCAACCCGCATTGGAGCAGCGTGGAGTATGCTTCATACCCCCTCCGGTTGATTGAGGGGAGGCCTGTGCCCAGCAGTGGGACGTATGTAGGCTGTTTATGTGTTATGTATGCTTAACTTATTAATCAAACATTTTTTTTATTAAAAGACCAATATCATACCTACCAAAGATTAATAAAGCTTAAGATTTTACCTATTTTTAGAGGTAAACCGAAGTTTTCAGAGATATATCTAAAAAAAATATTTTTATCTATAATCTTAAAAGCTCTTGTAGGCATACAGGCAGGTTGTAAGGATATTGTTGGTTGCGCAGTATTTACTTACGCACATGGCAATAAACTGTATGTTGCGAACCTTTGCAAATAAAATATATTCTTATGGAGATAAATGTCATTGGGCATTCCATAAGTATTCGTTTTGTGAACGAAGCCTTGATGAGGCAATTTCAATAATTTCTTCTTCAAAAAGTATTGGTCAGGTTGTAATTTTCAGCTATCGTTGAGGAGTCCGTACAATTCTTTAATTTGAAACATAAAAACAGCAATGTATCTTTTTTACAACTGATAGCTGATTTTGTACAGACCAATTCAAACAATGTATATTTTTTCAAATAAACCAGCGGTTTATTTTGGAACATGAGCACTTATTATATTATTTGTTTAGTTGGATCCAATTTTGCTTGGCTGTCAAATACTTATAAACATATTCACCGTTGTGTCTATTTTTGATAAGTAAGGCGGTTAGTATTTTAATAAGATGCCATATTATCACATTACTTACACATAAAAGTATATTACACAGAACCAACTGCCTACAAGTCAGTAACTTGCAACATAATGGTAATTTATGTCCCCATAAGTAAAAGCATTCTATAAAAAACTATTTAATAAGTATAGGTACTAAAATAATGAGAACGTGTTTTGGATCTGTTTCCTGTTAAAGATTTTGTGTTTTATTCGGGGAACCCTAGCAGCCTTCGTGAAGTATGTCACCGGAGCGTCTGTGGTTTGAGATCCGTCTGAAGATCTCATTTTGACGTAACTTATGGTAGACTGGAGCGCTTACGGTTTTAGAAGAACTCTACGAGCGCTTGGAACTTGCTGAAACTGTTTCATCATCATCATCAATTTAAGAGCCACGCTCTTGTCGGTGTAGCATTATCCATTCCAGTCTATCAAAGGCCAATTCCTTGACTTCCCTATAAGATACGACGTTAACCTTTTCTTTAATCTGTTCCATGTAAGATCTTCTTGAACTCCTCTCCTCTCTTCTTCTTCTCTTTTTCTTTCTGAAACTGTTTAGTATGTTTTATTTGTTATGCTAATAATTTCATTCAAAATTTAAACATAGAGAAGTTTTTAGGTATTTAGTAATTTGTCGAGTAATTTGATAAAAAATAATGCAATATGCCAAAAAGTAACATAATGGTTTTTACAACTAGTACAAATATATTATGTACTGCGCTATGTTCCAATCTCTCGTTTTTTTAAATAGGGTCTTCCTGATAGTAAATAACAACGCGATCTAAGATAGAATGGAGTATGCTTGCCTAGTAAACGCATGAATTGACTAAACCTTGCTTGCTATGAAAAGGCCTGAAATTCAAAATAAAATAAATTAATTATAAGCCCATCAATATTAAAAGTGATATAACAAAATTGGCCACTGTTTTATTATTGATTGTGGTAAATAAATTGGGATTGTGAAATATTCTTAAGTACTCATTAATATTATTTACAATTAGGAACACATTTGATAAACCCATACTACGTAATTCTTTAGTTGCTTTCTCCCAATGTGTAATAAACTGTTGTTGGGATTGCGAATTGTATTCAAACTATTATAATTTTATGCAAATTAAGTCGAAAAACGTGTAACCACACATAACATTATAATGTAAGTAAATGCATTCAAAAGTTCCTTCTTTACGGTCTTCTTCTTTCGTGTGGATTGTGATGTGAATTACCAACATCATCACCACGACATCATCGAGCTGCCAAAGGCCTCTGACATGGCTCATATACCGACTACTTATTTACATTAGTAATTTGTGACCGCAACCAATGGCTTTACGTGCCTTCCGAAGCACGGGTAATCTTACTTCTGGTGGTCAGCTTGTAATATTCAACCAAACTAGGAAATTCAATGTGATTTTTTGTAATTGATAAGTCCCTACCGGGAGTTGAACCTGAGACCTCCGGAACGCTCAACCACTGGACCACAGAGGCCGTCGTTTAAGGTAGAAAATATATTTACTTAAAAAAAAACATTGTTAAGTAGTAGCATTATTTTTTTTTCAAAAAACTAGATTTATCTAGCCAATTAGCATACATTTATTGACAGTTCTAAATCATTGATAAAATAATATTGGCATTAAGTATTTACTTAATATGATTTTATCTAAATAGCTTCAATGAAGATTTATTTAAAAAAAATGTTAATTTATTTATTTGTCTAATAAGTACAACTATAATTTACCATACATGCCCAAGGCGGTAAATTATACAAATATGAATATAAACTTAAATTATGACAAATATTTACAGTAGGTACGACGCTTATCAAATATCCTTAATTATCTCTATCATTAATACATATTATAATAACTAGGTACTTACCATAATTTCCTACAGAACCTTGTTAAGATAAGGGTCTTGGTACTTGCCAACTACATAAATACCATAACGTATGACACAGTTTCTGTGACGATACGTAATTGCGGTAAAAATTCACGTATAAATACTGGGGGTGAGTCCCGAGTGCATCATTCTCACAGCCTACTTGCAACTGCAGTTTATCCAACATGAAGTGCACTGTAAGTGAAACCTTTTATTCGGTGAAATTGATTCGTGATTTTTAAAGTACTTTTACGAATTAGTTCATCATTTAACCTTCGATTGGATAGCTTTAATTATTTTCTCATTCATACATGCATACATTCACCACGCCTGTAATGCCTGATGGGCTGGACAGAGTTACAAGTGTTTATTGTAGTTTTGAAATCTACATTGTTTGAGTTCATTGTTATCAAATCTTTTGGGGGATTATAAAGGCCACATCAAACCAATTATTTATCTAAAACAGCAATATTGCTATTTGACATTTGATTGCATTGCGCACACACTTTAATATGCGCTAATGTCCGGGACTCCCGGACTTTTGGAAGGCGTGTGTGGGGCCGAAGCCAACACGTAAAGGCCTCTACAATTTAATCTAAATTATTATTAGAAAGGTGAAGATGTAGGATTAAGGAATGACCTTTTCTTAGTGGAAGAATACAGGCTAGAGAATAAGATAAAATTGTTTGCATTTGCAGTTGGTATTATTGACCGTGGTGGGTGCGACCCTGGCCGACGTGATCAGCATCCAGCCATACCAGTCCCACCAGCAGCAGCAATACACTACCGAGCCCATCCCCATCATCAGGCAGGAGCAGTCCATCAACCCTGATGGCTCTTATAAATGGAGGTACTAATCTAATTCCTTTGATCACGCCATAACTTGAGAACGACTTTATTGCACCAAAATATAAGCATGATGATTTTATTCACATAACACATAAGTTCACGGCTATATGCCAATTGGGATGAACTAATTACCCACACTTCACCGAGCTTTCTGTTAGACCAACGTGAATGGTGGTGAGCCTTATCGCCATCTATAATGGTGATTTTATTCATCTTCTTTATTCGTTTTTTTAACAATATGTAAAAGGTATTTAATAGAAAATGACAATCTCAGTATACTTAACGAAATCGCAACGCCGCGGGCATAAGCTAAACAAGGGGTAAGTTAATTATAGTTCAAATTTCATAGCATTAAACTCATAAACTCAACCAAAGACTATTAACAATATATCATAACAATTATAAACCATTAACTATGAGTGGGGAGGTCAGATTGGCCAGATTGATAGTCTTCTGTAAAAAAGGACTTACAAGACCTCGGGTAAGGTAAATGAATGAAAAAGTGAATCTCTCATGCTAGACATAGGTACCTACTAGGTAAGCATTATTATTTTATCTTACACGGAACTTATTTTTATGGGAACAAACTTCTTATTTAAACAAAACAACATAGTGTACTATTTTTATTAAAAGATTTGAGTGCGTTTGACCACGATCCAGCTTGGTTTAAAGCAGCGATGTGGTCTAAGGTGAACCACACAAACCCAAAAAGTGCCTATTTACTCTTGCCTTGTTAATCCCCAAATTATATGTATCGGGTAACAGTAACGCAGGGCAATGGAATTGAGTGGTATGGAATGACGGAGGACAATGACTTAATACAGACAGTTTTTTAAAAGCTTCTGTTTCATTTTCTGTTTTTTATAAAGTATCTGCCACGTGTTTTTGTATTCGTATAGTACTACTAAATAGTCATATAAGCGTGGCATTGCATATACCTACAAATAGTTATAAGTATTTGACAATGTAGTGTAGTAAGTCCATTTCAAGATCACGGGTGTCTAGGTAAACCTAGGCTTTTAGGCCAGTAGTTTCACACTGATTGTACAACAATTTACATATTTTAGTACTGAAATTCTTTCCTCCTTTCTCATATCCAGGCACCAATTTGTTTGACAAGGCTATACGTGACGATGTTATAAGCTACTTTAACTGTTTATGTAAATATGAAGCGTATATTGTTACTTACGCAAATGAAAATGTCATGGCAAAATGTTGAGTTAAACTACGATTATCGGGATGGTCATTACCAACAATGTATGAGTATATGCTTAATGTAAACTTAATAGTGTAATCTGCGCTGATGAAATTGTTGTATCAATAACTGATACATTGGTACATCATATCTAAATATGGAAACGGGTCGCAATACAAGGAATTTTTCAATCTGACGATAGGCTACAAATTGCCAATATTTTACAAGTTTCACCTTCAAAAATCTATGACGCATAATATAAACCTATATAACATTTTATATACATCAATGCCTATAGGTGCATGATTATATTATGAATTATGAATGACGGAAGATCGGAGTCAAAACAAATAAAACAAAATGGAAACCAGTAAATAATAAATAAAACAAAAATATAACGAACATTTACACTAACGACATATATATCTCTTTAATAGAAGCTGTTCTCTGCGATTCGTCATTTTATAATTGATATTTTAAGATACTTATCTATTTCCATTTGTACGAACTTTAACCTGTTTTATGTACACCCATATTACACCTACCGAATTTATAACTTCTATAAAATTCAAGTTGATATATTATGATTTGTGCATCTTTTAAATACCATATTTCAATCAAGTCTTTAGGATATCCGCATTCTCGTAAGATCAAGTTATATGTTGGCCGCTGTCAAGCCGTGACATTTATTAGTAAGTATTTAACATCCTTAGGATTTGATAAAAGTATGTTTGCGCTTCTCTAAAATCTGAACAATTTGACCTTCTTTACACTTTGACTGCAATAAACATAATTTATATTCCTATCGTGTAATTACACCTGATTGAGTAAAGTAGTTTGGATGTAGAAATAGATTCAGAGTTGTAATTTTTTTGAAGAAAATACATATTTACCTACAGTGGTTCTATTTTATTATTGCCCTTCGGCAATCATCGTATTCCCCAATACAAAGGATTGATAATTTCCATATTTATGAATTACATTACATTTGGGAATACGATGTTTGCCGAGGGACATTAGGAAATAGAAGCACTGTACCTAAACTAACCCTAATCCCCGTTGGGGAGTAAATTGTAGCATTTTTACACACTCCGGACACTTCATACAAAACACCTTGTTTTACACAGACACTACACATTGACTTCAACGTACACGCACTTCTGTGTTTGTGACATCTGGCGCCCATATAATTGAAGACTAAAGTACGAAAGGGGGTGAGGTAAACCTAGCTCAGCCGCAAGTGGGGAGCGGAGAGTTGCCGTTCTATTCGTAGTATTATTCCTTAATCTATGCGTTTGATGCAAAGTTTTGAGATGTATTGTGAATAAACGCGTGGTTCTGTAAATGTTCCAATTAAATAAATACATAAATGAATGTTATTCTATTTAGCTATGAAACTGGCAACGGCATCGCGGCGGAGGAGCAGGGGTACGTGAAGAACCAAGGCGTCCCGGAACAGGAAACGCAGGTTGCCCAGGGACAGTACCAGTACACGGCGCCTGATGGACAGGTAAGGAAACCTTTTGACTTGAACTGTAGATTTCTCTCAAAAGCTAAGCCTGACGCTGCTTAATTCGACAAGCGAATTCGGGTGTGAATTCCGGCATGAAAGTATGACATAGTGTAATTTATTTAAAAAGGCCTTTTTAGATTAATACTTGGCTTAATCTAGAACCTAATATTAATAATTTTCGGCTATATTATAATATATGTTTTTGTCTTTAAGTATTACAATTAGTTACCCTACTATTGTGCCTTTTCTATGTTACGTTAAGTTTACATATGGATACTAAGAATAGGCATTGGGGCCAAAAAGTCATTTGAATCGATATAAACCTAATGTGAAGCTTGTAAGTTGTACTTTAATAACTAAATAAACCTCCTAGTTATGTTTGGTATCTAGGTTCAGTAAAGACAGCTCACACAGTGAAAACTCACTGCTCTGTATTTACATGACCGTTTTACTGGATCCGTCGCCACTGGAGGTGATGTTCTGTTCACACTGTATTTAAAAGGATACGCATAAAACGAACCTGTAAAATGGATCACTGAAGAAGAGAGCTCTCAGATGCTAAACTCTATTATTTAATTTGCAGGTTATCCATCTATCATACATCGCAGACGAGAACGGCTTCCAGCCTCAGGGCGCCCATCTCCCGACGTCTCCCCCCGTCCCTGAGGAAATCCAGAAGGCCCTAGACTACCTCGCGTCCCTGCCACCTCAGGCGCCGGACACACGAGATCTATACCGACCCGTCCTAGCACACCTGTAATTATAACTAGAATATTAGACGTGAAATATAAATGTCCTGCGCTCTCTTGTGATATTGTAGAAAATATTATAAAATAAAATATCTTTGAATAATCAAAATATACATAAAAATATAAAAAAATAATTTTGTATCATAACTATATAGTGTTGATATTATAATAAGTTATGTTATGACAATGTTGTATTGAGTTAATAAATAAAGAAAATCTTTTATGTTTCAACTTTTCTATTTTATTTATAGATACTTACCTAGTTCATCATCATCAGCCGTATGACGCCCACTGCTGGGCATAGGCCTCCCCC
Organism: Pectinophora gossypiella; assembly: GCF_024362695.1. NCBI lineage: Eukaryota > Metazoa > Arthropoda > Insecta > Lepidoptera > Gelechiidae > Pectinophora > Pectinophora gossypiella. The sequence continues at coordinate 8,780,234 of NC_065408.1, read as the reverse complement.
AAGGATCTCCACGACGATCGGTCCTGCGCTGCCCGCATCCAGCGGCCAGCGGACTTACCTAGTTAATTTATCTTATTATGATGTCTGTTATGATATCTATCTTTAACCTGATTTATTTTAGGAAAAAGTATTATGTTAAATGCCCACAAGATGATGATACTTATTTCACATCATCTTACATCAACAGAAAAGGAGTAGGTATACATTATACATAAGTACGAAGAATAGTATTAAAATTAAATAAATTAATATTTTACATAGTTTTCAATTATTGATATTATTGCCAATTTTTGCAGCTATTTTAGTGGCGATACAAGTTAGACTATAACAAATATACTTATTTTATAATATATAAAGCGCTGAGAAGAAGAGGGAAAAATACGCAGCACTGGCGCCACTGTATGATTTCGTGCCCGCTGCTGTGGGGACTTTTGGTAGCTGGGGGGCAGGCACCGTAATCCTCATTTCCGAGTTAAGTCGTAGGCTCAGGGAAAAAAACGGGAGATTTCTGTTCTTTTATTATTATTATTTTTTGACGTGACTTATTGTAGATTTGCCGCAGATGGCATTAACTACTTGGCCGAACAAATGGGGAGCGCTGAGGGCTCTCATCCGGTACAAAATTTAAGACAAGCGGCGAGCGTTATGGGCACCTTTGCACAGTTTATATGTAACATATTTATAACTATGACATTTTTTAAGATTATAATTGAGTACTCTGGCGCCGAAGAAATAATTTAAGTAACAGCGAAACAAACACCTATTATTAAATATATTAATAACTAACTTCAAAACTTTGATTGGCCAAGGGTCACAATACACGCCCTCTCATTTTGATATACTCATGCTCCTCTGAGCATGAGCTTGTGCATCATAATACCTATATGTAAAAGAAATATGCAATCGGTCACAAAAATGTAAGTTGTATAAATACAATAAACTTTACTAACAGTTGAGCTAAAATACTTCTTAGAATTGTGAATCACAATGATTGTGCATATATCGAGGGATTATCGCACTGTTATCTTCCATTCACTTTATTTCAGTGAATAATAACTTTTGAGGTCTATTTTAGATTGTAGATTTTGAAAATGTATATTCGTAGATGCACTACGTTAGACCTGCTAGATATGCTTCCGGTGAACCATATGTTCACAAATTATTATATTTTAACTTACATACAATATGAACTCACGCCTTACAAAAAGGGTTTCTTTGGGCCAAAGAAACTAAGTCTGCCTGTTAAGTGTTGTGTTAAAATATTATACATATTTTTTATGGAAGCTATAAAAGAGTCCTTTAAAAGGTTTTGTGCAAATATGCAGATCTATAAGCGTCAGCGCGGGCGCAGGGTTCGATCGCATCGACCCCGGTTGCCTAACAACCGGTCGGTTCACTTTCCCTCAACGGGTCAAGGTCGAGACCATCCATCGCCATAGGCCCACATCACCGACGATACGTCTGACTCAACAAAAAACCAAGTATGCATATTATGTGTGCAAAGGCCAGTACAACCCATTGACCCAGCTGGCTATATTGACCTTTATGCTTGATACAATTGTATATTGCTCTAGTCTCATTTTAGTTTGATTGGCACAGTATTTTGACGCGTGTTCATGTCAGTTTTGATAAATACGATAATGATATAGTACACGCAATATTTTCACCTATGCATGTTATAGGTACCTCTATATAGAGCTTTCATATCAACGGGATATTTGAAACAAAATATGTAAGTTTTATACGGTTTTTAACTGCGTATTGTGCTTCGGTGGAACGTCATTATTTATTGCTTACATTGTTGACACTTCTTAGGCAGTATTTAAGTACTCATCCGGCAATATTTAATAAAGACTAGACTCAATAAATGTCAAATGACTTCATCACATTATCATAGCCATACATCATTCGGGTGCCACTCCCAACAAACAATATTTGTACCAACAACTGGCCTGAAGACGTTCTATTGACCAAAACTGCCTTCAATGCGATTTACATAAGAGATATGGGTGAAATCTTTTGTTGTATGAATACCTATTCAATAACGCCTATCGTATTATGAAATTGCAGGCGATGCCAATACGGTTACAAAGAGATGCATCATATTGAACGAGACAAACGTGAACTATTGAACTTTTAATGATCTACAAGATTCGGAAATCTGATACATGAATAGCTACTTACAACTTGTCATATGTTTTTCAATTCTGAGATGAAAGTCTTCGCTTGCAGAATATTACGCTTGCAGAATATTAAGGATCATATTATCGTTTTCTGATCTTTAAAAAATGTTTCCTTATACAGACATGATACCTGCTATGTGCAACGTTGAGGCATACATACTTTATCATAAAGAATCGAAAAGCTGTTGAATATATGGTTTTATTTATATATGTGCGGAATCTTATTTGTATGTTTTCCAGATGAAGTATTTCTTATTCTTAGATTGATTGAAGCTTATACCAAACTCTTACCGCTCCACATCAATCCGGCCAAGTTCATAAATGCCATCCGGAACACTCACATTATAAAAGATGAAATGAAATATATATTATGTAGTGTCGGCCTATATGAAAAGATTATTTATTTCACAAAGCATTGACTGAATTTCTGTAGCATAGACTTTATGCAGACATACCGAAGCGAAGCGTGCCGTAGGTGTTAACGATAAACACTAGCGCATGCGTCGAGTCAAATCTGGACAAATGGAAATTCTGTTAGCTTTGTTTGACAGCCATTACGTCGCCCCGCCTGTTTGACATACTAGAGGTTCGAGGTAATGCATCTGTTGTTTACTTATTTCATAGATTTTGCGACATTCCAAGTGATTGTGTAACGAGGAGTAGGTACCTAGGAGGTGGTCAAATGAAACCACTATAAATACACAAATTTGCAGGATGCGTGACATCAGTCGTAACAAAGTTTCATATTGTCTAACAATAAGTAGCAGCTTCTCTAGCAAAATGAAATCCATTGTAAGTGTCAACTTGAGTTAATAACATTTAAATTGAAAACTGTCTACAGTGTCTATAAAGTTCAGTGACCCGGAAGAATAAATCAGTGCTGTGACAATTCATGATTATTAATTTGAATAAATTAACCGAAATCGGAAGCGAAAATGAATGATCAGTCTTGAACTTGATCTACAAAATATTTAAATGTAGTTTAACATAACCGGAGCAGCGCATACTTTGAACCTGTTTCTTGCAGTGCTTGACTTTGGATTGGCATTTGGATTTTTGTTGCATTGTTTGATGTGTCACCGCTTTAAAAGTAAATGTATTATAATTAACTTTTGTTTACCTTTTAGGTGTTAGTATCTATGTTGGTGGCTGCGGCGTGGGCCGCTCCTCAAGCTGCCCAGGCGCCCACGGAGCCCATCCCGATTCTCCGTCAAGACAGCCAGGTTAACGGCGACGGCTCCTACCAATATTCCTTTGAAACCGGCAACGGAATCAGCGCTGACCAGAAGGGAGACTTGAAAAAGGTTGGAGACGTTGAAGCTTTGGAAGTGTCTGGTCAGTTTAAGTATCCTGGTGATGGCGGTGATATCCAGCTGACGTATGTGGCTGATGAGAATGGCTACCAGCCTCAGGGTGCTCATCTGCCTACCGCTCCCCCAGTACCCGAGCCCATCCAAAGAGCTCTCGCCTATCTTGCCACCGCACCGCCACAACCTGAAGCGCAGGCGCAACAGTAACATGTAAATTAGACTTTTGACACATTGTGATACGTATACATTTTGTAATTTTATACCAATTATAATTAATATCAAATTGTATACCTCCTATTTGTTTCATTCTGAACTTTTAAATATAGAATCAACTTGCAGACGCTGCGTAAACCCAAGGTATCTACTTACAGTAAAAAATAAACGCATCATTTTATGATTAGCTAATTTAAATAATCTAGAAACTAGTAGAATCACGATGACGTCACTTTACATATAAAACTAGAAAAATAAATATTGCCTAATATTATTTTATTTTTTAACGTGCCAGACGGCATAATATAATACATTATAATTAGCAGTTAAGAGAACATCCTGTTTCATTTATGGTGATATTGTGGGGAAACACGCTAAAAATCTTGAGATTTTGAGACTTATTTAACGGACATGACTTATGCCTCTGCATTAAGAATATGGACTCTCCCATTTTCAGGTATTTTATTTTTGCCTGTAATTCAAATATTAAAGTTTTAAAAATGGAATGTAAAAAGTTATGATCTCAATTGCCGGTTCAACTTTCCGGGAATATTTTGTTTTTTGTAAAATCACCACTAAATCTGTATTAATTTTAGTTTGCAATTTTTGAACACTGTTTTATGTTCAAGAGTAATAAAGAATGCAAAACGTATAAGATTTAGGTTGCCAGCGTACGATCTATTACCATGGAATTGGTAAAAGAGATAAAATATGTACCTTGCTCTTATCGTAGAACGCATTTTCACAACACTGGACTTACTTATAATAATATCAATAAGTAAAATAGTGTGAAAAAGTTATAGGCTAATTTTAATAAGAAACCTAAGAAATATAGTTCCTTTTTCAAAGATGATTTTAATCTTCTTCTATCTTCTATCTATACTATAATAAATCTGTAGAGAGGTCAATTCTGTACATTAAATATATTTTCAAAATAACTATCAGGGGGTGATTAGTGATCGATACTGATGTCAAAAATGCAATCAGTAAAATTTTTGTCTGTCTGTCTGTCTGTCTGTCTGTCTGTCTGTCTGTATGTTCCTTATAGAAACAAAAACTACTGGACGGATTTTAATGAAACTTGGTACAATTATTCTTCATACTCCTGGGCAGGTTATAGTATACTTTTCATCACGCTACAATCAATAGGAGCAGAGTAGTGACAGGAAATTTTGGGAAAACGGGAGAAGTTACTCCATTTTTTAAGCTTCCGTCGCGTGAGCAGCCTTAATGGTTAAAGTTACATAGAAATCATGTATGACGGAAATATCTTCTAAATATGTAATCTAAATATATAAAGGAGAAACTGACTGACTGACATATCAAAGCACAGCCTAAACGGCTAAACGTAGGCACTTGAAATTTGGAAGAGACGTAGCTTAGGTACCGTAGAGGTGCACTAAGAAAGGAATTCCCGAAATTCCCACGGGAACGGGAATTAGCGGGAAAATCCTTTTGTATGAAAAATCTAAAACACTCAAATTAGACGTTTGAAATTTGGCATGCAGGTACCTTAAGTACCGTAGAGGTGCACTAAGAAAGGAATTCTCGAAATTCCCACGGGAACGGGAATTAGCGGGAAAATCCTTTTGTATGAAAAATCTAAAACACTCAAATTAGACGTTTGAAATTTGGCATGCAGTTACCTTAGGTACCGTAAAGGTGCACTAAGAAAGGAATTCTCGAAATTCCCACGGGAACGGGAATTAGCGGGAAAATTCTTTTGTATGGAAAATCAAAACCACTCAAGTTAGACATTTGAAATTTGGCACGCAGGTACCTTAAGTACTGTAGAGGTGCACTAAGAAAGGAATTCCCGGAAATCCCACGGGAACGGGAATTAGCGGGAAAATCCTTTTGTATGAAAAATCTAAACCACTCAAGTTAGACGTTTGAAATTTGGCATGCAGGTACCTTAGGTACCGAAGAGGTGCACTAAGAAAGGAATTTTCGAAATTCCCACGGGAACGGGAATTAGCGGGAAAATCCTTTTGTATGAAAAATCTAAAACACTCAAATTAGACGTTTGAAATTTGGCATGCAGGTACCTTAGGTATCGTAGAGGTGCACTAAGAAAGGAATTTTCGAAATTCCCACGGGAACGGGAATTAGCGGGAAAATTCTTTTGTATGGAAAATCTAAACCACTCAAGTTAGACGTTTGAAATTTGGCACGCAGGTACCTTAGGTACCGTAAAGGTGCACTAAGAAAGGAATTCCCGAAATTAACACGGGAACGGGAATTAGCGGGAAAATCCTTTTGTATGAAAAATCTAAACCACTCAAGTTAGACGTTTGAAATTTGACATGCAGGTACCTTAGTAAACTTAAAGCTTAGTTGCAACAAGATATTGCAAAATTCCTACGGGAACGGGTGTTAGCGGGAAAAAACATTTGTATAAAAAAATCTAATCTAATCTAATCTTCTAAATATATAAAAGGAGAAACTGACTGACTGTTGATATGTCAGTCAGTCAGATTAGATTAGATTTTTTTATACAAATGTTTTTTCCCGCTAACACCCGCACAGCCTAAACGGCTAAACGTAGGCACTTGAAATTTGGAAGAGACGTAGCTTAGGTACCGTAAAGGTGCACTAAGAAAGGAATTCCCGGAAATCCCACGAGAACGGGAATTAGCGGGGAAATCCTTTTGTATGAAAAATCTACACCACTCAAGTTAGACGTTTGAAATTTGGCATGCAGGTACCTTAGTAAACTTAAAGCTTAGTTGCAACAAGGTATTGCAAAATTCCCACGGGAACGGGAGTTAGCGGGAAAAAACATTTGTATGAAAAAATCTAAACCGCGTAAGATACGAGTAGATGTTTTTAATCTAGCATGCATGCATACCTAAGTTTAGTTATGGCTGTATTTTGAAAAATGGGAGTTAGCGGGGAAAAAATGTCGTATGAAAAAATCTAAACTGCATAAGTTAGATGCTTGAAATTTGACATACACTCCCACACACACAAAGATCTCTCTTTTATAACACGCTACGCGGACGAAGTCGCGGGCAAAAGCTAGTTCTTCAATATATTTAATTATAAGAAGTGTTTATTAATTAGTCATTGGCTTTGAAAGTTTGAATGTCAGCATATTGCTTAACATCGCGTCAATATGCCTATCAAATTAATATAAATCCATATTGATGCTTTTCCGAATAGGGTAGTGTCCATCTAGTCAAATCAGGTACTTTTTACTAAAAGTCAAAACAAGAAATTGGCATGGAATTTGTATGAAAACGCAACCTGTGACGTCATAGAAAAACGTGACCAAATGTATCACTTATTATTACGTGTTTCTTTATTAAAATTCATAAATAAGATAAAAAGACAACAAAAAAAAACTTTTTGTCACCTTTAGGTCTGTCTTTATTTAGCAATCAGAATTTCATAATTTATCTTTGACCTAGGAAACTACCCAATTATAAATTCACATTTATAGGTATTAATATTAACTTCGCCTTTTAACCAACGTCCTCGGCAGACCGGTTAGTTAGTTATAAAACCATTGTAAACATTTACAGAAACAATTTATTGGATATTTGCATAAATTAATTTAGAATAATAATTATGCAAATACGTTTCGAGCTACAATGACACCCTTGAGTAAGGAAGTAAATAACAGCTGATAAAATATTTTTGGATAATCATCATCATCAATTTAAGAGCCACGCTCTTGTCGGTGTAGCATTTTCCATTCCAGTCTATCAAAGGCCAATTCCTTGACTTCCCTATAAGACACGACGTTAACCTATATATGTGTGTATGTATGTATGTATGTGTGTATATGTGTGTATTTTTGGATAATGATGAGGAAAAATGTTGAACCTGACCGTCGGAATAGGCTAGTTTCCAACTAGTCAAATTAATTATACTTTTGTACTAAATGTCCAAACACGAAATTACTATGATTGTGAAAAAGCACACTGAGACAACGTGTCATAGAACAACGTGATAAAATGTCGGACTTATTATTACGTAATACGTTTTTTTTATATTAAAATTCATAAATAAGTTAAATAGAAAATAAAATATTTTTCGACAGTTAAAGACCTGTCTTTTGTTTTTTAATTATAATTTCATAATTTGTATTTGACCTAGGTAATCCAAATAAAATATTCTGTGTGATCTCGGTTAGCCAGAGAATTATCCCACAGGGAATTTTAACCAGGCCAGAACAAGGGACAAACTAGTCTTTAGAGATTAGCTTCATCGAATTAATTTGTAGAGATTTTGGTTAGGTTGTTATTATTTATTACAATTCATTAAAATTTTAGTCTATCATACGAAGAAACAGTGTTACAGGAAGATGGCGTACTGTTGCGGGTTCAGTCAACTTGTTTTAAGTCATTATCTATTCTGAATATCAACCACTGCGTTAATTAAGAAACGTGGTCTTCGAAGATTGCGCTAAAAAGGCTAAACATGATAATTTTGTATTGATCAAACGATCAAACAATTATTTTAATATTAATAAGGAATGTTGCAAAAACCTTATTGGTATATAATTAAGGTGGTTTGATGTCGTAACGAGACCTAGGACTTGACGGTAATTGGTGTTCGGCTGTTAATGTTTTTACAATGAGTAAGAAATTGCGCGTAGGCACCCGCCTTGACTTTTACGATAACCTTCACATGATGATAGTTATGACGCAACTTTCTAATTTTTATTTAGGTAAACACTAATTGGTTCAATGTTCTATTAATCGTCTTTTTTCGAGTTTTCGTAGATATAGATCGGATATGTGTAACTGATACAATTGCAGGTAAGTAGTGGAAGCACGCCACGGCAAAACATTACAGACTACAGTCCCAATTGGGGTAGTCATCCATCGCAAAATGAACTGAGTACCCATGCTTTATAAAGCTTTCTGTTAGACTAACGCGATATGAGCCGCATCTCCGTCTATAACAGTCGAACCAACTATATTAGGGAAAATTGTACTGAAGGTAAATTAATAAATTATGGCTGCAAGTCCGGCACTGGAGATTGAACCAACAGCGCTAGCAGTTTCAGAACATACACTCCTGACACATGATACCTACCTGGGAAAATAATATAATTGATGTTTATTAAAGTAACGAGAAAACTTGTAAAAAATACAAATCGACGCAGTAGCTCTCCAATATACTATCAGCTGTTTATCAATGGAAATTACACAGCAGATTTACAGTAAGTATACTTCCATCCAAGTAAATACATTACAAACTATTGCATTGCAACAAGGTGGTCCTACTAACTGTCTATAGACTTAGCTAACCTGTCGAAAGTATAAATATTAAATAAATTAGCAAGGAAAGACACAGGGCAACACATCTTCCGTAACTTCAATAAACTTCAGCATTCCTTTCACCGAAATTTGTTTTCGGAAAAGACGTCCTCTGAAGAACATAAAAAAAGAAAAACATGTTATTGAATAAATTGGGATTCGTGCGCTAGAGACAATTTAGGGTTCTTATTAAAAATCCTGATCATAAAGTGTCTATATGAATACTGTGTCGCAATGCCTACCTAAAGCATTTTGATCGTGCATTAGATAAAATAGCCACTTAATACTGTGTATATGTAGGACTTCAGTAAAGTCAAAGTATGCCAATGTCGTTGCGGTTAATTGTTATATTGAACGGATGAAGATGTTCTTGTGAGAACAATCATCGGTAAACTTAACACGAAGCGATTAAAATGTTATGTATGTTGTCGATAGTACGCAAACGCATCATGGTTAGAGTAGGCTCGCTCATATTTTGTTGGATTTATTCAGACTTGGTGGTGCAATACCATTTAGTGGTGGTAGGCGCAGTGACCCACTCGTATATATACCGATATACCACTGTTAGATCAACATTGTCTAGTGCCTCACCGACATTCCAATACAAACATGAAGATCATTGTAAGTGCATGTGATTGTGTTTTGAAAAAAAGTTCGATATTGGAGAAAAGTGTGCTCATAGGAAAGTTGTACAGCAGTGGTGAATTGTTTAAAGCGGATCGTTTGTCAAATCAATTGACAATATATAATCACTCAAACCTTTAAAGTACTTTAAGGGTCATCATCGGCTTTGTTAAATGTAGTGGTACACTTGAGCAACATGTCGATTGCGGTATTTGAGTAGCGGCTCTTGTCTTGCGAGCTTCTAATTGACCTAATCGAATGAGCAAATATTGAGTCAATAATTTGCGGAGTTGCCTCAAAATTTAGTGCACTTATAAAGAAATGACCTAGACTGTAAAAGTTTATGATTCTAATGAAAAAACTATATTTCAGATCTTGTTCGCTCTGGTCGCGGCGGCGTTCGCTGCTCCTCAAAGCGCCAGTGAGCCCATTCCGATCCTGAAGCAGGAGAGCGAGATCAACCCGGATGGTTCGTACCAGTGGTCGTACGAGACTGGGAACGGTATCGCGGCTGAGGAGAAGGGAGCGTTGAAGAACGCTGGCGGCGAGGAGCCTTCGCTGGAGGTTCAGGGTCAGTTCCAGTACCCGAGCGAGGAGGGTGGCAACATCCAACTGACGTACATTGCCAACGAGAACGGATTCCAGCCTCAAGGAGCCCACCTCCCCACTCCTCCCCCCATCCCCGCTGCCATCCAGCGTGCGCTCGACTTCCTCGCTACCGCGCCTCCCCAGCCTGAAAACAGACGGCGCTAATTTCACTTTTATTTAAGACATAGGACATACTGTCTTCAATAGTACTCACGCTATAGTTTTCACTATGTGAAAGAGGCCAATTTAGGATAACATTACCTGTAAGAAGTAGAGCTAATCTCATCTGAAGTTAAAATGTGTGTTAATTTCAATAGATTTTCTTTTTTTCTCCGGTATTAGAAATAAGGAAAAGTATTTGTTAACATTTATTTTAAAATTAGAAGAGATTTGCACTCTGAGGCAATAATTACACCACTGTATGCTCTAGATTGACCAAACCATTATTTGTGATATTAGGACGCTGTTGAAGAAGGAAACATTTTTTTTATGTTTTGTAATGAATTTTGTACATAAAATAATTAAAATATTGTAAATAATTTAACTACATGGTTTTTCTTACCGTCTACTTTCCCTATTAAATATTCTACAAATCTATGTATCTACATGTCAAAGAAAAATTTGCTTTTTACCCATACCTACTGAGAACAGTTGTCACGTTGTCATAGAAAGTTAATTTAACTTTTAGAGGTAATGCTATATTTTATGCCATAATTGAATTGGAGCTTTGGATAGCTCTGGCTACTATTTATTTATGTAGGCGCGTCTTAGTATCCCTGACATCGGAACTGGGCTCACGACTATATCCCAATTGGGATAGTCAGAGGTACAATCATCACAAGATGAACTAAGTACCGACGCCGAACTGAAAGATTATGTCAACGGGTTTAATCACCCAATAGAAGAAAGTGATTAGAAGGGCCCAGTGAGCGCGAAACACGCGCCATACAAATATGAGCATATAAAGATATATAGTTAGTTACATTATTATATAGTTCATACTTCCACATTGAACTTCACTCGTCTGCAAACTACATTAGCTTCGCGATAGTAGATAGGGCAAAAAAATGCTATCGTTGAAGGATATCCCTTATCACAGCAACGTTAAAAGTCTTAGTATGATCAACTATTTATCGAAAAAATACTTCTGTATGCAGTATCTTATGAAAAGTAATGATAAAATTGCAGTGTGTCACATAAAATATGATATTGTCGGTAAAGTGGCTATGGAATTTGAGAAGCTGTATACCTATCGTAGTTATCTGTGCTGGAGTAGTAGTAAAAGAGAGTAGGGTTGAACTGGCGACAGTGGTTCTTATATAAAGTGTGCGTTACGGGCTTTCCATCCTCTTTCTTCTATTAATTTTAATCTACCTATGCCAAGAATGTTATAAATTAAGATTTTATGCTTATACCTAATACCTACTAAAATGGTACTTGCTTTGATAAAAGATAAAAACACACACGCTTAACGGAGCTTTACACCTGTATCTTCGAAGGTAAGTTTAAGTCCCACGTGATACGGGAGGAGACTTATTGAAAGAAAGAAACATTTATTACTTCCGGACACCACAGACACAGACAGACAGGTACATTACATTCAACACAGGACAGAAACCACACGGAAATCAATACACAGAAAAAAAAAGGAAAAAGAAAAACAAAATATCCCCATATCATATCCCCATTTAAACGCGGTAAGAACCCGTTATTATGTGTTTTAATTATGATAATAACCGCGTAAACTTAAAACAATGTATAAAAAAAAAAGAAAACCAAGATCAAAAAAAGATCAAGATCTTATTGCCATTAACCGGACACAAATCCTGAAAATCACGTATCAATTACCTAAATAAGAAATCAAACTCGCAAAGTCCAATTCAGTGGTTTAGAGCTTGAGCCGGGATTACAACCCGTGACATTAAGTCACCCGTTCTCCGAATACGGATTTTACTCATTTTTATTTCAGCTATATGACTTGTAATTATGATTCATTTAAGTCACTTTCTTGATACAAATTTTATTTAATTTACATAGGCAAGAAAAAAAACCACATAATATCGGTATATTCATCAGTTTAAAAATAAAAATATTTTCTTTATAATAGGGGGTTCCCCAGATCTAAAATAAGGTATTTTATTTTTTAAGAATGATCTGCCTATTGTGGGATATACAAATAAAACGGGATATTTTAAATATCTTTACTCCTTATACTTTAATTAGTTTTAACAAAAAAAAAATAAACTTCTTCTTCCCTTATCCTCTAACCCGACCGACATCGCCCCATAGACCCGCCTTTCTTACTTTTTTGTTAAGGCACCATCAGTCTCAGAAATGAAATTAATTTTGATATTGCCATCTAGCGCATTGTCTGTGAATCATTTACATCGTAGGTGTGTTGATCGATTTTGGTCTTTTAAACTCGACATCGAACTGTAATAAATTCGATGAAGTATTATGAGATGGCGCTCTTCTCTTACATGGAGTACGCATACAACGGCTTTCCCATCTGCCAAAATGTTTGCACATTTATGCAGCCCAAAACTAGTTTGTAGAATAGAGCTTATTTTGTAAATATTTTTAACGACAACAATGTCAAAGAAAAAGGGTCTACATGTAGTTATGGCCCTTTTGCATATACCTGCATAAACCTTTTGCTATCTCTTAATAATATTAATATGATATATTTTTGATATTTTTAGTAACAGCCACTTAACTTCTCTAAACGGCTTTTGGAATTTAGATAGAGAAGATAGATAGATAAAATCTTTATTTAGGTTTAAGACGTTACATTAACTTCTTAATATTAAAATTTGAACATATATGAAATGTAAGACTTAAAACTAAAAAGGGTTCTAGCTCGGCTAATGTCGTATGGACCCAATTTGTAGATAAATCCCGCAAAACCTGGCAGAAACAAATGAATCGAGAAATAAGACTGTTTCTACACAGTTGTTCTATGACTGCTATACCTATACCTATAATAACGATTGCAAGTTATCGCAAAATTTCACAGATATTCAAAATATTCTCTGTTTTCAGCACACGTGTTTCATTCAAAGGTTTTTTCTTTACTGTTAACGAAAATGTGTTATATCAATTACAATTTTATTTATACACTGGAATTGTGATGTTTAAAACGTCAAGCGTGCTTCTAACACAAAGATGACGATTGATTTCATTATTATTTTTTAAATTTCATAGATTAGTAACTATTTTAAATCGTATCTATTTTATAACTGATTATCCCAATCGCCCATTCAAATCACCAATAATGGAGTCGATCCAATCATCATAAAGGACATTCATAATTCTGCAGCTCTGATGTTACTCGAGCGGCGAGGTGGCATCTAGCAACGCATCCTAAGTGGCGACTATCTGTATCCACATCACTCATTGATTGCGTGATTTGTGAGTGCAGATGATGCCGTCTGACCCTGGTGACCTGTTGTGGAGGTGGTAATAATAGTCGTTGACATTTACACGAAGGAACTAGTTTTAGAGGCCTGCGGTCGCCTCTCCAATATTTACGATGTAGACATTTAATAGCTTGTTTTCCAGATTCGTGCCCGGTAGGTGCGCCGAAGGTCAACTAGGATGCTCCTAATTTAGAGATGTTACACACGAGTGAAAAACAAAGGTCTCTCTTACGTAGATAAAATTATATATAATTAATTTGTTATGAATTACTTTATGTTGCTACTGATAATTTATGGTTCTGCCATCTCGACGAGAAATGCTGACGTGGGTCTATGTATAATAATAAATATATGATAAATGAACGTAAAGAAAAATCATTTCCATCTGAGCGAGAGATTCCAATAGTTGACTGATATCACTGTGAATTTATAACATAAATAAATGGCTTCCGGTGATGGTAAAAATATTTAAACAAGATTTTAAATATAAAATCCTATATCCTGACAATTATGTCTCTGATGTAGATTATCTTTATGTAAGTAAGTATTATTAATGAGTTCAATAGATACTTTGTTATATTAAAATGTGTTCTTAATTATCTATAAAAACATGTTTAGACAATCTAGGTGTAATTTTAGAGCGCAATAAACACTAAGCGATCTTTTTTTATTGACGCGCTCTGTTACTTCATTGAGAGAAAATTATGGAAATTGATACTATACTAATTCATATTCTTAATTATTTATTTATAATCTTATTCGCGTGTTTTACATAATCAGCGTGTTTAGGAATGATTTCAGAAGAGGTCGTTGACACAAGGAGTAAATGTATCTAGTACAAAAGAAGCACGTGTATATTTTTCTACTTATATCTTCAGCAAAATTACAGGTTCCCTTAATTAACAACATCCTGTAACCGAAGTTGTTTTTTTATTATATATTAAAAATTAATATTATTATGTATGTAATATATTATATTTATGTAGTAATATTATATTTATATATAACTTTTTAATAACTTTTTAGGTTTTCGGAACTCACGCGAAGCCAAGATGAAGAGTTCTGAGAGCTGGTAGTCTAAAAAGGCCACATTTGACATTTGCTAAGTGCGCAATGTCAACAATTGTGAAATAGTAATATTGCTTTTAGATAAATTGCTTCCATGTGGTTGTTTTACAGTACCAGCTCTCAGAGCTCTTCAACTTGGTCTGACTACAAGCCAAGATATATTCATCGACCCATTCATAAAACCGAAATGCATGTTCTGTACTCCTTCGGGTTGATGAAGGCAGGCCTTTCCTCCCGAGATGGGAACGGTAGGTATGGTTTGTTGGAATTATCATATTGTATTGTAAATTATGCTAATGCCTATACGGGATATACCTATAGTAATAAATGACTAGCACTTTAGAGCCAACTCTCTTTGTCTTTTTAAATTCTTAAATCTGAGATCACACTATTAGCACACTATTTTTATTTATTAAGATCATTGTTAATGGCATCTGTCATCCGTGTATCATTTTATTTATCTTAGCTGTTCGATTGAAATAATTCCTTTGCATAAATAGAACATACGAAACTAAATGGACAAACTAATATATTTATTTATACGTATTCGTATTGAAACAGGTAGTAAAATAACTTGTAATCACCACTTGTAACACGTAGTGCTGTCTTTTAATGCGATAGGTAAATAGGTAAATAAAATAAAAAACTCAGAACTTAGAGCAGTTAAACTAAAATAAAAACAATTTTATATCTCACAAAGAGAAAATTAAAACGAAAAAATCTGTTTTGGACGGGACTTAAACCGGCAGCTCTTGAGCTCGCAGTCTTGTCTGAGACAGATGTTATTAAATGTAATTTTCTCTTTGTGAGTTTACCCAAGCACGGGTGAGTGCAATAAAAACAAAAAAATATATCTGCCACAATCGGCACCACTGACTTTTTACCAACCTATCCTTGTCAGCCCTTCATCTATATTTGGGTACTGTAGCGCAACTACTGTGCCAGGAATCTTAGTATGTAATAACTTTCCAGGTAATTGGAGTTGTAATCTTTAATCTTCACTTTCTTGTTGAACATGTAAGCAGTATTACAGTACCATATGCGGGGACTTAAAAAAAGTTTATATTTTTTCTATTGCTTCCCCTCAGAGGGGTATAAAAAGACCACATTTAAGCAATTCATCTAAGAAAGCAATATTGGTATTTGACATCTGTTAACATTGCACACTTACCTCAAAAATGAATAGCAATAGCAATATTGCTTTTTAGCTTTTTTAGCCCCTCCGAAGGCCTACAAAGAACACATCATCACAACTAATTAATAAGTAGGTATTAATAGTAAGTGATATTTCAATATAAGTAGATAATGTTAATGTTGCTTCAATTCGCGTTACGAGTTAGATCTGTCAAAGTACAGAAGCGATGTTGTGACGTTCTTTAGCATAGTGATATACCTATCAGTCGAGATTAGGCTTTTCGATCCTGTTTTATTTAACAACACCTACATAAAAAAAAAACTTACGTGCTTTCTAATTATAACTTCTCTACAAAATCTATCCACTTAATATTTACCTACTTAGTGAGATTTTTGTCTGCTTAATATCCAATAAAAAAGTTTTCTTTATTTAATAACGGCCTTGACAACGGCCAAGTTGCGATAAAAGTACATTATAAAATTAAATGTCACTTTTACAACCGTAAACGGCTAAACGCAGATCATTAGAATAAAATATGACCTCAGGGGTTACCTACAGACCCACCCAACGAGCTAGTGATTACGTATACTTCTGAAATAAGAATCTACAGATTAATAAGACAACCAGGCTACAAGGTCGCTGTCAAAAAGTCAACACCCTGATAATTGGAAGTGATATTTTTTCTAACTTCTATTTTAATATATAAGCTGAACTTTCCTAGTGTGGTTACTTGTTGTTTCTGACAGTCGAACAGACCAGACCTCAATATGAAATTCCTGGTGAGTTAATGATATTTTAGGTATCGCAACGGTTTCATAATTAAGTTTCTATAACTAGGACTCTTAAGGAGCCCTAAATTAGTTTTAACTTTATGTAAACTCATAATAATATGTACCTATTAGAAGAAAAAAAAAATAAAAAAAAATAAGAAGGGTTTTTTAAATTATGAGGAATTTACATAAATTTTTTAGAAGCATTTTTATTAATTTATAATTAAACTGACTGGTTTCAGTACAGAGTAGAAATATTTTTTAATACTGAATTTAAAATATACTCTCTATGATAAATACTCAATGTGGGATTTTCCAGGCTACGTTCCCCAGGAAATATATAGATAGCGTTGTACAGATTTAACGTAGCTTGAGTCTGAGAAGCTGAGTTTCACATTTTAACGAGACAAACATTTCCTTACCATAAACTTTCCACCCACTAGATCCTTGCTGCTTGCGTGTGCGTCGCCATGGCTGGCCCAGCCCAGCGCGCTTACCAGCCGTTCCAGGCTGCGGCCCAAGTGACTGCTAACGCCGCCGTCGCCGCCGCCCAGGTGGTGAGCGCCCCCGCCCGCGCCGCCGCTGGAGTTGTCGCCAAGGCCTACTCTGGCAACGAACAGGAAGCCCAAATTGTCCGCTCCTCCTCTGACGTCAACCCTCAAGGCTTCCAATACGAGTAAGTAATTGAAAACGCCTGATAATTGTATAATGAGAACACAAAATATTCCGTGGATAATTGACGGTTCTGTTCCGTTTAACTTTAAATATTGATTCTGTTTCTAAGTACAGAAACGATTCTTTAAAGTTGAATGAATTAACGAGCAGTGAATATACAAAATTACTGTATAAAACTTTGGTATTATCCAGTTGCAATTTTATAATAAAGTGGTTTACTTTCAGGGTTGAGACTGGCAATGGTATCGTGGCTCAAGCTAGCGGCGTCCTGAAGAAGGTCGGAGACGCTGAAGCTGTCGTAAGTATCTCATACTGTTTTGATCACAATAGGTAAACTATAAAAGTGATAGGTACTTAGGTTCAATACCTGTCGTTTAAAATAATACTAAACTTGCATTCAATCCGTAGAATAAAGACACTAATTTAGTTTCAATATCATCGGAATAACATGATTAAATTAAATAAAGAACTAAAGAAAGATAATTTGAATCTGAATGCCAAAATGCGTTTTCTCAGGTCCGGTCCCTATTAAGGAAGATTATTGGCCCCGTAATGAGTGTTATGTGTAGTCTAAATAAAACAATAATAATTAGAAGTTTATTTCCAAGAAAGTATTGATAAGTATATGTTTAAACCTAGAGTACAAGTTGACTTGGTACTATTAGATTTGATTTCCTAGCTTGCTTAGATTGAACGTTACCCGATACTTACGTTTTCTGACATTTACGGTAGTTTATCAATTAGCGTTTAATTATTTATTATTACTTTGTAAATTTGGCCGTAAGCTCCCCTAATAAAATTAAGTTAAATATTATAGAAGAGAAGTGTATAGCGAGATTGTTATCGACAGGTTGTACAAGGCGCGTACAAGTACACCGCCCCCGACGGCACCCCCGTGCAGTTCACCTACGTCGCCGACGAGAATGGATACCAGCCCCAGGTGAGATACATTTATTTAAATAAAATATAATGTACTATATAATTACCCGAATGTCTCGGTGACTTACTAAACCATCGTGACAAGACGTGCACGTTTAATTTCTGTAATGTAGTCGGTAATTAAGAAATAAATAGATCCACTACTAACCGAGTTTTCTCCGTAACGCACAGAAGAATTGTTGAATTGAAACATTTGAGGATCCTATTTAAGTATTCAAGCGTAGTCATATAAAAAATCTAATTATTTCAGATAAAAAACAAATCAATTATTCTTTAGCACTCAAACAAAGCATGCAAACATTTTTAAAACAGCAACAGATTCCCTAATTTTGTAGTGTGAAAAGTAGCTCAGCTGACTCTACGAATTCCTAGAGAAATCGTTAGCTTCAACTATTGATATTACTCTTACCATTTTTTTGTACTTATAGGAAATAATGATTTTAAAAACTGAATCTATAAACGTTAGCATTTTTCAACTGGCAAGTGATGGGTAGACGAATTGTAAAAATGAATACAGAATTATTTATTTAATTTGCCTGATGTATTTTTTTTTAATTTCAGAGCGACCTCATTCCCGTGGGTCCCCCCGTACCTGAGGCGATCGCCCGTTCCATCGAGTACCTCCGCACCCACGCTCCCAAGGACTCTACCGTCTACTAAATCCGACCCTGGCTTTACCCACCGCTGAACTTACCAGAAATATAATTACCAATAAGTTGTTGTTGTTTTTGTTTTACAACAATGTAGTGTAAATAAAATACAGAAGTTGTGCCATAATATCGTTTTTAATTGATTAGCTTCCTTTCGCTTATTATTATCGTTCTGCGTGTAACCTGATCCTGTACAGGTCAATAGAATCTATCTTTGGACAATAATGTAATAAAGTTATCTACTGGTGACTAGTGACTCAACGTAAGTTTATTAATCACTAATCTACTAGGATTAGGATTATATTGATGATGACGAAGATCATTTCCCTAGTATTTTACCTAATCTGAAGATTTGACAGGTCCGGTTTTTTACAGTAGCGACTCTCTGACCTTTCAACTCGCGAAGGGAAAACCAGTCCAATACAGGCTAAGTCACATACCACCGAAACTGCATTTCTCTGTAATGTGGGTTTCCTCACGATGTTTTCCTTCACCGTTGAGCACGTGATAATCATTTAAAATCCAAACATGAATTTGAAAACAAATTCGACAATCATCTGTTTAGGCCTGTGCTGGATGCAAACCTGCGGCCTCAAAGTGAGAGGCAAGCGTTCTACCAACTGAGCTGCCACGGCTCCGCGGTGATGATGGCGAAGATAAACAAGGAAAATTCTTATCTGATCTGGCCTACATGATTTCACTGCTGGGCCTTGGCCTTCCCCTCCTCTTTCCATTAAAGTGGGATTGGGTGGACATGCCACGGATTGTCACGCATTGAGTACCTCATGACGGTCACAGGCGTCGTCGTAGATCTCTAAAGGCATGGCGTGACGATTTGGGCTCTTGTCGGAGGGACTGGCCGGAGGACGCACAAGTCCGCGAAAAATAGAAAGAAGGGAATTAACAATGTAAAAATAGTCGAGATCCTCAGCTGAGAAGACGTTATGTGTCAGCTGTACCTACGCAGTAACCATGCGTAGACTTGCAGACTAATTTTGGTATGTACATATTAGGAGAAATCTAGGGGGAGGGGGCTTCAGCAATTATAACGTTATTGTAAAATACCAACAAAAAATCAATATTTTGCACTGCATTTTTTACAAATTGTGAAGAAATATAAACAAGTATGTTACCCAATTTGTTTCGGAAAATAATTCTCAGCCCTCAAAATCAAATCAAATTAAATCAAATATACTTTATTGCACAAAACTAAAATTTCAACAATCAGACAAAACACATGTATACAGTACAATTTGGGCGGCCTTATTGCTCTAGAGAAATTTCTCCCAATTTATCCGATCAAATCATGATCAAATACTTACTAATGTTTGCTATCCATATATATGCCAATCCAAAGTACACTAGAAATTAGAATAAATAAATATAAGATAAGCCTTTAAGCTGTTGGTCCCGGCTATTCGCCGTAAAAACACCTCCACCAAACCGCAGTGCAGCAGCTTGGTGGAGTATGCTCCATACCCCCTCTGGTTGATTGAGGGGAGGCCTGTGCCCAGCAGTGGGACGTACATAAGCTGTTTATATTTATGTTATGTAAATATAAGATATGAAAGAGGATTTTGCCCAGCAGTGGGTTAAAATTTACTAGCAATAATAATATCCATACCTTCCAAAGTTTCGAGCCTTTATAGTCCCGCGAAATGTTTCCGAAAACAAATAAAAAACCTACAATCAGCTAAAGTATTGGGTGTGATGACCACTAATAATCTGAAAGCAGGCAACTCACTGGACGAGTTTACAGTGTGTGAGTTACCACCTAAGCCGAAATGAAACATTGCAGTATACGATTAAAGATCTGTACTTACTTAATTTATTATTAGTCTTATTTAATTACCACAGACTAATTACTTAGCTGATTGTGCGATAGAAATGCTGAGGATTTTATACAGAATCTTTAATAGATCTGAATGAAATAAAAAATCCTTACTTTTCTTTACGGGGTGTCTTCACTTAGGTAAGTATGTTACAGTTTAAAACACACTTACGAGTGTATTGGTAAGCTCCTAATGAATCAATAATGTTTAAATGAATTTCTCATTATATTTTTAAATAAATTGGAAGCTTTTAAAGAATTTTTGTTGGGTGGTATGTATCAACTATTCTTCTATGACCTAAAATACACCATCATGTCCCTAGCGTTATCCTGTTTCTCACGAAACTGCCTGTTTGTTGGTTTCACAATGTTTTCTTTCACTGCTGAGCACGTGATAATCTTTATGATCCAAGAATGAATGTCGGGATTCGAACTTGCGACGTCACAGTGAGAGTCAAGCATTCTTCCAACTAGGCTATCATGTCTCTCTCGCTACTACTTAATTTTTCAACCATTCTATTTTTATGGGAATTTTCTATTATACTTATATGGTAATGTAATTGGCCTTTGATAGACTGGAATGGAAAATGCTACACCGACAAGAGCGTGGCTCTTAAATTGATGATGATGAGGGTAACATAAAATCACGATCCCAACTGGGGTAGTCAGAAGTATCTACATCAATCGCAAGATGATCTAAGCATACATACCTCACCGAGTTTTCTGTTAGACCAACGTGATATCGCCGTCTATAATGGTAATGTAGGTAGTGACTTGTTTCTTTAACGATTTTTAAGTAACGCCTGCAGAAATAATATGAGTTGACACACACGGGTGATATTTAGTTCATTATTAATTACTAGGCGTTCTCAAGGTGAAAATACTTTGCTACTTATATTTTTACCACATAAAAATAGTAATAATTTTTAAATATTATTTATGTTTTAGACTTCTAAACGAAGACGAAGAATACTTATACTTCGTGTGTTCATCAGATATTTTCCATAAAGTGATGGAGAAACCTATATGACTTACTTACTTGTTATTATCTATTAAAATGCCAATGGTGGCCTTTATAATAGTGGATCTCTCTATTACGTGCCACCTACGCGAATTATATACTTAATATTAAACTACAGATAGCAAATTCCAAATACTCAGGTTTAAATTAGTTTATTGGCACATTATGCGATCTAGACTAGACCATATCGAATAATCAAAAAGAATAAAAATGCGGGGTTATTCAGACAAGAGCACAATACCAAATGCTAATGAGATACTTTCCAGGTTACGTTCCCCAAAAACAATACAGATGGCGTTGTACAGTTTTAACATGTAAACTACCTATTTTCTCATTACTCGGGTTCATAATTATTCCAAAATACAATCTAAATAGCTGAAGCATATATAAAAGTGATTGTTGCTTGACATTTGGATCAGATTATGTATAGAATTATGATGTAATTGTTCCTGGATGTAATAAAAAGGGTCATCATTGAAACCCAAAAACAAAGATCATCATCACCAGCCCATTAACGTCCCCACTGCAGGGGCACGAGCCTTCCCTATGGATGGATAGGGAGATCGGGCCTTAAACCACCACGCGGGCCCAGTGCGGATTGGTGGTTAATAACGACTGCTAATGCAACCACGACCAACGGCTTAACATGCCTTCCGAAGCACGGAGGAGCTCGAGATGAAAACTTTTTTTTTGTGGTCACCCATCCTATGACCGGCCTAAAAACAAAGATGAAAGTTGCATATGTCTGTTATTCATAAAATTAGAAGATTAAACGAAGGAAAAACTGTACAGCGCCATCTATATTGTTTTTAAGGAACGTAGCCTGGTAAGTCCCTCAATGACTTTTGATGACGGGTGGCTCTGTCCACCCTAATGGCAAGAGGACAACATAGCCAAATAAGATACTTTTTACGTAACTTCAAAACGATACATTTCTCTATGGAATTTGTACAGAAACACATGTACGACAACAAATAAACGTAGTCAAAATTAAATGTCGTGTCGTGTTATATAATTTAATTAAAATTCCTAAATTAGTCAAAAATAACCTAACATAAGCTCACGACCATACCTACCCCAATGGGGTAATCAGAGGTATATCCATTGTAAAGTAGTAAATATCCACCAAGCTTTCTGTCGGTTTAGGTTGATTTTAATGGTCTTAGATTGGCTTGGTAACTTGGAATTGTATATAAATAAGATTTTTTTGTTGCTTTATTATTACTATTATAAATTTTATATAATTTACCTTAGACCCTGTCATTTAGCCCATTACGGCCAAGAGCTATAACTATTGCATTTCTTTCCAACTCGCAAATTCCGAATGACTGTAGCTATAACCGTAACTACCAATTTAATTAGATATGTCTAACGAACTATTGTTTGTTCGTTTTTGCGTGTCGTATTTATTATCTATTAAATTATTTCCTGTCTATTGAGTCAGGATCGAAGCAGATGGAATTCAATAGTCTCTGCTTACCCCGGTGGAAAGTATGCGTGAGTTTTGTTTGAGTTATGTATATATGTGTTATTGAGTGGACTACTTGGCTCTGCTCCCTCTCCTCAACACTTTACTCCGATGAATGAACACAATTTTTAATTGTATTGCTGACTATATCAACATCAGCAATTGAAATTACCAACATTCCTCGAGATGTCATCACGAGCAACATAAAACTGACGAGTTCATTTGTTTTGCACGTGTGAATTAGCATCATACAAATTAAACACATACAAATCATCATACAAACAACAGGTCAGCCATCGCGCCGATTAAACCGGTGGATTACATCTAATTCGTATGATAACTGCTGGGCAAGGTTGTCCATCATACGAATATGGCTCATAATGAGGCATACACCGATGCCAATTAGGCTTCGCTTCTATATATAGTGAGAAGACGCGATGAGGTAAGAAAAGTACCTACTTATGAGGCAATGTTATTAAAAAATTAACGTTGCGTAATTATTTATTTGGAAAAAAAGTGTGAGCTTTGGGGATAGGTAAACAGCGCGACCGATGTATTCTCTGTGATGTACAGGGACTACTAGGAGTAAACATAGTAGGTTTTATCGTTCAAGGCAACCAGGAACCGTAATAACTAGACTCATCTAGCGATTTCTTTAGCTAGAATTTATTAAGTCTATGATATTTTAAAGTTACAAAAGTGTTACGCTTATGGTACCTATCTGTAGGGACCGGTTAAAGCCAAAAATTCCATCTGTCTGTTTTACATACTCTTGCATTCTTTAAAAACAAGATTCACGAGATTCTCAAGTTGAACGAGCACAGATAAAATAAGTCAAATCAATTCAGTTAATATGATATTTTTTTTTAAATAAAAAGCTCTACCAAATCAACGAATGAAGTGAAAATTATAAAAAGTAAGTAATCTGTTGGCACATTTCGAATTCTAGTGATCCACCAATTATTACGTGTGAAATATCTTTTAGTGTTCCGAACTCTTTCTATCTCTCGAAAGAATTACTTATTGCTTTTACGACGAGTGCTCTTTTAAAGGCTCGACCAATATTTTACCTTGAGTATGTGTTACCTTGAGATTTTTAAAGATAATAATAAGATCTTAATGTTATTCTGACCCAATTAGTTATCACGGAAACAAAATAATACACTAACGCCTTCTAAACTTTAAACCCGCTTGATGACACGTCTGAGAACATTCGCCCAAAAAAGCCTTTAATTTTATATTTCTGTGGTAGTACATTATTATTTTTGACATTTTTAACCTATTTGGTCGGACCAATGCGGAGTGCTGTGGGTGTCATTGGGATTGGGATATTAGAAAATGTTTTTTATTATTATTATTTGTACACAAAAAAATATGCGGCTTTGCAGATGTGTGGAACACGAAGCCTTAACCATTAGGTTAAGCTTAACCATATTATATATTAATATGTAGTTTTATTTTACACATTTGAATTTACCGACAACTATCAGTAGGGACTCTCAAGGCATATCGTCATCTTCTAGATTCAGAGTAGTGAATCAGAAAGGATCACTCACAATTGTACTACTGTAATATAATATTTAGTGAGTGTGTATACTACTATATTTTAAGTGATCCTTTTTGATTCATTAAAAGCTCTGGGCACGTAAAACTACAGTACTTCAATAGTGAAGCTGCTTTACGAGAACGACTATCTGAAGCGACTGTACTCACTTAATTTTATAATATTTGTATGTATATAATTCAATTTGTGACATAATTCTATGCAAATTAATTAGATAATACCAGGGTTCACGTATAATGCCAAGTTAAAATATATATTAGCTGTAGTTTAGTACACCTGATTTCGTAAATGATTCATAAGACAATGGAAAAATAAAATATTTTTTATTAGTAAATTATTTTATCGTAGGTTTCTTTTTTATATAAACTTTCATTACTGGTTTAAAGTAAATGGATGTCTTCAAATATCGATATAATTTATTTTTTTATTCTTCTTCTTCTATCGTGTGGGTTGTGAGGTGAATTACCATCCCCATCAGCCCTCATTCTCCATTTATTTATTTAAAATCCAAATCCGAACTCTGAAACCCTTAAAATGTTTAAAGTGTGTCAAGTGTCTGGCAGTAAAGGTCCTAAATAACAACAATTGGCTACAAAAAAACTGATAGTGGGTAATCTAGCGCAGTTCTAATAACAATTCAACATTTAAACAAGAGAGGGTAGTAATTAATAATTGTTAAGCGGTGCGGATGCGGGCGCGGGTGTCGGTGCGGTGCGGGTGTGTTAGAAATGGAATATAAATGTCAATCGAAAGTATTTTATGAAAGTTTTGTATTGAGTAAATCCTTGAACTTAAAAAAAAACTTTATTATTCCCCATCGGTCATGACGTGAAAATAGAAATCAAAATTTTTCAAACAGATATGCTAATGGCCCGATTATTTTCATATCTATTGTGGTCCTAAAATTCAAATGCGGATATAACAACATGGGGATTTATTTTGATTCCATAAATCACGACACGATGATTCAATTTTTGTAGTTATTTTATTGTATTAGCATAAAAAGTAACAAATTGACATTTGTGGAAAACGTATCCTTGACGACATAATGTAAGCATACTGTGTTGTACCGGTCCGTCGGTTCTAAAGATGCGGTAAACTTGATAATTAATTAGTAGACTAGAACTGCTTCTCAAACTTTATGGACAGAAAACAATAACTGAGTAAACGCTTTTGTGGCGGGACCTAAATTTTAAACCTGGTGTTTATTATCTTTAGTTTTCGTTTTGTAATCACTTTGGGGACGCCTGTGCCTAGCAATATGACGAATATAGGCTTATGATTTTTTTTATAAGGCGGTAAAATACTCAAGTGCTGTTTTACTGAATTAAAACAATTTATTATATCTATACTTTTATTTTACTAAATTTATTTTACTAAATTAAAACAATTTATTATACCCCCTCCGGTTGATTGAGGGGAGGCCTGTGCCCAGCAGTGGGACGTATATAGGCAGTTTATGTTTTATGTTATTATATCTATAATATACATAAAATTAATGTCGCTCTATGCCTCCATGCAGAGCCATCATGTTCTACTGCTCAAAATCTGGTGGCAGACGTCCATGGGGATGGGGATATTGTCGAAATCACTTTGTAAGGCTGTCCTTTGTTTGGATAAAACATTGCAGGCTGATTACCTAATTGTCCGAAAAAGTACAATACAGTAAGACAACTTAAGTCCCTACAGTTTGCTTTGCTTTACGAGTCAGTCGATTACATAAGTTCACTAAATCTTTTAAGGGGCAATGTTTTTACAATAAGATTCCCATTGACATTCAGAATTTGCCTTTCAACTGATTTAACATACATACATAAACTCACGCCTATTTCCCACCGGGGTAAGCAGAGACTATAGAATTCCATTTGCTTCGATCCTGACACACTTCTCTTGCTTCCTCCGCATTCATCAATCGCTTCATACACGTACGCCGGTTCAGAGTAGATCGTATTGAACCTTTTCTAAGGACATCTCCAATTTGGTCATCGTAAGTCCTTCTCGGTCTTCCTCTGCCAGCCCTACCATCAACTGTTTCAAGACAGTAGTTAAACATGAACTTTGCAAAAAAGGTTATTATAAGGTTAGTGATTATTTAAAAGATATGAATGCATGGGATTAACTGTCTGACAACTGATATTAGGCAGCTAAATTAATCAATTGTATAACAATAATGTTGTTTTTTTTTAAAAAGAACGTCTAGGGCCCTGTGCCGAGGTTTTTCTTGCAGCTTCTTTTCCCCGGCTATACAGGTCGTGAGAAGCTGTAGTAGTTTTAGGCGGATGAGATGTTCGTAATGTAAAAATTCAAAGTGTAACTATGTTACCTATTGAATAAAGATATTTTTGAATTTGAATTTGAGTTGGCTGAGGGGAGGCCTGTGTCCTGCAGTCGTATAAAATATGCTATGTTATTTTAAAACTAGGTACATCTATAGTGCATACTAATGAAATATGTTATTTCGTGTACTTAATAAAAAAAAACGAAGGTCATTGTCTTTGACTAATAATTGAAATTATATATTAATCTTGATAGCTTATTTTTTATGATTAAGCAGTCTCGTACGGGTCACGGCGTGAGTAATGACCTATCAAGCTAAGCTGTACTTCTAATACTGCTCATGACATTTTTTCTCAAAGTAAGTATTGAGGAAATTAATCACTGAGGTCGATGCCGCGAAGATTGAGAAACGGCGTATCAATGAATATACGTCTGGTGAGATATTGTAAATGAGACGAACTGGACATGAAAATTAACTATATAAAACTATAAAAAAGGTATAAATAGGCACAGTGTTGTGAATTAGCACATTCAAGTAGGCTATCGCGGGTTGAAATGAGGGGTTTCGTGGTAAGTTAGGTGAAATAAAAATAAATAAAAGTGCTTATTAAGTTTATGGTTCAATTAGCATGTGTTTAAATAAAATTAAGTGATGATGTTTACTTTATGATTATAATAACCGATTATCATATTTATGAATAGATTACATATAGTATAATAAAGGTGTTACGTTGAACTAATAGTGCTTATGATTTGTTTTAGATCCTTTGTCTGTGCGTGTCCGCCAGTCTGGCGCAGGTTGGAAGGTAATTTTTTTCAGTTATAGAATTATGTTTTATCTCATCTAAAGAAATACTTTTATTTCGAATAAACTATAGAGGTAGTGTATATACCTAAGAAAAAAAACACGTCTATCCCTAATGTTTATCGAAGGTCAAAAAATATAATTAATGTTTTTTGGCCATTGACAGTGTATTTTGAAAGCTGGTCAACATTTATTAGGTAATCATTCATTTAATAACAACGTTCTTAAATTATTTTCAGGTACCAGCCCTTCCAATTTAGCGCCCCCAAGCGTGTGGTAGCCACCGCTTCGGCGGCTTCGTACGACCCGAGCCGGTACAACCCTGGCAGATATGACAACGCGGGTCGCTACGACCCTAGCCGCGACAACTCTGGCAGATACGTTCCCGACAACTCTGGAGCTTACAAGTAAGTTATTTAAGATGTTATAGCCCCACCCTTTATCACCTTACCCTAGCAGTTATGACAACGCGGACCGTCACAACCCTAACCGCTAGGACTGTGGCCGATACGTTCCTAACAACTCTATAGTCTACAAGGATCTAGTATCTAAGTTATTTTAAGATGTTACTAATAAAAAAGTGTTCTTATAAGGGTTCCATTTTTCCTTTTGAGGTTTGGAACCCTAAAAATAATAAGATATTTCGCAACCTGGTATCTAGTAACTATCTAGGCATAGACCTAAATAATCCCATTTTCTTAACAAAATTATGCGTGGTGATGTTATCCAAGCACTTAAATACAAATAGCTACAAGAATCCTATGGTCCTTTTTTTAACGAAAACCTATACAGGGTGTTAGTGACATCGTAACGAAAACTTTGAGGGGTGGTTCAGGCCATGATTCTGAGTTGATATCAAGTAGAAATTTCCGTCGCAAAAGTATGGATTGGAAAATAATTAAAAAGAAAAGAAAAATTTTCATGAATTTTTTGACACGAAATTCCACTCGATATCAACTCAGAATCATGGTCTGAACCATCCCCCTCAGTATTCGTTACGGTGTCACTAACACCCATACCTACTTATATGGCTACCGTATGTACTTGTACGGGGTGAAAGTGTCATCGTAACGAATACTGAGAGGGATGATTCATCTGATTATTCTGAGTTAATATCAAGTGGAATTTTCCATCGCAAAAGTATAGAATTGAAAATAATTTAAAAAAACTAAAAAAAACGGACGGAAAATTCCACTTGATTTTAACTCAGAATCATGGTCTGAATGAACCCCCTCGGTATTCGTTACGATGTCACTAACACCCAGTATATATCCTAACTTGCATATGGCTTTCGGCCAGCTTTGGTTCCGGCGAAGTAGTTAATGCCATCTGCGGCAAATCTACAATAAGTCAAGTCAAAAAAGGCCAGCTTTGGCTATTTTACTTCAACGTAATCCGCTAAGACAACGCCCAAAGACTATTGCCGTGTTATCCAAACTTACAAGTCTACACGTTCACAAGCTACAAGTTACTCACAAGTACATGTAAATTACGTTTATCAAAAGAAGTAGACTGTAAAATATACTTGTAAAATTAATATTGACACTTGCAACATGTAATTTACATGTGCAGTTTTGATAAACATATTCTTGTAATATTGAAAAAAATATGTAAGTATTGATAAACAGGGCATTGATTGCCACCCACCTGGGCACCCACAGACGTGCCGTACTTTTAACACCTGGGGCGTAGGTGGACACTTAATGCTCCCTGTTGACATAAAATCTGTTACTGATGAATACATTAACTTACGCTTTTTATGTCTACTTGTGCTCTTTAGCAATAAATAATCAAGTAACTTACATACTTAAGTGTAAGTTTATCCATCCTGGTAAGTACGACGCTGACGGAATAATAAGCATTACAGATCTGTGTTTACATTTTGTCAATATCTTTTCTGTTATTTTCAAACAATATCTTAAATTCCAAACGATTTAAATAACTACTAAAGTTTTAAAATATACCGAGAAACAGTCTCTCATTAGTTGGTATTTCCGATTTTACACCGATTAGAATTTATTTACATTTCAGCTACCTGCAGACCTACGCAAAGTTTAAAAAAAACAAAACGATTTATTAATGTTTATTTTATGAGGTCAAGATGTATCGAAATATTTATTTTTCATTCGTTACATTCCAGCTTGTTTGCTTTGTGATCTGGAAACTCCGGACACAATACGTTTTAGTCTAAATCCGGTATGACGAAATATCTCAAAATATTTTTAAACGCTTTTTACAATTTATCATTTATCTAAGGGCTGTAATATTGGAAAAATTATACTTAATTCTATATTTTAAATAGTCCTTTATATTACTCATAGTAATTCCTAGTTACTAGTACTATCTATTTTGAAACAAGGATATTTTTATTTTGTCTACATAGGCATTATACGGTATAGTTTACATTACTTACATGAAAGAATTTGGTCAGCCATAATTTTATGGTAATAGAGGTATAATACTTCTGCGATGGTTAATGTGCGACAACCACCATACTGTATCACAGAATATAGTATTAGGCGGGAAATGATTTCCTTCCTGGCCTTCTATGTTTTTGGGGCGAATCTACAATAAGTCATGTCTACATTTTTGTTTGCTCCCAGACCGGCATAGAAGCTATGTATGTGTGTAATTAAAATATGTATAATACGTATTCAATAAGTATTGTTTTATTACAGTGGTGACCGTGGAGACCGCGGCTCCGGTGGCGGCTACTACACCGGATCCAGTGACCGCGGCGGCCCTGGAGGTCAATACTCTGGCTCCAGTGATGCTGGCAAATACACCCCTGATAATGGACCTGGCGCAGGGTGAGTCAAACAACTGCTTTCCTTGTGTTCGAAGAGGATTGAGTATAGGAGGGAAAGGATATGACAGTGCAATTAGAGAGGACGATCAAGTGATAACTCACGATACAAAACATCTGCAAAATCTAGGGTTAATCTTAAAAACAAGCGAATATAATTGCCTTGTAAAATAAATATATCAAATGTGCTATTTTGTTTCTGCTTGTGATTTCAGTGGTGCTGGTGGCGCCGGTGGTGCTGGCGGCAGCGGCTTCGGAGGTGCGGGTGGCAGATTCGGCGGAGCCAGCAGCGGCGCGTTCGCAAGCGGGCTTGGAGCTGGCAGCAAGGCTTCCGCCGCTAGCGGCGTCGGTAGCGGGCTAGGCAGTGCCGTCGGCGCTGGCGCCGGCAGAGGCAGTGCTTTCGGTAGCGGCGCGTCAGCCTCCGCTTCCGTCGGTGGCAGCAAATACAGCGGCTCCGCCAACTCTGGCAACTACGACTACCTGCATGGCATCATCCGCCAGGAGACCGACGTCCAGCCCGACGGATATCACTACCTCTACGAAACTGAGAACAAGATTCTCGCTGAAGAAGCCGGCAAGATCGAAAAGATTGACAACGAAAACGAGGGTATGAAGGTCAAAGGATTCTTTGAATACGTTGGCCCTGATGGTGTCACCTACAGGGTAGACTACACTGCTGATGAAAACGGCTTCGTTCCCTCCGGCGCTCACATTCCCAAGTAAATCTAGTCCCGTCGTACCTATTTATACCTCTAGATGTTAGTTCATTATGTTTAATAATGTAAGAGATGCTGTTCGTGTTGAATCAACTTTATTAAAATAAAAATAAATAGATATTTTGAATCTCCACATCACTCTGTTTTCATCACCTGTCACTTCCTGCAATATATTTTTTGAAATAAAATATAATTAACAAGTAGCTATCATTCAACAAGTGTCAGCTAACAACAAGTTATGAACTTATTAAAGACAAGTGAATTAAAGAGCAAAAATTCCTAAAACTCATAATAATATTATGTCTTTTGGGGAAGATATATAATAATATATGATTAAGAAAACGAAGACCAACCAACCACAATCAAAGGCGGTGAAGTATGTTCCCATTCAGGGACCAAGTTAGAATTTTCTGTTGCTGAGTGTGTCCCGTTTTAGTAAAAGTTCTCTAACGATTGCAAATCCAGCCACTAGTTTGTAAAGTTATAATCTGTGTAAAGCGGTTGCTCAATCGTAACTGATAGACGATCATTATTTCATAATTCAATGAATGTTTGCAAGAACTTTATATGCTGATGACTTTTTAGGGACTACATATATGAACTAGAAACTCAACAGTTTTTATAACCTAGAAATTACTATCTTCTAAAAACCTTTATTATTGCGAGTTTTGATTATAGACCTCGCAAAGTGCTGTTTAATACTATTTTCATGGCAGGTTTGTAGTCTTTATTTTACCCGGAATAAAAATAATTGAATAAATCGTTTTTTTTGAAGAAGAAAAACATATGAATATAATTTTTCAAAAAGAGGCTTTAGTGGTTTGTTCTATAAGTGTGAGTACGTAATATGGATTCGGGACGAATGCATATTTGTCTAATGCGTAGTATTGTTTGACGATGATAAGAACAAAAAAGCTTTTGTCCTTCTATCCCCTCCACTACGTATATCATGGACTATTGACCTGTCCTGTCCATAACAACTTTGTTTTTACAAACAATTCTATACTTTAATGCAATTTACGATCACATTTGTAGAATTATCGATTTTTGTATCATTTTAAATAGGTCGATTGTCATAGAATAGGTGTGAAGTAGAAGGATAAATTATATTTATTGTGCTCTATACTACATTATGGGTTTTGCTTTTACACACGTACACACACATACAGTTTTAAAAGTGCAAAAGGCATTATTGTTGTGTCAGACTTTCTTATTCATCTGAATTTTATTCGTTTTTAGCTAACATACTTTTGTAAGGTGCTGTAAAATATTAACGACATCCCAGCTACCTATTTATTACTGTTATTAAAACATTCGGAATATAACATATTAATTAAGCATTATTTTCTGTTTTGAAAATCAGGTAAGATGGTAAATGGTATCCACTCAATAATTTATGGACTATCATCTACTTTAGTGAAACATGCCACTGAATTTTTGACCTATACTCATTATCTACAGAAGGCGTACAAATCACGTAGCTAGTATAGCTACCTAAATATAAGTGTCATACAATTGATTCCGCTGACTCTGTTAATCTGTTAGCATCTACTTCAAAGAAGTTTATTGTTAAACGCTACAATGTTAAACGTTGTAAATGTGTTCATAGAAAATATTATTTTGTTTGTCATGAAATAATATTTATAGCTAATTATTATTGATGTAGGCACATAATGAGCTAGAGTTGTAAAGATTTTTCTTTGCAACAACAACGATGGCGCCACCGATTTAGATGTAAATAAAATTAGGTTCCAAGAATGCGGAGTGTGATATGATGCGGTTTGTGTCACTGCATTTTTATTTTATGCAAATCGATGTGTGGAGGTCCGCGTGCACTCCATGTTATGAGAATTACGACTTTTCTGAAGTCGGTCGTGCCTTGCGCCGCGCTCCCGACTTTAAAAAATCCTCGACGTATCCAAACAGTGCAAAAGTGTTTGATAAATATCAAATTACAAAGTCAAAAAGGAACTATTTTAATACGATAAGCTATGCTAATGCATCTGCCTGACCTCGTCACACCTTGATTTAAGGATTCTGTTCCACTTTACGGTACGTCTTAAATAAAATTTATTGTAGATTTAAATGTTAATAGTGTGGCAATGGAAAAGACGTTTTTTGATAGATTTTTGTTTTGTATAATGTTCCTTTTGACCTATGCACCGTATCCGGTCTAGTTTCAGATCTGAGTATAACCTCAGCGGTCGCCGCATCCTACATCCGAGTTGAGCCACATCGAGCAACACGAGCATACGTACCACTCACCTGAGAACAATGTTGACATTCATGAAGCTTGTGAGTATGTTTCGTATAACTTACCTGTCACGTTTTACTCAATTCTAATAGATCATTATAATTGGACACGTTCTTATGAGTTTTTGTTGGTTTTAAAATTACGGATGACATTTAAGCTAAGACATTTACTGACTCGCCTTATGTAGCAGCCTCCGTGGTCTAGTGCTTAAACAATTGGGCTCACGTTGTGGAGGTTAGGGTTATAAATCACTTTTTGAGACTGTTTTTGTGTGGGTAGGACATTGCAGATTGAATAACCTGATTGTCCGAAAAAGTAAGATGAGTCCATGCTTCGGAAGACACGTTAAGTTGTTGGTCTGGACCTATTAGCAGCGTGGTGGAGTATGCTCTGTACCAGCTCCGGTTGATTGAGGGGACGTATATATACGTAGGCATTTTTTATTGTGTAAATCTAAATAAAATTAGAATTATTTATTTCAGATTGTGCTGTTAATCGGCACCCTCGTAGAATGCTCGCCTTTTGATGATGGGAAGTACAATCCAACCAAATATAATTATAACGATGATGGTAGATACTACAGACCCTTAAACGAAGGCAAATATATTCCCGGAGATGAAGGAAAATATACTTACGTTTACAGGCAAGGCCTTTATCCTACTGACGATGGAGACTATCGGTATATCCACCAAGTAGGGCCTGATGGTGGCTTTGGAGGAAATGGTGGGTTTGGAGGGAACGGAGGTTTCGGTGGAAATGGAGGACAAGGTGGATTTGGACCAGGTGGTCCAAAGGGTCCAGGTGGTCCTGGAGGTCCGGGGGGTAAAGGGCCGAATGCGATCGAATACATAGGCCGCAAGAGTTACGCTAACAGATATCCCTATATACACAAAGTGATCAAATCATTGGTGAATGAGTTCACATCGTCTGACTACCTGACCTCTGAGGGCAGCTCGAACCACTACAGCAAGGTGTACTCCGACAAGGAGGTGGCTCTCAAGTGCCGGTATTTATCACCGTCGCAAAACCAAACTGAATTTGTTACGCAGTGAGTATAATTTAATTTGAACGAACGAATTTCACGATCGGATTCCTACTGCACTAATCTTTTGGTATTAGATAAATATGAATATCTCTTTCTTTAATTAGAGTTAACGGCCTCCATGGTCCAGTGGTTGAGCGTTGGGCTCACCATCCGGGGGTCTCGGGTTCGATTCCCGGTGGGGACATATCACAAACAAATTACTTACTCTACTGGCTGATCACCAGATTGTCCGAAAGTAAGATGATCCGTGCTTGGGAAGGCATGTTAAGCCGTTGGTCCCGGTTATTACTTACTGAAGTAAATAAGTAGTCGTTACATGAGCCATGTCAGGGCCTTTGGCGGCTCAATAGTAACCCTGACACCAGAGTTTATGAGGTTGGTACTCCGCCTCACAACCTACACGATAGAAGAAGAAGAAGAAGATTAGAGCTTTTGATACTTAGTTAAAAGATAGGTGTTTAGTATTTAGGCCAGGTTGTTATGTTATGACACATTCGGTACTGGTTAGATTAATTTAATTCAATTCTTTAATTTAATCTAATAAAATCCAAACCAATAAAATTATATTGGATTGTCAACTTTAACTAAAAAGTAACATCAAGGATGTTACAAAAACCTAAAATGTAAATCAGGTCTTCCAATCTAAGCTCACATTCAAAATTAAAGTATGCCAAAAATGGCATTATTGAAGTCGTATACAGGCGGGATATGCAAAATATGCATATAGTGCGATTTAGGATTAACTTTTTAAAATAAAAATTATACTAGGTAGGTAGTAGATTATCGTGATTATGAGTTACTCAAAGAATATTGCGTTTGTGGCACAATGTAAAACTACGGCAAAGATGTGCATGGGTAGACATCATTTCTTTCGTCAAAGATCATGATGGTTTAGTGAACTGGGGGGTTAAAAAGGCCACATCGAGGCAATTCATCTAAAAAAAAGAAATATTGCAATTTGACATTTGCGCATGTAATAGTAAGTGCGCAATGCAAACAAATGTCAGATAGTGATATTGCTTTTTAGATGAATTGATTTGATGTGGCTTTTTTAACCCCCTGTTATGGCTTCCGAATACATCCTAAATACTTAGGGAAATCGTCGTCTCCCCAGCATAATCCCGATTTTCACAAGGTCCGCCTACCTAACCTGAAGATTTGACAGGTGCAGTTTTTTGTATAGAAGTCGCTTGTTTGACCTTTCCACCTGTGAAGGAAAACCGAGCTCACCAGTACTCTAAGAATTCAAACAATTCATTTTCTCGATATCGACTCTCCGGGTGTCGACAATTTTGACCGTTCAGCTTTAGCGAATATCACTATCTAGTTCGCACCACTTCTTTCAGACAATGCTCAGAGCAACTCAGATGTGTGTGGGCCTTTAGCCTTCAGCGCTCCATTTCTGTCCATATTGAGTAGCAAATGCCACCCGAGAAAAATTTACATAAAGTTCAGCAAAAACACCACTGATTATTTTTTATTAAACAGTAATTTCAATTTTCCAGGTACCCCCCGAGCTTGAAGGTGAAAGACGGAGAAAAGCAAGGATCGTACTATAGCTTCAAAGGCACGAGGGAGCTGAATACTGTCGCCAATGCTTTGACAAGCAAGTTGAAGTTGGAATATGAAGTATTTGTGAAGGTTGTTGAGGTGGTGTCCTAATATAATGAATATAAATATTAAGTTACACAAAAGTTTTATGAGTTACATAACAAGATTGCATTTCTAAAACTGTAATACTTATAAAATCCTGAAATGAGTACATTTTAATAATTTATAGAATTCTTGTTTCATTATTTAAGTAATTGATCCTTACTCTTCATTCAATGGCGGATGAGAATTATCTAATATAAGCTAAGAATTATTTTGGCTGAATTTTGGACACGTTAAATAAAATCTTATATATAACTTACATAAACATGAAAGCCTTAAAACACGATAGATAGATCAGATATTTTATCAAAAAATAGTGATTGAAAACTTAAACAAATAAGATAGTTGTGTATCTATGATTTTCCGATGTGCGGCGACTGTAACCTGGTGGAGTCCGAAGGGAAAGGATTAGGCAAACATATCGCGATCAAATCCAGGATGTTTTAAAGAAAAGCCAGATCAAGGAAGAGGTAGGTAATCTAAATCGGCGAGAATGCATTTTTTATGCATAAAAGATAAGAAAAGAAAGATTTAAAGGAAAATGTATGCATGAAAGATATGATTTTTAGAAGTTATTGATGAAAGTGGATGAAGCAAAAGTAGTCAGTTGAATTCCGTGGTCTCTGCTTATCATTCATCATCACTAATTTAAGAGCCACGCTCTTGTCGGTGTAGCATTCTCCATGCTACTTTTTAGGGACAAACAAGGCAGTGGTTTAGTGGGCTTCTTATAATTTACCCTAGCGTTATCCTGTTTTACACGGGGTCCGCTTACATAACCTGAAGATTTGACAGGTCTGGCTTTTTTACAGAAGCGACTGCCTATCTGACCTTCCAACTTGCGAAGAAACAACCAGCCCAATATACGTTAGGGTTTAGGTTTCCTCACGATGTTTTCTTTCACTGCTGAGCACGTAATAATCATAATAATATTATTATCGTCGTGATCTCTGCTTATCCCAGAGGAAAATAGAAGTCATTTAGAAAAGAAAAGGCTTTGTAAATAGATCATGTAAAATAGATAAAAATAAAATAAATACATTATATAGGTGTTTATTTAATTACTTTATCAGAAATAAGATAATTAAAACATTGTTAAGTACCTTATTAATAATTCAACAGTCAAGATTCTATCGATCGAAGTAGGTAAGTAACGCTTACAATTACACTAAAGCATTTTTTATTAACCAATAAAATGGTATTCTGATAGCTAACGACACCGGCTCTAATCTGTCGCCTGTACGAAGTGGATGATTATATTTTTGGCTTTTTGAATGTATAGTCATAAGAAATATAATGTACCCACTTTAGGACTCTGACGCACTAACATATTTGACATTTAGTGAGACTTACAGTTCAATTTGTCAAAAAAGTTAATGTGACATGGTACCAAAGTGTATACATATTAATGCTCGTGACTGTATAATGGATCAGGGACGAACCGCGCTAATGATGTTTTATTGATACTGCTCCATTTACATAAAATCATTATCGAGAGGCTTATAATGTTGACGGAAGGACAATGGGCTATTTAGTCAAATGATCCAATTTGAAACATGGGCGTATCAAGATTTCGAGTATATATCACCGATCGACCCAAATAAGTCTCCTTGAATGCCATCTTAACATATAAAATTTACATTTTCTGCAAGTTAGTTCACAGTATTCATGCAATAAATACTCTATATCCAAATTGGTCACTGTATAAAAAGAAACGATAGGCGTCCGAGTCTATCATTCGAATTTTTTTAGAGCTTTGGAAACAATGAAGTCGCTTTTGGTGAGTTAAAAAGTTGAATCAAAACAATTGACACGTTCTGGAGTGCAGTGATAATGAGTAAAGTGGGTGGTAATATTAAATGTTGTGATTTATTTTGTGCAGTTTGTTTGTCTGGCGTTTGCTGTTGTCAACTTCGGCAGTGCTGAAGATGACGGTCAGTATCGTCCAGGGAAGTACGGCGGTGACGACGGGAAGTACCGTCATACGAACGACGGGCGCTACTTCGGAAGGAATGGCAAATATGATTCTATCTACTCTGCCTACCAGCCACTCTTCAGCGCTTACACTCCTTACCAGCAGTTGATAGCCCCTGTGGTCACGTACGACAGGTAAAATAAACATCAGCACTTTCCTGGCGTTGTCCTGTTTTTACCGAATATTTATAGAAGCCACTGCCTGACTTTACAAACTGATGTAAAAACCAGCTCAATTACAGGTGAGGTCACATATGTGGGTTTCCTCGCGATGTATTTCTTCACCGTGTACACAGGCACACGATAATAATTTTAGATCGAAATCATGAATTCGACAACAAATTCGAAAATTATTGATTTATAATGTGAAGTGTTCCTACAGGTAAAATAATGTAGGTATTTTCTCACGTATTTTTTTTTTCGGAGGGCGTATAAGAATACAATGACTCATTAATAACTTATAGCCTCCGTTTTAAACCTTAACCGAATATGAGGAAAAAAATCTAAATTTATTTAGGGATCGCATCTAATCTCACATGTATTTCACAGTATCGAGCTTGCACCGTTGGCGTCTTCCTTGTCTGCGGTCAAATACCAACCGATAACTCCTAAACCTTTGCCGAGACCAGTTCAGCCATACAGACTGCCAGTGTACTCTAGGACTCAGTATACCACTGACCGGTATGCGGCTATTGTGAGGCAAGACCAAGATTTGGATCTCAACGGTTACCACTATGCGTATCAAACGCAGAATGGTATAGCTGCTGAGGAGAATGGCTCAGTGGCTGCTCCTGGCACCAGTGGAGGTACCCGAGCGAGCGGCTTCTACGAGTACGTCGGAGATGACGGTGTCAAGTACAGAGTCGACTACATTGCCGACGAGAACGGTTTCCAACCCAGAGGCGCGCACTTACCCCAATCTCAATAACTAACTACGATTGATTAACATTTTTCGAAGATGCTTTTAAATAATATAGTTAAACATATAAACTATTTATGACTGTCGTTTTATTCCTTAATTATTTGATAGATACTTGAAATACTTTGCATCTGATGTATTTAGACGGATGCGCTTATATTGAGTTTTTTTTCTTCTATTGTGTAGGTTGTGGAGTGGATTACCTTAACCTAAGCAACCCTGGTGTCAGATTTATTGTTGAGCTGCCAAAGGCCAACTACTTACTTGCCAGGTACAGACTACTTACTTACAGTAGTAAGTAGTAACCGGCACCAACGGCTTAACGTGATTTCCGAAGCACGGATCATCTTACTTCCGGACAATCGGGTGATCAGCCTACAATGTTCTAACTATACTAGGGATCACAAAGTGATTTTTGTGATATATCCCCACCGGGATTCGAACCCGGGACCCCAACGCTCAATTACTGGATGACGGACGCCGTTAGTATGGGGTGAATATCCCTCAGATGACCTTACTGGAGTTCAGCGGAATCGAGGCACTAAAAGTAAAAAGGTTTTTATTCGCCAGAACCCCACACGTTGTCTACCTGCAATAAAAGCTCGAACGGTATGCGCCATAAACATAAACTTATGAGAATTCACAAGTGTTGAAAATGCTTGTTTGAATTATAATACCGCTGAGTAAGTAACACGATTATCACCACAGAAAATAAACGCATGTTATTTATTTAGGAATTACTTTCCGTATATTTTAGTTGGGTGTGTTAGGGGCGTTGGGTTTGTAATCTCTCTCAAACATCAGCATTACGATGAATATCATAAGATACATTATACCAAAA
This sequence comes from Pectinophora gossypiella, assembly GCF_024362695.1. Taxonomy (NCBI): domain Eukaryota; kingdom Metazoa; phylum Arthropoda; class Insecta; order Lepidoptera; family Gelechiidae; genus Pectinophora; species Pectinophora gossypiella. The sequence continues at coordinate 8,740,213 of NC_065408.1, read as the reverse complement.
ACAGCTATAAATTAATGTTTTTTTTGTATTTGATAATGAGAAGCCTGTTTAAGAGAATAACATACCGTTCAAGTTGCATCATAAATCATTCGCTAGGAATCCTATAGTTCACTGACATTATGACTACTTATTCACTACAAATATAATTAACATTGATATTTTTTTTTTGTAATAGAATATTAAAATATAGCTATCAAATTGATTGATTTATTGTTCCTCTGCCGAAGGATTTAATACCTGATGAAAAATAAAAACCCATTTAATGTGAGTATACGAGTGCAGTAAATAGCACGGTGTCATGTAAAATTGTGCAAATTGTTTATGAGTATATTGTATTGTTCATTTTGTTTATTACTAATTATATACATAATCAATTGATAAATAAAAATTGTCAATAGTAATAATTTATTGTTGTTCTATGCAGAACTCATCATCTCAGGCCTTTACATCTTTATCAGATGATTCAAACAGCGTTTCTGTGGCAGCTTTTAAAATGGCTGTAAAGTCACATACATGGTGTGTGTATGCAGAACTAGAGACAAGAATATAACATAACCTAGCATCACGCCTGCATCCCCGAAGCGGTAGGCAGAGGTGTACAGCAACACCCACTCCTCGCCAGCTATGTTTAAGTTCCATGTAATATTTGCCCTATAGCCAATAACCGGACACTAATTCTGGAAACCACGAGATATCAATTTGGCGCTCAACTGGGCACCTGCAGTTCTTTTAAATTCTGCATCGGAGAGCCTGCAGCGCACCCCATTAGTCAGGCCAAGAAGCTAATGTTATCTCAGGTAAACCTACAATAAGTCAATAAGGCTTACTTATTGTAAAAGTCTACTAAAATAATACGTCCTAATTGGATGGACTTGTTATTTGGGGGAAGTCTGGAGGTATTGAGTTGGCAGCCCGTCACTTAAAAATCAATCGTATTTTTTTGTTCTGTGTGTTCATTTTTGGACTTCATAGCACTGAACACTCAACCCCTTGTCCCTCCCCCCACTTATTGTCTCCTAATAATCTGTGTGTCTACCTACTCCGATAAGGTTTATATTACTTCGTGCTCGGTCCCGATAGAAATCTTTCTATAAATGGACACGTGACGCTTCGTCTAAAAATGTGTTTCTGCAAACATATTGTTATTTATTAGCATCCTAGTTTGAGATTCTGTCATCTGAACTGTGACCTTTTTTCTGCACTTATAATGAATGAGCAAGAAACTTGAAGTAGGTGGGTAGTCTATAAATTAAAAAGAAGAATATGTCTTTAAGTGACGTGTTCTTTTGATTAAAATAGAGGTTCGTCATCCAGTAAGAATTCATATAAGTAGTGAAGATAAAAACTGCCTATTTCTCCCATACCTATTTGATTCGCTCGGGTTATTCATTCATACACTGATTCGCATTAAAATGAACAGCCGTCAATAATGCGACCCTTTCTTTTTCAGCGGATAAGAAAACAAAATTAGATGGTGTTTACAGGAATTAGATGTGTTATGTCTGATTATTGAAATTTAGTTCTGTGCAATAAAGTATATTTGGTTTGAATTAGCACCATTACTTAGTTTTATAGATAGAGGTAAGATCAGACCATGGTTTGTTTGTTGTCATTGCGCACTTGGTTTCATATGTGGAAATGTTAAATTGCAATGTTGCTTTTCAAATGAATTGCTTTAATATAACATAAGCTTGATAATATTTATTTTTACACTAGGGTTGCCACCATAAGTAGCAATCCAGTTTAACCCAGTTTAGTGCTTTATATCATTTATTACCTATATAATATATCTTTAACATGTATTTTTTGTGGCCAATAAAATGTTATGACGATCAACGTTATTTTTATGATAATTGAGTTGTACCCTATATGGAACTTTTATGTTATTTCCAACTATGTTACCCATTGTATATACAACTCGCCCTTTATAATATAACAACCATAAAGTTTATTTATGAATTTGACGAATAAATTAGGTTAATGAGGAAATAGACCGAATTAGTTTAGTTTTAATATGTTGTCGATGTTCCCACGAGCACGCATTGCTTTCGATCGACGGATCTAAATGTCGCATCAACATTAATTGATAAATTATATGCAAATATATGACAATATCAATGTCGGGTTGCGTAAATAGTTTGGAATATTAGTATAAGAGTTAATATCCATCATTGACCTACATCAGATACAGATCGGAACTACTATTGACAAAATGAAGTGCTTGGTGAGTGTAACTATTATTCTAAAGTGATATAAAAAGCCTATACTCAGCAGTGGGTGGATACTGGCTGAGTAGATAGATAGATATAAAAATGGGCTTTTAAATAAAGTTCAGTAAACAAAAACATTGCAAAACGTAAGACCTTGTATTCCAGTTGAAGCTGAAATCCAATGAATACTCTTCTTAAAAAACTTCCTACAAACTATACATTTTGACAGCGTGCACGATGCGGAAGAATATTAGCCTCCTTTCAGCTTTAAATAGAACATTATTTTAGTAAAAAAATATATTCAAATTGAATTTTAAAAATATCTTTATTCAGTAGGCAACATAGTTACACTTTGAATCGTCATTTTTTACATAACGAACGTCTCATCCGCCTAAAACTACTGCAGTTTCTTACAACAACCTGTTTGTTTAGCCATGGAAAAGAAGCTGCAAGAAAAACCTCATATACATTTCATCATTCCATTGTAGGTTCCTAATACCTTCACATTTTGACAATGTAAATTACATAGATAATGTGGCAATATTATTTTAGTAAAAATCGATAAGTAACCATGGGATAGAAACAATATAATATATTGGACTTAAACTGTGATAAGACCGCCATTTGCTATGTACTTAGTTAAGAGTCTTTTGTTAATATTTCCTTATTTGTTGCAATAAAGTACATTTGTATTGTATTGTATAGGCGTGTAACCTTAACCTCCTTAACCTCATAACGCCGAGATTTTCATACAATAGTTAATCGAGGTTTTAAAAGGACACTAGGTCTTTCGACTTTAAAGCACACTAATCTTGCAATTTACTTTTTATGCTTATTAAAATGTATTCCATAGATATTAGTACTAGAACAATCGACAAAGTCAACAAGGGGCTACATTGTGTTCTAATATTCTTATACCATAACACATTCTTCAATTTTCTTTCATTGTGAGTAGTCGTTACATGACTCATGTCAGGGGTTGATGAGATTGGTCATCCACCTCACAAGCCACACGAGAGGACAAGAAATTTCTTCTTAACATTTTCGATTTCTCCCCAGATTGTCTTAGTCGCCGCTCTGGCTGTCACGTTTGCGCAGTTCGGCGCACCAAGACGGCAGGTGCTGCGGCCGCTGCCGCCGCTACGCGCCGCGACCGTCGCACGCGCCGCTCCCCCCCGCGCCTCCTCCGCCGACGCCAATGCCAACATCGTCCGCTACGACAGCGATATCAGCCCTGATGGCGCTTACAGCTGGGCGTAAGGACTACTTTTTGTTAAAATTGGATTCACGAAGAGAAAATTAAGTTGAAATAATCTGACTGGGACCGGACTTGAATCCGCAGCTGTTTTCTCATCAAGTCCCGTTCGAATCAAGTTATTTTGCGGTTTAATTTTCACTTTGTGAGTTTTCGTAATCGTAACCACGGGTTAGTAGTATTTAAAAATCAAAAATCCTTTAAATTGGATTCGTTTTCATATCATCAGTAGAACGCGGACTGTATATCAATCAGGCGCAACGTGATAAAGTGAGCCAACTCTATTGGTTTCTCTAAGGTACTAACATAAGTTAAGTGAATTGTACTAACAAATAAATGGATCTGTGTTGTCTTTAATAAATTAGATTTGGAATTATTATCATTTATTACTAAAATTTTAATAAAAAAATTAAACATAACCGTTAGAAAGAGAGCATCATATCAATGTTGTTTCACTCACATTATACTTGCATCAAACACTTACGTAATATAAATTACTTTATCTTTTACCAGTTTTGAGACTGACAACGGCATCGCTGCGCAAGAGCAAGGCACGCCCCGCAACTTTGGCGGCAACCCCCCCGTGGTCCCTGTTGTAGCGCAAGGCTCCTTCGCGTACACATCGCCTGAGGGACAACCCATCTCCGTCTCTTATGTTGCTGATGAGAACGGATTCCAGCCCCAGGTAATGCCAAATCAGGTTTATAACGGAGTTATCGTCAGTTTTATTAGAACCGAGTGAAAGCCCGCAGTGGGTCAAACTCCTCAGGGACGGGTGAGAGCCCTCAGGGCCCCATCAGAGCCCCAAGCGCTCTAAATTGGGCCGGTCAAGTAGTGATGCCATATGCGGTAAATCTAACAATAAGTCACGTCAAATTAATTAAAAATATTTTACCATTATTGTAGGCATGGTATCAGAAAACCAGGTATGTGACAGCTCAAATTTCAAGATTAGCTTTTTTTTTTTTTTGACGTGACTTATTGTAGTTTTGCCGCAGATGGCATTAACTACTTGGCCGGACAAATGGGGAGCGCTGAAGGCTCTCACCCGGTACAACGTTTAAGACAACAGGCCTGAGGGTGCCCAGTTGGGCGCGAACCTCGGCTCAGGGCGTCGTCTGAGAGGAAAAATATTTGAAAGAATTAATCGACCCTAGTGGGTCGATAGCGATAAGCGCTGAATGAGGGAAATCGTCGACCACGCCGGCGGGGTCGGTATCGGGGACCTGAAGTGTTTGGTGTCGCGAGCTGATTGGCTGCCTCTAGGGCTAGAGTGATCGGGTCGTCGGGAACAAGATTAGCCCAGCTGACGTCATTCCACACTGCGTTGCCATTTCGTAAAAAAATAAATTATCCACGACCAATGTTTTTATATATGTGACAAGTAAAAGTAAGTACTTAATTAAATACATTAGTCTGTAATTCGTTTATTTTCAATAATAAAATTTACGTCTTTGGTATGTTGGAGATACCAATGTAATGGTAACACAGTGGTAACACTTACGTCATCAAAGGGCTAGCCATGGCGGCTTGACGTAGGATTGAGCATACCTGGTTTTTTATACCATGATTGTAGAATTAAACATCTGCTAAAAAGAGTTGTAATTATTGGTGTTCATTCTGGCGGACAGAAAAAAAATATAGCATCGACATGGCTCAAGAGCGCCATCCTTCAACGAACGCCAGTTTCAGAAAACGTATACTTATATCTAATATTTAATTATGAAACATTTCCCCTTTCTTTTTTATATTAAGTGCGTTATGATTTTAGCAGTTATTCTAATATCAGTAGCGTAGACAATTACTAGACATTTGTTTATTAATAAATTTGCACAAATTAAACTGTTTTTAAAACAATATACAAATAGATTGTCCCAGCCATTTAATATAAGACATTTTTTTGAGACTGTGGACTTAAAACGACATTTTATGGACAATTATTCTGCCAAATTTCATTGCAATTGCATTAGTGGCGTGGCTACAAAGTATGACACCCTAAAAGTATAATTTTACTTATAATTTCAAGTTTATACCGATACACATAAGTACTGGTAATTTTGCGTATTTGTATACCCAAAATGTAATGCACGAAATATACTAATACATACATACATACATAAACTCACGCCCATAATCCCAAATGGGGTGGGCAGAGCTACAAGTAATCAAAGACAACTTGCAGCCACTGTTGATACGTAGTCCTAAGATGGATATGATGAACCTTACGGTGATAAGGGATCAGCCTATCGCAAATAACATTAGTCCATCATGTTAGAGGACGCAATCCCTCTGTCGGTTTTTACGACATACCCGGGAAGACAAGCAGCTGAACGTGTTCTATGTTTTTTATTTGCTCCCAGAACAGCATAGAAGCAAAATATAAAATATACTAATAATATATGCATTTGTCCACAGGGTGACTCTCTCCCCACCCCTCCTCCGGTGCCTGCTCAGATCGCCCGCGCGCTTGAATGGCTCGCCAGAAACGCCCCTCCCCAGAGAAAGAAGTGAAAACCTTCAACATAACACAACTACCCACCTTAGTACCTTACAAAACATGTTTTAGTACAAATGTAATATAATATATTGTAATTGTTGTAAAATACCTTCAATTAAAGAACCTAATATAAAGAGATCGACACGGTATCCGTGAATAAATATCATTTAAATATTTTTTGTGTATTTTTATTATCTTCCCGGGCTGCTTGTCTTTCCGGGCATGTCGTAAAAACCGACAGAGGGGCTGTGTCCTATAACATGATGGACTAATGTTATGGGCGATAGGCTGATCCCTTATCACCATAAGGTTCATCATATCCAGCTTACGACATCGTATCAACAGTGGCTGCAAGTTGTCTTTGATTACTTGTGGCTCTGCCCACCCCATTAGGGATTACGGGCGTGAGTTTATGTATGTATGTATGTATGTATTTTTATTATATCTGCTAATTGCAACGTCCCCAAGGGCTACAGGCTAAGCTACCATACCGCAGCCATCATAAATCTATTGGAAATAAAGTATTTTTCTTCTTCTTATCTTGTGGGTTATGAGGTGAAAAACCAGCTTCATCAACGCTGGTGTCAGGGTTATGATTGAGCCGCCAAAGGCCCCTAACATGGCTCATGTAACGATAAACTATAAAATAATAAAGTATTAATTTGAGACTAATTAAAACGTAGATATTGGGAAATAGTGTATAAAAGACAACATTAAATAAACAAAGAAATTATTTAGTGATCTTACAAGAAATATTTACCTCATCATATTTAAAATAAATAAAAAAACTAGGTACCCACTATTGGCTTCGTCAAAAATGTAATTTTTAACAAAAAGTACATTATTTTAGTTATTAAAAGAAGATACTAGAACACTTGTCTCCGGTCATTGACATGCCATGAACAGCTATTTACGTATTGAATAAATGCATTATAATGAAAAGAAACTAAATAAACATACACAATTAGATAGCATTCATTAAGCACATTCAGAATCGGTCACTGACCATCTAGAAAAAAGCTCGACTCAGATTGACTTTGTAAAAAACTACTAATAGAAATATAGAAAATAATAATCAAGCTAATACACGTGTTGTGAAAAATATCTTGTGTTTTTTGATTACTATTGGCGTGTATATACGATGGTAATATGAATTACTTAATTATAAAATCAGACAAAAGTAACATTGGTACAAAAACGTGTCTCTGTTTCTCTGAGAATTGCTTAGCAGCTTTTTATTTACAGTCACATTCTGTCAAACACTAACTGAAGCTCATCCAAAACTTTCCTTCGGCAGTTTTCATAATTGTGGAGAGTTCAGTGTTTTAGAAAGAGAGAAAGTAAGACAGAGTCCTTTAGCTGTTTACACCTTAAGTACGTCAGCTTATCGCACAAGTACAAAGCGTAGCCGTGGATGTGGAACAGAGGGAGATCGCTGCCCTCCCAAATTAAATACAAAGCGAAGATCCATAGTTCACTCGCTTTGCGTTGCGTTGTAATACACTGCAATCTCCAATCTCTGGGGCTTCAGGTCAATAGTAACCCTAACCAGGGTTACTGACGTCCGTCATTGATCTTACACCTAACATGATCGAAGGTATAGAGTCCAATCTCCAATATCAAGTGTAGTAATAGTAACTATGTCGTCAAGGTTGTTAGATCAATAAACGACCTAATCAACCACAGAGCACACAAGGGATGAATGAAGAGCAGGTTGTCTGTTCTCCTGAATAGGGGTGATTAATATTCGTGATTGATATTTTTCTGTCTGTTTGTGTCGGTTTTATAGTAGAGCCAATGACATTACTTATACCTATAACGGCTTCCGTGGTCCAGTGGTTGAGCGTTGGGCTCACGATCCGGAGGTCCAGGGTTCGAATCCCGGTGGGGACCAATCACAAAAATCACTTTGTGATCCCTAGTTTAGTTATGACATTACAGGCTGATCACCTGATTGTCCGAAAGTAAGACGATCCGTGATTCGGAAGGCACGTTAAGCCGTTGGTCCCGGTTACTATTTACTGATGTAAGTAAGTAGTCGTCACATGAGCCATGTCAGGGGCCTTTGGCGGCTCAATAGTAAACCTGACACCAGGGTTGATGAGGTTGGTAATCCACCTCACAACCCACATGATAGAAGAAGAAGACTTATACCTATAATGGTAAACACAACGATTTCTTGGTTGCTATAAGTATGAGGAAATTTTAAAATACAGATATAATATGTCTGCATTACAGTATACATATAAAAAAGTGATAATTTCTATTTGATAACATTTAACAAATGTCAGTGCCAATCAATGGTATATTTGGTGTCAATCAGTATTAATGTGCCTGTATTGTACTCGTCGGATTTCTGTTCATATCTCAATTACTCAGTGCATATTTTTTTGCCGTTTTAATATATTTTACGATTAAGTATATTTATTGTTTTATTGGCAAGCAGATAGGTATTCCAGTGGTGGTGGCGGATTGAATCCCATTAACAAGGTTAAGTTTCTCAAATCAAAAATCAAATCTAATAATAATATTTCAACGAACAGCCCAGAATACGAGTATATTAAATTCACTCTTAATGCTACTCAGGTGCGGTCAGAAATTAGATGGAAGGCCGTCAAATTTTTTTCGTTTCCGGTTCTCCCGTGCTTGAAGAGTATTGAACACCTACTAACATTAACACTAACCCTATACTAACACTAACCTAACCTAACCCAACAGTTTTCGCTACGTTAAGTCAAGCTGCTGGTCTTCTGGTGCGGCATGAAATCTTGATAAACTGTCAACTAGTTCGACACCTCTGCCAACCCGCAGTGGTGCCGCATGGCGGAGAATGCTGCCAGTCTATATGACGAACCGATATTTAGGTATCACAATATATTTGTGTCTACATTACACTATACATATGTATAAAAAGTGATAATTTCGATTTGATAACATTTAACAAATGTAAAATTTGGTGTCAATTAGTATTAATGTATATTGTTTTTTTTCACCGGCGATAGAATTTGACTAAAACTTAAATAGGTCTCGTGAAATCAATAAAGTTCTAGGTGCTATAGTTTTGCCAGGCCGTGGGGTGTCTCCCTGATGCTGACCACTATCCTCGACCCAAGAGAGAGAGAGAGAGAGTATTAATGTACTTTGAATTCTTGATAAATTGTCAACTCGTTCGACACCTCTGCCAACCCGCAGTAACATAACATCACACTTGTATCGCAGTCAGCAGCCGCCGCAGCACGGCGCGGTACGCAGAGGATTATTTTTACGCAACATGACATACAAAATTAGATTACATAATTATTAATTTTAAATGAACAAAAGAAACTACTCAATTCGGTCCCTATAATAGTTATGGAAAAGAGATGAGTATGAACGGGTGATCTGTAATAATTGTAATTCATTTGGATCATATTTCAATTACTATCACTATCAGCGTTATCATGTCTGTGAGGGACATATGGCACATATTGCACGACGCGAAGAGAATGGAATAATACATATAAGTAAATCATTAGAAATTGAGCGTTATTTTTGTACTGTACACAAAGTAATATTGTATTCTAATAATTCATAATAAAAAAAATAGTGACACGATAATTTACGTCGGAACTCGCAAGACTTTTCAGCTTTTATAAAATCTTCTTTAAAAAATGATAGCAAGTCTCTTTTCAGTACAATGGGTAAGTGATTGTTGTGTGAAAATATTACAATAAGGTCATAGGTGTGTGTGTGTACATAGTGTGGTAAAATAATTTCACTTGTAGGATTATTAGATAGTACAAATAATAATAGTACAAGGTATATTAACCTAACCTCCCTTTAAGCTTCAAGATTTTTGCATTAGAAAGACTTAAATCCAGTATTAACCTTTTCAAGACCTAATAGATTTATTGATAATAAATATTAATATGAACTTGCAATATTCAAATCAAAGGAGTAATTATAAAGTTTAATACATTCTTTCTCTGAAGCTTCGACTTACAAGGCTTTGTTTGCAACACACTATATTTGACAAGGATGAATAGCCTACACGGCCAAGTTATTAAAATATAGACATCAATTAAAACTTAAAAGAAACACCAGAAACCAGGCAGGTAGAATTATAGGTATTGGCCAAGTCGTCTGTTTCGACTTAGTCAGTTTTCATATTCCGCTGACAAAATTGTTCAGGTTTGATTTTATTACTATAGTAACATTATTATACATCAATGGGTTTCATGCTACTGATGGTTTTAATCTCTTAAGTCTCCGTGGTCTAGTGGGTAGAGTGTCGGGCTCATGGTATGGAGGTTAGGGTTCGATTCCGAAATTGTAGAAATCACTTTGTACGACTGTTCTTTGTTTGGCTAGGACATTGCAGACTTGAATCACCTGATTGACCAGAAAAGTAAGATGTTTCTGTGCTTCGGATAGAACGTTAAGCCGTTGGTCGCAGGTAATTAGTCCAAACATCTCCACCAACACGCAGTGGAGCAGCGTGGTGGAGTGTGAGATTATGGAACACAACTCTTTCGGTAGATTGAGGGGAGGCCTGTGCCCAGCAGTGAGACGTATAAAGGCTATTTGTGTAATTAAGTTTATGAATTTACATCAGAAAGTTAACCCATCCAAAAAAAAAAGCTGGTTCAAAGCATGAAATACTTACTCACAAAAATATCAATTTTGCACATCGTCAATATAATCATCGGCATTATTAGTCCACTACTGAACATAGGAATTGTAAAATTACAATATTAATAAGTATCCTGCTGATTTCAGATTGATTTAAATACGATATTAATGCATTCGCGAGCTTCCTCACGGCGCTATGAAATTCGCACGAAATTGAAACAAGTGACGAGTTGAGTATAGTCTATGAAATTTAGGGCGTTGTCAAAAATGGTCAAACGTCGAACTTTTTGTCCCATCTGGTCTAATACTGGCAACCTCACCTTGAACCTTAAAACCGCACATCGATGATCCTAATAATATTATTTTATTTTTATTTATTTATCCAATCGTGCTGTGAAGAAGGTCCCTAAGATTACATTTTATAGAAGCCAGTTCAAACTTTTAAAGACATAATTGGTAATTTATTTTGATGGCAATATAATTATACAAGTTTATTTTTCTGGATATAACCAGATTGTCGAATAAAAAATATACGGGTTCATTGCTATTTGGATTATAAATTCTATCTACTTATAGACAAAATTAAGTTTAAATTATTATACGATGATACTTACTTTATATAAAGGGCCTGTAGGTATTGCCTCTTTAAAGTCCATTTTTGTTTTAGATTCTAAATTTTTCTAATCGATAAAAATATATTAATTTAAAAAGTTGGGCGTATATATAAACTTGTTAAATTGACATTATTAAATCACTTAATAAGCGCTAAAATAATAATAAAAAGTACAAATTCTTAGTGAGTTTTCACTCAGAAATATAATATTTATATATCTATTACTAATTATATTCATTAATGCATCTGCTTTAGATATGTGATATTGTTAATATCATCCATACTTATTATGACTAATAGGTATCGGATGGCTCTAGTGTTATTTGAAGAATAATTTCTTGGCCAGTGCCAAATTATTTAAATGTTATTGCAGTTCGCGGCAAAGTGGGTGGAACCAGTGATTTGTATAAATAAGCTTGCGCGGACTTTTTATCCGCATTCTAACTAGATCATCCAAGCTAGCCTAGTCTTAACCATGAAATTCGCCGTAAGTAAAATTGTTAGCGGATATTAACACTGATAAAACAAAATACAGCAAGAACAAAATTTTCAAAAATATAAAATGTATTCAAAATCTTTTTAAATATATTCTGGCGTTTACCTAGCTTAAAATTATGAACTAAACTGTTGATAATCAAAGTCATAAATCATCTCACGATAAGTGTAAATACTTACATTTTACTCTTCCGTGTTCAGGTTGTAGTCTTAGCTTGCGTTGTGGCTGCGGCCAGCGCCCAATTCAACCGCGCCAGCGCCTTCTCTAGCTTCGGCAGCTTCCCCAAACCGCAGCAGCCGTTCAGATCGCAGCCGGTCAGGCCTGCCGTGTACAAGCCCGCCCCGGCCGTGGTCGTGAGCCAGCCCGCCCCAGTACCCGTCACCAGGTACAACGGTGATGCCCGCTCCACCAACATCGTCAAGTACGGAAACGAAGTCAACCCTGATGGCAGCTACTCCTACTTGTAAGTTCATAATTTTACTTGATATTTCTGTCTGCTGTAGAAATGCAATATAAACTAAAAATTTCTTCATCGATTTTTCAAGACGTTATTAACATCTTTTTTACCCAAATAATGACGCTGGAGTTCGTTGGAAAGCACCTCTTTCATAGTGTGACCAAAACTATTACTAAGATGTCTTATGAACAAAACAAGTAACATCAGATCGAACGCACGAAGTTACAAATATTTACGATGTTAAGTAATGTAATTACATTTTATTAAACAGCTACGAGACTGACAACGGTATCGCTGCGCAAGAGCAAGGCACACCCCGCAACTTCGGCGGCAACCCCCCCGTGATCCCTGATGTAGCGCAGGGCTCCTTCTCCTGGACCTCGCCCGAGGGTGTCCCCGTCGCCATCACCTACGTCGCTGACGAGAACGGTTACCAACCCCAGGTATGGAAAAAAAATCTTTATATCTTTCGCATATATAATGGACCCGGCTTGACAACAATGACGGGTTCCATTTCCAAATTAAGTATCGTTTGCAATTTTCCTGTAAACTTGTTTGTGGTCAGTTAGATACGTTATTTCTAGGCTTACGGCAGAATTCCTTAGAACTTAGTATTAAAATAATTTACTTTAAAAACTTGACCCCTAAGCTATGCGGTAAGATCTAAACAACATACCTATGACGGGTAAACTAAATCTTCCTTGCTCTATAAAAAGTTGACCTCGAGAATGGAAATAAATCTTGCTTGCTACATAGCAATAGAATAGTTTTTGATTCAAACGTCTATTGGCCATTCCCGGAAATGTCTTCGATGCATACATTTGTCCCCAAGTTCAAAGGTTTACAATCTCACTCACATATTTTAGCAATGAAAAGCGATAATTATGTTAATTTCCTGTCAGAAAAGCGTAAAGATCACCATAAAAAGCGAATCTGATTTGGGATAATGTATTTAACGAATGATGTCACGTAACGGAATCAGAACTGTATACATATAATTTTATTATATATTATGTAAAAGCTATAAATTTGCAACTTGAAACGCGAAACCAAAATGTCATCACACTGTGCTATTATTAGTAATTGCCAAACAGTGTATTATTACAATGATTGCTCGCATTTTGATATAAATTTCAATAAAATGTAGCAACTTTTGGCTGAAATATGTCATTCATGTAAAATAATGTGTAAAACGCGGTAGGTAACTCTTGTCATAGGTGATTCATGGAAAATCAGTACATTCAAGGAATTAAAATAAAAGTAAAACAGGCGTGTAGATTTTGTTATTATCTTTTTGTCTTTGTCGACTTAAATCTTAAAATCTAGCTGCTCAAAATGCTACAGAAATAAGAATAAGTGCCCAAAAGATATTTAAAATTAGAATACCGACGTGTATGACATAATGTATTAACATAATGTGCTTTTGTTTCAGGGCGCCGCCATCCCCACCCCTCCCCCCGTGCCCGCACAGATCGCCCGCGCACTCGATTACATCGCTCGCAACGCCCCCAGACAATAAACTAAGAAACTCCCTTACAAAAAATCTCACTTAGTATTATATAAGTACTTCAAATTCCATGAAAATACCGAACGAAAATACTCCAAAATTGTGATCTTTTAGGACTACGTAAATATGTGAAAATATGTAAATAAAGCTGAATTTTGAAATATATTTTTTTCTATTCTTTCCTTCGTTGGCTGATCGATAAGACATTCATTCTAAATTTAAATTTATCTCTTAGAGTCAGAACATTGACCCATGACATAAAATTATATGGTAGTAGACCTTTACCCGACCAAGCCGCTCCATTGTAGGTTGTGAAGAATTATTTGACAACACTAAAAATATGCTGAGTGTATGTATGAATAGTGGAAATCTATGTATATACTTACATAAAAATTAGACCAACGATTTAATTAATTGAAAGCATTCGAAAACCACGTAATAAATTCAAATATGTAAATTATTTGTAATAGATCTGACAAAATGTGATATGTTTAGATGAGCAAAAAATATGTAAAATATTATTATATTTATATTCACACAATCGTTTGACATGTATGGAAATCTCCAACTCGAAAAAGTTTTTCGGTATTCAAGGTAATCAAGGCCTTTAAATAATTCAAAGAAACATAAACGCGTTTCTTCCCGGCCATGACATTAAACCTGAGAGAGATTGAGTCATTTCTAAGATGATCCATCATTACAGGTGATCTGCCCAAGCCCCTATGGTTGGCCACTACTATCAGGTACATCGTATGACATTATGCGCTTCATATGTATTCATTAGGGAACAGAGGCAGTATTTGAGTTTGCGTGCTCCATTTTAAACCACATCGCTGCTTAAGACCAGGCTGGATCGAGGTCAAACGCACTTTAATAAAAGAAAGATTGTCTCCTGACAATGTATAACTATGTCTATCCCATTAGGTTAAAGTATGCGTGTAGAAAAAGTTATATATACATGTAGAGAAAGAAGACACGCCTAATATGAGCCTGTTCTTCCTAGATTTCCCTAGCCTAGTGCCAGAGTTCCTATTATAGTTATACCATACTAATTATTGTTTAAAGATCTTCCGTCAGAAGGAAATGTATAGAACTTCATGTATGTTTTCTTTTTCACCAAACGCCTGTAAATTTACTCTGAGAATCAATTCACACAATCCCAACTCTTGCTTTGCGATAAACAAACTACAGGCAACGCGTAGTGGAAAACACTCATGGAAAATGTATATAATTAAAAACGTAATAGTAGCACAGATTCAATAAAACATTAATTACCTCGATGAAGATTGGATGAAGGATTAACAACTCTATTTATTGAAAGTCGTTTGAATTGCATTCAATTTCAAACTCATTCGCATGCCCCGGAACAATATGTCGACTAATCAATGGCATTACTTATATAAGTAAAATAGAACAAAATTTAAGGTGATGAGCTGATTCACACCAAGTATATTATTAGAAAAATGAAATAAAAACGTCATTACAAAACGTCGGGCAAGTGCAAATCCGACTAGCGCCGACTAACCGAGGGTTCCGAAACTTTAACTTTGCCGTTGTGAAACTACTGTCTCCATACATCGACATTGGTCGCGAGTAGTTTATCAACTGGAAATTAGTTTTGTAATCGTAAAAACGTATATTTTTTGTGATAGAACAAAAAAATTACGATTTTTGGATTTTTTCTTTACCTGTCCTGTAAGACCTTTTTTCTTGCCATTTTTTTATGATTCTTGGTGTATCTTCTCCACAGGCTTTGATTGCAATTTGAAATATATGAAACATGTACTCAATTATTATGAAAAAAGGTTAAAAATGCTAAACCCTATAAAAAGCAAAAAATAACCTGTCCCACATATGCTTGCAAGCAAACTGAGCGTGTAACATTCCTATCACACTTAACAAACGACCTGATGACCTTGAAGACCTGAACCGATTTCCACCAAACATAGCTAAGGACACTCTCGACTGATATACCTTTCAAACAAAAAAAACCGCACTAAAATCAGATCATCTCTTTCGGAGCTACGATGCCACAGACACATTTACACAGACACGTCACACTTATAACACGTCGTTTTTGCGTCGGGGGTTAAAAATCTTGAAGCATATTTTTTTACGTCATTGATATTATTTAGATTCAGATTTTAATTCGTTAAGTTATTTACTAACTATGGATGTAAAAAAAACGAATTAAAAGTTTTTTTTAATTTAATTTTAACTTGATATCTCCATGTATTCACGAGAAAAAGACGGAAAACAAAGTGATTCTGTCAGGTTTCGGTTTTACCATTTGAAGTTTGGAACCCTAAAAACAAGAATGTTGACAGGAATTTGTGAAATTATAATTTTGAGCATAATTATAATTATTGTTATTACGATTGCAAAATTTAAATTCGTTTCCATCAAATGCCACTTTAAGTAACAATTAAATTTTATAACGTCATAAATTCATAATTTGATAAATGTTATCTTGAGATTCTAGTTATATAATTTATGGCGCTATAAATTAAATACAAAGCATTCTTTTTTAATATAATATATACCTACATGATATTCAAAATTGCTATTAGTTAGCTTCATTTTATGCAAACGTAATTATAATATTTTCGCAATAAAGTCTAGTTATAAGAGCGTTTAGTAAGAAAATTATTAAATGTCAAAAAATATTTATATTGGTTATTTATGTTTCGTTCTGTCAGACAGGCAGTCGTTTCTGTAAAAAACTGGGCCTGTCAAATCTTCAGGCTGGTTAAGAGAACCCTGTGAAAAACGGGATAATGCTAGGGGATGATGATTTATATTCCGTTCGAATAATGGAATCTGTACACAATTTATTAGTTTTTGGAAATATAACGAGGCTACGAGTTCTATAAGGACAATGACCCTGCTTAAGTAAGTAACGTAAGTGCGATTAAATGAAACGATTGTTTTTGAAGCGTACTTACATTCTACCTACGATCATGATTGGAAATACCCGTAAAAGGTTTATAAAATTTAAATTTCATTTGAACGATCATTTGGGTGCTAATGGAACAATAAATCGATGAGAGACGGATCGTGTGTTGTGTCCTTGGATTTTATAGGTGTCGCTTGGGTTCACGGAGCTGTACCCACGCGTGGTCCATCTGATTACGCAACCTTATAGTAATTTGAAGACTGGTTTGGGAAGATTGATATCCACAACGACCTTTTCTATCCTCAGCTAAAACTATTTTGGTGTTCATGCTATTTGTTATCTAATGCCTACTTGATTGTCTTTTGATTGTGGAGATAGTTGATTGTTTTGATTACTATTATATCTTTTAGTTTAGTATTTTTAGTGTGATAACCCCTTACTATGCAAGTCATCAAATCCATTTAAGGATGAAAAACAGAAGTGATTGAGCTCTGCTTTCTCGTTAGGGTTGCTTGTGCATTTTGTTATTTTAGCGAAAGTGTAACACAGGCCGTTTCATTACAAAACAAAGACAATACCTAATTTTAATATATAAGTTAGTGGTGCTCATTCCTGTAAACACCATCTAATTTTATTTTAAGTTACTTATATCTGTTATTTTCTTATCCGCCGAAAAGGAATGGGACTGGTAATCGACAAGCATAAAATTTATGGAACACACGTCAATTTTAAGCACAAATCTAAAACAACCGTTTACATTAGCCAATAACCCGTCAGTATTATGTTGACAGCACACTTCAAGCGGTTTACAGTCCAGCGAGATACCTTTTTGGTTCCCGGGCGAACCTTTTCATTCATTTATTTACTCATTCTTCCTAAAATTAAGAGCTGTCAATCATCCGTCCCTTTTCTTTTCGGCGGATAAGAAAATGACAGGTATAACTTAAAGCAAAATTAGGAGGTGTCTGCAGGAATCGGGGCCAATATGAGTTTAGAATACGTGTCAATTTTTAATAACGTACATATAACAGTAACAGTAAAGCTATTACTCGTAGATTAGTACCTCAGGCGATTATGTTACTACAGTTTTTCAGGACTGATTATTTCATAAATGATTAGAGAAACTGAACTGAACCGGTCTGAAACTCCGGATCGGCGTCCGCGCCGCACCTATAGCACCCCACTTAGATCACACCTTCATAACATAATAATACGAGGAGTGTCGGGAAGTGTGGAAAATACCATGTTCATTGGCGGAAAATTAACCTTTATTTGTTATAAATGAACATCTTTTTTGACATTTGATAGTATTTAAAACAATTATTAGACATATTTGATCACGTAGAGTTCTTTTTCGCATAAAACATGCTATACAAATTAAATTATTATATTTATTATGTTTTATTGAAAAAACATAAAAATGGAAAATACAAAGAAAAATAAAAAAAAAAACAAAAAAAAAACCAGAAAATACCTTAACTAAACATTGTAGCAGGGATTCCTGCTTTGTAGCAGTTAAGTAATTATTTAAATATAAAAATAATTGAGTAAAGTTTAATATAAGTTTAGAGCAGGTTTACTTTTTGTCTTCAAAATCTTCAAGATTAGAAGAGAGACCGATATATAAAGTACGCTTATTCTTTTTTCACACACGTGACATTGGAACATTTCCGCAAAGATACTTAAGTAGTTTGTGAGATAAAAAATAAAATAAATAAACTTCTTTATATTTTAAACTAAAACGCGTTTCATTTCCGTTAAAATTAACTAAAATTAAATGCGTTAAGCTACCTACATCTACGGTCCCTGATATAAAACTTTTTTGCAAAAGACATCTAAATAATTTATAGGACCGGTAGATGTTATCCTTATTCAAGATTCTAAGCTCCTTTGTGCTCAACTTATATGGGCATTATTTTCATGGTGGCACAAGACAAGAGACGAATTCGAAATCATTTATATCATTCCTAGATATTTGAGTAATGATTCGGCCTTTCATTTATATGTACTTATAATTGTTTTCTCTCTGGGTTCGGTCCTTCATATCTGAGGATTGTTGGCAACCTCAGGGTTGCATCTGGAGTGGATGATTTACCTTCTACGGTTCCTGTCTATCTGTGCGTCTCTTACGACTGGTAGAATTTAATTGGATGATATAATTGAACATTAATGTAAAATTTCTTCGCGTTGCCGTGAGATTTATGAAGCAATAAGTCAAATAATAAATGAAGATGTGAAATTCCAAATATTGTTCCATTATTAGGGTGGTATTAATAAACGAATCTCAGCTGAGACTGCCCTCAAGATCATGCTCAAGCCTCTGTTTTTATATGAGAACTGTCACATTGACATGATCTTGAGGACAGTATCGAAGCTGAAATTAGTTTATTATTACCACCCTTAGACTTTCATGAATAATAAAACTATATAAGTAATTGTCTCGAAGACGTATAATATGTCCAATAATAAATAACGGAGTGATGTGACAGAGCTGCTCTTCACCTCTTGTCGTGAAGTTATGCGGTCCTGCGGGGCGTGACCTTAGCATTTGCGACGAACCACAACGATCCAAGCTCATACTTTACTAGTGCAGTTACTGTTGCCCCACCATGATGACTGCTCAGAGGTCAAACGGGACCTTACGGCTGACGCTTGACATTTATACCTTAATTCGATGACACAGGATTTGGCCTAAGTATTTGGCACAGATCAACATTGTTACTCTGTTTCATATCACAACACTCTTCAAGTTCGACAGGCTATAATTATAAATAAAGTGCCAATTAATTGATATTCATGACTTTAAATGCACAATCATTCATTTAATTCCACAAGAAGATGTATTATGTAAAGTTTATGTTGACTTTTATTATATTAATATGTAGGTATGCTATGTGACCCGAGGTTAAAATTACTTTTCTAACTTCAATTAGCATAAACATCAAAACCGGATATGAATCCAGTGATCTTTAGATTTTGCAAGAGCCTAACCCGTGGCTTTTGGCACGTGTCAATGTTTAGGTACTTTACAGCTTTCGGTTGGATGGATTTTTAAGTAGTTTGTGTCCAGTTAATACCTACAATAAGAATCTCCTGAGGCCGGACCTTGGCCATCGATAGTTACATTTGTATTCAATTTAATCTGCCGACGGCGACGGGATGCCGCTCAGATGCATCGAGACGACGCCACCGACTAACATTAAGCAAGTAGATACGTGTCAAAGGTCGAAAAGCATTTTGCCTATTAAATTACATGTTACAAATATATCATTTATTTCACGAACTCTTCATCTTGGGAGTGCTAGCGATATTATTGCGAGGATTGTGCCTCTGTCCTCTGTTCGAATGTAGGTAATGTTAATGTTAATGCCACACGATCACATAGCTGTGAGTAATCCCCCGATAGCAGTCACACCAAAATGTCAGGCTTCAGCTAAATATCATGCGTGGAGTGGTTCTAACAAACGGGCAACACATGGAGAGCATTATAATCATTACAACTAGGGAAGATTTTGAGGAGCAAAGATTATATTTGATTGAAAAAATGAGTTCTTCATGTAAAGATGGATTTATCGAGGTTAATAAGCAAGTTATGCGCGAAGGATTTGTTTTGTCTTTTATTACTTAATCAAAATTATGCACACCTAATGAGTAACGTCATATTGTTTTATATTTATCGCTAGATGCAGAATGACGAGTATAGAAGTGTATAAACTCACAGTACCCAGCGTGAACAGATCTCAATATTGACTTAATGTAAACCTTAATTTGTATCTTTGAACAAAAAAGGCTAATGGTACAATGAATCGTATTAATTGAAGATCTTCTTGTGCTTAATGATGAATTTATGGTACGAACTTGCGATCTGGTAGGTAGGTTGTAACTTTATATGGCTTTGTTTGTCTCTCGGTCGCGTCGGATTATGTTACATGGCCGTTTTGTGCTTATAAATTCGTTATGTTGGAAATTTATTACAAACGAGTAAATTATAATGGCATTAATACAGATAAAACCCAAATTATATAAAGATAGATTTTCAAAATTAAATATTTCTCAAAATTCTGTATAATTATTATTTAATTTACAACACGTGCCAAAAATCTAATAACAAGGACAGTCCTTGTTACAGAAACACCAGCACCTTATTATGTAGAACAATGTGATGTCTATGTTCAACAGTAGCTATGAGGCTGTATTAAAACTATTTACAATCGCCTTAGGAAATTAAAATGACTAAGAAATTAAACCATATACCTAGACGATAAGGCGTGCGAAAGTAGTGGCCTACGCCATAGAAGTGCAGACTTGATGAATGAGTCTGAGCCATCATAAGAGCGCTCGCACACTTTACAGCTGAGATTATTTCAGTTACAAAACTGTTTCTTTACAAACAGTGAGATGGTAACATTGTGGCGAGTTGGTGAGCTACAAGCTTCGCGCATGCGACTCGCGTCACGACACTGTGTGAAACCGCATACAAAGGTCCTTCTCTTCTAATCACCCATCTACTAATGAGATTAACCTCCTGCCTGGAATTCACATAGACGCCTAAAATAATTGCCTTTTGTGCACGAAACAATACCGCAATAGTTTTATTGTTTAAAATATGGACTAACCATTAACGTTAAACGAGGGTTTTAAGTTTAGTTGCATTTAATTTTATGATCAGGTGTTAAAATGATATGAGAACAATAAGCAATATTTTTAGTACATATAAGGACTGTGCTGTTGGCCTGTGCCTAATGATGGGCATAATACCGTTGTTATTATGGTCAAATGAAAAGGTATAGAACTACGTTCTACTTGGTAAATAGAGCGGACTGTAATTGAACACCGGGTCAGTAGAGCACCTTGAAATGAATGTCCAGCAGTAGACTTATGTTTGCCGATGATAACGATTAACATCATCATCATCATTATCATCCTGCTTATTACAGTTTAATTGATCTGATAAATTAATATTTTCCACGTACCATTATTCTTTGCCAACAAATTCGAACGACCTTTGTGGTCCAGTAGTTGAGCGTTGAACTCACAATCTGGAGGTCCTGGGTTCGATTCCCGGTGGGGGCATATCACAAAAATTACTTTGTGTTCCCTAGTTTGGTTAGGAAATTACAGGTTGATCATCTGATTCCGATGATGATGGTCCGAAAGTAAGATGATCCGTGTTTCGGAAGGCACGTTAAGCCGTGGGTCCCGGTTACTACTTACTGATGTAAGTAAGTAGTCGTTACATGAGCCATGTCAGGGACCTTTGGCGGCTCAATTGTAACCCTGATATGAAGGTTGATGAGGTTGGTACTCCACCTCACATCCCACACGATAGAAGAGAAGAATAAATTCGAACATAAGAATCTCCTATCGCAAATACCTATACTAAAATATTTATTGAAACATGTAGATAAACATGAATGTTATTAGCTTAGCTTGAGCAATTGGAATAAACGGTATGAATTCATTATAAAAGGCTTGATATAAAACCTTTACAAATTCTGACTCTAGATGTATAGTTTGAACTTTGGTGGGTGTTAAATTAAATTGTGTAGCGTATCGTCTTCGAAGTGTAATTTGCAATGCATTTGACATAAAGCGTACGTACCATTTAAGTGTTGGGTAGGTTTAGCGTTTTACGAGACGTTAGATGGTTATTCTATTGTACCTGAACAAGATAATGTTGCAAGCCAGGGCTGGACTCCGCTTGTGACTAAGTAAAGAGCACTGAAGTTATCCGTACAGGCGCTATAATGCTTGAGATATGCGATGTGGCCGCAATACAGCTGGGCGGGTCATGTTCGTCGGATGGCTCATCCACGCAGTGGCTTAGTGTTGTTACCCACCGGGTAGATATATCTCATCATCATCATCAATTTAAGAGCCACGCTCTTGTCGGTGCAGCATATTCCATGCTACTTTTTAAGGGAAAAATAGGGCACTGGTTTCCCTCTTGCTTGCCTTCCGCCCCGCAGTACTCTGTCTGACGCAAGTGGGATGACGCCCAGAGTAGTAGATATATGGATATAGATATATTTTTTTTTATATTTTTATTATTACAGATGGTTTTATCAGGGAATGATAATGCCACCCCCGATGAAAGACTCATACAAATAAGTGTGTGTACTTATACAAATCCTGAAGTTAAGCTATAGTATTTTTCTTAAAGCACTGTTAACTATTTTATACAAAGCTTTTGCTTTTTCAGAAGTAGGATAAGCCAAAACGCTGTTAGCTTATCCAACCTCCTTAATTACTATACAAAATTTGCTTATATAATTGTATGTCTCGGACTCGTTCCGCACACATTCCTACATCACATGCTCAACATCTTCTATGACGCCACACTCTGAGCACAGTGGTGAAGCCACTTTACCCATTAAATGTCCAAACTTATTCAAAGGAATGTGTCCCGAGCGAAGCCTGTGAGATGTTACAATGTCTCTCCTACACATATTGGTCCCCCCAAACCACGGATATTGATATCGAAAACGAGATACTTAGTAGTTCCCGGAAAAGGGGGCGTGACCATCTCAATACCACAAAGACTGGTGAGGTGACAGTTTGCTAAAAACTACGACAAATGGGGACACCTTTGCCCAGCATAGGGACAATGTGTAAGCTTCAATGGAAATAGAGCCCTCTTTACACGTCTAAACCTAGTTATTTTAGCATTGGAACTTATTAAGATTTGAATTTGAAATACTTTATAACGTGACTTGGACGGCGATTGCTACTTGTCAAGGTGGCACTAAATGTTCGTTAGGCCTGAAAATTAACCAGTGCCTGCAGCCGCCCCTGTGCTATGCACTCGTTGCAGGCTCCCCCTGCATGCAACACTAGACAAACCCGCGTCTCTATAAAAGGGACAGGTGATTAGCCGAGCAAGTAGACACCGGCGCACACGCCGCCGCAGCCACCACATGGGATATCACCACTCTTGCGCATCCTGAACTACTGCACTCCAACCTACGCTATGACGATGGTAAGTTTAATACAGTTCGTTAATTCCAGTATTGTTAGGAATAAAATAGAGGAAAAATAGACAACATTTTTATTTTTTTAGCAATTACGGTTCATCGAAATCAAAAGTGTTTGCTAAACAACATCATAATTTTCAATTTAAAATAAGTTAAATACTACTTCCTTACTTATATTTTTTATGCTAATCTAATTCATTGAGTTGACATCTATATTACTACTCTGATGCATCTCGCTGCCTCAAAGTTCACCAGTTTAACATTTTAATTTCAACTGATATCGAACTGATAAAGCTACAAGTTAGCATAAGTCTAATTCACAATATTTTGTTATATTTTTTTTATTATTTTATTATTTGGAACAAAACAAATAGTTAATAATGTCTATCTTATCATCAGTGTTAGAGTAATATACAACCACCTTTTTGCTCACAGGTTAAAACTATATACATATATTAATAATAGAAAAGAATTTTTATGATACTACATTATTATGGTACATGAAGAAAGACCTACTTTTAAAATATTTCGCTAATTGTGATACATTGATGACTTCAACGATTAGTTTCATAATGACCGAGGGGTACTTAGCAAAATTGGCAGGTTATCAAACGAGTGGGATCAATATCGAGGCAACCTTTAGCTCGTTTCGAGGATGTGCCCATAGTTGGCGCATAGGGCGGCCGGGCCGTCGCAGCCTTATGCAATCCTCTTGCATTTATTGCCTCCACAATGCCTAACCTTTGCGAACACCGTGCCGTTTACCCCAATGACAAGTGTTCCATCGTTTCACGTTTGATTTATGGGCTTCGTTATTGTTAACAACGGTGTTGTTTCTCTGGCGGGAGAAACTATGAAATTTACGAATGGCCGCATGTGTAAAATAAAACTTTGTTTCGCTTAAACTACTTATACGAGTAACTTTTAGAAATATTCAAAAGGTTATTTATCAAAACTCACTATTTATTTTTAAGTACGCGGCTTAACTACATATTTTTTTGCAAAAGAACGAAGCAAAAAGCTAGCCAAAAGATATTCTTATCAACTCAGTGATTCGCTATGATACCTTCAAAAAACGAAGTATGCAGATGTGGGTAATTTGGCAAACAATTCGAAATGTTACGCAAGAATATAGTTGTGAGAACGGGCGGAGAATTTGCGGGTCTCGAGAAGACAATGTCTGCTATGAAGACAAAAGGTGACACCTTATTAAACTCGCACGCCTGCTCAGACTCCAGGCGCGGATTCCGTGACAATTGCTACTTGGTATTTGCCTGACAGAACAGATAAGCCACATGTAGGTTCCCAGAGGTTCTGAGAATTCCAGTAAATAGATCAGAAATGGTGACCATTGATGTCTTTACAAAGTTTGGTATTCGGTTCAGCGTTCTAGTATCAATGTCTTAACATTATCAATGTTGCATTTACATTATTAATATCTCAACTCCCTGTGATAAAACGTAGAACCATCACGACCTTTATACCAGAATTTATCTTTGATCAGTTTTAAGACTGTAATTAAACAGAAACTTTGTAAAAAAGGTTACCATAAGGTTAGTGATTATTTCGAAGACATGAATTCATAGGATTAACTGTCTGGGAAGAAATATTAGCCAGCCAAAATTGTATAATTCTTTTTTTAAACAACGTCAACGCCATGTGCTGAGGTTTTTTTGCAGCTTCTTTTCCCCGGCTGTATAGGTTGTGAGAAGGTGCAGTAGTTTTAGGAGGATGAGACGTCCGTTATGTAAAAAAATGACGATTCAAAGTGCTATGTGGCAGCATAAAGATATTTTTGAATTTGAATTTGAATGTAGGGTCCATTTTATCGTCAAAAATTTTAAGTATGGTGCTTATGACATTTAAGTCGTTTTATGCTAATTTGAATTGCTGTGTGTTTAAACTAACTTAATGTAAAACCCGTCTGAAATTATAAAACGTTATTGAATGTTATCTATTAAGCAATAAGTTGGAAAATTATACATGATTACAGTTCTAAGTACAGGTTTGTAGTTGACATTTCCAAGTGCCCAGTTACGTTCTTACAGGCAATATGTAAACAGATATAGATGTAGAGGTTAACCTTGTTAACCTATAACCTAACTTCAGTATTCTAGAAATTAGATCAACTAGATCATAATATTTGCTTACTATAAGGTTGTAGGATGGAGCAGCACGCTCTAGCCTAGAGGTGGCCAATCATCTCGCGGCAATAAACACTTCAAAACCCCTGAAACCACTGATACCGTCACTGACCCCGCTAACGTGGCCCCGTTTTCCCTTTTTCAGTTGTCGCTATCTTGATTTAACCCTCTCAGACGATGCCCTGAGCCGAGGTTCGCACTCAACAGGGCACCATCAGGCCTGTTGCCTTAAATTTTGTACCGGGTGAGGTTTGCGCCTTCAGTGCCCCTCAGTTGCCCGGCCAAGTAGTTAATTTCATCATGTCAAGAGAAAAAGAGACAACAGGGTTGGTCTGTATATAATATTACAAATCAGGTGTTAACCAGCTCGCTCAAGCACATCAGCCTTCATAATGTTATAACGTGTATTAATGATACGAGTACGTGTGCGTTACGTCGCAATCGGTGCCGGGCGTCAGTTTTTCATTCGTAATGATTCAATTTTACAGGAAAAAATCTCACTTTTTGTTCAGCCCCTAATAGACATTGTGTAAGCTACAATACTCATGTGGTAGTCTATTCGACTTACTATTCGTAATATGAACCATTTTTAAATAATCTAATAATGTTAGGTATAAACGACAATACAATACAATACAATACAATACAAAAACTCTTTATTGCACTTGAATCACATTAAAAATACATTAGTATTATAATTAAATTGGCAGTACAACAGGCGGCCTTATTGCTAAGGTAGCAATCTCTTCCAGGCAACCTTTAGGTATAGGATATTATGAATTTAATGAAAAATGTAGCGGGATAGACAGTGCAAAAAAATAAAATAAAATAATAATAAAAAATGTTGAAAAATATAAGTACTTATAACTAGATAAACTATAATATATTAAAAACAATACATAGAAGACAATAAATAATGATTATAATAATATATAAATACGTAAATATATACATACATTACTATGGAAGAAAGGAAACCATGACAGTACTACAATACCTAGTTTATAAAGAAGAAGATGTAAGAAGAATGGAATAGAAAAGAAAAACGTTATAAAGAAGAGGAGAGAGAGATGAGAAAGTGCTGCTTGACTTGCCCTTTGAAAGCATCCAACGACGGTGCCCTTCGAATGGATTCAGGCAAAGAATTCCATAACCGAACAGCTTGCACCGTAAACGACTTTGCATAGAAATTAGTGGAATGGGAGGGAATATTAAGGGAGAGGTTGAAAGAGGAACGAAGGTTACGGTTGAGGGTACAGGAGTGAAAGACAAATCGGTCTTTGAGGTAGGGGGGAGTATTGGGATTAAATAGGATTGAGTAAAGGAGGGACAGGATATGACAGTCCCTACGACGGTGAATAGGTAGCCATTTGAGCTGGGAGCGATAAACAGAAACATGGTCAAATTTACGCAGACCATAAATAAACCGTATGCAAAGATTCTGCAGACGATCGAGCTTGTTTAGAAGTTCGACCGACAAGTCAGGATACGAAACGTCTGCATAATCTAGGATAGGCAGTATCAACGACTGTGCCAGAGTAATTTTGGTTTTGGTCGGCAAAAGATTTTTTAGGCGCTTGAGATATCCATACGCGGCAAACACCCTCCTGCTGACCTCAGTTATGTGCGGCCTCCAGGAAAAGCACTTATCAAAAGTTATGCCCAGGTTCCTAACCGTATCGCGGTATGGAACATGAACACCATCAAAAACAATAGGAGGAATAGAACCGAAGTCGATCCTGGAGATATACCACGAGCTACCGATGATAATAGCTTGCGTCTTAGTGGGATTAATTTTTAAGCCGTAGTTATGACTCCATTCTGATATGCATTTTAAGTCCTCATTCGTTCTGTCAATTGCATCCGGAAGACTGTTCAGAGGTGCTTGTGTAAAGATTTGGAGATCGTCTGCATACAAATGATAGGAAGAAGACAGTGGAAGAGTAATTGAGTTAATGAAGATAGCAAACAGGAGGGGAGACAACACGCCACCCTGCGGTACACCAGCAGATGTGTCGCACCACGTAGAGAAGTTATCTTCAATACGTATGCGCTGCCGGCGCCCATACAGGTAACTACGAAACCAGTCAACCACTATTGGAGATATGTTAAGGGAACACAACATCGCTAGCAGGATATCGTAATCCACCGTATTAAAGGCGTTGCTGAAGTCCAACAGCGTCAACACAGTCAGTTCTTGCTTTTCCATGCCCAACCGAATGTCGTCGGATATATGGACCAAAGCAGTAGCCGTACTATGACCGGTGCGGAAGCCGGATTGGAAAGGATTTAAAAGGTTGTTCACGGAAAGGAAACGAGTGAGTTGTTGGTGAACAAGCCTTTCAAGGACTTTGGAGAGGAAAGGTAAAATAGAAATAGGACGGTAATCAGAGTAGGAATTGGAATTGGTTTTCTTCGGGAGAGGTATGACTTGTGCTTCTTTCCAAGCAGTAGGAAACACACCCGAGGAGATGGATTTGTTGAGGATTTTTGTGATGACAGGAGAGAGGATGTCAATGAGAGGAATGATCATACTACGGCTAATGCAGTCACTTCCAGTAGCATTTGAGGTGATAGCGAGTATGTTCTTCTTAACATCACAAGTAGAAAATTGACTAATGATAAAAGGTGGGTAATTTGGAGTTGGCAGCGAGGAGAGATTATGGAGAGTACTAAGTTTTGTGCCACTGTCAATAGTGGCAGAAGATGAGAAATGTATGTTAAGAGAATTTATATCAATATTGTTAGGAGTGTGGTTATTACGCGGCTTGCCAACTCCGAGCTTATTAAGAAATGACCAAACTTTAGTTGGATCTCCATTCTCAACTGATTTGTGAATATGGCGTCGTTGTAAATCCCGTATCTTTGTATTGCAGCGATTCCTAACCTCCCTGTATGATTCGCGATTTTTATCAGATGGGTCACGCTTATACTTGGACTTAGCGTGAGTCTTTTTTTTCATGTAACGGCGCATGTCATCATTAAGCCAAGGCGCAGGCAGATGCTTGACGCGAACAGGTCGAAGTGGTGCATGTAGGTCGTATAGTTCAGTGAGCAGTTTACCAAACAACGCAACCTGATCGTCGACGGAGTCAAGGTCATCAATTGCCGACCAATCCCTACCACCGGCGTCCTCACATAGCTGTTCAGAATTTATCCCTGAAAAATTTCGCAGCAAAAGAGTTTTTGTGTTATGTTTCGGGGGACGAATTCTGTAGGATAAGTAGATTAAGTCGTGATACGAAAATGCGTCAGCGGCTAGTTGACCATGTTTGACGACGTGATTAAGGGAGGAGACCATTATGAGATCTAAAAGAGATGGGGCGCAATTGGGGAAGTGATGAGTCGCTGCAAGTGGGAGAATATGCATGTCACAGGAGTTAACCACAGACAAGAGGTTATCCGACCGAGACTTGGACAGCGCATCAGATTTCATAAGACAAGTGTTAAAGTCACCTAAAATTATAGAATGACTGTAACAAGGGGTTAAATCTTCAAGAAGTCCCTCGAAAGACTGAAAGTAATCAGTTCTAAGAGAGGGGCTATAATAGACACCTAAAAGTATTTTACAGTGTGAGAGAGAGATTTCCAGCAAAAGATGTTCAGCGGTATTGGGGGGAGGTGGTTGTGGTGATTTGCTAAGGATCGTGAAAGAGATGTATGAACGGAGATAAATGGCTACTCCACCATGCGAGGAACTGACACGGTCATTGCGTACTAATTGGAAACCAGGAAGTGAGTAGGATGTTGATGGGAGTGTAGGATTAAACCATGTCTCGGAGACTAAGATGGCATGTATATTTCTATTGTCGAACGATGCAAGCATATCCGGGTAGTGTGCCGGAATGCTCTGAGCATTAATATGCACAACATTGAAATTTTTGGACACGTCATCAAAAGCAGTTCGCAAGCAGTCACTTAGAGAGGAGGAGCTATGAAAGCTACTTTCATTTGTGGAAGAAGAGCAGGATAGGAAAAGTTCTGATTGATCGCAGAGTGAAATATCCATAATAATAGTATATAAATACTACAATAATATACAAAATATAACACTAGATAAATAAAAACGTATATAAAATATAAACAAATAAATATTATTCTACCAAATACCTGCTGGCAGCCTGGTAGCCAAAAGAATAAAAATAAATTTAAAACAAAATACAAATAACAGCGTAAAAAGGAACGTACGCACAACAAACAGAGACACACGAGGCACATTAAAAATAACAATAAAGAAAGAGATAAAAAATACTAAGAAGTCTTGTACGCCAAGTACTTATTTGCGTAAAGGCACTGTAGAATAAACGCAGTCCTGCAGTTTGACAACCTAATAATAAAAAAATAAAAAAAGAGTACCTAATCACTAATCACTACAAATCAATCAACTACAAATACATACAATCACTTCTATAATACAAGCATTCATTACAAAAGCTAAGATGGAAAAACAAAACAGAAACCGACACTTCGTAGGATGAATAGTGCCCTGCACAAGACTTCAATCAGGTAATAAACAAGATTTAACGTGACAAAAACATGCAAACTACACTTCTCATCAAAAAAATCGAAACACTTCCGTTTTCATTGTTTCTGTCCGAATTTAACACAAAAAAGAATTCATACGATGAAAAAAAATACATAAATGTATAGCTGGCAGTTTGGCCATTACAGTAATAAGCGAAAATTCTAAATTCAAAATTAGAATTTCATTTGTTTATCTTATAAACGAAATGAATCACTGTTTTGAGACAAATGTGTGTTTAGGGTTGGAGTACATTTAGCGTTTAAAAACTAAAAATTGGCGCCTATCCTTAAACTTTTTGTTTTTTATTTCAATACTGTGACTTTGGGACGTCTGAAAAAAGGTTTTTTTTCTAAAACGTATGGATACTTCGCCCACAGAAGCCGCCCAAGTTGTGGCATTGCTGGATTCTGGCCTTAGTCAGCGTGTTGTGGCTGCAAGACTGCATCTAAGCCTGTCATCTGTTCATAGAGTCTATAAACGTTATCGGGAGACTGGTTTGTTCACGCGCCGTTCAGGATCTGGCAGGAATCGGGTCACTTCTGAGCGAGATGATCGATTTATTGTAACAACTTCTTTAAGAAATCGACGCCTTAACGCTTTTCAACTGCAGCAGCGGCTTCGTGTTGTACGAAGGGTGGCTGTAAGTGACTCTACAATTAGAAGAAGGTTGAAGGATCGTGGACTGGTACCGCATAAGCCAGCAAATGGGCCGAAATTAACTGCAGACCATCGAAGAGCGCGCCTTAACTTTGCACGTGAGCACCTAAATTGGTCATACCTACAGTGGAGCAAAGTTCTCTTTTCTGATGAGTGTAAAATTATGCTGTATGGTAACGACGGAAGGAACAAGGTCTACAGAAGAGACGGAGAACGCTATGCACAATGCTGCATTGAAGAAAAGGTCAGCTATGGTGGCGGTTCGTGGACGGTTTGGGGAGGAATCAGCGCCGACGGTAAGACAGAGCTTGCTTTCGTGTCTGGGCCACGTCTGCCTGCACTAAACTGTCATCGGTACGTCGAAGAGTGTCTCGAGCCTCATGTGATGCCCTATGCACATTTTATTGGCAACGGCTTCATATTCATGCACGACAATGCTAGGGCTCACACCGCGGGCGTCGTACGAGATTATCTTAACGAAGTCGATATCTCTATTATGGAATGGCCAGCAAGAAGCCCGGACATGAATCCCATTGAACATCTGTGGGATGAATTAAAGAGACGAATTCGAGCAAGAGATCCTGCCCCAGAAACACTTAGCCAGCTGCAAGATGCAATCCAAGAGGAATGGGACAATATACCACAGCATGTGATCGTGACTCTCATCCGATCGATGAAGAACCGTATGGAAGCAGTAATTAGAGCTCGGGGAGGGAATACAAGTTATTAAATAAACGTTTTTTAGCTTTTTTTTTCATTTACGTGTGTTGTTTTATCCATTTCCTTTATACTCCATACGGAATAAAAATGACTCATTTAACAAAATACGAAACCTATGAAAAATTCATTTAAATTTAGAACATTAACATTAAGATTTGATAAGCTCATATTACTCACTATTAAACGACATTTAACATTTATTCCTAAATGTACACATTTTTCTGATAATCCTGACAAAACGTAAACTTGCAAGGTGTTTCGATTTTTTTGATGAGAAGTGTATAATATTCACATAAACACTATGTTAGACAAGTCACTTTTTTGCAGAAGCAGCGACGACAGTCCTCGTTCGCCTGGTGCCTGGTCCCTTAGTGCCACTTGATGGCTTATTGGTCGCGCCCTGAGGCTCCACAGCATCAGATTGGGCAATGGCAGACCTCGAACTAGCCAGTGCAGCGCCGCCGGAGACATCACGGGTCGATACATCCGGGGCCTTATTGACAGATTGCGCACCCACTAACCTGTCGAGGTCCGCGAAGGACGATATACCCCGCCGTTTGCCATCACATCCGAGAGCGACGATGCGGCCTTCCCGGGTCCAGCACTTTCTCACGCCGAGCTTCTCTCGAGCTGCTTTAAAAAGCTTATGACGCTTCTTGGTGAGGAACTCTGAAAGGGTTACACCTGTACCCTTGAGGCCAACCTTACCCATCCACACCTCATCACGCACGCTGCCCCTGACAAACTTAACGAGGATTGGTCGTGGCTTGTCACTACCACGAGACCCCATTCGATGTGCCCTGTCGATGTCTTCAACTTTCAGTTGCTCGAGAGAGAGGTGACGATGAGCGAGCTCCATCACCACAGGGATGACATCTCCTTCCTCCTGCCTCTCAGGAACACCGTGGAACAGCAGCATGTTGCGTCTACTCCGCATCTCCAGCTCATCACACTCAGCCCCTAGCAGCTCCAGCTGTCTCTGTAGAGCAGCAAGCGCAGCTATAACCGATGACTGGAACTGGCGAAAGTCAGCAGAAATACTTTCAGTGGACAGGATTCCTGAAGGTGGAGTTTTCTTGAGCTGCTCCTCGAATGCAGTCATCCTCGCTTGGAACGAACATGTCAGTGCCTCCACAGTCTCTTTTATGTGCTCCATGGTGAAGATAGTTTTGTTTAGGTATAGTTCAAATAAGATGTGAAGTGATGAAAGTGTTGTTCTAATGAGATTTTTAAAGAGATAACAGCTGCCGCAGGTACTTATACTCTAATTTGTCATTGGAGGCGCACGTTACCTTAGAATTTTTGAATTTTTAGGTCGCTGGTTGTTTCTCCTTGGTAACTTGTCCAACAAGAGCGAATTGTTACATTTGCACTGCACTCACTTTACACAGCACTTTTTCAGTTTATATTTGCGTTTGCGTTATGTATTTTTATAGTTTAATGAGTTTATATTTGAGAAGTCAAAACAAATGCGCGCGCGTTGACCCTCTTGTACACAGATGACGACACACACTGATTTGACAGGTGACAGTTCGTATATTCTTTTTTTTTTTTTTTTAAACGTGCGCCGGAAAAGGAAGGGTTTGTGAGTGATTGAGTTGTGTGTTCGAATACATATATAAATAATAGTTTAAAAACTAAATATAAACATCGGCGCAGCCAACTTCGGGGGGCCTAGAGGTTTCCTCTACATTGCAAGAAAGAGTTGAATATTTAATGAATTTAAGTTAAGAATTTAATGAACTAATTTTAAGAGTAAGAGCGTTTGAGAATATTTATTGTAAATAATTATTGCAACGGTAGTGGACAAAGTCGAGTTACAGGCCGTACATAACTACTAGTAGCAGTTTTAACTTTAACTGCGCGAATGATTTTGTCTTTTCCGGGATAAGTCTCTGAGACAATAGCCAAAGGCCAATACATTGGATGTGAATTGTCACTTTTGACAACAACAACTGTCCCTTCAGTAACAGGCTTTGATGGTTTATTCCATTTATGTCGCTGTTGAAGAGACGTAAGATACTCCATGCTCCAACGATTCCAATAACTTTGGACTATTCTATTTAACAGCTGATAGCGAGTCAGTCTGTTTTCGGGGATATTTGAGTCAATACTTTCTGCGGGTAAGAATTTTAAAGGCGTTATATTTAAGAAATGATTAGGCGTTAATGCGGATAGATCCGAAGGATCGCTAGAAAGTACGCAAATTGGGCGACTGTTAAGCAAATGCTCAATTTGAATTAAAATTGTATTAAATTCCTCATAAGTAAGGACTTGCTTGCCGATAGCTTTGTAGAGATGTGTTTTAACACTTTTGACATTTGTCTCACTTAGGCCATTAAAATGAGGTCCATAAGGAGGGCTATGTTTAAACTGAATCTTATGTTGAGACAGAGCTTGACACAAATCATTGTGTAAATTAGTGGACTGTATAAGTGAATAAATTTCGTCTAACTTACGTTTGGCACCCATGAAATTAGTACCACCATCACTGTAAATAATGGAGACTGGGCCTCTGCGTGAGATAAAGCGTTTAAAAGCGGCGAGAAATAAATCGGAACTTAGGTCTGTGACCAATTCTAAATGTAGAGCTTTTGTGGTTAGACACACGAATAAACACACATAGGCCTTATGGCTTTTTATTCCGCGGCGTCTAATATGCGTTATGAAAAAAGGTCCAGCGTAATCTACAGCTGTGTGAACAAATGATTTAACTTCAGATACTCTAATAGCGGGGAGATCACCCATTTGGGGATTAGTTATGCGGGGTTTGAGTTTAAAACAAAAGTTACAATTATGTACTGTTTGTCTAACTAGATTTCTAGCAGCAAGTATCCAATATTTTTGTCTCAGGAGAGCCAATAATAATGCGGGTCCAGTATGCAAGTTAACTTTATGATAATGTTCAACCAGTAAAGAAACAATGCGGTCTTTAGCCGGTAGTAATATAGGGTGCTTCTGGTCAAATTCCAGTTGAGAATGAAAAAGTCTACCACCGACTCTAAGTATATTTTTATCGTCAATAAACGGGTTGAGTTTTACAATGGCTTTATTAGAGCAAATTTTATTATTTTTAAGCGAATGAATTTCTTGAGAAAAATATTTATTTTGAATATAGCGTACAATGTATAGTTCAGATTGTTCTAAGTCATTAACTGTGATAGATCCTTTTGATTTTAATATTTTTGTAAAGCGTAATATATAAACTAATGAATTTAATAACTTTGACCAAGAGGAGACGTGTCGAGAGAGTTCTAGAATAGGATCAGAGTTTTCTAAGTCATTTGTGGTGTAAATAGGTGCGGCGATAGTTTTAGATTCCTGTTCATCGTTGTGATTTATTTTAAATTCTTTTACAGGCCAATTAGAGATAGGACCGGATAACCACTGCGGGCCGTGAAACCAGAGAGAATTATCTAGTAATCCTAAAGGCGTTACAGGTCGCGAAATTATGTCGGCGGGATTTTCTACACCACGAACATGAAACCAATGCGGAGCGGGTAAGTATTCATTAATTTGAGAGATTCTGTTTGCTACGAACGTGTGATATTTATAAGCGGGAGAGTGAATCCAGGTAAGCGTTACTGTAGAGTCAGAGAAAGCGTATATATTATTTATTTTGCAACGTTTGCTTAATACGTCACAAACAGCGGCGAGTAACTTTGCGAGTAATAGAGCTGCGCAGAGCTCTAGGCGCGCGAGTGTCTTATTTGGGGAAGATACCTTGGATTTAGAGGTAAGTAATTTAACAGAGTTAGCGTGCGAGTCATCACCAGTATCAATGCGTACGTAAATGACAGCACCATAACACTTTTCGCTAGCATCAGCGAAACCGATAAGTGTGACTCTCATAGAGGAAGTTATACCTACATGGCGTGGTATTTTCAATTTATGTAAGTGAGACAGTTCTTTATGAAATTGTTTCCACTTTGTGAAAATGAAATCAGGGACTTCATCATCCCAATCGAGTTGCAGCTTCCAACATTCCTGTACTAAAAGCTTCATAAAAGCGACAACTGGGCTGATGAGACCTAGCGGGTCGAATAAG
Source organism: Pectinophora gossypiella (assembly GCF_024362695.1). Classification (NCBI taxonomy): domain Eukaryota; kingdom Metazoa; phylum Arthropoda; class Insecta; order Lepidoptera; family Gelechiidae; genus Pectinophora; species Pectinophora gossypiella. The sequence continues at coordinate 8,704,603 of NC_065408.1, read as the reverse complement.
CGAGCGGTTATTGAGAGAATTGAGCGTTTCGTACACTTTTCTTGTGATTCAATATGCGTTGAGAAATGAAAATGATCGTCAGTAGGTTGCCACTGCATACCTACGACTTTTGTAGCTGCGTTAGGATCAGAATCTAAATTTATTGTTTGCGGACTTTTGTGAGAAGAAGAAATGCGTTGCATGAGAGCGTGGTTGTTTGAGATCCATTTAACTAAATTGAAACCACCAGATTTGAACATATCTACCATTTGTTTATATGTTTTTTCAGCGTTATCTATACCATCAATGGAACAGATGTAGTCGTCCATATACATGTGGTTTTCAGCTTCATAGGCTGCGAGAGGGTGAGTATCGCGGCTGTCTGCGGCGAGTTGGCGAACTACACGCATAGCGAGATAAGGTGAGCTTGATACACCGAAACAAACTCGATTGAACTGATATACATCAATAGGAGAATCAGAATCGAATCTGAAAAGAATGCGTTGATAAGGTTGATGTTTGAGTGCAAGATGAACTTGGAAATACATCTTTTCGATGTCAGCTATTAGTGCAATAGAAAACATGCGTAAGTTTAAAAGAAGGTCATAAAGATTACTTTGTAAATTGGGACCTATGTAGAGTAAATCGTTAAGTGACTTGCCTGAAGTAGTTTTACATCCTGCATTCAATACAATGCGTGTTTTTGAAGTTTCTTTTTCTGGGCGATAGACAGCTCTATGCGGAATGTAATAAGAGTGCGAATCTTGCGTTAAGTGGTCAACTTTAGTTAAATAGCCTTGGTCAATGTAAGTTTGAATTGTAGCGTTATAATCTTTGCGTAAATTAGAAGAGTCGAGTTTCTTTTCTAAAGAAAATAGTTGGCGTTTAGCGATTCCATAAGAGTTCCCTAATTGAAATGGATTCTCTTTGAATGGAAGTTCTACGGTATATCTACCAGTATCGTCGCGTGTATACGTTGACTGGAAGATATTTTCACAAGTCTCATCATCTGGACTTAAATGTTTCCTAATTGGGACATTCTCTATTTCCCAAAAGCGTTGCGTTAAGCGTTCGAGTGAAAGAGATTCTGTATTACAGAAGAAAGTTTTGTCTGAGTTGTGCATGTTTAGAATGTGAGACGAGTGTGGAGTGTTGTGACTGCCATTCGAGTTTGTGGGAGATGCGTCTAAAGATTCGTTTTGAGTGAGAGTACAAGATGAACGTGGCGCGAGCGGTGCGTTGTGCGCGAGCGGTGCGTTGTGCGTGAGCGGTGCGTTGTGCGTGAGCGGTGCGTTGTGCGTGAGCGGTGCGTTGTGCGTGAGCGGTGCGTTGTGCGTGAGCGGTGCGTTATGCGTGAGTGGTGCGTTATGCGTGAGCGGTGCGTTGTGCGTGAGCGGTGCGTTATGCGTGAGGGGTGCGTTATGAGTGAGCGGTGCGTTGTGCGTCAGCGGTGCGTTATGAGTGAGCGGTGCGTTGTGCGTCAGCGGTGCGTTATGAGTGAGCGGTGCGTTGTGCGTGAGCGGTGCGTTATGAGTGAGGGGTGCGTTGTGCGTGAGCGGTGCGTTATGCGTGAGAGGTGCGTTATGCGTGAGCGGTGCGTTGTGCGTGAGCGGTGCGTTGTGCGTGAGCGGTGCGTTGTGCGTGAGCGGTGCGTTGTGCGTGAGCGGTGCGTTATGCGTGAGTGGTGCGTTATGCGTGAGCGGTGCGTTGTGCGTGAGTGGTGCGTTATGAGTGAGCGGTGCGTTGTGCGTCAGCGGTGCGTTATGAGTGAGCGGTGCGTTGTGCGTCAGCGGTGCGTTATGAGTGAGCGGTGCGTTGTGCGTGAGCGGTGCGTTATGCGTGAGAGGTGCGTTATGCGTGAGCGGTGCGTTGTGCGTGAGCGGTGCGTTATGCGTGAGTGGTGCGTTATGCGTGAGCGGTGCGTTGTGCGTGAGCGGTGCGTTATGAGTGAGCGGTGCGTTGTGCGTCAGCGGTGCGTTATGAGTGAGCTTTGCGTTGTGAGTCAACGGTGCGTTGTGAGTCAGCGGTGCGTTGTGCGTGAGCGGTGCGTTATGAGTGAGCGGTGCGTTATGCGTAGTAGAAGCGTGAGTGCGTGAATTTTGAGTGTGCGATGCATGTGAAGTACATTGGGCTTTACCCATAGCGACATATCCGAGAGTAGTTTGTATACCTACTACCGATGAGTTGGGAGCGGTTACTTTTCCAGAACCAAGTAAAAGCGGGAACAATTCGTTGCCTATCAGGCAATCGATTGCAGCGGGCGCGTAGAACTGCTCATCTGCCATGGGCAGATCACATAAGTGAGACAATTCCGTAACATCAATTTGAGTGTTAGGTAAGTAGTCGGTTATGGTGTCAATTACACGTGCATTTACCGTGTAAAAGCAGCGAGAATCAAAGCGCGAATACATTTTAAATTGCGTTAATCCGAGAGACTTGCTTTCGGTTTGACCGATACCTTTGACGGTCGAAGAAGCGGGTGTAATTTTTAAATTTAAGCGATCACAACAGTCTTTCGTAATAAAATTACTCATAGAACCTGTGTCGAGAAATAAGCGGATATTATTTGGTTTATTATCTTTATAAACATGAACAGATGCGGTAGGTAACAAAACTGTTGTATTTGAATTGCGTGCGGAAGCAGCGTGAAGAGAGCAATCGTTGTCATCAACGCAAGTCATAGCGTTCGGCGGCGCTAGCGACGTACACGGCAAGGCGTGCGAGGGGCTTGCGTAGGGAGCGAGCGGCGGCTGAACCGGCGCGGGGTGCGGCTGCGGCGCGTGCGCGGGAGGGGGAACGCGGTAGCTAGCGGTTGCGGCGTCGGAATAGCGCGGGAATGCGTTATTGACAACGTTGTTATGCGATGGGGCTGTTTTGTTATTAAAGTTTATATGCAGTAATGAGTGATGTTTGCGGTTGCAAGTTAGGCATCTGTTTTGTGACTTACATATATTTATATTGTGAAAACCAAGACAGTTTTGGCAGAAAGCATTTTGACGAACAATATTATTGCGTGTTTGCGGGTCTGCGTTTAAGAAAGATTCACACTTGAATAGGGGATGAGAGTAGGTAGACTTGCATACCTTGCATGAATTTAATTGTTGAAAATTATTATGAGTTTGAGGTTGAGTGACAGTGTATGTACACTCGGGTGTTGCAACAAAAGCATGAGAAGATTTATTTTTGGGTGTGAATTTATTATTATTATTATTTTGTTTGTTGGAGTTTTGAGGCTGAGAGTGAGCGGATGAGCGAAGCGCTAGAATTTTACTTTGTTCATTTAAGAACTTTTTTAATTCTATAAAGGTAGGAATTTCTGACTGTTTGTGAGTTTGTTCAAACAAGGTGAGAGTGTCTTTATTAAGTTTATTTAATGCAATATGAGTTATCATGAAATCTGACAAGTCATCAATGCTTAAAAGACGGAGAGCGGCTTCAGCGGAGCAAAAGTTATTTAGAAAATTATCAATTGACTGATTGGGTTTATGCTGCAGCATTTGTTCTAAATAGAGAGAGGCTTGTACCCTGGTATCCTGGTATTTATCTATGAGAGCTTGCCATATTATATCATAATTTTCAGAGGTAGCGGAGATGCCTGCACATACATTAAGAGCTTTGCCTGAGAGACAACCAATTAAGTATTGTATTTTTTCAGCATTTGATAGCCTGCGATTGGAATGTATGAGACTGCGGAAATTTTCATAAAACACTGGCCAACTACTGGGAGTACCATCAAAACTTGCTAACTGAAGCGGGGGCAACTTTGGGTTGAGGCGATCAAAATCTTTATTTTTAGCGTTTAACTTTTCTCTCAGAGTGTTCTCTGTCTGTTTTATAAAACAGTATAATTCGTCAAATGAGTTTAAGACATTGTAATTCGGCTTTGTCTCCGGAGATGCGCGCATGTATTCAATTACAAGGTTATCTATTGTTTCAATAAAATCGGAGCGAATTTTATCAATAGAAAGCGTTCTAGCAAGAAATTGCGTTTGAATAGTGGGATCGGAAACCTTTAGGCTCAGATTATACAAATTTTGCATTATAGAAAACAAACTTTGTTTTTTCTCTTCAAGTATTTTTATTTTAAAATTATCTTGAATATCGTCAATATCCATTTTTTCTTTGGATTTTGCCATGATAGAAACCGTTGAGTAAAACTATTATTATTAGAAAACGCGGGTTGAATATCGAGAAACGAGTTAATATTATAAGCGAATTTAGTGCGTAATACAATAGCGTTAAGGTTGAGAATAGCGTGAGCGTAAACAAATTAATGGCGTAGAAATGGCGGTAGATACCTACCGATTGAGCGAGAATCGAAAGTATTTATTATTGAAATACAATAATAATTACGTAAATATTGCGTTACATGTATAATGTTATGTAAATAAATGCGATATAACAATGTTTTAATGCGTGATGTGCGGAAATAAATAAGATTCAAACAGGTTTATACCGGCACGCGGCGTCTATCAGAAAATTGTTATTTACGAGTTTTTAAAGAAAATATGATAAATAGATATAGTAATCGTGTAAATTGTAAGGAAATAGGATCCGGCTCGAAGGACCAGACACTTGGAGGCGCACGTTACCTTAGAATTTTTGAATTTTTAGGTCGCTGGTTGTTTCTCCTTGGTAACTTGTCCAACAAGAGCGAATTGTTACATTTGCACTGCACTCACTTTACACAGCACTTTTTCAGTTTATATTTGCGTTTGCGTTATGTATTTTTATAGTTTAATGAGTTTATATTTGAGAAGTCAAAACAAATGCGCGCGCGTTGACCCTCTTGTACACAGATGACGACACACACTGATTTGACAGGTGACAGTTCGTATATTCTTTTTTTTTTTTTTTTAAACGTGCGCCGGAAAAGGAAGGGTTTGTGAGTGATTGAGTTGTGTGTTCGAATACATATATAAATAATAGTTTAAAAACTAAATATAAACATCGGCGCAGCCAGTCATAATATATAAAAATATTGAATAAATTATTTGTTTATTTATTTTTGTCAATTAAACAAAAAAACCGTTATAAAAAACACGTCAATAATTTCGGACGCCTACCCACCAAAAAAAAAAAAAAGACTTTTCAATAAATCTGAATTAAATAGTCTTTTTGACCTTTTAGATCGGAATAATAATTTACGCCTACAAAGAATTTACATTTTCGTCAAAAACAACAAATTATAAAAATATTTTAAGTAAGCTTTATCATTATTACTTCCTAAATTGGGTTTATAAAATCAGTAAGTAGGTAAATCCCAAGAAGTGATGTGAGAATATAATTGTGTAAAATTAAATTGTATCGCATATAATATAAGCACAATAATTAAAGTAGGTACGTACGTACGGAATTTATGCTCGTGATATTTATTGTGTCCATCACTTGATATTGATTACTTAAGACGGACACAATATCTCTACCAAATAATGCGACTTTAGTCGTTTCGGACCGCAAGCGGTTCGAGATGCGGTGCGAATCGAGCTATTTTTTAATGGGTCGTTTCGCATCGCGACGTGAATCGCCATAAAGCTTTTTTTTGTATAACCTAAATACACCGTGACGATAGTATTTATTCAAATTTATTTTATCCTGTGGTCCGAATCGACCCACTCCAACCACAGCGCAGCGTTGCGAAGCGTCCCCGCGGTCCGAACCGCTTGTGGTCCGAATCGACTAAATAATTAAAATAATCTCGTAGTCAGCTTTTACAACATGTTCGGGATTGCCAACGTGACATGCGATGAATCTGCAAAAATGAGGGGATCGCAATGTAATTTAGTATTGACAAAAACATAACTAATACTTAATGTACTTACCTAGTATTTCATGGATTGCCTGCAAGATTATTTAACTGGTACACAATAGGAACGATTATAGATGTATAATCACATAGTATTGGATCATTCTAGTCGATTAAGTCGTCAAGTTATACAATATTCACTTATGCGGGTTTTTGTTCTCTTTATTTTGCGTAACAGTTATCATCCTCTATATGTTTTTACTCGAAGAAAATGAAAACCTTTAAACACTTAGCTACTCGATAGAGAGTGGAAATGTTATGTATATAATATTTGATGTTCCCGTCTCTATCACTATGCGAAAGGTAAAATATAAAGCAAAAATAATATTTTATTTCTTCGAGGTCAACCATATTTCGTGCTGTGTTCTAAGTATAAGTACTAGTAAAGTAACTATTACCTAATCTGTGCTAATACTTTTACTAATAATCTTACCAGAAATTCGACCCATGAGTTTTTTCAACCCAATTGGTAATCAATAAGTAATCATTACCAAAATTACGCATAGTTTAAAATGCAACAGTGCATGAAACCCTGTAACCGCCACACCCAGAGAAACAGCCGTAGTATGGAAGGTAGGATGCGACAATTATCTCTGGATTCGATCAATAGATGCACATATGTCTACGTATTTATGAAACGTAGGTAAATGATAGAGTCGTTAGATACCAAGTGTAATTACAGATGTTTGAAAGAAGTTCTTACTCTTATTCGTCAGTAAGCAAATTTTATTAAAGATATTTATGAGAGAGAATGGTGCAAAAGTGGTGGTGTCATATTCGTAGTAAAACGGATTCCGTTGTTTTTGCCTGCTCCTATATGTGTGAATAGGCGCGACCTTATGTATGTATGTATATATATACAATATAAATGTCTATTGGTCAATTATGCATTATTTGTGGCGTCGCGCGTGCCTTACTACTGCAGGAATTATGTCTCCAAGAAGATGCGCGCGCGCAAGCTCGCGTGATCGTACGAAGGCCGTGTGCTAGTAACCGCTCCGCCGCTGCGACTTTGTCTCGTGGACACAATTAGCAAGTGGACATTAGGTGTTTGTTTATATGCAGCCTGACCCCAAAACAAACATCTTGTTTTAAGTACTTACTTAAATAATTTCCCGTCGTGTTGCAAGAAGGTGTGTTCGATTACTTTGTAGTGGAATTTTGAAAAGATGTTCTTTAAGTTTCGTTTAAATTTTTTAATACGTTATAATATGTAAATAACGAAAATTTCTAGATTATTTAGAATACCTACATCTCTCCACTTTGGTAGAATCTTGATCTAATCGTAATAATACATATTTGTTTAATAAAATAACCACGGTTACCTTTAACGTTATACGTTATACAGTGCTAGGTTTCTAGCTAAGTACATATAATATTTAAACGCTATTAAGCTTTATATTTCAACATTTGCGTAGTTTGCATTAAACATCAGATTAGTGCCTGCGTTTTGTTTACGGTTGAAGCAATACCTTCAACAGATTTGCATATTTGCTTTACAAATACAACAGGCGTTATTTTAACATTCCGCATAGCTAAGAAAAGTATACGTAACACAATCGTACGCAAATATTGCTATTATTGGTGATTGTCCAACCAAATCGATAATGTCAACTGTAATTTTAATTTATTCATACTTGGAGGCGTGACGAAACACTTCTTTCAGCAAGTGTCATCTTTAAGGTTATTTCATAGTAGTAAATAAATGGCAAATTATTTTGATAGGTAAGTAGTAGTCTAGTCTAGCCTAGAAGATCCCACTGCTGGGCAAAGGCCTCCCCTTCCTTTTTCCATTTTTGATAGGTACTACTTATATATGTGGGATATAGAAATAACACGGGATATACAGGGTGTTAGTGACATCGTAACGAAAACTTTGAGGGATGATTGAGACCATGATTCTGAGATGATATCAAGTGGAATTCTCCGTCGCAAAAGTATGGAACTGAAAATAATTTAAATAAACTCTAAAATTTTCACGACTTCTCCGGCAGGAAATTCCACTTGATATCGACTCAGAATCATTGTCTGAATCATCCCCTTCAGTATTCGTTACAGAGTCACTAACACCCATACCTACTTGTATGGCTACTGTATGTACTTGTATGGGGTGTAAGTGACATCGTAACGAATACTGAGAGGGATGATTCAGCTGATTATTCTGAGTTAATATCAAGTGGAATTTTCCATCGCAAAAGTATAGAATTGAAAATAATAAAAAAAAAACTAAAAAAAATAACATGAATTTTGCGACGGAAAATTCCACTTGATATTAACTCAGAATCTTGGTCTGAGTCATCCCTCTGAGTATTCGTTACGATGTCACTAACACCCTGTATTTTAAATGTTTTTACTCCTTTTATTTTACACACTCCTTATATTTTACCCCAAATCATTGCACCATCGACTCGCCTCTCTTCGTTTTTAAAAAAACTGCCTTACGTGCCATTCATTAACCATCCTCCTTTCATACCATAAACAATCAAAGTCCCATTCATTATCCTTCCATAGTATTCTCACTTTCCTACATCATCACATCATCACCAGCCCATTAACGTCCCCACTGCTGGGGCACGGGCCTTCCCTATGGATGGATAGGGAGATCGGGCCTTAAACCATCACGCGGGTCCAGTGCGGATTGATGGTTATTAACGACTACTAATGCAGCCGGGACCAACGGCCCATATATATATTAAAATTAGGCTTTGTAAATTGGTGAAGGGACGGCGATAGGGTGGGATCAGATGGTGGATGGACATCTGTCACCAAATCACCATAGTAACGTCCATATCTATATTACAATGGTACCTGTCAGGTGTTATAGTTTATAATAATGTCTTACGATATACCTAATTTTATACATACATACATTAAGATCACGCCTATTTCCCGTTGGAGTAGGTTACCATGCAATTCCACTTAGGTACGACAAACCTGGCACACCACCTTCGCTTCCTCAAAATTTTATGCATGCTTGCCGGTTTAGAGTATCTTGACCTGGACCTGTCTTTAAAATATCCTGGCTCTGATCTCGGTACGCCCAGGCCTTCCTCTTCCAACTCTACCATTACCTATTCTTTTAATAATGTGAAATGTTTTAATTTTCAGAGGGCGTTGTTTTTCTTCGGGGTGGTGGCGCTGGCTGCGTCCGCGCCACAGAAGCCCGCGGATCAGGTGATTGCGATCCTCAAACAAGACTTCGATCAACAGGTCGACGGCTCTTACAGATACAGGTGACAAATTTTAATAAAGATTAAACATTTCCCACATCAGGGGGGGTTTAAAAAAGCCAAATTCAAGCAACTCATTCAAAAGCTATATTGCTATTAGACTTTTGTGCATATAAAAATAATTGTGCAATGTCAACAAACGTTAAATCGCTCGCTTATCGCTTTAAGCGATAACTCCGCCATTTGCCATTTACTTAGTTAAGAGTCTTTTTGTAATTATTTCTTTTTATTTTGATGCAATAAAGTGTATTTGTATTGTATTGTATTCAAATTCAAATAACGATTGTTTTTTTAGAGGAATTGCTCCAATGTGGCTTTTTAGCTCCCCTGTTCTTTTATTAATTTCATCTTTTATTGCTTTATAAACGGGTGGACTGTTTACTATAAGTATATTTGTTTACGATTTTCACTTCTACATTCAAAGAAGATTAAATCTATCAAAATATGGGAAAAAGAATAATATTTTGAAACAGGGTTTTTATTTTTTGATCTAAATAGGTATCGTCACTTCATTTATAACTTTTCAATAATTTTATGAATGAAACTAACAAGTGTTACAATAATTATTGTCATATTAAGATTACTAATTGATTGTAAAACTAAAGAATTATTGTATTTTAGATAAAAACATATCTGCTGTACAATTGTAGTAAGTAGATAAATAAACTATATCATATTTACTTTCTTCCTTTATGCGAGGAAAATCTACATTTAGAAATACTATGTGAGTATGTGAAGGATTTTACACACAAAACCCGAGGTCGACTTCCTACATAGCTTTCTATGTTATATAACATCTGAGGAATTGTATCAGAATTAGCAACTCTTTTGTCATATTACATAGTTACATGACATTGTATGAAACAAACAATTGAAACAATTGTTCCTGGTAAATGAATAGGAACGCGAAGGGACACGGACGTCTGAAGAAACGAATTTAAGTATTAGTTGTATTCTTATGGTACTTAATAGTAACTTTGTTTTATACTTTATTTAAAATCATCCTTTTAGATAATTCAGAATCTCTTCATATTGTAGCCCATGCTATCAGACAAAAATAATTTGAATGATTAATAAATAATTCTTTACGAATAAATATAATTAGAATGTAAAGTTATTCCAAAAAAAAATATTATCCTAATAATAAGATTATTTTATAAATATAAACATATTATACATGCGTACATATACTCACGCCCGTAATCCCTAATGGGGAGGGTAGAAACACAAGAAATCAAAGACAACTTGCAGCCACTATTGGATACGAGTTGATCTCACTTTATGGTTACAAAAGATCAGCCTATCGCATATCACGTTAGAAAAAACAAAATCTGTACGTTGCATTTTGGTAGTAGGCTCTATTTTCCGCATTTAGACACGTGAATGGCCATGCACGTACTGCTGCTTTTCGGAGGTATGTGACCTAACCTGTATTGGGCTGGTTTTCCCTTCGCGGTCTGGAAGGTCAGACAGGCAGAAAAAACCTGACCTGTTAAATCTTCAGGTTAATTAAGCGGACCCTGTGAAAAACGGGATAATGCTAGGGAGATGATGACGTCCTACTGATCATGACACCAAATGTCTAACCACTAGACACATAATGTGTGTATGTCGCATTTTACGACATACCCTATTGTTGAAATAATGTTCTATGTTTTTTATTCGCTTGCAGTGGACTGCATAGAAACTGGACTGGGATATAGGTATATATACTTAGTACTCTATATACTTGCTAATATGCTACTGCGCGTATTTAAACCGATCTCTATTTAAGAACGCTCACGCAGTTTACGCGTCAATGATAATTGGGCCCTAATAGTGACACAATGTCACAGTATGTCTTTTCAATGTTAAACAGCGCATGTCCAATATTAACTAAACTTTATTGCTGTTCCACAGTCAAATAGCTGTTATGTTGAGGTAAACGACCTCGACACTCATTTGTTTTAACAGTTTGGTTTTAAATTGTTTGCGAAAAATTATAAAAAGAACACAAAGTAAACGATTCAAGATTCTAACAGCCTATCGGAAATGCGTTTTGGTTTCTTTAGCTATTGTATAAAATGAAAATGTATGCGATTGCCATGACAAGCAAATCACGTGACCGTTCGTTAGCTTATGGTATTCCCATTTTGGCTAGGTTCTCTAGTCTGTTGAAGCTGATAATATAACATGACAACATGGCATAATCTCACAATTATATTCAGAGGTACACCCAATGCAAGATGAACTGATTAACCACGTTTCTCCTGATACATAACGTAACATAACACATATAACATAAGACACACATAACAATTGAGGTAATCAGAGTTATAACCATCGCAAGATGAACTAAGTACCCACATCCCATCTAGCTTTCTGTTACACCAAAATGATAGGTGGTGAGCCATAACATACATACATAGCTTATATACGACCTATTGCTGATCATGATACCAAATCTCTAACCCCTAGACTAGGCTATTAAAAATATACCTCCTTTTTTCACGACTAAACATCAATTGTTATATAATAGCGAGCGAAGTATATTATTCACTGTTATTGGCTATAACCAAACTCAGTATCTATTGTCTGACTGTCAGCGGCTTTTGTAAGTGAAGAACAACAGAATTATTGCGCGGCTTTCGTGGTTATGCTGTAAGGAATGTAATATGTAAGCTCATGGGCTTTAGTTATCTTTTCTTCTATAACACATTCCGAAACTCCTTAACAAAGAGCATTGTAGAACAGAACTAAAGAAAAATAAACTTCAATTAATAAAACTTTTAGCAATTCATCTCAAAAAATAATATTGCATTTCGACATTTGCGCATATTTACGTATATATAAAAATAAGTGCGGAATGCACACAAATGTCAAATAGCAATATTCCTTTTTTAACCCCCCTGTTATTATTAATTATATTTTATTAATTTATATGATTTGTGGTACAATTTCCAGCTATGAGACGGAGAACGGCATTAAGGCAGAAGAGACTGGGACCCTTAAGAAGACGAGCGGTCCGGACGCCTCCGACGTCATCGTGGCGCAAGGAGGCTTCAGCTACACCGCACCCGACGGCACGCAGATCAACCTTAACTATATCGCTGACGACGAAAATGGCTTCAAACCTGAGGTAAGCATGACGATGTACGAACATCGTCAACCATTCTACAGGCCACAACACTCACCAACATAATCTTTCAACGCCATGAACCAAGTCTCGCGCAACTGTGCCCGCCTGGACTCCATCAGACATCTTATTATAACCTCTTGCGGATAGATTCCTAGGTACAATAGTTAAACAACGGGATTTGGACTTTAAGGGGGCATTCGGTCTTACGACTTTAAATATTTTACTAGATTAGAGCCTACTGCACTCCCCATTCGCTTGGCTGAGTAGGTAGTGAATTTCATAGCAAGGCAATAAGTTACATTAAAAAAGTTATGATTATATCCTTTAAAATGCACCTTCATTAACCTCTTAACGCCGAGATTTCCAGACAAAATAGTTAAACAATGGGTTTTGGATTTTAAAAGAACATTCGGTCTTACGACTTTGAAGTAATTCAAAAGAAAATTTCGGTCGCGGAACATATACCTAGCTAACAGTCTGTGGCATTAGGGTAAATAAACACTGTCTGTATACAATCCAAGTTTTATTTTTTTTATTTCTCTTACTGGTTTCTCCTATTCTCAATGTCTATGGCTAAAATACTTAGCATTAAAACGCCACAGACTTCAGCTAGATATGTCCCTGTTTCCAGGATTTTAATTAGGACTTCTCGAAATAGCATAGTCTGCTATAGGTATGACTCTCCTCCATCAATATAAGGGGGTTACAGAGATAACTGTGTTACGATATTCCCCTGCAGGTTGATGACAAAAAAACTATCTTTGAATCTGCTCTGGCAAACAGGTTTCCTCACTTGTTTTCTCAGATATCATTAGATCAAATTTAATCATTTATAAGAAAATTTATAAAGTATGTAAGTTATCTACACCTGAGTATTTTTTCTATTCAAGATGACTTTTGAACTTGGGTGTATTTTATAGATATTACTGGCAAATGTTTGAAGCGTCATGGTCAAACCAACGGATACGTTTATCACGAACTAGACTTGTAGGGTGGGATTGGAATAACGAGTCGCAAGGACGTATATTTTTTGCAGCATGTTACCTCAAAATACCCAGACGTTAACACGTTATGTAAGATGTTTTATCATCGGTGATTCATTGGCCGCTTATTTCCAGAATATCTTGTGACATTCGTGGCTTTGTAATTATACACCATCAAGGTTGGGGCTTGTCCTATGCAGATACTCATATACCTAGCAGGATGTAATATATATCTACGAATCAACCTAGTCTTCTAACGCATAATATTATATTTACTTTATATTTTTTCCTTAATCTTTATTTTTTTGTAATTCAACAGTTTGTCTTCTCGGAATACAATTACGCAACGTTCTATCCTGCAGATGAGACTGTAATATAATGAAACACGTATTTTATTATTTGAATAAATAAATGCTAAAAGTATTTACCCAGCATATAAGGATAAAATTTGCATTGCATATTTAGTAGGTCGAGTCGTCTACAATTCTTGGCCTTGAGGTTTGAAATGTGTCTAAACTTTTTTTTACTTATTTTACAGGGAGCTCACTTGCCGACTCCGCCGCCGATTCCACCAGCGATCCAGAAGGCTCTCGACTTCCTCGCTACTCTACCACCAGCAAGAAACTGATCTTAGACAACTACAATGTGGGACTACTCCTTGACGATACTTAGCGCCATATGTACCTGCTGACTGACTGCCATTGCCGCTTTGGAAACAGAATAAATAAAACATTAATCGGACACTTTGCCAAAAAAAATAATAGAATACTCATAATTATTTAGGATAAAAACTGTTTCAAAAGCGGTATTTTATACTTAGAAAAGCAATAAAAAAATACATAAAAATGAATGTGAAATTACGTGAGGTATCTGTGATAATAAGATGAATGGAAGGAAGGAATGTGTTTGTATTATTTATTAATTTACGCAATAAAAGCATACTCAGTGCCAAAGATGCATTGCAAATTGGTCTTTTATTTATTTTTGATTGACATTTTTTGTCTCATGTTATTCATAAATTCATTATTTCGAAGACTCTGTCGCGGTAGTTGATTTACTAAAACTGTGCTATTATTAACAAATACGTATTGTCGAGTAAGTGCTAAATGGCTGATGTCACTTCCTACAAAACGGTATTGTTTTATAAGTACTTTAAAATATTAGTTGAAGCCATCACTCACGTAAATAATTATGACGAGAGTCCAAAAAAGGTGATAAAATATACTGTCATCGTGGTCATACAGCTAATAATATCCGATATTAGATCATATTTGTTTAGCCTAAACTGAGATGAGCTCATTTGAACTTTACACCTCGAACTAGTCGGAAATTGGACTAATCAAAACAAGGTACTTGTAATTAATTACCTATTATGTAATATGTAGAAAAACGCAATGTTTTAATTATCCAAATATTATGTATATAACATAAATATTGACTTATTGACTTTGAGCTAGGCTATAATAATATTATCATATACAATACAGCCCACTGAGTTTCTTTCAGGTAGTCCAAGGTTAGCTGTATCCCAACTAGGGATACGCTCGCCTATGTTTTATGTGGAAGAAGGGAAAAGAGGCCTTTGGCCTGCAATGGGACATTGCGGGCTAATAATAATAATAAAAATGCTTTATGTAAGGATAAATTATGTGTAAATTTCCTTTGTACTTTGAAGCAATAAAGAGGTAACAAATAAACAAATATATTATAACGTAATAAAGTAAACTATCTTAAACGATAAGGTGTATAGATATATCCTCATGTCATGTATTTGTTTCCAGCAAATCAGACTTGCGACCTAAATACGGACATGATATTCTCACACACGTTTCTATGAAAATGAAGATTTAAGCAACAGAAAGCAAAAGTGGTTCCACGTATAGGTACTTAGCTGAACCGACATTCCTCGAACAACCTGTTTACCAAGTGAGCGTCGCCACAAGGTCACTGATGAGAATACCACTAATGATGTACTGCACCCACCCGACTGGATACAGAAGAAGACAGACGCACAGACAATGCACACAACAATAGAATAGACAAGGACAGACAACCTCATCATGTATCTGAGGAAACAACTTTGCCGACCGTTTAGCATGACTTAGAAATAAAGCTTAACAGCCTAGTACTCAAGTTAATAAGTACAACTGAACGTGTAAAACAATTAAAGTTGCATTCATTTTCATCCGTAAATACGTATATTTCTTTATAATTTCGTTTAAGCTGTAATAATATGATTTTGTACCTACTTAAAATGAATAATGCCAAATTAATGGCACTTCATGTTCAGTTCATTGTATCTACTTGATGTAAAGAAGTGGTTGCAAAAATGTTTTCAGATAACTCTACGTACCCCAAGAGACTCGCTAGAGTGAGTTACATGTACTTATGTAAAATTAATCGTTCGAGTCTTTCCTTAGTTGGAGTCTGTGGCTTTTGTGACAGGTTCAAGGGTAGGTTTAGTGGCGAGGTATTTGAGTGCTCGAGCGATGGCTGCTGGGATGGGCGGTGGAGTTGGCAGATGTGATCCCACTGGACGATACCCATTCTCATCTGCTGTGTACGACAAACTGATATCCGTTCCGTCTTTATCCTGGAATTTTGATAAACGCATGTTAATAAACACTTTATCTATTTTATTGTTCTTTAAGCCGTGGTAGCCTAGTTTGTAGAACGCTTGCCTCTCACTTTGAGTTCGCAGGTTTGAATCTGGCACAGGCCTAAACCAATGATTGTCGAATTTGTTTTCGAATTCATGTTGGGATCATAAATGATTATCACGTGGTCAGCGTTGAAGGAAAATATCGTGAGGAAACCCACATACCAGAGAAATGCATTTTCGGAGGTATGTGACCTGACCTTTATTGGGCTGGTTTTCCCTTCATGGGTGGGAAGGTCAGACAAGATAGACAAATCTTCAGTTTAGGAGGATAATGCTAGGGAGATGATGATAATCTATTTTATTGTTCTTTGAGTTTAAAGTCTAGGTTATAGAATTAGAAAAATAAATAGCAAATATAACAAATTGACGACGTTTTCATTAATTCCTTTAAAGTAGGTAAGTATTTGTATTGTATTATTACTGTATGAAAACGCTTTTGGCAGCCATCTTTGTGTTGGTATATTGTCCCAGATAACTGATGAAATTAACAATGAAGGGTTACTAAGTAGTTAGTAGATAAATTAGTCCACCACGATAATCAGGAGAGTTAACAAGTCCACATCGAAGCAATTCATCTAAAAAAAGCAATATTGGAATTTGACATTTGCGCATATAAAAGTAAGTGCGCAATGCACACAAATGTCAAATAGCAAAATTGATGATTTAGATTAATTGCTTCGATGTGGCCTTTTTTACCCTCCCTGGACGCGTTAATTCGTACATTGACCAAATTGGAGATGTCTTTACTCTGACTGAACCGGCATGCGTGTATGACATGATTGATGAATGTGACGGAAGTCAGAGAAGTGTGTCAGGATCGAAACAAATGGAATTTCATAGTCTCTGCTTACCTCGGTGGGAAAAAGGCGAGAGTCTATGTATGTGTGTACTCCTATGTATGTTAATACTCAATGGAATTATGCCCAGAATGGAATATTCTCAGTGTTTCTTTTCGTCCTTGACTGTGAATGGAATTGATTATTCCTATTATGAAAATTATGATAAATAATTTAGGTGACTTACTTTATACGAAAAGCCCCCTGCGACAGCTTCACCTGCCATATCTTTATCAACGGTTTTCAGTTCACCAGTACTATAAGCTTTGGTGCCGTCGCCGCTTTCGTAGCTGTAAAAATATTTATAGACATAATTAGAAATATCATCATTACCAATAATAGGCTCGTATTTAAAGCAAATCGTATTACCTGTAAACAAATTGCCCAGTATGAGAATAAACTCGATTTTCTGATTCAACTATAGGAACAACAGGATCCCGTTCGCGAATTCTTTTTATTTTTTGCGTAGATTCCGTAACTGTTTTTGAGGTTTCATCTTGTGTCTTTTTAGTTGTTGCTTGCCTTGGCTTAGACGTTGTAGACACTTTGGCAGTTTCCTTTACTGGTGCAATTTCAGGCTTTGGTAAAATTTTGGCTTTGACATCTTTATTTTCAACGGGCTCAATTGCCTTCACTGGATCAATAGTTGGTTTTGACAGTCTTCTGCGTTGCTTGCGCGCTCTACTGCGTTCTCCGGATTTTGCTCTGTTACTATTTAACACTGGTTGCTCCTCATCATAAACTACCGCAACAGGTATTTGTTGTTCTTGTTCAATATTTTTAGGATCTACTTGTTTGATTTTACTTACAGTTTTCACAGCAATATCTTCTGTATCCTCTGTTTTTGTTGTTGGTTCTTCTTTAGGAGGTTCCGTTTGTGTCTCTTTTGTAGTAGCTACTGGTCTTTTAAGTTCCGGTGTAGTAGTCGTTGTCTCTTTAGGTAATTTGTATTGACGAGATGATCTGTCTACTACCTTATCGTACACTATGGATACAGGAATAGGTTCAGCATTTTCTGCTGCTGGAGGATGGTTGTACTTATATCTGAATTTATTTCTTCTCTGAGATTCTTCTTCATCACAATTTATTAAATTGAACACTAATAATACTAATATTGAAATTGACAGTAACGCCTTAAATGAAAACATTATTTAAATCTAGGAATATTTTAATTCTGTAAACAACAAATCACGCCTACGATTCGTATCGTAATGGTGATGACTAAAATACCGCCGAATTGGATTCATATTATTAATATGCCACTCGCCTAACAAGAAAAGATGAATTTATTTAATGCCTCGCTATAATTGGGGAGTGATGTCTCTATGACATCAACATTTGCATAGGTCAAAGACGAGGAAGTCAATATGTAATCCTTACACACAGGCTTATTTAACTAGCCGTAATTGTTTTTCAATTTCAATTAAGAACTTAGTTCCCTAAATATCAGCCATAATTGTTAACTAACAAACTTTTTTAACTTTTATTTGTAAATCACAATTGTCGAAAAAACTCGCAATTTATCATCAAACATAACTGTTTAATAGAGTATATTGGCAAATAATTATATCAAACATTTGCGTACTCACGCACCGGTCGAGAAGAGGCCTATGTAAATATTCTTTGTAGGTTTATACAAGATAAAACACACATAATTTTTTAAGTTATTTTATAATCAATATATTATCTCTGATGACTGTTATAATAATTTCTGATTAAAAAAATATATGTATTTTATTTAATTTGATAACATATTGAAAGGAAAGTATCTCCACGGCTTTTTGAGCGATGATTGAATCAATGCGTCACTGCAAATATGTTGATGGTTAGATTTGGCTGGCAATTTAATCGCGTCAGATCGTCACCTTATCATGTCTCATTGTTGACACCTGTTCGATTGTGCAATTTTCGAAGAACATCTCACTCAAGCGTTAAGGTTGAAGTATTTAGCATCCGCTAAGGCTCGCTCCACCGGAAGGCGGGGGGAGGGTAGTGTAAATAGATGATTCTTACATATAGGTGGTAAAGGGGTCTGGAGTATCATTCACCGGCGAATTTCGGGAGTGTATAGAATTAGTAAGATGTTGTACATAGTTGTTTGCTTGTGCTGGGCGGGATGCGCGCTCGCCGCGCCTGCGTCAACAGACGTCGTGCCTTTGGAGAAACAGCAACCCACAGTCATACCAATCGTATCGCAGTCTGATGAGTTAGAACCTAATGGAACGTACAAATTCAGGTGAGTAAGAAATCGTTTTCGGCCAATTTGAAGTGTCGCAAAAAACGATTGCCAATAATTTTATTCTGTCATTGAATACGTAACTTCAAAATAATCAAAAGTGTACCGTTATCTCATTTCTGTATAAGTTATATGTATATTGAAATAAACTTGTTTTCTTTCCGGTCTACATTACACTATAATTGGTTACCAGTAATATTAGCAACATTGTGATCTCGAGAAATTAGTTTGGTACAAATAATTATAATTAATACAAAAGTTTATATATTTCTTTTCTTTCATTTGCTTAAAAACTTAACAATAAATTTATTACTTAATAACATAGAAAAACACAGAATATAAATGTTTTTGGATGCCGCAATCCAAAAAAAGGCCAGGGTTCAGGAAATCCCCCAACAAGGAACAGGTTAGAGAATGATACATACTTTACCAGTTATGGCATAGTTTATAGTCACTACCCCGTACGAGTAGTTTTAAATATTTATCATTATACAATTACTTATGAACATGAAATGTTACAACATAAATTATAAAATATACATTCGCTTAAGAATATACTCTTAAGCGAATGTATGTTTTATTGGGCAATTCAGAGGTACACCCATCGCAAGATGAACTAAGTACCCGCACCTCATCCGATCTTTCGTTAGACCAACGTGATAGAAAACTTATATGAAAACACACGTTTTATTTCAATTTTAAATATTATATTTTTTCAACAAAATTGAAATATAATGTATACTGGGTGTTAGTGACATCGTAACGAATACTCAGGGGGATGATTCAGACCATGATTCTGAGTTAATATCAGGTGGAATTTTTTGTCGCAAAATTCATGTTTTTTTTTAGTTTTTTTAAATTATTTTCAATTCTATACTTTTGCGATGGAAAATTCCACTTGATATTAACTCAGAATAATCAGCTGAATCATCCCCCTCAGTACTCGTTAAGATGTCACTTACACCCCGCACAAGTACATACAGTAGCCATACAAGTAGGTATGGGTGTTAGTGACAACGTAACGAATACTGAGGGGGATGGTTCAGACCATGATTCTGAGTTGATATCAAGTGGAATTTTCAGTCTGAATATTCATATTTTTTTTGTGTTTTTTTTAATTATTTTCAGTTCCATACTTTTGCGACGGAAAATCCCACTTGATATCATATCAGAATCATAGCCTCAATCACCCCTCAAAGTTTTCGTTACGATGTCACTAACACCCTGTATTATGCACAAAAATAATATAACATATGTTTCAACAGTTATGAAACCGGCAACGGCATTAAACGCGAGGAGACGTCATATGATAAGGTGGTGCCGAAAGCTCGCAGCGCTGGCGGTGGCAGCAGTGACAGCAACGAAGGCAGTGAGAACGACTCCGACAGTGACGAGATCCACGTGCAGATGGGCTCCTACTCCTACACCGCTCCTGATGGCACTCTCATAAGCGTCAGGTAAATAATATTATTATGGCAATTAAATACCTAATATAAATGACAATGGGCACTTTTGTATGAAACTTGGTCCAAGAACCTCCACTGATGAGACTTATATGTAATGAAAGCTTATGCTTTCCCTATGATTCTGGCAAAGTTCTATCAGATTCTGTCCCGGGGTTCTTTTTTTACGGCCATGTTTGTCCTGGCTAAAAATGTGATAAAATACAGTGGGAGCTAAAATCGACTCAAGATTTGTTGCTGGATAACTAAGTCTACATAAATAATTATGTATCATATTGTATATCATTTTAAAGAGGATCTTTTCCAGAATCCGAAACATAAAAAAAAACAAAAGAAAATCTTTTTGTAAGCGAATTATAGTCAATTTATATCTGCAGCGCCATTGTTTCTCGGTAGCTAAGTTCAAGTTTCATGCCTTTTACCCCTTCCAAAAGTATCTTACCGATTTTTTTTTATATTGCTTCCGGAATTTGATCTGAGTGATAATAATAAGAAAAATAAATAAACACCTCTCCGATAGAGACCGCCTAAGCTATTGCCTATTGCAAGAAATCGTCATCATTAGCAAGTCATTACGGTATTGCATATAAGCAACTTGCATATCAGCAACTTGGAACTTGGTCCAAGAACCTCCACTGGTGAGACTTGCATGTAATGATAGCTTATACTTGTCCTATGATTCTGGCAAAGTTCTA
This sequence comes from Pectinophora gossypiella, assembly GCF_024362695.1. Lineage (NCBI taxonomy): Eukaryota > Metazoa > Arthropoda > Insecta > Lepidoptera > Gelechiidae > Pectinophora > Pectinophora gossypiella. Next base: position 8,683,595 of record NC_065408.1, on the reverse strand, counting down.
TCAAACTCTGTCCTAGGGTTTTTTTACGGCCATGTTTGTCCTGAGTGTACAGTAGTGGACTGCAAAATCACCTCAGGATTTGTTGTCGAAAAACTATTTAACTAAGTCTATATACATAATCATATATCATAATGTATATCAATTTTAAAGGGGAAGGTTATCAGAATCAGAAACACAAATAAAAAAAATGCATTATGTAAACGACTTTTAGCCAACTCACGTCCGTAGCACCATTTTTCTCAGCAGCTACGTACGAGTTTCGCGCCTTCCAACCTTTCCAAAGGAGCCCAACGATTTTTTCCTTCTTCTGATATTGCATTCTTAACCTGACAAGTGACAACAAAGAAAAAAAAAATAAAAAAAATAAGAAAAAATAAAATAGATACCATTCCGATAGAGGCCGCGTAAGCTATGGACCTATTGCAAGATAACGTACTCAAAGGCTAGTCATTATAATCCAACAGACGTAACATGATTAGAATGCGGCGGGATGGAAATGTAGTACATCGCCTTATGCGAAAGAGACGAAATATGTGTCTCTTTAACACTAACAGTATACAGCTTAGTACGAGAGAAACAAGAAATAAGTCATTCTAATCAAGATGCAATACAATGACTCTATTGTATACAAAAGAAACACATTTATTAAACAAGTTCATGCAATAACTGGTGCAAAAGGCGGCTTTATTGCCAAGGTAGCAATTACTACCAGGCAACCTTACGTTTACGATACGTTTCTTGTACCATTCGGCATTGTTTATAAGACAAGATATAAGCCTGGATTAATAAAACAATATTGTGGTGAAAGAAAACATACTACATTTGCGTCCTCCCGCATTGTAATCATGTTACGTCTGTTGGATTATAATGACTAGCCTTTGAGTACGTTATCTTGCAATAGGTCCATAGCTTACGCGGCCTCTATCGGAATGGTATCTATTTTATTTCTTGTTGTTGTCACTTGTCAGGTTAAGAATGCAATATCAGAAGAAGGAAAAAATGATTGGGCTTCTTTGGAAAGGTTGGAAGGCGCGAAACTCGTACGTAGCTGCTGAGAAAAATGGTGCTACGGACGTGAGTTGGCTAAAAGTCGTTTACATAATGCATTTTATTATTTGTGTTTCTGATTCTGATAACCTTCCCCTTTAAAATTGATATACATTATGATATATGTATAATTATGTATATAGACTTAGTTAAATAATTTTTCGACAACAAATCCTGAGGTGATTTTGCAGTCCACTACTGTACACTCAGGACAAACATGGCCGTAAAAAAACCCTAGGACAGAGTTTGATAGAACTTTGCCAGAATCATAGGACAAGTATAAGCTATCATTACATGCAAGTCTCACCAGTGGAGGTTCTTGGACCAAGTTCCAAGTTGCTGATAAGCTTATAATATGCAATACCGTAATGACTTGCTAATGATGACGATTTCTTGCAATAGGCAATAGCTTAGGCGGTCTCTATCGGAGAGGTGTCTATTTATTTTTCTTGTTATTATCACTCAGATCAAATTCCGGAAGCAATATAAAAAAAATTGGTAAGATACTTTTGGAAGGGGTAAAAGGCATGAAACTTGAACTTAGCTACCGAGAAACAATGGCGCTGCAGATGCAAATTGACTATAATTCGCTTATATAAAGACTTTTTTGTTTTTTTTTATGTTTCGGATTCTGGAAAAGATCCTCTTTAAAATGATATACAATATGATACATAATTATTTATGTAGACTTAGTTATCCAGCAACAAATCTTGAGCCGATTTTAGCTTCCACTGTATTTATCACATTTTTAGCCAGGACAAACATGGCCGTAAAAAAAGAACCCCGGGACAGAATCTGATAGAACTTTGCCAGATTCATAGAGAAAGCATAAGCTTTCATTACATATAAGTCTCATCAGTGGAGGTTCTTGGACCAGATTCGCCCATTCTCCTTTCGATAATTTTGATACTTTTTATTTATTTATTATTTGTACACAATAAAACAGACACAAGGAACATACAAAGAAAACAGATAGTACTGGAGGTCTTTTTCATGTGTACAATAAAGTGGAAGAAGTGAAAATATAGTGTGTCAGGATTGTAGTAATTGGAATGCCGTGGTTTCTACGTCTATATCGTCTGCGCCAATGGGAAAAGGGCGTGATTTTACGCACAGTATTTCTTAATAATAACAAATGACAATCTCCATGTTCATCAATTACATTAATCACTTTATTTGTAAACAATTATCAATATTTTAATTGGCAAATCATCGAATGGTTTTCAAGTTTTAAATGCTACCCAATCGGTATAAGATATAACAATTGAGGTAGAGGTGACTATAGAGTACTTATGCTAGTGTCATAATATACGTTCGTTTGGATAAATAAATATAAGTAGGTACCTACAAGTACATACATACATAAACAGCCTATATACGTCCCACTGCTGGGCACAGGCCTCCCCTTAATCAACCGGAGGGGGTACGGAGCATACTCCACCACGCTGCTCCAATGCGGGTTGAATTTTGTAATCGCAAAAACCCTAAATAGTGACAATAATTACAAAATGCTATATTCACAGGTACATTGCTGATGAAAACGGTTTCCAACCAATCGGAGACCACATCCCCCGAGTACCGTCCCCGTCTAGCGGCAGTTCAGCTGAGAAATCTGGACGAGCTTTGAAGGCGGCTGACAACGCGGAGGCTGCATCGGCGCCTACTGCCGCTGCAAAATCAGCACCTGCCCCTGAACCTGCTGCTAAAAAAGCAACTGCTTCGGAAGACACCGCAGCAAAAGACAATTCTCAAGCATCTACCACGGTTGCTCCAGCTGATGGTGAAGCTTCAACTAAACCAAATGAAGAGGAAGCCTCAACTAAAGCGGCTGAAGCCGATGCATCAACCACAGAAGCGGCTAAAGAATCAGACGCATCCACAACTGAAGCAGCGAAAACAGAAGCATCGACGACAGAGGCAGCCAAAGAGTCGACTACAGAAGCAGTGAAAGGATCAGAAGCTAACGAAGGTTCATCCGCAGAAGCATCAACAACTGAAGCTGCCAAAGCCTCTGCGCCAGGAGCGTCATCAACAACAGCTAGTGAACAATCCACTTCAAGCGCCGAGGCGTCTACGACGGAGGCAGCGAGCACTACTTCAGCATAATCATAACTATTCCAAGCACGTCCTATTATACTGCCTTACTCCTTGATATTGACACCGCTAACTAGCGTGTCGACATCGCGCCATAAAAGCTTTAGATGTTATCCTAAGAATGTTTTATATTCTTAATTGGTACGGGTTACAATAAGCGTTATTGTTGCAAAATGAAATAAATAAAAATGTGATATATTATTGTTATGTCGAATAATAATAGAATGTTGACAATTTGTAAATATATTATTTACTTGTACGGACTTGTTCTTTTATTTCTGAATTACTACTATTAATTTAAAAATGTAAGTATTTTTTCAAGATAAAACCAGATTGGTGTCATCTATAATCTGGCGGAGCAGATTTCGTTCATTTACTGAAACACCAAACATGGTGCTTTTTAATAAGCTGAAAATAGTGAGAAAGCTAAAATACTTCACATGCCACAATGTAGTAAAATGCAAATTAAAATATCACGATCAAATGTCAAGATCAGTTCAAGTCTCCAACGCAGTACCGTGAAGACGGTACGTTCCTCCTCTCACTTTTATTGTGAAACCAATGACGTGGATCTGAACGCCATTACTAAGTAACATAATTACTACAAAAGTGTTAATAACCCTTTTTGTTATTCAATAAGAATTCCAATTATACGTAATGTTTGAGTTTTTTCACAGTTTTTGTTTACCCTTCGTACGGTTATTGTGTAATTGTTTGTGGCGTGATCTTGACATTCTCAATGTAATCTGACTAACAAAATGCTAATGAAAGAATCGGTTTTCAAGCTTCAATTATATGCAGATGTACACCTACTTAACCAATTTGTCATTATTGTGTTCGCTTCAACATTATAATTTTCAAAGCTTTGCTAAATCCGTAAGTAGTTGATTACTGTGATCTTATATAATATCCATGGTACTTTAGTAAACTAAGTGCTTAAATATAAATTATAAATAATATTGAAGTAAGTAATACGTAATATGCTCAAAGCACTTTTAATGAACGTAAATAAAACACAAGCAAGATATTGATAACTGTAATTTTGAACTTTGAACAAAAAAGCAAACTGATCATAAGGTCAAGAGACGAATAAATACTCGTATTTACATTCAAATACAACATAATTCACATCATAACTTTCTTACAAAAGGAAATGGAAGTACATGCCAACGCAAGTGGTAATAATTTTTGTGCCAATAATAACCTAAGGGCTAATATGAATACATCATTTAATAAAGGAAAATAATGTGCAAACAATACTAAACACAGTGAGATAATAGGTGTAATCTACGTACTAAAAACGATCTGTGTGTGTTGTTCTCAAACGAAATGGAAACTGAAGCTCAACAAGTAGGCTATCGGGTGGGTGGGCGTCTATAGCCCACTAGGTCGGCAGAGCGCACGCGCGGGTCGCTGACCCATTACGCAATGGACGCTGCACGCAACGGACGAGATGATACGGGTACGCATGCGTTTGCGCAGCTGTTGATGCACGGCGAAGAAAAGTATATAACAGTATTATTTTCAATTAAAAATAATGTCCTAAAGTTCAATTAAAAATTCAAATTCAAAATATTTTTTCGGAAACTAGTCCATATTATATTAGTAACAGAAAGCTTAACCTAGTATTAGTAACAGATAAAAGTGGATTGATAATTTTAATTATTAAAGTTTTCACTATAACAATCGTAACTAATCTGTATTTATTTTCTTACGATATGATGTAGTAGTTAGTGGTTGCTGATAAGAAGGCATTTTTTAAATATAAGTAGGTAAGTATATAAATAAAAATATAACTATCGTCATGAAGTTTGATCCACTTTTAAAAATAATATAATGTGACAGTTGACTATGTGTTACGTAGTAATTAGTGTTTGTGATTCTGTCTGTCGCAAATATTTGAAATTGCGATATTTTTAAGAAATATTGATTTCCATAGCATCTAATACGGAGCAAGGACACAGTTGAGAGATTTTACTATGTTAATCTGTTTGTTAATGCTATTTGTTATAAAAGCCGTATTGTGCGTGCTAAAAGAATTTTCAGTTTTGTATGGAATTAATTAAAACTACTACAGAGACAGATAAGGTCGAATTTTGATTTTTTTACTTTGGAACAATTCGGCGCGTAAAATCTAACACCGCACACTGGGGTTTATCTACAAAAAAATGCGTTTTATCGAGTTTCTCAAAATAAACAAAACAAAATATTATCTAAGTATCTAAATATATAAAAGGAGAAACTGACTGACTGACATATCAACGCACAGCCTAAACGGCTAAACGTAGGCACTTGAAATTTGGAAAGGACATAGCTTAGGTACCGTAGAGGTGCACTAAGAAAGTGATTCCCGGAATTCCCACGGGAACGGGAATTAGCGGGAAAATCCTTTTGTATGAAAAATCTAAACCGCTTAAGTTAGACGCTTGAAATTTGGCATGCAGGTACCTTAGTTATCTTAAAGCTTAGTTGCAACAGGATATTGCAAAATTCCCACGGAAATGGGAGTTAGCGGGAAGAAACATTTGTATGAAAAAATCGAAACCGCGTAAGATAAATGTTTTCATCACACACACAAATATCTCTCTTTTATAACACGCCACGCGGACGAAGTCGTGGGCAAAATCTAGTCTGATATATGATAGAGATTATAATTTCATATCAATTTTCTTAGCGCGTATGTGTCGGAAGTATCCTGATATGATTCCAGCAATAATTTAGACTAAAGTAGAACTGACTGATGATGAAGTATAATCGAGTATATTGCAACAATCTATCAACAGACAAAAATATCTGCGCTATCACCTGCGCCCGCGCTCGCACCCTTTACCTCGTTGCTCAAGTCGTCTTGATAAGTGATACTAACACGTTGCTACATTGAACAACGCCTACCATTTATGTAACAGTTCCATAGCGATCGCTGTCCGGTACAATGACGATGTGGAATGATGGATCTGCTTAGTTTGTACTGCACCTTCTTTTAGCGAAAAACATATTACATACTTACCTACTTATTAGGCATTTACTGAACCACAGTGGTAAATTGCATACTAGGTAAAGAAAGTATCATCATCCCCCAAGCGTTATTCCGTTTTCACGGGGTTCGCTTACCCAACCTCAGTGGCGGCCCTAAGGTGGTGCAAAAATAGAGGGGGCCAAAATCAACCAAGACTGGTTCATAGATTGCAGCCACATAAAACTCATACCGGGTGGTTGTAAACAACATTTTTAAAAGATATAAATAGGTCAATTTCGGTGGCCGTAAATTATTTAAAAAAAATGTATTTTAAGGGGCTGAGGAGTGCCACTTTGTAGTCTTGCACCACCTGAATATTTTGCTAGGGTCGCTACTGAAGCGACTGTCCATCTTACCTTCCAATCCAAAAGAAAAATCCAGCCTATTTACAGGTTAGATCACAAAGCTCTAATACATTTCTCGGATATGTGGGTTGCCTCACGATGTTTTCCGTTAGGGCTTAGATAAATATAAGTATAGTTACAGGATACACCAGGCTGATCACCTGATTGTCCGAAAGTAAGATGATCCGTGCTTCGGAAGACACGTTAAGCCGTTGGTCCCGGTTACTACTTACTGATGTAAGTAAGTAGTCGTTAAATGAGCCATGTCAGGGGCCTATGGCGGCTCAATAGTAACCCTGGGTTGATGAGGTTGGTACTACACCTCACAAACCATACAATAGAAGAAGAAGATAGGATAATAAAATTACTTGCTACTTAAGTAGCATACTAACTGTGGTTTCATTATAACGTTTACTCTGATAAGGGTTATTTTCAGTTTTGGCTGTTTCATTTAACAGACCTACTATAGGTATTTGACTCTGAGAATTCGCTTTTCATGAAAGCTTTTTGTTAATTACGAGTAGGAATTAGAGAGAAAGTTGCTATACAATTTGGGGTAAGAAAAGCATCACAGGCGGCTAAAACCTATGTTAGAATATTACTAGATAAGTATTTATTGCTAATAACTAAACTTGTTTACTCAATGAGTAGTCCACCTTATGTTACAACTGTCTACTGAAACTGATTGTCAACTGTCTGTCTGAATAGAGGATATAACGCAACTTCTGAAAAGTCCAAATTTCATTTTTCATCATTTTGGTGTACTAGGTACATGTCTTTATAAATAAGCACGTCACTATAATGTATTAAATGAATGCAATAAAATGATAATGTATTAAATGAAATATCTATTTCTTAAAATACACTTCTTTTTAATTTTTAATTGCATTTAAACAACCTAAATGGAGATAGAAATGCGCAGATTTAGTGCCATAAAACTCTCCCTTAATGAGCTAATAGCTCTATAATTAAATGTAGTTCTATGACGGCATATTACCCCTTTAGTGGCGAAATATTTCACAAACTGCTGGCTGTTTACGTGTCTTAATAATATGCAAAAAGTAAAGCCCTTCTAATTACCTTTAATCCTTCGCAAGTTGATTCCGGATTCAGTTTGATTGTAGAACTTGTTTATAATACCTACCTATCTGCCTTCCAGTAAGTTCTTAACTTAATATTTCCCTATAAGATATTCTACTTTATATATCAAGATGAGACTTCATTCAATACAGAATCTTATTGCCTATAGTAGACGAATAACGCTGACGCAAAGATGTACTAAGAATAAGAACAGTATGCAACTGAAATTATATGGTACATAAGTGTTCCACTTTGAGATCTCAGAGTTTATTATCCCAGCTTTACTATTGTATAGTTTCCATCGCATGGTACTGTACTGAGGTTTACCAAGGAAGTTTCGAGTTTACTTCGAGGAAGGCGGAAAAATACGATAGTATGACCAATGGTTCGCCAAATGAACAGTATTGTGCCACAACTATGCAAAACAGATCATATTTCCTTCATATACTAAAATGAATCGTGATACATCTTTGTAATCTTCTTACTTGCAATAAGAGAGTCTACCATACAGTCACGATTTTTTGATATCGATATTGAAATCAAAAAATTGAGGCGTTGGCTGCTGCAGCGTATTGCAGAGGCAGATCGAGTATGAAAGTGTGATGGGTCGAAGCCGCGCGAGTGGCAGGGGTGTAGTATAAAAGTGAGCGCACAACTACCACTCTGACATAGTTCACGAACCTCCACGTGCTTCAGTGCCGCACGTCACGCCAACAAACAACACAACAATGAAGCTCCTGGTAAGTGTTGACATACCAGTTCAAAAGCCCTCATCAGCTATAAGAGAGTTTGAGCTTCAATAACGACCTCACAACCTTATTTTTAAAGGGTTATCAATACTTTATCTACCGATTGATTGGCAAAACGAGATTGCGTTAATATTAGTGGTAAAGGATTTCCCGTGATCAGCTGTTGCGAGACGGCCCAAATATGGCGACCGGGCGCGTCCGCCGCTGAACTTTGACATATATCTTTAAATACCTGCATTTAATTATTGCTTCATCGTGTTCTCTCTTATCGTGGAATCTTTTAAAGTTGTAAAGTTATGTGTACAGTTTAGCTTAACTTCTGTTAAATGGTATATTATGTGACGGTGATAAAATCTACATTGTAAGGTACTATTTAGATTTAATAGTACAGTAATTAGTGCAAGCATTAACAGTCAATCAATATACCTGTAATCAGATCAGACATGAAACTTTCAAATGTCAATATTTATACAAGCAAAAAGTTTGAATGGCTTGAACAGTTGAATTAGGGAAGTTGTGTAATTTACCTGTCTGTCTAAAATGTTACTTATATTGCATGTACCATTACATACATGTTATGATACATAACTTTTTGTAACACTAAAAGTTATAAGTTTTTTTTTAAAGCATATGGTTCAATTATTCCTACATTACTGTTTATTCCCACATAAATTAAGTAGGTAAGTATAAAAGTACTCACATCTTATTTAACCATACATTTTATGGGCCGTAAATTTTAATGACCTTTAAGATGTTATGTTTTCAAAGCTATTAGTACTCGTAATTTTTACAGAGGTAGACAGAGTTGCAAATAGATCGGTTATGAATTAATATACTTTTCTTATGGTATCTTCCCTTTACCATTCAACTGGTAATCATGGGTATTAACTTTAGTCAATTTTCTGTTCTGAAAAAAGAAAACTTGTATTCTTATTAGGCTATTGGTACAAGTTTATATATCATGACCTTGGTCCTCTTTCTGGTCTCCTGTTTCCTTGGACTTTTCGTTGTGTATTTTATAAAAGAGATATTATTTTCCGCATTTGAATAGAACAATACAAGGTGAAAGAAAGTTAAGTAACGTAAAGTAGGCAATTGTTTTTAAAGGGGCATCTTTACCATAGAGCAACATGGACCTCTTTCCATCAGACTTTTACAGATTGTAATTGTAGATGTTTCTTTACTACCTATGAATGTATATTATATGTGTAATGATTCATTGCCGTAATGAGTTATATTCTTGTATATTCTAACTCACAACCTCATTTCGTTGACAAACGGCCTGCTCTTGTTGTACATGACATACAATTATATAACATTCTTTCTAGGTCACAACATTCGGACAAGCACAGGTTTTAGGGTTACGTCTCTTGACTGGTTCTAATTCATAATAACGACCTCCGCGGTCCAGTGGTTGAGCGGTGGGCTCACGATCCGGAGGTCCCAGGTTCGATTCCCGGTGGAGACATATCACAAAAAATACTTTGTGGTCCCTAGTTTGGTTAGGACACTACTGGCTGATCACCAGATTGTCCGAAAATAAGATGATCCGTACTTCGGAAGGCATGTTAAGCCGTTGGATGTTAAGTAGTCGTTACATGAGCCGGCTCAATAGTAACCCTGACACCAGGGTTGATGAGGTTGGTACTCCACCTCACTACCCACACGACAGAAGAATTCATAATATTTTCAATTAGAAATTATGCATCACACATGTTGTATCTGGTACAATAAATCTGTCAAATATACATTTTGAAGTAACATAATTAAAGTCTATTAAAAAGATTCATTTATATGCAAAAGTGTATGTTACATAAATTAATTCACAATGTTACTTCATGCCTAGTTATTTACAACTGATTGTACAACATGGCAATGCTTTTTGACTACGATCGAAACTATCAGCATTTTCCTATTCCCCATTTGCTAAAAATGCGTTTTAAAATCATATAATTTATCCTATTCACATGTCACAATCCAAACATATAGAGTTTAGGTAATAATTCCGCATAGTCCGCAATGTCTTGCAATATTGAACCACACCCAAAAACAAGCTTATGCATGCGTTTGTTACCGTCTCGAATCAATGAAGCAAACAACTACTTGTTAATAAATTAATAATCAATCACAAAAAGCGCAAATGCACACGAAACGTATGATTGGTTACATATCGCACGCTCCAGTGTAGCAATCGGTTAAATGCTGCGAATGTACGATTACTGAAGACGCCTCAAGGTAGTTACCGATTGCAAGATAATTGTTTCATTATGCCATTTTATTCAACACTGTATTTGGCCAGACCGGTAAACTGCTCCTTATATAACTGCCCACAAGTAGTACATAAATCTTCCATAAAGTATAATTGCCAATAATAATTGTCGGTTGCACATTTAAATATAACTAATCGGTTGCTGCCAGTTATCTGGTCAAGTAGTTAATGCCATCTGCGGCGAATCTACAATAAGACACGTCAAAAAAAAAAACAAAAAAGTTGCTGCCAGTGTTGACCGTAGATTGTGTAATGTACTTGACTGACAAGGGAGTTCAGGATGTTAAAGCATATCCAAAAGTCGAGAGGAGCTCAATGAAACAATGGTGTGGTTATGGATATGTAGTGCCGAGACATGTGTCGGAGCCCACTTTCGCCCAACCTGCGTGTCGAATGAGGCTGTTTCACAATGATTGTACCTATTGTATCCGCTCCATCTTATCTTGCGACATTACGAATATGATTAAGCTCCTCTGTCTGACATCATCTCGTTTCATTATATTAACGTACACAATGCAATCGCACAAGCGCTAGGCGCGAGCCGTGAAATTAGAACTCATTAGCTTTCTACTAATTTCGTCAGTTTCTTACTGAGAAGCTTTACATAACTCAATCAGATAAGATATAGGGATTGATTTATGTGATGATATAATTCGTGTTATTGTTATATATACAAATGTGACCTACAATCCTCATTGAAGCTTGTTTGCAAAAACATTTCGTTTAGTATCATAAATTGCAACCGGCACGTTATTCTAGATTATTGGAACAAGATTTGGTATTCTAATTATGTTGTTATTGTAATATCGTTTCTGTGGCATAAATGTTTCTTTACTCAAAAATTTTGTTCTCAATTTTCCAGGTCGTTGTATCCGCCGTGCTGTCCCTGACGACGGCTCTGCCTCAGAGGAGAGTGTCGCTCAAGCCTGAGTCGCAGCAAGCGGACGACCAACAAACTGCCGAGCAGAACTACAACAACTTCCAGCAACAGGAATACAACAGACAACAACAGCAAGAATACAGACAACAGCAACAACAACCCGCCAGACCCATTGAGGACTTCAGGCCCAAGGTGTCGCTCGAGACTACCACGTTCATTCCTATCATCCGCTTCGATAAGGAGCAGGGTACTGACGGAAGCTACAAGACTGCGTAAGTACTGTTTTCTCTTCTCCAATCAATTGCTCTGCGCCGGCACTTGTTTCCGCACAACGCCGGAACCGATTATGTTCGACATCGCATATAATGATAGCCAATACATAATCTCGGCGCGTGCAATTTCAAGCTGCATTTGACCATGACTTGATACGGAGTGACAGTCAGTCCAATTGTTTTTATCTTCCTCTGCATCCCATTATAGTAGTTAATTTACGTATTACTTACTAATTTCACTTATGTTTAATATTTTTTTGAGACCAAGTTTGGCAAATATTAATGAATAACCTCCTTCTTTTTGAAGTCCTACTAGCCAAAGTAGCACAAAAAAGTAGTAAAAAAAGAAAAAATAGCAATGTCATAGTAGTACCTAGTACTTAATTAAGTATTGTTACTTACCACTTCCTTCCTTCCGTATTACATGCTTACTAAACATTCAACCATTTCCACTTCAGATACGAGACTGGCAACAACATCCAGGCTGAAGAGCAAGGCTTCCTGAAGAACGTTGGAGAGAACCACGACGCCCTGGTACAGAGTGGCTCGTACTCGTACACCGCCCCCGACGGCCAGGTCATCAACGTCGAGTACACTGCTGACGAGTTCGGTTTCAGAGTCAAGGGCGACCACATCCCCACCCCTCCCCCCGTCTCCGCTGAAATCCAGAAGGGGCTCGACCTCATCTACGCTGGAATCAAGGCCAACCAGGTAAACTAGCACGAGTATACATTAACATAGTTAGCATACACACGTCCGACTGCTGGGGCCACGCATGTCATCAATCAACCGAAGGGGGTATGAAGCATACTCCACCAGAGTATCAACCAATCAATCAACCGAAGGGGGTATGAAGCATACTCCACCAGAGTATGCTTGGTTGACTGATGGCAGCAAAATGAAGCATATTCCACCAGAGTATGCTTCATTTTGCTGTTCTGCTATAAGTTGATGGAGATGTTTGGACTAGTGGCTGTGATCAACGGCATAAACTATATAAACAGAAAATTTACCCTATATAAAGTACGAGCATTTATGACATTTATTACGGAACAGAAGACTCTAATGGACATCACTCCTCTCTACACAGTACTAAACCGGCATCATTCGAAAAATCATCTGTCTAAAAGACACACACGTGTACATAAAACGCTTGCATTTAAGTATCTAAAATTATCGTCAATTACGGTAATAACAATTCTCAGTGGCGATCTATGTCAAGGTCACGTGATATCGTGCTCCAATGGATGCTCTTTCACTAATTTATTTGCTCCATCTACATGCATATTAGTTACTCAACTCCCTGCCACACTTAGTTATGTTTGTGGTCGATGCAATGGGAGTTTCTAGATAGTTAACGAGATCTCTATTTTATACAAGACAGTAATATGGTTTTATGGACTCATGATTTTTTTTCTTGATTGTAATAAAGATTGATTTGCTAATCCAAAGCAAAACAAGCTTCATATATATTCTTGGAAATAAGCACAAATAAATGTATAATTTGAATTCGTTGCCAAAGTGTTCGCATCAATAAGCCTAATTCAGCATAATACTCGGAAACTTAAGAAATACAAATCGTAAACTTATGTTTGAAACAATTTAAAATTCACTGGACTTCTTTCCTTCGAGTAGTAAAACCCATAATAAATCACTCACATATTTTATCATCACTAATTTAAGAGCTGCGCTCTTGTCGGTGTAGCTTTCTCCATGCTACTTTTTACTCACATAATATTTAAGGATTAAAAAAATATTTACTATAGAAATAACCTCTACATTCCAGGAGCGAGCTGCAATTGAAGCCAAGAACAACCCAGAGGCCGCGCGGCAGCAGGAAGAGAAGGCCGCCCTCGACTACAAGGGCCTCTACTACCAGAACTAACTGGCCCCTAGTTTAGTGTGTGAACAAGGACTGAGCAGAACTAACGTGATCACTAACCATGTGGAACTAGAAGGTTCTTGGTAGGGTAAAGGTTTTCCATTGTTAGAATGAGAGACAACACAATGTTAATACTGAAGATGGAACATTTATTATCTTTATTTTAATTATATTGCGTTGTCCTGCCCATTTTGAGGAATGGAAAATTTTATTGGAACCAAGATATTCTCTTTACAGACGTCACTGTTGTATGGTGTTAAACATCAATGTGACGTCATAAGTGGCTATCTTGTTGTACTCTACCATTTTTGTATGATCGTAGACTATCTCAAAAACAGTTTAAATTTAATTCTTTGTTAAGTTTAATATGCCATGAAGACTAGAATAGAATTAAACTTAATATAGAGTCAAATTATAAGGTTAATAGACTCATTTAGGCAGAGATAAAATGAAAAAAAGCAAAGATAATACAGTTTTAGGGACACCTACGACTTTATTTGAAATTGTTCCTTGTTAAATTATTGTCAAGATGAGGCTATAAATTCAGGTGTTACTTGTTTTAATACTCAATACAATATAAGATAGATATTATGCTGCTAAATTTAAGAATCCCATAGTAAGTACGATCATACAACAAAGATCAGATACGAGATTGTTTCTCTTTATACTTTTGTACATAATACCTATTAAGTTATCTTATTCTTGATACGTAAATAAAATGTTAAATATTTAATATTACGTCTTTCTTTATTTGTTTCTGACTTGCTTTACACACACATAACTAAACTCAAGCCCGAATTTCGGTGAGTAAATAAATAAGTTAGAAAGTTAATACTTGGAAAGGTAATTTGCAGCCACTATTGAAACAATCACTTCAGTTCTAAGATTTATTATAAACCTATAATGTTGGGTGATAAGGCTAAGTGATAAACCTAAGGTGACATAAAGTAAAATGACAATCCCATATAATATATTGGGATTTATATCACTGTCACTGTCGATAATCAGTAATTATTTGCAACTAGTTCAACCCCCCAGTTCATAATAATATTTATTTATTTATTTAATAAACACACGTAACAGGTTACAGACACAAATCGTATGAAATAATACACTTTTTGAGGTTCAGACTGTAGCCCAACTAAACGTATGCAAGTTATACAATACTATGGTGAGAAAACACGACACAAATTAAAAGATATTACAATAAAATATACTTAGCTCCGCAACAACACGGTAACAACTACGATTCATGGATCTACGTCCAAATCTTCAGGTGAGCATTATGTTTCTAACAAGAAAACGAATGAAGGCAGGAAAATTATTATTAAAAATATCAATATCCTTGTCATTAACGACAAGGTCGTTGTACTGACGACACATACGGGTGATAGGGTTGTAAAAGGAGGTGTTATTACGATACACGCACAGATTGAATGGTCTAGGATTCCGGGAACGACAGTATGTATTAAAATTAATAAGGGAAAGAAGTTTAGGAGAGTCAACCTTCGAGTGAATAATTTTGTAAAGAGTGGTTAAGCTGTTAATCTGGCGACGGTTCTCCAATGAGGCTAGATGGAATTTGTTGAGCAATGAATTGTAGGAATTGAGACTGCGATTTAAGTGAAGACGGAAAGATACCAATTTTAAGAATCTCTTCTGTATACGCTCAATACGATCAGTGTGTACTGCATAATATGGCACTGCATAGTATGCTGCGAATTAAGCAGTTGAAGAGATGTATAAAACTAGCGGGTTTCTTAAAATGTTTAGATATTCTAAAAATAAAACCAAGCAGACGCGAACTACGACTAATTATGGCTTCATAATTAATGATCCCTGAAGGTTAGCTTGTCATCAAAGTATACTCCCAAGTCCCTTGCTATTGTCTTCCGACCCAAGATGTGACTATTTATAGAATAGTTAAAAGAAATTTTATTTATTTTACTGGTGAAAGTGATAACAAAGCACTTGTTAACGTTTAAAAACATCTGGTTCGATGCACACCACTCAACAATAATGTTCAAATCATTTTGTAGTTTTAGTGCATCATTCGTTGATGTAATAATAGTCCATTTTGGTAGAAAAGACCTAATATCTGTGTCTATTTTTTAAAAAGAAACAATTGAATAGGTTTTGTTTTTTGTTCTTTAATCAAATATCAAACATACATAACATAAACAGCCTATACACGTCCAACTGCACAGGCCTGTCAATCAACCGGTCGGGGTATAGAACATTTTCATCACGCTGCTCCACTGCAAGTTGGTGGAGGTGTTCAAATCAAATACCATAAGTGGCAAAGGGCAACGGCAAATAAATTACATATTTAAAATAGTTTCAAGGTTAACAATGATTAGAATATTAAAATGTGATAGTCCGTGGGAAATGGACCAGTTTTTGGAGATATTTGATCTGTTTTTTTTTTGTATATTAATTTATGTGTTTATTTTTAAACAAAATTCTAATTCTGGTAGTTACAATAACATACATATTCATAATGCACACACCATATGTCTCATATAAATATTTTATTTATAATGCAGTAAGTTTTTGTACAAGTAATAAAATTACGAAATTAACTCTAATTTTTTAGAAACTTTCCAAGTTGTTAGTGTTAAAGGATAAGTGTTCTTTTATGCCGTGCTTAATTAAATACAAATTATAGATTTCTTTACATATTGTCGATTACGATTGGACGTTTAATCTTTAAGCCAACGAAGTAAATAGTTTTCAATTTCTACCCATATATTTTTGCACGAAAATAAAAATTAAGTGATAATTATAAAAAGTAAGTACATAAAAATTATCAAACATCAAAGAAAAAAGTAATAAAAAAATATATTTTTATAAGCAGCTCATGCGCGTTGATGTCTTTTGTATCAGATATGAGAAGTAGTTAAAAAAATGTGTTATCTTACGAAACGAAATAAAAGGTAGGTAATAAAAATATTCTTTATTATTTATTTATTTCACAATTTCACACCCACATCCGGTTAAAAGAGTATTTATCTATTTGCGGCTGTACAGGCGACTTTTTATCTCAAGTCATATGTAGATGAAACAGCAATGATGATTGTATCTAATAGTCTAACAGAAAGCTCGGTGAGGTGTGAGTACTTAGTTCATCTTGCGATGGATGTAGCTCTGACTACCTCAATTGGGATATAGTGAGCTTTTATATGATGTGCCTAATAGAAAACCACGAGGACAAGATCGAGTGTAGAAATAAACGCAGTCTACATTATTAGGTTCTTCGAAGTTCGAAATGTACTCGTACTTAAGCCATCATTACTATCTTAGCAAATACAAGTAGCATGTCGCAAGTCACAGCATAATCTAAGTTCACTTGTATTTCTATAGAATACAGCATTTGCCCAGCAGTTTAAAATAGGGCTTTAGCGTGAACTTTAGTATTATAAATTATAGAGTGCGGATAATTTTACATGATTATTTGTGATATTTCTTACATTTTAGCAAATGCCACACGCAGAACTGGATAGACAGGGGTCAACTTGAGATGGGTCTCGTAAATTTCAAAATCACTACTGAAGATTTAAAGGCTTACATTGGACTGACCCTTGGTTTATACATATGTCTGCCTTCATAAAGGTGAATCATGTTTTAGTCTACCCCTTCATCAGGTATAATTTCATCTGTGCAATTTTTAGAAGTTTTTTTCCTTTTTTTGACGTCTTCATGTTGTGTGGGTTGTGAGGTGGAATACCAGCCTCATCGACCCTGATTCAGGGTTATTATTGAGCCGCCACAGGCCCCTGACATGGCTTATGTAACGACTACACACTTACATCAGTAAGTAGTAATCGGGACCAACAGCCTAACGTGCCTTCCGAAGCACGGATCATCTTACTTTCGGACAATCAGGTGATCAGCCTGTAATGTCTTAACCAAACTAGGGACCACAAAGTGATTTTTCTGATATGTCCCCACCGGGATTCGAACTTGGGACCTCCGGATTGTGAGCCCAACGGTCAACCACTGGACCACGGGGCCGTTTTGTGGTACCCTCGGAGTGCCAGTCCTTTTTTATCTTTGTCTCTTACATATCTTATTTCTATTCTTTATACTAAGCCTAGGCTACACACTCATTCCGTTCTCTATTACCATTTAAACAATTATTGGCGTTGCGTAGTCAGATATTGAAGGTTTCTAAAGATAATTCTAGACAGAGAAGACAAAATAGAAGCAGTCCAAAAGAAGTTCTTAAAATTTCTTAACTATAAAAGTAAAATATATCTTGACAGCTATGGTGCCAGTTGTGCTCATCATAAGTTACTTACCCTCTCGAATCGTCGCACCTTATTAGATCAAATGCTGCTCCAAGACATCCTTCACGCCCGAATCGACAGTCCTAGTCTCCTCTCTTTGATACAAATAAGCACCCCCAAACGTCGGACTAGGCACACCAGGGAGAGTCTCTTTGCATGTAGGAGGTACGGTAGTAACTATGCTAAAAACAACCCTGTTCGCCGCATATACCTTGACATTTTTTCTCTCTCTAAGCTCGTTTACAAAAAGCACATATCCTTAAAACTTTCAACTAGCTGCTGCCCGTGACTTCGTACGCGTTTTTCTTTTGCTTTATTAATTGTTATATTAACGGCTAAGATGCTGCTACTGCTAGGGGGAATCACATTAATTATGCTATAGTGTAATACAATAAATATATAAACACCACATTCACACATACACTTCTTCACACATACATGCAAATGCACACACACACACACACACACACACACACACACACGCACACACATACACACACACACACACACACACACACACACACACACACACACACACACACACACACACACACACACACACACTCAAACTCGGACACACACTACTCCCAATCTTATTATTATCATTTTTGGGTACTAGCCTTAAACCATGTTAAGATGTTTCATATTTTTATTTTTACTGATACTTTCTTTTCAAAAAATAATTTTCTGGCCTCTTTCGTTTAGCTTCGCTTTTAAAAATATATAACGATGTTCCAGAACTCTAGGGAAACCTATAAATAGCTTAAGTTTAGATAATAAGTGTTGTTAAATATGTTTTTATAATGCTGTTGGTTTTCTCAATAAAAATAAAATAAAATATAAAATACTTAAAATTTTCCTTATGTTGAGTATTTTTGTTTGGAAGAAAAGCTTTGAGTCTTTACACACTTGTTTTAAGTCGGTTGCGACTCCAACAGTGATTCATAAATTTGTATCCCGATATCTATCTTATACTCATTTACCTATTAATTACAAAATATAGGCTCAGGATCATATTCCCTTTAGGGTAGTCAGAGGTTCATTCATCGCATGATGAAGTAAGTATCCACGCCTCATCGAGACTTCTGTTAGACCAACGTGATAGTCGGTGAGCCGTATCGCCGTCCATAATGGTCAAGCCAACAGTGTTAGTAAGAATTGTACAAAGGTTAAATGAATAACTAGAAGTAATTAGTGTATGTCCAACCTTATAACTAGGCAATTAGGCCTAGTTACACTAGTTCTCTGGAGTGAATACGCGTAAATTAAGATAGAATAAGTCAACCAACAAGTTTGTTGTTGTGGCAAGCACGTTCATCGATACAGACATAAATAATTATCATGACTGCAACTGTGAACATTATTTATCAGTGGAGGTAAAGACCTCCGTGGTCTAATGTTGGAGTCCACTATCCGGACTCCAACATTAGTACATTAAGTCTTTGGTCCTGATTAAGTAGCAACCAGGACCAAAGACTTGATGAAAGTCAGTAGCCATTACATGATCCATGTCAGGAGTTTATAGTGGGTCAATAACACAACAACAGGGTTGCTGAGGTTGGCCATCCACCTTACAACCCATACGAGAGAAGAAGAAGTAGTATTATAACTTGCCTCATGTATGCTAGTCATAGGTTTGAAGCCCAATGTAGACATAATGGTAAATTTGTTTTTAAAGATCTTCACTGGAATATGCTGTTTCTACACTAAACTGACATATATTTAATGACATAGATCAACGATTTTACACCACCTGTCAAAGATTAAAATCTTAATTTTTTGATGTAATAATCAAAGACAAAATGAATTTTGAAAAGTCAAATACTTAGTGAAAATTGCGCTCAAGATAAATTCTCCAAAAATAATACAACCGCAATTTTCGATACTAGCGTGTATTAAATGTTTCTCACAGATGTTAAAAAAAATATTACAATAGAAACGGAAGGTCTTAACACAGCGATGCAGAAAATGTAGCAAAGGGTACAACGATATCTAGCGGATTTTAAAATATAAAAATACAATACATTGCACGGTTAAATTAAACTTTCTTGAATTTTATTGTGATTTTAGACAAACTTTAGTCTCACCTATCTCTTTGAATGCGCTGATCTGGTTTTGGTAGACTTGTCTCTAGAAGTATGTTTTGTGGACGCTATTACAAGTATGTTTATGTACAAACTGTTGACATTATCTTTTTAATGTATGTGTAAGTATGTGCTTAACCAATAAAGTTAACTATTTCCAGATAAAGATCAGACTAAAAGGGCAAACATACCATGCAATAACATTGTCAAAATATGTAGTTTATTATTATAAAACATTCATGATATATTTAGACACATATTTTTTATATCAATTTAGCGTAGAACTAAGTTTTTTTTTAATATGAAGATTATAAGCGTTGGTCTGATACTAAACTTATAACATAACATAAACAGCCTATATACGTCCCACTGCTGGGCACAGGCCCAAACTAAACTTGTATACGTAATTAATTGTGATAAATTCAGTTCAGTACCAATCTATGTATATGTAAATATACAACACGCCAAAAGTGATAACTGAGAGCCAAGCCTAGAATATAATATTTTTTGTTTTAACGAAATGTTAAAAACATCTTAACGAAAACTAAATGGGATGATTCAGACCATGATTCGGAGTGGCTATCAAGTGGAATTCTCCGTTGCAAAATTAGTTTTTTAAATTGTTTTCAGTTCTATACTTTTGCGACGGGAAATTCCACTTGATCTCAACTCAATCATCCCTCAAAGATTTCTTTAAGATGTCACTAACACCCTGTATATACTTAGTCTATACTTAGGGTATTTAGTTCATCTTGCGATGAATGTACTTCTCACTAGCCTAGCAAGCCTATTATAAGATTAAGATTAAGATTAATGATTACCTAAATGATAAAAATGTCTGGTATTGAATGTGTTCCATTGATTTAAAAGATGTGTTGCTGTTGCAGTTTCTTGTCATTTCTTCTCCTCAGCCATAATACCTTGCGAAATGACGTAAATTCAAAAATGTTACATTGACCTTCAACAAGTTTATCCATGATAATTACGTTGAATAAATGATTTTGATTCTGATACTATCCCAATTGAGAATAACGTCGTGAGCTTATGTTATGTTGTGTCCTATTCTATAACGTTAACGAAAAAGAAGACCATTTTGACTGAGGTGATGCAGATTACTTGTCCCTTTGACCCCATAGGTAAAGGACGTTAGTAAAATGTTTATTTTTGCAATTTAATTCTTATTCTAATCATATAGGTTTATGGACGTAATTTGGTTAGCATTAGCTAGAGTCGGCGCCACTGGTCACTAACAAGTGTAAAATTACTATTGCAATACTAAAAGGTTAATGCAGTGAGTAATAATAATAATTCACTTATGTGAATTTATTTTTGTCTAGCTAGATAGATTGCATAGCTAATGTGTAAGCTACTCACAAATTCCTCTGTCCATATTTGGTAGTACAATACAGCACATGTTTGTGAAAATGTTCTCTTTTTTTTAGATATATTGTCAAGCTTTTAACAAGTAATAAATGTATCTTTTATATAATAATTATATAAGATATATAAACCAATATATTTATGGTTAGTAAGACAGTACGAGTCTGTAGAACTCACATCATTATCGCAATTAATTGTGAATGTTGAATCTTTTTATGGAATATACAAAGCAGAAAGCAGATTTGCAGTATTAATGTATTATAAATATAGCCCTAAAGAGAGACAATATCGTTATTATTGACAAAACAAATATTAGGTACTTAATATTATCAACAGAATCTTGTAATATAAAGCAAACGCTTATACCTTACAATTCTTCTGCCCTTATCCCACTCTAAGTGGAGTCGGCACAACTATAAACCTAGTTGCTATTATTTACAAACTAATTATAACTAATGAACATAAATGAAATACAAAGAATAACTAATCATTGACCTAACCGCAGTAGGAAAAGTTAGGCGTTGTAGCGCTGCGCTGGCGACACAGCGACGTTGACGCATAGCGCATAGTGCATGCGCTGAGATGCGCTAAGATGCGCTGGGATGCATCGCGGGTCGCACGAAGTTCATAGGTAAACAAGCAGCTATATAAACTGGCAGCCGTGTCACCGAGCACACAGATATTCTGCCTGTGATCACACTCACACCCCTAGTGCTGTCATCTGCAACCTGCCCTATTTAGAAACATGGTGAGATACTTGTCAATTGTTTTTTGTTAAAATATTTGTATACGAGACAATAAAAGTAGTAAATGTGTCGAATTTACGAATTTCAGAATGAAATGCGAAGATAAAATTAAATCATAATTATAATTATATATATATCATATTCTGATATGAAATGGAAATATATAACTTTTACTTATATTTCGAGTGCATAGTTTTTTATTTAAACTACGCATTTGGAATAGGTTTGTCTAAAATTTGTTTTACCAATTAAATGGCAATTTACCTTACCTTAGACTGCATTCCTTAAATTCCATAGAAATATCCGTGAATTAAATGAATGTCTATATATTCTTTTCATATATTAATATATTTGGAACAGAGCAGGCTAGATTAGATACGATATTACGTATATTAGTTTCAAATATTTTTTGAGGAGCTTTCTTGTATATATATATATATATATATATATACCATTGCCATGCCATTGTTCTTTGCAACGACTCAATTATTCGGAGACTGCAGCCTTAACTGTAAAACGTTTAGAATTTTAATGTTCATTAGCACTGTATCGCTAGAAGGAATAACTACTCTTCATTCATAATAAGAACGTGTTGTGTTGTGTTGCCCCGCAGTGCAAAGTTAGATAGGGCAAAAGTCAGCACGTACGGTCCCAGACTAAGTTAATAAGATCTTTGTCGAATCACGGAATCCTTTCTTTTCCATTCCGACATTTTATTCGGCCCTACCCTCATCACGTTTACTTGGGAATGTGTGAGCTTCCTTTGTCTTAAGCACAACGTAAAGTGATGATAATAGTGTTTTATGAAATTGGTGTATTCACATAAATCCTTTGTATATTAAAATCCGACCATTTGTCAAATATAATGGATCTAAAGAGTTGAGAAACTACTTGTATTTTGTCTCTTCACTCAAGACAAAAATCTTCTAACGTGTGGGATGTGAGGTGGATTACCAACCTCTGCAACCCTAGTTTCAGGGTTGTTATTGAGCCGCCAAAGGCCCCTGACATCGCTCATGTAACTATTACTCACTTACATCAGTAAGTAGTAACCAGGAGCAACGGCTTTTATGCCTTTTGAAGCACGGATCATCTTACTTTCGCACTATCAGGTGATCAACCTGTAATGTCCTAACCAAACTAGGCATAAAAATAATGACTTACTTTAGAATCTTCTCCTCCCATCAACCCTGTTGCCAGGTTTACTTCAGAATAATTCAATCTAGTTATTGGCGTGTGGTAATACGAAAATTCCAAAATTCAGTATGCCTTTTTAACGTCAAATTTGTACATATACGCTTCGTCCGATCAAGTAGTTAAATGCCACTTGCGGTAAAACTACGTCAAAAAAATTCGCTTCTCCCTTCAGTCCTCCAGTCTTAAAATGACCAAAGCCAATAACACATTGCATAGTTTCCAAAAGTACTTTTTAATTGTGTTTTTCTTGTATATAATTTCCATATATAAAAAACCATTGACCTTTATAACTGGTGCAAATATAGTTTCCAATTCGGTATTTCTTTGTATTGAATCCTTCTCAACACGTTATCTATCTAGCAAAATGGCAAAAAAAAGAATTAACATTTGAAGTAATAAGTTGGTGATCAAAACTATCCGAGCAGGCATGCGATATTGCAACTCCGAGGATGGAAGTCGCTTAAAAACATACTTAATATACTCTCAGGATTACTTAGTGTCAAGACTAGTGTCGAAACGAAACATGGCAATTACTAGTTTTAGGTACTTACTTCAGATGCTTCGTAGTTCATAAAGTTTAGTGCAATTGCTGGCATACAACTTTGCGGAATATAAATTTCAAACGAATACAAATTTATGTTTCCTTTGAAAAATCATGTACTTACTTAACTAAAAACTAATATAATTATTATTTCAATATTGACTATCGCTGCAGTTTAGTGGTGAGAATAGTAGGGTTCACGGCCTGAAGATCCTATGTTGATTCCTTATAGGTTGTGAATGATAATAGTTTGGGATTGTCCTAGTTTGGTTGGATGGGGATCCAGCCTGTACTATAATTAGGGGTAATTATTCGAAAATACGTAAAGGTACGTTACCTTTTGCTGCGTGAATTATCTTACATGACTTTATTTTACGTAGTCACGAATGTAGGTGACCAAAATGAAGACATTTATTTTATTGGAATAAACAGGGATTCTGGTTTTATAGTAGTAAATTAAAATTAAGTTGTTTATAACATCGACATTGTCATACAGCCAATAAAGTAAAAAAAAAAAATCAAAGCAAAGAAGGAAAAGAAGTAGTATGTCAGGATTTCGATTCTGGTTTTTGCTTCGGTAAATTGAATTCCGTATTCTTTGCTTCCCAGTAGCAAAAAGGCATGAGTTTATGAATGTATTGACATACATGAGGCTGAGCCCTCAGCGCTTCCCATTTGTCTAAAGCTATTTGCAGCAAATCAATTCAAGAGAACAAATGTTATACAGGATACCAAAAACTACTACTTAGTTTATAAAATATGACAAGGTTCTATACTTAGTGCAAAGATGAATGTTGCAGAAACCATTGTCGATTCAGACGCGACTTATCACGCGAGCAGTCATGCCATGACCGGGTAATTATAGTTTGTCACATTTACCGTGTACAACAACGTTGCCGCTTGAATGTCGGCAAATATCATGAATGAAAAGCTATTTACATTTACTTGATAGTTCATTGCAAAGGTTAAGAACGTAATATGATATTGAGACGAAGATTTACGCGATATTAATGTTTTAGATTACAGAATTATTGCGTTGGAAGTATTTGCAATTAAGTACCTATGTTTAATATTATTTTACAGCTTTTCCATATTAAGTACTTCATTTGTTTAATGAGGGACAATCAACGCTCCCCAAACACACGATAGATGGCGTAGTTCACTTTAACGTGATAATTACCAATTTTCTGATTGCTAGTGTACATAATTATTCAAAAATGTATTGTAATGGCAGAGGCATATATAAAACTAATTGTTGCTTGATATTTGGATCATAATATATATAAAATACTATATTGTTTCTCTTTATTTTGATCAGAATAATAATGGGTGCAAGTTGTAATTGTACCTTGGTGTAATAGAAAGGGTAAAAAAACAAAGATAAAAATCATGTCTGTTATCTATGAAATTAGAAGTTTAAACGAAAAACTTAACAACGCCATCTATCGTGTTTTCGGGGAACGCCGATTGGAAAGTCCCTTACTGTGGTTCAAAGACCAAACAAAAACAGGTCAAGAAATTAGTGAATTGAGGGATATCGCCAAAATATGAGTATGTAGGGCCCATGCCGCTTATTCCTGGAGTGGACTATAAGCAACCCAAGTACTTATATTAGTTACATAAATATATCGCATTTCTGAAACTAAATTGACTTGTCTAATAATCAAGGAATCATGCAACTAGGAACACGGAATACATTGCTTGTCACATTCGTAGAAATTGTCAAACGCGAAAGAACATCACGAACTATATTAAAGGCTATACACACTACCCGTTGCAGTAAATGCAATAAGGTTGAAGTAGTACCAACGTAAGAATTTATAAGGCTTCATCATAAAGTGGAAATGATGAGATATTATTATAAAGTTTTTCCATCCTTTGAAGCAATGATGCCTGGAATATGATATTTTTGATTGATTATTGCGGATAACTGGAACAGTCTTCAAGTGGGAATCAAGAAGGTACTTTTTTATTGAAATTTACTATAGGTTTATTATTTTGACTCGCAATGGCAGCAGTGGACAAAAAAAAATAATCACCTCAGTTCAAGCAATTTCCAATAAGTACCTTTTAAAAGTGCGCATCAGAAATGTCTTCTTTCAACACACTTCACAAATTGTCTGTTTCTCTTACAGCGGTAGTGAGTAACCGCTTTATTAAATTTTGCCCGTATATGCATACGTACGATTAGAATCGTCTCCGCGTGCACTGCGGTTTCGTCAGACCTATAAAGGTTCGCATTGTTCGTGAAGAAAGTACTTTCGAGTCGCGCCTTCCGGCACTCGAATGCGCTAACTTATAGCACGCACGTTACGTTATGCTTTTGAAAATGAACGATACATCCTCTAGACTCCTAATAACAGACGAACTAGTTTTGCTCGTCTGACAAATAACGTTTGACTAATCGCAACTCGCATCCGTTACCTTTTGACGTGTTTTGGATCTTAAGCGAGCCAATCAGAACGTTTTTACCTCGGAGACCTCAACTAGTTGACAGAATGAACTCCACGAAAAATTCAACATTAGGCGTCTAATTGGTAGTATCGTCGATGCTTTTGAAAATTATGTACGATGGTGATTTGCGTATGAATGGATACGTATTGCATTAAAGTTATTTTATTGTAGATTTAAACCAAATATTTGTTGGATGTGCTAATTGAGTTGTACAGCTACTATGACATAAGCTCTGTGTTGTGTTTGGTAACAACCTTTTTTTTAGTCTTTTATTTACTTAAGGCCTTTTAACAAAATTTGTTATGCCAGCCCCATCGATCAAGACTGACTAAAACTTTAATTCTATTGAATATAATATTCTTTGAGGCATGAAAAAGGTGATATGTTTCGATTTCTTGTTTCATGCATGACATGTAATTCTACCTTTGGTCCGGGTTGAGATGGAGTTAGGTTTTTGTATTGTAGTGTTTATAGCTCTTTTCTTTTGTATATACAAACGGGAATGTCAAAGCTGTTAGGTTAGGTTAGATCCTGGGATAAATGCCAGAGGGCGTTTGTATATAAGAATAGACCCCATAAAAAAGAGTTGGTGATTTGTAGTCTAAAAATGTCTACATTTTAATCATGTTTATTTATTTTACTGAACGGATATATGTATGTTTTCGCTGTAGAACATTTGAAACGCCTGCGATAATTTTGCGATTCAAATGCAAAACAAATTTTATGTGTTTTTATGCTGCCAGGCGTTAGGGATGTCGCCTCTTTATTCGAATCACCTACTTTTAAATATTTTATGGTCTGAAATAAGAAAGTAACTATGGTGTGGTGTTTTATTATCCCGAAACTGTACATTTAGTCTACTGCAGGATTATTGTACTATAGGACTAGGCGAAAGGGCTGGTAAATTTTGGCTTCGCCATAGATACTAAGACTATTATAATTTAGTATATTTTCGAATATAGAGGGAAAATGTTATATTCATTTATTTTTACTAAATGTGTTTTGTGTCTCAATATGAGGGTTGTCATCCCTTTAGGTAATAACCTCTTTTTGAAGATAAAATATATTTTGATGTAATATCTTTAAAGTTTCAGTCCCACTCAAGTGGAATCGGAGCGTGTTAGTGTTTACGAATTGTTATGAATAAGGTTTAATTTGAGGAACCTTTATGTAACGTGGAATTAAATAAATAGCTAAATAAAAAATAATCATAATTACAAAGACAAAAACCCTGACGCTCAGTTATTGATATTTTATTGTCAAACTTAATTTTCTATTTGTTGCAGATTTCACCGACATTAATAGTGCTGTTCGCAGTATTTAGCTCTATTTCGGCGCAAGCGCAAAAATCATCAGAACCTATACCTATTGTGCGGTTCGATTCTGAAGGACCAAATGTTGACGGAACCTATAAGTGGCTGTAAGCAAAATAATTTAAATAATTAATTACGTATTATTTAATTTCACATGACTGTATTTAAGTTGGATGGTGTTGACAAGAAAAATGTAGTCTTCACTCGACCATCGAAGACTCAAGCTTTCAACAGAATTATTCCGCGGTTTAATAACAACCCTGACACTAGGGCTGCCAAGATTGGTATGCCACCTCAACTGGACGGAACTTAATTTTGACAATCAGACATAACACATGAATACAGTACAACTTGGGCGGCCATATTGCTCTAGAGCAATTTCTTCTTGGCTACCAGGAAATAAACATTTACTAGACTTAGATGCGGGATGGTGCAACAAGAAATACATAAAAGTATACTACAGTTAATATAATAAATAGTCAATAATACAATATTAAATATGGGCATAGACTAAGGAATAATACTACGTATAGAACGGCAAGTCTCCGCTCCCCACTGGCGTCTGAGCTAGGTTTACCTCACCCCCCCCCACCCTCGGACATAGTTTAGACTTGAATCGTATGTCGATTTAATTTCACGATTTTTATATTACTTAATACGTCACACACACATATGCACATGAACGCTAATGTCAATGTGTAGCGTCTGTGTAAAACGATGTTGTTTATATGAAGTGTCCTAATAAAGTATGGATTTTATTTTTTATACTTGCATGTTCCAGTTACGAGACCGGGAACGAGATCAACGCTGAAGAGTCAGGGTATGTGAAGAACTTCGGCAAGGGAGAGGGCGAGGAGGTGCAGGTGGCGGAGGGCAAGTTCAGCTTCAAGACGCCAGAGGGCACTCTCATTTCCCTCACATACATCGCCGATGAGAACGGCTTCCAACCACAGGTGAGGATATATATGTGTTTTTATTTTTGCAGCTACAGGTATATTGTTTACAAAATGTTTTAATAATTGAATATATTATAAATGCTCCTAATAAGCTTCGCCATAATTTTGTTATATTGACTGTTTGACAAAACTATGAATCCTATGCGAATACATGATTAGATTTGAATATATTGATTCGGATATACGTACATACTGGTACTTAAAATTTTCTAGCTAAAAGTGTTCCTAAAGTATTTAATGATGTATAAAGTATGGAATAGTCATTGTTTTTATACTTTTTGACATATTCAATCTGTTCTAAAAAATATATCATACATTTTTAACCATGGACATAGATTTTTTTTTCTCTTTTAATGATGTGGTACTACCAGTACTATAGTAACATATTACCAATCATCATTTATTATCAAAAACACATTGTAGGTATGTTTTTCTTCAGACTCGATCCAGTGAAGACGCTTATACGGGTCTACTAAATACGAAAAATGCTATTGTATATTAATAAAAAAATAAAATCTTAATTTAATTTAAAAAAATAAATAAAGCAAAGATAAGCACGTAAAAAAGGACTTCAGAAGTAAAAATGGTAATAAAAATATTTTAATCACAGAAATACTATAATCCTAGTATCTTTATTACGCTAAGAAGGTTATATGCACATTAAAAGATGCGCCCAGGCAGCTCTCGCGACCGTTGTGTAATCGCACATAAATAAAATTACCTCTTAGCACCTGCTTAAACAAAATGGAAACCGCCCGAGGATTAAGCGAGCCTTGACATCTTTTTGTTCTGCCAGTACCACAGGACAATCGGCGTGATGTCATTTAAAACTTATACATCACATGCATACGATATATCGTCGTTTAAAATGGCTACCTAAGCCAAGTAAAACAATAACATCGTAAAAACTACCTAAAAAAATTAAAGTCTACTTAAGTCTTAAAAGTAAGCGCCATTTTGAAAAATCTCATCCGGAATCAGGAAGCGTGATTGTGAATTCGAATGTGATTCCAGGAAAAAAATTATAAGTAATCTCAATTTTCCGAAATAAAATTCATTGATTGAAACGAGGTTTTGTTGAAAAAAAAAACATTCCTAAATGTCATTAAAATAATTATATTTATTTACTTTATTTAATAATACAATTTGTCGCATAATCAGAAACATATGTAACTTCGTCACGTCCAACTAGACGTGTAAGTGCTTTGAATGTCATTAACAAAAATACTTACGAGCTTTGTACTATAAGGCAACGATGTCCATATCAGCACCCGCGCCGCGGCACAGCAACCGCATCGCGGCTCGAATTATATCGAGGCTTTAGGCCAATAGCCGTAAGACAATTCATTATCTGCGTTGATAGCATTCGTAAACATGAGAAACAGTATCGATTGCTTGTAAACTAGAAGGCTCAATCTGAAAAAGATATAGAGGTCGTTTAATTATACTTAACTTCAACTAATTCTTTTATCCCCTGTTGGGATGTGGAGCTCGAATTACAAATTTCCACTGCTCGCAATCTTTTACAGTGTCTGTAGCTTGCCAAGAATGTTTAATTCCCGATCAACCGAGCGTCATCAGGTCTCTTTGGGCCGCCCTCTTCTGCGTTTTCCAACCAAAACTTAACAGTAGCGCGTACTTGTGTGCTGGATTGGGTACAGTCATGAGCAATATAATGTACCCACTTTAGGACTCTGTCGCACTAACATGTTTGACATTTAGTGAGACTTACAGTTCAATTTGTCAAAAAAGTTAATGTGACATGGTACCAAAGTGTATACATATTAATGCTCGTGACCGTACGAATAAAAAGCGTGATTAGCGGGTTTGTTCTCTCAAATGTCTAAAATCCTGTCAGGCAGATGGTGTGCTTTGTAACAATGATGGTTGATGAGTCATTTTAGGAACGCTATGGTTCATCATCCGTCTTAGGACTTAGTATCAAGAGCAACATGTCTCCTGATTACTTATGGAGCTGCTTACTCTTAGAGGTCACAGCGTGAGATTTTGTATATAACTCTGATAAAAAACGCTTAGTTTTCTTGTACGCCACGGCGCTAGTTTTGAGCGCAAAATAATCAAATGCCTATCAACCATCAATCGGTCAGTAAAACCATCTATTCAGCTGCGATGGCGGAGTTGGAAACACGCAAGGACTATCTCTAAATAGCAAAGTTCAAATCCCGTCCATGGCTTCTGAGTTTAATACAATAAGACAAGGTTTAAATCATTGTGACAATCTGCGTGCCGCTAAGTTTTACTGTAATTCTTTACCCAAATACCTCCACTCGATGAAAGCAAGACTGTTCGAGTCGAGTCAGAGCTCTCAGCACTCCCCATTTGTCCGGCCAAGTAATGACTACAAAGCAAATGTAACATAAATTATATCAAAAACATTAGTTTTTTAAGCCAATAATGAGCTTCCTATACCTAACTATATTAAACAGTTGGTATAGAACGAAGTGTGAGAACACTATTAAAGGATAACTTAATGTTAGCACTGTAATTTGTTTATAGTGAAATATGCTAATGTTAAGGATCCACAACAATTATCGTAAGCACCGTAGATAATACATAATTATCTTGTTGATCTTAGCTTCACTAAAACCATTCTACCCGCATAAAGTTATCGTTCATTCTTATCGGAGATCTTGTAAGGCATAAACTGAATTTGCGTGTCTAAATAAAATTGTAACTTGTATGCGTTTTTTATGGAAATCGCTCAGACGGGTTGCAAAGTTCGCTCTAAAGTCAAATAAAGTTCGATTATCAGAGATAGAGCGACAGCGAGTTAACCAAATTCGTGAAAACACTTCGGCGCCTTATAGAATCACATTGGGATGTGGTTTTTGGTGACAAAATTTAGCAATAGACACGTTAGTTCCAATCCAGGTAAAAAATTGTGATCTCAATTTTTACCCGGAATGAAATTGAGACTTTGTTGAAGAAAGTTGCATCAAAGTGTGATTTTTCAAAAAGGCATTGCCGTGGTTTTCACTATAAGGTGAAGACCTAGACTCACGTCCGTAATCCCTTATAGGGTAGGCAGATCCACTAATAAACAGAACTTTTGATATGTAACCCTGCAATAAAAATACGTATGGTAACAGGTGAACTAAATGATGTACAGAAAATCGTATATATCACACATATTATATTTCACTAACATGAGCTGCAAAACATTTTTAAACGTCCTTATGTGCTCAGTAAGGAAAAGTATCGCAAATAGGTAATCATCTAACAATCGCTATTCGGACCCCGCTGACACTCAAACAGACGTTTTATTTCAACTCTACCTCAAACAGTAACCTCTGAGGCAACATCAGTCATAACATAGACAATACGCAAGAACTTATCATTGACCCACAAAAATAAAAATCTGAACGTTTTTATTTCTAAGTTTAAAAAGAAATACTATCAATTTAGCTTAAATAATGCAATATATCAAGTTGTAGAGAAACAATACTTCATACAATCTTTCACTGGCATTTCCTTATTATCAAAATGTTAAGAACGCCGGCATTATGACAATTACAAACGAAATAACAAATTATTGGCGTGTGATGAGCAACGTTACTAAATATTCAGAGACAAATGGTGTGATGTAAAGTCTTCGAATGTCTATCAGCTGTTAATAAGTTGTGCCATAGGTCATCGAACTTGTCATTTTTACGGTCAAACGTATCATTTAAATGCTACAAGGCTTAAAGGCGACTAATTTTGTGGGAATAAAATAGTGGGTATTAATGCACAGTTGCAATATAGTTGCAGTTGATACAATATGTAAATGTAGAAGCAAAATGAGATTCGATGTAGTATCAATAGTACGTTGGTACATAATAGATAGTAAAATCAAACCTACATTATAGTGGATAATGGCTTTACATTACGAAACACGTGATCACAACAGCATTACTAATCCCATTATCACTGCAAAATTTACGCAGTTGGCCTCTAAAGCTGAACTATAAAGCCATGTGTTAAGTCTTCTGGGAGTGGTCGCAGTACATCACCAATTCGCAGAAAACTTGTAGAGACGCTTGACTCATCGTTGCGTAATGCAAGGAATACGCTGAGCGCAGGTGAGTCCTGATTCTCAGTTAGCTAACGTGTGTGCAAATGTCGTAGTAAAATATCAGACGCCGACCCGTGACCCGCTCTTGAGAAATGGGAAACGCACGTCGTCGACATTGATACTCATTTTAAGATTCGACTTTTTTGTCTCTGCAATGTTAGTATGGAGCCGTGGCAGCTTAGTTGGTAGAACGCTTGTCTCTCACTTCGAGGTCACAGGTTCGAATCCAGCACATGCCTAAACCAAAGATTGTCGACTTTGTTTTCAAATTCACGGTTATCACACGTTCAGCGGTGAAGGAAAACATCGTGAGGAAACCTACATTCCCGAGAAATTTCGGAGGTGTACTTCAGGCTGGGTCAGCGGACCCTGTGAGAAATGGGATAATGCTAGGGAGGTGAATGTTAGTATGAAAATACTGTCCTGTGACGTCATCAATAAAACCGGTCAAACGTCTTACTCACTGTTTTATTAATACAAAAGTAAAATTTGAAAATTTGTCGAAAAGTAAAATGAGACTGATTTTTGATCATGTCAGATTGGCTTCTATTTCTAGATTAACATTTTATAATCTATCTGTGACCTAGTCAAATACTCTATTCCGTGAGATATTGCCTCCTGGTCTGATCGAATGTTTTAAAGCCTATTCATCGACGACTATTATCACCAGCATCGGCCTCGATTTACAGGACCGGTAGCCATTTATTTACATAATTTCGCCGTGCAAGTTAATTTGGATACTCAATTTATATACATTACGCGACCGATTGTTAGGTGACGAAAGATACGCCTAACTAATGTTGTCAGTAGGTCGGCGAATTCGATTGTCTCTCGAATGAAAATAAAATATACTGTGGTCAGCACCGGAAGGCATGAAACTTGAAATAATATTTTGAAACAGTTACAATATAATAAATTAGTTACTTTTGTCGTGATTAATTTGTGTGGGAATATTTTACAAAATGGTTACATACTTACCTAGTATATCCTCCTAAGGCCCGGATTTCCAGACACAATAGTTAAACAATGGGATTAGTACTACTAGTAGGGCCGTGGGCCTTAGGAGGATAAACATAGTTTCATCTTATTTGCAATATCGTCTCGTCTTCGACAGTAGTATTTGAAATAAAATAATTAAGTATTCCCAACATGTGTGTGTATTTCAAAATTATTTCAGTCTTCTTTATTTATCGTGTGGGTTATGAGGTAGATAACCAAACTCATCAATTCTGGAATCAGAGTTGTTATGGAGCCACCAAAGTTACGTTACCTTATTTCAGTGTAATAAAGTATATTCTTTTGTAATAATATTTACTAAAAAATATTCCAGGGTGACCATCTGCCGACGCCGCCGCCCATCCCACCAGCAATCCAGAAGGCTCTAGATTACTTGAAGACACTGCCCCCCTCAGCTACAGGCGCTGCTTCAAACGTGCAGCCTCAGTACCAACCTTCACCATTTAATAAGCCTAGAGGTAGATTTTAGTCGCGTTTAAGACCAAGATTATCGTGTTAGAGAGAGGCGACACGAGTGTTGCCACCCCGATGCGTCGACGCAGTGCCACAACGTAGAAAAACATCGTGTGACATGTATTTGTGAATTTATATGTATACGATGCTGCGTCGCCGATCAGTCGTTGCAACGGACGCAACGTGTGGCCTCGCCTTTATATAGTGATAATGTTGTTAGATTGAAATATAAAGGATGCATACTTGTTGGAAATAAAACTTTTCATTATATATGATCATCAGTTTTTCATATTCATTTCATATCTCACACTGCACAAAGAAATAATGTATAAATATTTCATATTCAATGTCTAAGGCCGGCTATAGACCATTGTGATATAATTTAGACAAGTTGTAAAATGAAAATCTATATTTTATGTTGTATTCTGAACTAATTGCTCTATTTTGTTTAAAATACTTAGTTATTAAATTGATTGATTAGTTTTTTCATATATTCGTGTCCTGTGCTAACAACTATCAATATGTCTATGAATATAGAAATTGATTATGAAAATACAATTGAATATTACAATTTTGTGCATTATTTCTTGACTTAAATAAAATCATAACGTAGGTATATTTCTACTGAGTCTTCGGCAAGTCTTACAAATATTTGGCGTAATACTTATGTCACTTGTTGTGTATGTGTATCTACTCGTATATTAAAAAAAAAAACTTGTAGTGGGTAAATAAGTATCACAGTGGCCATATCATAATACTCGTATGCGAATCATCACTTTTCGAAGATGTACACTTTAGCAAACGACACTTAAAAGTTGAATATCTTGATACAGTTAAAGGACGCTTGCTTTCTGTAGGCAATTTCATACATACTTACTTAGTATTTTTGGCTAGTAATAAGATGCTTATTATGTTTAGTATAATATTATATGTTAGTATATTACTTATATCCAGAATAAATGTATTTAAATCCAGTTGAAATACTTTTTTTAATGTTCAATTTGTATGGATAGACTGTTTTCATTATTATCATAATCACACGAAACGTATATAATAATTATAATCTTTATAAAAATAAAAATAAAAACATACGATTTTTGATAGTTTTCCTTTACTTGTGCTGTAAGACCACCCTTTTTGCCAAATTTCATGATTATAGGTCCGTAGGATTTTTGTTTCTAAATCTGTCTCTATGGCTTGCGTTGATTTAGAAGCTTGTTTTTTACAGCTTTATCAGACTAATTGAGAATTAGAAGTTAATTTCAAATTGGAAACGAGTGGATCTATTTAGAAAACGGGTCTTGACAGACAGACGTATGAACAAAATGATCCTATAAGGGTTCCGTTTTCCCTTTTAAAAATCGGAACCCTAAAAACATAAAAGTGTCATGCTTTTTATAAGAGGTAGACTATGTCTCTGAAAAGTTGTGGCTCTGCTGGCTCCGAGTTTTCCGGCCAAGTAGTTAATGCCATCTGCGGCAAATGTTCAATAAGTCACGTCAAAAAAAAAAACGCTCTGGTCCCGATTGGTATAATGGATAATTATGTTTTT
Source organism: Pectinophora gossypiella (assembly GCF_024362695.1). Lineage (NCBI taxonomy): Eukaryota > Metazoa > Arthropoda > Insecta > Lepidoptera > Gelechiidae > Pectinophora > Pectinophora gossypiella. Next base: position 8,647,905 of record NC_065408.1, on the reverse strand, counting down.
ATGTATGTGTGTTTATAATAGTATAAATATCATATAAGGTGTCTGATATTTCAAGGTGTCTGATATTTATAATATAAATCTCATGTGATCTTTAAGTTTCAGTTCTCACAACACTAAATTTTAATAGTGCGTAGATAATCGCCTTATTAATAATAATGGCTATCTTTTGAGACGATTTCGAGATTTACGAATATTTATAGGTTCATCTTCGATCAAGCTGACCTTGCTTTTGTTTCACAATGTGATTTATCTTTTTAAGTAGACCACTCCCTACCTTTTAGAGGATCCTAAACCGTCTTTATTAAGGTCAAAATATGTTGGTTGGTATTCAAATCCATGTTATTTGCGTATAAATGATGTTTTTCAATTTAGTTCACTTGCCTTGGTGCTTAAATGTCTTCTTTACTGCGTGCGCAGGTGTAACGTAATGATATCATTGGGTGTATCTTACAGGAAACGAACCATAAATCGTTATAAACAAAACCAATCAGTGTCGCAAGTCGCAACGTACAATACTAAAGATGTTTAAAACTTTTGGTGTTTTGGTGTACGTACTTAAATTGATATATATATATATTCGGAAAGTTAAGTAGGTAAAGGAGAAATTAAATTATAGATGCAGTTTCAGGGGAATCGCAGGACAGATGAAAATGTCCCTGTCCGGCAGTGTGAACGTAGTATCTAGCCTTATTATTCTTAAAATTATTCGTGTCATAACTACTTCGTTATGTTCCATTAATAATTACATAAGTACATACATAGACTCACATAGATTACGGAGCATACTCTACGTCGGTGTTCTAGAGTTCAGGTGCTACGCAATACGTCAATGGTAAAAAGAAATATAACTTACAGAAGATATAAAAGCATAACATAACACATAATCAACCTATATACGTTCCACTTCCGAAGCACGGAATCATCTTACTTTTTCGGACAATCAGGTATAAAAGCAGAAAGCAGTTTTCAAACATTTACGTGAGTTTGTCCGAGACTTCCGCGACAAAGCGTAATATAGTATGTTACAGTCAAAACCTGTTTTTAGTGAAAATGCGTTTTCCCTAGCTAAAACTACTTTTTACTATTATTGGCCTCAGTTAAAACTATTTTTTGCAAATTTTATTATTAGCCTAGCGGATTTGGTACCAAAGTCGACCTAAATTAGTAATATAGTTTTATCTACGATTATAGTTTTTAACAAATACTCTCAGCATTTAACCAGTAATAACCAGTTTTAATTGTAACAAATACAAACTTTAACTTTACAAAAATTGCCCCCGCAACGTTCCCGGTACTGTCACTGTTAAACATAACTGCAAAGTGGCGCAATGCATTATGTAACATTATGTATAACAGCTAATGCTGTTTACTGGCCTATAACTGTTGTGACTGACCTAAGGGAGACCTATTTCAGCAAAAACCTTTGAGACAAATCGCAGCAATTATCACTAGAAAATGTTACTATTCATCAAGTTCTTACTAAAAGCGTATTCACCTTTAACACTATTTATAATAACACAGAGTTTATATTTAATGTCATGTAACGGAATACTTTAAAGCGCATAGGAGCTTTAACAATAAAAAGGTCACGAATAAACAAATGCCAAAATATAAGGAACATTAGAATAAGTGCTTTATTTAATACCCCGAATAGTTGAAGGACGAATATTTGACCCGGAACATGATTAAGGCATTAATAACAATGGTACATATGGTATTTATTTACTTTAACTATTGTTCAATAATCTAATGTCAAAGTCAAGGAGCAATAACAAACAATTTAAATTACGATTGTATTTACTCAGCACTAGCCTCGTAATTTTGCCGTGTACGCTCTCGTTACTATATCTGACGACTCGAGAATAATACTTACTCATTAATACAATACCATATTATATAGCGAGATAGAAGATATTATATAAATAAATATATTAATCATATATCTGCATTCCGATGGCTTAACGGGTCTGCAGTCTTAGTGCGGCCGACGCTCCTGCACGTGTGCTACTTACCTGATTATACTCGGGCTAATATCAGGAAAAGTGCTTTCATTTATACTCCCGAACTAAAGGACTAGAACACGCCTAAATACACATACACACATATCTGGACACGATAACATTAAACTGGACAACAGTTTCTACTTTCAACTATTTCATCAGCATTTTAAGTCACTCTCTTGTCGGTTTATCAAGGGCCCATTCTTTGACATCCTCATAAGACACGACGTTCATCTTCTCTTTAATCTGTACCATGTAAGCTCTTCTTGGTCTTCCCTTCCTCTATTTCCTTGTAGCTTCCTTTCTATGATGGTTTAAATAAATTTGTCGTGTCTTATTAAATGTCCAATCATGTTGCTACTTCTGTTCTCAATAACCCTCAATATTTTTTCCCCTTACTCTTACTAGCACTTCCTAATCAGTAGTCCTTTCTTTCCAACTTCAAAAGTCTTTTTTGCACATAAAATTAACATTAAGTAACACAAACAAAAAGAGCAAATGACTAGTAGGGCAAATCAAGAGGTAAATTGCTCGCATCATCGATATTTCCCTCATTTAGCGCTTATCGCTATCGACCCACTAGGGTCGATTAATTCTTTCAAATATTCTTCCTCTCAGACGACGCCCTGAGCCGAGATTCGCGACCAACTGGGCATCCTGAGGCCTGTTGTCTTAAATTTTGTACCGCATGAGAGCGCTCAGCGCTCCCCATTTGTCCAGCCAAGTAGTTAATGCCATCTGCAGCAAATCTACAATAAGTCACGTCAAAAAAAAATCTCATCATCGATCTGCCCAAAATTTATTGGACACATCATGAAATAGTCGGCCAAATCACGAAATGCCGAAACATCGTGATCTGTCCAGGCAGATCTTGATCAGCCTAGTTCAACGATTGGACCACGACATCTACGTATATAAACTGTATCACTAATGTTATATATACAATGAGATTATAAAGATCCGCTTTGGAAACACTTTATGTGAATTTAACTCCATGTCAGTGTAAAACTTGTACTTGCAAAATAATAGACATACAGATGTCTACGTTCTACGCGTATTATGTAAGTACTTATAATGCAACCGTTTATTAGGAACTTTATGTGAGAACAGAAAAGCAAATTACAGGCAGAAATATTTTACACATAACAAGACGGTGAGGATGTATACACGTCTACAAATTAATGGTAAACAGTTGCCTAAAGGCACATTATCTATGTGATTTGTGTGATTTGATGGTATTAAATGTGCGTGCTTTGTTTGCTTGATTTATTATTGTTACCTCATAGGTTACAGGTACATACAGATAATATTGGACACTTTCGTGGTTTGCAAAATACATACGCAATTTGCCGATAACAATAGTATAACAGACAGATCGACACGGAGAAGACGGTACCTCAAGTGAACAGAAAATAAATCTGCAACCACACACACACATAAGTATGAAGATCTAAGATGAATAATTATGATAAATCTATTTTGTGACAGGTTGCCAGTATATTGCCCATACAAAGTACGTAATGTTGAAGAGGGATGTAAAGCTTAATAGTACTGATAGTTTGTTTACAGTTACAGAAATTAGTCCTATAACGGTTAATGTTATATTATCACTGCTTAACCTCATAAGGCCGAGATTTCCAGAGACAATAGTTAGACAATGGGGTTTGGATTTTAAAAGGACTTTCGGTCTTATGACTTTAAAGTAACTCGTAGTAATAGATATTAAAATGAACTTTAAGGAATTACTGTGCACGCTGTTGCGTATAAGTATTTCATATTCAAAAAATCATAAAATTCGAACTGAACACCTATAGATAACTCATTACCAAGCACAGTGATCGTCTCCTTCAAGAACTTACCGTGGTACTACTTTATAAACATTTCTTCTAAGTATTGGTGGAAGGTTTAAATTTCAACATGACAGAACCATGTGACTCTGGGCTGGGTTAAATGTATTTGTATATTTAAGTACTTACACTTTGTTCAAAAGTAAACAAATCTATGCAATAATTATGAGGCGATTCGATTTACCACTTCTCACTTTGGTCTTAAAGAAAGCTCGGTGAGGTCTGAGTATTTAGTTCATGTTCCGATGGATGTACCTCTGACTACCCCCAATGGGATACAGTCTCATTTAGGTTAAATTATGTTAGGCTATGCAATAATTAGTAAGCGATTTTGTTACAAAAAGCTACATAATCGTATTATTTCGATACGTTTCATTTGATACAACACAAGCGGTTTTGTAATCCCGATCGCCTTACTAAGAACACATTTTCTGTGGGCGTTAATATCATTACTATATGCATGAACATGAACCCTTTACGTCTAAAAGGTGTTAGTATGATGTATTGATGGCTGATTTCATATTAAAGCTTGAATATGTATAATGATGCTAAGTAACCGCTGTACTCCCAGGTATTTCAATAGCGATGAAGCGATAATATATTAAAACTAGCTTTCAAGTATAAGTATGTCAAATATTTCTGAGTTATAAATTACTCGGAACTAGGTTTTTCGCAAAGGACGTTGGAACATGTACTTATACTAAGTAGACTTAAGTTTAACATTAAGCAGAAAGATGCAGAGTCCCGCTGAACACCACAAACAAATTCAATGTGGATGATTGAATCTGGAATTTAGTCCGTTTAAAACTGTTTCTGAAATAAGTACTTACTTACAAAATTACTGCTTCATTTACTTATATTCATATTCATATTCATTTATTCCTTGTAACAACTTTACATTGTGTTGGAAATTGGAAATAAAAAATAAATAAAAACAAGCTTAAACTACATTACAATCTAAAACAACAGTGGGACTATAACTTACTTACAATATACCTAACAAACTATTACAACAAACACATACAATAACAAAATAATAAAAAAAATATCTTACACTTTAAACTTACACTAAAAATAATGTCGATGTTGTTTATACTGATTTATAATTATCGCAATTAGCAAAATAAATAAAACATATTCAAGCATGCTGTATAGAGGTATAACTTGGTTCTCCATAGAGGAACAACCAGGTAAAATACCTTAAATTCCATATAAATTTTGTTCCGATAGCCGCTTTTTGGAATTCGTATTTTGACCTTTTAGTAAATGGCTTTAAGTCAGATTTCGATTCATATTTTTGACAATTGATGTCTTTGTACCATCAGCCGTCGATCCTTGTTGTGACGGACGGGTTTATTTAATTCAGGTCAGATTTACAGGCTTCTGTCATCCAGGTTGTAATAAAAATACTTACATCAATATCTACTGTGGTAAGTTATGAAAGCCATTCGTTCTAGATATATACTTATCTAGAGGCATTCAACATCGGATTTTGATGTGTAAATTCTAGACATTTGGCTCAGAACCCGCTCCATCAGTCATTATGTTATAGGGGAGAATGTCTCATAACACATAAATGTGAAAAGGGTTTTTTTTTATTTGAGCCTTTCTTTATATTATGGTCCTTTCACAATAAAAGCACACTGTTCTCTCCCGGTTTAGGCCTTATAAGCACATACACAGTATTTGAATTTATTTTGGAGTCAATGTGTAGACTCTAAACCTAAATTAACTTGGTTTTCCTTTAGCTTGGAAGAAGGAAAAACTGCTTCTGTAAAAACTGGTGCCTTTGAACAACTTCTGGTTATATAATATAAACTATTACACGTCTAGTGTTTAACAATCTAAGGTAAGTCATTCAATGTATTCTGCAATAAATGTTAACTACATATTATATTGTACCAATTAAACAGCAACACGTATCAATTACAGTTAATAGTTATTGACAGCCACTACATATGCTATGTGCTAACCTATAAAACACATTTTCTTAAATGCACTAACCAAAGTATTATTTAGCCAAATTAGGTCAGCTGAATATTGTCGAATTAGAATAAATTTCCCTCAAACCAATAAATTTCCCTTAAACCCTCAGTATAAATTAGTTCTATGCGAACTTGTTCTTAACAGTTCTGTTCATTACACCTTCCCATATTTATTCTTATAGAAATTCACTTATCCTGAAAATAAGCTCAAAAAACCTAAGGTCTACTTATGTAATAAACGGTATTTAAGTGACTAAGTGTGACTTAGTATGGGCTGCGTCGCGGGCGGGCGGGCGGCCAAGTTTGTAGTAACGCCGGTCGGCGCAGGCGCACAGATCGATCGTACTCTAGTTTCACGCACACACGCCTCGCCATATAAAAGCCGCGGCTGCAGATCTGAAAAATCATTCCCGCTTCACACATCCTCCGAAGATCACCGATCCGGTCTACTAATTAATAAAATAAAAAACAAAAATGAAATCGGTGAGTGATTCAGTGCAATTTTAATTTGGTAAAGTGACACGATGTGACATACTCCGATATGGTGCTGATATCTTTAAATATGTGTCAAATAGTCATCATCATTAGATAAATACTAAAAATAATAATAAATATTCAATCGGTAAAAAATAAGTAAGTATATAAAAAGTAGCGCAAGTAAAATTAATTAATCTGGAGTATTTTCTAGCAACTGTTATCTTATTAACTCTTCTTATTCATATAATAATAATTATTTTCGATATAAACTATAATTTAATATAAATTAATAACATTAAATTATTAAAAAAATCGAATTAAAATGAATAAAAGATGAAAATGTTCACTTCCTCGTTGTAGTTATAATTCAAACTTGAAGTACATAATATTCCTTTCTTTCCACTTCATATTAGGTTTCTCTTAAAAATACAATATTCTGTTGACCCTAATTAAAATGTGTATAATAACGATTCGAACCCCGGTACCGTACTTGCAATAATGAGTAATTTTCACTAACACTGTTGGCTCCCTTATCATAGATGATGATATGGCGTTGGATGTAGGTACCCGTTCTTCTTCTTCTATCGTGTGGATTGTGAGGTGAATTACCAACCCCATCAACCCCGGTGTCAGGGTACCCGTTACTAACCCCATAGGGAATATACGTAGTTGTGAGCTAATGTTATAATCAATGAAACAAATTAACTGCGCGTTGTCATCTCATTCCCGAAGCTTGTCAACCCGCAACGCTCAGACAATGCGAGATGCCGAGATATGTCAGCGTCTTACCGACATAATTAGTGTATTTCGTGTATTTCCCGTTCTCACGTCACTTTTAGCAGTATTCTTGTTATAGTCGAACAATACCCTGTTTTATTAGAACCTCTAAATTGATTACAGTATTCTTTGTACCAATTACCTCCGTTAACATACCTATATAAGTAGTCACATCACATTTGTAATAATGTTTATCAATTTATAAGCTTTCTTATCGATTATTACAATTATCTATTCCACATAAACATAAGCTCACGACTATATCCTACTAACTTACCTCACTTAAAACTATTTCATTTAAAGTAATTGGAATATGTTACTCTTGATTTTGGCTGTATTGTTTACTAATTTCAGTCTTAATATAATTGTTTATGGTTACTTACTTAAAGCTTATAGTAATTTTAGTACGCGTGGGTTGGTTTTTCTCTTTTGAAAGAAGTAATTCATCATTGGCGACCTTTGCAACTGTCGCTAAAGTGACGACATAGGATGGTTGTCTCTGTTACGCGGACCGCACTCTTTCGACATTTCAAGACAGATATCACAGTTCGTCTGTTTGAACCATCTGATGTCCAATATTGTAACATTTGATGTGTGGGCATTAACATTTTAATGATCCTACAGTTTCGAAATTTATGATTATTGGATGATACATTTCAGAAATCAAGGCCCATTTCAAAAACTAAAGTTGCATTTAATTATGTCTTTTGAAAGGTTAATTGTCGCAGTTTGTAAAATTAGTCTCTCTCTCTCCTTATTTAAGAGCTACGCTCTTGTCGGTGGAGTAATCGCCATTCCTCTCTTCTACCAGCCAAATCCTTCACCTCCTGATACGACACGACCTGCACCTTCTCTTTTATTTGTTTCATAAATGTTCTCCTAGGTCTACCCCTTCCTCTCTTCCCTTCAATTATTCCTTCTAAGATGTTTGTTATAAAATTGGTCTACTCCTTTGAAATTCCCACTAAGCAGGAAATAAAAATACGATTTGTCGAAAAATAAAGCCATAGTAACGTCTAATTTATTATGAGCAATTTCTTTCTCTTCTTCCCGGTTCAATCCCATTTACTCCTAATGAAATCAAATAAGTCTTGATGATCCATGTGGCAGTACTAATTTAAGAAATACAAAAATAAATACTAAATAAATACTATTTAATAATATTCTTTATTGCACACACGAAACATTACTCATTATTATAGTACGAAACTTGCTTCTATTAAAAATCTGGCTTCTTATGACGAAGCACACAAGCGAATTTATTAATTTAATTTTTTGTTTTCAGTTCGTAGCTATTTCAGCCCTCCTGGCCGTCGCATGCGCCGCACCACAATTCTACTCACAAGGGCAGCAGATCCCCATCCTACGGCAGACACAGGACATCAACCCTGACGGCTCATATCAGTGGAGGTGAGACCATAATGCATACATACAGGGTGTTAGTGACATCGTAACGAAAACTTTGAGGGATGATTGAGACCATGATTCTGAGATGACATCAAGTGGAATTTTCCGTCGCAAAAGTATGGAACAGAAAATAACTTAAAAAAAAACGAAAATTTTCATGAATTTTCCGACTGAAAATTCCACTTGATATCAACTCAGAATCATGGTCTGAATCATCCCCCTCAGTATTCGTTACGGTGTCACTAACACCCATACCTACTTGTATGGCTACAGTATGTACTTGTGCGGGGTGTAAGTGACATCGTAACGAATACTGAAGGGGATGATTCAGCTGATTATTCTGAGTTAATATCAAGTGGATTTTTTCATCGCAAAAGTATAGAATTGAAAATAATTTAAAAAAACTAAAAAAAAATCATGAATTTTGCGACGGAAAATTCCACTTGATATGAACTCAGAATCATGGTCTGAATCATCCCTCTCAGTATTCGTTACGATGTCACTAACACCCTGTATATATAGTCACTTATAGGGAAAACCTTGTAAACCCATTGTTAACAATACCTCACAATAAAAACACGCTATTTTCTACACGCTACATACATCTTAGTTTCATTCGGGGTAAAAATTGAGACTAAATTTTTTTACCTGGATTGAAAATAGCGTACTTATTGTGGGGGTTTGTTCAAGAAAATCACATTAGAATGTGATTTTTCAAATACGCTTACGAAATGTTTACTTAAAGCGACGATACATTAAATACCCACACCTTGCTAGTAAGCAACTCCATTGGCTGATTCACATGGCTTATGTGTGTACTTATAAAGTTTTATAATATTGCTAACATATAAGGAACACATGGTCACAAACCGAGAAAGAGCCGGGTAGGATTTTCAAATGAAACCGCAAACAAAAACCTTTTTCTCAGATCTATGTACAGTCATGGGCAATATCATGTACCCAGTTTAGAACCCTGTCGCACTATCAAATTTGACATTGAATGAGACTTACGGTTTAAAAGTTAATGTGGCATGGTACTAAGGTGTATACATATTAATGCTCGTAATGTACACATACCGTACAACAACCCTTAATTTCAGTCTAATGTCTTCAGTATGTTTATATATGCTACCTTCTAATAATCAGCTGAATATTTATGCCTAAGCAATTATTATTGTAAGTGAAAATAAAGAGAAGAGATTATGGTATTACGATCGAATTAACATACCAAGAACCAAATAAATATGACCTAATTACTATACGTATTAAAATTAAAATCGTGGGAAAATAAAGTTCAACCAGGTTTGGTTTGGTAATAAGAACTAGATGGTGTGATTCTAAGTGGGCACGCCTCGAATACCTATCAAGTCTACATATTAAATGGTTAAGTGAGAGATTTCCGTACGATACTTGGCTTATAGGAATCCTCATGTTGCAAATACCCAGGTACAACATAACGTAATTATATTATACATTTTCAATTTCACAATTTCAACGGTAATTATTGACATGTTAGAATGTAAACGTTAAAACGTCTTATAGATTTAACTGTAAGTATGCAACTATCCGAAGCACGGAATCAACTTATTTTTTCAGACAATCAGGTGATTCCAGCCTGTAAAGTCCTTAACAAACATAGGACAGTCTCACAAAGTGATCTCGACAATGTCCCCATCGGGAATCGAACCCGGACCTCCAGATCGTGAGCCTAACGCTCTAACCACTAGATCACGGAGGCTGTTATCCGTGTGTATTGATGTGTTCCATGCTTCGGAAGGCACTTTAAGCCGTATTAGCCGTTAAAATACCTCCACCAACCCGCAGTGGAGCTGCGTGGTGGAGTATGCTCCATACCCCCTCCGGTTGAGTGAGGCCTGTGCCCAGCAGTGGGACGTATTTAGGCTATTTAATTTTATGTATGTTATGCAACTATAGTAACATATTACACATCAATGCAACGTCTGTTTTTCAATATGACATGCAGTTTGGGAAACAGCAGACATTTCACAAGAAGTGCTAGTATAGTGTTCGCTCAGTGCAGAAACAAAGGATTCCCAGAACACCGGATTTAGGATTGACAATGCATGATTGCACGATCCAAAACGTTTTGGCGAAACCTCTCATTAGATTTGATCTTTGCGGGCGTGGGGCTGTGCTCGGAGCGTAGTTGCTCCTCGTTTGTTACTCGTAAAACATTTATGTGATTTATGCTACTTTTGTCAGAGATAACAAGGTCTGAACGATGTTTGCTTTGTCGCTCGCAGCAATAGGTGCTGTATGAGAATAGGATCATGTCTTAGAATAGGTTAAATTAATTCCGATGAAAATTACCTCAAAATGATTCATTTGTTTAATCCATGTAAATCCATCTTTTTTTGTTAGTTTAAAAATCATAGCAAAACAAAATTACAATTTACTAAAGGCTTATCTGAGGCTTCCAAGTTGTACCAAAAATATCAACAAGATCAACTTTCAATGTCTAGCCATCTAACAACAGATCTGATAAGAACTCTGTGCACCTAACCCAAGTCACTGTTGAGTCAAGGTTACCATTTCTTTCATACAAAATATTCCACATTACATTTACTTTTCGACTTTCTTCATGACATGAAAATATCACTATAATTGTGTATATCTCCAGCTACGAGACCGGCAACGGCATCGCTGCGCAGGAGCAAGGCTACCTGAAGAATGCTGGCATCAAGGACGCGGAGGCGCAGGTCGCGCAGGGCTCCTTCGGTTACACCTCGCCCGAGGGCATCCCCATCTCACTCAGCTACATCGCTGATGAGAATGGTACGTCTTTATCACAACATAAGCACTCAACTAAATTCCCGTAATGGGATAGTCAGATGTATGTGCATCGTATGGTGAACTAAGTACACACGCGTCACTCGCTTCGCTTTTTTTGTTTCTTTTAACAAGAATACATAAATACATCAAGTACATGATTACTTTAGCTCTTCCCATCCCTATAGGAATCACTTGCGTGTATTTATATTTATATTAAAAATAGTGTTACAGGCGTAATAAATTATAACACAACTGATTGGAGCATATTTTAATATAATTATGCTGAATATAAAATACGATGTACAGATCTGCATCGCATCTTATTAATTAGTTTGTCATGTTGGATGAAACAAACTATAATTTGATGAAATTTAGATAATTATTTATTTCCTACATATCAAAAATCAATAATTATGATTAAGTTTTTGACTTAATCCCGGATTTACAACAGCTGATACGTTGAACCCAAATCTATATGTAGTGGTATATGCTCCATAGCCCCTTCAGTTTTCGAGGGGAGGCCTGTGTTTACAGTGGGACGTATACATAAGATACTGTTTGTGTTAGGTATGTTATAAAAAGTGCTTTGTGTGAAATTGTAAAACTGCCTCTGTCTTTGGATACAGTATTGTCTCAGTCTTTCTGTGGTTTCGAAATTGGGATGATAGTTCGTCTTCCCGTTTCGTTGTTAGGGCGGCCTATATAAATAATAATTAATAAAATAACCCAGCTAATAGCATTCGCGTATGCCCAGTCTAGCAGTTAAGAAGTAAGCGTATTCGTAATTGGTCGTTAAGGATAGCGATCACTGGATATGTTATCAGCTCAACTTAATCATAATATTTGTTTTACAGGTTTCCGCGCTGAGGGCGCTCACCTGCCCACTCCTCCTCCGATCCCTGAGGCCATCCTCCGTTCTCTCGAGTACATCGCCAGTGCTCCGCAACAACCCCAACCCTTCAGAGGTTAGGGCCACACCACACCACGACTAAGGCGCCCTCTATAAATAGATACTCAACTCTATAAATAGATACAGTAAAGTCTACTGTGTAACTTTAGAGTTACTTACTCTAACTTTATAATTGTTACTGTGATTTTTTTTTATTTGTAAGAAAATGAGATTATTGATTTAGTTTAAGTTTGTGAGGGAATAAACGACAATACTTCATATTTTCTTTTGTTTTTTTTTTTATCTCTACATCATTTTACATTTTGAGAACTATTTGTAAATTAAAAAATTTCGTTCATAGAGTATTTCGTATTTAAACGTGACAGTTATAAATTACATTATCAATTGTTGGTGTTTGCTGAAGAAATAACATTGAGTTGTATTTTGTAAGTTTTCGTAACAAATTGCAATAAGAAACCAGGCCACGTTCCCTAATAAAAATATAGATGGCGTTCTACGTATAACTCCAACAGGATATTTGTCCATTTGCTTGGGTACAATTATTCAAAAATAGAATGTAATGGAAGAGGCATATATAAAAATAATTGATATTTGGATCAGATTTGTATAGGCTACTGGACTGAAGCTTAAAAACCTCAGTGTTATAAAAGTACTAATAGTCAATAGAGCTTGTTGAATATACCATTAATCTACTAATCAACTTATTTACTTACTGAATATAAGTTTTAATTACTTACTAAATTTGCATAGGTATATTGATATCATAATAATTATTATACTCTGTACAAAGTGCAATAAGTTAATTTATAGTAAAATTAATTTAGCTGGGTTTGATCCTATGTTCATCGATCAAAGTTCTATCTTATAATTTGTAATTAATTTAGTAGTTATTGAGAGGATGGTATTGATGTTGTAACATACTTTACATGAGTACCCTGGAGATATACCTACCATAGATAGGTATTACATGTGGTTCTAGTAGAAGTTGACTGACAACAAATTACAAATCAAGAATGTATAACATTTTTAATGCATACATACACATAATATCACGCCTATTTCCCGTTAGGGTAGGCAGACACCGTGGAATTCCACTTACTACGCGCCTGACCGCCACACATCTTCGCGCTACTCCACTCTCATCAAAGACTTCGAATGCATGCTCGTTTAGAGTAGGTACTCTTGACCTTTCTTTAACCTTGTAAGGAGGAGATTTCCAGACACAGATTTGGATTTTAAAAGGACACTAGGTCTTAGGACTTTAAAAAATCCTGGATTTGATTGTTAATACACTACACACATAATAACTTTTTTACCGTGATTTATTGCAGATTTTCCTGAATAATATAATATTTAACTGCAATTTAAAATTGTTCAATAAAAAAATAATTGATGTATTACTGACCCAAACCAAAGTCGATACCCAAATCAATTTTGAATTTGTTTTTGCTACCTTTTTTACCAGTAGCTTATTACTAACCTTATGGACCGGCTAATATTAATATACCCGTTTCGAGCATTAGCTGTTACCTTATATATTTTCACCAACATTAGATTAGGACTTCAGGAGCAGCTTAATTACTTAAATAATTTTGGCAAACCCTACACAGATTGGTAAATCCAACGAAAATACTTTCTAAACTTTAAAGTCTACTGAACATTTTTCACTGTGGTATTATTAGCCTAACAAGCAACAAATTCTTTTATTAAGTTTCTGTTATAATTAGTAAAATTTATTGTTTGGAATAAAAAGCAATATACACCTTTTGACGATTGATTTTCCCGATTATTTATTGTATTGAAAAAATAAAGGCCCATACTAAGAATGAGGTTTAATTTTAATTAAGATTCGCCGGATATTTATTTCTAAAGTCAAAATAATTTCGGGGATGTATTTAATCTAAAAACTTTTTAAATATTAATCTCCAAACTGGTTAGTCGTCGTTCGTTGAACGTAGATTACACACCACAAGATATCAATAAAGGAACCGTAGCCATTAATGTTCGTTCTGATAACGTTTTGTATTATCAACTATCCTTCATGAACTCTACGGATCTTCCCAAGACGCCATCTATGTAAAATATGAGAAACTTTAACATGCGGTCCATAAGGTCATATTGAATCTTGACATTTGCCCAGCTAAGGTTACAAGATATTGCGAAGCTCATCTGCTTAATTGTAGAAATATTGAGGTTAGCCGCTAGATGGCTCGATACAGAAATCGAAAATAATTCTCGGCTTTTCGGCTCGAGAAAAATTATAGGGCCACAGTGTAGGTATGTTTGTTTGCTTAAGTATAATATGCGTTTTTGAATATTCTTATGCGCATAATTTATATACCTCCGCGGTCTTCACCTCCCATAATTATCTATTATCGACTATTTCCGATATGGGAATAAAAACATTGATACTATGAGGACCAGGCTTTTTCTAAGGTCAGGCTCAAAAATATTATCCACAATTTATAAAAGTATCAGGTTACTTAGCTCTATATGCAGCTTATGTACAAACTCCGGAATAAACATTATACGGGTAACTATCACCAGATGGCATTTACGAGATTACGAAAATCATACATAAATATAAATAATGTATTATATGTATATAAGCTTCATTTCTACATGATCAAATGAGGACCTTCAAGAAACTTTAAGGACCACATCGTATTTAAACATGGCCGACGCATTATAATTATTCGTCATTATCATGTACATCATACATTAATAACCTTCAGATATAACCATCATTAGCGTTCGTTTTTAACCGACTTACTATTTTATTAGACTGATTTTGAAATCGGAACTTTTTTAATTACTTTTTATGTATGAAATCTATATCGATATGTGGACTTTTCGTCATGTATATCTTGTGGATACTTGTTTTGCTTTTCATTGATAGAATGTATAGATAGTTTTTTTTTAATAGCACAAGAACTAAGACCAGATATAGCACAAACACTGCGTGACGAGGTTGTGTTACGAGTTTGAGGTCACTTACCTATAGACGGTACAAAACGTAAGTGTTCATATTTATTTTTAATAATTGTATGGATAATTTAATTGTAAACACTAAAAATAAATTCAAAAAATAATTACAAAGTAGTAGTATTAATATGTAATGTATATTGAATGGCATATTAATGTTACATATTGCTACGCCGCATACAAAATCAAAAGTAAATAAAATCTTGCTATCGTATATATATACAGGGTGTTAGTGACATCGTAACGAAAATTTTAAGGGATGAATCAGGCCATGATTCTGAGTTGATATCAAGTGGAATTTTCCGTCGTAAAAGTATGGAACTGAAAATAATAAAAAAACTCAAAACCTTATTTTTTGTGATTACAGTGTAGGGAGCGCTGGTAATTTTAATAAAACCCCACACAAACAATTGAATGAACTGTATTACTTAGGATATTAATTTAATTACAAGATCCAAACATTGAGACGCGTTGGCTTGCTCGCGCTAGAGATGTGACTGACCATAAATGGTAGACTATTAGGTACGTCCCATACATACAGGAAATTACATTTGATATCAACCTAGAATTCATTATGGTCTGACCCACCCCTCTCAGTATTCGTTACGGTGTCACTAACACCCATGAGTTAATATCAAATAATTTAAAAAAAAACTAAAAAAAACATTAATTTTGCGACGGAAAATTCTACTTAATATTTACTCAGCATCATGGTTGGTACCATCCCTGTCAGTATTTGTTACGATGTCACTAACACTCTGTATAATATGCTATATTAATAAAATATTGCTAGGGGCTGATTCCTGGCTCTTATCTATATGATAGACTATTTGTGAACCTACACATTTACATACACATCACACTAATTTTTTTGACGAGTCTTTTTACAGTTTTGCCACAGAGGACATTAACTTTTGGGCAGACAAATATAGAACACTAAGGGTACACACCCAGTTTAAATAATAAAATAAAACAACAGGCCCGAGGGTGTATCTGTTGGAGCCATGGGTCTACAGATAAAAAAAAAATATGCCCAAATTTTTCGGTGGCCAAATTAACAGATGTGGTATTCGCTATTGTTCTTGTTAAAATAATTTAAATTTACTCATTTAGTTTTGTGTAATATGTGGAAAATATCGTGAGGAAACCTACATTCCCGAGAAATGCATTTTCCGAGCTGTGTGACCTAATTTGTATTGGGCTGGTTTTCCCTTCGCGGGTTGGAAGGTCAGACAGGCAGTCACTTCTATAAAAAACCGGACCTGTCAAATCTTCAGGTTAGGTTAGCGGACCCTTGTGATAATGCTGATGATGATGATGAGGATAAGGAGATGATGATGAGTTTTGTGTAATAGGTATGTGTTTGTTTCGGTCGAATTGGATTTTACTGTAATGGCTGAATGTAATACTGTAAAAAAGAAAATAAATAAATACACATTTCTCTTATATTAATTTCAGATGTTACGTGCGCTGCTAATATTAGTAGCGATATCAAGCACCACTACAGCACCAGCATACGATCGCAGCAAAGACGCTCAAGATGAGATTATTGATTATGTTTACGAAAACACAGGACAGGGAGGCTACTTCTTCAGGTAACTTTCCTTTGGGGGTAGAACTGGGTAAAACACTGACCCCGGTGGAGCGCTACATCTCACAATGCCAGAATAACGAAAAATTGTGTAAAAACTTTGCTGATTTCAGCTGTTCTTCTGTCAATAACCTATATAACGGGTGTAAAATACCCGTAGTTCGGTCAACAAATGACTTAAAGTATGTTAAAAAGAATAGGTAGTACACTAAAGCTAGTATGTTAACTCCCTAAATACCCTGAACACATTCTTAGCATCCCTCTTAATCTCGAAAGGATAATCTTCGGTTTCCTCTCTTGCTACCTGATCTATACCTAAAGTTATTTTTTTTAATATTCTCATTTAACATTTAGCCTTGTGAAAAAAGCAGTTAAAGATATATGCATATATAAACATTGGAACCGAAGTATAAGAATTTTCCAATTTCAGATATGTAACTAAAAATGGCTTGATGAGAGAAGAAAATGGTTATCAAGTGAATGTAGGCGAGCCTGACCAACATATTGTAGTGAACGGGGAATATTCATACAGAGACCCTGAGGGCAATTTACACATCATCAGATACACTGCAGATGAGAATGGATATAAACCTGAATTTGAAGATGAAGTCCCTGCTACTGCTGTTGTAAGTAACACTTATACGTAACATAACATAAAGTAAGCAGTCTATATACGTCCCACTGCTGGGCACAGGCCTCTCCTTGGTCAAACGAAGGGATGAGGTGTTTTTACGGCTTATAGTCGGGACATCAGGTGATCAAGCCTGCAGTCCTTACCGAACAAAGGACAGTATCACAGTGATTTCGCCAATGTTCCCATCGGGAATCGAACTCGGACATCGGGAATTGAGCCTAACCGCTAGACCACGAAAACTGTCAGACCACGGAGGCTTTTACACTTATATCTACATGCAATTAATTAATGTCCGATGGTACACAATTCTTTATATAAATTTCGAGATACTTTACCAAAATACCTGTACTTTGACAAAATAATCTGATCCAATAGAAACATGCTGAGATTTTAATATTGTAAAATCAAATCTGCAATACACCATTAAAAAATAGAATATATATATACTGACCAAAACAAACCAAGACCAAGTGATTCCAATATATTTGAATATGGAGATTTGTATATTTGAATAATGTATTGTATTTCATAGAATCCAGTACTGAATGAAAATAAAATATCATGCTATCTGCGAGGAACTATAATTGGCTTTCTGTGTTTACCATAAGATGCTACTATGTTAATTATAGCTGTTGTTTATCCGATCATAAAATAAATAAATAAATAGATATCATAATTTTAAAATTTATATTTTCAGGAGGCTATATCTCTGCCAGGTCCATTAGTGGCAACGCTGTTAGGTGGATGATGAAAAGACGATCAAAATGGGAGTAAAATGGATGACTGGTTTAACAGTATTGTAATATTTGAACACAGTGATAATTTTGGTATTGTATTTGTACTAAATAAAAATCTTCTGTCAGAATTAACTGATATTGCTAAAGTTGCCACTAAATTGAAAATGTATTTTTTTTTTTTAATTAAAGTATGAGCTATTTTATTAAATGTATTTATATTACCAACAGATGTTTTGTTTTAGAAACTTTTAACTCATCCTTATCCTTAGAAAATATATTTTAAAAACTTGTTAAACCAAACAATAAAAAAGATATTCGTTTTGTGAAGACAGTTTTCATTCAAAAGTTCATCTTCTCAACTATGTATACGGGGTGTTAGTGACATCGTAAATGACATGAATTTTGCGACAAAAAAATCTACTTGATAATAATTCAGAATCATGGTCTGAATCATCCCCCTCTGTATTCGTTACTATGTCACTAACACCCTGTTGGTATACATGGTTTCTCTTTTATCAGTATTAGCGAGCGAAATCAAACATGACCAACTCAGTATTACGTATAATAAAGAGTAAAAGATCACAAAATTAATAATAATGTAAAAAACCTAACTTACACCCCCGTTGCTATGCGTCATATTATTATAATCTACAATACCTAGGCAACGGGGTTGCCAGATCTGACATCAACAATCAGAGTTAATTAATTATTTAGTTCCACAAATGGAATGTCAATATATTTATAGACGCTTTATTTTAAAACGATCGGATCTTGTAAAGAATATTAATTTTGTTACCTGCTCCGATGTTTGCGTTTTATTCGTGCAAAAAAGGCGTCCAGTTATAATATAAACAGTGGGCGCTGAGGTTGTGTGGCAAGTCTGACCGATTTAATTACTTGGAGGAAATTGTAAGTTTTGTAAATGCTCCGTACAAGAACAACAGAAGGCTCCAGACACGGTATGTTATTTATTGGCTTCGCGGAACCCGTACTTTTAAAAAAACTATTTCACACTTTTTCATTATATTCGACCAAATGGTGTCGGGTGCTTTACCAGGGAAGTAGCTAAATACAATGCACAGAAAATCAAGTGAAGAATTCGGGAACTAAACTGCCTCTTGAATCTTGGGGCGCGTAATAGATTCTCGCCTAGAGAGAAATTAGATTAAGTGTAGTAGGTACTGACTTAAAAATATAAGTTAAAATCACTCCCCCACGTTTTTGAATAATTTAGAATTACTTATATAATATTTTATTTATTTTAGATGTTATGTATCCTACTAATTTTAGTAGCGATATCCAGTTCTGCAACAACTCCAGTAAATCCAGCTGATGATATAGTTACTAAATTTGAAAACATAAATGATGGATCGGGGAACTATTATTTCAGGTAATATTGCTACAACTTTGTCAATCTTCATTAAGTATAACGATAAAAGTGGACTTCTATCGTGTGGATTGTGAGGTAGATTACCAACCCCATCACCAGCCGCAAAAGGCCCCTGACATGGCTCATGTAACGACTACTTACTTAATAATTATAAATCAATTAATTAACGAATTAATTCATTATTCCATCTACTACTGTCCCACTGCTGGGCACAGGCCTCCCCTCAATCAACCGGAGGGAGTATGGAGCATACTCCACCACGCTGCTCCACTGCGGGTTGGTGGAGCCATTTTTACGGCTAATAACCGGGACCAACGGCTGTTGTTTCATCATAATAAATTAAATTATTTCAAATGAAATCAAATACACTTTATTGCACGGAACTTATTTTTTACAATCAGACATAAGATATGAATAGAGTACAATTTACATTACTTATTATTTCAGATTTGAGACGATATACGGGTTGCGAAGGGAGGAGACTGGTGAGTTGGTGAATGCAGGACAGCCTGACCAACATATCGAGGTTCACGGGGAGTACTCCTACGAAGATCCCGAGGGCAAATTACATGTCATCAAATATACTGCGGATGAAAATGGTTACCGATTTGAATCCAAGGACAAACCCTCACGACCATACTTCGACCCAAGTCAAATTGTAAGTACCGTCGCCCCCTTACGTATATTATACCCATATAGAACTCAAATTAAGTACCGTACCATAATTTAGTATTTTTTATTTTACGAAAATCTTTATTTATTAAGTCATTCTCTAAAAAATCCATTTCTATTATAATATTGTACAGTGGTCGTGGTCTAGTCGTGGTCTTCGTGGTCAAGTGGTTAGAGCATTAGGCTCTGAAGGTCCGGATTCAATTCCCGATGGGGACATTGACGAAGTCACTTTGTGAGACTGTCCTTTGTTTGGTAAAAAAATTGCAGGCTTGAATCACCTGATTCCCGAAAAAGTAAGATGACTCTGGAATGCTTTGGAATCCAAAGCACGTTAAGCCGTTGGTCCTGGCTATTAGCGATAAAAACGCCTCCACCAACCCGCAGTGGAGCAGCGTGATGGAGTATGCTTCATACCTCCTCCGGTTGATTGAGGGGAGGCCTGAGCCATAAAAATTAAAAAAATATATATAAAGCCAATTACAACATACATAAACTCACGCCTATTTCCCACCGGGGTAAGCAGCGACTATTGAATTCTATTTTCTTTGATTCTGAACCACTTCTGTTGCTTCCTTCACATTCATAAACCGTTTCATGCACGCACGCCGGTTCAGATTAGATCGTACTGAACGTTTTCTAATTCAATTACAATTTTTCCAGACATTGGGTACATTTACTTCTGGTACTTTACCTGCACATTTGGTGGCAACCTTGCTGAGCGGATAATAGTACAACTTTTACTAAACTTTCATTACAAGGAGTGATCTTTTCTACTGACATTCATAATTAATAATTACGTTTATAAATCAAATTATACAACCATTAAAGAGTGAATAAATGTATCGCAGTTTTTATATACTTAGTGATATTATTATTGTCCTAGTTCACCTAAAGGGTTTAGTTTCTTTAGATCCGTTTTATAACACGTTTTATGACATCGTAACGAAAACTTTCAGGGATGATTCAGACCATGATTCTAGGTTGATATCAAGTGGAATTTGCCGTTGCAAAAATATGGAACTGAAAATAACTGAAAAAAAAAACTAAAATTTTCATGAATTTTCCGACAGAAAATTCCACTTGATATAAACTCAGAATCATGGTCTGAATCATCCTCTTCAGTGTTCGTACCGGTGTCACTAATAGTCATACGTACGTGTGTGGCTACCTGTATGTAATTGTACGGGGTGTAAGTGACATCGTAACAAATACCGAGGGGAATGATTCATCTCATTATTCTAAGTTAATATCATGTGGAATTTTCCATTGCAAAAATATAAATTAAAAATAATTTAAAAAATATACGCAAGTAAACGGAATACTCTTCATGATATTAACTTAGAATCATGAGCTGAATCATCCCTTTCAGTATTCGTTACGATGTCACTATGACATACAATACAATACTATTATAATAATAATACTACTATAATACTATTAGATAAGTACACAAACATTAAAATATTGAATATTGAATAATTACAATGTCAGAAATTCCTTTTTATTATACCAAACCTTTTTTTTCAGTCTGGTATTTATTTGCTGGTACTCTTTACAGTTCTGGTACTTTTTATGGGCAGCAGATAATCTTCAGATGACTAATAAGTACCTAATTCTACCCTACTTTATTTATTTTATTTTATTTATTTTATTTATTTATTTTTTACTTAAACAATATCTTTACAGGTATACCCAATGCGATATCGATACATAAATGCGATTAAATATTTTATAAAACAAAGTATGAACACACACACAACATAACATCTAGTACCCACTGAAATAATTTAGAGACCGTTCTGTGAATAATGTAAGTATAACTTACATAAAATATACTGAAATGTAACAAGGACTTATTATTAGGTACACTCTTTTTTTCCTGTACTCGAAGGTATATAGGGCCTATTTGCCTGTCTTATTTTTTTTGTTTCTGTACTATATACTCAATAAACTATAAAAAAATATATTACATTATGACGGGTTTAGGCGCCGTGGTAGACCTCGAAAGAGATGGCGTGTCGATTTGGACGCTTGCCGGAGGGACTGGCCTGAGTACGCACAGGAACGCAAAAAATGGAAAGAGGAAGGGGAGGCTTTTGCCCAGCAGTGGGGTCTTGTAGGCTTGATTATATTAGATTAGATTATACTTAGTAGTAGAACTGGTAGAGGAGTTACAGTGATTGTTATAAAGAAAATGTTACAAGTATATTAACTTTCTACAAATCGAATGTACTTAAGTGCTAAGTGAATTTACTACGATAATCGAAGCCCACGTAGACAAAGGCGCAAAGCTAGTTGTTTTATTTTATAATTGACCTCTTTGCTGGTTGATTACGTTATTACACGTTGAACCGCGAACAAACCATAAAATGACCTTATGATGTCTGTGACTCTAGTAGTGCGCATGTGTCAGTACATTCCGTAAAATTAAAATAAGAAACATGCAGGCAAGTACCAATACACTACTCTACTCGTAATTAAATTAAATCAATTTTTTTACAGGAAAAAATAAATTCGAGTAAAGATAGGTAGTGCCCTGCTCTTGCGCTTCGTTTTGCTCGTCTTGGTTGGGGCACTCCTATGCCCCCAGATAATAACCTCTCACAAATAGGATAAAACCCACAAAGACAGAAAGCTCGGTGTGAAAGGAGTACTCAGTTGCGAGCTTGTTTTTTTTTAATTGAGAGAAGCGCTTTTGACAACAATCTCACCTGATAGTAAGTGACAATGTAGTCGAGAATGGGACATGTTTATCTAGAAAATGGCTATTCGTTTAGTTTGTAATTTATAGGTAAACAATTTCATCAAGCTAAGGTCTTTGCCTGTCAGTGGGATTAAGTAGCCATGTATTTGTAATGTTTATTTCTGTTATTTGTACGTACTTACATCATTTTACGCTAATTTTATTTTATTTATATACTTACTTACTCAATGTTGCAGGTAAAATATTTTGCATTTATATTCAGCGCGTTAGTGAATATTCCACCATCTTCAACTCAACAAGCTGTGGATAATATTATAACATATTTGTATGAAAACAGCGGGACTGGTGAATACAAATTCCAGTAAGTAAGTAGTTTATGGAATGCATTTATTAAGGATATCTAAGTCAGCCAAAAAAATATACTTACTTATTCTAAATTGGCTTAAAATATTTTTTTCTAAATATATTAACTAAGTTGGGAACATAAGGCTATCTTACTACGATGCTTTAGTGGCGCCACCAAGGTTGCGCCACTGCTATCAATTTATTGCCGGCACCCAAATCGCGAATAATTTACCATCGGTAAATTCAGCCTGAAAAATGTGTAGTAATAACAAAACTTCCGTCGTAACTTTGCTTGTAATTGGCCTTTATTTACTACTAAGTATAACATTGTGGGAATTAAACTGTAAGCTCCCCAAACAAAAATAAAATAAAATTAATGATGACAATTTATATTTTTTTTATGAAATAGATTCCTCAACGCTAATTCCAGTAAATATTCTTAAACTTACTGAAACTATAGGTTGTTTTAGTTATTTTACTTTTAAATTTTACGTTGCGTGCATAAGTATTTACATTTGACTAAACGCCTATATTGTTATTCTATACAGATTTATGACATCAGACGGTACTACTAGAGAAGAAAGCGGTAAATTTGAAGCCGAAGGGAATTATGTTATCAGAGGATTTTATTCATACATCGATCCTTCGAGAAATGAGCAATACGTTTCGTATTACGCAGACAAAACGGGATACCACCCTACTTTTATTAAAAATCCTGTAAGTATCCTTATAATGTTTAATTAAAATAAGTAGTGTGTTAAAGCTATTTATGAACAAAGTACTGAATGCTCTATCGAACTCATGTCATTATTTTTTTATTTTTTGGTTATATAAAATTGTCCGTGTCTTTAGCTTTATCCGCCGCACACTAACTAATACTAATTCACCTAGAGGGGTAGTGTTTTGTTTAGTTCGGGGGGGTTAAAAGGGCCTCATCGAAGCAATTCAAATTCAACTTTATGCTTGTATGGCAACCGGTCGAAAGCAATTCATCTAAGAACGCAATATTGTAATTTGACATTTGCGCATATAAAAGTAAGTGCGCAATGACAAAAAATGTCAAATAGCAATATTGCTTTCTTAGATGAATTGCAACAATGTGGACGTTTTAGACACCTCGTTTATAATTAATATTTTAATGAAATCTTATTTATGAAATTAGTTTTATAAAACTAGTTTTGTTATACCCTTTTATAAACTAGCATTTGCATTTTCAGAAAATTAACAATTATTTTAGAACCCTCAAATACCTAACTACAAATTTTATTACTTAATTTTATTGTTTACTTTCAGGCATTCCCTGTAAGCACGGTGCAAGGATTACCTCCTGCAATAGTAGCTTCACTTGTTGGTTAAAATAAAACAAATAAGTAGGTAGCTTTAAAAGGACAGCTGCCTAAATTCTTTCAAGTTGAAAACTGTGTATTATATATTCTTCTTTTTATAATTGCGTAAATAATATTATTTTGAAATATTTTCACTACGTTATAATAATATTCTCATTAATATTATTCCTTATACCAAAACCTGTCCTATTTTCCTCACCTGACTATTATTGCTTTTTTTACAAATCCTTATTTTTCCCTTTCACACAGTAAAAATTCAGAATACCGTGGAATTATTTAATACATGTGTAGTTAACTATTGTCGGTTGACTTTTCACTTCAAACCTGTAGGGCTAACATGCGCAACAAAAAAAAATAATATGTCGTTTTGTCGATTGGGCCTAATATGTGAACCAAAATAAGCCATGTCGTTCTGTCAAAATACGAACAAAAAACGTGACACACATGTTAGGGGAAAAAAAACAAACTTATCGTTTTCGACAAAATTTATTGAATTGATCGATAATTTTATCACGTTGCCGTTGAACCAACTTACTTACTAGGCTGAATTTGCATCTTAAATCAAATACATCAACGTTTTTAAAACTTATTTTACCTTGGTTCTCAAAATGCAGGCATAAACAATATTGCATAACTTATCTTTGCCTTTATATTTAGAAACTTAATATGACACATCTGAACATCAGTGACCTAAGACTTGTTTGTAACTCCGAGAGAGCGCTAGTGTCTAGATTAAGAGAAAAAAAAAATAGAAACAAAATTTTATTAAGTAAGCAACATGCAGGTGAGTACCTACAGCAAAACAGAATTATATTTTGTTTAACCTTCTACTGTAAATTGTAAAACATTATCAGCTTATCACAGAATTTCTATTCTGTACAAAAAACCCATTTTCTTCTTGAACACGTTTTATAAATCATTATGTTTTTTGTACTACATCCTTTGATAATGCCTAAATTGATCGTTTATAAAGTCAAAATGAATAAAATTTTAACACGAAATAGTAATGTAAAAATGTTTACTTACCGGTAAAAGAATTAGGTAAATACTTTTACAGCAACAAAATACATTTTATAGCATTTTGGGTTAAAAAATATATAATTCTGACATATTTTTTGCATATTCAATTACTTATGGATAAAAAGTTTAATTATTTTACTGCAGTTATTTATGATTTTATGGCGTCATACAAAATACTTAAACACAACTGCATTAGCTTTGACATTTAATAAATATTTCATTTGATCCTATTAGTCTATACAATAGATTATACAAAACCGTGTTCAGTGCTCTATTTATTTACTTTTATCATATTATTCCGTTATTTGCATTACAGGTAAAATGTGCTGTATTTATCTGCATTGGATTATTGAATATTTTACCAAGTTCAACCCAACAATACACCGTTGATCCAACCACGTTTTTGTATGATAATCAAGGGAATGGCGAATATAGATTTATGTGAGTATTTTTATTGTTGTTGACATAATATTTTTTTAATCAATATTAACTTAAACTGCTCATTATTGCAATTATTATGGTGGGTCTTGGAGCAACTCATATAAAAACAAAATTTAAAATTCAATATAACATTTTAGATGAAATGGGCAGAATAAATAAATATATTTATCAGCAATATGGTCGATTACGTTCATCATATTACAACTATTCAATTATTATAATATATTATAATTACCTTAGTATGTCGTTTCCGTATCTCAAGCCTATGGAGTCCCGGACTTTTGGAAGGCGTGCGTGGGGCCGAAGCCGACACGTAGAGGCCCCTTAAGACCATTTAATCTAAATGTTGTGTGACACCAACCGGCGATTATCCATGTATGCACTATGGAAGTGCACCCAAAGCCAATCCCCAGTTCGTGTAAGACTATTGCAGATTATGGGTATAATGGAACTGGGCTATTGGGTTGGGGGTTAGTGAACCGGATACTGGGGCTATGGAGACTATGGCGTCTGCTCTAATTATAATTGTAATTTTCAGAATGAGGACGGCGGATGGCACTGAGAGAGAAGAAAGTGGTAACTTTGAAGGTGAAGGAAACTACATTGTAAAAGGATATTACTCATACTATGACCCTGCGGGGCAGAAGCAATATGTATCATACTATGCAGACAATACTGGATACCATCCTACTTTAATGAAGAAGCCTGTAAGTTTTCATGTTTTTTTTTTTAAATTACTGTATTTATGGGCTCTGTGGTTCAGTGGTTGAGCGGTGGGCTGACGATCCAGAGGTCCATGGTCCGAATCCCGGTGGGAAGTTCACAAAAAAGACTTTGTGATAGCAGGACATTGTAGACTGATCACTCAATTGTCTGAAAAACAGATGATCCGTGATTTTAATGGTGGCTATTTTCATCACTTTCACAGTCGTTTGCAACTTGGCTAACGGCTTCCAAGATCAGGGATGGTGGTTAATAGTATTATAATGCAGTGAATTATAAAAATCAATTCTATTTAATTTTATAATTATATATACATATTTTTAAAAGTAATATATTTTGAATTAATTGTTTCGTCCTTTCAGTTACCTGGTGATGTTCCCTATTCCAGCCCACTTCCTCAAGCACTAGCGGCCACGCTTATTGGTTGAATACACTCAAGCACACCTCAAACTAATTATGTTAATGCTTATAATACAAAATATGACTAAATTTTTCTTTTATTTGCTCATTATTTAACAATGTTTCTCAGTCAGTCAGATAATGGGTATTTAAGTCAGAGGCTTAGCTTTATAAATGTTAAATAATTTATAGAGGCAATGAGTGAATGTGACTGCTACTTTATATTGTATAATAGTGGACTAAAAAATGGACACAAGTTGTGTTGCTCGGGGGTTTGGGAAAATAATTGCCTACAAAACTGATTAAGATATAAACTACGAGTATATACCGGTAGTTAAGCATAATTTAATTTTATTGGTTGTATGTGTCGTGTTCCAGTATTTAACTAGAAAATAAAATTAATATTTTGATATCATTTTAACGATAAAGTTTATAGCAAAAAACAGAAAATGACAAACAATAATTTGTGTGGACTTTAGTTATTTTCTCGAATGCCCAGAAAAAGAGTCGATTTTTTGTTCAACAGTGTGTTTAACCAGTCATCATCACTAATTTAAGAGCCACCCTCTTGTCGGTGTAACATTCTCCGTGTTATTTTAGGGAAAAATATAGCAGTGGTTTCCCTCTTGCCTTCCGCCCCGCAGTACTGAGTCTGTCGCGAGTGGGATGGCCCCCAGAGTAGTCTATTTTCGTGTTATCTAGTATGCGTACTAGGACAGGAGTCCTAGTACGACTTTGAAATAGACAGCAGCAGGGAGGACAGGAGTCCTCCATCTCTGAATAGTACTGACAGTTACTGCTGTCTGTCAGGTTCCAGGCTCCCATCTCCGCCTCTGCAACCGTTTAACCAGTAGTGATAGTAAATACAGCAGGACGTCATTAATTTAGCTTGATGCATACAAAGCCAGGAGAGTACTACAAACAGCCGGATCGTGTTATCTAGTATGCGTTTAAATTCAATATCCTACGCTCATTAGTTAATCATATCACAATTTAATATGTGTATATGTTTATGTATACAACTTGTTAGATCTTAGTCATAATGATGGCTGAAACTTCCCATTAAGCAATCCAAATATATTGTGGTGGAAATATCTCGCAACTTCATTAGGGGTACAGTTTGAGATGAGTCATTGGATACTAAGTCCACTTTGCAATTTCTTACCCAAGTTCTCCCTAATAAGTTTTGAATGTGTGTTAGTGTGTCCACATAAGGATCCGTAGACATTGCTTCACAAGTTACGTTTGTTAAGCAGCTTATACTTCTGTAACTTAAAACTGTTAGAAGTATGAAGAATTACTTATGTGCATGTGCATCTGTCACATTGGTCTAATATATTATAATTGGGATATAGTGGGGAGTTTTTGTATGTATGTAAAGGTAATAAAGCGGTTTGTTGTATAATTAAACTGGAGTAATCATGAGCGATAAAAAAACGATAAATAAATGTCTATTAGGTGTACATAGCAACATTGATGTCGTAAACGTCCAACTGTCCACCTACAACAAAGTGTGACGTTTTATAAGTGTCAATGACACAGGGGAGTCCTTGGCGACGCATTATTTGCGAAGGAATGAGGTCTAGACATGGCATTCTTGAGGAACAGGATATAAGGAGTGGGCAGTGGACCCGCCTCACAGTCCACTTGCCTTCACAACGTGGATACAAGGACAGATATAATGGTGAGTCCCACAACCAGTTTTTAAAACGCTTTTAATATAAAAAACAACATTAATAAAAACTTAGATAGTTTTTTCATATCCATAAGTTATGTTATATATAGCTATACTTATAATTAATCATGTAATCATTTGTCTTTATTAATCATATTTAAAGTTTAAGAAGAAAGAGCTTCCAATCTCAAATTGATTACTCTCTACTATGGATGACATACTATGGCATCCGATAATGTCTGCCATATTCCATTAGGGTTCATCACTTTAGCGTAATCAGTCGACCGGCACACATAGCTCTGCCTTAGCCTTTACATTCAGTTACTCAGAAGGATACACCATAACTCACATTTATAATCATAATACGTGTTTATAAAAGGTTCAAAGGTTACTTTAAGGTCACACACAATGATAATTTATGAATTTTTAAACGCTTAATGTCAGTGTCAAACTAGAATAGCAAAGCTCATCAAGTATCAACTTGATCGAAGTGGGTACACAATTATGAATCAACTATAATACAATCAAAATAATGTATGAGAACCCGGAATTGGAAGTAGGAAGTCATAACCAAACAAGAGAACTTTACATTAAAAACGCAAGTTGAATAGAAGTTAGACGGAACCAGCCATCGTTGTAATAACGTCACGATAAGATAAAAAGATTTCAAAATACTG
Source organism: Pectinophora gossypiella (assembly GCF_024362695.1). NCBI lineage: Eukaryota > Metazoa > Arthropoda > Insecta > Lepidoptera > Gelechiidae > Pectinophora > Pectinophora gossypiella. The sequence continues at coordinate 8,618,367 of NC_065408.1, read as the reverse complement.
AAATGCTTAAAAGGTTTGGTTTGTCTCCGCCTACGCGAGACATAATATGGCTTAAACTAAGTCCCTAGCAGTGGTTACTAAACAGGTTTTTTGTTTAATAAATTTCACATTATATCGTCAGTTCGGATGACACGGTGGCCTTGACATATGATGCGTTGCGCAGGTAAGAGGTGCCTATCTTCTGTTGGTAGCCGTGGTTGGGATGAGTGTGCCGGCAGCCATCGGCCTTCAAACACAAATTAACAAATTAGTATACAACAACAATGGACTCGGCACCTACAGTTTTGAGTAAGTTAACAGACAACATTATTTTTATGTAGGTATGTCCAGCTTAATTTAAATAAATAATTTGAAAATGAGCTGAATATGTAAATCGATGATATCAACATGTCATAAGATTTTTAAATTGTATATCCTTTTATTTAAATTTTGTATAATATCCGATTTGTTTTTATAATATTGTAGTAAGTAAATATTAGCATAGGCACGTTAAGCCGTTGGTCCCGGTTACTACTTACTGGTGTAAGTTAGTAGTCGTTACATGAGCCATATCAGGGGCCTTTGGCGGCTCAATAGTAACCCTGACACCAGGGTTGATGGGTTTGGTAATCTACCTCACAATCCACACGATAGAAGAACAAGCATAGATAATACTTGTGCAGGAAAATGTAATCGACATTGTGATATTCAGAGAAAGCTAATTAAGGCGCCTGCATAAAAAAAAAAAGTCTTTTGTATATTATTTGTTTTAAGGTTCGAAACATCAGACGGGACGTACAGACGAGAAAATGGTGGTATGGTCCCCAAACCTGAAGGAGACGGTTTGGTCGTTCGTGGAGAATACGGGTATATAGATCCTCAGGGCCGCCACTACACTGTAAGATACATTGCCGACGCCAACGGGTTCCAACCATTAAACGACATTGAGGACACTAGGTTCAATGATAGAAACATTGTTTAATGAGTATATATATTTTTTAAATTTAATTTTTGGTTTTATTTGTCCGAATTGTTCCTATTTATTAAATATTTCAGTTTCAAATCAAAGCAATCAATGATATGCACAATAATATTCGGTATTGGACACGATAAAATCAGAAAAATAAATAATATATTTGAAAATAAAATAACGGAATTTTATGGTTAACCAAGTATTTTATCATAAAATATTCTGCAGTTTCTTTTTATAGCTGCATTTCCCAATAGGGCAAGTTGGTTTCTGGTTGGAATTTGCATTGCAGGTGTTTCTGAAATATCACTCATAATGTGCAAAATTACAGGCTGTCTATCAGCATACGTCGTAAGTGCTATTAGTTGTATGTTCGACACAAATGTCTAAGCTTTTAACGAGATTAATTCTTCATCTCCGCATATTATAGGTGCTCGGCTTAATCGGGTTCAGTGTTGCGGCAATTTATACCTAGTGAGTGTCGAAATTTATCGTGCATTAATCTGCATAAAGTTACATAGGGAGGGCATAGTTCAATCTGTTTCGATTTCAGTGAAGATGTAGAGTTGAGGAGGATTTTCCCAAATGAATTTCCTCAAGACACTATCAGAAAAAGCGGCTCGTTAGATCCAGAAGTAAGAAATTATTGATATAATTATTGTTTCATTTATTCCAAATATTACTAACTTTGTTATTTTTCCCAGCATTTGGGACGTTACACGGAATTGAAACATTATTTTAAGTATCCGAAGACAAGACTAAACAGTCATTTCGAGGAGCTCGTGTGCTACGAGGAAGGTGGAAAAAAGGTAACATTATGATTTATGCAAATACAAGATTACAGAGATTAGAGATGCTCTATCACGCTCGCTTACAAGTTGTTACAAAATGATCCTCTGATATTTATCGAAAAACGATATACGTATGCCATGATGATCATGTACTTCACGTTTTTGTACTGTATTACTTAAAATTACATCAGACATACCGCATCAAAATAATTTAATATTCAATCTATTAGTTGATAATGTAAATTAAAAAAGTAGTGTTCAAACTATATAGTGCAATGCCAATCTAACAATAGTATTAAATAATTTTAAATTTTCAAAGTGACACGCATTTTCCATCAAGCTTATTGACGTTTATTTCTAAGAAAAATGGTAACGAAAGCACATACTAGAAGATTATTACGACCAACTTGCAAAAGTCATGTATTATATTCGCAGGTGTGTAAACCTAAGTTCACTCGAGATTTTGACAGCCTTATAGAAAGTGAACGAACCAAAAGAAAATTATTCTTAGCAGATGAAGACGTTAGACAAGAAAAGAACTTAGGTAAAATGACGGGCTCAAGAAGAAAAAAACATTCAAAGAAACTTAATCGTCCTCATAAAATCAAAAAACACAAAAGGGGAAGGAAAAACCATGTAACTAAACATAAATGTTCTTTAGAAGATTTAAGTTTACATGCAAGTGAACATCAAAGTATAGAAAATCTGAACAAAGGAATGCGCCAAAAGAGAGAAACAAATAAGAATTCGTCTGAATCTGTATCCATGACTAGTGACGAATATTACTCTGACGAGAATTCTAACAACATAGAATTATTAAATTCAAACGAAATACCAAGGGTAGTAGAAAATAGTTCAACTACTATAAAAGACGGTACGGGGCGAAACCAAAAAGAGGACGGAGAGAGTTTAGACTTAAGCATAGAAAAACTTTCCACACGCAAATTAGTCTTTAAACCGATCAAGATATCGGAAGAGGATGACGACTTAGCGTACAATGTGATAAATCAAAACGGTCGAAGAAATAAGGGACATAAAAAAGTAAGAGTAATCATATTTAGAAAACAATTGAAGGATATCATGAGAGGTACATCCTTAACGAATGCTGCGACTTCAAGTATTGTATCCAACAACACATCGAGCCGATTTCATCATTGATTTAGTAACACCTACTTATGTTAAAAAATGTTTAAAATATGTTACATACTATTCTACGTTCCTTTCTCAAATAATTGTTTTTTTAATGTATTCCTTCCGCATCTTGCAGGAAATCAAAAAATATCGTATTGTCAGGAAAAAAAAGCAGGGAGCTAAACTGTCGTCGGATTTTCATATAAATAATAATATGATCGAGACATAATATTTGTAATAACATCTACTTACTACAAGTCACTACTTTTAAATTAATAAAATAGTGGGTAATTTATATTGTAGTATAATTGTCCTCCTCAAAATACTACCTCCATTCATGATAGGAATGATTACCTTGTTTCTACCGTCTTTAAGGAACACAGGCTCAAGTTTATACATAACATAACATACATAAACAATTAAATAGCCTATATGTATACGTCCTACTGCTGGGCACAGGCCTCCCTTCAATCAACCGGAGGGGGTAACGATGAATGTGCAAGTTTATAATGTATAAAAAATAAATTACCTATAATAATATGCCGACTATCGCCCTTATATTCGAGAACTCCATAGGTATTTGAAATCAGTAATGCCTAGGTAACCCACCAAAATACTTTAAAGAAAATTTTTACTAATAAATATACAAACATACATAAACTCACGCCTATATCGCACTATGTTCTTATTTTTTTAGTTTGTCTTGTTTACGCAGCCATTATGGAATTCCATAGTCTCTGCTTACCCCGGTGGGAAATAGAAATGAAGATGATCGTAAAATAAGAAGTACACTTAATTAATGCTGTGATTTAGATACTGTACACAATGGAAGCACATTACCTTAATAAATAAGACCCTAAAATAATATAAATAAAAATATTAGTAACTTTAAAAACTAAAACCGACTATGGAAAAATCACGCTCTAAAAAGTATGAAACCAAAAGTAAAAAAGTATGAAATGTGGCGTCCAATATGGAAATAAATGTTTTCTTTCTTTCTTTTTTTTCTTAAACAAGAATTTATTTCTCTGAAATTCTTCCGAATAGTGATGGTTACGAGATAGCCGAGAAATATGTCACTCAAACCATACTACGTTAATCAAACACATAACCTTCCTTTTTGCTTCGTCGCAGTCGGGTAAAAAGGGTACGATTACGTGATCGCTATACGGTCACTCATGTTGTCGTTTATATGAACTTGACCGGATTTTTCTGGTTGATCAGCTTTGAGATACCAGTTAGCAGTACTTAATTTATAATTGGTAAAGATTTATAAATCATCATTAAGCTTCCGATAGGTAAATATTACTACACTGTAGTTAAAAGAATATCATAGGTAGGTACTTAATAATTAAAAAAGGTATTTATATTGCCAATAAATATAAATATTTCTATATACATACATGTAGGGAAGTAAAAATACTATGGAAGGATAATAAATGGGACTTTGATTGTTTATGGTATGAATGGAGGATGGTTAATGAATGGGACGTAAGGCAGTTTTAAAAAATAAGAAAGGCGGGTCTATGGTGGGATGGCTGTCAAGGTTAGAGGATAAAGGATAAAGTTTTTGTTTTTTTTGGTTAAAATTAATTAAAATAGAAGGAGTAAAGATATTTAAAATATCCCGTTTTATTTCTATATCCCACATACATACCCATAGGTAACCCTACAGGTACGTCCCACTACTGGGCACATGTATCCCCTCAATCAATCAGATACAATAATAATATAACAAAATAGCATCATGCCTGCATCCCAGAATGAGTAACCGAAGGTTTATAGTACATCAATTCCTCGACAGATATGTTTAAGTCAAGTAAGTAAGTAATAGGGCGAGTCCATTGCATTTAACTGGGCACAAATCCTGGAAACAACATGATATTAATTATTTATGGTCCAAACATGGATTCAAACCCGTAACTCTACGATATAAGTCACGCGTTCTTCGAACAGGGCCTTCATGGATTCATCTACCAATATAGGTAATATTTAAATAATTATAAATTCTTAAGAAGAATTGTAGCGTTGACAGCGGATCTCCAAACGGCGACCCACGCTACGGCGAGTCTCTTTACGGCGAGTGGCCTTATTTTCCCTCTACGTCGAGCGAGTTTTGATGTTATAGTACAGTTATGGTAAAGAATAACGTTAACTTTTTTAACAGATTTGTAAAATAGACTTGGATCGTTACTCGCCCGAGGAGGACAGTTACTACTATTCCGCGCAGCTGGAGAGCCACGTGGACCGTCGCCGAGTCTTCTGCTTCATGCTGCTCTGCTTTACAGAAGATGAGCTGGATAGAGTCGTCTCATCATTCTAAACACTAATACATGTCATCTTATCAGAGTAATTGTTTTATTTACTATTATATAGAACATATCTGTATTCAGATGCCAATTAAAAACTTGAAGAAGTTTTCTGTCAATTTGTGTCTGTAAAAATAACAATACAATACACACTATTTTACAGCAAAAATATTACATTTTCTTAGAACACAAACACGGTTAAGCGTAGTCACTCCATCCATGGGTGTACCTCTGACTAGCACAATTGGGATAATCGTGAGGTAATGTTATGAAAAAATACAACAAAACAGTGAGTATACATTGTTGTAGTAAGTACATTACAAATTAAAATAGTGAGCAGGTGCGAAAATAATACAGGAATGAACGTGGCTTTAAGTATTTGACAACCAAGTAAAATTGAACCCAATTATCATACAATTCAACTGAACTTTGCTTGGCTGTCAAATACTTAAACCCACGTTCATCCCGGGTTTATTTTTTATTTGTAACGTGGATAATATATAAAATGACGAAGATACACAATATTTTTGTAACGTTTTTATGAGTGTGTTTTTTAACTGATGTTATCATCTAGTACATCTCTTTTCGTTACTTATTATTAGTCAAGTTATCAAGTTTTTGCTTTTTATAAAAAGCTGTTATACCAGTCGCGGTACAGTAGTATCACTGGTTTTGTAACCTATTCTTCTTATGGAAAAGGAATGATTGAGAGCTAAATGCTTTAGGTTACGCTGATTGCATTTTGTTGCCGACTATGGATGATGACGCTTTAATTGAATAACATAATTAATGAACATACAATCTATTTATGGTGTGGAATGAAATAAAAACAGAATGAAACGTCGTGTATATAGTCTTAAGCATAATGAAGTCAACCTATATGAAATGAAGCATCACATAGTATGATAAGTAAATAGCCAACTGTCGAAGGCTTCTCCTGCAAAGTGTGTGGTAGAATTCTCTTGCACAGCCATGAAAATAAGAGCATGACCCTGCGACTATTATAGTCGTGAATCGTCTAAAACAGACGTGTGAGGCCTATGATGACAGTAGATGAAGTAAATAACAGATTTTCATCCCTGCTCTTAAGACATATATGTATTTCCCTAGCGATATCCCGTGATCGCGGGGTCCGAATACCTAACTTGAATATTTGACAGGTTGTTTTTACAGAAGCGACCGTTCTGACTTTCCAACCTGCCTTATCAACGTATTTTATATATAACGCGATATCTAACGAGTGAGAGTTATGTGTATTTTTTACTTATAAGTACTATAACATAACATAACAAATACTTTATTGCACAAACAGGAAAAAAACAAAATTAAAAACAAAAGAGAAATAGAATGTGAATGAATAATATACTATCTAACATAGATCAAAATTACAAAACATGAATTATTTATTGACTGATATAAAATAAAAATGAACATAGTTTACTTTTAACTATTTCCTACTTCCTAAATCATAAAAGCTTATTGCTCTTAACTTTAAAATGCACAATCAAAGTAAACTAAAATTAGTTATGGATAATAAAACAAATCAGTAAGCTGTAACATCGTAAAAGCGGTCACCACGAGCATAAATTGTTATTGCTACACTCAAAGTTGACACAGTTACAATACTGTTCAATCATATACCCATCGTTTGAAGCGTTATGTAGTGTATTCAATATTTATCGATCACGCCTAGACAATACCCAATACAATGACTACAATAGGTATTACATAAGTGGTCAAGTTTGTAGTTTCACCCGGACGCATTTGGAATATCTGAATGTCTACGATCTGATAGCATTGGATGAAGTTGTAATGACGTTCCCATAGTCTAAAAAAATAGCTCAGCTCAGGGGTTCTCAAAGTGTGCGCCCGAACAATGAAAGTTGAGCAGTGAACATCTATTTATCTACTCTTCTCTAAACTAAAGTATTCGTGCGTATACAAGTATATTTTTTTATTTTGGGTCTACTTTGTGTCTAGTATCTTATGTGGACTAGCTAAGTCCACTAAGGTACCGAGACAAATACTAAACCAATCGCTTACATCACGAGTTAGTACTTCTTAGGACTAAGTATTATCTTCAAACTAAATGTGGCTCTGTAGTGACAGTGACTGCGGGTGTGAGTTTGTTTATGTATGTGTGTGTACCGGGAACTGAAAATCTTTGCGAACCCCTGATTAGCTTAACGGAGCCACCTACAAATAACATCGTGAAGAAACTGCCAGAGGAAAATGACATAGACAAGCTGTAACCAGCAGATAAACATTCAAATTTCATGTTTACGGCCTTCTTATTACATTTTATTTGCTACACTAACAGAATGGCTATTGGTAATACCTACTTATTAAGCTTAATAAATCTTAAACAGCCTCCGTGGTCTAGTGGTTAGAGCGTTAGGCTCACGATCTGGAGGTCCAGGTTCGATTCCCGATGGGGACATTGTCGAAATCACTTTGTGAGACTTTCCTTTGTTTGGTAAGGACTTTTCAGACTTGAATCACCTGATTGTCCGAAAAAGTAAAATGATTCCGTGCTTCGGAAGGCACGTTAAGCCGTTGGTCCCGGCTATTAGCCGGAAAAACACCTCCACCAACCCGCAGTGGAGCAGCGTGGTGGAGTATGCTCCATACCCCTCGGGTTGATTGAGGGGAGGTCTGTGCCCAGCAGTGGGACATATATAGGCAGTTTATATATGTTAGTATGTACATTTGACTATTTCATTCGAAATTATTATCATATATATAATACATAACCGGTACAACCAACACATAAGTAATGATAAGACAAGTAAATAATAAATGTACAATAACAATTTAACATAGCATAACGCCTAATCCCTGAAGGGGTAAGCAGCTGTATAGTATCTACACCCACTCCTCGCCAGCCGTATATGTACGTATTTAAATGTGTTTATAACAATATTCGCAGAAAAGTTACATTATCATTGTAATAAGCTGAGCAAGGCTTGCTCGTTAGAAAATCCTTCAAAGCCAGCAATAAAAATAAATAATGACTTAAGTTACTTAAAAAACTGAACATTCATGAGTTTATCATGTTTAATGCGACATGTTACTTTAGATAACATAAGCAACATGTTATATTCAAAGTTTTCTTATTGTCCGGTCACTTGGCATTTGCCATCTAAGTACAAAACTTGTAGTAATTGACACCTGTCAAAGGCTTATAAGAAAACGATGAAAACCATAAGTAAGTTGCATTGTAATGATGTAACAGTGGGTGTCTGACCGCTTGTGACCGCTACGTTATGTCAAACAACCTTGTCCTACTTTTGTAATTTATTTATTTAGTAGTGTTTAGGTGCCTGAACTTCGGCCTCAATAACCTGGGCAGAAATATTATTGGAATACCAAATTACGTTGGTGTCAACAGCTTGTTACGATGTTTATTTGAACTCTTTACAATTAATTACTTACTTAATGTTGAAATCAAAGCAAAATAAGATGACTCTACAAAGGTAAGATTAATAGGAAATAATTATACGAATATGTAAACTCCGGGTAACACCGCTCAGTGCTCCATATTAGTTTGGTTGTCACTAGAACGACTGAATCCTGCGACTTTTTTGAAACAGCGCAGTGTAATGATTGTCTATATTAGGCCAGCCTACATTATAGAGTGACCTAAAAATGTGGCAGTAAGGAAAGCCCGAGAGGCAAGGGTCACCGTCGCGTCTTTGGCGAGGCTTAGTTCAACACACTGTGACGTAATAAAACCGGTCCGCACCCACCACCAACCGCAACCTCACAGATAGCCTAACTGATCATTATTCACTCAATTTACTAATCTACTTACATCTGCATAAGAACTCAAGACAAACTCCTCCTCAATTTAACTCTCTTATTGTGCCAATTTATATAACCAATGCAATCCGATACAATTTACAAAAGTCTATTCTAAGCCTGGGAATGGTAGACGAAAAATATTTAACTGTAGTTAAATGCAACAATCTTATGCATTTATAAAATTATAATTCTCTCACGTACCAGTTAAGAACTTGGAATGAAGAAACTTCATCTAAAACACCCATCAAAAACCAATTGGCCACAAATTATTCAGCGCAAAATGTAAAACCTTGGCCTTTTCGCCATGATTATTGACTTAACGTTGTGGTTTGTACACTTATTAATATACGTCATGAGTGTTTCATGCAAGATGGACTTTATTTACTTGTTTTAGGAGTTATTTTGGTGTCAGAACGTAATAAAATGCCTCATCTTCCGAATAACATCCACCAATTGAAAACGCTAAAGGCCGCCGCTTGAGCTGATTGATGTTCCCACAACCTTCCAAGAATGTTGCATTCTATGAAATGTACACTATTATCAGGTGCAATACTTTTCTATATTTGGTGATCTAAATTACCTCATAATTATCTCTTTTTTGGATCATATCATGGGCACTACAACGTAATTATCACTTTATTTTCTTATAAAGTACACAATTATCCAATATGGTATATGGCACCTTTATTGTAGCATTACTTCACTCTAACGTTAATTTCCATACGCAATGATCAAGAAGCTTCTTGTGTATTTTTATTAGCAATAAATGTTATTATTATTTATGAATGAATTGCATCACTAAGTTATTGTGATATTTCTAAAGGCGATACATCATTTTGTAGTTTAAGAATAATTATATTTAACAACAAATTGAATGATTGCCCTAAGCATTTATGATACAGCACTATACTATGTATAAGAAGCGATTCACAGAATGTAAAAAAATGCGAATCAGTCCGATATAATTGGGTGAAATAAGGCTGAAAATGTAATGTTACCGTCTTTGCACACCATGATTCTGAGTATATATCAAATGGTTTTTGTTTTGTTTTTTTTTAATTATTATCAAAAAAAAATCCACTTGATATTAATTTAGAATCATGAGCTGAATTATTCCCATCAGTATTTGTTACGTTGTCACTAACACTCAGTATTTTAGACCCTACGATTATCTTTGACCTTAATCTTTGTTTTATACGAAATATTAATGTTTACGCAAAATAAGCTTAATATATTATATGTATACATCAATGCATAATTTTTACTCACACACAAATCTGTTAGTCAAATATTGCAACATCAAGTTATAGCCAACCCTACGGATTTCCTAAAGGTTGACAGTATTATGCAAAGTCATTATCATATAGTTTCAAATAATATGCGCCGTCGCCTTCGTGTCAGAGTTGAACATTATTAATTGCCTTTCAACTTGACTATTATTGCGTGTAGGTACTTCATGAATGGACTACTCCAAATAGAGAGTTCTTACGTATTGCTCAAACAGATCTTTGTCTGAACCTGCTCCACCCAATTGATGTATCTGTCCCAGACTCTCGTCAATAGACTTAATTCGTTTGCGCAAAAATATTTTACAAAGGATCCGCATGCTTTTCCTGTTGCCTTAACGCTTCAAGCTATGAAAGAAACCTAGTTTAATATATGTATATTAAACTTCAATAACATTCAGAATTACGCAATTAGGATGTCCTAATTGCGTAATTCTGAATGTTATTGAAATCGCACTTTTCATATTACTGTGTGTAAAGATTTACTTATGTAAATCGACACACAAAATTTGAATTCTGTACCACTAGACCACCGAGGCTGTTTACTGAGTACTTCATTTATTTTAAATGTTTCAGTTCCCTCATTCAGCGTTTATCGCAATCGACCCACTATTGGTCAATTAATTCTTTCAAATATTCTTCCTCTCAGATGACGCCCTGAGCCGAGGTTGCGCCCAACGGGGCACCCTCAGGCCTGTTGTCTTAAATTTTGTACCGGATGAGAGCCCTCAACGCTCCCGATTTGTCCGGCCAAGTAGTTAATGCCATCTGCGGCATATCTACAATTAGTCACGTCAAAAAAAAAATATTTCAATAGGTACCATTCCACTGGCAACTGGTTAAAATGTTACAGAATTGAATTAATTTGTTTCAAAAGCAAATAATGTTGTTAACAAATTAATTATAGTGTATTACGGTTGCAATAGAAAGACTCGCTGATGTTGCTGCCGTTAGGCAATCCTCATTCATTACGAGCCTCAAATATTAAACAATTTGGGCGCCTTCCGTGCGAAAGGGTAGCAGGTCATACACAGGTTAGAGGCGGCTCCTATTGAAAACCTCTTTCACACTCAAGTTCTAATTAAAAATATCACAATGCTCTCAATTATTGCCCCACAATAAACCATCCATATCGCTCTACGTCTCAACAACATTTGTCATACAAATTACATTGTCTAGTAAATGTACGTATAATAACGACGCATTGTATATGCAGAAGAGAAAATGATTACCTTATGAAATCCCTATTAACATTGACATTTATACTCCTATTATTACTTAATAAAAATTGCATAGAGTCCAATTGGATGTTTACGAACACATGTGAAGTGAAGCGTGCGTGTGCGCACTGTGGCGGGGCACGGGGCGGCGGGGCCCGGCGCGACGTCGTGACGGCTGGTGCAGCGCGAGCTTTACGAGAAAGAAGCTCCGACCGGGCATGGTGTTGCAACCAGGTATTAGAAGATACGAAACCGCTAGTACATATAAGAGGAGGGTTCGGACACGTAATCATCCCATACACTTTGTGTACTTTGAGGAAGACGGTCGTCCTGAACAATAAGAAAAATGAAACTGGTCAGTACAGTGCAGTGATTGTGTGAAGTGTAGTGACGTGTGCATCGGATACGGATGGCATAATGGATTTATTGTTTCAGTTGGTGGTGTTCGCCTTGATTGCCGCTGCGTGGGCCGCGCCGCAGAACCCGCAGGATGTGCAGATCCTGCGTTATGATATCAACAATGGAGGACTCGACGGCTACAATTTCGCGTAAGTACCTGTAACATTTAATTTACACTTTAATTAGTATTCTGGTTCAGACCCTAAACTCAATTCTACTTTTATAGGTGGGAGCTCTCAGACGGCAGCAAGCAGCAGGAAACAGGTCAGCTGAAGAACCAGGGCACTGAGAACGAGGCCATCGCTGTCCAGGGATCGTACTCGTGGGTGGGCCCTGACGGCGTCACCTACACCGTCAACTACATAGCTGACGAGAACGGCTTCCAGCCTCAAATCGAGCAGGGCCCTGGAGGTGCCGTACCATCCGCCGTCGTCGCCTCCCTCCTCGGCTAAACACACCCCACTTTCCCATTAGGAAATACCATTGTAAATAGTACAACAATATGAACCTGTATATAATATTTATATACTGATTCATTAGTATAATTTAAAAAATAAATACTATTTAAATTACTTGTCGTTTCAAATTTCCGTCGTTCCTCACAATGAAGTGCTCAAAGTTGATGGATTATCTAAACAATAATGAAAAAAAAAAATGAATGTGCAGTACACTAATATCTCTCATTATAAATTTAAGATGCATAAACTGAGGTCAACATCTATGAATAAGTGTAAATTAAATAAATGTCTTTTTTGAATTAATGCACATATAATTAACTTTGAAATGCCTATAGAAAACCGGTTTAATACTCGTTGGTAGATTTCGTAAAAAATCTTTCAATTTGTTGTTATCTCTTGATTTAAAAATAAGTTTAACAACTGATATAGCTACTAAATGTATACAACTGATTTTCGTAGCATGTTGTTCGTAATTGAATAATTTAATTTTCCTACGATGACTTGAAAATAAAATGTGTCTAAACTATTTGAGAAGTATTTTATACTTCTAATAAATAACCTATTTTTATCCCAAATTGACATTTGCATTGGTCGCGTTAAAAAAAATCTTGAAAATGTCAACAAGTATCTTGTAAATCATAACGGGTATAACTACTTATAAGTTATATAGAAAAACAACCACATTATCGAACTCACGTACCTACATTAGCACCATTGGGATAGACATACTTTAGAGAGAGTATTTTCAATCCTTTCTGTTGTTACTCGGTTTGCAATGTATTCGTTCGGAAGGAAACGAATATTTTCGAAAACATTCATTTGTTTAATTTTCTTTTTGTTTTTAATGCTTTATTTATGTTTTCCTTTTTTAAGATTACTCTATTTTTAATATAAAACTGTCTTGTTAATGGTATAAATTAAATATAACCTTTCCAAATCTGTTAGTTACACAGTTGTCTAGTTAATTATTTTTTTTTTTAACTACACTATTCAATAAAATCAGCATAATTTTCTAAACTTATTTCATACTCTGTATGCCTGTTTCATTATTTTTATATCCAGCTAAGTTAGGCTAGTAGAAATCTCCTTTCGAGATAAGTAATGTATTTTATAATATTTCTGCGAAAGAAAAAAAAGGAATAAAAAGAACGCAGGAATATAACTAACATTCTACTAGCCTCAGTAATAAATGTTACAAACTAGGTGAATAAAACGTCCGAATACCTAATTAAGAATAATATTGAACATTCTTAATTTTCAACCCAGAGTATAATAATAGAGGCTTTACAACTATCCTTAGGATTAACCTTAATATTAACTATGTTGTGTTTTTATAATATAAATTTCGATACTGCAGAGAAATATTCTTGAACACGTTTGTTCATTATGGTTTCTTTTACAGTTAAACATGTGCTATCAATATACATCAATATGAAATTTAGGGATACATAAGAAACATGCGACTAATGGAATGACCTAAACTGTACGACTGAGCCATCAGAGCTTCTAATATTTAATTCTAATTCAAACATTTAGTTACACTAATAGTTTACATCAAACGGACACTGATGGCAGTATTTGGGAGATGACAGCCATACTGAATTTATGTCACAATAGCAAACAATACATTATTAGCCATCATTACATAACGCACTATAAAGTTAAGTAATACTTGTGCCTCTAAAGGTTTAGTCAAGTATATCTCCTTACTAGAATTTGTATTGCAATATGTTGAGAGGGCATGACACGAATAGATTGACACAAACGTAAAAAGAATCTTTAATTGCGAATGTTTTAGTGAAGCTCCGAAAGCGCGGGATCTTCTAATCCGGAGTTAGGTAAGTGGTTCGCCTTCAAACTCCAGTAATGGCACTAGCTAGGTCAAGTTTGACATCGAAAACAGTATCATCTCGACCGCCACATATAAAGCAAAAATATATAGCACTAGGCTCATTCCCTCATAATCAGAGACAGATTCAACAATCGACTCACTATGAAATTGGTCAGTACTTTATAGTATAAATTTAACAATTGTCGTGAGTTGCGCGTGTTAAGTGTTGTGAAAGTGATAACAGTTAAATAGTACCATTTGATTTTGTTATTTTTATAAATTATATTAATTTAATCTAAAATTGAAAACTTTTGTGTGAAAACAAAACTACGTACTCTATATATTTATTTTCTGTTTCTATTTCACTTTTTACATTTCTACAGCGGTTAAAACATTTTAAGTTGTACATAATTAATTTTATTATTAACGCATATTCTACAGTGACTTAAATTCATTCATTCTGTGATTTTATGTAATATTTTTCATTTTTAATGCATAATTGTACATATATTATAATAATTCAATATTTTACATTTCTTCATGACAGGCGATAGTCCTTTGCCTGGTGGCGGCGGTGGCGGCTGCTCCTCAGAGAGGAGGCAACTACTACTCTGATTATAGAACCATACAGCTCCAGCGATACGACAATGACAACATCGGCGTCGGACCTTACAGCTTTAGGTAACCTTATTAACACATATCTGTCTAGTTATACTGCCTTTATGTTTTTCTATTTGCGCCCGTGACTGTGATACAGAAAAGAGTAAACTCAATGAAATGTTAATTTAGGCATATACATATACATACTGTAATTTCTATAACAAGTTGTATTTACATTTACACGTTTCGTAGTCAGGAACTTCGTAACACAATCGTTATGTAAAACAGAATAAGTAATGTATCGAAATAAGTTTAATAATTGTCATTTAAACGACAATAGTTTAATATTATATCACTTGATTTTTGCAGCTACGAGCAGTCAGATGGCCACAAGCACCAAGAGCAGGGAGAGTTGAGGAATGAGGGTCGTGAAGATGAGTCTCTGGCTGTGAAGGGAAGTTACCAGTGGGTGGGCCCTGACGGTGTCACCTACACTGTCACATACATCGCTGACGAAAACGGTTTCCAACCAGAAATCGAGCAAGGTCCCGGCGGCGCGGTCCCTGGAGCCGTTGTCGCTAGTCTTCTCGGCTAAGGCTAAAATATTAAGTCTGAACAACAAAAAACTTACAGAATGTAAAATATGATGTAAATAAAAAGTGAAAATATTAGTCATAATATAAGGACAATAAAAATCTTCCGGAAAGATGATTCATTTGATTACGTATGCAGCTCGTTTGTTTAGTTCTGTGTGAGCTAAACGATCTTTACACCATAACCTAAGCTAACATGCGGCCAAGTTGCAAACGATTACGAAGAACTGCAGCGACAGTGATCAAAATATATCGGATTGACGTGTAATCTTACCAATCCCATATACTTCTATCACTGTCGCGTTTCGAAATGGCTTGCAATTTTTTAATGAGGAAATAAATTAATGAATTATCTTAATTGAACCAGTTCATGAATTTCGGATTTTCTAATGAAATTGGTCAGTATCTTTACATACATAAAGTCACGTTACATTCTTATGAACTCTATCGGCATAGAAACCACAAGCCATCAATAATACAATCTGCAGCCACCCTTCATATTTATTTAGATATTCATCCCAAAATGGATATGGAATAAGGGGGACTGTTTGTCTTACTCGCTCTTACGCGGTAAGACAGCAGACGGTAAAAACGTGATTTTTGTATAGAGTGTCCGAGCTGTGCTCGGGTGTCAGTCCTTTGATAAATCATAGTGGTGGTAGACTACTCAGCTGTCTCCTATAAAAATAGTCCACAATTTGGAATATAACTTTGTTTAGGTGAAAGTGTGTGAAAAACCGTTGAAACAAACAGAATGCACAGTTAGTAATAGGCAGATAAGTCTGCTTGTAGTCAAAGATACCTGAGTAGATTTAAATTACACATGGATTGTGCAAGTTTACACATACCTACACACCTTCCCATTTACTTGCGGCTCCGAAGTTTTTTAGTTCTTCTTATGAAATACTGTGCAGAATGTAAGATGTTCATGTCTAGATCTATCACAATACAAACACTTCTTATTACACCAATATACAAGAAAAATAACAATTACAAAAAGGACAATAGAACCTTAAGGTGAAAGGATCTGTAAGTAATTTAATATTATAATCGTTAATCAAAACGGATAGATACCTACTAAAATAGAAACAAGCAATAATCGAAGTAAGATTACTATACTTCCCAATTTTCTTCCCAAGTATTGTTATTACGAATTAACTTATTTATTTATTTATTTATTTTTACAGTTTTACATTCAGCCATTACAGTAAAAACCAATTCGACTGAAACAAACACATATAAGACATAACAATTATTATTATTTAACTTGAACAATAGCGAAATGCCACATCTGTGAATTTGGCCACCGAACAGCTGTACAGGTCAACGTCCGGGTTGTCCTGGGCCAGGGCGTTAAGCATCCGCATCGCGCGAGTAACCGGCGAGTACCAACCAAGATTGGTTCTCGACAGCGGGACTTTAAACATTTGCGGTTGCCGTCGCACGTTGCAATAATTGTCCGGTACATAAAGACATAGTGACGACAAAATTTCCGGATTGGTAAATTGTCCTCTAAATACTTTAAAAACTACGCGCATGGCGTGTTTATTCACTTAAAGACTCCACTATAGTTCCATTTTTTTTAATGATGATTTTTTTAATCAAATGCTAAAACTAAATTAAAACCCAAACCTGAGAAACGGTGTAATGACAAGTTTTTAAGTCATCAAGAAATTGTATAGAATTTTGATGAGTCAATTCAATGCGTTTCATATAAGATTTTCAAACGTAATTACTTTGAGAATTATCACTTTGCCATAAAATACTACGATTACCTTCAATTGATGGTGTTGAATTGACTCATTGAAATAGCCTAATGAATCTGTGGCATCTCTTGGATATGGCAACATTTTGAAAGCTAATAGGTACCTACTATCCTCTTTGATATTATTTGTTCCAGTTGGATATTGAGATACATACTACATAATAATGTGCTAATATAATGTTGTGCGTATACATGAGTTGATCTTCATATCCTAGAAATCAGATATAAGTTCATTAAATTACTGTCTCGAGTATCTTTTACAAAAAATATTACAACTATGTAGGTACAATAAAATCATTCTGAACGGCCACTTTGCATTAAATATAAATATATTATGAATATATTTTATGATCTTTAATGATTTTTAGATTTTTAATGTTAGTGGTTTTCCTTGACGGCAAAATTTATTATGAAGAGTGCATCACTTCCTGGTTTTTGCTATTTTCGTACTAAGTATCTACAGAATACATGAAGATTTCATCTACAGTAGAAATCTATTTAAAGGAACTCTATTTTGACATTTAATTAGCATCATAGAAAGTTCAATTTTCTACCCTGGTTTCCGATTACTATGAGTCTCACAGTTGCCATAATAAACTTCTATCGTGATTCTTATTAAAAAAAACTTTTTTAATTTACTCCATGTTATTGCTCGAGTCCTGAATTTATTATTCTAGTTACAAAATATGGACCGTTAAGAAAAGGGTTGAGCTACCCTACATACTACTACCGCAGTTTTTCCAGTTCATTAGGTCGTGTATATCAAAAATAGGAGGACAAGGAGATTCTTGTGCCACCCCTGAGACGCGGAGACGCAAAGTTATTTTTAAACTAACATATAATAAAATCATAATATTTACTCTGGGGTACCAAATTAAGGGGCGGGTGGGTACAGGTGAGCAACAGACGAAGGGAGGGAGATTATGAATGGCCGCCGTCCTCCACCACCCCTAAGCATTATAACAATCGCACGGTTTATCAGCATAGTCTATCACTGGTAGGTATATTTTAAGAAAAAAATAAATTTTATATGCAGTTGACATTTTCGATATAGGTCATATAGTGACCTAATGAACTGGAAAAACTGGGGTAACTAGCCTTCACATTTTTGTAATGGCATAGGTTAAGCTTTCAGACTTCGAATATAGCCATAGTAAAATAATCTTCACAGCCGCATATAAAGTAAGAATAAAAGAAACCTGCATCATTTCCTACTAATCAGAGACAGCTTCAACAATCACCTCGCCATGAAATTGGTCAGTACCGTATTGTTATTCCTTTTTCTATGTCTCACTGTAGATGACTCTGTGCTTCGAAGAGTACGTTAGACTTTCATGGCCACTTCAATACTTCGAATAACCCGCAGCGGAGAAGCGTGGAAAAGTTCCATGCTTCTTTCGGTTGATAGTGGGGACGCGTGTGCCCAGCAGTGGGAAATATACAGGCTGTTTATGTTATGATAATGTAGAGTCATTTGTAAAAGAAAAGCCCTGTCAACAACATAAAAAATAATCCTTAGAAATTAGATTAAATTAACCACATAATATATAAACACACCCGGTTACTACTAATGGGGTGGGCAGAGCAAAAGTAATCGAAAGACAAAAATGACTGCCGCTTCTGTTATGCAGTTCCAAAATTGATATAAAATAATGCAATGTACCATATGGTGAAAGATGATCAGTCCGTTGCGCAAAGATGTAGTTCATCATTTTGGAAAGATTACATAATATATGGGATACAATTAGTTGTAGTAAATTAGACGAATAATAGAAAATTCTAAGTTATATTTGACCATTTCTTACATTGCAGGATTACCTTGACCCGTTCTGATTACGGCTTCTTAAACTGTACTCTATTTCTTGGACAAAAATTATGTGCTGTATTTGAAATTATTTTGTTATGTGTTTCAACTTCTCTTCGACTTTTTGACTTTTCTTTTACAGGCTATAATAGTTCTGTGTCTGGTGGCGTTGGTAGCAGCTGCTCCTCAACGAAGAGGCAACTACTACTCTGATTACAGCACTGTACAGGTCCTCCGATATTTCAACGAAAACTCCGGAGTCGGTTCATACAGCTTCGGGTAACCCTCATTATCATTATTTCAAGCGTCACGCTCTTGTCGGTGTAGCATTCTCCATGCTACTTTTTAGGGAAAAAGTGTTTTCCCTCTTGCCTTCCGCCCCTCAGTACTCTGTTTGACGCGGGTGTGGTGGCGCCCAGAGTAGTCTATTTCAAAACTTTACTAAGATTCCTGTCCACCTCTGAGTAGTACTAATAGTTACTGTGCCCTCCCGCCACCCTACCCTCTCCACACATACATACATAGGGTTACACCAGAGGGTAACCATATTATATTAATATACTTTATTATATGCATACATATTACTCTCTTGAGTAACCCTACGAATATGTATACAGGCACTGCCTTAATACTCGTGTGACGTTGGTAAGCAAACTTTCCGCCCAAGTAGTTATGGCATCTGCGGCAAATCTACAATAAGTCACGTCAAAAAACAAAGGTGAGCAAACAGCACCTCGCAAGTCATAACAGTTTATAGTATGACTTGCGCGATATTGTTTGCAAGAATAAGCAACCGTTATCCCCACAAAACTTATTAACATAACTATTATACATGATGGCCCTAACAGTGCCCTAATATAGGCATATATATATAGGCATATTATATATAGGCGTGTAAATGCACTGACTGTATTAATTTTCTTCAGTTCTACTGCGATTGTTTATATACCTACAGTATTTTTTTAGTATGTCATATTAATTAAAATATTAGTTTTTTTTTATATTATCTTGTTGTCATTTGTAAAACAATTTTCATGCACGAATATCCACAGCACATTATTGTAAAGCTGTTGTATTGTAAATAACAATCGATGGACAAAATGGCGCTAGGTAAAAAATATTTTTTACCAATTTACTCCCTTATCATAAAATATGGACTTAAAATACTAAGTAATCCGGTAGTTACTTTAATATGGTATAAACTTAAACCGTGCTTCGGAAGGCGCGTTAAGCCGTTGGTCCCGGTTACTACTTACTGATGATGATTACTAAGTTAGTAATCGTTACATGGTTCAATATTACCCTGAAACCAGGGTTGCTGAGATTGGTAATCCACCTCGCAACCCACACGATAGAAGAAGGAGACTTAAACTAGTCCCTAAAAACAACACGGTTCCTATTAAAAATGTTTCACGCTATCAATCTTCATAACGTGCAGTTCAAAAATCAAATAATTTTCCAGTTTCGAGCAATCAGACGGCAACAAACGCCAGGAACAAGGAGAATTGCGGAATGAGGGTCGCGAAGACCAGTATCTGGCAGTAAAAGGAAGCTACTCGTGGGTGAGCCCTGATGGTATAGTCTACACTGTCACCTACGTCGCCGACGACAAAGGTTACCAACCAGAAGTCGAGCAAGGTCCCGGAGAAGTCCCTGCCGCCCTCGCTGCCACTCTTCTCGGCGCAGGATAAACAAAAAATAGTCTAGTTATTCTGAATGTGAATAATTCTACTAATGTTGGTTACAAATAATACATCACATCAATAAATTCCCTCCAATAGATTATATAACAATTCTATTACGTGTTTCTATTTTACCTAACGGCACAAAATTGCGAAACGAATTCTTCGCGGCGACCTGTGGTCGTAAATCGTCCCTGCTAATAACGTCACTCGGGTGAAAAGTCAATGCTTGTGTTGATTGAAAGTTACAAAATTCTTAAGATGTTGCCCGTAACATTATGCCAGCTGAACAGTCCTAAGATAACGGTGCCCTGGTCAATGTTACAACAGAATGTATAAATAATTCAATTTTTAGGATATATAGATTGAGAATCGGAGCAGTTCCTCATTCTCTTGTGACCGTATCTCAACAGCGTATCTATAATGAAGTTGGTTAGTATCCTCATTCAGATCAATAGTGAAAGTGTGAAGTGCAGTGAAAAAAATCGCACAAAGAAACGGAATACATTGTAGACCATTTTGTATTGATATTATACAGGTTGTTAGTGACATCGTAACGAAAACTTTGAGGGATGATTCAGGCCATAATTCTGAGTTGATATCAAGTGGAATTTTCCGTCGCAAAAGTATGGAACGGAAAATAATTTAAATAACCTCTAAAATTTTCATGACTTCTTCGACAGGAAATTCCACTTGATATCGACTCAGAATCATTGTCTGAATCATCCCCTTCAGTATTCGTTACAGTGTCACTAACACCCATACCTACTTGTATGGCTACTGTATGTACTTGTATGGGGTGTAAGTGACATCGTAACGAATACTGAGAGGGATGACTCAGCTGATTATTTTGAGTTAATATCAAGTGGAATTTTCCATCGCAAAAGTATAGAATTGAAAATAATTTAAAAAAACTAAAAAAATAACATGAATTTTACGACGGAAAATTCCACTTGATATTAACTCAGAATCATGGTCTGAATCATCCCTCTGAGTATTCGTTACGATGTCACTAACACCCTGTATAAGAAAACGTGTATAATGTTAGTAGTAAGTAGGAATTCCACCGTACTTGCCTACCCTAACGATAGATGGGCGTGATCTATCTATGGAACGATTGATGAATGTGGAGGAAGCAAGAAAAGTGGGTCAGGATCGAAGCAAATGGAATTCCATAGACTCTGCTCACCTTGGTGGGAAATTGGCGTGAGTTTATGTATGTTATTATAAACATGTGGATTTTGCGAAAGTTACTATTTCACATACCACCAACTACCCATTTACTTGTGAACTTTTATAGTTCTTGTTATGAAAATATTACGTTGAGTTAATACATTTATTTGAAGACGGATAGGTTATTTCAAGATTGCTTACATAGTATAGTGAATATATTACTTTATTAGTAACTTTATTACATGTAAATTTACGTACTTGTGTTAAAATTGAAGACAAAAAGCTAGTACCTGAACGAACATAGTCGATGATGTAAAAGGAAGCTAAGTATTCGTGGGTGAGCCCTGATGGTCTAATATCACTGTCAACCATATCGCTCCTTCTTCTCTCATGTAGGTTGTGAGGTGGTTGACCGACCACATCAAACCTGGTATCAGGGTTACTATCGAGCCGCCAAAGGTTCCTAACATGGAACTAACTTCCATCAGTAAGTAGGTACTTAGTAACCGAGACCAACGGCTTAACGTGCCTTCCGAACCATATTTTCCAACAGTTACCCTGACATCAGGGTTGATAAGGTTCATTGGTCTCACAACCCGCATAAGAGAAGTATTATTCATTTATTTAACAGTTTTATTGTACACAGAACAGAATACAAAAACCACAGACAAACGGTCCAGCTTATTTCTAGTAGAAATCTCTCCCAGCAGACCGGGAATTACTTTATTGTTAATAATTTTACAGTTCATCGCGTTGTGTTTGGTCACGCTAGCCGTCGCCGCACCTCAAACTCAAAATGTGCAACTTTTGAAATACTTCAACGACAACGATGGACTTGGAAAATATCAATTCGGGTAAATATTAAATAATGTATATAAAGATAGAGCTTTATTATTGATTGATGAGCTTTGCGATGGCTAATGAGGACTCACAAATTACTTATAACAAGATTATCACCACATAACTTATCACTTATGATGCGAAATCCTAAGATGATAAAGACGATTTCTTGTAATTAGTAACCCTATTGTTAGCGATTGCGTAAATCTGATCGTATTTTAAAAACAAATCGTGCTACAATGGCGCCATCCCGCGGCTTTTAGCCGCGAAGGAGCATTAAGTAGTTGTCATTAGCGCAGAATGGCACAATGAAGAAAAAAATAATTACAACGAACAAGTTCAACGGAGATTATTATGTTAACAATAGTACTAGAGTGAATTAGATAAAGTATTTTGTAATTGGTAAAGGGACTACTATTATATTATGTGTACTGACTATACTAGAAAACTATTTCGGTTACAGATTCGAGCAATCCGACGGTACTCAACACCAGGTGCAAGGCGAGGTGAAGAACCAGGGTCGTGATGACGAGGCGCTGGTGGTGCGGGGGAGATACTCCTGGGTGGATCCCAATGGCGTAACCTACATCGTCACCTACACTGCCGACGAGAATGGATACAGACCTGTGATAGAACAAGGACCAGGCGGCGCTGTGCCTGGACCTGTTGTCGCCAGTCTTGGTTGAAAACATGCCACATTCACATTCAGCCCCTGCTCTTGCGCCTCGAGCTACCCCCGTACTTGCTATTATGTCACGGGCAGTGAATGTTTACAGAGAGCGAGAAACGTTGGAACTTTGGCGCATTAGCCGGCAGAATTTCGATTCAGCATGGGGCAAACATAGTGTGTAATGAGCTATACTACCAAATATAAATCTTTTTCTACTTCTGTAGAAGCGATACGGGTATTTTTGCGCTTCGAGGCTACTAATATAGATTTAAAAGTAAATAGGTACTTTAGTGTACAATCTACGTTCAAAAATATGAAAACCTAGTTTCAATGTGCACCTTCTAGGTAATGATGCGCCAAAAGAAGCATATTTGCCACTGTTATGGTGCAAGGTGACAAATGACCTTACTAACAATGCTAACATTAGTGATAGGTTGTCCTAGATTGCATACGATACAAAAACAAGAAGACCATTAAGTCGGTTTTTTTTTAAATAAGTACTTATAGCCTTTATTTTTTTCGTGTAGGTATTACTTATCTCGACTATGTAGTAGGATATGTACTGGAATAGTTTCACACGCAAAACAGAAGAGATAGAGGTTCTCTTTAATATATGGTTTTACGAGCAAACTCTAATGGCGGCAGCATTGTTCGTTGTTCCTAAATTTTGACAGTTCTCTATACTACTGAAGGATGAGTTGCAGTTAAAAAAAAGACAATTTTGATCGAATATAAGTTTCTCTACGTTTTCTGCTTTTCGATACTTAGGGAATAAATATAACATTATGATTTTGCAGTTAAACGCTGCGCAAAGGGTTATAGTGTAAAAATATAACAAAAACAATAATTATGTTTCTTTACTCAAATAGTATGTGGAACTTTTCAAAATTTTAGAACACTCAACAGTAGCGACACCTGATGGGAGAAATAGGCAATTTTTATCCTCAGATTTTACTGTTTCATAAAGTAGATTATAGCGGGAATGTAATTTAAACCAGCTTTGTAGAATTTTATGTGAGAATACAAATATACTTTATTATACCAAAATAAAAAGAAATAATTACAAAAGACTCTTAACTATGTACAATAGTAGGGGGGATATTACATCTTACAAGGTGATAGGGTGATCTATTGGTTTGCACATTATATACTCTCTTCATACTGTGGAAGATCCATCATAAGAAAACGAATTAAATGTGGCTGCAAATTATCTTTTGAACACTTGGTTCTGCCCGTCCCTATAAGTACTACCTATGTGACGTACCCAAAATGTTATTTACTTTTGTATGGAGGATTTCTAGTTTAAGTTAACTGAATAAATATAATAGTACCCACAAAGTATTGTTAGTAACAAATATAGTTATTGAGGGTCAATACAATACAATTCAATACAATCATACTTTATTGCACCAAAAGAAAAGAAAGAAGAGGCTCCTGTTTTTAATACAGTGTAACCTAGTCAATCTAGTTATTAAACTTCGAGAATAAAATTAATTAGAATAAATTTTTAATGTATGCGGTGAATAATGAAAATGTATAAATACTTCTTAAAAATAAACATAAAATAAAATAGACTTTTACTTATTGTTTTCATTTCTCTTTTTTAACCTATTTTATATTTTACTGTGAGGTTTTTCTTGAATGCTCTTATTTCTTGAGCTCTGTTATAAACATTTAGCTATATTATCTGTAACTTGAACCTAAGGCACTATTTGACTTATATAACTACAGATGTGTATTGGGTTCTTACCAAAAAATATAACGAGGAACTAAAGTCCTGCCGTAAAGAGAATGCGCATTTCACAGCTGGTGATTCGATATTCGGGATATCTTTGAAGCGGCGAACACATTACGATGAAAATATTTTGAGCTTAATGCCCATCCCTAGTTCTGTCAATCTGTTAAATGTCAAATGCGCATTCTTTTGACGGCAGGAATTTAGTTCCAGGTTATATTTTCAGACATAGTAATTAAGTAATAAACTCCTGCCGTCGGACTTTAGTACTTAATTACTATGTCTGATAGTTTCGCATTAATATATATAATACGAAGACTTTTAATGCAAATTCTGCTTAGTACTTAGCATTATTATTGATTGTATTGATATTTAGATTTTTAATGTTAGCGGTTTTCCTTGACAGAACTACAAAATGAAGAATGCACTTCCTGGTTACGACGACGTAAACAATAATCGCATCATGTTATAAAAATAATTAGGTAAGCTTTTGCCTTCAATACAAGTATAATAGAAAGAGAGAAAAAAATCTTTATCTTTTTTTAACAAATTTATAAAATTAAACACAACTAAAAGACATAAAACTATTGTATTATTTAAGTGGGTAAGAAAATAGAAATAGGAAATGAATTTATAAGTAGTTTATTTCTGTTATGATTTTTAATATGGTGGACAGAGAGTGTAAGAATGAACTAAAGAACGCGTTTTACTAAATTATTTTCCCGTAAAAGCCCTTTCCAACAAAACGGAAATTATTTACGGGCGATGGGCTGATTACCGCATACAGGGTGTTAGTATAACGAAAGTTTGAGGTAAGTTTCAGACCATGATTCTGAGTTGATATCAAGTGGAATTCTCTGTCGCAAAAGTATGGAGCTGAAAATAATAAAAAAAAACAAAAAAAAAAACATGAAATTTCTGACAGGAAATTTCACTTGATATCAACTCAGAATCATGGTTTGAATCATTCCCCTTAGTATTCGTTACGATCTCACTAACACTGTATATGAAAATCGTTGAGTACCAAAAAGTTTGTACCGATTTGAAAGCTATTACTAGATTGCAGCCTTGCAAAATTAACCGACGAGTTAGCATAATTTTGTTGCAACGTAAATATTTTTATTATAGAGAGTACATACACGAAATATAAACTTATTATGAAATTTTTTACGAAGATGCTACAAAGGTCAGGCGGTGACTGTATTGGGGATCCTCGTGCCATTAGGGTCAGATGTCATGAGAAAATAATCACTGTTAGGATGCTCATATCGTGGAAGGTCACAGTCAACCTTGTTTGAGTGATTAGAATATTAAGTAAATAAGGATTATTTTCGCGATATGTATTTTTGCAACTATACAAGCAAAAATACATATCGGGAATACTGTAAAAATAGGCATTTATTTATTGTTTTTTAACAATATTTTTGATTAGGATTGAATAACATAAGTACTCCAAAATACGAAAAAGGACTCGATATCCTTCGTAATAGGAGATGACTGTTTTAGAAACTACAAGTTCAGCAAAAATATCGTTTATAGTGTATTGACAATGTAATATATAAATATATTAATAATTCAGCGTGAAGATATAGATATAATATACGTGGAGATATGATTTTGCTTATAACACAAGAGGAAGAATTAAAACGAACGAGATAAAATTGTTATTTAACATCCACAGTACTAGATCTACAGACAAATACAAGAGTCCTACTACTTAGTGTATAATTTCCAAAAGCACAACAATTACAGTTTTATTTTAATTGCAAGAAGCACAAGAAGCATCAAAATATATGATTTCGTAAAAGTCATAAATCAGATATAAGTATAAGGATCAGAGAGCCTAACCCTTAACCTAACCTTAGGCAATATACACGGTTCAAGTATGCTAATCATCGCATTAGCTCGTAAAATGGTTAATCAATTTTATGACATTGTGTTATAAAAAGAGATTGAAATACTCGTAAGATTTGCATATGTAATCTCTATACGTGTTAACTGAATCACAACACACGTCCAAATGAACAAACATTTGTCTTCAAGTTCAACAGACTGAGAAATAAGAGGATTATAATTGAAAATTAATTTCAAAAGATCAAAACAAGGTTTGAACGGTCCCAACAAAATGTTTAATTGCCATCAATCAAACAAAGCGGTTATCAAATGCTAAACGCACATATAATTAAAAGAGTTGTTGCGAAAGTCATCATCATGTCCTCTGATGATGTGCGGGTTGCCTTCGCCGTGTAGCGTCGTTATAGGCGATGTCCATATACTACGGGCATAAGACGATTGAGTTTCGTTTTTTCAAGTCTTTTATGTGTACGTATATTGCTGAATAAGGATCACTCACTTCTCCTCCAAGCATTATCCCTTTTTGTAACAGGACCCGCTTACCTTACTTGAAGATTTGACACGTCCGGTTTTTTACAGAAGCGACTGCCTGTCTGACCTTCCAACCCGCGAAGGGAAAACCAGCTCAATACAGGTTAGGTCACATACTTCCAAAAATGTATTTCTCGGGAATGTGGGTTTCCTCACGATGTTTTCCTTCAACGCTGAGCACGTGATAATCATTTATCCAAACATGAATCTAGAGTCTGATCTATTTATTAACAGTAATCTTCTCTAAAATAATAAATAAATGAATCCTGACAAAGCGTTTAGTTTGATAACTAAACGCTATGATTATTTTTGTTTTTGATTTTTTTGCGTTTGTTTTATGATATGATTATCATAAAAATCAACTTAGAGATTAAGCCCTTTGTAATCATTATGATGGACTATTTGTTTGTGCGATAGGCTGGTAATCTGTTAAGATTACGGTGTATCAATCTATCTGCTGGGTAAAGGCCTCCTCATCATCCTTCCACTCTACACGGTTTTCGGCAATCTGTCCGGTAGGCATCAAGATCGTCGCGCCATCTTTTTGTGGTCTACCTCATTTTCGATATCGATCCTGAGATACCCACTGAGTGACAATATTGTTCCACCGCTCTTGGCTCCTACAACTTACATGACCAATGATAATTCCGAATCTTCTATCGTGTGGGTTATGAGATGGATTACCAACCGCATGATTCGAAGTGTATTGAAGACTGATAAGTTGTAACTTTTCCATCCGAACTGGTGTTTGTTCTGTTTGTTTATATTATGCCTAGTCAACTGTCAACCTATTTTGTTAGTAATCTTGCTTTCAAAAGTTTAAGGTACAGCTTACTAGAAACCCTCTAAGAAACATAAATAAGAACGTCTTTCAAAATATGATAAATTTGTTGCAATTTTGTAGTGCTCACTTACTAACTACTTACATGTTTCTCAGTCTATTATTGTTTTAAATATTTTCTCATGATTGTTGATATAAACGTCATTATAACTTTATTATATAAGAAACTTGTCCATGTTCCTCGTAGACTGTTTAAAGTCGCTAGTATAGATACTTGTCTAGGAAGGTAGGACGTTAACTAATTAAATCTTAGTATAATACACTAAGAGTATTTTAGGCTTTTTAATAATTATTATATATAACAAAGTGTCACAACGTAGTGTATACATTCATTTCATTAAAGTAATCAACAAATTCACATCATATGCGGAATGGAGTCGTCAAATTAGGTATTTGATTATTGTAGAAATTGTCGGATTTAAATAAACCGATGTCCAGGATCTGCAACGAATCGTATAAAATGGCCAGTGCAGTATGTGAAGCACCCCTTCTAAGAGTGTTCGGACATAATGTACAAAACATTATAACGAGATATTTTTGTACGTCAAACAAATAAGTGTGTTGTAACGCGATATTCGGAAAAGTATAAAACACGGGTTAAGGTAACTCATGCAAGCACAATTTGACTTGACACGATACGGTAAACCGTTTAAGTGAATCTAATCATGAAACTGGTTAGTAATTTTTATTATATTTAAGGTAAAAGTGTGAATAAAAAGTGTTTGATGTGAAAGTGTAAAACAACCCTTTGGATACAGTATTGTGGAATATGAGTTTTTGGACTTTTGAATTGTGAAAATTTGTTTCGGATGATAGGACATCTTCCCCTTTGGTTGTTAAGGGGCGACCTATGGCCGTATCCGTAGCTGATCGCTCAGCAGTGTACCTTCTAAGGGTCGCGATGTTACCTGGACATCTAATAGCAGTTTGTATGAGGGTGGTGTTTAACAGTGCGTGTTGGTTTCAGTTGGTGGTTCTCGGTTTAGTGGCGGTGGTGGCGGCGGCTCCCCAGGGTGCCAATCCCAATCAGGATATACAACTCATCCGCCTGGAATCCGACAACGATGGACTTGGCACCTACAGTTACACGTAAGTTTACTCCTTACTTTATTTTGTAAAGGAATATCCGATTTATTGGCTACTCTCCTGCCTTACACATTTATATGAGATGGTTCAAATGATCTCTCTCTCTCTCTTTATTTAAGAGCTGCGCTCTTGTCGGTGGAGTAATTGCCATTCCTCTCTTCTTCCCGCCAAATCTTTCACCTCTTGATATGACACGACCTGCATCTTCTCTTTTATTTGTTTCATAAATGTTCTAAGTAAGTAAAAAGTTTATTTCCTCTACAAAAAAGAATCCATAACAAAAGACATTTGGTTTGTGCATAAAATTTTTGAGAAGAGGCTGGTGCCTAAACTAGGTAAAACCTGTCATTAGGATACCAGGTCTCCACCTCTAGATATTAAACAGTTAACTTTACAATTATGAAAAATTTGCAGAGCAGCTGGTAGATAATACAGTAAAAGAGTAAAATTAAAGACAGTAAAATAATAAATTTCAACGTGTTTGTGTGTATGTATTTGTGTGTGTGTGTGTGTATGAATGTGTGTGTGAGTGAGCGTGTTTGTTATAGTGGACGTGAGAGTATGGTTGTTTCATTGTATTAATGCGTAATAATAAAACAAAGATAAAATAATGATAACAATGATTAAGATTCAACGAGTAGCGGATTTTCCGTATCATCATAGGCCAAGTAAGGCCAAGGAGCCACACTGAGACACATATTTTACAGCGGTAGTTATTTAATGGGAAAATATTGTATATCTTGTTACATTTATTATATAAATAATTACTAAGGAAACCAAAAAAACACTGCGAAGGCAGTTTTTCATGGTATGTTTTCACAGACTATGTCATGGCGTCTTTTTCAAAGAATTAGAGTGGGATCATAGTTAACTGTGGCATGTTTTCTCAATATTGTGCTTAGGATAAAGAGTTTTCTGACGGACATTGGACAATACTTCCCAAATTTTAAAAAGTTCATTAGTAGGGAAAAGGAAAGGCTTAAATGTGGCAACCTTTAAGACTGCTCTTTGAGCGGTTTCTAATTTTATTAAAGTAGTTTTAGGTGCACCACCCCAAGAGGTGATGCAATACGAAATGACAGATTGACAAACAGCGAAATAAAACATTTTTATAATTTTAAAATCTGCTATTTGACGGAGGGATTTAAAGATAAAAATTAATTTTCTAATACGGCTTGAAATGGTATTTACGTATATGTGGGATTGAAAGTTAAGTTTTCCATCAATATGTATAAGTACCTAGATATTTAAAAGTGCTTACATTTTCCAAAAGGGGACAAGAACAAAAAGTATTACAGACAGAAGAACAGGAATGAGCGATAAGAGATGGTACTATATATGGGAAGGATGAGCTTCGCATGCCGAACATCATGAACTTAGTTTTCTCTGCATTTACGGTTAGCAAATTCGTTCTCAGCAAACATATCACATGATCTAGGCCGGTTTGAGCTGAATTAAAAGCATCAATCCATGAAGTCCCATTAAAACTAAGGCCGCATCGTAGGCCAAAGTAATTATTCTACTGTTCGCCAAGGATAAATATCCCAGGTCATTTATAAACGCTAGAAATAGAGAAAGACCAAGGATACTGCCTTGAGGCACACCGTAGGTCACTGGCAAAAAGTTACTCACGTAATCCCCAATCCTGGCACACTGTAGACGGTTACTAAGGTAACTTCTGAATAACCTAAGCTGAAGGCCTCTGATTCCCAAGCGTTCCAGCTTTGACAGGAGAAGAGAAAGGTCGACCGTGTCAAACGCCTTAGCAAGGTCGAGAAACACGGTGACACATTTACGAGTATTGCCAATATCCAAGTGTCCGATTAGATTAGCTACTGCACCATCAGTGGATTTGTTTGTTCTGAATCCATATTGTTGAGGTGAGAGAATATAGTTCGATTCCAGGTAATAGACGAGTCTCTTATTTAAGTAGGCAAAATTGAAATAGGTCTGTAGTTGGTGACAGATGTTCGGAGACCAGACTTGAAGATGGGAGTAATTACCGCCTTTTTAAAGACATCAGGGAACACTACAAGTGATAGGCTTAGTTTACAAATGTGAGTAATCGGGGGTACAAGAATATTTATATAGCGCTTCAAAAAAGCTGAACTAATACCATCCCAGCCAGAAGTATTGCTAGTTTTCAGAGACATAATTAACCGCTCAACCTCTTGTTCATCCGTGTCAAACAACACAAGCGAGGATGAGCGAGTAGCTGATACCAAAGAAATATCAGGAGGAGGGTGAGGATTAGAAGATTTGATATTTTCTGCTAGTGTTTTACCCACATTTACAAAATATTCGTTTACCGAGTTAATAGATTCCTTAGGACAACTGAAAGATTTTAGTAATTCGGAAGAAGTCTCATACTGCCTTTTTATATTGGTATTGTCTTTAATAATATCCCACAATTTCTTACTGTTACGTCCCGCTTCAATTATTAGTTTCTTTTGATAATCTCGTTTTAGATTTTTAAGTGTGTTGTTACAAAAATTACGATATCCACGGTAAGTTAAAGCAAGAGTTGTATTATTTGGGTCCGATCTGAGTTTTAAATGAATATTGTCTCGATTTCGCATACATCGTAAGAGACCTATCGCGATCCAGGGTTTAAAAATAGTGACACGGCGTGATAATCTTAGAGTTTTGGTATTCTTTACAAGTGCTTGCATAAGAAGGTTGACGAACAATAATGCTGCATGATTTGGGTTGGAAGAAGACAAAACCGATTGTAGATCCATAGAGTGCATACTATTATCCAAGCCAATATAATCTAATTTGGAGTTAAAGCGCTGGGTACGGTTAGATTGATGAGCGTCTAAACACAGTAAAATTGGATGATGGTCAGTGACAGCTGAATGGATCACAAAGGCATTGCTAGGGTTTTTGGATTTTAAAACAAAGTGATCAAGACATGTCTCCTACCTAGTGAGCAATTTATACGTAGGTAACATGCTGTATGAAGCCAATAGATTAAGGTATTCATCTGAAAATTCTTCATTTGAGTCCGGTCTGATATCGATATTAATATCACCGGCTAATATTATGTTTTGAAAAGATTAAATCGATTTAAGTTTATTATGTAACGATGACAAAAATAGTGGCACATTTTTTTTGAAGCAGTGTGGTCGGTACATCGCGAGTATCGCCGTTCGGTTACCAATTTTTAGTAGCAAACAATTGCACTCCGGAAAGTTGGGTTCGGTAACGGAGAACGAGAGAGATTTGTTGACATATAACACAACGCCATCGCTTTTGTTATAGTTGTCATTGGTTTGATAAGAATTGTAACTCGTATCAATTACCGGGAGACTGTCGTGGTAAGTCGCTAACCAGCATTCTGACAATATGATGATATCCGGGGCAAAAGAAAACTATCGAAATTACGATTGATACTACGAATATTTAAGCATAATAATTTTGTTTACTTGCGTGAAAAGTTAAGTAACAAAAAAATGCTTTCCGCGTCACATTCCGTCGAATGTGATAGAAATCAAATGATAAATAGTGCTAATGTGGCTTACCATCCTGATAGATTATGGGCGTGAGTTATATTTATCTGTTTGTATATCTTCCTTAAATTGAAATTCTCGCTGGAACTTACCTGTTTAATAGACTTTTATCCAATTTATTCAAATAAGATGAAATCAATTTTAATAATCCATGAAATTAGAAGGTTATATGCTCTACATCTTTTATCTTTATGTTTGGGTATAAATGACGAGTAGTCGTTACATGAGCCATGTCAGGGGTCTTTGGTGGCTCTATAGTAACTCTGACACCGGTGTCAGGTGTCAGGGTTACTATAGAGCCCTGGGCAACCTCATAAACCCTGGGGTTGATGAGGTTGATACACCACCTCATAACCCACACGATAGAAGAAGAGAATTTTAATAATCACACGAGTACATAACTGATATCATCTTTGATTCCAGTTAACAATACGAGTACATAACTGATATCATCTTTGATTCCAGTTACGAGCAGTCTGACGGTAACAAGCGCAACGAGCAAGGGGAGCTGAAGAACGTGGGGACTGATGACGAAGGCATTGTGATGAGGGGATCGTACTCGTGGGTGGGTCCTGATGGCGTCACCTACACCGTCAACTACATCGCCGACGAGAATGGCTTCCAGCCTCAGATCGAGCAGGGCCCCGGCGGTGCTGTACCCCCCGGCGTCGTGGCCTCCCTCCTCGGTTGAGCCACCAACAACATAGTCAATTCTCATAGTCAATTTTTTTAATAAAATGCTGTTTACCTACTCATGTTTGTTCTTTTGTTCTCTCTTTATTTAAGAGCTGCGCTCTTGTCGGTGAAGTAATCGCCATTCCTCTTTTCTTCCCACCAAATCCTTCACCTCCTGATACGACACGACCTGCACCTTCTCTTTTATTTGTTTCATAAATGTTCTCCTAGAAATCAAATGATAAATAGTGCTAATGTGGCTTACCATCCTGATAGATTATGGGCGTGAGTTATATTTATCTGTTTGTTTATCTTCCTTAAATTGAAATTCTCGCTGGCACTTACCTGTTTAATAGACTTTTATCCAGTTTATTCAAACAAGATGAAATCAATTTTAATAATCCATAAAATTAGAAGATTAAACATTATAATAATATGCTCTAGATCTTTTATATTTGTTTTTGGGTATAAATGACGAGTAGTCGTTACATGAGCCATGTCGGGGGCCTTTGGTGGCTCTATAGTAACCTTGACACCAGGGTTGAAGATATATGTACTCCACCTCACAACCCATACGATAGAAGAAGAGAATTTGAATAATCATACATAACTGATATCATCTTTGATTCCAGTTACGAGCAGTCTGACGGTAACAAACGCAACGAGCAAGGGGAGCTGAAGAACGCGGGGACTGACGACGAAGGCATCGTGATGAGGGGATCGTACTCGTGGGTGGGCCCTGACGGCATCACCTACACCGTCAACTACATCGCCGACGAGAATGGCTTCCAGCCTCAGATCGAGCAGGGCCGCGGCGATGCTGCACCCCCCGGCGTCGTTGCCTCCATCCTCGGTTGAGCCACCAACAACATATTCAATTTCAGTCATTTTTTTTAAATAAAATGATATTTACCTACTCATGTTTGTTCATTTCTTATCCCTTTTTTAACTTGATTGCGTGACGCTGAGAGAATAATGTATTTATCCTACAAGTGTACTTTTCAACCGACAGAGGGATTGTGTCCTCTAACATGATGGACTAATGTTATGGGCGATAGGCTGATCCCTTATCACCATAAGGTTCATCATATCCATCTTTGGAATTCGTATCAACAGTGGCTGCAAGTTGTCTTTGATTACTTGTGGCTCTGCCCACCCCATTAGGGATTACGGGCGTGAGTTTATGTATGTATGTATGTATGTACTTTTCAAAATGTCTTATTTCCTTCTAAACTCAATACTCAAATGAAAAGCTCAGTTAGAGCGTGGCTACTCAAATCAGGTGACAATATTATATTATATTGATAATTATATAATACTTATTTATTTTGCTATGGCTTGTAATGTACAAGGGTTCCAGAAGAAAAAATATTGATAATAAAATTAATTTATCAATAAAAATATGTTAGCTTATGATCTTTTTTTTATGAGACAAATAATGTGGATTAATTTTGAAACAATCTCGCTACGGAGAACCTTTTTCATACATTTTGACAGAAATGACTGACAGAAGTGGACAGAAGTGGTATAAATCGTTTACTTATAGGAACAGTCACATGATAAATTTCACGGTAAGAGTTTCAATATTTGAAATGGTTCTTAATTGATATTATTTTATATTTATCGCTTAGCTGGCTGAGTAACGAAACTGAAATTATTCTAGTTACATTGTAAAAGCAATGGCAAAGCCATCCAGAAGAAAAGCTAATGTCTCGGCGGCTTGTCAGAACACCGGGGAAATAGTTTTATCAGCGATCAAAAAGTTAATGAAGAATACAGGCTGGACTGCAAGGACAATCGTCAAATTCATTAAAATGGAATATACAATAAATGACCCGAATATTAGCCGTAAAGTATCGAGGTACTTACGTACATTTTTGTGAAATTTCTTGTGCCTTTCATCATTAGTTTGAGCTTTTTAAACCATGTGTTCTTTAACCTACTTCACTGCTATTGAATGTATTCATTATGATTTCATCCCCATCAGAGATGTTTAAGTGAACTCTCCAATATTAAAACTTACATTGAGTTAGTAAGTAGATACCTGTAGTAAGTTCGTCCTTTCAAGCTCGTAATCCTCACTAAGCTGATCTACACCTAATCCATTTATAACAATATAAATTAGGAAAGGATTTTAGAGATTATCGGATAAGTCCAAGATAAACAAAAGATATAGAATATGAATGAAAAATATTTAAGCAAGTCTAGGCAAAGGCAAATATTTTTAAATTTGATTTTGACTGAGTGGCCTCCCTATAAAACCTATCACCAACAGGGCATTGAAACGCGGCGTCCGACTGGGGCTGCTGATGATGGACCGTGGTCGCTACCGACTCAACGACATGTCTCGCCTGGCGCGGCCCATCGAGGCACGGGAGATACGAGGTCGGCAGGCGCGGATGAACGAGGCGAAGGAGACCCGCGTACGACAGAGGCGAGGCACGCGCGAACGACCCCTCCGTCTATACAGCCGATCTTGCTCAAGAGCAAACATTAAACGAAAATCGTAAAGCTACTTATCACGATGTAAATTTTTTGACTACACATGATCTTGTTTCGGGAAATAAACTGACAATTTTATAAGTACCTATCTAACATGTTTTTGTGTACTTATTTTGGATTTGTGGCATTTACATTGTTTGTTTCATTCGTGTAGAGGCGGAGGACAGGAGTCCTAGTACGACTTTGAAATAGTCTACTGTAGACGCCACCCCAATCGCGTCAGAGTACTGCGGGGCGGAAGGGAAACCACAAGAGCATGGCTCTTAAATTAGTGATGTGATGTCTCATTCGTCTCATTCTGGTGATTGTAGATAAAACTTGTTTACAAACACAGATATGCATAGTAGAAGTAAACTGGAACTAATTTGGCATCCTCGCACATTCGAAGATAAAAAATTATGATGCAAGTTATACACCTCATTAAATGCATTAAAACCTTGAATATTGAGTATCTACCTAATACTATTGAAAATTACTCTTAGTTCTATGGGTAACATGATAGAAAATGGAAAACAGCAAGCGCCTTACAGAATTGATTACAAACACATTCAATGTAAGACTAGCGCCTGAATAAATATAAATAGTGTATTCGCTGGTGGGTCGCATGGTATTTCTTTCTATTCAGGCGTTTAATTTGAGTTTTGTTAAAGAACTTTACATGAACTTTCCTTTATTTATTACGTAAGTAACCAAGTGAGCCGTGTCAGGGTTGACTAGTTGAGGTCCTCAACTCACACTCACAACACACATGAAAGAAGAGTTTAATTGCCTAGCTAGACAATGAAAGCTTTTTATCCATTCACCACCTTGTATCTAGTCTTATACGTCTTACATTAATGTTCTTTTTCTAAAAAATAATATGTTTAATAATACAATCGTGCTAATAGAGGGTGCGTACTTACTTAGAAACGAAACGTAATCGGCAATTTAAGTAATCAGTTAATCGGAAAGTCCTAAGATCGTTCACCTTTAAATATCTCTATATTTTTTTTGTTACTAGATAATAAATATGGAAACTAATTATATTAATAAGACTAGGATAAAAAAGTACCTATTACTGGTAGGAACTGGTTACTGTTGTTATTATTACGTTATATACAAGGTTTGTAGCTATACGATGTGTAAAGTAGTGGAATTTGATATTCAACGTTATTTGACTTTACTTACAGACTACACTTGAATTCACCGCGTATTGAATACGTGACCATTGCTTACTGGCTTCGTTTATATAACTTTGTAATATATTCTAATATAGAGGAAGGTTTATTATTAACTGGCAGTATGGAGAGCGTCTGAGATCCACGCTGTCTACGCTCCTTAATGCTCGTAGAGTCACGATTGTTTATTTGTTATTACATTTTGTTATATGACGTTACGGTTATTATGTTCTTTATGTTGATATCATTAAAAAACGAAGGTCAGTCATTAGTGAGTTCGAAGAAGATTTCCACTAAACAAGAAACAGGTAAGTAGACTCTTGTATCTCATTCGTAATGTAAGAAGCAAAGGGATAGAACGTAAACACGTATTTTTGTTTGAAAACGTTTTCTATTTCTACAAGTGAGACTCCTTTTACATTGGTGATATTTCAAAGTGACTATTCAATATGACTATTTGCAAGGTAATATAATATTGCAACAATTTTCGGGTTCGGGCCACGGGATTCCACTCACTGCTATCCTAAGACACGCTTTTGTTTTTTCTTTTTTATTTATTTATTTTATTTAAGGAAAACCAACAGTTATAAAATACAGAAAGTAGATAGTAGTTAGTTTTTTATATATAATTATATAGTATGAGACTAGAACTAATTATATATGTTGCTGGCGAGAAGTGGGTGTGATACTATAATTCACCTCTGACTGCCCCTTCGGAGACACAGGCGTGATGTTAGTTATGTTATTATTATTAGCCTGTATGGTCCCACTGCTGAGCAAAGGCCTCCCCCATATCTTTTCAAGTATCCCGATTCTATCCAGTCTTTTCGATAACCGTCTAGATCATCGCGCCATCGATTCCGTGGTCTACCACGTCTACGGTGTCCGTCCTGTGGTACCCAGTGCGTGATGATGTTATGTTATATTCAACTAATATGTAAAACTTCCTACTCCCTACAAAATATATAAGTGAGGTGTTGGATTATGTCATCAAAAACAAAATATAGTTTATAAAGTGGTGTTCGAGTCTATAATAATAATCTTTTTATTTTGGAAAGGGTTTAACGGCTCTGGTCTAGTAGCCTTTTAAGCCTTTTAGCCTTTGTCATGTGAAGAAAGCCTATTCTATAATACCTACTACTATCTCATTTCAGATGACGACAATTTTGATTTTGCAACTCTTTCTATCAAGTTCCGAAAGTGTACCATATGGAAGTCTCCAACAAAACCAACGAGGATTTTTCCAGCCACCAATGATGGTTCCGAGGAAAGTTTTTATACCAGAGTTTTATGAGCCACCTGAAAATGTACGAGCAGGCCTTAGATTACAATTGTAAGTGAAATTTATTCCATCTATCTAGATACAATTAGCAGTTTGCTACCCCTCGGGGCATATCTTCATTTTGGATCACCTTTTTTGCTTCCATGATTATTTTTTTGACGTGATTCTACGCATATTGCATTAACAACTTGTCCAAAACTACTACTGCACTTTGTTACTATTGATTGGTTTGCTACTTGGTTACTATTTACTGATGTAAGTGAGTAATCGTTACATGAGCAATCATAACCCTGACACCAGGGTTGATGAGGCTGGTATTCCACTTCACAACCCACGCGATAAGAAGAGTTGTCCAAAAATGGCTGCCATGATAAACAGTTAGGAGTATCATGTATCACTCATTGCAAATCGTTTACTCTTAAATCGTTTACTCTTGAATTAGGTAAGAAAACTAAATTTGCTACTATCCCTGACACCTTCATCAACTAGCACCGTTGTAACGTATTGGAGTTTTGCTCCATACCCTCCAATCAATAAGAGGGTAGATCTGTGCTCAGTAGTTGAAGATACATAGACCGTTTTTATTACCATATCCTTATTATAAAAAAAAAGATACTTGGTTAGCATATTCACAATTTTTATTAGTTCTTTTACAGCACCTCAACCATTCAATCCAGTACAATTCACACCGACAAGTGAACAAAACTGGTTGCCTGACAATAATTTACAAGACAACCTAAATATTCAAGTTCGAGGGCAAAATAATGTCCTAAACAGTGAATCACCGATAAATGGTCCACAAAAGTCAACACATAATGAGGAACAAGGAAAATTGGCGAAAAACAATATTAAAGAAGATGACAAAACAAATGACGTTGATAATTTGAAACCATATGATGTACGTACTACAACAGTAGATCCATACTTTACGACAGAGGACACAACTGGAACGACAGATGAGTACGACACGGTTAGTAATAATGATCATTTTTGATATTTTTGATAATTTGTTTTTAAGTTTCTAAAAGCTAAATCCCTATGTATTAAACCACTCATACCCGCTAAAAGCACCTATAACAATGATGCAACAATATAGGTACTGAAGTATCTTTTACGTTCCGATCGATGAAGGAAAGCCCATCAATAGGATGTGGTGGTTTATTCGATCGTTGATGAATTATTTTTATATTTGGAATTATTAATTAATATATATAATATTTCGTACCTATTTTTTATTTCAGTCAACCTTCCTTCCCGACGAGCTCAATCGTTCAGCAGTATCAGCGCCTATAGTTGCTACTCTCTTAGGAGGCTAAATTAAATTTAGAAGTTAATTTAAGTTTAGTTTTATACATATTTATTTGCGTATATATATAATTATATACACCTAGATATATACGTTTTGTTGTTGTAATTGTGAATGCTGTATGTACCTGTAATTGGAGCACATATACAAAAACTAATTTAAGACTTGCATTTTATAATTTTACAATATGTGTACTGTTGGTATACTATCTAAGTAAATAAATAAATTAAAACATCGGACTCATTTGCTTATTTAATGATGAAAATAATTATGTTTTATCAGGAGCATTAGTACATTTCTTCTTTTTGAACTTCATATCTTCACATTTAC
Source organism: Pectinophora gossypiella (assembly GCF_024362695.1). Classification (NCBI taxonomy): domain Eukaryota; kingdom Metazoa; phylum Arthropoda; class Insecta; order Lepidoptera; family Gelechiidae; genus Pectinophora; species Pectinophora gossypiella. The sequence goes on along the minus strand of NC_065408.1, from coordinate 8,578,251 downwards.
CATGACAAACTTCGATTTGGAGGAAATTCTTGAAGAAATTCTCGACGTCATCTAAACTGTACATCCAAACTTCATTTAACAAGTCACCTGTCTCTGACCACTCTTGATACAAAAGACTTTCAACTTTTTTTTTCTTTCCTTGTCTCAGCGGTGATGTCTCAGTATCATTATTAACAGAGACAATTAAGACCCTTCGCCTATCTGTTTTGAAGGTACCGGTTGATGTTCCGTTTCTGTGTGAAAATTATGATGTTAGTTTTAGGAAAATCATTATTTATTATTATTATACTTACCTATCTCATTAAAAATAGTTCACGTAAAACTTGACAGATTATCTAGAAGAGCTTATAAATTATCATCATAGTACATATAGTAGTTCTTTATTTTTTTTACGCCTTTAATTTTTTTAATCTTCTTCTTCTAGCTATGAATTATGCTTGTGGGTTGGGAGGTGAATTACCAACCTCATCAACCCTGGTGTCAAGGTTACTATTGAGCCGCCAACGGCCCCTGACATAATATAATATAATAATATTTATTGACAAAAATATCGGTACATAGTTTTCCTTAAGTTAAGCATAATTGACATGAATATAATTGAGTAGGTACCATAGCCGACTAAGTATATAAATACTTGTATTTCAGTCTATGATGCCTCTCTCCTGGAGAAAGACACAAAAATATAGCCAGCATACAATCCTATGTTTCCGACAGAGTCAACAAAAAAGATACAATAAAGTTATTATCATACAAAAGGTTGTGAACCTCTCTTTGTGTAAAATGTAAGTGTACGTGAGTGATTGTGAGAGGGTGTGTGAGAAGAGTAAATACAATGTTCTTATAACTAATCATTAAATTGAATACAAAGTAGATTTTTAAAGGATTCATACATAAGTTTAAGGGTCTGACTGATATATAATATACATGTAATTGCAATTTATTTTAATCATGACAAAATATGTAATAATTCTTCAGTGTCGTCATACGATAATTTTTGTAACCACTTAGCTGTTTTGGTTTTACACTTATAATGATTCATCGAATATATTGATATGTATTTATTCAACTTATTGTATAGGTAGGCCCCTATAAAGCAGAAAAACCTTTTTGAGAAGGCCGTACTAAAATTAGAAGACCTGTGACAAACTACATCACACCTACGTTTCAATAGACTACCTGGGTCATACGTTAGCTCACAATGCTGTCTGAGTATGATGCTTAATATGAATAATTGTCGCACGGTAAGAACTTCCCAAGATTGATAGAGGAGCCGTGTTGGATAAAGATAGGGTTTGAATTATGGGTTTTGAATTATTATATGGGTCTCTATTTTACATAATGATACTTCATAATTATGTTCGTACATACCTTTCAGAGGATTTTTGCGTAACATTCAGAGTAGTATTTAAATCACAGTTTATTAAAGTGATCAACATTATTATCTGAGGAGTAATAAAAAATATTATGTAAATTATTGTACACAGCTAGTATATTAAATTATTAATGTATAATAAGATATATTTTTTCTTACTTACCCCAAGACATTTTATTATAAGAAACATTTTGTTGAAAATATCTTCCTTTTCTGAAATGTCATTACGAGAAAATGGTTTAAACACAGAAAAGTAATTTGTTCCGCCAATTATCCCATTTCCGGAAATCAAATAATTTAAATATTATTTTACAACCTTGATAAGGAAATTTGCGTAGCTTGATTACGATTTAACAAATTCCACTTGGTTAAATGTGCTTGTTTAATCAAGTAGAATTTGTTAAATACTCAGTTGTTGCTACACCTGAGTAAAAAATAAAAGCGAAGGGATATTACGAATCCTAAAGACATTATTTAGGATATCTGTCTTGATATAAAAACAAATAATATAATAGTGTTCACTTTATGTATAATATGATAGGTTGGTAAAATAGAGAAAAACACTGACGTCAGCGTAGACAATGTTAAAAAGATAACATATATTTTCTAAATATTTTATTAAATTAATTTCAAAAAATTAACTCTAACTTGAATCTACTTCTATATTCATCCTATCACGAAGCACTTCTACGACGTCTCTCAGGTCATAAATCGACTTCGAATATACAACTTTGTTATTTTTGTCAATTTCAGAATAATACAAGTCGGTTACTAGTGGAGGTACTTTTTCGTCCACTAGTTCAATATTAAACCTGTTGCGGAACAATACAACAGCATCATTGAGATTGTAAATCCACTGGCTATATACTAGCTTATTGTTTTTATCGTATTCAGCGTAGTGAAAGTCAGTTACTTCTCTTGGAAGATCAGTTTTAGGTTTCAGTAACAATTTATACAGTTCAGAAATAAACTTCTTTCGTCCCTTATCTTGTTCTCTTAGCACTTTTCTTTCGATACTGGAGCTGGATGCGCTTTCTTCGGACCCAACCGGTTCTCGTATGACAATTACCAAAGGTCTGTATTTTTCAGTAAGTCGTTCCAAAAATAAACCATTTGCTTTTATGATGATACAGGTCACAAATAATAACAAAAAGATTAGTTTCATCTGTTGATAGAAAAAGAAATAGTTAGTAGTAATAGTACTAAACTGAAGAGGCTAGATTTATATCTAACTCAGATAAATTGGACATGTATTGAAATCTAACAGCTAATTATGGTAACTTTAAAATACGAAGATAAACCGAGAATGAATATTTAATAGGTATATTTTATTGACATTGTCTCGCAAACAAACATTTTAGAATTATAATAAAAAGGCGGATCCTTTCTTGTTTTATATATAATAATGGTCTGTCGTCTGAACGTTCGGGCTAATATTGTAAACCTCTGAATAAATAAGGTATAATTATGTAGGTAGGTGGTTTTATAATCTGCATTTCTTCAAGAAGACTATAGGGGAAAAAATTACCTAGGTGAAGCCGAGTTGAGTCGCTACTGGGTATTTTTAATATTGTTATGATATAACAAGTAAAATTCAATTACCATTTGTTTTACCCTATAGTATTTACTGATTCCAAATGCACTCTACAAATCTTGCACGATTTGATAATAGCTTAGAAATCCAATTTTGTGTTCAATGAAGGATTCTGGTTGGAAAATGCTATCACAGTTAATTATACGGCTACCTCCAACTTAATTCATTAGTCATGTTGAAACTGTCACTGGCAAGAATTAAGTATACATTTTCATGTAAGTAATTCACTATTTGGTTATCGTGGTATTCACAAGGTAGCCGTAAACAAACGACCGTATAAAATATATTAATATATATTACAATATATCTACATTTTCTAATTCAATTATGAATTGAGGTGAATTATCTACATGAAAATGTATACTTAATTTTTGCCAGTTACAGTTTCATCATGACTAATGAATTAACTTGGAGGTAGCCGTATATATCTCGTATACTAGTGACAGACGTCAGGTTGGCGCATACCGCAGCTCGGAGCAGTGTCTGACAGGATTATATTTTAAGAAGAAGAGGGTGTGGACTGATAGCAATAGTGTTGAAGGGGGGAAATGCCATCTATGTTAGCGTAGTTGGTGTCAGGAATCTTTTCTTATAACATTAATTGTTCTTATTTTAATGTTCATATTTTTCTCAGTGCTTTTGGATGCTTGCCGGAGGGACTGGCCGGAGTAAGTACAGGACCGCGAAAAATGGAAAGAGGAAGGGGAGGCCTTTGCTCAGCAGTGGCATCTTGTAGGCTAGATTAGATTAGATTTTTCTGAAGGTCAGGCATGAGTAGAAAAACTTTTAGAGACAAACAGTGATACCTACAAATACTCGTAATTTTTAATGTTCCTTTTTTATAGATAATATGTTATTTATGGCACGTTTGTGTCGGAACTCGTGTAACATTGTCATTTTGCATTCTAAAAACATCATTATAAAAAGTTACATTACAGCTGATTTTTATGACCATTAAGAGCATTAGGTGGGCATTAATAAAAAACACGTAATTTTGACATCAGCTGCTAACATTGGTTTACAACTTACCTACTTATAGACTTGTTTTTGTTGATAAAACTATGTCGTCACAAGAATATAACTCATGATTCATAATCCTCTTTTTTTACTTTCATGGATAAACCACAAAACCGATTTAGATAATTTACGAACGTAAGTAGTTTCTAGAGATGAACTTAGTGCGCAAAATGACCGTAAAGCTAGTAATAAAATATTATTTCAGTTATTAATTTATTTTAATATAAGTGCAATTTTTATTACTAATAAAGACAGTTGGCATCGACGTTCACAGACGATTTTTTAGTTCATTATGCGATGCTGCATCTCTCTCGATCTCAATGACCGTGAGTTTATATTGAATTGTTAGTATTTATTATTGGGATTTAGACATAGCTTGCGAGGTGTGGGTGTATATACTATACACCTCTGCCTACATCTTTGGGAATACTGGCGTGATGCTCTTTATTTTATTTATAATCTTCCCTACTTTTACATCTTCCGGTTACCGTTGGCCCCGGTAATTACTTACTGATGTAAGTACGTAGTTGTTACAGAGTCATATCAGGGGCCTATGGTGGCTCAGTAATAACCCTGACACTAGGCTTGATAGGGTTGGTAATCCACCTCACAATCCACACGATAGAAGAGATCTTCCGGTTGATTGAGGGTAGCCCTGTAGCCAGTAGTGTGACGTGTATAGGCTGTTTACATTTTATGATCTTTTGAGCAAATAATAAAGGTGGTAATCATATAACTATGTGGTATAAGACAGAGTAACTCCGACGCCGTCGAAACTTATTTGTGAATGATATTTAAAAAAGAATGCTATATGATACTAAAAGTACCGTTCCGCTTTCTTGTTTTTAATTATTTTCACATTTAAAGCTTATCAATAAATTATTGTACCTTTATTATTTAGTAACATTAATTTCGCATAAACTATTTCGAAAAAAAATACAGACAATAAATTATAAAGCTCTGTTTTCCTTATTTCTTTTACGTGACTTATTTTATAATTTCAATCACTACTTACACCACATAGCCGGACTAAATGGGAACGCATTGACTCTCGCTGAAGGGCTTATTACACTACCCGATCCATCGAAACCGACACATTGGGTGTAGGTACAACATGTACAAGTCCCCTGATGAGCTATTGCACTGCCCGATTCATCGGGTGTAGGTGCAAAATGTACCCATCCCCTGATGAGCTATTGCATTGTCCGATCCTGACGCGTCGGGCCCGATAGATTGAGTAATAATAATATAAGTAATACTAAAATCCTTTAGCGTGTTTAAATTTTTTCGTGTATTCAATGTACCTTCAGTAGAGCAGTGGTGTTTTACCGTATGTAGGCTAGATAGAGCATTTTATTTTATACATAATATTATATAATTCATGTAAAGAGTGTCATATTTGGTTTTTGCAACAACGTTGAATTCTAAGCGCGAATTACCGTAAAAATGACAAGTTTTGAGGTCAACACCCTTCGTAATGGACGAAATCACTATCCGTTTATAGAAACACGGTTTATCTTAACAGGTCACGTACCAAAAATATGGTATTTGAACATAGCATTTTGTCTCATTCTGTTGTTCGTGTGAATGCGGTTGGTGACCCTGCCTGAAAATCTAATATAAGATCTATTATTATACTAATTTATCTGTGTAGATTTTGCCATAAGGGTGATATGATAAGACGCCAATACACCAGTGCAGCTGTGAGGCATACATACGAGTAGTTTAGGAATCAGACACTGGGGGCCATAATAATGGACGCAAAGGATGTCATGGAACTCTCGTCCCAAAGGACCTTGAATCTAATCAAGCGGTCTGGTCTGGAGGCTTCTTGAAGTTGGGTCCTGGTCACAATTTATAGCTCTAACTTATACAGCAGTTTTAGGAAATACCTAATAATATATACTTTTTAGTCTGGCAGTAAAAAAACATAGAATGTGTTTAGCTTTTTGATGATACTTATCGCCCTGGGCATAATATCATGTCGTGAAGGGCGCCATAAAACAGACTGCACCACAACAACTAGTACAAAAAGTTGTACGTTCGACTTCGTACAATTCGTCGATCTGCGATTTTGGTGAAACTGATTTACACCTTTTACGGTTATCAATAAAAATATTTTTTTGCTAAATCACTTTAGCAAAAAAATACAGATACGTGTAGTTAGCAAAGTCAGCTACGAATTGTGATATCAACTTCACGCGGTCAGCTGCAGTCGTCCGAAGTACCATTTCATTATCTAATGCTAAAATTCACGAAGTTAAAAACTAAACAGTTCATTTTGCAACGAGACAAACTAAGCAACACTCATCATCAACATCTGTCCTCAGTAGATGAGCATAGAGCCTTCAACCCAGATACTAACTCTTCCGATAATCTACTTCTACTACCAACTTATAACTGTAAATGTACGTACACTGCATACAAAATTTAATGTATCCTATCTGTAAATACCTAACCAATAATGTAAACATTCAAAATGGACGTATTGAGTAATAGATCAATTTATAAAACCATGTGCCATTTAGGCGCTATTGTCTGTTAAACGTCGTGTTCGTTGGTCGGAAAATCCTGAGTCTATTCACATGTCCATCGTAATGGCGTTTAGAACTGAGTCAGTTTCAGCCGGAGCTTGTAACACGTGCGCTGGCGCGGCGGCCGGGCGCGCTCCTCCTACTCTTTATATATAAGGAGATCTTGCGAAACTACGGTCGCATTTGGTGTAGACTGTCCAGGAAGTTACCTGTTCTTTTTGTCACCCGTGAATACAACATGCTCCTCACACTGGTGAGTAATATGTAGTACATGTGCTAATTGACGATCAAGCAATGATTCATTAACAAGAAAATGATGTGCAGTGATAAGTGATGAACGTTTACAATCGCTTGGCCTTCCCGCGATTACGCGACATAGCCAAATCTGTTATGTTGCTAAATGTCCAGTGCATACCTATTTGTGCGGATGCTAGACTTCTAACACGACCTTTGGTTTATCCACGCCTTATATTGGCACTTCTTAATTTATACTTAGCTATTTCTATATGATTCTAAGAAAACTGCACCTCTATTAGCCAGGACATAAACAACACTTTGCTATCCTATTAACATTTTAAATGTCTGCTTTTTTAGACATATCAAAATAATAAAGTTGAAGGCTAAATAAACCGACGTTTGTTTCTGATGAGAGTGTGATTGAATGAAGAGCATAGTATTCCACTTATTATGAGTTCGAGGTTTATTTCCCAAAAAGCATGCATCGTTCATTACATAAAATCAATCATCATCATCAATTATTGTGTATTCGATATTTGGAGTTTATGTTACTACTTTATTTAAATTGTATATTTTGTTGAAATTTCAGTTAGTAGGAGTGTCAATTCTGGCACAATCAATCGCCGCCAAGCCTGTGGTTGACAGCCAACCCACCTCACAAGTCCTATATAACACCGACAATATGCCCAACTCATACAATTTCCAGTGAGTATGAAACTTTCATATTACATATTTACTAAATAGATATTCTGCTCTTGTATGAAAATTTCTACACTCGACAATATGAACGACGCAGCAAGGAAACCATGATAAAAGGAAGAAACAACATAATGTAGCATTATGCCTCGAAGGGGTAGGCAAAGGTGTATATTATAGTATACATTCCTCACCTGTTATATGCTAAGGAAGAAATATATTGTATAAACAATTCGTGTCAAATTCATAGCTCTGGTTTTAGTGTTTCCAGATTCTATATCTTATTGCCATTTTAACATCATACTTAGTATACAGTTATTTAAATTAATAGAACAGGTTAAGCTTAAATCGTAGATACTAAATGTAATATTTCGCTGTCATAATTATTCATTTTTCATAGTTACAACTTAATTTTATATTAGCGTCGATAAAACGCATTTGTCATTACAAAAACTGTAAACTACCGAAGCCCATTTGTATTATAAGATATGTGTGACCGTCGGTTGCCTCTAAAATCTATTCAATAATTCAAATCCTTGGCATAAAGTTAAAGTATAGGAGCAACTGCGTATAGAAACATAAATAGTTAATTTACATGAGCGTCTTTTCACCGAGATGCTATTTCGATTGGGAAAAACCTGGATGCTATTAAAAAAAAATGTGCTTTTCAACTGAGGATGGAACTCTTAATAATACTTATACCTACGTAAATACCAATGTAGGTATGTGATCGCATTGCTTAACCGATATACCTCAGAGAAAGCGAATAAACCGATACATCCTTACACTTAATTTAATGGATGTTCCAAAGATAAGTAACGACACAAGAGTTATTTCGCACAAGTTTCTTAACCCTTATGGAAATCAGGAGAAATGCACAAGAGGTAAAAGTAAGGAAAGTTGCACATGTTAAAAGTGTCAATAGCTCGTAAACTCGTCGTAAAACACATTGGCCAAAACATTCGTGGAATAGAATACTAAATAAAGAGAGCATTATGACTCACACATCATAGATCGTCGGCTTACAAAAATATTTGCGAACAAACACCTAGGAATGCCATGTTTATGTAAATTAGCCTTTATATTGTCCTTGCGTGCACAAATGGGTACATATAAGTATCCGGCCTGATTACTCGCAGACACGTACGTGACCCAACGTTTAGATTGACAAGCATTGTTTTTGGCGAAAGTAAACATTTTAAGGTCTTCCGTGACCAAGCTGGCTATCTGCCATACCAGGACATGCCTTTCTTAAAAGATTTACTTGCTTGAATAAAAAATAATTGACTCACACATTCCAGCCTTTATTATAACTGGTAAACGAGATTTAAGTGTCACATCGAGTCATTAACATTGACAAGATAAACGGCTTTATCAATTGAACGCTTTTAAATCGGCGTTTTGTATACAATTAAAGTTTTTGCGTGCCATTGTCATATTAATTGTCGCTACATAACGCACCATAAATCATGCGACAATAGTGGCACAAAAAGTAGAACAGAGAAGCCGATGTGGGATACCTTTAACAAAACATAGTATGTGTTACGCCTTCTTGATAAGTTGAACATCCGTTGGCGGGTTAATACCCTTAAAATATCGAGATCCGTTAGTCGAGACATATCTCCCATAATGTACTAAATCCCTGACACGAGTATTAGTTTCCTTGGACATTTTATTTCCTTACGTGTCCTGAGGGGTTAAGGGCCACATATATATAGCAATAATATTCATCTTAAACACACCCAGATCGGTAAACCATATGGATTTAACGAAAATGATTAAACTATAAGCTTCTAAATAAACATTTACAAAATAGTCAATAGAGCCAAAAGTATAGTTCAACATTGTTAGCGATTTCCATAGAATGCTCCCATAGTGGACTTCCAGTATATTGACTTCTACCGTTCGCGCATTAACTTTACTGAACGTGTTAAAGCTATCCTCTAACATGCAAATTGACACCCCTTAACTAGTATATTTATTTATTTTACTAAGTATAATGTATTGTTCCGAGCAACATAATTGAATTCCTATACCTATACTCGTTGCACAATATCTCGTGTTTACTTCACGTTCACGGATGCAAAAGTGACGCAAGAGATCGATCTAAAACTATACGCCAATATTTATTTAAAGATGCATAACATACAACACCATTGATAAATCAAATAGCACAATAGCTGAAAAATCAATGAGCCTTAAAATCTTTTCTTAAAGTCAAACAAATGATATAGGTAAATTGATTGATCAATACTTACTCTTCCGTTTACTTACTTTATTGACCACTTGCTAAGTATTGCTTTTATTATAGTTTTTTTTTTTACTTACGTTACCAGTTTCATCATATGCCAGGGCCATTTGTACGAGATGACATACTCTTAATCAAAATATAGACTGTTTTGTTTGTAAATAAAATATTAAAGTTGTTGCCAGTGAGATCTGGAGGCAAAACCATCCCTGAAATTATATTCAATTACCTAATGCATTATAAGTAAAAGGTAGTGTGAATTTATCTGCTTTATATAAAAGTCTACTATTTTCTTTATTATATTATTTCGTTTATTTATGTTATCAATAGTCACTGGTCATAGACTCTCTGAACTTAATAACTTAAAAGTTTTTTTTTTCTTTTCAGTTACGACGCCGGAGATGGTTCATCCCGCACAGAGCAAGGGAACATAATAGACGCTGGCACTCCCAATGCTGCGTTAGATGTGCTAGGCACCGTGCGATGGTACGACAACAAGGGCCATTTGTACGAGATGACATACAAAGCTGGCAAACGAGGCTACAGAACCATCATCAAGAAAATATCCTAACGAAACATTCATCCGATCCAATGATATACAAAAATCAGATAAAACAAGACTGGAAAAAATACTTATAAGTATTTATTCGTACAATCTAACAAAATTCTAATCGATATGCCGCGAAGGAGGTTTATTTTAGTTACCTATTTATTAAATAATAATAATTTATTTTGTCATATTTATTTTTAATTACATTTTTAATTTGTTACATAGCTTTTGGAATAGACTCTTTATAATATTAGGTACGTATAGTAAAAAAGTGTATGCCAAAAAATGCATTTATAGTTTGCCTGTATCCACTGAGAAAAATTGTGGACGCCATTATCATAACTAGACCTATATCGAGATAAAATTGGCAATTTCTTATTTTTTCTGTCGAATTTCTAACTATCCTATTTTGGAGATAAGTTACTTTGGCGCATCATAATGATCAAAAAGAAAAGAATAAATATTTGCGCTTAGAAGTAATTGTGATTTTTAAACAAAGATGCCATTTTAAATTACAACATTTTACATGAGTACATGAGTGCTTAATAGTGCTCAAATAAGACAATTGGCAAAGGCTGTTTGTAGATGCAGTCGTAAGTTCTATGTTTGCAAAATTTCGTCACTAGATCCGAGTTATCACCTCAGATGGCACTTTGCCAATCGCTGTAACAACTACAAACAAGTGTTGTATTTAAGAAGAGTGTGCCACTATTTTTTATCAGTTGTCTTTATTGACGACATTGAGAATCGCACCATGGTCTCCTTGGTAAGTCTAACATTTTTTTTTTACTTTTTAAATATAATGGAATAGAAGGACAATTATTCCAAAAAGTGTAGTCTGGATCGATATATTTATTAAATAAAAATAGTAACCATGACACCAGGGTTGATGAGGTCTCTGCTCTCACAACCCCTACGAGAGAAGAATAAAAATAAAGCACATTCCTTTCATCATCCATCGTTAATTTTGCAGAAGCTGGTTATCTTCGCTCTGGTGGTCGCGACAGCGGCAGCTGCTGACTCCGACAAACCTGAAGTAGAAACCCTCACAGAAAAGTCTTTCGTCAGAGAAGATGGATATGATTTTGTGTGAGTTTCATTTATTGTTCGTGTTTATACGTACCCGTTCACAGATCTTCGCTGATGTCGTGAACTGGTGTATCTTCAAAAATTTTGGCGAAACTGATTTGCACCTTTTACAATTGTCAATAAAACACAAATCACTTTAGTAAAAATTACAGTTATGTCAGTTATCAAAGACAGCTTTTTTTTGACGTGACTTATTGTAGATTTGCCGCAGATGGCATTAACTACTTGGCCGGACAAATGGGGAGCGCTGAAGGCTCTCACCCGGTACAAGGTTTAAGACAACAGGCCTGAGGGGTTGGTATCGGGGTCATGAAGTGTTTGGTGTCGCGAGCTGATTGGCTGCCTCTATGGCTAGAGTAATTGGGTCGTCGGGATCACAAAGTCAGCCACGACACATGCGCTGTGCAGCATAACCTCTTGTTCTCCGTCGTGTCGCATCTGTATAAACTCGATATTAGGACTCACTAATAATGAATTTGGTGTTCTACTGATTTCAATAGTTACAGCCTGTTACTTGCTTAATACCATTATTCAATCCAATAACGTCTACAGACGTTGCTGTTTTTTCTTTTAGAGGCTTAATGTAAAAATGCATTGTTTGTCCTGGGTGCGGAACATGATATATTTTTCTTATTTTTAAAAAGTTACACACACATCTCCTGAAGATTTGACAGGTCCGGTTTTTTACAGAAGCGCCTGCCTGTCTGACTTTCCAACCCGCGATTGGAAAACAGCCCAAAAAACATAAATAGTACATAGCTGAGTATTTAAAAAAAACAGAGAACAGAAATTCATGCCATTGAAAATAAAGCTAATAGAATTTTCAATATAATTTCAGCTACAAGACGAGCGACGGCGTATCCCGCCAGGAAGAAGGTCAGCTAATCACCGTGGGTGACCAGCAAGGTATCGGCATTAAAGGCTCCTACTCATACGTGGCTCCTGACGGTCAGGAGTACCAAGTCACCTTCACAGCTGATGACAAAGGCTTCAAGCCGCAAATCCGCGTCATTGCCCCTGGCAGTCAATGAAATCTAAATTAAATAATTTTCTGTTAATATTTTATTTTTATTTTTCTACCGGCTTTTTGATAAAAAAATAATTTTAAATTTTCATTTTTATTTGGACTACCCTAGTAAGTAAAAAGTACTTCATGATCCTCTCCTAAACGTATAACCTGAGTCAAATTAAACGTTCCATTGAAGATTTGTAGATACTTCACCAATTCCGATAACGCCTGTCGTTATATTCATGTATCCACACACCAAAACACCAGTTGAGAAAATTGCTATTACAATTTTGTTGCGCCAAGTTATGCAGCAGTCAACATAAACATAGACAACGTGTTTATATACATCCATGTAATAATATACCTAGGTTATCTCCCTTATTAATTGAGGGAATACAAAGCACGCTACACACGTTATATTTTATGACAGCGATACATACACAAACTCACGCCCACAATCCGTAATAGAAATGGCAGAACCATAAATAATCAGTAGATAACTTGCAGGCACAATTAAAGTCCTGAGATGAATTATGTTGAGTGATCTTATAAGTACTTAATAGTAAGATACACGCCGTTTATCCAGGAAATTATTTTTCAACTTTAAAATGGAAAACGATCCCAAATACAAGTAAGATCACTCTGTTCGAGGTACTTACGAAAATAAAGCTTTTCTCAATGGCTTCGTTTCCATCAAACGGATTTCACAAACTGTTACAAAGTTGAGACATGAATGTGAGATTCGCCATCTTTATACATTAGGTATATATTGTAGATTTATTATAGTAAGTATACATTTCACTTATTGTTCGAACAAATGAGGACTCACCTATGATGACAAAATAATTCAGCAAGCTTTATCTTTGTGTTATGAGAAGATTATGTTGAAAAAAAGCGGCCCGGAGGGGGTCGATGGCGTATTTGCTACCGCGAGCTAAAGGTAATCAGAGAAATAAAATTTTGTGTTTATTCATAAAAACCAAGTGCTGTTATAATACGAATAAAATAATGCTGAAAACAGACCAATTTTTTTTTGGTATCGCGACCCGAATTTTTCAAATCAACAAACAAAACTCGACCTTTATCTGTTCTATTACTATTTTTTATAATTTCAACGTACGATGCGAAAGAATATTGGTTTGCTTTCAGCTTATAATACAACAAGCAAGTCAAACTCTATTGTAAATACAATATAGCTAATTATAATACATGTCACGTTCTCACGGGTCTAAAAATGATTTTACTGTCTGCGATTTTCAGGGTTCCGACTCTAAGTGGCAGAAACGGCATTGCAGGATTCATGCCGGATCACATTTTGTTTGCTATTCCTAATTATAATAGTTTTAACCAGCAGTTGGGGCCAACCACAATGGAACCTACCACTGGCTTTTGTTATTCTTTTGGTGTCGGAGGAAAACCTAATACGGAAACGAGGGACTTTAAACTCAACCCTCGAATAGGTATACTAATTTAGATACATTTTTACTTGTTGCACACACACAAGAAATAATTAATAATACGTCAAGAAAGATTACTTATCTTACAATTATTGGCGGTTTCTTCTAGGCGAAAGGTGAATACTTCAATAAGTTTTGGATTCTAAACCCTTGGAGCGCGAGTTTGAATTTGCACAAATTTATTATTTTGGTTTGTCTTGAAGACACTGAGAAAATTCAAGATTCGAAGTAACAATTGTGTGGCTGGTCTTAATATAACTAGAGTAATTTAAATATAATAAAGCAAATGTTTATCTTCATAATTATCCATGTAAAGTTGTCTGTGAATGCGCAATTAAAGTGAGTGATGTTCGTTGAATCTTATTTGTTTTTTTTAAGTAAATAATATGTTTAAAATGTCAAATTTAGTCAAGAGCTTCGAAAGATAAACACAGTTAAGAAATAAAAATCAAGTTTAGGATCTTAAAAATATTTTATTTGGTTTGTGCAAACGTCATTTTTGACAAAAGCTTTATGAGACTGTAAACGCCAGTTTTATCATCTCACAAGGCTAATGCAATAGGTACGGTCACGAGCATTAATATGTATACACTTTGGGGTACCAAAGTGATATGGTAATATCACATCAACTTTTTTGACAAATTGAACTGTAAGTCTCACTAAATGTCAAATATGTTAGTGTGACAGAGTCCTAAAGTGAGTACATTATATTGCTCATGACTGTACTCGTACAAGCGTAAAGTGTTTATTACGTCACCACCGCTAAACAGTTTCAAATTCGATTTGAATACGTGTAGGTAGACATAAGGGCTCTAATATACAATGCTTACAGACTTATACATTCTTAAAGCTACAAGTTATATATTAAGCACGATACAACATTACACACAAAGGATTCTTCTAGTAATTAACGACGCTCTTCTTATTTTATCACAAAAGCTATTAGTCACTCAGACGATATTATGACTCTTCTCGGAAGTTTCTCAACTTGATTTATGGTACACATTTTAAAATTATTTTTTACAGATGGCTTTTTGCAGCTAGAGTCAACCCTAATCAGCCAGTCGAGTAGCTAAAGAACATCGATCAAATCGTTTAAGTAGTATAAAGTGGCTTCTTTCTTAGGCTTGAGGGGCAGATTTCTGGTCATCTTTTTGTTCGGTGGGTTGGTAGCCGTTCTTGTCAGCGAGGAAGGTGACGGAGATCTTCTGGCCATCAGGGGCTGTGTACTTGTAGCTGCCCTTCACTGATAGACCCTGTTGGTCAGTGTCGTTCTTGTACTCGCCTTGCTCCTGGCGTGACGTTCCATCGCTTGTTTCGAATCTGGGTAAATACAACAACTTGTTTAGTTTATTAACATACGAGTACTGTTTTAAAAAGAAACAAGAATAGAAGACATAATCAAATACGAAAATTCTAAAAATAGTGATTAAATCTACAAAAGAATAAAGTGCATTCTCACTCTACTGTATTTTAACAACTAGACTGTTATGGTGGATTGGCTCATAATTTAATTAGTTAGTAATTAATTAGTTTAGTTATATAACTCGTTTATTCAGAATTGAGAACATAGGTGGGCACATAACTGCATTGGAAAATAACATTAAAAATAATTACTGTTAACCAAAGTAAAGCTTTATTTACTTCATTCGTTTGTTATTTTCCAATGCAGTCGTGTGCACACCTATGTTCTCAATTCTGAATAAACGAGTTATATAACTGATAGCAACTTCTCCTTGTACCCAAAAAGGTTTTAAGGCTACTTTATTTAGCAATCACGTGCATTCAAAACACTGTCAAAGGTTATGTTTGATATACAGGGTGTTAGTGACATCGTAACGAATACTGAGGGGGATGATTCAGACCATGATTCTGAGTTCATATCAAGTGGAATTTTCCGTCGCAAAATTCATGATTTTTTTTAGTTTTTTAAAATATTTTCAATTCTATACTTTTGCGATGAAAAAATCCACTTGATATTAACTCAGAATAATCAGATGAATCATCCCCCTCAGTATTCGTTACGATGTCACTTACACCCCGCACAAGTACATACTGTAGCCATACAAGTAGGTATGGGTGTTAGTGACACCGTAACGAATACTGAGGGGGATGATTCAGACCATGATTCTGAGTTGATATCAAGTGGAATTTTCAGTCGGAAAATTCATGAAAATTTTTGTTTTTTTTTTAAGTTATTTTCTGTTCCATACTTTTGCGACGGAAAATTCCACTTGATATCATCTCAGAATCATGGTCTCAATCATCCCTCAAAGTTTTCGTTACGATGTCACTAACACCCTGTATAAAAAAAAATATAAAAGTTAGCATTATAATACAACGAACCAGACGGTTCGAGTTAATAATTCTACTATAGTTCGGACATTAATCATTTACCAAAAAACAGTCTAATTACAGATAACAGACAATTCAAGAACAAAGCTGTCCTATCCCGTGAGTTCCGGATAAAATAAAGGTTTTTTATATAAATACTTATATACACAAATAGAGCCCCAGGTGCGATGTATAAAAAGTGTTTATTACTTCTGATTGATCGCTGCTAAGGTCAAAGGTCGGTGATTTATTTTTCTATCAATTCGGAGTTACGAAGGTTGCCAAGTTCCGAAGCTTATTATTGCATTAAAAGTGCATTTATAATTATAAAACAGTCTATAAGGCTGCACACGTTACGGCTCCGTTGCGTTCGTTAGTATTCTGATCTGTGGTTGCAATCTTCGTAACGATATGTTTTCAGCATACTGAGCTAAGTATCATTACGTCACAACGCATCGTATGGTCATCTTCTTGTATAGCTCATAAAAGCAACAAATCCCTAAATAAAACAAGTTGACAATATTATTCATAAAAGATAATTTAACTCATAGAAAAACATCACGGTTAGATCTCAACTGACATAAAAGCTCATAAACAATTGTGTTATGGCTCGAAATGTTAACTTGATGTCCTCATAAAAATAAACATGCATTTACGCAAAACCACAGACCTCATTTTGTTACAAATAAATTATTCTCCGTCTATTGTGAGTTTAAAGGTATATTTACTTAAGTGTACTTGCTAGAACATCATTTCCACACAAAGAAGAAACGAAGAAAGATCTCTCGATGGCTGTGGAATTTCAGTCACTACACTGCTCTCGAGCTAGGCTTCATTCTTTTTAGTAGTTTTTTTTTGGCGTGACTTATTGTAAATTTGGCAATAAATGCCACTTAATTATTTGGCAAGAAAACAGAATAAAGCTATCTGTCTTTTTATACAGCTGGAAAATGTGTAAAACTAATATTCGGACTCAGTAACCGCACTTTAGGGGGCTATGATGCACAGCTCATCATTCTATTGCTTTAATAAATAAATCAGATCGGTGTTTTTATGATGTACTTACTCAAAATTGTATCCATTAACGTCGACCTCAGAGTCCTGCTTGACAATGGACACGGGAGGTTGCCCGTTGCCCTGCGCTGGCGCATCCTGCTGCGGCAGTGCGCACACTAAAGCCAGGGCAGCGATGGCGAATACTGTCTGAAAATAAAATTATTTTATATCATGATTTTATTTTTGCCCCGTAACACCCCGATTTCAAGAGACAATAGTTAAACGATAGGGTCTTACACCCTTAATGCATGAGTAACTTTGTTATTCTGGATAGTACTGGCATTTTAATTTATGTATCTCATTTTATTATTAACAGACATTAATAAAAACATATTGCAAATAAACTAAGTTCCTAAGATTTTCGATAAATAGTTCAGACAGTCATATCATATAAAATATGTATTGACATCAAACACTCTGTATACCAATATTTTATGTTTATTTTATTATTTATCAAACACTCTTGTTTTAATCTACTACAGATAATAAGTCCTTAATTCACTTTATATTTATTTTCAAACACTTACAATTTTCATCATCTTGATTTTTTTCACTGGTGAAGTGTTTACCGGTGAAGGAGTCCTGTACGTCTCTGCAGTGAAGTGGCATCCTGGGCTATAAATATCTTGTCGCGGTATTGACAATGTGTTATGAAGTTTCATTGCAAGTCGAGGTGCTAATCACAATCGTATGTACCTAAATCAAACAGTTTATTTAAGGTGATCCACGAAAATGTTACGGTGATTTGTCAATCGTGTGAATTGTTTGCCTCCGTCGGCTCAGTCGACTGCGCGGGTGCCACTTAACCTGAATACGCTTCTTATTTTCTGATAACTATTTACATATTTCTATTTGTGAAATAAATAATAATCATTTATTTTTGACGATTTAAACTTTCAAGTAAGTAACAGTAATTTATTATATTTTTCTCATGACTAATTCAAAAGCGTCCATGTTCAAAATAACATTGGCAATTTGAATAAAGACAGTTATATACTTTTATCAGGTAGAATTAAGGCATTTAATTTTGTGACTTAGTTTATTTAAATTATGTGATATGTGCCCTGTGCCGCTCCAGAATTGGCTTGCACAGCCACGAAAAAAAAGGCATTACTTCGCGAAAATAATACATAAATCGAATGAATCAGACGTATGATTCCTGTGTGTGATATAAAAAATGGTAGTGTATTGTTTTAAAATGAAATAACAATTTAATTTGTTAGAGTAAATGGTGGACTGGTATAAAACATAATAAACAAGCATAAGATAATATCAAATCTTGGATGCAAATTCAGATTCAAGTTTTAACTCGTCACTATTTAAGACGAAAGGTCATGGATCCTAAAACATCAGTTATATTTTCATTCTTTAATAATATAGTACTCCCAGCTTTATGACTAAATATATATTTATAACATAGATACGTCTTGTAAGTAGGTAGGTAACTGTTGTATTTATGACTTATTCGTATGTAGGAATTTTAATTATGATTAAATTTTAATCATCTGAAACCTAATTCTGGCTTTTCGGATTAGCATGCAAAAAGCCGAAAGCCTTGAAGGGATATACGAATATCAGGTTCTGGTAGGTAGGTAAGTAGTCCCTTCTCGTCGACCATTTTCCAACCGTTTTTCACAGGGTCCGCTTACCTAACCTGAAGATTTGACAAGTCAAGCTTTTTTACAGAAGCGACTACCCTGTCTGACCATCCAACCTGATGGAATAACCAGCCCAATTACAGGTTAGTTTACATACCTCCGAAAACACATCTCGGGTGTCCTATGGGTTTCCTGATGAATTTTTTTTCACCACTGAGCACATGAATTCATGAATTACGTAAAATCATCAGTTTATGTCCGTGCTGGTTTTGAACTGGTGACCTCACAAGAGTCAAGCTTCTTCCAATTAGGCTACCATGGCTCCATAATATCTCGCGTATATGTCGCGTTCTTATGTTGTTTCATGTTGTCCCTGGTAAGTATGTGTTTTTTAAAAGAAGCGATTGCCAGTCTAGACGTATAACGATAAAGTATGTCCGTTAGGACCATATCAGCCTACTGCACTTTCCGAAGCACGTAATCATTTTACGTTAGGCTAAGATTTTGATCTGTGTATATTGTAAATATTCGAAATTTTTTTTTTAATTCACAATTATAATGTAGGATTTTCGACGAGCAAGTTCCATTTATTCATCATAAGTTTGCATACTCATACATTTACATTTCATAACCGATGTGGAGGGCTCATTAAACAACCATTTCTATATGCACATACGTACATACAAAGTTAAAACCACAAAGGACATACTTGATTCAATGTCGTATTATGTAATAATACAAGCTCAGTGATGGTGTTGCGTTGTTTTTAAATGTTTCTAACATGAGTCGATGTATAAAAACGTTTATATGATTTTTATGTTGTTTTCTCTTGTAGGCTTTATCTCTTTTGGAAGTTTTGTCTTTGAAGCAGCTTTGTCTCTTTTGCAAGCATTGGCAATGAGGTACTTTCCAGGCTAAGTTCCCCAAAATAAATACGCTGTTCAGATTTGTTGTTGTGATAATGACCTCTTTTCACATTGCTCGGTGTACATAATTATTCAAAAATATAATTTAATTACAGAAGCATGTATTAAAATAAATGTTGCTTGATATTTGGATCAGATACGTAAAGAATTATGTTGTTATCTATGTTGGTTCTATTTCTTTGAACAGAATAATAATGGGTGGAAGATGTGTTCTTCAAATAGGGAACATCGCCTGGAGTCCTGAAGTCTCTCATTATCTATGGTCTAACTAAATCATGTCCTAGTTGGTTACAGTATTTCATACCCAAAGGCAATGCAAATGCGTACTAAAGAAAGAAAGAATGAAAGAAAGAAAGAAAGAAAGAAGGATAGAAAGAAAGAAACATTTATTACTTCCGGACACCACAGACACAGACAGACAGGTACACTACATTCAACACAGGACAGAAACCACACGGAAATCAATACACAGAAAAAATACATAAGATCTAACTGTTTCCCATTAGGGTAGGCAGAGAGCACGGAATTCCACTTACTACGATCCTGACACACCACTTTCGCTTCTACCACTCTCATCAAAGACTTCATTTATGCTCGGCGGTTTAGAGTACCAAATACAATGGCAATGACCCAAATAATTTAGACATTTTTTCAGTCACTGTTTCTATTCTTGTTACGTTAAGTTGTCAAAGAACTGAATAACTTACAATGAACAAGTTGAAATATTATTATCATAATTTTATAATTGCTACAATCAATTGCAACGGGTTAACCTTCAAAATGACAAGATTAGAATACTTTACTATTTTTTGTTAATATAAGATTATAATAACAAATTCCCAATTAAATAAAGATTACGTTTTTGCAAATTAAATGCAAATATAAAAAGTATTTTTAACATTTTATTCCGTTTAAATCTAGTTAGTCATTTGTTCCGCTCATTTTTTACCTTTAGTACCTATGTACCTATTGAAACTGACTTTGTTTACATTTAGTTTCAACACATATTTAGGTACCTACATAAGTTATATATGCGTCGGTAATCCCTATTGCGGGCGGTAGAGCCAAGTAGACATACGACAACTAATAGCCATTTTAGAAGTGGGGTCATAAGATAAATATAATGTTGAACAGTGATGGGTGCGTAACCTATAATACTTTACTTTTTACAGGGTGTTAATGACATCGTAACGAATACTAAGGGGGGTGATTCAGACAATGATTCTGAGTTAATATCATGTTGAATTTTCCGTCGCAAAATTCATATTTTTTGTAAGTAGTGTATTTTTAATTATTTTCCGTTCCATACTTTTGCGATGGAAAATTCCACTTGATATCAACTCAATATCATGGTCTTAATCATCCCTCAAAGTTTTCGTTACGATGTCATTAACATATGTTATCATAATACGTCTATAGACATATATGTATTATGTATATGTTTTTATACATATTAAGGTCACGTCACGGGGTAGGCAGAGCTACAAGTAATCAAAGACAACTTGCTTGATACCAAGTCCTAAGATGATATAAGTGATTGCTTGTCTTGGCGGATCACCCTATGACTCATAATAATTGTCCACCTTGTCAGAATCGACACAGACCTGTGTTGTATTTTACGATAAACTGTATGATATGTTTTTGTTTTTTTATTAACTCACACAACAGCATTGAAGCAATAATGATATAATTACTTATAATCGTGTAATAATGATAAAATGCAAGGTTTTCATTTTCAGCAACACAAGCATGAAACTAATAAATAATTTAATTTAATTATTTAATAATAGCACCTACTTTATATTCTTGTCATGTCTCTATAGATTTTATAATTAATTCTTATATGTATACTTAATTATGTATTTACGTTGGGTAAAACAATTCCACTACGCATCATCTCAAAACAAACACGATTGCATCGCAATGTTTCATACTTATGAGTTATTAGTAAAAAACGTAGGTATGTCTGTCGAAACGTAAAACGTCTGTCATAATTTTAAAAATATCACGAGAAATTAATTCTGCCAAAAATATACGAAACCAAGCCCTGGAACCAATAAAAAAGACGACGATATGGCCCGTTCAATTTTTTATAGTAGTGCAGTTATAATAAGCTCGATTTTTCTAAACTCTGTCAGCACTACTTTTATCGGTGGTTTGTGGTCAATCTTTCGTCAATTTTCTGACAAACAGTATATGGCACTACAAATAACGATCATAACACTGTAATAATAAGGTCAATTTTTGTTTGAATATAAAATCTTGATTGACGAATGGTGTATAGATGTAATATCCCTCTTAGGATTTCTTTCAAAGCTAAAGAAAATATAATATCTAAATAACGACGCTGAAAAATAAGCTAAAAATACGCTGAAGAAACTAAAAGGGGAGCGGGTTGCAATTTTGCAAGTAAAGCAGCGATATGTCTAAAGCGAAGTTGTTGACTTGATTAGGACAACAAGCAATCATATTATTTATTTTAGTCGTGCAAGATTATGATCGGGTGCATACCATCGTACCGGATGTTAAATAGACCACGATTGCTCATCATTAAGCTTTATTTACTTACTCAAATTCTCAATCGCACTGAAATAACTTCCTAGAACATCTGAGCTATCCGACTATTTATAGAAATAGCTGTACATAGAAATGATTTTACTGTTTAAGCTTTTTGGAAGAAAAGACGTATTTAACTCAATGACTCGACATTTACTCGACTTTTATCGTCATACTCGTAATAATTATCAAATGGACTGTACAGGAAAGCAATAGATGGCAAAAATGAATATTTAATTATGTAGTGTTCAGAATGACGGACTATTTATTGTCAATCAAGCAACTAAAGGTACTATATATATTTTCTTACTTTGGTCATAATTGTATGATATAAAAATATATTTTAACACAATTTTGTGAACAACTTACAATAAATTGGAATTGACAGCGACAAACGCAAAATATATATTTTTAAATAATATAGGCTCGTGTTTGACCACAATCTCACCTGATGGTAAGTGACGATATGGTCTAGGGTGGATCACGCTTACCTAGCAAATGCCTATTCCCTCTAACCTTGAAGGCTTTCAGATTATAACGAGTTGGAAAAAAAGACGACGGCAGACAGTTCCAGTCCTTTGCTGAACTAAAAAAATAAATAAACTTATGCTGCCAAAGTAAACATTTAGGTTCCCAAAATCCAGGTCGTAACATTTAACCTCTACATTCTCGGCTTATCTTGACCATCTTTTGTAATTTAACTATTTCTCACTAATCCAGCAACCGACAAGCTTTTGCAAACGTGTGTCATCATTACTGTGATATGACGCTTTAAACGAACCTATTGTGTTTTCACTCACGTACTGTCACCTCATATTATATGTCTGTCCAATATAGTACTCGGATTTTTCTGTTAATTAAAATTGCAGTATTAAACAATATTTAATGCCTTTTAGGTCTGACTTATAGTAGGTCCTCCGCTGGAATTTTCTAGTTTATCTAAAATACTATTCTTTAGCTCACAAAATTAGAGAAAGCGCATAATTATGCGGACAATTTGACACGAAATGTCCTATTCTAAATCTAAGAATAATTTTGAAAGAATTGTTTACTTTATATCCTTGCACTATTCATTATCTCCCTAGCACTATCCCCTTTTTTTCACATTTTCCGCTTACCTAATCTGAAGATATGACGGGTCCGGTTTTTTACACTCTTTTATATCCTTTATAAAAGGATAGGGTTTTTTATATCCTTACACTATTAACCTATCAAAATGCCTTGTTTTTCTAATTCACTGACTGCCGGTTATATTGGAAGAGCTGGTTCGTCACATCGTGCATGTTTTTGATGTTACGCTTCCGGCCAAGTAGTTAATGCCATCTGCGGCAAATCTACAATAAGTCACGTCAAAAAAAAAAAAAAGATGTTACGCTTACATGCTTGTCGCGTGTTGCTGAAGGAAGCACCATAGAACCTCATCGTGCGATGGAAAAGTCGCGACTCGAGACGCGATGTCGCGCGGCTTAATTCACTTCATCTAATCGAGAAAGTAGATAAATTTAATTTAATTAATATTATAGGGCTACTATTGGTTTATAATATTGTGAATATAGTATTTACAATTCATAATTATTAAACCAACAGTTAACATTAACTATAGTTATATACAAAATAATCGCTAATTTTATTTATAGATATATTCTCCACAACAGTTGTTAGGTCTATAAAGTTTTCCGTCATTTAATTACATAAAGGTACATACTTGTGTTGCTTGCGAAAAAGTTACGAAACTAGCGGTTAAACAGCAATAAAACCCTTGTTTACAATGAACGAACCAAAATTATTAATGACCATTATTAATCATGTAGTTTCGTCATAATATTAAAAAAATATCGGTCCTATAGATTATGTAATTGAATCAATTGTATTGTCGTGACGGGTTTTGATTTGTGACCGTGTCAAAAGTTGGCTAAAAAAGTTAAGGTGTTGTGTGCACCTTCGACCCATCCTCGCAGTGACGTCACCTCGCCCCTGCATCTGCACCACGGAATATATATAAAATGAGCGATCATACACTAGTTACTCATTCGTTAGTTTGTGCTCAACTCGAATACTAAGCAACATGCTCAAATACGTGAGTCGCTTTTTGCTAAATAACAATTACAAAAATCACCGAAGGTCTTCGCGTTTAGGCTTTTTTTTATAATTACTGTTTACAAATGTTACGCAAGTGCGTCGTGACTTCAGTGATGTATCAAGGTGTCGTAATGTAACGAAGTCCAGAAGACAGAACAATGGACCTAGAAGTCGTTTCCATGAACTTCTGTTCGAGGCAGCGCTGTGATTTCTCCAGCGACTATTGTCTAAACGCGATGTGATAACATATATTAATTTCAAATTTAATATTATATTTAATATCTATATAACTACCTATATAACATCCTTTCTTAAAATCTAGATACACTCTTGTTGCTCCATTAATTAATTAGTACTAGTATAACACCAGCACGATCGGAACATCTTTTTTCTGCGGAAAACTTTGGTAAATTGTGTATTTTTAAGTTATATACAACCACGATTTCCGCAATTTTTATATACAAGGTCACAGTATTGTTATTATATCTTTTTTGTCTTAACAATTGCATAATTATAACACCCTTTAGTACATGTTACCCATAAAAATAGCTTTTCCGAGTACCGAATATAATATTACAAATTATATATTGTGTGTATCTCCGTTCGATGCACCTTGAACAATCTGTGAAAACTAAAACATGTAAATATAAATTGTACCTAATCAGGTGACAGTACTATGCGTGGTGGCCGCCCTCTGCGCCGGCGTACCCCAGAACCCGCAAGAAGTGCAGATCCTGCGCTTCGACAGTGATGTCCAGCCCGATGGATACAATTTCGCGTAAGATATTATGATATGTTTTTAATAATATCCATTTTTTTTCCATTTTCAATGTTAGTTATGTATTATAAATATATAGTTATATAAGAATTAAAGAAATTATCATTGTATAAATCAGGAGTGAATTTATGAATTTCTACAGTAGGTATCGTAAGTACACTTAGTTATTTTTTCATTAGTACAAGATGAGTAAGCAAGTACCTATCAAGGTACACCTATTTTAAAGCCATGGATATGTCTAGGTAATACAATGAAGTGCTAATGCATAAGTTAACAATGCCATGTTTACATGGGTTCAATGGTTTTACGCTAAGTAACTGCGGAAAAGAAACAACTATCGTCACATTAGTGCATTGAGAACACCTCAGTGAGAACACCTCGCTATATTTTTACAAAGTAGGCAGGTTTAAAACGAAACGAAACTGAAAATATACGATTTGCTCTGACAAACCCCATTTAATTTTATGAATACTTATTTAAAGCTTTATCACTTTAATTGTCCATAATTTTCGAACGGCTTTAGAGCTCTTATAAAAATACTTAATACCAACTGACTCTTGGTGTCAACTTTAATGCACCTATACACAATCGCCGAATACACACTAGCACGATCGTGTTGAAGGCATACTTGGTTGTATTTACCGATCATCGTATGAAGATCGCTTGTAAATGGTTTTGATCGGGCTCGCTCCCAAACATCTATAATCGCCGTTAGTGTAGAGGAGGCATAAGAAAGATTTTTCACTTTGCAGGTCTAGGCATAAAGTACTTAACAATAAGATTCATATTTTTTCAGGATCAAATATACTGTCCAGCGCTAATGTTTCCACCATATCTTTAGCTAAAGTTTTTCCTACGATTTAACAAAAGCGTTCGCAATATGTTTTTAAGGCTCACACTGTATGTTTACAATATTTTTTTACATGTTTCTGTAGATATGAAACCAGTGACGGCACTTCCCGCCAGGAAGAAGGCAAGATTGACAACCCTGATTCCGAAAACGCTGCTCTGACAGTCAATGGACAGTACTCGTACGTCGCCCCTGATGGCAAACACTACACCGTCACCTTCACCGCCGGACCCAACGGCTTCCAACCCAAGACCTCCCTCGGACAGAGGAAGTAAACCTTCGAGTCTTCAATCATGGTCAATATCTCTAAAGCTTCGTAAGTCCTTATCGCGCAATGCTCGATAACTCCTGTGGCCATTAGATCTCAGTCATCGCAGTACAGAATAGGGCATCGTTGTCTCTAAATTCTTGTGCCATAAGTCTTTTGTATTTTTTGTAAAGAAAATTGTGATAAACTTACTTACTTCAAGAAATAAAAGTTTCTTTTTGTAAATTTTATCTTTTACTTCCCCTTTAATACTTTAAGTATTCATTTAATTTTTTTAAATTTAAAATTTTAATTTTGAATGAAAACAAATTATTTATGAGTACGTAGTTAATATTTTATTACAACATAATACCATTCAAAATATACTTAGTTATCCGCGATCTACGTTATTTAATAATTATAGTGTATTCAAATTCAACACACAATTATCACTTTAACTACAGGTCATAAAAACATAAATAAAAGAACTAAACACCTTCACACGCCATATGATAATTCAAGGGTATTGTTGATTTCTATAATTGCCAATGTTTATTTAAGGACTTCGACCAAACTTAGAATTACATAAAGATCATCACAAAATTCACAAGTGGCTCAAGGACAACTGGCTTTTTATCTTACTTATAGAAAAAATTACACACTTAAAATCAATAAAATAAGGCTCAATAAAAAATATACCGCGCACAAAAACACATAATGGTTTATAAATAGCTCTCTAACTACAAACTCTTAAAAATCTCAACAGTTTTGATAGAATTTCAATAACTTTGTACTGAATTTATTTCTGATTAAGATTGTAATCACGGGTATGATTAAACAGATATGTTCGTCCCTCTACTGGTCGCAGCCCTCCTCATATAAACCAAAAAAGTCTTGTAAACTATACCCCACCACCACCCAGCTCCATTGCAAGTTGATGAAAATACCTATGATGACTGTTTTTACGTTTTTCCCGCTCATCATGTTCCGTATTAATTCATAGCTGGCATGAACGAATTGCTGTATTTCAGGTATTATTACAAAACGGGCATCAAAATAATAATTCGTAGTGTACTACCGCTACTTAAGTTGTGAGAATTTTAGTACCTTTAGCAGTCCCGTAGCGTGAATCGATCAGAACACAATTTATATTACATTTTTATATTATATACTGGTGAGCTTCACGGGCTTCTTGAAGCACGATTCAACAGGATAGGGTATTTCACACAATTAAAAATAAATTATAAAACATAAGGAGGTCAGTGTAAGAAGGAGTTCGACGTCACTAGACAGAAAATAAAAAAAATACGTTTTGACGTTACCTAAAAAGTCACTCTTTCGACTAAGTTTTAAAATAGCCTATTGCACGGCTATTTTAAGACTTCAAATACATAGTCTTAGTCATTCTTCTGAAAGTTGAGTGCTAAGAACTTGAAGTTTTATATAAATACCTTTTTAAGAAAAAGTAAAGTTTAATTTAAGTAATTGTACTTTACGGTCGGGACATCAACAAAAATTCGTCGACAAACGAGCATCGGTGAACTATTAAGCAAAACGTACATTACTAAGAAGGGTTACTTCAAAAGTCATTGTTTTTCACAATACTACTTATTAAAGGTGTGGGTATTTTATAGTTAAACATAATCCTGCAAGAACATTAACAGATATTTTACACCTTCGTAATATGTTAGACAGAAATTTCACGTTGCAAGTACTCAATACGCGTTTCGTAAACATGTAAATGCCAACACATACTGTGTGTCACAGATTCATCAAAACTTTACTCGTAAATAGCTATTTATAACTTTGTAATACATTAGCAATCTTTGCGTAGATTGTAATATAGGTAATATTTAAAACTTCATATTGTCGAGTCACATTACAATCTTATCAAGTATGTATACACATTCTGTGGTCGTAGGATCGAATTTGAAATTAATTATCATTTTGTTAGCATGTACAATCCTCCACCTACTAACAAACTCGCAAATTGTGGCCCATTTTTGACATGACTTATTGTAGCTTTGTTTTCATGTTTATAATACTTGTGTAGATAAATAAAGGCGTTAACCATGCAGAAAACATAAGACAACACCTATAAGGATGCCTAGGTTGGCGCTAACTCTGACTAAGGACATTGTTTACGAGGATTATTGGTAAGTGTGTAGACATACACATTCATACATACATACATAAGAACACGTCTATTTCCTGTTGGGGTAGGCAGAAACTACGGAAGTCCCAAGTGTATAGAATATTTAATTTGACCACCTATCACGTTGGTCGAACAGAAAGCTCGGTGAGGTGTGGGTACTTAGCTCATCTTGCGATGGATGTACATCTGACTACCCCAATAGGCATATAGTTGTAAGCTTATGTTATGTTATATAATTTATGCTACAAAACAACGCAATAATAAATAAAACGCATGTCTACGACATTGTAAGTGACAGGGAATAGGCCGGGTACTAGATGCGCGTCGTAAACGCTATGCCAGACCTGTGACCTAGCTGGTCATCCGCTCTTGCGCAATCACTTAGCGCTGGGCAATGTCAATTTTGTATTCATTACTAATTTTACTGTACCCTGTGTTAATGGAAAGTAAATATATTTTAAAATGTTTATTTGTTAACATTCCTGCATCATCCGCCTGGTGCGTAGGTAAAATGGTTTACTAAAAGATATTATGAGTATTCTCCTTCTGGCATGACTGCCTACAAAAAAAATCTAATTGCTTGTAAGTATAATGTTAACAGAACTTTGTAGATACTTTGCAGTAACCGCAGGTAAAATTTTTTAGAGTTTTGTAAGTGTTTGTTTGCAGGCTGTCTTTGAGTGTCACGACGTCGCATCGCATTGTGTAAATGCATAAACATTTCGAGGCATATGCCCCGCACACCCCACGTCTTACTATGTGTTATATAGGTACGTGCGTGGGCGTAGCACATGCTTCGCAATGTACTTTAGACCTCGCCACAACGACCAAACATCGTGTTGCCGCGCTTTATGATACAACTTTTTTTATTATTTCTTTCATGCATCTCGTATGAAAAATATTACCTATTGTTTTAAAAAAGTCTTTAATTTCCCCGTTACCTCGTTAATTTCAGATCCGGCGGGTCGTGTGTCGAAGTTCGGCTGATATAACGTAAAACACTCAAGCATCGGCGCACGAGTGTTAAAGAACCTTCGTTACGTCATATCTCATTATTTAAAATGGTTACAAAATACATAAGTATGGTGAAACCTAGTCACCTTTTGTTCTTACTTAATTTATTTAATTTTTTTTGTATGCGGCACAACACAAGACAAATTTGTTATAAACATTATAGTGCGCGATCCCGTCTACCACGTCGTGTTTTACTTGGCGCAATAACACAAGGTAAGAGAGATGTCGGAAGACCGGTGCTTCGATTTAAAGATTGCGTCAAAAGAGACATGAGCTCATTTGGAATTTACTACGAGGCATGGGAGGAGCTCGCCGATGATCGAGTCCTGTGGAAGAAGCGTGTGCTCGATAGACGCGACACTCATGACCACACTTGGTTTGACACACTGGCCAGCAGGAGAATGAAACGCCATCAAACCGACAACAATCCACCAGTTGGAGACTTCTCCTGCAGAGTGTGCGGTAGAGTTTGCCGCTCTAGGATTGACTTGCACAGCCATGAAAGAAAGTGCATTTCTTCGTAGCAATGACGTCATAAATCGTCTGAAACAGACGTATAAGGCCAATGAGGATGAGGCGCGCTCAGTTCTCACCTTGTGTGGCTCTTACTCACTCTTATTTTGCTTTCTACATTTAGGCCACTAATTATTTAAGCCCCGTCATTTGTACTTAACGTTTCATTTTGTACTAAAGGTTTCATGTTACTTGGAGATCAAGAAGATTAAGTACCTCCAGATCGAGACCCAATGCTCTAACCGTCAGACCACAGAGGCCCCTTCTGAGATTTAAAGTGAATGACAAAATTCATTCATTCCTATTTGGTCTCGAAGGCATAAAGGTCAGTCCATTCGCTCGTAACTAAATTAACACTTACCATTGATTAAAAATGACATTATTAGATAGTATATTTTAAATAAAAATTGGAGGAGATTAAAAAAGAAGTTTATTTCTTTCGTAGTACGATGCGATTAGCAAAGTAACTTGACCATTAAGCACAAATTTTAATCCAACGTAAGCACATATAAAAGGACACCCCTAATTCTATAAGCAGAGCAACACAACTATAAAAGAACAGAAAAATATATAATTGTAACTGTATTGTTTGTTTTCTTTGTTCGATCCTTTTGTCTGTTTTATTGTGAATAAATAAATAAGATAATAAAATGTATTCAATGTTAAAAAGTATAACACTCACATTATGTATGTCAGTGATAGTGACAGCACGAGTCTTCGATACACGCATACTGATAAAATTGCGACACGTAACAACGCATACATCATTATTACATACGTCTTTCAAACTAATTAGGTAATTAACGGTTATTGAGCCTTTTATATACATTATAGGTATACAGGTGTCAGTGACGTCGTAACAAAAACTTTGATGGGTGATTCAGATGTTCATGAATTTTCCGACAGGAAAATCCACTTGATATCAACTCAGAATTATGGTCTGAATCATGCTCCTCAGTATTTGTTACAATGCCACTGACACTCTACTTGTATATGTACTTGTGGTGCAGGGTGTAAGTGACATTGTAACAAATATTGAGAGGGATGATTCATAATAATGAGATGAATTAAAAATAATTATAAAAAGACACAAAATGATTTTTGCGACAGAAAATTCCACTTGATATCAACTCAGAATCATGGTCTGAATCATCCCCCTCAGTATTCGTTACGATCTACGTTACGATATCACTAACAACCTGTATATTTGACTGATATGTACGTACACTGATTATAAAATCTTCAAATTACGCAACACTACCATTGGTTATCAAATAATATGCGACTTAGATACGTTTTAACTAATAAACAGACAGGGCCGGATTTTTCATAGGTACGGTCACGAGCATTAATATGTATATACTTTGGTACCATGTCACATTAACTTTTTTGACAAATTGAACTGTAAGTCTCACTAAATGTCAAATATGTTAGTGCGACAGAGTCCTAAAGTGGGTACATTATATTGCTCATGACTGTACCTGTGTGCATTGCCTATGTATGGGCCCCGCAACGACTGGGGCCTCTTTACCAGATACATTTTTTATGTTTCTTCCTGTGTATGTATGATTATTGCTAGAAAAATAATGGCTAGACTAATCCGTACATTAGAATTTCACCTCACGGATTGTATTGTCAAAATTGACGAGTTAGTTTAATTTATATAAAAAATAATATTAAATATCTCCTGGTAAAGGTTGCCTGGAAGAGATTGCTATTTAGCAATAAGGCCGCCTATTGTACGCATTCTATTTCTCTTCTTGTATTTGTTTGTATTTTGTTTTTTCCTGTTTGTGCAATAAAGTATTTGTTATGTTATGTTATATAATCATAAGAGAAAAATAAAAGACATCAACAACAAAGAGAAAAAATACAACAAAGAGTTTTTTTAGTATTTATAAGTACTACAAAAAATAAAATATATGAGTGTATGCGGAAGAGTGAAAGTGTGGGTGCAAGAGGGTGTATATAAGGGTGAGTCGGTGTGAGTGGGTAAATAATGATGTGATGGTTTGTATGTGCGTGAGTGTGTGTGCGTAAATGACAAATATAATATACCTAATTAACTGCGTAGTATAGAATGTTTTAGAAAATTTGAAAAATCTTTATCGACGAGCATAGAATAAATAGTAATACTCGAAATGCCGCTGACATACCTAGTTAGTCCAACCCTGTACACAGATTACTGAAACAGAGGTCATCGTCGGTCAAATGTCAGTGACGATTAAGCCAAAGATTAATGCCTATTATTACAAAAATCATTAAGTACCTTCGTGTTCGATAATCGCAACCAATCTATAAAAGCAACATTATAAGGTTAAATCTCTGTAAATAAAAACGGAAGTATTTAGACAGTAGCAATTTTATAAAAACCTTGAATGAGTCAAAATATTATCCTTGCTTAATGAAAATGCTAATGCACTACCTACGCATATAAACAATACGATAAAAATACTATAATCTAAATGAATAATAAATTTTTCATTGATTAGTTTTTAGTAATTTTAAAAATTGGGAAATAATAGCCAAGGACATCATGTCCGTTAGGCAGTTAAAAATTTACAACATTTGTGAAGATTACCAACATTTGAAGAAGGTATCCATCAAAACATGCAATACTAAACACATGATTTGATGTTTGATGTTTGTTGCCTTTAAACAACTTATGAGTTAATTTCCATCAAAAAATATTGCTCAGAAATATAATGAGGCGTTGCGTATGAAACTTCAACGCAATTGTTACTCGCGCGATGTCTGCAAACATGAATACAACAGGCGTTGTATGTTCCTTGTTTCATTCAATGAACATTATTAAATATGTTATATAATATGTAGTCTAAGTGGATACTACGTGTCAATTAGCATATTCATTTTAATTATAAAAGTATTATAAAGTAGTACTTATAAATACTTGTAGGTACGCCATTACACACAAGTAACAGATTAAAAATTGCATAAGTTTTCGTTTCAAACTTAAAACCCCAATTGTTGTCTCAATAGAAAGCCCGGTGGGTACTTAACGCGATGCACGTACCGCTGACTACCCCAATTGGGATATAGTCGTGAGCTTATGTTGTTAATCGTTATCTACTTATATTTGTAATCTAATTAGATTGTTATGGTTGTCAAGCTCTTAAGGATTGCCTTCAGTCACAGGTTAAGAGCCTGAAAGATAGTTTTTATACATCTATTAAGGATATATAATTATTAATTAAAACCCAGTGGTTGAGCGTTGGGCTCACGATCCGGAGACCCCGGGCCGAATCCCGGTGGGGACATATCAGAAAAATCACTTTGTGATCCCTAGTTTGGTTAGGACATTACAGGCTGATCACCTGATTGTCCGAAAGTAAAATGATCCGTGCTTCGGAAGGCATGTTAAGCCGTTGGTCCCGGTTACTACACAAATTTTGAGTAGGACGAGTGTGTCTTCAATCAGTTCTTTACGAACGCAACTTAGTCTTTTCTACTTTACATTTTCTTACAAAGCCTTCATAAATAACGCATTAACCGTTTAAAATACCTCATAAAACTATTATTAAACTGATACGTAATAGGCGATAAAGCAGTTAATCGATGCAGTGACATTTAAATACAATAGGCTCCTTCATTACTAGATTAAGGTCTCAGGTAAATCATGTGTAAGCGTGAAGGAGTGTCATCAATCGTGACTAACATAGTTCCTGAATTGCCCTAAGAGGTCATCTGTTAATAAATAAAACAAACCTCTCGATTGTTTTATGGTCTACATACATTTAATATACATAAAATCCCGTCTATTTCCCATTGGGGTAGGCAGAGACCACGGAATTCCACTTACTAACACTTACACTTACTTACATTCACTTACTCAATCACTTACACTTATTTATTGTTATTTAAATTATTTTACCACCTTTTTGTATTTTATGTGTTCTCGCAAATAAATTGATTTGATTTGATTTACTACGATCCTGATACCGCTTTTGATTTTCCCACATATATTTTTACATAGAAAATCATGATCTGTTTCATTGTCGTGTACACGAAAACGAGTGATGGAATTATGACAACGATGAAAGCCTTTATTGTCTGTGATCTGCTTAAGAGAACCACAATTATACTCCCAAATGAGGTGAAGCTATCACACGATAAAGTAAGTACTTACCTGGCGTTTCACCCAGCTTTATTAGACCAACAATGGACGATTAAACTAATATTTCTAAATCATTTCTTATTTGTTGTTTATAACTGAATGTAAAAATAATAAATACCAACCATATAATGTCGTTGTCTTTCCCACAACCTGCGAGTACTACCGCATAATCCATGCATGAATTATTTAAATACCTTACTTAAACTACGCCTATTAATCATCAAGCTAGACGTAAAAGGTTTTCGTATAAACGCATCATTATATGCAATGTGCTACGTTGAAACACGCGGAAGTAAGCTTCATCATAAAATTGAAAAAAAAAAAAAAACATCTGCCGCCTAATAAACTCTTAGCTAATACTGGATACACTCAACTACATAAATACCTCGTTTTCAGAAATTCCAATATATAAACATCATCATAACATCTTAAAATACTAAATAAAGCTAATGCTAAAGTAATGCGAAGGAAAAGCACACTTTGTTGACATCGTAACGATTAAATGAGTTGATATCAAGTAAAATTTTCTGTCGGAAAATTAATGCAAATTTTAATGTGTTTTCTAATTATTTTCAGGTCCGCACTTTTGTGACAAACAATTCTACTTGGTATATATCAGAATCATGGCCTAAATCATCCCTCAAAGTTTTCGTTACGATGTTACTAACACCCTGTATTGTCTGAAATATAGCTACCTACGGCAACGCATTGCGTGCTGAAAAGAGTATAATTATTTATTTTTTATCTTGGCTTTTTGGAGATTTGCCGTTAATGACATTCATTACATGGTCGGCAAAAATATAAATTATAAATGTAGGTATAATTTGTTCAAATTGCACTGAAATTAGGTAACAGTATAATTGAATTAGACTTAATTATCTAAGTAAGTACAAGGAAATTGGCAAAAATGTGAGTACAAAAGAGCTATGTTGCATCCTTTCTCGATCTCAATGGCCTTCAATCATTTTGTTTGATTGGAGTATTTTATTTTTGACGTAAATTATTTTAGATTTACTTCAAACTGCGTTCACTAGTTGGCTGGACAAATGGGGACCGCTGAGGGCTCTCACTTGGTAATAGTTGAAGTACGTGATTGAACAAACCTTCGAACCAAATCCATTTTTATGTCATCAAACCGAATTTCTCTAAGTGGTGAGAGCGTTAGACTTACGATCTGGAGGTCCGGGTTCGATTGCCGATGGGCACATTGTCGAAATCATTTTGGAAAGCTGTCCTTTGTTTGGTAAGGACTTTGCAGGATTGAATCACCTAATTGTCCGAACAAGTAAGATGATTCCGCGCTAGGGAAGGCATGTAAAGCCGTTGGTCCCGGCTATTAGCCGTAAAAACACGTTTACCGACCCACAGTGAGCAAAGTGGTGGAGTATTCTCCATACCCCTTCCGGTTGATTTTCTTTCGAGGTATGTGCCCAGCGTTGGCACGTATATATAGGCTGTTTATGTTGTACCGAATTTGATTTCATTAATGCTATGTTATACTACGGAAACGTATTATAATAATGATTAAAGACGTTATATATAATATTCGTTCAGTCTAGTACCCTGGGGATGAACAATATTATACACAAATATTATATATAACACTTTTCAAATGACTCTGAGAAAAGACAATCTTGAATTCATCATAATGTGGCCTTGATTACAGGCAATTGTAAAGTAAACATTTAACACTCTGCTGACCTTTGTCAATTAGTTAGAGTATTTTTATAGATGGGCCATTGAGGTGTCAAGACCAGTAGTAGGTGGTGCAGTATAGTATTTTATGCAACAGTTGTATAAGAAGGGTCAAAAAATGCGAGTGGCGTGAGTTGCGATGTGAGCCTTGGCGAACATCGCAATAAGAGACGCCACGAGCATTTTTTGACCTAGTTATACAACGTTGCATACAATACTTTTTCTACGACGACGTAATTTTAAACGAAACACAAAAATTTTCCAATTTATTTTCCAACGCGCGGGAAAATGGCGGCAAATGTATACTTTTTTTTTATAGTATATCTATGGCACCAAACAAAGTAAAGGTGCCAGTTTCCAGGTCAAAAAAAAGAACAACAACAATGCTTTTTTGGCGACATTATAGTACAGTTACACTTTGTAAACAATGCTTTTATAGGCCATAGAGCGTACACTTTTTCAAAGAGTTTAATTATGTATGTACTTATATTAGACTTTTTGGTTATTTAAATGCCAGATTAAAGTAGAGGAGTAGAAAAAAAAACGAAACAGTCTCTACGGCAACTGATACTGTTAGGATACAGCACTTTGCAGACAAGGCTCCAGCTTACCGCGTTCTTAAACTTAATGGGTACGTAGGCGTTACCAGCAGATTCTGCACAACAACCCCGCCGCGCGTTACGTGGATAGATGTCGTACGGCCATTGATCAAAGCTCTCGATATAACTCGCACCGCGCGTGATATGGATGCCGTGCCGCAAGGGCTGGAGTAAGTATCGTAAGACCCGTGGTAGCCCAGTTGGAAGAACACTTGACTATCATTGTGAGGTTGCGAATTGGAATCTCAGCACAGGCCTAAACCAAAACACACCGTGAGGAAACCCGCATTCCTGGGTAATGCGTTTTCGAGGTTTGTGAACTAACCTATATTGGGCCGGATTTTCCCTTCGCGGGTTGGAAGGTCAGACAGGCAGTCGCTTCTGTAAAACACCGGTTCTGTCAAATCTTCAAGTTATAAATGGGCTGACGCTAGAGAGGTTGTGATGATGAAATATGATGCTTCTATAATAATCACCGCCTTGAGCTTTCTAAGTAACACTCTTATATTATCAAAGAGATATTGATGCATTTACTTTTTGTGTTTATTTCTAACAAAAGGCTTAGACAAAAATACCACTAAACTATACCAACTGTTCACATCAGACAGAGCACTGCGGGGCAGAAGGCAGGAGGGAAACCACTGCCCTATTTTTCCCTATAAAGCAGCATGGAGAGGAATGCTACACCGACAAGAGCTAGCTAGTTATGATGATGATTATACCTATTGTTGTCCCGAACAATGAGCATAGCCTGGACTTTGTGCCCGTGCTAGGCACAGGCCTTCCCTCAATCAACCCAAGGGAGTATGGAGCATACTTCACCACACTGCTCCAGTGCGAGTTGGTGGATCAATATACAGAATTTTTCATTTTGTTCTTGTTTAAATTTATTTAAAAAAAGCTTCAATTTTGCAATTCTAATTGGGTACAAAAAAACAGGATAATAAACGACATATCCGATTTAAAAAATAAAAGAAATATCAAATTAATAAAGGTAAGATGTAACTTGGATAATCTACGGGTGGTCAGCATTATCCACCATTAGTAGGCGAATGAAGACATTGACAATGCAAAATATATGTGCAAGGATCCATTATATAAAAACTAAACACGCGACATACAATATTGTTCACGGCGATGATTGTGTAACGAACAGATTCGACTCACAACAAGATTTAAGGTTCAGTGTCTCTCAGAGGTTTACAATAATCATAAAAGTTTATAACGTAACGTACCGACCACTTAGTAGGTATATTCGAATTGTAGATCATAATGCGGCTCTACAATAGATCACGTCAAATTAGTAACATAAAGTAGGCACTTAAATATAATATTAGATTTAAATAGATTCAGAAATTTACTTTTTATATTTAGTAGAAGATTGTTCATGTCATAAAAGTTCAAGAAGTGATAACCGCCGCATAAAAGTCGTATTCCTCTTTTTCTCATATGTTATTTTGTATACCTATTCATGCTCGATAGTTTAGGGTATATGCAACTGGCGTACCTTCAATATCGATCACCTCTACACTTTGGAGGTGTACAAAATTTATGACTATTGTGATATTGACGTAATTACGAACAGCCTCCGTGGTCTAGTGGTTAGAGCGTTAGGCTCACAATCTGGAGGTCCAGGTTCGATTCCCGATGGGGAAATGGTCGAAATCACTTTGTGAGACTGTCCTTTGTTTGGTAAGGACTTTTCAGGCTTGAATCACCTGATTGTCCGAAAAAGTAAGTTGATTCCGTGCTTCGGAGGGCACGTTAAGCCGTTGGTCCCGGCTATTAGCCGTAAAAACACCTCCACCAACCCGCAGTGGAGCAGCGTGGTGGAGTATGCTCCATACCCCCCTCCGGTTGATTGAGGGGATGCCTGTGCCCAGCAGTGGGACGTATATAGGCAGTTTATGATATTGACGTTAGCCTTAGCTAAATCAGAAACAAACGCAAACAAAAGATATTAAAAACTTACTTGAATATATGTGACGACCTACCTATTTCATATTTTTATATTTTTGCTACTGGTAAATACAACTTATGACGTATTCTTAGGCATAATGTAGTAGCTTTTCTAATCTGTGCGCGAAATTATTCTGTGCGTGTGTATTAATAAATTACGTGAAGCAAAGAATCGGCACAGTCTCGTGCGAACTCTTGCGCAACAGGCCGTTGGTGGCCGCACACTCGCCCTATACAAGACCCTAGGGGCTGCATATTGTAAGGTAAATAAATCTCATATATACTTATTCAGATACGTAAAACAGGATTGCCTACTCATGAAACTTGTTATGCCAAAAAATAAATAATATTTCAAGTGATAGATAAATAAAAGTTTATTTGATTCCGAAATAGTAAGTAATCCTTATTTACAATATGGAACATTCCACTAATAATTTATTTATTACTAATACTAATTATCTATTATTTAATGCAAGGCTATTTATAATTTTATTAACTGTCTGATAATAAATAATATCTTTGAAATGAAATGAACTTTTATAACCTATTATTAAGCTCTGACATCAAATTACAGAATTATAAATTATAACATAGTAGAGTACTAGTAGAGTACTTAACTCCGTAATTATATTAAATTAATGGTACAATGGATAAATACAACGAACTATTAAGTTAACCTACCACAGACATGACACATAAACTATTTTCTAACCATATTATCATAAGTACGTACTTAATGCTATTTACGTACAGACTTTAGAGCCAAAATACGCCTTAGACACTAAACTTTCCAAAGTGGCGGTGAAGTGATAGTGATTTCGGATGATCTTAGGTACTTATGTTGAAAATAAACAATTTTTGATATTTTTTTCAAAAATCTATAATATTTTCTCTTTTACCTTGCGCCTTGGAAAACAACTTGCTGTTATCATATCATATCGTGTATTATCATATCGTTTCAAGCCCAATGGATTGTAAATGAAAACCCGTGCTTAGAGAAGCTCCCAAAGAAAAACTTGAATTCTAAAACAATTTCTGACTTGGACGGGACTTGCACCCAATGTCAAGCCGGGACAAACGTGTTAACCATCGCACCACCAGGTCCTCCTCCAGTCCATGTGAAATTCTTGCGATCTCTGTTTGACAAGAGCTGCGGGTTCAAGTCTCGTCCGAGTCAAAAAATAATTCAATTTAAATTTTCTCTTTGATTGTTAATAGTCACGAGACCGAATGTCCTTTTAAAATAAAAATCCCATTTTAAATATTATGTCTGGAAATCTCGCCTGCGAGAAGATATTGGTAATACAAACATATTTTAACTAATTTAATAAAAAATAACTTTTACGACGTTAAGTACTTATTCTTCTTATCTTCATCATCACCAGTCCATTAACGTGCCCACTGCTGGGCACGGGCCATCCCTATGGATGGATAGGGAGATCGGGCCTTAAACCATCACGCGGGCCCAGTGCGGATTGATGGTTATTAACGACTGCTAATGCAGCCGGGACCAACCGCTTAACGTGCCTTCCGAAGCACGGAGGAGCTGGAGATAAAAACTTTTTTCCTCTTATCTAGCCTAAAGTGTCCCACTGCTGGGCAAAGGCTTCCCTCCATTTCTTCCAGGACTCTCTCTCCAGTGCTTTCTTCTCTCAAGTACTTATTACTAAAGTTTATTTATAAATGCCAAGTTAATACCTATTTAATATCCCTGACCGCGAAGGTACAGTACTCGTAATCTACTCATTAGCTACTCAACTCATGCGTACCTAATTGGAAAAGTTCCCGGAAAGCTTTCACTTCCATTGAATAGTAGTAGATTTTACTTCTTTTAAAACATATATAGTTGTTAAATTGATAAAATTAACATTTTAATAAGTATCTATTTAAAAAAAATGTTGGTAAAAGTTACATCTATAAGAAAAAGGTTCTTATTTCAAACCATATAGCGGCACTTCTTAGAACATTCCATACTTATTGTCTGTGACCTTACTAATTACTACAAAACAAACCAATAGTTCAATTTTTACTTAATGTTACCTAAGTATATTATTACTGACACCTACTTAATTATGTGTCCAGGTTATAATATAACGACTTATTATCAAAATTATCTTTGATCAAAAAGCTAATAACTATATTCAAGGACATTTTTAAATGAAAACGAAATAAAAAATAACTCTCATATATTTAGTATGCTATCTTTTATTATGGCTCTTTATTTGTTTAAGATGCAAATGCAAACGGCTTGACAGCAGATTTAGGTAGTAACTTACATCTATGTCATAAATTGTATTTTATGTCTCACCGTAAAATTGATTGAGAGCCTCAGTATCTAAGGACATACAACCAGCCGCAATTTTATAATACATATTTTATGGTTTTATAATATTAAATAGCATTAATAAAACTAGTAGGTAATGACGTCTCACGCATAATCACATAAGTGCTTGCTTCAGGTTACAGTCAATCTACTCTGATCGCGTAAACTTCTTATCTATTTAAGTAATTATCTTATAATTACATGTAAGTAAGCATATTATGCAATATAAAAAAATAAAAAGAAACCAGCTTTTTACAATGTCTAACATCAACATGTCATATGTGTGTGTCATGTGTGTCATATATATCAATACATATTGATCAATACGTATATATATATTGAGTCTCGTGTAAATCTGTCTCCCATTAGAACTAAGAATTACTTCTCTCATTGTAAAATTACTTTACTTCATTAACGGCAAATACTTAAATGTAAAATATATGTTTGGTCCAAAAGTTACGACTAATTTACAAGTTGATCTTAATAAAAAATCTCGCAGATCTTTCTTTTCAAATACAAAAATAAACCGTTTGTCACCAATTAAGAGTCGGTTAATGTAAAAGTAATAGATTAAAATGCAAATAATAGAAAAAGCCGGTATTCATCCGTAACAATCTAAAAATAACTTTTGAAAATATTTGTAAACAAGCTCAAGTTACGCTATGAATTTTACTCTCATGAAATATTTAGATCGTTGACCCACCGTCACTTTTAAAAAGGTTAAAGTTAGCCGTGACATTATCTATACCACGTGGCACAAATTTCGTTCAACAAAATCTACGACGGACGACAATTAAAATTTTCGCAGGTTTTTACGCAAATAAAACAAAAAATATGCTTAAAAAACTGGATTAGCAGGTGGCATCTTTCCGCATAATTAGACGATATTTCATACTCAGAATCATCTCGTAATAAGATGGGGACAACTCATTTAATACCATCAAAATGTTTATGCTAATTAGAATATTTAATTCAATTATTATCTAACAAGCCTGCGTTTTATGGTTAGTTTTATAGGGTTAAGTATATCTTTATCAAATTAAAACAACACTTTGGAATTATTAATTTTCTGTCTAAATTATAAATACTTGAAATTAAGAATCTTCAATGAATTTAAGTCTTCATCTACAGTCAATCAATTATTAATTGAATTTATATTTTAATACGACCTATTTTGAAACATTATTTTGTTTTATACCAGCAAGACTCATTATAGTTTATAATTCACAGTGTAGGTATGTTCAATTCGATAAAGTAACGAATAATAATCAGCATTTCGTTTCGTTCTGAGAGACTGTCAGAATTAAGACTTAAGATATGGTTAAGCATACGTATCTTATTTATGATACTACTTACTTACTTGTTAAATAAAAACTCTATTAGGATAGTTTTAATAGCTGATTAAATTGACATATTTTATTTCATCGCCCACTATTGTTAGTCACCAAACTTTAAATAAAAAACGCCATTGATGTCATAGTTTGAATAAATTTTATATTCACGTTTAGGCTTCTTCAATAGTATGATAAAATCAATACGGCCTCAAAAAATTGTTAAAATGTCGTAAAATTTTTGCCAGGCGAATAATAAGCAAGGTCCTATAATGACTTCATACATCCAAAATTTTTACCTTTGTTTACAATTGCGTCATAAATTTATTTTTACTTAGAATTTTTGTGTAAATACTTAGATGTAAGTACTTCAAAGCCATTAGGTTTTTTAACATTAGATGACATAATAATTTAATAGCAAGTAAGTTTGTACTTACATATAATAAAAAATGTTTTTTGCGTAGTCGAAATTCAGGAGACAAGGACTTCCTTAGATGTCAAGTAATAAATAGATACTTTCAGTACAATTTGTGGTCACAAAAAGTCAAATAATCCAACTTAAAATTACTTAACCTAGAACCCACTCCGTGTCAAACCTGGCCCAAAAGTGCCCATGACACTAGCAGCGTTACCGCGCTGGATTGCCACGGATAACCTCTGAGCCAAGTAAGACCCGGAGCGGGGGTCAAAGCCCTGCTCTCTAAGGCGACGGCCCACGTCCTTAACGAATTGCTTCGCCTCCTCCCCCCAGCAACCACACGTCTCCACCGCAAATGGCACAAAAATGTAGCCCCCCTGTAGCAAGGAGTACTTTGCATGCTTTAGGACAGCTGCCGCTTCGGCTGCCGCCCCTGCGCGCTGACTGGTTTGCCGAAGATGACTGGCGGCAAAAGTATCGACACACGTGGCGTCCCACACCATGCATCTGCCCTCACGCCAAGGCACCAGCGTTAGGCCGTCTGGGCGCTTGCCGTCCGTACGGCTGAGACCCGGAGGCTCCAGCACGCACGGAACACGAGCCGACACCAGCGCTCTTCGAATGATATCATTGGCCTCCACCATGGAACCGCAAATGCAAAGGTGTGGTTCACACACTTTGCAGCCAAGGCGGAGAGCCACAGCCACACGCAAGGAGTCCCCATCTAGAAGGGTCCCCATATGGGGCGAGGGCAGTGCCTGCAACCAAGCGCCGGCCTCAGCTCGCGACACAGCCATCAACCGGGCAATATCAGCTCCTGGCGAACACTCTTTTAGCTGTTCGAAAGTTGCCCTACACTGAATCTCGTCCCAAGAACGCTGAATTTGAGGGATTTGTGGTCCTCTTTACTAATTATGGATGTTCCTTTATGTTAGAATTTATATATCTTCATCATTAATTGAAGAGCCACGCTCTTATTGTGTAGCATTCCCCATGCTACTGTTTAGGGAAAAATAAGACAGTGGTTTCCCTCTTGCCTTCCCCTCGCACTACTCTGTCTGTCGCGAGTGGTCAGTCCCTGTGACTTTACCTTTACCATCCTGCATTGCCGTACCTATAGCTCCCATCTCCGATACTGCAACCGTTGAGGTCTTCACTCGTTATACCCCGTAAGTCTGGGTCCCTATCCGAACTCAGCCAGCATCTCCCTCTGGCCTACTAAGAAGTAAAAGGCACTCACGCTCACGGCAAGGACGCGCACTAACAGAAATTGCCCCAGTGGAGGGTAGACAAAAAGACTGTGTCCCCCCTGGGGCTGGGTTAATGCGGGTCTTGTATGAAACCAAAACCAAAGGCAAAGAATTTATATATATACTTAGCAATAATAAATGTCTTTAATTATAAGTAAAATCCAATGACAAACCAAAACAACCAAAATTATGTAACCACAGTGACAATAATCGTAAAATTAACAATTATTGTCCCTTTACGCGCTTTACAACTTATTTATTTATCTAATAACAACAATTAGCAAGAACATGATGTTTTTTACAGATTTTTAGATGACCTTAAAATCTAGTTATCATGTTATTTTTGTTGGCGCATTTACCACACTAATTTATTTATCTTGATTTGTGGAAAAGCAAAATTTTGTTATATAAATACACACTTGCTGGAAACGTACACATGAATTTAATCATAATA
Source organism: Pectinophora gossypiella (assembly GCF_024362695.1). Taxonomy (NCBI): domain Eukaryota; kingdom Metazoa; phylum Arthropoda; class Insecta; order Lepidoptera; family Gelechiidae; genus Pectinophora; species Pectinophora gossypiella. Next base: position 8,534,178 of record NC_065408.1, on the reverse strand, counting down.
TACAATTTCTAAATAATGTAAAGTTATTGTTCCCATCTGTTAGGAGTGGTAAATCCTAAATAAAAAACTTGTTCAAGTTCGAAAACTAAACATATCAAACACCATTATAACAAGCTTACCTATATCGACAATATTCTGAGGTTCAATTTAGGTGTCGATATTCGCAATCTCAACAATTAAAGCAAACACGATGAATACCATTTTGGTTTGTGCTAACACATTTTTTCCTCTCTTTACATAATCCTACTAATTTCGGAGAATTTCTAAGTCTATATTTTTTTATAAGTTTTAAATTTTTTCTTCAATTAACAAAAAAAAACCGACTTCAAACGCAAAACTAAAAAGCAATAAATAAATTTACTTCGCACAAAGTAATTAGTACGTATTTTCAATTAGTTAATTATTTTATAATTCTGAAGCCGGTGCCAAGGAAATGCTACAACGAAGTACCGATTCATATATTTTTCAATACTGATTGTTTTGTAATTTTTTGTTTGACATTGTTTTGTAATTGCTTTGATATAGGTATTAAACAATATTGTGTGTACATAGTAATTTGATATTGTAGTAGGGTTGTTGTAGCATTTACTTGGCACCGACTTCAGAATTATAAAATAATTAACTAATTGAAAATACGTACTAATTACTTTGTGCGAAGTAAATTTATTTATTGCTTTTTAGTTTTGCGTTTGAAGTCGGTTTTTTTTTTGTTAAAAATTTTATTTTATTTTACGATTTTAAGTGATGGTTAGACCGAGCAAGGATGCAGACAGACAGATTTTGTGATTTATATTCATATATAATAATATAATATATTATTAGTAGTGATCACAATTATTATTGATGAACATGTTTACACACACACACACTCACACACGCGCTAACGCACACGAGCACACGCGCACGTACACACGCACACACACAGACACACGCACACACACACACACACGCGCGCACACACACACGCACACACACACACACATGTGTATGTGTACATACACACATGTGGTTGTCAGTGGAAGCTGCTATCATACACACTCACGCATACATATAGATACAGTAGATTTCGCGTGGTTCGCTCGCTGCTAAAGCAGCTCGCGTGTCCTGTTTATTCGAAACTGTCCCTCTTCGTATGGCGGCCATCTTGTTTTTCCGCCACTTTGTTCTTTTTCACCGGCGACAGAATTTGACCAAGATTAAAATGGGTGTCGTGGAAACAAACAAAATCCAGGTGCAATAGGTTTGCCAGGCCGTAGGATGTCTCCCTGATTGGGAGCAGTTTTCAAAGATGACGTTCCGATCACACGCCTATACATCATTTTTACCCCCAAGACATTTTCTGGAAAAACAAAATTTTGTATGGCGGCCATCTTGTTTTTTCGCCATTTTGTATTTTTTTCACCGGCCATTAAATTCGACCAAGATTTAAATAGGTTTCGTGAAAGAAAAATTGGTTCAGGTGTGATAGTTTCGCCAGGCCGTAGGGTGTCACCCTGATGCGGAGCAGTTTTCGAAAATCGGGAAGTATTTCCATACTTAACATGACGATCCGACCACAACCCCGATATATATTTTATATCCCGAGACATTTTCTGAAAAAACAAAATTGTGTATGGCGGCCATCTTGTTTTTCCGCCATTTTGTTTTTTTTTTACGCGCTATGGAATTTGACCAAGATTTAAATAAGTGCTCTGAAAGAAATATTGGTTCACGTGCGATAGTTTTGCCAGGCCGTAGAGTATCTCTCTGATGCGGAGCAGTTTTTGGTGATCAGAAAGTATTTCCGTACTCTACATGACGTTTTGAGTAAGCGCCCCATACATTATTTTTACCCAAACGGGCTTCTTCCAAAATCGACAAAATTTTGTATGGCGGCCATCTTTTTTTTCCGCCATTTTGTTTTTTTGCACCGGCGATTGGATTTGATCAAGATTTAAATACGTTTCGTGAAAGAAAAATTGCTCCAAGTTGTATAGTTTTGCCAGGCCATAGGGTATCTCCCTGATGCTGACCAGTTTTCGAAGGCCGGGAAGTTTTCCCGAAGCCTAAAGATCGATCCGATCAATATGACTTTACAAACGCACTAGTCGCTCCTACGATTTTTGAAAATTCCCCTCGATTTCTCTGGTCTTCCATCATCAGATCCTGACTTCCTTGACATGGGACCCCCTTGGGTATATCTCCTTTCAAACAAAAAAAGAATTATCAAAATCGGTTCATATACGACGAAGATATGCCCGAACAAACATAAAAAAAAAAAAAAAAAAAAAAAAAAAAAAAAAAAAAAAAAAAATATACGGTCGAATTGAGAACCTCCTCCTTTTTTGAAGTCGGTAAAAATACAGCTAATTCAAGACGAGTCACATTATTTGTATAAGCTATATTTTTTTAAATGGACACGCCCAAATTATCACAAAAGTAGTGTGGCCTTTACATAACACATTAGTATGTCAACTCTATGAATGGAGTGGTTTTGAAATTTTAATTCAATCAATGGATAAATTAACAAATTATAAAAGCTCTTACAAGATGTTCATGGCTTTCTTAAGAACCATTGACCTTTGCAATATAAATATGAGGCGGAAGACTGAAATTCAAATACTTAAATGATGCACGTGTAAATGCTTCATCTTAAAATATGATATGACATTCAATGCCGTCGATGTGTTGGCGTGCACACACTATCACAATTTAGCATGCGAAAAATATTAAGTATTTCATATTAATCTTCATCTCCATACTTAATCTTAATCTTACCTAACGTGGTTAGGTCGCGTGGAGCATGTGGGTTATTCACGATGTCTTTCTTTACCACTGAACACGTGGTATAAACATTTATGATCCAAGTACGAAAAATTTTTTTTTAGTTATTTTATAAACATGTTTAAACATAACATAACTAATAAAGCTAAGGAATATATATATATATAAAAATAAAATACAAATAACGAATATGATCGTTACAATAAATAAATGTCAATACTTAAACTACTACATTAGTACTATGGTTAACACAATCTTAACGTATATAAACATTTCACACCAAAAAGAACTTCATTTGTTTCAGAGAATTTAGTTTAGTAGTTATTACAATAGATTGATTCCCAAAAAGTGTTCTATAATGATCCGATTTTAAAAAGTAACGATTTTTTCGTTTATTCTTCCAGATGTTCCAATTGAGCAGACTCTCCATCCTAGTAGTGATCCTGGCATGTTTCCTGCAGGCCCAGGGGGCTGACAAATACACCGATGAGAACAGACCCTACGAGTTCGGGTTTACAATTGAAGGGGAACAACACAGACATGAAAAGAAAAGTACGCATTAACATAATGAGACTTATTTTTGCCTTATCTTTATAAGTAAGTTTTGCTTACACCAGGTAACTCAGAAAAAAGAACATTTGTAATCTTGCCACATACTATAGGTACAATTTAATAGCTATTTCAACGTGACTTTTTGCGGGTAGGTACTCTAAAAGAGGAGAAAAATTTTCAAGACTTTTTTTCTCTAGGTTTAGTTTTAAAGTTTTGAATATTATTAATAAAAATTTACGATTTTTGACTAGAAGCTAGTTTTGGGCACGAGTAATTTTTTTAACGATAAGTACTGATTCAAATCAAAATATGATAAGTATTAAGGTCTATATTACTCACAGGCCCACACAAGAAACTTTTCTTGACCACTGTAGATAATATGTCTGTTGATTAAATATTAAATATCAAGAAAATCAATATCTTTTTACCACTAAAGGTCATAAGAACTTCCTCTAGTGATCAAAGTTATAACTCACATAAACTCGCTCCAATAAATCTGTAAGATGATATTTACATCGTAAAACTGGGAACCGTTTTTTATAAATATCTTTAATATTACACACATATTAATGATTATTATAATACGAATAATACTTACGTCATATTACATAATGAACTCCAAAATTAATTGTTTTTTTAAAATATTTTATTGTGATTTATTTAATTATGATTTATTATTAACAATTCCTGCGCGTGTATCGTTATTTATAAGTACGTTTAGTATAAACTGCTCGTAAGTACTGCTCAAACCAGGATCTGTTACGGTATTCGTTAGGTCAATCTATAATGTTCCATTCACTATTCCAATATCGAAAATTTATAGGAGACAAGTGGACGCCCAGGCCGGAGTCGCGCCGTTAGCAACCGGTCACGTTGACTCAACTTATTAACAATTCTGATATAATAACACGTTATTTTACACATTTACATAACAACAATTCAACCATTGGGAACACTAGACTAACCAATATTTCCATAATTTTATCCTTTAATGTGAAAGATGTTGCTAATCGCAACCATTAATATGCTCTTATCTTGTACAAAACGGATAAAGATTTAGTTATGATTATAATAATGATGTCACCTTCATAGCAATTTCGGTCAAATTAACATTGGAAATCGGTAATAGATAAATCACTGTTTGATTAATGTGTTCGTGATTGCATCATGAATAATATTGACTTCCTATTGCTGAGTTCCTTTCTTTACATTTTATGGAAATCTGTATTAACTTCTTCCTACATTTAAGCAAATGTTTTATGAAGTATTTTATTATATTTTCAGCTGAGGATGGTCTAATAGAGGGTGAGTTCGGCTTCATTACCGCTGACGGCGTGTACCATGTTACCGTTTATGCCACCGATGAGAACGGCAACTTCAAGATCCTGTCCATGAAGAACATTCGAGTGAAACCTTGTAAGTACTTACAACATTATTCTTTAAAAACATATATCAGTATCGATATCATGGTATTAAATACATTAACAATATAAATTATGATATTACAATAGTAATAAATTCATTTTTTTCAGACCCCACAGCTCCCGAAAGAAAAGGAAACTCGCTTCCGTTCCCTCCATCTGTCAAGAAGCCTTTAACTCAAGGACCAGAATTGGCTCCACCACTACCAGTGCAGTCTTGTTCTTCTTGCAGCATTCCCTCCACTACGAAAGCACCCGCGCTAACCGACTACGCCGTGGTCTCTCAAGATAACCCAAGTTACAACCAGCCTGAAAACCAATACCCGCAAAATCCTCAATATCCAGGAAAGTCACAGTATCCAGGAAACTATCCGCAAAATTCTCAATATCCAGAAAATTCTCAAAATCCTCGATATCCTGATAATTCACAAAATCCTCAATATCCTGATAATTCACAAAATCCTCAATATCCTGATAACTCACAGTATCCTCAAGAGAACTACCCACAGGACAACTATCCCGGACAACCGCAAGATTACCCTCAAACTTCACAACAGTATCCCCAACAACCCTTACAGGCTGGTGAACGAGACCCGAAGCAGATCAATATCCCACCGCAATTCACTGGACAGGATCCGAACAAACCTATCCTTATCTCCGCTCAAATACAGGTCGTTGACAAGAACACAGACATCTACTCTAAAGGACCCGGAGAGAGGGAAGGTCTTCCAAACGGCTTGAACAAGGGAGATATGACGCTCCTTCTATACACGTTCAACTACACCGTCGGTTTCCACGGCCACCACGAGGAAGGATACACCAACGGAGCCAAAAAAGGTTACTATTACGTAACTGGCAGAAACGGAGTTAGAACACGAATTGATTACGAAGCTGATGAAAGAGGTTTCCGACCTAAAATTACTCAAGAGTTGCTTGACTTAGCGTCTGAGGACGTGCCCAAACCCGAAACCGAAAAGGACGAGAAATATGGTCTCAAAGGCTACGAATTTAAGTGGTTGTACTACCCAACGGATTCAAAAAGACGATAAACACACTCATGTACCTTATTTAGTCTAGTTTTATACTTTTAGTGTTTATATTTAAGTTAGAAGTTTTATATTATAACACTAGTGATACATGTTAGGTGCAATTATTTTTACTCCATTACTGTAAACCTCCTGTACATATTCGTAATTACCGCCTTGTGAACTGCCATTAAAATTACTCAACTGTACATAACAGTCGTATTTATTAGTTGAAAAATAAAATGTTAACCAATTTTAACCTTGTCATTTCCTTTATTTGCGGACTTCTTCTTTTCTTAAGCATAAATTTAGATGTACTAAGTTTGAATTTATGTAATGTATCTAAGTGTTTACCTACAAATAGTATGTATAAATAATCCATACAACAATACTGTATTTGATCATTTCTTTGCTACTTGAATGACAATCAAATCGTAGCAATTCCTCAAAGTCCACTTAGGTACTTGTGGATAAAATTAAAATTAACTATATAATTAAAGTTCATGGCCTCACGTGGTCCAGCACATCTAACTTATATTAATAATAAAATTTAAATACAAGTTTTTTAAATAAAGATTGTTATCTGTACTTGCATAAATTATATCAAATATGATATGATTTTCCTCGATAAATGAGTAGATTTATTGTGCTTTTACTAGAGACATACCTACCTACATGATAGGTATACCAATTGCATAGGTACCAAAAAATCGTAATGTACCTATTGTGTCCTCAATCGTTTCAAGCTATTACTACGTATACCATACTATGTACACTAATCTACTTCTACAATAATTATTAATTCCATAAAGCGATAAGTAAGTAATGCATTCTCGGTTAGGACCTATTTTGGCTACCTAACATTAGATATATGTTTTACGTTGGGAAATGCACTTACGCATACCCGCTGCCATGGGGATGACGATGGGTTATGTGGGGCTCTGGAATATCCAGTATTCCGTCTACCTACTAAAACTCAATGCGAATCCCAGGCGGTATTCCAGTGTGGTCCAAGTGTGGCAGGTGTGCGGACCCAACTTGGTGAGCACTTCTCGAATGCTCGGAACCGGTCAGAGGCGTGTAGAACAAGCACTCCTACCAACACGGGGGACTGAATACCAGGCGACGGACGACCCGGATGGATGCGGATCCATCAACACATCCCCACTTACGGCGGGTCCGCCGATAACATCACATATACCTGGGTAATACTTCAAAATAATATCCAAGTCGGTACATTGATGTAGCGATGCTAAATGGGTATTATTAACAATATTTATTTTTACAATACACAAATTACAATTTGTTAAATGTGGATTTGTCCCATAACGTTTCAAAAGCCATATCCAGCAAATGTAATGAAAACGGGAAATAATTCAATACCATTCTATAAAGTTAAATTAAAAGTGTAGGTATAAGTTTTACGTACCACATAATATACTATTAGATATAATTTTACTCTGACAAGACACCAGAAAACTCGAACACTGCGCCATCTAGAAAAATCACAAGGAACTATTTCGGAGCTAAACATAACATTCACACTTGTAACTCTAACCAACTAACAAGCTTCTAAGTGTTTACTACACAAACTTGTTGGATGCTGTAACTTAAACTAGATGGCGCTTTTTTGAATGATCAAGTTAGGATGAAGTGTAATCTAAGTTATAATCATAATGAGTCAAGCTTAACAGATGTCGCTTAAGTGGTAAATCATCCATAGCAGATAACAAATAGTCAGCAGGGTTTGGTATACTTACATAAATATGGTACACTTACATAAAATAAACGTAGAAAATAAAATGGCGCGAGTCAAATGTCAAATATTTTGTTTCAACATTACATTGCTTGAACTCTGTTGTGGTATTAGAGTTCATCATTATCACTCCAAAAGAGTTGAAAGGATAGGTTTGTAATGAAGAATTTAGCAATACTTAAGTAATTTATAAAAATAGAACAAAATGGCGTAAGTAATTATAATACTTACTTCAGACGAGTGGAAATTTGTTTTATGTTTTGTGCCCAATAATATCACTGACTACACTCGTGATTCAATTCTTGTTCATGATTTAAACTTATCACACGCACAGAAAACATATCTTTCCTCTCTTGTTGAATAAACAATTATTATTTATATCCCTAGAGCAGATGTTTCACTGAGGAAGTCTTACTAAGTCTTGCTAATTCGAAATTTTGCAAACAATTCTTCCTAAATACCACCTGCTGGCTTTGACATTTATATTTTTTTAAAGTAGGATGTATAATTTTGGATGGCAAAAGAATTTAATGTTAAAATAATTAAGTACTACAATAAATTCTACATAGATTAATCGTACCTATTTTTCCTTCAACTTGAATGTCAAGACGCTTTTAATTACAATGATCTCTGAAATATATATTTTTTTTATTTCAAATTTATTACACTAATTATTAATTTAATGAGGGATTTTCCAGACTAAATTCACCGATAAAATATACTAGATGGCACTGCACAGTGTTGGCTACTTTTAATATCGTAATTTCATTGACAATAGACATATGCACCTTTTATCTTTGTTTTTGGGTATAAATGATGACCCTTGTTATTACACCCAGGCACAACACATCTTCCACTTATTATTATTCTGATTAAAATAAAGAGAAGCAATATAAGTAGGGTTGGTAGCAACATGATTCTATATATAGCTGATCCAAATAACAAGCAACAATTATTTTCATACTATATGCCTCCGCCTTAACATTATATTTTTGTATAATTATCTACCCGAATAACTATCTGAATAATTATCTGATTGTCCGAAAAAGTAAGATGATTCCGTGCTTCGGAGGGCACGTAAAGCCGTTGGTCCCGGCTATTAGCAGTAAAAACACCTCCACCAACCCGCATTGGAGCAGCGTGGTGGAGTATACTCCAAACCCCCTCCGGTTGACTAAGGGGAGGCTTGTGCCCAGCAGTGGGACGTATACGAGTATAGGCTGTTTATGTTATGTATGTACCCGAGCAATGAAAAAGTATCACGTTAAATCTGCGCAGTGGCATCTTATGTTTTTTTAGGGATCGTTGTTTGGAAAGTCCCTCATTACGTTAAAATAAATTGATATATTCTGGAACTGTTATTATTTACCAAAGTTATTTTTTTTTATTTTATTGTTAAACAAAACACATTTGTTTTGTCGGCAAATCGGCACTTTTCTCTTAACAATATCGAAGCGTACAATATAGAACAATGTAGTAAGAAGTAGAAGTAGCAAATGTGCTAATCGTTCCAAACCTATATATAGTTTCAAATATCATCAAACAAGTACAGAATATTAAAAATAACTTTAACAGGTGTTGAAATTACGGGTTGTGGCTACAAAGGGAAGATAGTTACGAAAATCTTACTACATTGTTCTATATTGTACGCTTCGATATTGTTAAGAGAAAAGTACCGATTCAAATGCGTAATCGCGCAGAAAAATCGTGCTTTGGCCGCAATAAATCAATAAACAATAAACTGAATAAGGAGACAATTGCATAATCTTGTTTATGAATGAGTCTGTGCAGTCGCGGTAGTATTTGCGCGTGGTTTTGGCGGGAAGCCGTACACAGTACGAAAACAGACGGCGCGTGCGCACCACGCGTTCGCATTCAGACCAAGCTCGATGCGATCGCGAACGCGACGTTTTGTCTCCCAGTCTCTTTGACAAATTTTCTAAATGGAAGTATTGAGGACACACCTCATTCCCTATTGTAACAACTCTGTTGTGTGAATATGCTTTGTTGCCTCATAAAAGAAGTGTTAGTTCTACTTTCATAAATTTTAAAACAAAACAAATCCTTCTGTGTATATATCACTTTAGAGAATAGAAAAAGTCCAATTGGAACAAACAATCACACCGTGCCTTCACACATTTTGGATTCTTTGATAAATCCTGTAAGTAGGTTTTCAGTAATATAGACTCACATACTCACTATCTTTACATTACGCATATTAACATACTACGCTGAAAGATGCTAACAATTAAAAAAACTTATTATCCATTTATACATAACATTTAAAATCGCTTAACTAAATAATATAACCAATAAAGCATCTATTCACAACTGCCTACTTTAATATGAGTATTGCAGAAACTACAATGATATACTTAATGTAAATTAATAATAGGCCTTTCCAGAAACGTAGAGTTTAAAACTATTTAGCTTGTGAAAAATACAAGGTAAATACGTAAACGATAATTTACTTTGCAAAATTACCCGCACGCAGAATACGCAACTCAAACCATGTTTTGAGGCAAAATACGTACTCTAAAATTCTATTTTCATTCATCTAAATTATTGATTAACGGAATGACATCATTGATATAACTTTAAAAACAACAACATATTTGCCCTATATGAGCCGTTTATGATTCAAAGCTAGCAACATCGCATATCTAGAGGAATACGAACAGACACCTACGTCTATTAACATAATACTGTGTAGTTAAGGTACTATATAGTTACTGAGATTAATTATTTATATGTTATAATTTGCTGTAATAACTGCGTGCCTCGAGCGACACATCTAAGGCCATCTATGAATGTCTAAGTCTAATGAAGCCTACAAGGTTGATAACATATTAACATACTGTAATTGTTTAATTACTGCTGCGGTCACTATGTCACTGTCTTGCATGTGTCATGGGCCATCTACCATCCGTAAAGCCTTTGAAATTGTACGAAACTACTAGTCATAACTCATCTCTATTCGCCGACAATAAAGTGCAAAATGGTTTTGAAAAATGGCAATGATTTGCAAGTGCAAATAAGTTGGCGTGAAACAGACATTAGCTTCACACTTGACCGCGTCTGAAACATGATGGATGGTAATTGATTGCAGTAATGTTCATGTAATACAGTACGTAAGATACCCGATATTCATGTACTGAGGATAACTGTCCGGAAATATCAATTGTAATCTAGATGTCAGGTGGTTCAACCACATTTTAATCAGGTAGAACCTTTACAATCGTAACGCCCAAATACCTTTTAAAATCTAAAACTCTTTGTTTAACTGTGTCTGGAAATCCGAGCCTTACTAGTTTAAAATAATTCTTGATTAATTTGTTTAATTATTCTTTATTTATTTATTTATTTGTACACAATGAAACAGACACAAGAAACATACAAAGAAAACAGATAGTACAGGCAAGCTTAGCTTCTTTATTTCGAGTCAAATGATGTTAGTAGGTATATTATGTTAGTACTTATTTACTATGAGGTACTTGGTATTGGTAACATTAGTGAAGCGATAAGGCACTTATTCCTCTCCCCATTTGTCTTCGGAAGACTGTTGGGGCTGACACGTATAATAGTATACAATATCATATGGTTAAAATTATAGGGACTTAGTCATAAAATGGAATGGAATGGAGCAGAATGCAAGAGGAAAACCACTGCCCTATTTTTCCCTAAAAAAGTAGCATGGAGAATGCTACAACTACAAGAGCATGGCTCTTAAATTAGTGATGATGAGTCATAAAATTAAATGGTTACATAAATTACTATTATAAACAATCGATTAGTTTGACAATGTCTGTCTGGTGTGATCTGTAATATTTTAAACGTGTATGTTCTAATTATTATTTTTTTATTAAAATATTTGAGTGCGTTTGACCAGGATCTAGCTTGTTCTAAAGCAGCGATGTGGTCTAAGGCGGAGCCCGCAAACTCAAATAGTGGGCACTATTTTTATATTCACTCTTGCTAAAATCCCTTTGAAAAATTTTACAGTATTTTTCAAAAATGTCAAGTTTAAATTACACATTTTTTTTTCTTGCATTTTCCGCATTAATATTTGTAAATGTCTTAACAATATAAGAGTAAAATAATAATATACCTACTGACATGTAATCTAGTAATTATAGCCCCACACGCGAGTGGCCGCACTAGCTCCGCATCCGATCGGAAGTCAGTTTTTATCCAAGTTGTCTAACACAAGAAGGGAAACTATTCTTATATAATACCTAACACTATAACTGCAACCAATGTTGCTACATTTATAACGTTTTTATTGACGTAAATTGAATTTAATCCAATTTGTAACGCAAAGATGAGATTTTATTGTGGAATGTTTGAAAGTAACTCTATAATTATATATAAACTCCTACTGCCACATCACGTGACCTCTCACACTTTCAGCACTTATCGCTATCGGCTTATAAGGGTTGATTGATTCTTTCAAATATAATCCTCATAGACGACGGCGACTCCCTGAACCGAGGTTCGCGCCCAACTGAGCCCTCAGGCATATTGTCTTAAATGTTGTAGGTGAGAACTTCTGTCGTGTGGGTTGTGAGGTGGATTACCCGCATCAACCTGGTGTCAGGGTTACTATTGAGCCACCAAAGGCCCCTGACATGACTCATGTAACGACTACGTACTTACATCAGTACCTTGACTGAGAACCCTTAGCGCTCCCCTTTGTCCAGGCAAGCAGGCCAGCCAAGTAACAAAAATATAACATAGCACCCCGCCTTTATTCATCATCAGACGCAAACCTACAATAAGTCATGTTAAATAAAACACTCGCGTACGGGATGACGTGGGATGTGGATGTGGATACATACTCCATTTGTCTGCTGACTTTAGACCATCATCATCAATTTAAGAGCCACGCTCTTGTCGGTGCAGCATTTTCCATGCTACTTTTTTAGGGAAAAATAGGGCAGTAGTTTCCCTCTTGCCATCCGCCCCGCAGTACTCTGTTGCTGTGTCTGTCTGCTGACTTTAGAGAAAACCAATAACATAAGCTACTGACTTAGCCAGAAATTGCTTCGTGTTTTTCAACAATATACATCGCGCGCGAAATTTCGTCGATGCACATTATAATTATTCAAAATTGTAGACAATTTTGTAACATAATTTTAAATCTACAAATTTTAAATCTACTTAATTCAAATTTTAATTTTTAATCTACTTTCCTCAACTTATGGTTGTCTAGAAGAAATCGCTTTCAGCGATTAGGCCGCCATTTGCCATGTACTTAGTTAAGAGTCTTTTTGTAATTATTTCTTTTTTATATTGGTGCAATAAAGTGTATATGTATTGTATTGTAAATCTGCAAAACTTTTGGAGTCCACAAATTATCATACTCGTAATAAAAACAGTTATTCCGACTTAAAAATCATATTATTATCTGTTTACAAATGCGAAGTTCAACGATCGCATAATATTCTTAAAAGGTAGCTTGATAGTACCTTATTAGAAACTTATCTTGTACCGGTTTATCAATCCTTTGCCTTTAGCTGCAACTGGTAAATAAAAATAGTTTGTTAAGAAATATAACCTATAGATATTAAGAGCGTAATATTATCGTTTGTACCTGTTTTATCTCTTGCGTTATCTAGAGTGAGCGTAGAGTAATCGATTGCTAAATGTAGTGACTTTCAAGCTTTCATAATAATGCTAAAATATCACATTCAACCCCTCTTGGTAAAATATCACGACATTCTTTACATTAAAAGCAACGCTTTCGTTGTCCATTGTAGGGTTTTTAAATTAATGAAGATGAGTTCTAAATTCGCATACTTGACATTTTTTCCCTAAACTTAGATCTACACAAAACTTTTAATTCATTTCATTTACAGACTAATCGTTAATTTCATAATAACTGGACTTCTTTTTTTTGACGCAGTTATACCAGGTTATCCCCAACCGCATAATTCGACAATAGCATCGGTGAAAATTCTATTTATTATTTTTGACCGCTTTGTAATGTAATGTTTATTGCTAAATGTTAGTGGTTAAGGTTTTTCTTTTCACGCGCACTCGGACATTAGGTACAGAAAATTTTAAAAATATTTAAAGCCATTATAGATAAAAAAAGTTGGCAGAACGCTTAACTCTTATTATGAGGTCGCAGGTTTGAATCTCAGCACGAGCCTAAACCAATGATTTTTAGAATTTGTTTTAGAATTCATCTTTGGTTTCTTTTTGTTTATAAATGATTATCACGTGCTCAGCGGTGAAGGGAAACATCGTGAGGAAACCCATATTCCCGAGAAATGCTTTTCGAAGGTATGTGACCTAACCTGTATTGGGCTGCTTTTCTCTTCGCGGGTTTGAAGGTCAGACAGGCAGTCAGGTTAGGTAAGCGGACCCCGTGAGAAACGGGATAACACTAGAAAGATGATGAAAATTGTAGCATCGCTTTTGGTTGCAAAGGAAGTAACAAAAGAATATATATCTACTATGTTCGTAGTTGCAAATGAACACGATGTCATGAATTTTATCTTATAATCGAATTAGTTCTGTTATTTGAACATGCTTATCACAAAATACTCGGTGAGTTTCTTTATTCGTCTTTTTATTTATTATCTCTATGACTCTTTATTTCACTTAAAACAAACATTAAAATAAACAATTATAGTCAGTTAGTTAGTAAAACAGGTGGCCACACACAAGATGATACATAAAATCACGCCTATTTCCCGTTGGGGTAGGCAGAGGCCTCAGAATTCCACTTATACACCACTCCTGACACACCACTTCACCACGTAGGTAATTATTCATTGTTAATTGAAGCAAACATGAGATCTTACTAAGTCCTTTTATAATTCCCAAACTAATCATTCAGAATAATCAGAATATAAAACATTATAACCCAGTCTAGATTTTTTGCATCGTTCTTAGAAACTTTTATGGTCTGTCCGACTAAATCAAATGGACGCGGTGATAAATTCATTTAAATGATTAAGAAGAACATTATGTATTTATTAGTCCCGACTTCGTTAAAATTCGTGAGAATTAAGAGCAGTTACGACATCCATTTTCGGTTTTTATTGGCTTGATGTATTATAGGTATTTTGACCAAATCCGCTATCAACGTGGGTGTGCCTTTCAAATTAACCATAGAGGCGACCAATCAGCTCGCGAAAACAATCACTTCAGGACCCCGATACCGACCACGTTTTTCTTCATTCAGTGCTTATCGCTATCGGCCCACTAGGGTCGAATAATTCTTTCAAATATAATCCGACACCTTTATCCGAGGTTGGCGCCCAACTGGGTACCCTCAGGCCTGTAATCTTAACTTTTGTACCAGGTTAGAGCCCTTAACGCTCCCCATTCGTCCGGCCAAGTAGTTAAAGCTATCTGCAGCAAATCTACACATAAAAAGCCTTTCAAATGTAAGGTTAGTGACTCAAATTGCCATGCATAAATCACATCACTAATTTAAGAGCCACACTCTTGTCGGTGTAGCATACTCCATGACACATTTTTAGGGAAAAATAGGGCAGTGGTTTCCCTCTTGCCATCCGCCCCGCAGTTTTCTGTCTGACACGAGTGGGATGGCACCCAGAGTAGTACATTTCAAAGCCCTACTAGGAATACACATACACGTATCGATATAATGCATTTTTTTATTTTATATTGCATTGGTAAAGTCTCAATTACAATACACCTACCTATCGGATGTTTTCTGGAAAATAAATTGTATTTAATTATTTAATACACTAGTTAGTAGCTACTGCATTTTATTTAATACACTAGTTAGTAGCTATTGGCTGGGAGAGTAACAGTAGATACGTAAACAATTCGCATGTAAGTACATTCCTTATATTGAGTATCCCCGTACACATAGAGGTGTACTGAACCATAAAGACTTAAGGAATGATAGGTCATATTCCTTAATTTTAAAAAGCTTTTGCTTAACCTGTATATAACCAAACCTTTCCAACACAAGCATATCCATTTCGGTAACTTTCGCAACCAACTTGACATAACGTTTAAATACTTTACAAAATACAACACGCAAATAGCTAAGCATAGGATTATCTGCACTACGGAACCTTAAAACGGTAGAACCTGCGGTAACCATGGTAACCGCAAAGAGCTGTTGGTTGTTGGCTATAAGGTTACTTATCCGTGTCTTTCTTGGAATAAGGTACATTAAATTATAATACTTGGAAAAAATATAGCAATAATCTAATTATTTATGTTTGCCTAAAGCTTTTAATACTCGAGAAGAACTAACTTCAAGCATTGCAAACAAATCTATCTACTGTGAATACTTCATGTATTGTTTTAAGTACTAATCATAATCAAAACATTTATTAAATATTGTAAATTTAATACTCTATCGAAGTTTTCTGAAGTAGTTCATGCATTTTAAATTCTATTCAGATATTCAAAAACATTACTCCTAAACTTTTTTCTATTATTCAACCAACACAATAACTTATTGAACCAAAGTTCGATAGACTAATACGACCTAGTTTTAGACCAAGCATTCCTCACTTGCACTAAACTGCATTGTTTGTCATATTAACATCATTGAAACGCTGTCAATCATTATCTATAGTCACAGGTCCACCAGTTACAATACAAAATACCTACTTAACATTCATAGTGCATACCAACATTTTCACTATCGTTCAATGTCCCATTGTATGCAGCACTTTCTATAAATGAACTTCGCCTTATTAAATTGTATTCATAAGTAATTACGTAGATATTTGCAATTGTTTGTGTGCAGAATAATGTTACGCGGAATTTGATAACTGATAGTAGGTACTGTGAAATGATTACCTATACAGTGGAAGAAGATAAACTACAATGTAGATATAAAAATGTTATAAAATATACAGGATTATAACGAATACTGGCGGGTAAAAATGTTTTAATGTATTAATTTGGCCGATACGAACGCATATACATACATAAACTAACTCTTATGCCCACTGCCGAAGACCAGATCAGGATCAGAGATCAGGGTCTCGTGATTTGGCCGAGACTTAAAAAATAAAAGATGATATAATTATGAAAAGTATGATAATCTTGTCATACTCTGCCCATTCGTAGGTTTAAACTTCTTGATAGACTATCTTTCAAATAAATGGTAAGTATAACTTCTAGATCTGCAATACAAAAATATCGACAGCCAATCTGCAAATGATGGAACTTTAACCATCGTTATCTGTTTTGAAGTCTATTCCGAAGAAAAGTAGCAAACAGTGAGATCTTCCTACTTACTAGGTTTCTAAATATCTCCACTGGCTGACCAGTTTTGTGCGTTCCACTCTAGTCTACTTAAGCATAGAAATACCCTGATACCGATCTGTCTCATAAAAGCGTGTTGCAATTCAATGTCAAGGTTTTACCGGTGACCTTTTCAAGTCTATACAATTGTTTTCTAATTGTTATCTGTTTGTTTTCTCACGCTTTAAAACTAATATTGATTATTCACGACGAACTAGAAAAATGCATTAAGATCTTAGAAAGGATGTGACGTCATTGAACTGTGTATTGAAAATGATTTATGACGACGATAGACGCGAGCAAGATGCTGTATAATAACTTAAATATTTAAACATAATTCAGGTATAAAATAATGTTTCTTGTGCAAGTAAACATTGCATTTTAGGACGCCTTTCAGCAAACTCTCAAAACTGAAAACTCTCAAATAAGTACTATATTTTCAAGTAAAAAATATTCTCTGGTTTTGTCACATATCACACTATACCACAAACCATAATAAAGCTAATTATAATCAATTTTAGCCTTAGACTCATATCACAATAAGAAATATTTACCGTCAGTTTTATCTTAGCCGTTGCCAAATAATTTCGGACTGCGCACGTAGAATGCAAAGTGCCTTCACTTCAATGTCGCGAGGCGCCGCCGGCGAGGCATAGAGGCACCACGCGTGTCTCGCGAGCCATACTGCCTTACACATTGCGAGCTATACACCCACGGCGACCTTGCCTAACTAGAGCACAATGCTTAGACCTACCGACCACAACAATCTGATGTGCACATGGCTCTGGAGTTGAGCGACCGAATGTTATCAGGTTGGTAAAGAGAGTTGTAACCTACATCAAACAACAAACAAAACAGTTTTGTTTTAAAGTTAATGTTAAAATCCGTATATAAAGATAAAAAAATACAATAAACTGTTAAATAAATAAATAAATCATTGAAATTCCTGTGAGGGTGATATATTATTTATACAAAAAACTTTTGAATAAAATAAATAGAAATAGAACTATATAGACTAATATAATATGACTGTAATCTTCGAAAAATTCACAATTTAAAATATATTTTTTACGCTCGTAATAATAAATTGACACAATTTAGTCCTCAAGTTACGTCCAATTCACATCACACCAAATCAAGTGACCTTTTGTTATTAAACAGGAACAGGAGGCAAAAATGAGAAAGTTGTTGATTGTTATGCAATAATATAGATGCCTTTATAAATGTCGACGTAAAGTAAATCAACGAGAAACAATGAGCGACTGGCTCATATTTGATTTGACGGATCTTGATGGCTCTGAGATAAGCAACTAAATAAGACCACACAAGTCTTAAAACATTTTTTAATTAAGCTCACTAGCTTTATAGCAAAAACAAAAATGTATATTTTAATATTAAATAACTTTACTTATTATTAAGTAGTAATTGTTGCTTTAATAGTAAGTTTTAGACACATTTCTAGTGAATATAAAAAACTAAAATGTACTTAAGTGTTCTCATCCTGAGCATGACATAGAAGTCAACTAAGGGCTATGGCCCTTAGTCACTAGGACACCAACACCACAGTCGCGCCACCAAAAAATGTACGCGACAAAATGTAACGAAGTCAAAAGCAAACCCATCTTAATTAAAAAAACGTTTATACAATGAGGAACTATCCAAAAAAAGTACAATAGATGGCGCTGTACAGATTTCCCTCTGTTTAACCATCTAATTTCATGAATAACAGACATATACACCTCTTATATTCGTTTTTGGATACCTACAAATGATGACCCTTGTTATTACACCCAAGCACAACACATCTTGCACCCATTATTATTCTGATCAAAATAAAGTGGAGCAATATAAATCCAAACATCAATTAAAAAATATTTTTATATATGCCTCTGACATTACATTATATTCTTGATTAATTTTATACCCGATTAATTAGAAAATAGGTAATTAACACGTTAAATCTGAACAGCGCCATCTACATTTTAAGGGAACGTGACCTGGAAATTTACTCATTGGTTACTTACATTTTGATGATGGCGCGACAATGGTATCCTAGTGAGATAGGTGGTCCAGTGGTTGAGCGTTGGGCTCACGATCCGGAGGTCTCGGGTCCGAATCCCGGTGGGGACATATCACAAAAAATACTTTGTGATCCCTAGTTTGGTTAGGACATTACAGACGGATCACCTGAATGTCCGAAAGTAAGACGATCCGTGCTTTGGAAGGCACGTTAAGCCGGTGGTCCCGGTTACTACTTATTGTAAGCACATAGTCGTTACATGAGTCATGTCAGGGGCCTTTGGCGGCTCAATAGTAACCCTGACACCAGGGTTGATGAGGTTGGTAATCCACCTCACAACCCACACGATAGAAGGTCGTAAAAGGGTCGTGTTTAAAAAAAACAGTTTATTTATGTATTAAGTAGTTAAAATAATAAACCCTTCAACTTTATAATATTGCCACTGAGGTTTTTTCCCCTATGCCACTCAAAGACAATCACTATGTCATCTAACCATCTGTCCAAGTAATTATCTCATAAAAACGTGATGTAATAGATATGAGGACAAAATCAAAACATACAAGTATGCGCAACCACCGCCCACAGCTAACCTTGCTTGCTCGCGACTTATCTGGAGCACAACAAGCACTTAACAAAAACAATCGTACAAAAAAATGCATTAACATATCAAATGTCACAGTGCCACTGACTTCTAGTGACAACCCGATTAACTCTAGCCATAGATGCGGACAATTAGGACGCGACTACAAACATTTAAGGCCCCGATACCGACCCAGCAGTAGTGGTCGATAATTTCCCTCATTTGGCACTTATTGTCATTCATTATTAAAATAAACTCCTCTCAGACGAGACACTCAAGCCTGTTGTCTTAAACTTTTGTACCAGGTGAGAGCCCTCCAGAGAAGAGGAGGAGCTCGGTGGCGCAGCGGTTAACGCGCTCGGTCTGCGATTGTTGAAGTAAAGCAACTTTCGCAAAGGCCGGTCATAAGCTAGGTGACCACAAAAAAAAAGTTTTCATCTCGAGCTCCTCCGTGCTTCGGAAGGCACGTTAAGCCGTTGGTCCCGGCTGCATTAGCAGTCGTTAATAACTATCAATCCACACTGGGCCCGCGTGATGGTTTAAGGCCCGATCTCCCTATCCATCCATAGGGAAGGCCCGTGCCCCAGCAGTGGGGACTTTAATGGGCTGATAATGATAAGAGCCCTCAGCACTCCCCATTTGCCTGGCCAACTAGCTAATGCCAAGATGGCATTGCCATCTGAGGTAAAACAATAATAAGACGTTAAAAATAAAAAACAAAAAACTGACTTCCAGTCTCCCACATATGATTAGACATGACTGACGATAAAATCCGTAACGTAATATGTCTTACATATTATGATTGAAGATACGTCAGTAATCATATCAGTTATACAGACATACATGGCGAGGTTTTCAACTTGTAACCTTGCCACGGGCTAGGGTTCAATAACTTGATCTTGAAACGTGCAAATACAATTTGGCTAGATGGAATATTAATATTAAATTCAATAAATAATAAGATTTCATATTTTCTTTCGAACTTAAACTGGTCTGTGATGGCATAAACTAGTATCTTTATTATATGCATGTATAAGGATGGATACTAGTCATACAGAGTACTAAAGAAAAGACATTTAAGTAGAGTACGATAGCTGAAGATATGATGTTCTTGAGACTTATTGTAGAAATTATATAGAGCATAACGAATATTGGAATTTGGAATCCATTAGGGAAAAATACCAAAAATATTTAAATTAATATTTAAAAGAAAACTAAATATTGAATTTAATATTTATTATCCCTGCTTTCATTATAATTATTAAACTTAAACGTGTGTGCGGTAGGCTCACGATCTGGAGGTCCGGGTTCGATTCCCGATGGGAACATTGTCGAAATCACTTTGTTAGACTGTCCTTTGTTTGGTAATGACTTTACAGGCTTGAATCACCTAATTGTCTGAAAAAATAAGTTGATTCCGTGCTTTGGAGGGCACGTTAAGCCGTTGGTCCCGGCTATTAGCCGTAAAAACACCTGCACCAACCCGCAGTGGAGCAACGTGGTGGAGTATGCTCCATACCCCCTCCGGTTGATTGAGGGGAGGCCTGTGCCCAGCAGTGGGACGTATATAGGCTATTTATGTATGTTAAACTTAAATGTAACGAATAATTCACACTTTAGTTATATATAGCTTTAAAGTCTCAATTCATATAAAGCCTTTTAAAATATATTTCTTGTGAGGTGCTTATAACAACTTTTACTGATCGGAGTGTTTTGAAAGTTGGCCATTTTACGACAGCGTCCAAACAATCTAGCAATTTGATCTAAGTGCCTCAGATCATTTCTAACGATGCTAGTTTTGTAATCATAAATTACTTGATACTAATACAATTTATTTTACATAACATTAGTAGTTACATAGTGTCCTAAACCTATATTGATTATTACATACTATAAGAATGCAAATGGAATTCCATAGTCTCTGCTTACCCAGGTGCTACTACCAATTATATTTCCGCGTTAATTAGTTCCTACATACATTTGAATACGTACATCATGTCATTATGGAAGCGTAGGCGATTGATAAATGTAGATGAAACAAGAGTATGTCATGATCGAAGCAAATGGAATTCCATAGCCTCTGCTTACTCTGGTGGGAAATAGGGTTGACTTTATGTATGTATGTTTATGGTAGTACTAATGTTATCACCGCTTTAAATTGTGTATTTGTAATTAACTTAATTAAATTAGTACCCATCTGTGATCGGTGATTTTTTTTTGTTTCAGACACGCCTACCACAACACTGTAATGAAAAATGTTTAAACAAGAAATTCTTTTGCTGGTAAGTGCTTCTTTTACAACATTTTTCACCTTTTGCAAAATAAACGAAAAATATTACCAACCGGGTCATTACTTTTCCATACAAAAGACATCAACGCGCTTGTGGTGTTATAAATCATTCGGTAAAAAATATAGTATATAGTGTAGTTTAGATTTTTGTCAAAATAGTAAATAGGTAAGAACATATCTTACACAGTTTATGGAACGTATCCCACTGTCGGGCACATGCCTCCCCCAATAAATCGGAGGGTAGTTGGGAGAAGTTAATTTAATTTTGTTTCTTGTATTAAATCATTCAAGAAATAAAACTAAAGCCAGGCCCATGTTAAGGATTAAGTCAACGACATATGTGATAGAGGTGACCCTGAGGAGAGTTATAATAATCATAGCTTAATATTTTAAAAGTTTTGTTTGAGAGCCCATATATTATTCCTATTGAAAGGAATTCTTTCAAAACATTAAATGTACCCATTAGTTATTAAGTGATCCTTTGTAGAGAGAGAAAAAAATAAAATAATAATAAAGGTTTCTATTTTGGGTCATCTCGCCATACTTATATAGATATTTTTATGCCCAGTAATTTCGTATTACAACCATTGTTTGTGTTTTCAAATTAAGTCCAATTCCTTGTAATAATTTGCTTTGGAGACTATATATATTTTATATACACACATACAATCGAATAGCAAAAGTCCAGTCACTGATCCCAGCGAATTATTTGTAAACAGTGGTGAAATTATGAACCATTACTTGTCATAATTATACAATTTTTAGTCTATTATAGAAACGACTTATAACCAGGAGGTCTTAAGTGCAACCAATTAACTTATTACTTTGCAAGAAATTGGTTGGACTTTTGCAGCTTATAATACGGTCACGAGTACTAATATGTCTACACTTTGAAACCATGTCACATTACCTTTTTTGACAAATTAAACCGTAAGTCTCATTAAATGTCCAATATGATAGTGCAACAGGGTTCTAAACTGGGTACATGATATTGCTCATGACTGTACATAGGATAATGTGTATGTGTGTGTGTGTGTGTGTATTTCAAGCCATAAAATAGATAAATATCTGTTATTACGTTTATCTAAAAATGGGGTAACACATACTAAACAAAACTACGTATATACATCTAATCTAGCCTATTATTTATTAGGGCGGAAGGCAAGAGGGAAACCACTGCCCTATTTTTCCCTAAAACTAGCACGGAGAATGCTGCACCGATAAGAGCGTGGCTCATAAATTACTGATGATGAGCCTATTCGATCCCACTCCTGAGCAAAAGTCTCCGCTTGATTTTTCCACTCATCTCTTCTTTGTGCGATCTCCGGCCAATCCCTCCGATAAGCATTGAGGTCGTCGCACTATCTTTTACGAGGTCTGCCAAACTTCTATAACCGCCTTGAGATATCCAATGGATAACGACTTGTGACACACAGAAATATACAACAAAATCAAGAGCAAATATATAGAAAATTAAAGCAGAATTTGCACAACATGCGCTGAGATATTACACTACTAAGATACTTGACATAAATAACGAAATATATAAACAACTTGCTGGCAAAATCTGTATCATATAATAATATGATTATATTTATTGCTAATAAGTTGATTAAAATAAAAAAAAAGATTATTAAATCCTTTTTACAGCAAAATTTTGTAATAAGCTCAAGGTGGTTAGCAAGTTGTAAAACTGGTCACACTTTGATTCCTCGTTTCTACACACAGAAATTGCTGCAGAGCTACCGTGACATGCAATCCTGCGCATCTACGTTTGACGGCCAATGTGGTAAATGTCGTCAAATGTCATGTAGAACAAACTTAGTATTTTTCGCGGGTTATCATTACAAAGTCTAACCAAACATTGGCCATGCTTGGTCGTTACACACTTCTTTTAGAAACAGGGTCCATATTTTTACATAAAAACATGCGACCTACTGCTGGGCACAGTCCTATCCTCGCTCAACGGGAGGGGTTATTGAGTATATGCTCCAGAGTTTTTTTTTTAATGGAATACTATTTAATTACTTATTTGCAAAATAATGATTCGTCACGCGTTGGTCCAGTTGGCAGGGCGGGGGAGGCAGACAAACACTAATTAGCAACTGAATCAGCTTGATTGACATTAGTGTCCGCCACAGTTGTCTCACCGCTCACATAGCTCAGGCGGTGACAACTTGTGCGTGGACTATGAACAGAAAGCTTGTTAAATCGTGGCTCCTTAGTTTAGACTTGTGAGCATGACGCAACAAATTTTCTAGCACCAAAACCATCAAATCGCACTAGGTATGCTGTGTCCAACGTGATTGAGCAATGAAACAACAATCAAAATGTTTCGTTCGTATTGAGAGTCATGTGTCTGTTGGGAAGTAATTTGTCTCCGCATGCCCGAACGCTTTATTGCCCGTAAACGAATGTTTCCAATTTATTTCAGTATCAACGTGCAGTCAACCAAACGACTAGCATTTTATAGCCTCCGACTTCCTTCTTCTTTATATTTTGCATGCGTGATGTAATAATATAGACATGAATTTCTCTTTTTTGTGTTTAGTCATCATTCAATGTGGTCTACACCACATCTATGCGGTAACGTACTGTAACGACTTACATATTATATTATATTCTATTTCGAAAATTATTCACTAAAGATTTGATGTCGGCTTTTTTTACAGAAATTTAATAAAGACGTAGTCTGCACTATTGACAAGGTAATATTATTTTATATTACAAAAACAACTCCACTATAATAATAAAGGGCTGAAATGAATTAATTACTTCATGTTTTTTAAAGTATTTTTTTTTAATTTGCTGACTGACGTCTTTGATATTTGACTACAGTAAAATGTTATACAAAATTATTTTGCAAGCTTATATGTGTAGTTTCCTATTGAACTCGTCAAGACGTACCCGGAATTCCGATTAATAATACGTGTTTTCCGTCATATTTCAAAATTAAGACACAACAGACAGCATCACGATTCTTGTTAATTTCTTAACAAAAACTTATACCGGACCTTAGGAAACTCGTGGTACAATATTTTTTTTAAATTGTAATTGTGACTAACTCTATAATAATAAATGAGTTTTTCAGGATCAATTCCCGGTGTGCACGCCGGTTGTGCCTTCAGGCCGCAGGAACAGCAACCCCAATGTACCCTCATATGATCCCTACATACCAAGATCCCACTCTGTATTTTACAATTGCACCAACCTAATATGCGAACCAATCAAATTGCTCTCCATAACCCAAGTAACTGATCCAAACCTCAAACTCAAGTCATGTTTCCAACACTCGCCTGGTAAATTCGACTGCGAACCTATTAGATATAACTACTTCAAGAACCTTGATAAATTACTGTTCCTTAGAAGTAACATCCCGAATAAGAGTTTCTATGTAGTTGACTGTTTAATATACTTGGATAAAAGTCGCGTATGTCATGAGAAAGACGAAGCCATACCCCTAGCCGTTGGACTGAACGCCATCGCAACTAAAGTTAGACCAAAAGAAGATAACGTTCTATCTCAAGAAGAGTTTATATGTGAAGAATCTGACATTAAACAGGTGAATTGTGACCTGGATCCCTTCGTCCCCTTCGATGACGGGTTAAAATTAAAACAATTTGTCGCAATCAGCGGAGATATTCTATTAAAATCAGGAACCTATGCTGTGATATTAAAACGAAATTGTGTGGATAGTTGGTGCGGCTACAGTGGTAGTGTATCGCCCTCAAGAAGAACGTGGTTCGAAAGATATGATCCTCCGGGTGGCAAAGTCTTCCGATGCTACTTCGCAAAACATCAACAAATTTGCAAGATGATAATTGATGACCCCAGGTCGGGTTATTCTAAATCAGGACGAACTTACGCGTGAAAATGTATTTTATTACTAAGTTAATATGAATAAACAAATATTATTGATTTTTAGTATTGTTTTTTAAATAGCTCGACGTCGTTGGGGCATGTAAATCAATCTGACTCAATACATTCGTATGGAAGTAGCACGTTGCGCTGCGTTGCGATACGCTCTGTTACCTAACATTCAAGATGAATTTTAGATAATGCAGTCTTTTGTATACGTAATCTTGAAATTCGATCTTTTTAGTTGGTAAATAATCTACAATAATTTGATAATACTAATAGATTTTGGCATATTTTTTATGTAGTGGGTTAATTAGCCGTAATTCAGTTAAGACAATGAGTGTTATAACGAAGGGGATTAAGTAAGAACATTCGACCAGCTTAACAATGCTATAGTGTCTCCCACAATGCAGTAACTATGTGACAAAATTAAATATGTGACATTAAAATTTGAATGCGTGTGCTAATTATTTTGACCTAAACTTATACTAACTAAAAACGATATAAGTACTTAAAATATTCATTTCGAATCTTCATAATCAATAAAACCGCTCTTTTCATTTCTCTTTTGTTTTAAAATGAAATGAAAGTAAAGTATATATACTTTATTAGACACACACGAAATACAAAACAAAAGAGAAATGAAAAGAGCGGTTTTATTGATTATGAACATTCGAAATGAATATTTTAAGTACTTATATTAATTTTAAATATTTTTATTTTGTTTTTGCAGAGTATGCAATTATAATAATAATATTTATTTTATCAAGACAGTCTATCAAAAAATGTGTAAAATTAATGCAATTAACTCCACCTGTTCACAACTAACAGCTAAACAATGGCATGACAAGAACACCTTGCACTGATTTCTCCCACTAGGCGGTCCACAGTTCATTCCCAACTGATCTTTAGCTTAGATGTAAGTAAACATTTGTAACGAAAATCCTCGATAAAACTGCGGCCGCTTTTAGACAGGATGGCGAAAGGTTTTTGTATATGAACTATATAATATTTAAACGCATAAGTACCGTATCTGATTTAAATCAGGGATAGTAAAAACACCAGATACAATTTTGATTTACTGAATTTCGATTGCTTGTAAAATAATTTATGACTGGCACATATCAAAAAGGTAGATTACATGTAAGCTATGCATAGCTGATCATAATTTCAAAATAACACAAACACACTTTTTTAAGCTCACGGTTACATTCCAAATTGGGATTGGTATCTATGAATATTTAATAAATCTATACTTATATTATAAATGGGAAAGTGTGTGTGTCTGTTTGGTTGTCCGTCTTGCACGGCAAAACGGAGCGACAAATTGACGTGATTTTTTTAAGTGGAGATAGTTGAAGGGATGGAGAGTGAGGCTATTTTTCGTTTCTTTTAACCCCCCACTTACCTAAAATGGGGGGTGGAAGTTTGTATGAAACAACTCGCAATTTTCAAAGCAGAAATTTAGGCCCTGCGCAGACGACAGACTATCCGTGACGCACTTTTTAGTCTGTGAAAATATAACCTATGCAATTATATGCAGTAACGCGCCGGACTTTTTGCGCGTCGTGTGCGTTACTGCATATAATTGCATAGGTTATATTTTCACAGACTAAAAAGTGCGTCACGGATAGTCTGTCGTCTGCGCAGGGCCTTAAAACTTATTAAGCGGACTATTTGTGAGTAACAAGAAAATCGTGAATCTTTTTTTTTTTTAATTTACTGCCAACCCCTTTAAAGAAGGGGTGAAATTTTATATGGGACTTTTCGCATTTTCAAGGTAGGAAGCTATAAAAGAATGGGTACATTAATTAGAAAAGGGGGATCCGTGTTACCCCGAATTTAACGCGAGCGAAATGAAAAGGTTAGTAAGTATATGAAAAATAATATTATGGCTGAAACTCTCGTTAGTCGATTTGGGAATGAACCTCGGAAGTCCGCACACGAAACAAGGGTTTTGCGAACACAATACGCATTCTTGCCAGATACTAACTACTGGGAGATCTTGTTACTTGTAGATATATTGTTGTAGATAACCATTGCAGATTGCGGTCATACACCATACCTACCTATGCCACACATTGTGCAATCATAATATAAAAATATCTCCGATAATTACTAAGAAACTATTCATTGTAGTACCGATCGCGCTTAGTACCTATTCTCCCTCCAGTAATTATAAGGCATTCATCAGTGCAATCCAGATATTGATGTCATAGCAAAACACACGGAAAAAAAAAATATTTGTAATATACTATTGCAAGTCATTAATTAAATACAATAATTCAGAATAGGTACAGTCATGTCATGAGTAATATAATGTACCCACTTTAGGACTCTGTCGCACTAACCATATTTGACGTTTAGTCAGACTTACAGTTCAATTTGTCAAAAAAGTTAATGTGACATGGTACCAAAGTGTATACATACTAGCTTTTGCCCGCGACTTCGTCCGCGTGGCGTGTTATAAAAGAGAGTTTTTTTTCATACAAAAGGATTTTCCCGCTAATTCCTGTTCCCGTGGGAATTTCGGGAATTCCTTTCTTAGTGCACCTGTACGGTGCCTAAGCTACGTCCCATCCAAATTTCAAGTGCCTACGTTTAGCCGTTTAGGCTGTGCGTTGATATGTCATTCAGTCAGTTTCTCCTTTTATACAGGGTGGCCCAGAAGTTCAGGTTCAAAATGAAAAATTAGATAGAGGGGCTCATTAGCTACCAGAAACACCCCCATGTATGTTCAGCAATTATTTACGGTTTAGTAGATATGACCCATTTTGTACCTTTTTCTAGATTTTCTACCTTACTTCAGAAATAATCATTTTGTCGCTATCCCTTTCATAAGAATTATTTTATTTTACTTCACAACTATGCCTTAGGCTGTGTACCGCTAAATCAAAGATAAATCAAAGTCAAATCAAGTATAAAAAAAAAGTTATCGGAAGTCAAAGTGAGAATTCGACCAAAATTGTTACAGTTGTTAAAACTTCGCCGAAGAATAATAAACACATGAGATTGTCATGGACCCTGAAAGTATTTCTAAAAACTGCTCCATTTAATAGGTTTTTAGAAACATCCAAAAAAAGTACCCTTAATAAGGGCATAAAACTAAGTAATTAGCCCTCAAAGATTGCAAGACAGACAGATTTGAAGGAAAATTTGACATTCTCATACAATGTAGCTGCTTCTTTCTAACGTTGTTAGGTATAAGAGGTAATTTATCGTTATGAACATGCTTTTATAAATCGCTGCCACCTGCATAATGTATGCAAAATTATAAATAACCCTCTTAAGAACCAAACCCATTTGCCGCAAAGCTCTGAACCTCAAAGCAATTAAAAATAATTAAGCTAGGTTCACTTTATTAATTCCTTAGAAAACATAAAAAGTGACAGGACCTATAAAAAACACATGATTTTCAGTCTTTCAGCAATTGAGAATATACTTATTTAAAATACATTAATAAGAGTCCTACATAATCTAAACTATAAATGGACTGTAATCGGCAGTTTCTAAAACAGTTAGATATTACAATAGGCGGCCTTATTGCTAATGGAGCAATCTCTTCCAGGCGACCTTTAGGTACAGGAAATGAATTTAACAAAAGCTATCGGGATAGACAGTGCAAAATAAAAGTTAAATACTTTAAGTATACCTACATAAACAATATTAAAAGCAATATATACAAGACAATAAATAATGATTATAATAATATATACGTATGTACATACATACATAACTATGAAAAAGAGGAAAACATGATAGTACTATTATATATCTACTTTATAAAGAAGAAGATGTAAGAAAAATGGAGTAGAGAAAAGAATGGAATAGAGGAAAGTACTTATTCATTTATTTAATTTTTATTTCGTCTTCACTCACAAGTCACCACGACTTGTGCATTTATGTAATCCCTAAAATCTTTATATTGACACCTTTTGAAGGACCAGATTTTGCATTAGTTGAAACGTGAATCAAATAGCATTTATGAGGTCATTGATTGATTAATAAGCCCAGTGGGAAGGCTGTTTGGGCTAGAAGGTGGCGTGGGTGCTCCACCTAGGTAAAACATGCCCATATAAGGTCCATACATTAAAATTTTACGTAGGTTACCTCTATGCCGTAATTACCGGTTTGAAAGGCAACTTAATATTAAAGTACATACAGTTAAGTAGGCTATTGGTATTATAAATGTATGGAAACAGGAAAATCTTTCAAGGATAGATATACTTACCAAGAAGTGTAACGATATTTTATGCATAAGTTACATATTCACTACGCGCCTTTTGCTAATAAGTACTACTTGAAATGCATGGTGTTAGAGAAATCATAACGAAAACTTTGAGGGATGATTCAAACCATGATTGTAAGTTGATATCAAGTGGAATTTTTCGTCGCAAAAGTATGGATCTGAAAATAATTAAAAAACACACCAACTATTTAATGAATTTTTCGACAGAAAATTCCACTTGACATTAATTCGGAATCATGGTCTGAATCATCCCGCTCAGTATTCGGTACGATGTCCCTAATACCCTGTATGAGTAAGGGACGTATCTGCAGACTAATTATAACATTTCTACACTTAGATATAATTATTTATCACTAAAATCTATACTGCACGATACTTATGTCGTCAACGGATGTCAAGGTCAAAGAAGCTACTTAAAATATACATTTCACTGCTATAAGCATCGTTAACATACTTTTCTGTCTGCTTATTTCATTAATCGAAGCGTTGTTACGTCACGATAGCATAAATATTGCGAAACGAAAACGCCCTTTACTTATTGCGGTAAGAATAGTATCTCCTCAGGATATAAGGTAAGTAGTTGGTTGGTAAGACAAAAGGTGGAGTGACCAGTAAGAGGCAGGCTCGCAAGACAAAGCGAATGTGGAGCAAGTTATCGAGGCAGTACGCTAACTGACTTGCGTAACACTCGCCAGCTCGAACCAGGGTTGCCCATATATGTACGTGACATTATTATAATTTTTACAACGAGTTTTGCGATATGACATAGGTACGATAGTATATTAAAATGATATAACGTTATAATGTGAAAGTGTGTATGTCTGTTGCTTAATCATATTAATACGACTGCTCAATTGGCCCGACCATCGTTAAAATTATCACAAAAGCCTGAACTAACTAATTTTGAAACAGTTTATTTCAATGTAATTCAGAGAAAAACATAGGCACGTGTAAACCAGTAAGTAATAAACAAAAATATTCCCGATAACAAAATATATGACATATTGCGGATGTTTCTTCCCTGATATTCTGTTTATTATTTGTTATTGAAATAACTGTTCCAATAACAAGGATATAGTTTACTAATTAGAAGTGGAACAATTGTTACATTTAAGTACTTATATATTATGTTTTTAAAAGCATATTTATTATTCAAAAATATAACTTTATCATGTACATGCAAATAGCTATTGTTTTTCTAATAAATAATTACTAAAAACAATTACCTACACAAAGGAAAATTATAATAATGACACAAGTACCTATTTTCCTGTTTTTCGTATGTTTAATTACTGGAAATATTATTTGTGTAATATAACAATGGCTTTAATAAAAACATTCTAAAACGGATGTTTTCGAAATAAATGATTTTATATAATACTCGTACCTAGTATTTTATTGGTCAGTCAAATCAAATAGTTTTGATTTTATATATAATTAATTAATTTAAAATGACGTCATTATTTAAATAACAATGTATAAATTGTGGTTTTTATTTTCAATATTCTAGCAATTAAATTAAGGATAACTAGAAGTAAATGAGTCAATAACAATGTATGGATAAATAATGTAGATAAGAATTCTAATTATAAATGTTTTACAGGAAATATTGCCAGTTTCGAGCAAATGATAGAGTTTAGTAAGTTTAATAATTAATTAATTTCCTTAATTGTCTTCAAAACTCTAGTCACAAAAAAGTTTACAACGATGTTCATGATGGTTGACATATATATACATATTTGTACTATGTAGAAAAGGTAGATAAAATATAGTGGCCTTTTCTGAATATAGGTAGTAGTATAATATGGGTAGGTATTTATGTTTCATAAAAACACTTATTTGACATCTGGATTTTCACAACGCGTATTGCAAAACAAACCCATTGCACTTAAGCCTACTAAGTGCATTCGAGACAGTTAATATAAATAAAAAATGCGACAAAATAAAATACTTGAAAAATGTGAAGTGGCAGCCCTACAAGTATGCAGCGCTACTCTCAGTGACCACTAGGATACACCCACAAATCACAGCCGAAACCTGTATCTATACCGTATCTATTACACCGACCCACTTGCAAAACCACGATTTCTCACAATTTCCATCTATCTATACCTTATTAGGTAGTACTGTCCATATACAATTAATATTCCCCATCGCATAAGCATGGTTATGTAAGAAAATTGTGCAAATGTTATAAAAAAATCGATGTATTTGTACTAAAATCTGTCATAGCTTACATAGACAAACTCGTACCTATATCTACAAGATCAGGAAAAACATTTTATAAAGCATCTCGGATAAGCTCTCGCTTTTGATGATTGCAATAATAACTTTTATTGCTTTGTTATAGCACAGGAAATCCTACGAAATAATATTACTAGTTTTATAGCAAATTAGTAATGTAAAAGATCGAAATGTGTTAACCTCACGAATGCTAAGAATCGAGAACATCGAATAAATGCATGCATACATAATACTCACACATAAACTCACGCCCGGGATCGCTAATGGGGTGATCAGAGCCACAAATTGTACGATTAGAAGTTTTGTAGTCCATCTCCCATAGGTTACTTGACAACTAGTCAAACTTTTTAAGAAACCTCAAAACGAAAGTTTACTTTGGAGTTTGTATGGAAATACTGTCCTGTGACATCATCAATAAAATTATCATTATGAATGCCTGCGACTTGGGTTTTTGTACCTACATACTTACCTACACTTTCATTTCCGTCCGATCTGTTGCAGCTAGTCGTAATTTATTCATGCTTTGCAATCTCAAGTAAAAACAACTGGCCTAAGTGAAATCCTTTGCAATAATAGATACACGAATTATCTCAAGGCTGTAGTTTTTTGGTTATTATCTAAGAGAGGAAAATCGACGTCAGCAAAATTAAAGTCCAACTAAGGAATAAATAGATAAGATGAATGAATAGGTAAGTAATCCGTACTTCGGAAGGCACGTTAAACTGTTGGTCCCGGTTACTACTTACTGATGTAAGTAAGCAGTCGTTACATGAGCCATGTCAGGGGCCTTTGGCAGCTCAATAGTAACCCTGAAACCAGGGTTGATGGGGTTGGTAATCCACCTCACAACCCACAAGATAGAAGAAGAGGAATAAATAGAATTCAGTATGTCACATAACATACATAAATAATCTACGTATACGTGCCACCGCTGGGCACAGGCCTCCCCTCAATCGACCGAAGGGATTCTGCACCACGATGGTTGGTGAAAGTGTTTTGGGCTAATAGCCTGAGATCAACAGCTGAACATGTCATCCCAAGCACGGAACCAGTATGACATAGGTCTATGAATATAAGAGTTGTGTTTCTGTAAAGATTAAGATCATAAGTGTTTTTTAAGAAAAAAAATGGTTACAAAAAGCCATAAGCACATCCAACACGCTCTTGGCCGATTAATTTTATTGTCTGTGTGACTCACAAATGCGACACCGAAATTATTCCATCTCGTTTTTTAACAAATCGTAAGGTCGACCATATTCAAAAACAGCAATATTTCAACATATTTGTATATTGGTCAGATATTTTTGACGCACTTATAATTAATGACTAAATATAGGTAGGTATATATATGTATATATACAATGTCTGGCGAAACATATATCTATATTATTATCTAGAGAGAAAAAAATTAAGTGTCTAAAGAATCAAAAAATCGGCTAGGTTATACCTAATATAAGATAAGGGCGCTTTATGTTCAACGACATCCTCCCTTCTTAGAAGCCAACAGGTTAAAAATAAAGTGACTCGGTCTGTCCGTCTGTTACGCTTCACGCCAAAACTACTGAACCAATTTTGATGAAGTTTGGAGCACAGATAGATTAGGCTTTTTGAAAGAACATAGGATAGTTTTCATATCATTTAGGGGTGGAATTAACATGTAATGCGATAACAGAAATTCATGCGGACTGAGTCGCTGGCGGAATGCAAGTATTTAAATGAGATCTCAAATATCCGAATAGTGAAGGTCAGAACGCAGGTACGAGCGAGGAATTAGCACTACCAAATAAACCAGCACTTGGGACCAGTTGTCGTCCCTATATAAATTGAAAGCGATGACCGCCGATGTTGGTCTAGGTCACTTCATCGAGTAAGGCGCAAGTTAGAGGCGATGGCGATAGTCGGCGTGATTATATCGAGGGTTTCGGCCACACGTGGATAGACGTGGTAAGGTCAAAGCCCTCGACATGGCTCATGTAACGATTACTCACTTACACCAACAAGTAGTGACCGGGACCAACGGCTTAACGGGGACTTTGGCGGTTCAATAATAACCCTGACACCAGGATTGATGAGGCTGGTATTCTACCTCACAACCCACACGATAAGAAGAAGAGAGAATGCCCTCGACAAAACACGCGCCGCGCCCGTCACGGTTGCCGTGCCGCGAGGGCCGGCTATATTAACACCGATTATCGATAAATCCTTCATAAATTAAAAAAGTCATATTTAATAGGAACATAAGAGGCAATAAGGCCGCCAGATTGTTCTGTATCTTTCATCCATGTGTGTAAAACTTGTTTCGTATATTGTGTGCAATAAAGTATATTTGTATTGTATTGTAACATAATCTTTTCTTTTTTTAAATTAAATTAAACGGGCAACAATTAGATAGAAATTCCAAAACATGTTTCGATGTACCTACCTAATAAAAAATTACATACGCGTAAAAAAAACAAGTTCACCTCAAAGTAATGAACTCAAATATTAACTAATTGTAGATAATAAAATCCTTAGAATACATTTTTTAATGTGATTGCTATTATTATAAATTCGTTTATACAAAATATCACCAACGAACGTCCACTAGTAACTTGAGTCGGCGCGCGGGCAATCAAAATCACGCGCGAATCAAAACAAGCCGATAATACTTGGACAAGTCTGTAGCTTATAACTTATAACAAGGCCACAAATCCATCAGTAGCTAATCAATTGATGTCACAAGATCTTCAAGAACTGTTTAAACAATATTGGAGGATGTAACTTTGGTAGGTAAGTAGATATATCT
Organism: Pectinophora gossypiella; assembly: GCF_024362695.1. Classification (NCBI taxonomy): domain Eukaryota; kingdom Metazoa; phylum Arthropoda; class Insecta; order Lepidoptera; family Gelechiidae; genus Pectinophora; species Pectinophora gossypiella. The sequence continues at coordinate 8,499,383 of NC_065408.1, read as the reverse complement.
GTTTACTGGGGATCATACTCATCTACGCACGGCCTCAAATTTTCTTGGATTTTCCTAAAATTTTCGAAAAAAACCACAATGCTTCTTATGAAAGCTGATAATAAAAACATACAACAAAAATAAATTGAGCCAAATCAAGCCAACCTCAAGTAACGCTCCGCCACACATGTGGCAATTCTTATACAGAATAAAAAACTAATCTTATTAATTCAGTATTTCTTCTTTTGTAAAAATATGTTATAAATCATTCTAGTGCCACATTACAAAAAGATTCGATTTATTTTTAAATCTGTATTAGTAAGAAAATTACTATTAGTAAGGTGTCGTTGAATAGTTAGTTTTTGTTTTTAAATGCAATACTCCCTCTGATCATGTAACCCAGCACTAGCGCCTAATGTATAAGCTTATATTCTCATAACAATTAGGCAATATTTGCAAGTCTAAAATGTACTTAATAATGCTCGTTTTACAATGGCGACTCTTGCGGCCAAGGTCGGTGCCATGGCATGCATGATGCGACGAGGCGACACATTTGCTTACTCTACGATTACCGCGACTGTTCTAGCGTGACAAATTTTTCTCTTTATTTCTTTATCATTTGAAAGTAAAATACTTATACAATCAATTGTTCATCAACTGTTGTTTGTTGAGCGCTGCAGATAGCGCCATATTTGTAGCCAAGTTTAATAAGAAGAATTGTTTTATTTATTAATTAAGAAAAATATTCGCATCAAAAATAATTTCGCTAGCAAAAAAGACAACAACTTTGTGAAACATGATTTTGTTTCTAGACTAAGAATAGAAATGACTACATTAGACTAAAGTCCGAATCTTAACTATTGATATATTTTATACTAAGCGTACTTAAATCAATAATTTATTAAGAAATATAACAAAAAAGACAAAAATCGTGGTTATTTATTTTATTAGTCGTTAATTCCGTAAAAACGTAAATAACCGCAAAAAAGACAAATATTTACCAGAATTCTGATTCATTACGTCTTACGTCGTAATTATTATTATAATCTGATGACTTGATACTAATTCCGCTATTGTTACGTACGTTCGGTCACAATAGTTCTCAAGCTGAGTGATTAATTGTGGAGTTGGAGTATGATAAGGGCATAAACACTTTAATTAAACAGTTGCCTTGTATCAAAGCTGACTGAGTACTCAAGGATCGCACACACACAATGCGTTATTCACACAAGGTCTGGCGGTACCCACGTTCGATCAAACCTAACATGACACAACAATTTACCAGCGCCCACAAATGACAAGCTTGATCATAAACAGCAGACAGAGTAAGGACACCGATAATAGCATAAAAACAATGAATGCAGGTCCAAAGAAAGAATGAAAAAAATATGATTAAATATGCAATTCGTTATCTTGCAAGTCAAGGTAGGAACCGCCTAATAAAATAAAGTTTTTCATCTTTTCTATCTAAAAAATAATAATAATAATAAGTACTCAGGTAGCGATGTAAAATGTTTTAAGTTGAAATACTTACATTGATAGATTAGAAAATCTTAATCATAGTAAAATTATAATGTATTCAAACGTATGCATGTGAGGTTAGGTAACTCGAGGTGTTAAAGACTATACATACATATATTGATATGTGCTAAACTAGTTACACTAAAAGCCGTGTGTGCGGAAACTGCTAACGAAAGAGAAGTTCGCTATTTAGCAGTAGTAATTAGCATTCGCACACTTTCCAAAAGCTGTTACAAACTTACTAGAACTGGCAAAAACTGGTAATAATAGCGGTGAATTCACCGCGGAGCTCTGCTGCAAATTCTACCTTCCGTAGGTACCTACTTCGTATAGGTAACAGAAATACATCAAGTGTTATACCCCGTTAACAATGATTTGATTATAATAATAAGTTAGACTTAAATAGTATTTTATGCAACAGTTGTATAAGAAGGGTCAAAAAATGCGAGTGGCGTGAGTTGCGATGTGAGCCTTGGCGAACATCGCAATAAGAGACGCCACGAGCATTTTTTGACCTAGTTATACAACGTTGCATACAATACTTTTTCTACGACGACGTAATTTTAAACGAAACACAAAAATTTCCAATTTATTTTCCAACGCGCGGGAAAATGGCGGCAAATGTATACTTTTTTTTTATAGTATATCTATGGCACCAAACAAAGTAAAGGTGCCAGTTTCCAGGTCAAAAAAAAAAACAACAACAATGCTTTTTTGGCGACATTATAGTACAGTTACACTTTGTAAACAATGCTTTTATAGGCCATAGAGCGTACACTTTTTCAAAGAGTTTAATTATGTATTTACTTATATTAGACTTTTTGGTTATTTAAATGCCAGATTAAAGTAGAGGAGTAGAAAAACAATATAATGTCCAAATATTCTAATCAAACTATTATTAAAAAGGCAAAATATTTATAATATATATCATTTTGTTTTTTTTTTTTCAATTATATTTATTTATTCAGAAACAATAATAATAAAAAAAACAGAATGTAAATCCACCACAGGCTTCGTCAGTACCAACATTCATATTAAAAAAAATAAAAATAAGGGAAAGCATATTCAATTCATACATAATAAAATCCGCACAAGCTTCGTCATTTTGTTATTTTATATATTTTTTTCTACTCCTCTACTTTAATCTGGCATTTAAATAACCAAAAAGTCTAATATAAGTACATACATAATTAAACTCTTTGAAAAAGTGTACGCTCTATGGCCTATAAAAGCATTGTTTACAAAGTGTAACTGTACTATAATGTCGCCAAAAAAGCATTGTTGTTGTTTTTTTTTTTTTGACCTGGAAACTGGCACCTTTACTTTGTTTGGTGCCATAGATATACTATAAAAAAAAAAGTATACATTTGCCGCCATTTTCCCGCGCGTTGGAAAATAAATTGGAAAATTTTTGTTTCATTTAAAATTACGTCGTCGTAGAAAAAGTATTGTATGCAACGTTGTATAACTAGGTCAAAAAATGCTCGTGGCGTCTCTTATTGCGATGTTCGCCAAGGCTCACATCGCAACTCACGCCACTCGCATTTTTTGACCCTTCTTATACAACTGTTGCATAAAATACTATTAATTGCTGCTTAGCAATAAGGCCGCCAGAATGTACTGTATCTTTCGTGTAAAACTTGTTTTGTATGTTGTATGCAATAAAGTACCTATATTTGTATTTGTTAAAATTCGATATTTGTCAGGGGTGTACCCAAATCTTATCCAAATCCGCTACTGGTTAGCGGTATTGAGAAAAAACCGCGTGAAACAATGTTATCAGTGAGTGACCGTGTCGAAGGTCGTCGAACAATGTTGTTGGCTTGTTGCTTCTCGCCTCGTTCGGGAAATTCATCCATCTGTACCGAGTCAAGGTTCGATTCGCGAGAACTTCTACATCAGACTCAATGTCACCAAACTAATCATTAGAACACACATCACACCGATCAATGTCAACTCCGATGTGATTTTAATACTATACAATGTTTAACTCAAGGTGTTATTGTTCCTGTTTGTTAAATAAAAGACGGCGTGTGGTCGATACCATATGTATTTCAGAACTGCGTAATGATATCTACCTACATACAAATATATGAAACGTTATAGAAATACCCACCACCTTCACCCTTAATAGTACTTACATAACATTCTTGTTTTACACCAAATGCTTATAAATACAAAGTTTTACTTTTACAAATACCCACCACTGTGTATAATTAACCGCTGACATTACTTTTAACTAGGCAACTTAAATAACCATAATCCTCCATCTTGACTTAATCTGCGACAAATCTCATTTAACATTTATGTTGTATTATTAAGTATAATGTCTCTCTACATTTTACTGCGCGCACGTCGTGATCTGTAACATTACTTATTGGGACATTGAGTTCAAAATCATTTGTCATTTGCATATTTAATGGTTGTAGCTGTAACATTACGCAATTGTTTGATTTATAACCGTTGTTGCACACGTCGCAGTCTCGATTCCCCGAGGTGTAAGTAATATTATATTGTAATTGCTCTAATTGGAGCATTCAGAAACGTAGCGATATACTCGTATTGCGAGAGGTGTGCCTAAAAGCCGTAGCTAATTCTAACTTGGTTTATTGTGGCATTGAAACTTACTCACTTTTGATACAATAGCCTGGTATTTAGTTCAATAGTGTAAAAACTGTCTTTATTTGGTAAGGCGAAACTGTTTGAAAGCTGTTTTTTTATGTTTCAAGCATAGTCTGGGATAAAGTGTTAACTTCAACCGTATAATAATCTGGTGATAAAGACAAAACGAGGTATATGCGATGAGTTATCTATACCAGTTTTTTACTCGTGTAGAAAGGTTACTCAATTTCATATTCAATTGAAATGCTTAGGCTTGACTGGATTACGTCAGTATCTTTCAAATCGATGATTAAATGCACCGGTGCGCATGCACTTGCTAATTATAGCAATCAAGAGACGTAAGCGCAGCAACCGGGTGCGTCGCATACAAAGCCTTAAGCCACGAATCTAGGCAGGTCACGAGCGTTTACGTAAAGCGACGACATAGTTCGACTGGTCCCGTAATGTCGCGGACGTGCTCTCCCCACAGCGTGGGTGAAAGTGGTCCTTCCTCGCTCGCCCTTACTCGGCCCGATTCGGTAACCTGACTCAACCACGCTTTTAGTTAGGACGTGAATCACGCACGCCATATCTGATCTCCAGATATACACAACGCCGTTTTCGTAAGCCAATGTCACGGCTTATAGGACTCCATATTGTCCTTGTTGTAAACAAGCTTGTTAGTTTAAACAAATATGGACGAAAAAATGGAGTTGTTGAAAATTGACCGGAGATGACCTTTCCTGATTAGAATATCACTCAAGATGCGTTTAATATTCTTCTTTTCTACTCTGATGTCTAAAAATATCCATTTTAAAATGATACAGTTGTTAAAATCGCATCAGTAATAATAAGATTATATAAACTAGATTGATAACCTCGGCATCATTTATTAAAAATGAATTACACTTTTTACAAAAAAAGACCGACTATTTTGATAAAATTTTATGTAAGTTTACTTTTTTTTTCGCATGTTCTTGTATGATAGATAATAGTCGTAAACTTTTCAAAGGAAAAGCACATAATAAACAGATACCCGTTTATCTGGGTCGGCCCACCCACCTACCGGATAATGGAAAGAGCCGATAGGAAACGTACGAGAGATCTCTTGATCGCATTGTCGCTGCTCAATGACGGTTAAATTGTGAGAAGTATTTATAATTGGCATTAGATAACGTTGTTTTGATTTTGGCACTATTGACTTGTCCGGTTAAAGTTTTCAATTAGAAAGCGCTGGAGGTTCGGGCACATGCCAATGTGTCGCAGGTTATTGTGTAACTTGTTGTGTAATTCAATATGTTAATGTTTCGGACTTCCGATCGGACATGTCAATTTAGCGACGTGCAATTGCACGTTTGTTAGTGTCGACGTTCTCCAATCAATTCTGGTCACGTTAGTTGCCATACAATTTGTCTCGTTAAAACGTGGACCGGTATACTGAGAGTACAATGAATGTCTGTTAGCACATAACGAGATCTGATACGTTCACGTTTTTAAATAAATCTGAGCAGGTGTGTGCGAAATCGAAGTTTGTAAACGGGGACAAAATAAATTGTGAGCAAGATCCGTTTCGTGAACGACTTAGTTTACCCGTGGACCATACTGCGTTGACCCAAATCGGGCACAAATTCACCAGTCACAAAACCAAGGCTGTAGCTTACTTACAACATAAAATGCATTAACCGATTCAATTAATCGGCACGCCCGTGCTTTATGGTCTCATTCGACGACTTTACTACGATATTAGACCACCGAGCCTAATTTATAATTAGTTTTTATGCCTCTCGCACACCACTCTATACTTTTATGTTACCAATTTTAATTTCACCTCAAAAATAATACTTAATTTCTATACAATATCAACACACCTACATGTTGTAGAAATCTATTAAAGTTGTAACTTTGTCTTGCTGGGTCTGCATGTCAACTGCGCCGCACGCGGCGGGAGTTATATCGAGGGCTTCAACCAATAGACGCAGCGATTGCTATCTACATAGATAGATGTCGTACATAAAATACTTAATTATTACTTTAGATACGTCAACAGCTATTTCTTCTTGTGGAATCCTTAGTAGTCTCTCCACCGTAACATAGCCCATACAATTACAGTAATATTGTATTTTTAGATGACTATGAGTATATACGTGTATCTACTGTTTCGATTCATGCATTATTTTTGGACATAAAATAAATCAGGCTAAGTATGTTTTGAGATTGGGTTCCGTTGCATAAATGTATAACATGAAATAGGTTGGTAGCTTGTCACACGACTATGAATTATTTATTTTATGAAACATGGTCTTAAATATTGACAGTTGTTTTCTTACGACTTTTAACATTGGTTATCTAATGCACAGAGGATTAGGGTCGTCAGATTATGCGTATGTATAATAAAAAGTGAAAACGATGTATTAATGTTACATTAGTAAATAACGAATAATATTTATTTATTACAATACTCGTAGCTTACGTATATTAACAAAGTAGTTACTTTACAATCAAAATATGGTTACCTTATTAATGATTGAATACATATTTTAAATAGATTTTCCAATCTTCTTCTTTTTCTATCATGTGGGTTGTGAGGTGGAGTACCAACCTCATAAACCCTGGTGACAGGGTTACTATTGAGCCGCCAAAGGCCCCTGCCATGGCCCATATAACGACTACCTACTTACATCAGTAAGTAATAACCGGGACCAACGGCTTAACGTGCGTGATTTTCCAATATTACTAACTTTATAAGTTGTATATATTATAAGTAATGTGTAAACAAAAATGTTATAGTTTTGTCTACTTTTATCTGGTAACACACGTTTACGCCCCAATTGATCTCATGTTTCAAGATAAATTTATAATGAAACAAACAATAACATTGTACATGTTTTATGTTAAGTACTCATAAAATACGATGTCAGATTATCATAAACGATTTGTTAAAACTAGATAAATTGCACTTGTGTTTCTTTTGATACGTACATAGTTGTTAAGTTATACAGGGTGTTAGTGACATCGTAACGAATACTAAGGGGGATGATTCAGGCCATGATTCTGAGTTAAAATCTCAAAATAATTAAAAAAACACAATTTTTTTTTATAAATTTTCCGACAGGAAATTCCACTTGATATCAACTCAGAATCATGGTCTGAATCATTCGTTACATTGTCACCAACACCCATACCTACTTGGATGGCTATCTGTATGTACTTGCACGGGGTGTTAGTCGTATTGAGAGGGATGATTCAGCTTATTATTCTGAGTTAATATCAAGTAGAATTTTCCACCACAAAAGTATAGAATTAAAAAGAATAATTCAGCGACGGAAAATTCCACTTGATATTAACTCAGAATCGTGGTCTGAATCATCCCCCTTAGTATTCGTTACGATGTTACTAACACCCTGTATAGTGAAAGAATGTATTACGGACTAATGTCCATATAAACGTCGCGATATCTTACATGCTTAATGATTGTAATGATTAATTGACTATGACTAGCAATAAAGCATATTTTGTGAGTTACGTTTTTGGAAAGGTACCTAATTCGTGTTACCATAATATTACATTATAAATACTTATTATGCAGTTCTATTCAAACAAGTCCAAATTCGCGGCATTGCGTATGTCGTATCGCTCAGAATACAATAAGCCGGTCACAGGAAGGTAGGTCGACATGCGGTGGCCATTAGGGCTGCCAATGAGGGATTTTCCACGCTACTTTCATCAAAAATAATATAAATTGCGTTGTACAGCTTTAAAGTGATAATTACCTATGTTCTCATTACTTGGGTACATTTATTCCAAAATACAATGTATTGGCAGAAGCATATTATATAAAAACTAGCGACACGCCCCGGTTTCGCTCGGGTGCAAAGCTGAGGAAAAAAATAAATTATTTACGACATCACATTAAAAACCTCAAAAATAATAGTATTTTTCCACTATTTAATGGATGTTATTGAACATAATATAAACCTTTCTCTTGAATCACTCTATCTATTAAAAAAACCTCATCAAAATCCGTTGCGTAGTTTTAAAGATTTAATCGTACATAGGGATATAGGGACAGAAAAAGCGACTTTGTTTTATACTATGTAGTGATAATTTTTGCCCGATATTTGGATCACATTATGTATAGAATTACGTTACTACCTATATTGCTTTTCTTTATTTTGATCAGAAAAATAATGAATGGAAGATATAATTGTGCCTGGGTGTAATAACAAGGGTCATCATTTATACCCAAAAACAAATATAAAAGATGCATATGTCTGTTATCCATGAGATTAGAAGGTTAAACGAAGAAAAATATGTACAGCGCCATCTATATTGTTTTTGAGGAACGTAGTCTGGAAAGTCCCTCATTATTTAGCAAGTTTTTAATTTGCCCCAAATTTGCTAGACATATTTTTTGCTAATGACGTGAATATAATCAAGCAGATTGATTAGTCTGGAGGAGGATTTTTAAGATCAAAATAAAATAAGATAAGGTTAAAAACCCCTTATCGAAGCAATTCATCTAAAAAGCAATATTGCAATTCGACATTTGCAATGCAAACAAGTATCAAATAGCAAAATGGCTTTTGTAGATGAATTGCTTCGATATGGCTTTTTTAACCCCCCTGGTCGGAATTCATTCAGGCTGCTTCAAAACGACATCTTTTAGGATAAGTACTATAAATAATAATAACGTGACTTATCATATAACCCGTTAATTATATTCGACACAACCAAGCCTTTGTGCTTATCCAATAACACATACATATGATGACAATCTGTAAAACTGTATACAATCCAGCAACATAGAATACATTGTCTAGAAGGAAGTTTTCATAGTGATTAAAGTTACAACGAAGCAGTTCGGAATTTTTTTTGAATAGTTTTCTGGAAGACCCTGCTCAGTAACCGTTGCCCGCGGGCTGTTACGTCACCAGCTTTCGTCGCGTGAGAACTTGCGCGTATTGTGGTGCGCGAGCACAGCGCGCATCACTTTCATTGTTCGCGCGGAACTGCGCACGGACCAGCTGTGCGGAAGATCACTCGATCGCATACTCTGCATAAACGGGCGAATGTGTCCCGATTGTTGCAGTTTTTGTTCCTAGTTAAATTACTTTTTTACCATAATGAGATTTTAAACAAAGTCGCAAGATAACAAAAGTGAAAGATGTTCACAGAAACAATTGCAATTTTTAAAGCTAATTAATCGTGCAAACAAATACATACATACATAATTAAGGAGCTTAGTGGTTAGCTGTAGTACTTATTAGGTAATGTCGGTAATGTCAAGTGCAGTATGCCGTTACAGTTATAATGACGTCATTAATGCCGCGGTCGGCAAGGCATGTGAGTGCGCCGGCAACAGGCAGCCGGCGCGCGCGCATCCCGCGACTTTAAAACGCAACTAATGAGCTTCACACAACCCATGAATACCCTTTGAACGTCAAATGCAAACTTTCTACAATAAAAGATTGCCGTGGAATTCTTTACAACTCTTTGTTCTTCATGCATATATGCTATTCTTTAACATTCAATAGGATCTTTAACTGTTCCCTTCATTATACTCGTAGTCTTCTTAAACGGCGCTTTCCCACTATTAGTATAGAGAATAATCACAAAATAATGTGTCATCCTGATTACTGCGCGTTTTGAAAACAAAGTAAGTATATTGAAAATAAAATTAGTTACTCAAGATCATGAGCATCTATTGCAAAAATGCAGGACCGACTAACCTAGATCGTTACGAAATTGGTCTGCGTAACGAACACGAGAGGCTCTTGTTCCACAAAACCCATCTCGAAGAACCTTATGCAAGGACCAAGGATAACATGTTCGAAGTAGGTAACGGACATGTACTAGCTAAAACCCATTTAGTTCTAATCAGTAGGTAGCTGATAGATATTACGTTTTCTTATTATTTTATTTATTTGTACACAACAGAACAGACAAAATAAACATACAAAGAAAACAAACAGTACAGGTAAGCTTATCTCTAAGAAAGAGATTTTTTCCAGCTGACCTACGTGGCAAGGAGACATGCAGTGTATATTACTATAGATAGACATACCTACATACGCGTACAAATTTTATGAAATTACATGAACAAATCTACCTACTAATATAAAACTAAGACAAAAATATATACATAAAACTAAGAATTAAAATACACTAGAATAGATTTCTTCTTCTCTCGTATCGGTTGTGATTGTGCGAATAATGACCGACCTTATCAACCTTGGTGTCAGAGTTACTATTAAACTGCCAATGACATGGCTCATGTAACGACTAAAGTAAATAGTAGCCGGGACCGACTTTTTATCGTGCCCGGATAAGCACGGATCATCTTACTTACTGACAATAGGGCAATCAGCTTGCCATCACAAAGTGTTTTTTGTGATATGCCCCCTACGGGATACAAACCCGGGATCTCCGGATCGTGAGCCCGACGCTCAACCACTGAACTATGGACGCAGTCACTTACTCATAAACTGTAATGAACATATAAAGATCCGTATGTACCCTACATCTTCATATAGACACATACCTATACGGAAAATCATTAACAAAATTTGAAGAAAGTGAACATATCAATAACAAAGTAGTTGAGGTAATGTTCTTTTAATCATTGAAGCATGCAGTACGGAACTTGGAATACGAAGCGCTTCCAATTACCGGCTTAGTATAATCGACAAACCGAGAATTAAACTTATTAAGTACTCGTACATAGAGCGTGAACATGCGACCAAACTAACACGTGCTCCACATTTATGGATTAATGGTAATGAAACCAATAAGGAATGTAAATTACACCTGATAAGACGACTTACAAGGTTACTTACAAGCGCAATGCGGATTTGCGCACCCTGAGAACCCACGCCGTTTGTGGGCGGCGCCCACGGTCATTAATGCGCAGGCAACGAAACTAGAGTCTTACCTACATAACTATAGTGCCTTCAGCGCAAAAATCGACTCCAATTACGCGTGAACAAATAACTCGCCGCCCACTCTACGCTACTTGGCGTCTCAGCGCGCTGATCTCATATCTCGACATTCCTGTCACAATAACTGTCTGCAAGACTGATATTTTAATTGTGAATTGATTACTGTGAGCCTTAATTAACGTTTAGTAAAAACGTACATAAAAAGTGTGAACGAATAACACGGAAGTTTGTTTATTGTCCTCTATTTCTGGACAATCTAAATTCGTTTCAGCTTACATTGGGTACAGATCAGAGATCAGAGCAGGAACTGTGGGCAGTTGAGAGCAAACATTGGAGGTATCATTTGCATAATATAATACCTGCGCAATATAGGAAGGCTGGTTGTGACCCTAATGCGAGTGCGGCGAGTGGGTGTATCGTCCGGCGCTGGTTGCACAAACGTGAACACTACACGAGGCCTGGCACTGTCGCCTCCAGGACTAATTTGTGGCCATGTAAGGACATCGGCGCGCCTCTAATGAATCAGAACAAACCCAACCTTGTTGACGTCAGCGCGTGACTAGTTCACACGACATCTGACTACTGATAAACCTGAGGTTTTAGACCATGACGACAACGAGGAAAACGTTTTCTCCAAAACTATCAGAAAAATGGCAAATATAATAAAAAATAAAAGTATTCGTTTAAAGCTTTATTTTATTTCACGGGGAGAGGTTCGGGCGCCACGGGCAGATGGTTGCCCTCGACCTTGACGCCGTCGAAGCCGGCGCTGTACTTGGTGACGTAGGTGCGGCCGTCGTCGCCGATGTATGAGGTCTCCCCCTCGGTGACGAGCACGTGGCCGGTGCCGTCCGGGTTGGGCACCAGCCGGCCGCGCTCCGACACCACGGTGCCCTCGGCGGTCACGTAGCGGAGCGCGTACTGACCGAACTCGTCGTGGATCTCCTCGTGCTGCAGCGCGGGCAGCGCGCGCCGCGCCGCAGTCTCCGGGCTCGAGGGCGCGGCCGCTACCGCGACGATGAGGCAGACAGCAACCACAAACTAAAATCAACAAAAACATATGAAATACCATTCACGGACATTATACTTAACAAAACTGCAAGTAAACCAGACTTAACCTCGAGCTGTCAATTCTATGAAAAATTTAAACCATAGACATTACTCCTTCTGAATCGTAATTCAGATGGTTAACGGTGGTCATGCTTTAAGATATAATCTGATAAATATTTAAGAAAAATAACGCTGTACTTTAATTTAATTTATTATTTGAATTGTACATTTAAATAATGCAACAAAAGTTAATGACACCTCAAGATCAGCCAATCATAAAGGTATTCAAGGGTATCATAACCCAACTGCTCGATTAGAATCAGGCACCATTATTATAAAAATGTTCACGAAATTTATATACTTACGACTATAAAATATTATCAAACGCTCTAAGGTATCTCCCGATAGAAGAAAACAGAGCCCCAAATCGAGATGATAACAGGTGACCACGGGAATAATAAACTGGTTTTCTATTCGCCCCAGACTACGTTTCGCACTAATTTACAAAATAATATGGGTTGTGTACTCACCAATTTCATTTTAGAAGGTAAATTCGTAAAATAAAAATATCTACAGGTAATGCGTTGCTGTATTTACAATTGACTGATGCCAAAACGTTCCCCATAACAGCTTTTATACTTGTAAAAAAGAGGATTTATTATAATATTGCAATTCAATGATTAGGTGCAATTAGATTAATGAGATATCTTTGTCATTATGTAGATAATGAGAGAACTTGATCCCTAATGCTAATCGGCGAAGCAGTTATAGAGAAATCATGAAGTCATTACAAGTTGAATTCTTGACATATTTTACAAATGGCTTCGTATGGTATAAACAGGACATACTCAGCCTGTCTCGCCCTTTAGGGGACCGGTCTCCTTTTCCTTTCACCATACGACTACATAAGACACCATGGGTGCATTTTCTACGTGTAACTTTCTATAGGAAATCAAACTAAGTATTTCAACTATGTTCAATACATGCGGACGGGTGAGCCATTGCGTAAAAGAACATATCTTTTTATGAGTGAAATTACCCATGAAAGCCGCCTCACGTTTTATGAGGTTTTGATGACATTGTCCTGACTTCCTAACTAGATAACGAATACGAATTTCTACAATTTGTTTTATTTACGTTGTTCCATAGGTATATAATATTAACAATAGATTACATAACTGACGTTTGATTGGACACTGCTGTCGTCAAAGTATTGTGTTCCTTCATAAGTTTAACAAGGTTCGTATCCCAGTGACGCGTGTTGATTGAAAAAGACTGAGAGTGAAATCACAATGTCAGTCTTTTTCATGCATACATGAGCATGAGTAGTCACTCATGCTTCGTCAGTCAGTAGATGGGTGACGATTTTATCACTTGTCAGTTTCTGTTTGGAGCGACGATTGTATTTTGAGACGATTGCATTTATATGTAGACAAGAAAAAGACTTGGATTATATTTTTTGACATGTCAAAAAATCCAAATACTTAATATAAAAGAGGAAATAATGGCTGTTCATGTAAGATTTTCATACACTTTTCGCTCCAGCTTATTTTAGTTGCCAGTTAGTGTAGTCGAGTAGGTGCAGCAATCAAAATACATAATAATACTCGTAGGTAGGTTGTTTGTTTATGTAATATTTGGATATTGATACTCAGTACCAGAAATGATAGAGCGGTGAAGCTGCGCTGGGTTCGTGGGATACTTTCTAAGGCGAGGTCAAGGGTTTATTCCTGCTCGAACGAGTACCTAAGGTCTTCCGCTTTAATATTTTATACCTAAACATAAAATGACACACCGTGGACAATATCTATAATTAAATTATCAGCTCATGCAACACCATGATCGCCATAAAACATTTATTAATCTTATTCTCCTACATAAAATCCCGCTATATCTGTAAGGTCTGTCTGAAGTGGCAAATGTTCAAATTATGTACCTCTGACTAGTTATGTTATGTTATAAAGTACCAGGTACCATCTATTCGTAATCAATTCATCACGTTAAACAAGCGTATTTCTTGGTCTACTTTTAAATCGTGCTCTAAAAGATCATTCCCGAACATCATCTCAAAATGCAAGGTACATTTTTGTTTGCAATGATTGAATTTGTAATTTTTTGTTCAATAATTATTCTGACATTTAATATACTAAACGAATATATGAAACAAACATTAATGTTTAATTGTCCTTAGCTAATCATCGATGTTGTATACAATATTATTATACCGTCATCATTATGTCAGTAGCGTAGCAAATTCGGTACTGACCATCCGGACCATCAAAGACGACTTTTTTCCTCAAATTCCTTTTTTTACAGAACTCACGAAGAATTTATTATTCATCCATTAGTTAAGCTTATTACAGATTACATATTTTGTTAAAAAGGAATGATGACTTAATATTTTATTTCTGTGTTCACGTCATGTATGTAGAGGTACTCGTATAATAGCAGACGCATGTGGCGTTAATGATTGTATTTGTTACAAACATCAATCCTACGCCGATAAAGATGTATTGTACAATAATATAATGGAATATTAATAGTTAACATTATGCTTGAATAGATCTCGGGGGAGGTGGATGAGCGGCACGTTTCCAAGTAATCCTGTAACCTAACACAATTTTACTAATTTAAAAAAAATATCGGTGGACTCAAAGACGTAGATGCTTGTAGAACTAAACCCTGTATCATAGTAGATAAAATAACATAAACAGCCTATATACGTCCCACTGCTGGGCACAGACCTCCCTTCAATCAAGAGCGCAGTATAATAATACTAATTAAAAAGCAACATAATTATTTAACTTGTATTTTAATGGTCATTACCACAGACACAAATTGCTATATAATTAGTAGGGCATACGTTTTAGATACTTAAGGAAATATTCAAACGACTTCTTAGGGATTTAAAGGTTGCAAAATGTGCATGTGTTTGAACTTGCAAATGTATGCAAACCTCACAACCATGTCAAATCTAATAAGTTGGGTAAAACTTAATTAGTATGACATTCACGTGGAGGTATTAGTTACGCTATACGCATGCAGAGTACAAACAAATAATTATTTGGACTCAAATGAGAGGCTTTTGTGACAAGGCCCTTAAATCGAGCACTAGGTCGACATTGCACCACCTGAGATGCTCTGGTATTTTTCAGAAAGATGCGTAACGGGTTAGTGAAGTAGCCAGAAAGTGACGCTATTTTTGGCTACTTATTGTTTTGACTACAGAACCCTAAAAATATACTTTTTACATTAACTGGTTCACTTTCGATCGTAACCGTAAGTAGTAAATTACATCGTAAATTTTGATGTTATGAACTGCATAACATAATCGTAACGTTTATTATAGAAAATACTCAAATGTTCGAGAGTGTTAACTGTAGCACTGCATGAACACTTATTTTGATTATTGCCTGCTTAAGTTAATGACAAAATTTACGAAAATTAAAAAAATAATAATTATAAATTACATCACACACAGTTGAAGTTGTCTCCACGAAAAGTAGTCAAAATGAGAAATAGACTGTTTGAGAAGTAGACCCCTGGCGCCGGAGGGCGATATGCGACCATAAAAAGCAGTGATTCATTTTTGTACGTGTACGACACACCAAAACGCTTAGGTCTGGTAACTACCGATAAACCTTATCTACTTACTTATAAATAAGTACCGAAATACTTACTTATAAGTAAGTACTTACCTAGTAAGTAAGTAATAAGATCGACAAAAAGAAGCATGATTTATGATAAGTTGCGTGCATAGTGACAGTTTCATCGGATATAGCTCTCGAATACAGAGTACTAAAGAAATTTAAATCATAATATAACTATATACATCCCATTATAGTATAATTAGGTCAATACCGAAAGCGATTGCCAGTTCTATCCTGAACGCAACCTCAATATTTCCAGTTGTACCTCAACATTTCTATTACGAGCGTGAAACTATTCAACATGAACTGACCGATCTACTACTAAGTCTTGTAAAAAAGTCTATCCTCGTCAGTGAAGAGCGATGATTCAAAATAAGATTATTCCTTGATTCCTCTGTTAGAACCGGGAGAGTTCCTGTTGAAAAACTCTTCAATAGTTAGGACACTGGCTGGTTTTTTTTTCAAATTGTTGTTTCTTGTGCTCTGGCCTAAAGCCTAGGTGATAAAGCTTTTTAAGTACATAATTTTGCGTCCGACTTATTGCGCTATTTTTCGGAAATCACATCACACGATTAATAAAGCTAACCTTAATCCATATTAGTTCTGTACATGCTTCCTTACAATGTAACATGTTCTATTCTGGTACAGTTACATGGCAATCAGCGTGACTAGGTACACGATGAGACGGAAAATACGTACCATTGTCATAAATAATCATTTTTAACTCATTGCCATGCGAATACTGTCCTCCGGCACAATTAGTGCGACACTGTTGAAATACCATTGTCTGCTTGTTTACTCATCGTCTTTGGTTTCTTTGACAAAAGAATTTGTGAGTTGTGGAAATGAGATAGCGGTGGCTTCAGCGAATAAAAGAGTTACTCATAGGTTTACGAATAACCTATGATTTTTTAAAATACTTGTAGGAAAAGTTTCACTTAGTTACTCGGGAAATGATTCATCGTCACCAGCGAACGTCAATCACCTAAATTGTCGACGAGGGTAAAAATTTTAGTCTAGTTCTGACATTGGCAGTAATGGTTGTCTCTACTCTATGACGACCGGTTGCCATACAACCATAAAGTTGAAGTAGTGTAGTTCTTAATCATACAATACCAAAATGGAATCTTGCAAATCCTAGCTCGAAATTATCTCACCATGTATGGTCATCAAAATAGATAGAGCTTTATAATTACCAGCATGATTCTGAGATCCGGAATGTTTTTCCACGTTTGTTCACATTACTTGGAGTAAAAACAAGTTTTATTTTTCATGATAATTATTACAAATTCTTAATTGCGTGTAAAGTCCACGAACATAAAATGTGCATTATACCTAAATTGTTTCTATCTTTAAGTACTAAAACACTTCGATAAGTATTTTATTATTCTTCATTTTGGACCACATAAATCTACAGGTATCTTCTCACTATTAACAATATGAATAAAATTTAAGCAATAATGGAAGTCAGAAAAATTATATTTGCTTGCAAAATAATGAAATTGTTGCCAATTCGACATATTTAGTGAGAGTTACGGGTGCAACTGATTCAGTGAGCTAATTCAATAACTCAACCACAGATTAGGTAATAGAGTCAAATCATCGATTGTGGGTGTAATTTGAGGGAATGTTAGTTGATTCATGGTATAAGAAAACCAGGTATGCTCAAAAGTGACAGCTAGCATTTCAAGGTTAGCCCAGCTGACGTCATCCCACCCTACGTTGCCATATAGTAAAAAATGAATTACCCACGAACAATGTCTTTATATTTACTTTGCAAGTAAATTTTGAACTTTTAGTAAAAGAGTTAATAGTTACAGTTTTCATGATTTTTACATATGTGATAAGGGATATCAATTAAACACACATAAACATAAATAGCCTATATACGTCCCACTGCTGGGCTGCTGGATAATTAAATACATTAGCCAGTAATTCATTTCATTTTCAATAATAAAATTTATGTCCTTGGAATGTTGGAGATACCAATTTAATGGTAACACAGTGGTCAACACTCATGTCATCAAAGTGCTAGCAATGGTGGCTTGTAATAGCCTATAGGATTGAGCATACCTAGTCTTCTTATAATGTTATAAGAAGACTAGGTACGCTATGTATGTAGGTTTATATCTCAAACCGAAAACTGCTTAGGTATTTATCTAGTTCTTAACTGTTTTCAAATCTCTAAAAATCTAGATTAAATGCTTGACAAAGTATAACTAGCTATTGAAGTTGATTACAAAAGTAGTCATTGAATTAAAATTCGAATATTGCTTCCAGTTTATTAACTATGTCTAGTTTCCGCGTAGAGGCTCATTGCTTAGTTTCCGACCCACGTCTCTCACGAGGCTGTCGTGGGTCGGTTGATGAACATATTGTTATTCCATGAGAATACTCCTTAAGGTCGACCCGACACATCTGTCATCATCACTATTATTCTCAGTTTCCTGATACGCAACCTACCGTGCCCAATTAAAAATGTGCAAAATTAATTATGTATGGTATATTATAAAAAAAAAATTCAAAGTGCCTATTCTTAAAAAAGGAAGACGCTTGTATCCCTGAAGGGGTAAGCTGCGGTTTATAGTATAAACACTCCTCGCCAGCTATGTTTAAGGGTGGTATTAATAAACTAATCTCAGCTTCGAGACTGCCCTCAAGATCATGTCAATGTGACAGTTCTCATATAAAAACAGAGACTTGAGCGTGATCTTGAGGGCAGTCTCGGCTGAGATTCGTTTATTAATCCCACCCTAAGTCCCATGTAATGGGCGAGCTTATTCCATTCACCAGGCACAAATCCGGCAAGCGCTCATGATGTTTGTTACTTCTAATGTTATTTTGACTATTTTAAAGATAGATGCGCAACGGTAGGGGAAGTTAGTGGACGCGTTCTGGACCGGGAGACGGGCGGGACAAACTCAAACATTAGGTACTTACAAAAAATCTGCATTCAAAATCCTTTTAGTTCACAAGAGACAGTTAGATTGTGCTTAATAGTCTAAGACAAAGTAGTTTATTTGTATACCTATATTCTAGCCGTTCACTGCATAACGAATATCAAATTGTCCTATTCATATTATGTTAAAAGAACTGCTATTGAAATTGAGAATAGTCATTTTGCTTCTCGAACCTTTTACATCATTTACTTCACACTTTACTACTATTGAAATCACTTTCGTTGCCAATTCTAAATTCAATGCTGCAAATCCAAAATTTCTGCAACAGCGTATTGTCTCAGTGCATGAAGAATCGGTGTAATTTTTCTTTTCATATAAATGGTTTTCATAATATTCCATATCAGTGGAAGGTCCGTATGTTGCCACATCACGGCCTTCGAGGCTCAGTTAGCATCTATTGTTTACAAAATTGCTGACTCTGGCTCTAATTCGAACGAACCCATTGTTTCCCACCGCCTGCTCGATTTTACGGAGACTGCACATCGCGAGACTGACATCTCAATAAAAACACCTCATTTATACATACCACTGGCAAATTAAGCGTGTTTTACCCAATTACTTAGGTGTATTCAACAATAATTCAATAAGAGTTTGTATACGATTCCGCGGATATCTCTTTGATTTTTTATCGGGACAATAAGCAATTAACATAATAATTATGATCATGCGGATACCTATCCGCCTGAATACCTATTCATTTGGTGTTATTGTTCGCTCCAGCAAGTGTTCCACGTTGTCCTTGACACCACATCTGATAAACTGTTGTTGCAAACAATCCATCCCACGCCGCTTGTGCAGCGATTTATGAATCTAATACACTAATCGACGAGGCACTAAGCCTTGTCTTAGTACAATACGTACCTATAGCCCGTAGGAAGGTAATAAACGATTAGGTACAAGAGAACGGAAGTTGTCTGACGGATGCATATAAATAAGCCTATAGACATTTGCTTTAGAAACAGAAACTTACTACATATACTTATTTTTTGCTGATTCTTCTCTATACCTACTAATCATGCTTCAATACATAAAAGACGGTTTACCAGTCCATTAATGTCCCCTCTGCTGGGGCACGGGCCTTCCCTATGGATGGATAGCGAGATCGGGCCTAAACCACCACGCGGGCCCAGTGCGGATTGATGGTTATTAACGACTGCTAATTCAGCCGGGACCAACGGCTTCACGTGCCTTCCGAAGCACGGAGGAGCTCGAGATGAAAACTTTTTTTTGTGGTCACCCATCCTATGACTGACTGGCCTTTGCGAAAGTTGCAAACGCAGACCAGCGCGTTTACCGCTGCGCCACCGAGCTCCTCTACTACTTCTACCTATATGTTTTACTAATGTAAGTTTTGGGGTCCTATCAGCACCGTATTCTGTACAGTAACAGGTAGCCAATCCGTATCATATCATTATCATTTGTCTATCTATTTTGACCCTTAAGTCGACTTGTACATGCTTGGATCAATCAGCATCGGAGAGCATCAGACGTACTTACTTTTCAACTTACAATAGGTAATTGATATCACGTGCTTACCAGGATTTGTGCCCGGTTAACGACAATACGCTTGCCCTTACATGAGAAAACATAGCTGGCGAGGGTTTATATACTGTATACCTCTGCTCTCGTAATGCTTTGTCATGTTGTGTTATCAACTAACAGAACCGTGTGTATGATTTCCAGGTGTGGGCATGCAGCGCTCTGGCGGCGCTGGACGGCTACAGCCCGCAGCAGGATCCGGACCAGTTCCACATCCAGACGGACGAGGACGATGAGCGCTACTTCCTCTACCAGACACACAACGGACAGTACCGCAAGGAGAGGCGACTCAAAGACGGCTCCGTCGTCGGTAAATTACAAAATTAATATTGTTTTCATAGTCAACGAAACTTAAGTGATCGGAAGCGTCCAACTGAGCACCCTCAGGCCTATTTACCGAGTTAGAGCCCTCAGCCCTGGCTATTTGTTCAGCTAAGTAACTAGTTAACTAAGTATATAACAACATCTGAGGCAAATCTAAGGCAAAAAAAATCTAATTGAGTTCATTCAGTAGCACGAACTAAGTGACTTTAGACTTAAATTTAAGGGTGGTTATTAATAAGTAAACTAATCTCAGCTTCGAGACTGCTCTCAAGATCATGTCATTGTGACAGTTCTTATATAAAACAGGGACTTGAGCATGGTCAGTCTCAGCTGAGATTAATTTATTACTACAAAAAAGTATAAAATAAAAAACATTTCTATTTTATCTTACAGGGTCTACAGGATGGGTAGGCGCAGATGGATACCTGCGGCTTCAAGACTACATAGCTGACAACCAAGGTTACAGAATCTACAAATCGAAGACTGTTTACGTGGGACTGAACCGACCAATTGGCGTAAGTACATTACCTTACCTTATACAGGATGTTTCATTTGCATTAATGTACTACAAAATACGTTTATTGATTTTCAGGAGTCACTGAAAATAGCGAAAACAGCGCCGACCGATTCTGGCTTTGGCATTACACCTGCTCCCGCAGTACAGTCGCGTGGACAACAGAGGTTCAGAACTACTACCTCAGCGCCTATTGCACCTTCCACATACGCCTCTCCGCACTCGTTCCCAGCAGAAGTGTCTGTCACACCTCCACCAGTCGCTTATGGTCCAACATCAACACCACAAGTCGTTGTGTCACCTAACTCTATAGATTCTTCGACTAAGTACGACTTCAGACCTACTGTTCCCCCGATAACGGCTAGTGAAGCGACGCCGTCACCCAGCCCATACGATTATGATTCGTCAAACACGAATACAATTGATGATGGATATTATGGAAGTGACAGCTCACCCTACAGACGCTATGACGTGTACAATCCGAACTCGTACCGGCACGCTGACGCATGGCTGCAGCGACAGCAGCAGCGGCCGGCTGTCAGACTCGGAGATGGCTACACCCCACAGTTCCCAGGATACGATGGAATAGCATTCAGGAGAAACGGGTTCCGGTATTACCTTCCCAAACAGTACCATGAGGAAGAAACAAGTGAGGCTGACGACAGGACTGGAAGCTTCGGTTATGTCGATCCTTTCGGTATACGTCGTGTAATATACTACAACACTTCCCCCGGGCAAGGGTTTCAAATTCGGAAAAACAACAGATACGTCGGTCACAACGCAACGCCGTACGATCCCAGACCGATAGATTAATGTAGAGCAAATTACTTTTGTGATAAGTGAAATTGGAAGTTACCTATTTATTTATCAGTATTGCCAGTGACTGGGTTTTATTGGAGACAAAACGAATGAACCGAACGATGCGAATAATGTCTTAGCCATTAATTTGTTTTTAGATTACTTAATTATTTATCTGTCGAAGGTCGCTAGTAGAGATATTTTTGTTAGCAATGTTGATTTCTGTGTTAAAATGCCATTCCAGTTTATTTAGTTAAATCTATCAATGTAGCTAAAGCTATAAATACTTAGTAAATAAGAAAGCTTTAACAGTGTGATGTGCTGATTTTCAACAACTATTAATATTTTTATTTTATCAGTCTCAGTGCCATTGTACTGCGAAATATTTCGTACTTAGATGTTATGTGTCAACAAACGGTACAGACCTAAGTAATATAATGTGACACCAAAAAGACACCTGTCTACAGATCTTCACATTGTCTTCTATACATTGTACGCCAAATAAGCTTAATTTACAGGCAAATAAAATGTACCGTTAATGTATTCAAATCAAAATGAGCAATAAAATCTTGTATAAGGAGGTTCCTGATTATGTCCAAAATCACAAAGGTCGTTGAACCCATTTATTTCGTCTGATTGGTCATTTTCCTTGCTAGTGTTTCATGTAGGCGAGCAGAACGCTTTAAATGTATCTCACGAGTGCCTTTTAAGTTAAGTATCATTTGCTATTCCAAGTACAGTGCAAAGTGTAAAAAAAAATGTTTTCCTCTCTACTATACTTATTATTTTCAGGGATATGATATGATCATACTTTATTTGTCCTTAGTTCAATCTTGTCTTTGAATTATATAAGGCGTATTTAATTTGAATTTATCTTTAACACAGTAGGTTTGGTGCAAGTCTTAAGTCATTGCGAATAACTTGCCATTATTGAACGACACACTTATGTTCCGAAAGAATGTTATCATTTTACCCGACTGCGAAGGAAAATCTAAGAGAAAGAGGATTATGTTTGATTTAAATGTCAACTTGTTGCAGTGACTAAAATGGGAAATTATTTATAACTTTGTAGGTTAGTATCACGTGGGTATTATAATAATTACTTGTCACGTTTTCTTTGCTGTATATAATCATAACATGTATTTGTCATAGACAGTGAATATTTAACTAATGTTATTAAAAATAAATAAATACCTTTGTTAACGATATCGAGTTTTGTTTTTATTCATATTTTTGCAATATAAATCCACATTCCTGTTTTTGATATGCATAATAATTTAATTTTAATTATAATGACTAATTGGCGGTCATTTTAGTATTGGATAATGTTAGCAGTCGTCTATAAATAAACATAGTAAGTGAAGCTGTAGTCAGCTGCAGAGGAGACACACATCCAGCAGGTAATGTTCACTTTATTAGGTGTTTTAGATAAGTTTTTTTCTTTTTATATATTGACCAAGTATAGTGGCTCAACTATAGTAAACATACAAATGTAAACATAGAGAAGCCCTAATTGCAGTAGCAATTGAAAAGCAACGCAATGAGTCATTTTCGAATCAGTTGCGACTACCATACTGGCCTACTAGGTGCTTCTTCACGCTTCGCTTAAAGGTTTGTTTTAGATAAGTAAAATCATTTCGCTATTAATTGAATAAGAAAAGGAAGGAGTTTAGTAACCTTATAATTCTTAGCAATAGAGACCTTAAAAAAGTACGTAAATGGGAGGATAGTTTTTAGGTAATTGAGGGATCGGTAATAAGTCATCCTCATAATTTGCTACCACTAACTGCAATGATTTTGGATTCGACGTCGAAATTGTAAAATTTTCGTAACATCTCCAGTCTCAAACAAGTCACAATAATTTTTGGTTTGTAATTTGCTAATTTGTGATTAAAAAATATTATGACTAATTTTCATTTATTTTGAATGTTTTAGGAAGATGCTGGTTCTCACAACGTGTATGTTACTGGCGACGTCAACCTTGGCGGCTGACTTCGCTCCTTACACCGGCCAACAGGCTCATCGCAGGCCACACAATTATGCCGCCTCCGGAGCAGTCTACCCAATGGACTACAATGACGACTTATACATCAACAATCCATTGATCAAACCGGGATCCAATATTATTTACAACTTTGAACAAACCAGAAGAGATCAGCCGCCTCAAGTAGAAATGAGAGAAGAGGATGTGGGCAGATACATGTACAGAAGACCGAAACATACTACTACTACTACTACCACAACTACCACCACAACCACACCCGTTCCTGAGCCAACAACAGAAGAGATCCCTGAGGAGGTCCCTGAAGAATTCCCTGTCGAAGTTCCTGAGCAAAGTCCGATATACATTCCGGGTTACCAAAGACACTTTCAACAGCAAGCTTACCCTGAAGAAAAAATATGGCGTCAACCACCTGAAACCAAACCTTTGACAACCCTAAGAAGGCGTAACCAAAATATCCCCACACTTGATGATTTTCCAGTAGAACTTCCCGATTCAAGTAAAATCAATCCAGCATCCCGGTACCCGCCAATTAACCTTTGGCAACCGCGCGTCACTTCTACTCCAGTACCACCTCCTCTGCCAAAATGGGACGACTTTTCCGAGAAACTCACTCTCCGACCCCGCTCAGAACAACGTTCTGAACTTAGACGTAACAGTTTCCAAACTCAGCCATCAGTTCCTGCAGAACCATCGAACCAATGGTCCGAGATGTCGGGGCGCTCGGCGCCAATGTCTTTCTCAGGCAACACGCCACGCAGCTCCAATAGGGGAAGTCACAGATTTAGCTGGGATGACTTGAAGCTGGAGGCCCCCGCCCCACCACCAACACCAAAGGTCCCAGCGCCTGTGGCGCCCGCAGCGTTGAACAGAAACGGACCACCACCACCAATTCCGACGTTGACTCCATGGGCTGGAGACAGCTTTTAAAAATGTGGATGTACTTAGTAATAAATAAAATACACTGGCATTCAAAACTAAATCCTACACTTTTAATTTTTTTATTATGTTCAAACCTCTAGAAGTTAGCCGTTTTATAGATAATTTTGTCCCTTCGGGTCTGAAGAAGCGTTGCTAGATTCCAACTGCATTTAGGTGGCGATATCTCAACACAGTAGAAGCAATATAATATCTGGATTATAAAACCCGACGAAGAAAACCTGTTATTAAAAATAAATAACCATGTAAAACATCCTTATAAACATAGCTAAAAATGGCTATTTACAAGAATATGCTTTATTTTTTCTGTTACTTATGTACTATAGTTACAAAGAAAGCTGATAAAATTATGAACATTTATTTTTAATTTACATCTCTAACTTCTATAACTCGTTTAGAAAAAGGTTTAAAAATGTAGTTAGTTTAGTTTTTCAAGCTAGACTCTTCTGAAAAAATAAATTCAACCATGTTACTACCCCTCCTTTGTTACTGTTTCAATATCTTCAGCCCTAATTTATAAAATATGGTATTTTTATTATTAAGGTAAGTGGGTATGTACCTACTCGATATCTGCTTCTAATAAATTCGCTAACCCAACCTCGCACGATACGAATTGCACGGTACGGTAACAAGCCAGCTTGCCACTATATCTTCATTATTGTGAGTTAGTCCTTTATTTTTTTCACTATTATTTATCGTTTTTCTATATATATTTAATCTTGTAGACAAACCATAATTATATTTTAGGAATAGGATGTAAGTTCGATCTATTCAGAGGAGTTTTGAGGATCTAATCAAAATGACATCAGTAAGATTTTGAATGTACTTATCGGTAATGTTCTAAGAAGAAGGGAAAATAAAACACTAGTTCCACAGCTTGATACATTTCAAACATCAATAATGTCGATTACTAAAACATTATCATCATAGAAAAAACCTGTTTTCTCACTCGTAATAACATTAATGTAAATACCTTATTTTTCAGCATATACATAAGTGGGGTATCTGAGGGATATGTATCTTTGTGAACCGCTGGCACCTGGGAGACTGGGTAACCAGGAAGGCCATGACGGGAGGGTTAGCCACGACGGCCGAGATATCGTAGGTATAAATGACCCTAGGGACGATAAGTTTGGTATTTGAAATGGAATTAGGCTCAGTATTCCACTAGATGTAGTTGGAGGCGCAGGATCTTCAAGCTTGATCATAATAGGTTTCAGTTCTTCAGGCTTGAATGCCGGGGCAGCGGGGGCAGCTGGCAGAGCGGGTTTTGGTTCTTCTCGATGCTCTTCTTCAGGGGCCTCTTCGGACCTAGGAAGATTTTCAACGGCTTCTTCAGCCGGGTCTTCATCTGGTTCCTCAGAAGGGCTAAGCTTAGCTTCTTTAATGGCTGGCGCAGGTAGATCCGCAGAAAGCGGTATGAACTGAATACAACACAAAGTAACAGGAATATTAGATCTTATTGACCTCTTAGTCAGTTAATTAGATAGGAATTATAAAATATGTAATTTTTGTAAATACAAACTGGGATTTACACTTGCAAGTAAAATAATTATTTCTACTGGGCAAAGTCAAAGGGGCAAACCAACTTTGACTTTGTATACTTAATATTTAAGCAAAAATTGAATTATCTTAGGGCTACTGCTGCAATACAGGGGAAACCCTTGTGCAAGGCCCGCTATTGACTGATGTTTTAATTTGTTTAAATAAAGAATTTTTACTTTTTTTACTTCAACTTTAACATACTCGATGCGAGGTTGATAATCCCAACCCACATCATAAGTAAATGCGCAATTCAATGGAGTAAAAATATCATTGTCAGCGAAATGAGATTCTTTTTTAAATTATGCGGCGATTGCGGATATTTTCCGAGATAAAACAAAGCCACGAAAAAATGCAGATGTTCTCCTGCGGAAATCTGATGATATAATAATACGAAGTTACCTGGCTAGTCCGCAGCGGCGCCGGCGCAGGGATAACGAGCAGACGTGGTGGTAGCAGCTCAGGATCGGGAACCGGAACTGCTACTACTGCCACCGCCAAACATATACTAACGAATGCTAACATCTGTAACGATATTTTTGTTTTTTATTTTTCAGGAAAGGATTTCTTTTTGTGCAGGTAGACTATAATTTTGAGGTAATAAAGTGGCACTTTGAATTCAGATAGAATTAGAAAGAAAGAAAAAAAATATTCGACATACGTATAAGACTTATAAATGAATTTAATAATAAAAACAAGATAGAATTAAATCTCAGGACAAGGGGGTAAAATTATTGAAAATGCCTACCTTTATGCCGTAGTGTCACACCAAAAATAATAACACTAAGATACCTAAGATGATTCGCTTTATATATATTTGATACAGTTGATTTAAAGTTAATAGTTAAAGCAATCCATATCCAATTAAAACAAAGGTTTTCCTTGAGATAATTTTGATGAATTAAATCTATAATCGTTTTTCTCATTAAAGCATAAGTTTTAAAAATATCCTAGAAAAATCTTTAAGTGATTCGAGAATTGATAAATGAAGTAAATAAGTTCAAGAGGAATTTATTAAATAGATAATTTACAGTTATGCGCATTCTAAAATAAATTAAACATAAATTGAGTAGAGACATTACTAGTCTGTAAGCACCCTAAGTGAACACAGCATTCAACATAAAAAGCTATAATCCCACTTCTTGAGAACTCAAACAAAAACAAACTATTCCAACAGAAATACACAATTAAGATAGAAAGGACTATGCTCACAAGATTTACCTAACCTAACCCAACCACTTATGGCTTTGTTAAGTGTCTCAATGGAGATGGCCATGCATCCGTTTCCTGACAATAACCATCATTATTAGCTTCTTACGAGTGTAGCAGATAATAGGGTAGTTTCCAACGAGTCAAATCAGTTACTTTTTACTAAACGCCAAAACACGAAATTACTATGGAATTTCAAAAAGCAACGTCATAGGAAAACGTGACAAAGTATCGCACTTATTATTACTTACATTTTTCTTTATTAAAATTAATAAATAAGTTAAATAAAAAAGAAGAAAACGTCACCTTAGATCTCTTTTTATTTAGTAATCAGAATTATACAAAAGAATAAATAGGTCTCCATGAGTTCTTAGAAATGACGGTTATGGCCACAGTCAGATGACTGGATACCTACTGATGATGACAAAGTCTATTTAATAGGAAGTCTAAATTGAAAATTGAGACGTATTAGATTAGTATAAGTATTTATGACTTGGTTCCATGATATATGCAGAAGAAATATGAGTAATTTACGCAGCTTATTCCGTGAGCTATAACAATAACAAGGTTTCTATGAGGTAGTAGGTACCTAAGGAACAGAACTGAAATAGATATTTTTCGAAATGAAGTTCATCAGATTATTTCAAATACCAGTAATCAAATAAAAGAGAAAATTAAAGTATGTATATTTTTTTATATTATTTAACTATTCAAAGTTTTTCACTGAGCTGGAAGAGGTTCGGGCGCCACGGGCAGATGGTTGCCCTCGACCTTGACGCCGTCGAAGCCGGCGCTGTACTTGGTGACGTAGGTGCGGCCGTCGTCGCCGATGTAGGAGGTCTCCCCCTCGGTGACGAGCACGTGGCCGGTGCCGTCCGGGTTGGACACCAGCCGGCCGCGCTCCGACACCACGGTGCCCTCGGCGGTCACGTAGCGGAGCGCGTACTGACCGAACTCGTCGTGGATCTCCTCGTGCTGCAGCGCGGGCAGCGCGCGCCGCGCCGCAGTCTCCGGGCTCGAGGGCGCGGCCACCGCCATCGAGATAGCTACTAAAGCGAAAACCGCGAAGAACTGAAAAAAAAAACCATGTTCAGTACGACATTCAAATCACATTATAAGTTCACTACTTGACGGAATTAACTTATTTGAGTCTTCTTCTTCTATCGTGTGTGTTGTGAGGTGGATTACCAACCCTATCAACCCTGATGTCAGGATTATTATTGAGCCGCCATAGGCCCGACTCATGTAACGACTACGTATTAACATCAGTAAGTAGTAACCGGGACCAACGGTTATGTCCATATCCTAACCAAACTAGGGATCTCAAAGTGATTTTTGTGATTTGTCCCCACCGGGATTCGAACCCGGGACCTCTGGATCGTGAGCACAACGCTCAACCACTGGACCACGGAGGCCGTTACTTATTTGAGTAACTGCACTTGTTTGTACTTATACGAGTACAAACCTTGACATAATGGATATACCTTCGGCAGGCATTATCACATAACATCAGGCCTGTATCGCTGAAGGGGACTAGGAGGTGTATAATATATTAGTATTATCACCTTTGGCAGTAAATGGCTGATTTGCTGGCCCAGTAGCTAGCAAGTATTATATTGATAGGTACCTAATAAAGAAGATACCATTCTTACCTTATTCATTATGATCACGTTTAGGTTTTTTTTAAGTAGGTACACACTTTACCAAGCCTGAGTGAACGATGGCTACTAAACAAGTAGAAATGGTTTATAAATACTATCTAATTAGCTAACTAGCTCTGTCAACTATATTCCACATGATGATGACAAAAAAATTGTGCAATACAAGTTCCGGACCTATACTTCTTCATGACGAGTTGTAGGAAACGAGTTCGTTGTTTTAAAACTAGATTAGGTATTATTTACCTACTTACAATCAAATATAAGGCACCATACACATAGCAGAACCGGCATGTGCGGGGTAATTCTATTTGCCAGCAGTTTTTCCAAGAATTTGTACATAAAAGTAAGCAGTACCATTGGTCTACAACTTTTTGCTTGGCTGGTTTTCCAGTTTGAGAATAGCATTATGATTGGCGTGCCCTTAAATGAAAGACACTTAAATAATGTTATTTTATTTAACACATAAATATCCTAACGGTTTGTTTAGTATTTTGTTTTTGTATGCGTTGACGTGGATGTTCTTTTTGTTAGTAGGTAGGTACTAATAGGACAAATTTTTTTTTGTGAGGCGAATTCTCAAATCGAATATCACAAGTTTTAATACGCGTATGTGTACCAGCCCTAATGAAATCATAATTATTTTGATTTACATTGCAATTATAAGGCTAATTATGTAACTAATTATCAATTTTCAATAATCGTAATACGTAAATGCTTATTGTTAAACCAACCTGTTCTTCTGTTTTGGATGTTGCACCTATAAATGGATGCGAAATTAACATTTGACATCACAAAACGATTGATCATCCAAAAAACATCATGGTAAGCAAGATCAAAACTAATATTAAGTAATTCAATAATTTTTAATTATGTATTTCAACTATTTATTTATTTATTTTTTATTAATATTCTTTTTCCTTTTTAGTTTGCTCCAAGAATTTTGTTGTTCTTATTTGGAACAACAATAGTTTCTTCTCACGTGCTAAGAAATGGGAAACCATGCATAGATGGATATGATCATCTCGCACCAGGCCAGGGCATATTCATGGGCCCACCAACAGTCCCAAAATATCCCTTCCTGCAGCAGGGCACAAATCTATTTTACAAACCACAGTTTATGGTTCCTGGTATGGCTATTCCACCGCCAATAATGAACATTATTAATGATAATAATATCAAAGAACCAACAAAACCTGAATTTATTATTCAAGAACCGTTACAAATTCCGGAAGCACCAATTGTGATTGCACCAGCGCCTGTTGAAGAAATAACTGATAATAAGCTTGAGATTCCACAAGCTCCTGAACTTCCGCCACTTATAACGCACGAGCTTCCCACCGTAGTGCTTGCAGAACCGGTCCCTGAACCTGTTGAACCACCAAAGACAATAGAAGTTCCACAAGCACCAGAATTGCCACCACTTATTCCTGGACAGATCATTCCCGAAGCAGTTGTGCTACCCGACACTGAACAAAAGCCGATTGAAATTCCGGAAGCCCCAATTCTACCGCCTTTGCCTGAACTTCCTGCTTCAATTATCATTCCTGCTGCACCCGAAATTCCCATAATCGAGGAAGTTCAACCTGCCTCAGAACACGAGACTCTCCATTTGCCAGAGGCTCCAATTCTACCACCATTCACAATGCCGGAGTTGCCTGCAGTCATAGTTTCGACCATACCTGACAAACCTGAATGCGACGAAGCGTTAGCTGTACCGGACTCCAAGCCTGTACAAATTCCTGAAGCTCCGATTCTTCCATCTTTCACGATACCCGAGTTGCCAGCGCCAATGTTAATCCCAACTGTCCCAGAAATTCCCACCTTCATTGAAGTTCCAGAAACCGAGCCTGTAAAAATCCCTGAAGCTCCCGTCCTCCCGGCGTTTACTATGCCCGAGTTACCAGCTCCGATCGTGATTCCTGTTGCTTCTGAAATCCCCGCTGTCATTGAAGAACAATCTGCTCCCGAACTTAGACCAATTGAGATCCCTGAAGCTCCTGTTCTACCACCATTCACTGCGCCTGAGCTTCCATCGCCTGTTGTATATCCCGCTGCCCCGGAAAATTCTGTAATAATCGAGGATCAACCAGCTCCAGAGTTTGAGCCCATCAAAATCCCTGAAGCTCCCTCCCTCCCCGCTGTTACGTTGCCCGAGTTACCAGCTCCAATTGTGATTCCTGCTGCTCCAGAGTTTGAACCCATCAAAATTCCTGAGGCACCAGTTCTTCCACTTTTTACCATGCCTGAATTACCAGCACCCATTGTTATCCACGCTGAAGAAGTTCCTGCTCCATGCCCTCCAGCGTCCGCATCTCAACCTCTTGAAATTCCAAACCCTCCTGAACTATCTCCTTTTGAAATACCTGCCATACCCGTCTTATATGATGAATCTCCTAAACCAGCACCTGCTATAATTCCTGAAGCACCTGAACTTCCTGCTATTGTCATTCCAGAAATGCCAACAATTCCAGAAGTAATAGATTATCAACCTAAAAACATTCCTGAAGCTCCTCAGTTACCTCCTTTTACTTACGCTGAAACATTTATAGAAACTCCTTCTCCAAACATTCCTGAATTTAAGCCTATTGTCGTTCCTGAAGCCCCTCAACTACCTCCTTTAACAATCCCAGCAATACAAGAACCTGTTCAAGTTGAAGTTAACCCGGAACATCTTGAAGAACCCTGTGACGATAACGAGCTTCGGTCGAGGAGTCCACTTTCAACGCTTGTCATGCCTCAATTACCTATGGTTGCATCTCCAGAACAACCACAGATATTGCCACCCACGTTTTGGGCTCAAAACATTATAATAGAACGAGTTCTTCCATACATAATCGTTGGTGAAAAGAACCTTGAACGCTTAGAATTAGATTCAAAATACCCAGTTTTCCCCAAAACTTACATTTCTCCACAACAGTAGGTATGTAGGTACTGAGGACTGACATGAAAAATGCCACCAAAATAAATATTTGTACATACCCTTAACCAGTTTTATTTTTTCACTCAGTCGTCATAAATTAATAATATGATTAAATGTTTAATTCAAATAACTTTAGGTGTAAAAGACAAAGTCAGAGGTTTGTCAGGCTTATTAATTAAGAGAGTTCTAATACCAAGCTCGTCTCCCAACCATTTTACATCAAATTCGCGGAATACCTAAAAACAATAAACGTTCATTAGTACCACACATCTACACCTATCTATAACAGATTAGCAATATATTATATGCCTACACTTACTCGAAGCAAAGTAATAGAAATGTTTTGTTCGGCCAATCTTCTGGCTATACAAGACCGTGGTCCGAAGCCAAACGGCAGACTGAGGAATGGATGTATATTTTCGTAATCTGGAGAGCCCCGTAACCAACGCTCTGGTTTGAATTGTAATGGATCTCGTACATATTGCGGCAAACGAGATGCTATCATATTTTGTGTTACTATCACCGTCTGAAAATATGAGAAGTATGTTAATTTAGAGCCATTTGAACAAGACGTCATAGATTAAATTATTTTCTTTTGTCATAAAGGGTGGATTACCAGTCTCAGCAACCCTGGTGTAGGGTGAGTCACCAATGTAAACAGACCAACGGGATAACGTGCCTTCTGAAGCACGGATAATCTTACTTTCAAACACTCGGGTGATCAGCCTGTATTGTCCTTACCAAACCAAGGATCATATTTTTTT
Source organism: Pectinophora gossypiella (assembly GCF_024362695.1). Classification (NCBI taxonomy): domain Eukaryota; kingdom Metazoa; phylum Arthropoda; class Insecta; order Lepidoptera; family Gelechiidae; genus Pectinophora; species Pectinophora gossypiella. Next base: position 8,466,472 of record NC_065408.1, on the reverse strand, counting down.
ACATCCCGTAATTCTAACCCGGGACCTCCGGATCGTGAGCCCACCGCTAAACCACTGGCCAACGTAGTCTGTTCAGCTAGATTAAATAATTATATATGCACTTACGTCCTTAGGTATCAAATATCCCTTCAACACAATATCCTTCTGTAGAAGTCGCCCAACTCCTATTGAAACTGGATTGAGTCTAAGACTTTCTTTGACACAGCTCCGAACATAAGATGCTTTCGACAAGACATCAGCAGTTAATGGAGTATCCTTTGTAGGAAAGACCTTTACAGCTTCTTCGAAAAGTTTTTCTTGGCATTTTGGATTGCGACTCAGGTGATATAGCGCAAAAGCCGTCGAATATGCTGTCTGGAATAAAAAAATGTAAGTGGTGTGTTGTATCAGTTTTACAAGAGTAATTGAGTATAAACATTGAACCATGGTAATAAATGGCATTAACCATTGCAAAGGTTACGAGATGATTCAGAGCATTTTATTTGTTTTTTGGGATATAAGTTGGTGGCGAAAACAAGTAGTTTTTGACACAATAAGTAGGTTAGAATAACACGTACGGTGTCTATAGCAGCCATCAGAATATCGACCATCATTCCTGTGATATCTTTCAAGTCCGTGTTAGGCTGTTGTAGGAATGAAGTCAATAAAGATTTGTCCACAATCTCATTCTCCTTTTCGAAAAAGTTAATCTTTCTAAGTAGAATTTCTGATGATATCCTGTGCAAGAAACATATTTTTATTAGGTAAATGTGTTTATTACATAAATAAGTAAATAAACGTTAAAATTGTTGTAAAGTGGAACTTAAAATTTACTTAATAATTCTAAAAAGTCGAATCAACCCATTTGTAGTAAGTATTTAAATAAATAAATATACTGAAACAGTAATGGAAGGTTTTTTACTAGTTTATTTAATAATGGAAGACTTTTCGATACTAACTTCTCCAAATACCCTTGTGATTTGGCAAGTCTTTTGTATAGCGGAGTCCTGAAATACTTCCATAGGAAACCTTTATCCAGCTTCATGACGCCAGCATTGGAGCCGAAGGCAGCTTCTATAATCTTACTGCTGCGTGAATCGGAGTCCTCTTCACTTGGAGAAAAACTATTAAAACGCTCATTGAATGCGACTATACCCATTACTGAAACATTTTTAAATAAAAACATATAAACATAATCTCTTGCATATATCTGCTCAAGTATGTAACGCAGCGTAAGTAAGACAAAAGTTTGCTAATTATTTTGTTTAAAACCTATGATCGATCACCTAAGCCGACTTCTACGACAACCATCACAATATGCAAACAAAAAAGAATCTTGAATATTGAACCCTATCATGATGATGATATTGTCACATTTTAACATTTTCTTTTCATTTCATATGGTTGTGGACTTGCCTGATTCAGAATGTTTGCCCCAAAATAAATGGGTAGGAACCTCTCTCCTACTCCTGAGTAACGTACTTCATCGTGAGGTTAAGCCACGCGCCTTTTCGCAGGCTTCTTCCACGATGATATTAAAAAAGATTAAATAAACATAACCGTTTAGAAGTATTTACCTTCTAAATTAAGGCGATTTAAGTATGAAAGAAAATCCTCGTCACCAGATAAGTTTTTATCCTTAATCCATTTCACAAACTCTCTTACAACGCCGTCTGTGCCTTCTACATGTTCTTTGACGCTCTGAGGACTTGTGAAATTCTTTTGAAATGAGCTCCTCAATCTCCACCAGTCTGGTCCATTACTAGAAATTTGAAAATATAATATATAAATCAAACAGATTTCTAAGTAAACATAAGTAGGTACGTAACACAATATACAATAATGTAAGCGCCTACTGTATTATCAACTTGTTGACAACTGCAGTTATGTGATTTTGCTTGCATACTACAGGAAGCCTTATTCAATAATTAGCCTTTGTCGCATGGTTACTGTTGGTACTTTATGGGTTTGACAAGAACCCCAAGGTGATGACCATGCTGCCTAATAAGCAGCCTGTAAATTACCTTAGTCCTAATGACTTGTTATTAAATATTAAAAACTAGGAAAAGATTCACATAAACCAAATATCAAAACAATTTATTTTTATACTTCTCCCGATAAAATAATGACAATACTTATAATACGTTAATCATTTTTATATCGCACCATTGTTCGTACAATTTGTTATGGCGTTGTTATAATCAGTTAACTAATAAAAAAAGAATTGACTGGGTGAAGCAGAACGACACTGTAGATAAACTATTATTGAAAACATCGCATCGAGATTTTTTTGTGTGTGGCGCCTATCCTATTCTATTCTAGATGCGGCAGACGAATGAAAAAGGTTGTGTTTGCATTGGAGTACTGGCACATGATAGATAACGAGTGTTGTGTGTTGTGGTGGTGTGTAACGAGTGTGTGTGTCCTTATATCCAATTTGAAAATGAAGTAGTCTTACGTGGATATCAATCCGCCAGTGTTGTAAACATGCGGCTTGCTCATCCGGTAGTGGTACATGGCAACATGGCTCCGTCGCGCAGGATACCTGTCGTCCTGTCTGAACACCGCCTCTATATCGTCAGGGTCGAAGACATGCAGCAATCGAACGAGAGGCACTTCCCTCGCCAACTCTCCATATCGCCGCCAGTTCAACCATGCGTTTTTATCCAGGCTTTCTGCATTGTAGTCGCCTTAAATGCGATACATTTAGTAAATACACACTCACCTAACATTTATCAAACAAAAGCGTTAACGTCCCTTTGCTGGGATAGGGTTCCCCTTAATCAACCATTGAGGAGAATATGAAGCATATTCCACCACATTGCAGCTCCAATGCGGGTTAGTGGAGAGATACATACACAAATACATTTAAATAAATTAATGTGTTAAGTACTCATTACTCGGGTAGGTACATAATTATTTGAAAATATAATGTAACGGCAGAAGCATATACCTATAAAAATAATCGTTGCTTGATATTTGGATCAGATTATGTAGGTAGGTGTAGAATTATGTTGCTACATATGTATTGCTTCTCTTTATTTTACACAAGCAAAGATAAAAGATGCAGAATATGTCTGTTATCCATGAAATTTGAAGGTTAAACGAAGGCAACTCTTTACAGCGTCATCTGTAAGTTTTTGGGGAACGTAACCTGAAAAATCCCTCATTGTCACGCATTGCTTTTTGGTAATCGAAGTTATAGGTAGTTTTTGAAGGTAGGTTATTCAATTTTGTTCCAACCAGTAAAGTAAACACTACGTTAGAAGGTATCTAATCTACTTACATTTTATAGGCTAGAAATAATCTAGTAAATAAGCAAGTAAATATGATCGTGACTTATTCTAGGTGCCATTAACTAGATAGGTACCTACTTGGCCGGATCAAATATCACTGTTCCTAAATAAAATACAGTCATAGGTTCCTATTCTAGTATAAAATATAATTAAACAACAATCTTTGTATCCGTACTTAAAGTAGGTAGGTATAGGGTGGGTGACATCGTAACGAATACTCAGGGGGAAGATTCAGACATCATGAATTTTACGACGGAAAATTCCACCTGATATCAACTCGGAATCATGATCTCAATCATCCCTCAAAGTTTTCGTTAATATGTCACTAACACCCTGTATGTATTATTTTTAAGTATACTTACCGACAAATGGCAAATACTTGTGCAGTGTCCCAACAATTGGATAGCTCTTGGGCCCAGGAATTTCTTCAAAACTTTTAACATTTTCATAGTTTACTCTCACACTTTCGTTTTTATACTCACAAGAAGATTTTGATCTGAAACGTATTCCTAGGTACGGTCTAAATGCATATAATATTTGCTTATCAAATAAAGTTAGCATGTTTATGAGAGTAAGTTCGAATTACAAACACGTATCACACTCTCCACTGGGTTTTGCATTACTGGTATAAGATACCGTCCGCTTCGAATTATATGCGCATAAAATAATGCAAAACAAAAAAAAAACTTATGGGCAAGATGCTGTTAAGTAGGTATCCCACCTATGGAATTATGGATGACTTACTTGGGATATACAATGTTGCGATCATATTTATTTATCTATAGCTTTTTTAACAACTTAGGTACCTACCTACCTACCAACTTGTATTTGGTACTAGCTTTTGCCCGCGACTCCGTCCGCGTGGCGTGTTATAAAAGAAAGATCTTTGTGTGTGTGTGTGTGTGTGTGTGGGAGAAAGGTTATTTTTAAATGAGGTTACAGTATAAGTAGCTCAGTTAAATAATGAATTGTTATTAATTTCTAGATTATTAGTTTATGATTTGGTTTGATATTTTAGGAAAATAGGATCAGTTTCGAAAATTTAAACAAAATTTAAAAATTACATCAGAAATACGCCGTGAAACGTCCACCTGGAAAATTCAACAGAAAACTACCTACGAAAGATTTGAACCATCCAAGAATAGTGAAAAGTTCGCCCGCAAAATTCAATATTTGACACGACCATCAACGACGTCTGCCCTCACGCGTCTGCCTATTTTCAAGCCTCTAACTCGCTTCCCGTTCCCAGGGAAATTTTTAACTTTGCATTCACTAAGGTATATAATATATGCATGTCAAATTTCAAGCATCTAACTTATGCAGTTTAGATTTTTTCATACAATTTTTTTTACCCGTTAATTCCCATTTTTCAAAATTCAGCCATAACTAAAATTTATATTTACTAAGGTATGCATGCATGCTTTTATTCGTAGCATGCATGCTAGATTGAAACCATCTATCTTACGCGGTTTAGATTTTATCATACAAATGTTTTTTCCCGCTAACTCCCGTTCCCGTGGGAATTTTGCAATATCCAGTTGCAACTAAGCATTAAGTTAACTATGGTACCTGCATGCCAAATTTCAAGCGTCTAACTTAAGCGGTTTAGAATTTTTATACAAAAGGGTTTTCCCGCTAATTCCTGTTCCCGTGGGAATTTCGGGAATTCCTTTCTTAGTGCACTTCTACGGTACCTAAGCTACGTCCCTTCCTAATTTCAAGTGCCTACGTTTAGCCGTTTAGGCTGTGCGTTGATATGTCAGTCATTCAGTCAGTCAGTTTCTCCTTTTATATATTTAGATATTTCCGTCATACATGATTTCTATGTAACTTTAACCATTAAGGCTGCTCACGCGACGGAAGCTTAAAAAATGGAGTAACTTCTCCCGTTTTCCCAAAATTTCCCTTCACTACTCTGCTCTTATTGATTTTAGCGTGATGAAAAGTATACTATAACCTGCCCAGGAATATGAAGAATAATTGTACCAAGTTTCATTAAAATCCGTCCAGTAGTTTTTGTTTCTATAAGGAACATACAGACAGACAGACAGACAAAAATTTTACTGATTGCATTTTTGGCATCAGTATCGATCACTAATTACCCCCTGATAGTTATTTTGAAAATATATTTAATGTACAGAATTGACCTCTCTACAGATTTATTATAAGTATAGATAAGTTTAAAATTACCTTAATTCTCACGATAAGTACATTACGTAAGTCTTGTTTTATGATGGGATGAAAGGGTACAAAAAAGTTGAACGTGCTCTTCAACTGATTCTTCCCGATCATGTGTCGTAAAAAGCGACAGAGGTATAGGTAATTCAGTTATTTATTATCCTTAGGTAGGTACCTGATCTGATCTGATCACCATGCAGTGTGCTTCCTAGGCACCTATACGGTGTCCGTTTTATTAGGACCGGTCTTTTAGAACAGTAAGCTCAGTGAAGCGTGGGTAGGTACTACCAGATACTTCTTTATAAGATTTTTATTCAATATAATTAGAATACAATGACCACGAACCACTTAACAATTCCGATTTTTGGTGATAAAAAAAATATTTCCTCTTGTTCACTTTGTTTAGAAGTGTACTGGTCCAAATCGGAAACAGGTCGAAGAATAAATTAAACATGAATAGAATAACACAAAATCTAGATGTTCAATTAAAACATAATAATGTTATCGACATCAAAGAAAAACTCTACTTATAATAATTTGGTAGGTAGGTACTACCTACTTAGTTTATCTTGCGATCTCATGAGGTTGTGAGGGACTTTCCAGGCTAGGTACATTCCCAAAAAAAATAATATATGGCGTTAAACAAATTTAACGTACCTAATAATTATATAATATAAAATGATTGTTGCATGATATTTAGATCAGATGTAATGAAATGCAATGTCAAAAGTTGTAACTATTGTATATGAATAAAATTATTATTATTATTCCATATCTCGGGGCTAGGTATGGAGTCCCGGACTTTTGGAAGGCGTGTGTGGGGCCGAAGCCAACACGTAGAGGCCCCTTAAGACAGTTTAGGTATATTACCTATTCTATTAACAGATACAGTACATAATTATGTTGCTAGGTATCTATCTATATTGCTTCTCTTTTGATCAGAATAATAACGGGTGGAAGATGTGAAGTGCCTGGGTGCCTGAGTGTAATTAATAACAAGCATCATCATTTATACCCAAAAACAAAGATAAAAGATGTAGGTACCTACCTATAATGTCTGTTATAATGTCCATGAACTCTGCACACATCATCTATTTAAAAAAAAAATGCCTGAAATGTCTCTCATTTTAGTGTTCGCCGTCCCTCATTTTACTTGACCTTACACTACAAACTTTGAAAAAATCATTTAATAAATAAAATAAATAAATCTCTAAATACATAAATAACAACCTAACAAAATGCCACTACACTCAAACCAGGCAATGAAACATTTAAAAAAAAATTACGTCAATGTCACTTGAAAAGTTAGGTTATATTATTATTATTATTATTATAATTCTTAATAATTTCATTTGGTTAGATTTTCCTTGATTAATATTGAGCATTAAAACCATTTTGGAGCTTTTGACTCACCAAATGTTTACTCAGTAATATTTATAATTCACAATAAGTGTTATTTAGCGGTTCAAAAAATGTTAAACTATTCAAGACTACTTCGGGCAAGTTTCAGAATACGAAACTCTATAAGAAGTTCTACAGTAACTAACAGCATAAACTTTCATACAAATCATGCCATTCTTGGAATAGAGACTTCAGCAGATGATACTGGATGTGCAATTATTAACGATAAAGGGGAATTGTTGGCAGAAAGTTTACACTCACAAAATTTGATGCATTTAAGAAATGGTGGAATAATTCCTGATGTGGCTCAAGACCTGCACAAAGCATACATTGAACCTATAGTATCAGAAACTCTTATAAAGGCAAAACTTTCTATGGAAGAGATTTCGGCTATTGCAGTTACCTTACAGCCTGGACTTCCACTGAGTTTGGTTGTGGGTATGAAATACGCGAAACATCTGTCGAGACGACATAATAAGCCTATAATACCTATTCACCACATGGAAGCACATGCACTTGTGGCCAGAATGCATCATAACATAACTTTCCCATTTCTAGTGTTGCTTATATCAGGAGGCCACTGTCTGCTTGCTGTAGTCCAAGATGTAAATCATTTTCAATTACTAGGACAAAGCATTGACTCTGCACCAGGAGAAATGTTTGACAAACTTTCTAGAAGAATGAAATTGAGAAATGTACCTGAATATTCTACAGTGAGTGGAGGACAGGCAATTGAAATGGCTGCATCCAAAGCTACAAATCCTCACACATTTAAACTTCCTTTACAATTAGCTGAATATAAGGACTGTAATTTCAGTTTTAATGGTTTAAAAACAGCAGTTTTACTTCAGTTACATAAGAAAGAAAAAGAGCATCAAATAGTTGCTGATCAACTTATACCAGAAGTAAACGATTTATGTGCTGCTATGCTCATGGCTACCTCAAGGCATCTAGTCCACAGAACCCAACGAGCTATGGAGTTCTGTCACCAAAATAATTTAATACCAGAAGGGAAAAAACAACTTGTAGTCTCTGGTGGAGTAGCATGCAACAACTTCATATTTAATGCCTTAACAATGCTATGCAATGAATTCAACTACAGTATATACAGACCATTACCTAAATTATGTACTGACAATGGTGTAATGATAGCATGGAATGGCTTTGAAAAATGGCGAAAAGGTTTAGACATAGTAACAGATATACAAAAACTGGACATACAAGCTACTAGTCCTTTAGGTGAAAGTTTAATACATCAAGTTGTGCAATCTAAAATCCCTACGAAATTAATAAAAATTAAATTAAGTATCTAATTAAATTATATTGTTTTTTTTACTGATTGCATTGCATGATGCTAATTCATCAAATTTTATAACAAATTCAATAACTTGATAACAGATTAATTAATGCATGGCTGAGTTTGAGTGTTAGGTATGGGTCATTTAAAATTTAATATCCCTATCTAACATTGTGTGAGTTCGATGACCGACTTCACCAATCCTAGTGTCAGGTAGAGATGGCGATCTGAGATCGATTAATCGAAAAATCGATTTTTCGAGCCAGGAAAATCGATTTTTTAAATCGATATGTAGTACTGGATCGATTCATTGGATCGATACATCACCCTTTAAAATCGACATTCGATTTTTTTTGTTTTTGTATTAACCATACAATTAGTTGTAGGTGCCCGTATTACAAGAGTGCTGCCGGTTAATTACTCAAAAACTTACGAGATGGCTGTGTGTTTAGTTTCCTTCGCCTCACTTCTCTTCAATAGAAAAAAGTTACGTTTATAATCTGTGACTTTTTTTATCTGTTCTGTGATTGCGTCATCACATCATTCGATTAAAGATCGTTAATTATAACATTCGTCTTATTTTGAATAAAATTGATTAATACTTATAATGGCCCCGATTCCTGGAGACACCGTCTAATTTAATTTTAAGTTATATCTGTCATTTTTATATCCGTCGAAAAGGAAAGGGACGGATGATTCACAGCTCTTAATTTTAGGAAGAATGAGTAAATGAACGTGTAGGGTTATTGACTGATGTAAAATTTTTAGACGGTTGGTTTAGATTTGTGCTTAAAATTGACGTGTGTTCCATAAATTTTATGCTTGTCGATTACCCGTCCCTTTCCTTTTCGGCGGATAAGAAAATGACAGATATAACTTAAAATAAAATTAGATGGTATTTACAGGAATTAGCACCATTGTAATAGAAAATTGGAAAAAAGATCGATTTTTTGGAAATCGATATTTTAGATCTCGATTTTTTTGTGGATCGATTCATCAGGTCACGATTCGAATCGATTTAAAAATCGATCTTTTTTGGAATGGATCGCCATCCCTAGTGTCAGGGTTTCATTTGGTCATAGACCTAAACCTACAAAAAAAAAACACGTGACACTGACGTTTCATTCAGTTGTCAATTTTGACATTTCTGATGGCTTTTTGGCGGGAAACGGGAACGGGACAGTTGCTTTCTTCGTTGAATGATCTAAATAATTAAGACGAAGTGGTGTTTTGTGGTTAATGATCGCATTAAGTTAGTCGGAAGACATTCGCGAGTGTTATTATATTGGAGTATTCAATGAACAAAGTGTATCTGCCTATTTTCGCTTCGTGCCAGGAAGCCGCTTCATAACTCAAAAGTTTATGCGGACTTTTGAGTTAATTCGTTTGGGGTTCGGAGTAGGAGTCTACTCCGAGGGTGGGGGCTTAGGTTTCATCATCATCACCTTTCATCATTTCATTAATCATCAAGAAAAAAAATACGTCAGACATGGCTGTATGGGCATAGTTCCCTTCGGGGAAAACCAAAACAAAAAAAAATGACATTTCTGATTCGGACTTTCGGAGTCTGACAGTCTGTCACTGGTTAATTTTCTTTCTTTGTGGCTTGGACGATTTCATTGCAAGACCGAGATTATAATGCTTTTTATTGATTAAATTACAGTATAAATAACATCACAAACCTTAGCACTTGCCAAATAATGTATGGCACTGTAACCTTGTTATAGACAGTGGTATAAAGTACAGTAATCACTAACAACTGCATCATTGTTCTGTATGTAAAAAATGGAACTATTGGAGCGAATTTACCGTGCTTTCCACAGTCAGGTTGCTAATCTTCCGACCACTTTACCAAAAACTGTGGATTATGTGAACAAGTCATTAAGTAAAGTTAGAATACCACCAATCACTAAAGACAATGTCTTATACTATTATTTGCCAATGCAAGGTTTGGTCAGTTATACAACTTTGTCAGTAAGTGTGATGAACCCGCATTTAATGGTCAGGTATGGTGTTATTGGTTATACAATATGCTTTTTATCTTGTTGAATTGTTTATAATTATCATATTAATGATGAATTGTTTACAGGTTGTTCCCACGGAGAGATATAACTGACATATTATTTCTATCGGCGGGCACCGGCGCCGGTCTGTGGTTGTGGGCACGGCCCCATATGGCTGCTGCTGTACCAGCCAGAAGGTTTTCTTGGGCGTTCCTTGGAGGCTGCCTCTGGCCATTGGGATCTATATTTTTATGGGCAATTTTAAGAAGCTCTGTGGGTCAGAGACCTGTCATCGGCACTGTACTTGGTGTTACAACTGGAGCTGTTCTTACCAATATTGCTTTTGATTATTTTCGTTATGTCGAATTGATGTTTTGTGGAGAATTGCATATTCCTGAAGAAACTTACAGTCCCAACAGTGACGATGAGAAATATGATATTGATATATAAATTAATATTAAAACTATTTCGATGGATATTTTGTAAATATTAGGGTGGTAAAAGTACTGGAAACTTATGAGCATGCAGCTTATTAATTGGGCAAAGTGTTAGAGATAAATCTGATTTCCTATCAGCACTTTTAGGTAGTAATTATGTTGATTGCTGTCATTGTCTGTTTAGTCTAGTCCTTCTATCTCATTTACAGAATTGGTTATAATAAATTAATATTTACTGTATTAACTGCATTTTTTTTGACTGATTTTATCTTAATTTCATGCCTGCATGCCTGAAGCCACTTTATTGTCCTGGCTGTTAGCCGTGAACCATCTGCACCAACCCACAATCGAGCAGCATGGTGAAGTCTATATCCCTGGTTGATTATGGGAAGGCCTGTACCCAGCAGTGAGACATATGTAGGCTGTTCATGTTATGAATGTTACACAATTTTATAAATTGTTATTTTTAAAATATTTCCTAGGTTGCCAGTGAGAAACCAAATATAATTATAAGTCACTTTTATTGGTTACTTGAAACAAATTATAACTGTATACAATAAGCAAAATATGGAAATGTATGTTTAGTTGTTCTGTGGAGGCTTAGACCACTCAACATTCAGGATCAGATGGTCAAAACCATGGCCGTTGAGGATCTGGATAGCCTTGGCAGCATCAGCACGGAACTTGAAGTGCACATAGGCAAAACCTTTGCAGTGACCGGTACTCTAAAAAATGCAAAAAATATTTTAATGATTGTTTTGTTCTTTGTTAGCACAAAGCAATATAAATCATGTATATAATATATTAACATCCCACTGCTGCACTGGCTAACATACCATGATTTCCTGCATTCTTCCACTTTGAGGAAGGTGGAGCTTCATATTGTGTCAATGCAAATAAGGGGAAGACAGAATGAGAGAACACTAGTATTTAAATCATACCTTTTCCTTAGCAAGGTAAAGCTTCTGAACAGGGCCAAAGCCTTTAACCAAATCTTCCAAGTCTGTTTCGACAGCAAAGTTGCTAAGGTTAGAGATGCGGATGGCGGCAACATCGTCACGGCGTGCGCCCGGAGGCTCACGACCCGTGCCGCGTCCAGCGCCGCCGTCGCGGAGGTACGGCGCCACGTACTTGTTGCTAGGTGCTGCTTTTGAGTCTGAAAATAAACCACCAAAGTTAGATCTAAGTGTTACTGAATAAATGCCTATTTTACACACTATTTCATTTCAATAAGTCTATTAATAATTCGTCATGACTCCCATAATAACAGTGTCTGCCAACCGCATTAGGGATAACGGGCGTGAGTTTATAATATTGCCTCTTGACTCTTGATTGCCTTAAACAATGGAAATACAAAAAACCTCTGATACATATGTAATCACACCAGAACTAACAAGCACTTTTGAAATGAAGTCCTCAGATGAATTTGATGAACCATCTGACAAGTCGGTATAAAATTGATGCCACCTACAGCATCCTCTCGAAAACATTTGTGATATTCATCTTTTGGTTCTATCATTCCCAATTGACAGTGGATTCTATAGGTTAAATTCAAGTCTCCAATGATAATCCTACATTATAATAGAGCTTTATGTAATAGATTGTAGTGTAAATATGAAATTTTACCGGCAGATTTAGCAGCTTCCTGAGCCTTAGCCTGTGCCAGCTGGGTATGCTTGAACGGGCAACTGAGGGTCCAGTGCTCACCCTGGCACGTTCGACACTTGAAGATCACACTGCTGGTTTGAGGCTGAAATAAAGAAAGTAAAATTTCAGAGACAAGGTTATATAGCTAACAAAAATAATGAGTTGTATCTTCAACAGTTTAAATATTAGCCATTTATTAATTAATTCATTAATTACCTGTATGTACTAAACCCAGATACAATTCCATAAGTCCTTTCACTAATTTATACAGGGTGTTAATGACATGGTAACAAATACTGAGGGGGATAATTTAGACTGTGATTCCAAAGTTGATATCAAGTGGAATTTCCTGCCAGAAAATTCAATTTCAGTGTTTTTGTCTAATTATTTTCAGTTCTATTCTTCTGCAATGGAAAATTATACTTCATATCAACTCAGAATCATGGTCTGAATCATCCCTCAAAGTTTTCATTACTATGTTACTAACATCCTATATGTAGGTATCAAGTCTTTTTCTTTTGTCTGCTTTTGTTTGCTTTACTGTTGTTTGTATTAAGTATATTGTGTGGGGCAAGCTTTCTCAATCAAGTGTTTAACCATAAATTATTGTTACTTAAGCATACCTTAAGACCATCAAGATCTCCATCGTCAGGACGCGTACTCTCCTCTTTGCTGGTGATGAACTGCATGAAAACATCTTCAGCTACATTGGTGGTGGCTGGATTCGGGCCAGGCTTGTCACTTGCAGAATCACCAAACTTACTCCATGTTTTACGTTTGGCAATACTCTGTAAATAAAAAATAGTATCATTACTCTCTTTTCTCTTTAGGAGTATATTATTTTGTCTAGAAAATTCAAGAAACAGATATGTAATAGATGTCACATATAATCAAATGAAGAAGTATTGAATAGTTGAGAAATTCTAAATTACTTATCCTATATCTAAGATACAAGTCTTATTCAGATTGAGAACCTACCTTTGAAACTACACGCTTCTCGATTTTATATGTACGGACAATCTTGACCTTCTTGTTATCATTATCATATTTGTATTCTGTTACAATTTTCAGCCCATTTTCAACAACTTCCGATGGTGGCGGCAGGGCACCCTGATCGATTTCAACCTCATCGGCCCACGAGGACTGGATGTCATCAGCTACTGGCATCTAGAAATAGAAAATCAAAACAGTATAGACCCCACACATAAATTTCATTAACATTAGCTTAGCGTTACAACCACTGTACGACTTATTTTATTTAAGGTTCGCCGTGTTCCTGCAATATACATTAACCATGGAAAAATAACCAAATCAAATTCAAGAGATCTAAGACTAAAGGATCACATTGAATAATTCTGAAAAAGTGCCTCTAACCTTTTGGTTATAGCGACATTGTAAATACGAAATATTACATGAAATATAATTTACAAAGGATATTTATTTGTGATTATTTACCTTGAATGTTAAACTTTGAAGTTTTTAATAATTTACTAGTATTTTTAGTCAATTTACTAATTTGATGACTTTCCACTCCACGCACACGCACCACATTTGATGCGTTCTAATCAAAAAGAATGTTTCAATCGTGACAACAGAACAGCTAGATACAACATTCAGGTGTTAAACAGAGAAAGACGGTTTTGTTTTTAATTGTGTTCCGCATTCACAAGAACGGCATGATAATACTGATTGAACCGTTGAACTGAGTGAGTCAGTCATGAACATGGCTCATGCCATGAGTGACATAACAGAGTACTGAATGAGATAAATATATACTAATGGGTATAAAGTAGAAAGAGACAACAATATAGTAGAATCGCATAGGGTAGTGATAAAAGTGATTGATTGAGTTGACTTTATTTGACAACTACCAACAACAAGAAGAAAACATCACTAGTTGTTCAGTGAATGGCCGTGGTGGTGATAAATGTTTGTTCTTCGTCCTAAAATAATATTTTTATGACGATTGTAACTTCAAACTTACTTCATCCTTTGTTTTGGTAAGTTTTAACAAGTTGTACTTTATTTTTAGTGTAATTTTATGTGAATAAAAGTGCATACGTTGCTAAATACCCATACTATGAGTACTTTGCTCGGCGCAAGTTTGCCCAATCAAGTTTTTGTCGCTCGACTCGCTGCCCCGTTGACCTAAGCAAGCTTTATGTCAAACTCGCTAAACCTCCACGTTCACAACAAATTGAATTAAGAGGACGTTATTATTATTTTAGTAACAGAATACCGTATGGTAATTTGTGAAGCCCTAAAGGGTGTGACCTAAGCTTAGAAAAATCCAGAAACGAAAGTCAGATGTCGCATTCCGCATTTATCACTTGTTTTCGTAACAATATGAAAAGTACATTAGATCTTACTGAAAGTCGATATCCTCCTTTATGTTGTTAAGATAGTTAAATTATATGACTTCGTATTTGTAAAAAAATAAAAACTATATTGCTTGTAGGTGGTGTTCAAAGGGTGACAATGCTACGTTTCCTCAGCAGAAGAGGACGCTCTTCGAGCCAGAATCGCAACAAGCAAGGTCAGAAACCTTCCATTAACAAAAACCTCATACAATGCAAGGTAATGTTGCTTGATGACACCGATTTGTCTATTAATTTGTCTAAAAAAGCCAGTGCTGCTGATCTCTATGAACAAGTTTTTTATTCATTGGACTTAATTGAAAAAGATTACTTTGGTTTACAATTCACTGATACAAATAATGTCAAGCATTGGTTGGATCCCACAAAAACTATTAAGAAACAGGTGAAAATTGGCCCACCATATACTTTACGGCTGAAAGTAAAGTTTTACTCTTCTGAGCCAAACAATTTGAGAGAAGAATTGACTAGATATCAGTTCTTTTTACAATTAAAAAAGGATATTCTGGAAAGCAAGCTTGAATGTCCACATTCTACTGCTGTAGAACTGGCTGCCTTAGCCTTGCAGTCCGAACTTGGAGATTTTGATGAAAATGTGCATACACCAGCTACTGTTTCAGAATTTAGGTTTGTGCCTAATCAAACTGAAGAAATGGAAATTGAAATATTAGAAGAATACAAAAAGTGTAAAGGACTTACACCAGCTCAAGCTGAAGTAAATTATCTTAACAAAGCTAAGTGGCTTGAAATGTATGGTGTTGATATGCACATTGTTTTGGGAAAAGATGGATGTGAATATCACCTTGGTTTGACACCTACAGGTATCTTAGTTTTTGAGGGACCCCAAAAAATTGGTTTATTTTTCTGGCCAAAAATAAGTAAACTTGATTTCAAGAAAAAGAAATTAACATTAGTGGTTGTTGAAGATGATGACCAAGGTCGAGAACAAGAACACACATTTGTGTTTCGCCTACACAATGAGAAAGCTTGTAAACATCTATGGAAATGTGCTGTAGAACACCACACTTTCTTCCGCTTGCGAGCACCAGTTAAAGGTCCATCTGCCAGACAAAACTTTTTCAGAATGGGATCAAGATTTCAATATTCAGGTAAAACAGAGTATCAAACAACTCAACAAAATCGCGCTCGTCGTACTGTACAGTTCGAAAGGCGACCTAGTCAAAGATTCGCGCGTCGCCAGAGTCACGTTTTGCGGGAGCGTGAAAAACAAAATGTTGCTGCAAAAACTGACACAGCTGTCTCTTCAGAGCCAAGTAATGAAATGCCCAGTACATCTGCTGAAGCAGCAATAACACTTGTTCCTGATACTGGCCTTGATACATTGTCTAGAAAGAGCAGTGCCAAATCACAAAAATCAACCCTCATTGATACTGCTGAAACAAAGGCAACAGAAATCGGAGAGTCGTCTACTAAGAATTTGCTCCATGATGAGCAACCTGAAGAAGTTTTGATATCGAAAGATGATGCTATTAGCAACAAAGTATTATTTAATAAAGCAGAAAAGACTGTTCAAGAAGAAAAGAAGAACAATTTGACTCAACTTGTTATTAATAAGCCTTCTTGCAACTGCTCATCACCAGTTACTGATTCTAATCCATTAAATGATCTCTTAATGAGCTTGGTAAAAGAAAAATTAAACAATGATGATTCCAAGAATGAAGTTAAAAAAGATCAGTTAGATTCAGTTGAGAAAGAAGTACCCAACAACCAAGCAAAATGTTACTTGTCATCCACTAAAGCCCTTCCGCCTGGCCAACTTAAGTGCAATAACATTTTAAAAGCTCGCGAAAACGAAGTTAAAATCATTAATGAGTCTACAAATATTAATCTGTCCATACCATCTACACCATCGCCGAAAATTTTGAATGATACTCCCACACCAAATAATTCTCAATATGTGTCTATAGTGGTTGTAGAGCCTCCTCACACTCAAGCAAAGGTGTCTTCTCCAAAATTGCCTGAAAGGAAAGAAGATGTGACGCCAAAATCACAGCCGATATCTTCACTCTCACCATGGCTTGTCACTTCAGAGCCTAGTTCGCCATCAGGCATCGGAGAAAAGGAAATAACGATAATTCATCGTAAATCTGTTATTACAACTCAATTGTAGATTATTTGTAGGTGATTTATCATTATGTAGGTAATAACAGGTGAGCCTAGTTCAAGATTGTAAGCATAACTTACTTATTTAAAAATATTAGATTTATTTTTTGTTTGAAAGTTATATTGCTTTCTAGTTTTAATAGTGCCTTACGACTTAAGTAACGATAAATTTTATTTATCAGCGTTGACCAACGCCTATTGGTGATAAAATAATTTATTAAGAAAGAAAATTGTACTTAATTAAATATATTTTAATGGTGCTCTCCTACTGTATGGCCACAGGTATGGCGAACCGCCATTGGCGACATTGGATGACGATAAAACATCAATGCAATGTTTTACCTTATTTGGGTAGTAAATCGTAATGATGTACCTATGCTCTTGTGCCTTTTATGTGTAAGAGTTTCAGAATTACTATTTTTACCGACTTCAAAAAAGGGGGAGGTTCTCAATTCGACCGTATATATTTTTTTACCTCTTCCAATTGAAACGGGACTGAATGTGTGACTTACACGTGTATCACGGAGTCGAATCCCAATCCGGGCTCTAAACCACTGAATTCGACTTTATTCACATTTGAATCATAGACAATTGATATGACGTGATTTCCAGTATTTATGCCTGGTAATGGCAATGGGCTCGGTCCCTATTACATGGGACTTAAACATAGCTATAGCGAGGAATGGGTGCATGCATATACTTTACACCTCTGCCGACACCTTCGCGGATATAGACGTGATCTTTGTTATGTTAAATATTTTCATACGTAACCCGAATATGATGATGTCACATGATTTCAAAGCCAATATTTATAATAATAAGGATAGTCTCCTTTCGAGAAGTCTGGTAAACCGCCTTATATATCATTGCAGTTTATTGTGATACCATGAAATTCGATTAAGTACCTACTTAAATAAAGTTCAGAGACTTTTATTACGTTTTTATCAAGGAAGACTTAAACGTAACGTGAATCATTCCATTTTATATACCTACGTTTGATTTTATTGATGTACTTAAATAAGTTAGATTAAGTGATATATTGAAATGAACCGTCCTTATACATTGTAGGTGATACGATAATGTTGATAGTAGTAAGTACAACATGCTTGCAGTATTACATGACAATCAAATTTTGTGATAAGTGCCATAGTATTTTTTTTTAAATCAGTACTGGATAACGATGAATAAATTTATCAACTATACTAGCTAAATTAGCTATTCAATTTTCGTAATATGTGACTGACATTTTCAATTACGGTTGCATATTATGAATGTGTCTGTATAAAAGTATGTATACTACTCACGATTACTAAATAAGGTGCTATGACGATAATCTGCTTGATTATGAAAAGATTTCTGGAATACGATAATAAGTGCCAATTTATTAATGGTTCAGAAAGACACAATTTGAATTTGACGAGATATCTTTTACATGAACAAAACGAAATACCTATCTGCTCCAATTAAATTTTTATTTGCAAAATACAATTATATACTTTATGTAAATTTTAAATGTTACAAATGAAAGATATGCCTAATATTTGTTAAATCCGTTTCAGTTATATCATAACAAATTAATATTTTTTTCATATTTACAATATTTTAATAACAACCAATAATTTTAATACACGACTTTCGAGGAAGTGGAAACGTAGTTGTACTACTTAATGAAATACTTAATCATTTAATTAACTACCTTAATTAAGCATTCTAGCAAGTTACAATTTATCTTAATGTCAATATTTTAAGGATTACTATTTACAATCAGCTTTATATGATGTTATATTATTAATAAAGTACATATTTTAACTCAAAGCAGTATTTTCATTTCATTAATATTATTACTCGATAGACATCCTGTTAGAATCCCATGGAAAAGCACTTTTTTTCCTCTTAATTTTCCGGGCAACTTTTCCAATGTTTCTTTCTGATAAAAACCTTATTCGGACTATCATAAATACTTTAAAAATATTCAAATCGATGCAGCAGTTCTCAGACAAAGGAAAAATATAAAATCTTTTTTTTGTCTGCCTCATTTCAACGACATTATAGATGAAAAATACGTTCTGTCAGTTTCGGATATTTATATTTGTTTCAGTACCCATACCTGAACAAACTTTTGCACTTTTTAATATCAATGTCTTCTGTAGGATCTTATGAATTAGAACATCAATTTTCATTCAAGCGTTATTTTATAAATAATTTAGATTCGTATCATGGCAAATACATCTTGGCAGAAGTGTCGAAAGTGTTGGAAAAAAACCAGGCGGTATCGGAGAAGGGGAGTATGCGATCCATCCTCGGAGAAGATGCGGAACCTCTACCACCCCCTCCTCCCGAGCAGCCCTATGAAATAATAGGTAATCTAACTACCTTAGATATTCGCCTCTAACACGTTTCGAAATCGTTCTTCCTCTAAGTACTTTCAGGTGTTTACCGGCTTTGTTTTACGTATTCTTTAATTTTTCAATCTTTCCTCGACTTGATTTGATGCAGTTTTTTTTCTAGGAACTGTTACCGATTCGAAAATAAAAACTCTGGATAACGTAGCTAGAATCATACCAAAGGAAAATTGCTTCCCTACGATACTCACTTGCGGAACAGTCATTTGGGATGTAAGCTATTGCCGAGAAGAACTACGAGTTGCTTTGGAATATATGAATCGTTAGTAAAACTATTCGATTGTGACCTAAATACAACATTTTGATAGCTGGTTACCTGACTGAGAGTGATTATTTTACAGTTTTAAAGGAGCTGTTAGAAAAGCAAACCCCACAGCAACAACCGAACGATGCAGACGGAGGTGGCGGTGAATCCAAAAAACGATATTTGATTCTAATATCCTCTATAATGACATGGGCTTCCACAAAACCTTTAGATCCGGTAATTGACGTAAAAACCTATTTTTTTTAACATGTGTTTGCCTTTCTTTATTTGACAAATATTTTGCCTTTTAGGAGTCTCCAGATTTGCCCTTCATCGAAACAGACTTTAGGAAAAGGAAACCCCATCCGAATTACAAACTACACTACGATTGCGAAAACGAAGTCATAGGCATTGCTAGAAAATACAGAACACAAATTGGGTAAACTAGTCAGACTTTCACGGTTTATTGTTGTTTCAACATCTAAGACTTGTTTTCAAATGATCACGTTTCGCAGAGCCCTAGTGGTGGCGCTAGGCGTAACATACGGAGGACGCGAGGATGTGCTATTTTACTGGTTCCAGAAAGCTTGGGAATGTGAACGTCTTTTGCCAATTCTAGGTCGCGGCAGTAACGTCATACCACTTCTTAACGTATTAGATTTGGCCCAGTAAGTATTTTTGTACCTAACTGATTTAAATGCTGCGTAATTCTAGTTTATAACGCCGAAATACTATTTTTCAGGATAGTCTACAACCTGATATCCGACTTTCCAAAGAAACTATACATTTTGGCCGTTGAACAAAACGTTACGAAGCAACGAGAGGTCGTATTGACTTTGTTTACTTGGAAGCTCGCTATTGTCTTTTATCGTAGGTTATTGAATGGTATGTGGGGCAATAGATAACGAAAGTTTCGCACGTTGCAGATAGTGAAACCTCTTGGAAAAATAATAGGCACCGGAATGTTCAAATGTATACCTCCCGAGGATGCTTTTTTGATTCCAGATATAGACGTAAGTGTTGCCCGTTTATTTGGTATTCTTAGTTGTCGCTGCGTACGTATTACCTGTAATGTTGCAGCAAAGAATTTTCGATTTAATGACCCTGAATTTGAATATGGAACCGACTTTCATTACGGAGACAATGGGCTTGCAATGGACGTCCGAGTTGACTTTTGCGGAAAACGTGCCTGTTCTCATGAAGCAGTATAGAAAGGAACGAGGCTTAAAACCTTTTAAGGTAAAGTTCATCGCTTTCTTATCTTTCGGCTCGGCTGTTGCAAGGTCATACAGCTATTCTAAATGCTTGTTACCTCACAGATAATTATATACGGTCCCCCGATCGTGGGAAAGACGACAGTATGTAAGCAACTCTGCGAGGCTTATGGCCTCGTGTACATATCTCCGGATACTGTCGCTCAAGACATCATGGAGGATTTGGTTAGTAAGGCACAAAGCTACCAATATTTTTTTATAGTAGGAGTACTTATGTGAAAACTAAGTACATAAATATATTCCATTTGCCTTAATTTTGCCATGCTTCTCTAGCCTGTTGCTAATCATTTTCCTAAGTAGTACATACGAGTATAAACTGGATCCTATTCATAAACGTGATAGGTAATTGTAAATAATCATTTTGGTGAAATGTGTGATTTGAAGTATGTATTTTACAGATTCATTTATTATTATTAGTACGCGACGAACACCAAATTTACGTACAATTGTCTCGTTTATGAAATAGGGCCCAGGGGGGTTAAAATGGCCACATCGAAGCAATTCATCTAAAGAGGCAATGTTGCAATTTGACATTTGCGCATATAAAAGTAAGTGCGCAATGCAAACAAATGTCAAATAGCAATATTGCTTTCTTAGATGAATTGCTTCGATGTGGCCATTTCAACCCCCTGATGTGAAATAACCCACCCAGTTTATAAAATGTTGGTTGGTTGGTACGAGTATATTAGAAAGGTGAAACATAAAACGCCCATAAGCAAAGTCCACGTCCATGAGATTGCGCAGATGTATTACAGGCACAAATGACTCAATACGGCATGCATTGTATAAAATATTAACAAATCATAACGATCGATAGTACGTGCGGAGGCATATGGTACAAATAGATAAGCATTTGTAATAATACCGACTTGACCGAGTAGGTAGGTACCTATATGATGATCGAGATTATACAGATGCGTTGCAACAATAGAATATGGTTGCATAACTCTCACGAACGTTATGAATAACACATAGAGATTTATCTAGATCAGATTTTTCTCTAGAGGAGCCGTGGTAGCCTAGTTGGTAGAACGCTTGCCTCTCACTTTGAAGTCACAGGTTCGAATCCAGCACATGCCTAAACCAGTGATTGACGAAATTGTTTCCGAATTCATGTTTGGATCATTAAATGATTATCACGTGCTCAGCGGTGAAGGATAACATTATGAAGAAACCCACATTCCCGAGAAATGCATTTTCGGAGGTATGTGACCTAACCCGTACCTATTGGGCTGGTTTTCCCTTCGCGGGTTGTAAGGTCAGACAGGCAGTCGCTTCTGTAAAAAACCGGACCTGTCAAATCTTCAGGTTAGGTAAGCGGATCCTGTGAAAAACAGTCCTGTTTTGTGCTAGGGAAATGGTGATTTTTCTCTAGAGGTAGAGTAGAACATAAAGATACGTTAAGTAAAATCATATACCTACCTACTTTTATAGATACGTGGTGTATCACCTAAGGTTAAGTATACTAACTGCATTATAAAAACAATCTGAGCTTTTGAAACTAATCTTCTAGGTATCTACATATCTCTTTACTTGGTACCTTTTCTAAAAGCGGAGGCGCAGACCACTAACAATAGAGCGTCCTAAGTCGGTAGCCTCAGTTCAGTAGGTAGCACCTTGACAATCTCTCATACAAATACTTGTAAACGTCAATAGACGTGGCGTATCCAACACTGGGAGACAGGAGAGTTGGCGACTCTTGGGATACCTCTAGCTGAAGATGACGACCAGAACGCGGGGTCCGGAGACGATGCAGGGGAAGAAGAGGGCGCGCAGGAAGCGGCCCGCGCCACCCTGGCTGTGTTGAAATCAGGACGCCCGCTTACTGAAGAAGAGATTATTGGGTAATACCTTATTGATTTATTGTTACTATAAGTAAGTATGTAACCCTCTGTTAGGTTGTCCGGCGTTAGGTTAGGTTAGAAGGTCCCGGGTTCGAATCCCAGTGAGGACATATCACAATAATCACTTTGTCATCCCCATTGCTATCTGATCGTCCGATTGCCGAAAGTAAAATGATCTATGATTCGGATGACACGTTAAGTTGTCGGTTCCGGCATTTATCTAAGTGAGTATGTAGTTGTTACATGAGCCATGTCAGGGCCTGGGGCGGCTCAATAGTAACCATGACACCAGGGTTGATAAGGTCGATTATTGACGTCACACGAAAAACACCGACACGAAAGAAGAAGTAGTAGATATTACACGGAATGCAATGCTAGAAAAGGCCTATATTTGTCTGTCGCTCTATCGTCATCGGTTAGTAGCCGTCGTGGGCGTAAGTATATTTTTTTCGTCCACCAATCCCAAATAAACGTCGACGTCAAATGAAGATTTAATCAGGTAATTCAAGTAGCAAAGTTACATACGTACCTAATACGCTTTATAGGTCACCTACATTATCATCGTAATATGATTTTCACAGGTTTTTGCGCCAGAGACTATTGTCTCGAGATGCATTGAACAGAGGATGGGTTCTCGATGGCTTCCCTACATCGTTAGCCCAGTGCGCTGCACGTAAGATTTTCTTATAACATTCCACTATTTGTATGAATTCATTAAAATATTATAATGTAATTTCAAAAGTAACCCGAGAATATTTTAATAGTTTTTGACAGAGGTGAAGAGACAGACTCAATAGCAGAAGAGGAAAACGAAGATGAACAGTTTGAAGAGGACGCGGATCTGTATAGTAATGTATTGAAGAAGATGTTACCAGGTTTGTGCCGTTTTCTTATTATGTATAGGTCTGTACCTACCTACAAAACAAACTGGAACTGACGTTTATTTCGAGTTACATAAACTATACTAATCATCGGCAACGTTTAGCGTAGTTTCGACGTCATGGATCCTGCGGTTTAAAGCAAATTGTGCATGTCCTAATAAACATTATCACACTTAGATACTTTACAACATGCGTCTTTGTGTATAATCTTCTTATAACCAAACCCAAACCTACCCATTGTTGTAGAAATAACTACTTTTAAAAATAGATTTCTCATTTCCTGTTTCTTGAAGGATCGCTTGGTGTTGTAGAGAAGTAAGAAAGTTTTCAAACACGGCTCAATACTTTCAGATATTGTGGTTTCACTTGAAGCAACAGATGAGTTTATTTGCGAGAAGGCTATGCGCCAACCAGAAACCGAGTCTCGTATGGACGAGGAAATAATTCTGAAACGTCTGAGCGACTTTCGGGTCCAAGACGCTCGGGACGTGACGCCGCTAAACTTCTTTGATGAACTTGATATACATCCGCTGGTGTTACAAGTGAAGGATCACAAGGATTACGCGATGAAGAACACGTATAGAGACGTTTCTTTACGTATGGGGCGACCGTGTAACTACGCCAAGCTAATGGGTAAGTTTATTCGAAGGATTTTGTGCCTTGAACTAAGCAATTACCAAGTAATTATGCTTGAATGTTATAACATTCTCGGTAACTAGCCGAGTTGTAGAAAATATTCTAAGGCTACTTAATATCTACTTTGTCTCATTGGTTAGTGAAGTAATAGGTAGATAGGGATGTTCAAACAAGTAGGTATTCATAAACATTCTGTTTTGTTCTTAACATAAAAATAAAAGTACGATATTTACTTTAAAAGCTCTGATTGAGGCGTCATACAAGAAGGAGCAGGAAGAAATAGAAACTTTACGTGTCAAAGAATTGAAAGCACTGAAGGAACTCGAAAAGAAGATGAAAGAAGAGCGCGAGGACAAAATGGAGTATTGGGTAAGTTGTATAATGCTCTAACAATAAGTAAGTCACCATATTCAGCCGTAGGATTGTAGGCGTGTGGCTATAGGTACCATTAATAATTAATACTATTAATGATCGCAGAAAAGCAATTTGAGTTAGTTTACGTGAGTTGGTATAGGTATGTTTTCAGATTCATCGGTAGGTAGGTAGGGTAGGGTCGGTAGGTAGGCGATAGGTCTACCGATCCACGATCTATCTAGAGAGATGAAAAAGGGGATTTGTGACTGAACCTTTGCTTTAATTAGGTATTTTTTGTATATTTAGTTTTAAGTTTGACATTACAGTAAACATTTCAGGTCTACCTATCTTCGTTGTAGCGGTGTTTCTTTTTCAAAAACGTACTCTTACTGCTGACTGGCATCATCATCATATGTTTATATTCCATCAAGTAACTAACCTTGTTACCTACCTACCTACCTTAATGACGTCATTCCTGTTAGTCGGAGTTGTACGCGTTGCTGCGCGAGGAAGAAGAGGCCGCGCTGGCCGCCGCCGGCGAGCCCATGCGCAGTTATTTGATCGCGCACATCTTCCCGACCCTCACTCCAGCGCTGCTCGAAGTCGCCAAGCTGAGGCCCGCAGATCCTGTTGACTTCTTGGTAAGGACAAGTTTTACAATCGTATCTTTTATCCAAACTCATGTGGGTAGAGTGAGCGAAACGTGGAAGAAAAGACCCGGAAAGCAGACCCAACCACCACGTCTGAAAAATTCAAAGAAGATTGAGATCTATGTCTTATTCAAACTAAAGATTACTTCTTTAGCCCGCTAATGGACTAAGTATACTAGAAATCAAGGCTCGACTTAGATCTAATACAATACACGACTATACGACGACTTTACAGATACAATCATATCGGTTTCATTCTTTCGTTACCTAATTCGGAGTAATAGGACGCATTAGCAACCTGACCGATAATAAATAACGTTTCACAGGCGGAATACCTCTTCAAGCTGAACCCTAGTGGTAAAATGCTGGAACCAGGCTATAACTTACAAGCTGAAATGTTACTGGGGAGAGTGAAGATGTTGGACGAAGCTCTCAGAGGCCTCGACATCAAGATCGACCCGCTGATCCCACCCGAACTGAGAATCGAGGAAGACCCAACAAAGAAGAAATCGATCAATCCAATGAGCGCACTTTAATACGCTTTTTCTATTTCTGCATATTTGTTTGAAAGAAATTAATATGCTTTCAAAATTATTAGAAGTCACAATTATTTCTATCAAATTGATTTCATAAATGTGTACAAATTGCTTGCTAATAGCATCAATTTAGTAATTTCGTTTGTTTGATTTTGTAATACTCGTATCTTGTCATAGAGATAGGTATATATCTTGTCCGATCTCTTAAGAGTGTGAACGGTTGGATGTATCATTTTAAACATGGTAAAAATAGGAATAGTCTTTTAGGAATATTTTCCAAACATCTAGCGATTGCTATTAATTTATTCAACCACCGCTCCAGTTTTATCTTTAATGGTAATCGTGAGAAGGTAGCATATTCACCAACACCAATCATTTTGATTGTGTTGATTTCATTAGTAAAAACGTTGCTGACACGGTTACATATGACCTCACGCAACGGGTGGTCGATATTACTGATATTATCTGTGTTAGCGTGATTTAGTCGCATGTCAGTGTTGACTGACTTCGTATCAATAGAAAAAATGTGAAACCAACAATGAAGGTTTACCCCGAAACTTCTACGAAAAATAGTCGACTGCGGTCTAAAAGCTCTGATGGAGGTGGGCTATCGTTGTTGGCCACTAGTCTTCGTCATCAGACGACTGAGTTCTTCAACAACTCTACCTTGCATGGCGTCCGTTACATCGCGGAGAAAGAACGACCTTTCTGTGAAAAGTATGTATATTGTTGTATTCATGATCACTAAATGAATTGCGTGCGATGCTATGAATCACATACTTCTTATGGGTGGTTGTTCAATACTTGTTGTATTGCAGGTTCATGTGGTTTAGTTTTACCGCAGTAGGAGCTGTCACCACTTGTATCATCATTGTCAGCTTGTGGGAGAAGTTTCAAACAAATCCTACCATTACCGGTAAACATTGAATTTCATATGATTCATTAGTAACCTACCTACGTTAGTTAGCGATTGCGGTGAGCCAAATTTCTGTCATGTTTTAATGTGTTGTTGCAACATTTGTGGTTTCCAAAACAGGTTTGGACACAGACTTCCATAACTGGGACGTTCCGTTTCCAGCTGTTACGATATGTGATATGAACCCTGTCGACGATGAATTATTACAAGAGTATATCGAACGGTAAGCAGTAATTGATTACTACTTACTGAACTTATATATTTACCTTGCGTCCGATGGCCTTTGAGTTTCTCGTTATCTTCTAGCACGTGGGGGTCAAACCCGCCGGCTCGAGCAGCAGACATGTTGCGATGGCTGACCACACTCAGCTACCAGTCCATTGCTGAGCAAGCACCAGAATTCGTGACAGACAATGACTTATTGGCGGTTGGTGAGAACGAAGCTGGTGAACCCAAGTTGAATCCTAGAGACGCGGTTTTTAGCGTAAGCAGAACAAATTGAATACCTTATAGGTATTATTGATACCTATGCTTTATGAAAGATAGTTCTAGTCATACTTTTACTTCTTCTCGTATGGGTTATGAGGTAGAATACCAGCCTTATTAATACTTAACTACTACTATACTATATTTTTACTTTTTATAGATTGTTCGCCGCTGTGAGACTTTGTTCTACGATTGCGAATGGAAAGGGGATTCGGAAGAATGTTGTGATTTATTAGTGCCTGTCTTCACAGAGATGGGGTTTTGTTACGCTTTCAATTCACGTCATGCCGAAAAGACGTGGCCATGGTAAAAAACTAAGATATAAAATTTGCTTCTGTCAGATAATTCAGTAATGTTCAAGAGTTCGCAAGTATTGTTATGGTTCCAGGCAGTCTGAAACACAGATCGAGGCATTCACAGAAGCGTTTATTCATGAAACAGACGCGAAGTGGTCGTTCATGTTTAATTCATACCGCAACGATACGATTATCGACGTACGTATTAAAAAGTATTTCTCACGTTTTTTTCCGCTGTCAAAGATACAGCTATTATACTTAACGCACTGTTTCTCATAGATCTATATTCATTCGACGGAGGAAATGGCAGGACTAGAGTTGAGTGCACAACATTCGTGGGACCGCCGCGTGGAGAAAGTCTCATTTTCCGTGAAGCACACGTACACTACAGAGGACGCTCGTCAACTGTCTATTCGTCAAAGGAGATGTGTATTTGCGGATGAACTGCCTCTAGAAACGTCCAACATTTATACGTATTCCGCTTGTATGCGCCAGTGTCGTATGCAGAGGAGCAGGTCCTTTTGCAAATGTGTGCCACATTTCTATCCGGTAATACGTAAGTGTGATTAGCTTTCATATTTAAATGCTTTAATACCTTCTAGGTATTTAAATTCTGTGTCTTTAGTTAACGTGCCCTCCGAAGCACGGAATCATCTTACTTTTTCGGACAATCAGGTGATTCAAGCCTGAAAAGTCCTTACCAAACAAAGGACAGTCTCACAAAGTGATTTCGACAAATGTCGCCATCGGGAATCGAACCTCTAGATCGTGAGCCTAACGCTCTAACCACTAGACCACGGAGGCTGTGTGTTAAGCTGTTGGTTCCGGCTATTAGCCGTAAAAACACATCCACCAACCCGCATTGGAGCAGCGTGGTGGAATATGCTCCATACCCCCTCCGGTTGATTGAAGTGGGGCCTGTGCCCAGCAGTGGGACGTATATAGGCTGTTTATGTTATGTGTTATGTCTTTAGTTAAAGCCCAACGCGCGCGGAAACAGCATTAGTTCTCCAGGTCGTATATTTTTTCACGCGTTCGTATACAAATACGCTCGTCAGTACGTAATGCTCGCACTTCGCGGTACCACCTCTGTGTGTATTGGGCTCGATGCGTAACAGTCCTTAAACGCATTCTATGTGGGGTCGGCACAACACGCCTTCCATTCATCTCTGTCAATAATCTACTGAGGTGACTCATTCCTTTCGTTAACATAATAATCTTTCTTAACACAATCCATCCCCACTTTGTAAGGTCGTTCCTTATCCCTATTTCCATCCATATTAATATGTGTTATTCCTTTCCATGATGGCGTTTGCATATCGATCGCGTTGCAATGAGTCAACGTTTTTGAATACGCGTTAAATAGTTCAAGCCTATTGGCGTATCGCTTGCTACAGGTGAAGGAGACTGCTTTGTTTGACTGTTGGAATGTTGCAGCCGGTTACAGGGTGTGCACTTTAAGCGAGCTAGAATGCATAGCGAAGTACGAGGCCGCTATCACTGACGTTACCAAGTGTACCTGCGAGCTCGGCTGCTCGCATACAGTCTACGAAGTCGAGAAACTCACCGAGATTGAGTGAGAAACGTTACTATGCTCTTACCTTTTTTATTATCAGTTTATTTATTTATTTATAATAGGTTCGCGTTTGACCATAATCTCACCTGATGGTAAGTTCTGATGTGGCTTAAGTTAAACGCTTATTTAATAAATGTCTACCTATTCAATCTCGTATTGAAGATACCAATATTGTAATTAGTTGCTTTAATTATTGGTCGATATGTACGGTCACGAGCATTAATATGGTATACACTTTGGTACCATGTCACATTAACTTTTCTGACAAATTGAACTGTAAGTCTCGCTAAATGTCAAATATGTTAGTGCGACAGAGTCCTTATGGGTACATTATATTGCTCATGACTGTACTATTAGATAAATAACGTAACGTAACAGAATACTTCATTGCACAAACAGGAAATACAAAACAAAAGAGAAATAGAAAGAGTACAATATGCGGCGTTATAGCTAAGTAGCAATAGCTACGTACAATATATTAAGCTATGATTAATGCTTTAGTCTCTACTTCCTCATCGTTATATGTACCTAATACACTTTATTAAGGTAAAAAACTTAGCACGTTGCATCATTAATCATTAACTAGGGGGCAAAGAGTGTGCCACCCAGAGGGCCCGACAGGTTTCTTACTCTCCGGTAATAATATTTTATGGATTTTGAATCGTTGAAATAGGAATGTAAAACTGTCATTATTTTTCAGTACGGGGAAAGGCAGTGGTGCAACAACGTCTCTCGAAACTGAATTCGTGTCGTGGCCTATGGTCCGATACAAACGTGAGGTGCTCTTCGGCTGGGTGGATCTACTGGGTAAGCGGTTTTCCTTCTAACTTATGTATATTTATAAAGGGAAATCATGTGCAAATAATTGTAATAACCATTAGAGCGTCACAGGAAACGTATATTAGTAAATGTTAATTTTTGACGAGTTTCAGTTACCTTTGTACGATAATAGCTATTTAATTAGGTAGGTACTACTTCACGCTACCTATATCTATTCTTTACCATATTATACAGGGTGTTAGTGACATCGTAATGAATACTGAGGGGGATGATTCAGACCATGATTCTGAGTTAATATCAAGTGGAATTTTTCGTCGCTAAATTCATGAAAATTTTCGTTTTTTTTTTAATATTTTCTGTTCCATACTTTTGTGACGGAAAATTTAACTTGATATCAACTCAGAATCATGGTTTGAATCATCCCTCAAAGTTTTCGTTACGATGTCACTAACACCATATCAAGAGTCAGAAATGCTGGCCAATGTCCGGACTACACTGATTTTACATGTTTTTCTAACTTTATAGAAAACGTCACCATCAACACATCAGAAAATGTCTTCAATCATTTTTTATGATCGCTGGACTGACGTGACAAATCTTTCAGCATTCCTCAGACAAAGTTTCAAGTCAGGCCTATTTCGTCGTTTAAATGAAAACGACAACGGTCTCTATGGTCCACCGGTTGAGCGTTGGGCTGACGGTCACGGGTTCGAATTCCGGTGGGGACATATCACAAAAATCACTGTTGTGATCCCTGGTTTGGTTAAGACATTACAGACTGATCACCCGGTCTGAAATTAAGATGATGCTTGCTTCCGAAGGCACGTGAAGCCGTTGATCCCGGCTGCTACTGTACTGATGTAAGTACGTAGTCGGTGCATGAGCCACGTCAAGGGGCTTTGGCGGCTCAATAACAACCTTGAGACGAGGGTTGTTGAGGTTGGTAATGTATCTCACAAGTACTCACCAACCCACACGATACAAGTGTCCTTAGATTAATCGCCGATGAAGAATAATCCCTTTCTGTCATAGTCTCCTTCGGTGGCATAGCGGGTCTTTTCCTGGGCTTCTCTCTGCTATCGGGCGTGGAGTTGGTGTACTACTTTACACTGAGAGCGTGCTGTGCCGCGGCCCGTGATGGTAACATGTTGAGGCAGGAAAGGGCCCAGAGGCTTGCTCAGCCTAAACCGCCGCATGATCTTAGTCTCGTGCCTTGGTTGGTATAACTTTTTTGATAATTTAATTGTTCACTTAATTGGGGTTGTTCTCAGTAGCTGCCTATTGATAGGCCACAATAACCTATCGATAGTTTGTCATCATCTCAGGCCTTTACATCTTTATCAAATGATTCAAACAGCGTTTCTGTGGCAGTTATGTCATAGATCATCTAATGTAGCTGGTGGGGGGTAATATACATTTAAGCTACGTTTAAGCATAGAATTAAGGAACAATACTACGTATAGAACGGCAACTCTCCGCTCCCCGCCAGCGTCTGAGCTAGGTATACCTCACCCCCCGAACATAAGTTTAGACGTCTTAAATGCGCGTGTATGATAACGTCAATGTATGATGTCCGTATAAAACGAGGTTGTTTTGTATGAAGCGTCCGGAGTGTGGTTAAGTTCCATGTATTAGTGGGCGAGCCTTTTGCCATTAACCGGCAAATATTCAAACTTATTCGCGTTACTATTCGGCTGATCCGAAGATTAGGATCTACTGTGTTGTCACCGCATTCAATAAGTAACATGCGGTGAAAGTAATGTGTATTGTTTACAATGTGTAGGTGGAGGCAGCCTCCCGCGCCGCGCAGCGCCCGGCCCCTCGTCGTGCGAGCTAAGGACTCACAACCACCACAGTATTCACCGCCTCCAGGGTACAATACATATCTCCCCTGAACGTTTCCCAATCAAACCTTACATCATATTTCTAATGAATAATAAAACAAACTTTCTCGAACCATTAACGTTTATTTATTTCTGGTCACATCGATTCTAAAGTTGTCGCAATTAGTAAAAATTGTATCGAACTACATTATCGTGAGAATTGGATACAAAACATTTAACAAGTTCCAAATATTCGAGAAATACCAAGACATTCACCGTAACAAATATGTATACTTAAGTCGAAAACCTACAATAATGCAGTTCAATAAATAACAGGTTCAAAATGTGTTCACAATAGTAAAACGTCTCGCTTGAATAATACCATTTCTCAAATTAAGTATATTTAAGTATTGTTACGATGTTGTAACCGAAGTGACTAACTAAACAAAAGAAGCACCAAACATCTAAGTACTTACTAAATAATAGGAATGGAACATAGCCCTGATTTAATTACACTATACATGATGAACTAGCGTTCACTTACTAATTATTTGCTACGACAATTGACAACCTATGAAAATCATTGATCTTAAAGGAATCTGATGAGGACGATTTTGGCTTAATTTAATAATTCTAAAACTCGTATGTTTTCACAATAAAATTTAAATTTACGAATATGCCACTATAAAAATAAATTCCAATAACGTTGTACCTTAACATTGTTGCTAACTAATCAAACTTTGGCGTAATAATACATTCTTTCCGAGTATAGTGACTCACAGTCAAGGACCAGACGATGGAACATGATAGCGTAATGTTAATGATGTTCTTAACAAGACCATTATCTTTACGATTTTAAATAGTTTTTATAAATATAATTAACGTTTTATAGTTTAGCACAAATTCAGAGGTATAGTAGATTCTGTAATACTTTTGTGGGACAACATGTAGTTGATTCTAAGTTATATTACGAATAATATCAACTTTATCTGGAAATATAATTTATATAATAAGTACAATAATTTAGGAAGATTGTGCTACATCGAGGTGTTTTACTAACTACACTGGTAGTAATTATGTTCAAAGGGGATAAAAGGCTGGGCCGAGTTTTAAAAATATATTAGATTCAATGTAGCAAAACCTTGTACATATTTTTGTGCACATATTTATGTCTTTTATGATAATGATATAATAATACAGCCTAATGATTTTCTTTACGAATAAAGTGTGGTATTGTCGATACACTCATCGCTACTATGTTAGTCATGTGTAACGAAAACGTTTACCATCACTCGGTGATTAAACTATCTATTTTAGTAACTACATCACAAACGAATGAGCACAGAGCAGTAAGTACTGTAAATGAAGTACATCATACCAGTAAATGCGAAGCGATGACGGATGTTGCCTAGTTGCAAAAACATCACTGGCCCGCAAAAAGTTACTCTTTACCATTACGTCACTCATGTATGGAGATCAAAAGGTATGAGTTACAATCATTTAATTACCTAAATATTATTACGTTATTGCTTACTTAATTGCATTCGATCAAAACCCCTTTTTGCAGACCAGCTTTTTCAATCATCAAACTATTTTGTATCGTGTATAAAATAAATTAAGTAGCTTTTCACTTAACCACGTACGTAAGTTGATTTAGGGGGAATAATAAACGATATTTATCTAAGGCAAAATAATTTATAAAAAATAAAAATACAAAAGAGTTGTATAAATAAATTATTCAAAGGTAACTGGAGAGAAGAGCAATTAACGCCCCTCGACATTTAAAACTGTCTACGATTATTGCCTTTTACATCGCAATAGGATTAAAACTACACATTGTTTGTTATTATAACTAAAAACCTACGGCTTCAGAGGCCGAAAACGGAACTACTTTTAAAACAAAATAGCACAGGAATCGACAGGAGTCGTGCCTATCCTGAGCCGTAGTTAGGTGTGTCCACGCACTGCATCACTGAATGACGACCGAATTCATCAAACAGGACAGAAATAGTATCAATAACGAAATTAATTAATTTCGAAGATAATTAGCTAACCTTGCGCGTTACTTCTCTATCACCTGTAACAGGCTATCACTAGAATATAGATGCTACACGAGCACAGCCGTGAAGCGTGGTCTTTTTGAACCAGCCGCAAGGATAGTAACACTGGAAAACGGCGAGAAGTTCATATTCTTATTAAAAGTTAGCTTTACACATCAATACAATTTGTTTAGAAAGCCGAACAACGGCACGCGACCGGCAAATTATTGGACAATTTCGATAGTAAAAGTGGTAGATTGGGGCAAATTTTTCAGACAATCTTTTAAACTTCCTTACGTTAGCTTTTGGTTCCGTGCGGCTGAGACCAATGAGTCCGCACTTCGCGGTGACAAGCGATTCACCTCTCGTTTACTCGTAACGAGTGATACGTAGTACCGCGCGCTGAGCGTCGAGAGCGTTTTCACATTATCAAACACGATATCGTTACCAGACACCGACGCGGGACAAGTTAAATGCATGAAACAGGATGCTGTGACGTGAAAGGTGCCTTTCACATCGCACCAAGACCGGGGTTTGAATCCAATATTTTCATACACATTACGTTGCCCGCTATCGGAGTGTTCGACAGCGTCGTAGGTAATGTGAAAACGCTGTCGTCATCAGCTGAGTGGGGGGCGCGGGTGTGGCGGGCGGTGCGGGGCGCGCGGGGCGGCGCGTCAGCAGAGGTGCGCGGGCGAGTGCGGCGGCCACAGCGGGCACGCCGCCTCCGCCTCCGCCGCCGCCTCCTCCTTGTCCGAGCAGCGCCGCCGCACCAGGCGGAACACCGAGCACAGCTTCTCCGTGTCCGAGAGAGTCGCCTGCGAGACAAGTCAAATATCCAGTAACGTTGCAATTGCAATACCACTACATAATACATCTCAGCATAAACGACTATTGCGCAAGTAATGCCTTTTAGAGTATTTTTACAAATGTGGCTTGTGTGTGTTGTGGTGGCAGTGGCTGCAAGTTCTTTGATTACTTGTGGCTCTGCCTACCCCATTAGGGATTACGGGCGTGAGTTTATGTATGTATGTTTACAAATGTCCGGTACCAGTCCTGGATGGCTAGTGAGGTTTACTTATGTATCTTATGTATGACTGTAAAATACTGTCACATAAATTATTTCTTTGCGCATAATTTTGACAAAATATGTATATAGCATTTTTACTTGTTTGTCGATTGTAGTAAATTCACGGCCGATAATTACCGTTATTAGTTGTTGTCTAACTGGAATGACCTAGTATTTACGACATATTTCAAAAAATTAACTGATGACTAATGTCCAAGATAAAACAAACAGGATACTCAGTTGTCAGTTCTTTACTATTTCATAATGCAACATGCTCGGCAGCATACCTGTGCGTGTCTCTTTTTATAATTAGAAGACAACTATACTGCGCGTCAACTACAGTTGTGGCAAAACAGAAAAAATAACATGATAAAAACTCACCTCTATAGCTATAGCCAAGACGAGATGCAGCACAGGGATGAGCAGCACATAGACACGGAATATAGACTGCTCCTTATTCAAAGGGTCCATCACTATCACCTCCATGAAGTCGGCCAGCCACTTCCATGGAGCCAGGAGGCAGACTATCACAAACACCGACTGCAGTAGCAGGGTGATTACCATATAATCTGTGGGCAAATTTGTTACTTAGATTATTCTAATTTATGTGGTCTTTTTTGACAAACCCGTTCAGAAATCGCATGGCCAATACTATACAGCTCAACAATACCCATTGCAATGGAAACATACATAACATAAACAACCTATATACGTCCCACAGGCCTTCCTTCAGTCAACCGGAGGGGGTATAGAGCTACGCTGCTTCACTAAGGGTTGGTGGAAATGTTTTGGCTAATAGCCCGGCTTAACGTGCCTTCCGAAGCACGGAATCATCGGTCAATCAGGTGATTCAAGCCTGCAATGTCCTTACTAAACGAAGGAACAATGTCCCCATCGGGATTGAACCCGGAACTCCTGATCGTGAGCCCAACGCTCTAACCCTAGACCACTGAGGCATTTAAAAACATTTAGTTAAATACTTACAATTGGCACAGAATGGTTGCCGGAAGGGCCAGCCTTTCGCATAAACGCAAGCCATGATGAGGTATTGGAACGCAGAAACTATGAATATGACTGTATTCTCCCAGCACAACACTTGCTCTGTTTTCGCGTCTCCTTGCACTGGTGAGTACCTGAAATATTACATTTATGTCAAGTAAGTGTTATGGGTAAAATGAATTTCACCTCTTCAGCACGAAATGAGTGCTTTTCTTGTATTTAAACAGTGAGGAAAAGCGCGTTTTATTCTCTTTTGAGACAAAATAGCTTTTGCATTATATACTCGAATTTAACTATGGGATAAGATCAATGGAACATAGTCATACAGCCTGATCTACAGTGTAAACTCGGCGCTTAATAGGTGGATTATATATTATATTGTATGTTATTTACTGATATTTAAGTTCATATATTGTAAATTATATGAAATCACTAGTAAAGTTTAACTATAAGAATCGGCCAATCACCGCGAGGGAGAAAGGGAATTTTCTCTCTCGCACGCTGTGTTTGCTCGATTCCGCACGTCTCCGCTCCGCTTCAGTCGAAACGTACCAGGAGAGAGAAGAAAGAAGGAGCGAAGAGTTTTAAGATATTTACTACGTAAAATCACTCTCTATAAAATCGTGTTCCATAAAGTCGGCTCACGAATGAAACTATAAACTATGGTACAAAACTTGTGGCCAGCGAATATATCTATATTATAAGCAGTCATGTGACGTACCAGGGCTGCAAGTGCAGTAGTCTGACGGCGGCGACCTGCAGCAGCAGCACGAGCGACACCTGCGCCACCAGCGGCAGCAGCGACGACGCCGCCA
This sequence comes from Pectinophora gossypiella, assembly GCF_024362695.1. Lineage (NCBI taxonomy): Eukaryota > Metazoa > Arthropoda > Insecta > Lepidoptera > Gelechiidae > Pectinophora > Pectinophora gossypiella. Next base: position 8,430,115 of record NC_065408.1, on the reverse strand, counting down.
CCAGCGACACCGGCGGCGACGTCCGCGTCAGTACAGTACCGGGACCCGCGCGACCCAGCGACAGCGCCAGCAGCGTCGTCAGCACCAAATCGATGTACAGGAACTGATAGTTGCCCAGGATCGAGTAATACTGCAAATAAATACGTCAATGTAATATCAGTTTTCAAAGTTTATAGCTAGAAGAAAACGTTTCAGCACCATTGTCGTAACTAAAAGTCACACACGAAGGCCGGTCGCACTTTAAACGTGTTTTCGTACGCATTCGTCTCATAAGAACATACAAAATCATAGCCAAACTTGCAAGTACGACGCAAGCGCGCGCACTGTTGTTGTGGACAAGATTGATAGTGAAAACGCGTCCTACGTGCGACCGGCCTAAAGTTAGCAGCAATTCGCAATATATTCTGGATATAACATTATATTGCTCATACTTACATTGTATAATATGAGTATAGAGAAGAACTGTATGAAGGAGTAGAGAGCCATATACTTGAAGATGGCGAAGGAGGTGCTGAGCGCGCACCGACCTTCCAGCGCCAACAGCTTCACGCACCGAATGTTCTGCTCTTGAGACGTGAACGGTGCTGCCACTGCAAAGACAAATAGAATATTATTTAGTATCTAAAATACTAAAGATGAACGCTGAGATGCACACGCGTCGAAGTCATCGAATTTTACGGCAAAATGCTGGTCGTGCGGCGCGGATAGATGTGCGACGTTGCATACGTTTCAACATTTCTAAAATGGGATGACTTCTACGTGTGACGCTCCTGCAATGCGTCTGGGCATGAGTATATCTTTAGCGATACTTCCACAAAAACGGAGAGAAGGGGAGACGAACGGTGACATGCGGAATCAACCAATCACAACGTGCGAGAGCGTCAAGACGATCTGTCCGTGTCTGATAGAGCTAATTGGTCAATTCTTGCATATATAAACATTTGTCTCTCTCTCCACTCCGCTTTGGTGGAAACATGTTTCCACTAGAAACCCACTGGTGTGGAGTAGAGAGTTGCCATTCTATACGTAGTATTGTTCCTTATTCTATGCTTATGTGTAAAAACTCAGGGCGGGTTACATCCACTGCTCCTAGCAATCCAAATAATTAACTTTAAGATTTGAAACTCATTACAATACTGTTATGTATATGAGGAGTACCTGAAGCATCAGCCTCGGAGAGCGATATCCCGACGTGCGCGGCCTTGAGCGCGCCGCAGTCGTTGGCGCCATCGCCGCACATGCCCACGATGAAGCCTTCGCCTTGCAACGCCGTGATCAGTTGCGTCTTCTGATCAGGTCCAAACCGCCCAAATATCATGCCTGCAATTGTTTCCTCAATGTAAAAAGTACCCCTTGATGAACAAAACATCTGAAATTCCACCTGAAGCAAATCAGATCCGAAAGTTTTATCAATTTTGAAGGTTTCAATATGGCACGAAAGTCGGGCAGGTCCGGTTTCTTATCACGTGACCATTTGTTTGGTATAAATCATACCAAAGGCAAAGCCGCTGTTATTACACTTGCTGTTAAACAGTCTGGGTCTATCTGCCTGATAGGTTACGGATAGTCTATCAGACAATTATCGCAAGACAAAGAAAAAGCCTTTATTTTATCATATCTTACCTTTGTTAAGGATAATTGGCATAAACTCGGGATAATGTGTTCGGATGATGGACCAAGTTTTTCCTTCCATTGCTATAGCATAGGAATCCACGGACATTTTTGGCGGGCCTCCATCACCAACAACCTGGAAAATAAAAGTAAATCTTAAGACATTCATGTAAGGTGAAAAGTGCATATATCGTAATTTGTGTTGTGAATAACGCATCAAGTAAGCTTGATAGGTATTATTGTATATACGAATATAGACGATAGCTTTCCAACACAATACTCTCGATTCGGGCAACCACTAACTTGATTGGACAAGACTAAAACTAGCTTTATCTCTTTCTTGCACTTGTAAGTGAAGGACGGCAATAGTTTAAGAGCTGTCAAACTAAAATTAGATTGTGTCCGCCAGAATTAACACCGATGTTCTGTCATACGAACAATAAATCTATCAATTTAATTTACCTAACTTTATAACACGAACCATGAATAAAAACATTCATAGACACTATGAGCATCAATAGTTTTTCTTTAGTTATTGTAATGTGGTGGACCCAACTAGTTGACCAGCTGGTTCCGCCTATAACCAACAGATGACGCGCACAGCATTTACTGCAGTCCTAGAACGCGCTAACGAAGCTTGCACAGCGCGACGCACATATACAATTTCCAACATAACACCATTCGATCGTCGATTTTTAGCCACTACCTACTTGTAACTAGCGGGGTACTATGCTCAGTTCGGTACCCCGGCAAATACCCTTTGGCGGCAGCGCACTTTTCGCCCCCAACATAGCACTTACTTCCATACAGAGCGGCGGGCGGTTGTCGATGACCGGCAGTTGCGGTTGCGTCTGCGGCTGCCCGGCGGTGATCAACAGCAGCTTCTGGTGCGGCTGTACCATGAAACAGCCTCGCGCCACCGACATCGCCGTCATTATATTGTCTCCTGTTTGACATCAAACATGATATGTACTTCTAAAAGTTATTGGGGTTTCAATGTATTACTATTATTGGATAAAAATAAGGAACCATAATTGCTTCGTTTATTAACCTCTAATGTGTCTAAGTCGATCAGCTTTCCGGTAGACAAGAAGTTAAGATTTTTATGTATTACATTATGCTTGAAAGATCGCGAGTGGAAATCTGTTATTCGAGCTTACATCCCAATAAGGGATAAAAGGACTAGAAGAAGAAGACATTATGGCCGGCTTGCGAATAAGAACAATACATAAAATTACAACTAACCTGTCACCATAACCTGCTTCATATTAGCCTCGTGAAGCTCCTTGATCACTTGAGTGGTTTCTGGCTTTAGGCTATTTTGCATGACTAGAAAGCCTAGGAAGGCCATATCGCACTCGAGTGTGTCTCTCTTGATCCTTTGAGCGTCCATCCACTTCATCTTACGCTCCAACTTCTTGTGGGCGAGACCTATGACGCGGAACCCATTGGAAGTGTACTCGTGAAGAACTGAACTGAAATTCTCTGGCAGAGTGTCTGGCGAACACATGCCTGCTACCTGGAGATAGATGAATTTGGGTTAAGTTAGAAGAAAAAAATACATACAGTATGCTGGTTTACAAGGTGTGGATGTATTTTTTTGTATCTTTTCTTCAAACACAATGGCGATTGAATGAGATGTGATTATGAAAAATGTTTTCCTGACGTCAGTATTTCGTTTCAAATTAATTTAGGTTTGTTGCTGTTTATTCAAATCAAATATACTACTTATTGCACATAAACAAAACATTCAAATATTTATAAAACATTTAGCAACAGTACAAATGGGCTTATTCTGTGTAAAATGTGAAAAGAAATGTATTGTTTTAACGAATGTTTTCGTAATACGTGTTTTAACTAATTATTAATTGACATTATTGATTCCACACCCTTTACCTTTTCGGGGGCACCCTTTACAAAGTACACCATCTGCGGTTGCCCCAGTACTCGGGCAATAACGCCCATAGATTGCTGGGATGATGAGAAGTGGAATCGCCGCAGCAAACCGACCTTGAAAATAAAACAAACCTTTTTTAACCAGTTCTACGTTTAGTCGATAGCTCTTCTTTGTTTGCTAGAAATAATATAATGTAACGGTTTACATACTAAGCAACTCTTAAGCTACTGCCTTATAAGTTGGAATATGATGTATACCTGCCAGGGGTGGAAACTGATTCCATGGTTATAAGTACTCAAAATAACAAAACCCTCTAAATAACTCAGTATTTACTGACCAAATTTCTAGAAGACTGACCCTTTGTCCGTCAATTTTATATCTTTTGTTTATTAAGAAAAAAAAAATACGTAAAAGATTACGAGGAGTGGAAATCTGTTATTCAAGCCATACATCCCAACAAGGTTTAGAAGAAGAGGACACGCCATATAAACCATCTTGGGTTTGGAAAACTAAATATCCTCTTCTTCTATCGTATGGATTGTGAGGTGGAGTACTAACGTCATCAACCCTGGTGTCAGGTTTACTATTGAGCCGCCAAAGGCCCCTAACATGGCTCATGTAACGAGTACTTACTTACATCAGTAAGTAGTAACCGGAACCAATAGAGTACTTTAGTATCATAAGTATGTAAGCCACTACTCAATGGGAAAGAATAACCACGTTTTTGTCACATTCTGTTTATAGAGCCTTCTGATGGCAACGAATAATACAGTTACATAGTTTCCAGTTCAATTTACCTCATAAGGCATCTCCATAGTAAACGGATCATAATTGTCCAGGTTCTGCAAGTCCTCATCCCGCGTGGTGGCGGGCTTGACGATAGCCGGAGTCAGATGATCGTATCTCGTGTTCTCTGGTCCCGGCTCTTCCAATACCTGTCGAGATAACAATAGCTTATCAAGATTCCACGCCACAAACGCTTCAAGGTCACTGATAAGACTCTTGACATTGTGACTAAAGAAATATGAGTAAACGTTCGCGGAATCATTTGGCAAAAACTTTGGGAAGTGTCGACGAGTATTGCGTCAACGGTGACGTCATTCCGAATACGTTCCAAGAATTCTTCGGTGCCTTGTTTTTCAATTGAACCATTTTAACAAACCACTTAACCTAAATAGTTGTATTGTGCTTGTGAATAACTACTAAATATGTCATCATTGCATGATTAGATGGCATTCAATCAATGGTTACAACTTTATTGAATGAGAAAATATGTTTACTGTATTTTCACTACCCATTTATTGGGAACCAACTTCACTATATTCAGTATTATACAATGTTGAGAAGTCATGCAGATTTTAAGTAAAATGAAGTTTATATCTCGATAGGTAAGAGACATATGTGTTTTACATTCGGTCAAGAATAGAACTGCAAAACGTTTGTGTGAGGCTATAATTATATTAGACCGAATTAACCGGCAATATTACCATTAGTCATGGAAAATACATATTGATGCTGATTCCTGTAGACACCATCTAATTTTATTTTAAGTTATACCTGTCATTTTCTTATCCGCCGAAAAGGAAAGGGTCGGATAAGCGATAGGCATAAAATTTATGGAACACACGTCAATTTTAGGAAGGAATTTTAAAATCCTCCCATTTATATATGGCCAATAACCCGACAGAATTAAGTTAACAGTACACGTCAAAGGGGTTGCATACCAGCGACATGCCTATTTTATTCGCCCGGGTTATTCATTCGTTTTAAAATTAACAGTTAAAACGACAGCTATAACTTAAAAAAAAATTCCGCTGCTAGCCAGAGACCTCTCAAAGGATACTATACTAACAGAAAGAATCAGACTCGGACGGGAAAAGCCGGGAAGAGCGTGATAATCATTATATCACAGTCCACACACTCTAGGTCTAGGTTACACGTCCTTTGTGAGTTTCCCTAACCACAGGTAAGTGCCATAAAAACAAAATTCCTTTATAGAAAGAACTTACCCACTGAGTGAACTCAAACATTTTCAGATCTAACGGGTCGCCTTTGAGTTGCCCCTGTATGCTGGTAAGATCGTGGCAGGAAGCGAGTGCTTGTACCAGCGGACTCTTCAGTGGAAGCATGTTGACGTCCACCACACAACGCCCAAAGCGCTCGCCGGAACAAGCGGGAATCACCGCGTATAAGTCCAGGCCGTCTTCTGTTAGAGTTCCAGTCTGAAACGTCATATAAGTACTTTTCCCTTATACAGACTTTTCACGGCTTTCCGAGGGAAGTTATCACAGCAATATAACCAATCCCAATAAGACTTCTGCTCGTGTATGGATCATATATATAGATTCATCAAATTATCGTTCTTCTGAATTATTGTACTTTAGATAGATAACATAAATATTATTCTATACACAGTATAAATATGTATTTTTTCAGAATGAAAGACTATAACACTAAAGTTTATTTTAAAGTTTGTTGATATATTTTGTGAAGAGCTGATGACTAAACTAAGTTCAAAAGTATGAATCAACAATAAATAAATATATGTAATTATTATTATAATTTCTAGTGAGAAAATGATACATTTATGTTCTTGTTATGAATATAGTATATATAGTTCATTGTTCAAATAGTCATTGCCCACTAAAATATGACTCAAGTAGTTGTTTGGAATATATTTTGTGGTAATAATGTAGGTAACGTGGGCATCATAAACAAGCAAATATGAACACAAATATCCCAGAAAACGCAAAATGATATTACTGAGATGGTTGGTTCAATGGATTTTTCTATTTAAAATGTACCTTTGAAGAAAACATGGAGCATGTATCATATTACTTGACTAAAAATTGATAATGATATCCAAGTCTCAACTGCCTCGGTAGCATGATGCAAGCATATCGCCCGTTTTGCGACATATGAAGCAACCCTATTGGCTACGCGTTAAATAAACCTAATCTATTGGATTAATTACCGCGTCGCGCGCGGTATGCGGTTGCCCTATTGTGAAGCTGTTATTGTCTACCCACTATAGCATACGTATTTGTTTTTCCTAGGTACGTGGATAACTTAAAACCAATACCAGTCTTCCAACCAGGACTGACCTTATCGAAGCACATGACCTGCAGCTTGCCGCAGATGATGATGCGCGGCGGCGACACGCAGAAGATCTTGTTCCTGCGCAAGCGCTGCTGGCTGTACACGATGCCAGCGGTCATGGCGGCCGGCAGCGCGGGCGGCACTACGATCGTTATAATGTCCAACGTGCGCAGAAGGATTGTGCCGATCTCGCTCTGTATAAATAAGTATGAATTATTACACTCCTTCTGGGACAGTCGGGTAAAAACAGAATATAAATATTTTCTTATTTATCCCCATCCCACTAGCAAAGACATTCGATTAATCTGTCCAACTTTCTCGGATCTGGTGCGAATAGTGTCTTTCAAAAACCTATTTAGGAATCTATTAAGACTACTGCTTGAGCCGATGGATCGTTACAAAATGTAACTAATATTTATGTAATGTTGGTATATGATCCATACCCCTCCGCTAGTTTAAGGGGGGAGGCCTGTGCCCATATTTGTTAATAAAAAAGCAAAAAGGAAAAGCCAATACCTCAATCTACTCACCCCTCTCTGAATATAAAGCAGAATGGAGTATCCCATTCCGATAGCGGCAATGACTGCCATGAAGATGACGAACTTAGCAGCGTCCTTGTAGAATTGGAACTGAAACTCCCTGGAGAACAGGATACTCTTGATCAACTCTCCTTTGGCTGTGTAAAATCCAGTGCGCACCACTTTCGCCAATACCTATAAATTACAAATTAGCTTTCATTTCGGAAAATTCTCAATCCACACATATGCGCTACCACGGCACCAGAAGTGTTCCGGACCGGGATTTTGTTAGAGTTAGCGTGTTCACATAATAATAAATCACGGATTGGCGAGGTGTCAAACATATCGATAAACGATACTTTTATGTTGATAGGGCGAACTCAAACAATACTATCGAAAGAAGAATCGATTATCACCATTTGAAATGTTTACCTGATTGTTGCCGTAAAATCTCGTCTGAATCACGTGGGTCCCAGCGAAAAGCGTATGTCTTTTGTGCATTTCAGTGGAATATGGGTCCGGAGACAAGCATGGAGGTCCTTTCACAACCGGTACACTTTCACCTACAAAACACAATATACACGTTAGATTACACAGAAACTTTAAACATTAAACGAGTACTGAAGACGATTCCCGCATTATCGAAGAGGAACTTTCGTTCGTGACTATATAAATCGGGATAACTTTTTAAAATTCAGAAGAATCCCATGTTTATAATGCAGTTTTACAAATCATTCAAAGGAGATAATCGATAGCAAAGGCAGGGATGTGCGATTTCCTAAAGAATCCCTACGTCAATATCAGTCTATGTGCGACTTCCGCAACACTGTCAATGATCCCACGGACATTGCAAATCAGTAAGCATCAAGACGTCGCAGGGTTGGCTGGCAGATGTGCTGTTACTGTCCACAGGGAAACAGTACCCGCACATCTGCCGGCACTAGGCTACTGGCGTTCACGACTCGTCGCGACTAGAGCGCGAAGGTCTCACTGTCACTGTACATGACTTACCAGTGAGCATGCTCTCATCGACGATGCAGGTGCCAGTAAGCAACATGGCATCGCAGGGCATGACACATCCGTCGGGCGGCAGCACCAACACGTCACCAGGAACCAGGCGGCTGGCATTCACCACGCACTCCTCGCGACCGGAACGAGACGGTCTCAATACTGTCACTGTGAACGCGCTAGTCGTGCCCGCCATCTTGTGCAGGTTTATGCTCATCTGTTGATGGAACAAATGTAACATATTGACTGTTTGTGTATTTACGGTGTTTTGCACAGTAGAAGAGAAGGTACAAGGCAATGCTAAGGGCTCAATAGCCCCAAAGTATCTGGGATCCAATCCTGACAAATCTCAGATTAAACTTGACAAGTTCAAGGGAAGATACCGGACTTGGAGCAACCAAAATCATATCCATAGTAGAATAAGATTGACAATGATCAGCATAAAAAAAGTTAAAAGGCGGATCTATACCTTTGTGGTTTTATGTGGCAATTCAATTTTAAACGATTCAATTTCAGCCATTCAATTCAAGCACCTAATCAATAAACATATTGATCTATCCTTCGGAGGGCACGTACCTAAATTATTATCAATCAATGTCAATTTATTGTAAATTACATCGAGAGATTTGTGAAGTAAAGAAAAACAACATACGTAATATACTATGCCTATTTCCCATTGGGTTAGGCAGAGACTACGGAATCCCACTTGTTATCTTGATATACGAATACCTACCACTTTCACTTCATCCAATCTCATCAAACTCTTCATACATGCTCGGTTAAAAGTACTTTTGATCAAAGACAAAACGGTTATAAATAAATAAACGGCAGGATGCACCGACGCGATGTTGCAGACTTTAGCAAAACGTATCATAACACTAAATGACAATACAGACTAGATTTTCTCATGACAAAGTGTTATTGACAAACGGTCACGGAAAATTTAATTTTAGTGCTTGATGTAACCTAACACCCTCCTAAACAACATAGCATCACGCCGCATTCCCGAAGAGGTAGGCAGAGGTGTATAGCACAATCACTCCTCACCAGCTATGTTTAGTTCCCATTATTTCAATACTTCCTAAATGGAGGAAATAACAGTCCATCTTAAAGTACCATAACGCTTAAAGATTACGGTAAACATATTGCTGAAACCTGCGTAAGCTAAAGACAACTTGTCCTATAAAATTACAGGAAAACACCAGGGTTAGTAAACCTTTGAATGGGCAATCCCTACTATAATATACATGCGAAAATCTGTCTGTCTGTCTGTTAAGCTTTCACACCAAAACTACTAAGCCTATTTTGATGAAATTTGGCACAGATATAGATTAGACCTTGGGAAAGAACACAGGGTACATTTTAAATTATTTAGGCGTGGAGTAAACTTGCCATGCGCGATAACCGGAATCCACGCGAAAGGAGACGCAGGCAGATAGCTAGTATGTTCATTAAGGAATAGAGCATTAATTATGCGATATCTGTTCCAAGTAGTGCATTTAAGGTAGGTACTAGTATATAGGTTTATTATTAATATTTTTTACCGTAAATCGTGACTAAACGACACCTTATGTAAATAAAGACAAGAGGATAATTCGAGAACAACTTGACCATAAAAACATAATAACATGTGGAAATTCCACCTGGTCATTCAAGCTACAAGGTAAACCTTATAACACGAACACTTATAATACCTTCGAGGCGCCACTTGTTTCATACATATTATTATACGTCTATGCAATAGTATAAAGGATATTGGTGTTATCCTGTTATATTTTATACAATGATTAATTTACATAATATAAAAATGAATTGCTGTTCGTCAGTCTCTCTAAAACTTGAGAATGGCTGGGCCGATTTAGCTGATTTTGGTTTGAAATGCTTGTCGTACTCCAGGGAAGGTTTAAATGGTGGGAAAATATGGAAAAAGGGGGTAAGAAGCTCACCGGGTCACCTAGTATACTATAGAACAAATAGCTTACCTGCTTCGTCTGGTAGAGGGCCATCATGCAAGATGCAGTGGACAACAGGAACACACACGTCGCATACTGATAGTATTCGTCCAAAGACCACAGTATGATCGAGAACACTTGAAACAGGTAGAACGGGTTGAATACTTCGTTCACGAACAGTGTCCAGTAGCTCTTCACTTCTACTTCCACAGAATTCGGTCCATACAGTTTTATCCTAAAAGCATAAATGTTTATAACAACTGGTTATGGGTATAATCGATTTGATTAAAAATTGGAATAGGACGAACCCGGGGAAAGGCGTACTTAAGCTACTTGCGAAATACTGGTACATCCTACATCGATATAATCGACGTCCACGCGGAAGACATTGCAGATGGAAAGCTGGTTGAAAATATTTTACTTACAGTTCATTTTGCTGCCTCTTGTTGATTCCACAGTTGTTTTCCATTAGCAAAGTAATTGTCATTTTCTCGTTCAGTGCTACAACATTGACGAAAGACCCATGATCGTGGAGCCAAATGTACCGACTATGTTGGTAGGTAAAGAAACGCAATTTATTTTCTCTGTGGGTTGAAAGATTCAAGTCCATTTCAGTTACTTTTTCCATATTGAAAGCCTTTTCTGCGGCATCCGTTACTGAAAACAATAATCCATGTTAATTAAATGATTCAATAGCTTTGAAAATAATCGATAGAACGGAAACAATCTAATACAAAGCAAACAGGAAATTAAACACGAGGCTCCGAAAGATCTAGATATAAGTGATAAATACAGCATTCGGTAAAATTAAACAAGTTACGTATAAACACAACAAGCGCCGTATGAAAGATAAGATATAGTGTGTAATACTTGTATAACCAATTATGTAGATCACGGATCACGTCATTATATCTATTACGAAAAACTATCATTTAAAGATCAAACAGTCTGTATTAAACAGCCAAGAAATATTCCTGTACTTACTGCACACTTCTTCAGCCGTTCTCAAACTGCATTTTAGGTATTTGAAGCGGTTGAATGACGGATAGCAAGCCAGAAAAAAATATGGCAGGCCACATAGCGCAATGCATATGCTGTGGAATATAGCCGCGCGCAATTTGGAGTATTTGAAGCCGTATATTTTGATGAGCTGGTCGTCCTGGGTATTCTCGAGTATCTGCCATTGCGCTTCGCCGATAACTTCGTATTCGTCTGTAACATAAAGCAAACGGTCTGCAATCCTAACCGGGGATACCTGTTGGGCGTTGATGATAACACTGTGTTTGCATTGCCCGCACCTTATCGTTATATAAACATGAATATTCTATCATACATTAGCGATACTAAATGAAACCTAGCATACCTGCAAGATACGAAATAGGAAATGTATTATTTTTCTATTTTTATCCCAATACATAAATCAATAACATCTTATACCAAAAAAAGGATGTAACCTTATATCAAGGATCTATATTCAGATTATATAAGGTAAATTGAAAATAATAAAGCATTTTCCTGCATATCTAGATAACGATTACTATAGGGAATCCCTACCTTCGTAAAATTTAAAATTCTCTTACAATAATCAATACAAGATTTATTATTTAGTTCGATATTTCTTTGAGATTGGCATTCTATTAAGTAAAACTACAATACATTGATGTACTGTAGTTTACCATACGAAATTATTTATTTATGAAAATAAGATTTACAAATCTAAACAAATAACTATGTGTCTAGTTTCTAAAACTATATTACGAATATTACAGCTATGTTTTCTACGTCTACAAATAACATCAAAGTATACCGCAACTCAGTAAACAACTCAATTCAGTAAAGTGTATTTTACAATTTAGGTATCTAACATTCACCTAATATAGTTTTAACTGGCATATATTCAGTGGATCAATAAAAAAACCTACCATATGGCTTAGAAGGAATGGAACACACATAAGCATCAGCGGAAGCTTTACATGCTGAACACATCCAAACAAGTTTACAGTTTTCTAATTCAGAAATATTTGGACACTTGTTATCAGAATAAGACTGGCTATTCACTACATCCTCTCCACATGTTTCACATTTGACAGCCATGATGTAATGTCACATAATGTCGAACACAAGAAATATATTTGACAATGCTTGTTTCTGAGCAGCGAAACAAGACATTACAGCTAGAGACCGAGTTGCACACTGAGGGTCTTAGGCAATAATAGAATATCAAGAAATTAGTTTCCTTTAAGTTTAATGTGCATATTTCCTTATAGAAAACAAGAAACCATTAAAAATTGAAGGAAGTTTGTGATTTATGGGTCAGCAGTTTGAGGACGTAGAGGGAGCACTCTATGCCCCACGAAACTCCACAAAATAAAACTAATCCTACAAGGCTAAGAATGTTAAAGGTACTATCTACAAAAAAAGTTTTAAGGTTCTTTAACATAACATAACAAGTACTTTATTGCACAAACACGAAATACAAAACAAAAGAGAAAAGAGTACAATAGGCGGCCTTATTGCTAAGTAGCAATCTCTTTCAGGCAACCTTAGAGAGACATTTAATATTAATCTTTCAAGAAAGATTAAAAACAAGTGCTTCCTTTGTCCAGCAGTAGGACGACACAGACTAGAAGGGGAAAGCATTCAAGATAAAGACAGACACTCCTCACACCCATAATTCTTAACAGGGTGGGCAAAACCACAAGTCACAAGTAGAAGTCCTAAGATGAATAAACTTACACAAACTAGAAACAATATATTAGATAACAATAGGTTTATGCAATAATGAACAAGTTTTAATAAAAATTAATTAAAACTTGTCCATCAACTATCAACATTTACAAAAAAAAATGTTTTAATAAAAAATGAAACCAATTATTTAAAACAGTATTTGAGACTTTTTAATGTCTCTGTAAAATCTGAATTTCAAGAGATATTGTTTAGGAAACCCTATCTGTATGCATTTAAGATTTAAACATGATTGTTCCAGACATTTCCCATGCCTGGTACGACGCAAATTGTTTCATGGTTTTTTTTTGTTATCTTATCAGGAAGTAGACAATATTTATGAATTTGTGGTATCGTTTGAAACTAGCAAGCAAATCTATGATTATGACAGTACTGCAGTAACTAGTGAGCCAAAATCAAGCAATATAAAAGCTAACCCAATAATACTAGCTAACTACGGCACACTATGCATAACTTTGTGAAATGTAGACTATGATGAAAAATGCATTGATGCACATTAATACTTTAATGATACCCTAATCAAGTATGAAAAATAAACATATTTTTAATGAAAATAAGGTGATTCTGCTGATTTTATCAAGTGAATGTATGCAATAATGTAGGACAATTTTTGAGAACATTATTAAATGTGCAAACACATTGTGCCATCACCACACATAATAAAAATAAACACACAAATGCAGATTAATAAAAATATAAAAGTTTAACCACATATATAATATATCATCTTAATAAAGACATATTACAATTTTAAAAGGATTGATAAAAGAGAATAGTTGTGTGTTTATATTTATTCCAACAGTATCCCCGGTAAAGCAATGAGTGCATGTAAATAGAAACATAATTAATCATTCAGCTGCAGAAACTTCATGCCATCATCAATCTCAATCATCAAAACAGTTAATCTCTAGAGTATGAGATAGATTTATAATGAGCATCATAAAGATTCAACAACCGAGTATTAACCTCTTGACCACCATTAAAGTAATAACATAATAAAGGACAATATTGAATTCAGCAAATTAATGCTCATTTCTATCAAATTTAATCTCCACTGATGGTCAAAGGGTAATGGCATTAATGTCTAAGTGGGAAGTGCTCATATTAATATTGGCATTGAATATTATCAATAGTGTCTAGTAAACAAATAATAGTTGACATGAAAAGACAAACCTAATGGAAATGACCCTTTAAACAGGCATATTATCAAGGTTATTAGTTTAACAACAGAAGATGCAGAGGATATTGCTTCATTAATTCTAATATGTTAAGGACTCCCAATAAATGTTCGTATTTTAAATGTTCCATATTGAATTGACAATATATTGTTGCATAATATTTTAAAATAAAAGCCCGATTTCTACTCATTCATACTATCTGCATAATTATGACATGCTACATTTGATGAGGCTGTTTATAATTTTTCATGGCATTTTTTTATAAGTACCAATATTTTTCCACTGTGTGTGGAATTATGCAGTATTGAGATTAAAATTATTTATAATTGCCAAAAACCATAAGTAAATTACAGTCCAAACAGGATAACAGTACATTCTGGAACTCTTTTCAATTACTTAGAAGATTTCAGTATGTTTTTTTGCCAGAAATGGTTAATTTGTTGAGTAATAGGTTAAAATACAAGGCCTTCTGACAGACACTTTGCAATACGCAAAATACTTTTCCTTAGAGTGCAAGTGCCTCTCGTTCATGTAATTGATAATTTGTGGAATTCTTTGCTCATGGTTATGTGAGTCATACAATTTAATCAAGTGTTCAAGATTGTACTTACCATTGGCGACGGTGGCACTGATCGAGTTCGGCATTCCCGCAGAAACTATTTTATACTTATGAAACGAAAAACTTAAGGCATATTACCGAGATGTTACTGTTAAAATAAAATGTGATTATAACCGATGCTACCTCATTGCAAATACGTTGTGGGAATTCATAAAACCTAACAAAATCACACTGCTCACATCACACTTTCAAGAACATGAATGAGAATGAGTGATTGCATAGACTAAATAGAGGAACGTCAATTGTAGTTTTAATTATCAGTCATTCAGTATGGATAATGGGTTAATAATATTCTGCCAATCGTAACGCGAAGAAGAGGTTTAAGGTTAAAAATACCTGTTTGTCTTATAGTCAACATTGTACAAGAAAACACTTTTGGTATCATAATAAAATTATCTTATGAAAATGTATTGTACTAATCGCCTTTTATTCCCTATAGTTTAACCATAGACAACCTGATATTAAAATCTTCGGCTAGATGGCGTAACTGTGTTACTGAAGAGGCTGAAGAAAGCTGAAAAGTGCAAGAAAAGCGGAAATTATTGATTTGGCGCCAAATAGTGTGAAGTTAGCAAGAATAGTAGAATAGCAAGGAACGATTGTATTTTATTTACGTGTAAATACGAAATAACATAATAAATAATGGCTCACCAAGGAAGCTTAGCTGATGTAAAACATGAATTTATAGAAATAGGTGAATATAATTTTTCATGGCCTGGAGATAATGGGACATTTGGGCCAGTAAATTACACGCTTCCATCCGGTAAGTGATTATATGTTAGTTAGACTCGTTAGTTGATTTCGTGCACTTATTTAGAACTAACACTTATGTACATTCATAGGACCATGGTATTGGCCCTGGTGTCCGTTATGGAGAATTTCGCAGCATCCACTGTTCCAGGTAGGTATATTTACATTAATCAATTATTAATAATTCTCTATTGCCCAATAGATAATCAAAAGTGCGTTTTCCAGTTATCCAATATGCTATTTGTAGCATCATATTGCGCTCCAAGTACAAAGAAAGGGCAGCTTTGGATGCATACCATTCTTATTTTCGGTAAGTAACTTTTACTGACTTAGGTATCTACTTACGTAATTATTCTCAAAAAGCTAAGAATGCAGATGTTGATGATTACTTTCATACCCAGGGTTTATGCTGTATTCAGTCTGGGCTTGGCACGTGATTTGTTCTCCCGATGCCTTCTCGTGGAATTTCGGCTTCGTGTTTTTAAATTTAGCCCAAGTCGTGTACTTGGTGTATGAAATGAGACCGGTCAAATTCGATCCCGAGCTTGAAGAGGTGTATCATACGCTTTTTGAGCCGTTTAAGGTATGTAGATACATCACATGTCATATTACCTATTTATTAGAACTTCTTTAAAGCTAGTCACACTCAGTCATGAAAATGTGTCATTTTGTGATTATAATACAATAAAGACGACCACAAAATGCGCTAACAATGAATGTAACACTACAAAAAGGTGAAATATAAAAGGAAAACCACTGTGTTTTCCCGTCTTACTATTCTTATGCTGTAGGTAGTTATAATCTTATTCTTGGTTCAATTCAAACCACGCACCAATGAGTCACTATATTTTTCAATCATACAGGATAATCCCAACGCTAAGAACAATAGGTACCTACTATTTACTGTTTACCTCTTACTATATTATATTTCCAGGAAATCATTATACTTACACAAACATTATTATATTATTAGTAGTATCTATACTCACTCTTCTTGAAAAAGATTCTACCACTTTACGTGTATATTTTAAAATAACAGGAAATAGTCGTTACAGGTAAAATGTTTCCTTCGGATATTAAAACTCCGGAGAATGCAGAAGGTACCCATATAGAATGATTATTTCGTAGGTATATCCAGGTGCTGATCTTTGACTCTCATGAATCCACTGAAATTAATACGTAATTTGACTTTTCTCAAAAATAGTGCGAGGCAACTGACGAAGGCATTACTTTAGGTGTCGAGACTGCAGTTCAAGCGCATGGTGTCACCGGATTTCGCACACGTGATGTCCCTGCACGCTGGCGAGGCCTATGCCATGCAGAACCTCACAAAGACTGACCGCCTCGGACTGTTATTGGCTGGAAAGGTAAGTCGTTACCCTAAAATAATAATTTAAATAATGTAATGTAAGAAGAAGAGATGGCGTACGACTTAGACGCTTGCCTGAGGAACTGGCTGGAGTACACACAGGACTGCGAAAAGTGTGAAAAGAGGCCCTTGCCCAGAAGTAGGATCTTGTAGGCAAGATTAGATTAGATATAAGCTTTTCTTTATCGTTCCGTTCCAATGTGGCACCTAATATTGACGGCAGACCTTGTTTTGCTTTGATAAACAATTGTATGAAGAATTTATAGGTACTTAAGTAAATATAATGCAGTTGATTCTCCATTTATAAAGTTTTTTAGACTTCACGCACATTTTTGTTGGGTACAAATTTTAACGCAAACACATCCGTAGGTATTTATTGTAAGTACGTAGTTAGGTAAGATATATCCAAGGACAAAAAAATAACTCTAGTTCATTCATCATACGCCATAATGGTAGGTACTTACCATTTTCAAGGGGAAGGTATCCAGAGACAGAAAATAAAAGAAAACAATATGACAAAGAATCATTTGCTTAGAACGGAGTATTTTTCCAAATGCCCGGTAGCAAGAGTCGAATTTTCCCGTCCCCGTTCTTATATTATAATAGATACATGTAAATAAACAGCTTTATATATCCCGGATAGTTATAGATGAAAATGTTTTATCCTTTGTATATATATGCAGGATTCGTAGATAAAACATTTGTTTTCCTTATGTTCAAATTATGATAAACGATCAGTGTGCGTAAAGAATGTTATTTGCGTAAGATTTTCCTTACAGTTTATCCTTTACCTTGTGTTAAGCTAAGCTGAAAGCTAGGCATAAGTTTCTTTACATAACATAACGTAAACAGCCTATATACGTCCCACTACTGCACGTATACCTGCCTTCGTTCAACCAGAGGGGTATGGAGCATACTTCACGACGCTGCTCCATTGCAGGTTGGTGGAGCTGTTTTACGGCTAATAGCGGGGACCAACGGCTTAACGTGTCCTCCGAAACACGTTTTTCGGACAATAAGGTGATTGAAGCCTGGAATGTCTGGATTTCGACAATGTCCCCATCGGGAATCGAACCCATCATTCATATAATTCTTAAGATTCTTACAATTGATACATAATATTAAATAGAGCTAAGTATATAACAGAAAAGGTAAAATTAAGAAAGATACTCAAATCAAATAAAGGTGTGCAGGTTGCACTTGAACATTGCGGTCTCTTTTGTATGTTATTTTGTATTTGTCTATTATTTTTTACTTCTTTGTATTTTGTTTTATTTTTAGTTGTCATTATACTTTTACTTATGTCAGCCGCTCGTTTCGTTCTCCCAATTTTTCCCTATTTTTATTATTAGCTTAATTATATCGCTCTCATTTTTTGGTCCTTCGAGCGGTCTTTCATTTTTTGGTCTTCTCACCGGGAACATGAACACTCGATCGCGTAATAAGCGGCTGGCATCGCCGGCTAAAAGTCTAGTGGGACGCACGGAGACATGTGCGCCTGCTGTGGGTGGGCTCGGTCGGTCCGCAAGTCAGGACCCCTTTAAGACCGATGCCACCGAAACACCCATAGCACCAGGTGTGTCGCGCACGTGTCCCGTCTCCACGACCGGCGCTGCGGTGAAGTATGATGATACCACTAGTTACAGGTCTCACAAAGCGAGCTCGTCGCGTTCGTCGGCGACCATAAGAGCTCGGAGGCTGTCTGCGGAGGCCGAGTTGGCCCGCAGAAATTTGGAGCGCGACCAGGAAATGCTCGAAAAGGTAAAGCAGTTAGATAAGTTAAATATGGAGGCGGCCTTGGCAGCTCAGGAGGCCGAAGAACGGTCAGCGCGATCAGTAAGTGATGCATTTTCTAGGACTGCGTCCTGGGTAAGGAAATCAAACCAACGCGACCGTCCCGCATGCGAAGTCTTCAACCAGGACGACCGTCCATTGCCTGTCAACTTACAAAATAACGACATTATGTTGAAGGCCATCGCGGATACTGCGGCTGCAGCAAAGGCTCTAGCTACAGGTGGTCGAGCAAAAATAGACCTCCCCGCTTATTATGGAAACGGTTCTCAGTGGCTACAGTTTAAGCGTTTATTTTCTAGTACTGAGTCGTCTTTTTCTCCCGCAGAGAATGTAGCGCGTTTGCAGAATGCGCTCCGCGGCCCGGCGCGCGAGGCCGTAGCGTCGCTGCTTCATACAGCAGCAGCCCCCGAAGAGATCATGCACGCCCTCGAGAGGTCATTTGCGTGCCCCGAAATGATTGTTTTCGGTGAGGTGCAGGTTTTGAAGACGCTACCGCGGCTCGGCGCCGACTTAAAAGAAATTGGTATTTTTGCCAACAAGGTACGCAATAGTTTGTCTACAATGAGATTGCTAGGCTTACGTGAATATTTACAATCGCCGGAGCTATTCCATAGCATTTTAGGCAAATTCAACCCGATGATGAAAATGAGATGGTCTGACTATGCGTCAGAAATGTCAAATCCTGACATGTCAAAACTTGAGCTTTTATCAGATTTTCTAACACGTGAACACGAGCGATACATTAAATTCGCTTTATCGCCCGATATAGGGCTGTCTATCGCTTCTGTTGCCCCGCAACCGTTCGGCAAACCATTTAAAAGAGAAAATGTTAATATTATAACGCAGGAAAACAATAAAACTGTATGTGTCTATTGTAAAAACAGTCACAATATTAAAAACTGTCGCGATTTTGTAAAGTTGTCTGTCGACGATAGGTGGAGTTGGTTGCGTGAGCATAAGATTTGTTATAAATGTCTAAAGCGTAGTTCACATCAATGGAAATCGTGTAAGGTTAATCCTTGCGGCGTCGACAGGTGTACTTTTCGACACCATCCACTGTTGCATGGCAGGCAGGTAATATTTACGTCACCGCAATCACCCAATGCGCAGGTATTCAATAATACTGTTGATACTACTGCCACCGGCGATGTTGGGTGCGAAATTGCGTCTGAAAGTGATGTCCAGTTAGCATCGTGCTCCCCTGCTGCTGCTCAGAAGATCTCTAAAGAAAATGTGACAGTCTCCAATACAGGTATTTTGAGTGTTCATGCATCAACATCAACCAACGATCAGACTAATAATACGTTGTTGAAAGTAGTTCCAGTTACTGTTAGTGGTCCAGCTGGTAGTTACGAGACCTTTGCCCTTCTTGATGACGGCTCGACGGCCACGCTAATTGCCGCTGACGTGGCTGCTCGTATCGGGCTGTCAGGTCCTGAAGAGCGTATTACTCTCAACGCTGTAGGTGGCTTGCATAAAACAACTACAATTTCTTACGTTGATTTCTATATTCAAGGTAAATACGAACATGAAAAGTTTTTAGTCAACCGTGCTAGGGCTATGCCTTCACTCAAATTGAGCACGCAAACATTGTCCAAACAAACCATACAATCGTACGAGCACTTAAGCGACTTGACTGATTATTTGTCATATGCTGATGCTACACCAACCGTGCTTATTGGTGCTGAGCACTGGCATCTGTCAATTCCTCGTGTTGTCCGCGCGGGCAAGCGTAATGATTCTGTAGCTTGCCACACTTTGCTTGGTTGGACATTGTATGGAGTGGCTTCTATTAAGATTAAACCAGTGGAGTTTATAAATCATTGTAACCTGCAAACCATTGATCTTAGTAAAAATGAACGTTTAGAAATGCTTATTAAGGAAAATTATAAACTGGATTCGCTCGGAATTTCTAAACGCGAAAATTTGCTCAGTAAGCAGGACGCTCGAGCAGTTGAAATCTTGGACTGGTTCTCTGGTCCCTCATTTCTTCTCAGTCCTCCGGAAGGTTGGCCTGTGGAGCCGGCTGGCCAGCCGTGGGATCAGGAAGAGCGCAAGCAAACTCCTGGCCTGGTGGTTGGTCATCTGGTACTTAAGGCAGATTTCAGTCGTTTTAGTGACTGGTTATGTTTATTGCGTGCTACTGCTCGCGTTTTGCAGGCTGCGGCCAAATTTCGCTTGGTTTTAGATCGCGTTAGACACATAGGCCCTAGCACCGCTGTTCGGGCTCGTCCTCGTACAAACGCGTCTACATCCACCACTCTGTTACCCCTGTCAGCGGAATTACTTTTTTTTTTTTTTTTTTTTTTTTTTTTTTTTTTTTTTTTTTTTTTTTTTTTTTTTTTTTTTTTGACGTGACTTATTGTAGATTTGCCGCAGATGGCATTAACTACTTGGCCGGACAAATGGGGAGCGCTGAAGGCTCTCACCCGGTACAACGTTTAAGACAACAGGCCTGAGGGTGCCCAGTTGGGCGCGAACCTCGGCTCAGGGCGTCGTCTGAGAGGAAAAATATTTGAAAGAATTAATCGACCCTAGCGGGTCGATAGCGATAAGCGCTGAATGAGGGAAATCGTCGACCACGCCGGCGGGGTCGGTATCGGGGTCCTGAAGTGTTTGGTGTCGCGAGCTGATTGGCTGCCTCTATGGCTAGAGTAATCGGGTCGTCGGGATCGTATATTACGTCCTTCGGACGCCGATACTTTTCAGTACCGTCCCTAAGCGGGATGTATTCGGAAGCCGCAACTACCAGGGGATTTGGGTGGTGCGGAGCAGAATCGAAAAAACGTTTGGAAGCTAATTTGAGCCATTGGGCAATGGTTGGCAGACCTAGGTCAATGTGCAGATTTTCATTGCGAAGGAACCACGGAGCTCCCGTGGCTTTCCGCATGAAACGATTTTGTATTACCTGTAGACGGTGGATTTGAGAGGGACTCGCATGAGCGAAAACTACCCCTGCATAGGTCATGATCGGACGGATGCAAGTCGTGTAGATTTTGACCTTATTCCTAAGGGACAATTTACTTCGCTTGTTAAGGAGACAGTGAAGACGGCCCATTACAAACGCGGCGCGATCGCGCACACGTTTGATATGGGCCTTGAAAGTAAGACGTCTATCTAAGACTACGCCGAGATATTTGACTTGCTCCTCCCAAGGGATCGGCTTGCCAAACATCTTAATGATTTTAAGTTGACGGCGTGACCGTGGCGTGTTATAATAGCCCTTTGAAAAGTACACCGCTGCACTTTTCTCCGGGTTTACCTCGATTCTCCATTTGCGAAACCACTTGCCCAAGGCATTGGCCGCGCGTTGGAGGATTCCGGTCATCATAACTCGACCACGGCACGAAGAATAGATGGCTGTATCATCCGCAAATAAAGCTAATTCGGTATTAGGGGATTTGGGAATGTCACTAGTATACAATGAAAATAGTAAAGGGGAGAGGACGGAGCCTTGTGGGACTCCGGCATGTATCGGGTGCGGTGACGAGAGCGTCCCTTCCACGCGGTAGCGAAAGGTTCGATTTGAGAGGAAGTCTCGTATGATGTGCACGAGACGGTCTGGCACTCCCAGTGAATAAAGCTTGTAGATCAAGCCGTTGTGCCAGACTTTGTCGAACGCTTTCGCCACATCGAAGAAGAGCGCTCCCGTAGCGACAGGTTTTTTTAAGTTTAATCTACTGGAGATATGTTCAACAATACGGTGCACTTGTTGAACGCAGGAGTGTTTGGTTCTAAAACCAAACTGCTCTGGTGGAATAAGACTATTGGATTCGGCGTAGTCCCGTAATCTAGCAAATATGAGCCGCTCATAAATCTTCCCCATGGTATTGAGGAGACTTATAGGGCGGTAACTGGAAGGTTCGTTTTTAGGTTTCCCAGGCTTTGGTATACCAATTACAATTGCTTCTTTCCACTGCTGTGGAAAGACGCAGTTGCTCATGGCGACGTTGAATATTGCCGTTAGTAAGCAGATGAGGGGAGCACCGAAGTTTTTAAGGACACGATTCGTGATACCGTCTGAGCCAGGGGCTTTTCGGGTATGAAATCTTTTGATGATACCTAGTACCTCTTCCTCAGTAACCTGTGGAAGAGGAGGATCGGTGGGAGGTACAGAAGCCCTACGCTGAACTTCAGAGTTCACCGTCGAGAGGTGCCTACGATCGATAGGGAGAGTACTGGGCGAACATTGGGCTTCGAGACTGTCGGCAAGGCATTCGGCTTTTTCGTCATCGTCAAAAGCGGGGGGTTGGTTAGGCCTATTGAGAGGAGGAGTAGGAATAACCGTATCCTTTTGAAGAGACCTAGACAGCTGCCAGATGGCCTGGTGGTGGGGCTCAATGCCGCTCAAAAGATTATCCCACCGATTCTGTCGCATGTCATTAATACGTTTTCTTACAGTATGCTGCAAGAGACGCAAATGACGGCGACATTCCTCGGTGCGATTGGAATCATATGCGCGGGTGGCTGCGTTTTTCTCCGTTAGCAGATCACGGATGTCGGTAGGCAGTTTCCAGCGATGGTCTTCCATCTCCGGAACCTGTTTTGAACTTTCATTCAAAACCGACCTCACGTGATCCGTGAGGGAGTTAATAGCTGTCGAGGCCTCCTCTAAGGAGGCTATTTCTACTGGGATACTATCTAAGTATACTGAACTAGAAGACTGGAGGCCTTCGGCCACCTTCTCCCAGTCCAGTACTGTCTTAGGGGTTGCTGGATTATCAGGAGCGTCTAAACGGGAGCCTAGTTTTAATATAACAGGTCGGTGGTCGGATTGTAACTCGTGTAGTACTTCTATAGAACATAAACGTAAGTTTATGTTCTTTAGAAGCGCCAAGTCGAGTATTTCTGGTCTGTGGTTCAAGTCAGGGGGATATCTAGTGGGCTGCAATGGTGTTATTATATCATAATAGAGGGGCTCGGCTAGAGTTTCTAATACCCTGCCTCTTGTGTTTGTTGTTAAGCAACTCCAAGAAAGATGTTTAGCGTTAAGATCGCCTGCAATTATGACTGAATTACTGAGATTAAAGAGGGCTTCGAGGTCACTTCTAAGTAACCTCTTAGAGTTATTAGGAGATAGATAAGCCGACACTAGTGTGATTGGCTGATGTCCTGTCATGCCCACTCGACAGATCGAAGCCTCAATGTCAGTGAGGGCAGGCGGGTCTATAGGTATACAGTGAAGTGACTTTCTATAATAAATGAGAGTGCCCCCTTTGGGCGCAAAGATCCTGTCGTTTCGCACTAAATTATAATTCGCCATCTTGGGGTCGCGATTAGAAGGTTTGAGGAAAGATTCCTGCACTAATAAAATATCTACCTGATGATGTTTTACAAACTCGTGAATCTCTGCACGTTGACCTAAGATGCCATCAGCATTGAAAAAACCTATTGTAAGGGAACGCGGTTTGACTCTACTTTTATTCGTACAATCCATTATTAGGCTTTAAATTGGGACAGGGAGTCTAATAAACTGTCAAGTTGACTAAGGGCCGACTTAAAGAGAATACTAAATTCCCTAAACTGGTTGACAGGAAACGCAGAGGCCTGAGGGGCCATCGCAGGAACCGGATGAGGCGCAAGAGTGGCTGCAGGAATACCTAAGTTGCTACTAGGTTGGGCGCGGAGCGGATTTGTGGGTCGGACGATTGCCGGGGGACGAATCCATGCGGATGGACGCTGTGGCGCGAGTTTGGTCTGCGTGAGTGGCAGAGCCGGGAAATCGCGAGTAGAGTGCGAGGAAGGGGCCATATGGGCCTTAGTGGGACCGGGTTGGGAAGCTGCAGCGCGGGCTGCCCTTCGTTGAGCTACCTTATGGTGGGTGCGTGGAGCCTTGGTGCATCCGCGATAGTTCGCAGGATGACCTTGCTGACCACACAGCACACAGCTAGGGGGTTCCACCTCGTTTTTGCCTCTAAGGCAATCCGAGGTAGCGTGATCACCTAGGCACTTTACGCACCTAGGCTTGGCATGACAATGCCTACTAGAATGCCCGTAAAGTTGGCATCTATGACATTGCGTTGGGGGGCCTCCCTTATGGGGAGTTTCAACTTTAAGGCCAGATAGACCGCAACAAGTCTTCAGGTTGAAGATCTTCTTGCCCTCATCCGTCCTTTCTAATATAACGGTGACCATGTCGTACGGGACTTGGCCACGACCGCGGTGCATACGGTGCACCTCGAGAACCGGAAAACCGTTTTTAATAAGGTCCTCCTTAACAAGAGTGGTTTCCCACTCCTTAGGGATTCCCTTTAGAATAATACGGAGGATACGTTCCTCCGGGAGGGCGTAGGTATGGAATTGTATTCCTCTACCTTTTAGAATCGAAGTGAGCTTCCTATGCTCAGAAGATGACGGGACCTGGATTTTGATCCCATCTTGGGTCGTGCGGGCGCTGGTGATTACGATGTTCTCCTCTTTCGCCCGAAGGGAGACTTCATTCCACCTATTTTTGTCCCTCATGTACAAGGGCGGAGGGGTGGGACCTTTTTGTACTTCAGTGACAGCCTTAGAAGGGCTGGAAGGGACCTTACGGACCTCGGGGATGGAAGAGGGGGGGATCGACGTTCCCGAGGACGTTTTCTGAACCTTAGCAGGCTCAGATTCACGGTGACGGCGGGCTCGTTTTCCCTTACGGCCCTCCACGAGCGTGAATATGTCCTCCGAAGAGGACGACTCCACACACTCCGACGACGAATCGGACTCGGCAACGTCCATACGAACATCGCACGATACCTCATCGTCACCGGCGAGGAGGGAAGCAGGGGAAGGAGATGACGCGCGCGATTGGGACAAAGCTAGAGACGCGGCGGGGCGGGCAGGGCCGGGAAACGACGCGAAGGACGCGGTGGGGCAGGGGGTCGCGGGGAGACTGGGTGACGAAGCGCGGTCGGCACGAGGGCTATCAACGCGAGGCGCGGAAGGCAAGGTTAACGCCGCAACTTGAGGTACTAATCGGCATATCTCAGCGTAAAGCGCGCTGCTTTTATCCGCTAGGATATGCGTCAAAATGAGTTTACCGATTTCGGCCCACAGCTCGGAGCTGTCGGCCATTTTTAAGGGACGGCCAATCTGCTATAGAATAATTACTACCGCTTCGCAAAAGCGTTCCTCAGAGAATAAGCGGCGCAAGAAACTCTGAGGCGATCGCTCGCTAACTTTCGCAACTCGAGTGGGATTGCTCGAGGGTGTGTGAGAGTGAGTTTTGCCTCTTTGGTTGGGGTTAACAAAGAGGATGTGTGCTTATGGTGTGCCCTAAGCTGGTATCCCTTTGCCGATCTTATTGTGCAAGAGGGTTCCTATGCTCTAAGTGCGGAGGGTTTTTACACCCCGAAACACGAAGAGAAAAGAATAAGGGGTAGAGATTGGTCACTCTACCCCGGGTGACAGCTAGAGTCGACTAGGGTAGACCCCAAGGCCGGTGGTTCTAGCCCCGTCCGGGTAATATGCCTGCCTCAAAGTGAGGCAAGCGGACGCCCCAGGGCCACGTCCCACTCAGCTTAGTTAACACCGCAAGGTATCCACTGAGGACCACGAAACTGTGGTTTTAAATTAAGATCGATGCAACTGTAAAATAACAGTCGTTATTTTAACCTTGAAACTTAGATAAGCCAGCAAGTTCTGAAAAGAACTATTGTTGGCTCAATGAATGGCGGCAGGGTCACGCCAGCAGGTAGCCGGCAGACAATGGCGGCACGGGGCGCGGGGCGCGCGGCGGGGGGCTGCGGGGCGCAGCGCGGGGAGCTGCGGGGCGCAGCTCGGGACCTCTGAACAAACGACCGTTCGGGACGGCCGCTCGACGCAGAGTAGCGGAATTACTGCAAGCCGCAGAAAGGCACGTCCTGCGGAGAGTGCAGGCAGAAACATTTGCTGAAGAAATCCAAAGAATTGAACGTGGAGAGTTGCTGCCTAAGAGTAGTCGGCTGGCGAAGCTGTCACCCAAGTTAGGAACAGATAGGCTGCTACGCATGGTCGGTCGGATAGAGGCTGTTGAGGACGTCGGTTCAGGAGTCAGATCGCCCATTCTTTTAGATGGTCATCACCCAGTTGTGCACCTATTGGTACTGTTTTATCATCGCAAGGCTGGGCACGCGAATAATGAGATGGTCGTCAATGAGCTAAGACAAAAATACTGGCTTCTTCCCCTACGCAGCACCGTTCGAAGCGTCACTAGCAAATGCTTGTTTTGTCGGATCAGAAAAGCAAAGTCGATGGATCCAATGACTGGAAACCTACCTCCACAGCGGCTTGCGCATCATCGTCGCCCATTTACTTTCACTGGTTTGGACTATTTTGGACCAGTAAACACCACGATTGGTCGCAGGAAGGAGAAAAGATACGTAGCCCTGTATACTTGCATGACGTCCAGAGCGGTTCATTTGGAGATGGTCCACTCACTCTCTGCGGATTCAGCGATAATGAGTTTGCGCCGGTTTATCGCAAGAAGAGGAACTCCAGAAACTATATTCTCCGACAACGGCACCTGTTTCGTCGGTGCAAATCGCATTTTAAGGGAGTTTTACCAAAATGAGGTCAATGACTTCGCTGCTAGCAGAGGAATAAGGTGGAGTTTCATCCCTCCCGCTGCTCCATTCTTTGGCGGTTGCTGGGAGCGGCTGGTCCGGACGGTCAAGGTCGCGTTGAACGCCACATTGCGTGAAAGAGCGCCGAAACCAGAGGTGCTGGAGACCCTACTTCTAGAAGCCGAGGCAATTGTAAACTCAAGACCTTTAGGCCATGTCCCAGTTGGGCAAGATGATGAAGAAGCCTTAACACCCTTTCATTTTTTGATTGGCTCCTCATCCAACCAATCACTTCCTGCAGTTTTGAATGACCGGGACCTTCTGGGAAGAGCGGACTGGAGGAAGGCTTTAAGGTTAGCCGATCAATTCTGGAGCCGATGGGTTAAAGAGATCCTGCCCACAATGCAGCCACGTCGGACACCTCAATACGGGCAACATAGTTTGAAGACCGGAGACCTTGTCCTCATAGTAGACGAAAACCTGCCGCGAGGAACATGGCCACGTGGCCGCGTCACGAAGACATTCCCTGGCAAAGATGGTGTGGTCAGGGTGGTGGATGTAGCCACACACGGTGGCATTCTTCGTCGGCCCTCCAAAAAACTGGTCAGGCTAGACGCTTAATTGCGCCAGATCCTAGCCTGGTTAGTTTTGTGTGCTTTCGCACACAAGGGGGTGGGATGTGCAGGTTGCACTTGAACATTGCGGTCTCTTTTGTATGTTATTTTGTATTTGTCTATTATTTTTTACTTCTTTGTATTTTGTTTTATTTTTAGTTGTCATTATACTTTTACTTATGTCAGCCGCTCGTTTCGTTCTCCCAATTTTTCCCTATTTTAATTACTAGCTGTCGAAGGCTTAATCACACCGCTCTCAAAAGGTCTTCTACTTTTTGTTAAGTGGCTAGCCTAACAAAGAACAATTCAATTTAAAACATATCTGACTCGGACGGGACTTAACCCCGCAGCTCTTGTCAAGCCGGGACGAGCGTGTTAACTATTACACCATCGGGTCTTCCTCCTGTCCATGAAATTCTTTCAGATATTTTTTCTCGATTTAATTTTCTCTTAGTGAGTTTACCTAAGCACGAGTGAGTGCTATAAAAACAAAAATATTTGCCTAGACTAACTCTATAAAAACAATAAAACATTCTAATAGTAGCTAATAGTATGCACTTTATTACAATATGTATGTGATGATGATGATGATGATCTCCGACCGATTTCGGCCATGGCGACCACTTCGACTCCTAGTCGGCACGACGCTGATGCGCCCGAAGATGGCTTATGTAGCCTATCTTTACAGTTTACTCTTTGTTGCCTATATTTATGTACATCTATAATCTAAACACACCTGCATACAAAGTAGATAGGTACTCAACTCAACCAGTCGATAGGCATTATATTCACGTGCAAACCCAATAAACGGTATCTCATTACCATCTACCGGGCCATGCATTTTCCTCTGGAAAGTACACTTTAAATATAAGCTGTATTGCACGGACCCGACGCCGCAAAATATGCAAATGGAAAGTTTGTACGCCGCCGATAACCACGCGGGAGGAATTTAAAACAATTTTTGTGAGTGCACGTGCCAATGTTTGCAATGAACGCCTATCACGATACGCTCCACTCGCGTAACGATGGAAACGTGCCCTCAGACGTCACTCCACTATCGTCACAATTTACCACAACAGTCTAGAAATTTCACATACTTACTTAATATATTTTGGAAAGTAATTTTCTGGTATCTGAGTAATATTTTAATATACCCTTTTTCCTCATGAACCATTTCCTCAAGAAAATCAAAGGTAATAAAATCAGAAAACTGGTTTTGGTTGTAAAAGGTACTTAACTTATATCCGTCAATCAAAATTAATATTTTTAGGTAGTAATAGATTAGTATACACCTGCATACAATATAGTAAGTAGTATTGTTACACTTATGAAAATGTGAAGACTCGACGTCATAAGGGGCTACCCACTTAAATTATTAGCATAACATCATTATGGTGCTCCCTGTTATAATAGTTTGTAGGATATGGTGCGAATACATTGTAAGAACATATCAAGTACTTATAGTTAGAAAATGTTGGCAAAAATATTTACAATGTCATCTCTGTCGATACGAACCGCTTGTTAAATGCTATTTTTGGCAGCCGGTTTACTACCTTCGTAATGGCTTGCACATTCCGCTTATCGCGTGACAAAGTGCCGATATTTTTGAATTATCAATAAAATGGCACGAACTCGGTCGTGGGAGTAGGTACATACATGAGTGTAAATCTACACTTAACATAATATCAACTACGTAAATATATACGTACAAGAAGTACTTATAATAAATACTTTCTTAGGAAATAACATACTTACTTACGCAACAACTAGGAATCGCATAAAATAAAGACGCGAAGAGAATAAATTGATTTAAGTAATTATGAATAATTTAATAAGAGGTACCTTTATGATACGGACATGCACTATTCGAGTGTTTTCAATGATGCTTACTAGATCAGGTCACTAAAATGTCGATTACTTCTTCTTCTATCGTGTGGGCTGTGAGGTGAATTACCAACCTCATCATATAATTACTTAAATACAATAAATACTTTATTTTTCGAAATCTAGTATAGAGATTCATCCTCGGAAAATTTTGACAGGTCAACGTGATGAGTGGTCATCAGTTTCTGCACCCGATCTTACCCTGCGAGTTCCTGGACTCACCAGAGTTCGAGTCCAGTCGGGCTACTATCGACGAAAAGTTCAAGGTAGGATACTTACCCATCTTCTTCTATCGTGTGGATTGTGAGGTGGATTACCAACCCCATCAACCTTGGTGTCAGGGCTATTACTGAGCCGCTATAGGCCCCTGACGTGACTCCTGATTGTTCAAAAAGTAATATGATCCGTGCTTCAGAAGGCACGTTAAGCCGTTGGTTCCGGTTATTACTTACTGATGTAAGTACGTAGTCGTTACTTACCAATTGTCTAAATAAAAACGTTCACTGTCTAATCGATCATTCCCCATCTTTTTTTTATAAGCGGTAATTCTTCTAATGCACGGGCTTTTTACCATTTACGTCCATTTTGCATACTTAAAGTGAACTTTATCTCCAAACTGCGATTTTATTGTCAGCAGTAGACAACTTTTTTGGCTATTACCGAGTGCCAACTCATTAACATATCTCCCGCCTGAAAATAACTTCAAAAGAGGTGCAAATTGCAGTTCCTACTACTGAAACAAGCCGTATATCTTTCACTAACGGTTTTTTTAGTTCACACTAATAATATAATGGTCTATTCTATCGTGTGGGTTGTGAGGTGGAATACCAACCTCATCAACCCTGGTGTCAGGGTTACTATTGAGCCGCCAAAGGCCCCTGACATGGCTCATGTGACGACTACTTACATCAGTAAGTAGTAACAGGGACCAACGGCTTAACGTGCCTTCCGAAGCACGGATCATCCTGCTTTCGGACAATCAGGTGATCAGACTGTAACGTCCTAACCAAACTAGGGACGACAAAGTAATTTAATGATATGTCCCCACCGGGAATCGAACCCAGGACCTCCCGATCGTGAGCCCAACGCTCAACCACTGGACCACGGAGGTCGTTAATAAAATGGTGATGTTGGTTAAGTAGGTTACCTACTAAAAACATGAAGCCTATGGCTTGTCGCTTGAATAAGAACGAAATTCACGTCCTACCTCATTTACAGCAAACATCTGCCTAATGGATGTCCTCATCAAATTTAGTAACCGAGACTAATTTACAATTTTGACACAGACATCTTATTTTCCGCAAAAATTTGCTTCACCTTGTTAAGTTAGTCAATGGAGCTAACTAACACGCCGAGCCGCTGATGAGTTCATTATTCAGGGGAGAACGTGCTTTTGACAGGACCCACCGTTCCGTAACTCTGACCTATATAAACAATACACTAGAATGACTGTTTGAACGTAAAGGTCGAGTTAACCCTGTGCTAACTTATGTAAAATAGTTTGCAACCCACACTGCTTTTCATAACTGAGATATATCTGATTTCCTGAGTGAATAAGCATGTGAGTGTGCTTTATGTAATTTAGTTATGGGCTTTAGTTTGTGGTATATTTTACAAGTTGGGCTCTTGATATCTCTCTTTATTTAAGATTTGCGCTCTTGTCGATGGGGTAATCGCCATTCCTCTCTTCTTCCTGCCATTCTTTCACCTCCTGATACGACCTGCACCTTCTCTTTTATTTGTTTCATAAATGTTCTCCTCTACCCCTTCCTCTCTTCCCTTCAATTTTTCCTTCTATGATGTTTGTCATAAATGAATCGTGTCGTATCAGGTAATGAAAATGGACATGTAGCTTAGGTACCGTAGAGGTGCACTAAGAAAGGAATTCCGGAAATTCCCACGGGAACGGGAATTACCGGGAAAATCGTTTTGTATGAAAAATCGAAACCGCGTAAGATAGACGCTTGAAATTTGTCATGCAGGTACCTTAATAAACTTAAAGCTTAGTTGCAACAGGATATTGCAAAATTCCCACGGGAATGGGAGTTAGCGGGAAAAAACATTTGTATGAAAAAATCTAAACCGCGTAAGATACGAGTAGATATTTTTAATCTAGCATGCATGCATACCTTAGTAAATATAAAGTTGAGTTATGGCTGTATTTTTAAAAATGGGAGTTAGCGGGAAAAAAATGTTGTATGAAAAAATCTAAACTGCATAAGTTAGATGCTTGAAATTTGGCATAC
The DNA here is from genome assembly GCF_024362695.1 of Pectinophora gossypiella. Lineage (NCBI taxonomy): Eukaryota > Metazoa > Arthropoda > Insecta > Lepidoptera > Gelechiidae > Pectinophora > Pectinophora gossypiella. Next base: position 8,398,309 of record NC_065408.1, on the reverse strand, counting down.
ACTCCCACACACACAAAGATCTCTCTTTTGTAACACGCCACGCGGACGAAGTCGCGGGCAAAAGCTAGTCTATTATAAATAAAATCCGTGATAGCCCTGTTCGGAGAACGCGTGACTTACATCGTAGTGTAGCGAGTTCGAATCCTGGTTCGAATGCACCGAATAGGACCACAGATAATTGAAATCTACGTGGTTTACAGAATTTGTGTGTCCGGTTAATGGCTCTAGGCTCGCCACATATTACATGGGACATAGACCATGTTTGCAGAGGAGTGAGTGTAAATACTATACACCACTGCCTACCCCTATTATATCTATATAATAATACGATCTTAATAAGCTTACACTTTTTTCCAAGATTTAAATGTTTTATATTTAATGCATATTTCACAATCAGCCGTGGTATAGGTCACAGTGCCTTGGTATTACCTACTCCATTCCGTGACCTAATTGTTGTCTGATTCGGCCGTATAAAACAGCCAAAGCGGCCATAAATGTAAGAACTGGGTTAAATATCGACGGAAGTATACACTCTTACGAAATTATCGAATCGCATTCAAGTAAACTTTCAAAGGAAAGTAACGTAGTTTTCATTTCATTGATTGGCGTTTCATTCACTTTCCTGTACCATTATATCGGTAATAGTCTGTAATTTTCTTACTACTTAATAGATAAAACGTTATTAAAAGTTACGCGTTAACTGATAGCGTTAATACCTAATTAATCTATTACAGCTAAGAAATAACTTACTTCAGTTTTACATAAATACTTTGTTTGATATATGACGATATGGCCAGTTGCGATTTAGCAATCTTGTGAATGCACCTAAATCTTTCTAGAATTATAGAGTAGACATATACGGCACAATTTATGTGAATATCTGGTGCAAGTACCTAACCCCCCCCCCCCCCCTACAGAATGTCTTCCTCAGACATTAAGTATCACTTGCTTGACGACGTGACTTTGCCTGGAAGATAGTAGTCAACCACGTTCGAAGCTATGCGACTTTAATTTCTAAATGTATATATGTATGGTTGGTTGGTTGTTGTATGGTCTATATGTATGTATGGTTGTATGGCTGTTTGTTGGTTGGTGGTGGTATGGTTGCGTATATGGTTGTATAACCATTCTTGTTTTATTTGCCCAGGTATCGATAGTAGCTGCGTCATCGTGCCGCTACGTGTATTGGCAACGGAGTTCTCTCGAATATCTGTTCGTGAAGGAGCCATATTTGGCGTGCGTGGTAACCACGCTTATAGCACGTGATATTACTACGAAGTTATATGCTATGAACAACAAGATTGTGACTGAAAGAGGGTCGCATTTAGACATACGCTTGCCGAGTATTTCACACGCGCTGGCTCGCAGCCCGAGGCGGCTCCGCTCCGCTAAACTTCCGCCTCCTACTACCGTGCAGCCAGTCCCGCCTGAGAAACGACCGACAAGTGAGTAAAACTCGCAAACGCAATAATATATGAAGTACCTCCGAACGAGGTTTATCGCTTTTAAACTAGAACACGATATGTACTCCTCGTAGCTAGGTTGTGTACTAATATTCACCAACACCGACGTTTTTACGATCTTTTAGCTCTTTAAATACTAGGTATACCTATTCAGGTATAGTTTGTAGTATCCATAGATGGGTATAGACTAACTTTAGATGCTTAAAATTGATTTCCAGGTAAAATACCTAAGACAACTTCCACAGAATGTTGGACTCAGCAGTCTGAACAACAAGTCCCAAGTGCTTTGAAAAGAAACGGTGCTGCGGCGTCCTACGGCGGCGATGAAGAACTCATGCCCTTGGCAGCTCACGAAGCGCCGGCCGCTTCCTCCGATGACTTGTCTGTGGCAGACAGCTGCCCGGACACCTCTTCCAAATATCATAGCTGTGAAGCCGTAGAGACTGACGATGAATTAAGACATTAAAAATAAATATTACTTACTTAAATACTCGCTACAATTCTAGTCCTTAAAAAAACTTTGTAATCATATTATGTTGCTCTATAAAACATACAATGTATTTATATGCTGCATAATTAAATAATTATTTTGTAACTCAGTTTTTCGCTTTTAATTCACTATTTTCGCCTGCATTCCGGTTGAAGTTGGTAAATATTATCTAAGTTAAGAAGCCACTTTACTCCTCACAGTGAAAACTTGCGTGACTAGCTCCACTTAGTGTAAAAGTAAAGGATGTAAGTACCTAAGACCAATGGTCACGACGAAAAAGCTTATTTCCATAATCATTGTCCTTACTGCCTTAATAATTTGCCCAGCAGTGGGACACCTCAAGGGCTAGATAAGAAGAAAATTATTGTGGATCTGCCCATCTCCCTTGTGGGAGAGCCTTGATCGAAGAACGTGTGACTTACATCGTAGTGACATGGGTTCGAATCCCGGCTCGGACTCTAAACCACTGATTTGGACTTTATGTAGATAATTAATAACACTTAGTTTCTAGGATTTGTTAATCGCTTAAACATAGCTGGCATACATAAATATGTATAATAAACACCTCTTCCTACCCCTTGTGAGGAGCTCAGTGGCGCAGCGGTTAACGCGCTCGGTCTGCGATTGTTGAAGTTAAGCAACTTTCGCAAAGGCCGGTCATAGGATAGGTGACCACAAAAAAAAATGTTTTCATGTCGAGCTCCTCCGTACTTCGGAAGGCACGTTAAGCCGTTGGTCCCGGCTGCATTAGCAGTCGTTAATAACCATCAATCCGCACTGGACCCGCGTGATGGTTTAAGGCCCGATCTCCCTATCCATTCATAGGGAAGGCCCGTGCCCCAGCAGTGGGGACGTTAATGGGCTCATCAGCCCATTAACGTCCCGAAGGGGTAGGATCATCATCCTACCCCTTCGGGAACAGATGCGTGATGCTACATTATGTAATACTGGACATTAGGGCTTACGGAAAAAAGACATACATTCTTTATAATAATGTACTTACTTAATAGTAAAAAACTTCAAAACCTATTTCTAACGTGTCGATTTACATATCGAAATGACCTGTATGAAGGATTTTTGCAGCAGTATGTTTGTTTAGTTGTCATGTTTCTCTATTAAAAGAATAAATATCTAACAGAAAAGGGAAGTTGCAGATGGTCGCTTGAAATCGTAGAAACTAAGCAAGTAAACACTATTATCGTCCCAACCAACTTACTACCTATACAAAATTCAACATGTTTCCGTCGCTTAGGGTGCATAAAACTGCTGAATGCAAAAGTTTGAGTTACTGTACTTTGTCAGTTTGCAAGTTTACTTTGTCAGTTTCAAAACATAGTGTCTTTTCAAGCACAGTCGCCAACAGCGATTATTCAAACTCAAGTCCTAATCCGTTTCCATCTGTCGAATTAAACACATACGGAGTCGTTTGGCTCCAGGCAGCGGTCAGAGTGCCAGCTACCGGCAGATATACGTCCGGAGCCAAGCACAGACGGCCACAGATGCAGGCGATGCAGCCAAATGAAGCCCATCTAACTAAACTAGACGCGACCTGGCGCGACGCTTTTTGGCGGACACCCCTAACGTGGGTGTAACAAATTAACTTTGTTATCTATATCCGGTGCTATGAAACCAATCCAACCGGCCGTGTTCACTCGTCATAGCACACTCTGTAGTTATCTATACATTTTGTAGGGATAGGTACTTTGTTTTAAAGTTTAAACAGGTTTGCGCGCTGTCTGTTGTCCCAGTACACATAGACCGGAGTGCATAGGAACTTTTTTGTTCAAACTTTCATCGAGTAAATAGAAACTCACGCCAGAAATGTGATTGCAAACGTTGATGTATGGACCTTTGTAACAAACTACTCTTGCTGTTTGAAATGACACCCAAGTTTATTAGAATTATTTAAAAAGTATAGCATAATTTAAAATAAACATCAAAAATTAAGTAAATAGGTAACATACCTATAGGTTTTTAGTAAACTTTTTCCATCATTTTTTTCTGCCAACTTAACACCTTTCTATGCCCTTTTCACTTTTTTTTTCAAATGTTTTACTCAACCATTAAAATTAAAGGTTTCAACATAAACCAGACATGCAATTTAATTTGTAGGCGGTAAGGATAAATAAATTACCAATTACGTACAGTCCTAATTACTTTACAATCGATGAGGCTCAGTGGTTCATGATAAGTTATCGCAACTATATACACGTACATGTAGGTAATTAACCACACAAGCAGCACCATTCTCTTGATTGATGCCGAGCTTAACGAATCACTTAATACTTGCTCAACTATATTATAACTTAGCTATGCATCGTAACTTAATTAACAAATTACTTAAGGCTAAAGTGATAGACAAGAAGCGAGGAAGGCGTTAGAACGAGGTTAATGTAGTTGTTAGATAGGTAGGTAATGTACAATGCTTCTAAAATAAATTTAGATAAAGTTAATCGGCAATCATCGTATTTCGAAATGTAATACGAAACCCAGACAAAATTATTCATTTTGTCTTCAAATCTATAAATAGTGTAGGCATGAGTAATGATATAGGTAGAAATGGTAGAATACTTAGACAAATACGCAAACACAGCTGTCAGACAAAAACGAAAGTCAAACCAATTTCACCTGCACAGGTTGTGTTGTCTCCTATTCTTTTCAGATCTGTACAAAAAAGACCTAGTTTTATTTTTATTTTGTATAACGAACGTTTTACAACTTTGACATAGTTGTTCTACATCAAAAACTTAAGGTACAAACCTACTAAAAAGTAGAATCTAATTAACAAGAATAGCGCAGCTGACAGGCCAGTGTGGCACTGCCCAATTTGAGCTGATGTCTCGCCCGTCTCAGACGACCTATTTAAGCAAAAAGTAGGTAAAGTAAACTCGTTAAAGCTGTGCAAAGAGGCTTACCTTTCTAACGATCGATTTTACATTTACCACCTAGATGGCCTAGATCAGAAGTTTGCCAATCATGATAATACCCATGCTATTTCACTGGTTTCCGCGTTCGCGCCGATATACGAAATCGATACGTGCATACAATTAGTATAGGTGCAATGTACAGCGATAAAGAATTGTGTAAGACTGTAATCGTTAAACGTGCAATGGAACTGGTTAAAATAGAACAGTAGTAAGATGGATGATTATTGCCGCAGTGGACAGCTTTGAACGTCGTCGCTACAGCAACTTGCACAGGGATGTACCCACAACTGAATAACACTAAAAAAGTGTTCCGAGTTTTATAATAAAATGATATGGGTGATTTTATTCATGCTATTAAACCTCTTTCGCAACATCGTTGATGGAAGACACAATAGTGTACTTCCCCAATCAGATATTATTGACGTCCTTACTATAGGAATGGGCAGAAGATTAAATTTGTAGGCGCATTCACTTGGTGAACAGGGCCAGGGTTGATGATTGAACTCACAACACACATGATTGGAGAAAACTTGGTAATTTTAATTATTAAGATAAATATGACGACGAACCGATTGGTAACACGCTACCAGACCAATTGAGCCCATTTACTTAGATAGTCTAGGTATAATGTTGAAGAGAACACAACCACTTAATCGACTTTTACCACATTAAGTAGTAGATCTATGTTTTATTTACTCTCAGTCGAGTTGAGAAGCAAGCAGTGCATATGATCGATAATAAATGAATAACGATCTAACCATAGATATTAAAAGCGAATTTAAAAAAGCAAATAATTATTGAGGACTTGGTAAAATAATAATATAGAAGCAACTGTTAAGTTTATAGAGACCGATGCGAATCGTCCGTCTTCTTTATCTTAACAGCGCGTGGGTGACTGGTAGGGTGGCGAGGAAGCAATAGCAATAGATGTAATCGCGGCAGGCAGTGGCCAGCAAAGGGTGGCCACGGCAAGGCCGCATGATGCTTCCTTATCCAATGCCGTAGTATTCTTGAGCATTACGTGCGATTTACCATTTCAAACGTTATCTTTATGGCCTGGGGGCTAACAAAGGAGCTCTAAATAACATTCAACCAGATCGATATACTTGGCCAGTCTTGTATGGAAACGAATCCCAGGTACAACACGAATTGTTATAAGTCTTCAAGAATTCCAAAGAAGCATTCGGGAAATGCCCTAGCACGCGCTTATTCGAAATGTTTTATGTTCGCCACATTACGATCTAAATTCGAACAAACATAAAACTAACCACTCCATGTTTTTAAAACTATAGCATTAATAGGCGAACTTTTAAGTGCAGCCAAATCCACTGCAATTTACGAATTTTGTTCTCTACAATTCCAATTCTGAAATAAGGAAATTGTGTCAGCGAATAATCTCCAAGACCAAGACGCTATAAACGTTCGCAAATGAAAAATGAGCTTTGCTTAGCGAAGTATTGCATTCTATTATTTGTGTCGTATCCTCTAGTTGGGAGTAGGGGAGGCTGCGTCTCGCTCGCCGGCGCTGGACTGCTGCCAGCCGCTAATCGTCACGCATTTATACATTCAATCGCAGGGGTCGACAACTTAGCCTCTGAGCCCGCAATAAATAATACGACCTTTTATCACCGCAATTAGGTAAGGTAAGAGTGAGGTCGTGTAACAATTAGTTCGAAACCCACTCATTTGATTTATAACTCCGAAGCTAATTTGCATAAATTACGTACATGCAGAACTGGTTTAAATTCAAAACAAAACAACCCGCTTAGTTACTTTGGTACCTACCAATACCGTCTCAGGTATTATTAGCTTTTCGCCAAACGCCATCTAAAGTTTGCCTTTAGTGTATTGAGGCCTACGAATAAATGATTGAGGTGAAAACAATATTTGAAATAAGTACTTAATAAAAAAAACTATAAAATACATGCATTGCTTTTTACAGGTAAGTAATATTTTAAAAATATCAGACTTTTGGAGCCAAGAAATTTCGGCCGTAAACGTAGGTAACGAAATATAACCGAAGACTTTGCTACATAAAATATTTTACTCAGTAAGTACTCGTATTTCAGCTTGTACCAAAACACGGTGACTTATGATTTCCTTTCTTAATTCAGAATTAATTTTGGAAAGATCTCCGTTCATCCGGCGCGGCTCTCGACTCGCAATGATTTATGAAGAACCACTGATGCTGCCGAAAAAGTGTAGCCCCCACCTGCGTCAATACCGTGACTCCGCCGACCGCACAACACACACGCTGCGTCTGCTAATTAAACGTCACTCACCGCAGATTACATTTAAATATCAACGCAGTTACACTTAATAATACGCAATTTAAAATGCCATTATTTATCGTCCTCAATATCAATCCACTGAAACCTATCAATAGGATCATTTTAGGACAAGATAAAATTGCAGGCGTGGTAGTCACTCAATTTCATGGTCGATAAATGAAACATTTGACAGCTGGCTGCGGATATCGGACGAGTTGATGTCGTACAATAATTTTATTGATAATATCTAAGTAGGTAGTAGCGAGATGGGAGTAGGGGCGCGCGGGGCGGGGGTGACGGGGCGCGGGTCGCGCGTGCGTGGCGCCGCCCGCGCCGCGCCCGTCTCTGAGCGCCGAGCGCCGAGCCGTCAGTAGTGCCGCGCGGCGCCGCTCCATCACCGTCGCGCCTCCGCCGCGCGCCGCCGCCTCCTAGTATGCGTCTCGCGTGTCGCGCTCACTCGTGTTGTGGTGCTTTATGATGGTACGGCATGAGAGTGCAAGATATGCGGACGTTCCGTGAGCGACGTACTGAACTCGCCACCGCCGCGGCCGCCACAAGTGGGCGGAGAGACGGGACGCGTCTGCCGCTGCTCAGGTGAGCGGTCCTTCGCATCTCGCACTGTCGTCTAAGGACGCTGTGATCTAGGGGTCGATAAGGAGCAACTTGACACCAATGTGGAAACTTACACGCTTGCAATCGTACGTAGCCGGCTTGCTACGAATTGCGTAGACAACGCTACGCAAGCTCCATTCAACTCAATCGCGTCAATGCCGATCTTAGTCCGTCAATCCAATATCTCTCAGTAAGACTAAGATATACTAGTTAGGGTTCATAAGTTTATATTCTACTATATTTATATGTTGTGTGTATGGTAATAAACTATTAAATATCAAATCTGTTACTGTTGCAACATAATAAAAATTATAAAATATTCAGGTTGTACTGGATTGTAGGGATGGAATCATATTTACTTAAAGAAGTTGCATTTGCACATAACGATGTCTTATATGTTTACGTATAGTTTATCCACAGCTTATAAAATATTTCGCGAGTGTGCTTCAACAGAGATAGGAAACTTTCTCTGGGAAAGTGCTTTGTAACAACTTTATTCTGGACAAAAATACCTACAACATAGCCTGTATACATACATCACTATGTTATCTCAGCTTTACCTGAGATTTATCATTAATATACTTAGTACTTTCATAAAACGTAGGTAAACTGTCTCAATTATCATAGTGTAGGTATGTAGACCGCGGCCGTGAAAACAACATTAGTGTGGTACCCATGTAATTGAAGGGTACCCCAAACATCCAGAATATTCACGGACATGCGGCCAGGTTATATATTGATACATTTTGTTTTATCGAACACAATGAGCAAAGTCGGCGTGTGCACGTCAATAAACCACAAAATGTATCGAGAGTGACTCGTGACTAGAAGTCGTCACGCAATATCGGATATTTGGGAAAATAGAAGAGTTATCTGAGGCTAAATTGGGCTGCCATCATGAATCTCAATCCTGCGATCTGAGTTATTTAAAGCTTTGTATGGTCACGTGCCGGCTCACCCACGCAATGTTAACTATTTATCTCTTTGTAGCAAATTTATGTATTCCGATCAAAAATACTGTCCGAGGCAAATTAACGACAAGTCACGTAAAAAATAAATAATACTTAATATTGGTGTATGGTCAAACCATTTCGCTTACGGAATAGGTACTTATGAAAAAAGTAATGTTTAATACTTATTAAGTACCTTTTAGTTTTATTACCCTTTGCACGTAGCATACGTAAGTATCTTGTTGGTGGCATCATCACGCCATACAGGCAGCCAATCAGCTCGCGACACCAAACACTTCAGGACCCCGATACCGACCCCGCCGGCGTGGTCGACGATTTCCCTCATTCAGCGCTTATCGCTATCGACCCACTAGGGTCGATTAATTCTTTCAAATATTTTTCCTCTCAGACGACGCCTTGAGCCGAGGTTCGCGCCCAACTGGGCACCCTCAGGCCTGTTGTTTTAAACGTTGTACCGGGTGAGAGCCTTCAGCGCTCCCCATTTGTCCGGCCAAGTAGTTAATGCCATCTGCGGCAAATCTACAATAAATCAAAAAAAAAAGGCATCATCACGTAATAGATTACCGCCCGGATAATCTCTTAGAAAACAATATCTATTATTTCACAATTTCAATCATGGATATGAGACTCCCAATATTTTTATTTTTGATTTGGATATTTTTGTTTTTATTTTTTTTTAAACGCGGTAAGAACCCCCTTATAGGTTTTAATTATAACAATATCTATTAAAATTATATATAAACACCAAAATTCCCAGCACGTGTATAAGATTAGACTGGCAATCTATCTACAGCATTACGAGGCATTCTCCACGTAGGTATAGTTTGAGACTAAGTGGGGTTATATTTGATGTGTAAGAGGATATCGGCGAGGCGAGGCGGCGACACGCCGTCGCCGCAGCTGATGTCAGTGCCAGCCAAATCACCCTGCACCCGCCATAAAGCCATACACAAATCATAAATGAAACTAGTTCATAAAATTCAAATCCCATTCACATATTCAACCGTCAAAGGAATGGGATGACCTGCCGCAGTCTGTCTCTGTTATGACTATCTTCGTATCTTCAAAACCTTAGTCCACAGCTTCACAGACCTGGTGAGATTGTGGTCTAACGCGAAACTATTCGTAATAAAAAAAACCGTCAGAACTGTTTGAGGTCTCAATAAGGCTTCACCGTCTGCATAACTGAGTCATGGCGTTGTTTGGATTCCCAAACACTCGCAAGTTACCGCTTCCGTGTGAAAAGTTAGGAGTAAGAAGTAATAACATTCACCTGGCTTAACTTTGTTATCCAATCTCCGCCTCACTTCACAAGATTAACGATCACTTTGCATGATTTATGTTGATTGTAAATTCCTAATTAGCTATGGTATTGGCTTAAATGTATACCTAAGATGTGGTTAACTTAATAACATTGCAAGTACAAACATTGAATAGGACTAAAGTTATAAATATCACTGGGTTATGCCATAATTTTGTCCGCGATTCGATTGCCACGGTGAAGGGATGAAATAATACGTAAAGGATGTGATAAACAATACATCGAAATGTTCTACATAGCTTCGCATTGTGAACCCTTCACTAGTCTTTGTTCATAAATTGTGGTGACCGTAATAAATCGAGAATAAATTCTGTCGTGTAAGCAAGCGTGAGGCCAACATTCGATTCAATATGAGTTTTCAGCGCTCGCATGTAGCTACGTAACTTATTTCAATATTAAAATTTTCCCTCAACTATGCTGCGACGGGCAATCGTTGCTCGTGAAGAATCCCTGTATTATCAAACTCGAGTATTCTGTAGTGAGAAAAGTTGCGTTATTACTTTGAAAATTGTGGCAGAAAAATGTACTTTATTAGAATTTGATAATAGATCAACGCACTTAAACATGTACCGGCAGGGACACAAAGAGAAACATGTTAAAGTATTTACATAAAAATGTATTTATAGTCACTAATTGACTAACGACAGTAGATGTTGCTGTTTTTGCTTAGAAAGGCATTTCTTAGTTGTACTATTTTACTCCTAGATCTACAGTTTATTATAAAAAAATTTGACATTCTATGTGTGTGAGAACATATAACGTCATTCCGTCCCATATTAAGGAGCTACCCCATCTAAAGTTTCGATCCCAACTCAAAAACTGGTTAAAGGAAAAGCAGTTTTATAACTTAAATGAGTTTTTCAGTTTATAAATAGGTTTTTTTTTATATAGATAAGTATGTAATTATTTGTCAGTACCTTATGTAATTATTATTGTATGTCACAACATGACTAAATGTGCTGAGTGCTATAAGCATCACTTCCATCGATATACCTACCTTATTTTATTACCTACATTTCATTTCATTTGTACTGAAAATAGAATATTAAAATTAACAGAAGTTGTTCTGACTCTCTGCCTGCTCCAACTAAAACTAATCTCTAATGGGTGCGTAATTCTTAAAGCATGAATCCTTAATGTAAGCGATCAGGTACATACGCGTAAATTCGAGAGATAAGCGTTACCCTCGTTTCTCCTACCGTCGTCGATTTTATCAGTCGTGATCACCTGCTACGCCGTAGCAACCCGTAGGTGAATCGTAGCTCCCGTAGCATTAGCGTAGTCTGCACACGTATTACATTCACTGCTCTCTAAAGTTGTATTTACGATTTAACTTCGAAAGCACTACTTTTAAATTAATTCTATATTTGATTTTTATATTTAAAACTTGTTTGTAGTTTTCGTTTAAAACTGCATGTAAACTACACGCAAACAACTGATAATAGAAAAAGTTTGCCACTTTCTTTACCCGGAATGCCATAATTTTATTATTTAATAGTTTAATATTTGTATTTTGTTTGTTGCCAATAAACATTATTATTATTTGTATGTCGTTTCCATATCTCGGGCCTACGGAGTCCCGGACTTTTGGAAGGCGTGCGTGGGTCCGAAGCCAATATTATTATTATTATTAATAACTGCATAAGATTCAACGCAAAGTAGCGTAGAAAGATTGAGTTAGTACGCTCCAACATATTCTTACCTTTCTCAGAATGAAGAAGGGGATTGCTATAGTCAATAGTGGGTGGGACGTCCATAACTGTTAATGTAAATTGGATCCTAACGAAATAGTCACCCAATAAAGCTAAAGAGCGGGCTTAGAATGTATCCGGCTCGGATCTAATGCACTCGAGGAAGGTGCGATTAACCCGCATACGTTTCGAGATCGGATGTTCGGCTACTTCAGTGTAATCTATCTTACTTATCGATGGAACTAGCCACAGTTTTGCCCAGCATTCGAGCTAGTCTTGAGTGAGTTTTCAACATTTCTATCGTAGTCTGTTTCTGATTTATACACACATACATTTATAACTACTTAAGTAGATACATAAACTCACGCCTGTAACCCCTAATGGAGTCGGCAGAGCCACAAGTTCATAATCAAATTAGTTTCAAACAGATTACAAAATAATTCTTCTTATCGTATGGGTTATGAAGTGGAATACCGACCTCAACAACCCTGGTGTCAGGGTTATTATTGAGCCGCCAAAGGCCCTTGAAATGACTCATGTAGCGACTACATACTTACATCAGTAAGTAGTAACCGGGACCAACGGCTTAACGTGCCTTCCGAAGCACGGATCATCTTACTTTCGGACAATCAAGTGATCTGCTTGTAATGTCCCAACCAAACTAGGGATCAAAAAGTGATTTTGTGACATGTCCCCACCGGGATTCGAACCCGGGGCCTCCGGATAAAATTATTTAACACTACTCTTGATGTGAAGTCCTAAGATGGATTTGGTTGACGGGTGAGCAATCCATCGCACACAATAATGATCCATCATGTTAGAGGAAGGAAAGGTATTTTTTTTTCTATTATAATTATATATTTGATCAGGGAGATCGGCCGGAGACTCAAAGTCAGAGGGGGTGACCCTAGGTCTGCGTCTTACCTGGTCCAACGCCTGTCAGTGGCTGTGCAACGGGGCAATGCCGCTAGTGTAATGGGTTCGTTTGGACCAGGTCAGATTCAGAACACTTAAACGCCTAGTTGGACGTGACGAAGTTACGTATGTTTCTGATTATGTGACAAATTGTATTAAGTATTATAATAAAATTGTGAATTGTAAAATGTTAATAAATTTTGTGAATTTTGTTGATTATACAGGGTGTTAGTGACATCGTAACGAAAACTTTGAGGGGTGGTTCAGACCATGATTCTGAGTTGATATCAAGTAGAAATTTCCGTCGCAAAAGTATGTATTGGAAAATAATTAAAAAGAAAAGAAAAATTTTTATGAATTTTTTGACACGAAATTCCACTTGATATCAACTCAGAATCATGGTCTGAACCATCCCCCTCAGTATTCGTTACGGTGTCACTAACACCCATACCTACTTATATGGCTACCGTATGTACTTGTACGGGGTGTAAGTGTCATCGTAACGAATACTGAGAGGGATGGTCCATCTAATTATTCTGAGTTAATATCAAGTGGAATTTTCTATCGCAAAAGTATAGAATTGAAAATAATTTAAAAAAACTAAAAAAAAATCATGAATTTTGCGACGGAAAATTCCACTTGATTTTAACTCAGAATCATGGTATGAATCAACCCCCTCGGTATTCGTTACGATGTCACTAACACCCAGTATATTCCTAAAACATATTTTTCCATAAACTTACGCCAATAAGCTGCTTCGTTCAGAAAGCCGAAAGTCGTCAGATAAAAAATCTCCCGCTACTTTTGACAATATTCGGCTAAAAATAGATATGAACATTTACTAGTCAATCTACAGTGACAAGTCCATTCTCTTCGCTACATTAATCACGTTAGAAGTGATCTTCTATAAGGATTCATCATCATCATCAGCCCATTAACGTCCCCACTTCTGGGGCACGGGCCTTCCCTATGGATGGATAGGGAGACCGGGCCTTAAACCATCACGCATCATGCTAATGCAGACGGGACCAACGGCTTAACGTGCCTTCCGAAGCACGGAGGAGCTCGAGATGAAAACTTTTTTTGTGGTCACCCATCCTATGACCGGCCTTTGCGAAAGTTGCTTAACTTCAACAATCGCAGACCGAGCGCGTTTACCGCTGCGCCTCCGAGCTCCCAGAGCTTCTATAATGATTATCGTTAACTTATAGTGAACCATGTAAGCGCCTTTTTGATAAACTACATTCGGATGTGGTTTTTGTTAACGGAATCTCGCAATGGATACGCCAGTTTCAAACCAAAAAACAAATTATGGTCACAATTTTTACCTGGAATGAAATAATGGAAAAAAAGAAGGTTTCGTTGAAGAAAATCGACTATTAATAATAATAGACTATTACTCTTCGTCTTTTTGTCAACTTATACAGCAACCATTTCTTCTTGTCAAATCCATTTATCGATCGACCTATGTTTTGCGACCTCAGTATATCTCCCCTGCTAGTCACGTGCAGAGAATAGCCCTATTCTATTTCGCAACCAGGACATAAATAATGATACCTGTACCACTCCACTTCTTAGGAGAACTGAGCCTCAAATAAGAATAACTTATTATTCTTCGTCTATCGCCCACAACGGGCGAGTCTGTGAGGTGGAGTACCAACCTCATCAAACCTGGTGTCAGGGTTACTATTGAGCCGCCAAAGGCCCTTGACGTGACTCACTTAACGACTACATACTTACATCAAATTACAAGTAGTAACCGGGACCAACGGCTTAACGTGCATTCCGAAGCACAAATCATTTTACTTTCGGACAATCTGGTGTTCAGCCATCTTATTATTGTAATGCAATGACGTCACTTTTATATCCTTAATTTTTTTTATACTCAATTTACTGTAATACAAAATTGTCTGTGTCTAAAATAGGTCTAACCCTGTAAGAATCGGCAGTCAGTAAAATATCCAAATCAAGAGATTATTATCTACTTTATTACTTTTCTTCAAACTTTACAAGCCATAGCGTGAAGATAACATACGTATGGCGTATATCTTTTTATTTTATTAGCCTCTTTTATGTCACCGACTATACCAATAGGCACTCGTACGTTTTACGATCGTGTACCATCTTATAGAAATTGAAAACGTTCGTCTGTCGGCCTGCGGTAATGTCTGCGTATAAAATATTTAAATCTAGTACTGCCTAGAGGGTTCCAACCTGCCGTTACGTTTGCCATTCTAGTATTATCCTGCAGACTCCAGGATAGAATTAGGTCACATACACAATATATTTTATAGTTCCCAGAACAAAACTTAATTTCGAATCGGAAATTCGAATAAACTCAAATATAAATAAACATCTCTCATTTTGATTTCAGAATTTATTCGAGCGTTAAATTAATTTTCAGTTTGTTAATTCATGTACGAATAATGTTTACGGATTGAAACACTGTATTGATTGATAGTTATTGGATTTCAATTCGAGCGAATACATAACTAGTATTGGTTGATATTGTATAATAACGGTTTGTATATACGTAAATGCTCGTTGAAATTGTAAAAGCCCTTGAATAATTATGAAGAGCTTTATGAAACCTACACCAGTTGATAATTATTAATTGGAATGGTGTTTCAGTGTATGTATATGATAAATATATACATGTATACACGCCTGTAAACTCTCACGGGTTGGGTAGAGCCACAAGCAATGCTACGACAACTTGCAGACGCATCAGCGTCTGACCATACCGTCTATCAAGACGGTATGGTCATAGGTAATCAACGCATCGCCTCTAATTGCCTTCTTAATACTTTAAAGTTATGGTCAGGTCCAACTCCAAAGAAATCTTTTTATTTTTTTAACAAGACTTATTATAGATTTGTCTCAGATAGCATTAACTATTTTATGCCTTTAGACAACTTATATCCGATGCACCGATTAGTTAATATAGTATCAGTAGCATAATTTGTTGCCTTTCTCCCAATTTCTACCAAACAACTATTTTTAAAGTTCTTTTACCGTTGTTCCATGTAATTTCAGCGTGGGTTGTACATAACGTGGTAAGTTTTGTAATTCGAATGTTTATGGCTATCAATTACGCTGGCTGTAGCGGCCTCGACTACGTTTATTACACGTTCGTTAGTTATAAACAGTGCACTGGCGTATAGTGCTCGTCAAAATCCAGTCTAACAGCATACTAGTACTAGTTATGTTATGGGTGTACCCTATTTTATAACAAAATGACGACTGCTTCGCTGAACACCCAAAGTGTGCTCCTGGTGGTAGAACGAGTAAATTTTGTATGATCCGTAGTGCTCCTTTGGTGGTTTGGTGGAGCACATCTTATGTCGTTATATTTATGGTTCCACTTTACCCCTACAAAGGATGGAACACATGATGACTATTTTATTTGCACTTGACTCTGAAGAGTACTTCAAATAAGTTATAGTATCTCTACAATAAAATCTACTTAGATAGAACTACTAATTTGCATAGTCTTTGTTATCATCAGTCAATGTCAGTGATATTAATATAATTGTTAATTATCAATTGCTATAAGTATTTCCTTCTTTTATTGAAACATGGATATAAAATACATTAAAAATATTTTCAAAAAGGGGATGATAGAAATGAGCCATTTATTAGTCACTGAAATTAATAAAAAATACAAATAATTTTTTTATAACAATAATAAATTAAAGACATTATAAGTAGCAAAATATATATTTTTTTTAACTTAGAAGGAAGAAAGTTTTGGTTCAATAAAATGTTCTTTATTCTTTAAATACTTAACATTATACATTTAAAACAAATATTTCAAGTACTTATTTCATTTTAGTAGTCCCTCCAATGTGTTCATAACTTAAAAGGAGCACGACAGGTAACTCAAAAGTTTCCCTTCTGTACCACTAAAGGGGCACAACAGAGCATTAGAATTTACCCGTTCTACCACCAGGAGCACACTTTGGGTGTTCAGCGGAGCAATCGTCAACAAAATAACATAGCATCACGTCTGTATCTCCCAAGTGATAAGCAGAGGTGTATAGTATATACACCACCATTGCCATTAACCGGGCATTAATGGCAATAGGCTTGCCTCCTATTATATGGGACCCTATTTCAAGCAAGGCCCAACGTTCTTTTAAAATCTAAACCTCATTTAAATATTGTGTCTGGAAATTTGAGTCCCAGTAGGTTAACTGGAAATTAAATCCACCACACAACCCACACGATAGAAGAAGAAATGGAAATAAGGAAAGTAAGTAGGTACCCACACCCATTAATTGTTACGTTAATAATTTGATACGCAACTATCGACTCAGATACTCGAGGACGCTCACAAAGTATACAGTATGAAGTAGTGGTCATAAAAATTGTACTTACGTCATAAACTAGGTTTATAAAATCCAATGTGGCGGTGTGTGCATGAACGCCGGGACGGGTAATGCAATTTGATGCAAATGTGACGATGTGGCGATAGCATAGTGCCGGCTTCCCGGCGGCGGCGCGATGACTTAATGTGTGCGGAAGTGTCGCGATTACACGGCTACCAGCGTAAGACCTATGGCTGCCTGGTACTTTAAACGCTTTGTTAGCTTCTGTAATGTATATGTTGTAGTCGGATAACAAATCGTCGTATAATAGGGTAGTCAACTAGTCAAGCCAGTTACTTTTTACTAAACGTCAAAACACGAAATTACTATGGAATTTGTATGAAAAAGCAACTTGTGACGTCATGGCAAAATGTGATAAACATCGCACTTATTATTACTTTTTTCTTTATTAAGTACATAAATAAGTTAAATAGAAAAGAGACAACTTTTTTGTTATCTTTAGATCTGTCTTTATTTAGTAATCAGAATTTCATAATTTATCTTTGACCTCGGAAACTACCCAATTATTGTAAAGGTAATTGTTAGGCCTATTTTTGAAAACAGCTAGACGTAATGGTGGGTTTTTCAATCCGACTGCGACATATATGCAGAGATTTATTATACTTAGCAACTGGCTTGCAATCTACCACGACACCGTTCACTTGAGTCGCTGTAACATTTTTTCTTTCAAATTTCGGATACAATTTATAATAATAATAATAATTTCATAGTCCCACATAGCCCTAGTATCCCGGTCCACTAACCCTCAACCCAATAGCCCCGTTCCCTTTGTTCCTATAATCTGCAATAGTCTTACACGAACCTGAGATTGTCTTTGGGTGCACTCCCATAGTGCATACAGGGACAATCGCCGGTTGGTGTCACACAACATTTAGATTAAATTGTCTTAAGGGGCCTCTACGTGCTGGCTTCGGCCCCACGCACGTCTTCCAAAAGTCAGGAACTCCATAAGCCCGAGATATGGAAATGACATACAAATAATAATTATTTATTTATTTCAAGAAAGATGTCTCATATGTGTTAGTAAACTTATTCTAGATTTTAATATCCTTATCTAATATTAGATGCTATGACTTGCAAGTCACAGCATCTACGCAGATACGGGCAATCGAGCCGCGCACTTACCATCGCCAGGGCGGGGTTGTTGCCGGGGTTGGTGATAATAGGTATGAAGTTTTTATGATTGTTGCAGAAAATTCTAATGAAATAAAAACATAATGTAGTAATCTTTAAACACGTACCGATAGCAAGGCAGAGTACGGTTCACTGACTGTGTGGCAGACGTGGACAAAGGTAGCTCAGCAATCGCTTTGAGCTGAGCCCGAAGCTTTGGCTTTCATATTTGGCCGTTTCAGTCTGGCCTTTAACTTTGTGGGGTGATTACCTTACCAACAAACTAGAGGAAACTATAATAAGAATAAATTGAAACCGCTGAGGTAAATAGTCGTTATTGGTAAATGCGTCTATGAAATAAAACTAAGTTGGGAAAGTTTATTTTTTATATTATTGTCTTTTTGACAATTATTGTTTGTTATTATTGTCATTTGAGCAATGATTGATTAATATTGACTTCTACTCGTGACCAAGTAATTAATTGTAATGTGAATCTCTAAGTCTGTGAGTTCTGTGACATAGTAATATACAGGATGTTAGTGACACCTTATCATTATACTGACGGGAATGATTCAGACCGTGAGTCTGAGTTAATATCAAGTGGAATTTTCCGTCCCTCACAGTTTTCGGCACGGTGTTACTAACACCCACAACATGTAGGGTAGTAGAGCGCTAGTGTCGATTACATATACGCCACATATGCGTTGACGAACAAACATAGGCGAAGTTGCTTTTAGAGGATCCTATAACAGAGCTGTTGGCATTGCCGAAATCTAAATGAATCTAAATGAAAAATAATTTGTTTTGGATTTACACCTTACACTCAATGTTATAATAAATACATTGCCAATCCATGAAATCTACCTTCTTCAATATATCGTAGAAATTATTGGCAATCTATCAAATATAATAAATTCAAAAGATTATCTATAAAATTTATGTTGAAAAAGATTGGATCAAGTGAAAGTAATATACGTAGAAGAAAGCGTGCGGTGCTTATAAAATGTTGTACGTAGCAAATGGCTACGCGTTTGCTACGGGTTACGCCCCCGCTACGCTGTCAACGCGAAATGAGCTAAAACTTTTCAACTTTAACGAATCATAACAAGAGGTTAAAACCATTTCCTTGTTTCTGCTAGCCAGTGAAGTTTCCATTTATATTTCAACTATTATTAACTTAAAAGACCTTTGAAGCTTAAACAGATGTCCCAAAATAGATTCGATAGAAATAGGCATCGTGGTCTACGGCCTGCTACCTAATATGCTTAGTTTGTTTTTCGCAGAGGGCAATAACCAAACTTCGGTATTTGAAGTTCAAGGCCACACGATACAAATTAAGGGCATCTGCCCTTATGACTGCTGATATTTATCAGCGGTATTTATTAAATTTTTTGACCGTCTAGCCCGCAACGGATGTGAATAATTAATAGCTCCGATCATTGACATTTCTTGGCAGGCCGTCTATTTTACCAAACCTATACGTATTCATCTTTCTAAAATAAATATAAAACAAATGTGCTTAAGGTTTCTTTTTCGTACTTACGGATTTTGTTCAAATGACAGTATTTATTTACAGTTTCATTCGGTTCGAAATCAATATGTATTCAACGAACTTGTCTGTAGTTGTACATATATATTTTTTGTACAAAATAATATTGTACAATTTATTTTGCTGCTCATCATCCCGGAAATGACGTGCCGTGGGATTGCGTTGTGCCAAACAATTCTAACATTATCAAGGCAATATAGAAAATCCGGTGGTAAGCTAAAAATCAAATGTGATTGCGTGTTATTTGTTTACCTTGATAAATACATACATAAACACAGCAACTCAATCCGACAGTCTAAATATAATATGATAAACAGTATAATGACAGGGTAACAGTTTTTATATGTACATTATGGTAAACATTATTTTATTTTCTTTACAATCCGAATCGAACATGTATTCAAATACGTTAGGTTAAGTTTGATGATTCACAATTGCCGAATAAAAAGTATGTTGAATAGTGTTTAACCGCGTGATATTGTTCCAGATAGGAAGGCGTCGAAATTGTGGAGTGGGCAGGCAGTGTGTGGTGATGGAGGTGGTAATACTGAAGGCAAGAGCCCAACTGAATCGACTCGTGCCTGGGCGCGAGGGCGCGGAGGCTGGTGAGCATAGCGAAATTTAATTATAATGTTATATATAATATATTTCTTTTTCTGTGCAATAGTGCAATAGTATACGAATCCCAGAGCGCCTAGCCACGTGGCAAATGTTCATATTTGTACTAGCATACACCCCGTCCAATTAAAATAAACACCTTGCATCAAGAATAATAGGTTCCTGTAAAGCGTCTCGGTTCGAGTGGAAAAAATTGCCAATTGACTAGGTTTATAGTAACATATATTATACGTCAATGGGCTCAAATCGGGATACAATCTTCTTTTAAATCTTCTAGAGGATTTATAACGTAATCCTCCACGCTCGCCCTACAGAGAGTTGGTAGAGAAACTGTCTCATGATAATAAAGACCTTTATAATCCTTTCAGGTTCGAAGAGTTCTCACGATTTATTGTCCTTCATAGTTAAGAACACGTGACGTGAATTTACGATCAATTTCTTTAATTATGAATTCGAAAACAAATTAAGTGATATTAGGACTCACTCACTCAAATGAGAGTATATGTTTACAGTTCCAGCCGGCCCGAAATCAAAATGTATTCAACGAACTTGTCTGTAGTTTTTTATATAAGGCTATCTATGCATAGTGATCTCTTCAGAAACCATTCAGTGGTTCACATTAAGTATTAACTTTATTGAACCTCTATAATTTCACTGCTCTGCGAGGTCTCACGTTATCTTCATCTATCGTAGGTAGTGAAGGCAAACGTTGATAAAATCTTCGGAATGCGAATGCATTCCTTCGCTCCTTTTTATTTTCCTTCGCTCGACACGTAGGCAAATAATACGGTAGGATTTCTAGATATTCTGTGAATATACAAACAGGGCACAAGTCGACGAAGATATTTCTTGATGTAAACCTCTTACCACGGCGTGAATACACAAAATTACAAACCAAAAAAATATGTTTTTTAAATGTAAGTGATGCAAATAAATGAAGTAGAAATGGAACTTCTTTTTTAATTTCGTAAGGTTGGCCTTTGAGAAAAATTTCATCTTCTTAAATGACGATGTGGCCTAAGGTGTAACGCTTACAAAAATTCTTATTCGCTGAAAACTGGGTTTCAGTAGTACTTAAGATTTATCTTTTGCCTTCAGTTGAAAAGCCGGTAGGCGGCGAGTCGCGCGTGCGCGGGGCCACGCGGGCGGCGGCGGGTCGCGCGCGCAGCATGGCGGCCGCACCAGGCGCGCCGCCCGCGCCGTCCGCCGCCTCGTGGCTCAACGCCAGCCTCGCCTACAACGCCTCGCGCCTCAACCTTTCCCTGGACACAGAGTTCGACTTGCTCAATGCCAACGCCACAGATGAACACGACAACCACTGGTTCTGCGCAAAATGGACCAGCGCGCAGCAGGACCTCTTCCAGGTACGGTATTCTTCGGAATTATTGGAGGGCTCTTACATTAGACATGCTGATATTCCTGTCAACTTGTATTCGCTTTGACGCTAACGCTCCCTACCGCTAGCTTTTCGAATCGAATTGTCATCATCCAAGACGCAAGTTGTCCATTTGATTGGGACGAGTCAGACGCTAGCGAGCGCAAGCCAGTTGTTTTCTGGTGAATTACAGCGTCACCCACCCCGAAAGGGATAACCGGCAGGAATTGTGTCTTATTCCTTCCAACTGAATTTTTGTTTTGTTTCTTTTTTGTATTCACGTTTGGATTACTTATAGATAATTGTTAGTAAGTAAGTACATGGTTTCCAGGACTAGTTCCCTGGTAAAGGCAATAATTATAGGCCCGCCCCCTATTACATGAGACTTAAACATAGTAGGCGAGGAGTGTGTCCTTTAGGGATACAGGTTCGAAATTCTTGAGTTGCAATCGACTAACTACAATGTTTGCAGTAACATTATTGACTGACTATATTTCCTCGACAGGCGGCGAACCTATGCTTCGCGATCGCATTCCTGGCTCCGAAGAGCTTCAAGCAGAGCATCCTGGTGCTGCGCGCGCTGGCGGCGGCGGGCGCCGTGCTGATGGCCATGTGGGCCGGCGCTGAGGTCTGCGCCCCCGACGTGCTCGTCTGGAGCCTCGCGCTCGTTTTCGTTAACTCTATACACACTGTCTTCTTAATCATAAGGTACAGTCTCTCATATATAACACAACTCTAAGTATTCAGAACGGCAGGTACTGAAGCGTTCGGTGGCCGGATTTTTTGTAATGTTCGAGTTGGTATTCCTCCGTTTCCACAAAAAAGGAACGTACCCGGTACCGCCTCTATGTGAGCCAATAGCTACACTATATTGTACCCCATAAGCAATTTCTCCCAAGCAACCGCAGAATGGCTACCTTTTTCCTTATTTTGTATTTACATCTCTCTTAGTATTTATTCCGGAGAAACGAATGCCATCTGACCTCCCAACCCGAAGGGAAAACCAGGTTAATTACAGGTTAAATCGTATACCTACTTTCGAAAATATTTTTTGTCGGGTTGAGTATGCTCGCGATGTTTTTCCTCTACCGTTACTAAGCACGTGTTCCATAAGTACTTAAATAATATTTTTATGTAGGTATGGGTCGCAACTCGTTGGTGGTACAAGCACGCTATGAGGTCATTTCACTTTTATGTTTTTAGAAAACAACTTGCAGGTTTTGATACAAAGTCCTTAAATTGCCATAACCGATAATAGTAACAGATAACAGCTTATTGTTAGCCATAAGTCATTTTGGAGTGGACGCAATATCTTATATAAGTACTTTATTAACATTACTATTTCTTCTTAAGTAAGTAAGTAATATAATAAAGATCGCCGTAACGACTTTACTACACGCGGAGTAGCGCGTAGCCACGGATAGTTTACCGACAACGTCGTAGCAGTCTGTGTTCATCAAACTTCATCACACTTCATTTCTAGGCCAATGTCTTACTTACATGACAAATTGCAAAGTAATAATATCCATCCCACTTGCTGTAAAGAATGCATTAAAGTTTCAGTTTCAACATTATTTTCAATTGTATCGTTTCACACTGTCATGTTGAGCTGTTCAAAAAGTTCTATTTGTCAGTCTGTCCGGGTGTCTTCTATTTGTCGGAGAAGTGCGACCTCGGAGTGCGACAAATGAACCGAACCAACTTGAGACAGGTATCTGACAGCTGCAAAAAGACACCAGCGAACAGCGTGGAAGACATTCTTAGGCTACTTTCACACGATATTGTATTTGCCGTATGACGTTATGTGAGATTTTATTAAATTTAGCAGTGGCAATATATAAACTAGTATTTTTCACACGGAAAATCATTTTTCCGAGACATATTGCTCCGCGCCCGTCCGGAATACGTGAAAAAATCGAATCCAATAGTCGCAGTGTGGACGTAACCTTATGAGTTATGATCGTAGCTCCGTCCATCTATATTTTTATCCGCAACGGAACTAGAAAGGATTGGAATGTGAAACGAAATCTTTGTTTGTGCATACGCTTGTTTCCATTTATCTTCGAAATGGATGATCCGATTACAATGTTATTTTATCGACCAAAAGTTTTAACCTCCGGCCTAGCTCTATTTTAGAATGATTTGCCGACTATATATTGTCTAAATTTGTGCCCAGGCGTTCTCCATTTAAAGATGATTCAGCTCATTATTCTGAGTTAATATCAAGTGGAATTATTCATCGCAAAAGTATAATAATTTAAAAAAAATAACATGAATTTTGCGACGGATAATTCCACTTGATATTAACTCAGAATCATGGTCTGAAACATCCCCCTCGGTATTCTTTACGTTGTCACTAACACCATGTAAACACATAAGTAGCCTACGTATATACATCACACTGCTGGCATAGGCCTCCCCTCAATCAACCGGAGACCCCTCCGGACCCCTGTCATAGACAAAAATATAACATAGGTACTGTAGGTCTTAGGACTTTGTATCAACACTAGCTGTAAGTTGTCTTTGATTACTTGTGACATTGCCCACGCCATTACGAGTTACATGCGTAAGTTTATGTAATTAGGTACCGTTATTTTGATCGGCGTCACATAGTTCGTTTCTTCTCCGTAATAAATAATAAAATTACGGATTTACAGCAGAATTTTCGACACAAATTGTGAACTGTTTTAGTTAGTATTTAGGTTCCGCCGGTTCTGATCTGCTAATAGCTTTACTTCTTTTTTTGAGAGTATACAAACCGATGGCGAGCCGCCAAATTTTTTGAGTCGGTCGTTCAAGTTTGTACCGAAGGCTTTTCTGGACAAACAACGTAGCAAATAGTATATCCACGAAATAAGTAGTACATTCAGTACTTTACAAGCGAGACCACGGCACGCTACGAGTGAAATTATGTAATATTTTCTTGTTGCCATTACAGGTTATTTAGATAACAATCTGCTCTACTTATAGACTGTCCATAGTTTGTAAGTAATGAGACTATATTCTTACAGATAAAACTTGTGTGGAGGCAGCGTCTTTATAAAAATAATACCAGTGTACCCTATGCCTGAGTTATATTTCGTCTGTCCAATACGAATTCGAATTGAATGCTAAAGTTTTTGCACAACTTGTAAACTCACTTGAACTATAGTAATCATGTTTTATTTTTAGAAAATGAAAAAAGAATAAAATAATTATATTTTTTTACGATTTTGAATTATTCTTCCTCTATCGTGTGGGTTATGAGGTGGATCACCAAGGATCACCAACCTCAACAACCACACGATTGAAGTAAAAGATTATTGTGTCAGGGTTATTATTTAGCCGCCAAAGGCCGCTGAAATGGCTCATGTAACGACTAAGGCTCGTGAATTAATAAGTACAATTCATTTGAATTATTGTAACCCAATAAGAGACAAAATGTTTTGTTTTGTGTTTACCAACCTATATGCTAGACAATTGAAGCAGTCGTAGATATAAAACTGCAATAAGCACGTTAAAGTCTAAAATCGTTCCAATATTTGAGTTATAAAAACTATGCAGGACCCTAGTGAAATAAATATCTAAACTACTGTTGCTGAACTATTGATAGTTTGATTACCAATACTATAGCTCATTTAGATTAATACTATCATTACCGCCTGATGTCTATCTGTTGCAAGAACTATCGATACTATCGATAGTGGCCCCGATTCCTGCAGATACCTCCTAATTTTATTTTAAGTTATACCCGTCATTTTCTTATCCGCCGAAAAGGAAAGGGACGGATCATTTACAACTGTTAATTTAAAAATGAATGAATAACCAGGGCGAATAAAATAGGACGAAATAATGAATCCGTTAACGTGTGCTGTCAACTTAATTCTGTCGGGTTATTGGCAAATATAACATTTTGGAAGGTTTTTTAAACTTTTGCCTAAACTTGACATGTGTTCCATAAATGTTATCTGTGGATTACCCGTCCCTTTCCTTTTCAGCGGAGAACAAAAAGGCAGGTAGAACTTATCAAATCAGGAATCAGTACCAGTAACTAACTAATAAGTGATAGTATCGAACTATCTATTGAATATCAATACTATTTATTTTCTTTCAACTATCGTTAGGCTAGTGTCTAATGGCGTATTGATAGGCAATAGTAATCTTAACCTTGTCTTGCCCGCAGGTTTCTACCGCCAGCTCTATCGCTAGAGTTGACCGAACTGTACCTGAAGCTGTTCAAGCCGCTGAAGGTGAACAAGAAGCACTTCCAGGAGTTGACCCGGGAAGCCAGGGTCGTCCGCCTGGAGCCGGGGGAGGCGTACGCCGTGGAGGAGGTCACGCCGGCTGATGAACGCCTCTCTATACTACTCAAGGGAAAGTAAGTAAACAAATATAAAATTAAAGATTACTTAGAACTAACTACATAGATGCATTGTTACATATACTGTACACCTCTGCCTAACCCTTTTCCTTCAGGACCCCGATACCGACCCCGCCGGCGTGGTCGACGATTTCCCTCAATCAGCGCTTATCACTATCGACCCTCTAGGGTCGATTAATTCTTTCAATTAATTTTCCTCTCAGATGACGCTGTGAGCCGAGGTTCGCGTCTAACTGGACACCCTCAGACAACGGATACGAATACGGATTCGTTAGAAAAAATGTCTCGTCAATGATATGACATTGCCAATCACACTGGCAAATTATTTTAATAACTAGTTAGGTATAAATACGTGCTCACATACTAGCCATTAGACAATTTAGCATTCACTAAATGCTCTCCTATGCCTGCCACATGTTCGTTCACACCCTAGATAACAGAAAGAATAAACCCACGGCTGTCAGCCGGAGATACACGGAGTTTATATTTTCACTCCATTGCTTTTGCGGATTAGTTCAAGATACATTCTAATTCTAATTCTAATGAAAGCTTTCCAGCCGCTAATCCCTACGACCTTTGACACAGCAGACAATGAACTACTTATTGAACAAATAATATGTATGTATCGTTATGTTCGTTCATAAATAAACTTCTGTAAGTATGTAACAAAAATATTTATTTAAAAAGCATTACAATGCAATGAATACATCTTCTCCTTGACAGCTCCCGTGGTCTAGTGGTTTAAACGCTGGGCTCACGATCTGGAGGTTCAGTTTCGATTCCCAATGTGGACATTGTTGAAATCGCTTTGTGGGACTATCACTGGCAAAGACATGCAGGCTTGAATGACCTAATTTTCCGAAAAAGAAAGATAATTTTGTGTTTCATTAGGCACGTTAAGCCGTTGACCCCGACTATTAGCCGTAAAAAAACACCTCTACCAACCCGCTGTAGAGCAGCGTGGTGAAGTATGCTCCATATTCCCTTGGATTGAGGGAAGGCCTGTACCTAGCAGTGGGACGTATATAGGATGTTTATGTTATGTGTACACCTTTCCCATATGGATAAAAGAAAAACAGCTTTTTTTTGACGTGACTTATTGTAGATTTGCCGCAGATGGCATTAACTACTTGGCCGGACAAATGGGGAGCGCTGAAGGCTCTCACCCGGTACAACGTTTAAGACAACAGGCCTGAGGGTGCCCAGTTGGGCGCGAACCTCGGCTCAGGGCGTCGTCTGAGAGGAAAAATATTTGAAAGAATTAATCGACCCTAGCGGGTCGATAGCGATAAGCGCTGAATGAGGGAAAAATGTACAGCCAATCTTTTCCTCATTTAAAAAATGTCTGCGTCGACAGTCAATCTTCACCTGACTCTTTATTTTATTGCCATCGTCTCTGTTTATGGATATTAATAGCTTCATCTTTCCGCGTCCTAGCAGGAAATATATTTCGTCCCGCTTTCATCTTGTAAACGGGGATTCGTTATCTGAGCCTGGCTCGGAATTGGATATTGTGTAATATTGAAAATCGTTATTTATTTATATGCCGTTGCCAAAATACTAGACACTAAAGTCTGAACCTAAGTAGTTTACTACTATTCCTTCGCAATGGTACATCGATTTTCTTGTATTTAAGGTAAAGTGAAGAACAGCAACATTTAAAGAGTTATTAAGGTTTTTCACCATTTTGTATCAGCAGAAGGAATGATTTTTGCAAGTGAATACAGATTCTTGCGATGGATGTACCTCTGGCCACCCCAATTGGGATATAATCGTAGGGATGTGTTATGTGTGTTATATCAATTCAGAACCACTTTGATCAGTACAATTCTTCTCCGTATCGTGTCGATGGCAAAATAATAGTATCGGCCCAAAACTACAATACAATATAGTACAATTTATCTTAACACAATACATATTCAACAGCTTTTAAACCCGTGTCTGTTGTAATCCTACACGCAGACATACTACATGGCCATTAGCTAAACACTTAGCATATTGTCTGGGCTTGCCCGCTAACATTGGACTACAGTGTACAATTTCATTTCCCTTATAAACCATTAGGGAGCTATATGACAAAATTACAAATAAATATAGTGGTACATTGTGGAATAACTATAATTTAGCCTGCTATTAACTCGTCGCTACCAATACGGGCGTTTCGGGCTAAAATGAGGTTGGTTCCACGTTTTACTTATTGGAACACTAATGTGTAAGTGTTTACGGGTTACCTACTGTCAATATTGTATTGTCTGTCGCGCCACAGCTTCCAATTAGGTTGGAGACGAAAATATTTTGCACTTTGGAATTTGGTGCTTATTATATTTGATCATAATGTATATACTTAAGTACCTTAGTTTTTATTAAGATCGATGCATGATGTGGTTGTATAGGTATAATAATTGGAACATCTTAGCACGTGGAATAAAACGCAATTTTCAAAGACACCTTAAAGGTGAAAGGTTACGTTACTTAATAATACATTACTATTGAACGAATTACTTATTGAATGAAAACAATTTTCATTCCTTTTTCTTATCAAAAACAATACATCATTGATGACAAACATTTCGATATCAATAATAAATAGTGATGTATTGTACGATAAGGAGTGGTGATATTTGCTTTTAATTCATTCCATTCATTAAGGTATAATTGCCTTTTTATTTCAGTACTTATAGATATTGAACTGGGTCTCTATAACAGATTCATTAATATTGAGTTCTTATTAATAACGTAACATAATACTCGTATGTTCATATTATATAGTAAAAAACCACAGATCATAGAAACAAGGGAGATATCCCCTCAGCACTAAATTACACGAGTCCGCACATAGAGTTCTTGTTACAGAGAGATGCCGCGAGAGCATAGCCGGTAGGACCAAAATAAAACTTTTCAGATTGGACCGCTACATCGATTTACCTGCTCATTACGTACTTACACAAGCGCTAGTTGTGGATGCCCAATACCAAAAAGCAATGAATAACGTGTAAAGTTTAATGATACGATCGTTGCCTCGGTAAAACAATTCGTTTTGCAACAACATATTTCAGTCCTACGGGCTGTGCTCCTGCGGCGCCCTTCTATAACAGTTAAGAACTCTGTGACTACTACATTAGTAATTAGAACTTAGAACTCGTTATACATTTTTGCGTTGTCTGTTTCCATCATATTAATGAATTCTATGCAACGTTGTTTCTATGTATCTATCTATAAGAGTACTATATGACAGTTTCAACTAATAACAAAGGAAACGTACAAATAACACAGGCTCTACTGTTGGCATACTGTTTCCACTTCCGTGTTTTCCTTCCTTCGGCTCCTTATAGTTTAAATATACGTACGTAAATTCACGCTCGTCATCCCTAATGAGGTGGACAGCGCCACAGTAATCAGAAGACGCTTTGCACTCACTGTTGTAACTTATTTAAATAAATATGTAGGTTTTATAGGAGTCAAACATAGCTGGAGAGGACGCCTATACCTTGATGTGCGATGTTATGTTGATATATTATTGATTTATATCTGGACTCATAAAAAGTAAAAAAAAAGCTTAACCTATCTTCCGAAGCACAGAATGAATACCAATGACACGTGGTGTTAAATTGTGTTGTTTTGTTGTACCTATAGAATGCGCGTGAGTTGCGACGAGACGCACCTACACTTCATCCAGCCGTACCAGTTCGTGGACTCGCCCGAGTGGGAAGCCAACCGGGAGCAGTCTGACGATGTCTTCCAGGTAAGCATTAAATTAATAAACTCATCTCACACAACAGTCACATCCTCTCATCTCACACATTTAAGCTCTACCCTTACACACGAAGACTGGGAAGCGGGAAATTTGTTTGGAAATGCACTCACCACGGCTAACTTCTGTATGACCGTGTGTATAAGACAAGCTCAAACATTACAAAGTATTCCCAGACTGGAAAATTCCTCGTGCCGAATAAACAAACAAAAAAGAACGAATCAGAGAAAAAAATAATCTAACGTGGATAAAAGGGTGTGGACGATGTTATTGCTAGAAGCGATTTGTTTCGGACAACCTTAACTTAAGAAAAAATTGGAAAATGTATTTTTTTTGTGGTTTTATCTTGCGATCAGTCTCATTGACTATAAACAGATGAGTTGGGTTTATAATAATATAGCATAAGAGAAAATTGGAAAATTAAAAATAAATAAATAAATTTGAAATGGCATAAAAGTTATAGTGAAAATATATACAAATGAAGGATATTACTATAGGTACTTACAATACTTATTGTATAAAAATAATATTAAAAATATACCAAACCCTAAATTGATACTTATAGGGATTCAATGTATCGTGGATACCGGTATAATACAGGTTTCCTTTGACAAATGGGATTATTTTGTTCACCCCTGACATAATATTTGCTTCGAATGAATGAAAGTAGACTTACGCAAAAGATTTATGATGCGGATGTAACTGGTATGTATGTGTATTTTTGCGTTTTTTGCCCGTGGTACTACTGGTAGTACAAACGGGCACATTTGCACGTAAGACTAATCTAATCTAGCCTACAAGATCCCACTGCTGGGCAAATTTCGGACATTCCTTCCGGTAAGCATCCTAGTCATCACGCAATTTCTTTCGAGGTCTACCACGACGCCTGTACCCGTCATGATAATAAGGGTCCTGCCCGATGGGGCAGGACATGTTTGGGAAAAAAATGGGATTCCATTTAAGTCTGGCGACTTTACGTCTCACAACAGCGATTCCAGGTCTTGATCGTAGTGTTATATTGCACGTAAGCATTTTTTTTCCTCTCAGACGACGCCCTGAGCCGAGGTTCGCGCCCAACTGGGCGCCCTCAGGCCTGTTGTCTTAAATTTTCGCTCCCCATTTGTCCGGCCAACAAAAGTCACAACAAAAAAGCACGTAAGCACCTAATGTAATGTTTTGTACGAAAAAGAACTAAAGCTTTGTTACCGTTATGTATGGACACAATGGACACATACATGGTAAATTGTATGTGAACGTCGGCTATGAGATTGGAAAAGGAAAATACAGACAATAAAATTAATCTAGCTCCTAACTGGAAAGTTCGTCGATTTGTGCAACTGACGTTCAACTTTATAAACAGGATATCTGTTCCCTTGTTCAAACAAATGTTATTTGCTTTGCGAGTGAGTGCACAAGCCCTCGGGTTAACGTTCAACTGAATACGATAATACTGCGTTACCATTTTGTTCTAAAATTTACTGAACATAGTCAACCAGGGTTGACATTGCGGCATTCAAATTAGTAACACAAACTATGACGAGGTTTTACGTCATATAGTTTATTTACAGACCAAAAACAGCAAAACGGGTTAGTACTAGCAATAGTAACGAAATGCAAAAAATGTGAACAACAGTAAATGGGAGACCGCTTGAAAATGCAAAATTGCCGTCGGTTGGCCCTTCATTTACACATTCATGAAAGTCGCATTTTGCGGCAAAACGACACTTTGGGACCTTCGAATAATTTAAAATATTTCATTATGTCATTAGATACCTACCGCTGGAGTACCACTGCATCTCTATGCGAGTATTTCGTTACGAAAATAATGACTGTCTATTTTCTGACAACTAAACATCCATTTACCAAGAACGGGCAAAACCTTATTTTACAACTTACAATTCGTGTTTACGGTTAACCTTGAACTTTATATCTTTACTCAACCCAAACTATCTAGCTGTTAAATCAAATGCATTCTACATAGCTTGCAGAATGTACCCACCTACCATCCATGATGCTTGAGGGGAGGCCTGTGCCCAGCAGTGGGACGTGTATAGGCTGTTTATGTGTATACATAGCTTGTAAGTAGTTGTAAGATGAGGAAAATAACCAAGAGAAAAGGGCAGCGACGCGTTTCATTATTGTCATTCTGCGCACGATTACGTTAAATAATTCGGTGCGCGACGGGAATAAATAAAGCATTGCCCCAATGACAGGAGATTTATTAAACGGAATTAGGATAATATCCGTTGATGTGCATTCCATCCTTCGATGATCGTTCCCCAAATATTTGCTATTATTAGGTACGTGGATCACGTGCGGTTTAGGTAAACTGGGGTGTAATATACTCTTATTCGGAATACGAAGACAAATAAATTTGATTTTTTACCGACTTCAAAAAAGGAGGAGGTTCTCAATTCGACCGTATATTTTTTTTTTTTTTTTTTTTTTTTTTTTTTTTTTATGTTTGTTCGGGCATATCTTCGTCGTATATGAACCGATTTTGATAATTCTTTTTTTGTTTGAAAGGAGATATACCCAAGGGGGTCCCATGTCAAGGAAGTCAGGATCTGATGATGGAAGACCAGAGAAATCGAGGGGAATTTTCAAAAATCGTAGGAGCGACTAGTGCGTTTGTAAAGTCATATTGATCAAATCGCTCTTTAGGCTTCGGGAAAACTTCCCGACCTTCGAAAACTGGTCAGCATCAGGGAGACACCCTATGGCCTGGCAAAACTATACAACCTGGAGCAATTTTTCTTTCACGAAACGTATTTAAATCTTGATCAAATCCAATCGCCGGTGCAAAAAAACAAAATGGCGGAAAAAAAAGATGGCCGCCATACAAAATTTTGTCGATTTTGGAAGAAGCCCGTTTGGGTAAAAATAATGTATGGGGCGCTTACTCAAAACGTCATGTAGAGTACGGAAATACTTTCTGGTCACCAAAAACTGCTCCGCATCAGAGAGATACTCTACGGCCTGGCAAAACTATCGCACGTGAACCAATATTTCTTTCAGAGCACTTATTTAAATCTTAGTCAAATTCCATAGCGCGTGAAAAAAAACAAAATGGCGGAAAAACAAGATGGCCGCCATACACAATTTTGTTTTTTCAGAAAATGTCTCGGGGTATAAAATATATATCGGGGTTGTGATCGAATCGTCATGTTAAGTATGGAAATACTTCCCGATTTTCGAAAACTGCTCCGCATCAGGGTGACACCCTACGGCCTGGCGAAACTATCGCACCTGAACCAATTTTTCTTTCACGAAACCTATTTAAATCTTGGTCGAATTTAATGGCCGGTGAAAAAAATACAAAATGGCGAAAAAACAAGATGGCCGCCATACAAAATTTTGTTTTTCCAGAAAATGTCTTGGGGTTAAAAATGATGTATAGGGTTGTGATCGGAACGTCATCTTTGAAAACTGCTCCCAATCAGGGAGACATCCTACGGCCTGGCAAACCTATTGCACCTGGATTTTGTTTGTTTCCACGACACCCATTTAAATCTTGGTCAAATTCTGTCGCCGGTGAAAAAAAACAAAATGGCGGAAAAACAAGATGGCCGCCATACGAAGAGGGACAGTTTCGAATAAACAGGACACGCGAGCTGCTTTAGCAGCGAGCGAACCACGCGAAATCTACTGTATCTATATGTGTGCGTGAGTGTGTATGATAGCAGCTTCCACTGACTACCACATGTGTGTATGTGTGTGTGGGTGTGTGTGCGTGTGTGCGTGTGTACGTGCGCGTGTGCTCGTGTGCGTGTGCGCGTGTGTGAGTGTGTGTGTGTGTGTGTGTAAACATGTTCATCAATAATAATTGTGATCACTACTAATCATATATTATTATATATCAATATAAATCAGAAAATCTGTCTGTCTGCATCCTTGCTCAGTCTAACCATCACTTAAAATCGTAAAATAAAATAAAATTTTTAACAAAAAAAAAACCGACTTCAAACGCAAAACTAAAAAGCAATAAATAAATTTACTTCGCACAAAGTAATTAGTAGGTATTTTCAATTAGTTAATTAATTTTATAAATCTGAAGTCGGTGCCAAGTAAATGCTACAACAACCCTACTACAATATCAAATTACAATGTACACACAATATTGTTTAATACCTATATCAAAGCAATTACAAAACAATCAGTATTGAAAAATATAAGAATCGGTATGTCATTTATATAAATACCATTTTACAAATATAAGCACAGGAAATTATTGATTGAAATGCATTTTCAGTCTCAAGATGTTGTACGGTTGATATCTTCTTCTTCTTCTAATACTTTTATCCCCTGTTGGGATGTAGTGCTCGTTTAACAGATTTCCACTCCTCGCGATCTTGCAAAAGACCTCTGTATCTTGTTTCCATGATATGCCGAGAGTGTTTAACTCTCGGTTAACCGAACGTCGCCAAGTCTCTTTGGGCCGCCCCTTTTGCGTTTTCCACGCGCACACCAGGTCAGAGCTCATCGGGACGGGTGCTCCACAGGTCTTCTAAGGACATGGCCAATCCTCCGCCATTTCCGTGTGCGGTTGTCAGCCTCCACAGTATTCAATCAATCAATCAATCTGCCCAGTCAATCTCCACAGTTCGGTTCATATACCACTCCAAAAATCAGACTGCACATAAAGCACCTTCAATATATTTAGTTTAACCAAGTTGTGCCAAAACAAGACTCCTGCCTTTCTTAGTGCGTGTTTCAGCCTTGTAAAGTGCAAAGTTTTCCGGTACCAGATGGCTCTACGTTAACGACGATCCCATTTGCCCTAAATAAGTGAACATTAAACCGTTACGGTACATTTAACCGGGAATATACACCTACTTAGACGAGGCCGTGGACGTGAACAGCTTACATCTTAGTGGGTATTGTCAGGAGGCGAGAAGACAGACAGGCGGTTGAACGCCCCGAACTCAATTATTTAGCGCGCGTACTTGCCATTTAGTTTGAAATAGCTTTCATTTTTTAACATAACTTATTTCTTTTGGCGTCGATGTCGCAAACTGTGATTCAGTTACGTTCCTAGAGTAGGGTTATTAGTTATGTATACGGTTATTTAGAGACGTTTTGTATTTTTTTTTGTTTAGAGTCGTGTTGCTAGGGATGTTAGTAATTAGGTGCTTAACTACATTTCAAGATTAATCTGGTGAAATGATTATCGAAACGGGAGGTGCGAAGTGCCATGTATCTGGTATGTCATGATTCTGGATATGTCGCAATCGTAATAGAAACTAAAGATTCATACATAACACACATAAACATAAACAGCCTATATACGTCCCTCAGCAGGGCACAGGTCTCAATGAACCGGAGGGGGTATGGAGCATACTCCACCACGCTGCTCCACTGCGGATCGGTGGAGGTGTCTTTACTGCTAATAGCTAAAACCAACGGCTTAACGTGCCCTCCGAAGCATGGAGTCATCTTATTTTTTTCAGACTATGAAGTGATTCAAGCCTGTAAAGTCCTTACCAAACAAAGGATAGTCTCACAAAGTGATTTCGACAATACCCCCATCGGAAATAGAACCCGGGCCTCCAAATCATGAGCTTAACGCTCTAACCACTAGACCACGGAGGCTGTTCATACAATAATATGTGAGATGAATGTTTATGTTATGTTATGTAAGATGTACCTTCTACAATTACCTATAGGTACGTAATAGATAATAACATGTGAATGTTTCCTTTATAACATATAAAACTTTCATCTTACTATCACGTGCCGTCCAAAATATATGGAAGTCGTGTCATGTACTCTACCGCGAGGTATTTTATGGCTAACCTATCCACGGCAAACATTTTTACATTCTCTACCCGTATGCATTTTAATGTGCGAGAATAGAGGCATAAAACTTTTCGCGACTTTTTACTGCTGGCTTTAAATTATTGCATTTTTAAACGTAACCGTTTCATTTTTGAGGGTTCCACGAAAAAAGTTGTCAGCATTTTCTATTTTAACACACATAACATAAGGGGAACACAGAGGTATATACTACCTACATACAGCCACTTATCGCCAGCTTATGTTTGTGCGGCTCGCCTATTGCAATTTATCGGGTACAAATCCTGAATCACGTAATATTATTGTTTGTTCCATAGACTTAGAATTATTTTAGAATTCGCTAACCCACTACTATATTTGTACTTTTCCTATACCCAAAGGTTGCCTGGAAGAAATTGCTGCATGAGCAAGAAGATCGCCTGTTTTTCCTTTCTGTATCCTGTGTCCGCTGTGCTCAATAAAGTATATTTATCTTATCTTTAACCTTGATTGAAATATTTATTCTATGGTGCCTATCAGCCTATCGTACATAAAATTGAAGGAAACAATCCATGTGTCGAATTTTACGACATGCCCGACTTATAGGCTATATACATCAACAATGGTTGCAAGTTGTCTCTGGTTACTTGTGGCTCTGCCCTCCCTATTAGGAATTACGGGCGTGAGTTTATGTAATTATGTAATGTTTCATTATAATCAATTTAAGAGCTACGCTCCTCCTTATAAGGTACGACGTTCACCTACTCTTTAATTTGTTCCAAGTAAGCTCTTCGTGGTTTTCCTCTTCCTCTCTTTCCTTCTTTCTTCCCTTCTATGATGTATTTGATAAATTCGTTGTGTCTTATTAAGTGTCCAATCATCTTGCCCCTTCTATCCTCAAAAACTCTCAATATTTGTCACCTTTCCTTTACTCTTACTAGCACTTCTTCATTAGTATCCCTTTCCGTCCAATTTATTATTTTCATTCTCCTCCAACACCACATTACAAAGGCTTCGTAATGTAATGTTTAGTCTATGGTTTTTGTGACGTTGCTTTGTTGGTAACGTTGTTCTACTCTATCCGTGATTTTAACTATTGCGTGTTAAATTACATCATTTTTGTGGAGTGCTAAGGGGTAACCCAGCCGATAAAGATCTGTCCCCTTCTGACCTTCTAATTCAAATTGCACTCTTACTAGTTTAACTTGGTCAACTTACTTTCTTATTATTTATTTTACGCGTCGACCTCTATAACCTTATATCAGTGATGTTCCGGTCGCAGGAATGCTCCCAAAGTGAGAATGATCCTGTTGTAAAAAGTCTTTAATAGTAAGGAAGGTCCTTTTCGCCTGCTTTTTATCTTCAAATTGTTCTTTCTTGTACTCTGATCCTGGCGTGGCTTGAACGGACGTTCTGTCGTGCTGCGTAAGCCAGAGGCCAATTGGAATGGAATTTTATAGAAAAATGAGTTTGTAAATTAAAATAAAGAATAGACGTGGGGAGAGAACTGCCCTGGCCCGCTTCAAAGTAAAAGGTGTAAAGAAAAAGAATAAGATTAAGACTTACCTCGGCCGCCGCTGCTCACTGGTCTCCTCGGTTTAATTCTATGTATTATTAGTATTTTATTAGTTTGTTAGTGCCCGGCCGGGTTAGTTATAGTTTTAAGATAATTAGTTTAGTGTTTTAGTTGTTTAGTATAATTTTAAAGATAGTTTATAGTTTTATACACACACCATGTTCACAGATATTTGCGGAAGATGGCTGCGCACTCTGACGCGCCGACTCAGTATCTTCTTCGTTCGCGCATGCGCGTAGGAGCGGTGTGCTCATTTCATAGTCCAATTATTTGTTAATATATTTTTTAGGGCGATTATTATAGCGGCCAAGGTTTAGAAATTAGAAGTAAGAAACATGAAATAAAGACAGAATAGCAAGCCATAACATTCCCCCCCACTTGGAATCACTTCAGGGATTTCAAAAGATAAATTAAGAGTCAATCAGCTTAATCAAAATACTGTATAAAACTAAAATAGTGACAAGTTAACAGAGAATGTTCATACGAATCGGACTTTCAAATGTACAACTGTTTATAAGAACAAGTTTACAGAGAATGTTTCAAGATAATCACATGAGTGAGCAGAAAGTAGAATGTGTGCTTGGAAAAAAAAAAAAAAAAAAACAAAGCGAAAGAAAACGTAAATAGATATATTAAAAGAAATTGGTTGATTAATTACTAAGAGGTAAAGGACAGATTTTGGCTACAGGTCTACGTAACAAACCCTTCGCAGTACGAAGCGTAACAACTCGTACGACGCCGTCGTTGCCCGGATGGATATCGACCACCTTACCGTAATGCCATTCTAACGGAGGTAAGTTCTGTTCTACGATTGTTACGATATTCCCAATTTTAACATTTGCCTGACCTTTGAACCATTTTACCCGTTGTTGCAACGTATGAAGGTAATCACGTTGCCACGCGCGCCAGAAACTTTGAGTGAGCTTCTGAAGCATCTGCCATCGCTCGCGTGGTGGAACATAAGTATCCTCGAGTTGAGGTTCGGGGAGTGAAACCAACGGGCCACCAGTCAAAAAGTGTCCGGGAGTTAAAACGTCTACCTCGCTGGGATCGGATGAAAGAAAACACAGCGGTCGAGAATTAAGAACAGCCTCGATTTTAGTTAGTACTGTTACCAACTCTTCGAAAGTTAAAACTTGTAATCCTACTACACGCTTGAGATGGTGTTTCATTGACTTAACGCCGCTTTCAAAAATACCACCGAAGTGGCTGCCGGTTGGAGGATTTAGACGCCAATCTATACCGCGTCCTGAAAATTCCGTATTTAATTCAGACTGCTTGGTAAGTAGCAATTGATGTATTTCGCTGAGGTAACGCCTCGCACCTATAAAGTTTGTGCCACAATCTGAAATCACCATTTTGCAGAGACCGCGTCTAGACACAAAACGATCAAAAGCCGCAATGAAAGCTGGAGTAGATAAATCAGATACGACTTCTAGGTGTATTGCCTTGACAGCAAGACACACTATCACGCAAACATAAGCCTTATACGTTTTTGCATTTCGTCGTCGACTCTCTTTAACCGTAAATGGTCCTGCAAAATCGACTCCGACGTTTTGAAAACAACGCGCGGGTTGTACTCTAGGCGACGGCAGGTTACCCATTATAGGTTGACATGGTGTTGGATTGACCTTGAAACAGGTGACACATTTAGATAGTCGGGACCGAATCAAATTCCGAATACCTAGAATCCAAAATCGTCTCTGCACGAGAGATTGTAAGGTTCGGGGGCCACAATGTAAATGCAGTCGATGATAATAATCGATTATAAGTCGTGAGATGGGAGATAACTTCGGCAATAATATAGGATGAATTGTGTTTTGTGGTAACTGAGAATTTTTCAGCCTCCCCCCCACTCGCAGAAGACCCAACTCGTCAATAAAAGGGTACAGCTTTTGTATAATGCGACTACAAGGGATGTTTGATTTGACGGAGTCTATTTCTTCCGAAAACGATGCTGCTTGTTCATGTCGAGCTAGCGTAGACAGCGAAGTGTTCAATTCCTCAACCGTTAATGGTGATGTTATACGAGCCTCAGACGAACGCTTTGAATTCGCAACGAAACGCAAACACCACGCTAAGACGCGTTGTACACGTGAAAGAGATGAGCACTTGTGAATAAGTTGTGAAACAGCATCATCCTTCTCAGACGTTGGTAATGCTACGTGAGCTGTAGATTTCAGTTCGGGAATATTGTCAGGGGAAACTAATTCTCTTTGAATAGGCCAAGATGTTGATTCGGCTAAAAGCCATTTTGGTCCAGACCACCAAGTTGGACTCGTAATAATTTGAGAACAGGGAAGACCACGACTGCAATGATCAGCCGGGTTATCATGAGTCGATACGTGTAACCAATTTTCGACGCTTACTTCGTCTATTATTTTAGCCACACGATGCGATACAAACGTCTTAAGTTTGTAGGGAGGTGTATTCAGCCACGCTAACACAGTACTACTGTCTGTGAAGGCAGTTACTCGCACGATGTTAATTTGACTGTGAAGTAAACTATACATATGCTTTAACACGCGCGCAAGAAGAGCAGCAC
This sequence comes from Pectinophora gossypiella, assembly GCF_024362695.1. Classification (NCBI taxonomy): domain Eukaryota; kingdom Metazoa; phylum Arthropoda; class Insecta; order Lepidoptera; family Gelechiidae; genus Pectinophora; species Pectinophora gossypiella. Next base: position 8,358,596 of record NC_065408.1, on the reverse strand, counting down.
CACACAACTCAAGTCGGTTAACCGTTAAAGGTTTTAAAGGGGCTACCCTAGACTTCGCAATTAACAAGTGCGATGTAATGTCGCCGTCGCCAATTGATCGTTGATAGACGCAACACCCGTAAGCCTTCGTCGATCCATCACAAAACCCGACTAGTTCGTATTTGGTTGTATTAGAAAGTGCTACTCGACGAGGAATACGCACTTCAGTCAAATTTTGTAACTCCGATACGAAGTTTTGCCACTGTTGTGAAACGTCCGCAGGAACGGATTCGTCCCAGTCCAACTGACGTCGCCACAGGTCTTGAATAAGCAACTTGGCTATAAGAACCACCGGGGTTAACCACCCAAGAGGGTCATAAATGCGAGCGACATTTGACAGAATAGAACGCTTTGTACATTTCGAATCTAGCTGAGATGCCGAATAAGTGAAATTGTCTTGAGTTGGATCCCACTGTATTCCAAGAATCTTAAGCGTGTGTTGATTGCTATTGTCACAAAACGGTTTTGGTATTTGACAATGCTCCGAAGGTAATTGGGAAAGAAACTCAGGGGAATTGCTACTCCATTTGCGGAGCTCGAATTTAGCACAGTCCAGTAATGTAACTAATTCGTTTTTCAATTCAATAGCTTCTTCTACAGAAGGGGCTCCGACTGTGATATCGTCCATAAAAGTGTCATGTTTGATTATTTCAGCAGCGCGGGGCCACTGTGCACAGTGATCATCGGCGAGTTGATGCAAAGTTCTTATTGCAGGATAAGGTGAGCTGCTCACCCCGTAAGTAACAGTAGTGAGTTCGTACTCGCGTACAGGTTCTGAAGTCGAGTCTCGCCAAAAAATGTGTTGGTATTTACGGTCTTCCGGTCGCAAATCAATATTACGGTACATCTTAGAGATGTCCGCGGTGAAAACTACCTCGTGAAGGCGGAACTTAGTAATGATGTCTACGATATCATTTTGCAGTTTTGGACCGGTGTGGACAATATCGTTTAAAGCCTTCCCGTTAGTAGTTCTCGCGCTGCCGTCGAAAACTACACGTAGTTTGGTAGTTGAACTATCTGGTCTTAAAACGCAATGGTGAGGAATTATATTCCGGTCACTATCGTTCGGTGGGTCAACAGGTTGCATATGACCCAACTCGCTATACTCGCGCATAAAGCGGACGTAATCTTCTTTCAGTTGGTCGTGACGATGAAGTCGTCTTTCAAGGTTTGTGAATCGTGATAAAGAAATATTATAAGAATCCCCGAGTTTTTCGCACGGCTCCTTGACTAACATAGGAACGACGTACCTTCCGTCAGGATTGCGTTTCACTAGATTGGTATATAACTGTTCACATTTATCGTCTTCTGGGTTTGAAATATCAACCGACGGGGGCTCTTCGACCTCCCAAAAACGCTTGACCACATTGTCTAGGGCAAGTGTGGAAGCAAAGAGGGAAGAGGTAGTCGGTGGGGGTCGACACTCGGGGTCGAGCTTCCCCGTGAGAACCCAGCCGAATACGCTGTGCAGAGCGACCGGCAAGCCCGGGCCCAAATTTAAACGCTGACCGTCATAGACATTATGAAACAGCTCGGCACCTAACAATAAATCAATGTCATTAGGTTTATCAAAGTTTTCGTCCGCTAGAGTTAAATGTTTAAAAGAATCTCGAACAGTAGAAGGGACTTCTACTGCGGGCATTTTGTTTGTAATAGTGTTCATTACGATCGGAGAGACATCGAAACTTGGTTCATGGGAATCGCAAGGTTGTATAGAACATGACGCTATGCCCTTTATCTGGTGGACAGTGTTTTGACCTAGACCAGCTACGGCTACGTGGCAGCGACGTAAAGGTAAGCCCAGACGCTGTGCACAAGCACTAGTCATAAAACAATCTTGCGCTCCGCTATCTATAAGTGCGCGCACGTTAAATGTTCCTGCAGGCCCACGCGCTCGCACCGTACATGTGCCGAGAAGAACGAGTGCACGGCTGTGTCCAACGTGTGCGCCAGAACTCGTGGTGTTCATAGTTACTGCGGCTGGCTCCATTCCGGATGCTGACGCTTGTTGGCCAGGCATGGAGGTAACAGGGCAAGCCGCGGCGGTGCCTTCGTCATGAAGGAGCGTATGGTGACGTGCATTGCATTTCGAGCAAGTCGATTTCGAAAAACATTGATTTGCAGTATGATTCCGTCGCAAACAATTTGCGCAAAGATTTTTTGTTGTAATAAGTTTTTGTTTTTCATTAAAATTTAATGCATGAAAGACCGGGCATTTATAAATGGAATGATGGGAAAAACCGCAACAATAACAATCTGGATACTTGTTTACACTCGAGTTCGGCCCTGTAGCTGAATACGCCTCTGTCGTCAGAGCAGTCTGTTGGTTCGAACAGTCCCCCGCGTTAAAGTACGGGTCTAAGTACGGCCCTGTATCTGAGTGCGGCCCTGTAGGTATGTATGAACATATCTCCGAGTACTGCTCGACGCCCAAGTGCGACTCCGTATTCGCGGGGAAGGCGGACGATTTGAAACGATTATTATTATTACGTGTCTCAAAATGAGGTTTTTGGATTTGATACATCTTTTGTGATGCAGTAGGAATTGGAGCGGAAGACTCGCTCGCTTCAAGAACTTTGACATAGGTTTGTAAGAAAGTCAACAAATCGGTAAAAGTAGGCAGGTTTCGACTGTTTTGGGTTTCAAAGCGCTTTCGTGTATCAACATCCAATTTTCGAGATGATAAATAAAATAAAATAAATTCCCCAAGGTTATCGATTTTTATAGCTTTAAGAGCGTTGACTGATTCTTGTAATAAACTTGTTAAATTACGTAATTCGTTCAGGTTACAGTTTCGCAAAGGTGCATGGTTACATATTTTATCCAAATAGTTCGCGGCTAAAATGCGTTTGTTTTGAAAACGTTCAACGAGAGCGTCGAATACAATTTGATAATTGTTAACAGTGACTGGAACGCCCTTTGCAACCGATAAAGCGGAGCCAGAAAGACAAGAAATCAAATAATGAAATTTCTCGATTGTACTTATGTTCTCATTTTCATGTACAAGTGACAAAAATGTATCATAAAAAGTCTGCCAATGTTCAATATTCCCATCGTACTTAGGCAGTTCAATTTTCGGCAATCTGACCTGCGCAATAGGTTTGAATTTCGCGGCTGAATTCGCAGTGGACTCGCCCAACGCACGGTCAGCGACTCGCTCCCGTGGTTACGGCATCAGCTGATCTGCCGCGGCTTCGACGGCGTAGTAAAGAGTGTCGAACGCTTCCACCGTTTTCATATCAATAACCTCTTTCGGATTTATAGTAAGCATTAATGTATGAATATCATGAACGACATTTAAATATTCCTGACGAATTGATTCTACACGTTTGTAACGACTTTTGAAGGCATTGACCTTTGATGGATCTGTAGCTACTTGTTGCGACAAATCAAACAATATTTGAATATCACGGAATATATATTCACGTCTAATTACAAGAAGGTTTAATTTAGAATTATCGTCCATGGTTATAGTAGGTATTGATATTAAGTCAAGATTCGAATAGTAATATGTAATAATAATATCCACACGCGTAGGTAGGTAATTACTGATATAACCCTACCAAGTTTAAATGTTTTATCCAAGCACAGAAGTTTCGTAAAAATGAGTTATTGAATGTTTTATTACAAAAGTATGAATGTAAATAGAGAGAGAATTAGGTTAGAAAGACAATACACTGTAAACTGGAGTTTTCTATTGAAATTGAACCCAGTATCCATAGGAAATTCGCGCTCGATTAGGACCACTTAAAAATGGCGTGGCTTGAACGGACGTTCTGTCGTGCTGCGTAAGCCAGAGGCCAATTGGAATGGAATTTTATAGAAAAATGAGTTTGTAAATTAAAATAAAGAATAGACGTGGGGAGAGAACTGCCCTGGCCCGCTTCAAAGTAAAAGGTGTAAAGAAAAAGAATAAGATTAAGACTTACCTCGGCCGCCGCTGCTCACTGGTCTCCTCGGTTTAATTCTATGTATTATTAGTATTTTATTAGTTTGTTAGTGCCCGGCCGGGTTAGTTATAGTTTTAAGATAATTAGTTTAGTGTTTTAGTTGTTTAGTATAATTTTAAAGATAGTTTATAGTTTTATACACACACCATGTTCACAGATATTTGCGGAAGATGGCTGCGCACTCTGACGCGCCGACTCAGTATCTTCTTCGTTCGCGCATGCGCGTAGGAGCGGTGTGCTCATTTCATAGTCCAATTATTTGTTAATATATTTTTTAGGGCGATTATTATAGCGGCCAAGGTTTAGAAATTAGAAGTAAGAAACATGAAATAAAGACAGAATAGCAAGCCATAACAGATCCTATTTGCCTAAAGGCTAGGTAATAAAGCTCTTTTTACATAACAATTGCGCCTTTTTACTACACATCACTGAACATACTCGTAATATATTTGACATACGCAAAATAGTAATTGGAGGAAAAATATTCAATAAGTAAAGTATTCGTCATTACGGAAAAGCGTCGTCCGATTTCCTTGCCAAAACAAGACCAAGCAAATAAGTAACAAAAGCAGGAATCTACAATTGTTTTTGTGAAGGAAGGGAAAACACATTTACGTCACAGTTGTTATTGTTTGTGTGGAAAATGCACAGACTAGAAATATTTATAAAAGGGTTATGTAACCAATTTTATTATGCCACTAAAAACAAGTTGTGCGACGATGCAACGGGGATATTAGCTGTATGTATGTTATTATGAACCATAAAGTAAGGTACTTAATTAAAGGTAGCCCGGAAGAAATTAGTACAGCCATAAGGCCACCTGTTGTAACTTTTTTATATTTTATTTCATATGAAATTTGTTGACATACATAAAAAATATATTTCTGCATGGTTTGTCCTTTGCCACATCTTTTTGGTATTATCTTAAGTGCAGTTTTCACTAACACAGTTGGCTCGGCCATTATAGACGGCGATACGGCTCACCACCTAACAGAAAACTCGGTAAGGCGTGGGTACTTAGTTCATCTTGCGATGTACCCCTGGCTGAGCTATAATCGTGAGCTTATGATATGTCTCCGCAGTGGAGCAGCGCGATGGAATATGCTCCGTACCCCCTCCGCTTGATTGAAGGCCTGTGCCCAGCAATGGGACGTATATAAGCTGTTTATGTTTATGTAATTATGATATATACAGGGTGTTAGCGACATCGTAACGAAAACTTTGAGAGATGGTTGAGGCCATGATTCTGAGATGATATCAAGTGAAATTTTCCGTCGCAAATGTATGGACTTGAAAATAATTAAAAAATACACAAAAAATTTCAGGAATATTCAGACTGAAAATTCCACTTGATATCAACTCAGAATCATGGTCTGAACCATCCCCCTCAGTATTCGTTACGATGTCACTAACACCCATACCTACTTGTATGGCTACCGTATGTACTTGTGTGGGGTGTAAGTGATTATTCAGCTGATTATTCTGAGTTATTATCAAGTGGAATTTTTCATCGCAAAAGTATAGAATTGAAAATAATTTAAAAAAAAATAAACAAAATCATGAATTTTGCGACGAAAAATTCCACTTGATATTAACTCAGAATCATGGTCTGAATCATCCCCCTGAGTATTCGTTACGATGTCACTAACACCCTGTATATTTTGTTCAGGTGACGGTGATCGCAGAAGAAGTGTGCACGTGCATCTGTTGGCCGCGCATGCGCCTGGAACGAGTGCTGCGGCATCGCCCCGCTCTCAAGGTCGTGCTAGACTGCCTTATAGGTCAGTACCCTCTAAGGCTCACGAAATCCAACCAGACGCTTAAGAAAACATCTAACTTTTGTTCTGATCCTGATGTAAGTATGTCATTGAATTGAGCTCTACAACTTATTTATCCTTGAAACCGGCATCAGAGTGCGTTGATCGGTACGCTGACATTGAACTCTAATCCTTGAAATAGGTAATCAGTCGGTGACCCGGCGACCATAATACATTGTAAGTATATTACTATAAAAAAAACAAAGTGTGGCGATTTTCTTACAATAATAAGCAACGATGTGAATAGCAAAGCTGCAATTCTTCACAAAGTCTTCTGAAAGTTGCAATACATTACATTTAGGTTTTTCTTCTGTCTTCTGTGGGTTGTGAGGTGGAATACCAACCCCATCAGCTCTGGTCTCAGGGTTATTATTGAGATGCCAAATGCCCCTGACATGGTTCATGTAACGACTACTTACATCAGTAAGTACCCGGGACCAACGGCTTAACGTGCCTTCCGAAGCACGGATCATCTTACTTTCGCACAATCAGGTGATCAGCCTGTAATGTCCTAACCAAACTAGGGATCACAATTTTTTTTTTGTGATATGTCCCCACCGGGATTTGAACCCGGAACCTCCGGATCGTGGATTCAACGCTCAAACAACTTGACCACAGAGGCCGTTATTATTAAATTTAGGTAATCTTTACTTAAATTTAGGAGTAGTTTACTTAATTACTCCAAATTATTTGTCTTATTAGAGTTAAAATTATACGACGCTGGTTTCGAACAAGCATTACGAATTTGAAGGCACTACCGTTATTTATAGAAGCGGTGCAGTAGTGCTACTATAAATTCATAGCAAATGATTCAATTTTAAAAGCTCTTACTAAGTATTACGTACGCTCCCCGAACCGATTTCAAGTATTTTTATAAGTTATGTTAGTTGTCGGTATTATGGATCTAATCCACATTTAATAACAATAAGTACACTATTATACTTACTAGACTTACGGTGTCGCTCAGCGGGCAATGGAGAGAGCTATGCTCGGTATTTCCCTGCTGGATCGAATCAGAAATGAGGAGATCCGCAGGAGAACTAAAGTCACCGACATAGCTCGGAGAATTGCAAAGCTGAAGTGGCAGTGGGCAGGACACATAGCGAGGAGAACCGATGGCCGATGGGGCGGAAAGGTTCTGGAGTGGCGACCACGTGTCGGACGACGCTCAGTGGGTAGGCCCGCTACAAGGTGGACCGACGATCTGGTGAAGGTCGCGGGAAGCCGCTGGATGCGGGCAGCGCAGGACCGATCGTCGTGGAGATCCTTGGGGGAGGCCTATGCCCAGCAGTGGGCGTCATACGGCTGATGATGATGATGATGATGAGACTTACTTACCTACATTTCCTAGATTGATAAACCTTCTCAATCATTTCACCCTTCACGAATAAGTAAGCCGTGAGTAAGCCCAAATAATGAAGACGATCTATCAAAGCGTGGTATGGTGTACGTTTATTCTCGTACCTACCTGGAAACTATGAATAAATAAAAGCTCTAACTAAACCCAAAACATTTCAAAAATAAACTTCCACAGTTATCAACTTGTATTGCTACAAATTCTGTTGGAGCGATGAAAGCGTCGCAATTTTCCCGAGTATTTGTTGAAAATATTCCCTATAAAAAGCGAAAATAATGTTGAACGAACTGGTCGAAAGGCTGCCACTTGTTCTGTAGATTGTACCCCGATGACGTAGCACTTCGCCCCTATTGTACTCCCCAGCTAATGTTTATAATGGACCTACAATAGTACGAGATTAGCAATTCAAAGAGATTAAATTCAAATAGACGTTTAAACGCTCTACAGAACCGGAAAGAAATACGCTATTTCTCTAAGTGCTGTTATTTCAAACCTCTTTAAAATGTTTTATAGCCTCACTTGATAGTCTTTATGAACCAGTTTAATCATAATTTAGGGGTACTTATTACGAAATAATATGTCAGCTTGCACTACCCCTTTTTTAATGGGTAAAGATTCATCATCATCTAGATACCTAATCATTTTAATCATCATAGGTGAATAGGCATCCTTTTTATAACAATAGGCTATTTTCCAACTAGTTAAACCAGTTACTTTTTACTAAAAGTCAAAATACGTAATTACTATGGAAATTGCGTAGGCGTGAAAAAAATCTGTCTAAGTAATTATGGGAATTTGTATGAAAATGCATGCTGTGGCGTCATAGGAAAACGTCGCAAATTGTCGGACTTATTACTACGTTTTTCTAATTCGTCATTTTTGGATCTATCTTTCTTTAGTAATCAAATCAAAAATCAAATTTCTCTACTGTAATACTTGATGCACAATGCTCAAATGGCGGGAAAACGCAGGGCGCAGGATTTTGTATGAAACCGCCAACGAAATTCCGCGCTCTCGTTTGTTTTCCTGGCTCTGTGTTCAAGCTTTAAGGCAGGGTCATTACAAAAAGTTGACCCTCAGGGAGACACTCGTGTCTGACACACGGGGCCTCCGTCGGATCCATTACGCGGACATGCGCGACATGGAACCTCACTCGGATCAAAGTAGAAATTCTTTCCTTCTCTACTTCACGTTAGGTTACTTACCGATAGCTGTCTAACATTTTATCGACGAGTATATAAAAATAACTAGATAAGGCTTTAGATACGATAACTTAACATTTCTTTCGCTACATTACGTTAGGTTACTTACAGAAGAACCTTTTATCGACGAGAAGATAAAAAAAATAAGGACTTAGATATGATAATTTAAGAATGACTTATAGGTAATTAATAAAAAAGATGACTAAGTAGCTGCTGACGAAGTAGCGAAAGAAATGTTTCCTTCGGGGTTAGACGTGATATTGTGTTATGTTATCTTGATTAAGTATATAAGTAATATAAGCCATAGCCGGTCTAGTAAAATTATCATAATGAACATTACTAACAATAGGGACGTTATTTTTCAGACGTAATTAATTACCTGCCAACTACATAGGAATCGATTGCACCACAAAGGCATTATCTTTATTTTTTCCGCCTTCAATGTAGTTTTGAAAGTAAATTTTAAATTAAAACATCCTACTCTTTTTCCATAAAACAATGTACAGTTTCAATTAATGGAATTGAATCTTCAATTAAGTAAAAAATGTATCTAGTTAAAATTACAGTGAAATTTTTATGTAATTATCTTATTTACGAACTAGCTTTTGCCCGCGACTTCGTCCGCGTGGCGTCTTATATAAGAGAGAGATCTTTGTGTGTGTGGGAGTGCATACTTATGCAGGTTAGATTTTTTCATACAATTTTTTTCCCAAAACCTCCCATTTTTCAAAATACAGCCAAAAATAAACTTTATATTTACTAAGGTATGCATGCATGCTAGATTGAATCAATTGATTGAATTGATTTTTTTTAAATTGATTGATCATTGAGTTTTAATTTTAATACACACTTCCTCTCTTCCCTTCAACGTTGCTGTGCCCTACAGGGTCCATGTTTTAGTTCCTATGCCTATGTAACACCCCATTGTACTACATGGAATGCAATAAATAATTTAATTGAATTGAATTTAAAACATCTATCTTACGCGGTTTAGATTTTTTCATACAAATGTTTTTTTCCCGCTTACTCCCGTTTCCGTGGGAATTTTGCAATATCCTGTTGCAACTAAGCTTTAAGTTTACTAAAGTACCTGCATGCCAAATTTCAAACGTCTAACTTGAGTGGTTTAGATTTTTCATACAAAAGGATTTTCCCGCTAATTCCCGTTCCCGTGGGAATTTCGGGAATTCCTTTCTTAGTGCACCTCTACGGTATCTAAGGTACCTGCGAGCCAAATTTCAAACATCTAACTTGAATGGTTTAGATTTTTCATACAAAAGGATTTTCCCGTTAATTCCCGTTCCCGTGAGAATTTCGGGAATTCCTTTCTTAGTGTACCTCCACGGTACCCAAGGTACCTGCATGACAAATTTCAAACGTCTAACTTGATTGGTTTAGATTTTTCATACAAAAGGATTTTCCCGTTAATTCCCGTTCTCGTGGGAATTTCGGGAATTCCTTTCTTAGTGCACCTCTACGGTACTTAAGGTATCTGCATGCCAAATTTCAAACGTCTAACTTGAGTGGTTTAGATTTTTCATACAAAAGGATTTTCCCGCTAATTCTTGTTCCCGTGAGAATTTTAGGAATTCCTTTCTTAGTGCACCTCTACGGTACCTATGGTAGGACGTAATATACGATCCCGACGACCCGATTACTCTAGCCATAGAGGCAGCCAATCAGCTCGCGACACCAAACACTTCAGGACCCCGATACCGACCCCGCCGGCGTGGTCGACGATTTCCCTCATTCAGCGCTTATCGCTATCGACCCACTAGGGTCGATTAATTCTTTCAAATATTTTTCCTCTCAGACGACGCCCTGAGCCGAGGTTCGCGCCCAACTGGGCACCCTCAGGCCTGTTGTCTTAAACGTTGTACCGGGTGAGAGCCTTCAGCGCTCCCCATTTGTCCGGCCAAGTAGTTAATGCCATCTGCGGCAAATCTACAATAAGTCACGTCAAAAAAAAAAAAAAAAAAAAAAAAAAAAAAAAAAAAAAAAAAAAAAAAAAAAAAAAAGGTACCTATGGTACCTGCATGCCAAATTTCAAACGTCTAACTTGAGTGGTTTAGATTTTTCATACAAAAGGATTTTCCCGCTAATTCCCGTTCCCGTGGGAATTTCGGGAATTCCTTTCTTAGTACACCTCTACAGTATCTAAGGTACCTGCGAGCCAAATTTCAAACATCTAACTTGAATGGTTTAGATTTTTCATACAAAAGGATTTTCCCGTTAATTCCCGTTCCCGTGAGAATTTCGGGAATTCCTTTCTTAGTGCACCTTCACGGTACCTAAGGTACCTGCATGACAAATTTCAAACGTCTAACTTGAGTGGTTTAGATTTTTCATAAAAAAGGATTTTCCCGCTAATTCCCGTTCCCGTGGGGATTTCGGGAATTCCTTTCTTAGTGTACCTCTACGGTATCTAAGGTACCTGCATGCCAAATTTCAAACGTCTAACTTGAGTGGTTTAGATTTTTCATACAAAAGGATTTTCCCGTTAATTCCCGTTCCCGTAGGAATTTCGGGAATTCCTTTCTTAGTGCACCTCTACGGTATCTAAGGTACCTGCATGCCAAATTTCAAACGTCTAACTTGAGTGGTTTAGATTTTTCATACAAAAGGATTTCCCTTCACTACTCTGCTCCTATTGATTGTAGCGTGATGAAAAGTATACTATAACCTGTCCAGGAGTGTGAAGAATAATTGTACCAAGTTTCATTAAAATCCGTCCAGTAGTTTTTGTTTCTATAAGGAACATACAGACAGACAGACAGACAGACAGACAGACAGACAGACAAAAATTTTACTGATTGCATTTTTGGCATCAGTATCGACCACTTATCACCCCCTGATAGTTATTTTGAAAAAATATTTAATGTACAGAATTGACCTCTCTACAGATTTATTATAAGTATAGACAAGCACTGTAATTGATTACTTATCATTTTCATTGTACTCGCGGTATAAAGTGAGCGCATTTGATTGCATACCACTTCAAATTAGTAGGTACGTGCTCTAACTAATACCCGCCTCTGCCAATTAATTCTTGTGAATTTGCGAACCGAAATATAATTTGTCTAATGACTTTGTCGACAATGCGCTGCAGCTCAACAGTTAACTTATTTCGTTCTCCAATTTTCCATTCGCTAAGTAATTAAAAGAAATGAATATCAATCGATCAGAACTTAAATCTTTATTGCACAAAAACATATACTTAGAAATAAAACCATTACAAGTAAGTACTTAATGTGTTCTCGTTGTGTTATTCCTTTAATGTAAGTAGGTACTATAAATAGTAAACAGCCTCTGCTATAAACAGCCTCCGTGGTCTAGTGGTTAGAGCGTTAGACTCACGATCTGGAGGTCCGGGTTCGATTCCCAATGGGGACATTGTCGAAATTACTTTGTGAGACTGTCCTTTGTTTGGTATGGACTTTTCAGGCTTGAATCACCTGATTTTCCAAAAAAGTAAGATGATTCCGTGCTTCGGCGGACACGTTAAACTGTTGGTCCCAGCTAATAGCCGTAAAAACACCTCCACAAACCTGCATTGGAGCAGCGTGGTGGAGTATGCTCCATACCCCCTCCGGTTGATTGAAGGGAGGCCTGTGCCCAGCAGTGGGGCGAATATAGGGTGTTTATGTACTATAAATAGTAATATAAATTCTGTATCATGTAAAAGAAAATGTTTTTGAAAGTGCCTCTTATATTATTGCGCATGTAATAATACATATTTGTTATTGATCGACTTGAATGCTCTATGAGGCTCTTACTCGTAAATAGTACTAGAAAATCCTGCTCCACCAAAGTTACGTATAGAGTAACTTACAATTGAATAAATAATTTAGTAAAACAACTTATGTGAAATATACGTTAGTCGAAGCAAAAGCAATCATGTATGTAATTTCTATTTTTACCAGTAATTACTGGTAAAATGGATGATTGAATGGTCGAAGCAAAAGCAATCATGTATGTAATTTCTATTTTTACCAGTAATTACTGGTAAAATGGATGATTCAGAAGATAATATAAGCAAATTTGCTTATATTATCTTCTGAATCATCGAATATGTAAATTTAGGTGTCAATACACACAGTACGTATGCAAATATAACGAATCTATGGACTGACAACGTTGATTGCATGTACAAAATGATGTATGGTCACAAATTTCCACGTCGACGCGTTTCCTGATATTATGTGAAATATGAAAAGAGCTTGCCAGAAACACAAGCAAGCACCGCTCAAAAAATGTATTTGTACAGTATAAAATTGTGTAGATTAGATATCTGAACGTAATTATTGGATTACGAATTCAACTTTTTATTTGACGGGTCTCTGTAGTCCAGTGGTTGAGCGTTGGACTCTCGATCCGGAGGCCCCGGGTTCGAATCTCGGTGGGGACATATCACAAAAATCACTTCATAGTTTGGTTAAGACATTACAGGCTGATCACCTGATTGTCCGAAAGTAAGATGATCCGTGCTTCGGAAGGCACGTTAAACCGTTGGTCCCGGTTACCTTTTACTGATGTAAGTGAGTAATCGTTACATGACCCATGTCAGGCGCCTTTGGCTGGTATTCCACCTCATAACCCACACGATAAGAAGACAAGATGGGTAAAAAAAATCCAAATGTGTCGGTATTAATGTGTGTGGGATATAATATGGTTTTATTTCTCTCTTAGGTTACTAACTTGGATTTTTAATTACTTACATAAGTACCCTTTTTTAATTTAGATACTAAACTAAGTGCTATTATTTTATCGCTATATTTTAAAACATACAATGCACGCTGATGACATCAACAATTCAATGTTTAGAGAGAATGGTATTACTAGAGAAGCTAATTTGAAAGTTAAATCATTCTCAAACAACCCTCGACGCGTTTTCCAATTGCATTCCGTAGTGATAGGTACGTCGGCACTATGGAATATATGGCTACAGCGATATTCCAGCTCATACATAGTAATACTTATGTAACAGTATATGTACAGTTTTAATGCTAATCAATACATAGTGCTGTAATTGGAAACGTTAGTTGGTTTCATAGTAGAAACGATAAATTCGGTGTCATCATCTATTAAGTAATATCTATCTACTTACTAATAATATTCAAATGTAGCTAAATACTTACTTTTTCCACATTATAACACTGGTGGTATTGGAAGCGAATCATCCCAAGCGTTATCCCGTTTTCACACGGGGTCCGCTTACCAAACCTGAACATTTTCAGGCCCGGATTTATTACATAAACGAGTGACTAAATATCTGACCTTAGCCCGCAAAGGGAGATTTCTCGCATTTCTCAGGAATGTAGATTTCTTCGCGATGTTTTTCTTGACCGCTGAGCATATGATACTCATTTATGATGCAAACATGAATTCGAAAATCATTGCTTAAGGTCATGCCTTCTTCCAAATGGGCTTCCGCTACGCTGCGCCGGATGGGTGCATACATAAGAACACTTCTGCTCCACCCTTCAGATTGTCCTTTACATGTGTCATTTTGGTAGTAGCAGCCTAACGTACAAAACTCTGCAATTTTAATTTTTAATCTGCATATATCGGTAAATTAATAAGTGTCATCGGTTGGTTTCAGGCAAGGATATAACGCACAAATTGTACTCAGTAAGCGAGGGTTTGGGCGCAGGCGCGGGCAACGACCGAGACGCGCTGCCGAGCCACCTGACGCGGTCGGCCAGCGTCGACGCAGTGCATGAGGGCACCCGCGGTCGCCTGCGCAGCGTCGCTTGGCGAGCTCGCGCCTCCACACATAAAGGTACGTATTTTCGTACTAGTACTAGTATTCTAGTACTAGTTAACCCAACAGACGTCCAAACAATACAAAATCCTCGCCAGTTCATCCAAGAATGGAGAAAACGTTTTCAGTTTTCCCGTAATTTTTTCCTTCCATAGTAAAAACTTAGATGAGCTCCAGCTCGCCGAGACCCATGTTCCTCCTTCCCTTCCAATTTGTAATTTGTAAATCTACAAACGATTGTCAGATGCCTAGTCGGGTGAGAAAGTTTCAGAGGACCAAGAGATTTGCATTTTTTTACCGCGACGTGTACTGTTCCTCTATACAATATACAAATACAATCTTTTTTTTTTTAATTGATGACACTATAAATTGGACTTGTACTAAGCAGGAAAGAAACATGCTTCTACCTTCTACTACTCCTGGTGGGGATATCATCGATCCGAGTAGCTGCTGAGTCAAGTTCTCTGGACAACAATTTAGTAAGAGCTGAGCTCGAAATGATGTTGTTTAACTTGTCGGCTTTTAGCTATATATCTCGCCATTTGCCATTCAAAGTACATTTACAACAAAATGTCCTAATTAAAGAGCTTTTCGTGAAACTCGCTCCATAAAGTTGCTGCCTATACCTACACGCTCCTCAGGTCTTTGTGCAATTATAATTATATATACAGCCGCGTAAAAATGTTAAATGAATTGTGATATTAACCATAATTTGTGATATTTGTGAAATACTTAAGTTCATTGAATATGAACAAAAGCTCAGAGAAAGTTCACTCATAAGAACCGAAACCAAGAGTCTGTTTTGGTTTGTTGTTACATTATCTTATAGCCACTTAAAAACGTGTGGGCAAACGGTAGAACCGGATGAGTTCTGGCTAAGTTATGAAATTATGAAACAGGGCCATTGTTTAGGCATACTAAGTAACTCAATGTAAATTTTGCGTGTTACAGCGACGTCGTACTGGGCGCCCGTGACGGCGCGTCAGTTCCTGCGCCAGTCTCCGTTCTCACGGAGCATGACGCAGCCGCCGCGGCTGCTGCAGCAGGCGTCGTCGGCCAGCCTGCAGCCGCCCGCGCTGCGCCGCAGCCCGCCGCGCCGCGCCACCTCGTTCCGGCGCGGTCGCGAGGTCAAGTTCGCGGAGGCCCCAACGACGCCGGAGCCCGCCGTGTGACGCGGGCCGCGGCCCCAGCCCGAGCTGGTGCCGCTGGTCGCGCCGCGCGCCCTCTCCCCCGCCTCCCCCGTCGCCACCGCCTCGCCCCTGCGCTCCCCCTGACCACTACATGAGCGAACGATCATGCCTCACACAACTGACTTCTAACACGGAATAGATTGTCTTCCTACACGCAAACTCTACAATGTCTTCGCTTGTGATAACTTCTAATCGAATACAGTGAACGAATGTGCTTCAGTAACGTAAAAAACGTTGAAAGAGCGACAAGAAGACAACCTATTCTACAGTTTATTTTTACTAATCATTAGAAAAAGAGAGCTTCCTGTTATAAAAGTACCTGTTAATTACTTCTATATCTAGATTCAGCTTTCTCGTTCGCTCGAGAATTTTCCGTGTGAGACAGGCCGTTCAATAGTGGCAGTGCAAACCACATAACTGTGCGTTATAGTGACAAAGTGAGTTCGTTGCTTACAAACTGAAAGTGTCGAACTAATAAATTGTAATTATTGTGAGAGGATGTAGAGTTAACTAGGTATATAATATACTACCGCATGTTACGTTGCAATCATAGCGCTCGAGCACCCGACAACAACAGTCGTACAAAGTGCTCACCTATAGGTAACACGAATTGAGCGAAAATTCCAATAAAACCGGAAACACTGATAGGATATGGAATTGTAATCATAATTTTTTTAGCAATTGATATAATCCAAAATGTGGAATTCTAAAAGTATTTTAATGTTAATATAATTGTTTACTAATATTAAGATGTGTTAAATTCGTGATAAAAAATATTAAAGTTACTGCGAGGAATTATATTCGATATATTTGTTCAGTAAAGAATGTACCTATTTTCGTGCTCTTTGTCCTAAGAAATATCTAATGATCATGTTGAATCCTAGGGTCTCTATACTCCTGAAATGCAGTCAAATACTTTTACATTTATTAACTCGCTTTCCTGTCATGTATTATACACAGATTCTTTATTGACACGAACGCCTGAACTATAAGTAATCTTAAAAGACTAAAAACTCTTCCATCGAAACTTTCGCTCCGAGCTGTTGCTTATTTCACAAATTTCAATTCCACATGTTATTCTGTCGCCTTCTTACTTACGTTACTTACTATTCCTACCATTACTAAACTGAAATTAATTTCGAAATCTTCATTAAAAGCTATGTATTTGCTGAACACGTGAGTCAAAAAACAATTAGAACAACGAACGTTGGGTCTTAAATAAGCAGTGCGCTAATTGAAACACCATGCGAGTGTGTCATTAGATATGCTATTTTATTAATAAGGTAGAGTAATCAGGACAGCGCAACATTATGAAAAGTATGTCTATACAAACAGACTCAGTCTACATAAAAAAATAACGGCACAATAATAAATATAAGAAATTCTTTTAAAACTACTTAATGTTCGAAATTGCACATTTGAAAATATTTCTCACAAGTTCATATAAGTGCTAAGAGCTGTGCTTTTAGTAAATGTATCTACTAAGATGCGGACGCGCTGTGTGTTGGGGCGTGGTGGAGTATGCTCCATACCCCCTCCGGTTGATTGAGGGGAGGCCTGTGCCCAGCAGTGGGACGTATATAGGCAGTTTATGTTATGTTATCTACTAAGAAAGGTGACCGTGCCGCGCGCGGTCGTAGCTCTTCCTAATTACTTAGGTGTCATTTCACATCAGCATAATAATAAATTCACGTCGGTGTTTAGTTGATGTTGTCGCTTCGTTACTGTACGGTGTTTGACTAGATGAGCAAGTAGTGTTCGTATTTATTGTACCTAAACCTTGTCGAGCGACGTCGTCGGCTCTTGTAGATGGCGTACAATGCAGAGATAACAAACCGCGGCCCAAAAACCAAGTTTAAAACGAATTAAGCCTTTCTAAGGAAAAGATTAAAATATATAGGCCGTTACTCGTTGTACACTATACAACATTTTATCCAAATTGTACGGTATCTCTTGCGAATACATATCGTTCTTCGTCTTGTCTCGTCTCGTTAGTTACTTCTCTAATGATGTAGTGAAAATGTCTCGATGGGCTAAAGTGTTTTGAAGCTGTAGATTACAAACCATTATCTTTCAGTTTTAATGATCTCATTTACCATGATTGAAATATTACGGCTTTGTTATCAATTCATTAACGACAAAGAGAGAAGTGTTATTAATATTTAACAAATTAAAGAAAAAGAATAAAAATTCTTATAAAAATGTTTATGAGCAATTTTACATATTTGTGCATGAATTGACTTTAACTTTGGAGGTAGTCAGGCACTACTCTCTGTGTTGAAGTCGTATAATAATAACTACAAAAATGTTGGCCTTGCTCTTATATGGTGTACCTAATAAAATAACATTGTAAAAGGCTAGTGAAATTTTGATAACTTAATAACAACTAGACTTGAAATTATAAATTGATAAGGTGTAAACATAACATTAATTAACAACTTTACACGTACTACGTATACTTCTCATTCAAACGCTTTTTGTATTTTGTGTATTCGAATAAGTTAATACAGATTGGGCGTCACGTATATTTGACGACTACTGAATAATAACTAAGTACAGAAAATTGATGCCATAGCAGGAATTGAAACCACCTTAGGATATAATACCTTGAACAAGCTCCGAACTCCAAACGCATATATCTGCTTCCTTCCTTGACTGCGTAATCCGTAATCTAGGTAGGTACTTCAGTTAATTTCAAACTACTTCTGTTACGTCTTCCAATATATTCATCACCCTGATTTCATAGTAAAGTGTTGTAATTTTTTCATTAACTAATCTCTATTCGCAAACAAATATTGCTTTAAGGGTTTTTTACACGTAATTATCCAAATGATCGAAAATAAAAACGCAAGCAAGGCCCTACAAAACATAAGAAAGTATATTTACGTTATTCTGTTACTAATGATGTTACTAGAGCTGCATTAATCTATCTTCAGCTATGTACAAAAATGGGAGCAATATCTTGGCTTAGTTAAAATAGAAACACGTTCTATGCTCTTACAACTTTATCTAAGGAACTGTCTAATGTACAAATCAAATGTCTGAATATCCCACTAAGGAAAGGACTTCAAAATAAACAAATCGTTATGGGAAAATAAAATCTATAAGCACATTATGTTTATTTTGAAGTCAATTAAAATGTAAATGATGTATATTCTTCAATATACTTACTTAGATACGTGTATAGACAGTTATGATGTGATAATGGCGTATGCATAGAATCGTGAAAGGCGCGAGTTAATAGTATGCACAGACATTGTTTTAGACAAATAAGTTTCACTTTAAGTATAATGAACGTTCGATGTTAAGCAAAATACTGATATTTGTATGCATTTTTTTTCTCAAGTGCGTAATAAATAGTGTCCACGAGCTGTCTACTAAAACAATGACGTAGCAACACTTGACAGAGCGCCTCTGTGATACACGTTAGCTATTTTAGAATAGTCGTCGGTTGGAATATCATGTATGTACTCGCAATCTGATGTTACTCTGGTTATGGGTTGCCCCGCGTCTCGTCATGCATGACATAACCGTTATCGATTATATATTATTGTATTTATTCACTTTATTAACATGTTTATTATGTCTTTAATAAAACAATTGCTTACGACAGGGTTTTATTTACGACGTTGCCCTAACTCAGGATTGTATTGAAAACTTGGAGGAGCAATATTATAATATTATTATGATAATGGCTTGACGTTTACTGCGTTAGCGATAAATGATAATGAAACTAAAACAAAAGTTGACCTTAGCTAGAACTACTGGCATCAGACTTAAAAGGGTAAACGTGCCCGTTGTTGACCTTATAACAAAACGTTTCTACATTTCTTTTACTAAACACAATCAATACATCGCACATCTAGTTCTTTAAGGTCATAAATGTAATTTTTAAAATTTTACAGTAGAGCGCTTTAACGATTTTTGTTTTGCCATATCTACGTTAATTACTAAGTTAACTCAATTTCAGATTTTTTGACATTTATGACTTTTAAGAACTAGATGTGCGACATGTATTGATAAATATTTACTTTTAGTTGATAATATTTTATTTTACATTTGTATCGATCTGAATAATCGCAATCTTTTTTAACTATAAAATTTAAAATCAAGTTAATCATGTTTAATTGAATTATTACATACAATTAGACCCACTATGTAATTCCCAAAACAGAATTTATAATAAAAGTATGAGCAAGTATAAGTCAAACCTAACATTTCTTATAATCTTGACTATAATGGCAGTGTTTACCCTACTACTAAAATGTTTAATTGTGAATTTGAAATGGTAATCGGCTCGTCAGTCTGATAACGTGCGATAACATTTAGTTGCCGGCGTCCACGACCCGAGACACTCCTCTGCACCATGTCTCAATAAAAAAACAGTTTACATACAAACGTATTAAATTAAAAGACTTTAAAAATAGTATTGTTAAGGAAAAAACTCGCCATGGCATTTCTAATGAGAAGGTGTATAGTGAATAACATAAGGAACATTGAAAAATGTCGCAACTTGTGTGTGTTAATGCAATGTGTAAGTGTTTTAATAATACGTATTTTAATTTAGTAATGTTTCGAATCTACAATGAGACCTTCAACTTTAGTTAAACATGTTTCTTTAAACTGTGCATTATCAAGTAGCAATATAAAAAAAACACTCGAAGTTCACTTTAAAATATGAAAATTAGGTATCAAGGAGACATGTACAAATTAGATATCAAGGTAAACAGACCCCCAAAACCGAAGACATAGCAATAAGATAAGACGTAATGAAATACCTAACATAATCTTATCAGAACAAATAACAAGTCACACGTAATCAAAACAAGATATGTAATTACTTGCGCTGATTTCACTTTCGTCAACCTTGCATGGCCTTGAATAATAATATCTATTAGGTAATAAATATATATTATTTCAAAGAGATGATTATGACTAATTTTATCTTCTGAACCTATAATCTTCTGAATAAGTTAGCAAAATCCATATGAATGGTAAACACACTTTGACTAGTATTACCAATTTGTTGCACATGTAACCAGTGGTTGCGGTTAGGTAAGACTCCCGTATAGCGTTGAAATAACCGGTTGATCCAGTCAAACGCCTGGTTAAAATGTTAAGCAAAAATTAGAACTGTTAAGATTGACTGATTATAGATGGCGATACGGCTCACACCCTACCACTTTGGTCTAATAGAAAGCTCGGTGAGGTGTAGATACTCAGTTCATCTTGCGATGGTGTACATCTGACTACCCCAATTGGAACATAGTCGTGAGATTATATTATGTGTTATGTGTGTTATATAACTGATAAACAACGCCAATGACGACTAAATTAATCATAACTCAACTTATTTTAATTACTGACATATTTTGTAATGCAAAAGGATAGAGAACACAAATATACTTATATCTTTATAGTCATGAAATATGTACAGGACAAACCAAAGACTAATCTGAGCTATTTTAACTTAACAATATACATTATTATTCCAGGACAGTTATAGTTCTCGATATAGTACCACAGAGCAATCCCTCATACGAGAAAATCATTTTAGAAGAAGACACTTCCATACTACTCCTGTTGATTACAAAACCGTCGCATTCAAGCTTTCTGATATCGGCGAGGGTATCCGAGAAGTGGTGATTAAAGAATGGTAAGAATAAAAAGCCTTTAATAATATTATATATAACCAAGTTCTTTGATGGAATTAATTACATAAGTACCTACTTTTAGAGTCGCGCACTGATGTTCGAAAAACAATCTCTTGAAGTTATTTTATCTATACTACATAGGTAAAGAGTTATTTCAAATAATTCTACTCTCCATATCTAACGTATAGATGATATGGAATAAATAACGTAGGTGAATGGAAGGAAGAAGAGTAAAGGCCTAGGCGAAATGATCACAACCGAATCTAAGACATATTAAAAAACTAGAGAACTTTTATGAGATTGAAAGAGATTTATTGGAGTCATAACAAACAAAAACTATCAGACTTAACGCTAAGAAATACGACGCTATCGTCAAAATTATAACAAAATTTTATTTTATATCATATTGTGATATAGTCCGGAGTTCCCGAAATGAATGGAACAGGATTACTCGTTGTACCGACCGCACTGAGAGGGGGATAAGGGAGGAGGATGATGAGCCCAGAATTCTGGATATATCACAATATTTAGGGAATCGGTAGACACACGAAAGTAAACGCCTTTGAAACACAAATTCTAGGTTCGTGAAGGTCGGTGACAAGGTGCAGCAATTCGACAACATCTGCGAGGTGCAGAGCGACAAAGCAGCTGTGACGATCACCAGCCGATACGATGGAGTAGTCACCAAACTGTACCATGATGTCAACAAGACTGCGCTGGTCGGACAACCTTTGGTGGACATCGAGACCGACGGGGACGATGAAGGTAAGAGCAACAGCAGTTTTTCACGTGTTATATTTATTTGTTACTCATAAAGACCCTGTGAAGTAGATGTAACTCTTCCAGTCCCTGCTCGAGAGAATTACGTAAGTTCGAATTCCGTCCAAGTCAGAATTCCTTTCTCAAACAAAAAAAAATATTGTATTTAGCATTCAATGTTAGATAACATAGAGATTGGATAGATATTCAAACAAAAATCATAGTGAACCATAATAAAACGATATTAAAAAGTTAGAAATGCGCCAACCTGAAGGTTAGACTAGTGAAAATTCAATCGACTTTTCCGATTTCAGGATCTTCATCTGAATCTGACAAAGAAGAACAAAGCAAAGAGGTCCCCAAATCTACAAACGATACAACTTCTAGAGTAAAAATACTGACTACACCATCTGTTAGAAGAATTGCTGCACAATATAAAGTGAGTTAAAATATTCACATACTTACTGACAAAAACCCGTTGATTTGTTTAACAAAGTAAACGCATAGCATTATGACTGTATTCAATTAAAGTAAAAAATATTTAAATGTCCATGTACCTAAGTAAAAATAATAACCTTTATATTTTAAGGTAGACCTAAGCACAGTGAAAGCGACCGGAAAAAATGGTAGAGTCATGAAAGAAGATCTGTTATCCCACCTAAATATAACGTCGGAGAAGTCTAATGAAATACCAGACATTACCACCGTGCAAGCTGTGTCAATACCAGTAACACAGGCTCAAGCAAAAATAGAAGTTTTATTTGAAGACAAAGTCGTTCCTATTAGTGGATTTACCAGAGCTATGGTTAAATCTATGACGGAAGCAATGGTAAGATAAAGAAACTTTTATTAAAAGTGCATGAGACTATTAACAGCAGTTGAACGATAAGAATTTTTGTTTCATCGAAACATCTATGACTTAATATTGACTAGGTGGCGACCTCCGTGGTCCAATAGTTGAGCGTTGGGCTCACGATCCGAAGGTCCTGGGTTCCCTAGTTTGGCTAGGACATTTGATTGTCCGAAAGTAAGATGTTCCGTGCTTCGGGTGGCATGTTAAGCCGTTGGTCCCGGTCCCATGTCATGGGCCTTGGCGGCTCTATAGTAACCCTAACACCAGGGTTGATCCTTCATTCTCAAAATATTACATTCGCAAAACATTACATTCGCAAAATATTATATTCTCAATATAATTATTATCTTTTGTATAATGAAGTACAAAAGTATTATTCACAAAAAGTAGATAAACATTATTACTTTACAAATTGCACAACAATTAAATCTTTTGTACTTCCCTGTGATCCACCTATTACAACATTGGTACTCACAACCCACACGATAGAAGAAGACTGACTAGGTATGTTAATTTAAAGTACTGAAGTCTTAATATATTATAGTCTTACTATTGCCCCCTATTGACATCATGAAGAAGACGGTGGGCGGCAGCATACAGAGGGCGGTCCACGCAGCATATAGCCGTACCGAGTCGAAAACCATAACCTGTGGGCGCGATCCTCAGCAGTGAGTGAACGACGAAAAAGAAGAAGATTGCCCCCTATTATAAATAACCATCAGTAAAACTACAAAAATATTTTTACAGAAAATACCTCATTTCGTGTTCAGCGATGAGTATGACGTCACGAAATTAGTAGAATCCCGAGAGATCCTGAAGACCATGGCGCAAGAGCGAGGAGTGAAACTGACATACATGCCGTTAATCATCAAAGCTGCATCTCTCAGTCTAGCAGCACACCCGACCCTCAACAGCAGCCTCGACAGTGCTTGCGAAAATATCATCTACAAAGCAAGCCACAACATAGGCGTTGCTATGGACACACCCAACGGTCTAGTGGTTCCTGTAATTAAGGTAACAAAATATTTTTTTTGAATAATAAAATATCATTTTATAATAATATAAACAGTTATGCATTTGTCAAATAAAACTTCCGACTTGTTTCACAGAATGTTCAGAATAAAACTATTTTGGAAATTGCCCGAGATCTGAACTCACTCCAAGAAAAGGGTTCAAAGGGCCAACTAGGATTGAACGACCTCACTGGTGGCACTTTCACCATATCGAATATTGGCATAGTAAGTAATTGAGATACTCGTATTGAACCATTACTCTTATTGTTATTTTAAATTAATTAGACTGATTAAGTCAAGTTTTGATCAAGTTAAGTTTATGATTAACAAATCATTACGTTGAATATGATTTCCTTGCTGCAAAATATCACTTTTGCTTTTCTCAATCAAAATCGAGGAAGCCCAATGGCTTCCTCGATTTAGCAATTGTACTAAAATGATAATTTGTCAATTACAGGTGGGTGGAACCTACACCAAACCTGTAATTTTCCCACCACAAGTATCAATTGGAGCCTTGGGAAAAATACAGGTAAGAACAAACAGTTTCATATAAATTAAGAAATAGGTAGGTACACACATACATACATATACATAGGTAGGTATATACATTTTGCGAATACTTACGAATGTAAAATGTCAAGAAATGTGCGAATATTCGCGTTAGTACCTATCTTTAAAACGCCACGTTGAATCCCCTTCATGGTCATCTGATCCCACATAAAAATCGTCCCGCGGGCTGAATGACCCCTTTCAATTTTTTGCGAGGGTGAGTCGTTCCACCTGTCTGGACAACTGAGCCCGCGGGTTCAGTTGACCACTCTCTATCGCTAAAGGGTTTACTTAGCCCGCGGGTTCAGTCGACCACTCTCTACCACTAAAGGGTTTACTTAGCCCGCGGGTTCAGTTGACCACTCTCTATCGCTAAAGGGTTTACTTAGCCCGCGGGCTTAAGTTGAGAATACCCAAAAAGTACGAGAATTACGCGGTTTTTCGAGTGCTGTAAAGTTAGTACAGGTCTTTCGATGCTGCAAATTTAGATACAGTACTGGTAGTCACTTCTAGAGTTGTGCGTTGAACAGTTAAGGATGTAGGTATTTGAGCCTTTCCTATTTTCTTTACTTATTTGATACACGTTGTAGGTGTACACAGTGAAACTAATTTAATTTACAAGAAGAGATATGTATATTTTTTTAATTTTAATAAATGTTTAATAACCTCGTACATACATTTTAATTGACCTTTAGGCAGTTTGCGTTTAGTGAACAGTGCCCAGTGGGCATTGTTCATATTTTTACAAGTTTAACTATTATAAATCTGTGGGCCGAGTAGACCCTTTGGTTGAATGTAGTAGTCGTCTGAGCCCGCGGGTTGAGTCAAGTCCACTCACCCACGCAAAAAATCGAAAGGGGTCATTCAGCCCGCGGGACGATTTTTATGTGGGATCAGATAACCATGAAGCCGTTGAATCATTTCATCTAAAACAGCAATATTGCTATTTGACATTTGTTGACGCGCACTTACTTTTAAATGCGCAAATGTCAAATAGCAATATTGCTTTTTAGATGATTGCAAGAATGTAGCCTTTTTAGGCCCCCAGTTCTTATCAGATATATCAATTAGTAATACGAGGCAAATGTGAAAGCCAATATTCGTTACAAGTTGACAGACGCGACGTCACGCCATACTATCGCACAATCGAGAGACACGAAACGAAGCTATTGTTATCACATCGAAATATCAAATGTGTGTAAAGACTTTAATTAATTGCTCCAACACATCATGTTATTTTGTAGGTTCCAATTTCTGGACTTTATATAACTCCTAATTTAAAAAAAATATCAAAAACCCGTCCACCATACGACAGGCTTTACCCATAATACCTATAGGTCTTTGATATTGTTGTTCGAATACTGGTTATTTTAAAGTTCAACATTTTTATAATTCAAATTCATTTTAAATATTTAAATTAAGTAAAAAAGTTATTCGTTTGTTTTTCCGGCTATTGTTATTCTTTGACGTCGCATCGCTGTCTCCGTAACCACGAAAAAATCTAAATACGCGCTATTTCGAATATATAAGGTCTTAAAAGTACTCGAAACTCTCCGTCGCTCCGTATTGGTTTATCCTTTCAGCACAATAAGGCATCAAATTATACTTACTTACTAGAAATGATATCGACACAAAGACTAAATGACCCCTGGATATAATAGCCTCAATTACTACTCAGTCTCATTTCTGTCCAGGTGCTGCCAAGATTCGACTCTGCAGGCAACGTGGTGAAGGCTCACATCCTCACAGCGAGCTGGTCTGCCGACCACCGCGTCATCGACGGCGTCACCATGGCTCGATTCTCCAACCAATTTAAGAAATATCTCGAAAATCCCTACACTCTTCTCCTGGACTTATAATCAACTGAAGTCTACTCCGACTTAAAATAAAAATCCAAGAATTAAATTATAATTTTTATTAAAAATTATAATACTTAAAATTGCAATATTTTTTACTTTTAAATATATAGGGTTATTCCCAAAACGACTTTTAATTTTCCAAGTACACAAACCCGTTAATAAAACAATGTAAATAGACTCGAACACACATTCCCAAACCTGTGAACTTTACAAATCACACTTCAGAAAATTTGCCACGTGAGCCGTTTGTCTTTCCTTCATTTTATTAATTTTCTACGTTGACCAAATTCGTTTGAAGTCAGTGGAATCCAACACATCAGGAATAAGTTTTTTTAATACTCAAAAAATTAAATCGTTTCAGTTTTCTTGAGTAATCAATCCTTAAGTGTAATCTCCGCCTTGTGCCGGTGCTATGCTTACAATGAACTCATTATTGAAAATATGCAGTAAAGGCCTGTCCCCACGAGTGCATTATAACACAGCTGTTTAACGTTAAATCGATATAAAAAATCTTTTAAAACACCCTTTACTTTGCGCCCCATATTTGTGTTGATTAGGGCGCCGAGTTTCGTGTCCCGTTATTGTTTAACGATATGCAAACGCGGTTTAATTAGTTCAGTATGCATCTATTAAGCAGTAGATAAGCAATAATGTAGACATACAGCATGAAACCAGCAAGAAAAATGGGCATCGTGGTTTCTAGTGGAAACAAGTCTTTACAGTATTATTACAGATTTTGTGCTTTCTTTTGTTGTCGTCGTAGCACTTCGAAGCGTGTTACCTTGAAGTATGCAATCGTCCATTCTGGTATGCAGTGTGGGGTATATTCTCGATGGAACCGGGCGAATATTTCCGCAAAAATTAAAGAATCTATGCTATTTATAGGCGCCCACTTGAGAGCCAGAAAAGCCATATCGACATCACAGAATTTCTTATCTGAAAAAGATATTTCATATCGAAATCTTGAACTATTCAGTATCTTTATGAGATCAAAGCGGTAAAAATATAGTTTTTTTAACAAAAACGATATTTTTCTCACTTTTCTCAAGTGAGAAGTCATGGCTTGTTGTCATCTTGTCATTCTATAGAACAAAAAACAATCAGTTGCTTAGAAACAAAATTAATTTAATAAATATCCATCCAAAACCGACTTTTGGTAAGTACCTTATTTTTGTTGGCATGTGACATAAAATTTCATTACTTACATATCTCTATCAATCCACTTCTTCAAAGATTAAAACGGTCAAAATACGTAAACAACACAAGGTTGCTGTAAGTAGGCATAAGAATGATTAAAACCGAGTTTTGGACTGGATTTTGTAGGAAACCGCCTCTTGCTGGCGGCGGATTTCTATGTGAACGAATGCATACAAACTAGAACATTACAAAAAATGTCCCGGTACTTACCGCCTCTGTGCTCAGCTCTTAAATTATAAGTTCTTAAATGAACTTGAGATTTACCTCCTATTCTGATGAAGTAGACTTTTCGCGGCGAAGATATTTGTATGTCGTCACGTTGCAGCGCTAGTAGGGACCTCTGGCGCTCCCCCCAATTGCGATCCAACTCCCGGAGTAGGCTCAAACGCGCTGCCTTCGTCAACAGACCATTCAATTCCGAAAATTCTCCACCGCTAATGACTTGTGTCACTCGAGATATCGCCTACATTCAAAAGAACTTTCATCAATATACTACCATGAATTTAACAAAGTATATTTACTTCACTAAGTTCATAAATTTGTAGCGCACCTCGACTGCTACTAGAATAGATTTTGAAAAGTAGTACACACCTGTTTTGTTCCAAATTTAAATTCCCTTTCAATAAACGAAGGATCCCATACCGTCTTCAATACACCAAAATCTATTTTTATCATCAACCATGTCAGCGGGTTCTGAACTAGTATCAATCTAGGTACACGTTTCTTCCTTGGGTTTTCGTCTTTTTTACCAAAAAAGAATGTTCTTTTAGAACCAAAAATTTCTGAATGTTCCGACTTAAGTAATTGAAAACTTGTTTTACTTCGTGGTGGATATAAATTTCGAAATAAAACTGGACCCCCTTGTCTATATGAACAAACGCCGCGACTAAGGGCGATTTGTGATGGAGTTTTCGGCAATTCGAATAAACAGTTACAGCGATTTAAAACATAAACAGAAAATTTATCTACAGGCACACATAAATTTCTTGCAAATAATTTAACCGCACCGGCCATCTGTGAATACAATATGATCATTAATTTATGATACCAACAATTTAAATTATACTTAATGTAGTGAATATATTATAGTAATTATACTATTATACACTCACCATACCCCCATTGCCAGGGTTTTGGAGTTTTTAAACTAGAGATTAGTCTACACTTTGAATTTTCCTCATTTTTTTCCTAATTAATAATATTCATCAATCATTATACAAACATTCCGTGTCAATAATTACTTTGACATACGTCATATTTATTCTACTTACATCGAAAAAACATGATTGAAAAGGTTTTAATAGATAGATACGTAAAATAGGAAATCGTAAATTCGCTCCTGAACACATCACCATCCATATCCCGTTTCTCACGGGGTCCGCTTACCTAACCTGAAAATTTTATAGGTCCGTTTTTTACAGAAGCGACTGATTGTCTAACCATTTAACCCGTGAAGGGGAAACCAGTCCAATACAGGTTATTACATGGCGTAAATGCCTATTATGTAAGATAAATATATTAATCGGTTAATGGGTGATGGCACGGAAAACTTCCAACTCCTTGTTATAATCTAATCTAGCTTATAAAGACCCCACACTTGGGTAAAGGCCTTCCCTTCCTCTTTCCATTTTTCGTGGTCTTGTGCGTACTTCCTTACAATTAAAATTATTTGAACATTAAGTCAATTAGTCTCGAAGGAAGAATTATCGGCTAAACGACCACGTACTGTATTTAATTGGAAATCGCTATTGTAACTGCCGTTTAAAAAAGTTATACTCTGCGTCTGTGTTTATTACATGACCCTCTATCAGTCGAACAATAGTATCGGAAGGCTGAACACAGATCGCATTTATAATTCTATACTCAAATAGCTTGCTAAAATTGCTGCTTTATGAAACCAGTTCAGCCTAATAATAGGTAAGACCGTTGATATTCTATTTATAGAACTGAGCAAAAAGGCTTCTAAATCAAAGTTTCTAAACATATAAACCGGATTACTCTCGTGTCTATCTGTTTGCTTGTCTTAATTGTTACAGGAAAACGCTTTATATATTATAAATCATAATTATGTCAGTCCGCTCTTGGACGAGCGCCATAGCGGTGTACTTAGTCTTTAGCGCGTTTAGAATTTAGATAGATCGCAAAAATAGGATAGATTTTAAATATTTTTTCAGCATCATGTGGCCAGTGGTATACATAGCACTATTAGCGCCTACTAGTTTAGCGTGTATGGTCAGTGAAACTACCGTGAGCGGTACTCACGCGCCTGCAACGTTCTGTTCTGGAGATCTCATCTTCAGCGACGATTTCCAAGAGTTCGACTTAGAGAAGTGGCAGCATGAAAACACGCTTGCCGGTGGTGGGGTAAGATCCATAATGATTTATTATAAGCAGATCACAAACAATCTAAAACTTGGTAAGTACGTTTCTGTACTCCAAAACATTTTATCATGTTTTTATGGCGCCGCCAGTAACTTCGAAGCCACTATGCACAAAAAAGATAAGATGGAGTTTTCGATACCATTAAGAAATTATTATCATCAGAAATCTAATATCATTTTAGTTCAACATATAAGGGCTAAACAGTTGTATGTTATTATCAACCATTTATTTTTATCTTTTTGACCTCTTTATTATTATTATAAAAAACTAGCTTTATTAGCTCGTGTCGGTGTAGCATGGAAAATGCTGCACCGACAAGAGCGTGGCTCTTAAATTGATGATGATGATTATTATTATTTCCTTTCATCATATTTTTAAGGTAGTAATATAAAATATTACAATTCATCTAGTAATTAAGATTACAATTTTAGAATTGGGAGTTCCAGTACTATAACAACAATCGGACGAATTCTTTCACGCACGACGGGTTGCTATTCATTCGACCTTCGCTGACTTCCGACCAATTCGGAGAAGAATTCCTGTCCAGTGGCACACTCAACATAGAAGGGGGCGCCCCCGCTGATAGGTAAGTCAGTAAATCCATTAGTTTTCCGTAATGTCCACTCATTTACCAAGAAGGTTAGGTACTCGTACCTACTATAATACCTAGTCACAGTACATTGCTCGCGGAAAATACGAAACCGCAAAAAATGAGTTTCTAATTCAGAGACAAGAAACAGGTGACATATGAACACTAGGTACGATCTTCGGGTCTCACAACCATAGGCAGGTAGGTTAAAGCGACTGGTATTAATAATCTGATCGATATATAATCCGAACGGCTACGAACCTGCCAATTTCGGAATCATCGATTTTTTGTATACCTATTGTAAAAGACCAATTAGTAAAAAAGACAATCATAGATCATTCAAGTATTACCCAATGTCAACATAAGACTTAGACTGTTTATATAGTTATCTAAGAATCACTTTTTATGTAGAGTACATTTTTCATTACCGGGAAATAGATAATGAAAAATGTATTTTATTTACAAACGTAAATATTACGTAAAATATCATATTTCCCAGATGCACTAACCCAATTAATTACGGCTGCGAGCGTACGGGTACTCCGTCCCATGTCCTGAATCCTGTGAAGAGTGCGCGCGTGCGCACGGTCAATTCCTTCAACTTCCGTTACGGCCGCGTCGAAGTCCGCGCCAAGTTGCCTGCTGGCGACTGGCTTTGGCCTGGTAAGTAAACTATTTTGTGCCCTACCCTATCACCATTAATACTGTTAACCGACTTCAAAAAAGAAATAGGTTATAAAATATTTTTACCTATTAAAACAAAACTTTCATATAAAAGACATCAACGAACGCACTTCTATTAATAAGCTTAAATCCAAATGTCGTCTTTAGTTAGAACATATTGTCATCAATTTACATTGAAACAATTTCCTTTTGGATAATTTTTATTACTAAATTTAACGAACTCCGTGGTTCAGTGGTCCGCTTTCAAACCCGGTGGGGACTTATTAAAAAATATATATTATATTATAATTCAATTTGTTTAGGTAGGACATTGCATTCGTCCTATGGACGTTTAGCAGTCGGTCCCAGCTACTATTTACTTATCTAATTATGTATGTTGGCTCAATAGTAACCGTGATATCAGGGTTGATGAGGTCGGTTATTAATTATATCTCACAACCGCCACGAGAGAAGAAGACTAAGTTTAATAATAATATCTACGCTTAATACTAAATACTTAATACTTAAGTATTTTTTTAGCTATCTGGCTGATGCCTGCATTCAACGTATACGGTTCCTGGCCGTCCTCAGGCGAGATTGACTTAGTTGAGTCGCGCGGGAACCGGAAATTGTACCAGAATAATGTCAACATTGGCACAGAACAAGTAGGATCCACGCTCCACTTCGGTCCCTATTGGGGAATGAACGCGTATGAAAGCGCTACCTGGTCAAGGCACAATAATTCAGGATATGACAATGATTTCCATCGGTACCAACTTGAGTGGACTTCTGGTAATAATGTATCCGCTTTTGTTTTTTTTTCTTTCAAATTGGTAACATCTATATAACGATTTTTATTTCCACAGATCATATAAAATTCAGTATTGATGATGAACAGCTTGGGTATATATCACCCGATGCTGGCGGATTTTGGCACCACGGGGGATTTGATAAGTCGGGGCTACAAAATCCTTGGCGTTACGGATCTAAGATGGCGCCTTTCGACCAAAAGGTATGGACATTACAACTAACGGGATAAGTATCAATATTGAAACATAAACATAATAATCAAATCACACTGCTGGGCACAGCCCTTCCCTCAATTATCGGCAGAGGATATGGAGCATGCTTCCCCACACCGCTCTACTGCGGGTTGGTGGTGTTTGAGCTGGTAACCCAATCGATCCATACCCAGACCAACGGCTTAACATGCCTTCCGAAGTGAAATACTTTATCTAGTTTATTTTTTGTCTAATCCAGTTTTACATCATCATGAACTTGGCTGTGGGTGGTACCAATGGATATTTTCCTGATGATGCATCTAATCCTGCCCCAAAACCATGGCCTAATAATTCACCACAGGTAACACAACCACACTATTTAGCACTATTTGCCATTTTTTATTTAAATAACATTCCATGCAATCCTTGAAGCATGGTATCTGGTTCATTCGCGCAGCATATTATCCTTTAATCTTATGTACCTTACGTATCTATTTTTAACAGGCAATAACAGATTTTTGGAGCAAGAAAAGCGACTGGCTTCCTACATGGAACTTAGACACCGACGATGGAAAAGATGCAAGTTTGCAAGTAGATTACGTAAAAGTTTGGGCTCTTTAGGTCACCTCCAATAACAAAATATGGCTCAGTTAAAAAAATGTTGACATGCCCTTATTCATTTATTTTTTGTGTTATTTACTTCATTGATTCTTATATTAATATTTAAAGAATACTGGAACATTATTGCAGTTAGTCACTTGTTTGTAACTAATATTATTATCATGTTTTGTTTTTCTAACACGCCGAGCGTGATACTGGAACATTAATACTGGAACATTATTGCAGTTAGTCACTTGTTTGTAAGTAATATTATTATCATGTTTTGTTTTTCTAACACGCCGAGCGTGCTATATGACTTAGCTATGGACGAATGCAATTGTTAGAACCTTTGTGACACACAATAATTATTTGTAACATGTATATTTATAGATGAAACTATCTAAACGGAACTAAATAATCAGGTGTTATGTTAGTGTTATTTTTACATAACATGCGTAATACAATCAAAAATATAATGTATCTTGATATTTCAATATTATACAGGGTGTTAGTGACATCGTAACGAAAACTTTGAGGGATGATTCCAATCATGATTCTGAGTTGATATCAAGTAGAATTTTCCGTCGCAAAAGTATGGATAGGAAAATAATTTAAAAAAAACACAAAAAAGTCATTAATTTTTTGACAGGAAATTCCAATTGATATCAACTCAGAATCATGGTCTGAATCATCTCCTTCAGTATTTGTTACGGTGTCACTAACACCCATACCCACTTGTATGGCTACCGTATGTACCTACTTGTACGGGGTGTAAGTGACATTGTAACGAATGCTGAGAGGGATGATTCAGCTGATTATTCTGAGTTAATATCAAGTGGAATTTTCCATCGCAAAAGTATAGAATTGAAAATAATTAAAAAAAACTAAAAAAATAAATCATGAATTATGCGACGGGTAAATTCCATTTGATATTAACCCAGAATCATGGTCTGAATTATCCCCTTGAGTATTCGTTACGATGTCACTAACACCCTGTATACGCTACTAATTTCATAAATATGATAAGTTATCTAAGATTAAACACCACCTGTAAGGGCCGTGATTTCGTTATGATTAAATCTTCATTAATCAATCAGTTGTTATCATTATCGCAATAAGGTATAAATTCAAGTTTATCCTGAAAAATACGATTCCATTTCAAACTTTCACAAAAACAGCAACCGGTGAGTACTTATATTCACTATTTTTTTTATTATTATATACATAACTATGTATATAATAGCCTTACCTGTTACCGTGCCTCTCTTGATTTAAACTCATACTGCAAAAGTTCAGAAGATAAAATCTATTTTATCGACAGATAAGGGGTTAATGTTCTTATATGATTTATTATTTAGGTAAAATATTCCTACAAACTTTAACATAACATAAACAGCCTATATACGTCCCACTGCTGGGCGCAGGCCTCCCCTCTATCAACCGGAGGGGATATGGAGCATACTCCACCACGCTGCTTCACTGCGGGTTCGTGGAGGTGTTTTTACGGCTAACAGCCGGGGCCAACTTCTAAACTTGCCCTCCGAAGCCCGGAATCATCTTAATTTTTCGGACAATCGGGTGGTGTCAAACTTTATATTATATTAAAGTCATGAGATGAATATGATGAAACTTACTTATAGTAAATGTTTACTTGGCTATCGCGCACCTTGCTTTAGCCTGGCCTGCATATCGATATATAGCATCCTTTTTACTTGTCCGAAACGATAAACAGCTAACGTCACAAAAAATGCTTTGGTTTTTCTACAAAGTAGGGTGATTTTCTCTCTTTTATCACATAGTCAGCAAAAGAGATGAAACATTATATTAATCAGTTGTATATTCCCTTGACAGCACAATGTGGTCGCTGTTATTTGGCCTGTCAGCGCTGGTGACACTGGGCGCCGCGTGCACGCCCAGTGCGACCACGGTGAGCGGCACGCATGCGCCGGCCACCGTCTGCTCAGGCGCACTCATCTTCTCTGACGAGTTCAACGAATTCGATCTCGAGAAATGGCAGCACGAGAACACTCTCGCGGGTGGTGGTGTAAGTTTTAACTTCCGATTATTTAGCAGAAACTGTGATGTTCCATTTGAATTAAATAGTACTCTGGAGTCTCCGGAATCAAATCCGGAATGAACTAACGCCTGTATTCCCTAATGGAGTGAGTGGGCAGGGCCACAAATAATGGGAAGACTATTTGCAATGACTTTTGATGAACATGTCATAATTTAGTGCATTTTGGCATAAGACGCTAAGATATTTTATTTGTTATGTTTTCTGAAATTGTACCTTGTTTCCATTATGAAGTGAAGTCATGCATTTCGATAGAACTGTGATAGCTGTTTCTTTTTTTTTAATTTATTTACTTATTTAGAACTGTAGCAGCAGAAATTGCACGTACTCGATTTATTTTTTACTTATTTTTACTACAGAACTGGGAGTTCCAGTACTACAACAACAACCGTACGAACTCGTTTACCCGCGACGGTGTCCTGTACATCCGACCATCGCTGATGTCTGATCAGTTTGGCAATGCGTTCCTGCACAGTGGACATCTCAACGTTGAGGGAGGCGCTCCAGCTGACAGGTAAAGGATTCGCTTTCCGGCTGCACACGCAATATGCACGCAACGCTCCGACTAAAAGAACCTGGGGTTTAAAATTGCCACATCGAAGCAATTCATCTAAGACAGCAATATTGCTTGCTATTAATTGACATTAGTTTGCATTGCGCACTTACTTTTATATGCGCAAATGTCAAATTTAAATATTGCTTTCTTAGATGAATTGCTTCGATGTGGTCATTTAACCCACCTGTTCTGCTTAATGGGTTTGGTCCCCAGGTCCAACATGCTGACATTTTTTTTATGACATTTGCTTAGATGTATTTTTAAACATAATGTCTGTAAACGTATCTATCCAAATAAATAAATAATAAATTATATACTTGTAAGGCATATCTGTCCTGATAGATCCTTTCAATCAAATTGCTCTATTATGAGGACTAAGAGCATCTTCTGTTTTTTGGTGTACCTAAACTCGTGTGGCTATAATAGGCAATCGAGCGTCGCCTAACACGTAGTCACTGTGCACGCACAATAATAATTACCTACGTTAAGGCACAAAGGTCGACATTGGTGTAAGTAATGGCTGTAGGTGGTTTAGCCCCAAGGATTATAAGTACCTATCGACATGAGGGGGAATAAAATGGTCACAACAAAGCAATTCATCTGAGAAAGCAATGTTGGAATTTGATATTTGCGCATATAAAAGTAACTGTGCAATGCGAACAAATGTCAAATAGCAATATTGCTTTCTAAGATTAATTGCTTCGATGTGGCCATTTTAACCCCTCAGATTTTCTTAGTTCTTCAATATCGGCCACTTTTGTTGCACAAACGGTTCCATACAACATAATTTATATAAATAATTTATAAATAAATAATTTTAAGATTAGATTATGACTGTTATAAAAATACAAAGTAAAAATAGTACCTATAAGTAAGTAGATATCGCACGATAACCGCTAAATATCCACAATACTTTACGTGATGATTTACCTACACCATTTGGAAGCATTGCTGTTTTGCAATTGATGTAACGAGATATTTTCTTTAATTATTTTACAGATGCACAAATCCTCAATGGTGGGGTTGCGAGCGTACGGGAACGCCAACCAACGTGCTGAACCCGATCAAAAGCGCGCGCTTGCGCACGGTACAGTCCTTCAGCTTCCGCTATGGCCGCGTCGAAGTCCGTGCCAAGATGCCTGCAGGCGACTGGCTCTGGCCTGGTAAACCTTCTCTTTTAATACTTTTAATAGTACTGACTACCGGTCGTTAACTGTAGTTAACTGTACTCGTTTTATGTAGTTACTCCATGATAATAGTATGACACTTGGGATCAAGACAACTATGTACTTATTGATCTTTAAAATGAAAAAAAATCTAAATATAACACAAGGCGAAATGCCCCAAAATCAAAATATCTTTAATGGCGTAAAAAGCTGATTCTAAAAAAAAAGATATTAGGAAAAAGCCAGGGGGTTGATTGATTAAGAGAAAAGTCCCCAGAAATGTCACTGATTGATCAAATTACGGAACAATAACAGACTGGCTTTTTTTTTTGACGTGACTTATTGTAGATTTGCCGCAGATGGCATTAACTACTTGGCCGGAATTAACTACTTGGCCGAAATTAACTACTTGGCCGGATAACAGACTGGCAAACTTGTCACCTACTTTGGAAAAGTGCGAAACAATAATTTGATCTTTGACAACGTTTTCCTTTCCTCTTCAGCTATTTGGATGATGCCAGCTTTCAATACTTACGGCACATGGCCGGCGTCGGGTGAAATCGACCTTGTGGAATCACGAGGCAACAGAGACATGATCTCGAACGGCGTGCACATTGGAACCCATGAGGCCGGCTCTACCCTCCACTTTGGACCTTACCCAGCACTAAACGCTTGGGACCGAGCACACTGGGTACGACGGAACGCTGCCGGTTATAATAGCAACTTCCATCGCTACCAACTGGAGTGGACTCCAGGTAATTATCTTATTATTATTTCTGCCATACACCATCCCACTGCAGGGCAAAGGCCTCTTTCCCTTTTTTCCACTCCTCTCGATTTGGGCTCTCTTTTTCCAAGATATCAAGTGTACATCCAAATTTTCATCATTATCTTATTCAAAGCCTTTTTTTCTTGAGAAGATAGAAATTTTAAGAGTGAATATAGGCCGTTGGCCGCTTCTAAACGATTGAAATGTGAATATAAATATTAACAAGATGAAATTAAAGTGTTAGGAGTTAACCAAATGTAGTTACCAATATTTTCTCTAGGTAGTACCTATGTCAGTAAAACCATTTTTTTAAACATGACTTGAAGTAGATTTGCCTCTGAAAAATTTAAGAATACGGGTCCGAGGATGCCCAGTTTATAAAAAAAACACATAAGATATCTATGTAACTCTTCTAGTAAAACGTAGTTTTATCACATCTTTACACATAATTGGTGTTTCTTTATTGTTTCTAGATTTCCTAAGATTCAGCATCGATGACATCGAGATTGGCCGCGCGACACCACCTGCCAGTGGTTTCTGGGACTTCGGGGGTTTTAATAACCATAACGTAGAGAACCCTTGGCGATTTGGATCCAAAATGGCTCCTTTCGACCAAAAGGTAAGAGAGATCAAAGAAGATGTTGTTTTTATACTAACTAGTCTTTTCTGTGATTGGGAGTATAAAATAATGCATTTTTCGTTTTCCAGTTCTACATTATCATGAATTTGGCTGTCGGTGGTACCAACGGTTTCTTCCCTGATGGCGTGCAGAACCCTACTCCCAAACCTTGGTGGAACGGCTCTCCTACGGTTAGTTCCAGCATCAACATCATTAGCCCATTAACGTCCCCACTGCTGGGGCACGGGCCTTCCCTATGGATGGATAGGGAGATCGGGCCTTAAACCATCACGTGGGCCCAGTATGGATTGATGGTTATTAACGACCGCTAATTCAGCCGGGACCAACGGCTTAACGTGCCATCCGAAGCACGAAGTTCCAGCATAGTATAACTATATTAAACTTATTCTGATTACATTCATCTTAGAACTTCACATCAACATAGCTGCAAGTTGTGTAAATGCTCGCCCCCTTCTGATTGTTTGACTGAGTAGGTAGCTTATGCGCAACCATAATACGTGTGCAGGATGCATAGTCTAAGTGTATTTACTAATAATAATACTTATCCTACGGCGATAAGGTTCAGCCCCACCCACCTATTACGTTAGTCTAACAGAAAGCTCGGTGAGGTGTAGGTACTTAGTTCATCTTGCGATGGGTGTATCTGATTCTCGAACTCATCTGACTCATCACAGACTACCCCAATTGAAATATAATTGTGAGCTTATGTCAATGAATTAGGAATAATACTACGTATAGAACGGTAACTCCCTATAAAGCGTCTGAGCTAGGTTTGCCTCACCCCGCCTCGAACATAGTTTAGACTTGAATCGTATGGCGTCAGACGTCACACACACAGATGCGCGTGTACGATGACGTCAATGTGCGGTGTCTGTGTAAAACTTTGGTTTGGTTTGGTTGTTTGTATGAAGTGTTTGGGGTGTGCTTATGTTAAAAGTTTTCTATGTTTCAGGCGGCGTCCGACTTCTGGAATGGACAAGGTGGTTGGCTACCGACCTGGAATCTTAACGTCAACGACGGCGCTGATGCTTCTCT
The DNA here is from genome assembly GCF_024362695.1 of Pectinophora gossypiella. Classification (NCBI taxonomy): domain Eukaryota; kingdom Metazoa; phylum Arthropoda; class Insecta; order Lepidoptera; family Gelechiidae; genus Pectinophora; species Pectinophora gossypiella. The sequence goes on along the minus strand of NC_065408.1, from coordinate 8,319,918 downwards.
ACAAGTTGACTACGTTCGTGTTTGGGCCCTATAAACAACTATGTACCCATAATATATATGATACTCTTATGTATAATGTTAAATAAAGCACTGAAATACGTCGAAAAATAATTTATTTTCATACTTACATGGAATGATGCAACAACTTGTACAGTTTACGGAAACTCAATCCATATGGTAGAACCTTGGGCTCATATATTGCGGAGGCTTGTTTCCGGAGAGAGGCGTCGACGATGCCATGATGTACGGAGGTATATTACGTCGTTTGTCCGTGAACGGACTGATCCGAGAGTAGTAACGTCGTTCTATCACCTGTGTGTTAATTTAAAAAAAATCTAAATACCACAGACACAACCCGCCTTCACCTCGTTCAGTTCTTTCATCCAATCATATAATAGACAAATGCCTGCTTTACAACTTGCCGATAGGTGGACAATAGTAGGACTTATCTGGCACCACTATCAGACACATATCCGACGAATTTGTCAGCAAATTGTAAAACAGATATTATTCACTGCGATTTTTAAATAAGCGTCAACATTGACTTCAACATACCTTATCAAAGAATCGAGTCAATTTAACAGAATTACTCGTCCCTGGAGCGAGAGATCTGAAAATAAACGTTCGATTTAAGCAATCTAAATCATTCACTAATAACTGCCGTTTCTTGGAGAATCAGGGTTTTAAAGATGTTGTCCTTCCGAAGGCTCACAAAGCCGTTAGTTCCGTATACTATTTACTTCATTACATACGAGGGGAGGTCAAAAAGTTCGCGGAATGGAGGGGTTGGAGGGGGTTGGTTTGCTCGTACCGGTAGCCGCTAGTTGCACACCTCATTAACAGTATATGTACCAAGTTTGAAGCAAATCGGGTCATTAACGTTTGAACTATCGACCAGCAAACAAGTGAATCGGGAAGAACTCAGCGAATATGGAGAAAATTGAACACCGCGCCGTCATTAAGTTCCTCACCAAGCAAGGAAAATCCGCTCAGACGATTTTCCAAGAGCTGTTAGCAGTTTACGCGGACTCTGCCCCTGGTAAAACCATGGTTTACAAGTGACATAGTCTTTTCAAGCAAGGAAGAGAGTCGATTGAAGATGACCCCCGCTCCGGACGGCCCATTGAGGCCACCACACCGGAAATCATCGAAAAAGTAGAGAAACTTGTATTAGAAGATACCCGCTTGAAGAAGAAGCAGCTTGCAGCAATGGTCGGTGTATCCGAAACAAGTATTTTAAATATCCTACATCAACATCTTGGGATGACTAAGGTCAGCGCAAGATGGGTTCCAAGAATGCTCACGCCACTTCAAAAAAGCGAGCGTGTCGAGTGTTCTCGCCAGTTTTTAGAGCTCTGTGGAGAGAATAAGGAAGAAGTTATGGCCCGGATTGTTACTGGAGATGAAACCTGGGTTCACCACTATGAACCTGAGTCGAAGCAAGAGTCGATGCAGTGGCATAAAAAAGGCACACCTCCTCCAAAGAAGTTTAAGGTGTCACAATCGGCCGGAAAGATCATGGCCACTATTTTTTGGGATACAGAAGGTATTTTGCTGATTGATTATAAAGATCGTGGTGTGACTATAACGGGACATTACTACGCTTCTTTACTGGATAGATTGAAAGAGGCTATCAAGGAAAAAAGAAGAGGAAAGCTGTCAAGAGGTGTGCTCCTTTTGCACGACAACGCACCCGTCCACACGTGCCATGTTGCGACGGCTGCCATTCACCGATGCGGGTTCGAAAAATTAAACCACCCGCCTTACAGTCCAGACTTGGCCCCCAGCGATTATTATTTGTTCCCAAAAATGAAAAAGGAACTGCGTGGACGAAAATTTGGCGATGATGAAGAAGTCAAGTCTGCAATTTCGGCCAATTTTGACAGCAAAGAGAAATCTTTTTTTTATGATGGAATAAACAAATTATTTGATAGATCCGGAAAATGTGTTAAGGTTAAGGGAGAATATATTGAAACGGAAAAATAGTTTCGTGTTTAATTTCGACCCCCTTCCCGGGGTCATTCCGCGAACTTTTTGACCTCCCCTCGTACTAGTCGTGTTTTTAAAGGTCAGATTACTTGTCGTTGTTGCTTCTGTTATCAAATGGTCCTGTCAATGTCAATAAACGGGAGATGATGAGGGATCAAGTTAGGTACCTAGTATATTCCTTACCGTGCTTGGTGACAATTGACAAATATTTCATCTGCTCCACACTGCTCTGCAATGCTGCTAGCCAGCCTCCTGTACTGGTTCTTTCTCTGTTTCTCCTCAGCTAAATCGAACTTGGTTCCAATCACCAGAATAGGAATCTGTAAGTTATTATTTTTGTGTGAAACTACTCTTAAACCCCACAAAGATGGTCCAAGGAGTATTTGCTGCGAAGCAAGAAGCAGGATTTCATATGAAAGCCATGGATGTCTGTGCGAATGGTTGTATAAAAACTTGAAGATAAAAAATAATAATACGTAATAATCATCTCTTACTTACTTGAGTTGATCCTAAAAACTGTTCTGGATCAACATCAACATGCTGAAGAGTGGGGTTGTCTTGATTTAAGATCTCAGAAAGCCATTTTTGCAAGTTTATTTGACTCTTTCTGTTAGTTAAGTCATGTACTAAAATAATTCCTGCAAAATATAATAAAATCATAATTATTTATGCACTTACCTATAACAATTGGGTTCAAAGAAAGTTACGGTTCGCAAGAATACGGGATTTATTAAGGTATAAATCCTGTGTAGGATTTATAATACTTTTATAGGTGTTTTACAGTGTTTAAACCATGGAATAGGAGAAAGAAGTTAGAAGAATGCCAAACGCGCGCCATACAAGTAATAAAGCACTGCAAACTTTACGATGCACGGAGCTCCGCGATAGTATATTAAAAGGTCGCCTTGTGTATTATAACTTTCAGGACAATAAACCAAATAACGACTATCATGCAAGGAGATAAAAACCTCAAACACCATAGTGTGGTTAACTATTTATCAAAATAATTAATACTTCTTTATGCAGTACCTAACGAAAAGTAACGAAAAACTTGCAGCCTATCACATAAATATAGGTACATTGCCGGAAAATTGGCTATAGAATTTGAAAAGCCGTAGAGCTATCGTAGTTATCTCTTTACAGTTGTAGTAGTAAAAGAGAGTTGGGTTGAACCGGTGACAGTGGTTTGAACAGTGAAGGAAAACATAGTAAATCGTAAGGATGTTTAGTAGGTACCAACTTGTTTAAGAAAATCTCTCCTCAAACCTTCAATAACTTATTTATTTATTTTATTTATATTTACCATAATTAAGCAATGTAGGCCCAACAATCTCCTTGCTCTAGACACATTGTCTAGAGGCTAGTAGCATAGAATAACATAGAACACGTGTTGCTCTCCTCCGCGGTAGAATAAGGAATAATACTACGTACTAGTAAGTAAAATAACGTTCAGGTTTAAGTAGAGGGAAAGATGGACCTATAAGACTACCTACATAATTATCTTATGTCTAAATAACGTATCATGTTAGTTTACCATGTGTTGGTTGATAAAAAACGTTTCTTGTATTTCTATGTCCATTTGAACCGCCAACATCCCAAAGCTCCACAAAGAAAGTGTTTTGAGCTTGCGTGCCTTCCTTGTACTTGTGCAATTTGACTTCTACAGAGCACCCCACTGTCCATCCCGGAGACAATAACGGTTTATTGTGCGCAATTAGATACGTGAGCGAAGTTTTCCCTACCCCTGAAACAAAAAATTAAGTCATTGTAAATGATATTAATAAAATCAGCCAATTATTAAAATTAAACTAATTTGAAAATAGTTTAAATAATCGCGCCAAAAACATTTCCAATGTTGGCTAACCTTCAGGAGTGTCATGGCGACAACCATGTTAACAAACAACAAGTTGGACTGTGGAGTGTAAATTATATTTGTGATGTTAATATTAAAGTGAATAGTGCTTTGATATCCATTAACTAAACTCTTAATTGCAATTTACCGGAATCGCCAAGAACGACGACTTTTACTTTCTCAATTGCAGCCATTCACAGGTAAAACGTTCCGCGTAAATAAATTCGGTAACAATTTTATTTGACGTTTCTTTCCAACTGGCGGAATACGTTCAAAAATTTTATCCCTAACGATTTGTAAATCTGTGATGATATTGTTCTTTCAATTCAATTTTTTGAAGTATTATTTGATTTATGAAAATTGGTTGGCTTTTAGGTGTAATATAGTCTCTACTCCTCTTTTTATAGAGGTACTAAGATGAATATGAATCGTATACGATATCGAAAAGAAATATCATTAATTTTTTAACACATTTAATTTAGGAACGTGATCCTGACTTTTTCCGTCAATGCTACCAACCACCAAGTGAGAAAAATCGCGTTCAGTTTAAGGTGTTTTTGTAATCCTGTCATATTCACTTTATCTGCAATGGCAATACTACTACGTTTACGAACCGGACTCGGACTGACTGTATGTACTTTCTTCAGAGCAGAGACGCAAACAGAAATATTCGTGCAAAGTAAAATCAATAATAAATAATGCGACCGCCATTGTATATTCAGTATTGTGTTTAGACGACATTTATATTAGTTTTTTAAAATGCAACGATCTATTTTCAACGAAAATCTATCATATTTATAACATAAAACTATGACAATGGACGTTTACGGCAAGGTGTTTTTTGTGCTTCTTTATATTAAATCAGTGCATTTATATTGTGGTCCATACAATGGACAAATATGCAGAAGTTACTCTACTGGATACGTATGGTATAACAGTACGGGTGGTCTTGAAAATGAAAAAATTACAACTGGACTATGGAAAGAAATGATATCAGCACTAAAGGAGCCATGCAGAAGTAGAGCCGAAAAATTACTTTGTGCTTATGCTTTTCCAAAATGCATAAGTAAAGATGGAACAGGTTACTTACCGTTGCCACTTTGTTACGAAGACTGCATGGCTGTTAAAATGCAATTTTGCTATAATGATTGGATTGTGTTTGAGGAACAAAAACGTCGCGGAGTATTTTTTGAGTCAAGAGGTCACTTCCGCTTTCCTGAATGTGAGAAGCTCCCGCGATTTGCTGGCAAAGGATCTCAAGTTACATGTCACAATACTGGCATCACAGATATGGACTTCAGCCAGGTAACTACTACTTGTATTCGTGGAAATGGACAGTATTATCAAGGCACAATGAATATTACTGAGAATGGTTTGGCTTGCCAAGCTTGGGAAGCACAATTCCCCCAGGAGCATACAAGACCACCTTTAGTATTTCCCGAAGTACAGAATTCTTCAAACTACTGTAGAAATGCTGGTGGAGAAGAACGTAAGCCTTGGTGCTACACTATGGATGCTCATGTGCGATGGGAACATTGTGATATACCTATGTGTGCCAACTCTACTGAAGACTTTGACAATATGGATGGACCAAACATAGTAATGGAAAATTATTTCACACCTACATTTGTGTTACTGCTTTCGATAGGCGGCCTTGGTTGCATTTTATTAATAGCATCAATAGCTCTATTGTGTCATTACTTCCTTAAAAATCACTATTCTAAGTGTAATCTTTCCAGTAGAAGAAATGTACAAAATATGGATATAGACTTGGATAAATTACCGAGCAACTTAGCCTACCACACTACTGGAGCACAGTTAAATCCAAAGTTAGAGAAACTAGAGTTTCCCAGAAATAACATAATTTATATCCGAGACTTAGGACAGGGTGCATTTGGAAGAGTGTTCCAAGCTAAAGCTCCAGGACTAGTGCCTGAAGAAGAGTTCACTCTTGTGGCAGTTAAAATGCTGAAAGATGAAGCATCTCATGATCTGCAATTGGATTTTGAAAGAGAAGCTTGCTTACTAGCTGACTTTGATCACCCTAATATTGTCAAATTACTTGGTGTATGTGCCATTGGGCGACCAATGTGTTTATTATTTGAGTTTATGGGGAAAGGAGATTTAAATGAATATTTAAGAGCATGTAGTACAGCTACAAATTATCCACCAGGTGTTGAGAACAGAGAAGATCTGAGATTACTAGCAACTCCTTTGAGTCACCTTGACCTGCTCCATGTGGCCCGTCAAATAGCCTCTGGTATGGTTTATCTGTCAGATCGGAAGTTTGTGCATCGTGACCTTGCTACAAGAAACTGTCTAATTAATGATGATATGGTGGTGAAAATTGCTGATTTTGGATTATCCCACAAAATCTATTTACAAGATTACTACAAGGGAGATGAACATGATGCTATTCCTGTCCGATGGATGCCTTTAGAAAGTATACTATACAATAAGTATACATTGGAGTCAGATGTGTGGGCATATGGTGTGTGTCTTTGGGAAATATTCTCTTTTGCATTGCAACCTTACTTTGGTATGACACATGAAGAGGTTGTCAGATTCCTTAAAGATGGAAATGTACTTGCCTGTCCTGACAACACACCTCGTTGCGTATATGACTTAATGAAACAATGTTGGAACCATCATCCAAGTGACCGCCCCAACTTTAGAGTTATTTATCAAACTTTGGATAACATACAACTTATTCTGGAAAGAACTCATTCTGAATAATTATTATTGTAAGCACCAAAGTTGTATTTGTGTATGGTACTTGTATGTTTCAAGTGATACATTCTTGCCCCTTGATGTATATATAACTGAGAATAGATTAATTTTTGTCATATTTATTATAAGTATTCATCTGCCTATTTATTGTTGGTCAATTTGATGATGATAATAATAATAATAATTTGGGTTTAACTATATACACTTTATATATTGAAATAATCTGTAGGTGAATTGTTTTAATTTTTGTGGCAATATTTACATTCACACAAGTAACATGATTTTTTGGTTTATAGTAGCATTTTTTCAAATTCAAATCAGATTACCAGTGTTCCTAAGAAGTTAAATACATTATACAGCCCTGTTAAGTAATATTGAAAATTGAAGCTATTAATGCATAAGCTACATAAAATATTTTGTTCATGTTTAATATTTCCTTCAAGCTTAATATAGTACATTTATCTATTACCACACAGTCATAAAGCTGACCCTGGGCAGTATTTGCACCAAATCCTGTTTTCTGTACTTACATATCAGAAGTTTCCTTACTTATAATCCAGTTAGCTAATTATTTGAGAAGACTGATTTTTGTAACTATAATTTAAATTATTAATCAAGCAAGGGTATGTACTTTCAATTATTTGTTTATGCACATACTTAAATCACTTTTTATAATGCAAATTATACATAAGTACCAGCTTTTGTAATGCAACTTATATTCCTTCAATTTAGTTAAAAGACCTTTAAGTTAATATCTTTAAAGTTAAGCACAAAATGACAGAATGTTCTACTACAATAATGTTATTTCAACTGAAGTATACTGCCAAAATTTAAATAATGATAAGGTGTTAGCTTTTATCAAGAGTTGAAGATGCATTTTGACCTGTAAAACATTAAATTCTGCCAAAGAAAGCTAATGGAAATTGTATATAAAATCATAATATTTTTTGTATGTAAGTCAAAAATATTGAAGTTTATTGTAACAATTTTAATTTAGACGTTTATAAATCTGTCCTAACCACCTGTAAGTGTAATTTTCGGACTGAAAGTTGCTCTAGATTAAAAAACAGAAAACAGTAATTTTAATTGGTTTTGTACTATTGTTATTTACAGTAAGTATATTATTAGTACTTATTAGTAATTGTACGACGAATTTAATGTTTTTAATTGGTACCTACATATTATTTATTGAGTGTCTGTGTCATTAAATACAAAGTGCAGAAGTTAATAAAGAATAAAGAATTATTATGATTCTACTGAACTGTTCCTTTAAAAGACATTATTTTGTTTAATGGCGCAGGTATTATTTTAGTTGTGAATAAGGAAAATACTTACATACATTAAGTGAACTGGAATTTAGTTATTTTTATTATATCTGTTTTTAAAGTAAAAGAGAATGGTTATTATTTAGATATCCTCATAAATAACTTTACTCTTACAACACAGAATAAAAAACGGTACTTCAAAGGTGTCGTACCTAAACACGAAGGCGACCAGCTTATGCATCACAGTGTTCTACAGCGCTCATGTGCTGGTAGACCTAAAATAATGCAGATTACAGTTCATATAATGCAATATATTCTACTATGCTACCCTTTGCGTGTGCAGTAACCAGAACACCATGCATGACCTATGCTGCACACCTTTTGGCTGACCCACCCAATATTATTAATATCATGCGTCCAGTTTTCCGAAACCTAAGGATTTGTTGCCTTATATCACGGTTTTTTTTTTGTATTGGAAGAGTAAGTAGGTCTACGAAACAGGCGCGCAAATATGACGTTACCTTCACGGCACAACACCCACAATGTAAAGCAAAGAGTATACCTAATAATACCTACTTGCTAAAGGAAGGAATTTTCCACCCTTATAGTTATGCAACGTTTAATAAAGGTCAGATTGTTTTCCTTTATCGAAAAAACACTTACACACACTTATTATTGTTGAGTAATATTATATGGGGATGATGGAGTGATCACCTTATTACCATATGTTTCGTCATATGCATCTTAGAACTTCGTAGCAAAGGAAGCTGGATGTTATCTCCTGATTACTTGTAGCCATAAGTAATCAGGAGATATGCCCACCGCCCACCTCATTAAGGATTACGGGAATAAGTTTATGAATGTAAGTATTTATTAAAAATCTTCATGATATCGATCGCGCTTTCCAATATAACTAGGTAGGTACCTACCTTATCTGAAAGATGTCGCGCTAACGGATCTTCACAAATAGTTTACTTAATTATAATATGAAATTACAGGTAATATGACTGAGGAGCGCCTAGTAACAGAGGTGCCCAGTAGTTTGAAACATTTGGCTCGGCTTGTCGTCCGGGGGTTCTACACGATAGAAGATGCCCTTATCGTCGACATGTTAGTCAGAAACCCTTGTAAGTGTACTGCACCTTTTCTTACCTAAAACGCTGTTTCACTCTTATAAAGTGTTTATCAGGGATCTCTGCCTACCCCAAGCTGAAGAAGGCGTGATCTTACATGTACTTACGTGATATAACTTCATTATATTGTGCTACCATTAAATCCCACCGTTTTTTTACCAGGTATGAAGGAAGACGATATTTGCGAACTGTTAAAATTCGAACGCAAAATGCTAAGAGCCAGAATAGCAACGTTGAAAAACGATAAATTTATACAAGTCAGATTAAAAATGGAAACAGGTAATGTGCAAGCATTTTTGCAAAAGCTCTTCGGTCAACGCCGAAGGTTAACGCCCACTTACCCATCTGCGTAGCATCGAACTGTCGATAAAGTAAACATTTATAAATATTTGTCTAGCCTACAACACAAATCTTATAACGCACGAGCAAATCTGGACTGTTGTTATTGCAAGTACAACAGCTACCTGATAAGTAAAATATATTACTTTATTTCTGAGAACCTCGTTTGTTTATACACAAGCGAGAAAATTAATTTACCTACTAAAACGTGAGGGTTATTGGTTACCTTATGTACCAATTAAGGCACACTTTTATTATAGACACTAAACATCTTAACTATAAGTATGTCCCCTTCAACTACCATTCCAATCTCCAGGTCCCGATGGCAAGGCACAGAAAGTGAACTATTACTTTATAAATTACAAGACGTTTGTGAACGTGGTGAAGTACAAATTAGACCTGATGCGCAAACGGATGGAGACGGAGGAACGCGACGCCACCAGCCGCGCGAGCTTCAAGTGTCCCGCATGTGGGAAGACCTTCACAGACCTCGAGGTAAGTATTTATCAGTCATCATCACGCATCATACATCGTTTCCAGATGATTTATAGAGTGTCTAGAAGGCCCTTTTTTCATGACTACGTATATAAATAAGTCAATGTGATAGCGGTAAGGTCTACCACACGCTCTGCAGATGTAGACAAGGCTGGAGGTCCTGTGCCACTTTCGTGTCGCCTGGCCCTTTTCTCTGCCAAGAGATCAAACCAGTCATGACAATACAGTCAGAACGTAGTCAGAACATTCATCGCAAGATGAACTAAGTACCCCACCTCATCGAGCTTTCTAGTTAGACCAACGTGATATGCGATGAGCCGTGTTGCAGTCTATAATGGTCGAGACTAACATAAATTAATAAGTCATTGGTATAAGTCCGGCACAGGGGTTCGAACTGGCGCTTCTTCGTTTCAGAAGCAAGCCGGTGTACCAAGTGATTAATTATTTAAATGTTGCTGGTATTTTTTCGCAATCTAGAGCTTTGTCGATTCATAATAATATTCGCTTCGATCAAAATCGCACCTCATTCTGTGCCTATGGGGCTTTCGTATAGGAATAGAACCTCTTACGGTTTGTAAACAGACCCCAGGCTTTGCTATATAAGTTAATATAATACGTCCTTTCCTTACCCATTTAAGTATCTGTTAACTTTTACACAAGAGTGTGGCTCTTAAATTAAAGATGATGATCAACTTTTAGGCGGATCAACTTTATGACATGATGACTCAAGAATTCCGGTGTACATTTTGTAATCAAGTCGTCGAAGAGGACCAATCGGCGCTACCGAAGAAGGACTCGAGGTTACTGTTGGCCAAATATAACGAACAGTTGGAGCCTCTGTACATACTCCTGCGAGAAGTGGAAGGAATCAAACTGGCACCGGAGATATTGGAGCCTGAACCTGTGGATATTAACACTATCAGAGGGTAAGGAATAACATCACGTTTTTGTTTCAAGTGCCTCCTTAGGTAGGTTGTAACAGCCTCCGTGGTTGAGCGTTGGGCTCACGACCGGAGGTCCCGGGTTCGATTCCCGGTGGGAACATATCACAAAAAACACTCTGTTTGGTTAGGTCATTACATCACCCGATTGTCTGTAAGTTGATCCGTGCTTAACCGTGCACGATAAGCAGTTGGTTCCGGCTACTATTTTAGTAAGTATGTACTATGTAGTCGTTACATGAGCCATTACATTTAATTTTTTACCAGTGTCAGGGTTATTGAGCTGCCAACCCTCGGGTTGACGAGGTTGGTAATCCACCTCACAACTCACACGATAGAAGAAAAAGGTAGGATGAAAACTTTAGGTGCAACACGCACTGCTAGAATCGAGGCGCGTCTTTTTTTTCATCATGTCTCCGCCGCAAATTCCGGTAGTTAACTCACGTAGAACCGGCTCCATACAAAATAGAAAGCGCACCTTTTGGACGCCACTTTCCGGTGGTATAAGGCAGCCTGTCCACCGGAGCGGAACGGAGAAATATTAACCAATAGGATTGAACAAACCTGTTCGCAACCCTGTATTGGTTAATATTTCTCCATTTCGCTACTCCGGTGGAGAGGCAGCCTAAGGGGATGCCTATACCCAGCAATTATAATTATATGTGGTAGTATGTATGTAGGCTGTTTATATATGTTATATAGGCTGTAGAATAGTACTGATCGATTACTTCTTGGCTACTGAAGACTCAACCTTTACTCACAATTATAACTCAATCTTCTCTTGAACCAGATTGACATCAAAGCAGCCACTAGCGCGGCCTTCAGGCGAGCAATGGTCGGGTGAAGCTACACGGAACATGGGGCTGGCGGTGGAGGAGACACGCGTGGATGTTACTATCGGCGAGACGGATACCAACGCCGACGCCGCAGCGCAGCGCAAGGAGCGCCCCGTCTGGATGGTCGAGAGCACCATCGTTACCAACGACCAGGTACCATTTCAGTTATACCATACAATAAGGAATACTTCGTACCTATAGTACGGCAACTCTCCGCTCCCCTCCAGCGGCTGAGCTAGGTTTACTTCACCCCCTCAGTCTTACTTTAGTCTTCAATCGTATTTTAGCCAGGCGCCTGTGCGCGTGACTTGTATGTAAGAAGTGTCCGGGATGTGGTAACACCATAACAAATACTGAGCGGGGATGATTCAGACCACGATTCTGTGTTGGTATCAAGTGGAGTTTCTTGCCGGAAAATTTATGAAAAGTTTTCGTTATGATGTCACTAACACCCTGTATTAATGTAATAGAGGCGGTGCCGGAAGCAGATTTTTTTAAACATCCTCGTTTTACACACACTCTACACGTTATCTTACACGCGCATCTGTGTGTGTGACGTCTGAGACTATACTTACGATTCAAGTCCAAACTATGTTCCAGGGGGGGTGAGCTAAACCTAGCTCAGCCGCTGGTGGGGAGCGGAGAGTTGCCATTCTATACGTAGTATTATTCCATATTCTATGGTTGTAGTCTAATACTTTGTCATTTTTTCAGAACGAAAACGCGCAATCGGCAGACGCTGCGTTGGAGAAAGCGGCGAGCAACGCAAGCAACGCCAAAGTTGCCGGCAAAGAGAAGAACGACGACATTATGTCTGTCTTACTGGCTCACGAGAAACAAAATACAGGTAAAATGGGGTGAAAAAGGCCACGTCAAAGCAATTCATCTAAGAAAGCAATATTGCTGTTTGACATTTGATTGCATTGCGCACTTAATTTTATATGCGCAAATGACAAATTGCAATTTTGCTTTTTTAGATGAATTGCTTCGATGTGGCCTTTTTTAACCCCCCAGATGCACTATTTATTTTAAGATTTGTTTTTCTTTTTTTAATTTTAAGTTAGACGCAGTTATCTCACGACGGTAAGTGTAGGTACTTATTTACGTACTTGCTGGTAGTGACACGTCGCGGCCACCTCGCGTTTGTATCACAACTAAAATATTGTTGGTTTTTTTATATTATTCGATCCAAAAGTTAGGATGAATAGTTTTACAACTATATATGTGTATTGTTATTATGAGGGACGACCTCCGAGGTCCAGTGGTTGAGCGTTGAGCGCGATCCGGAGGTTCCGGGTTCAATTCCCGGTGGGGACATACCACAAAAATTACTTTGTGGTCCCTAGTTTGGTTAGGACATTACAGGCTGATAACCTGATTACCCGAAAGTAAGATGATCCGTTGGTCCCGGTTACTGCTTACTGATGTAAGTAAGTAGTCCTTACATGAGTCAGGGGCCTTTGGCGGCGCAATAGTAACTCTGACACCAGGGTTAATGGCGTTGGTACTCCACCTCTCAACTTACACGATAGAAGATGAGGTTATTATATTATGGGAGTTGTGCTGCAAACGGCAAAGCAGTATTGGTCATATACTATCTATTCAGCCAGCCACTGCTGAGTATAGACCTCTTCTCTTTCACGCCATCCTGTGCAACTGTCATCAAATCTGTATTGAACTTACATTATCCCTTTGCAGGAACCTCGGCTACGAATGCCTTGAAAGATGAAAGCTCAGATTCCAGCGATAACGAATCAAAAGACCCGTACAAACTCAAAGACGAATTGCCTGCTGTGGGTAAGTGTACTGTTAATTAACAACCATATAGTATGAGAATTATAGATCAACAGCATGGGGTAAGGCAATGGTGTAGATATTCAAGACCAAAAAAAGCAATTATTTTAATAGCAATCAAATAGCCTTGAGGCGATAAAATATGGTAATGATGCGATGACAAAAACATAAGAGAGAATGTGAGAAGAATCATCAACAGTGAGGTCACGTTCAACAAATTTCACAGTACACAAGTTCAAAAATATCTTTATTCAGTAGGTAACATGGTTACACTATGAATTGACATTTTTTAAATAACGAACTCGGTGGCGGCAGCGGTTAACGCACTCGGTCTGCGATTGTTGAAGTAAAGCAACTTTCGCAAAGGCCGGCCATTGGATGGGTGACCACAAAAAAAAAGTTTTCATCTCGAGCTCCTCCGTGCTTCGGAAGGCACGTTAAGCCGTTGGTCCCGGCTGCATTAGCGTGATGGTTTAAGGCCCGATCTCCCTACCCATCCATAGGGAAGGCCCGTGCCCCAGCAGTGGGGACGTTAATGGGCTGATGATGATGAAATAACGAACGTCTCATCCACCCAAAACTACTGCAGCTTCTCACAACCTATATAGAGTCCGCGCCATGAAACAAGTCCCGTCGCAGTATCTGCATACAATTATTGAGTTGTCAATTAGTTTCATTGAAATCAGTCACTGCCCAATGGGTCCGTCATCTCCCTAGCTTAGTCCAGTTTTTCACAGGGTCCGCTTACCTAACCTAAAGATTTGACAGGTCCGGCTTTTTACAGAAGCGACTACCTGTCTGAACTTGCACCCAGCAAAGTGAAAACCATCCCATTACAGGTTAGGTCACATGCTTACAAGACGCATTTCTCGGGAAGAATGTGTGTTTCCTCACGATGTTTTCCTTCACCGAGCACGTCATAGTAATTTATGATCCAAACATGAATTCGAATATCATTGGTTTAGGCCCGTGATGGGATTGGAGCGTCCTTCCAACTGGGCTACCACAGCTCCATCGAAACAAGCAATAATTCAACATAACATAATAATTCTGGAATGTTTTCCAGCTGAAATGGAGAGCGAGGATTCCGACTCGGATGACAACGCCCCTACGGTGATGGTGAACGGCAAGGCCGTTCCTTTGACCAGCATAGACGATGACGTCATCGCCCAGATGACGCCCGCAGAGAAGGAGACCTATATACAAGTCTACCAGGAGTACTACAGTCATATGTACGATTAGATTATAGGTAAGAGAAAATGTTATAAATAAAACGTCATAAGAGAATTTCGTTTTTCTTCGTGCTTTTGCTCGATAACCCGCGGATATTGATCAGATGGGTAATGTTAATATTGATTGAACTTTCCTTGCGTATAACGTTACGTAAACTCACACCTGTATTCCCTAATGGGTTAAGGTCGGCCACAAGTAACCAGATGAAGTAAGTATGCCATTAGTATTACACAGCTACAGTAACTTTATCGAAAACGTCGTAAGTCTACTTGTAATAAAAACAAGGTAATTTAAAAATAATGCCAACCCAATTCACGCAAACGTTTTTTATTAATAATAAAATAAATTAACAAAATAAATTATTTCTTAATATGACCACAAAAACATAATTAATGGAGATTGCACAATGCAGAACTAAATGCCCCCAAAATATCAAAACATTTAATTTTTGATTGAATAGCTTATTGTACAATTTGTGTTAACTACGCCAAGCGATGTCTCGTCTAGCAGATAAGAAAACTCATATATCTTTGTAAATCCTTTACGATGATTTTTCAAACATGGGCCTCGACAACTATAACTAACGTATAATTGGTGAGGTGTAGGTATTAGCTGCATTGTAACATCTCCGCTTATTCCGCTAATTCTCCTCGCGTACTACTTTAAATGTGTATGAATGTACTAAAGTAACAATTGCTAAAATTATTAAGTATATAAATAATCAGAATGTTAGCTAATACTTTTTAAGCGCAAAATCTCATTTTTTAACGTCAACAAATACAACGAAATTCTTTTACCTAGTTACGTCCGCTTAAAAATAAGAATAAGAAAAAGTTTACAAACAATACTTTTTTTACTACTCTATAATTATATGGCAAATAAATAACGTAATTGAGTATCAGTTATTGCTTGGAACTCAGTACAACCTAAGGTAACTTAGCATAATATGAAAGTGCAAAATCTTTGTAAGTAGCATGAAATATGTTAATTTGCTAGATATTGTTCTAACTACAATAAATCGTCAATTTATATGCTTTCCCCACTTTTCCCAGTATTCGTCCGTCTGCATTTCCATTATTCTAGAAAGGCACCTTTCACACGCGAATCTTTCTTCTTCGCCTGTAAATATCGCAGCTTTTGCATCCTCCTGAAAGCAATCATAAAATGAGTCGTATAATGGCAACTATCCTTCTCCAGAATGGTGCTATTACTACTGGTCGATTTATAAAGAATGCACATCATTAGACATCAAAAACTATAATCGTAGTCTTTAAAGATGCTTACGCCATTCTATTGTTCTACCAATACATTTGCTGATAGTTGGATGACTGATTCTTAATTTGGATGATCAAAATACTTACAGAATCTTTTGTAATTCTCAAATCATCCATTAACATTCTGTCTGAGTCACCAACTTCATCAATTTCATCCAATGACAAAAGTTCCTTTGGCTCAACATCTGCTGATATGACAACCTGTAAATGACGACACGTTTACGACTTAAAGTACACTCAAACTGAATGAATGACGGCATTTAGAAATAGGTACATACCCTCACTCTATTGTCATACAATGTGTCAATTAAAGTAATGAATCTCCTCAACTGAGATCTATGACGAATTATAGACAACTGGGGTAAATCCCTTATGAATACAGTGTGGAAAGTCTTAGATATCACAAGGTAATCACTAGCACCAAGAGGCTGAAAAACAAGAATTATAATTATTAAGATAATATAACAAAATACAAAAACATTAATTAATTGACTTGTTATGAGAACATAAAGGTACAATTTATTTAAGCCAACTACTAGAAAATTATTTCGTTATCAGCCACCACAGAAAAACATTGAACTTACTCTATCACACAATTCCACGAAAGTAGAATCTAAAACCCTCCCACAAGCTTTAGCAAACTTGACATTTCTGCCCATAATATTTATAACACGAGGTCTGACTGTGTCAGTCTCCTTTGATATGAGAAATTTAAATAAATTGTTCACTGCATTGTTGTCTGGGGTTAACTCACTATTTCTGCAACAGATAACATTTGCTATTTAAATGTGTTCTTTTAATACCATACTGAAACAAGTATGGAAATTAAACAAAATAATACTTACAAAAAGTATTTACTGTACTTGTTGCCCATACCACGTAACCTATAGTCTATTCCAGAATCTAACTGAATAACACCGCAATGTGCTTTTAATATTGGAATAAAAGGCAAAAAGTTAGATCTTTGTAACCCATTTTTGTACAAATCATCAGGTTTTCTGTTACTTGTGGCTATCACAACACATCCATTATCAAACAACTGAGTAAACAAACGTTTTAAAATCATTGCATCACCTATGTCTGTTACCTGTAAATAAAATACAACAATAAGTCAATAACTCATACATTAATTATTATGGTATACTTTACAATATTTGTGCAACCTATTTATAAATCTTGCATTAAATACAATTTTATTTGTTTAATTTTTTTTTATGTCTTTAGCCATCAAGATACATTTAGTAAAAATAGTTGACCACCTTCTACTATATTTTGCTATACTACAGCTCTGTCAAATATTTTATATTTTTATAAAGTTTTATAACTCACCTGAAACTCATCAAAGCAAATGAGCCATGACTCTTGTGTGATATCTGCTGCAACTGGGGGAATAGGATCAAATGGTTTAGGACCCCCTTCGCGAAATGAACTTGCTCCTTTTCCAGACTTAATTTTCAATTCATGTATTCTAGCGTGTATATTCAACATGAATGAATTGAAGTGAACTCTCAACTTTTCTTTGATCTAAAAATAATTGATTTATGATAAGCTGGCTCGGTCAAATCTAAAAGACATTAATAACCATTTTTACATTTATGTATCAATGAAATAGGAATACTTACCGGAATTGTATCATAAAATAAATCCATCAACATTGTTTTCCCTCCACCAACACTGCCATAGATATAAAGCCCTTTAGGAGCTATAATTTTTTGTGGCTCAATTCTTTTAAAAAAGTTTAAAAATGTACTGTTTTGTGGTTTTATAATGGGCCTGTCAAACGCTATAATTTCTTGATATACTTTTTGGAGCTCTTTCACTACTTTTTCTTGGTGTGCATCTTTGACCAATGTTCCATCTGCCACCTTCTGTGAATATATCTGCCAAGGCTCTTCATTGGATAATGATAATTCTGGTGCGTTTGACGATAATAACTTTATACACTGATTACAACGCTTCCAATGGTACTTCACTAGTGAAGATATGTGAAAACAGGAATTCTTTGCGAACATTTTACTCATTGTCACCTGATCCAACTGTTCAAGGAAACTAATACCATATTATGTAACTTACAAGCTTTATACCAACGAAATGGCAGACAGAAAGACATAAAATTCTCATATTTCCATATTTTCTGTTCAATTACTGTCGTCATTAATATAAAATAACTATAAACTTGAATTTACTAATAGGTTACAAACTACGATAACGATAATATCGCCCGACACTCGTGTTTCCGTAGCTTTATAAATGGTAAAATATAATAATTGAAATCTGTACTACCCAAGTACTACCCTTTTTCACTGTTTTGTGTATTCAAAAATATGCAGCATAGTGGCAGTGTAAAGCACAGTCGTAATACATTTGGCAATAGAGCTATATGAACACTATGGACATACAAAATGACATTTCATTCACTGACAGTTTTATACGGATGCGTTCAGGGGCTTTTCGGCGGGAAACGGGAACGGGACAGTTGCTTTCTTCATTGAGTAATCTAAATAATTAATACGAAGTGGTGTTTTGTGGTTAATGATCGCATTAAGTTAGTCAGAAGACATTCGCGAGTGTTATTATATTGGAGTATTCAATGAACAAAGTGTATCTGCCTATTTTCGCTTCGTGCTGGGAAGCCGCTTCATAGCTCAAAAGTTTATGCGGACTTTTGAGTTAATTCGTTTGGGGTTCGGAGTAGGAGTCTACTCCGAGGGTGGGGGCTTAGGTTTCATCATCATCATTCATCACCTTTCATCATTTCATTAATCATCAAGAAAAAAAAATACGTAAGACATGGCTGTATGGGCATAGTTCCCTTTGCCTTACCCTTCGGGGAAAACAAAAACAAAAAAAAAAAAAAAAAGGATGCGTTCAGTAGAAACAAATTTCGCATAAAATATTTTCTTGCTTCTATTGTTGTGTTGCTTTCACGAAAGTGTATGAGTTCCAGGAGGTGGTTTTGGTAACTTTTTCCACAATATTATTTACTTCCTTCATTATTACCAACATTCTACGAATTACTAAGTAGTAAGTCAGAATCCCGAGGCGCAGCGACCCGACGCGCGACGTGGATCTTGGCCTCTAACACCAAAAGCACCATTTATTTCTGTTCTGTGCTGTCTACTGCCAGAAAGGCATGCCTCAGCTCCACAAGCATATGTCGGACGACCTAGCGGTAAAATACCGGTGGATCACCCAACATACAGAGAGATGCGGTAAAAAAGACGCATCACATTCACTATAAAAAAACTAGGTATGTATAATTTGCAAAAGTAACTGTTTCCTATTACCTTTTCACGGCCAAAGTCCCAGACATATTTTAGATGTATATAGTATATCGAAAGATGAACAAAATACTTCGCAGACGGATTTAAAGAAGGTACTTACCGAGACGTCGCGGGCGGAACGCTAGGTAGTTGACTATCACCCAGGACACGAAATCGATTTATATGTATAGGTGCCTAAGTACCTTTTCTTTTTCATTATATTCTATTCTGCTTACCCCGGTGGAAAATAGGCGTCTTTTTCAACTCGAGCATAATTTTATATAAATCATGTACCATTGGACGGAGCGCATTGTCAGCAAGATCACAGGTTTTTGATTGTTGAGATTAGACTCTACCAACCCAACTATGTTTCAATTTACGCGGCCATAGCAACAAGCGATGCATACCTACTTCCTCTAGTTCGAATGATATTTTCGCGCCGTTTTCGTGTCGTTTGTTTTGTAGCTGGATTTATTGGTTGCACCGTAGGATCCACCTAGTCCTTTCACTAAGGTAGCTTTTCCACCATCGAATGTGGTTTTTATCTAAATAGTTATTCGAAATCAATGGAGTACTAATCACATGTAGGATCGTTTGTTTTAAGCTTAGCTCCGGTCTGGTGGTGGTAATTTCCTTTACATATTCGATGAAGCTATGTGTGGTAGCTAAGCATGTGGCATTTTTTTTTGTTAGCGTGACTTATTGTAGGTATAGGTATATCCCTCGGATGGCAATTGATTGCATCCACTACTTGACCGGATGTTGTTAGCTAGGGATACTCTAATAGGCAGTGCTTACAAGTCGTACGCATTCCTTACTTTACCCACTACCTCCTGTTCCTCTTCCTTATTTTCCTTAATTTTGACTAGGTACCCAAATATTGTTAAATTCTTCTCCTGCAGAACTGAGCGAGGATAGAGCTCAGGACTTACCAAAACCAGTCACGCCATATATTTTCATGGTATTGAGTAGGTACCTAGTTATGTTGAATCTAAAACAATGCACAATGAAGACAAAAAATAAACAATGCAAGCTTACTCATGAATTATTCAAGTAAGTTTAATTGACCCAGCTTATGTATAGTTAGGTACACGTCTTCATGCTTAATTATTTTTTAAAATGTTCGAAGTATAGGTAATACAAATTTGTTGTAATGGATACTTACTCCGTGTTTAATATTATAGGTAACTAATTCTACGTGAAATGTATTAACCAGAGTAAGGTCCACTAACTAAATATCAACAGTTGCAACTTGTTCAGAATCAATTGAGGAAAAACATTAACACTTTTAAAGTTGAAGTACCTAACGAGACCTGTTATTACCCATAATCACATCCTGATAACAGTAACCAGAGATCATGAACACAGGATGTGATAGTGGTTTAAAAAAATTACCCCTTACAATAACAAGAATAAGTTGAGAAAGCAGGACGTGTTTAAATTGAAATCGACGTCCTGACTGCATTGATGCAAAGTGCACATTGCAATCAACAATCACGCATTATCGTACATCCTCTTTTTCTTGAACGACTCAAAATAGGGGTGCAACAAGATTGTACCAACAGCAATTGAGTAATGTCGTGGTACTGACTCTACATACTGCCGATTAAAACAAATGGATGGTTCTTGACTAATAAATGCACGAAAATAGACGCAATCTTTTTATAGGAAGGAATGATTACGTCCATTTTATTTTTGATAATACATTTTTATATAATCTATTGCTAATAGTCGTGCAATTTTGTATTTAATATTTCACGTGATCTGTGTGCTAAATCTGACCCAGCCCTCGATGAAAGCAGGACAAGAAGGTTATTGCCGGCAACGCGTCAGTTTATTTAATTTATGAACTGTTTCTTTTATTTCTGTCTGCGGTCTTGTATCTCCTGGAATTATGTCCCGACGGCTTACTAAAATGCAAGTGGCGCTATTTTCGATCGGTTTATAGCATGAAAGAAGTTGTGACGAGTTATTGCCCCATTGCGTGTGATGTTTGCACACTCGTGCACTTCGTGTGGTTCAGCTCCCTACTGTCTTAATAACTATAAATAGATCTAGAAATTCACACACGCAGATAATCCGTCTGCTTTGCGAGTTCTGTTAATATCTACTACTATACGGTAGTAAATAAATAGATCGTGAATGCAACGAAAGATCTAGTATTTACTCCATTAGTCGAGACTAGAGAGCTAATAACACTGCATACCTTATTATAGGATAATGGGCTTCTTGGATGATGTTAGTTTATCTAATAAAATATATTGTTATCTCAACGAACTGCGAGGTCACGCCCGACTAAAAACTATCGCATGTTAGTTTACGTTAACACTGCGTTGAAATCGTCGCCCCAGGTGTTCTTTTTTGTGGTCAATGTCAAGGTTACCTTTGGCGAACTGACCTACGGAACCTAAATTGCTCTTGAACTCGCTCACACACTGGCCTCAATTGTGCTCCGTCTAATGCACCGGTTAACAACCTCTAGTGTCAAGGTGCCTGCTGATGTTTGCATAGTGAAAGGAAGTGCCAAAACTGTTCAATAACCTGCGGGTCGCTAACGACCCCTGTACAATCGTGACAAACTCGTGTTAACTTTAGTTTATCAACAACGTATCTGGTTCGCGTTAAGCCTCGCCAAGGGCACACTGTACACCGCAACCACGTTACACCAATCACGAGATACTATTAGGTTTATAAAATTTATGTTTTGTTTAAATTACACGAGTACCTAGATGCTTTGATAATTTCTCAAAGAAGTCACATATTTTTATAAACTGACTCTAGTATGTGTTATGACCATCAAAACCCGATAAAGCCAAGATCGTTTTATTTTAGTCGTAATTTATTAATAAAGGAACGACTCAACTTCATATAAAGATAACGGAGACATACCTAAATTCAAATTATTGTAGGTATAAAGTTTCGGTCGCCTTCCTAAAAGCACTAACCAAATTATATCAAACGCGTGCACTGTGAGAGCAAGGTCGTCAGTTATTAAACTCTGACCAATAATAATATATCTTTCGGCTAGGGTTGTCTAAACTGACTGTTTTGTTTGGATAACGTTTATTGTGAAGCATGGACATGCACGGGTTGATTGCTCAGTTTTGTTCGAGGGTGGTCGACGCATGCGGGCTCAGCTGCGCAGGAGTTTCGCACGGTACAATGAGATGACATATTCGCAACTGTGTATAGGATGCGCTTTCCGCACTCGAGATATCCGCAAATGCCCCCCAACCGTGCAGAATATACTTATACGCAAAAGGCTGGAAATCTAGTTAAGCAAACGAAGGTAACTAAAATCTTTCCTATCTCAGACAGTTGAAACTTATGCTATTTAGAATTCTGGTTTGGGATTTAATAGTGGGATAATATGTCTGGAGTGCGGGTATACAAATGCGGTCGAGCCATCTTGATTCATGGGCAATTAAGGTGACTGCGAGCAGCCAAAACAATCGATCTGCTGCAAGTGGCTCGTTGAGTGGACACGCACTGTTCGCTCCGTTCGCCTCTACCGCAGCTTCTCTATATTCATCTGCCGTATTCAAAGCTGCAATATAAAAACGAAATTTTAGTAAGTAACAACAATACACAACCTCATGGGTAGTATACCAACTTATAGAGTTCTTAAAAGTCCTTTGGTATGTAAACAAATTTTAGGTACGCGCTCCCTTAACGGACGTAAGGGGTGTCTTGACTGTCTTGTCTATGTCTCAACCAAAACTGAAATTCAGCACGCCCAATATAATTAAACTATGACAATGATTCAGTATCCATTTATGATTACCGTAATTATTTAAAAGATACTTACCGTACTTAATAATCTGAGGTGATGTTTATAGTCTTACTTTCTCGTGTACTACCGATTTGCTGTTTATCTGATGGCTGTTTCTGCCTCTAATATTCCTTCATTCCGCAATTTAGCCTAATCGTGTTTTCGTGTTGGTAAACACCGGCTGTCAGGTAAATTCAGGAACCTCTAGTCGCTGCAAAACTCCAAATTAACTACGCAAACGAGCATACACACTGTAACATAAAAACAGAACATTTGTAGCCAGAACTTTGATTATATTGCATGATTGTTGCTAAGGTATACCTATTTAAAGTGATTCCGTCACAAGAACCAAAGCAAAAAATAATAATTATAAAATAAATAATTTGAAGACACGGTCTCGGTAACAGGACCACGTCCTTGCTTTAAATTCTTAAGTACTTAAATTAGAATATTTATCAAAAATATGTAGAATGCAATTCAATTAGGGGTAGGAAGATACTATTTGGTCGACTCGTACCTACTTCTCCAACTAAACGAAATCGGTAATGCATTTTGACAGCATAATTAAAGCTCATACAATATGAATTGTGAAACAATTTAGGGGTAATATATTTCAATAATGTTTTGCGATCGTTTGGTGCGATAACCAAAATGTCAATTATGTGTAACATTTTGGGAGGATGTCGCTCTTTTCACAAAATTAAAGTAATTGATTTTAATCACGGTCATTCGTGGGATATTTATAACGAGTATATATGCGGTCTAGGAACGAGAAAATAATGTATGAGTCTATGCATATAGAGAGGAAAATCCCATTTCTCTTATCTCTCTGTAAGTACACTGACGTGTCGCTGGATCAGAGAAAGATCCGTATTGTCTGTAGGTTAGGTCAGGATGAGTTGGAGGTAATTGTAACCAGTGGAACGGGTGACACCTAGATACATTTTCGCTAATATCTCGGAACATGCGTCTGTGAAGCGGGAGTGATCAATCTAAAATTGCAATGACGCTCCGAAATCGTAGCGTACGTCGGGATTATTAGGTAATGTGTCAGGAATTGTGTCACTCAGTTAAACGGGGGCGGGACGTTTGCACGGCTGGTCGATTACTAGTCGAGGGCAGTGTTCCTCGGACAGCGGGCTCCGGCCGTGTTTGGCAGTGTCGGAGTCCGGAGCCGACAGACGGAGCGTCGGCAAACGCCCACTCGTCGGCAGCGCCCGTGCCGCTGTCACCAAGCTGAGCTCGCCTTACTTCGCTGATTACGTATCACGCTATGACGTACACGGAAGATACACTTTGACATACAATTCACAATTAAAATTACCGGGTCACTTTACCCGCATTACGATTCCGTATAGGTACAACAGTCGTTCTTTATTATTAACGAACTGCGTAAAAAACTTGCAAAAGGATTAAGTAGTTGCCTACCTACTTATCACAATTAGTATGTACTGGGGCGCTGACGTATTTAAATCGAACACTAGGTAATTTCTGGTTGGTGTCTTACAGACCTACTTATAGTTTGGAATACGTGGTACCTACAAACTTAGAGCACGCCGCTCTCCGGTACAAGGTCCGTGATGCTTTAAAAATGCTATCTTCCATCACCATTTTTACAACTCTCACAATTTAGAAAATTTATTCAATTGAGCAAAAAGTTTTGTGGTGGCGGCCACGCACTCTTCAGCCTAATTGATAAATTTTCCAACTCTTTCAGCCTCTAATAATCAATTGATATTGAAAAACAAATATAGACACTTATCCAAATAAAACGTTTACTAAAAGGAGAGAGTGCAAGTGAACTGCATCCTCTCGTTTCATTACCAACGTATCTATCGGCCGACACGAGTACCTACATAATAAGTTATTATCAACATGATATGCTAAAAATAATTAAGTCCCACAGTAGCTACGAGATATAATATTAACAGCTACAAATATAACATTGTATTTTTCTTAGTTTTATAAAAAAAGCTGTATAGCACAATAAATTAAATTGCCGTCGGTAGATAAGTAAGTATGTTATTAGTATTTTCCTTAATCATTAGGTACGTATGTTAAGTAGATTACTTTTTAAAAATGCTTCTATAATTCGGAAAGATTATAGAAGCATGCAATGCGAATGAATAAGTTTGCGTTACTTTATAATGATGTGAGAAGCGTCGCAATTTGGATGACCGACAGCATTATCATTGCACTAGAAACTATTTATACACACTATGTTATAATTAAACTTTGTATCTGTTATCGAAAGCTGGTTTTTGCTGACATACTTGTATATCTCCGTGAAGAATTTAAGTACCTAAATGCAACATACTTAATTAAAAGACGGTCTCATCGGAGACACTTGCAGACTAGCCGGGGCGGTTGCGACTTTTTCACTTATTGTTGTGCTAACAAATTATAATAAGCATCAATTAGCGACTGGCTGATCGCTCAGTCGCACTGTACTAGGCGTTATCGACGGCAGCGGTCGAAGCCCCTTTGGCTCACGGTACCAGATTACATAGTTGTTTGAACTCAGATAGCCCCGTTTACGCATTGCAATAATTATTTCACCTTTATGTAGGTACTCTGTTCGATATCTCATGAAATCCGCCAAAACCGTAATGGACATAATTTGTTTTTATATTACCACTGAATATTATTTATAACTTGATCCACATAAAGTAAGCATCCAAACCATTATTAGTATTGAACGAATGGTAGACGCTGTCTACTGCCCAAAGTTTGACTTGAAATCTAAATAATATATGTATGCATGATCATTTAAAAAGAGCACATATGTACTGTACTACCTAAGTAACTGTTGCAGATATTGTTATTCAGGACCTGTCCCAGGCAATCGCGATTGCCATCTCAACGACTCTACGCGGTATTGCAAACAATCGCGCTCTTCAATGTTGAACCAATCACTATCTAATTAGAATTTACAATGCGTGAGACGACCACGAAATGCCTAACACATAGGCT
The DNA here is from genome assembly GCF_024362695.1 of Pectinophora gossypiella. NCBI lineage: Eukaryota > Metazoa > Arthropoda > Insecta > Lepidoptera > Gelechiidae > Pectinophora > Pectinophora gossypiella. Next base: position 8,294,029 of record NC_065408.1, on the reverse strand, counting down.
ATACACGTGCCTGTCAATGAACTCTGTCGACTATACAGTAGATTTCACGTGCAAAAGTTTCTTAAGCTTTGAATGAACTTGAGCAACCTTTTGTCATGCTCTACTTTATGTGTGATCCAAATTGTACCGTCTCGGAACTTGTGATCAATTAAAATACTTCAAAAAAACGGTGACCGGTAATAATTCATCGCTGTCTGTCTGTCTAGCACGTTAGGTTACTAGAGCTAGGGGCATCGAACTTAGCTTCATGATGATAAATGATGGGATGGGACTAATAACTGGTGTGATGGAAAATTAAGAACTTTTGATACTAACGCGCAAAGATAAGGACGTTCTCGGTGCGGGCGAGGAAGTCGTCCTGCTCGACGTGAGTGACCAGCGTGCGGGAGTTGGAGGGCGCGTCGGCCTGCACGCCGGGCGGCGGCGGGCGGCGCTCGTAGCGCTCCATGAGGTCGGCTGGCACCGGCGGCAGCTGCCGGCCCGTCGTGTTCGGCGCCTGCGTGAACCCGAGCTTCGCCAGCAAGCTCTCGCGGATCACTCGCAGGCTGTGTTCGCGCGCGTTCTCGTACGAGCGGCAGGAGGCGCACGCGACCTGCGCCGCCGGTGGCTCCTGCGGACAGGCCAGGTCGGCGACGGCGGCCGCCAGCCACGCGGCCAGCAGCAGCAGGCTCGCGGGCCTGGCCCGCGGCCCGCGCGACGCGCCCAGCGGACGCGTGGTGCGGCAGAGCGGGGAGGCGCGGCGGCTAGCGCGAGGAGCGATGTGAGCCGCGGGCGGCGCGTGCGACACTGCAGCGGCGCGCGCTTGCACCGCGGCGCCCGCGCGGCCCCGCGCCCCGCGCTGACTCACACGCCCGGCGCCCGCACCACGAGGGGAAACGCGCCCACTGCGCCGCCGCCCGCCCTCCGCCCTCTGCTTGCTCGACGCTACCGTTCTACATTGCTACTGCGTGCCCTTGTGCCTGGGTCCTGGCTGGTGGACAGGTACCGTCTTCTTCTATTGTGTGCGTTGTGAGGTGGAGTACCAACCTCATCAACCCTGGTATCAGGGTTACTATTGAGCCGCCAAAGACTCCTCACAGTTACCATCAGCAAAACTAAATAAAAAAGGCGGTAATTTTTTTCGTGTTTCAACCTACATACCTAAATATTAAACCACGGCACCTTCTCTGAAGCTATTCTCACGTTGTTACGATGTTTTATTTGTAGGACTGGAGGTGAAGAACAAATGTAAAATGCGTTCAGCTGCTTAATATCCATCTTGGGGCTTTTAATACAAAGCCCAAACTCGCTTTATCTAAGTAGGTAAGTACTTACTGCTTTGACTACTTACTTGTAGCTGTGCCCTCCTTAATAAGGATCACAGGTGTGAGTTCTCCGTTATGGAGGTAAATGATCTGATATCGGTACTAAGGACCAATTGCTTGCAACATGCTTCCCGATGTAGGTACCTACCTATTTCAGAATCTAAGTGCATCAAGCTTCTAAATGGTCACTCGTCCAATGAAACAGGTCCGAGATTGCATTTGCTAAGTACAATTTTCTACAGAACCGGGAGTAAAAAACATTGCGTTCAACTGCTTATGATCCTGGGCAAGTCGTCCTCTCCAAAATATTGGAGTGGGTACTTAGGTACCTACTACCTGTAACGTACCTGCTGATATATTACGCTGCCACCATACGGTTCACGAGTTCATCTTATGCATCTCAAGGTCTCAATGGCAAGATGTAACTGTATGTTATCTTCTCAAAATGATGACTTAATTAATTGTTTACGAACAACAGTTTATGTGTGTAGATACGTTGTATGTAATGATGTCGAAGAGGTGGCGTTGCGGGTGAGTCAGAGCACCGGAAATTAAAATCCTTAGTGTTATTATTGACTTCCGGTGGTGTGAAACTATCCGATGACGACCTATTTAAGTATTCACCTGGTTTATATACAATAATCATCATCATAATAGTGCTTAACTACCAAATGCTTTCATCTTACGAATCAGTCTACTGGGTAATATGGTAATATGTGTTTACGTGTAAAATATTGTACATCTGAGCACTTCCGTAGCTTCTATAGGTAAATAGATGGAGATATGATGATACAATTGTGATACAATGAATGATGGAATAAGACTTACGAAGACCTAAGACACGTGCGTGAATTAACTAAAATGAACGCAGCTAGTCATATTTTATTTTAGTTTTATTTATGACAGATTATAAAATAACAGGTTGCAAGTTGCCAGTTTGGGTATTTTTTCGCTATTTTGTGGAAAAAACAACTTTTGAAAGTTTCGGGGAAATAAAAACGATGACGAGGAAAGTTTTTTTTCTCAACCATTCCGTCTCCATCTCAACTATTCGACAGACATTGAAAGTGACATGACACTTGACGATTTCAGTCATTTATATTTATAATAATTATATTTATTACACAAAATAGTTTTGAACTTTTGAGGAACATGAAATAGTATTGTTGCGAAATTCCATTACACATCTAGCAACCCTCTACTTAACTGTCAATGTCACTGGAACATTCACGGCTGTTGTGCTGTTTGTAAATCAAAGAGTAATACTATGTTGTAAATGGTTTTTGTATTTTTGTCTAAAATATTATTATTATTATTTATCCATGGATAAGTGTCGGATATGTTTAGGTTACAAAAAGAATTGCTTATCAATATTTATAAGCGATAAGGATACACAGTACGTTGAAATGGTACGCTCATTGACGAATATAAAGGTACCCATCATTTTTCTTCATATATTCTTAATTATTATTAGGATATAAGGATAGACGTTTTATTTAATTAACTATTCAACATACTACATTTTGTATAGGTTCAATGATATCCTTCTAAGCAATAAGAGTGAACTTTTGTATTATTTCGGGCTGAATAATTTTGTTTTGTACTTAAATATTTGTCTGATTTACTATCCTTTAATTTTTGTAATATTCCTGTTATTAGATTTTGAAAGATGATGGAATTACTGACAAAATATGTCGCGCATGTCGCAAAGGACTTAGAGATTCTTACGAATTTAAACTCCTGATTGAAAGGTAAGCATGGTGAAATACCTAGGTACTTCTGATGTTGTAGTACAAAATAAATAGTTGGGGACTAGGTATAGAAAGAGAAGAAATATATTCATTTTGTAGTAAGATGTTTTATAGTAAGATGATGATTTTACAGGTCTAATGCAGCACTGAATGATAATGCAAAGCTGAAAAAGTTTCAGTTTAATAATATAAATGATATAAAACTTGAAATAGATGTAGATAGCAAACCAAATATGACTAAGTGTGAAGATTTTAAGGAATATTTTACAGAGGGAGTCTTTGAACTCAATTACAATAATACAGTAATAAAAAGGCCTAGTGCAACCAACAATGTTGGTTTTGGACAACCAGTGCCAGTCTTAGAGTTTCTAAAGTCAATTAAGGAGGATCCTGATGATGATGGCTGTGCAGATGTAAGTAAATAAACACACATTTCACAAATTGATATAGAACATTTCATCCAACATAAATATAAATTTTATTAATCTTTTACAGAACATTGATGACTATATAGCAGATGATTGGGCAGCAGATAATTATGATCCAACTGATGAAGATGATCACAATATTCCATTAGCACTTCGAAAGAAGAAAAACACTAAAACTAAGTACAAGAAACATGCGACAAGTAAGTTGCACATTTAATGTTCAATTTTATCTAATTCTTTATGGAGATAGGTTGTCTGCAACCTGGTAAACCCCCCCCCCCTTCCTACCCTCTGACATAAAAGTTGGATCTGGGGGGTTAAAATGGCCTCATCGAAGCAATTCATCTAAGAAAGCAATATTACTATTTGACAGTTGTTTGCATTGCGCACTTACTTTTACATGTGCAAATGTCAAATTGCAATATTACTTTCTTAGATGAATTGCTTCGATGTGGGCATTTTAACCCCCCTGCTTCTGTCTGTGTAAATGAAGAGTGACATAATATAAAGTTATTGTAATTTCCAATAGGAAAATAGCTATTGAAAATGACTTCACACTTTACCATTCTTTTCAGAAAAAAAATATATTGACATGGATTATGTACCAGATGATTATGACCCAAATGATGGAGATGATGACTATATTCCTTCAGCACTTCAAAAGAACAAAAACTGTAAATCTAAGAACAAGAAACAAGCAACAAGTAGGTTACACATTTAAGATTTTCGTTCTATGTATTTACAGAAATAATTTTGTTATAACTACTTAGAACCAACAGGAAATATAAAATAATATTTTTTTCTTACTAAATCTGCTGTTATTTTGGATGATCTCTAAGTTGATATTTTGTTTCAGACAAAAGAATAGGATCTCAAAAAAAAACAGATAAAAGTGACGAAGGAGTAGTAAAACTCAATATAAAGCCTGTATATCTAAAAGATTTAAAGCTTATTTATACTTGTCCTGTAAAAAATAAAGAAAAATCGGATAAAAAAAGAAAATGTTATCAAAAACTAGAAATGTGTCCTTACTGTGGATTAATGACTAAAACTTTGAAACCCCATTTGTTGCAGCACACAGGTATGATTTTTTCACATGTTACTGTTATTCAAAGCAATTTTGACTAGTAGTTTGTCATAGAAATGACAAACGTAAAAACATTACTGATTGAAAACTACTTCAGTTATAAAGTGGTTGATGTTCCACAGCAGAGGAAACATAGTATGAAACATTATAATAATAATGGCTTTGGATCTCCATCCAAAGCATAGCATAGCTACTAAATTAGTTTAAATACTTTATAAATAATATCTTGACAGCCAGTTTGTGGCTGTGATGAATTAAACCTTATATCTTGATTGCAACTTGCTTCAAGCTACTTTAATCGATACGGGAGTGATTGTTGTCTACAAATTTAACAGATAAGTATAGCAGTCTTGTTGTTTCCTAGTTTTCATGTACATAAGAATGTTCATCCCATATCTACTATAATTGTTATAATTTCCAATTCTTTATAATCTATTGGAGTTGTGTGAACATTCAAGAAGTACTTATCCCATTTACTTCTGTTGTATTGGAACATTTTTTCTTTGATTACAGGAGAGCGATCATTTAAATGCGAAGATTGCGGTAAAGGATTCTTCGCTGCTAAACACCTTATAAAACATCGTAAAATACACTCTGGTACAAGGGAGTTTAAATGTGATCTTTGCACAGCAGCTTTCAATATAAGGCCGTCTTTAATTAAGTAAGTATTATGAAGACTTTCTAATCCTCGACACAGCACTTCTTTCTCTATTACGATGTCTCGTCATGGGCTATTTCTCTCAGATCGGATTTAAATTTTTTTGGCAATGCCAGAAGTCAAGTTCCAGTTCTACTCTTAGGCGTCTTGCTCCCATTGCCTATGGAAAATCCTCTGCACATACATTTTGTCTTATCCATATAATGTAAGGGATAGATTATTAATTGTGAAACTCATCATGAGGTAAATTGATCAACTCTAAATACTTCAGATTTTTGGAATGAATGTTGGCTGAAATAAGTAGTGTATGTTGGCATATACCTACATCTACCAATTGCCCTATGCATCTACAAATGTCCTTACTAAAATGATAGACTATATCTAATTGCTATTTCTATGTTATTTTCAGTCACTTGAAATATAGACATTCGACGGAAAGAAATTTCATTTGCGATATTTGCAACAGAGGATTTAAACGGGTAAGTGTATTAACTGGCAAAAATTGGCTGGAAATCCATTCCATGATTGACTTACAAAATATCACATAGTATGCAAGCACGCTCACAGTTGGGGGGTTTCAATGGTCTCCGTAATTACCGTATTCTTTTTCGGTTATATTTCTATAACCCATTGACCTTGTATGCAAATAAATACCTACTACCATACTCCGTAAAAAAACGTCCGCGGCGGCGGCGCATTTTGTTACTAAGCGACGGTGCGTCGAGATCGAATTTAGTCACAATGACCACGCGTAGTGTTTTTGAAGGTGGCCCGACAATCTGGTGAAGGTCGCGGGAAGTCGCTGGATGCGGGCAGCGCAGGACCGGTCGTCGTGGAGATCCTTGGGGGAGGCCTACGCCCAGCAGTGGGCGTCGTAGGGCTGATAATGATGATGGGCGTAATGACGGGCACTATAACCGATATTGCTCTTTAATTTAACCATCATAACATCTTAATTTGAGAAAACGAACTTATACTACATGCATAACTTAATGTATACGTATTTACAACAAGGTTCGTACGCTATTTTAGTAAAAAAACCTTAGCGGCTGTGCGTCTGTTTGTTCGTAGCGTGTTAGTGCTTACATTTTTCTCATGTTACACAGAGTTACGCGTTGAAACGCCACCGCATGATGCACAACTCTGCCAGCAAGACTGTGATGTGTGATCAGTGCAACATGTCGTTCTACAACAAATATGGACTGCAGCATCATATGCGAATACATACTGGCGAAAGGCCGTACAAATGCGAGGTGAGTTAAACTTTGTAAAAGTATTTGGCAACAAATACTCCAGAGTAATCAATGTTGTTTATTATATCGGCTGGTCGTAGAAATTGACTAAAGAGTTGTCTCTGTTGTGTAACATGATGGACATAATCAGTGGGAAATAGACCGAAAATCTATGATGTAAACTGTGTTTATTTTTTAAATTAATTTATGATGAAAACTATCAAATACTCAACTTTCACTGCCGAACTCAACAGGCAACGAGGTATTCTGACGCTAACGATATTATTTACACAACTTAAGAAATTATTATAATACTTTCACCACGCCTTCTAAACGAGAGAAGAACGCGAATGCCAAGAATGATTGCAAATTGTCATGACTTTGGTTTTGTAGATCTGTACACTCGTGAGTTTAGGTGTAAGATTTCATAAAAAATATGGGTATCTTCCAGATTTGCTCGCAGCCATACAGCTACAAGCACGACTTCAACCGACACTGCTTCAAGAAGCACGGCGTGTTCCTCAAGCGACGCTCCGTTTACGTGATGAACGAGGAAGTATTGAAACAGGAGAAGATACTGATGAGAGATCTCATGCTCAGAGTGCACGGGCTACTCAAAGATGATAAACCTCTCAACCCCTTCGACGGGCCACAGGCCGCCCTCGCATTCGAGCAAGCGGTGAAGGCGTTAGAAACAAAACAGATTGTTGTGGACTTCCAGATATGAACGAATTATTATATTCTGATTATTACTTCGTTACAAAATAACTATAATATAAATAAATATTTTCAGATTATATTCAGTATTTTTTTCTACCACCTAGACAAGTAATAGGTAGTTCCTATAATATACGCGATTCCAGATGTCAGTGGGTTATTAGCTACCTTCACTATAAAAGGAGTTTTCAATCTAAATTTTATCCTTACCGCGTAATGTAGCCATAATACTCATATAGCTATAGTCCATTTTGGCTGATATAAAACTGTTTCTTTCTATTATCATTTTTCATATATTTAATATTAATGAGAGAATATTATAAAGAAAGAAATTGTCAGCAAAATAATAGTATAAAAAATCAGAACTTAGAGACATCCAAGGTTATGGTTCCCAATCATCCTGTACAAACTCCCGGATGTAGTTATATACTTACCTAAACAAATGCACTGTTTTTAATCCATCGAGTAAATACTTCCAGAAAAATCTACAGTCCATACCAACTTCAGATTCATAGTTTTGATTGAGAATCTGAAGAAAACACCAAACAAATGTCTACTGTATAACTGGTTTCCTTGATTACAGGTGAGCGGTCATATAAATGTGAAATATGCGGTAAAGCGTTCTTTACCGCTTCCGGTCTGATATCACATAAAAAGCGCCACAACGACACAAAGGACTTCAAATGTGGATATTGCATAGCTGCTTTCCACGACAAGCAGTCATTAAAGAGGTATCTAATTGATCTTATTATGTACATCTTTTGTACCTAATGTTGTCTAAGTTCTACCTATATGCTCAACCCAATGCCAGTCGTGCGGCCGCTACTGTCGCTCTCGCATTGGACTTTATACAGCCATTTTAAAAGCTGCTACAGAAACGCTGTTTGAATCATCTGATAAAGATGTAAGGCCTGAGATGATGATGATATGCTATGTTTATTTTGCACTACTTGTATCTAGACAGTTTGTGTCTAGACATCTACTCAATAATTAATATATGTACATGGGCAGATGCTCACCTGCAGAGTCTGCATGATAACCGCGCTGCGCTCGGCGCGGTTGCCGTGCAGAGCCTACAGCAGTCCATAAAAATAAACTATCATGCCGATAAGGCCTCAACCTCATATATATACATACATAAAAACACGCCTTTCCCGTTGGGGTAGGCAGAAACCACAGAATTCTAATCTAACAACGACTAACCACCACATAGACGGAATATTGTAGATGGTTTTTCGAAATACCCGGGTGTATGTTTATTATATAGCGTATGTTTATCAAATGTCTGAAACATTCAATTTTTTTTACGTAATTTCAGTCACCTACAAATGCATTCGACGGAAACTAATTACGTTTGCGATATTTGCAATAAAGCATTTAAACGGGTAAGTGTATGATTATTTACTGTTTCATAGTTACTTAATTAACAATATATGTAGAGTATGGGTGGATCGTGCATGATATTGTAATCTTTCACCTTTCGTCTTTTTACTGCGGCAGCCAAAGATAACATAAATCAGTATATGCGGCAGCTCTTGTGTTCTTGCATACCTACTTATAGGTACCTATAATTGGGTCGTGCACTAGGTTCATGCATGATAAATTATGAAATTCTAATTACTAAATAAAGACAGATTTAAAACTAACGAAAAACATTTTCTTTTTTTTGAAAAAAACGTAATATGTCCGACATTTTATCACGTTTTCTATGACGTTATAGTATGCTTTTTCATACAAAATCTTTATTATTTATTCGTAGCAAAATCTACTTCTACATACTAATTTAGTGTTTTGATGTTTAGTAAAAAGTAACTGATTTGACTAGTTGCAAACTAGCCTGTCGACTATTTAAACATGGAGCTGTTATCTGCTGCAGAAGCTTTTTTTAACCCTTCAAAAAGGTTTGTGTTCATAGTCTGCTCTTAATAACAGAGAAACGCGTTGCGGCGCCACCGTTTGATGCACAACTCTGCCAGCAAGACTGTGATGTGTGATCAGTGCAACATGTCGTTCTACAACAAATACGGACTGCGGCATCATATGCGAGTGCATACAGGCGAGAGGCCATACAAATGCGAGGTGCGTTCAAATACCTATTTATAAATGTACCTACTCGTTTGCATGTATTTCTCAAACTATTTTCAAGTTACCGCAGCACCTGCATTGGAGGCGTGTTAGCGACTGAAGCGTAGTTTCTTTAAGTTATTTGCTATTATAATATCCTCGTAAGGCCCGGATTTACAGACACAATAGTTAAACAATGGGATTTGGATTTTAAAAGGACTTTGGGCCTTACGACCTTAAAATACTTAATTTGTCCAATCCACTTCATTCAGCAGTCAATATTCGCGGTGGCAAATCAGTGTCAAAATTGATCGCTGCTCTAAACTTGCCTTTTCGTACTTTAATTAGGTAGTTACAGTCATAAGCAATATAATGTACCCACATTAGGACTCTGTCGCACTAACATATTTGACATTTAGTGAGACTTACAATTCAATTTGTCAAAAAAGTTAATGTGACATGGTACCAAAGTGTATTATACATATTAATGCTCGTGGCCGTACATTGGCTACTCAAAGGGCTACACGTGCCCGTAAAATGGAGCAGAAGACCGACATACTTATACATAAATCTAAGTTTCTACTTTCTACATGACATAAAGTGATCACATTGAAGATTTTTACGTTTTAGTTACAAGTTAATAGGTATTTGGGTATAAATACCAGTAAAGTTGGTGACTGATAGATAACGGCATTGCTGTCGTAATTAATGGGTATTTGGTTGATATTTGACATATGAGTAACAGAATAGTCGTGTATGTTTAGGGTTGCCACCTACCCCGAACTTTACTAATAAATTAAAGGTAGTAAAGCCCTATTGTTTTACTGTTGTACCTGGAAAACCGGATGTTACGAGGTTATATTTGCGTATTTATCTTCCAGATTTGCTCGCAGCCGTACAGCTACAAGCACGACTTCAACCGACACTGCTTCAAGAAGCACGGCGTGTTCCTCAAGCGACGCTCCGTTTACGTGATGAACGAGGAAGTATTGAAACAGGAGAAGATACTGATGAGAGATCTTATGCTCAGAGTACACGGGCTACTCAAAGATGATAAACCTCTCAACCCCTTCGACGGGCCACAGGCCGCCCTCGCATTCGAGCAGGCGGTGAAGGCGTTAGAATCAAAACAGATTGTCGTCGACTTCCAGATAGGTATGAATGAATCATGATGTTCACAGAATAGAAAAAGTTTTAAAGATGTGATTATTACCTAATTAATGTTAAAAAATGTTTTTAAATAAAGACCGTTTGATTAACTTTATTATTTTATTCCACACCCCGAACCTTGAAGATTCGATTTGTCAATATTGAATAGTCATAATTTATAAGATTAGTACAAAAATCACGTAGAATGCCTAATGACCAAGATTTCGGCTAAAGATATCCAAATTCCGAACTCACTGCAATTGGCGCCCAACGTGGGGCTACGTAGTATTAATTTCTTATTCTATGCTGGGGCTATAGTTTTATTGCATACGAAAGCCGCAGTAAATATCTGGATCCTCTCAAGGACATGACTTGTCCTTAAGCAACAGGTTACCAGCCTATACATACATTCAGTTTATCAAGTTAGACAGAACGTAAGAAAAATAAAAATTCAAATAAAAGGTAAGTCTTGCAAATTCTGTTGAGATAAAAATGTTCCATACGTTGTGAAAACTGAGATTAGATGTGATTATCGATAGATGATTGAATTAATAACGATATTGTTACCCTGGACGTTGTCACCCCCTCTATCTTTATAAATGGCGTGAGATAAGTGTGAGTGCAGGCTAAGGTGGGATGGGTTACCTACAGAGTCGGATTCAGTAATAGGCCGACGTAGTTCTACTCTGCCTACACCGTAAGGATCACGGGTGTGATCATATTATGGACATCGTCATGACTAATGGCTGATAACACCGAGATGGTCTTCATTTAATTTACTGCTTTTGCTTTTGCATATACGCATTTGTTCGTTATATCTATCTACTCAGCCTGTATCCACCCACTGCTGGGTATAGGCCTCCTTTCTTTCACGCCATTATTTTCGATCCTGTGCAAGTCTCATACCTCACAATGTCATCCGATTATCGGATTAGTGGTCTGTCTTGATATCGTCTACCATCTCATCATAGTTCATCATATTCGACCTATTTGTTCACAGGAAACATCTATACCATATTATACCTATGTCTACAACCTTAACTGTCCACCCAGTACAGGTCTCTGAAAACATTATATCCTTAGGTATTAGTTTACCTAAACAATGCCCCATCCCACATTACCTTTAAAGAAAATATTACAAGACTAATGGATCTATTCTCTAACCCGTCAATCAATTCCCGGTATATAAGGACAAGAAAACTGATATCCATGAATAGTTGACTAGAGGATCCCATAGGGACAGCACCATGGTAAGTGTATAGTTAGTATAAGGTTTTATTGTAATTAGAATTTAAAATAATTATTAAGGTGTGCCACGTGTAATAATAATAAATGTTATAGGTACTTAAACCAAATAACATTTCTTTACGCGAGTTTTCTACTGCATCGTTTTGGGTCAGTCCTTTTTATATACAAATTATGCAACCGATTACCAACTGGGTGATCTTTGCAACAAAAAGTATTTAAAATAATGTTCTTTAAAATATAAATCATACACCTAGTTAATTTAGTGTTTTTCTTTTTTCTTAATCCCACGAGCGTGTTCTTCTCGGCGAATAACACCTTGTAACGAAGAATGTCTCGAAGTTAACATGCTGATTTAAATTAAGTCCCTCTGAAATTGCAGATCACGAGAACGTTCATAGTAATACTGGCATGCTGCAGCTACTTATTTGCAATACAAATTGTACCTCGGACATTGGCTATAAGGATCACACCCAATGTGGATGAGTTCATGATTGAAAACCAAAGGACAAGAACGCGTACGAGACAAAACTATGTGGTGCAAGCGCTCGACGACGACATTTCAGCTAATCTGGACAACTTGGTCCCCGCGCCAGTGGCAGAAGCTTTCGAACCAGAAACAAATCCCGAGGAATTGACCGCTCAGATTGTGGACTACGCTAACATGATCCGCAACGACATAATATTCTTAGATAACTCCGTTGAAACCACGACGCGGAAAAGAGGGAATATTAAGAAGAAAAATGTGAGTTAGGTATTTTACTGCCCATGGGGATAGAATTTGCCCTTCTGCAAAGTCGCTCTTTAGCGAACAATCTTATTACCTACATTTTTCCGTGGAATGTAACTATTTTTTTGTTACAGTATGGAACACCAGATCCACCATGCAACTGCGAATCTGAGGCAAGTATATTGCTTTGTTGAATACTTATCGAGTATACATCGCATTCATTTTTACAACTAAGTGTAAAGACAAGAATTTATGTTTCAGAGAGATGTGATAAACCTTGGTGATAATTACTACCCAACGAGGGTAGAAAACCGGAAATGCTTGGAAGGGTCGTGCCCTCCTCCTTATCACTGTAAACCAAATTATTATTCTGTAAGTATAATCAAATTGTGTTCATGTACCATTTCTTCACGCTGTTCTCATCGCAGGGCGTATACATCAAAAATATACGTCGCCTACAAAAGTTATTGGCAACAATTTAATCAAATATAATTTTATGAAATAGCAACATTGTGCTTCTTCTACGACCGGACGGAGGTCCATGTTGTTCTATGTCGCGCGTCCATTACGTGTTGAATATTCCGAACTTTTAATCAAAATAAACCGTGGTCGGACTTGAAACCGACGTATTCTTTTACCATCCTCATCATCACTATGTACACCAGCCAGTGTATGTATACATAGTGTCAACATCATGCGACACAAGATTTACTTAAAAATATTTTCTCCATTATCAAAAGCGTTTCTTCGTTTATAATATAAAATATATGCCAACTTTTATGTATTTCCATTATGAATTTCAGATCACAGTCCTCAAGCTAAAAAGAAGTTTGCTCCGTAAAGAGGAGTCGACAGTGGCGTTACCGAGCGACTTCCACCACAGATGGGTCGCTCACAAGATGAATGTCACAACCTCATGTGTCTGCGCTAAAAAAAACGATGAAAACTAACGATTAATTGTATATTATTAAGATAGATCATAGAACTGAAAACAGTTCAAAATTACTGTAATGAATGATTCTTGTATTGTACGAGTTAATAATTACTAATGTTAATGTTTAGGCGACACACATTCACGATTGGATTGTAAGATATTTACTTAAAATTAATAACTGTGATGTTATCGTACTTGTTTTTTTTTTCAATCCTATTAACGCGGTAAAATGTCTTTGCCCAGCGGTACAAAAAAAACTTAGCCAAGTGGGTACCTACAGTGTGTACTTCGCCCTGACAGTCTGTAGTAATTTTTCCCTTCGGAAATATTGATTAGGATGTAACTAACCCTTTTACCTACTTCGGCAGTTTATACCTATAAGTCGCTAGAAATAATACTACTTTTCTGAACAAGTAAATATTTCGTATTCACAAACAACCTGAAAATTAATTAATTTCATTTAAAATTAAAGGCTTGTATATATGTACATAAGAGTAACTTTAATCTACAGAAATGCTATGTACAATCAACTTAATTATAAGAATTTCCTGTTCTCACTTTTTACTCACTCACAAAATACATGCATGCGTCAATCAACAAAAGAAACAAAAAAATGTGGCCTAATGTTTTTATAGTTCTATGTAGGTACTTTTAAAATAAAAAATACCAAAGTGTACAAAACTTAAAATATTTAACTTGGCGCAAAAGGTATACAGTCAACAAATAACAACACAAAACAAATAAATTGTGCTGTGCATAATTTCCTATCTGGTCTACACGTATTCAAATCAATATCTTTTTTTTTTTGACGTGACTTATTGTAGATTTGCCGCAGATGGCATTAACTACTTGGCCGGACAAATGGGGAGCGCTGAAGGCTCTCACCCGGTAAAAAAATCAATATCGATAAGTACGTAGTGGTACTGATAACCAACTCCATTCAAATACCACCCTCCTGCCTAGAGGCATAAGCAATGTTCTGGCATGGGGCCTACCAATCGATCCTACAAAAGTAGGTGAAAATAGATCAGAACAAAAGTTACTGTAAATATCCAACAAAAAAAATAAAGTATGACAGTATCCAGGACGGGATTTCAGTCGGAGAAGGATAGATACGAGTGCATATTCGCACGAAAGAGACGCAGCTACATTGAATCGGCATGAGTCCCCGTACAAAATGCGGGACGTTACTAGGCTTCGCATGACGTCTAATCTCGCGACTTTGCTATATAGTTGAAGAGAAAATATCTGTCTAGTGGGGACGAAGCTTGATTGTACTACATATATCAAATGTAAAGTACATCACCCCACTGCCTTTTCACTATAGCAAGACAGAGTTGGTTTGCATATATGCTAAGTAACCGTGCTTATCGCATCATTACCACGAAATAATAAGAAAAATGAAATGCAATGTAGTCATGAGCATAATGTACCCACTTTAGGACTGTCACACTAACATATTTGACATTTAGTGAGACTTACAGTGCAATTTGTCAAAAAACATCATGTGACATGGTACCAAAGTGTATGCATATTGATGCTTGCGACCGTACAATGTCACGTCACTGGGATCAGCAATGATCTTACAACGTATTTCTGTTAGTCAATAATGAAGAGAGCACGCGTGTTTCTCTAATATACCACATGAAGTAGAAATGATACTTAAGACTTTTCACTACATTTTTAGGAATACATTAAAGAATGTATGCAAACACGGTGTTTAGGGCCGTGTTATTACGGTATATCAACTATTACACTAGTCCGATAGAGGCCCTAAATTTCATGGTGCTTAACATTTGCAAAACACTGGCCAAGGTTCATTGACTTCTCATTCAATAGTATGAGACTTGGGATCGGATCAGCATGTTATACCATTTGGTGTGCGTCAAGCTAGCGGCCTCAAAAAAAAAATGGGCACGAAAAAATAATTTGACCATACCAAAAAATAGTACTCTTATTGAAAAAAATAGTACCTGTTGTAAAAAAATTAGTACCTTCACGGTTCTGGATTTATAGCCATGTTTTATTGCACTTGCTAGCTTGACGGTGAGCGAAATTTGGCGAGAGTTAACGACAAGGTCTTTCGCTTTGATTTAAACGCCAAAAAATAGTACCGAAATAGTACTTACCCCCTGCAAAATACCGAAATGAGTACTTCAACGGTTCCAAAGTTATAAAGGCAGTTCTTTGATCCCGCTGGCTTGACGTTTTGAAAATACCTATTATCTAGGGAACGCTTGCATACTTCAGTATGTAACTAATTTCAATAAACTCGTATGAAATAGTACTTCCTACCATCATAATTTTGAACCGATTCTCTTTCTAGAAATATGTATGACTGCTAATCTGGCGTTCCAACCTTTTCAAATACTGAATTATGTCATTTAAAATCCAAACCCCATTGTTTCTGTATTGTGAAAAACGAGGTTATGTAGATTTTCTTTATTACATGTTAAGATCCGCGTCCACTGATGTGAACGTTAAAATTCAGCATCTACATTTGCATTCGCGGATGTTTAAAACATCAGCAACATCCCTGTTCTGAAAGCTAGCCTACGCACCATGCTATAACGTATAGGTATTATGTCCGATGGTAAATGGGTAGTTATAATTAATAATCAGAAGAATGGTGTACAGTTTCATGCGCGGCGGGCGGCGGCACGTCTCCTATGCCGGGCGTTATCTGCATGATGGCCATCCGAGTCTCGTTCACCATGCCCATCTCCCGCCGGAGGATGTCCTCCGTCACCGTGTGGATGGACTTGAACTTGAGGTTGATGCCGTGAACCTTGTACACGTGGTTGTTTAAGTTCACCTTGTAGCTGAACGCAACGTTGCACACCTGTAAATTTTGTGTAAATTACTAACTAGAACTCAAAAATATTCATTAGGCTTTGCACTTTAAATCGACAATTTTTATACTCTTTTCATATGTTTTGTCGCACGTGTTGTGTTATCTGCCTAAAACTACTGCAGCTACTATTTTGATGACGATTATTCTCTATTATTACTTTTATGATGATATTATGATCTGCGTTATGAAAGTCTGGATAGATAGACATAGGGTGAGTTTCTACTAAAGCGGAGAGAAGAGACGTGCGAAATTGACAAATCACAATGTGCGAGAGAGCGAGAAAGAAGATGCTCTTTCGCTCTCTCCTTTGCGGTGATTGGGGGATTTCGGCACATCTTTTCTCTCCAGTTCATCTCAACCTAAAACAAGGTGTGCAATTCTTCTGTGCTTTGAAAACTGTGCTGAGGGAATCAGGCGCAGCGGCTTTGGTGTAAATCGATCGGCAAAACTTTAGTATAGTAAGTGAACTTTGCAATACTTACCACCCATATCGAGCCATAGAGTTAGTTATTAGAAACAAATAATTTTAGAATATAATACTCACAAGGACACGATGACTGGAAGATAGCAGGAACAACTTGACAGTGAATATGCGACGTTTAAACACTACAATAAACAATACAATACCTGTTGAACAGGGCGTAGTTGCTGCAAGTCCTCGTGGTACAGGCATTGTATTAGACAACATAAGCTCTCGACCATATCCCAATTAGGGTAATCAGAGGTACATCTATCGCAAGATCAACTAAGTACCCACACCTCTTACGTATAATAAAAAACTAGAATAATATCCAAGAGTAGCTTTGTTTATAGCGCATTCTGCTTAAATTGCTTTTTTTTTGACGTGACTTCTTGTAGATTAGGCGCAAATGGCATTAACTACATGGCCGGAAGAAATAGCTGTGAAATGTCTTTTTCGATATTATATTCTGCATGTGGTTTCTCATTTAATGACAATAGGTAAACAGCAAATCTTGTAAAAATGCTTCTTTCTTTAATTTACAATCTTAATTACCTTACTTAAACGCACCTTCCACGTGAAGTCACTACTTACACCATACGCGGGCTAGAAGAGATCTCTTTTAGAGATGGTCGTTGCCCAAATCGACACTAATAAAGAATAAATAAACAAACTTGTACCTTCTTATGTAATCGTCGCTCCAAGTCATCACCAAGCATAAAAATACGGACCTGACAGAGGAAGGGCTTGTCGCCAGTGTGAACGAGCATGTGGTTGCGGAGGTGGTGGCTCTGCGTGAAACTCTTGTTGCAGATGTGGCAGACGAACCGCTTGTCACCCGTGTGGATCCGCATGTGCCGTCGCAGGGACTGCGCCTGCAACGTAAATAATGACGTCACGCACCTGGCAAGTGTACGGCCGCTCCCCGGTGTGCATTCGCTCGTGGTTTTGCAACTGGTGCTTCGCGTTGAACGACATCGCGCAAGTCCCACACTTGAACGGTTTGTACCCCGAGTGTATGCGCAGGTGGCGGTTCAGATCGCATCGCTGAAATACAATGTCCACTTATTTTTCTACCCCCTAGCAAACTGTACAGGCTCCTTTTGAATTTTTCGTGCTCTAGAGCAAGTTATTTAATAATTTATGGTTTCTTTGATTAGAAAGTAATTAATTTTAATCGATTGATATAGTAAATGTAAGTTTTTCATGTAAAATTTAAATATTGCAGTTACATAAATAAAGGTAAATACTTACAGCAATGAACTTTTTCGGGCACAAGTTGCATGCGAAAGGTCTTTCTCCCTTGTGTATCAGATTGTGTCTGAAATAAAGTGAAAGTAAAGGTAAATATAAAATGGATTAAGAAAATTTTTCAAAAGCTTTATTTAATTCATGTATGTTGATAATTTATGTCTACATCTATATCATTAAGGTAACTTATGATGACTTATAATATAAGTTCCCATATCGTGCATTCCGAGAATTCCCGGGTCTCGAAAATGACACCCTACTTATATTAAAAAAAAAAACTAAATTGGATCTTAGCCTACCAGTGATTTACATTTTGCGCTTTCTATTATCTACATTGGCCACCAAGCTTAGGACCACACTTTATAAATAACATGACAATAGCTTGCTTGTTGTATTACCTGACTAGAGACTTCTGACTGTAGAATCCTGCGCCGCATATATCGCAGATGTAGTCCTTGATGCCCGTATGTTGCTTCATGTGTGCCAGCAAGTTGCCCTTCTGTGCAAACGAGCGCGCACATTCCGAGCAGTTGAACTTCTTCTTCTCTGTTTTATTGAAACAATTTATTAGATTATAACTGTCATCAGTCTGGACCGCGTCGCGCGCGGCATGAATTATATCGAGGGCTTCGAATAAACAATAAACGCAGCGAATGATATCTATGTAGATAGGCGTTGAAGGGCTATTGGTCGGAGCCCTCGATATAATTCGCGCCACGAGGGCTGATCAATAAATTGCTAGTTGAATTTTGAAAAAAAAATAAAAATTCTTTTAATTTGTAAAGTGAAAATGAATAAATAGCATGGGAGATCCATCTTCCAGGCATTGAAGTTTTTTTTTTATAATTCGTATATTAATTTTGTTTAGAAAGGTAGGTAAGAATTTGCTAGAACTAGAACATCAAGAATTTTACAAATCAAGACTAAATAGTGTAACTGTTCAAAATTTACCTTGGTGGGTCGATATGTGGTTACCCAGAGTGAAAGTGAGTATGCCACATATAGGGCAGACAAGCTTTTCTCTCTGTTTCACTACAGGCTTAGCACTCCTCACCACGCGAACTGTTTTTTCTCTGCTAAGAACTTTAGTCTCCCCTGATGACGATTTTGTTTTGTAACTAGGATGCACCTTAAGTACTGTGGCATCTTTTGGCCTCTTTAGAAGGATTGGTGGACCTCGTGACCCATTCTTCATAATTGGATCTAAAAGTCAAACATACAATGTAAAAAATTACTAAAGTGTAATTAATATTTCGTAAACAAAAGTAAGTATGCACTATAGAGGAATTACAACTAACAAAATCCTATGCAATTTTGATGTAAGAAAATTATACATACAGCAAGTTATTGTCGTAGCCTTGGATTTGCCTTCGCCTTTTTCTTTGCTTTTACCATCCTCAGATTTGACTTGTGTAAGAACTTTGACACTCCTTACAACAGTTTTCTTTCCTTTAAACACTTTGATATCTGACAATTTTGGTTTTTTAAACTTAGTTTTCTTTTCTGGAGGGACATAATCATCGTCATCATCTTCTTGGAAGAAATCATCATCTAAGTATTCAGTCTGAAATTAAAAAAGTATTATCAAATAAATTGTTTAAAGCAAGGCACAAAAGGCCCGTTCTGGGCTTTGTTGGCCTTGTGTAGGAATAAGGAAATCATTTATTTCTGTTCTGAGATTTAAATCAAACACTCACATCATAATCACTGCCTTCCTTCTTTTTTTGCCAAGTCAGATCTACTTTATCTGAAAAAATATCATTTTTCGATTCCAAATCCTTATTATCTTCACCACCTTCTACTTTTCTTATAACTGTGTTGGCTATGACTATGTCCTTTCCTTCCATGGTCTCTACTGGTTTCACATTGCCTGCTGTATCAATTTCCAACTCCCATTTTGGTTCAGATTTTACTGCTAGTGGGCCAATCTCACTCTTTATATCAGTAAAAGAGTCGAAAGCTATTTTCTTAGTCTGAACATTTTGATTCATTTTTACCATTATTTTTCGAAGTTTCTTATCCGTCCTGTGTAATACAGATAAGTTATAATAAAATGTAGATTATATTAAGAGTGAATTATAAAAATGTAATAATTTCAACCCTGCAAAAGAGTTATTTTATTAGTAGTAAGTACTTACCTTTCAGCCACAGTTTTAAGAAGGTATGCCTTTTCCAAGGCAGTACAACACTTATGGCATATTCTATCTGGAAGCCCATCGTTGGATGCAACCTGTTATCAACAAAAAGTGTTCATGTTAATTTAAGTAATTATAGAAAGAGATGTAAAATTGACACGAGCGAAAACGCCGAAGTGTTTCTATCAGTGATATAAAAAATATTTTGAATGAATAATATACTTGGGTTAGAGAACCACGAAACTACAGCTTTAGGTGAAGCCTTGTGGTTACAATAATAAGCAAAGGCAAGTTTTCTTCCGAAAGTACAATAGAGGTTTACAAGTTGAAAAATTAGTAAATTACCTTAACATCAGCTATCGCTGTGAGCATTTCGGCATAATTACCCGAAAGCTTGTATCTAAAAAGCGGGCAAAGTGGTTTCTTGGTCGACAAACATATTCGACACGATTTCATATCAATTGCATCGCTTGACTCCGACATTTTTGCCCCGTAAATAATAAAATCAAAACAAAAAGTGATGAACCAAATCCGTAACTATCGAATAATGTAAAGTGTTGTCCAGTATAGGGATTGCTTTGTCGATTTATGGCTTCTTTCTTGAAACTATTCCACGGATTCCACCATTTTGCTTTGCTTGGCTTGCTTCGCTAGCATTCAACCAATCCAATCCACAAATCACTTCACTATCATAGAGTTGAGTGTGATGCGTGAAATAATCGAACTTATGTTATTGATTACTGTTTCTCGTCTGCATTTAAGTGAAAAGGCAATGGCAAAAGAGTTTATAAATAATTTAATAACACCTACTAGTTAAAAATTTGGTCAATAATATCGTAAAGAAATAAAAATAGAGAAAACAGTATTTTTCTTTTATTTTTTTCAGCCGGAAGTTGGCCTATATGTCGATTTAATCGATTCGTTTTTTATTGATTTGACAATCACATTCCTTCGAGTTGCTAAAATTGTCTATTGAGCATAGCATGGGTCATAGACAATTTTATTTCTGCTTATATACAATTAGAAATAGCAACACTGGTATAACCTCATCGCCGATTTGTTTACTAGTGGTCTTTATGTCACTCAGATAGAGTTTAGAATAGCACCGAAAATTAATATACCACAGCATTATTTCACCGAAATTGTGCGTGTAGTGTAGGCGATATGCGATTTGGGCGACTGTACAAAAGCAAAAGCACGCACGATCTGTCAAATATGCGTAGCAGGAAAACAGGGTTTTATTAAATTTATTTTTGGTGCGTGTCTATTACTAATTTACAGGAAAGCTTTGATGTATTCAATATAACAATTATTTACTTTCACGTCCATTAATTTGTATCGATACAAAATGTTATCATAATGGCCACCTTCGAAAATTGGTTGAACCGTAAAAAAGGTATGTTCCACTGTTTTATTACTGGTATATCTTGAAAAATCATGATGATTGTGTATTTGCTATCTATGAGATATATCTACAAGTGTTAGTTACCTATGTTTATGATAAATTTCGCAGGTAAACACGGTGGTGATTTGTTCAAGTTGGACATTAAGAATAAAACTCCTGAGCAGAATATAGTGGACATTATACAGGGCTTATATGTAAAAAAGCCAGTCCAGAATGAAATCTCACCGACGAGCAAGAGTGGGCCCTCAGAGTTCAGGACAGGGCTCCGATGCACACCAAGAAATAGCTCTGACAACCGCAGATTGTCCTACTTAAATGCCTTAGTCACACTTTTATGTAAAGAAGATAGGAGTAATTTGGGTTTTACGGTTGATGAGTTAATGACATGGTAAGTACTTCAAACTTATGCTTTTAATTTAATATTTACAAATCTGTTCTAAAACTGAAGGTACAGGAAGGTTAATGCTATTATGATATAAGTGCTTTGACTTGACTTACATGAAACATGTATACTTTGCATCTATATTTATTATTAGCCTTTATTTCAGACATTACATATAGACTTTTTTATGTTTTATTTTTGCCTGTGTGCCTTCTGCAGGCAAAGGCCTCCCCCAGCTCCTTCCATTTTTCTCTGTCCTTCGCTATTGTTGTCCTTCCTCCACCTGCTGTGTTTTTTATTTCGTCTACCCACCTTCTGAGTGGTCTACCTCTTTTTCTTTTCCTATTACTGGTGAACCAAAATAGCATTGTTTTGGACAATTTATCTCTCCCTCTAACTGTATGACCTGCCCACTTCCATTTAAGTTTTCTAATTGTGACTGTTAGGTGTATCTTTCGTTTTTGTATGTTTTTTGATAGTTGACATTTTGGTTTTGAGATCATTCTTTCTCCTAAAATGGGATAGCACAAGGAAGAAGAAATCATTCTTTAAGACATCTATATAAAAACTAGATGTCGCGTGGTTCGCTCGCAGCAAGCTGCTCGCGTGTCTTGTTTTCCCGCCATTTTTTTACCGCGATAGAATTTGACCAAGACTTGAATAAGTCTCGTGAAATCAAAAAAGTTCTAGGTGCTATAGTTTTGCCGAGCCGTAGGGTGTCTCCCTGATGCGGAGCAGTTTTTCAAGATGACATTCCGATCACACCCCTATACATCAATTTTACCTTTGAGACATTTTCTGGAAAAACAAAATTTTGTATGGCGGCCATCTTGTTTTTCGGCCATTTTGTTTTTTTTCACTGGCGATAAAATTTGACCAAGACTTTAATAGGCTTCGTGAAAACAAAAAAGTTCCAGGTGCGATAGTTTCGCCAGGCTGAAGGGTGTCTCCCTGATGCGGAGCAGCTTTCGAAGATCGAAAAGTATTTCCATACTCAACATGATGTTTCGATCATATTCCTCATACATCATTTTTACCCCCGAGGCATTTTCGGGAAAAACGAAAATTTCGTATGGCGGCCATCTTGTTTTTCCGCCATTTTGGTTTTTTTTCACCGGGGATTGAATTTGACCAAGATTTAAATAGGTTTCGTGAAAAAAATATTGCTCTAGGTTTTATAGTTTTGCCAGGCCGTAGGGTGTCTCCCTGATGCGGAGCAGTTTTTCAAGATCGAGCAGTACTGAAATACTCAACATGACGATCCGATCACATCCCTATACATCATTTTTACCCTCGAGGCATTTTCAGGAAAAACGAAAATTTTGTATGGCGGCCATCTTGTTTTTCCGCCATTTTGTTTTTTTTTCACCAGGGATTGGATTTGACCAAGATTTAAATATGTTTCGCGAAAGAAAAATTGCTCCAGGTTTTATAGTTTTGCCAGGCCGTAGGGTGTCTCCCTGATGCGGAGCAGATTTTGAAAATAGAGAAGTGTTTTCATACTCCACAAGACGTTCCGATTACATCTCCATACACAGTTTTTACTCCCGATGCATTTTCTGAAAAAACAAAATTTTGTATGGCGGCCATCTTGAATTTCCGCCATTTTGATTTTTTTTCACCCACAATAGAATTTGACCAAGATTTAAATAGGTTTTGCGAAAAAAAATTTGATCCAGCTATAATAGTTGCGCCAGACCGTAGGGTGTCTCCCTGATGCGGAGCAGTTTTCCAAGATCTGGAAGTTTTCCCATACTCACCGGGAGGTCCCGATCACTCCCCCCATACATCATTTTCACCCCCCGACACTCCTTCTGGGAGAACAACTATGTCAGTCAGTCAGTCAGTCAGTGGGTTTGTAGCTATATATAATATAAAGTCTAAATGTACAAGAAAGAACAGCCATCCTAACTCAATATTAAAACCACTTATGACATATAATAATATTTTATTTCCAGTATTCGAATAAGCCTAGTTGATGAGTCTATGCTAATAAGAGCTGCAGCCCTAAGAGTGCTACGATATTTGATAAACACGGAAAGTGATGTTGCAACATTCAACACACTAAAACTTCCATACCTCGTCACAAGGTAAATTAATAGTGTTTAGTTTTTATTGCTGATATTATGCTAGCTGATAATTAAGAATGAAGTAAAGTAGAACAGATGATATCAGTAACTTATCTTTTATTTTAACTTTAAAGTAAATTTATGTAGGTACTCAAAAAAATGAATATAACTGACACTCGAGATTACTAATAAGGTAGGATATACAGAACCATAAATATATATTTTTTTATTGAAAGTTTTGTAACCACTTTTGCAATCTATTAAAAATAAGTTATTATATAAAATATATGAATCCTGAGTCTAATATAACAAGTGGGACTATGTTACTTAATTATACTGAGAAAATACTTTAATTGAATTGATTGTAAAGCTATTGAACTGTGCAGAATAATGAAAATGAGACATGCCTTGTTCAGAGGCTAGCAAATGTACCTTCTTTATTAAGTCTGATATGCTCTTTCTATTCTCTTTTGTTGATTTGTATTTCGTATGTGCAATAAAATATTTGTTATTTTACGTTATATCCTTTACACTGTGCTTTAACTAAATATATATGTAAATGGTGCAGGTCTATGGACCTTATGCTCCGGAATGAAGAGGAGCGCACACAAGCACTACGAGTGGTACGTCGTGTGATCGGCGTTGTGGGCGCGGGTCAGTCCCGGCGGCAACGCGCGGCGTTTCTCGAACATGGGCTGTTGCGTTGTCTTGCTGCTGTAGCCCGGGCGGGGTCAGCTACCGATGGCACTGGTGATCGGCTCGCCAGGCCCGCTATCGCAACCCTCGCTGAAATATGTAAGTTACTTTTATTTTATCTTTCTAGCTCAGTGGTTCCAAAAGTTGTCTGAGCTATACGATCTATTTAATACAAGTTTACAAACTCGGGACTTTTCAAAGAACAAACATACCTGAAGTCTGCTTGGTCAGTTTGTTTGTTGTTCTGCGTACAGGGCACACTATATTCGCTCACGGCCCACAAGCGGGTCGCGACCCATAGTTGGGGAAACCCTGTTCTATCCCATATTGTCCCAGTGTTGGAAAAAGCTTTCCTTTCATCTTTTTACGCTTCTTGCCTTTATGGTGTTCAATGAAATCTGGCTGAGATAGCAACATAGTCGTCGTTCGTCAACAATAGCTCTTTTTTTAATACGCCTGTCGTCAGGGAGGCTAAACGAGTGGTGTAGCAAGTTCGTCTGTAGAGGTTTCCAAGAAGAGTGGTTCCTCCTTTTTTCTGCCACAGTGCGTTAGCGCTATAAACTAAAATTTTAGAAGCATCCAACAAACTGCTGTTGTGGGTTTTCGACGTAACAATCGATCGACTTGGCGATTGGTAGATAAGGATGGCCTTGTAACCGGGAACTGGACTATCCAAAATGCATAGAATTTGTGGAACTTGTAGATCAACTGTAAAATGGTTTCGGGAATATCAACATTCGCGTTTTGTACAGGTGTGTTAAACCCAGAAGTGTTCATCATGTGCGGCGGCGTCAACGCAGTGACGCGGCAGCTAGCGGAATGCGCGACCCCTCGCATGGCGGAAGCTTTGTGCGGAGTTTTACTCCACACGCTCAACCAGCCGGCGTCGCGCCGCGCGGCTCGCCTCGACCTTTCCTGCCTCGCCGCGCCATACTGCGACTTCCACGTGCGACCCGCTGGCACTGACACCACTAGGTATAAATCTAAATATATAAAAGGAGAAACTGACTGACTGACATATCAACTCACAGCCTAAACGGCTAAACGTAGGCACTTGAAATTTGGAAGGGACGTAGCTTAGGTACCGTAGAGGTGCACTAAGAAAGGAATTCCCGGAATTCCCTCGGGAACGGGAATTGGCGGGAAAATCCTTTTGTATGAAAAATCTAAACCGCTTAAGTTAGACGCTTGAAATTTGGCATGCAGGTACCTTAGTTAATATAAATATATGCCGATATTGTACCGTTAGGCTTAGGTCTCAACTGGAAAGGGCAGAATGACTTTATTCAATTTATGTATATGTAATTGATCCACCCTCAGGTAAGGGACATTCCCTTACCAATCTGCTAACTAGACATGTAAATCAGCAGAAACTGAAAATGTATTAAACTACAAAAGTAGCTCGGTTAACGCGCAATTTGAGATACCAACCTGTTGGAGTAATTGGCAAGTTATAAAGTAAAGCTGTTAGAATCGGAAACCCTACCTAGTACTATCGAAAGTCTTTAAAAGGGCAACTAATATTTTACTGTTTTCCACTTACCCCTTTTACACCTGCCTTGTTACGCCTGTTATGAACTATTTGCGCCTAGCACTTGTTACGGATGCCGATAATACGCACCATGTCTTCGTCATCAATATTTATTTTCTTCTCTCGTGTGGGTTGACTTTGTGAGGTCAGAAATTTACCTCACCAACAGGATTACTTTTCGGCCGCCAGGGGCTCATGAAATGGCTCATGTAACAACTACTTATATACTCAAGTAAATCTTCTCTTCTTATCGTGTGGGTTGTGAGGTGGAATACCAACCTCATCAACCTTGGTGTCAGGGTTATTACTGAGTCGCCAAAGGCCCCTGACATGGCTCAAGTAAATAGTAGCTGGAGATTATTGTGGCGTCTGAAGCATCATGACGTTTCCACATGAGTCATGGCTCATGTTACTGTTATTTCTTTACACTAATAAATAGTAGCTGGGGCTTAGGCCAGGCGCGCACTACGAGTTTTTCGCCGCGCGGCAGATAAAAGCAGCAGCATAATGTCGCACTGTAATACTGCGCTGCTGCGGTGGCTCTGGCGTCAAGTGCGCGCAATACAATTTAAAACTGTTTGGTACAGTATTACGGCGCGGAAAGCGGCGAAAAACTCGTAGTGCGCGTCTGGCCTTATCGTGGCTTCTGAAGCATCTGTGTTAAATAGTAACCTATTGGGTCGTTATTGTAGGGATGAGCGTGAGATGCGGTTCACATGCAGTCGTCTCTCCCTGCTCTGCGTGCTGCGGAGTTGGCCCGGTCTGCTTCACTTCTGTCACCCATACAGCTCGGGCGGGCTCAGGGCCCTAGTGGCCGCGCTATATCTGCCTCGGTTGGAGGTTCGAGTGAGTATGGCATCGGATTCACATTACCATAATCACTGTTTTAGACATAGACACAACACAAATAGACTATATATTTCTTACTGCTGGGCAAAGGTATTCCCTTGAATCAATCACATAAATTTCGTCTTTCATATATGGGTATGGATCATACTCCACTAATTGCTCGTACTTATTGGCACGCAATTCTTAAACAAGTCAAATATAAAAATAGGATTGTTTTTAGATCTTTTTAAAATGACTTCTATTCTTACATACCCATCGATAAGATCAATAATGTCCTGAATACATATTTTTTAAGACCAAAGACAGCCAAACGCTGTTCAGGACATCATATGAAGCCCATTATGGTAATATTTTGCCAAACCCTCGTCTGTAATAACTTTTATACCTAAGAATTTATACCTACATTGCTTTGAAATATGTTTTATAATGTAAATTTTATTATTTTTCAGAAAGCGATTTTGGATTTGTTGTATGAATTGGTTGGGTTGCCGCAGCCCGAATGGACGGACGAGATTTCAGTGGCGTTAGATGCTGTTGATCCGTCTGATTTTCAAGTGAGTCTTTGTATCTTTGTAAATGTGCCATTGTCACATGTGATATAACATGCATAGCTTCGGGTTTTTTATTTATTTATTATGGACAACTTACAGCTAGCTTTTTTATAGTATCATTAATCAAATCCTAACATAAAGGTAGAACTTCCTTATGCCACCACTGTCTAGTGGAACATACTTAAGCTCCATGCTGTAATAATTTAACAATAGGTTTAGTAAAACCTAACAATTGTTTTCAGGACTCATGGCGACTGAACGAAGGTTTCGTTGCCGCAGAGGGCACTGCCATATTACCTCATTTGAGTTCCACTGGTCCAGATATAACTGAGATTCACCTGGCCCTTCTACTTCAGTGTTTCCTAGAGGTAATAAGACTTAGCAAGCATTCTTTATCTGGTCTTTCTTGAACTTGGGTTATTTAAATACTTTAAATGTGATGTTTTCCACTTTCAGGCTGGTTTACTAGACGGGTTGGCTGAAGTGATTGTTACAAGTGATACATTTATATCTGTCCGGGCGACTGTATTATTAGGTCAACTATTGCATTTAATACACCTTTTTCTACCTCCTCAATTATGTAGTATAACTCCGGCGCTCCCTTCGCTGATGTCGCAAGCATCAGCGGGGAAGCCGCAGGCCTTGGCAGCGGTCGCGGCGTTGCGTAGACTGCACACTATGCTCGAAGCCCGACCCGCAAGCAACAGTTTGTTCCTAGACCACATCATTCAGTATTGTAGTGGTGCATTTAGAGAAAGAGAAGAAGACACGACGAAAAGCAGGAAGGAGAAAGACAACGCGAGTATGGCGAAACCGAAACAGAACATTTCGTTGTACAAGGAGAGCAGCATGGAGTTTCTCGATGAATCTGACAATGAGAATGAGCCAAAGCAAAGGCACAGTATCGGGTCTCGCGCCGATGTCGCTACTAGGAATGTGAGTGCGCTAGTGAAAAGCAAAAGTGTTAGTTCTCGGACTAGTGCGGCAGTGAGTAAAGTGACGAAAACGGCCAAGTTCCTGAACATATTCGAACGCGAGAGCGACAACCTGATTCGGTGCACGCTCGTCATGCAGAACAAGGACGGCAACACGTGGAATTGGGAGATCATCCGGACTATTCTGAAGGTGAGTTATCCCGTCACTTTAATTATTAACATGTGAGCAGATGTATATTGTTGAAAATTAATAATTTTAATTATCGATGTTAAACTGGTTAATGGTCAATAAATGTAAAGAATATTTACACATTTTTTAAAGCAGTTATGTAGTTCATGAAATATCATAGTTTTCTTTGATCTTACATTTCCAAGTATTACTTAATATTCACGGAATGGGTTTCCTGTTAACCGGAAAGGAGAGGAGACATGCGGAGATGTACGGAATCGGGTAATCACAAGGTGTGAGAGAGCGATTTCTGCATATCTTCGCTCGTCTTTTTCACTCCCTTCTGGTGGAAACTCATTTGACATTCTATAATGACGTTGCGAGATGGTCTCGCTGGCAGCGAATGCCGCTGCCATTATTGTTACATTTTATGTATGTGTTACTTAGGAGAGCGACGGCCCCCCTTTACTAAACCTGAGCGAGAGCGCGCACAAGGCGTGGGTGGCGCGCATCATGAACTACCTGCGGCCGTCGTCTAACAAGTACTCGCACACGGACCTGGCCGCGCCCGTGCACGCGTACGCCGCCACGCGCGCCGGCTGCCAGCTCGTGCGCCACCTGCTTGCGCACTATGACGTCAGTATTTGCACATACTCTCTACATATACCCCTACATAGATACGTCGTCCAACAAGTACTCGCACATGGACCTGTGCCCTAGGAGCTTAAAAAGGCCACATCGAAGCAATTGGGTCGTGTACGAGGTTCAAGATAAATTATGAAATTCTGATTAGTAAATAAAGCCAGATCAAAAACTAATAAAAATCATTTTCTTTTTTCTATTTAACTTAATTGTTAATTTTAGGCACGAAAAACCTACCGAAAAACGTAATAATAAGTCCGACATTTAATCACGTTTTTGTATGACGTCACAGTGTGCTTTTTCGTACAAATTCCATAGTAATTTCGTGTTTTCACGTTTAGTAAAAAGTAACTGATTTGATTCGTTGGAAACTACCCTATTCATCTAAATATTGCAGTTTGACATGTGCGAATATATATTTGCAATATTGCTTTTTTAGATAAATTGCTTCGAAATGGCCTTTTTAACCCCTCTGTTTATCATTACTTGCCGAATCGACCAATCACAGCGTACGGGAGAGCGAGATAGAAAACGCTCTATCGCTTGTGGTGATTAGTCTATCTCTCCGCTCGTCTCTTTTTTGAAAAACACGCGTGATTCTGAAATAACAGAACCTTAGAGCGAGATACCTACGTCTTTTTACTTTTACCAACCATATTTGAACAAAACTACTACCAATTACTTCTTTTTAGGTCGACTCCCAAAGGATGCTGGAAGAGCTGTTCTACGACGTGAGCCGTCAGATCGAAGCAATAGAGACGGGCCGGAAAGCGCACGAGTGTCTGTTCAGCCCCCAACACATGTGTAACACTATGTGCCAGATGTACTTCCTGTTCATCGGGCAGCTGTGTCACTCGCAGACCGGGCTACGACTGTTCAAGCAGACTAGGCTGTATGAAAAGTAAGTGTTGTAGATATGTTCACAGCTTTAGCGATTCGATATTCTATTAATCTGCGATAAGGTTACCACTGGACCACATGTAACAAAGAGTTCGACAGTTATACATTTTTCGAAGTCGCCATAACTCATTATATTGCATACAAATTCCATCCTCCCTATACCACATCCCGGTCACTCGATAAATAATCTCATTCTTACCGTGTGCTGCCTAACGCTTAAGTGCGAGCGAGACAGACAGTCCGCTTACCGCCATTTTAGTAAGACTCAGAGGGGGTGAGTTCGGTGTCCGATACGAATTGGTGAGGGGCGGAGAGTGACCGTTCTATACGTTATATTATTCTTTATTCTATGCCTATACTCATGTTGTCAATTGTTTTGATACACACGAATCGCGTCACGCTGCGCTGTAAGATAGATCGCTATAGGTAACCTTTTTGAAGATGCTAGTGGATCGTTCAATTAATAGACTTTAAATTTTCAGTCTCCTTGAACTATCAACGAAGACCCACCACAGTTGTTACGTAAAGCTGGTCATATCGAGTCTGGACTACACGTTAGACTCGTATCCTCGCGACATTCTTGCCAAAACCCTCACTTGCAACATAGAAGCCTCAAGACTGTACGCAACTCAGTTCCTAAATGTTCTTCTGCGAGCCTCGAGAAAGTCTCGAGAACTAGTCAGAAGAAAGTCCAAGTTGAAGAAGAATTTCGTCCAAGATCATATAAGATCACATAAAGATGATGGGGATTCTCCCGGTGTTGATATGGACACGTGGATACTGCAAATGCTTGTTGGCCAAGTGAAGGATGAGTCGAAAGTTGTCGTCAAGTGCGCTCTTTCGATTTTGGAGGAAGCTTTCAGTGTCTCGGTGAGTACAGATAACAATCGATCTACACACTAAAGAGTGGTAGAATTATTCAAAAATGACACTTCCCTTCATGGAATCTATCTTAGTCATGGTTCTGTAGTCTATTTTGTCTACAATATATATTTCATCTTTCAGACCTATGTCGAGAAGATGATGCCAATGAAAGACGTCCTATGCCAGAACTGTAGACTGGATAAATCCGCGGATCCTTCTACCCTGGATTTCTCTGCCGTGGGCGACCGGGGGTACCTTCTATGGTTGAACCTGGAGGTCGCAGCGGCAGCGCAAACGGGTGACTCGAAAGCCGTCGCTTTCCTCAAGAAACATTTGGATTTCTGGACCAAAAGTTACAATTATAGGTATGCACAAGGCTTTATAGTGATAAGAAATATGTTTTAGATGTTCAGTTCTTTTTATAATTTAAATGTGGTCCTCATCTGCGGTTTCTGCACGGGTTTGCTATCGCGGGCTGATTTCTCAATTGTCGGATAGCGTCTATTCGTAGAATAAGGTGTTCCAAATTTGAATATTTAATAAAATTTTGCTATTCCATTGGCAAATAATTTATCCGTTTTAATAGCATTCCCTGCGTCTATCGCCGCTGCCGCGTAGTTTGCATTAACGCAACCCGTGCAACGGTCGCTGATTGCCATAACACTTCGGTTTCTGAACTCAGAATGTGGTATATCTATGTTTTTACTTACGGTTTTATGTCATGTCAAAATATGATTGATAGAAATGCAAATGCCGTTTTATTGAATATATTACACAGAGTATTACGATTCTATCAATGTGCCACTCCGTCCGTGTCCAGATACGCGCGCCTGGTGGAGGCCGGGGTCCAAGAAGCGCTGACGCTGTGCGGCGAGGGCCGCGCGGGCGGCGGCGCGGGCGGGCCGGGCGCGGCGCGCGCGCGGCGGCCGGCGCGCGCGCCGCCGCACCTGCACGCCGCGCTGGCCGCGCGCCCCGCCGCGCCGCACGCGCGCGCCTTGCTGGCGCACACGCTGCCGCACCACTACAAGGTGCGTACGACTCACCGACTGCTGCCGTCACAGCACACTCCCTAAACGCGTACCGTATCTGTACAACATACCGCCTGTCCACGTACGACAGGAGTGCTAAAGAGTACATTTTGTAAATGTTTATTTAAACATCATAACTGTGTAAGCTAACCCGTAAGTAACACCTAGTCATAATGTACGTAATTGAGGTGTGCAAATTAAGCCATTGCATTCGATACCCAACACAATACCATTGGAAATTATTATTTTTCGTCTTTAGTTTATGTCCTCTAGAGGGGGCAACATTGAATTAAGCGTGACACCGTACTATTATTCCTTATTCTATGATAACGCTACGTAGCCTATATAGATAATCAAGACGCTGCTAGTGATACCTCATTTGTTAAAAGTATGTCATAAAAAAATATATTTTCCAAATCAACATAACAATACGTGATTAAGTCTTCCCTTAGAGTACTTTAAAAGACTCATTACGCTACATAAGTCCATATTACTCCACTGACGTAAAACACATGTTTGTTTTTCAACACAGTACCTCCAGAAAAAGAAGTGCTCAACAGAGCAAGAAATATTCGACTTGAAAGCGTCATTATGGGCAGTGGGCAACACAGCGGTCACTTCTCAAGGGCTACAACAGCTGATGAACCTCACTAACGGATATCTAGAAGATTCGGTACCGGTGCATATAGTACGCCTGGCGAAATACTGTCCGGTGTATTCTGTCCGAGCGACCGCATTCTACGTGCTCGGACTTATCGGGAGCACTTATGATGGCGCGAACTTGCTTGCTGACCTTGGTAAGTGAAGTTACTCTATTTATTTTTTATAAATTTAGATATCTAGATTATATTTATCTAGAGATTGTTTTTTTTTTAATAAACTTAGATATCTAGATTATAAATTCCTATACGATGCCACATAAGTCAAAAGACGGACTAGCTATTATGTATTATTACTATTAGCTTGGAAGAATTAAAATTCCCTTCAAAGGTTTTATTTGTAGACAAAACCTATAGACATACAGAAAAACAACCCTATAGTTGTACAGATTATAGACTTTATTGTCAACCTACACCATATCAATGTTTTATTTATTTCATTCAAAGGTTGGCTATGTGTAAGACACACGAGACACGACCAATTTCCAATCATACCTGACGAGACTTATCTCAATCTGGACGCGACACACAATTCGGTCACCTCACCCGACCGCCGCTTCAACGCATTCGATGTGGAAGTGAGCGAACACTCAGACCTCACCGACCAGAGCGTCGCGGAAAGTTTACACTCGGAATACACCAAGCAGAAAGAAGAACAAAAGGACCAAGACGTAGTCGACCACAAAATGAGCTTCACAGACCGAAGAGAACCGGACAAGAGGAAGTCTCACACGCTTCCAATTCAAGGCGCCTCTAGTTCGCACGATCGGCCGACGTTGTCAGAATCAAGAACTGTTGACATATTGAGGGATTGCTCGAACTATGAAAGACCTGTGCACACTCGGCCTGAGAACCGACTTCTGATTGGAAGGATGAACTCTTTGGAGCAAGCTCATGAAGGCAGGGTCAGGAACACAAGCGAATCGAGCACCAGCGGCGTTAGCAGTTGCGACTCGTTCCTTGGGAAATATGCTATTCCGTAAGTATCTGTTTTAAACAGTTATTTATTTAAAGGAAACAGTAATCTGACACGATAATCAACCATTTTGTTACAGCGATAGAGTGCTAACTCTGAGCCCGATCCCAAGCTCGTCGAGTCTGTACGGAATGAAGAGCAGCAGTAGTTCCCAGCGACCGAAAATATCGGACTTACAACGCCGGACCTCCACGTCAAGTAAGTCACATAAGAAATCAAATAGATACTTTTAGGTTTATCGATATAATGACCGAAATGAAAAGAACTGAAAAGTGCGTTAAACGGTGCAAATGTTCATCCGTATTCAAATACAAAATTCAGAAAATATGTATCTTTATTCAGTAGGCAAGACACCATGATACCCCACCACGGTGGTGGCGTAAACAATTAAAAACAAATCACGTGTCAAACACAAAACAATTTCAAAAAAAAATATGGGCAAGGTATAAAGTAGTATATGACAGCAGTTGACAATCCAATATCAATAAATAAACATAGGAACTTCATTATTGTGGTGTGGTTACCTAATAAAAAAAAATGACACCACAGTGGTGCGGTTTCGTGGTGTCGTTGACAATACATGCTAATATCAATAGCTTGTAGCGTAATATCAGTCCTAATGTTGAAATTGTCTAATAAATCTTTGTACAGGTTTCACTGCCCCTGATGTGGCTAGTTCACCTCCGTCGCAACTGGATATGACAGGTTACGCGACATTGAAATCACTGAACAAACATAGAAGGTATAAAACAACTATCTTATCACATTATCTAATAAAAGACAGGATAAATATACTCGTTGCCGCTTTTACAATCTTATTTTTGTGCAATAAGGTCCAAATAAGCATGGAGAAACAATGAATATGATGGTTAAAGGAGTTTCTTTTCTTCGAAGATTGTGCGTATTCGGGAGGAAAGAAACTAAAACACCTCTTAAGTTAGTGCCGTCCTTCACTTACAATAAATGCAAGAAGGAGATAGAGCTAGTTTTTCCTGTAGTTAGTCCTGTCAAATTAAGTCAAAAGTTAAAACTAAGTCGGTGGTTACCCAAATCGGCGCCATTGACCTTTGTATCTGCATTTTTTTTTAAATTCTTTTTATTTTCAGGCCCCATTTATCAGAAAGCGCGGCGACATCTAGCGACATTGACGATTTGAGTTGGCTACTAACGGACTCAAATCGTCGCTCGAAACCTTTCTCCTCACTTCGCGATAGAGCTAAGTCTACAAGAGAGAGAATGACTAAGATGAGGTATGTAACTTTGATTAAAGTTTTATAATAATAATCATATTCAAACTCAGCGACACACATACCCTTTATAAGTTAAAACGACTGGTTGCTTACTGCTGTTTATATTATACCTTGCGTTAATACAAATAGCGTATATGGTGCTTGTTTATGTTTTTTGAGAAATAAATAACTTTTTATTTATTGGGGATGGACTAATGATCAGTTTCCACGGAAGAGGGACGTAACAATCACAGCGCGTAAGAGAGAAGACGTTCTGCCGCTTTACGACGCCGTTATTGGTCGTATCTTGCATATCTCTGTTCTGCTTCATTACAAATTTCGCTAATGTTTACCGTGATCACTGACATCCTATAAACAAATATACTGACATTCGCTAAGGAGTTTTTCTACTAAAGTTTCCGAACCGTTTTGTAAATAAGTATACATTAAGTAATGTAGATAGCATAAGTTCGTGCCCTGAAATTAAGATGATATGTCTCTTCAAATGTCAGTGTCGTTACGCGTCGTCTATTGTGACAAGATGCTGATTTTTTAGAGAGATTGGTTATCTATTTGTTATACGAGGTCTATGCCCGTGATTAAAAATCTATATAACCCCTTACCGTCCCGTCAGCCTGCTAGACTACGACTGGAAGCCACTATCGGTGGCAGAAGGCCGGCAGTCCCCGCCGCCGCCGCCGCGAGCCGCCCGCCGCCCCGCGCCGCCGCCCGCGGCCCACCCGCCCGCTTACATCGGCATCTGCCTGCCCAGGGACCTGATGGAGTTGTTTCCAAGGTCAGTATGGTATTGGCGCACCAGGTCTTTGACACAGTGGCCACAGCATGGAGGAAATTTTAGTTCAGTAGCGAGTATCACGGAACATTATTTTTAGTAAAATTGTGTTTACTCCTACATGGTCCATTAGATGGTGGGTTGCCATAAAAACGAAGCGGAGATATGTCCAAAAATCGACCAATTGATTCCTTACGTCGCCTCTATTTTCCGCTTTGATGAAAACCTAACCTAACATAAATTATAAATATTTCTAATTAATAACTTTGACCCACACTTCTTATTGACAAGATATATTTCTCTAGGTGAAATGAATGACAAATTCATGTCATTAGTCGTCTTGTTTTTGTTACCATAGGGAGGATGAAGGGAAGGAAGAGGAGGGTGACAAAGAACAATCAAAGCGTACTCGAGTGCCGTCATTTCTGGTCGACTCGAGCAACGCTAGCACGGAGAACAAGTCGCGCGCCACGCCGGACAGCCAGAAACTAGCTGCTTATAGAGGTTAGTGAAGTCTTAAGTCGTCGGTTGTTTCCTTACAAATTGCCGACTATAGAAGGCGACGATCAACGATGATTTAGTGTGATGGCGCACTAAGAAACTTCCACTCACTAAACACCTGACAGCATATCCAGAACTTGCTAGCAGATATTCGAGCTGCGGGACTGGTCTGGTAGAGACTCATGTGGTTGTTAATTGGAACTATTAGTTTGTATGTAGATTAATGAACTTTTTCTAAACAATTCACGTTGGGTGAATGAAATCCTGTGTTCCAGACATACTAGAATAAAATATCAGTTAATAAAAACATCATGCTTTCCCAACCAGGTGGTGACATAGTGCGATCAGCCGTCAACTTCGTAGCGAGTACGATGACAGGCTGCGGCGGTCCAACCGTGACTGGCAGACTCGGCACCCTCACAGCTTCACGCGAGGCTAATGTTGCCACCACAGACGCGCCCACTGTTGCCAAACCTACAGACACGAAAGCGCCTAGTACGACTACTAGCGAAACTGGTACGAAGTCAAGCGCGGCTGGAAGTGACGCGGGGACGACTTCGAGTAAAACCGGGGTGGTAACCAAGCCCGTGGTGAACACTAGTGCGCCCGCCAGTGAAACGGGTCACACTAGCGCCGCGGTGGTCAGGGTTGATCGCTGGCGGCATTCCACTGCGGACTGTTTGGCTTGCGTGCCTACGAGACCGCCTTCGTCGCATGAGCTCCGCGAGGCGTTCTTTGCTGGTAAGATTTTTAGCTGATTGTTACATTCAATTTAACTAAAGATAAAAAATACACATACAATGGCCCTAATTCCCGCAGACACTATAATCATTCCTAATTTTACATTTTATAGTGACAGATGTCAATTTTAAAATAAATGAGTAAATGAACGAAAAACCCGAATGAATGAATCATTTGATTCGCCCGGGTGATGCATATTTAGGCATCTTGCTGATGACAGGTATAACTTAAAATATAATTAGATGGATACTGTAATCAGCACCAACGTTAGATTCTTTGTCCAGTTCCTTGAAACACAATTTATTATAATAAATAGTTGCTGTTACTGTTATATGCTATGCCAAACAAAATAAAACATTGTTTACATTGGTGTGTTAGGAATGGATGCGTCGATGGAGGCTGGTGGCAGCGCGTCACCTATGCCGGAGCGGTCCCCGCAGGCTCAGGTTCTGCACCACGTGCACTTCATGGCCAACCCTATACATTTGCGACAGGTGAGCAACAGGTGTGCGTCAAGCTAGCGGCCTCAAAAAAAAAATGGACACGAAAAAATAATTTGACCATACCAAAAAATAGTACTCTTATTGAAAAAAATAGTACCTGTTGTAAAAAAATTAGTACCATCACGGTTCTGGATTTATAGCCATGTTTTATTGCACTTGCTAGCTTGACGGTGAGCGAAATTTGGCGAGAGTTAACGACAAGGTCTTTCGCTTTGATTTAAACGCCAAAAAATAGTATCGAAATAGTACTCACCCCCTGCAAAATACCGAAAGTAGTACTTCAACGGTTCCAAAGTTATAAAGGTAGTTCTTTGATCCCGCTAGCTTGACGTTTTGAAAATACCTATTATCTGGGGAATGCTTGCATACTTCAGTTTGTAACTAATGTCAATAAACTCGTATGAAATAGTACTCCCTACCATCATAATTTGGACCTGATTCTCTTTGTAGAAATATGTCAAAAAGTCATTATAACCTATGTCATACATTTATCAAGACGAGTACAGTCGCGAACAAAATTATTACACATGGTCAAGAATGTTGTCAGATTTCAGTATTTTTCCCCATTTTTGGGTAAAAATTGGTGAAGTGCCAGGGTTGTTAGATGAAAGTAATATCATTGTTGAAACTCTTTGAGTTATTCTACAAATACTGCAAATTGTTTATTAACAAACACTTCGATCCGTAACAAATTCAACATGAAGGTATAAATTATAAAATAAAACAGCAGATTAAAAATGTATTATGATGTATTAAAATCACAGATTGTTTTCGATAAGAACTAGACCCATGCAGCCATTTTCTGTTAAAATTAGTGCATATGGGTGTATGCAATAGGAATTTTTTGTAATAGCAGCACTGAAGTGCAAAGAAATGGTAGGGTAGACCTCCAAAATGGCAATACTTACGAATAAATTGTGAGGTTATGTAATTGTCTACGTGACTGTATCAACAACAAATGTATGGCATAGGTTATGATGATTTTTTAACATTTCTACAAAGAGAATCGGATCAAAATTATGATGGTAGGGAGTACTATTTCATACGAGTTTATTGACATTAGTTACATACTGAAGTATGCAAGCGTTCCCCAGATAATAGGTATTTTCAAAACGTCAAGCTAGCGGGATCAAAGAACTGCCTTTATAACTTTGGAACCGTTGAAGTACTACTTTCGGTATTTTGCAGGGGGTGAGTACTATTTCGATACTATTTTTTGGCGTTTAAATCAAAGCGAAAGACCTTGTCGTTAACTCTCGCCAAATTTCGCTCACCGTCAAGCTAGCAAGTGCAATAAAACATGGCTATAAATCCAGAACCGTGATGGTACTAATTTTTTTACAACAGGTACTATTTTTTTCAATAAGAGTACTATTTTTTGGTATGGTCAAATTATTTTTTCGTGCCCATTTTTTTTTTGAGGCCGCTAGCTTGACGCACACGAGCAACAGCCGTTTTTTCGAATCGTTCGTTTTCTATTGGCGTGCGAAAGTATATACTCATTTCAGATAGCACATCTGAATTTGTCATTTACAGATGAGTCAGGTATATGTTTTAGCGCGCGATCTTAACTTTGGGGCGAACGATAAAAAAATACAAGCCCTGGATTATTATACTTATAATAAAAGTGTCCCCTTTCCGGGTATACTCGCCCATTTCACAAAAGCGACTGGACGAATTAAAATGAAATCATTATTGACATTAGGCGTTTGATTAACATCTGCGATCTTCTCGTACATCTGAACGAAGATATTTAAGTTAGCTCAGGGTACAGCTAATAGTAAGTATAACATTACTCTGCATCCATTCTATTCAAGAAGAAATTATTTGTGTTGTAAAGTTGCGTCGCGTCTTCTTTCTCGATCTCTGCCTGATGTTGTATCTAGGAATGAGCGTATTAACTACTCTCACTTGAAATAAGGTGGTAATGACGATCACAAATTAATATGTTGTTTGATTTTTTCCTTTTCGACAATAATTAACGCCGAATATCATCTTTCACAGACACGTTCGGCCCTCATCTCTCTCAAGCAGCGTCACCCGGACGTGTTTCGCAGTCCATGTGTATATTCCGACGTGTGCTCGTTGATTGCCCGGGGAACGTACATGCTATGTGCCCGTCGGTTTCTTCACGAACTATTCCTCGACGTAAACTTCGACTGCTTCGCCTCCGAGCCCGTCGCCGTACTAGCGAGACATACTCCGCTGCCGTCACCAAGTACGTCGCGTACCCAATAGTATACAATTATACTGTACTACTCCAGTGCTAGGACGGGCGTTTCATAGGGGTAAGTGACCGTGGGAGGTCTTATTCGTCACAAAATTAAAAGGTGATTGTTAAGGCCACGCCTTCCACGGTGATTTCTAGACTTTACCTAAATGCTTGGCTAGGTAATCGGTTTCGCGATCGTAACACCAGCGGGTCTATTTTGTAACTTTTACATCTTGGACGGATAACTGAGACCTGTCCAAATCAATTTAATTGTGGTAATTATCAAACGTGGCCTGGTGCAATATTTTTGGGATTCTAAGATGACAGCTGCTTCTTTTAACAGAAATTACGAATAGGCCATTTGATAGACCGAGCGTATTGTTTAGTTGCAAAATATGTCTGCTGGTCATCTTTACATGTATCGCGATCCCGGTCACTGAACCAGGTGTCTTACGATCATACCCGTAAGATAGCATGGTACAACGAGTTATGCTCAATCCTATGAAAAACCGCCATTTCTTGACGTAAGTGTTTTATACATGAGTGTTACCATTAAATTGGTATCTCAAACATTCCAAGGACTTAAATTTTATTGTTGAAAATTAAGCGAATTACTAACGAACTTAATTATCACTTGTTACATATATAAAAATCATTATAACTGTAAGTCTTTTACTAAAAGTTAAAAATTGCCTTGCAAGGTAAATTAAAAACATCAGTCGCGCGTTTTATTTTATTTTTTTCAAAATGGCAACGGAGCCTGAGATGACGTCAGCGCAACTAACCTCGAAATTTTAGCTGTCACTTTTGAGCATACCTTGTTTTGTTGTACCATGTAAGATAGTACACCTAGCATGGAATAGTACACTTTATTGGGCTATGCGATTGAGAAACCTTAATGTTTGCCTAAGTGCAGGCAGACGTATTTATAAAAGATTATTTCTTAAGTCATTGCGACTGTTGGCGTGAAATATATATGCTTTTTGCATAAATTGTGTCTGACCAATGATTTCTATAAATTGGCCAAATTCAATCTTATGACACGACAGTCGTAATACGTATAAATTGTGTTGACATTTTCGTAAATGTGCATTTTTGATATGATAATTCGCAGCTCGCCTGCAAAAAGCTAAGTTCAGCTTTTATTTATTTAATTAGTAAATATAACAGAGTTATTATCATGGCAGGTTATATGTAACTACTAATAGAAACGTGTCAAGAAATTACTAATGCTATGCTTCGCGAGTCCAACAACACGTCGAGCTGGTTATAAACGATATTATTGTAAGCTTTTCAACAGTGAAGTCATATCATCTTGACTTTTACTATATTTATTGAAAGTTACTTCCCACTTTAGGATAAAGTCAATCTTTTGTATAATTTTGTATATAAATGTTCACACTAAGATCAGTGTAAAAAATTATGCAGAGTGCAGCCATTACAATAAATTCAGCGTATAGAAAGTCGCGATGTTTAAAGCCTATCTACATAATATGCTTGATAAATTATTTTATTTTGTAAGATAAGTTATGTAAGGCTCCTAATGTTATGTATTCGATTGAATCAGTTCCGTTTAAGTATTTAACAACTTGTGTGGTATAAGATATAGAACATGTTCCTTGCTAACATATTTGTTTGCTTTGTTGATCGAACTTATTAAGTGAATCTGATGACTTGCATTTATATTTTGTAATATAGTGGAGTGGGACGCCCCGTATGTCCCATCAGACCGTTCTCAAATCACCTCCTTCCATTACAATATGACAATAGTGATGACTACAGACTGAGTATTCCACCATTCCCTCTGACTACAACAGGTAATTTTAGTGATGTATCCCACCTACGGCAACGATACGAGATGTTTCCTAATATAGTTTTTCATATTTAGATGCAAATTATAGTCTTAAATACACGATTGTGTTCAAATTGTTTCTTATATTTGCATTTAATTTCGTTATTCACCTATTTGAATAGTTGTTATTTATATGTAAACTCAAACAGAATAGCAATTTATGTTATTTTAATGATATTGTAAGTATTATTCATTATAAGAGCAAGCTGGATGA
Source organism: Pectinophora gossypiella (assembly GCF_024362695.1). NCBI lineage: Eukaryota > Metazoa > Arthropoda > Insecta > Lepidoptera > Gelechiidae > Pectinophora > Pectinophora gossypiella. Next base: position 8,252,329 of record NC_065408.1, on the reverse strand, counting down.
CACATATTGCTGTTTGTTATTTTCTTGTTAATGTTCAAGGGTAATATGTTATAGATTAAGTTAGTTTTCTTTTCGTTTTTTTTATTCTAGACTTTCTCCTTAATAAGTCCTCAAAGACGCGACGCAGTATTCCTACAGCCTATTAGCACTATCCCTGCTAGTTATTGTATCTATACTACCTACTTATACCTTCTCTGCATTTAAGACCCTAGTGTAACCAACATTTTTAGTTGTTGTGAAATGGCAAAATTCTGCATCTGTGTTCTAAATGTTTTATTTCTTCAACTGCTAGTCCTTATTTAATAAACTTTTACTTTCATACTGTCTATCGGAAAACAAAAACCCAGAAAATGTTACGGTAATGTTTAGAACAACTGCACTAATTTTTAACATCAATTTTTTGGTTGTTATTTCAGTTAATTCTAGTCTACATACTTTTAACGAAAGTTAACAAAAAGAAACGCAATCTAATTAGTTATCCACACAACCGCTTAAGACACTGAAAATAAAATAATTTTGTTATAAAACTTACTAGTTACAAATAGGTAAGGTATGTTTAATTTTATTATAAGAAATATCGAAATATTTTTATACGAAAGAGTTTAATGAACGAATTTTGTTAAGAGTTAGTGCATAGTTCATTAAATAGTAACTTTTCTGGCCTAACATGAGAATTATAATACAATAAACTAATGTTATTTTTTGAAATCCTCATATTACTGTATACATGTAACGCAAAAGAAGTACTTGCAATGTCACGCATATAGTTGTGTATCTATTGTACGATTTTGATAAATGTGTGTGTTTGTACATTATGTTTCTGAAAAACAGATACTAAAGAGCAAAATGAAATATAGTGCCATTGTACTGGTTCCTTAACATATTATAACAATGTTGCAATATTATTACAGACTATCAATATGTCACATTCACTATTCAGTATAATAAAAAACATTATTTTATACTGTATAGGTATTTTGTTTCATTTATTGAGGTAGTTCCAAGCTACGTTCCCCAAAAATATATAGATTTTCCATTGTTTATCCTCTAATTTCATGGACAACAGACACGGATGAATGACAACCCTTGTTATTACACCCTCAGATTACACCCAGGCACAACATCAAAATAAAGAGGAGCAATATAGGTAGAAACGTAAGTCCGTGTTGCTCTACGTTCTATACGTATCTGATCCAAATATCAAGCAACAATTATTTATATAAATGCCTCAGCCGTTAGATTATAGATTATCAAATCCGGGATCTCGGACCTTTTACATCCCTAAGTTCCTAGTGTCGGAAATATCCAATGCTACCTACGTGTTTTTCAAGTACTTTTATGCAATATTGTAGTTTCTACTTGGCAACACTGGAAATCAAGAAACCAGGTCAAAAAGCCTGACATAGCTAGAAGCGAAAGGCAAAATGGTTTTATGATCTTACCGTGACTCTTAAATAGCGAATAAAAAAAAATACAGATTTGACTGGGAAACGATAATTCACGACCACGATAAAGCCCAACCGAGTATTATAAATACAAATATTCCGTGACCATTATGTACACGGAATTATCAATCAATCAATCGTGGCTGCGGATTAACACCTTGTACAAAAGCGACACAAGGTGATAATGCCCATCCAAATATTCCATGTACACTTCCTCCTATTGGTCGATCTCGCTCGTCGCCTATTGGTTAATAGATCAATCTTTTAATTGTGGTTGTACTTCGTTTAGACGCAGTAGGAATGTATTCTATTACGATGTAGCGAGAGAAACACTGTCAAAGAGGCTTGTTTGTAACCTCGTTTGTTTTTATATATTTTTAATTCTATTTTTATACGTTTAAATAAATGTATAAACAGACGAAGATTTGTTTCGTAGCGACATCAGTCACGGGTGCGAGGTTTACCTAGGTTACGACGTAAATAGGTTACGAAGGCTGTATTAGGTTACTTGTGACCATCGAGGCCCGAAGGGCCGACCTATTAAGGTCACTGATTTTGAAGGTTTATTAACAGTACTGTAATGAATGTTCAGCATCATGATATTTTGGACACAATGTATTACGGCCAACTGTAAATTCGGAAAATAGTTTTTCCTACAAATCAAACGTCGGAGTAACGAAAAAAACGAATTGTTATTAAGTCAAACGAAACTTAGGCGAAGTGAAAACAATAGAAACGAAAATAGTCGAAAAGTTTCTGTTCAAAAAAATTCGAACTTAAGATAGGTAACCGTTTCAACAAATAAAGCTGAGGGCACTATGGGGCCTATATTTTGTCTTTGTCTAACATTATGATAATACAAAATTGCCTAATGTAGCTACACGGTAGCTAATTAAAACGACGCATAGCAATGGAGTTTTGTCTATGATACTGAGCCCTGATTGGCTGACAGAATAGATGGCCGCCGTCTTGGCTTCACCTGGGTGTCTTACAGGTATGTGCAATCCGTGTACGGACTGATAATCCGCAGACAATATTTCCCGACCATGGGTATCAGGTCGGATTCATGATTCATGGATATCAGTCGTGACCATGGATTGTTATGTATACGGAATATCAGGTCGTACATTACGTGGATGTCGGTGGATGTACATTGACTGACACGACTGACTCGGACTGACATTTGGACTTTGATGATTGACATACATCACATACATAACTGAGAGAGATGGCTCGGAATAGAATACCGTGATATCCCGATATCCAAATTAAAGTTATTTACGGGTTTATTTCAAGGAATATAATTATTCTGAAGTATTACGCAGTATTCCGTGATATTGAAAACAAATTTACCACTGAAGTTCCTTAGATTTGTGACTGGTAAGTACGCCTGTTTTCTCTGAGGGTACGTATACGTATAACGAAGCCCTTTGTTATTTTTTTATTTGGAAAGCATAGTTAAATAAAATGTTGTACCGGTATTGTTACAGGTTTTTATTAGAGAGTATAGTGGCTAGCTCTAAGTAGCTATGGGGGAAGACAGTGTATTATCGGAATGGAGCAAAGCTGAGAAGTACGAGTTGCTGCGCATTTTGAAACAATTAGGATCGCATGATATCGCCGCAATGCAGGTAGCCATACCCACCAAAACATCAGAACAGATACAAGAAGCTATCACATATTACAAATTAAAGGCATATAAAGTACCTAGTGCAAATGGACAGAAGAGGAAACAGAAAAGTGATAATAATGCTAGATCCAGTTTACCCCTATCTAACTGGGCTGAATTTTTGACAAATACTTTTACGTTCGAAGAGCTCCAGACTGAAATAGCTGTAGCATTGCGAATCATTGCAGACTGTAGTGACATTCCTCCTGCAGCATGTACTGATGGTGTGGACTATCGGAAAGCTTACTTACTACTTGCTAATGCTGTGGAAGGAAAACCACTTCCAGCAGATAAATACCAGTTACTTCTTATAAATAAATGTGTTCTTGAAACAGCATTGTTAAGTAAAGCATTCATTCGCAATCCAATTCTAAGGCACATTATAGAAAATATGACCATAACAGACCAAGAAGTAAAGAATTTTCCTCGTATAGCAGCAAGCAATGAACTTTCGACATTGCTACATTTGGCTTGCCAAAAAAATTATAACCCATTGAATATTTCAGAAGATTACTTGTCTACTACCAGAAACAATAATATTTTTCCATTTTGATTATATAACCTACCTTTATTTTAATTTTAATATGGCCATGTTTCTGCAACAAATACATTTTCAGAATATTTTATATTTTTTATTTAGTTTTATTACACCTCATTTTATTTATGGTACACAGTTAAGATTTCTATTTACACACAGATAATACTATGTAAGTGGCTTGGAGGAAAAATAACATGTCCCACAAAATTTATGAATTTAACCATTCTATAAATCGGCTGAAAAGTTTGAGTGCTACTCGTACAACTCGATCCCAGAAACCAGCTTCATCTTGTTGTTCTTCATTTGCTGTTGTTGGGTAGTCTTCAGCATCAAATGACTCAATCTGGCGTCTTGCCCTTGTCAATTCAAATTCATCATCACCTGAAAAATATATAGTTACCTTATTAGTTTTTGATAACATTGCATAAAGTAGAGAAAACTCAAAAAACTTTATCAACACAGCTTTGTTGAATACTAATGATGTATATATAATTAAAACAAAATTATGAAAGAAGATTTATGTAGCAAACTATCTACTCATTAACCATTCGTCATCAGATGATGACGATATGAATGTTAGGGAGATCCCTAACATTATCCCGTTTTTCTATTCATTATGTATTATAATACATATTCTAATGAACACTTACACACACATACACAGAACCCACGACATTATCTATGTGGTAATTGTGCATTGCTTGTTTTTCCCATCCTTTTAAGGAGTGATATCTGAGATAAAAAGTAATAACAACCTGTCCTTATTTCCATACCACATCTATATCGGTTCAGTGGCTTTTACGTGATAAGGTAACAGACTAACAAGAATTACTGTCGCATTTATTATATTCGTGTGGATATTAGGAACCATAATAACTATTCTCTAAATAGAGTGACTACTTAAGAGAGAGTGTTGTAAAAGGGTTATCCATAATGGATACATTACGAATGAGTAGGTAGGTACTTACTTGTTAAGCTTGGTCCGTCAAATGATATCTGAAAAGATTATACCAACATTCCATTACTACAAATCACCACTACCATATTGTTATGCATGCAATGAAATTGCAAATGCACTTGTTCCTTTGACATACTTTGTGTTGCTACTTTGAGTCTGTATTTAGGAAACGCTACTAATTTTATTGTTTCTGGTTTATCAGTGCATCTTGGCTCGAACACTTCATACAAAACACATCGTTTTACAGACACTACACATTGACGTTATCGTACACACGCATCTGTGTGTGTGACGTCTGATGCCATACCATTGAAAACTAAAGCAGGACCAGGAGGGGGGTGAGGTAAACTTAGCTCAGCTGCTGGTGGGAAGCGGAGAGTTGCCCTTCTATACGCAGTATTATTCCTTATTCTATGCTGTCAGGCAGGGGCCAAGTTGCAAACGGTTACTAAAAAACACAGTGACTTATATGTCACCTTATATCAATCCCGTACATTTTTATCACAATAACAGTCACTTTTCGAAATCGTTTGCTACTTAGCTAACCCCCCAGGTGTTCGTCACCAACCGTCACTAGACTAACCACTAGGCACGTTAAGCAGTTACTCCCGGTTACTACTTACTGATACAAGTAAGTAGTCGTTAAATGAGCCATGTCAGGGGTCATTGGCGGCTCAATGGTAACCCTGAGGTTGGTACCCACACGATAGAAGACTCCTATATAAGTATAGATATTGGACTAGGTACGTTCCGTAACCCTTCTGCCTAAGGGGGGAGGGTTTGCGACCAGCTGTGGGACGATATAGTTATATCGTGCATGCGTATCGTAATAATAAGACTCACATGGTGTCCTGAAGTACAAACAAACAGGATGGCTGTAAGTGCGATAACAGCTAGGATGTGCAAGCGCAGGCTGATCGACCGCATGGTGTCGCGTGTCGTCTCCACATTGAATCTCCATGACTGTGAACTTGCGTTTTATACGAGGGCGTGGTTATGCTCTCTGCACGATTGCGGCGGAAAATCATGGCTTGTAATAGTTGACATCAGTAATTACAGGTGGTACAACAAGTGTTTATCGACGCTTTTTGCGTTCGTCTGTTGTAAACTTGTAACAGACAATATAAAATTGAATCTGTTTGGGTACATTAGTAATATAGCTAGATAAATATTAAAGCCCACAGGCTGAGTAGAAGTTAACGCTGAAAAATATATGAGATGTAGCTATAGGTATGCTTGATTGTTCTTATATGATGGACTGGGAGTGGACAAAGACATAGAATTTGTTCAGCCGCTTAACATCCCGAGCTTGTCGTAAAAACCGACAGAGACTTATTTTGTTTTTAACTTAATTACCTATATGGGCGATGTACTGATCACTAACTAGGTACAGTTCGTCATATCTGTCCATCTTAGGATTTCATTTCCAGAGTGTCTGTAGGTTGTCTTCTAATTCTTGTGGCTCTGTCCACCCTGTTAAGCATTCTGGGCATGAGTTTATTTATACATAACCCCCACTGGTGTTTTTACGACTAATAGCCGTTGGAGCTTAACGTGCCCTCCGCAGTACGGAATTATCTTTTACTTTTTCAGACAATCAGGTGATTCAAGCCTGCAAAGTCCTTACCAAACGAAGGACAGTCTCAGAAACATCCCCATCGGGAATCGAACCCGGGCCTCCAGATCGTGAACCTAACGCTCTAACTACTAGACTACAGAAGCTGTGACTTTATATAAGTATGTCAATTTTAAGGTTCCCAAGATTGAAATCTTTATTGCAGAATTAATTATATTAGATAAATTCTAGTAACCCATTTAGCTAGCGACTGTACCGTCCACACCTTACGTTCATGCAGTGTGGTATTTTTTACAGAAGTGACCTTGTCGATTCAGCTGAATGTTCCGCACGAAAGCATGTGCACAATGGGACTTGTGAATCAAACAGGCGTTCGAGAAAGGGAGAGTCATCACAGTCACCCATCTATTTAGTTAATTTAGTTACAGCTTGTGGGAAATACGTCGCAAGCCCAAAATAATAGGATTGTTTCGATGTGGGTGACTTGGTGTGTTTGAATTGAATGTCGTTTGTTATTTGTGAGGTGGACTAGAATAATCTATTATAGGCGCGATAACCGAGATGTGTTTTTTTAGGTTTAGCAGTGGATGACCTAATTTAAATTTTAAAATTCGATTATTTCGAAGCCCGCATGATTTTACATAAACAGGATATTACTCGTTCGTCAGACTGCTGGCTATGTGATGATGATGATTTTACGGAGGGGGTATGAAGCACACTCCACCACGCTGCTCCACTGCGGGTTGGTGTCTTCCGAAGCACGAAAATTCGAATTTCGGAACTTGAATTTAAAAGTAGCTAGACAGCTCAATTTACTTACCATCCTAATAATAACTAATATAATACTTAATTTTTATTATCACCTATGCTGTGGTGAGCCACGACATACGTTGATACTTAATAGTAAATTGAGTCTATATACCTATTGTCAACTAGGTATAAAAGATTCACAGCAGGCCATGTGGTATTCATCAACTAAAGGTTTGGAGAATCACAGCTAGATGAACAAAAAATCTGACTCTTAAGACTATTGTAATTTGGTCAGACTACATCGTCAACCTATCGATCCTGTACCTGTTTCTACTATACTTACATACATAGGTAATATAACTATTAAGGATGTGACGCTTTTCTTATCACATGTAACTATCATATATGTACAATAGATGGTTTCTGCATAATGCAACAGGCAGGAAGTGTGTTATTGAATCATAACTATTAGCAACAATTACTAATGACGTTTGTTGGATATTTTATATAGGGTGTTAGTGGCATCATAACGAAAACTTTGGATGATTCAGACCATGATTCTGAGTTGATATCAAGTGGAATTTTCCGTCGCAAAAATATAAAACTAAAAATAATTTGAAAGAATTCTAATATTTTCATGACTTTTGCGACAGAAAATTCGATTTGATATCGACTCAGAATTATGGTCTGAATCATTCCCCTCAGTATTTGTTACAATGTCACTAACACCCTGTATGTTTAACAAGAAAGGTTTAACAATGGAAACAAAATGTTTATTATTAACTTAAGTTTATTAAACATGACATGGATGGTTCAAAAATGCATACAAGGTTTTAGATTTGATGTCAGTCAATCTAGAGTGGGTTACACTGGACAACAAAATTGCAATTTTTGCCTGATGATTGACTTTTGATGCATGATGTTTGTTAATTTGATGTCGCTGATTCTAAATATACCCTCATTTTTTTTGTAACAGCTCTTGTTTACGATTTATAGCATTCACTCAAAATTCGCTAAGTTTCAGTCTTAATTTGCACACAATAAAAAAAATATTAATATTTTAATACAATTTGAAATGGCATCATCAAGTCGAGTATGTATAAATGATCCAAATCATTTTTGCATTATTTGCGGAGAGTATTATGTTTAAAGAATACCGTTTAAATGTGACAGCGTTCGTTAATGAGGCTTAGAAAAATTACTTTGGACACCCTATGAATTCAAAAAAAAGCGTTTTTTTTTTTTTTTTTTTTTTTTGACGTGACTTATTGTAGATTTGCCGCAGATGGCATTAACTACTTGGCCGGACAAATGGGGAGCGCTGAAGGCTCTCACCCGGTACAACGTTTAAGACAACAGGCCTGAGGGTGCCCAGTTGGGCGCGAACCTCGGCTCAGGGCGTCGTCTGAGAGGAAAAATATTTGAAAGAATTAATCGACCCTAGTGGGTCGATAGCGATAAGCGCTGAATGAGGGAAGTCGTCGACCACGCCGGCGGGGTAAAAAAAAAAGCGTTGGATTCCGCAAAAGGTATGTAAAACGTGCGTTGAGTTTATACGTTTGTGGACAAATAAGAAAAGAAACAGATTTAGGTACGAAAGTGCTATAATCTGGGACAAACCCGTAAACCACTTGGACGACTGCTATTTTTGTTTGGTGAACATAACTGGCATTAACCGAAAAAATCATAAAAAATGGGAATATCCATGTATTCGGACGGCGTGTAGACGTATCTTGAGCCCTAAGATGCCACCTGAACCTCAAGCTGATGCTTCACCACAGGAGCCAATGAATTTTGAGGCGAAATCGAGTGCAGAGAAGATAAAACCAGGCAATTTTGATCGGTCTTAGATAAGATCATTAATAAATTACTCAAATTTTACGGATATTATGACAGAAAATGAGAAAAACGCATGAAATGAGTTTGTTTGGGTTGTCCAAAATTTTTTAGGAAACAAGAAAAGTTCAGATTACTCTCAACATATTGAACAATTAATGACTAACTTTCAAAGGCTTGGATGTAACATGAGCATCAAGTAACACTTTCTTCACAACCACCTGGACTATTTTCCTGCCAATCTTGGGGATCTAAGTGAAGAACAGGGCCACCAGGACCTTCGTACGATGGAGGAACGCTATCAAGGCTACTGAAACGCGCACATGATGGCTGACTATTGTTGGAGCATCCAGAACGCATCTCTGGCTTCATCTTCAGCAAGGAAATCCAAAAAATTAAAGTTTTTTCAAATTAATTACGAAATAAAGTAGGATCATCCTTAAAATATTGTGTTTTATTGTTAAAGGACCCATATGCCATATTTTTTTAACTAGAGCTGATAGAGAAATTTTAGTCACAGATTTTAAATTGTCTTTAAAAATTGACTTTATATCATGTATCGGAACCCAATCATCAGAAATGCTGTTGTGCAGTGTTATGATATATTAGTACCTGTAGATAAAATATGAGTGTGGTGCAGGTCTATTATGTAATCTAGGCTCTAGGTTATCAGACATTTTTTTTTTATATATGTGGCAGTGGACATTGATGAAAAGGTTCTGTACAAAACAATGTCAACCTCTATTATATAGACCCACCCATGTCAAATATTTTATGAACTAATATGAAAATCTTAAAATACAGTAGTGTTATTTTTTAGAAGCTCCAAATCCTGAGAACCCCATGATCTGAGCGAGTTCTGACTGAGCAGGGGAGTCTTCTGGTTCCTCAATCTCATGGAGTTTGCGCTTCTTGTCTCGACGTCTCTCACGACGGAGTTCCTTCACCCTGGCTTCTTCTTCAGCTGCCTCTCGTAGTCTACTATCTAGTTCATACTCCCGCTTCTTTTCTTCAAGTTTACGCTTGTTCATTGCAAAACGGGCTTTTACCTGTAAAGGTTTACCAAAGTATTTTTTAGAATATAATATCTATTTCGTTCTATTCAGATTAAAATAAAAATATATTTTTCAGTATATAATTTAAAGTAAACTTAGAATGGTGCAATTGTATACAATGTAAGTATTATATTCAACTGAAAATAGTAACAAGCGATATGTACCTGATCCAAAGAACTCCTCTCAATTTTCATAGACATGCCAAGATTCCTCTGATGTTTCTTGCCATTGATGTGATCAAGAAAGTTGATGGAGTCTTTAACAACACAGTCACAGACATTGCAGTAGTAGCCTCCGGATTGTGATGTAGGAGTGTTCTTGGTTATCACTACACTCTTCCCCAATTTTGAGTCCAAATCTACTTTGTAATCACGTTGTTTAAGGAGCTCTCGTTTGACTGGAGGAACTGCAATAAGAGAAATAAGAATTTAGTGGCAATTATTAAATAAAAGCGAATGTCATTCGCTCTATTTAGAGCATGCAAAATAAACATGGAACGTTTAGACAAGTATACAAACACACAAGCGCTTCATTGCTGCCTTGCTGTCACATACAAGATGTGGAAGATTCATTACCTTTCTTTTTTGAGCGTTCCTCTTCATCTAATTCCTCCTGAAGCCTTTCTGCAGCGAGTCTCTCGAACTCTTCCTTGTCCCATTTTCTGCGATGGTCATCTGGCCTCATAGTCATTTTGACGAAAGACTAAGAAGACCGGGTTTAGTATATTTTTAAAATAAAATTATGATAATATGGGAAACAGAACTTGCAGGCTACAATATCAATTTTGTATAAATTTTTTTTTTTTTTTGGTTTGGTTTTCCCCGAAGGGTAAGGCAAAGGGAACTATGCCCATACAGCCATGTCTGACGTATTTTCAATTTTGTATAAAATAACAAGTAAAATAAGCTAAGCCCCTCTGATCGTGTTTATTTGCAACTAGTTTTTTTTTTTTTTTTTTGGTTTGGTTTTCCCCGAAGGGTAAGGCAAAGGGAACTATGCCCATACAGCCATGTCTGACGTATTTTTTTTCTTGATGATTAATGAAATGATGAAAGGTGATGATGATGAAACCTAAGCCCCCACCCTCGGAGTAGACTCCTACTCCGAACCCCAAACGAATTAACTCAAAAGTCCGCATAAACTTTTGAGTTATGAAGCGGCTTCCTGACACGAAGCGAAAATAGGCAGATACACTTTGTTTATTGAATACTCCAATATAATAACACTCGCGAATGTCTTCCGACTAACTTAATGCGATCATTAACCACAAAACACCACTTCGTATTAATTATTTAGATTATTCAATGAAGAAAGCAACTGTCCCGTTCCCGCCTACCGCCAAAAAGCCTTATTTGCAACTAGGTGAACTTGACATCACTTTTGACAGCTGACATTAAGTTTTTTTTTAAATCAGTGTTGCCATTTAAAAACATTTACTGACATATTTTTTGGCTTGGATTCAAATCGATCAACCTATTAATAAAGTACGCAATCTAAAATGATGGTAAATTGTAAATGAAAATGATATTCATGAAAACAACAAATAAACTGCTCTAGTTCTTGTGGACTGAATTTGGAGCTGGGCCTCTAATCAAATAAGATAAATAAGACTTCAGGCTTTTCTGGCTACGTTCCTCAAAAACAATTTATATGGCCTTGTACAGATTTAACGTCTAATTACCTATTTTCTTACTTGTCGGGTACATTATTATTCAAAAATATAATGTATTGGTACAGGCATTATATAAAAGTAAAGATAACTGATGCATTATATCTTTTATCCATGAAATTAGAAGGTTAATTAAACCACAGGTTAAACGAAGGCAACTCTGTATAGTGCCATAGTCAATTTTTTTTGGGGAACGTAGCCTGCAGCCTGCACAGACCAAGTAGAGATGCCAAGTCCCTCATTTACAAAAGTTATTTAAATTTAGTCATGTCTGAGTATTTTCAACTTACCCGCAGTGAAGCAGCAATTTAGCAGCAGATAGGAATGAGCAGCCATGGAACACGCACTTTTTTTTAAAGTGGTAGGCAGAACCACAATTAATCAGAAGACAACTGTTCTTAGCAGTCACTTTTGGTACGACGCACTGGAATGGATATGGTGAATCATGTGCCATCGCAGCGTGCTCGTTCATGGAGGCAGGTGACCAGAGCATCACCCACATAATGAGCCTGATCATGGCGAAATCATGGTAAGAAAAGTATAAAGGCAATAAATCGTAAGAAACGATTTTACAACATTTGTACAATCTTTGCTTTGTGTGCAGCCGTTCAGAAACCCTGGACGCAGCATGCATTCTCTATGAAATAGGAAGTAATCTGAGTATGTATGTTTGTGTGTGTACAGTCATGAGCAATATCATGTACCCACTTTAGAACCCTGTCGCACTATCATATTTGACATTTAATGAGACTTACGGTTTAATTTGTTAAAAAGTTAATGTGACATGGTACTAAAGTGTATACATATTAATGCTCGTGACCGTACCTGGGTGAATATCAAAATGTGTCAAGTTTGGTGGCGACTGTCATAAAATTTTTTCGTGAAAAATTGGGGAAATTGGGAAAATTAGGAATTGAAAAATTCCTTTTTCATGTCGGAACCGAGGATCCTTTTGGATGTTTTTCATGTCGGAACCCAATTTTTCACGAAAAAATAATAATAATATGAAAATTCGCCACCAAACTTGAAATTTTGGGATTCACCCACCTACGCTTTTTTCTGTATAATGGATCTTTCACGTGTGTTTCTTTTCTAAAGATCAAAGGTTCGGTTTTCCTCGAATTATACCTAATAAAATCATTGATTTGTTTCTCAGTGATGGAAAACGCCTTGAGGAATTCTAATGTTTGTTTCTTCTACTTACTAGGAACTGAATAAGTATTAGTAGGTAGGAAAACTGCTCTAAAGTAGAACTACTTCAAATGAGATTATTTTTATAATGACATGAAATGTTTGTTCGTCGTAAAATCCTGATTTTGTACATACCTACCATGAATCGTTTTATTCTTGATCTACTTAGGTACTTTGTGCGGGCGATTTTCAATAGGTACCTATTGAAAATGTAATTCAGGAAACAATCGAATTTATGTTTCAACATTACTCGCTGTTTATTCTTTATATTAACAGTCTCCGTGGTCTGAACAGCCTCTGTGGTCTAGTGGTTAGAGTGTCGAAATCACTTTGTGAGACTGTCCTTTGCTTGGTAAGGACATTGCAGGCTTGAATCACCTGATTGTCTGAAAAAGTAAGATGACTCCGTGCGTCGGAGGACACGTCAAGCCGTTGACCCTAGATTTTAGCCGTAAAAATCACCTCCACCATCCCGCAGTGGAGCAGCGCTGTGGACTATGATCCAACTACTCCCTCCGGTTGATTGAGGGGAGGTCCGTGCCTAGCAGTGGGATGTATACATATAGGCTGTTTATATGTAATGTATTTATGTCGCTGTGAAGCCTTTTATAACTGTTCATCATCACCAGCCCATTAACGTCCCCATTGCTGGGGCACGGGCCTTCCCTATGGATGGATAGGGAGATCGGGCCTTAAACCATCACGCGGGCTCGGTGTGGATTGATGGTTATTAACGACTGCTAATGCAGCCGGGACCAACGGCTTAACGTGCCTTCCGAAGCACGGAGGAGCTCCAGATGAAAATTTTTTTTTTGGTCACCCATCCTATGACTGGCCTTTGCGAAAGTTGCTTAACTTCAACAATCGCAGACCGAGCCACCGAGCTCCTCATTATTATAACTGTTCGTTAATGTTTATTTATAAATATTGTTTCAAAAAAGGAGTCGTAAAATGTAGAGCCTAGATACTACAGGTGTAGTAGGTATAAATCAAGATGTCGAGATATAAAAGGTAAGGGTTTCTCTATCAGTCCTCGCACGGCTATAACGCATTTAGATGACTTCGTTAAAACCTGCTTCCACTGGACGACGTCCGAATTTCGACGGAACTAAATCGCATTAGGAAAACATTTCGAATTTGGAAATCTAAGTTACTTGTATCCTACTCCTTAGTTAATTATTATTACAGTATTGATCTTATGTTTAATTGATGAGTGTCTATAGGTACTTTACATTTAGTTAATTTCAGTTCGCCTAGTAAGTATAGGTAAGTTTACTTAATTATCAGTCTCGTCTCGAGTGGTTGATGTAAATAGTTTGTCCGTTATTCGTTACGTCCTAACAGATTTTGTCCATAATCGAATGACAACTTGAAGCCCAGTCTTCATCAATCAAGTTTGATGCAACCGCAAGCAGAATGTCACGTCATAAGTAAGGAGAAACAAAATCCTCGTACTAAAGCCTGGCACGGTAGCGAGCATCAGGACAAAATGCGCATACATTTATCAGAAGAAAATATAGAAGCCCTCATAGACAAGCGAGGGTTAATGCGACGCTATTTGGGACAAGGGGGCTGACGGAGTGCGCTCCCGCGAACGAGCGTGACACATGGCACGACCATAACATTATTATGACGAGAAATTTCTTCATTTCGCCCTTTTTGCCGGCGGGATAGCCGTTATCTATCATGCCTTGTGTAATCTAGCTTTGTGCTCACGACTCAACTAGCCCTCGCCAGACAAGCCAGACAGAATGATGACATGATTTTACTACCTAAGCCAATTTGAGGGTAACATTATGTTGCCTACAAGTCAAACTATTTTGAAATGAAAAAATAACGTTAAGTACTTATTTACTTTTGTATGTATCTAAGTTCCATTTTATGAATGTGTTTATTACGGCGCTACAATAAAATTATTCGAAACGTGTTTAATCTCCTGCGGCACCTCGCAAAAACTTCCCGCATGTAAATTTCATGCGCCACCTATAATAATACGGTTTAACCTTTGGCGTAGGCTTTTATTAAATTTCCAATATAGCCCTTACATGCTAAGTTGGAGAAATGTTTGAGATTCCTTTGTTAATAACATCGTGCCAGCTTTATTTTTTCAGGCGCTCTCAATGTAAATTGCATTGGTCTCAGGAGGCGAACAACGGTTGTCAGAGGGGCGCGAGCGGCGGCGGCGGCCAACGGCCCTGATAAACCGGGCTCACCTAACAAAACGACATCATTCCGTCACGCCCCATCACCTGCAAGCATTTTAGCTATCCCTTCGTAGACTTATTAGCTACCGACCTGCCTATAATGTTATCATTCCCTAAAGACCAATTACAACTAATGGAATTGGGCACTGCATTTTAATACTTATTATCTTATGGCTTAGTAAAACCTGTCCTAATAAGAAATAATTTTCACCATGTAAAGCAAGATAAATTGCTTGACGTCGCCAACAGAAAGTAACTTAAAATTGAGGAAGTTTTAGTTTCTGTAGACGGACCATTAAACTTTTAGGTTTAAAGACGGGGTAGGTAAGCAAGTCCTGTCCTTAGTGGGTAACTATTCCTTACTCCTGTGACTGTGAAAGTCTTTAAAATATTCTATTTCCATAACAGGTACTACGGTCGAGGTATTGACTGTTTATACTACTCAAATTACAGGGTTTGTCAAAGCCAAAATGTATGTGTAACCACTCTACCTTTGACTGGCCCAATATTCAGAGAACTGAACCTCTTGTGGTAGGCCGTTTCATGTTTAGTGTTAGAAGGTCAAAGGGACAAAACAACAACACGTTGGATTGACACTCGGTGAACCGTGAATAATGAACATGTCACCTGGGATTCGGAATTTGCATGAATTACATGACTACATGTGGCGGGTTGACATCGCTCGGATGTCGCGCGTGTTCTGCCCGATTAACAATGGCTACATACCCTACAGAATCGCACTTCAAATTGGAGGTACTCGGAGGTAGTGGAAGCACGAACAGACTCGTCATTGTGTGTGACAGTCACAACATGTGAATTGTTTCATAGCCCGCGTTCGGCGAGGCAATCTGCCCAGCCGACCGCGACCTGCGACCCACATATTCATGCCCAATGTCTTTGTCAGGTTATTGTTGTTGGATTGTCATATATAATACAGACGTCTAGATTCAGGCCTTTGCTTCAATGAGTTACATTCTCATTTCATGTGGAAAACCTTGCCAACAAAAAAAAATGTACCAATTGTAAAATAATTTATTGTGATGAGGTTCACTATAAAGAAGGAAGACACTTTTAACTGCCTTATCCTCGCCTTTTTCTCCTGCTCACCAGTGTTATAATTTGTCGTAACCGCAGTAAAAACAACGAATTTTAGTGGAAATAAAATTTTCTTAGGAGTTTACAAGCCAGTGCGATGCGACCCACTTGTACAAAAGTCTTTGTCTCAACTTCCCAGATTAATGTTTCTTTATGCGGCATCGTACTATTTCACTACCTCGGTACAACCGATTTTTAAAGAAAATGGAAAACAATGCTGCACTTATTGAACAAACATATTGTAACAGTAAATATCAACAATACAATTACAATACCTACTTTAACAACTCTTTGATAAAGGTTAATGGAAGTGTACTTAGCTAATCCTTTTCAATAGCGTTATTCTTCAATTATTATCCATTACCTTTGTAATAAGTTTTAATTACCCATCGTTCTGAAAACCCTTAATAAAATAGCAGGTGCCTACTTATCTCAAAATTACATTATAATGATTCGTCAAAGGTAGAAACGGAACCTGATCAAACGAAAGGACAGCCAAAGAGTAGGAAATTAATTCGAAATACGCCTTTGCCTTTGCTTAACGTCGAGAAACCGTTAAGGAAGGTTAAAAAAGCATATTGAATTTCTGGAGCACTAGCGTCGACGTTTAAAATATAGGATGGACAAAAACGGTGTGAACTGCGACGAGTTTGAAAAATTATCTCTATAAGTCGCGGGCCAGTATCACATTCCAATAAAAGATATTGAAAACAATTTGCGAGGACATTTGTCGGGACGGGGCAGTGCAGTGATCCGACAGCGGCGGGCCGGGCGCCGTCGGTCGCACACCACGATCTGCTCTCGACCTCCTCGATAAATCTGACGTCATCGTTCATCCTCCTCTGATCTGGAACTGCCACTACTACAACATGTTAAGCGGGATGAGTCACATCCACGACTACATTATTTTAAGTTAATAAAATAATAAGATGTAATTTAAGTACTTAAGTAAGTTTTGCTATTGGCACGAGAACAAACTGGAACAGGCAAGAATTAAGATAAGAAGGAAGGGCAGGTGCCCCGCAGTGGGACATCGAGAGCCATAAATAATAATAAGTATTGGTGTAATTTCATATAGCTTTTTATAAAAGAATAAATCAATATTGATTTAAGAATAGACAGATAGGTATACTTACTTACAGTTAACTTTGTCGAAGTTCCGTGATCCTCTTAAGAACAACGTCATGGTAAGCGCTGCTTTATTTGTTTGTGTAAACTTGGTGAAGCTTATGGAGAGTTGTGAGGAATACTTTAAATTTTATTTTAATCGTTTTTAACGAAAACTGCAACAAAAGTCCGACATTAAGCAGGTATTTGTGAAATGTATATTAAGTAAGGATTTTAGGGTAAGTAAACAATTTCAAAGGTAGGCGGAAGGAAGATCATAGGAATATTAATTTGAAGACGATGTAGACTTTATATACTTAGTAGTAACATTGAGTTGTTATATTATGGAAGAGAGTTGGTAGGAAATGTGATGTTGACGACGATTCGGGAATAATGGGTCGGTGCTGTGACTTGTGAGGCAGTGGCGGCGTCTAGTTTCAGCTTTCTAGGTCACGGCGCGTCGCGGGCGCCGGGCGGGGAAAGACAGACGGGCACACATTAGCCCCCAGCTAATGAAAAGTTACCTGCTTGTGGTGCACACACCACACGCCGTAAACGACTCTTTTCGCCCGTTTGCTTCGGACAATCGTAACAATATAAGACACGGGCCATAAAATACTAAAGAACATTGAGCAGTATTGATGCTTGATCGGATACTTACATTAAATTCCCAAGAAGTCTATTTGCACTTTTCATTCTCCAACCCGTATTTAGACGTAAATCCCTTCTACTTTTATGGAAATGGAAGGTGTACTTAAAACAGACCTATTTTTTGTAGTCAACCGCTACGGGCTACAGAACAAAATCCATAAAACATAAAACGAAACAGATGGAATGGCGATTCTTATGGCAGAACAATAAAACACAAATGAAAATGTTTATAAAAAACGGCAAATTGGTAAAATACTCCAGACGAGTGGGCTGAGTAGGTAGGTACTGTAGGTATTTAAAGTTGCAGAACGAACCAATTTGTATTTACGGATTGTAAAATTAACGTAGATACCTTCCTAGTTACCTACTTATTCAATATATTTTCGGATAACTGTAAGTACCATTCTGGTAGACTTACCACATCTCTGAATTCGCTGGGGATTTGAGAGAATGTCGTAATGTGTGGCTGAAAGCGACATGTCAGCATTGACAAAACCAAATTATATTCGGTAACAGAAGGAAGGCACGTTACATAGTGCGCTCAGGTATTGCGGAACAAGTTTACGTCGAGTATTATGAAGCGACATTATTCAGCTTATTTCCCAGAGGCTCTTCTTCATATTTCATCGCAAACACTGCTGACTGCACACACAGAAAGCCATTGCTTGCAGTTTGCACAAAATAAAATTGTACGTAAATATTTTATTCATGTTGGGCGCTCTTTTCTGAGGTATATTTGTCTCTTGAGCATTCTATCTAGCCAGCAGGTACTTACTTACATTAACAAAAACCATCTTTGATACAGTATTTTTTCAATTACTTCTTATTTTTCTTTATTGGAACGGATTTTTTTTAGATATCACTTGGAGTTAACCTGATTGAAAATCATTTGAAAAGTATTGGAGTTCTTTTTGATGTTAAAGAAAATTCACTATCTACCTATTCTTATAGGTAGGTAGGTAATATGTTTTGCTTGGCTACGTGTTTACGTTACGTTAATTTAAGAAACATAGATGCAAACGACTAATACTAATTTACTTGAACAAAAGTTCAAATGGGAATTCTTCATGCTTGTGCATTATTTAACAAAATCCAATTTGCGAAGTTTCGTACAGCATACGAGTACGTTAGTGTAACTGTACGTAAGAGCTCACCCGTTTCAGGCAGGCAGCCTAAAATAATAAGGATAAAGTACTCAAAAGAAAAAAAAAAACTTTAATGGGTAGCGGGAACACGCCCACATTTATAAAATAATCGTTACAGCGGTCAGTAATTAAAAATACACTAGACGGCTCCTGACAAAAAATAAATAAATATACAAAAACGCAATTCGGAAACGTAATAACTGAAGATCAAAGAACGAGATTAAGGATAAAATTCCCTAGTCTTTGAAATATAAATGTGCGTACAAAGATATACCAGAAGTAGACATAAGCAGGGGTCGTTGTTCTCGGAATTATTCCATGGCTTGACTCTCATGCTCAGCACTTGGTACCATCTTGACGTTGACAAATGAAGGAAATCCATTTATGAAAGTGCGCGCTACTTTCAATAGGCTATTTTCATAAATTATACACCATTACGTACTCTTCAAACGGAAATATATAATGAAAAAAAATATTTGATATATTCTAGTTAATTATCTGTATCATGCATGACTCAATGAGAGATGTTTGAACATAAGAATTTCTTTATTATATAACGTACATATTTCTGAGAAATCTTTTGTACTTATTAATATTTCTTACCTGGCTAATATATGAATGACTGTCGGAATTGAGGCCTTTTGAGCAATAAACCTAATAGTAGAAAATTGTTTTTTGATCAAGATTGATGACGTAGATAGGGTTATTGCTTGGTGGTGCACTTTGTTGAATGGTTGCATGCATAATACAGTCTGCCGCAAACTGGGAGGCAAATGGAGATAGATAGTTCGTGCAGAAGATACGAACGGATCTCTGAAAGAGGAAGGAAGCGCTACTTCCGCCTGGTGGGAATTTTCCGAGGCTTGAAATGTATACGAATAACAACGAGTAGGTACAAGTGACTACATAATGTAGGTACTTACATCTTAACCTGGGTAGGTCAAGGTGTCTTACTTGAGCAAAACCGGGGTTTTATGTGTTCTGAATTTTCTAATTTAAATAGATTTTTATTTTTTAATACACACGAATAATCGGTCATAAACAATTACGAAAAAGACAAAATAAATCGTAACTTTCAAACTGAATTACTTAATTATTTTATAAAAAGTCTTAAGGAGATTATTTTGTCAACTTTTAAAATATACCTTTCCAAATACTTTCTTAAATAAAGTCTACAAGATAAGAGTTTTATAATGACAGCAGATTAAATTACTTACTTACTAAAAACTTACGTTAATTTAATTTATGACTGTTTCATCTAAAACGCAATTGCTAAAGTATAATTTGTTTTGTAAATTAGGTGATGATTGGATTTTATTTCCAGAAGTGTTTAGTGGTGTAAGTACATAGGTAACCTAAGATGTCCTAGTACAAACACTCCAATACCTCTCTTGAGTTCAATTGATATTATTATTAGACACCATTACTGTTGGATAAAATGAAAATTCGTTCATTCAAAATGTTCGTTGTATAAAATGAAAATCGTGTCAATATAGCTTTATTTATCAAGACTTTCATATTCGTATCATGCGCGTCAGGGTTGTCATGTTCATTTCATCGCACTATCAATTTCAGGTGCGCGGCGGCACGGGAATCACGCACAATAACGCATACCCTGTTTCTATGATCAGGGATTACGGGGGTGCCGGGAACCCTTATCCTGAATATTTCACTCAACAAGTTGGGTTCCGTTTTCTCGCGCCTAAGTAACGTAACAACGTGGCGAACACCCTTTGCTTTCATATTAAACAGCTATTTCGTTCCGATTCTCGTATAGTTTTTCCATGTTGCGCAGAATACTTACGATGTTCCAAGTAGGACTAAGGGTTCGCTCACTGTCGTCTATGTCTACGACATGTTACGAATTTGTAATAGGCTATGGGCAGGTTACACAGGTATCTCTCTCTAGCCGCATTCAGTCAAATCTCGCAGTGTCTCACATCATTGCCAGGAGCGCTTAAGCTAATAACAGTTAGAGGTTGGGTAGGTTACCTACAAGTGTACCTCATTTAATACTAGAATCAAAAGCAGCTGACAGGACCTATGTGTATCGATGTACGTTTTCAAGATTAATTATTCTCTTTATATGAAATATACGTGTCACTATTCCGTTAGCACTAACTAATGAGAACGATTACGCTAACAAGCTGAATTTTAGCTAAATTAAATTCGCATCATTAACGTTTTGGCTCGTGTGGATGACAGAGATGACATACGACCGTGTCACTAGATAGCTACCCGTCGCAAGTTGTTATAGCTGTAATGGAGCTTGGATGTAGGGGTATTAGACTCTTTAGGTTGTATGATCATGTATGTAACGTCTGTACGTATGGCGCTGTCTAGCCATTCATACGCTTTATCCCTACTCGGCACGATCTCAACTCTGCACGCTAATACCTTACAAAAAGTTGCACAGGACACGCAACGGTAAAGCCGAGTCAGAAAGCAAATAGTTACCTATTGTTTGAAATGTGGCTGCCAAAGCCGTAGGTACCTAATGCGTTTATCTACTGCTATATATAGTTATATATTTTGAAAGAAATAGTTACGAACAATCGATATGATATTGATATGTTATCATCAGTCTTTATTAGTGGGTTGCTATTAGATATTACAACTTTAGCTATAACATTAGAGCTTCTCCTCAGTTCGAGGCTCCGAACTTATCAGTAAAAGTCAAGTACTAAAATGTAGTCTCAACATTTCACCTTTTTCTGATTATTAAGAGGTACCTACGCCTACCAACAAAGGAATAAAGTAACAAAGCGGTAAATGTAGCCTTGATATCTACGTATACTTTCTTTACACTTATTTTTAGATACAAGTATTTACAAAGACTCATCGACAAAACTCCCTTTGTATATTTTAGAAGTGTTGGTTCTTCGGAACATCGTATCATTTTCAATACCTGTAGTTATCTCGGCACTTACATTATTTATGGGCAAGTTGCCGGGGAAGTAAAACTTGAGGCAACATTTATTGGGGGAAGTTACCTGTTAAGTCCCTGCGGCGGGAGTGCGGGAGTTATTGTTTGCCTATCGCCGCCGGCGCCAGGCGGTGCACTACACAAACAGGATTAGGTCCTAAAGACACGATCCAGGCTTTGTCTCTCACCGTCTCCCGCGCTGCTTCAATTAGTAATCGTATCATATCCGACGGCTACGTCATACATGATTCCGTTAGTCAAGCGCGTTTCTCTATTTGTGTTATGTAATATACATAATACCCCTTGCAACTATTGGACGAGTTTATGTTACACAACGCTCCTTCATGCTTGCACCGAACGGGGAACTTCGAGATCACATTTCATAGAAAATATTTCAGTGTTCCATGCTCTAGCATTCTCGCCATGATTCAACTAAGGGATCACATTTTGACTAGTAAGTACTTATGAATTATAGACGATTCGGCTCTCTGTCAATTACAATTATTATTTATTTATTACTTACTAAGTAAATGGCAAAATTAGCTGTTGTTTGATCTTCCGATTATTAGTATTACGATAGCGTGGTTATAACTCTTGTACCAACATGCTACATGAGTTTAATATTAAACACAGTTTCTTCATGCTTTCGTATATGTAAGCGCACTGCAGTGCACAGTCCAAGTTCTCTCAATACCGACCGCACGCACGTCGTGCATTGTAATCGCGAAAGTCATCTATAATATAGCAAATACTCAAAAAGAAAAATAACCACGTAACTATATAAAAAAAATAACCACGTAAAAACAGTATCACGTAAGAAAAGTTACAGAAGTATCACGAGAAACCTGCCAAGTTCAGATTTCTAAGTAAGTAGGTATTATAATTTTAGAATGGTCTTAAAAAAGTTTTATTCACAACTATAACCTTACCTATTTTAAGTTTGGAGTATGGTAAAGAACATTCATACTTTGAATTAGACTAGCTTTCAATACCTTTTTTGTTCAATAAAGCCATCGCCAACTGGGCCGCCTTTTTTAAAAGTAATGTTTATAATTACTTGCGCGTCTACCCGAAGGTTTGTGAGCTCTAGACGTTTAGTCGTCTTGTGATCCGCCTACGCACTGCGGTGAACTTGTGACCACAATCGCTAATCCTACAAGCTTAATATTAAATGTTTATTTCAGACGAAATCAAGTAAAATGTCCGCAGGTATTATTCATAAATTCGCCAGAAGCTTATTAATAAAGGAGTAGATACGCAGTAGAGATGTCTCATTATTATCTACTTCATAAATGCTTTTGCCTACTCACGTTTTTCGCCTATAAGAATTATAAGGGTTTACAGAATAAATTAGGCAATTTTATACTAAATTGCACATTGAAAAGTGTGAGGAGGCTCGCGACTGGAAATGTTTCATAAAAATATTTTGGACGCGTCGTCGTAGCGAGATTTAATTTAATTTTTTCTTGGACCCCATTCTATTTTATTACAGACTTACCTTTTTATGGAGATGCTTACTTTTTATTATATTGTAGCAGCCACACTAGCATAGATTCAGACTCGATTTTTGGGTAGTTTACTTAGTGAATGTGAGAGGAACGTGATAGACTGATAGTTATACAGAGCAATGATGTTAATAATAATATATAATTTTATATTAAAATTATTATTTTCCTGTCGCTGTGGCAGTGGCAGCCCTGTCTTCGAGTGCAATTTGCAGTACGGAGCGATGCTCAACATTTTTGGTGTTTTCGATTGGTAATGGGTTGAATATGCAGTAATAAATCGCGAATAGTTGGGCATTTTGTTTGTGTTTGTGTGGCGGCGGCGCGGCGGCGGAGGGTGCCCGCACATATATCGCGAGCTTTCTGTTATGGACCATTACTGGCGCATTTACTGCGCTCATATGAAAATTACCTACGATACAATTTCAGCAAAAGGAACGCGAAAATGCCGCCTAATACGAGCCGTCTCCACGTTGTTTGTAAGAGATGGAGCATTCACCTTGCGGAGAATTGTTTTGTTCAGCTCCGTTCTGTTTGTATTATACTTACTTGAAAATGAATAATAAATAGCAAATCATATTTGCCAGTCCTTAAATATGATACAATAGCTTGTCATTTAATATTATATAATGTAATAAGAGGCTACGAACGGCTTTGCAAATTATGTTTGCAGACATTGTATCTTCGTAATAGGCTCAATAGATGCTTAATAAATAGACATAATTGAACACAAAGGTTTCTTAAGTATTAGAACCTTAATTGTATAAGTCCGGACGAATCCATTTGTAATTTTATTATTGTTTGTCGTTTTCATTCAATAAATAATAATAACATAAACCTTTATGGAACCGTGTTCAGTTTCAATTTTCCAAACAAGAATTTTGCGGTTGCGGGCCTGAAAACTTTCATTAGCGGTTACAATGGGGGAGTTTTCTGTAATTCTACGCTAAATGTTATTTGTAACTTTTCATGGTAATAATAAATGTATAGATAATTTGATTTTAGGGGAGAATTGGCGTGTTTTTCAGTAGAAAACGGGAGATAAAATGGTGTGAGTCGGTTAAATGAATTTATGAGAATATTTAAAATGTATGATGGGGATGGGGAGGATCACAGTCCGCGCTCAGCATCCTGCTACATATTCTATATTGATCCCACAAGTCCCGGGAGCAAGGACCGGTTGGTACTCCCAGGACCACACGCCACCGGATCTGAATTTATTCCTTTCATTTTACTTTCTCGCGAATCCGTGAAGTTTTTGTTCGTCATTTCAGAACGAAGTGGAAAACAAGGCAATCACAAGTTTGTGACGAAGCCGAGCAAACTTCAGCCGGGTCTCAGGCAAATTGACTACATTGTGTTACTACTGAAAGAAATCATGTCACTGTAAAATGGAAACACCGGAGTTGGCACCGGCACAAGTTTTTGCAGCCAACTTATGATAAATAATCGTAAGTAGGTTCAGTGTACAGATGTACCTACTATGTTAGTTCTGCGAAAGACAGATTTTTCCGTTGAAATGTTTTTGGAATGTAAAAAAATAAGTCTTAGTTATAAAAATATTTTTTGGAAGTACCTAAACAGGATATTGTATCTACTCACTCTATATCACTCCCATGTGGGTTGAATTTCAGAAAAAAAATATGTACATCTAAATATAAAAAGATTACCTACGCGACACGTGCCAGAATACAAGTTTAAGGCTCTGTAGACTTTTGGTGATTTT
Source organism: Pectinophora gossypiella (assembly GCF_024362695.1). NCBI lineage: Eukaryota > Metazoa > Arthropoda > Insecta > Lepidoptera > Gelechiidae > Pectinophora > Pectinophora gossypiella. The sequence goes on along the minus strand of NC_065408.1, from coordinate 8,227,283 downwards.
ATTCACATAAGTATATAAATTCACTCCCATGTATGGATGAATAAACCTTGAAATATAAGTACTTACTTAGGTACTTAATACTTAGGTATTTATATTGTAACAATTGCCGTGCAGAGTTCGTTGATGGCTGTATAGCTGTGGTGCGCTGTGCCGATGCTGAGCTGAGCTGCGCTGTGCTGATGGAGTTTAAGCTGCGCTGTGCTGATGGAATTTAAGCTGAGCTGAGCTGTTATTTATTATATCGAAATAATTACGTAATTATTGTCATTAACAATCAGAATAATTCTCCTTGGTGGATTATAGTAGGTATAATCTACCAAGGAGGCTCAATCATAAAATGATATAGGCATAATTTAAAATTCTTACGTTCGGTTCATTTTTAGTCTGTGGGTTTTATAAAGAATAGTGATGATTGTCGGTTGTTATTTTTCTGTAGCATCTCTACTTGGTCTGTGTTTGGAGGCAAATGTGAAAAGTTGTTAAAATAATAATAGCGCAATTGGGTCAAAGATATATTATAAAATTCTGATTAAGTACTAAATAAAGGCAGATTTAAAGGTGACATAAACCGTTTATTTCTATTTATATATCTAAGAAAAATGTACTTAATAATAAGCGACATTTTGTCAAGTTTTTCTATGACGTCACAGGTTATTTTTCATACTTACAAATTCCATAGTAATTTCAAGGTTTAGTAAAAAGTAACTGATTTGACTAGTTTTAAACTACCCTATTTCTTATACACCGTAAAACTATTTCGTATTTAAATCAGCGTGCACCTTTACAATATGATACTTATTTATCCTGAGCATGTCGTAGATGTGTACAGAGGGATCACCTTTGTTATATGGTAATAACAATCTTTTTTAAAGAACCAGTGCTGCTTTTTGACGACAATATGTATCTACCCCATGGGGGACCACGGGCGTGAGTTCATGTTATATTATTTCAACAAGTGGTACAATCATTTCCATAAGCGTTTATGTTATTTCAAAAGGTAATGTAGAAATGTTTTCTCTGATTTATTCACCTGCGTGCTTCCATTATTCGACAGGTGTTTTTGGTAAGGTTATGTATTTTATTGCTCTCATACGAAACATTATCGGGATAAGCTATAAAATATCTTTTCCATTTGTAAAACCTAAATAAATCTTGACTAAAAACTTTTATCTTGATTAAAAAATAAATCCAATTAAGTTGAAAAAAAGGCTGTCAAGGTCTCATCTGGTAGTTAGATTTCGTTCGCATTTGGGAGATAAATTAATAACGGTGGAATATAAACTGGAGATAGAAATTTGGTTGCGAACATAACTCTTTTCAGTATTCATACAGATGTAGCTTTCAAGCTTTTTGCGGAAATTCGTAACTAATTAAAATAACACACTAGAGTAGCTTTTAGTTTTACTTTGCAAAGCTTTTATTTGGCAATGAATGTAAAAAGCTTATATTCATAACTAGGTAAAAACAATACACGGTCGATTAGAGACATAATTTGTACATAGGAGTAGGAAAGTATCAATGTAAACATTTTCGTTCACTCAGGTCACAGAACCTGAGCTTCACCTTCCGCATAATTCATGTGTTCTTATTTAAATTAAATTCTATCTTACTTGACTCGGGACTACTTGGGACTACGTCATTTTTTCTCAACGTTTTTTTAACGAGGTAAGTTGTTTTGTACACGAAAAACGGATGGGCGAAGCTGGCTCAACGGGTCGCTTTAAAATTAGCGTGCTTAGCTCGTGAAGCTCCTTTTTGGATTATATTCAGCGCAAAGATAGAACTTTTGCGTTCCAGTTTACACACAACGTTCGACTTTCAAATGTGAAATATTATATGTGAAAGCGTGGTCGTCTGTTTCGACATCCCACTTACCAACATCGTGTATACTCTTGCCATGAAAGACGGGTTCACCTCTATTTATGAATTTCAGATTAGGGTCTTCGGTATTGCCGGTATTGAATAGTATAATAATGTAACTAACTAAACTTGCCAATTTATGGGAAGTTGGAACAAAAGGGGTGTCAAAGTGGCGGCGTATATATATTGTTGGCGCAGCATTCTCGCTCTCACAGCCAATAGAATTGAATCATTCGCGTTTGCTTCTGTTTGCTGTCTTGGTACAAATAACAATTGCTCGGAGCCACAAATAAGGAGCTAGTAGCTGCTAAATAAGTCTGAAATAGATGAAAAAGCAATCAAAAACTTTCATGCTAACGTGTCTTAAAATTCGAAAGATGTGTCACTCGATCATACATATACACATTATCAGCTCACGAATATGTCCCAATTAGGATAGGCAGAGGTACATCCATCGTAAGATGAACTAAGTGCTTACTAACCTAATCTCACCGAGTTTTCTCAATCATTCGCATTAATATTATTTACGTATTATTATAAATGCGTTAATATTTATTATTATTACCTATGCGATGGACAGTAAGTACTCTTTGTTCCATTACCCTACAGTGATGGGCGTAACCAACTGTCACTAAGTATACAGATTACAGGTTATTTTTGGACAACAACCAAAAGTGGATGTGTGTGCGCCTTGTGGCCTTGTGACCACCTATGATTATTTTACTTAGCTGTCGAATGTACCCATAATAAAGGGCATTAGTCAAATCTATATCTCTTTAAATACATGTAGATACCCACCGATAAGAACAATACTTATAAATATTTCAATATTTGATAAAGCTGCCGGTCTATTTTAATATAACATACAATTTCCAAGTAGTTAATGCCATTTGTGACAAATATACAATAAGACACGTTAAAAAAAATCTAAAATGGGGTTATGATATTTATTCAAAAGTCGTAATGCAATATAAAGGGACACCACAGTAACAAATACAAAACAAATAACAAATATATAATATAAAAAACACGGAATTGCATGCTGTGATTATTTATAATTAGTAGCTAATTACTTACATTTAGCTTATTATAATGTTTTAGGGTAAGTGATTGTTAGTAAACCTAAATAAATAAAATAGATATTGACCGGTCCAGATTTTTGATAGAAGCGACTGCCAATCTGTCCGAAGGTATAAAAATAAGTGCACAATGCACGCAAATGTCAAATAGCAATATTGCTTTTTAAAAGAATTACTTCGACGTGGCCTTCTTAACCCCCCAGGTCCGGATACCTTCATTTGGTGGTAATTGCTAAGCAATGTTCCTTTTAGTTGACATTGGGGTAGGCAGAATTCGGGGAATTCCTCTTATTTCGCTTATTCCACCTCATGAAAATCTGCACCCAACCTAAAGTACTCTTAGCCCTGGTCTTTCTAAAAAAACATCAAAATTTAAATAATATTTGTAGATAATTTCTACCCGTAATTCCCGATTACAATGACTTGTACCATTCACGCTTAGGCAAATGTTTGTGGGCAAGCGAGGGGATTCCGATGTTGTATCTGTCTCGTACTGTACCATCTACTCCGACAGTTGTTCTGGTTTCTTTAAGTAAACATCTAAGGTAAACGCTCCTATTACCGCCAGGTTAAGCTATGCTCTGATTACCTCTCAGAAATTAAGTACTTCTGTATTTGCTAGTGCAGCTTATTTATTTTATTTGTATTGTTATGACTGTCTTCTGCTAAATACATCAAGAATTTTTAATTTTGAGTGAATATTTTGGATAAAAAATAATTTTATGTCCGAAAACTCACTTTCCTCTATTACCGCCACATAAATTGCGGTTTCTTTCTATTACCGCCTTTGCTGCATCGAATACCGCCAACGAGATATCTAACCAACTATTCAGGTACAATAAAATACTTTATTTTAAAAAAAAGTTGTTTTTACCACTGTTAATGCAGTTAACAAAAAATTAAAGTTAATTTATGTATCTAACATAAATTGGGAAGGCACTGTCTCTCAAAATACAGGTTCACCTAGTTTGAAAGACAGCGTTCCAACAAAAACTGTAAACGAACTGTTTTCAATAATCATCATCATCAACAGCCGTATGACGCCCACTGCTGGGCATAGGCCTCCCCCAAGGATCTCCACAACGATCGGTCCTGCGCTGCCCGCATCCAGCGGCTTCCCGCCACCTTCACCAGATCGTCGGTCCACCTTGTAGCGGGCCTACCCACTGAGCGTCGTCCGACACGTGGTCGCCACTCCAGAACCTTTCCGCCCCAGCGGCCATCGGTTCTCCTCGCTATGTGTCCTGCCCACTGCCACTTCAGTTTTGCAATTCTTCGAGCTATGTCGGTGACTTTAGTTCTCCTGCGGATTTCCTCATTTCTGATTCGATCAAGCAGGGAAATACCGAGCATAGCTCTCTCCATTGCCCGCTGAGCGACACTGAGCCTCCTCACGAGACCCATAGTAAGCGGCCACGTCTCACTGCCGTAGGTCATCACTGGCAACACGCACTGGTCAAAGACTTTCGTCTTGAGACACTGGTATTTTGGACGAGAAGATATTCCGCAGCTTCCCGAACGCTGCCCATCTGAGTTGGATCCGACGAGAGATCTCTTTCTCGAAGTTGGACTTACCTAACTGGATTATTTGTACTGGTCTACAACTTCGAGTGTAACGTTCCCAACCTGAACTGGAGTGGGTGCGACATGGTCGTTGGACATAATTTTCGTCTTTGCCATGTTCATGCTAAGACCCACTCGTTGGGATGCTTTACTGAGATGCTCGAGCATGGTGTTCAGTTCTTCCAGGGTCTCAGCCATTAGGACTTTATCATCGGCAAATCGAAGGTGCGTCAGGTACTCACCGTTGATGTTGATGCCAAATCCTTTCCAGTCCAGAAGCTTAAAAATATCCTCCAATGCAGCAGTGAACAGTTTCGGAGAGATGACATCTCCCTGTCTCACTCCTCGCTGCAGTTGGATCGGATTAGAGCTCTGGTTCTGTACTCGAACTGACATAGTGGCATTTTGGTAGAGGTCCCTTAGCTTTTCGATGTACCTATGGTCCACTTGGCACCTCTGAAGAGACTGCAACACCGCTCAGGTCTCGATCGAATCAAAGGCTTTCTCATAATCCACAAACGCCAAGCAAAGTGGCAGATTATACTCTTCGGTCTTCTGTATAACCTGCCGCAGCGTATGGATGTGGTCTATGGTGCTAAAACCTTTTCGGAAACCGGCTTGTTCGGGAGGCTGGAAGTCGTCAAATCTGCAAGCGAGACGATTCGTAATGACCCTCGAAAACAACTTGTAGACATGGCTCAGAAGCGAGATAGGTCTGTAGTTCTTCAGTAGGGCTTTATCACCTTTCTTGAAGAACAGGACCACCTCGCTTCCGCTCTATGCCCTCTGCGTTTTGCCCTGAAATATGACGGAATTGAAGAGCCTCTGGAGGGCTTTGAGTATTGGCGTTCCGCCCGCTCTCAGAAGTTCTGCTGTGATTCTGTCATCTCCTGCCGCTTTGTTGTTTTTGAGCTGTTTGAGGGCCATCCTAATCTCGTACAGGCTGACGTCCGGGATATCTTCAGTGTAGTGTCGGGTAAGCTTGGCTCGAGGGTCTCGAGCCATGCTTTCGCCTGATGTTTTCGTGGAATATAGCTGTCTATAGAAACTCCCAATCTCCCTCAGGATTTCGGGAGTCGACGAAATGATTCTGTATGAGGAGTTTTCAATAAACTTTATTATTATTGTTATTTTTTTATTAAATGAATTATGACATAAACTACAGAAAAATCTTTTGGTTTCATAGATTTATATACATAATTGACGTCTGTCTCTGTCCATCCGTCTGTCTCTGTCCGTCCGTCTGTCCATCCGTCTGTCTCTGTCCGTCCGTCTGTCTCTGTCCGTCCGTCTGTCTCTGTCTGTCCTTCTGTCTCTGTCTATCCGTCTGTCTCTGTCCGTCCGTCTGTCTCTGCCTGTCCTTCTGTCTCTGTCTGTTCTTCTGTCTCTGTCCGTCCGTCTGTCCCTGTCCGTCTGTCTGTCTCTATCTGTCCGTCCGTTTCGGTCTGTCCGTCCGTCTGCCTCTATCTGTCCGTCCGTTTCGGTCTGTCCGTCCGTCTCTGTCAGTCCGAAGAATAATGCATCACCCTGTCTATAAATCATGAGAGGGAATCTATGGTGGCGGTAATAGAAACATGTATGTAATTTCTGTGTTTCAATTTCCGCCACATAAAAATTAGCCTTAAGAAAACAAATTAATATTCAAAATGAGAGCTACGTATGTAATAACCAGTTTCAAAGCATATTTTAATAAATATATAAAGTATTTAAATTAGAAATTCATAATTACTTCAACTACTTGTTCATACATTTCTTAAAAAAATACATTAACTTATATGCAGCACAGGATACTTGAATTCCACCAAATGTGTGGCGTTAATAGATTTTAATATAGTTCCTGAACCATACTATAAAATAAGATGATAACATTATGAATGATTGGGCATGTTACCATAAATAACTAAAAAATACAAATATCATACAAATATCGATCGCCGCCATAGGTGGCGGTAATAGTAACCAAACTGCAAATGTATGCTTCTATCACCGCCACATTTTAAAACTCAAATTAATCATTTAAAACTAACACAAATATCAAATATAGCATGCTTTCTCAGTTCTTAAACGTATTAACAAGTAGTTATAATTACTAAAATGAAGAAAAATAATGTTTCATCGGACACAAAACCTTAAGAAAAAAATGTTGTATGCTTATGCATTTCAGTAGTGGCTTGTATGGAGCGCGTTGCTTGCGCGGACACTGCACACTTACAGATCAATCACAAATTAGACTGTTGTTGCCCACGCTCAGGGGAATGTTCGTTTCATGGTCAATTAATACATGTATCTTTTGACATTTGAATCAATTTTCTATCTCGGACACAATTCAAAATATCCGCAATTTAAAAAAGGTGGCGGTAAACGATGTCGATTTTTGGGTGGCGTTAATAGGAGCGTTTACCTTATTTTATTCCAATCAGAATGTTCTGGAAATAAGAATATCAGAGCGTCTGGTTTTGCGAGGAGTACCTAAATACTTATTAGAGGGTTTTTTCGCTGTCGGTTTTGACGGCGAATTAAATAAATGGACGAAGGACCTGAACATGGATCACATCTTTTCCCTTTCGTTTTAGAAAATGTTCATTATCACTTATTTAAGAGCCACGCTCTTGGCGGTCTAGAATTCCCCATGCTACTTTTTTTTGGGAAAAATAGGACAGTGGTTTCCCCCTTGCCTTTCGTCTCGCAGTACTCTGTCTGACGCGAGTGGGATGGCGGCAAGAGTAGTCTATTTCAAAGCCGTATTAGGCCTCCTGAACTCCACCTTTAAATAGTACCTACTGGCAGTTACTGCTGCCTTCTGTTAGGTTCCAGGTTAGAAAATGTTATATGCTTTTATTTAGTTATTGATATTTTATCCTTTTCGATAGTTTTACTAAATTCCAAGTCAAAAGTCTGTAAAAAAATTGGAAAAAGTTACAAAAGGCTTAAGATATTAAAACTATAGGTATTCTAACGATCCAAAAAGAACCGGTACCGTCTTCAATACACTAGGGAGGCATGATTGCCCAAAACTATCGCGAGCATCCGTCGCAATTTGTTTCGTACGGTGAAGGATTACCGCATAAATAACACAGCGTGAAAATAACAATATCGTGTGGAACTCTTTGGTAATTTTTCACTCGACTGTCAAATGCTCGTCGGCTGATATTGGAAACAATTTGAACGATACTCGTATCTTGCCCCCGCGGACGTATTTGAACCTTATTTGAACAGACGCCGCCGCCGGCGACAGGCACGTATTTGGAATTTGCTTTCAGAGAGGCAGTCCATTGTGCACACGGTTCATGGAAGTGAATGTATCTTGTAGATTTGTTTGTATATTATTATACATACCCAAATTACGTCGATGCAGAAATCGTAAGTGACCTTTTAAACAATAGGGAAGAGCTTTGGGTAGTGCATACTGCATGATAGACAATTCCTGCTACTATATAATAATTAGGTGAACAAATCCTAGGTAGTAATAAAGTCTTAAAAAGCATAAAGTTTGTTATTGAATCATTGACGATGAAACATAAAATAGATTTTCTGGATGTTTCTGGAAGTTGTTAGATAGATAGGTCTGAGTCGTTTCAACTCCTTCTAATAGGTTATTTGACTGGGTCAAAGATAAGTTATAAAATGCTAATCTAGAAATAGAAGCTAGTCTAAGATGATAAAAAATCAATCTCATTTTACTTTCCGACTTATTTTCAACGAGGACGACGTTTGACTGCGTTTATTGATAATGTCACAGGACAGTATTTCCATACAAACTCCAAAGAAAACTTTCGTTTTGACGTTACGTAAAAATTGTATCATTTGACTACTAACCTATTGATGAGGGTAGGGTTGTGTTGACATATTAGGCAGTTTATAGTTTATGAGATTGATGAGAACCTATACAATATAATTGATCCCACTGTTGGGCAAAGGCCTTTACTTGATCCTTTTACATTTCTTGGTTTAGCGCAAACTCTGGTAAATTAGAAAGCCCTCAGGGTTTCCCATTTGTCCAGCCTAGTAGTTAATGGCTTTTGTGGCAAATCTAAAATAAATCGTGTCAAAAATGAAAAGGAGAATTAGGATTTATTTATTATTATTTATAGTATTTATGTATTTATTATTTCTCCTTTCTTCATCTTCATGGTTCGTGCGGGTCGTGACGTCGACGTTTGGGTAGGAGTGGGACGCATACTTTTTGGTTTTTTATTTGTGTTTTGTGTATTATTTCTTTATGAACTCTATCATAATACGTGCCTGACCGCGAACTAAAGAAATATGAATAGCAATCGCTTACTGGTATAGAACTACCTAATGCTCTCCGCAGTTCAGTGATTCTCTACTGGAGGTTCCAATTTATTTTTTGTCCTGGTCTTTGTGTTCTGTAACTACAGCAGTCTCTTTATTGGATTTATCATTTATTTGTATTACATTCCAGCACATGTCTATGGTTCGAAGTAAGTATGATGAACTTCCGTGTTCTTTTGTTCTTCTGAAGTTATAAGCATAAACTTAGAATTAAAAATAGTCTCCGTGGTCTAGAGGTTGGAGCGTTAGGCTCACGTTTTTTAGGGTTTGATTCCCGATGGGGACAATGTCGAAATCACTTTGTGAGACTATCCTTTGTTTGGTAAGGATATTGCAGGTTTGAATCACCTGATTGTCCGAAAAAGTAAGATGATTCCGTGCTTCGGAGGGCATATTTAGCCGTGGTCCCGGCTATTAGCCATAAAACACACTTCCACCCACAGTGGAGCAGCGTGGTGGAGAACGCTCCATACCCCTTCAGGTTGATTGAGAGGAGGCCTGTGCCCAGCAGTGGGACGTATGTAGGCTGCTTAAGTTTAAGTTTATGCGGGGAGTATAAGTATTTTTAAGTAAGTATGTAAAGTTTTAATTGTCTTTCGCATTTTGAACATATCAATCATTGGATGGGTGACCAGATGTTTTTTCTTTTTTAATAAACGAGTACTTATTCCAGACACCAAGTAGTGGCGCAATTTTTTAATTTTTATATACAGGGTGTTAGTGACATCGTAACGAAAACTTTGAGGGGTGGTTCAGGCCATGATTCTGAGATGATATCAAGTGGAATTTTCCGTCGCAAAAGTATGGAATTGAAAATAATTTTAAAAAACACAAAAATATTCAGGAATATTCAGACTGAAAATTCCACTTGATATCAACTCAGAATCATGGTCTGAACCATCCCCCTCAGTATTCGTTACGGTGTCACTAACACCCATACCTACTTATATGGCTACCGTATGTACTTGTACAGGGTGTAAGTGTCATCGTAACGAATACTGAGAGGGATGATTCATCTGGTTATTCTGAGTTAATATCAAGTGGAATTTTTCATCGCAAAAGTATAGAATTGAAAAAAAAATATATTAAAAAAAATCATGAATTTTGCGACGGAAAATTCCACTTGATATTAACTCAGAATCAGGGCCTGAATCATCCCCCTGAGTATTCGTTACTATGTCACTAACACCCTGTATTTCCTCGCCTAAGGCCGCCATTAGCCATGTTACCTAGTTAAGTCTCTTTTGTAAATATTTTATTTTATTTTGGTGCATTAAAGTATATTTGTATTTGTGGTGTCACAATGGAGTAGCATAGGTAGTAGCTAATATATCTACTAGGTACGGCCATCGGCCGATGGTCTCTATACAAAGGAGCTGTTAATGAAACGTACCTAGTAGATATATTAGCTACGAGTACTACCTATGTTAGGTATCGATCTAAGTGAGGAATTATGTATAGGTATGAATGTAATATGACTAGAGCGTTATCTAGTATCTGTCCGAGTGTCATCTCTGTCCGTGGAGATTTTTGGAGACATTTTAATTCGTCGGAAGAAAACTTCTTAATAAGTACGACTTCTGGGATGAGAGCCAAACGGAGAGTCGCTATTAGTACTACTTAGGCTTAAGTACTCTTCCCTTGAAGTATTAATCACCTTTAGAGCTGATGTTTTAGGTGAGCGCCTTTGAAATAATTTAGTTTTTTTTATCAGGGTTATTTAAAAAAGTAACGACTTGCCGCTTCTTTGCCTGGCTAATATTTTTGTCCCATAGCACAGGCTTTATACATGTAGGTAGTAGGTTAGTACCCCTTGGGTTCTTAGAGAAATATTAGAGGCTATGGTAAAAACTGCATGCAAATCCATTCTGTTAATCTCGAGATTAGCCATACATATTATATATATAATGTAAGTACACATCAAAAACATTACATCAACAGTACATTATCAAAAATATCACCATCTCCCTGGCGCCATTCCGATTTCACGGGGTCCGCTGACTTAGGTAAGCGGGCAGGTTAGCCTGACGATGTGACAAGTCTGTTTTTTTACAGAAGCGACTGTCTTGACCTACCAACCCTACAAAACGTATGTCGGGTATGCGAGTTTCCATTGTTAAAAAAATATAAGTTTGAAAACGAGTACTTACCGAAAAATTACGCTCTAAAAAGAATGAAACAAGAAAACATTCTCTTCTATTCTCTGAAATAATGACAAGTGGTTTAGAAGCTAGGTGGTAACATACGTGCATAGACGCATGCACATACATAGCAGTCAAACACTAACCTTCCTTTTTGCTTCGTCGTAGTCTGTAAAAATTATATACCTATAGGACGAAATCAGCTAGAGGTGAAGGGTAAAAGAGGTATTTAGGTATTTATATAAGAGCTCCGGTTCATTTTGCCTCGCGTTTGTTTTTGATCACGGATTTTCCCGTTAATAATTAAATCTAGGGATCACCGGTAGTGTACCTTGCCGTATTGTACATAAAGTTTAAGGCTATCAAAAATCGACAGCTTCATTGTGTAGCTATGAAGTTATATTCCACGCTTGATCGTCTTAATTAGAGTAGGCGTAAGTACGATCAATGCCTATAAACACTCCACAGAAATAAAGATCTTGTAAAAACATATAACATTGTACGATTAGATATCCTATTTACATAATACACTAGATGTTATATTAAATTGACTGCCAAAACATTTCAGGAAACGCGGCACACTGATAAAATTTAGATAAATTATTCTTCGTGAAGGAGAGATAGGACGTAATTTCATAATAAAAAAAGAAAATCTGGTCATAGCGAAAGAATTTCCTTGTCAAGTTATATCCGGCCATTTTTTACTAAAGCGTCAAGGCAGTGTTTCAATCATCGTTTTATTTTCGAGACACGCGGCGGTGGAGGGACAATATTACTCTGCGTCACTCAGGCCTCCGCACCGGCCCACACTTTACAGCCCACATTCGTCTCGGCATGACTCCATACACCCACATACACATAAGTACCATCATATTCTATATCCGCGACGTGCCTTCTAAACTTACGCGATTCAAAACTCTAAAAAATCATCAAATTTTAAGTTGATACCTACTTTTAAAAATGCTCCAAAAACCTTCGTAATTTTTCACGTCTCGAAAGTTTGCGCTAATCAATAAACTAACTCGATTGTTGACGTTTGTTGTAAGTTTACAGTAACAAGGTTATTTATCGGTCGTAACGAACTTTCCATGAATACCTACAAATTAACAATTTGCAAATGAAGCATCAATTGAAATACTTGGTTATTGTTTTTGTTCGTCTGATTTAAATGGTCGTCTTAGGTTTATTGCGGGCTATTCAAATGAGGGATTTCTTTGGCTCTATTCTGGAGCTCGGGCTAGGGTTGGAGTTGTATGGCGGCGGTCAAAGGGCGGCGCGTGCGCCTGGCGGGGCGGCTGGCTGGCCTCATTAATCGTGTCGGCCGGCTGTGTGAGAATGACAGCACTCGTTAGTTATCCACCCATTTGCTATGTTGTTATGACCCCGACACTATCTATTAACGCCCGTTGATACAGTCATTTGCGACATTATGACCCGTTTTTCCGGTACTGTGACTTAACTACGGTAGCTATGTGCGGTAGACAAGATGAAATCGAGTTTCATGCGGAAGGGAAACTACGTACCATAAAACTTCCCAAGTTAAAAAGTTCGCGAGCAAGCGCATCCTAATGACGTAAAAGAACTGCGCTACTTCGAGCTGGCTAGACTGAATGAGTCACATGTTCGTGATAAGTAGGCACGTATAATAAAACCGTTGAGAAGCAAGGAGCGGGACGAGAAACATGGTTTACTTCATAGGTCGTACTAACAAAACCTGCAAGCATAAAAATAAACATAAACTACAACACAAACTGAGTGTTCATGAACCCGTTTAAGCTTAACGATGCCATCAGCTGGAAATGTTATTGAGCTCGGAGATGTAAAGTGCAGCGTCGACGCCGACTTACTTAGGCTTTAGTCTCCTTCATATCGGGCCGGGGCTGATAGCGGTTGTACTATGCGCTGCAAACACATTCATTACACGCTGTCATTCGATAAGCCTCAAGCTATATAGCGGTTTACAAAGCAGCTGGTTTACGATGAGACTAACTTTACTCCCCCGCTAATATCTTCCGCTATCCACAGCTTCCAGCCCTGAATTTATGACATAATACCTATAAAGTAACTCATGGTAGAGGCTAGTTCTACACGCCACATTGTATTAAAGTGAGCGTTGGATAGGTCTCCGAATGCCATTATAACAATCTCGACAAGCTTTGACTGGTTAAGCCGGTAAATAGAGCGGAAATTGAGTTCAAAACGTACATTTCGTATTTTATGCACAAGTTTCGCTGAGTTAGACAGCTTTGTATACTACCATATTATAACTTGCAGAGATTGCATGTTTCATTTTAGTAGGTAATTATAAAAGTATATATAAATTACTTTTATTTCGTCAAACATCTGTGTATGTGTACCTAAATGGCCGGCTGTACAAAATGTAACTACAAGCAATTACAAGGCGCCCGTCAACCCTCCCTCCGAAGGTTATCCGGGATATATTGTAGTAAATAATTAACGAACACAGCTTAAATTAGGACACACGGTTGTCCTCATAGACCCCAGCTTTTATGTATAGTGACAAATATTGGACGCTGACGGAATATTACGGCTTTAACGTCTGGCACTCGCATTTGGGCGGAAGGGGTGCGAAATTCAACGTTAGCAATTCATAGAATGCCTAAAGTCATCTATTCTTCTGTAAACAAGGTATTTTCGCACGTATTCTCCGTTCGTCGCATATTTATTTTTGAGAGCAATTTCCCTAATAACCTCCGAGCGTTTGCGAAGGAAATTGGCGACCCGCTTTGACGACACTTTGATCCTTCCTGAATGTTAGTCCACGGGAAACGTTCGTATTTTCTGCATCTTATTACTAGAAGACCAATTGAGACCTATTCAATTTAAGCTGATTGTCATGTCTGTTGAATGAGACTATTATATTAGTTATAAGTACCTACAAAAGTATAAAGAGGCTGATTTGTTATAATATCTTTGATGTCGTCTAATATGAAATGTATCTTCTTTTTTTCATTATCCGTGTCAAAAAGCAGTCAATTATGACGGCTTCGTATTCGACGATCGAGATACATCCATCGCAAGTAAATTACACTCAACCGAAATGTAATCCGTTTCTCAAATTTCAAGAGAAATACAAATCTTCGGCACAATAGCGTACATCTTGAGTAATGTGTAATCAGCGTAGCTAAATCTAAAATGGGTCCATTCAAACAACGTCATGCTTTTGTTCTCGTAATAAACTGTCAGGGCACAAAAGAATTTCACCGACATCAGATGTCACCCGGTGAAATTTAAAGCTTTTCTCACACGCCACGGAGATATCCCCATTCAGTCGAGAGCGGTTTATCAAAAGAGCTAGCACATCCCCACCACATTCACCACTGTCTGCACTGACGCACATACCTTATTAGGTATGAAACATATCTGTTACTAATTCGTTCCAATGTGTTCAAAAACCAATGATTATTGATTACTTTATTGCACGTATATCCGATGCGGAATATCAATTGAAAGCTAGGAAAGGGAATGGGTATAAAAGATTTCAAAATATAACAATTTGAAAAGAAAAATACAAAAGGGAATTGTAGAGAGCGGTCGGCGCGCGGTGAGCCGGAGGTGGCAAATCACCGCGCGTTTCCGCCGGGACGATCCCCGGAAATTGAGAAAGTCTCCGGGCCTCTGACGTCACTACATCATGATGAAAGAACAACTTCGCTGATATCCTACAATTTTCCGCGATCGCATCGACCTACCTTAACTAGCACCCCAAATATACCCGTCATCGCCTACACTACACAAATATTTTTATTACCCCAACTTTTCGTGTAACCTTGGGTACAGTTTTACTGTAAACAACTTTAGTTTCTGGGTAATATTTACGACTTGGACTAGATTTTTTCATAGCATGTTTGCGAGCTTCCTCCCGGCGCGATACAATTCACGATGAACAAGTGGCGATTAGATACAGATAACTTTACAAAACAATATTTTATTTATATATCTATAGTTTAGACAATAGGGTAATATTCATATTTATAAGTAAATTGTAAATATTAATATAACAATACGTCACAAAAACAAACTTAAAAACTAGTCATTAAATAACCTACCCCTCACTGTTCCCAGAGCAAAGGTGCCCACAACACTAGCCGCATTACCGCGTTGAATGGCAATGGCCAACCTTTGGACCAGGAACGAGCCGGAGCGGGAGTCACCTGTTTTCTCCCTGAGCCTGAGACCCAATTCTGACACAAAGATTTTGGTGTCCGCCCCCCAGCTACCAAAGGTCTCCACGGCAACGGGCACGAAGTTATATGCAGGCAATAGAGCTGCATTCTTCTCCCTCTTCTTTTCAGCAGCATCCTCAGCCGCTGCTGCCGGTGAGTGGATGGTTCGACCAAGGTGGCTGGCGGCAACAGTGCTGACACAAGTAGCGTCCCAAACCAGGCACTTGCCATTTTTCCAAGGCACCAAAGTCAAACCATCCGGTCTCCTCCCGTCAGACCTACACAGGCCCGGGGGCTCAAGCACGCAGGGTACGCTCGCTGACACTAGGGCCCTCCGAATAATATCGTTGAGTGCATGGTGACGCGAAAACCTCCCCGCGCAACGTCGACAACTCAGTGCGTGATGGCCATCAGCTTCCACCATGGAACCGCAGGTGCATATGTGGGGTTCACACACCTTGCAACCCAGGCGAAAAGCCACCGCCACACGCAAAGAGTCAAGTGAGGGGAGGGTAACGCGTGCAACCATGCCCCAGATTCAGGTTGGGAAACCGCTCGGAGTCTGGCCAACAAACAAACAAACAAACTTTACAAATAGTCAAAACATAATTATTATGAAACTTACGATTATCACGTTCTCATCGGTGAAGGATAACATCGTGAGGAAACCCACATTCCCGTGAAATGCATTTACAGAATTATGTTACCTAACCTGTATTGGCCGGCCGGACCTGTCAAATCTTCATGTTAGGTAAGCGGAAGCTGTGAAAAACGGGATAATGCTATCCGGATGATAATTATTATGAAACCTAAGTATATGAAATAATGAGTAAAATGAAGTCGTAACAAAATGGGCAAAAGTCTATTACTCGTATCCCTACTTACCCTGAATCCATGAAATATCCGATCGCATTTTAAGGGTGGGTCCTTCAGTATCCGTACTAAGTACCTAAACAGAAAATCTTGTAACTTTATCTTGTTAATTAGCTAACAAACTGACAAGACATTTTCTAGATCTTTGAGATAAATAGGTTTTCCAAGTTTTGTTTCAGAAAAAGAAATAGAAAAAGTTCGAAATTTTTGCCAATTTTTTTTTCATTTATTTCGAAAATGCGTTAAGAAGTGAGTTTATGATCTATACTCACTTACTTGTGTAGGATTTTCCGTACGTTAACTTTTATCGCTACTTTAGTTTTTCTAGAATATTGATGAGGTTAATATCCAACATTACTCTTCCCTGCTTTGAAACCCAATGCACATACCTAAATTTTTCTAATGTGAATCCGTATGGTTATATGTATATAACCTGAGCTGCCGGGTCTGCATGACACCGCGCCGCGCGCGATGCGAATTATATTGAGCGCTTCGACCAATAGCCGTTTAGACGTCCATATACGTAGATAGCATTCGTATCGTTTATTGGACCAACTGCTCGATATAATTCGGATGTCACTAACACCCTGTAAGTATAGCACTCATAGCACGGGTTAGAACTATTTTAAGACCCTTTGATATAAATGTTTTATCTTTTTCTTGTTTCAGAGTATTCTCGGTGTTCAAAAGCATGTATGATGTGGGTGCTCCACCCAACTAAACAACTCATTTTACAGTTAAATTACATTAAATACTGAAATAACATACAATTTCACGTCTAAAGGTTTATTCACAGTGATTGACGTCGCCCACATATATTCTTTGGGTTTACACGTGGCGTGGCAAATTTAGGTCGTAATGTGACTGGTTATCATTTGCTTCCCTCTGGGCAAAGCTACGACGTCAAAATACCTTCAGTAAGTATGATACTTAAGCACACGCCATTCTGAGAAAAGAGCAATTGAGTTTACAAGCTAAATGATAAGTAACCTATGTATATATGTATATAAATATATTATAGGCAACAAAAGATTTGCAAAATGTGTGTGTACAATGGAATTTCTACAGAACACTTTTCATTGGCGGAATTTTTTGCGACATTAATTTAACAATAAGAATGTTCAAAGACAATCCATAGGTACCCCGCATTATCGCACTGCTGGGTATAGGCCTCTCCCATTTTGCCACCACCTTTTCCGGTCCTGTGCTAACCTGATCCACAACTTCCCGCCGTTGCAATAATGTCATCTGACTACCGGCTGTTGGTTTACGCACTTACTTTTTCCGTTCTCGTGGTCACCATTCTGATGGTACAGGTGTTAGTAGTATTAATTAAGGCATAATGATAGTAAGTTGCTTCTGCATAACCTACTAAGAAACATTTGCGAATTTCTTTTCTATGTGCAGTTTGAAATTTGAACATTACCTATACAGTTTTTCTGTGGGATTACAGAAGCTATTTTAGCAAAAGATATAATAATCTATGTGTAAATAAAACTGCGTGTGTATCAGTTGTTCCCGGGACGCGGCAGTGACTAATGAGCGGTCAGCCCGCCGACTGCTGACCCGGGGGAGCAAACCCTAACCTAACCGGCCGTACTCAACATATTAATACAAGCACATTTATTTTTGACGAAATCAACACAAATGCTATGGGTTTTATTCGAAATTCCATTTATGGATTTGTATTTTCCGGTCGGTATTCGGCCAGGTGGTGAAAGCCATCCAGAGGCTAATCTATGTAGTACCGTCAGAAAAACTTTTCACTCTAGTGGTAGAAAAGTTGCTATATATTAAATAATACGAGTATTTATTTATGATTTAAGATGAAATTGTACAGTTGATAACATAATGTCACTATTATATCCCAATGGGGTGGTCGGAGGTACATTAATCGCAAGATGAACTGAATACCCACACCTCACCGAGTTTTTCCGACTGTACAGTTTCATAAAAGTTTGAATATCAGAATATTTCCGCTGACAAATCTATGAAACATTGCTATAACATTCACATTATCGTACACTTACGACGTCAATCACACACCTTTTGGATCCATTTCATTACGAATTGATTCTGAGTGCGAAGTATTATTTATAACTTCAATTTGCGAACATTTGTAACTCTGACAGATTCTCTGCGATATGCGAAAAATGTCAACACGAATGATGAACGACGATCGTTTCGCAATTGGCTATGGAAATACGTGCGTACCTGGGACAATATTTCATGATACTGTATCGCATTGCTCGTCAATCTACGGATCGATCTGTAGCTCTAGGATACGAAATATTCGCTTTGGTTTAAGTGGATTTCTGTTTGCGTCCAATAATTATTTGTCTTGTTTCTTGTTACAAAATGAAATGGAATGCCAAAAGAATAATGTTTTGTATTGTATTTTTCTTTATTTGAGTATAATAATGTTATAAGTCCAAATATTTTGCTTTTGTTCGTTCATCATCTGTTTGTTCGCAATGTTATTCCGGCTGTCGTCGGCTGACAGGGCCGCGCTGGCACGGGGACGATGACGCGCGACGTTGACGCGTGTGAACGTATCTCAACTAAATTATTCCATTTCATTTCACTGGATATATTGCTCCTCTTTTCCACGATAAATCTTCATCGTTTACTTTCTTTTGAGCATTTAAAATAGAATTATTGTAGGCGCGAAAAAGGCTTTGTGTTATTTCAGAGAATGTTTCAGAGCTTTCTTTTAAGCCATTTTAAATGAGTTCGTTGTCCCCGAGTCTTTAGTTAGAGTCCTCATTAACTGTAAATTAAATAAATAAGTTTCTAAGTGACGTTGATCCCCGATTGTAGGAGGTAGGCGGCCGACGCCGCCCGAGCTGTATTAGTGTGAGCTGGGAGCGATTGACAAACGTCTGGAGAGCTTATTGTTTATAGAGCGACCTACGATTTATATTATAGGTACCCTGTGTAGTCTCCGAGCCCTTGGAATATCCATTGTATAACTCAATTTATAGCACTAAAACAGTTGCCTGTCGTCCTCAATGACTGCGTATCTAAATCAACTAGAATTATGTTGGTCACTTCGTTTACAGCTTTAATGGAAATTGCGCCAAGTAATCGCTGTGATTTACCTAGACTGGCAGGTACGGAATTGAAAAAAAAATAAGTACTGTGTCATCTATAACACCACTTAGAAGAATGTTTCATTAAATAAGTACTTAGTTCACTTTTCTTCAAAAACATTGATATCAATTCAATAATAAAGTAATAAATCATCTTCCCAAAACTTTTCCTATCAAAAAGCGTGTGGACGAGTCGGAATTTGTTTAAAATCAATTATTTAGGAAAGCTTGGGAGACGTTATATGGGATGGAAAAATGAGAGGATGATTTGTACAGAAGTAGCAAGAACATTATAATAAAAAGTCTAGAAAGTTTTCGTATCCTGTAGAATTTATCTGTCTTATTCTTACTAATTTACTTATAAGTGCGAAAGTAACGCTGTCTGTCTTTTCACGCTTAAACTGTTAAAATATACATTACATTATACGCTGAAAAAAGTTAAAAGTAGCATGTAATATTACGTTATACTGTTTTTTAATTCGTTTTAGTTTCACTTTCGATTCTTAGACTTCATAATAGGAACATAATATATTATGATTCATCAAATGTGGCCTTTTTAACCCTCCAGATCCGTAATTTTACTTAAAAATTACAGATTTACTTAAGAAAAATACTTTACTATCATTATATATAAACTCGGTTTCTTTCTCGAAACTGGACCAGGGGTTTTAAAAATTATTATTGTATGTCTTTTTCATATCTCGGGCCTATGGAGGCCCGGACTTTTGGAAGGCGTGCGTGGGGCCGAAGCCAACACGTAGAGGCCCCTTAAGACAGTTTAATCTAAATGTGGTGTGACACCAAAGGGCGATTATCCCTGTATGCACTATGGGAGTGCACCCAAAGACAATCCCCGGTTCGTGTAGGACTATTGCAGATTATGGGAACAAAGGGAACTGGGCTATTGGGTTGGGGGTTAGTGGACCGGGATACTGGAGCTATGGGGGACTATGGCGCCTGCTCGACCAATGTTGGTAAACATGGATAAATGAGCAGGCGGCGACTCGCCACTCACTGGATGGGCCACCTATCTAGCCGACGCGACTGGACGGCAAGGCAGCAACATGGTTGTGAGCAGCTCAGGGTGTCGAGAGGTGTACACCGCTTTCGGCGAGGCGGTTTACCCGCCTCACCAACTCGCGACTTATGCATCTTTCACTTCCACCCTGCGAGCGTATAGCTCTAACGCCCCACTCTGGCCGGCTAATGAATTATTTATTATTATGGGGCCCTTTAAGATTGAGAGCAATATTGCAATTCGCGCATATAAGAGCGCAATGTCAACAAATGTCAAATAGCAATATTGCTTTTTTAGATGATTTGAAACCAAAATTATTGATTATATTTTGATCTACTCATTTTCATGAGTACATTACCATAAGTATTACTTATGTACCAATTTGAATTTAAATCGGTCTACCGGTTTAGGCATGAATAGTATTGTCGCCAAACGAAAAGACTGCACAAAACTTTATGGTCCAGTCCTTTAAAAAGAAACATAACGGCGGGCATTTTTAAGAAGGTAACAAGAAAAGGAGACAGTTGACGATCGGAAGCGAAAATGATTGGTCATAGTTGAACTACAGACATTTACAATTAGTCATATTGAATAAATACTGGTAATTGGTAGATGATAATCGAAACAAATGTAAGTGTATAATGAATGTTGGATGTCGGTGTAAATGTGTATGAACTAATATTGTTTTTCCTTAATAATAATAGGTCACAGAGTTCCAATTATAAAGTTAGGACGGATGCAAGGTTTTCTGTTCACAACATGACTTGACATGTATTTCTTTACTAAATCTGAATTACGGGGAAGGCTTTCCGTATGTTAAATCGTATAGTACAGATAAGGAAAGTTTACCTTCAGATAACCTTATTATATCGGGATAAGAAACGTGGGTACCTGATCACATTTCCTTTGTTCCCATTCGACTGGTAAACATAATCTATCCTTTTGATCATTGCCCTCCAAACAAATAGTGATAACAGCAAAACCCAAAGAAATAAAACATTCAGAAAGACTGTTTTTCATACATACATACATACATAAACTCACGCCCGTAATCCCTAATGGGGTGGGCAGAGCCACAAGTAATCAAAGACAACTTGCAGCCACTGTTGATACGAATTCCAAAGATGGATATGATGAACCTTATGGTGATAAGGGATCAGCCTATCGCCCATAACATTAGTCCATCATGTTAGAGGACACAATCCCACTGTTTTTCATATTAAGTACAATACTTATGTATCTTTAGATAATGTATTCGTTTATAGGTAAGAAAAACGTCAACGAATTAAGTAAGTATAAAGATTTTAAGGTGCTTTTAATAATATAACATTATGTACTTAAGATAACTAAGTTACTTATTTTTATATTAAAACGTCTAAATACTTTTAAGACAAATTAATATTTACGTGATATTTACAGTAGGTAAGTATGATAATCTAATTGACGCATTTTTTAAAACTGTGTAGGATTCTTATACTGGGTGTTAGTGACATCGTAACGAATACTGAGGATGTTGATTCAGACCATGATTCTGAGTTAAAATCAAGTGGAATTTTCCGTCGCATAATTCATGATTTTTTTTTTAGTTTTTTTAAATTATTTTCAATTCTATACTTTTGCGATGGAAAATTCCACTTGATATTAACTCAGAATAATCAGATGAATCATCCCTCTCAGTATTCGTTACGATGATACTTACACCCCGTACAAGTACATACGGTAGCCATATAAGTAGGTATGGGTGTTAGTGACACCGTAACGAATACTGAGGGGGATGGTGCAGACCATGATTCTGAGTTGATATCAAGTGGAATTTCGTGTCAAAAAATTCATGAAAATTTTTCTTTTCTTTTTAATTATTTTCCAATCCATACTTTTGCGACGGAAATTTCTACTTGATATCAACTCAGAATCATAGCCTGAACCACCCCTCAAAGTTTTCGTTACGATGTCACTAACACCCTGTATATACGTATATTACCTAACTGTTTTATTGTCAACTATGTGAGACCTTTGTTTGGTAAGGATTTTTCAGGCTTGAATCACCTGATTGTCTGAAAAAGTAAGATGATTCCGTGCTTCAGGGGCATGTGTAAGCCGTTGGTCCCGCAGTGGAGCAGCGTGGTGGAGTGTGCTCCGTACCCCCTCCCGTTGTTTGAGGGGAGGCCTGTGCCCAGTAGTGGGACGAGTATAGGCTGTTTATGTTTGTGTTTTAATGTAACTGTTTTTAACGAAACTGAGACGCATAATGTTATAGGTAATTTGAGGCTCTGCCCATGCCGATAGTAAATACGAGTACTCTGTTCTAGAATATTATGTCTATGAATTAAAATAATTATGAGTGCCCAACACACGGTTCAATTTCACAATAAGATATAGAAACGGCCTCCGTGGTCCAGTGGTTGAGCTATGGGCTCACGATCCGAAGGGTCCCAGGTTCGAATCCCGGTGGAGACATATCACAAAAATCACTTTGTAACCTAAGCTAACCGAACTAGGGAGTTCGGTTGTCCAAAAGTAAGATGATCCGTGCTTCGGAAGGCACGTTAAGTCGTTGGTCCCGGTTACTACTTACTGATGTAAGTTAGTAGTCGTTACATGTCCCATTTGGCGGCTCAATAGTAACCCAGACACCAAGTTTGATGGGGTTAGTAATCCACCTCACAACGCACACAATATAATAATGTTTATTATAGAGAAAATTAAATCCAAAAAGTATGACTCGGATGGGATTAGAATCCGTGTAGCTCTTGTCAAGCCGAGACGAGTGTGTTAAGCATTTTTTTCGATCTAAGTGTATCATATCGTCACTCATTCAACGCCGATGTTTATTATAATAATATTATACAAATATATTGTTTATGAAACAAAAGAAACAACAACAGAAGATATAATTGCGGTCTTATTGCTGAAAAAACAATTCCGTAAAAACAGTCTTCGGGGTACATCAACAAAGCTTAAAACTACGTCACAGGGCCGGAGTATCCGGGTCAAGTCAAAAGTTGGAATTGAAAATTATGTAAAAGGTTAGGGTTTTGTTGTTCAAGTTTTGGCACGGAACCCTGAAATTACCAGCAGCTTATGCTGGGAAAGATAATAAATTATTCAGCGTGATGTGATCATTAATTTTGTAGATCGTATTTACAAAGTAAACTTTACGAAATTTAATTTCATCGTTAAGTAACTATAGTTTATGCTTATTAATGAGTTTGCATTTTATAATAATGACGAATTATTATTTATTAAGTCGGTAATAAGTGAAGTTATGGAAAATTATTTTTGCATTAACACTTTGAAGGACAGAAAGTCTAAGGACGTTCCGATTCCAAGGTCCATTCCATCAATGACCCATGATCTCTGTCCGTGAAAGGGTTAAGTATGTCGAAATAATTATTTTAGGTACCACGGACTCGTTAGTATTATAGATGAGTTGGTAAACTGTTAATTCAGAATGTTCATTTGACTTGACTCCCCAGTCAAGTTGTTTTTTTTAACAGGTATATTATGGGCATTGTTTATGTATGTATGAAGTTTGTATTAGTTTAGAGAAAAGTAATAATACAATTCACTGGTATACAATATAACTGGATAGACATGTTATTCGCAGATCTAGCGAAGCTATTACATCTACATAATAGTGTTCGGAAAGATTGTGTTTGTTATTGTAGGTCAAGAAGAGCAGTAAGTTAACTTCAAGTGAAGTTCAGTGTAGGCTTGCGACTTGGAAAACATATCGCATTATTGCGTAACGAAATTGTTGAATGTTCGCCCCAGTTGTCGCGGCAGTATAATATAACTTGATACAGAAATATCGCCGCTAACTCGCCCGCGGACCGCACCAAATCGCAAATTGAAGGAAAGAGGAAATAGTAAACAAAAATATATCTTCGGCAATTACTGAATCACCTCGATAATACTGCAGTCCGCAATAAGCCGTCATAACTTTTCGGCTCACGACGTTTACAGTATCGCGTTTCGCAGGGACGCAGTTTATCCACGATATAACAATTTAATGCATCCTTAACCCCTAATAATAATTTGATCATATAACTACAACTTTTCAGATAACATCTGCCTTAAATGGACACTATAACACGTGCCAACATTATTCGAAAACTTGATAATTTTCTCTCAGTTACCAACTTATCCAGACGACTTTCTCAAAGACAAAAATTTGCATATTCCAGTCAGCTGAAAAATTGCCTCTCTGGGCTTCAATACTGGATTATATTGGAATGTACTGCCCGTACAACTCACTATTGTTCTAACTTGGTTGTGATAAAGACGACGTTTGCAAATTATTGAAAAACTATTCGGGGAGGTTGTGCAAAACTTAGCAGTAGGTCGGAGGATCAAAAAGATCCAGCTGTAAAAACTATATTGTCGTAGTCGTAGCGCTACGCCGTAGCAATGTACTTACAGAAAAACAGATAGATTTTCCTTCTATTTCAGGCGACAAAGAAGCGAAGAGAATAACTAATACGAAAATAAGAATATTGTTTTATTATCCGTTATCTTCTTTGTTGCTTTTAGACAAGGAGTTTAGCGTGCTTGTAAACCTTTGGCCTAAAATACGATAAATAATATGTGTTTTTTCTCCGACATGCTTGAAATAAGAGTTATTAAAATGAGATCTAAAAAATAACGATTTTCTAAATTTTCAAAGGGAATCACTGTTAATTAATGTAAGAAAGTAATGATAAAAGAAAATAAGGATCGAGATAAAAAAATATGTTTCTTTTGATACAATAAATATCAAAGTACGGGTCATAAATTGTACTTAGTACCATTAAAATTTTCTGATTGCTTTCCTTTTGGGTCCGTTTTGATGAAAATACTTTATTTTACGACGAATAAAGTATTTCCGAATTTAATTTATTCACCAAATTATCGAAAGTATTTTAAACCAATCGGCTTTGCGAGATATTTATGAATTGACAAAGAGTGAATTTTATTTATTGTTTATGGTCAGCTTAATGAAAAAGAATATTGTAATAAAGAAGAAAACTTTCAATCGAACAATGTTATTTTGCGAGCGTGAATTGTGTTCTTGTTTGTTTTATTGAAGAGCTATTGAAATATTGTTTGTTCATTACGTGCATGGCACTGTGATATAAACACTAAGAGAAATAAAATGTTCTCTTCAAAATAGATTATATTCTACTATGTAAGTACATATTTAAAATTCAGACGAATCCAAAATGATACTAGCCGAGTAAACTATTCCTACTGTAAATATTGTCGATCCTTAATTTAAAGTAAATCGTCTGTATATAACCTACCTAATTAGGTATCGTCTGAGTTTGCCTTTGGGGAGCCTTGCTGTCTATACTAGACTACGGCGGCGCCGAAAGGACTGGTGGGTGAATTTTTGAAAGTGCTTACCTATACGTAATTTCGACGTCAGAAATTGCACAATGGGATATGGGATTTTTTAATCTTTAATTTGGGGGATTTTTATTCTAGAAGAATAGGTATACAATCCCATCGTGCCTTAATCTTCTTAACCCTAAAAAATAAGACAATAAAGAGGTCACTGCTGAAATAAGGTGAGTCTTGTGGTGACTGATGTTTTTCTCAATTGCATAGAATGACTTATTTTACCAAACTGTCTTTTTTATAATTAATTATGCTTGACTTATAGGTTTATGTTTTATTTTACGAATCCTTATTGAAGTGTATAACACGATACACTAGAAGGTATGTAACACCACGCGCACGTAAAGACAAGTAAACGCTACCAGAGAATTAGCGCTGAAACTTGTGAAAGTAGCTTCCGAACAAACGTCTCAGGTAGAATGTTCGTTGTTCACACACTCTGCAAGTACAAGTAAGGGTCTCCATTATACGCCGCTCGGCAAGTTATTACGAGTAATGTAGTGACGCGGGAAACTGCTTTTTGTTGCGAGGACAAAGGACGAGCAAACAGATAGTTCTTGCAAACAATGCAGCCCGAACAATCTCGCCCGTATTAGCTACTAACGTTTTATAACTTTTTAATACAGGGCGCTAAAGGAGCACGAAGTTGAAGTTTATTATTATTTTATACCTACAAACTAGTGTAAACGTCGGATTCTAGACGTATCTTTATAATATATTTTGATGTTTTTATGTACTTCTTAAAGAAAGTTAATATATTGGAATCTGCTCGCTCCAATATTCAATAATGTACATTATATTTGAAAGGTATTTTCTACTAGTATCTATCTACACCTAAGTGTAAGTACTAGAGACTTTTGTTTTGTCTGGCCAGATATCCAAATGATCACAATATAATATAGCTTCTGAAAATATCTGTAAAAAAAGTTTTAACTATCCTGTTGTTTTTAACGAACTCTTAAAACAGTGCGCTTCATCAAAAGTATTTGTGGGTTGTTCGAGTTCTTTCGTGTTTAGAGAGACACGTGCAAATATTGGCAGACGATAAACAACATAATACTATGCTATACCTTCTTTTCTGGCACATTCCACTTATAGTCCCTTTGGGCGGTTTCAAGTGATGGTTAAGTTGATCTGCCAGCCGAAAATCTATTGTAGACCAACAATGTGCCAAGTTATAATTATTCAATTTTAATTTCACTTCCAAACGTATCTATAGTTTGATTGATATGAGAAAATTCTGGCGTAATGAGAGTTGTAGATATTTTCATTTCGTCAAGAACAAGGTTAATAATATAATAAGCATTCCAATATTTCAATAATAACATATAAATATTACGAGTACTACTAACTGTCAGCTCCTATTAAATTTAAGAAACAAATAATAATAGGTTCTGTTGATAAAAACATTAAACATTTTCATTATTAATACGTATACGTAGGTAGTCGTTACTTGAGTCACGTCAGGGGCCTTTGGCGGCATAATAATAAACCTGACACCAGGGTTGATGAGGTTGGTCATTCACCTCACAACCTACACGTTAGAAGAGAAGATTAATTATTTAAGGGTCCTATCACACTAGAACAACATGGTTGCGCAAAATATCTGGGATTCGTTTGCCAGCAACAAATTGGTTGCGTAACCATGTGAGATACCTTTTATAATATACGTCTGTTTTTAGTGGTGGCACAACCGTGGTGTCCTAGTGAAATAGGGCCCTAATGATACTTGAGTTCAATCAACAACATAACTTAACATCAGGCCTGTATCCCTGAAGGGTAGGCAAAGGAGTATACCTAGTATATCACGTGGTATATGCATTGTCTCTTCACCAGCTATATTTAAGTGTCTACCAAACTTGCCATCAACCCACCTCAATAACTTGTTACTAATACAACTGTCGATGTTATCCGACCAGATATCGTTGTTCCCAATATTTTTCTCGGTGCTCGACCAAAGTAATTAATTGCATGTGTTTTTGAACGTCGAAACAGAAAATTCGGACTGTTTTGGCTTGGCAAAACGTATCAGTGTAGGCACCTATGAGTTTCCTCGTTTATTGTAATTTATGTACGCAGTGTAATGAGTCCATAAATCAAAAAGATTCATTGGAAGCGCCTAAATGTCTATTAAAAGAAATTTATTCCACAATACTGGGCATAATGAAAAAAAAAAAGACATTGGCTATGATATTGTTTTAATACTACACAAGAAATACCAATCATTGTAATCTGATAATTTTTTTTAGTGCCATAATTTTGCGATCTCCTTCTTCTGTCGTGTGGGTTGTGAGGTGGATTACCCACCCGATCAACCCTGGTGTCAGGTTTACTATTGAGCCGCCAAAGGCCCCTGGCATGGCTCATGTAACGACTACTAACTTACATCACTAAGTAGTAACTGGGACCAACGGCTTCACGTGCCATAATTTGTATTATATAATAAATTTTATTGGAATACCTTTATGATTAGAATATAAAGATACGTTTAGGGTTATTAATGTAATTATTGGTATCTACGACAATTGTGTCGGACGATGCTTAGTGGGTAGGCCCACTACAAGGTGGACCGACGATCTGGTGAAGGTCGATGGAAGCCTCTGGATGCGGGCAGCGCAGGACCGATCGTTGTGGAGAACCTTGGGGGAGGCCTATGCCCAGCAGTGGACGTCGTACGGCTGATAATGATGATGAATGAACGACAATTTTTAGACTTATTTTAAGAGGATACCAAGAATATGTCTCCAAATAGAAAATGTGTACCGAATATCAATGACACTTTCAGAGAAGACAAACTTTTCATGTTAAGCAGACAAAAAGTTTTCTTTTTATCCAAAGTTTATCCAACTTTGTGAAATCTGTTTTCTAAAAGAAATGAGGCGTGGTTGACTGATTATAGATACGACACGAGTGATTGAATGGTTGAAGGTTGCAACAAGCTCCATGAGTAGTTGAAGGTTGTTCGCAAACATTATACCAATGATCAGGTTCCGGATTTCTGATTAAGGGTTATTGTGTCTAGATTATATTGATCATCATTCCTTCATTAAGGAAGTATTTAGGCGCTGAGCAAGTCCATAGGAAATGATAATTATATTGACATTATGAGAGTATTCCCGCAAAGTAACCCGGAAAAGGAAAAAAATCTTTTTTAAAAACGTGGAAGTAAAACTCAATATCATCGTGCGTCAACTTCAAAAAAAAAATACATGAGGTGGTCGTAGCTTTTTTCGAACCGCCGCGCGCCGTAACGTTGTGAGAAATTCAATATATTCAAAATTATGTAAATGCAGTGTTCTGTAAGTATCTTTTATTATCAGTTAGTGCTTGCGGTCTCCGTCAGAATCGCTGGTCACTCGTATTTTGTCGGCGTATTTTAAGTTGAATTGGTGCTCAATAATTCGGTATGTAAGGGAAACTTGTAAAAACAGAGACGGTCACCTCGAGATTTCGTTATTTCTCTATTTTTATCTCTCAAATCAGCCGGATTTAAGTAATAATCGTGTATTTATTTGTCATTTGTGAGACCTGTAAAGCCCGTCTGTTTACACAAATTTGTCGTTGCCAAATGCCGTTTAGGTATAATAAATAAAAGTTAATATAATCTGTGGTTATCACTCTCGGAAAGGTGTCCTACAAGTGTACGGCTACAAAACTTAATGACAACATGTTGTTGTTTCTTAGAAGCATAACTATACAAACTTAATTAAAGAAATAAAAAATCAACAAGATATTTTTACCTATCTTATCGGACCTGAGTACTCTTAGAGACCGTCCACAATTTGGGGAGTTTACTCTTACTAAATGTCAATATTAAAATTTTAATACAAAGTAAGCAAAAATAAATTAAAACTAAGGTAAAATATAAACGCCATCCTGTGTACTAAAGTAGGTACTTATTAAAAAAATACAACTGATTGAAAAGCAGAAATATAAAAATTGTTTTTTTTATAATAGCCTAAAGTCTCATTTAAAAATATTAAAATTTTATGAAGGTACTTATTCTGTACCTTCAAAAATACCTTACATACCCAATTGCTGCCCACTTAGTGCCGCTTAGTGCTTATCATTAGTCAATTACTTAATTCCAACGTATTTTAGCAATAAAATATAATTTAAAGGTGACCATTTGAAGAAATAGGTTATAGATCTATAACCTATTTTCAATATATTATAGGTTATAGATCTATAACCTATTTATTCACCATTTGTCATCGCAGATTTATCAAAAGGGACTTAGTAACAACACTATAGTAACATTCCTACCTAATGCTTACGAAAATCGAAACAGCAAGCACAATTGATCGTGGGGATCATTACTTTCACTACTTTTTCCTATTGGTTTTAGACAAGAATTTCATTAAGCATTGAAAAAGGTAGAAATGAGGTAAAGTAAGATAAAGTGGTTTATAAGGCTGTGTACACATTTACCGCGCAGGGACTCTACCCCGTAATTTAATGTGACGTGGGCTGCGACACTGTATGTTACATTTTATACCCGCTCCATTTATTTACTATAACACCGTACGTGGATGCGACAGGCAGAAGACAAGAGTCATGCCTAAATCATAACCATAATCATTTATTTGTGAAACATGTGTAACATAACAATGATCTTACAATTTATGTTGTAAGCCTTGATTTTTATTTTCAAGCGTCCCCTTTATAAAGCTTATTTTCAAGGTTACCTTGCCCGTAACTATTTTAAAAGCCTATAAACTTAAGAAAAATGTTTAAAGTTTATAAAAATAATATACTTAGTAATAATTTAATTATTGTTTGTAAGTAGGTATATCTAGCGCTCTCTCATATAATGTACCTATGCCACGTACTTTTGCGGTGCCCCTACAGGGTGTCACATGTTTGTGTATATTTATTTATAAGAAGTGTGATACATACCATGTGACATGCAAAAATAAATAAATAGACCCTGGTTAATAAGACTATAGGCAACAATAATCACTTACCATCAGGCGACAACGACTTAGTTTAAAATTCTTTCTTCAAAAATCGCCAACAGATTCTTCTTGTTTTTGAACAAAGTATCTACTCCGTTGCCAGAGGCAAGGCAAAGACCACTCTTGTAAAAAGTTTTCCAGTCTTGTTTCTTATAAATTTAAATCCTTGCTGCTCGAAAGAAATTATAACTTTTTAAAAATTAATTATTTTGACATCCGGCTACGTGGCGGTGACTAGAGAGGACAAGTAATTGCCATTTAGCGACGATTTTCATTAAAAGTTGTCGGGTTAACAAAGCTTCTGAAGACCTTGCTTTTGTTTGTTGATATTGTGATAGGGGTGCGGTACCGGTACCGAAGAGTAAACGTAAATGAAAGTGATCGCTGAAGGTGCTGATATTTTTGCGTTTTATGGATACCTAGAAAAGGTAGAGAAAAGCGATAGGATTCGAATAAAGCGGGGAATGATCGCTGGGGTGGGTGTGTGCCGTCATGTAGCGTCACATAAACATTGGAAGTGAAAGTGGCGGCGGGTGCTAAATTGGAGGTGTATGTGTGCGGCCAGGGTTACACTTTGAATAAATCAAGGCGGAGGAGGTCGCAAGGTGAACGTTTGAGCGGCGGCGGCGGTCCTCCGCGGCCAATATCGCATTTATATGAGTTCGTTACGTGCCCGCTCCAAACACCCGATCCTGTTATCGAACTTCCGACCTCGCGGAGAAGATAGACGTAATTTGGATTTTGACGACCCTTTGACCCTTGAGAACCTTTGACCGCTAATCCCGGCACTACTACCAGTAGCCTTATTTGAGATAAAATTCGCTACGTCTTTTATACTTTACCGTTTATATGGATATCCGCTGGGGTTTGCTTTTAAATCACGAAAAGGAAGACTTTATTACTGGCATACTTACTGCTTATCTTGGGCTTGTTGTAGAAATCGACTATGAGATTCAGCGTTACGTGCATCTTATTTTATACCTTATGATAACGTTTGGTAACATTGCATACCCCAATAAGCGAGGTTACGCGTTTAAAATAACCCAAACGCAATATCTACTCGTATTTGGTACGAAATCTTTGATGGATGATCGTGAATGTGAGTTGATATCAAGTGACAAAACTTTTGCGACGGAAAATTCCACATGTAATCAACTCAGAGTCATGGTTGGAATCGTCCCTCTCAGTATTCGTTACCATGTCACTAACACTCTGTATACAATAGGGACGCTCAGCCGGGTAGTGTGTCTGCTTGACCTCTCATTAAGCCAGGCTTAGTCTGGCTCGCTTTCTAATAACCGCCATTCCTTTTCCTTCCCTACTTCCACTGATGTATGGCAGTGGCCGTGACGTGAATCTTAACCGAACTAATTGATACCTATTGAGGATTTACTGTACTGCTTAGGAGCTTATTTCTTCTGACCAATTTTATAAAACTCTAACATAGGTATAATATCAAGTCAGCCCTTTGGGCAGAGAGACTAGTAATCCGAAGGAAGGAAATCCAAACTACTTTTGATACGAAATCCTAGGATGGCTACGTCGTGTCCTATGTTGACCGGCCAGATATAAAAGGACGTTTAAAATGTCTATAACTGTTAAGTGGCAGAAACATGCGTTCAAGTTTTCATAATAAGGTTCTAGATAATCAAATTGGACCACAAGATTCGTAACATTGAGAAAAATTATGGTCGTAGTATTATATTTCTAGTTTATTTTAGAAAAGCATCCCCGCTAAACAAGCTGGTGTTTTCATAAAGTTTAGAGTTGGTTGCGGACGAACCTGACACCTGCCACTCTGCTTTCAACCCGCCTTTTTGTACTGCACGCCAGCCGCGCCTTTATTCGCTGGATGACGTAATCTGTGTACAGATTCCCACTACGTAAAATAGACTCTGTAGGAAGTAGTAACTCTACAAGAGCTCTCAATGCGACACCTCGGGCTATAGTCGACGCTCTGATCAAGCCAACAATATTTTGCTGTGCTTCAACACACCTTTACTGCAGAAACGATGTCACAGATTAGCATGTTCAAAATAATTTAGATATAAGTTTGTATTGTTAGGTTAGGTTAGGAGAAAAGAACCAATCGACCTAATCTCGACTGATACATCACTAGCTAATGAACGTCACCACACTAGCTGACGTACTTTGGCGGATCTAATAAATTCTTACCGCGCATTGAGACTGAGACTAGTGTAAAATGTTATCATATTGAAATATAATCACTTATTGTAATAAACTGGTTATTCTGTTTAATAGTACCATTCTAGTTCATAGTGCCACTGCGTGTGACGTACCTAACGTTATAATGACAGGCCCCAAGGGCTTGCTTTATAATAAATTTGTACTTGTTTCTATTCCGTGATTAGCATTTTATAATTTATCTTCAATATTATGAAAAGGGAACAAGGGAAATTCAAAAACGTTTCATGATTCCATGCATAACCTGAATATTCATCGCTTATCAAGCAACATTATTACTTCAATAACATATATCAAAGGCAATACCTAATTGCGACCTTGTGAAATAAACTCTTGAAAAGAATCATATCGTGTAGGTAAATGAAAACGGGATGTTCTTTGTGTCATTACTTACGCAGGCCAATGTAAGGAGCACATTCCTATTTACTGAAATACTTTAATAATGTAACGGATGGTTGCTCACCTGATAAAATATTACCCGACAAAGGGCGTCGCGTCTTCCCATTTCATACGCTCCGGCGACATTACAAAATCGTAAAATAAAAATGGTTACGTTAATATTATACGGGTGCGATGAGATTTCGAATGGCTGCCATGAAATAAAGGAGGCAATGTACCGTAGCGCGCCTGTCACCTGCGTCTCGTTATATATCGCGATATTATGTGCGCAGCATTAGTCCAAGACGACGCCTCATTAAAAGTTAAAACTGAGAGTTTTAGATTGTATTTTTTCAAGGAGTTTCGTAATTTTTCTTTGTTTCCGGGAAATTGTGAAAATTTCAATTTACATACTTATTTCATGAAGTTTTCAAAAGGGAAATCCATTTTGTAATTTGAGGGCAAGGCAGTGTCCTTTCTACATCGATCGATTACTACTGTATTTTTTGGAAAGTCTGACGTAGTTTACGTACCAATAAATGTATCGGCGTCATTATTATTATACTATATAATTTAGTTTGTACCAGCTAAACAATGGTTTTGATTTAGGTTCATATTAATTAAGTTGGTTTATAGGCTTTGTATAACACATTCCAACGCTCAGGGCTCATTGTAATATTGCTTTGTTAAGGTAGGTATTGAATTATATTATAATGATTATAATTATTCTCGTTGTAAATCTTAATAGGCGTCGTTGTATTAAAGGGTGGGAATCTAAACTACAACTGGAATATACTCCACTATTGAAAAGGTTCAGTACGATCTACTCTGAACCGGCGTGCGTGTATTAAACGATTAATGAATGTGAAGGAAGCAAGAGAAGTTTGTCAGGATCGAAGCAAGTGGAATTCCATAGTCTCTTACCCCGGTGGGAAATAGGCGCGAGTTTATGTATGTATGTGTATTTATTGTATAAATGTACCATATTTACTGGCGAGATTGGTAGGTATTTAAAGGCAAACTGGTTAATAAGTGTGCATAATAACTAACAATTATGAGACATGATTCATAGGAAATTCTTTGAACAATATCGTTTATATTATTGAGTAAGTTTCCAATTGCAGTAACGTAAGGAGACGTTATCAAATAAAATAAAAATACTTACAAGAAACTTCGAAATTTTAGGAAATAAAGTTGTTGCAACTTTTAACGGTTTCTTTCTATTGTTGGCAAAGAATTGGTTTTAGGTTGAGTGAGTTGGTTTCTGATCGGAAACGTAGCTGTTTTGTATGTCGATTTCAAGTGAGTCGTTTTGTAGATTTACATGTACAATTTTCAGCTTCGACGAGTACCAAGAAATCGTTTCTTCAATAACCCATATAAGTGTCTATTGAATTCCTGTCACGGGTACTTTACTGACTTTATCGATACTTAATGGAAGCTGGATTGTGAGCCTCTTGCCCCGAATGTGCGACCCAAATCGTGTAGGTTAGCATTCATTAGCAAATCAACTCCCAAGTTATGGTTGTTCCAAGTTTAAAGTCTCTCCTTCCGACTTACACATCTGGGCGCCCGAACTTGCTAAGTGAGCAATGTCGTCACCTACTACTTATAGTATTATTAGCCACTATCTAGACATAAATAATGAATTGTTCTACATTTTCATTTGGAGTAAAGTTGGAGGAAACTGAGTAAAATTATTGTCTGCATATCTAATAATACTGCAGTAAGGATTTATGTATTAGAGTAGCGTGTGTTCCTCAGTGGTACTACACGTTTGTCCCGAGATACAGGTAGAGCTTGTAAAGGGATATTTAGGTAAATGATGGATTACCTCACGACACAGCCGCGGTTGTTGTTAGCTCATATCTAATTGGATAACAAGACGCATATGTAGAGTATCTGACAGTGTAAGCAGTAAACACAATGCAGAAATCATCTTAAAATCACACATACTGTTATGATTTTATAATATTATCTAATAGTTGGATTTCTATGTTGTCGCTCTGTGGCTTTTGAAAGTTTATTTTGTGTTTATTACCAATTTCGTTAAGTAATTTGATGTTTGCGATATCGATATAGCAGTTTTGATGGTAGATTATACTTTGTTTTATGATCAGTAATTATATTGTTAGGAAAACATTTGCATTTTTTCATTAGTATAATGCTATATGGAAAACTGCTAGCATAGAGCTTTTACATAAAGTAGCATAACTACTTAGGTATCTATATAGAATTTCAGTAAAACACTAGTAAGGTTCCAAATAATGCGATTGTGACCAGGTACTGTTTTCCGCTGAATACAGTGTAATGTACCTACGACGTCCTTTATCAAGGAGTGCGGGTAATGAGCTCAGCTGAAATCCTTATCGATTCCATCTCCGAAGGCAAAAGTTGGTCTATTCCTCATTATTCCCGGCTCACACCACCCCACGGGACGCGAATGCTGTAACTTTTGCCTAACTCGTTGTCTCATTACGGAAACCTCTTGGGGATGTAGACATTAATTTTGTTATTTAGCGTTCCGTGGGCTTTATATTATAATTGGGTAATTTCCTGGGTCAAAGATAAATTATGAAATTCTGATTACTAAATAAAGACTAAAGGTGACAAATACATTTTCTTTTTTCTATTTAACTTATTTATGAATTTTAATAAAGAAAAATATAATAATAAGTGCGACATTTTGTCACGTTTTTCTATGCGTCACAGGTTGTTCTGACGTTTAATAAAAAGTAACTGATTTGACTGGAAACTACCCTATTGTTGTTGGCGTTACAGTTACCTGCTTTAACTTGTTATTCATTCTACTGTTTCCTTCTCGTTTTCAAAAGTTTAGTGATTTATTACATATTTATTACATTTTGCGTTGTCTTTTTTTAATCAAAATCAAATCAAATCAAGTATACTTTATTGCACAGAACTAAACTATTACTATTATTTTATTATTATTTTTGTTTTTTATTATTATTATTATAACTATTTTAATCTATCTTGTACACAGTTGGACCGACCATTTTAAACGGCTCATCACCGACCCGTCGTGTCGTTAAGCCGTTGGTTCCGGTTACTATTTACTGATGTAAGTAAGTAGTCAGGGGCATTTGGCGGCTCAATAGTAACCCTGACACCAGGGTTATGAGGTTGGTAAACCACCTCTTAACCTACACGAGAGAAGAAGATCACCTAACAGAAAGCTCGGTGATGTGTGGGTACTTAGTTCCTCGTGCGATGGACGACCTCTGACTACCCCATTGGGATATAGTCGTGAGCTTATGTTATGTTATTCTTGTACTAAAAAACCCTCAACTTTCACTTAATGGAATATCGTCAGTTTCTAAGGCTTGTTTGTCGATCTACGCATTTAAGTGATTGTTTGTGGTAAATATGAACACAAAAGAAATACGATGAAAGGGAAGAAAGCCGGTATGCACGGTCAGTTAAGCAATTGCTTTGGGATGCTATTGATTTTTACTACACGATGGCTTCTTTTGTCCAAGAATTGTATTTACTTGTAAATGAATGGCAATGAAATACATGTTTTATTGCCCTATCGTGTGGGTTGTGAGGTGGAGTACCAACCTCATCAACCCTGGTGTCAGGGTTACTATTGAGCTGCCAAAGGCCCCTAACATGGCTCATGTAACGACCACTTACTTACATCAGTAAGTAGTAACCGGGACCAACGGCTTAACGTGTCTTTCGAAGCACGGATCATCGTATTTTCTCCTTTCCTTTTTCTTTCTTTTTTTCTTTACTGTTTTATTCAAGAAATCCAATCTAGAATTAGAGTGGCATCGACGTTTACGCGTTCGTAAAGTACCTGTTTATTTATCACAAACAAAAAACAGAAAATGGACACAATTAAGAAAATGAGAATTTCAGTAAGTATACGTATATATTTTTAAGATTGCATGGTATTTACTTGTTATGACATAATATATTATTACAACACGCAGTACTTTTCACAGCTATTCCCTAATTTCCTTTTCAAAAACCGTTGCAAGTATTTATGTATTTATGTATTAAAATCCCATTTATGAAGTAGAGCGGGGTCGTATTAAACTAAATATGTTATTATGTTTATATGTATGTTCTCGAGTGTAGAGGTGCGGAAAGGTCCCAATGTTTGACTGTGGCGATTTATTTAACGAGTAGCTTTATTTGTTTGTGAGCCCGCGGCCGGCAGCCCTTCTAATGCCACCCCATTAACTTCGTGCTTTCTCCAAATTATACCAGTTTCAACTTTATCATTTAGATGATAATATTGACGTCATCGGGTTTACAACTGTCATCTGCGCATGTGTTATTTAATTAATGACTTAATAGTTGCTGGTCGCGTCATGTGTACATATGGTGGTGTAAGAAGGTACCTACTTTGGACGTGATTGCGTCGCCGGCGCCGCTTTGTGAAGCTCTGGGAAGTTTCGTTTCAACAAAATTATAAAACGACTTATTTGAGGAGTT
This sequence comes from Pectinophora gossypiella, assembly GCF_024362695.1. Classification (NCBI taxonomy): domain Eukaryota; kingdom Metazoa; phylum Arthropoda; class Insecta; order Lepidoptera; family Gelechiidae; genus Pectinophora; species Pectinophora gossypiella. The sequence continues at coordinate 8,189,790 of NC_065408.1, read as the reverse complement.
GTTATTTCTTTAATTAGAAACTACATTAGGAGGGCCTGCTTTATGAACTTTATTTAAAGTAATATTAACCACCACGTGACATACCTTCCTGTAGAATATAAAGTAACTTTTACCAGCTAACTAGCTTTTGAAACGAAAATCAATGTTAATTAGATGTCTTTGTTGCTTAATTTTACTCTGGTGGTAAAAGGATTGCACCATTTCCTTCACATTTCACAGCTTTATAGCACTTTCGCTAATTATTATTTGACCTAAGCCCCCGGCTTTTCTTCGAAGTGGCGGCCGCTCAAGTCGGCATCTCCTTCTAATTGAATTACCTTAGGTGAGGACCAATTCTCTTACAATTAAACTAAGGTCAGGTTTATCGTGTTAGATACATACCTAAGCAAACGATATTGTATATTCAAAGATTAATTTTTAAACAAACAATTCCCGGACATCCTCTCATCAAAATTGATGAGAGAAACTCAAATTTACAAAGTTGCAGAATTTAATTGATCATTATATTATAATAATAAACGTCTAGAGCACCACTTACCTAAAATGACAACACGGTAAGTCTCTAAGATATTTAATCTTAGCATTTTCCGCGTAGGTGCTCCTTTTGTTATAGATATTAAGAAAACAAAATGAAGAAGCGATGAGAATTTAAAAATACACTTCAAACGCTAAGGTACTTGGTGTAATTTCCTTGAAAATTGATTTACGAGATATAAATTGATGTGTTGGGGAGTGTCGTCGGCAAAACTCTTCAAATCTAATAACTTGGAGCCTTCGGCAGTGAGCCGCGATGGATTAGAGGACCGATAAGCCCTCACTTGGTGCATTTATAGATCGGATTAAATCACGTACAACCCTCTTGACAACTACGAGAGTTCTACTTTGAATTTGGTTCTTACAATATTATCATGACCCATACTGGTTTGTCATATTTATTTTTCTTATTGATACTTACAAGATCGACTTGAGAAAATAAGCTGTTTACAATATTTGACTTTTCAAGTAGTTTATAAGTGGTTTTAGAAGATTGGGTAGCGTGTGTTCGGCCTCTTCCAGAAAATCAATTGTAACGGCAAAGCACTTACAGCGCACGAACAATGCTAACTGCAAAAAGTAAAAATACTTGGTGCATTAGCAAGGCTATTTGCCTAGCATAATAGAGTCGCCGCAGTTACTAACAATAACTGTTTTTTATACTACTTTTACGCTCTCAGTACCTGTGGCATTACTCGGGTGGATAGAGTTGAAATTATTTTACTGCAAATGTTGTTTGGTATTGTAATTTGTTAATTTACAATAGCATAATATTTTGTCTTAAATATTTAAATCGAGTTCAATGGAAGTAGCCTCTAATGTTGCATATTAAAACATCGGAATGAATAAATAAAAACGGCCAAACCTGTGAATATGTCTCGTATCGTGAAAAAGAATTGCTCCGCTCACCTGTGCTTGAGTGATGAGTACATGGTACGGCTTAATTCAATTATCCGGGCAGACGATATCGTAGACCCGCGGGAGATAACATCCCCAAAACATGAATGTTTTGCCTCCCTCGTCGACCATAACTGACGCTTCAACAGGACTGATCAGAGCAATACATAGCGTTTTTCAAATTCTACTCGGTATCGTAACGCCGAGCCGTCCAAATTCAATAAGAAAAAGAAAAAGCATTTCCTCTTTGATAAATGAAATATGAACGAGTTGTGTTTCTTTGGTCTGTATTATGAAAGTGATAAGGAAGTTACTGAATTAAACTTGTTCCGTAATCGACATAATTTATTTTTGTCCTAGGCACATTTTGGTTTTCCTTATTATTTATTTTCATTTCACTCTCAAACCATTTTGATAAAAGTACACGACAATTTCTGAAGATCTCATACTTATTTGAGTCATAAATAAAGGGATATCGAAATACTAATTGGGTTAGTAGTTTTTTTATGATTTGTGTCATTGGTAATTTACCAGCGTTGCCAGCAATGGATATCTCATCGAAAATCCCACGTTCCACCTCCATTCACTCTCTGTAATTCATGGGATGTAACCGCAGTTCGTGTTAAGTTTTACACTGTATATTACCCATTTACTGAGCTGTCAAAGTTACTATCGGTGTAGCGAACAGGTAATGAATGTTAGACTGAAATATTGTCTGTGATGAGTTGATGGTGTTAGAGGCCGTTTAGGATTGGTGATTGTCGTTTGAATAACCGTATCTGATACGATCACGGAGACCGCCTGTGTTAACATTGATCGGACGGAGTGCCTAGATATCTACGTTGTACTAGATTGCACGCTTGCAATCGTGGCTTGACTAGATCGACCGTGGCTATTTACGTCCATCGATGGCCGCACGCTTGGCTCGCACGGTCGGTTGACGACTAAGTGTAGATGGTCTCCTAGAGAGCAGAATCCGCCGCTGGTCGATGGCTCGTTGTGGACTCGAAGCACAATTTATCTTTGGCTCTGTGGTCCATTACGTTAACGACTGCCAGGAAACTCCCGCAAAGACCAGTATAAAGGAGCACTAACACTTCACAGACCAAAGTAATGTTTACATCGTTTAGGAAAGTATTAGTAAGTATCCTTGTTTATATTGTATTTTCTCACTAGCAGCACTCGATGGGCATAATGTAGTGGTCGTTGTAAGAAAACTTCGAAGCTGCTATAAATGGCGTGTAATGATGCAAATACGACCGTTGTGAGTCCAATGGGGTCTCATTATTCTTTATTGTTTGTTTGTTTGTTATGACAAAAATAGAGTAAGTATTTCGGGTAGGGTAGATACAATGTTGTTTGCTGATTTCGCGTGTTGTAGTCCTGAATAAGCATTAATCATTACACTATTTTTATAAAATGTTTTGCTTTACCTTTTAACACTTTACGTGTTAAATTATTTGTCTATTTAGAACAATAAATATTACGCCTCTACTTCAAAGTTCCATCGTAAAAGACTACACCACTCGGCCGCAGGTGCCCAGACTACCTAAATACAAATTCCGTGAAGTTTCACTTGTTACTACATTCTGTTAACAAGCCAAACACTCCGTAAAGATAAAACAGTGATCATGATGAGCCGTGGTTCGTATGTTGTAAGGTGAAATTCTAGGTAAGACATACGAAGCTTCACATCAAAGGACGCTCTCCTGTTCATACTAATACGTTGTGCTTACTACATCTTTGAAACATATTACGTTAAATACTATACGTAAGTAAATACTTAATAACTCATTAATAGTTAAAATGTTCACAAGGGTATGTGGAAATCAGTTTCTTTAGCTTAGGTACTTAAATTGCTCAGCACGTGATAATCATTTATGATCTAAGGAGAGTGCGTTGTGTGCGTGGGTGTTTGTGTGAGAGACATTATTATTATTATTTTGTTAATAGGCTTAAATGTAAAATACTTTTACAATAAAATATTTTTATACTCGTATTATTGGCTAAAGAGTATTTAATAGATATATTTTTAAGCTTGATTGAAAATCAATTACCTTTATTACCGGATACGAAAGCACGTTTATGAGTACCTATATTGCAAACAAACAACAGTTCGTTTCCGTACTGTGTTTAATATTCCCTGGGGTTACGATTACCAACTTGCCGATGGCGAGGTTCATTCATTACCCGTCAGAAAATTTACCCAACATATTTGTCAAAACTAGCCTCTCGCGTCCCGCCGCCCGAAGCCCTCAGTTCGCCGCGAGCCAAGACCGCAACCAACTTGAAACAAAACAAAACAATTTTATAACAACTCCTTTGATATTATGTTAAAACCCAGTAAACATAGCCAATTACAACTTTGATATTTCTACGTGAAAATCGTATGAATTTTGTTATAAGTTTGCCGCGTTCGTGTTGAACGTAATTTTGAGATTTGGATTAAAATAATGTTTTACACTTATAACTATTTCTACGAATCACACTCAGTCGAACTACTTAGTTACTTCTCTGAAAAAGCATTACGATGAAACCCTTTTTCGTATAAATCATGACCATTTTCGTATAATTTCAGAAAACACTCAATTAGATATTTATTTTTAAATAGCATAATATGATTAGTTCGTTGAAACAGCGACCCGACTTTCGACGTCCGGGATAAATATAATATATTAATTAGCATGAACCATTAAAACAGTCGTGAGATTATGTGAATTATTTCCTCCGGTGCAACGGTGTATGCTGAGCGGTTCTCGAAACAAATTGTGTTGATTTATCGCGCCACCCATATCGCGGCGGAAATAGCACGCCGACACGGACATCTTTTTATAGGAACATTTATAATCTTACGCATGCTTTTTAAAGGATTAGGTAATAAATATAGCTTATTTTTACCCATGTGTAAATAATAAGTTTAGGTATGTATTTTATCTGTCAAGATCAAGATTAACTCTTGACAGAGTTCTTTTAAGAGCCAACCCGTAGCGTACAGACAGACGGACGGACATGCCGATAGCGATACTATAGAGTTCTTGAGTGTCTAGATAACTCACAAACTTATTTTCAAAATTATCGAAGCTTTTTTTTAGTTGCCTTGCTTATCTAACTAGCAAGTACCTACTTAGTGTTGAAGTGTGCTGTTGTGGGAAGTGTAAACAATTTACCAGGAATCTATAAACGGGTCTAAAGTTTACGTTGTTTGGGCTACGGTCCGGCGAAAGTAATTTACGGTTACCGTTCTTTAATGTTCTTACTGGTTAGTTGTTTAAAGGTCAGAAGATGTTTATTATAAGCGAAATTTTATTACACTTCTTTAAAATTATTTAGTATGTAATAAAAGGAGAAAGAGCCTTTATTTGATAAAATCTACGTATTGAGTGTAATGTGTATAAGTTATTACTAAAGGAATGGAAGGAATACTAGATGGAAGAAGATGTGACAGATTTCACCACTTTCTTTTGAGAAAACATTATTATGAAGAACAGCTTTGTCTGGTATAGAATAAACGGGTAAAAATAATTATGATCATTATACTCCATAATTTATTAAGTACCTAATGATGATAATTTGTAAATAATAATACAATCATAATGTTTTTGGAAATTACGTTTCCTTGGTTCTTAGGTTTGGTTCTTATCATTTGGTTATTTCGCGATGTAGGTTCCTAGATGGATATTATTCGGTTGTGAATAATTTAAATCTCACAATAATAATATGGCCATTTTGTCTCCCTGTTTTCACGATATGATATGTTAAAGTATTTTTAATGAATTTGTTCATCACGTAACTATAAAGCACTCCTATAAAATAGGTCTTCAATATGTATTGAAAGTCCTAAGTTTAATAAGAATCTTACAAGTAGGCTAAAGTAAAAGCTCTTTCCACTAAAATCAACTTTTGGTGGTAAGTGGCTAAAGAATTCTACAAAACGAATACTTTTCAAAAGTTTGTATAAAGAGATTCGGTTCTAGCGAGCTCTTTCTCTACAAGTTACCTTTGTGAAAAACGTTCAGTGAAAACTAGATTTTTATTCATAACACAGGGAATGGACCAACTTTTTATATGAAATTGTGGTAAATTAAATTAGAAGTGGAATTCTAAGGTTTATTTCATAAAATGCTTCCGTTTCCCACTTTGGTTTCCTCCCCCAAATTACCTAACACAGTAAACGTGGAATTACATTATTATTCTACCTGAATAGCAGTACATGGGTTGTTAGAAGCAGTAGGTAGTTATGCTATCATAATATTTCAATTTCATGATTCATTTGCTTCGATGATAGATGTGTTGGTATTATCTACCGCGGGTATTAGTAGTAGGGTTTGCAGAACCGTAATTTTGCAGAAATTATTCGCAATTCTGATTATGTACATAATACACGTCTTCAAAGATACATAAAAGCCGAAGATAGGCTGCCGAATCTAATCTAAAATCACTTCTGAAGCCGGTTATATTCCGTGTATTGCACGTGACGTCGTCTATCTGCTATAATCGCTTTGTTTATCGCGGCCGATCTTAATTGTATCCATCAAATTTTTCACAGTAGCTACTTACAGGGCAGCTTGATGGCCGTGTTTGTATAAGCCCTTATATTTAATAGCGGGGAGGCGTTAAGGCGATACATCAAATATTAAAAGGCGCGCGCGCCGCGTCCACCTGTGCTCCGTAATGCGGTGCTCTATCTACGTCGTACAATGTAGAGCTGGTAAACCCACGTCATGTAGATGACTACACTTACTCAAATGCCTCTTTTATGCTCATTTTCCATTACAATAATGGTCATGGAATTTAAACTTCAACTCCAAGGCAAGACTGCAAATGCCGTTACTTAAACTATAAATTGCTCTTACCTTTGTGGGCTTGAAACACATGACTCAGAGTTAAATATCACTTTCCGTTCGAAAGGACAACAACCGGAAACGACTCAGTCGTTTACTTTTAGAGCTTGACTGAGCAGAAAAATGCTGTGAGAGTCGAATACACACATACATACATAAACTCACGCCCGTAATCCCTAATGGGGTGGGCAGAGCCACAAGCAATCAAAGACAACTTGCAGCCACTGTTGATACGAAGTCCTAAGATGGATATGATGAACCTAGAATAAAAACTAGAAAACTAGTATTGGTTAAACAGTTTCTTAAACTTAACACGGTAAAACAAAGGGTTGAATATAAAGGAGTAAAATGACTCATTGTTGCAAACAAATTACCTACTAGACAAGTTTATCGAATAAAGTTGTGTATATTGAGTTTATACCATTACCCTCGCTTTTCCTGTCGGAGGGAACTCGCGGACTCAACTTTGAATTAACTAAGTTAAACGCATGTATTTCACGCTACTTCCGAGAACTCGCACCTTCTTCGCTGTTCCCATGCAAACAACCTATGTTAATTAACTGTATTTGTATTGTAGCCACTTTTTTATTGACTCACAGATTTCATATTTTTGGAATTTGTCATTTAAACGCTTGAAAATTTATTTACCTTAACTAATAGTGCTGATATAAAAGCCGACCACCCTAAAATGTTTAGAAGTCGTTCAACTTGTTTGAATTAGGCCCTGGTACCATTGGCATCGACGGCAATGCTTTATACTTATACATTTTGACAAGTCAATCATCTAATTGTGGCAGTAAATACACCCCTCGCGATCCTTTGATCGATGAACTTGCCCCAAACTACAATTCACCCATGGTAAACCTCCCACCAGGATATTTTCTTTTTTCGTATTTTCTAGGAGATTAGGCAACGTAGGGGCCAATTCGTAGGATCAATTGTATTTACGATCCATAAAACCCTTTTTCATATGTATGTGCTAAATTCCGACCCGTCTGGAATATTCGCAGAGTTTTTATATTGTATTTTTCCTGACGGAGGTAAGGGAATAAGACTGAAGAATGTCATTTTAATAACCTATCTCGAACGATAAATTCTGTTAAAGTTAGATCGGTACGGTCCGAACGCAACGAATAGAATGAGCAATTATGATAAAGAATAATGCTAAAGGAAAGTGTTATTAAATAAAGCCATTAAGAGAGTAATGGGCACGCGCTAGACAACAAGATTGCATGTGTTCGAGCACATTGCAGAGCGTGTATTATATTCGCGTAACCCTTTTCAGGGCGTCTGCCACTTTCTATTTATGTCAGTTCGAGCTGGGTGGTGCGCCCTCCATAAATCAGGGGCGTTTTGTTCAGGCCCATTACGCCGTTTTACCGCCTTCCTACTGAGACAAAATTAGATCATACTGAAGGGAAACCCTATTCTGTCCATACATAACCTTTGTTGTAAAACCTTTAATAGTTACAACCCAACGTGTTGGGTAGTTTGCTGGGCGCGACCCTCCGATGGCCGTTTGTTTCATACCTCATATACCGGAGTAATGTTACGATGGTTGGCACCTAATCTAACAAGGGATGTATTGATTTAATCCTGTTTGCTGTAGTGGCCTTGTTTGGCCTTGCCGAATTCTTGATCGGGTTTTTGGTGCTCTACCACGAGCCCGTATTGGATGGAAGCTTTTGATCAGTTTTTGTAGAATCGTGAAAAAATACTTTAACTACATGCTGTAGAGTATACGTTAGGGTAACAAATACGGTACTTAAAATAAAGTTTTTAATTTATAAATAGCCTTGAGCGGCCACACTGAAATAGAATGAGAGAATTTCCACGCTACGTTCTCTTAAAATATATAGATGGCGCTGAATAGATTTAATGTGATAATTACAAATTTTCTCAACTCCTAGTAGGTACATAATTATTCAAAAATATAATGTAATAATAAAAATATTGATTGCTTCATATTTGGATCATAATTATATGTATACAATTATGATGCTACCTATATTGCTTCCCTTTATTTTGATGAGAATAATAATGAGTGGTATTATGGCCGGTCATAGGATGGGTGACCACAAAAAAAAAAGTTTTCATCTCGAGCTCCTCCGTGCTTCGGAAGGCACGTTAAGCCGTTGGTTCCGGCTGCATTAGCAGTCGTTAATAACCATCAATCCGCACTGGGCCCGCGTGATGGTTTAAGGCCTGATCTCCCTCTCCATCCATAGGGAAGGCCCGTGCCCCAGCAGTGGGGACGTTAATGGGCTGATGATGATGATGAATAATGAGTGGAAGATGTGTTTTGCCTGGGTGTAATAACAAGGGTCATCATTTATACCCAAAAACAAATATAAAAAATGCATATGTCTGTTATCCATGAAATTGGAATGTTAAACGATGGCAAATTTGTACAGCGGCATTGATATTTTTTTTTTGGGAACATAGCCTGGGATGTCCCTCATTGACTTTCAATTAGAGTTATCTATAGGCTCTATGTAAGTATATTGAAATACATGATTTTAATTTTTGAATTAATTATGGAGGAACGTCATCGGTTCTCGTTTAAATCATTAATTTGGTGATTTCAAAGGAATTTAATATCATAATTGTTTGTATTTGAATGTCAATCATCATCAGCCGTACGACGCCCACTGCTGGGCATAGCAATGTCAATATATATTGGTAAAAAAGTGTCTCATTTATGGACGGATAAGTATAAAAAAATGTAAGTAATGTTAGTGACAAAAGTATTTATTATAATCTAATGAAGTTTATTCTTTTTAAAATCCTTTCAGGTTCAAAGTTCGAAACGTTCTAAATTAAAATTAGTTTATGTAATACGTGACATTAACTTATTAGTCCAATTTTTAAATAGCGATAAAACCCTATTATTCAAACCCGACGGTCATGAATGTTCGACGCTCGACGCAAAAACATCTTGGGGGTTAAAATGGCCACATTAGAGCAATTCTTCTAAGAAAGCAATATTGCTATTTGACATTTGTTTGCATTGTAACATTATATGCGCAAATGTCAAATTGCAACATTGCTTTCTTAGATGAATTGCTTCGATGTGGCCATTTTAACCCCCTTGTCTACGATGACAAATATGTATATTAGATCGCATACACCATTAAAAAATTCGAAATAACAAAAAAACTCATAATAGGTAGTTCCCTATTTTTCCTTTTCTTTTTAAAGATTAGCACTGAGAATAATGAGTAAAAGAGCAATTTCTTAAAGACGCTTACTCAGAATATAATTGAGTGAATTTCGCGAGACTACAAAATAAAGTGAATGTTAATTGCAAGTTTTTATGCTGATTACTGAAAAGCTGAGGTGCTTACAAATTAAAAACATAACTTATTTACGCTTTCGTGTCTAAAAGAGGATTTTAAGAACTTTCTATAAATTGATGGAATTTTGTGTTTTAACATAACCAAGTTAAAAAAAATATATTGAGAGACTATTTTCTAATCATGATAGACATTTCTCCTTGGTTGCCATGTATTTATTTTTGACCTAACTACTCTATTATGCTCACGATGCGTATGATATTGTTATTGTACTTAATTGGAAAGAAAATGTTTCTACATTTCATTTTCCTTTCACAGTGGTATTACCGTTACCAAAACTACTTAAAAGATAATGATTAACTGAAAGTATTAAAACGTGTTTACTTATATTATATATTTCTCCTCTAACAGCATTAAGCGGTGATTCGGGGACATTCATTCATTATAGCTAAGCGGCTTTCCTCACAGCTCGATTCGATATCGTATTAATCTGCGTTATTAGGGTAAAAATTACTGAACTTAACCATGCATGTAACACAGATTTTGGTGATTCCATGTTTTGACGACCATTCACAATTCATGTTTTCATATAAATTCCATATATCATCATCATCATCAGCCGTACGACGCTGGGCATAGGCCTCCCCCAAGGATCTCCACGACGATCGGTCCTGCGCTGCCCGCATTCCATATATACGTGACGTATTATTTTAAAGAGTAGGTACATCTACTTTGTCATGTGCCCTCAAACGTTCATGTATATTAAAATCGTCAATTGTTTTGGTTTCGCAAGCAACGTGTCGCATTGTCAGGAAGTTCAGTGAAGGCGAGTGAAAAGCGGAGCGGATGCGGGAGCGGGGGCGAATTGGACAGCGGGGGGAGGGAGGGGCGCGGCGCGGCGGGACGGCGCTGGCGGCATTTAATTGAGATTTGAGACGACTCACCACATTGTTTTATTAATAAGATCAACCCGAGAGGAGTAATCATAAACATAAATCCTGCCCTTTGAGAGTAAATTATCTCGCGTATTTTTTTTCAAAATAACACTGAATTAAAAGTTTATTATTTACCATGTTGTTTAATATTAAGACAAAATACTATGAATGTATATTATGTTTTTCTCAGAAGGTGCTTTGTGACTTAAGTGGTTTGCTTATAAATTGCCATTAAGGATTAATTACCTTTGCATGGAGTATTATGAAAGGCCTTTCAGAGAAATGTTTAGGTGGGTGATTTCATTTTGTATAATCAAATAGAAGAGACTATTTGTTTTATGTTTATTTTAAGGGTCAAGGAAAGGCAATATGTACCTGGATGGAAAATATTAGAACATGGTTTTTGTTTTACAAGTCGCTGAAAGTTATTTTTCTGAAAATGAATTAACCTCACATCGTATCCAGGGTGTTATATGCGTAACGAAAACTTTGAGGGATGATTCTGCCCATGATTCTGAGTTCATATCAAGTGGAATTTTACGTACACGTAGCCATACGAGTATGTATGGTTGTCAGTGACACCTGTACATACTTGTGGGTTTGAAATTTTCAATCGCAAACGTATAGAATTGATTATAGATAAAAGAAAAAAACACAAGAAATTATGAATTTTGGGACGGAAAATTCCACTTGATATTTACTCAGAATCATGAGCTGAACCATCCCCCTCAGTATTCGTTACGATGTCACTCACACCCTTTATGTACTTACAAAAAGTTTACTGCTAACATAGGATAACTTTTAATCGTTAGAACCGATCGCCGATTTCAATGGTGCACTAATATTAAACTAAAGGAGAACAGTAACTGAGTTTGGTATTCGTAATTAAACTCGAATAGCCGGTTGGAACAGTCCTTGATAAATTTACCAAAGCGCGACCGTCATATTTGTACGCCATAGTTACTGTTATGAAATCGGTTTCTAGCATTTGATCTTGTTAAATACTTGTCATTGTATTTCCTTCTTCTATCGTGTGGGTTGTGAGGTGGATGACCAACCTCATCAACCCTGGTGTCAGGGTTATTATTGAGCCGCCATATGCCCCTGACGTGACTCAAGTAATGACTACGTACTTACGTCAGTATGTAGTAACCGGGACCTACGGTTTAACGTAGGTCCGAAGCACGTGATCAGTCAGGTGATCAGCCTGCAATGTCCTAACCAAACTAGGGATCACAAAGTGATTTGTCTCCACCAGGTTTCGAAACCGGGGCCTCCGGATCGTGAGTAGAACGCTCAAACACTGGACCACGGAGGCCGTTATTGTATCGAAATACTATTAATGTCAATTAATACAATTGAATATAAGCCATTACTAATTTATAGCTTTTATACTTACGTGGAATCAAATTGAATATCAAAGTGATTAAAACCAACAACCAGACCAAGATTACTAGGTATCTGGTTCTACTTCTCTAGGTTTATTAATTGAGCTCATCATAGATAACTCAAGTCCTTACCAACCCGAGACGAGTAATTATAAACATAAATCATGCTCTTTGAGAGTACATACGTTGGTACATATATTATATAAACTCCCACCAGGGTTAGGAAATACTATGGAATTCCATTTGCTTCGATCTTGACTTATTTCTTTAAAAAATAATTTTATTAATAATAATAATAAATAAAAATTAATAAGTAAATTATCTCACAATGAATTATGAAGTTGATGATGCTTAGACGTAAATTATGTGTTGAAATCATCATTATCCCGTTTCTCATAGTGTCCTGGATGTCCATTTTTAGGGTTCCGTAGCCTAATGGCAAAAAACGGAACCCTTATAGATTCGTCATGTCTGTCCGTCCGTCTGCCTGTCCGTCCGTCCGTATATCACAGCCACTTTTCTCCGAAACTATAATAGCTATACTGTTGAAACTTGATAAATATGTGTATTCTGTGAACCGCAATTAGATTTTTACGCAATGATAGCAAAAAAAAACAATAAATTTTGGGGGTACATAGAACTGAAACTCAAAAAAAATTTTTTCATCAAACCCATACGTGTGGGGTATATAGATTCCCCTTCTTATAGGATAGGTCTTCCAAAATGGTATTGAGGTTTCTAATATTATTTTTTTCTAAACTGAATAGTTTGCGCGAGAGACACTTCCAAAGTAGTAAAATGTGTGTCCCCCCCCTGTAAATTCTAAAATAAGAGGAGGATAAAACTAAAAAATATATATGATGTAGATTAGCATGCAAACTACCAACGAAAATTGGTTTGAACCAGATCTAGTAAGTAGTTTTTTTAATACATCATAAATCATAAACCGTAATTTACTTTTCATTCAATCAACTCAAGTATAGGAAAGATAAAACTAATTGGTGCGTAAGTTCATGTATGTATATATAAAACTATTTATTTTCCCTTTTCAGTTGTTATTCATATCTGTCGGGGTTAGAAGTCGGTTTAATTTTTTAAAATTACTTTTTATTACTTAATCTTTTTTAATACGATTTCTACTTCAGTTTTGTGTTACGAGTTACGGAACCCTTCATGGGCGAGTCCGACTCGCACTAGGCCGCTTTTTTATAGTCAAATCAAATCAAAATCAAAAATCATTTATTTCAGACATGATGGTCCATATTACATTAATTAATTACACACTTAAGAAATAAAATCAAAATTAAAACCAAAATAATTACACCTAACCTAACCTGAAGATTTAGCGGGTTTGGTTTTTTACAGAAGCGACTGCTTGTCTGACGTTCCCATCCGTGAAGGGAAAGCCATAATGACCTCGATGTGATGAAATATACTATTGTATAATTGTACATAATATTTTTTTTTTAATTATAGTTTATTTGGTTAGTCGAAAGGTTAATAGCAAAATAAAAAAAACGGACAAGTGCGAATCGGACTTGATGTTGCGATAACATCATAACAGAAGTTCGCTTTGGACCCTAAGCTACAACTTATATAGATAAGTTGTCGAAACGCTCAGCTCTGAAGTATTGCAAATAACTAACTTGGCACAGCCAACGACATTTTTGTTCTGCAAAAGCGAACCATTCGGGCAAGTTACAAATTGAGACGTGGGACGTCACCTAGAAATTCATATTTTATCATTAGAATCATTATAATATCTATTAAAACTTAATATACTGATTCTGCTGAGTTAATATCAAGTGGAATTTTCCCCCTCTGTATATTTAAAAATATGTTGCATTGTTTAAAATATGTAATTGAAGATATACAAACTAATAATAGGACATTGATAAATTTTAAAAATATATATTACAGAACGATTCTGTTCGGGAGAAAACGCGACATGAAAGCGCTTCGTATGATCAAGGGTTTTCTGTTACTCGGTATATTTACGAAGTCCTTTATTCTTCCGCTTTGATTCTAATGACGTCGTGTGTCACAACAAGATATCATGTGTGAACTGTTTCCTCCCATTGACGGTTCCCACTCTCTGTACAGTGTGTCGTTAAATTATTACACGTAGTAAGATAGTAACCTGATTTTCATTTAATAAAATCCTTTATCTAATGTTCTGTACAACTTTGTAAAAAGTGACTACTTGATAGGGGACTTTTTGCGCATTTTCTCCAAGGTATTTTAATTCTTCCGATGTACTTGCCAAAGCACTGCTCGTACGCTCCAAATATTAGTAATCAGGAAACGAGAATATTATAAAATTAATAACAAAGTAGTGCACCCTGTGTTTGTAGAGTCGGACGCGTCGATTGTCGTTTATTTAGAACAGATTTCACAGCTCCTTACGCCCTTCTGTGTTAAGCCGTTTTTGTCACAAATACAGTCACGCTTGATTTGTTTCTTCCGGTCCTACCCATATGGTGGAGTGTGTTTACTTTTTCATGGACTTGAATTCTTTATAACCATGTAGCTAACATTCTGTTAGCTTGTATTTTGGTGATACACTACATGAAATATTTATCTTCAAAGCACACTGTTATTCACTCAGTTAATCCCTTCTGTGTATTGTCATTTCTAATTAATTTTGTAATGGCAGAATTCCCAGGGAATTACGTTGCGCACTTGGGCGTAATATCTTTGATCGTGCATGAAGTGATTTACTATTGGATCTAAATAATATTAAGTAAAAGGAAATTGACAACGTTATGTTTTGATGTCTCCCTTTAAATTTATGGCTACGACTGTGCTAGGTGTTTAAAACCTGACATTGACATATGTCTAATGGATTCAGGAAATCGAAAATATCTATTTCTACGTGTGTGTTTCAGGCACCGATGACGGCACATCATAACGGTTCCAATTCCAATATCGCGTACTGTTTGTTACTGAAGTCATGTCGCTGTCATCATATGATGTATGTTATGTTGGGCCGCTTGGGCCGGTTTTATCACATATTTTCTATTTTTGTCACGACGCGGGTGGCGCTCGACCACAGTAAATCTAGCTATATATTATTTAGGTATGTTATCCGCATCTTTTTTCGTTAAGGAGAAGTGGCCGGCTCACTGTCCATGGCCCGAAAGGATAGCGGAACTTATACACGAGATTATTTCGGATTGGTCAAGATCTCCTGAGGTATTTGATCCAATGCTATTCCGTTCGTTATAAATCTTTTGTGAGGCTAGGAAATTTGAGTCTGTGGGTATTGATTTAACTTGTTGGTTTGATTCTCAGACATGTTGGTTTGGTAGTTGTGTACGGACTAGTATTGTGTGGGAGGTAGGTATGTTATGCAGAGTGTTTCCTTATTGATGATCGATCAAGTTCTAATTGAAAACTTGTTCTTGGCACAGGGCGGGGCGAGTGGCTTGCACTGCGGTAACGTATAAATTTAATTAGTGTAACTAGCTGGCTATAGGATAGAGGGTGTTCTCAGCTCGCCAGATCGTTATCGTCAGCTCTCAACTAATTTGAATGCGGGCTTTTTTAATTAAATTTTCCCTGTCAACATTTTACTACAATCGTACGTTCCGTGTAAAGAAAAAAAATATTACGCCAGTACGAGAAAAAAATGGCTTATTTTCTGTCACAGCCTCCCAGGTTTAAAAAAGTATTTTTTCTTTATTTACCTGTGTATTTCGTAAAATATCTGTTTTAAGCTTGATTTAACTAATGCACGTCTCGTCCAGTTAGAGAATGAAATCTTGTGGAAACGGTGGAACGTGCTTCCTGGGCCATGAATTGAATGAACGTGCAAGGGCAAAAACCTTTTCTGTGAAATGTGAAAAGTTACTTTTATAAATAAACCTCAAACGCACAATAACTCGTGCTATCTGTTTCTTGCATACTCGTAACAATGAAATCTTCTTCATGAAATTGTTTTCCAAGTAAGTTTTATATCAACCTACCTGACAAAGCTGACAAAGATTAAGTACTTACGCTGTTTTCTCGTTTAGCTGCAGCTAATACAATAAAGATTACAACAAGTGTATCTATTCTTAGTACACGTTTTGATGAAATTTCGCTTGATCCTCATATATTTTTCTTTAAACAAAAGTCGTGGAAACATTTTTACGTATTTTAGAGAGAGGAGATTTGCCGGTTTCGGCTTTGCCTGGGGTTTCGTTGGATATAGAGGCGTAACTAACTGTATGACTTGAAATGTGTTTTGCTACGAACAAATCCTGGGTTTCTCTGGATTTATTTTACAATATATAATACTTACTCAACAATGTCAGTCACACAAAGCCGTGTTGAGATTCGCTTTCGTGAATTTAAATGCGGCCATATTCTTATCTCGTATTGTTACCTAGTGGACTAAACTCGGAATAAAGATATTCAATTTAAAGAGAAGGGTTACGAGTAAATATTTTTGGTTTCATGGACGTGGCATCATGGGTTGTATCATTTATTGTCATAAAAAGGGGATAAATCAATTTTACAAATGAAACATTCGTGGATAAAATCCATAGATTGCGTAAATACCCTTCTCTAGCCATCGTAGTAATCCACCAAATACATTTGGATACAACATTCTAGTGAAGGAAGATAAGTGAATTTTAATCCGCCAAGAAATACCGAGTAAAACGGTCTATATCCCTTATGTGAGATTTTTCAACAAGTTTCTCAATTCAAACGGGGGGTTAGCAGTTTTACGGCTCCCGAGAGAAACACCCGATCACTTTGCCTACAAAGTATTATTTCATATGAATTTCTCCCGCCGCCGGTGGGTATATTGCATTAAGTCGAGGTACCCTCCGCTCGTCGTGTCCTCGGACTGCTCCTCGCAAAAGGGCCTATATTCTTATTTCTGCGGACATTTACTGCTGCTCCTATAACAATTCTAACAAATTGGATTTGAACCGGAGAGTTTGTCATAAAAACATGAAAATCGTAAATTCTTTTATTTTTATTAACATTTTTGATGTCAGTTACAATTTATCGCTCAAGCGGATTCATGAATACTCGTTCACAAAAGGGTTAAAATGCTTACATGAAAAATGTTATAGACAATTGATTTACAACAAGAGTGATTTAAATGCATGGCTAGAGATATTTTGACTTGAATGAGATTCGACGATGGATATTGGATATAAGCGGTTGATTTATCACTCGGTATGCTAATGGCCTCTGTATCATTCGATCTCCCTGTTAGTTCAAATTCTCTAACTCCATTATATCTCTATAGCTTTATGTTGGAAGAGGTAAGTATTTCGCCTTTGACTAGGACGCAGGTGGTCGTGGAAGTAATATCATAAGATACAGCACGGTTGTCGAGTGCGGATATTCGGAGTCGTCACTTGTGTGGTTTAGTGTTCACTACGATCATATTCATGAAACAGAGAACGGAAATGGACGTCTATTTCAACGATATTTATGGGTTCCAAAATGTAAGAAAGTTAAGACTTAGCTTCGTGATAATGTATGAATATTATCATTGTAGGAGGATGAATCAGTGCAGTAGATTCTCAAATTGTCGTCTTTTATGTGCTTGATTTCTCTTTTGTCTTGTATCTTGTTACAATTTTTTGTCACGAGTAATTTAAAATATCATACAGTTCAGCTTTTAGTATTACAAATAAATTTCAACTTTAATAAAAATGTATAGTGTACAATTAACCCAAGTGAGTTGAATTATTGAGCAATGGGGAAGTGAACGCATGTATAAAGATGCATATCTTTATATTTATATAAATATATATGATTATATATATAATTTTAATATTATGCTTAGGGACTAAGGGTCCATTAGAGCAAAGAAACGGATTCTGCCTCTTTCGAGCGTAAGACAGACAACATGCTTTAACTCTTCTCTCTATATGCGCGGTTATAACGTTATAAAATAAAGTACCTATTTTCCAGTATTCTACGAGTCACTTGTTGGCTTCAATGTTAGACTCCATCATGATACTAGGAACGGAAAAGGATGTCTATCTAAATGTAGATATCAGCAGCGTGTTGTGGTGTGTTCCAACAAGTCGGATACATGGTTCGCGCCGTAACTCTCTGTTTGTGGCGGAATTAATCACATGACTAATAGGTTGTGCTAACAAAGTATTCACACTATTGTGTGATTGGCTTCATTATGTAGTTCGGTTTCGGTTACATTATTAAAAATGTAGCGGAAGTTGTAATCAATATATTATATAATGTCAAATGTTTATATGTGTACTTTTTTAGCCCAAGTCCGCCGGAGGCCCGTGTTGATTAAACGTGATATTGTATGTATAGTAGGACAATTCTCTCTTTACAGAGATCTCTTTAGCGAGAGCTTTTTATCTTTAAGTATTTTATAGACAGCTGCAAATCTTTGTCTGCTTTAAGCATTTTGTACTAATTTGGAGGGCAGGCCAAGGAAGACCTAGAACAAGAGGAAGCAAGAGAAGTGTGTCAGGATCGAAGCAAATGGAATTTCATAGTCTCTGCTTACATCGATGGGAATAGGCGCGAATTTATGTATGTATTGTACGAATGTACTATATTTACTGGCGAGATTTGTAGGTATTTAAAGTCAAACTTGTTCATAAGTGTGCATAGGGACAATTATGAGACATGATTCATATACATCAGTTATTGTAAGGATCGGTCTTTCTAGAAATTCGTATGTATGTATGTATGTAGTAGACAATAAAAATATAAGTATATAAAGATAATCTACCATGTTAGAGTCGACACAATCCCGAGAAATATAAAAATGTTTGTCTTTTGAAAATGTGTTCTTGCTTTAAGATTTATGTACTTACTCGTTAAGCTTTAAAGCTAGGAATTGTGTAAAACATTCATGACAAGACAAGTAAGTACGATTCAGGTAAGGTGTGTCAGTTTCTGCTGCCGAAAACGTAGGTATTATAAGCACCTACCTCCTATTCTTTATGTTCTTTTTAACCACGTATAATATTACTAAAATAAAATGTGAGAGAAGTGACATACCGATATTTTTGGACCCATTTCAAATGACAAAGGCGAAATATAAGCTGCTATTAGGCAAATGTGTAGAGTAATATGAATATTTTTCCGCTTAGAGCCCAGGACAAAAGAAAACATATAATATTCGATACATTATTCGTATAGTTTGTCTTCAATCTCCAAAATATTGATCGTGTCTTGTGGATGGTATCCAATTAAGTCTAATATGATGAAAGTATTGGTGATAGACTGAACTTTCAGCAACTTATCACTATCATCATCATCATTAATTTAAGAGCGACGCTCTTGTCGGTGTAGCATTTTCCATGCTACTTTTTTAGGGAAAAAGGGGCAGTGGTTTCCCTCTTGCCTTCCGTCCCTACCTACCTACAACTACCCTCACTATAACATCCATAAAAGAAACCTCATAAAAGAAATATTATACTAATTACTACCCTTACACAATTGTATGCGCCTTACAATTCTTGGCACGAGTTGTAGTAATATTTGCGTTGGGAACCGATTCTTAAGGTTATAAGCCCCAATATATATTTGAAAACCAATTCTAAATAATACTATGTATAGAACGGTATCACTCACCAATTCGTATCGGGTGCCGACCCCCCCCCCACCCCTCTCGGTCTTATTTTAGTTTTAAATGGCCGTAATTCGCTAAGGACTATGAGGTGCGCGAACGTGGTACGCTCGAACTTACGCGCACGGTAAGAATTAATTTTTTGTATGAGTTATCCGGGGTGGGATACTAGTGCTAATTCCTGCAGACGCCTTGTAATTTTATTTTAAGTTATACCTGTCATTTTGTTATCCATTGAATAAGAAAGGGACAGGTAATCAACAGGCATAATATTTATGGAATAATTACACGTCAATTTTAAGCAGAGAATCTAGAACAACCGTGTAAATTTTTTACATCGGCCAATAACCCGACAGAATTACGTAGAAAGCACGTCAAAAAGATTGCATACCAGCGAGTTGCCTGTTTTATTCGCATGGGTTAGTGATTCATTTTAAAATTAACTTGTTGACTATCATCCGTCCCTTTCCTTTTCGGCGGATATGAAAATGACGGGTATTACTTAAAATAAAATTAAGAGGTGTCTCAAGGAATCGGGGCCATTGTGTTTAGAAAACCCGGTCTTACGAGGTTAACATAATGGCATGCAGGTATGTGTAGGCGGGTAGAGAGGAATCTGCAGGGAATTCGGATACATTTGACAGATGACAGCGTTTCTATTCTATTTAGGATACAGAAATAGTGGGTGCCGCAGCGGATATGTGGAGGACCATCCGGGTGAGTCAGAGCTCAGGAATGAATGTCATTTGCGCGTAGTGATGTTAACGCGAGAGATCTTACTCCTGTTACTTGGTTGAACATAACATCGATATTTTTTCGATTTAAATTTTCTCTTTGTGAGTTTCCTTAAGCACGAGTAAGTGCTATAAAAACAAAAATCATCGATACAGGTATATCACTGACTCGCATCACCTATTTAGGAAAATAGTTACTTACTGCCCGCTATCGCTAATCGAATTTAACTTGTCGTCTATTAAAAGGATTCCCTAATCTATGGAGAACATTTTCTAGAGAGTGCTAAGTGCACCGAATGTATCCTGCGATAAGTATCCTTCTCCTGAAACAATAGAGTGAAGATTCACAATATGAATGTATACTGTTTATATATAACATAAAGAAATAAGTAAAACACTCAGCATTTTCCTTCTATCTTCAAAATTACGTATTCTATTGGAGTCACGTTGAAAATTACGATCCAGTCTATAATAATAGCAGCTCCAGTTAAAGCGAGTTGGATTCAAGTTGCAACTCGAATTAGCGGCATAATTAATACGAGAAACTCGATGAGTAATTCTAGAGTAATCGAGCCGTAGCATCCCTACCGCGCTTAATACGCGCGTCCCATACATCACTCTCATAACGCGTCAAACGCTTTACAGCGACAATTTGCTTATTGCTCATGCCCGGTACAATGCTCCGTCGTTGCATCATCGTATAAAAGTAACGTGTTCATTTAAAGTTTATGTCGTTTAGTGGAATTCATAAAACTAAAGCGTTACTACCATATGTACTCCATAGTTCCGGTGGGAATAGGCGTGGGTTTATGTATGTAAACTAAAGCGTAACCTGATGTTATGAGAGTTCAGTGTCTGTTGTAAACTATAGTAAGTACGTAAAACTATTCCTGAGTTTGTCGTAAAAATATCTTCGCGTATCAACACTAACGAACGAAATTTTGAATAACTAATAATTATTATGATGAATTTTAATAATGAACATTTTGTAATAAATGACATATTTTAATAAAATCATTAAATAAAAACGACGGAAAAAAAAGAACGTTAACTATGAGGAATCCGGCCGCAATATGAAAATGTTTGTTACATTTCTCTAAAGTTGACACTTAATTTATGCTCACGGAGATTGGGTAGAAGTGGCAGCGGGGAGCTGTCGTCATATTAACGTGGCCGACAGCTGGCCAGTCGCCGGATGCTCTCGAAATAAACTCTGCCCGCGATACCCACTCCCGCCGCCTCTCCGCTCGTGTCCGTTCCTGAACAGGGTTACCAAATGACAAACACTTTTGAGGGTTTTTTAAAATTATGTAAGTTAGGCAATGGAGTGACGTAACTCTGTGCAGCATTTTAATATATCGCGGTAACTACGACATACTTACCTAATTAAGGCATTTTATTTCTACCCACGTTCCTATAGAGGGTGGTAATTCATACTAGCTTTCAATTTCAAGCTAACTTCTTTCATTTGTTTCGTCATCTGTATTGAGCACCATATTGTGTACCATAGGTTCTACACTTTACGTAGAATATGTATTCCAAGTAGCAACAATGAGGAACTTTCCAGACTACATTCCCCAAATAAACTACAGATGGCGCTGTTCAGTGTTGCCTTCGTTTAACCTTCTAATTTCATGGATAACAGACAATGCATTTTTTATCCATGTTTTTGGGTATAAATGATCACCCTTGTTATGGCACAACACATCTTCTACCTTTTATTATTCTTATCAAAATAAAGAGAAGCAATATAGGTAGTAACATAATTCTATTCATATCTGATCCAAATATCAAGCAACAATTATTTTTAGACAATTTGCCATTACATTATATTTTTGAATTAATGAGAAAATAGGGAGATATCCCGTTACAAATCTGTAAAACTGTACGACGCCAACTATATTGTATTTGGAGAACGTAGCCTAGAAAGGAAACATACGTTATCATTAGCCTACCGCTGTACGGTCACGAGCACTAATATGTATACACTTTGAAACAATGTCATATTAACTTTTTGACAAATGAAACCGTAAGTCTCATTAAATGTCAAATATGATAGTGCGACAGGGTTCTAAAGTGGATACATGATATTGCTCATGACTGTACAGATTTTTCATTTTGATGCATCAGATAATTTTAGATATTTTTTAGGTGGTGACCCTATTCACAGGTGTCTCAAAGCGTGACTATACTTCCGACGTAATTATCGTACGAAGGATTGCCTCAAACACACTGATTACTTCTAATAATAGATATAATAAAACCATCATTCATCGGGTGGTTGTGGTGTCAGAATATTATTACTAGACACGCCCCCGGAAAAAGGTTCTCTAGGATTGTATTAGCTAACTACTGCTGAAGGGCTATTTCTAGAAGCGTCGTGAGGAATACAAAATGTTTAGTAACCGTATTTCAGCCTTTAAGACTTCTAAGTTACTGTGTTTAGTGTAGATAGGTATCTGTTATACTGTTAAAATGTTGTAAAATTTGTCTTAAATTTTTTACTGCTAGCTTTTATGAAAATTAGTAACGTAGAGTAAAATAATTACTCAAGTAATAAACGTGCAAATCGTGAATAAAATAGTACATAACACTGAAAACAGGAAGTAAGCAGTATAAGTATTTACAAGAATGCTGTAGGTATCATTAGAAGATTACAATTATTTCTCGCAGTATGGAATGTACATATACGAGTACTTAGTTAAGTTGTCGTGAACGCTCACAAAAGTGATTAAGTATATGTAGGATCAAAAGTGATGTTGAACTAAAACCAAAATTAAATGGATTTCAACAAAGGAAAGTTC
The DNA here is from genome assembly GCF_024362695.1 of Pectinophora gossypiella. Lineage (NCBI taxonomy): Eukaryota > Metazoa > Arthropoda > Insecta > Lepidoptera > Gelechiidae > Pectinophora > Pectinophora gossypiella. Next base: position 8,166,800 of record NC_065408.1, on the reverse strand, counting down.
CACTCATCAGAATAAACGCAATTAAATATGCCTTAAAACATTTCAGAATTTGAATTATAAAGTCTTCTATTACAAACTCATGTTCTGAAACTAATTTATCAAACCGAGTCTTGTACGTTGTTTTCTCTTATTCTTGTAATTATAATAACAATGATTAGAGTTCAGTTAGGTACTTTATAGTTACAATTCTCATTGTAGTTAATGTATATCGACTGAATGCTTTATATATGAAACAAGGCTATATTCTGATAATCAATGATATATGTGTTGTAGTCACGAATCGAATTAACGTCCATATAGTTTATTCCTCGGAATAACGACGGACTGTTCGTATGTAGGTAAAACGTAATGGAAATCTAGACCACGCCCACGATGTTACTTTATGAATTCACTTTGAGCGAGCGTTTCTGCTCATAAAACTTGCTCATAATTCTACGAAAGGTTTTGAAGTTTTTGCTTTATTTTATCTGTGAAGGTAGAGCAAGGTAATCCCGCACAAACGCCGTCGACACGTCAAATTGCATGATTTAGGAGACGACTCGTACGAGAAACTGTTTTCACAGTTGGCGCGGTCTGTCGTGAGATTTTACAACGATGTGACTTGTACTGACATGACGCTATTTCGTTTATAAAGTAAAGCAGAACTCACACATAAGTACATTGTAATGAATAATTTAGTGAAACAAAATAAACTATATTGTTCCAGTAAAAAAGTGCCTTTACATTAAATATTATGTATAAATTAAATTTTGTAGTCCTAGAATAGTCTTCAATAATTTATACTATTTACGTAACGTATTTATTCGTTGTAGGTGGTATAGTCAAACGTTATCGAAAGTTAAATGATCGGAATTTCCTGCGCATACTTTGAAAGCGAAGTGTTCAACTCCGAGACTAATAAAACGTACCTACGCTTTATGAAATCGCTCGCCTGGGAAATTCTGTGGGGAAATCATTTATGAAAATATTTACGTTCCGAATGACGGTTGAAGAGTGTAAGATTTAAAAAAATATACCTCCTGGTCACGTACGGAGGCATACGTGAAAGCTCGCGCACGAATATAGACGTTTCCGAGTAAAAGCGATTGCTATTTGCTCCATGAGAAGGTACAATAAAAACATTTTATTTCCAATTTTATATTCAAGAACTCAGAAAGGTTATTATAAGCTATCATTTATGTTCACAGTGGTTTCATTCGGTTTTATGGAATACATATTAAATGGTATTCTTCGAAAGGATCATGAAGGATCGGAGCGTTCTCTACCAAATTATAAATTTTAATGAGAGATCAAATGAATACGTCGGAATAGCAGAATCATGGAATCATGTTGAAAATTTAAAGGGAATTGGGATTTGGTGATAATATCTTGAATTCATAGAAGCGTTTGTTTAAGTTTACAGTTGCGTGAGGGAACAAAGAATCTCGTGTTTGTCTTGTATCCATTAGTGTAACAGACTTCCGGGGTCTGGCACCCTCGCACCGACGATGTCGCCACCCGGCCCAACTTTGGAAAACTTTCACAGCTGCGAACATATATTGTTTACCATGTTCTTTTACATTTTTCCGAGCGAAAAAACCGAACTAAGGGAAAGGGTTAAACGGGAACATGGCCTGGTTATCCACAATGATAAAAATATCAGAAGGCTTTATAACATGTGGGGTCACCGGTCATTTTACTATATACTTATTTCGCCCCATATGTGCGAACATGATAAAGTGGAGGCGAGAATTTATGTTTTACCGAAATATTCAGCTCCGTGACTTCTTTCAATACATCATACCGAGTTATGATATGAACTAGTAGCTAATATAGGAAAAATAATGTTCGGAATTTTTATGTCTCCGCTGTTGAGATCGGAAAGAGGGGCAATAAAACGCGTGAGCCGTGTGTGGTTGGCTTCCAAATAAAAGGATAAGAGTGTGGACATAAAAAACGTAACGAGGATGTAGGACAGTGTGCGTCAGGAGGACAGCCGCGCTCGCGCCATTAATCTCGGCTTTATTATAAACACAGGGCCGACTAAATCATAAACACGTTGAGCGCGCACTCTCGTGCACTCCGTTCAAACGGGCTGTACTAAAATAAAGCATCAAATTAAGCACGGGAATGTGTTTATAAGCACGCTGACTCTGACTTGCTGAACTTTGTTAATAAAGAAGGTAATAATCAATATGACGATGAACTGCACTGTAGTAATTGTTGGATTCAATTTGCACAAGTTGGAAGAGTGCCATTATTGCAATGTTTTATGTAAGACGGAAAGACAGACTCTATTATAGAGGTACTGTTTAAACTGCGGGCTTTTAATGTTATTAAATTATGAGCTGGTTTACTGATTGCTACAAATAATATAGTTAAAATTTCCTTACAATTAGATTATAGTAATTTAATGTACATTATCAAAATTTCGGCTAGATAATCCATTGCCTTGGTATACCAAAACTAGTTGTTTTCAACCCGAAAATACGTATTTAGTCACTATGTATACTAGTTGTTAAGAGTACCTAGCTATTAGGCAACATATTTTTCGGTGATATATACAATTCGAAAACAGGCGTTGCTGTTAATAAGTGTGAGGAACGGTGGTCCAAAGTGCCAATTACCACTATTAATGTTGGTACTTGGTCTTCTTTCTTGTGTCTGGTAGCGCTCTATGAATGCGTATATTATTTGAATTTATTATTTCCGTTCGCCAAGTGTTGTTAATTGAGGAAACGGTAGTAATGATGTTATAAGTGTTTTGTGACTTTTATCGGTATAACAATTCAATATAATTTACAACATGGTCTGTGAAGGAAAGTAGATAGATTTCGTGGTGCTTATGTGAGTCACAAATCTCGTGGTGTCTAAAAAAATATTACATATTGAATCTATAACTATGTGTGGTTTTAACTATTGAAATAATAGATAAAATGTAGGTACTCCTTAGTTATGTATAATTTAATATTGCGGCTGGTGATGTGGAATAGTACTAGATAGTATATACTGAAAAATGGCTGAATTGAGAGTTTCAATAGGCAACTCATGTAGAACATGACATGTGTTAAAGCGAAGCACTAATTTTTATATTGGCCACACAAGACCCACACATTACAACGTGAATAGTCAGAACTCTTCCACAATGTTTCTCATTCCCTTTCAAACAATATTAATAATTATTAAAAATAAGCATTTCTTATTAAAATATTTTTATAATCAACTCTTTCCTTTGTAAACGTAGTTCATTCCATAGTAAAGTATCTCAACTCTAAAATGAATAAACTAAGTAAAGATAAAATTCCTGTAATAATAACATTGAGAACACTTAGGTAAAACTTTAATAATAGAAGCGTTAGCCACTGAGATGTTTGTTTAAGTTATGAACTATGAAATTTCGTATAAGTAATATAATATTATATAACAATATACATCTTCTAGAGAATATGATACTCTGTTCTGTTTACTTCTAAACACGTTACTCCGCGACGACGTGCTTATTCTGTGCGGCATAGGGTTGTACTTCTTAGCTACATAGCGCTTAGTTTATATTGAATAAATGTTTAACGTGTTAACATAGACACATCTCCAGGGGGGTTAGCTAAGTTGCAAAAAATTAAGACAATCGACAGTGATAGTGATAAAAATGTATGGTATGGACATTAGATGACATTAGGTAATATTATGTCAATCCCATACATTTTTATCACTGTAGCTGTCGTTTGTCATAATCGTTTGCATCTTGGCTAAGGCCCCTATACATTATTAAAATTGCGTGTTTATTTCCGAAATATAAATACGTCCTTGCGCCTTGGTGAGAAACTGTAACCGTCTTATTTTTCTAGACTGTAATAAGAACAGAAGTTTACTTATTTACCGGCTCCCAGTTTACAGCCAAAAGAACGTATTTGAAAAGTTTCTGGATTTATGCGTACCAAGTGACTGCTGTCTGAATTTCTTTCCTATAATATTAGGAAGGCAAGTTCCCTTCTACATTTTTCGTTGCTATTCGCAGGTGTGGTTGGCTTCCACCCAAAGATATTATTCAGGTCGATAGTTGACCTGGAATATAGTTACTATTTAGTTTGGACTAAAATATCTGAGTTCGGAATACGGACGATGTCATGAACACTGCCAAACATATTATTGCGAGCGACCACGAGGAGGCATTATTTTATTTACTTCTTATTAATCTCGGAATAAACTGTTCCGTTTCCTTTCTTCGCGTATTATTTCGTTGATAAGTAGACTATGTATCAAGAATTATGTTCCGTTCATCGTAATCGTCTACAAGAAGAGGAAAATAAGTTAATTGTCGGATGAAACTATATCCAGTTGTATTTCTGAATAGTATTTCAAAGAAAATAAATTATCTTTGCTCTACCTATAGCAGAAATGGATTAAAAGATTAAGAGCTTCGCTTACCTGTTTGTGATAAAATGCTAGGTAAGAACTAAAGCGGGATTAATTTAAATTATGTCTGAGCAGTTTCATCTTAATTATTTATTGAGATGACAGTTAATTACAGCACTAAAATGTTTTCCCGGATATACTTTCAAACTGCTGTTGTTTTATTGACTGGAAGTTCCATAAGCGGATTTTCAAACATGGACTAAAGATTTATGAGATAGATTGTCATGTCTGACATAAGTGAATAGAGTAACAGACGATTCCACAACACCTAAGTACCTAAACTCCTGATGAACCAGAATAATCCGATTCGTAGTCGGTAAGTACCTATTTACGGTGTTATTTACTTGCGTTTCGTCTATTATTTACCTTAAAAATAACAGTAATCATCTAGTTCGTCGGTTGTTTGAAATAAATATTCATTATTGTGCCGCGGCCGGGTTTCTAAACTCAAAATATCGTTATCGTACCTCAGTAATTGATGTAATAAAGGTCATATTTAATGGACTGGAGATTTTATATTACAAGGTAATAATGAAACACATTATACTCGAACAATTACGTACATCAATTCAGAGATAATGTTATAACAACGTTGACACAGCTGATGTAAAGTTATGAAAGAAGTGCCGTGGCGCGTGGGTAAGTCGTCAAGAAAAATGTCTCAGAATTTTTTTCTGTTAACGTTTTCATAACAGGGATGAATTAAAAATCTTAAGCGCGCCCATCGTACTCAGACTGCTTTGAGCATGGAACGCCATAAATCTGAGTTAAAAGTTAATTTTGTCAATCCGGATAATTCCTCAAGGTTTAATCAGACTAAGTTGGGTGTAATTAATGTTCACTAAGGCCACACAATCTAGGAAAGCTTCGGCTTAGCTACGGAAATCGGAGTTTGCAGCGGACTGGGCGGCGCGGCCGGCGGCGGCCGGCGCAGGGGCGGCGGCGCGCGGCAGTGTTGTGGGGGCGCTCGACAGCGCGCACGTGCATCCTAGCCCCGCGCCGCGCCGCCCTCTGCGATCCCGACATACGCGCCACAAACTCGCGCCGATAACTATGGAACTAACTCACAAGTCCCGTGCAAAAGTTCCAACAAAACTAATCACAAAAAAAACGTGCAAGTGATTTTAATTGTTTCCCCTCTCGCACTACTTTGAGACGCCGAAACTTTGCGACTAACTGATGGTAATAAAAATTTACACTTAATTATTTTTCTATTTATTATCTGTAAGTACCGCTAATAATTTAATAAAATGTACTTTATTAAATAACTTTTATCAGATCATGTCAGATAAAAGACGCTTATTAATTCAAATACTAGGTGATTTAATCCATAGTTGGTATCTAATGAAAGCTTTGACAGATATATCGCTCAGTCAGCATTCATAATTTATGATCGTAGGTGGGTAATTAGCCTAATATTAATATGCTGTTTGTTTGAATTTGGGGGTCTAGAGGTACTATGGAACTACAAGGATTACATATAGGTCATCTTGTACTAATTAGCTTTATGATTATTCATACTTTTATTATTATTGTTTTAAATAGTTTAAGGGCCAGCCTGATTGCTCGTTCTATACGTTTTAGGTTGTATCTCCTACTCACTTTGCGTCAGAAGGAAAGTCAACATTGTTACATCAGAAGACGGACTTCGTTTATTTAAAAGAAAATTACGGTCATGAAAAACATTTGAACATAGACTATTTATTCTGTCACCGTTGGTCCTCAGGGTACCATCCTACTTAATAATCGAAATGTTCAATATTTTTGTTCAAACAAGGGGTTATTTATTGTTCAAAGTACAATTAGGGTCTTATAATATGTTAAAATATGTACATACGTACATACAAAACTCACGCCCATTTTTCACCGGGGTAAGCAGAGACAATGGAATTCCATGTGATTTGATCCTGACACACTTCTCTGATTTCCTTCATATTCATGTTAAAATACGATTATTAATTATCATCATCACCTTTATCTGTCTGCCTGCTGCACGACATACTTAAGCTACTTTTTAGGGGCATTTAATAAAGAAAGTTCACCATAATTATCACGCTTAACGAGAGACGGGACTGGCGACAAAAATATTGGACCAAGAATCAGAGCTCCGATTCTCGTGCGGATAACTTAGACTCCTTTTTATTTCTAGTAGTGAACGGGCCCCCTCGAGTGTGGGAATATACGTCAGCCTTTCACCAGCAGTATTCGGCTACCGAATCTATGTCCATAATACGGTTATTATTAATACATATATCAGTAGGGGAGCCCTGAAAAGGGCTGTTTGTGGTTGAGTCTTAAAAAGGACTGTTTTGGGGTTCCATGATGTAATCGCAGGATAAAGCACCGAATTCGCAAGGAACAGTACGAAAACCACCATAACATACCATATAATACCATATAATACCAATTAATACGGTAGTTTCCAACTAGTCTAATAAGTTACTTTTTACTAAACGTCAAAATACGAAATGACTATGGAATTTGTATGAAAAAGCAATCTGTGACTTCATAGAAAACGTGACAAAATGTCGCACTTATTGTTAAATTCTTTATTAAAAATTCATAAATAAACTAAATAGAAAAAAGAAAACGTTTTTTTCACCTTTAGATCTGTCTTTATTCAGTAATCAGAATTTCGTAAATCATATTTGATCTAGGAATCTACCCAATTAAGGTCTAGGTACATGCAGTTTCAAAACCCAGTCTGCTGGAACCTTAGGACTTTGTAACATCATTGGCTGCAAGTTATTTTTGATTACTTGTGGCTGTGATCACTCCATTAGGGATTACTGGCGTGAGTTTGTTTTTAGGTATGAGAAACCTTAGGGTATATCTGTTCAGCTGAGCAGCTGATCACTGAGCTGAGTCCAGCTGATCACAGGGCCTGGCGAGTGAGTTAGTAATCCCAGTATGATAGTAGGTATAGCCATCTAATGAAGACGCTGCTTTACTTCTCTGTTATCTATTCATAATAAATAACGCATAATAAGTAGGTAGTTACTTGATTCTGTCCACGATAATGTGGGCGAATGTTTTAGTGGCTGTAATGCAACTGATCCAATTATAATAATTATTCTTCTTCTATCGTGTGGGTTGTGAGGTGGATGACCAACCTCATCAACCCTGGTGTCAGGGTTATTATTGAGCCGCCAAAGGCCCCTGACGTGACTCAAGTAACGACTACGTACTACATATTATTGTAATAATTATATAATAAATAGTTATATAATAATAATTATGTGATTCTGCCCATAATGATGAATATTTTGATCCATTCTGACAATTCAAGAATAACAAGAGTTATTACATGTTTTAGATAGCTTGTAGAAGATTTTTCATTTAGCTTTGTGGTGTAATGCCTCCCCGATACCGACCCCGCCGGCGTGGTCGACGATTTCCCTCATTCAGCGCTTATCGCTATCGACCCACTAGGGTCGATTAATTCTTTCAAATATTTTTCCTCTCAGACGACGCCCTGAGCCGAGGTTCGCGCCCAACTGGGCACCCTCAGGCCTGTTGTCTTAAACGTTGTACCGGGTGAGAGCCTTCAGCGCTCCCCATTTGTCCGGCCAAGTAGTTAATGCCATCTGCGGCAAATCTACAATAAGTCACGTCAAAAAAAAAAAAGGTGTAATGCCACTGCCGGTCCCGCCACTGTGTCCCATTAAGGCGTTACTTTGTTACTTTTCGATTTCATTCCGATTCCCGCCCCATTTCTGCAGTTTGCAGTCTCCAGCGACGACAGATGGTTATTTATCAAAACACCTGGACACCTTATAACAGTGTTACCCTCTCCAATGATTTATATAAATATCTAGTACATATTACAATCCTTCAAGATCATTGTCGCAGGGATCCCTTTTTCTATCTTGTGGATTGTGAGGTGGATTACCAACCCCATCAACCCTGGTGTCAGGGTTATTACTGAGCCGCCATATGCCCCTGACATGACTTATGCAACGACTAATAACTTACATCAGTAAGTAATAATCGGGACCACCGGCTTAACGTCCCTTACGAAGCACGGATCATCTTACTTTTTGGACAATCAGGTGATTAGACTGTAATGTCCTAGCCAAACTAGGGATCACAAAGTGATTTTTGTGATTTGTCCCCACCGGGATTCCAACCCGGGACCTCCGGATCGTGAGCACGACGCTCAACCAATGGACCACAGAGGCCGTTAGGGATCCCTGCTTAGTGCGCTTATCGACCAGACGATGGTGACGCCCTATGACACACACCGCGCGCGTTACCATGTTGTATGGCGGGCCCTTTCATTTATTTATTTTATTTATTTATTTGGCTCACAAAACAGGTTGGTTGGGGTTGGATTGGGTTGGGTTGGTTTCGTTGTATGTCACAATAAAATACAACGTTAATACGTGTTGTGGGTATGGTGTCGGGACAAACCTTCATGGGATTTAACAATGTCATATTGTAACAATAAATGTATAAATAAAAAAAATGACGATGGGCAACCTTTGAGCACCATATTTTTATAAATTAGACAGAATTCAATAGTACAATAGTAGTAGTAGTGTAGTACTAAGTAGTCTACACTGTACTGAACTAAATAAATCGAAATTTTACGTAATCGAATATAGACGGAATTAAGCATTTAATTTTGAACGTTACACATTTTATATCGTTCCTGATGGATATTTAATAAGGCTCTTCAATATTAAATTAAAATATGTGATAGGTATATAATATTACTAATACAATTTTGCCCAAGTTCGCCAGAATCAATTACTTTACGGTTGTAGTTTCAAATTCGTGAACATACTTTCAAAATTATAGATCTACCTTTCCACCACGGACGTCGTCCGTCCGTTTGTCACAGCAAATTTTTATTCAAGTTAGTCCAGTGGCTTTAGAGGTAAGCTTCACAAATAGATGAATAGATGCAGAAAGAACACCATAGTTATCAAAAATCAGTAATATAAATCGTGGAATAATGAATACTACGTACTAACATCACTTTTTTTTAAAAATTATTGTCCCAATGAGCCCCGGCGGCCGCAGTTTCCGCGTCACGTAGCGTAACTACCCACTTTTTCTCGTATTTTTCTTCTACGATTCCAAAATGGCCGCCGCATAGTGGCAAATGACCAAATGAGATTGATTGACGGTGCCTAACTGCGATTGTTCTTGTCGCTTTTAGGGGAGGCAGCCATTATCCTGGAACGTAGCCTTACTTACTCCATGCCTATGTTTTTTGTTCCAAGTTAAGTCTCTCACGCGTGCGTCCGTTGACTTAACTTGGCTTCCACAAAAACGCCTTTAATAGGGGTAAGCGATGCAGCAAAAGTGCAGTTAAACAAACTTCCTAGAATTCTCGCTCCAATAATGAAAAAGTTTAAGGATTGAAAAATTTCCCAGTCACTTTTAGACGTTTTTTGTTTCGAAAATTGGCACTTTGGCACGAATCGAAATTAAATTAAACGATACTGAATAATTTAAACAGAGCATTTATGGAAGATAATTATTAATTTCCATGTAGTAATGTGCGTTATTTGTTTACCAATATGAGCATGTTTGTGTACATATGAAGTTGCTGATTCCGTGTTCAAATATACGATAAATTTAATGCACGGCACCTACCAATTTATAGAATCGTAATAATTGCTATTACTGTATGCCTACAATGTTTCACCAATGCATTGTTACTGGCTATAAAAATGTGAAAGAAGCTTGAATATCAGTATTTTACGAGGCGTTCGATCAAATAGATCGTATCTGCAGATATCTTACGCCCGCCCAAGTCGATTGGTCATCAAGACCTGCCACTTGGCCCCTTTACGCTCTTTACTCCCGATTCTTCAAACCGCTTATGCGGATAAAACGATTCAATAACAGATTTAAAAATACATTTTTAATAAAAGTCTTACTTCAAGTAGGAGCCACGAATAACGAATTACAGAGAATGGAAAAATACAAACGGAGATAGGCGCGTCTAGGAGTCTTTCATTGTAATATTGTCATGAAATACAATAATGAGGCATGATTTTCTACATTTTGTGGCTTCTTCGTAATTCCACTCGTAAATATAAATACACTTCTCATCAAAAAAATCGAAACACTTCCGTTTTCATTGTTTCTGTCCGAATTTAACACAAAAAAGAATTCATACGATGAAAAAAAATACATAAATGTATAGCTGGCAGTTTGGCCATTACAGTAATAAGCGAAAATTCTAAATTCAAAATTAGAATTTCATTTGTTTATCTTATAAACGAAATGAATCACTGGTTTGAGACAAATGTGTGTTTAGGGTTGGAGTACATTTAGCGTTTAAAAACTAAAAATTGGCGCCTATCCTTAAACTTTTTGTTTTTTATTTCAATACTGTGACTTTGGGACGTCTGAAAAAAGGTTTTTTTTCTAAAACGTATGGATACTTCGCCCACAGAAGCCGCCCAAGTTGTGGCATTGCTGGATTCTGGCCTTAGTCAGCGTGTTGTGGCTGCAAGACTGCATCTAAGCCTGTCATCTGTTCATAGAGTCTATAAACGTTATCGGGAGACTGGTTTGTTCACGCGCCGTTCAGGATCTGGCAGGAATCGGGTCACTTCTGAGCGAGATGATCGATTTATTGTAACAACTTCTTTAAGAAATCGACGCCTTAATGCTTTTCAACTGCAGCAGCGGCTTCGTGTTGTACGAAGGGTGGCTGTAAGTGACTCTACAATTAGAAGAAGGTTGAAGGATCGTGGACTGGTACCGCATAAGCCAGCAAATGGGCCGAAATTAACTGCAAACCATCGAAGAGCGCGCCTTAACTTTGCACGTGAGCACCTAAATTGGTCATACCTACAGTGGAGCAAAGTTCTCTTTTCTGATGAGTGTAAAATTATGCTGTATGGTAACGACGGAAGGAACAAGGTCTACAGAAGAGACGGAGAACGCTATGCACAATGCTGCATTGAAGAAAAGGTCAGCTATGGTGGCGGTTCCGTAGGTATGATCAATTTAGGTGCTCACGTGCAAAGTTAAGGCGCGCTCTTCGATGGTCTGCAGTTAATTTCGGCCCATTTGCTGGCTTATGCGGTACCAGTCCACGATCCTTCAACCTTCTTCTAATTGTAGAGTCACTTACAGCCACCCTTCGTACAACACGAAGCCGCTGCTGCAGTTGAAAAGCGTTAAGGCGTCGATTTCTTAAAGAAGTTGTTACAATAAATCGATCATCTCGCTCAGAAGTGACCCGATTCCTGCCAGATCCTGAACGGCGCGTGAACAAACCAGTCTCCCGATAACGTTTATAGACTCTATGAACAGATGACAGGCTTAGATGCAGTCTTGCAGCCACAACACGCTGACTAAGGCCAGAATCCAGCAATGCCACAACTTGGGCGGCTTCTGTGGGCGAAGTATCCATACGTTTTAGAAAAAAAACCTTTTTTCAGACGTCCCAAAGTCACAGTATTGAAATAAAAAACAAAAAGTTTAAGGATAGGCGCCAATTTTTAGTTTTTAAACGCTAAATGTACTCCAACCCTAAACACACATTTGTCTCAAAACAGTGATTCATTTCGTTTATAAGATAAACAAATGAAATTCTAATTTTGAATTTAGAATTTTCGCTTATTACTGTAATGGCCAAACTGCCAGCTTATACATTTATGTATTTTTTTTCATCGTATGAATTCTTTTTTGTGTTAAATTCGGACAGAAACAATGAAAACGGAAGTGTTTCGATTTTTTTGATGAGAAGTGTATTAGACGGTGAACATACCTACCGCGATCAAATCCTGGATGTTTTAAAAAAAGACCAGGTCAAGAGTAAGTACTTTAAACCGGCGAGCATATATGACTATTTTGAAGAGAGTGAAAGAAGTGAAAGTTGTGTGTCCAGATCGTAGTACTTAAACGGTATTCCGTGGTCTCTGCCTACCCCAATGAGAAATAGACATGATGTTATTTATCGAAGAAACGAATATTTTACTAAAACAACACTCGCAAAGAGATGAAAACACGGATTCTCAAAACCCTGTAACGAATGACAATACATTTTACATTTAAGTATGCGAGAAAAATGCATGACAATTCACATGAGGCATGGAAACAGGCAGAATAAACGCTTGCATATCATCTCGTTAGAAAATATGGGACGCGATGCGAGGCGCTCAGCAGAATGTGTTCCATTGCTCTTTGTGTAGGTTCCTTTGTTTCTGATCCACCCACATGGCAAGGTGTGTAAATAGTTGAGCATTTTTCCGCATTTTTAATTTGTTCACCGTTGTTGCTGTGCCAGTGATTCTGTGATTCCATTAAAACAGTTTTTCTTACGTTATTTATCGCATATTTGCCTACTTAGCTGGGGAAATGGGGAGCGCTGAGGGCTCTAGCCCAGTACAGAATTTAAGACATGAAGGTGCCTAGATGTGCCATTAAAACGGTTGTCTTATCAAAAGATTTGCTATGTTCCATTCATACCAATGTATGTAAAGAAAAGCGATAACGTGACTTCTTACAGTTAATTTAATACGGTATGTAAACCACTAAAAAGCTATGGAGGATTTAATTATAACTATTGTAAATAAACCAGTAGAAACATGCACTGTAACTAAGTGCCCCTTCGTTTTAAATATCGTACAAAGGTAGTGCTGTAAGAACCATAATCAACTACTTACTAATTTGATTTTATTACCTCCAACTATGCTTTAATCACCGACTTAGCAAACATTAAAATCTATTTTACTTTGGTTAAATATAATCTCGTTGTTTTTCGGTCGGTTGCTCTTATTTTTATGTCAATTAGCCACCAACACGTGTTACAAATTGGTTCGAATGGCGTGAGAGCGTGACCGTTCAAAAACTCTGTTAATTTTATTATGTTCTGCGCAGATAAAGCCATTTCAATGTTTACCAAGAGTCCCTTCGTTAAAGAAGCGCAGATGCGTTGGCACGGTATATAAATGTTAATAAGTGTGTTCTTATTCTAAATTAAATTTTCCGGGAAATTTTAACGAGGTGTAAAAGCAAATTTTTCAACCGAGTACTATCATCACCCTTTATTATTATAAATTTTTTAAAACGGAAAATGAGAGGTATTTTTATGTATTATTTTTTATATGTTGAATATTATAACCGACCAAAAACATTTTCATGTAAAATGTAGCTAAGACGATCATATCGATCGCAATATCAATCAGATCATAGATCTTATGTAGAGCCAAGCTTGTAACTCTATGTACATCGCTTTTATTAAATCTTAAATCCGATGGCTCAGTAAACTACCAGGAACAGCCACCGTGCTGCGCGCGGCATCGCAAACTATATCCAGGGTTTTGATTATTAGATGAAGCTATCTACGCAGTTAAACCTCATACAGTTGTACAAAATACTTAATGTCAAAGAATGGAAGAGACCGGAACCATCTTTTTTGTGTACTAATACTAGCTTCTGACAGTACCTTATAATTGTGATAATCGTTAATGAGTCAGTAAGTGTCAAAATCGGGGAGTTTTACATATAAATAAAATCTAAAGTATGATAGCTATGCATTAGATACTTTATACTTTTAATAATTTTCAACAACATATCTTAAGAATTTGGTTTATCTGGTATAATCCAAACAAGAGTTATGAGGGTTTAAAAATCGACGAATCGTTTCGAGAAAAGATAGGTAGTGCCCTCGCGTTTCGTTTTAGCCGTCCAAAACGAAAAAAAATGACCGAAATGAACGAATGAATAATGTGTGATGATGATGATGAATGAAATGAAATTGACCGTTTACTTTTGTGTTATCCAATATTCAAAGAGGATATTATTAATGGTCTATTTATTGAAGAAAAGAAATCAAATTTAAATGAACAGAAAAGGACTGAAATGTCGTCGAGAAGTTATTTGAATGTTAACTTCCAACTTACAATAGTGTGAAAATTCTCACCAAATATCATATAAGTAATATCTGCACAAAACAATATGAACCTTCGCCAGTATCGGAACTAATATGTATTAATAACCCTCATCTGACGTATGAAGTGTAAGTATTCAAAGCTTACAAAGTGGTGGTATTAAAACTCTTTGTCTGATTAATGTCAGTCATGATGAATACTGACAAGGGTTATCAAATTTCGGAGGCTATAAAGTTACCGACCCACATCCATACATGAAACCACGCCCGTAACCCCTGAAGTGGGCGATGAAACTTTTGTTTTTGTGTCTTGAGATGGATATGATAACAAGACGTTTGGATACTTACTGTAATACCTCTGTCTGCAGACACGATCCCTAGCCGATTTCGAAATGCGGATACAAACATCGCGAGTATTCGTGAGCCGTGTGCGCCTCACGGGCTATACATATATGTTATACGTGCGTAGTACATACCTCGTCACGAATATGAGGGTACGCGTGCGGCGCATGGCGTGCGTTATATCCAGCTTAGAAAATCCTACAAACCCGTCTCTGTAGTATATCCGACTGACTCAACGTTAGCTGTAAAATTCGTGTTCTGATCTCATGGTACATAACTGGGTTATTCGTTTTCCTAATTTGATCCCTCACATATTTTCCTTGAACATCATATCGTCTTCTGTAACTACATTTCATTCATGTTTGATTATCATCATTTTCAGCCTTAGTTTTCACATTCGTTATGTCACCGGGTGAATAAATTTAATATTTTTAGGCAAACAAATTGAGTAGGTACTTACTTGAAATATTATCTGTCTCGTATTTTTAGGAAAAGTCGGACAATACTTGTTTGGTAATATTATAAAATCAACCTACTGTACTCGTATTTTAGGATACGTGTCCACAAAATTCAAATAATTCCTATGATAGATTTTAATTTTTTTCATGTTAACGAAGCCATTATACTATTTAAGTGTATCATGTAATTAATACTCTAACAAACGTAATTGATCTTGTTACTGACGAAATAAACTTTCCCCATAAGTCTATTAAGTGAAACAAAATAATTATAAATAGTTTATGTTTTTTATACATTTAAAATGACTCTGCTAATTGTTCGGCATGATTACTGAGTCACACTTCCGCTCAACTGATCTGCGAAAAAGATTAATTTTATCCCTGTCCTTCATAAAACTCATTGGACCGTATTTTTAAGCTTTAAATCTTGATGCACATAGAGTCGAGGAAGCGCCGAGAAGCAGCCGTCGCGGACCGCCGACCAATAGCCGTACGACGTCTTTCTACATAGATAGCATTCGCTGCGTCCATTGGTCGAAGCCCTCGATATTATGAATCGCGCGCGGCGCGGTTCTCGTGCAGACCCTGCAGGTCGGTGTGCGGCATTATGTTTCTGTGCCTCATCATCACCAGCCCATTAACGTCCCCACTGCTGGGGCACGGGCCTTCCCTAAGGATGGATAGGGAGATCGGGCCTTAAACCACCACGCGGGCCCAGTGCGGTTTGGTGGTTATTAACGACTGCTAATGCAGCTGGGACCAACGGCTTAACGTGTCTTCCGAAGCACGGAGGAGCTCGAGATGAAAACTTTTTTTTGTGGTCACCCATCCTATGACCGGCCTTTGCGAAAGTTGCTTAACTTCAACAATCGCAGACCGAGCGCGTTTACCGCTGCGCCACCGAGCTCCTCAACCTCTCTTCTGTGTCTATCCTAACAAAATCAGCGACATAATTAATATACCTAGTAAAATAATAAATATATTTATATGAATTGTCGGATTTAAACGTACTCACATAAAGCTTTAAAATAAAATTCTTCTTCTCTCGTGTGGGTTGCGGGGTGAATTACCAACCTCATCAACCTTGGTGTCAGGGTTATTGTTGAGCCGCCAAAGGCCCCTGAAACGACTACTCATGTAACGACTACTTACTTACATCAGTAGGTAGTAACCGGGACCAACGGCTTAACGTGCCTTCCGAATCACGGATCATCTTACTTTTGGACTCAGTGATCAGCATGTAATGGCCTAACCAAACTAAGGATAACAAAGTGATTGTTATAATATGTTTTAGAGATATTCAAGTACTAATGACTTTGATAGTATTGAAATTGAAAAACTTATCGACAGCCAATCGTTCTTTCAGCAACACTAATAAATGAGACGCTAAGCTGGCATATTTCCGATACACGCCGATAGAATTTCAATTTGGAACGAATATATTTTTGATATTTATTTCTCGGTAAAATGTCGAAAATATTGGAAATTATAACTTCAGACTGTCTATTATGAAATGAAATAACTGATTGTTTCTGATTATTGAAGCGTAAATGCTGCGTTAAATAGTAATAATTACTTACCCAAAAAATATAATAGGTAGAAAGTATGTTTTCGTGATACGATTTAATTGTTACCATGTGTTTATATAATAGGTAGCTATGTATTTCCAAGTTGACAAGGATATTATTTGCAGTATATATTGCCCGCAAACGCGAAAACATTTTACTTATATGCGAAACTCCTCGTAACATGCAGTTGCGCAATATTTTAGCACTTGCACGTATAAGACGACTTTGTCGCTGCACTGCCCTCGAAGAACATTCTCAACGTGGATTTCTTTTTAGTGTTCGAAAGTGCAGTTTCTGGCAATATTCCACGCTACCCGATCTATGTCTACGTCTTTTAAACACTTAAATTTTAAGAGAAATAAAAGTCATTTTAATATTTCCATGTTCTCTGTTTACCTACGTACTATATAAAACATTTTTTTCTAATAATATCGTTTTTATAATGGATACTTAGAATTACAGTTAAATAAATGGATTAGGTAATCCTTAAAAATGCGATCTGTTATTCTATCGACTAAGATAAATTAACTCTTTTTGATTAAGTACTTACTTGAATTAATTTTTACAGGTTCCGTTTTTGTGAATTTAATCTGTAAAAAAATCAATACATTTTTTTCTTACTAATCAATGTTAGCGTTAAACACAGCAGTGACGTATACAGGCCTTATGTTATATTTTTAATTTATACTCCAGTTAATATTATATAAGATGATTGAATGTAGGCTTTCATTTCCCAGAAAAATATACATTCATATCTTAAAAAGATAAAAAGGGCATTTTTCATACAGTTTGTAGCCGGAGCTATATTTGTCAAATTTCGACAAGGGTGGAATTAGAGTGCGCCGCTAAGATTCTGTTCCCGCTCATTCCATCCGATTACACTAATAAGTCCCGCTTCATTCTTGACGTCCTCTACTGATGCCTAATTACATGAATAACGAACATTTGTTAATTATATCGTACATTTGATTGCGAAACCATTTCTGGGAACAGAGAGACTTGTTCATTATAAGTCTTGCAAAGTAGCTTCGTATAGTTTGTACTGCCGGAGCTTTACTGTATATCGTTATTATTACTAAGGGAACGACTTCGTGCATGACCCAAGACATAAAGGGAAACTTAGAAATTGGACTAGATTCCCGTCATGTTTATTATTGACGTAGATACAAACGTAAGATCGGTAACGTGTCAAAATTGAAAACATGATAGAATCAGAATCAGAATCAGAATCATTTATTCAACGTAATTATCATGGATAAACTTGTTGAAGGTTAATGTAACATTTTGAATTTACGTCATTTCGCAAGGTGTTATGGCTGAGGAGAAGAAATGACAAGAAACTGCAACAGCAACACATCTTTTAAATCAATGAGGGTACATTACAAGTTATTTAATAACTAGAGGAACACATTCAATACCAGACATTTTTATCATTTAGGTAATCATTAATCTTATAATAGGCTTTTTTACATAAAGTAAGCTTCACGTGAGCTTTAAATTTGTTCTCTGACAAATTTAAAATATTATCTGGTATTTTATTGTAAAAACGTATACATAACCCCAAAAAAGATGAATTTAATTTACTTAATCTAGAATTTTGAACAACAATTTTATTTTTATTCCTTGTATTGTAAGTATGCCTTTCACAGTTTCTCGGAAGGAGAGATACATTTTTACGCACATACATAATGTTTTCATAAATATATTGACTTGCGACCGTCAGTATATTTATTTCTTTAAACAGCTCCCTTAAAGAGTCCCGACAACGCAGATTATAAATAGCGCAAACTGCCCTTTTTTGAATAATGAAAATAGTTTCTACATCAGCGGCTCGACCCCACAATAAAATACCGTAAGACATTATGCTGTGGAAGTAGCTGAAGTAGACAAGTCTAGCAGTGGGTACATCTGTGAGTTGTCGGATTCTTCTGACGGCATATGCTGCTGAACTTAGCTTGCCCGCTAGTGACACAATATGTGGGCCCCATTGAAGTTTTGAATCTACAGTAATTCCTAAGAAAACGGTGTGTTCAACAAAATCTAGTTTCTCGTCGTTAATTTTAATGTTATTATTTACTTTCTTTACGTTTGGTAGAACAAATTTAATACACTTCGTTTTCTTAGCATTTAGAACTAGGTTATTTACTGTAAACCAGCTTAGAACCTGCGACACAGCGCTGTTTGCTTCGTCAAGTTCCTCTAACTTTCTATCGATTTTAAATATCAACAATTATGTTTCCTTTGATAGTGCAGCTTTGACCAGTGCATGAAGATTAATGAATGCCATGTCTAAACACTATGATGTAATGACATCAAATAAAAAGAAATGTCATATTTATGGTGGAAGATACCTTAAGTTTGAGACTTATACTGTGTTTTCTTTTTTCATATTTCTATGTCGAATGAAAAGGCTTTATAAACAAGACTCACACAACAAGAATTCTCATATAAAGTCTCAGTCCTGGTATATCCAGGATAGAAAATATTTACGAATCAAATATAGAATAATAACAAGGCAAGAACATACATCACATCATACTTAAGTAGTACATGTTATGTTACGTGTTACATGTTAAATATAAATACGAACGAGGGATTTCTGGGAAATATAAATAGTATCTACAAGCGTGATTAGGGATTTCAAATAGCGAGGATAATCTTTACAGAATTTAAGTATAAATTGTTCTTTTTACCATAAACAAATTGTTTTCTGTTTTGTTCCCAAATCGCTGAAAACAGAATTAAGATAATGAGACGGCGATTTCCCTTCATAAAATGCGAATAAATTCATACAAAAAATGTTTTGACTTGCTTTTCGGTAGACAAAAGCTAAAAGCTTAATCAGCCCACTGCTTGTTAAAATTTAATACTGATTCTACTGTTAACACTGGTTTTAAATGGACGGATATTTAAATGATCATAAAACAGCTTTAATAAAGGCAATGATTGTTGTTATTGCCTAATTTACATTTTATAATAATAATTCGCATGGCGGTGTTATTAAATTTTCATTAAGGCCGCTAAATGAATTGGGTTTTACTGAAAGACAACATATTTAGGAGAATATTTATTGGGAACGATTATTGAAATGTAAAATTGGGATAAATAAGGGTCCTTCTAATGAATCCCGTGTGATTTCAAAGGACAATCGATTAAGCCGGGACAATCGGTAAACCCAGGTCCGAAGTCGCAGGTGGAAATTATGAAAGTCCGGGACTCGCTCGTAGCAACAAGGTTTAGCAATTAAAACGAAGCAATTGTTTAGAGATTTCTATCAAAATAGTATTAGAAAATGCGTAAGTCATATTGATTGAGTACACATCCGGTGGTTCCTGGAGAGCTAGAGCGGTCTAAATTGAAAGATTAAACTCGTCTGTGTCAATATGATAAGAGCGGGGAAAGGCCGAGGCTTTGACATAAATGTAAAATGCAAACAGCGCAGAGGCGGTCAGGCGAGGTGGTCGAATTGTATCAGCGACATCTGGTGTCCGTCGTCGCTCCGTGCCGTGTCTGCCAATCTCTGCAAATGTCTGCCAACCTCTGCAAGGTGCCTGCTGTTGCCGGCAAACACGTTTCACTGCAGCATACCTACTACAAATATAACTTACTGCAAGTTACTACGATTTTTCGATTTGAAAGCGAAGATACTTCTTCTGTACAAATACAGTTATTAAACGTTTTTGTCTCTTGTTGTATTGTCAAAATTGTAACAATATCATAACCATTATGTCATCGGACTCTATCGCTAACAAATAAGTAGAAATGATGCGCAAATAAGAAGAATAAAAATAGAACATGAGCTAGCATATCTTCGAACTTTCGATAACAACCAAAGAAATAACAGATGTAACTAAATAGTGGATACGTAAACTTTTGCTTTCACAGTAAGAATACTGATTATAACTCTTACAAACTTACTTGGTGGCATTTATTGTGGCTCTGCCAATAGAAGAGTTTAGTTTTATGAGATAATTTCTTTGGAATGCACTACTTTAACACTACCAAATGCATTGAGTAAAAGCATTGGAGATTCTTTATTCGTATATAAGTAGGAAGAAACAAAACGTATTTCAATTCTATTGTAGTTAAAAATAAACACATTTTAATTATCATTAAATACAATAATAAATGAATCGATATCAGATAATAATAAAATAAATAAGAAAATATAAATTTTATTGTAACTATAGTATTACGGTATTTTCTTTATGTACAATCCAGCAAGCTAGTGCAAAGCAATTTCCAGAGAGAATTTGATTTAATATAAAGTACTATTAAATGATATCATTGGAACATTACTAACCTCTTATCCGTCTTCCAGGAAACGTGCGAGGGTCAAGCGTGATAATGTACGTGTACGAGTTACGAACTATCCGGTATTAAGTGCCATTGATCACTATTCAGACAGTACCAGTGCCATTCGTGCTCCAGTGACAGTGCGGTGCTCGACCAGTTAGCAATAGCACCTGGGATATTGCTGACTGTTCATCTTCGGGAATTAAGTGGCACGGTTTGCATCAAGTGACGTCTCATCGTATGCATTAAGTGACGATTGAATAGTTTGCATCAAGTGACGATTGGGAGGTGTACTTTGTAGTCAAGGGCCGTGTCTGCATAGTGGACAAGTGTGATATGTGACAGGGTACGAACTGCTGGTGGAATGGAGACCGGAACCAGAGGGAGCCGCATCTTCGTGGCTTTCTTTGCTACTGTCTTCTGGGGAATGGGTGAGTTTTTACTTGATTTTTAATAAAAATAGTTTGAGTTCAACCATATTTTCTCCCAATATTAAGTGAAAATGTTATACAATGTCATTGCATGTAATACAAATTTAAAAAGGTGGAGTCAGATGACATTGTTTTAAAATATTGTTGTACTTACTTATTAATTTGATTATAAAATGAGGAGCTCGGTGGTGCAGCGGTAAATGCGGCGTTTGTTGAAGTTAAGCAACTTTCGCAAAGGCCGGTCTTAGGATGGGTGACCATAAAAAAAAGATTTCATCTCGAGCTCCTCCGTGCTTCGGAAGGCACGTTAAGCCGTTGGTCCCGGCTGCATTAGCAGTCGTTAATAACCACCAATCCGCACTGGGCCCGCGTGGTGGTTTAAGGCCCGATCTCCCTATCCATCCATAGGGAAGGCCCGTGCCCCTGTAGTGGGGACGTTAATGGGCCGGTGATGATGATTAATTCGATTATAAAATACGTAAGTGATATCAAAAAAGGTTGCAGTTGTCGTCTATTATAATAGGAATAAAAATACAAGTCAAGTAAACCATTCTCTCGTAGAAGGAACTATTACTAGCCAAAGAAAATAAAATTCAAGGTTGAGATTTTCATTTAAATGATCGTGCTCGTAGAGAGGATAGTAAATAAAACTGCATCTCTCTACAAAGAGACAGACGGACTCACGGAGTTAATATCCGATTTGAAAACCAATAAAGCTACTGGAGATAAGTTTAAATATTTAGGAGGGACGAAAAAAGAAAATATAGCCAAACCGTTTCTTTTTACGGACAGGAAACTCGATACGGCTAGGATTATTATTGTTATTCCGATAGCCGTTATCAGTCGCCATCGAAGCGTCAATTCAACGAAAAAGCTCCTCGAAATATCAAATACAACCCTGTCTCTTTTGTATTCCAAATCTTTTCTTGAATATCAATCAAATAATGAATCTTGCGTCTTCTTCATCTTGAATCAAAGCGTTTTGTAAGCTCTGCTGTTACAGGTCGTATTGCTCGCAATTTTCTATCATTTGATTACCCATCGATAGATCGCAGTCGACAAAGAATATCATAATGTAAGCAAATCGTCACAAAATGAAATTCTACTGCTTATTGCAAATCCGACAGAATAAAAGTCGTAACGTATCTATACTTTCAGCAATGCATAAAGGTAGGATTTCTGATAACGAAAGACAAAGAAGGTTTTTTTAACATAGCCTAAAGGTGTGTTTTGAGAACTAAAGAGTTTTAAAAAGTAGACTTATAGGTAGATAAGATTAGTAAGCGTCTATGTTACTGCCCGGGAAGCTTTTCACTCTGAATCTTGCTAGATAGCGAGCATATTTGTGAAACCTATACAGGGTGTTAGTGACATCGTAACGAAAACTTTGAGGGGTGGTTCAGGCCATGATTCTGAGTTGATATCAAGTACCGTCGCACAAGTATGGATTGGAAAATAATTAAAAAGAAAATAAAAATTTTCATGAATTTTTTGACACGAAATTCCACTTGATATCAACTCAGAATCATGGTCTGAACCATCCCCCTCAGTATTCGTTACGGTGTCACTAACACCCATACCTACTTATATGGCTACCGTATGTACTTGTACGGGGTGTAAGTGTCATCGTAACGAATACTGAGAGGGATGATTCATCTGATTATTTTGAGTTAATATCAAGTGGAATTTTCCATCGCAAAAGTATAGAATTGAAAATAATTTAAAAAAACTAAAAAAAAAAAAAAAAAAATTT
Source organism: Pectinophora gossypiella (assembly GCF_024362695.1). Classification (NCBI taxonomy): domain Eukaryota; kingdom Metazoa; phylum Arthropoda; class Insecta; order Lepidoptera; family Gelechiidae; genus Pectinophora; species Pectinophora gossypiella. Next base: position 8,143,695 of record NC_065408.1, on the reverse strand, counting down.
TGCGACGGAAAATTCCACTTGATTTTAACTCAGAATCATTGTCTGAATCAACCCCCTCAGTATTCGTTACGATGTCACTAACACCCAGTATATGTTTTATTCTATACTGATTTCCGAACTTGAACATCTATTCAATGGCTAATTAATCCCAAGAGATGAAAATTTTCCTGCATGTTATAGATAGGTTTATTGAATTAGGCTTCTGTGAATTCTCATCAAGTTTAGTCACCATCCAATTGTCTTCGAGATTACTTTTCTATTCAATTAACGTCAACACTGAGACATTATTGTACTTTTCGGACCGAAGCGGAGCAATATATATTAGTTCTGGGAAAGAAGAAATTCTGAGTTGGAAATTCGTTTGGTTTTGTGAGGATGGTAGACACCATTGTTGATAGGTCATATATATAGTATTATGTTTGTTTGAAGATAAAGGGCCCAACAAAGTGTATATCACTACCGTTTATGTGGTCACGATTTCAATAAAAGATACTTATTTATCGAAATATTTAGATTATAAGTATACACACAAAGTCACACACGGTACTATAACCTGGAACCTGACAGAGGGTAGCAGTTTGTCAGTACTATTCAGAGGCAGATGACAGGAGTCCTAGTACGGCTTTGAAATATACTACTCTGGGCGCCATCCCACTTGAGTCAGAGTACTGCGGGGCGGAAGGCAAGAGGGAAACCACTACTCTATTTTTACCCACGACGGAACGGAGCAGTATATGCGTTTAGGGTGAGAGATGTTTGTGTGTGCGTTTGTGCAAAGTAACGTTACTACTTATCTTCTAAACTATTGATCCGATTTTGATGCGGTTTTCAATAACGGGTGTGTCTTTAATGAGTTCATGTTATTAGACAGGTTTCATGGCTGTAACACACTAGGGGGCGCCACAATATTAGTGTTTAGAATCAATATTATTCGAAACGCCTCTTCAATTTATAATAGCACTTTTATTTGCAATAGTTATTAGTTAATAGTTTTTGACAGGCGTTTTTTTTTCGTTTCCATTGATTACACGTAATTACGTCGAACACGGTGCTGTTTCATTGCTACCTAAATCTCTTAAAACTCAGTAAATGTCATATCAGGCATATTCAAGGTCCTTCGAGCCGGATTTCAGAGAAGATCATAATAAATAAATTGTGGATAAATTAATACGAAGTGATTGGCGAAGATTTAAGAAAAATCAAGATCGACTATAAGTGGCACGTGGATTGTGTGGTCAAGTGAATTAAATTCCTCCAATTAATCCTCATTTAATTCATAAAGTTGAACCCATCACTCAATAATCAGGTAGTATTAAGTAAAGCAGTGTTGTTAATTACGGTTAGTATAATTTTTATTACATTTATTACCCACGACGGAACGGAGCAGGTATATGCGTTTAGGGTGAGAGATGTTTGTGTATGCGTTTGTGCAAAGTAATGTTACCACCTATCTTTTAAACTATTGATCCGATTTTGAGGCGGTTTTCAATAACGGGTTTGTGCTTGATGAGTTCATGTTCTTAGATAGGTGTCATGGCTGTAACTCACTAGGGGGCGCCACAATATTAGTGCAAAATAATGTTGCAATATAATCAAAACGAAATGTCCGATTACAATACTGTTTTCAGCAATGTGTACGTGGTAGCTTAATGCATTTTCCCAAATAATAAAAATTACGTCTTTAACTCACTAAAGGGCGCTACAATATTAGTGAAAAATAGTATTGCAATAATATTAAAACGAATTGTCCAATTTCAATGCGGTTTTCAGCAATGGGTTCCTAGTTGATTGGTGCATGGTCTAAGATAAGTCTTATGATATTAACTCACTAGGGGGCGCTGCTATATTAGTGTGAAACGTTTATATTGCAATATTATTAAAATTAAAACGTATTGTCTGATTTCAATACGGAATTCAGGAATGAGTTCGTGGGTGATTGTGCATGTTCTCAGATGAGTGTTATAGAGGTAACTTTAAACAGAAAGCAACTGTATAATATTTAAAAAGGAACTTAATTATTATGTGGTAGGATGAATCACACTTATTGTTTTGCGAGATCTTACCTACACATTATATAAATTATAATTCGTATATTATACTCTCTTAAAAGTCTGAAATAAAATTAAGCTAAATTAAAAATTTTGAAATACCCACGACGGTAAAAATTTCATCGAAAAAGGATAAAATAACTCAAAACCCCCGACTTAACCCAATTATTATGTAACGAAATATTATAATAGACTTAAAAGTACTTTCTAAAAAAGAGTTGATATCTCGAGACATCGGTAATAGATATGTATACTTAAGTACCTAAACAATGAATATAGATGTTTACAGTTTTTTCCTAACGTGTCTGTTTCTCGAAGATATACTTAAATGTAACGATAATAATTTTACCATAATACTTAACCGAGGATTATCCGTCGGGGGCTGCCATTAACCCAGCTAAAGTTTTTCTAGTGACGTGAATACAATTATTGAAGAATTGTAGATGTTTAACGACGACATTAAATGCACTTATGAGTATGATTAAATTTTTGTTGAAATTTCATATAGAAAAGGCAGCCCCCGACGGATATTCCTCGGTTATGTATTATGGTAAAATTATTATCGCTACATGTAAATTTATTAGGGATATTAATGTAATTAAGAAAATATAATAAAATGTTAAAAAAAAAAATAAAGGTAAAAGGAATAACAAAAAAATGATTAAACATTTTAAACAGGTCACGAAGAATGCGTACCTATGGGAGGTATGTGACCTTACCTGTAATGGTCTGGTTTTCCCTTCGCGGGTTGGAAGGTTCGATAGTCAGTCGCTTATGTAAGCGGATCCTGTGAAAACGGAATAACACTACGGAGATAATGATTTTAATAATTTAAATAACTGGAAGCTATTGATTTTGTTTTTTAAATATTTTGCTGAATATGAACGAAAAGTGACATTATGAAGCCATTATCCTATATTATCACTAAAAGTGTAAAAAGACGTATCATTTAACTAATGACCTCGGTAAGTCAAACTCGTGCCGAGGTGTGGGGTAGGTAATATTATTATAATACCTCGAAGCGCGATGGCGGCTATGTACCTATACTGTACCGTTAAATAAAAACGCGATTCATTTTTGATTCAATTGTTTATTAATATATCCATACTAATATTACGTATAAATAGGTAAGTGTATGTGTGTCTGTCTGTTCGTTTGTCCGTCTTTCACGGAAAAACGGAGCGACGAATTGATTTTCAAGGTAGAAAGCTAAAATTACTTTTTAAGTAATAAAAAGAATCGTAACATCATGTTTTTTTTTAAATCAGCCCCCAAAACTCTTCAAAGAGCTCACCAAGTGTAATTAAAATATTAATTATAAAGTGATGTTCTACTTTGATAACAATAACGTAGTAACGGAAATCGTCGATACCGTGAATATTAAACGCGATTATTTATATAAAAAAAAGTATTTTTCCCACCTTAATTTGAGTTGTAACGAAAAGCAACTAAACGAACACCTTTACCCTTTTACTGAAAAAAAAAAACCTAGGACAAGGCTAATTCCCCGACCAGCTTAATGTCTGTCGTTTTAGTGCATGTAATATCATCATCATTGGCCACAACATCTATCGTAGATGATTCTTGCAGCACTTGTGAGTCTACGGGTTCCCGCAGCGCCGCCGATGGCTATAGAGCCCTATAGCAGCGTGGCATTTCTTGTCACATCGTTCGCACACAAAACGCGACTTCTCTCGTCTCATGTAATATAGGTTAACTGAATCCAATATTACCTTATTGTACTTTATACATATACCCATCACGTATACAACATTATATAAGGAATTTCTATAAAGCTTGTTCTATGGCCGAGTACTTATATATAAGCAATAATACGGACAGATGTGCCCTATTAGCAGCCGTCATGATGCTTTTTTTTATCGTTTGCTAAGGTCGATTGACGGTTTATCGACGTCTCCCGGAGATTATTCGAACCCGCGGCTCCCGTGCTGCCCCGGCTTCCGTCGTCACCGGAGAAGCGACGGGAGCCACCGGGAATTTGGGGCCTGGGTTATGATGCTATTGAACCAAATTTCAAAAAGTACTTCACCTACTTTAATCCTTGTTGTTTGACTTCTTCCACTATTTAAGGCCGGATTCAATAAAATGAGCTACCACTTCAGTAGTAATTAAACCAAACCAAATATAAACTCTATTAAGGTCCTTCATTAAAAATCTTATTAACCTTTAAAGTTTCATTTCCTTTAAAAAATAGCCTCAACGAGCTCATTCAGAGGTCAAATTCGATTTGTCCATAACCAGGGCCGTAACGACATTCTTTATAGCTTGATGCACATGGAGGCGGCACCGGAGCCATCCGGTACTGTTATGCGATTCTTTAAAAACATCGCTGTCCGTTTCATTGTTCTGTCGATGAACCAAAAACGACGAACTGGTTTATATCTTCAAAGAAAAGTGTCAAACTGGTTCACCTTTAGAGTAGTTTCACCTGAAGCCGCGACCACTGGCGTCGATTCCACGGTACTATTATGCCAAATCACACTGCAATTCCTTTGTAATGTTCAAGTTTGTATCCACTCGAATGAGTGAATACATAGAAATTCGTTTATATCGCACGTCACCATGCGACCTCCCAGTTCCGATCCACATATCGACGCCTGGCTGCAAAATGATGATGATTTCCATTCTCTTATATTAGACCGATTATTTCGTAGTTTCATCTGGACAGTTTCCCGGGAGTTTGAAAGTAAATTTTGACATGCTCTTTTCGAAGTTCAATCAATCAATATTTCTTTATTGCACAAAGATATAAGTAAAGGACATGTACAAGCAAATAAAATACACACAATAGGCAGCCTTATAGCTAAAGAGTAATTTCTGCCAGGCCTTAGGGTGAAAGAACTTTATGTATTTGTGAAGTTGAAATTTACCACCTAGTATCGTTACCAATCGCGCCACAATATTAGTATAAAATGGCGGAAGTTAGCTATAACAACACATACTCTGTAAAAATTATAACTGGAGACCAATTACAGGTCCAAAATCAAAAACGGTTTTCCACTCTACGCACTGTATCTAAAGAACACCATCTCTCTAACATTATCCCGTTTTTCACAGGATCTGCTTACCTAACCTGAACATATTTTTATAGGTCCGGTTTTTTTACAGAAGCGACTTCCTCTTTTACCCAACCCGAAGGGAAAACCAGCCCAATGCAGGTTTGGAGGTATGTACCTCCAGGACGCATTTCTCGGGAACGTGGGTTTCCTCACGATATTGGCTTTCACTGCTGAGCACGTGATAATCATGTATGATCCAAACATGGATTCGATTGGTTTAGGCCCGTGCTGGGATCGAACCAACTGGGCTACCATGGCTAATCTCAAGGGTGCGTATCTCAAAAACGCTAATATATTAAATATGGCCGAAGATCAACCGGATTAATGACGACGTCTTAAATGACTCGACTAAAATGCTGAAGAAGAATTACATTTAAAACCAGTCTGTTGCCTTCAACTAGCCTACTGAAAACTTTCCGTAATTTTGAGTTTTCAACGCCAGAGTGACTGGCATTTAGTAGGTTCCTAGATAGCCATCTTAAACCTCAATGTCATTTATTTAAAAATATTTTTATCAACATCGATCGTACATAGATAACACTGTTATATTGGCCACTCATTGATCACACGAAGGCACGAATGTGTCACCTGACAGACAATAAGTATCGACTTACTATTAATGATTAGATAGACAGTGTTTTTTCTCCATAAATGATTCTAATACATAACTGTATAAAGATAAATGAGTTGTACATGAAATGACAAATTGTTCAGTAATGATAAATTTGATAAATACTACGTTATTGTGGTGCTATGCGCCTTCGTCTCGTACGCTATCTATCTGATTGCGGCCCTGTCGATTTCAAAGATTTAACTTACAAAAGAACCTTTCATTCGTTATAATGAAAGAATGAAGTCGTCAGGTGGAATGCCTTTTCAATTAATAAAAGTTTGGCTTTTAATGAGTGTACGAAGTACTTCGAAAGGTTGGACATAATAAAGATAGTAATTACACCTTGCTACGTGGTATTTACCTAGAGTTATTAATATTTAATGTTGTTTACATTAAGTAAACCTCTCCTGTGGGGCAGTTATTATTATACAAGGGTGATAATTACGTAATTAAAGCATCTGGCTCGGGTAATTACACTGTGATGATTACCCCATCGGTTCTACCAACGTGTCGCTACAGTGTTGCCATCATTAAAACCCACGCGGCCGCGCTTCGTTTGTTTACCGTAAATATTAAGTACAGAATAATAGCACCTGATAGATTTTTCTGGTATTTTTATATGAGCGCGTTTTATGGCTGCAGACATGAGCCATGTCAGGGGCCTTTGGCGGCTCACTAATAACCCTGACACCAGGGTTGATGAGGTTGGTATTCCACCTTACAACCTGCAACCTGCTGCAGAGTGGGCTCTATGCTATTATAAACATACAAAATTAATAACTATCCTTTCTACTATCTATTCGTTCAGCACTTATGCTATCGGTCCACTAGGGTCGATTAATTCGTTCAAGTATAATCCTCTCAACGATGCCCGGAGCCGAGGTTCGCGCCCAACTGGCACCCTCAGGCCTGTTGGCTTACATTTTGTACCAGATGAGAGCCCTCAGCGCTCTCCATTTGTCGGGCCAAGTAGTTAATTCAATTTGCGGTATATCTACAATAATTCACGTCAAAAATATCTATTCTTTGCATCACAAATGGCAAGGCGGTCGCTAGCCACGCATTGTAAACCTGAAATGTTGGACTGTACCTAACACAACTTTTTTGATCTAATTTGACCTAGTTTTATGTTTGTATTTTAATTTAATAAATCAGTACGTTTTATTTAGAATAAGCCGTATTCATTCAAAGAATATTTTGTATTTCTGTGCGAATTACAAAACTGCAGAGACAAGTAGTTGGGTCTTGTGTTAGGTAACCTTACATAACTCTTAGTACGTAATGGGGAAAACTTAGCAAGAAGGATATACATACCATGGTATAAGAAGACCAGGTATGCTCAAACGTGACAGCTAACATTTCAAGGTTACCCCAGCTGACGTCATCCCGCCGTGCGTTGCCATTTCGTAAAAAAAAATTACCCTCGTCCAATGTTTTTATATTTACTTAGCAAGGAAATTTTGAACTTTAGTAAAAGATTTACTTACAGTCTTAATTAAATATATTAGTCAGTAATTCACTTAATTTTCAATAATAAAATTTACGTTCTTGGAATATTGGAGATACCAATTTAATGGTAACACTTCCGTCATCAATGGGTTAGCAATGGCCGCTAGTCATAGGATTGAGCATACCTGGTTTTCTTATACCATGATATACTAAAGTACTTTGTGTTCTAATGTAGAGATAGGATACACCTGTGATAAACACGGTGACATATATATTATTCAACAGCTAGGTAGGTACGTCCGTAATCAACATCAATTGACACTGACTAGTAAGAATTGAATGCTTCCTGTCCAGAAGTGACTGTAATATCACACTAATGGCTACAACAACACAACAAGGGTTAATTTACTTCTAGAAAGACGATTATATATCTCCGCATAAGGTGATATAAACTAAAGTCCGCTGTAAGTTTACCCTGTTTGCGTAAGTTTTTTAGGCTTTTCTATTATTTAGGTGTTACTGTTTTCTTAGGGGAGATGTTCTTGCAGAAATGCCTATTTATATATTACACAAGTATAAAATATATAACTACGAGTACTCCTTAATTAAACGAGAGACTCTTATAGATATAATTCATTATTTTGTGAAGGTTATCTAAATAAGCGATTCCGTACGTAAGTATTCTTTTGTCAACTACCTATAGGGGGACTTTTCCTTTGATTTTATACCCAGATCGGTCATTCGAAATAATTCGAAATATTATAAGTGATCAAAAGTTTTAAAGGTCGACCTATTTACTAAAAAAATATCCGATTGGTTGGTATAAACTTTAAGATACTTATATATTTTATAACGTGTTTATTGTAGACTTGCCGCATATGACATTAATTACTTCGGGAGCGCTGAGGCTCTCACCCCGTACAAAATTTAAGACAACAGGCTTAAGGGCGCCTAACTGGGTGCGAACTTTTGCTCAGGACATCGTCTGAGAGGAATATATTTGAAAGAATTATTCGAGCTTAGCTAGCGGTAAGCGCTGAATGAGGGAAAGCGGGAACCATGCCGGCGGGATCGGTATCGGGGTCCTGAAGTATTTGTCGTTGCGATTGACCGCCTCTGTGGCTAGAGTAATCGGAAACGGTCAGGAATAGTCAGGATCGTATATTACGTCCTTCGACTTTAACATATGAAAGTCACACATACTGTATTGTTTATTCATAGAGACGATATATTTGTTTAATTAAGGAAAGATTAGTATCGCCTACATTAGTAGCACGCGCGCTTGCATGAAAACTAAAACAATAGAGAGTATGTACTGTTTCGCAGAATATCATATCCAATGTTGGTAATTAAGTAATAATAATATACTTAATGTAACTTTATTTTTTTTTTGACGTGACTTATTTTAGATTTGCAGCAAATGGATACTTGGCCGGGCTCGCACCCGGTACAAAATTTAAGTCAACAGACCTGAGGGTGCCCAGTTGGGCGCGAACCATGGTTCAGGGCGTTCGTCTGAGAGGATAATATTTGAAAGATTTAATCGACCCTAGTGGGTGGACCCTAGTGGTGGTAATAAAAGAGAAGGTGCAGGTCGTGTCGTATCGGGAGGTGAAGGTTTTGGCGGGAAGAAGAGAGGAATGGCGGTTACTCCACCGACAAGAGCGCAGCTCTTAAATAGAGAGAGAGAGTGGGTCGATAACGATAAGCGCCGAATGAGGGAAAACGTCAATCACGCCGGCGGGTTGGTATCGGGGTTCTGAAGTGTTTGTTGTCGCGAGCTGATTGGCCGCCTCTACGGCTAAATATTTCTCACCAAAAGTACATTTATGTATTCGTAGCGAGCGTAGTTCGTTTCAATATGCTAATTTTGTGCATACCTATAGAATTCGATATAGTCTTGAAAAATTACCATATAGTAAGAATGTCTCTTAGTCTTATTTATGTGGAAAGACATAATGGAAATTTTCCTTTAAAAAATGTTAGGTATGTAGGTATTTATGTTATTATGTTGGTATTTATTTCATTGCAGGGAGTAAGCGTCTCTGTAACTACCTCAGTTTTACTTAAAAGCGCAGTTCTTGCACAATCCTTTTTATCTAGCAGTCTCTTTAGATAAAGTAAAGTAGCTATCTAGGTATCTTGCTGTTCCGTTTAGACACTCGTCTCATTGTTAACGAATAGCGTATAGGGTAGAAAATAAGTAACAAGGGTTTTAACACGTAGCAAACGTAAAAAAAAAACATTAAATTAAACTACTAAACTGCATTTGTATCTGTGTAATATTAGAACAAGTTGTAGAAGTCATGTTGAATAAAATTAATCTATAATAACAACACACTCTCTCTCTCTCTCTCTCTCTCTCTATAGTACTGACTTCTAGAGTAATAATAACAACCAGAGTTATGAGGGTTCAAAAAATCGGGGAAGCGTTTCGAGAAAAGTAGGTAGTGCCTGCCCTTGCGCTTCGCTTTGCTCGTCTTGGCGGGGGTACTGCCGTGCCCCCAGATTACTTTAGTATTTTTCATAACAATGTGTTAGATATGATAGTTCTTGTCGTAAAAACAATTGAGTGGAGTGTCCTAGTTTAAAACATAAGCATGACTCACGACTATATCCCAATTGGGGTAGTCAGTGCTACCATCAAGATGAGCTAAGTATCCCACTTCATCAAGCTTTCTGTTAGACAAACGTGATAGGTGGTGAGCCGTATCGCCGTCAATAAAGGATCCTTGTTTACGATTGTATCTTTTTCATTTAGATGTGCATTATTATGACATTTGTAGGAGTATTTCTAGGTAATGTACTGAAGCGGAAATTAAATAATTGTTTTCCGTAAAGCCTGATTTAATAAAGGAAAATACGTACTTGATCATCTGTCGCTTTCCCGCTGTTAGTGAGACAAGAACTTTCAAAGCTCGTATCCCAGTTCAATCTCCAGTGTTACTGCTCTCAGACAATGCCATTTAGCACATAGAGTACTATATACGCGGAAAATTAAAATCGCAAGGTTTCTTTAAGTAAATACCGGAACATTCCATATGCATAACTGGTCCCGAAGGTTATGACGTGGCGTGAATATAGGTTTGCTTAATTATGCTTATAATAATATTATGTATGATGTTCACAGCATACTACAGCTGTTTTTGATGCCACTGATCTTCTTCTATCTTGTGGGTTGTGAGGTGAATTACCAACCTCATCAACCCTGGTGTCAGGGTTACAATTGAGCCGCCAAAGGCCCCTGGCATGGCTCATGTAACGACTATTTACATCAGTAAGTAGTAACCGGGACCAACGGGTTAACGTGCCTTCCGAAGCACGGATCATCTTACTTTCGGACAACAGGTGATCAGCCTGTAATGTCCCAACCAAACTAGGGATCACAAAGTGATTTTTGTGATATATCACCACCGGAATTCGAACCCGGGACCTCCTGATCGTGAGCTCAACGCTCAACCACTGGATCACGAAAACCGTTACCATTGCCACTGATGTTTTCTGTTCATATTGATAACGATAAAGATAGGTGTAAAGATTTAAACAAAATTAAAATGAAATTAAATAGTGTTTGAGTATAATACAATCCGATTGTAGGTGACGATGCAGCTTTGGCGGAGCGTAGTGGGCGGAATATACAGATTGTGGCAGGCTATTAAAGCCTTTACCTGTTGTGCTGTAAAAAGAAAGCAAAGCTGAGGAGGTTTTCCGCCTGAGAAAGCGGAATACTTTTATACCGCCATTATTATGTGCTACGAAAATGTAATATGTTATTTAGAACTACAATCTTCATCTTTGAAACAATGTAGATTTCGACTAACAAGATCATTTCTTTACTAGCGTCATAGTTTAATTATTATGTTACGGGCTGGTGGTTTAACAACAGTTTCTTTTTGCCTCAAAGCTGTAAACTGCAACTTGTCTGAACAGTTGTTAGTCTAACTCACTCCGTTTAGAATTAAGGTTAATCTATGTAAAAGAAAATAGCGTTTGTGGAGACGCCTTGCAGTGAATCGTCAAACCTCGGCAGTGGTGGTGTAATGTCACTTAATGTAAAAATACTGTCATAACTCTTTTGCTAGCAACACACCTATTGTCACCTATGCTATAGTATCATAGCTATCATTATATATACAGGGTGTTAGTGACATCGTAACGAAAACTTTGAGGGATGATGCAGGCCCTAATTTTGGGTTGATATCAAGTAAAATTTTCCGTCGCAAAAGTATTGAACGCAAAATAAATTAAAAAACACAAACATTGTCATGAATTTTCCGACAGTAAATTCCACTTGATTCAATCATGGTCTGAATCATCCCCCTCAGTATTCGTTACGATGTCACTTACACCCTGTACAAGTACATACAGATAGCCGTACAAGTAGGTATGGGTGTTAGTGATACCGTAACGAAAAGTATGTAACGGAAAATAATAATAATAAAAAAAAAACTAATAAATATCATGAGTTTTGCGACGGAAAATTCCACTTGATATTAATTCAGAGTCATGGTCTGAATCATTTCCCTTAGTATTCGTTACGATGTCACTAACAACCTGTATAATGATAGCTATGTTATTCTTGGTTTTTAATGTCAAAAATACAGACATAGGTAGTGATTATATTATATTTATATAATTATGTCACCTCCGTTTCAACATGTCCATTAATGGAATGTTAATAGGCAGAATCTTTATTTGAAATAGTTTTTTGGACATTACAGATTACATAACCTTAAACGTTAAAGGACAGGAAATATTGGCGCCAAACTTATTGATATCGCGTAAAGTGTCCGCATGATTGATCGATGTTCCTCACTCTTTTCAAATCGGTGAATGGCGTTCACATTCCTATACGACTTGTTTAGCTTTCAAGTGATTTTTGCGTTGAATTGCAAGGGACAACAAAATATGCCGCGTCATTATATTAAGGCTATTCCAAACTTATCGACGGAGAAGCGTCCCTTTGGACCATATCGGAGCCAGATTTCGTAGCCGGTTTCGACATGGGAAACGAATATCTCGTTTCGAAGCTGGTTTTGAAACGGGAATAAAACAGTTCTGTTTCGAAATTGGCTTCTTAGAGAGTTCTTCTGAGAGTAAGATAATCCCATTTCGTAGCTATGAAATGTTACGAAGAACCGCCTCACCATATAGTCTTACACCTTATGGAGCTGACTGAAATTGGCTAGTATTTTGTAGGATCGGCGTAACTGCCCTAGTACCGGTTGTACATTCAGAAACAAATCCAGTCTCATGCAAGACAGAAAAAGTATATACGGGGTGTTAGTGACATCGTAACGAATACTGAGGGGGATGATTCAGACCATGATTCTGAGTTCATATCAAGTGGAATTTTCCGTCGCAAAATTCATGATTTTTTTTTTAGTTTTTTTAAATTATTTTCAATTCTATACTTTTGCAATGAAAAATTCCACTTGATATTAACCCAGAATAATTAGCTGAATCATCCCCCTCAGTATTCGTTACGATGTCACTTACACCCCGCACAAGTACATACTGTAGCCATACAAGTAGGTATGGGTGTTAGTGACACCGTAACGAATACTGAGGGGGATGATTCAGACCATGATTCTGAGTTGAAATCAAGTGGAATTTTCAGTCGAAAAATTCATGAAAATTTTTGTTTTTAAGTTATTTTCTGTTCCATACTTTTGGGACGGAAAATTCCACTTGATATCATCTCAGAGTCATGGTCTCAATCATCCCTCAAAGTTTTCGTTACGATGTCACTAACACCCTGTATATACTATATACTATACACTATATAGGCGATCCTGATGTTGACGGCAACCGATAATTATATCGAGAAGAAGATAAGTAAGAGGAGAAGTCATCATTTACTTTTAATTATTACGATTTATTTCAGCCATAATTTAATTATTTTTAATAAATATTTATATTAATTAATGTAGATATAAATGTCATACTTCCTATTAAAGAAAAATGAACTGTACGTTCGTGATTAAAATATGTGTTAAAGAAGCTGATTGATTGGATAATATGGTTCACACACACATTTACACAGAAAAGATACCATTGTAACTACCTCCTACCTTATATAGTACTCAAACACTCCACCTTCAAACAGATAAGAAGTGGTAAAGGATTTGGACGGAAGGAAATCTGACGACCTGATAACATAATGCAACCAGAAAGAGGTGTAATTTATTAGACACCTTTCGGTAGCTAAAATGGAATTAGATTATTTAGTCGATTTATATATGTAGTTCAAATAAATAAACAGTTGAAATCAAGGAATCCTTATTTTCAGCTTTTCCGTAGTATGGTAATAAAAATGGCATGACCAACTGCCATTATATTGAAATTGTACTGCGTGGTAAAATATCACTATCTTTATTTTTGTACAAAACGAATATTCATTTGTTTAAATGTTCTGTTAGTTGTCGACATATAACCATCTGTCACAAAGCAGTTACTTATACTCAATAGACATATTCGAGGTTCTTTATTTATGTATTTATTTATATCAGGTAACAAAGACCCGTAAAATATATCATCATTATCATCATCAGCCCATTAACGTCCCCACTACTGGGGCACGGGCCTTCCCTATGGATGGATAGGGAGGTCGGGCCTTAAATCATCACGCGGGCCCAGTGCGGATTGATGGTTATTAACGACTGCTAATGCAGCCGGGACCAACGGCTTAACGTGCCTTCCGAAGCATGGAGGAGCTCGAGATGAAAACTTTTTTTTTGTCGTCACCCATCTTATGACCGGCCTTTGCGAAAATTGTAAAATATATACCTTAACGTAAAATACATATTTAATATTATAAACACAAACAAAGTCGGCACTTATTGTTTTTGTTACCTAATTGAAAACACAAGACAAAGACTCAACCTACTTTGAAAAATCATCAATCTTCATCTAGCTATACGGTTACGTATTCTGTACGTTAGATATGACCTAAATTAGTACTTAGCAGTTTTACCAACATTAAGACATTAAGTTTTACATATCTACCATTCTCTAGTTAACCTAGTTAGGGTTCCGTGGCCTAATGGCAAAAAACGGAACCCTTATAGATTCGTCATGTCTGTCCGTCCGTCCGTCCGTATGTCACAGCCACTTTTCTCCGAAACTATAATAGCTATACTGTTGAAACTTGATAAATATGTGTATTCTGTGAACCGCATTAAGATTTTTACGCAATGATAGAAAAAGAAAACAATAAATTTTGGTGGTGGGACATAGAACTGAAATTCAAAAAAATGTTTTTCATCAAACCCATACGTGTGGGATATCTATGGATAGGTCTTCCAAAATGGTATTGAGGTTTCTAATATCATTTTTTTCTAAACTGAATAGTTTGCGCGAGAGACACTTCCAAAGTGGTAAAATGTGTCCCCCCCACCCCCTATAACTTCTAAAATAAGAGGAGGATAAAACTAAAAATATATATGATGTAGATTAGCATGCAAACTACCAACGAAAATTGGTTTGAACCAGATCTAGTAAGTAGTTTTTTTTTAATACATCATAAATCGTAAACCGTAATTTACTTTTCATTCAATCAATCAACTTAACTGTTACGGAACCCTTCATGGGCGAGTCCGACTCGCACTTGGCCGCTTTTTTATTTTTCTTATTCGACGTGAGTAGTATATCTAACCTGCTCGTAAGATGCACGTTGAATTTGACTTGAGAGATGAATAGTCTGACTATGCCGCTGGAAAGGCAAAATTACGTAAGCGCCAAAATATCCTAAAATAGTAGTCCATAATTATTATGATTATGTATTGCCAGAAATTGAATTGTTCTTTATCCACAACTTTATAATTAGGTACTTTCGTAAAATACTCAGCCCATGTCAGTGAAATTATAATAAACTTCAGGACCCGTCTAGTTCCTATCCGTTACCTAGATGGCGTACATAATAGCGGAATCTGTGTAAAACGTAAATAATTTAGTCTTTTTAACCCCCGACGCAAAAACGACGGGGTGTTATAAGTTTGACGTGTCTGTGTAAATGTGTATGTGTCTGTCTGTGGCATCGTAGCTTCCAAACGGATGATCAGATTTTATTGCGGTTTGTTTTTGTTTGAAAGGTATATCAGTCGAGAATGTTCTTGTATTTCAGGCTATGTTTGGTGGAAATCGGTTCAGGTCTTCAAGGTCATCAGGTCGTTTGTTAAGTGTGATAGGAATGTTACAAGCTCAGTTTGCTTGCAAGCATATGTGGGATAAGTTATTTTTGCTTTTTATAGGGTTTAGCCTGGTTTAGCATTTTTAACCTTTTGTCATAATAATTGAATACTTTTTTTGGTCGGGGTTTTTTTTTTCTCATTAACCATTTTTTCTGAACTTCATTTTATTTGTGCCTCAACTCACAAGAGGTAAAATGATAATGAATTTTCTTAAAATTATTGATGTCTTATGTATGAAGTATTTATTTCCTGTTTGTGTAATTATTGATTAAATATACAATCCCATACAAAAGTAAGGCATAGTCAAACTATCCATCTCTCAAGTCTAATTCAACATGCATCTTACGAGAGAGTTTGAGGTTAGATAATATACTATTCACGTCGAATAGGAAAATTTCACTAAGAAATTCAAATTGCAATTGGGTATTGTGTTTCAGTAATGCTAATAGAGTTCGCATTGCTTAATGCCGGTTCATGTTTAATATGTATAACTTGAAGAATATTCAAATAATAAAAGAATATAACTTAACTGAATATAGCATTTCAGGATTTAAATTGCTACGTCTCGAGATGGTATTATCAGAATATTAAATGCAATAAAATATTCACAAAACGAAATAAGAAACGAAACCGTTTTCTTTTAAGTTCACAAGAGATACATTAAAAAAGCTTATTTGATATGGATAATGCGAGTCAAGAAAATGAAGTTGCGCGGTGTATTTGTTTGAGCCCTGCTACATGAAACGAGTGTATAGTGTATACTTTAGAGTATATACTTTGGGATATACACTCGTTCTCAAGATTTTCAAGGAATTCGGCTATCCCGTATTTAATATCAGCATAATTTATTTATGACCTTCCGTTATCTTAAGAGCTTACGTTGTACGTAGGTATTTTTTTTCCTACGGAAAAGATTGATGGCAGAAAGTTAATATTCCTTGTATTCATAGCCCCAAGCTTGTCTAAAGTCGGCTAGGTGATGAGATGATTTGATGAAATACAAAAAATAGAAACCTGTTATCATGTTGGTCTAATAAAGCTTGGTAAAACGCGGGTAGATCGGTTGTTTGTTTGCGATGGCTGTATGGTCACAAGTACTAATATGTAATCACTTTGAAACCATGTCACATTAACTTTTTTAACAAATTAAACCGTAAATCTCATTAAATGTCATATATGATAGTGCGACAGGGTTCTAAAGTGGGTACATGATATTGCTCATGACTGTACCTCTATGTTAATTGGGAATATATTTAGTGCTTATATTAATTTATATATTTACCCGATTGCGGTGAAGCAAAAAGAAGAATTATGTGTTTGACCGCTATGTATGTATGCATGTCTCTTCCACCCAACCTTAGCACAAATTGGCATTCGGAAGAATTTCAGAGAAATTTACCTATTTTCTTATTTCACGTTTTTCAGAGCGTGATTTTTCCGTAGTCGGGTTTTTTTTATTTTTTATTAAACGACGTCAATAAAGGAGGTTATCAATTTCACCTTCAAAATATGTCTAAAATAAAATGAATTTACATTTTAACATTGTATTGAACAAACATTTTTAGTCGTTTTTTTTTAATTTACTTACTTTTTTATTTATTTAAGAAGATACATTATTACATGGTAACTATTATTAAATTTTAGCGTATTTCTCTAGACTTCTCATAATGCTAAGACTGATATTTATTCTTACAGGCAGACAAACGTATTTCAATTTAGAATGCGATGTAAGGACGAAACTTTAACGAAATTAAGAACACCGTTAGGCTTGGACGCCGATAGGTACGCTAGGTAGTGTTCCTTTGAAGGTAAATACAATTGGATTTTGCAAATATTCGTGAGAGATTTCAATCATAGATTTGAAGATCCGAAGCCTAATGCTTTGTTCTTTTATTCATGGTTTTATTTATTGGTGAAATATTAGTAAACCCTGTACCTATGGTACCTTTCATATCGAAGTCGACATTTTCATGATAGGGTTTCAATACTTGAACACATTTTAATTAGGTATATTAATTCCCTTAGCGACGCTATTAGAATTGGTTTAGGTATTCCTCGCGTAGCCAATAGAGTTGGATTATTGTTGCTATTTATAATCTGCATTATCGAGATTCTCTGAGGGAGCTGTTTAAAGAAGTTAATATACTGACTGTTGCAAGTCAATATATTTATGAAAACATTATGTATGTCTGTAAAAAAGTATCTCTCCTTCTGAGATACTGTGAAAGACATACATACAATACAAGTAACAAAAATAAAATTAATAAAATTAATAGCCGGAACCATCGGCTTAATAACGCGGAAAGCTTGGAATCATCTTACTTTTTTGGACAAACAAGTGATTCAAGCCTAACATGTCCTCAATGAAATAGAATCAAGATTTTTTTTGTCGTGAAATTGAAATATCTTTCAAAGTTACAAAGCTGAAAAGTATAATCTTCAATGGTAAACAGAACCACACGAACTGAACACATCATTTCTTGATCGCCCCGTTTTGCAATCAGATATGGAAACATGTCGGTACCCTGGGTCACAGATATGAAGCAAATAGAATGCGAAACAACCTCTTTAAAGTAAGCATTGGAAAGGAATTGGAAAATGGTAGAAATTCATGTAAACAATCCGACCAAGTGGAAAGAGAAGTTTATTTCTATCTGCAATTTAAATGCATCAGCTAAAGTTATAGGTAATCTATACTTACATAATTATGTAGCTACATTGATTTATAAACATAAACACTACTATACTTGATTTGAAGTAACAATAAAATTATCTTTATAGGTATATCATATCTTCTAAGCAGGTACCTAGAAACCTATTTTGAAAAGTTCATGGGAGTTATTGACGAAGCTCTACGTGAGATTTAATAATGTTTCTATAAAATGAAGAAAACGGGGCGGAAAGGTTCTAGAATGGCGACCACGTGTCGGACGACGCTCATTGGGTAGGCCTGCTACAAGGTGGACCGACGATCTGGTGAAGGTCGCGGGAAGCCGCTGGATGCGGGCAGCGTAGGACCGATCGTCGTGGAAATCCTTGGGGGAGGCCTATGCCCAGCAGTGGGCGTCGTACGGCTGATGATGATGGAAATGAAGAAGTGGCGAGACTTGGATAACTTGCTTACATTAATGATGTTGAGTATTTTAAAGATATTACTTTTATTAGTGTAGGAAAGGAAGCTAGTGGACCCCAACATTCATTTCTCAGGCGACAAAACTTTGCAGTATGATAAAGTAATGTGAAATAAACTTACTTACTTCATAAATATCCAAAAAAGTCTTCATTTAGTAATCAGAATTCCATAATTTATCTCGAACCGAGTACACGACCCAATTCAGTGACAAAGTCCTACTAGCGTCTGTCTAGGCAAGGAAGCCGTGTAGTGGCGCAACCCCTTACGTGCGTCCATTACTTAAATATTTAATACAACCTTGACCCAAAGAGAATATAAATACACTTAAAGAACTTCTTGCCCTGGACATAATATCTACAAGTCAGCTCTATCTAAAGACCTTGAAAACGTGAAAGGTTTTTCAACAATGACAATGAAATGACGAAACACAATGTGTATCAAAGTAAGATTGAATTGAGATAGATGCTCGTAGATTTCTATTTGACGAACGAAGAAAAAATTGTTGAAGATACATTAGAAGCTACACCTATCAAGATAGTACAGTGAAAGGTGTGAAACATTACATTAACTAATTTAATATCAAAATTTGAACATATTTGAAACATAAGTGATAATAAGTCCAAAGGTTATTATAAAGTTAGTGATTAATTAGAAGATATAAATGCATGGGATTAACTGTCTGAGAACTGATATTAGGCAGCTAAATTACTCAATTGTATAACAATATTTTATGGTTTTTTTTTTAAAGAACTTCTAGGGCCCTGTGCCGAGGTTTTCTTGCAGCTTCTTTACCCCGGCTATACAGGTTGTGAGAAGCTGCAGTAGTTTTAGGCGAATGAGACGTTCGTTATGTAAAAATTGACGATTCAAAGTGTAACTATGTTACTTACAGAATAAAGATATTTTTGAATTTGAATTTGAAAGGTAGTAATGTAAGAGAGTAATATATTTGTACTTTGTATGTCAAATGACCTTGCAGGCAGCATTATTATTTTTGTTTCATATCATAACAAATCTTTTTCTCGAATGTGACGTACTGTGCACATATGACTCTGAAAACAACATATTTATCGATTTATGATAATCCTGTGATTAGCATTTCTTTTATGATTCATAATAATAATAATTAATTTCTTGTTGTTTATTTGTCTTCGGGGATATAGTACGTAGTATTATTCCTTATTCTATTACACAGGTGTGACGCTATGTTATATTATGCATTCTAAACTCTATTCATCACAGTCCATCTCTCTCTCTCTCTATTTAAGAGCTGCGCTCTTGTCGGTGGAGTAACCGCCATTCCTCTCTTCTTCCCGCCAAAACCTTCACCTCCCGATACGACACGACCTGCACCTTCTCTTTTATTTGTTTCATAAATGTTATCCTAACATTCTCTGATTCTGACTACCCTAATAGGGATATAGTCGTGAATTTATGTTGTCTGATTGTAATTTGGTGTTGTATGTTCCTTTCGTGCAACAAAGTAGAACAAGTAAACAACAACAAGTAGTAGTAAGTAGTAAAAAGATTCGTGCTTCGGAAGGCACGTTAAGCCGTTGGTCCCGGCTATTACTTACTGATGTAAGTACGTAGTCGTTACATGAGTCATGTCAGGGGCCTTTAGCGGCTCAATAATAACCCTGACACCAGGATTGATGGGGTTGTAATTCACCTCACAATCCACACGATAGAAGAAGAAGTAGTAAGTAGTAGTGTGTAGTGTAAGTGTAGTATTTGTGTTGGCATAACCACCAAGAGTGGCTCAAGCCTCGAAAACAATTAGATTAAAAAAAAAGTATTTGTGTATTGTATTGTAAAGGTAACTTTTGTCAACAGGCGTCCGAGGCCTCCACAACCTGGAGATCAACGTACCGACGGCGGTCCTTGTAGGGGAGACAGTGACCTTGGAGTGTAGCTGGCAGCTGGAAGACGAAGAAGCTCTGTACAGCGTCAAGTGGTACAGAGGTCGCGAAGAGTTCTACCGATACATCCCTAAAGAACTCCCTCACACGAGAGTGTTCCCTCTACCCGGAATAGAAGTGGATGTAAGTCTTTGATGATTATTCTTATATCTTTGAATTATGTACTTGGTAGAACGCTTGCCACTCACTTTGAGGTCGCAGGTTCGAATCCAGCACAGGCCTAAACCAATGATTGTCGAATTTGTTTTCGAATCCATGTTTGGATCATAAATGATTATCACGTGCTCAGCGATGAAGGAATAGGTACATCGTGAGGAATCCCACATTCTCGAGAAATACATTTTAGGAGGTATGTGACCTAACCTGCATCAGACATAAAAATCAGATCAGAATTAAAAAAACGGACCTGTCAAATCTTCAGGTTAGGTATGCGGACCCTGTGAAAAATGGGATAATGCTAGGGGTATGACTAAAGCAAGAAAAATGATTACAAGTAAGCCTGCTGCATCCCATTGCAAGGCAAAGGCGGGTTTTTCTTTGTATAAAATGTTTCTCTTTTAAATTCTAAGTAGAAAAATATTCATAGGAGTCTTGGTACTATTTATTCGTAATAAGTAAGTATATCATCAAAAGATTTAAGTTTCTCATTTAGACTTGTCTTTTTTTACCATACCTATCTAGCAATGAAATGAAAATAAGAATTATTGATGAATAACCTTCTTGCAATATTTAATACAAGTCTATAAATATCGATGGATTTAAATAATGTTAAAGAAGACGAAATATATATTTTTATATTAAATTCTCGTGAATAGGTATTTTCTCAAATCTACTCGTGGTATGCACTTTGTTAGTAATTTTTTTGTCAAATACATCCACAGCGGTATGCACAGGGTATTAAGCAGGCGTTACCATAGAACAGCTATAATCTTCTTTTTATGATAGTCCTATATTCTATTAAAAACACTTTTTAAACACTTTTGCACCATCATAGAATCTAATAAGCCAGGATCAGATCATCTAATCAGATTAGATAAAAACATATATGTGGTATATTTCAAGAATTATATAACGATGGAAGGAAGCGAGTCATTCCCGATACAAGTCTTTTTACTACTTAATAGGAAGACTTATTCACATATTGTTATGTTGATTTCGAAAATAAACTAATTTTATTTTATTTTTTAATTATGTTATTTATACTAAATCTATTGATAAAAAATCAACAAAAAAACTATTGGTACTGGTTTATTGGTATGATATTTATTATATGTGTAAAAATAAAAACAAATTAAACATGTGTTATATTCATTACGATCACAATTTTATCAGTAATTTAAAAATCTTTTTAAACATTTACTGTCTCAATATTAGTCAATATTATTAGTGTCTGTTTGAATTGCTAATCAACCACGAATTATATTCCGGGAACGCCTTATAGTCTGCAGGAATAAAAGAACGAGAATTTTCGGTTCAAGGAAATTACTTTTTGGTACTAACGTCCATGCATGCTATATTACAATCGAATACGTATGATTATTTTCGAAACAATCAGAACCCAACCAAACCAATTGCTCTGCGGAGCACGCTCAACAACTTTAATTATTAATTGTCGTAAAAGCAAAACTATGTATGTCGGTTACCTTTTCACATTTAAATCAAATCAAATGTACTTTATTGGACATGCACACAAACAGAACATACAAAACAACAACACATAACTACTTACACTAAACTAACTGCTCTGCATGACAACAGCGCCGCGCGTGGCGCGAATTATATCGAGAGTTTCGACTAATAGACACAGCGACTGTTATCTACGTGGATAGATGTCGTACAGCTATTGGTCAAAGTTCTCCATATCGCGGCATGGTTGCTGTGCCGCGACGGCTGTACTAATTTATATTTCTTTTTTAAATTATACATTAAAAAAAAATTGGCACAAAGAAGTATTGAAACCCAGGAACAAATTTAAAGTACCTACTTACATAAAATGTTATTGCATTAGACAGATTACAAACAATAGGTACCTACTTATTAATCATAATTTTGATGAGTTATTAATCCTTCCGAATGCAATTATCTCTGACGTAAAACAATCGTTGGTTATTCCATTTAGTGTTTGTTTCTCTAGACACTAATTGATATAAATTACCTGTAGATTTGATATCAGGTTGTTATCAAATCACACACCTATGTGGTATATTTAAGTAAATATACAGTAGCGACCTGAAAATCGGGCAAATGATAGATTCATCTATCAACGGTTGATTAGGAACTTGAAAAACATTGTGAGGAAAGGAAACCCACATTCCCGAGAAATGCATTTTCGGAGGTATGTGACCTAACCTGTATAGGGCTGGCTTTCCCTTCGCGGATTGGAAGGTCAGACAGGGAGTCTCTTTTGTAAAAATCCGGACAAGTCAATTCTTCAGGTTAGGTAAGCGGACCCTGTGAAAAGCGGGATAATGCTAAGGGGATGATGATGATATCAGGTAACTATCATCATCATGTCTCTAGCGCCTCCAGTTTTTCACAGCGTTCGCTTACCTAACATAAGGAATTGTCTGGGCCGGTTTTAGTTGGTCGCAAGTTATCTTCTGATTACTTGGAGCTCTGCTCACCCCATTAGTTATATTGTGTTCACAAAGAGAAAGATTGATAAATAACTAGATACATTTACAGCTTTTCCATATACTGGCTTCAGCCCTCCTACAACTATACGTTTAATTCTGCTTGCCAGTTATTCTGTGCGTCATGTGGCCGAACCTTCAAATCGAAGTTCAGTTTTGCTAGCCACATTAGAGCCTATCATAACAACGACCTGGGATAGACATTTAGGAGTCGCCGTCGCCGGACACGGCTTGGACGCCATGATGATGATGATGATGTACTGGCTTACAATAAAGCTGCGGGTTCAAGTCTGAAAAGCGATCTTTTTCTTTGTATATTTTTTACTAAGCTCGATTATTAAATATGCATTTTGTTGCTCAGATATCCCGGTCAGGCGCTCGTCGTGTGGTCCTGCAGCAGGCGACGCCTGCTATGGCCGGCAGATTCCGCTGCGAGGTGTCTGCTGACGCGCCCACCTTCCACACCGAGATAAGATCCGCACCGCTAGAGGTCGTTGGTAAGACTAAAAGACATTGCAACTATTCTCTGGGAATACCAATAAGAAATCGTTCATATTCAATTTAGGATCATCAGAGAACACATATAAAAGTCAAGATTCTATGGAATGTGCTATGGTTGAGAAGATTCTGAGCGCGAAACTCCGTGTGGTTGACATACGGTTTTTTTTACCATATGGTTGGAGCGCGAACCGTCGTCCCGTCGTTTCATCCCCCACCCCGGGACATATACCTAAACCAGAACAGAGATGATTGGAATAATTCGTCGCAATATGTGTTTCCCTTTCATCACAATTTTATAATTCTCGACCGATAAGAATTTCATTATATCACCCACCTTATACTTGTCTATTGATAGTAAGTGACGCAGTACAAGACATTTTTTGAAAATCTTTTCAGTACGTCTTGAGCTTTATTCTGTAGAAATAAATAAATAAATTGTATCCAAGCTGTATTGTAATAAATATTTAATATGGTTTAAGAAGTCACGTAGGTACGAAGCCTGGATTAGATAAAAACGACCTTTCTACAAGCAAAATCCTTTAAGATGATATAGGAAAATGATACAACAGGTAACAGTTCTACTGTTCCTTTTGTAGATAACTTGTTATAAGCCTATTAAAGCTCTCCATACAGAAGCGCTACTCTGAGCGTTGCGGTTCGGGGAGCGGACGTGTGTATGAAAACGCGTTCCGGCGCGGTTTTTAAGCGAACGCGTGCATAAAATCTCGAACATTACATAATATTCCCAACTCGAAACGCCTCCATGTTGCCTTTATGTGTATCAAACACTTTAATTTAAAGTAGGCAAACTGTATGCTGTATGCATGTTTTTGATTTATCGAACCACTAAGTCAGTAAGTAATAAATCTCTTTCTAGGCTTGTAATGTTTAAAATTTAATGAAGAGATGATGATGAAGATGAAAAATGGATGTATGAAGAAATAAAATGTAAGACATGGGTTTAAGTACTTAAATTTATTAATTACTAAGAGAACCAAAGTTACACAAAAATATAAATAGGTATTTGGAACTTTTAAATCCTAAGGGTACATTCCAGGTATTCAAGGCCACTGGTCATTCGTTAAGCATTATTAAATAATAAGAAAGGTATTATAAAAACCTCCCTAGCTCGTTTGCCCTCGGCGGCGGGAAGGAAGCCGAGCCGACTAGAAGCAGCTACCAATAAGCTGTAGCTGTAGCAGTAGCAGAACAGCTGTACAAAACACCCGTCATAGAACAGAACAGCCTTCGTAAAACAGCCGTCACAAAACACCTTCGCAAAACAGCCACCCCAAAACACCTTCCCAAAACACCTCCTGTCGGAGGTCGAGAAGCCACGTATGCGGCCAACGTACGATGACGTCGATGCCACGACGCTGGGACAAAATGGCGGAGCAACGTGTCCACGCCACGGACACCAAAACCACACCAGAATAAAAATTTACGAAGATTTGGCGGCGCGTGCGACGGAGTTGCGGGCCACCGGTCACACGCTTATAAACCGCCCGAAATTCACACTAAAAATCGAAGGTGTGGACACACCCGCTCGGCGGAGCGCTGTCTGGGGAATGCGGCAGCTCGCAGGCGCAGGACTATATAAATCGCCCAATTCAACGCCTACGTCACGGACAAAGCTAGTACGACCTCAATCGTCCGTTAGATGACGCCGCCGTCGCACACTCAAAATGCAAGTTATTAACAAGTCCAAGGACAGGAGACAGACCGAAAATTCCCAAATATAATTTTGTATTAAATATTGACACCAACATTCTTCAGCAGCCACGTGACAAGGGACTCCAAGATATAGCCTTCCGTATAATATCGGCACACGCCATCTTCCGGTTACTGGTGGAAAGTCGCCGACTGCGGAGCCAAACGATAGCAAGTCGATGCTTCCGGACCTTACATCGAACAAGGCGAGATGGCGCTGTGTTCAATACTACACAAAAAAGCTATAAAACGGATCCCCTGTAACTAATCCGGAGGCTGAAAGAAACGGCACTACAATACCTCCCCACCCAAAAGGATTTCCGAGTGAAAAAAAAATAATTAAAAAATAAAACAAACGAGGAAATCCCAGCTGGCCCTCCAGCTGATCCCTCAAACAAACCAAAACTCAAACCTCCACAAAAATATTCAAGAGAAATAATTTAAAATAAAAAGTAAAACTATAGCAATGAAAATAAATAAAGGCAAAAAAATGCCATTCCGTACAAACAGTAAAAAGAAAATCCTAGAAATACAAAGAAAAACTTAAAAAGAATAGAAAAAAAATAAAGGCAAAAATGCCATTGCCGGCGGAGGCCAAACAACGTAAAAACTTGCCTGTGACGGCACATGAACCACCCGTGCTCACCATGAGCACAACAACATCTGATAGCATCCAAGAAATTCTTCGCATCCAAAAATACTTCGCATCCAAAAAATACTTCGCATCCAAGAAATACTTCGCATCCAAGAAATACTTCGCATCCAAGAAATCGCATCAATAGCGCGCATACGAGCGCCAAAAACATGTCGGTAAGCAAGTCGCAATGACTCATTACAACAACAATACGTGTCCGTAGCAATAACTACGTCCACCAACGAACACTAACGACTTCAAAAGCCATCAGTCACAACCACCACTCCCTCAACATCTTAAAATGGTGGGGAAGTGACCTCACCTTACAATTGGCGAGTGCTCGACCCCAACCATCAACAAACACTAATGACTTCAACAGCCATCAGTCACAACTACCACTCTCTCGACATCTCAAAATGGTGGAGAAGTGACCTCACCTTACAATTGGCGAGTGCTCGACCCCAACCATCAATAAACACTAATGACTCAACAGCCATCAGTCACAACTACCACTCCCTCAACATCTCAAAATGGTGGAGAAGTGACCTCACCTTATAATTGGCGAGTGCTCGACCCCAACCATCAATAAACCACACGATTAGGTACTAATCCCTACCTAACGCGAAACAAAAAAAAAGTAAAAAAAAAAATATAAAAAAAAACGACCCAACTTGTTGATGGCGGCGCGGCGTGCCGCCGGTGTGGCCGCGCGTCCACCCGCAAGCTGCTCGGAAATAAAGTTAAAAAGAAAAAAAAATAAAAAAGAAATAATAAAAATAACTGGATATGTCGACAGTGGCAGTGTGGGGAACCTAGGGAATGCCCACACGTCCACCGTCAACAATTTAATAGGCCACAATTCGCCAGTGGCGGCGCGGCGAGCCCCGCAGCGGCCGCGTGTCCACCAGTAAATCGGCTCCTATACCTAACCTAAAAGACAACTAACCTAAATGATTCCCCAACGCTGCCGGTGTACCCACACCTTCAAAATGTGAAGATGTATAGTACAAGTGGTGGCCCTGCACCATGAAATAATACCTCGTAAATTATTTCATCTTTACGTAATAGATGAAATTTAATTGAACGTTCTTCCAATGCCATGTTTAAAAAAAATGAATGACCAATGTACTTTAACAAAGATTTAACTAAGTACTAAGTTTTAAAGAAAAAATAATCAAAGAATATTTTCATTAACTAAATACCTACTTGAAAAGTAAAAATAAATGCAAATAAACAAAATGCACATGTAAAAAAGTAAGTTATTTGTAAAACTAACAATGTATAAATGTTATTTATATATCGTATTTAATCCAATTGAAAAGATTAGAAATTATCCGGTAATAGAATACAAAACTATTAAGCAAACAATAGCTCAACAATAAAAGATTGTACCACGTAATACTAACGAGCGTATAAAAAAAACAAAACCAGTTTATTTGCTATAAGCTCAAAAGGAATGCAAGATAGATAACAAGCACGTAGGTACTTATGTATAGCCGTGGTTATACAACCAAGAACTATAATTTCACTAGACAGCAAGTTAAATGTTTAATTGAAATTAGGCCGAAATGCTTTTATAAATTGTTGCATAATTTGAAAGAATTTACAAATTGTAAATAAACCTTGAGGGTATAAATCAAAAATATAATTCTAAACTCACGCCAAGTTTCATAAAATTTTGAAGAAAAAAGCTGTGTAGCAAAGCTAAGCAGTAAACTAGCAACAATAATAATTTTACTCAAGAATGTTAAAAATTCAAAGTTACATTAAAAAAAACCTTCGTAGGGTATATAATGTTTTGTTTTATAAAAGCAAATTTGTGATAAAAACAAAAAAGTAAGCTCAAAATTTTAAGAAACAATTAAAGAAGTTTAATAATACAGAAAAATAGCTGCAACGCAGTATAAATTTTTTTAACAATGTGATGTTATAAAATGCTATACGAGTTCAAAGTCCAAACTTTAAAAGTATGCAAAGCAAAAGAAATATATAATGCAAATTTAAATTTAAAAACACAGTTATACAAAATAGTTTGTAGGTATAAGTAAATTAACTTGTTTCGTTTAAAGCACACATCAATATGAACACGATAAATCTTATTCACTAGGGGGTAAATGAAGAAACACCACCACCACACAATTTGTTCTTTTTACACGTTACAAAAAAAAATACACAACGAATGACCAGCCGATCCTCGAGCGAAAGACCGAAGACCGGGGGCGTACCCTGAACCTTTAGACCTCAGTAATCGGGCGCCATGTAATGTTTAAAATTTAATGAAGAGATGATGATGAAGATGAAAAATGGATGTATGAAGAAATAAAATGTAAGACATGGGTTTAAGTACTTAAATTTATTAATTACTAAGAGAACCAAAGTTACACAAAAATATAAATAGGTATTTGGAACTTTTAAATCCTAAGGGTACATTCCAGGTATTCAAGGCCACTGGTCATTCGTTAAGCATTATTAAATAATAAGAAAGGTATTATAAAAACCTCCCTAGCTCGTTTGCCCTCGGCGGCGGGAAGGAAGCCGAGCCGACTAGAAGCAGCTACCAATAAGCTGTAGCTGTAGCAGTAGCAGAACAGCTGTACAAAACACCCGTCATAGAACAGAACAGCCTTCGTAAAACAGCCGTCACAAAACACCTTCGCAAAACAGCCACCCCAAAACACCTTCCCAAAACACCTCCTGTCGGAGGTCGAGAAGCCACGTATGCGGCCAACGTACGATGACGTCGATGCCACGACGCTGGGACAAAATGGCGGAGCAACGTGTCCACGCCACGGACACCAAAACCACACCAGAATAAAAATTTACGAAGATTTGGCGGCGCGTGCGACGGAGTTGCGGGCCACCGGTCACACGCTTATAAACCGCCCGAAATTCACACTAAAAATCGAAGGTGTGGACACACCCGCTCGGCGGAGCGCTGTCTGGGGAATGCGGCAGCTCGCAGGCGCAGGACTATATAAATCGCCCAATTCAACGCCTACGTCACGGACAAAGCTAGTACGACCTCAATCGTCCGTTAGATGACGCCGCCGTCGCACACTCAAAATGCAAGTTATTAACAAGTCCAAGGACAGGAGACAGACCGAAAATTCCCAAATATAATTTTGTATTAAATATTGACACCAACATTCTTCAGCAGCCACGTGACAAGGGACTCCAAGATATAGCCTTCCGTATAATATCGGCACACGCCATCTTCCGGTTACTGGTGGAAAGTCGCCGACTGCGGAGCCAAACGATAGCAAGTCGATGCTTCCGGACCTTACATCGAACAAGGCGAGATGGCGCTGTGTTCAATACTACACAAAAAAGCTATAAAACGGATCCCCTGTAACTAATCCGGAGGCTGAAAGAAACGGCACTACAGGCTGCTCTAAGAATTTCGCCGTCATAGAGAATTTCAATTGTAAATTGATTTAATCCATTAAGAAATATAGACCACTTATTAATAAAGTTGCCGATTATATATTATTTTTTGTACACTTGTGCCTAATAGAATGGCTATTAAACTAGATCGCTTTTGGTCATTGCGCTTCTACTTTCATTAGGTAGGGAGTACTTATAGTGTCGATGTGTCTTATAGGCATATATATTCTCATAAAATGGCTGCACATAAATATACTTGAAAGAACCAATTTCTCCATATACTTTTACATAATATTACATTCACTTCAAGTCCTCGATCATACTACTTACTTAATTTAGGTAACGTAGGTATATACCAACCACATAAAAGTGAATAAAAACATCTGTCCACTTAAGAACCATTGAACATTGCGAGGTGCACACCGGTCAGTTCTGTAGCCACTTGTAGGTCAAGATGCGCTCTGCACCTCTTCAAGTTGTTTGAAAGACACTTCTTTTTTCTCTACAATTATCCGTTGTTACGTCCAGCTGGTGAAAGAACACGAGAACTTTGTACCGTATTCTTGTGTACGTGAGTTTAAAAAGTTTTGATCTCTTTTACATGAGAAACACAATAAAGTGAGGATTTAGTTTGATCCTTATTGATTACTATATAAAACTGATACTATACCTATAACAATAACTAAGAATGAATTAAGTCGAGTGTTATTTAATAGTTATTTTTAATAACTGATCTTGACTGTCCTTTGTTTGGCTAGGGCATTGCAGGCTGTATCACCTAATTGTCCGAAAACGTAAGATGATTACGTGCTCTGAAGCATGTTAAGCCGTTGGTTCCGGGCAGCTAGCTCAAAACACCGCCATCAACCCACAGTGGTGCTATATAGTGGAGGGGAGTTGTGTGATCTGCAGTGGGACGTATATTATGTTATGTACTGAACAGTTATTCGCCATACCCGTAGCACAAACGCAAGAAGATGGCATACGAAAGACGCAGGCAGATGGTGAACAATGCACCGTCCGACGACCGAGCTTAGCGTATAAATTATACTGAATTCATATTGCAAGTTTAAGATGACATCGTAACAAAAACTTTGAAGGTTGATTCAGGTCATAATTCTGAGTTGATATCAAGAGGAATTTTCCATCGCAAAAGTATGGAACGAAAAATAATTAAAAAAAAACACTAAAATTTTCATGAATTTTCCGACAGGAAAATCTACTTGATATGAACTCAGAATCATGGTCCGAATCATCCCTCCAGTATTTGTTACGGTGTCAGTAACACCCTGTCTGCTTGTATGGCTACTTGTATGTACTTGTACAGGGTGTAAGTGACGTCGTAACAAATACTGAGGGGGATGATTCAGCTCCTTATTCTGAGTTAGTTAGTATCTATGTGTATTTTGCTGTGACCTCGTACCTGGTTGTTGACATAGACCCCGCTCCGCCGTTTTCCGTTTTGAAAGAACAGGCCAAGGACGTCACTTCTGCTCCACATTCAACTACCTAATAAAAGGCTTCCTTCACTTAGACACTAAAATGGCTGTTCATAAAAACAAGGTTATCCTTACTCATATTTCATATACGAAAGTATCTCAGTCTGTCTGTTCATTTTTACGCTTAAACCACTGAACCGACTTAGATGGAATTTCGTATAGGTAAACTTTGTTCAAGACCTGGGAAAGGATATACCTCTTCTTCTTCTATCGTGTGGGTTGTGAGGTGGAGTACCAACCTCATCAACCCCGGTGTCAGGGTTACTATTGAGCCGCTACAGGCCCCTGGCATGTAACGACTAATTACTTACATCAGAAGCACGGATCATCTTACTTCCGAACAATCAGATATACCTAGTATACTTTATATAATGAAAATCACCCCTTAAGAGGATGAAAATGGGTTGGAAAGAGGTGAGGTTTATGCGAACGGAGTCGCGGGCGGAAAACTAGTCAGTCTAATAAGGGCATAACTATTTATGCTCATAATATTTTCGAAACATTGCCGCCGGTTCGTATGTTGATGAATACAAAATCTTGCCAAATGTGGTGAGACGCTGCTTGGCTCCATTATTAGTCGGTAGAATAAATTGGATGGCCCAAAACATGGTAATACACGAGATGACGGGATAATCACGTCGTGTCGCTGTTTTGTTGTTTGTACAGCGACATCGACGCAAGAGCACGAACAGCGAACGATAAAAAACGACTCCAATACGAATTAATACTATTCCCGTATTGCCCTTTGCAAATCGTATATTTGCTTACGCATTACAGCCTCCTGTTGATAGGTGGGATAGTCCTATTCTGGGTTTTTGGGTGAAGATGCATGTGTGCTCAAGATATGTTACGAGGAGGATGCTGTTGTAAATAATAGCAAATTGGCAGTTCCTATATATGTGTAATATGTGTGTAGGATAGGTACTAACATAGTTTAAGTTTACATTGTTTCTAACAAATATGGATTTAGATCTGAAATAAAATAATTAATTAATTCATTCATTCATTACCTGAGAACTGACTCTAGATTTGAAAGCGAAAATATTATGTTGTTTTTAATTTGTTACGGTTGAAATAAATCGAACAAGAACAGGCCGATCTATCTTTTGCTTCTAATTTTTTTTTTAATAATAAGATCAAAATACAAAAGAACGTTAAAACCTTTGTCACAAACAAGTTCACAAAGAGTCTGTTATGAAAGACAAAACGGGGTTGTTCTTTTAATATTTTTTTTCTTCCCTAAAGTCTTCAAAACAAGGTAGGTCAGTCTTTTAAATCGCTCCACTGCCTTCGTTTTGCCTTTTCAGTCCAAGAAGTCTTAGTGATTCACTTAATTAATAATTCTTCACTTAACCGTACAATGAGATTTAGAACATATATTCAATAAAACAAATCTAAAGAATAAAAATACTTCGTTGTTTATGGCTTCGTGCTTCGGTTTCCATTGTTAAAGTTGGTCTGACTGATTTCATTTAAAAACCGATTGACACGATGTCTGTAGACCCGAATGGTCTTGGTCACGCGAATTAATATTGTTTTTTTATTTATTTTATTTATTTAGATAGGTATACCAACAGTACACATATTGTAAAGTTATACAATACAAGTCTTAAATTAGTTTTTGTATATGTGCTCCAATTACAGGTACACACAACATTCGTAATTACAACAACAAACTTATATATCTAAGTGTATATATATTTATATATAATTAAATATGTATAAAACTTAAACAGAAATTAACTTCTAAATTAAAACAGCCATAAATCTTCTTAGAAAACATAAGAGTTAAAACTATAACATATACATAGGTATACAACAAAATTAAGTAGTGTTGGAAACAAATGAATTAAAATTAAAAATTAAAAATACAAATGGGAAAATGTACGTTATGAATTTATGATGATACAGAGTTTGTAACATGCCTCAGTATCTTAGCTTTCAGTGTGTGAATGGAATCATGGAAAATGTCTATATCCTTTATTTTAGAATTTAACAGGTTGTATTCGTCACAGATCCTTAATATTGGCGAATGTGAAGTGAGGTTGGTTCTACAGAATGGTAGTTCGAAAGTTCTATTGACAGGAAACCGAGGAATACAGCGAGGAACTTTCAGCGCCAATTTACTTAAAATTTGCTCACAGTCAATTGTTAGTGTTACTATGCAAGCCAAATTCTATTTAGTAATCTATGTTTGTGCTCTATTTGCCCCGGTATGATTATTATGAACGTGCTTGTATTTAGACCGGACACTTCTATTGTGAGTTGTATTACTACTACATAAGCGTAACTTATTCACTGTAGACGATGTAAGTACAGAATAAAGAAGGTACCATAGATTCGCTAAGCGCACCACGTCAACTCGAAACGAATTTCAGTGAAAAAGTGTGCGTAATTCATCGTCAGCTTTTAAGAGACAATGTGATCTTACTGTCAGGTATTACGTTGCATTGTGCTACGCTAGCGTAACGCTGTGCTACGAGCGTCATACGCCAGCCGACGCGCGACGACGCCGCCCCACGTCACCCCATGTATCACGCCACAGAAATGCTTACCGCCGCTCACTTTTGTCACGTGTTCCGACATAAATTGTGAATTAGACTGTATTCCGTAAACGTTTTTCGTGTTAATTTATTATCATTCCACAGATTATATTTGGAAAGTAAATACGGTTTTCATTTACAGCGACGTTATGGGTCTAATAAATATTTAAACTTTATGTATTCTCGTGATAGAGACCCGCTGTCGTAAATATTTAGCCCTTAGATAGAGCACGATCACTGTTTTATAAAAAGTAGTTTTACCGTGTTTTAATATATTTTTGAAACAGATAAGTAAGAGATTTTCTGATACTCTAAAATACCAGTGTGAAAACTGTGTTCGGTACAAAAACATAGGTATTTTATTATAACTCTGTGTATCAATAAGAAAGAGTAAACAAACAGGGAGAGACGTGCCGCGAGCATGGGCGGTGGTATTAAATTATGATGGCTGAGACACGGGCCGAAAAATAAAAGGATTAACCCGTCTAACTTGAGCTAAAATGGATTATCTGACCTCAACCGGGAATCTCCTTCCCTAAGGTCACAGGAGATTGAACAGGATAAAAGATTTTATTTTTCCATTGAAGTACCCCACCTCACCTTTTGTATTTGACGTGTTCTAAATTGAATATTAAATTGATTTATAAACAACTGTTCGTTTCCATTGCTTGCAAAAACTTGAACAATGTTCTTTTATAAACAAAACTCTGGTAAGAAAATTTTCAACAGGATAATGAAAATTCATGAATTATTATTAGTTTATTATGTTGTTGAGAAATTAGTTGTTATAACATTTTCGTACTTATAGTACTTGTAACAGTGGTCTAATAACTGCTAAGTGAATCTTTTAAAAAGGATATTGTGAGAATGCAATGTTAATTTATGGTCAGATAGTTTGAAATAATTGTGTTTTATATAGCTACTTCTTCTCTCGCTCGCCATTTGGGATACATATTGTGTGTACTTGTTCGTTTTTAATTTGCTCAAATAACTTCGTGAATAGATTACGGCGCTTCTTTTACTGCCACTGTTTAACAGATATATTACTTAAAACAAGGAAAACATACCTATCACTCGATCCTTCCAGGAATATCACTGGCGTCACACGCAAACGCGTTTATGAGATAAAGATCTTTCTGTGTGAATTACGTACTCACGTGGAACTTATTCGGGACGATTTATTCTGAAATAGAATACCGTACTGAATTTGCCAATAACGCAGATAACAGCATACAATATAGAAACACCCGCTATCACCACATGTTCATATGATTCACAACAACTACAAGGAATATAATAATATGATTGGATATACGTAGGATAAGGTGCAAAATCCAATCAGTTTCTTGCAAAGTAATAAATTAACTGGTTGCACTTAAGACTTCCTGGTTACATGTCGTTTCTGTAATAGACCAAAAACACCTACAAAAACATACATTTTATAATTATGACAACTAATGGTTTATAATTTCACCACTGTTTACAAATAATTCAAACTCAGTGCCTGAACTTTTGCTCTTTGATTGTACATATAAGTACATAGTTACTAGATACACTTCCCACTATTATTATTGCTCTACATCGATTGCTTCAGCACAACGTAATTTCTTTTCTAAGAAACTTCATACAGAACTTGACTCAAAGCATGAGTTGAGACAAGTTGTAATGGCTTGGCCGCGAAGGAGCGGAGAAGCGTGTGTGGTGCAGACTTTGATAGATATTGCACTACGAGTTAGGTACCAGTTACATAAATATAACTCGGTTATCAGCAAATAAACGTCAAACGCTGCACATATCCCTTGACGCTTACGTGCAGTCAGGTAAACTTAAATTCATTTTGAATTGGTTTCGTACGGATGAGTACGGGAATCTAGGCTAGCCGCCAAAACTACAATGTGTTTTAGGTAATAATTACTAAGTATGAAAAGTATGAAACTATTAGTTCCAACTTCACATTTCATTATGATGACAGAATTACATCATAATTAATCGCTACATAAATAATTTGACAAAAAAATGTGCCTTATTTATATTAAGTACTTACATCACTTGCATGCTATTTCAATATTAGCAAAACAAGAATGTACTTACTTTATTAATATTATATCCACCATGTTTTTTGAACAAATAAATACATTATATTCTATTGTATGAAAAGTAGATACCTAAAAGTTTTGGTACACGTGGTTATATCCACATTTTCACATTGTCCAGATTAAAAACCATTAAACTTCTATTCCTTGGACTTTTACCTCAAGCATTGCTCATTAAATATCTGTTTGTTTACACAGAGCCACCAGAGTGGGCCCCGAAGTTGGTGTCGGACCGGTCATGGTACGGTGTGGGATCTACACTGCGCGCAACCTGCGCCTCGCCGCCCGCGCACCCCGCAGCTAACCTCACCTTCGCGCTTAATGGACGAGAGGTATACACAGTATAATATAACACCCCTGTGGTCGGGACACATAAATAGATAAATAGATAAAATCTTTTAAAGACAAACAACAACAAGAATTTACAACAACAACAATTTCTTTTTTCTTTTTTTGATCTTTTTTTATCTTTAAATCACTATATGAGCCTTGGTTTGATTAGGAAGTTAACACATTGCAGGCTGATTACCCGATTGCCCGAAAGTAAAATGATCCTTACTTCAGAAGATACGTTAATCCGTTGGATACGGCTACTTACTGTTGTACTTTGGCGGCTCAATAATAACCCTGACACCACGGTTGATGAGGTTAGTAAACCACCTCATAATGCACACGATAAAAGATGGCCTTTATAAACATGACCAGCTTGTACACGTCCTATTACTAAGCACGGGAGGGTTAAAAAAGGCCACATCAATTCATCAAATAAACAATATTACAATTTGACGTTTGCGTATATATACAAGTAAGTGCGCAATGCAAAGAAAGGAGGACCGGCAAAATTACATGGACCTTGGCCTATGGACCAATAACGTTAAGCGATATGTTGTTGGAAAGGTTTTTTTATTTTCTACAACTTTTACTATGGCGGCAAGTCTCGAATCGCTGTGGGAAAAACGTTATGAGCAAATAAAATGAAACTTCATCTCAATATCTTTACAGCTTTTATTGATTATAATAAGTTGTTATAAAGGATTTTAAACGTGTTATTTATATATTAATGCATAGTATTGTCCATAATTCATATTCATAATTCAATTAGTGGGGGTGTAAGGGGCTCCAAATGACACCTTTCGGAGCCCAAGCCAACCTCGCCTGCACGCGGTACATCCTGCTGGTCAATGAAAGAGGCTCTGGCGACCCACCAACACGCACTGGACCAGCGCGGTGGGCTTATGGTCCAAACCCCCCCAACATGACCTCAACACAAGTAAAACGGCCCCCAGTCCCCGGCAGCCCCGCTGTCCGTGGCTACGGTAGCGGCTACGGTAACGGCGGGGCAGGGGGTGCGAAGAATCTCCGGGCTGGATTGGGCTACCACCAACGACGACTGTACCTGGCAACACATAACACGTGCACACTGAGGACCGACGAGAAGCTTACCGAGTTGGAAGAAGCTATCAGCAAGTTACACTGGGATGTCATGAATGATGTCTGAAGTCCGAAGAAAGGCGAGGACACGATAACTCTGGACTCCGGTAACTTGCTGTACTTCCGGGAGGGCGAGCAACTGTCCATGGGTGGTGTCGGGTTTATCGTCCACAAGTCCCTAGTCAACAACGTGTTGACCATCGGTAGTGTTTCGAGCAGGGTAGCGTACCTGGTACTCAGAATATCATCACGATATTCGCTGACTGTCATCCAGGTATACGCTCCGACCTCGGGACACCATGATGACGAAGTGGAGACTATGTATGAGGAGATTTCTAAAGCCATGCATAGCCATAAAAGCCACTACACGATTGTGATGGGGGACTTTAATGCACAGTTGGGGAAGCGCTGCGGTAACGAGCTGAGAGTGGGGCAATCTGGATTTGGGGTCCGGAACACCAGAGGCCGGATGCTTGCGGACTTTATGGAGAAGGAGAACCTCTATATGATGAACTCCTTCTTCAGGAAGCCCGCGACCCGCAAATGGACCTGGATAAGTCCCAATGGCAAGTATAAATACGAGATCGATTTTATCATGTCGACGAAAAAGCACATATTCAATGATGTCTCTGTGATCAATGCCGTTAAGACGGGAAGCGATCACCGCATGGTAAGAGGCACATTGAATATCAATATCAAGCTAGAAAGATCGCGACTGATAAAATCCACGCTCCGACCGTCGCCAGCCCAGATCCAAAACCCCGAGCGCTTTCAGCTCGAGCTTCAAAACAGCTTCGAGTAGGTACCTTGAGAACTGCGCAGACGTAAACGACGATATAAACGACCTGATGGTGGATGCTGTCCGTACGGTAGGTTCTAAACACTTTAGAACCCGCCGTACCAAAACACAGAAACTCTCCGCACACACACTCGAACTCGAGCATCTCAGTAACGCATCCCAACGAGTGGGTCTTAGCATGAACATGGCAAAGACAAAAATTATGTCCAACGACCATGTCGCACCCACTCCAGTTCAGGTTGGGAACGTTACACTCGAAGTTGTAGACCAGTACATATACCTAGGACAAATAATCCAGTTAGGTAAGTCCAACTTCGAGAAAGAGATCTCTCGTCGGATCCAACTCGGATGGGCAGCGTTCGGGAAGCTGCGGAATATCTTCTCGTCCAAAATACCTCAGTGTCTCAAGACGAAAGTCTTTGACCAGTGCGTGTTGCCAGTGATGACCTATGGCAGTGAGACGTGGCCGCTTACTATGGGTCTCGTGAGGAGGCTCGGTGTCGCTCAGCGGGCAATGGAGAGAGCTATGGTCGGTATTTCCCTGCTCGATCGAATCAGAAATGAGGAGATCCGCAGGAAAACTAAAGTCACCGACATAGCTCGGAGAATTGCAAAGCTGAAGTGGCAGTGGGCAGGACACATAGCGAGGAGAACCGATGGCCGATGGGGCGGAAAGGTTCTGGAATGGCGACCACGCGTCGGACGACGCTCAGTGGGTAGGCCCGCTACAAGGTGGACCGACGATCTGGTGAAGGTCGCGGGAAGCCGCTGGATGCGGGCAGCGCAGGACCGATCGTCGTGGAGATCCTTGGGGGAGGCCTATGCCCAGCAGTGGGCGTCATACGGCTGATGATGATGATTGTCCATAATGATATCCATAACATCAAATAACGATTGCGGACGATAGCCAGTGTCTCGCACGGAGATTCCTATCGTCCCCCTCCCCTCCCCGCTCCCGTTGCTCTCGCGCCGCTTATCTACGAAACTCGTGGTGTTTACGCTGGGATAACTTTTTTCTCACAGCGATTCGAAACTTACCGCCATAATGGAAGTTGTAGAAAATAAAAAAACCTTTCTAACGATATATCGCATAACTTTATTGGTCACATAGGCCAAACTGTCGGACCCCCTTTTTTCAAATCGCAATATTGCTTTTTTAGGTGAATTGTTTTGATGTGGCCTTTTTAAGCCCCCAGGCAACAACAACAACACATGTTGCCCTCGATAATTTCAAGAATCAATGTGCTAAATAATTTTGAACAAATAATCAATTACGTCAATTCTTAGAAAAACGTTATCAGTCTTCACTTTTAACGAAATTCGTATAATGATCGATAAATGTCGTTGATTCTTAAGATTACTGAGGACGAAACAAAATAACCCTGTTTCGTTATTCGCTGTTCGTCAGACGTTTTGAAGGTTTCCTATCAATCAACCGGGGTATGCAGCATGCTCCATTATGGTGGTCATCGCTCTGGAAAGACGTCTTGGCCAATTCAGTTAATAGATTTCAATCCTACCGAATAACAGCTTAGGTGCTCTCTAAGTAGGAGAGCTATACGCTACGAAATAGTCACCCATTCATAAATTGTTTGTGTCAAAAGTCACCTAGCTTAATAAATCGATTCCAGTTTACATATTACGTTGTATAGCCTGAGGTACCTAGTCATAGTCTCATAATAGGCTACTTCACTACCTAGTCAAATGAGATACTTTTTTACGAAACGTCAAAACGAAAGTTTTCCTTAGAGTTTGTATGGAAATACTGTCCTGTGACGTCATCAATAAAAGAAGTCAAACGTCGTTCTCATTGTTACTTAATTATTAAATAAAATTCGAAAATAAGTCGAAAGGTAAAATGAGATTTTTGTTCGTCTTAAACTGGCTTCTATATTAGGATTTTATAATTTATCTTTGGCCTAGATTCAAATCTTTTATGACGCGAGGAATATCAACTAACCAATAGGCTAACTAGCCTTTTGGAAACTTCCAACTAGTCAAATCAGTTACTTTTTACTAAACATCAAAACACGAAATTACAATGGAATTTCTATGATAAAGCACACACTGTGACGTCGTATGAAAAGGTGATAAAATATCGGACTTATTATTACGTTTTTTTTTTGCCAAAAAATCATAAATAAGTTAAATGGGAAAAAGAAAATGTTTTTCGTTAGTTTTAGACCTGTCTTGATTAATAAATCAGAATTTCATAATTTATCTTGAACCTAGTACGAGTACACGACCCAATTGTTAAATATTATGTCTCGTAATTTAAGCGAAATAATGTTCAAAATATGCTCACTATAATAGTCGCTGAAAGTACTTACTTCCTGTGTTTATGACGTCATCGCCAACTGAGGGCGTATGTACGTATAAACCTATAATATATGCAAATGGAAATGTATATCTATTCATATTATGAAGTGAGAGCGTCAGTTTGTTTGTGTTATCCGAGTGGAGGTTATCCGGGGATAACCAAACAAATAAATTTAGAAGTACATTTGCATTTGTATATACTGGCTCAATCACAGGGCTCTATAGTCGATGACGTCAGTGGCATGACACGAAGTCGAGTTTGGCCTATAACACTGAAATTAACGTTGTATATTTTATATAAACATGACTGTGTACCTACGCATAATTGCTTGCGGTTTGTAGCAACAGACTCGCCCCTATTACATGGCACTTAGACATAGCTGGAGTGGGTGTATATATTATACAATACACCTCTGTCTACCCCTTTGAGGATGCAGGCGTGATGCTATGTTACATAATTGCTGTGAAACATACTCGATTCTTTGATAAAGATTATGGAATACATTTCCTCACAAAAAGAGCCATAATTTTAGTATTTAAAAGTCACAGAAAACAAGTTAAACCAACGTTATTATATTTTAAAACTTCGTTAGACTATAAAACATTTTCCGAGTAACAAGAAAAATGTTCCGTACGGTAACCATTCAGTCGTGGAAACCGATTAGCCGCTATTAAGAGCGCGCTTTTCTTGTAATTGCAGTTATTATGAATCGTGAAGAACTAACGTGGCGCTTATAAATTGTATTTAGTTTACATTAAATCCGTTCCGGTGTTCCTGGAAAGGTTGTAACTAGATTTTAAATTGATTACTGTACTGCACATCTATGTTCAACAATAATGAGTTGTAGTTTTATTACTTTGTAGTACTCTATTCCATTATTTTAATACCTAAGTTAATAATGCCTAGGGTGTACTATATACCTAGATTTAAAATTTTGCCTGGAATAAGTATAGTCTATACCCACATCTTGTAGTTGTCTTCCAATAACTGAAAAAGTAGGACAAGTCACTGACGGACCACATTGTCGTTGAGGATAAAAATTGCATATTTCTCCCTTCAGGTTCGCTAATGTTGAGAATATCCAAAAAATTTGCCAGTTCCCTATACCTAACATAGACAACTTTTATATGTCACACTGCTGGGCACAGGCCTTCCCTCAATCAACCGGAGACTATTTGAGTAAACAAACATATTGTTTATGGTTATATTTTTACACTATAACCCTTTGCGCAGCGTTTAACTGCAAAATCTGCAGTGTGTTCGCTTAAGATCGGAAATAAGAAAACGCATCTTCAATCAAAAATGTCTTTTTTCAACTGATGGTTTTTTTTTTAGTAAGTAACTCATCCTTCAGACGGGATACACTCCACATTGCTCCACATTTTATAGTAATTTATCACGAATTTCAGCTGGACAGTATATACAACTGGTCAAAACTAAGGAACACTCTGCTGCCGCCTACATTCTAGTTTTATCCTCATATATAGCAAAATAATGCGAACTTTTTTGAGGCAAAACTTTCTTTTTAGTCATATCATAAATACCGTCAACTTTTCGTAGTAGCACCCCTCAGAGCCTACGTCTAAGTGCGAAATTCTGAAGTTTTGTCATTCTTATATAAAACAGAAGGCGCTTATTACGCAAGCGTGATTATGTAAATTATTAACTTTTAGCTTCTTATTTAAAATGAGAAGTAACTGCTAGTTTTAACAACTTAGCGATAGACCACCCGCCAGAAGATCAGATGACATTGTGAAGTATCGAGGTATGCCGGATAGCAATGGATAGTACTTGCACAGGAACAGGAGGTCAAATAACGGAGGTCTATACTCAGGGATACTTTCAGGGTCCATGACAATCTCATGTGTTTATTATTCTTCGTCGAAATTTTAACAAGTGTAACAATTTTGGTTGAATTCTCACTTTGGTTTCCAATATTTTTTTTATCTTTGATTTGACTCTTTTTTCACTGGCATTGTTATAAAGTAGAATAAAAGAATGATTAAGAAATGGATAGCGACTAAATGATTATTTTTGAAGTAAGGTAGAAAATCTAGAAAAAAGTACAAAATGGGTCATATCTCCTAAACCGTAAATAATCGCTGAACATACATAGGGGTGTTTCTGGTAGCTAATGAGCCCTTCTATCCAATTTTTAATTTTGAACGTGAACTTCTGGGCCACCCTGTATATGTATGTATTTGTGCGTAAGTATATTATTGTTGTGCGTATTTATTGATATGGGTAGGATTATATTATGTTATTTTTCCTATTTCTTATTACTTTTTTATTTTATTGCACCATCCTGCGCTCGAATGCATAAACTTCTTTCACCCTAAGGTTGCCTGGCAGAAATTGTTGTTTAGCAACAAGGCCGCCTATTGTGCTTATTTTATTCGTCTGTATATATCCTGAGTTTATGTTTTATGCAATAAAGAATTATCGATTGATTGATTGATGTGTCATACTATTTTTAAATGCCTATTACAATGAGGATTAGATGTCGGATATCTAATAAAATAGATCATCATAATGACTGTAATCATAATTAAATCGAAAATCGTAAATAAAGATATCAGGATTAGTGGTATTCCAAAAATTCCAATCACTGTTGTTGACGCCAACGACCATAAAATTAATATTTTTATGATCTAGTCCTTTTAAACATTATACCATAGAGTGACTCGATACATGTGTTTATATTTGATAAGATATAGTTTATTTCTTATCAAACTATAATTATGTAATGATAATTATGATCACTAAAGTTGATAGGTTTTAATAATGTTACTAGAAAGTAATAATCCTATGATGCTAAAGCTTTATAAGGTCAAACATATTCCACGTGTTTAGAATTAAAAATAATAAGGCCAGTAGGTTAAGAAGAGATTAGCTTGCTAACTACAAACTGCCCACTAAACAAACATCAATTTATTTTTAATTTTTAAAATACTTGAGTCATTCTGCAGCAAACACTCTCCAGTTATTGTCGTTTTCCTAAAGAGTTTCTAACAATGAAAAATGCAGTACTTTAAAGTTAGAAAATGAGAAATGCTTTTAGCATTTTCTCAACTGCTTTTAGTGTAGTTCGATGAGGTAAGTGTAGTACATAAACTCTCGCTTGTACACGAATAGGCAAATACAAGTCGTGCCTGAAAATTAATGACTATATTATATTTATTTTGCATTGATTACGCCCACATAACTTTCACAATCATAGGCTTCGCCATCTCGGAAATTTATCAATGCAGAAACTTGACATTAATACTTATAAAAAATTAACCCGCATAAGTACTTTCTAATAACTAATTTGTAATTCAACATACGGTTCATTGGCTGATGTTGTTCAGAGTTATTGCCACATTCATACCTGAAGGGTTTCACTATAATCTAGAACTTACAATATGAAGATAAATATTTCGTCTCTGGTTTATTTTGTAGGATTACTGAACATGCATTGGAAATATAGGGTGTTAGTGACATCGTAACGAATATTGAAGGGAATGAGTCGATTTGTCGAGAATGTCTTGTCGGAAAAGTCATGAACTTTTCAGTATTTTTTTTTTAATTATTTTCAGTTCTATACATTTGCGACGGAAAATTCCACTTGATAGCAAATGAGAATCATGGTCTGAACCTCAAAGATTACGTTACGATGTCACTAACATCCTGTATCATAATGTTTAATAAAGCGTTGACAATTCTTGTCAACATTTTCTTCACTTAGATAGTCTCTCGAACTAAAATCCTCAAATGTGGGGTCGTGTGATTGAAGGAAAATAACTCCTTTTATTGGCGTTTTCCCTGTATATTCCTTGTAACGTATTGAACATTTGCGAGGTTTAGAGGCTAATAAAATTCCGTCTTGTTGATTTGACGTTTGATCAAGTAATTTATTTTCACGCTTCAAAAGAAGTAATGAAGTACTGAATTGAACCAAAAGTAAGGTGTTATTAGGATTTTCATAAGCATTTACAGTCTTAGCCGTAGGCCGCTTGTCTTGCTATGCGTTATGTGTCCGTAGCACAATCCTCGCCACGAATATGATGAGTGTTTCTGTCCGCTTTTAAAGCGATGCCACATGATTGCGTTGTGGCTCCGTTGCGACGTCTTTCTCCGTTGGACCATTACCTTACCGTCGTTTTACATACCAACGTTTACAACATCATGCCACACGATGCGTTGCAGATCCTTTGCGAAGTCGTGGCATTCAGTTTTAGTTTGTTGTTCCTTATTAACGTCGTTACGATGGAAAAGTCTTAGGCCGGGTTTCTACTGACGTGGAGATGGGCGGAGATGAGCGGAGATGTGCGGATTTGACCAATCACAGCGTTCGAGAGAGCGAAAACGAAAACGCTCTGTCACTCTCTCCCTCACCATGATTCGTCGATTCCTGCACATCTCCGCTCATCTCCGCACAGCACCGTCTCAATGGAAACGCAGCCTTATGCACATCTAATAACAGTCTCACTCGTTTTCCGTACGTATATATAATTTTTTGGCTGATTTGGTTTCACAGATTTTCAACATGAAAACAGGGTGGGTTGTTAGAAGGATTGGTTGGTTGTTTACAAAACTAAATATAAAGTTGATTTACCGTCTGGAAAACAGAAAATTATGACTGCAATTTTGAAGAAGACTCTCTGCCCGATATTTAGTGTTCGGTGCAAAATTACGAGGTATTACCGTTTTATCCTTTTCCAATATTCGCGTAGAAACAGCATGAGCTGAAGATTGAACCCTGTTTCACATCATAAATCAGGTTATT
The DNA here is from genome assembly GCF_024362695.1 of Pectinophora gossypiella. Lineage (NCBI taxonomy): Eukaryota > Metazoa > Arthropoda > Insecta > Lepidoptera > Gelechiidae > Pectinophora > Pectinophora gossypiella. The sequence goes on along the minus strand of NC_065408.1, from coordinate 8,098,943 downwards.
TCGCTGCAATACTGTTGAAATTCTGCTTAAAAAGTGTATTTAAACAACGGCCAGTGAACAGACAGGCGACGCGGGTCCACAGAACAATAGACTGTACCTACTTACTTCACTTTGACGCGCCGTTGTTTTTGTCCGGCTGTTGCTGCGTAGGCGAGTTCATTAATCACAAAGCAGCTCTCGCTAGATAAGCTTTCAACGTTCCTTTATCACCGATCAGTTTCTGTTACATTCCCAGCGTCCATCAATCGTCGGTGGAATGCAGGCTTAATGCATTGCCTGTTTCATGTCCCCTCACTAAACTGAAATAGCGCATGTTTGCGAGTAGAATCACGTTGCAATCAAGAGACCAGTCTATTTACCTAATGTATACTGTTGCATCCGACTATTCATCGATATAGCTATTTCACGACAGTTGTACTAATAATATACAGAGATGAACCGGAGTTGGAAAGAATTTTTTATTTTATTTTATTTTTCTTTATTAAGGAAACAAACAGCTTACACAATAGATACTTTAATAATGTTTTTTTTTTGTTTCAGATTGATATGGACTCGTTTGGGCATGTTCTACCGGATTGGTTTAAGTGGGATCCACCGCCGAAAGCAGACACCACTACGACAGAGTCGCCGGAAGACGAGAGCTTCAATATATTTCATGACGATAGCAACATTCAATATCTGGACGAGTCGTATATAAATATACACAAAGAAGAGATACGGAGGCCTCGGAAGGAGAGTTTGAAGGTTATTACCCTTACTCACAACACAGTCTTATACGATACACACATATACACACACACACACTCATGCAAGCATATACTTAGGAATTTTCTGCAAGCACATAATAACTTCCTAGTACAAACTCGATCCTGACACACAATTTCGCTTGTCCATTCTCATCAAAATCCTCATAAATATATGATCGCAGATATAGAGTGTTTCTGACTTCGTCTTTCTTTAAACCATCCTGAATCAAATCGCGTTATATTCACTAGACCTTCCTCTTCTAACTGTACTAAATAATTAAAGATTAGTTTTAAAAACTGGACCTGTCAAATCTTCAGGTTCGGTAAGCAGACCCCGTTAAAAACGGGATAACGCTAGGGAGATGATGATGAGGTATTATTTATTTTATTTTAAGCCGGTATACGAGCGGAGTGGGCCGGACAATCGACTTCCATCAGTGGGTGAGGTAACGTTCGTGGTCCGCACCGAGGCCTTCGACCGCGGCAGCCTGCGCCTCACCTGCATAGCCAGCATATACAACCTGCATGCCTCCCGGGCTGAACTTATCTTCGACATGGAGCAACCCGAAGTCGCATCCGTATTAGGAGTTCGAAATAGTGCCGTAGGTAAGTGCCCAATAGAGAAACAAGTTACATAAGAATAAGTAAAATATAATGATAAAGTAGTAATCAACAGCTGGCCTATATCAGTGCGAATATAAGCAAAGTTAAAAGCACATCAGTTTTCTTCGGAATTATAGATGCGCGTCGTCAGATCTGGAATTATAGGTACTTACTACTATATAACGGATAATGTTGAAATTCTTATATTTATTTTGAAAAATTCGACGCGTAATTTTAAACCGCATACTGGGTGATATCCGATGCGGAAGAATGCAGTGCGCTTTCACTTTGTCTGTTTATTTATATTAAAAGCACTTACTATCATGGATAAAATTGAATAAATACACAAAATCTTTTTATTACATACATTGTCAATGAATCAAAGGGTAATTTACTATTGAAATACATCTTTTCGGAAATAAAAGGATAACAAAGAATAGCAGGAAGACATGACTAATATCTTTGTTCGCGGCTCAATGATTGTTTTCCGTTGATAACAACTTGAGTTGTCAGTTCCTAACAAGTTTAATTAAATTTTGTTTCAGATTCGACTTTCTTCAATATTTGGAGAATATCAATCCTCCTCGTGCCACTTTTATACAACATCCGGTAGTTTATTCAGATATAAAATTATATTTTAAGTACAAATTTAATTTTAAGAAAAAAACCGAGTTTTATATAAAATGCGAGTCTCATTTTGTACAAATTCATTGAACATATCTAATTGAATGAATTTTATCTTCCGTATTTCGTCACAAAAATCTTTTACGTATATCATGTATAGTTTTATAGAAAATTATCCATACTTATTAGTTGTAGGTCAAACTGGCCAAAATGTAGATTGTAATTGTAAATGAAGACAAACATTAATATAAAATAATATTAAGTATAATGAGAAATAATTATTTAATGATAAATGTGATAAGTAAAACTCGTCTTATTTACAAAAATAAATACTATTGTGGATAAAATGGATCTATTTGTGAAATATGTTCCATTCAGGAAACTATCTGCCCTTCATTGGTAGGTGAAATAATTTTGTTAGTGATGACTAAGTTTGTAGGTTAGTGCAAACATAGTAATCTTATAAAAGACTGACGAATAATTTATTATGCCTAGATCCTACTGAGGAGAATCCTTTGTTAATATAATAATTATATATCTAATTTTGGTTTCAAATCTTTATCGATAATAACAAAATTACGTCAAATGTTACTTATTAATATTATTGGAAAGATCCGATTACTACACTGTCGAAAATTTGGTTGTTAAGTATTTTGTAAATAGTCTACAGATCTATGTAGTTTAAGTTATACGAAGAAAATAGAGTAAAATAAAGTGATGTTGAAATTTTTTCTTTATTTGTGTTAAAATTTATCCTGTAATTATCTACTATTCAAATAAATATAACTACGATTCTACACACACATGTAAGAATTAAAGGAGGCACACACCTACCCAAACATGCGTAATCACTCTCCCTATTAGACGATTCTATACATGTAATACTCCCCATAACTACGTACGAAAATAACGAAGTAATTTCCTCTTGGAAGAGTTCCACCTAAGCCCCAATCAATCATAGTAGGAGATTGAGTCCACAATAAACAGTGGAAAATCCCGCCATTATCCTTATGGAGAAAATCATTTATTGAGCAGTTACGAGTGCTGCGAGAAAATGGATTATTCAGCATCGAATCAACCGTTACGTATTAGCTATTTTGGTGGCACAAGAATGTGCAATATTTTATTCAGGTAACCGCAATAATCATTTAAATTTCCGGGTCGGTTCCGAAGTTATAAAAACCCAAGTTGTCACATTCACTCACATTCCATTCAACTTTCAAAAGATTACACAATACACAAGTTTTTCTTTCAGTGCTTTAAAAGACAAAGCAGGATTTTCAATTCTAAGCGGGAACGTGTTTCCTAGAACATTAGGAACTATAAATATAAAATCCCATTTATACGTCCATTGCCCTGCCCAGTGAGCTTCCAACAAAGCCAACAATTTATTTTTCATTACCACCCATTGTCGGCGGGCGGTGCGGCTTCGCAAAACCAATAACAATCTGTTATAGAGGTACAGAGCTAAGGCTCTCGTCCGCAGCCGCACTATTGTCTCGACAGTTCACTACTCTTTCATTCACCAGCTGCCGGTCCATGGGCGAAATTTATCACAGCGCTGAGTCACTCCGTTCCACAGTCTGCCTATTGATTTTACTCGATCCCAGTCGTAAGTTTTCCAAAATTGAAAGATTTCTGAATTGACGTAATACTTTTTGGGTCCCCTCTAATTAACTTCGTTAACCCTTCGATGCCAGTGACGTGAGTGGTTTTAAGATAGCACAGGGAAGCAAAACTGCCAATGCAAAGTCATACTTTACTCGTATTATTAAATGTGAAATTATATTTTAAAAATGTAGATACTCGTAAGTATAATGAAAGTTTAAACAAATTCTGCGAAAGTTTTGAAAGCAGAGCTAAAGTTTGCAATCGCCGCGGGCGTTACCGGCCTCTGTGAAAAGCGCCCTTGTGGTTAGTGTCTGATGTTACTTTTCCGTCTAATGGATAATGGGTGTATTGCGGATGAACAAATACTCAAACCAATACTAGGGTCGATCATATCATGGAAAAAGTATTCTTCAACAAAGACCCACTTTGTTCCTGCTACTGGCCACAAGTTTCCTTTCAATCTGGGGGATATGAATCATAATTGGATCACTCTGTTTCATTGCGGGTTGATGGAAATATTACAACAAGTTGTCAACCCACTCAGCAGAGTTTTCAAGCTTCCTGTAGGCATTCGACAGCTTTACGTGACGTGAATCACGGAAGATACTCGTGGAAGCTACTAAACGGTCATCTATAATAACTGACCGCACCTGAATTTGATCAAGTTTGGTGATTAGTAACCAACAGGCGCCACTGGGTTACGAGCTCCTTTAGTTGAATTCGCCTCTGTGGTACAGTGGTTGAGCGTTGGACTCACGATACGGAGGTCCTGGGTTCGAATCCCGGCGGGGAGATATCACAAAAATCACTTTGTGATCCCTAGTTTGGTTAGGACATTACAGGCTGATCACCTGATTGATGATTCTTGCTTCGAAAGGCACGTTCAGCCATTGGTCCCGGTTACTACTTACTGATGTCAGTACGTAGACATGAGCCATGTCAGAGGCCTTTGGCGGCTCAATCATATCCCTGACACCAGGGTTGATGAGGCTGGTATTCCACCTCACAACCCACACGATAGGAAGAAGAAGTTGAATTGAAAAACAGATTATGGAAAGAGGTATTGGAATGTAGTCATCAGACAGCAGTAGCACTCGTTTATTTTGACGTACTGATCTAAAATCGTTCAAAGCTTTCACGCCAATTAAACTGAAATTTTATTGATAAATAAAATAAAATGACAATATGCAAAATTAATAAAAAAAGTGTATTTTGGCATCAGCTTGAAAATAAAGTCTTCCGCATTTAAGCCAACCACAACCCCACTCGATGCCTATTCAAGAGTAAGTACCCTTTAAACCGGAATAAAATCCTTCAGAGAAAAGAATTAATCCGTGTTCCGTTGAGAATTTCCATCAGTTAACAATTTTGCCTCTTTATATCTCTTTTCTCGGCTTTTACAAAATTACGTTGCCAAAAGTATAGAAAAAACACAATAATCTGTGATTTGAAACTGCGCTTTCAAACGTATGCCAGTGGAGTGGATAGTATCGATGAAAACAGGGCACCGACCGTGCTGACATGAAATATCGTCAGTTTTATGTCAGTGTTCCGTGGTGCAAAGTATGAGTGATGTGGCGGCAGTTGCAGATGACACGCTACGGGCGGCGGCGGCGGGCGCCCACATCATTGCCGAATGTGTCACTACATCACGTGCTCTTTCGATGTCTCACAAACACACTTCGTGACACACAATACAATGCCTATACATTATAACATTATATAGGTGAGTAACCGATAAGTCTTTATTATAGTTATGTCCTAATCGTCCTACTAGTACTGGTCACAAGCCTTGAAAAGACGAGCCATACTCCACCACGCTGCTTATTACGGGTTGGTAGAAGAAGTTAATTTACAAAAGTTTGTTTCCTAAATAGTTACGTGCATCATATCCACGTCAAATCAAAAGAAAACATACTTCTTTATGAAATGCCATGAGAGCAGCTAGACGCACTACAAATAAAAATTGAAGATAATAAAATTGTTCTTAAAATTTAAAAGGAATGAAAAGAATGAATGGATGGATTGAGAAGGGAATGTTAGGTTGGTTTGGACACGTAGAGCGGATGAAGGATAATAGAATTACGAAAGCGGTATAATAAAGCGAAAGTTGATGATAGGGCTGGCAGAGAAAGACCTAGAAGGACTTACATTGACCGAATTGGAGATGTCCTTAGAAAAGGTTTAGTACGATCTACTCTCAACCGGCGTGCGTGTATGAAGCGATTGATGAATGTGGAGGAAGCAAGAGAAGTGTGTCTGGAGCGAATAAAATGGAATTCTATAGTCTCTGCTTACCCCGGTGGGAAATAGGCGTGAGTTTATGTTTGTATGTGTGTGTGTGTGTGTTAAAATTTAAGTAGAGCCTAATCTCCCAATAATGTAGAACAAACGTAATCAGTACACTTTATGTAGATTGACACTGGTACCCATCAATGGCTAATCAAGCAATTGACATGCTATTTGTGTACAAATGCGCTGAAAACCAAGTTAACAACATATTGATCCCCGAATTGCATATGAATAATTTATATCCTGAATGTAAACCTCATGAAAGCGTATTTCATATTATTTCATTTCCAGCAAACAGAAATCACGGGTAGCTCGCGCAAATTAAATATAAATATTCAGGGCATTGCTCTTGCCCTCATAAATTAGATCAAGTGTCCTCTTTCTGAAAATGATACGAAGGAAAATGGATGTCTACATGGAATTTTACTTAAAACTGAACAGCGCTTTGAACTGTAATCACGCCTATAACCCTTTTCGGGTAGGAAAAGACACAAATCGTGAGAAGACAGTAACTATTGTTGGTGGAGAGGTACCTAAATTTGTGTGTAATTGCGTAGTGTGTAGGCAGCTTAGGTCACCAACTAATAGTCTATTAATGCAAATCATATAAGGGGTTCCCAGATAGTGCCAAAAATATAACTACATGAAAACTTTTCGCCCAAGTACCTATTTCTTAGCTGACGAATCAGAATCATTCATTCAACGTAATTATCATGGATAAACTATTTGAAGGTCACTTTACATTTTTGAATCTAGATCATTTCGCAAGATGTTATGGCTAAGGAGAAGAAATGACTAGAAACTGCACACAACAAGTTGTTTAATAACTACAGTTTAAAGACTACACATTCAATACCAGGCATTTTTATCATTTAGGTAATCATTAAGCTTATGATTAGCTTTTTTTACATAAAGTAAGCTTCACATGAGCTTTAAATTTATTTTTTGACAAATTTAAAATATTATATGGTATTTTATTGTAAAGAAGTATACATAACCCCAAAAAAGATCTAGAATTTTGATTATCAATTGTATTACAATACGTACAATTTATATTTCTCTACATACAAGAATTAAATTCAATACTTAATCTTAATTTTCTTTGTAAATAATACTAATGTCTAGTTAGAGAGTAAAGGGAAGTTTTGTTTAGAGTTTTTGGGTTATAATGTCGACCCATGCCACTCACCGAGAGGCCGAAATAGCGAGCCCTTTAGCCTCCAGCGAGTTCATGCAACAAACCTGTTTGTTTCGTGCATCAAAGAGATGGTTGGGTTATATTAATTCATTTATTTTTAAGCGTTGTTTCTAATACTTGTTTAATCTTGTTACTTTTTGGTTCATTGTACGCAGGAGATAATATAGAAACAGACAAAAGGTAAGGTAAGTATAGCTTATGTATTTCGAAACTGTGTGTATGCATTGTCATTCCCAAATCCACATTCTTGAATTTCATGATAATACTCACTATCTATGCTATCGCCTCATCTTCACTAATTTAAGAGCCACGCTCTTATTGGTGTAGCATTCTCCATGCTACTTTTTAGGATAGGAAAAATAGGGCAGAGGTTTCCCCTTTGCCTTCCGCCCCGCAGTACTCTATCTGACGCAAGTGGGATGGCGCCCAGAGTAGTCTATTTCAAAAACGTACTAGGTCTCCTGTCCTCCGCCTCAGAATAGTACTAACAGTTAATGCTGCCCGCTGTTAGGTTAGGTTAGGTTAGTGACTTGACCCTTCCGTCCTGCATTACCGGACTGATGGCTCCCATTTCCGGCTCTACAAGGGTTCTACGTTAACCGTAAGTCTGGGTCCCTATCCGAACTCAGCCACCATCTCACTCCGGCCTACTGAAGTAAGAGGCGCCCAATCCCGCGCCGCGGCAAGGATGCCGAACAGGAATTGCTTCAGTGGAGGGTAGAGAAGATGATTCTGAGTCTTGTATGAAACTAAAACCAATGGCCAAAGTTCGCCTAAGACATCAATATTATTATCATAATCCTTATTATACTGACAAGAAGAAAAACCTAACAAAGATTGCGGAAATCAAATAAGCTTTGGCCAGCGGTTATTGACGTAAATTATAAGCAACTTATCAACCATTCAATCACAAATTAATGGACATAAATACATAATCCCAGGTTCATAATTGAGTTGATAGCAGAGTGTTTTCTCAGAAGTTAATACAGCGGTGACTTTTGGTGATATTGATGTAGGTAGATACCGATGTACAGTCATGAGTAATATCATGTACTCAATTTAGAAACCTGTCGCACTATCATTGACATTTTAAGTAAATTAAATTCATCTTTTTTGGGGCTATGTATACGTTTTTACAATAAAATGCCAGACAGTATTTTGAATTTGTCAGAAAATAAATTTAATGCTCATGTGACTTTATGTAAAAAAAGCTTATTATAAGATTAATGATTACCTTAATGATAAAAATGCCTGGTATTCATTGTGTTTTCCTAGTTATTAAATAACTTGTAAAGATGTGTTGCTGTTGCAGTTTCTTGTCATTTCTTCTCCTCAGCCAAATACCTTGCGAAATGACAGATTCAGTAATGTTATATAGACCTTCAACAACGTTATCTGTGATAATTACGTTGAATAAATGATTTTTAGTCTTACGGTTTAATTTGTCAAAAAAGTTAATGTGACATGGTATCAAAAAGTATACATATTAATACTTGTCAAAGTATACATATTAATACTACGGAGTTTTCGATTAAGTATATTATGTGAACGACAGATCGCCTATGTAGGAGTCCTAGGTCATAAATGTTAGAGATGATTTTCTTCTCAGAACACAAATACCACCATATCATCATATTCAGTTAATGACAAAATATCAGGAGTAGGTGCGAGATGTGTTGTGGCTTCTCATTAATATTTAGTCACTTATTAAATATAAATATTACACGAGCGTGTTATATTTATATCTGAGTGTAAACACATACAGTTGTAGGTGTAGGTATATTGATGTCCAAAATAGTAAGAAGTATGATACATTCTAATTGAATATTTTTGTATGTAACTACGCAAGAAATGCATGAACTAAATTCAATACCAAAAGATTACTTGCACGTACATGTGCAAGTGATTTATTGATTATACTATCAAATCATGCATCAATGTCATTATATTTAGTTATATAATTATATATAGCTTACAATATTTATGAATCGCTTGCCATACATTAATACATAGTACATAAAAAATAAGTCTATCACATAGTACATGCTCGTGCAATGTAGACATACGTTTGGGCTTGTAAAGAAAACCGCTTGGCTATAGCCGTAACCGCTCCCCATTTATCCGGCCTAGTAGTTAATACCCTATGCGGCAAATCTACAACAAGTAAATAAAAAAATAAGACTTTTTACCCAGATGAAGCCGGATCGAGTCGCTAGTAAGTTTAATTGAAAAAATGAAAAATCACATTTACGCGAAATATGTTTAATTTTTATTTATCGCGTGATACACGATAATTTAACAATATTATAACAATATTTATATTACAGATTACATCTTGCTGTTTCCAAGGAGAATTACTTACGTGTAAATCAATGCGAGGAAGATGTACGGGCGGAGGGGGGCTGTATATATTTGTAGAAATGACGTCATCCAGCGCAGATTTCGCACAATGATTTAGATAATATACATATTATGTTCACACTACAAATACCTACTTAGGTAGCCAGATTTGGTCTTCAAGTCTAACGTCGCGTCGTATAATTATTATATTAAGAACTTTATAATTACACGAATAATTGGTGTGACCTTCTTAACCAATCTTTTCCTCACCATTCGTTCAACTTTCTAACATACTTACCTAATTATAAGGTCCTTTACAGACTATGTTTTTTTTGCAATGATGCGTTTCGGAGGTATGTGACTATGACCTAATCTGTATAGGATTACTTTTCCATCTTTCGGGTTGGAACAGACAGACGGTGGCTTCTGCAAAAACCGGACTTGTCTAATCTCCAACTTGCGTAAGAGGACTCCGTGAGATAACGCTAGGGATGATATTGTAATCATGTATACGTTAAATGATGTAGAACACCATATAGTTCCTATTCCGTGGGCAAAATAGTAGAAACTCTAGATTCCTTCAGGTGGGAACTTTTGCCTCTACGGACAAATCCTACATCTTTAGCATAAAACTTTCTACATAAAATGCCGAAACATCGTCGAGTCGTTACAGTTTTATTAATATTCTGACCACATTTGTATGAAAAAGGGTCGATGGCTTTGTGATGTTCATTGAAAAAGTTTTTGCAGTAATCCATCACATGTACCCGTCGAGAAATCTGTATTTTATCGACAATTTAAAATCATGCGTGTGACTGAACACCCGCGCCTCACAAAGAGAATTTTAAAATAAGTACTTTACTACTTGTAGTAAAAATTTAATGTGTTGCTTATAATAAAATGAATGTGGTAAATATTAATTTTATTTTTCAGTATTTATTAAAAAGGGCAAAATCTTCGATCACTGTTCATAGTCGCATACATATTGTATCATAAATAAAGACTAAATGGTCGGGAATTAATATATTTTTAACCAATCCGTAATGGAGTATGATTTAGTATGTTCTCTGCTAATCATAGTTTGTTGGGCAAAAACAGAAAGTTAATGACCATTTGAAAATTTCTAACAAATTCAAAAGCACAACATGCGGCCTAATAAAGTGCGCGTATAATTAAGCATACTTCAAACAATATTCTTCTAATTAAAAGGCTCTATAATTTTCATCGTACCCGAGACCCGACCCAATTTCCTTTACATATATAGGTCATTAAAACTATTTGCAGTCATGTCGAATAAATTAGAATTAAACCAATAGCCAGTCGTAAAATCCCTTACTTGACGACTAGCAATTCGGAAACCCTTTCAGACTATTATTATGCATGACGAGTATTATTCATTAAAACTTGCAGATTTATATAGAGCGTTTGAAGACAATAATAATACTGTTTAATATAGGTACATAACCTGAAAAACATTGTAGGTACCTATATCATAATCATAAACAGCGTATATTATGTCCCGCTACTGGGCAAAGGCCGCCCATCAATCAACCGGAGTGTGTATGGAGCATACTCCACCACACTGCTCCACTGCGGGTTGGTGGAGGTGTTTTTACGGCTAATAACCGCACCAACGGCTTAGCATGCCAATATAACATGAAACAGGATTCGGATCCTCAGAATAATCTTACTTTTTCAGACAATCAAGTGATTCAAGACTGAAAAGTCCTTACCAAAGAAAAGATAGTCGCACAAACTGATTTCGACAATGTCCCCTTCGGGAATCGAACCCGGACCTCCACATTGTGAGCCTAACGTTCTAACCACTAGACCACGGAAGTTGTTGTTGTGGTTGTGTAGATATAAGTAGGTAAATTAAATCAAAGTAACTAAGTACACACATATAAATTAAACATACAAAAATCATACACAAGAAAGATAACTGCACAATTGGCAGCCTTATTGCTCTAAAGCAATTCAAAAAATCTACGGTAGGTACTAGAGCATGATAAATATAATACTTACATAATATAGATAAATAAAATTCAACTTGACGAAACTTACTTTCACTTAAACTTATTTTCGATAATGTGTGCTAACAGGTTGACCTTTGCAATTGGTTGGTTACTACACATCAAAACTTTGTTAACTTTGTTGACACATAATAGGCAGTTTGGCCGTTTCTCCAACTGTGATCAATCTTGAGTTTATTTATTAAAAAGAAAACTTTCTTTGTGAGAACGCAGACGTGGCAGACACAATAACTGTACAAGTTGGGAAATTGGATTCGCGCCCGTGGGAGTCGACAGGCGGTGACAGCGGCGGGCTAATCACGTTTCGGACCGCTACTTGTGTGCGAGGACCAAGGACGCCCACGCGACGGCTACTCGTAATCGTTAACCGACTGTTCAGACGACAAATAATCTAAATCATAAATACCGTTAACCATATTTGATTGCAATTTGATTTGAAAGATTTAAATTTGGAATCCGCTAAGTCTAGTACGCTCCATAATCTTGAGATTAAAAACAGAAAGCTAACATAGAATAGGTGCTCAGACATTATTCTCGTGGGTACGGTGTTTATTATCATAATATTAATCGCTAATAATCTATTTTAGACACAACAGAGTATTAGAATGTTAGGTAGCTTTTAATTTGATTTCAGATTTTACTGCTCAACGGGATTTTATATTCACATACTAATTAACAGAAGTGAGTGACGCTTACTTCTTCTATCGTATGGGTTGTGTCAGGATTACTATTGAGCCGCCAAAGCACCCTGACATGACTCATGTACTCACTTACATCAGTAAGTAGTAACCGGGACCAACGGCTTTTAGACAATCTGGTGATCAGCCAGTAATGTCTTAACCAAACTAGGGACCACAAAGTAATTTTTGTGATATGTCCCCACCGGGAATCGAACCCGGGACCTCCGGATCGTGAGCCCAACGCTCAACCACTGGACTACGGAGGTCGTTCATATTTGATTGTAATTGATTTAAATTTGGAGTCCGCTAAGTCTAGTAAGCTTCCTTGTTTTTTTTTTGTTGTCCTTATCTCTGTATTTTGTGTCCATTGTGCTCAATAAAATATTTTATCTATCTATCTTCATAATCTTGAGATTAAAAACAGAAAGCTAACATAGAATAGGTACTCAAACATTATACTCGTAGTGACGATGTTTATTATCATAATATTTATCGCTAATAATCTATTTTAGACACAACAGAGTATTAGAATGTCAGGTAGCTTTTAGCTTGTCAGGCAGCGCAGAGCTCAAATTGGTGTGTGCGTCAAGCTAGCGGCCTCAAAAAAAAAATGGGCACGAAAAAATAATTTGACCATACCAAAAAATAGTACTCTTATTGAAAAAAATAGTACCTGTTGTAAAAAAATTAGTACCATCACGGTTCTGGATTTATAGCCATGTTTTATTGCACTTGCTAGCTTGACGGTGAGCGAAATTTGGCGAGAGTTAACAACAAGGTCTTTCGCTTTGATTTAAACGCCAAAAAATAGTATCGAAATAGTACTCACCCCCTGCAAAATACCGAAAGTAGTACTTCAACGGTTCCAAAGTTATAAAGGTAGTTCTTTGATCCCGCTAGCTTGACGTTTTGAAAATACCTATTATCTGGGGAATGCTTGCATACTTCAGTTTGTAACTAATGTCAATAAACTCGTATGAAATAGTACTCCCTACCATCATAATTTGGACCTGATTCTCTTTGTAGAAATATGTCAAAAAGTCATTATAACCTATGTCATACATTTATCAAGACGAGTACAGTCGCGAACAAAATTATTACACATGGTCAAGAATGTTGTCAGATTTCAGTATTTTTCCCCATTTTTGGGTAATAATTGGTGAAGTGCCAGGGTTGTTAGATGAAAGTAATATCATTGTTGAAACTCTTTGAGTTATTCTACAAATACTGCAAATTGTTTATTAACAAACACTTCGATCCGTAACAAATTCAACATGAAGGTATAAATTATAAAATAAAACAGCAGATTAAAAATGTATTATGATGTATTAAAATCACAGATTGTTTTCGTTAAGAACTAGACCCATGCAGCCATTTTCTATTAAAATTTGTGCATATGGGTGTATGCAATAGGAATTTTTTGTAATAGCAGCACTGAAGTGCAAAGAAATGGTAGGGTAGACCTCCAAAATGGCAATACTTACGAATAAATTGTGAGGTTATGTAATTGTCTACGTGACTGTATCAACAACAAATGTATGGCATAGGTTATGATGATTTTTTAACATTTCTACAAAGAGAATCGGATCAAAATTATGATGGTAGGGAGTACTATTTCATACGAGTTTATTGACATTAGTTACATACTGAAGTATGCAAGCGTTCCCCAGATAATAGGTATTTTCAAAACGTCAAGCTAGCGGGATCAAAGAACTGCCTTTATAACTTTGGAACCGTTGAAGTACTACTTTCGGTATTTTGCAGGGGGTGAGTACTATTTCGGTACTATTTTTTGGCGTTTAAATCAAAGCGAAAGACCTTGTCGTTAACTCTCGCCAAATTTCGCTCACCGTCAAGCTAGCAAGTGCAATAAAACATGGCTATAAATCCAGAACCGTGATGGTACTAATTTTTTTACAACAGGTACTATTTTTTTCAATAAGAGTACTATTTTTTGGTATGGTCAAATTATTTTTTCGTGCCCATTTTTTTTTGAGGCCGCTAGCTTGACGCACACAAATTGGTGGTTGTGCCAAATAAGGCAGTATTGATCAATAAAATAGTTTTAGATTTTACTGCTCAACGGGATTTTACATTTACATACTTACTAATTAACAGAAGTGAGTGACGCTTATTTCTTCTTCTATCGTGTTGGTTGTGAAGTGGATTACCAACCTCAGCAACCCTGGTGCCAGGGTTATTATTCGAGCCGCCATCAAAGGCCCCTGACATGACTTATGTGACTACGTACTTACATCAGTAAATAGTAACCGGGACCAACGGCTTAACGTGCCTTCCGAAGCACGGTGCATCTTGCTTTTGGACAATCAGGTGATCAGCTTGTATTGTCTTAACCAAACTAGGGATCACAAAGTGATTTTTCTGATATGGCCCCACCGGGATTCAACCCGGGGCCTCCGGATCGTGGGCAGAGGCGCTAGTGACGCTTACTAATGAAGAATTGTTTATAATTGGATAATCTGGTATTGGAACTTACTGGATAAACTATGGTTGACACGTCTTTACGTAGGACACTCAGTTGGGATAGATTAAGGGCGATGTAGGGTAACCACACTGATTAAAGGGATAGAAATTCAAATTAATGTAGGTGGCCATCCTTTTGTTTACTCTAGGTTTGTCGAATAGAAGTAATCATATGATACACTGCTGAGAACATCGAACCAACCATAATTATGTACAGAAAGCGGGAATCGGCAGAACTAAAAATTTTGTCAAAAATATGATACCACTAAATTAGAAAGCGGGTACTATCAAATTAAATTTTGTTTACTATAAAAAGTACAATAAATATGCATAAATAAGTAGTACAATAAATAAGGCAATGACAATACTTTTACACAAATTAATGCATATTTTTTGTCGTATTGAAGTCAAGAGATAAAAATGTGCAAATAAGTACACTTATAAATAAGGGCAGTAACACATGTGTTGCGGCGCTGTTATGTAGCTAGCTTAAATACCATGACAAGCTGTCATCGTCGATACTACTAAACTGCAAGGTGATAAATGAATTACGGAAAACAAAGGGTATGTTCAGTTGATTTTTGGTTAGCAAAAGAATAAGAAATGTATTCATTTAGAACAGTTTATTTTTATGGATAGGATATAAATTCTTAATCTAATACGAACACTTGTTATACGGATCAGGTTCGCAACTCGACATCTCGGGAACGTAAGACTTGTGTCGATTCTGATGAACAGATTGGAGACTACTCTAATCAAGCAGAAAGAATTAACAGCAGAACTTTGAAGGGGCGACCAACGAGGGAGGACATGTATAGGGTGGGTAAAGCGGGTTTTTTTTTTAGGATAATATTATATGTTCAGTTTATTTTATAGATTTGTATTTGATTTGAATTTGTAATGTACAGTCATGAGCAATATAATGTACCCACTTTAGGACTCTGTCGCACGAACATATTTGACATTTAGTGAGACTTACAGTTCAATTTGTCAAAAAAGTTAGTGTGACATGGTACCAAAGTGTATACATATTAATGCTCGTGACCGTACCTTTCTGTCTGTGTCTGTGGTGTCCGGAAGTAATAAATCTTTTTTTTGTCTTTTTTTCTTTATTTTGTTCTGAAAAGGTTCGCGGATGACCTCCATCTAACCTTAGACACGATTCCGTCGAAAATGGAATACTAATTTACCTTAACTGCGTTAATTTTGCCGGGGTTAGGAACAAAACTACGGATTGAAGATGATTATAATTCTCTACAAAGCAAATACTTGTGGGGTTTTTATATGAAGATCAATGTTTTCGTCCAGAAATGGACATACTTGCATTAAAACCGAACATGTTTGAGGGAATTAATACGATAATAGAATAGACTTACGGTTTAATCGGCGACGTGGTTGGAATCATTAATTGTGACAATAGGTTTGAAACTACTTTTATAGTTATACTCACAGTTTATGTTGGCAGCCAAAGCTTGTGTATTGGAAGTGCGAACAGAATGGAAAATATTCAGTGAAGCGTTTTGTCGGCTGTGCTGTGTGTCGATGTTTAAACTTGCTACAAATGTTTTAGGTTTTATTATTGTTAGACATGTAGGTATTATTATATTTTTCACAGGCATGCATCAGCTTAGGCATTGCAGTTGAGACACATAATAACGGGTTCTTACCGCGTTTAAATGGGGATATGAGACAAAAAAAACAATGTATTGCAGTTGAGGTACATCTCCATGTACTCGCAGGCAGCCGACGCTGCAAATACAACGGTTGCTGGTTCAGACAACCCGTTGTATTAGATAAGGTTGTAGGTTAAGTCACTCATGTCTTGATACAGTTTGATTCATCAAATGTGGGGCGTCCGTCTCTCCCTCCCCTGCTCCCTGAAACTTGACTAGCTTCGGTTACTGTTTGTTTTCATAACAGTTTTATTTTTTATAATGGTTGCATAAAATTTTATTAATGTTATAAATGTGCAGATGAATCTTGCAGATGCCATCTAATTTTATTTTAAGTTAACCTGTCATTTTCTTATCCGTTGAAAAAGAAAGGGATGGGTAATCGACAGGCATAAAATTTATAGAATACACGGCAATTTTAAGCAGAAATCTAAAACAACCGTCTAAAAATTTTACATCGGCCAATAACCCGACAGAATTAAGTAGACAGTAGAACACGTCAAACGGATTGAATAACAGCAAGATGTCCATTTTATTCGCACGGGTGATTCATTCATTTTAAAATTAACTTGTAGTCAATCATCCGTCCTTTTCCTTTTCGGCGGATAAGAAAATGACAGGTATAACTTAAAATAAAATTAGGAGGTGTCTGCAGGAATCGGGGCCAATATAACGATTAGATTAAATGAAATGGTTCCTGTAAAATGCACTACATTAAAAATACATTTCTTGTTTATACTTCTCGTCCTATGGAACGAGACACATAGTATGCCATGTTGTGTCATTATTGCTGGCACAAAAACGTAAACTTAGATTGCATGCACTATGTTGTTTATTATCTCGGACATGAAAATATTGAAAAGGTTATATATATGCATGAATGAAAACTGGGTTTCTGTCCTGATAATTCGTTAAAGGTATATGTCAAAGGAATAAACAAATAGAAAAATATTGGAACGGCAGACGGCGGGCAGTCTATCCGTCAGGGTTGTATGGAATACCGCTCGATTTCTATTATGTTTTTTGCTTTTGATCAACACACTGAATGACCGATGGAGCGGGACATTTTATAAAGGCTTTGAACGTGGTAAAAATGAGAAGTTAGTAAATAGAGTACAAAATAAATGTATTGATGTTATTCTGTAATTTCACTTCAAAGCGTAAAGCATTTTTTTTTTTCAATAAATATGAATTTTTCGCACAGCCCGACCAATAACAAAAACCACTCGCTGCGCAGCAATACGTTTGCTTTTTCAGTCCTTTAGCCAGACCCATTTTAATTTCAAGTTTGGAATAGTTTTATTTTGTTTTTACTTCACCCAGAAACGTTGTTTACCGATTGTGCCCCTTAAAAAGAACAAATGAACGTAAGAAAAGTCTTTAGAACTGCCATTTAGTTTTATTTCGTTTGTTACGCTCAATTTGAGAAACAAAAATGTGCTAGATGGACGTTGAGACGGTGGAGTTCCAATTAAGCACACAGTAAGTACAATTTGAAGGTAGGTACGTTCAATTTTAAGCGAAGAATCCTAAAATAACAGTCTGCAGGGAAAGGTCAGCGTCATTAATAAAATTTATACCTGGAACGGCACCATAACCACTGAACACGAAGTTAATCAATGAGATTAATTGAATCAACCTCGTCAGCTCCAGTCAGCCATATCAATAACCAGCACTTTAATATTATCGCTATCAACAGATTCGACAACGTTCATTCTAATCATTCTACGCACTAGTTTATTTCTTAATAAAACTCTAAATAAACCTTCTTCAACTTGATTACTTTAGTATTAAGGCTTAATACTAAATCAAACTTGTGGAGAAAACGTTTCAGAGCAAACCTTTCTGTCCTCCAATCCAAACAATTTCTAAATTTGATCGCTTCATTAAAAAGTAGATTAATTGTTTAAATTACGCACAGGGTGTTACTGTTGCGCCGCGGGTGGGCTCGCTGATAGATGCCAGTACTCAATCTCCGTCTACCTAGATTATTGAGAGCTTACCTTCTTAGGGAACCCACACGTCCACTTTATATAGCACTAGGTACCTTTTACTGCGAGTCATTTTACTTGAGAGCACATTTCTAAATTAAATAGATGTGCCTAGATTTATTTGGTAGGGTACAATGGTTTTATAGTATTACTGTTTTGGTAAGGACTTACACATGCGGCACATAGCGTGCACTTGCATTGCAATGTCTGTATCCGCCTCATTAAAAACATTGTGTAACCCCAAATAAGATATTTACTTCATTAAATACATATAAAATGCTCAACTTTACATAAACAGTATATTGTGTATTGTCTCACATATCCATTCACCAAACAAATACCAGCTTTGGAACATAAGTTCTTGCGCATGCCAACATTTGAAAGGTAGTCGACAAAAGCACGTACAATAAATAGTTGGAATGCTATGCGGTCCTGACAATACAACCGGTTTATTCGAGCGACTGACTTGTCTCGAAATAGATTATAAAATATTTTACCTAAAGTGTTTTATACTAAGAAAGTTCCTCTTGATGTTGATATGATTTACTTTCGCGTTTGGTCTAAACGATGAATTAATTGAACAAAGGTAAATTATCAATGTACTAACATCGGCCTTTAGTCATTTATACCATAATACTACGCCCTAAAGTACTATTTTACTTTTAGACTAGAGTTCTCTCTCGGCTCTGAATTATTGTTACCGATAAAACTGATTGATGGAATAATCAAAATCTTTATCCTTATAAAGGAGACAACACGATTGAAAGATCCTCGAGAAATATTCAAATTTCGAACGCTTCGATATCTGATAACTGCCTTTGAACATCGAATCTGAATCAATATTGAAACGTTCGGAGTATATTTTAAAATAAATCATGATTTTAACATATAAATTGTATAGGTACCATTCCTTTATTTTATTACAAAATTGAATTAAAACGTAGAGTAATGTATGACAGCACAAAGCCAATGTCTGTAGAGTGTCTAAATAAAGCTAGTCAGGTCGTGTCTCACAATTATGTTTGTTCCTCTAAGTAAACTACTTTACCTTTAGTCTATGAAATTTAAAACAAAAACTTTTCTAAAGGATTTTGTCGGAGAGTAGATTTGCGACAACCTTAGGGAATAGACGAGCTGAATGAAAGTACTCGGATTAATTTAAAAAAGGGGATTTCTTTTTCTCAATTTTATAAACAGTAAAGGATGATGGGAATGGAAAATTTTAATGTAAACTCATAAATATTAGCTTATTTCATTTTAGATTACGATATCGTCTGAGATAAAACGAGTCTACGAATGAACGTCAATTTACTTTCTAAATAGACATTTATAACATTTTGTCACGAGTTGTAGCGATGCTGCGAGTTTTTACGAAAGCGGCGGAGTGATGAGGTGTTTGGGCGCCTATCCATCACGACCCCGATAGCAGTGATTGATACAAGCGGAATGCTCCCAAGACGGGCCTACATCCATCACTACGCCCCTTTAAATATAAACACAACATGAAAATCATTCAACAAGTACAACAAAAGCGTATTACTTTTGTCCGTTTTCGCAATTCTATTACCATAAAGTAAAAAACGATGTCGTAATTTCTGAATCTGTTTACCTATGGTCACAGATCATATAATACTAACGTACTATGGTCTAAACGATTATGCGTAGACGTTTGCTACGACGTAGCACGGCACATGACGTAGTCAAAACTTATTGTTTTACCAAAATTATAATTTACCAAAGAAAGATAGGTATTAGAATGCGGAGCAGCTTTTTATTTGTAGGAGTAATATATAAAGTGGATATCGTAGAGCTTAAAAGATTAAATATTTGTGAAGCAGCGGACATGTTATCGTGTAGTGGCACTCGAAGCGATGTCGAGAGCGGCGCCGTGTCTACAGCTCGCTTTTTGCCACAAAGTGCTCTCGGCCAGCTATGAGCCACTGTACTCCTCTCAGCTTAATGCATTCCATTACCAGTTATGCTCCACCCATGCAAATTAATGTTCAGCCGGAATTCTTCGCATTAGTAGCAAGCGAGCAATCCCAAATAATTCCGCGCGTCCCAATGTCGAATGATGAATTTGCGAATCGCACTGCTCGAGAATCATACATAACCAAATTCGGTAATTGAAAATGGAGTTTACTTAGCAACAATATTAACAATCGAGTCACGCGCGCCAATGGACGTACATCGAATACAAATAAATCCATCCCTGATGCATCATTCTTACAGCCTCCACTCTGAATATTTTTATTTTTGATGTAATTTTCACATCTGATAGCGCGTGTCAATTCCGCTCGTGTGGAACGAAAATACCTTTTGGAGGAAATATTCTTGAACACGCGTCTCTTGAATAACGCAGTGGGAAATAGAATGGTTTTAATATACTGTTTCTTATTTATTTATTTTATTTTATTTATTTATTATCACTTATGTAGTGGCACTCGAAGCGATGTCGAGAGCGGCGCCGTGTCTACAGCTCGCTTTTTGCCACAAAGTGCTCTCGGCCAGCTATGAGCCTTATCCTTGGGGGAGGCCTATGCCCAGCAGTGGGCGTCGTACGGCTGATGATGATGATGTAGACATTATATTTTATTTCACTTAAATGTAATATTATTGTGATAAATATATATTATACAATATATTTCAGTAAAAACTGTAACATAATTTAGTCATAAACAGAAATATTTTCAAAATACGCCATTTAAAACACATTAAGATTTTACGAATTTATTATCTTCAGAGTTTCGTTATAATCTCAACGCTCGCAAGTTTCAGAAAACAACACAACATTCGCGAGATATCGTCAGAACTCTCGTTCAAAGATGCGTAATCCTTGTCTCGACAATAATAATCCTTTGAAATTAAACAAAACACATCCACTGAAATTAGACACACATTTGTAGGGAATTAAAATAAACGTTTCCCCTCGGTTGGAAACGTGAGTGTTGGTTTAAAGAGGGTGATTAGTGCTCACGTACGAGCGAAATTGCCGCAAGACGCCGCGACACGCACTGTTGTCAACCACGGCCGCCCCCGCTCCCCGCTACGCCTATGCCGCTCACATACCCATAATAATTTAGCCGCATGCTCTCCAACTTCCGATGGAAGCATTTCCACTTCAAGAAGTTTCTTAATGTATTTTAGAGGATACATCGGCACACATCGACTCAAGCTCACATCAGCGCATCTTCGGCCAGACTATCAACTTTGGCATCAGAAGTAGGTCACAACTTGGGTTATTACTAAGTGTATAAAAAATTCAAACCGCAGCATAAAATTAAATTCATTGAACCCCATAAATTGGCAGGACTGATGATCAGCGTCGACAATATGGACGGAGTTTGGGAATATTTTGTTCTAATTGCATTTTTTAGATTGGAACAGATTCAACAATTCAGAAGTTCCAATTTCATGAATAAAGGCTCACAAAAAGTTTTCACATAAAACGGTGCAATTCTATTGTCGTTGGAGAGGCAAATTTGAAATTGAAAATAGCAGTTGGAGCTGGCTGCAGCATCCGTTCGGGACCGTTTATGTAGGGCCCGAGCGGTCGCGCTTTGTTCTAATGTAGCGAGATGCAGGTACTTCCTTTAACTGTCTTAATTTATTCCAACTCCGTATTTGAATTGACATTGCACCGTTTGGCATTTTACTTGTTCCAATACCGAATTTCAGTGCGCTGTTCGAATAGTAGAATAAAATGTTGTCCCAATTCTTCTTGTCAAAGTTTCGCTTTAGACGAATGACTGGATTATGGGGACAGTCCGACGAACCATGAGAATGTCGTTAGTCGACTTTTGGTGAATATTCTCATCGAACAGTTGACGTCAAAAGCTGTTTTTACAATAGTAAACTATTATATATAATTGCATGTTTAGTATAATAACCTAAATAGCCTAAGTAACATAATGTTGACTTTTGCGTGTTCTTTTCAGGCATCGCGTAGTATTTCCGGACACAAATGCAGTCGTTAGCGGAACGGGTCCGTACTCAACTTAGCAATCTAAACATTAACTTTTACGCCCCCATTCGGAAATCTCACACGACCCTTGCGATTATGAGTACACGATTTTCGTTTCGAGTCTATTGTTTATATTGGCCACTAAAGAAACATTTCGGGGAAAAGCAGAAGATAACGAAATAAATATTGGATAGAGAAAGAAAATAATGTAATTATTATTAGTAGATTTGGCAGATAATGATAATATTCAATATGTACCTACATAATCAGATAACATTGTAATATAAATTAGCGACGTTCCAAGCTACGTTCCTCGAAACAATACAGATGGCGCTGTAAAGATTTTTCCCCGTTTAATCTTCTAATTTCATGGATAACACACATTTGCATCATTTATCTTTGTTTTTGAGTATAAATGATGACCTTTTTTGACCTTCTGGTACCTACTAGGTAAGGTTTCCCTGCGTCAATCAGAGAGTCAGATGCTTACTCAACCCTACTGCTCCACTGCAGTCATCTGGGCTAGTAGCCAATTCAGAAACGCAGTGCCTCAAGGCTTTCGACTTAACTTTTTTGCAATAAACCTATACCTATGATCACCAAAACTGACAGCTTCACGTGTCTTTCTTTATTATCACTGAAAGTTTCAAAAAGACGTATCATTTTATTAATGACTAATAAATCAAACCCGAGTCGAGGTGTAGGGAGTGGTAACAATGCCCCGGTGGTTACACGCTCTTTTGTTTAATAGTGAGGTAAATAACATTCCACATTCCAGTAGGTACCTATTTATTAGTTAGCAAACTTACGATTTTCAAATATCACGCTACTTATATACTTAAGTAAGTAATTTACAATCTAGAAACTATTAGCATTTGTGAGTCTAGAAATAAACGCATTAGCAATGAAATTAAATCGTTGTCTAAAGCTTTAAAATTCATGTTTAATACGTTACATACTAAGTAATTTGAAATATGAAAAAATATTTCCAAACTTCCGCCAGAAAAAATACCTTTTTGTTCAGTAACAAAAATTGTTGATCAACGCGGAAAAAGCTGGTTCATTTCACATGTGTACTCATGTGTAGGTGGCAAAATGTTCGTAAGGAGATCGACATAAAAATTCGTTGGGTAGTCGCCGAACAGTTACCGTAAGAGCCTCGTTAATATTCTCGAGGCAAAGAGCGATAGTATTCATGTGAGCGCGTGAAAGTGGGGGCAACGGGGCCATTGGAGGCCACAGAGGGGCACTGGGGCCACAGAACTGGCGGCCATTCCCGCTGGCCACTGCCATTCTGATTATTCGATTCGATAAATCTCAAGCTATTGGAATGCTACTAGAGTTAATACAGCGCGTTCACCTTTAAAATATTTTCCATTTAATGCTTAAATATTTTGCATTTATTTGAAATAATAAATAGAGAAAAATAATCTATTTTCTGATAAAAAAGAACGCAGTTTCGGCATTTAGTTTTGGAACTTATTATGACCAGTCACGTTCCGTATTCAATCAATCATGGATTCTATTTATAAACTTTCATACATTTTAAAATCGTAGTACAAAATTAAAAGCAAAGAACGTATTCGAGAAAAAATCAAGCATTGTTATGAGTTCCTTATAGATGTAGACAAAGTGACAGCTATTTGATTTTTTATAGCAATTCAACACTGCCCTAGTCGCGGACTCGTAATCTTATCTATGTTAAAGTACTAAATCGATGTTTGTCATAGTGTTTACTGCACCGGGCATTAACGTCATTGCCTTGGGGAATCACACACCAGCGCTAACTTTTATCTGAATAACATATTATGGCATCATGTCTATATCCCCGAAGCGGTTGGCAGAGATATACAGGGTGTTAGTGACATCGTAATGAAACGTTGAGGGATGATTTAGCCCATGATTCTGAATTGAGATCAAGTGGAATTTTCTGTCGCAAAACTATGGAACGGAAAATAATTTAAAAAAATACATAAATTTTCATGAATTTTCCGACAGGAAATTCCACTTGATATCAACTCAGAATCATGGTCTGAATCATCCCCCTCAGTATTCGTTACGATGTCACTAACATCCTGTATAGTATATACACCTACTCCTCCCCAGTAACAGCGGGGCAGCCTATTCCCATTACACGGGCACAACTCCTGGAAACCACGTGATATCAATTATCTATGATTTAAACATACATATATTTAGACTTATAAATTGAGCGTCCTGTAAATAAACCTAAGTATGATAAAAAGTAGTGTGTAGTCATGAGGTAATCTACTTACCCAGTTACCCACTTTAGAACCCTGTCGCACTAACATATCCATCATTTAGTGAGACTTGCAGCTTAATTTTTCAAAATAGTTAAATTGACGTGGGCAAAATGCATACATAGGTATTAATACTCGTGACCCTAGAACTGTTATTATTCCTTTTCACGTATTAATCTATCAATCTGTCACGAAATTAGCGAATAAATAAAACCAATTTTTAATCAGTTCAGGCTTAGATAAACTACAAAATATGTCTGTAAAACTGAAAAATATTGAAAGTTTATTACAAAATTTCAAGTAGACTTATTGCAGGAAGTCACACCAATACCGAGTATACTGAGCTTATCGCAACGAGCAGGTACCTACTGACCAAGTGAGTATGAAAAGCGAGAAGAATTTAATGTATTTTGACAATATAAGGGGCACAATAGATTACCTTATGAAATTATCTTCTAGGTCATTTATCTATCGCTAAATGACCTCTGTGGTCCAGTGGTTGAGCGTTGAGCTCATGATCCGGTGGTCCCGCGTTTGTTTTCCGGGTGGGGACATATCACAAAAATAACTGTGTGGTCCCTAGTTTTGTTAGGACATTATAGGGTGATCATCTGATAAGTAGTCGTTACATGAACCATGTCAGGGGCCTTTAACGGCTCAATAGTAACCCTGACACCAAGGTTGATGAGGTTGGTACTCCACCTCACAAGCCACACCATAGAAGAAGATCTGTCGCTGAAACACTAAAGAGCTGCTTTTAGTAAGTAAAATGTTGACGCATGCTTATATTCTGCTCCCTCATTCAGCGTTTATCGCTATCTACCCACTAGCGTTGATTAATTCTTTCACATGTTATCCTCTCAGACTACGCCCTGAGCCGAGGTTGGCCTAACCGAGAACCCTCAGGCCTGTTGTCTTAAATTTTGTATGGGTGAAAGCCCTCAGCGCTTCCCATTTTTCGGCTAAGGAGTCAATGCAATTTGCGGCAAATTCGCAGAAAGTTACATGAAAAAACTTTCACATACTTACATACATAAACTCATGCCATATATTTCGATAGTCTCTGTGTTTGATATAAGCATGCCGGCCACGTCACAAAAAGACATGCTTATATTGCAGAGATTACTTTAACTAGGTATGTAAATAGGCTAGTGAACTAATCATATAATTATAGGTGGACTGATTATCGTCATGATGTTACAGAGAAAGAAATGTATCATCATTTAAAATTTATCACACACAACCAAAAATGTCTAACTAATAGAAACCATCGCAACTCTATTTTTTCTGCAGAGTTCTGGGTGCTCACCATCCGAAGCGTGTCGTAAAAGTTAACTAAATAATTGTGTGTTGAATTCCCTATTAAATGAATCATGACAATGTTGCTGATTCCTGTATACACCACCTAATTTTATTTTTTCTTTTCCGCTCAAAAAGAAAGGGACGGGTAATCGTCAGGCATAAAATTTATGGAACACACGGCAATTTTAGGCAGAAATTTAAAAAACCCTTTCAAAATTTTATATTGGCCGATAACTCGACAGAATTGAGTTGACAACACACGTCAAGCTATTTTATTCGCCCGGGTCATAAACAAACACAGACCTCCGCGGACCGCCCGGAGGTTACTCATTCATTTTAAAATTAACAGTTGTCAATTGTCTTTTACCTTTCCGGCGCATAAAATTAGGATGTGTCTGCAGGAATCGGGGCCAATGGTCATTTATTAAAATGTTTTTTTTAAGTGATAATACTATACCCTACCAGACCCGATCTGCCTTCTTTAAGAAAGCGTTAAGAATTACGCTGAAACTAGCTCCATTTCTCAATCACTTCGTTGTTAGAATGCACCCAATGAATGTAAGTGCCTAGGTTATTTAAACATTAGCACATCCCTACTATAGTAATTAGAGACATTTCTGCTTTAAAATCGGATTACCTACATTTGCTTGCTCTCGCCATGTAGATATAAATTTACTTTTTAATGAGAAAACTACATCATAAATAGCTCTGGCAATTAAGGTAAATTCGAGCTCATGCTGAAATATTTCATGCGTGTCACTAAACATTTTTACTACAAGTTTTTTACACTTTCTGGAAACATTTGAATAACATTTTTTTTTCGATACATTTCGTTGATATACAATTAAAACCCGGGCTCAAAGTATAATTTTCCCGGTTTTTTATTTATTGAATGGATCACAATTAAACCCCCTCTCCCGATGCTCCATACCCCCTCCGGTTGATTGAGGGGAGGCCTGTGCCCAGCAGTGGGACATATATAGGCAGTTTATGTTATGTTATGTTATGAATGGATCACAATGGATCAGCAAAATTTGACAATGATATCTAGCTTATTTTCTATGTCGCTAGTTGAAATATCCCGTTAAAAAAATATTCCAACAGTAGATCATAAAAACTATTTTTTTTTAATATTCGTACAGCGGCTAGGTGACTGTTATATAACGTAACAAAAGTTTTTATGAGCCCATAAAAAATTAACTACACAGCTAATATAGTTGGGGAACGTCACGGACGTCGTGTTTACTGACGGTACGACATCTCGTTGCCTCGATAAAAAATATTTACCTTAGTAATTACAGTGCGTCACATATACAAAAAGCTTAAGAAGACCCTAGTGAGCAATATACATTGTGGGATTTCAGTGAAGTGCCAGGATTACGGTGCTAAACTTAAAATTAAAAATCCACTCGCGACTCGTAAACCTAAAGTGTACCCACATAAATAATTACTGGAGCAAAGTGGCAAATAAAATTCGTACAGTGCATATAACACATATATTTGTAGTAAAATTTTACACAAGTTATATTATTATACTAAACAAACTTAAAAAGTGTCACTACCAAAATTGTACGAATATTTACATCACACTAACGCCATCTGTTAGGTTTGTTGTGAACTTTTGTTTTAAATAACAAACGGATCGATCGAGCTGTTACAACTATGCCGGTGAAGTGCAGTGCGTGCTGTAAATTCATGTCCCTACCAGACGGCATCGTGTGTCCTGGCTGCAAAGGGGCAAGCCATAGGTCGTGTGTCAATGTACCTAGGGATACACAAATACACGAGTCTTGGCGTTGCCCGAGCTGTAGAGCCAGAATGCCTACAAAAAATGACAATAGCACGCCCATACGCGGTGTAGGTAACGCCTATTTACTGGACGACTCAATGTCCGAGTCTTCGGCTGCCACCCAGCCAGCCAGCATCGAGCTTGGTGACGCGCGTGAGGTCGCTGCCTCGCTCAACACAACAGCGCTCGACGTCACTGTCGAGTACCAAGAGCCGGAGGCCATCCTGTCTGCGGAAATGCGAAAGTTTCGCGAGGAGATGCGGCAGAACCGAGAAGAGCTCCGTGAGGAGATGAGGCAGACTCGGGAGGAGATCCGCGCGTTCCGCCAGGACATGCAGGACCTGCGTGCCATGGTGTCCTCCTGTGACGCACGGCTCAGCAAGCTGGAGGCAAGGGTCGATGCAGTGGAGCAGACTACGAGTGTCGGGGGAGACGGTGCCCAAGGTGGGCTCATCAGCGCGTTGGAGTCGACGGTCGCGCAACTGAAGCAGGATCTCGATGATCGCGACCAGGAGCTACTCCTGAACGAGGAGAGTGGGGAGAATGTCGCCCACCTCGTTGCGGCGTGCGCCGCGAAGCTCGGAGTGACCGTCGACGAGCGCGATATGGTCAGCTGTGTGCGTGTAGGCGGAGTGCGCGCGGGGAGCGAGAGCGTCCCTCGTCCGCGCAACATCGCCGTGCGGCTCGCTCGCCGCACCACACGCGACCGGTTCCTGCGCGAGGCGCGCGTGCGCCGCACCGTCACTACAGAGGGGATAGGACTACGCGCCGAACCTAGACGCTTCTATGTAAACGAGCGCCTAACCAAGAACAACCGCTTGTTGTTCGGCCGTGCTCGTAAGTTGGCGGGTTCCACTAATTGGCGGTACGTTTGGACACGAGATGGCAAAATTTTCACCCGCCGAGACCAGGGAGACCCGGCTAACCGGATTAGATCCGAAAAAGATCTTGATAGGGTTTTTGGTCCGACTCAAGTTTGTCCCGCCCCCGCAGCAGTCGAGGGCAATAACTCGGCCTGATTTGAATGTACCTATACGTATCACTGTAGCTTGTATCTATTGTCTGTTTGTTTTCTGTCGTTTGTTTATATTGTTGTTATTTGCCGTGTGGCTTGGTCATCAGTGGTGGATCGTGCAAGCCGTTATTAATATGTGTATATATATGGTATATTATTATAATAAAGAATATAAACAAAATAACAATATTAAGTCGCATATAAGTTCACCTTACATAAACTACATTATAACATTCACAACGCAACATTCGTACTCTAACATTTTATCACATTATTTCATAAATATTTACATTGCCCTTTTACTTAAGGATATTATTATATACATACACACACATATACACCCACACATATGCTCATATAATTTTAACTTAGCAATTCTGATACAATTCAATGTAATAATTTTATGGAACTTAGGTAAATACAATTCAATAATATTTTATTCTTCTATAATTCAATAATTTGCGCAAATTCAAAGTTGGTTTATTTAATGCGGGTTCGTTGGGGACAAAACATGACGAATTTCTCGTGGCGATGGATCGCCATAATGTGGATGTATTAGCCATTAACGAGACTTGGTTACACGACGGTCAGGAGGGGCGCGCGCCCGCCGTGCCGGGATACCGGCTACGGCACATACCGCGCCCGCCCGGGCGCTTCCTGCGCGGTGGCGGTGTCGGATATTACATCCGGCGCGGTATCGCCGTGCGCGTGCTGGCCCACCCACCAACTCCACCGGTTGAGCAAATGTGGCTAGCAGTTACTATCTGTGGTTGTAAGTTGGTGATAGGCACGGCCTATAGACCCGATTGGGTAACTGTCGACTCACTTATGGATGCCCTTTCATCGTCTCTGGAAGCGTTTGCTTGGTGCAGCAATGTCATATTGTTGG
Organism: Pectinophora gossypiella; assembly: GCF_024362695.1. Taxonomy (NCBI): domain Eukaryota; kingdom Metazoa; phylum Arthropoda; class Insecta; order Lepidoptera; family Gelechiidae; genus Pectinophora; species Pectinophora gossypiella. The sequence goes on along the minus strand of NC_065408.1, from coordinate 8,069,448 downwards.
GCGATTTTAATATTAACGTCGTGGACACATTAAATCCGGAGGTAAAAAAGTTCAATGAATTCTTGACTTGCTTTAAACTTACACAATTGGTAACAGATTTCACGCATTTTACTTCGCATAGTCAAACTATGATAGACGTAGTATGTACGGATATACGAGGTTGCACTACAACTGTAGATTATATACCCGATCTTGGTAAGCATGCGTTCGTTACTTGTTTATTGAATATTCCCAAGTTTAAACCATCTCCTGTGAGGGTCACCCGTCGGGGACTGCGGGACATAGACAGGGACACGTTTAGGGAACATCTAGATTTGGTGGAGTGGAGTAAAATTGCGGCAGTTTCAGATGTGGATGACTCAGTCTTAATGTTTAATAATGCTTTACTTGCCCTTTTTGATCTGCATGCCCCATTGGAGACGTTCACAGTAAAGCATCAGCAGTATCCTTGGATAACTTATAATATCAAAATTATGATAAAAAAACGCGATGATGCTCACAAGCGAGCACGTATAACTGGTTTAGATTCCCATAAGGAGTATTATAAGGATTTAAAGCACTTAGTGGAAAAGGCTCTGACCAGTGAAAAACAGGCTTATTACGACCACTACGTCAATAGAAACTGTAATGATCCTCGCACACTCTGGTCTCATATAAAGAAAAATGTCAGAATCAAACCACAACTAGAAGTACCATCAAATATATTTAACGATCCTGATGTTATAAACGATCACTTCTTGGACGTTCCTAGTGCTGGAAATGTGCCATTCTCAAATCTATGCTTCTTTCGCGATCAATGTAAGGTCACTTCAACTTTCGTGCTGGGTGGGGTTTCAGAGGATGAAGTTCTAAAGGAAATTAATTCCCTTAGTTCTAACGCCATCGGCATAGACGGTATCTCCTTAGATATGTTGATACTAACACTTTCCCATATTGCGCCTGTAATCACCTCTATTATAAACAAATCTATCGAGACTTGTACCTTTCCCCGCATATGGCAGAGCGCAATTGTCAAACCGCTGCCGAAAAAATCTTGTCCAGCTACTTTAAAGGATCTTCGCCCAATAAGTATTTTGCCGTGCCTATCGAAAATTTTGGAAAAGATCGTTGCCAAGCAGATGAGAACCTATTTGGAGCAGAATGAAATACTCCCCGTATTACAGTCCGGATTTAGGAAATCTCACAGCACAACAACTGCTCTTTTGAACGTGGTTGATGACATTTTGGCTGCACAGGACGTAGGGCAGGGCACGATATTGGCGCTTCTCGATTTTTCCCGGGCATTCGATTGCATAGACGTACCCTTACTTTTAGCAAAGTTACATTATTACGGGTTTAGCGCATCTGCCATCAAATGGTTTAATAGTTACTTTGCGTATCGGAGCCAATTTGTTGAAATGCAAAATGAGAGGGGCGAATATCAGGTTTCCCAATCTAAAACCGTTACTCGTGGGGTCCCACAAGGATCTATACTGGGCCCACTGCTTTTTATTATATATAGTGCCGATGTAGTAACACACATCCATGATTGCAAGTATCATATATATGCCGACGATTTACAAGTTTACATTTCTTGTAAACCAAGTGAGACTCATTTCGCTGTGGCCAAATTGAATAATGATCTTGAGCGTATTACTTCCTGGTCTGAGAAAAATTCACTAGTTCTCAACGGAAGTAAAACCAAATATATGATATTAGGGTCAAAACAGCAGATAAACAGAATATCAAGTTACGGGGTGAATGTGAACATCAGGGGCGAAACAGTGGAGCGGGTTACAGAGGCACGAAATCTTGGTCTTCTTATGGATGAGGAATTGAGATTTGAAAAATACATAGTTAATACAGCTGCTAATTGCTTCTATCGGCTCAAAACCTTATATCTAATTAGACAGTTCATCAATACTGGCACTCGTATAAAGCTCTGCGATTCCCTTGTTCTGTCCAAATTCAATTATATGGATGTCGTTTACGGTCCTCGGCTCCTTGCACGGTCACGGAAGTTGATTCAGAGGGTTCAAAATGCGTGTGCAAGATTTTGTTTTAAAATACCTCCCCGCACGCACGTTACGCCGTTCTTAAATAATGCAAGTATTGTAAAAATGAATGCTCGAAGACATCTGCATCTCGCTACACTTCTATTCGGAGTTGTAAAATATAGTATACCATCCTATCTTGCAAAAAAACTGGTGTGGTCCCGTGACGTTCAGTCATATCAAACACGCTCGACGATCTACTCACTAGCAGTGCCGCGCCATCGTACTGTTGCCTTTCGCGGAAGTTTCCGGTTCGCCGCATCCAAGTGTTGGAATGATCTGCCGCCACCAATTCGTAGTCTGAAAACAATCAATAATTTTAAACTTCATTTTAAGCAACATCTTCTGCGACTACAAAAGAGTTCTTAATAAACAAAACCACTTAAACCTACCTCTGTGGTCCAGACACGACACGATGGCGGAGTCTAACTTGCGACGCGGATGCGACGGCAATATAGCTCTAACAGGCACACAGCTACTCATTGAAAACACACTAGTAGGCGGTACACAAATATGCGTCTAGTCTGTTCATTGGGGGTTATTTGTTATTTTTTTATTGTAACTATGGTCACTGATTCGTTAAATGTTTTTTATTATCAATCAATTATTTATATTTTTTATTCCCAACACTTTTAAAAACACAAAATAACTTTCGCGACGGGTTTTTTGTACAAGCTGATTACATAATAAACGTTGCACTCGGACGGCAGTGGCGGTTGAAACTGACTAATGCGTTTGATAAAAATGTTGACGTAGTAAGCCTGCTAACGGTAGTTTTACTCCGGCCAAACCAGTTTGAGTTGCAACGTACACTACGTTCTTTCGTTCAAATCCGCACGCACACTAACTTGTCACATTCTAACATTTCTAACTTTATTTATTTGTTTATTTTATCGTTTTATACGCATTGTTTTGTAAGTATTATTGTATTTCTTTCATGTATTTGTAGATACACTGCACACACACACGCTTTTAATATATGTTTTTGTAAACTAAGTACTTTATTTTATAAGTAAATATTATTATGTATTCATTCAAGTTGTATTTGTGGGAGACACGGCTTCCGTGCCTCACTTAGCAGGGTCCACAGAATACCAGCGTCGTGGCTCGCGCCGCGGCTTATGCTGAGTGAGGCCCTTTTATAAAGGACACCACCACCATCGTTGACCAGTCCATACACACAATTATTTGTATTTCTCGTGTATGTTGTCTTTTAATTATTTTTTTTTTTTTTTATTATGTGTTTGATTGTAAGTTATGTGTTACTCCGTGTTTTATATTATATATTTGTTACTGTGGTGTCCCTTTATAAAAAAAAAAAAAAAAAAAAAAAAAAAAAAAAAAAAAAAAAAAAAAAAAAAAAAAAAAAAAAAAAAAAAAAAAGAACAGTCTAAAGAATTATCTTCGCAGGTGTGCGAAAAAACTCGTCACATTACCTCGTTAAGAACTTGCAGTAAAGAACTTTTAATTTCATATCGTCTGTCAACATCAAAAAATTCATTCCACTGTTACGAGCCCGTAAATTTTCGGACTGCGTTTTATGTAACGATTTATACAGGGAAGTCGAGATAAAATTATCCTTACTGCCTTAAAAATGCAGAGGAAAATCCTTTGGCTATATCCAGCCAATGAAACGGTTGCCAGCGAGATCTAATTTAATGATGTGTCGTAAACAGATGCTCAATCGCGATAGACAGGGAAAGAACAACAACCCGCGCGTACACCCTTTTATTACCTTACATGTCTTTCAGCGACTGTTTAACCTCCTAAGACCGAATGTTCTTTATAAATCCAAACCCCATTGTTTAACTATTGTGTCTGGAAATCTCGGTCTTAAGAGAATATGGCGTATTATGTAAATATCCTTTTTTACAATAACATCCCGCACACTGACGTGAAATACGCTTTCAAACGACCTAAACTCAATGTTGTCCCAATTACATCCAATTACTAAATCTAATGAAAATTAAATATTCCCCGCAGTCTTGCTTTGTCCAAACTCTAACGAATTCAATTATCTCTGACCGTTAATTAAAACTTAAGTATAATTTCATATTGAGTTGTGGCGAGAATGTTCTACAAACAGAACAACGTGAAACTTCTTAGGACCTGGCTTAAGATAACAAGAGAAGAGAAACTCATTAAAGTTTTATGTTCGGCGCCTGGCGGTGAGATGCTGTTGATTTTATCTAAGAGCAAATTATTAACGGCAAGTGTTACCAGTGGGTGTGGTAATCAGAGGTTGCACGGACGGGCCTACCCAGGAGCTCAGAGGCTCAGCCCCACTTTCCCGGCCTCGTTCTCCTTATCGTATGATATATTATGTGTTAATATCTACGCCGGATGGAAAAGTTCCGTTCCTAGGAAATTTCGAGCAGCATTTTCCAGAGAGTGAAGAATTTAACGATGTTTAAACAGAGTTTAACGTCTGCCAAGTCTTAAGTCTTTAAACTAATCTCCTCCGTGACCGAGCTATTCTTGAATATTCATACGTACGTATTTATAAGCTTAATATTATGTCTCATAAAAATAAAAAAAAGATGTGTGAAATACCAATCACAAGTAGTATATTATTTATTACATAACACTCCAAAAATGCACATCACAACTACAATTGGCCGGATGACATCAATTAAAAAGATAACGAAAATATTTCGATATCTTAAATACGTTACTGTTGTTATCTGAGGCTTAATAAAATCACCAAAAAGATTTATTTGATCAAATGATGTTAATTATTAATCAGAGTGTCACGGTTAATGTTTATATTTATGTATAACTTACTTACTATACTTATGCTTACTGTTATACTTACCTACTTACTTATATACATATATAATATATTATATTACCTATATAAATTATGTATATTATATGCAACGATTTTTTCAATGCAACTGAATTATTCAAATTTCAAATTATGGAATAACATAACATAATCTGAAGTAACATTATGTTACTTATGATATACATAACATAATGTTACTAGTGATATGATATCATAGGTACATCTGATGAATTAAGTACCCACACCGCACCGAGCTTTCTGTTAGACCAACGTGATAGGTCAAAGCCTAGACCAGGTTATAGAATAAGGATTTGATGATTGTGTCGACCGAAATTATATTGGGAACCTTAAGCAAGCAAAGAGTATACTCCAAATACCTCGTTATTCTATTTTGGGTTGATAAATGAAAATATAACATAAGTAGTTGCAAGTTTTTATTCATATACTTAATGGCTCTTTATGTGTGTCGACGACACAAATTTGGCACTTGAAAGACTAGTAGAAATGTTTAAGACGTGTATAATACAGTTCTGTAATAAAATAAAAACAATCAAGACTCTATTTCGATACATAAACGGATCTGACAGTAATAATTGGCTACTTGAGAGTATTATGATAAGTATTTTAAAAATAACAAACGATTATTTAGGATAAGGGCTGGAGGATGATTAAGCTTTATATAGATAGAAAAAAAAACTTATTTTTCTTCTATTGTTTCAAGTTTCGCGCGAAAACGGTCAGTCTCATGACATTTTGCCGTGACAGTGACATTTTAACAAACTGCCAAACAGTATGATTTGAAACCTGACAGATACTTATTCTTTATTTTGTGAAATGTGACGTCACACGAAGCTCAAAAATATAAACTATTGGATAACTATCGTTAAATGATAAACAATCATATACGTTATATTTTATATTTTATGTGATATTACTCTTAGCTAACAAGAAAAGAACTAGATAATTTCGGAAGACACCTGCAGCCATTTTTGGAATTTGAGTCTAAAGATCAATATCCTAATGAACTGTACAATCTGTGTTAGATTATCTACCAACGAATAGAGTGACAAGTTGCTAAATTATCGCCTCTATAACTTTTATCTAAATACACAAATAACACTTTTTATCAGTTAGGAAAAATGTTTCTCAATCACATCGATATAATCCTAATACAATAGATAAAATAAATATCAAATTGGGATTACCCACTTAATATTCTTTGATTTTATTAGATTTTAATCATGGTAATCTGATAGATTGGTTATTGAAGAAAATTGTTTTAGAGTTTGTCTGTCAAACCTTCCTTACGGCTCACATGTCTTAGATTGCTCGGATAAAACTTTTATTTGTAAGGTCATAAACAGTCATTCAAAGCCTCCGTGGTTTAGTGGTTGACCGATGGGCTCATGATCCGGAGGTCCCGGGTTCGAATTACAGCAGGGGCCTGTCACAAAAATCACTGATACCTAATTCGGTTAGGACATCACAGACTGATCACCCGATAGTCCGAAAGATGACCCGTGCTTCAGAAAGCAGGTTGCTTTTGGTCCCATTACTACTTACTGATGAAAGTGATAGCTACTAAGTCGTTACATGAGCCATGTCATACTTTTGGCGGCTCAATAATAAACCAAAACTATGTTTGCTGAAGTCAGTCATCGCTCTCACAACACACACGATAGAAGAAGATTGAGACGGTTCCTTTTTTCCATGATCGGTATCTTTTGCCAAATCTTAAGCAGTAGATTATACGATTATAATTATGAATCATGTGATTTATATCGTTTTTCAAAATCTTATTCTAGACGTGATTAGATATACATCCACTCTTTAAAATGAATCAAAATGACAATGCATTACCAATTAAAAAAAGTACCTAGGTGATTCACCTTTCTAATTTTACGGAATAGTCTATAATTAATATTACAATGGCCCCGATTCCTGCAGATACCGCCTAATTTTATTTTAAGTTATATCCGTCATTTTCATATCCGTCGAAAAGGAAAGGGACGGATGATTCACAGCTCTTAATTTTAGGAAGAATGAGTAAATGAATGAATAACCCGGGCGAATCAAAAGGTACGTCGCTGGTATGCAATCCGTTTGACGTGCTGTCTACTTAATTGCGTCGGGTTATTGACAGACGTAAATTTTTTAGACGGTTGGTTTAGATTTGTGCTTAAAATTGACGTGTGTTCCATAAATTTTATGCTTGTCGATTACCCGTCCCTTTCCTTTTCGGCGGATAAGAAAATGACAGATATAACTTAAAATAAAATTAGATGGTATTCACAGGAATTAGCACCAATATATGTATAAGTATTACATTATCAGCATTCATGTGCCGTTCCTGGGAATGTTCCCACTTTGGGAACGTTCCCGGCAGTAAAAAGGCGCAAAACTTAATGTAAAAAGAGCTTTGTTACCTAACCTTTAGGCAGATAAGACCAGAGTACAAGAAAGAACAATTTGAAAAAGGAAAGCAACCAATGTTCTAAGTACTAGAAAGAGTTTTTACAACGGGAATATTTCCACTTTAGGAATCGGGATTCCCGGGAACGGCATATCACTGATCATCAGATTATCAGCGAAAAATAATTTCCAATAAAGGTAACCAGATTTAACGTAATACAAGGTCATACTTGAATACTAAGATGAAAGATGTTATGAAATCGGAAATTGGAAACATTTTCTTCTACGCGTCGTTTTGTCTCTCTTCTTCAGCAACTTATTTCTTATTTTATTTAAAGACTTTTTGATATGAGCATTTGAAGTAAGCTTTTTGGTCTTTCATATTTTTCCATCAAACCCAAAGTCCTTAGACTTCTAGACGGGTACTATCCAGCCTACCCTTACATATTGTGCGGAGATACAAGCACTTAATATTATAATTAGGTAGATAGATTACGTGAGACAATGCCACTTAGGCCGAAGGGTCGATCCGTAAAGTTTAATTGTGCGACGTCATTGTTTGTTTTAAAGTTTGTACCCGAGGCTCGAGCTTCTAAACACCATTGTATTGATCAGTCTTCAGCACTTTACTAAGCGATTAATATAAAATAAGGATAATGGTGAACAGACTTGTCTGCGAATTTGAAAAGAATTTTATATGAGGCAGACTAACGACAGTTAGTACCTACATTGTGCATCAAATGTTAGTGAATAGATTTTGTTGAAAATTCGCAGGTACATGTGATGTTTAATCAGACGTCACTTGTAGTGACTCATTTAAAGTAGTTGTAAATTCTTTTAATGAGAATCTTGTTTCTAACGCAGCCGACACATATCTGTAATGTTTCAAATATGTTTAATAAATAAACGCGCTATAAAGAAGCATATTATAGAAAATAACAAATCCTGTCTAATTATGTTAAGTACACGTGTGCGTTTTGAGGTTGACATGTGGGCACGCAATTTAATACCCATGTTTACTCAGGTAAACGTGAATAACAACAGACAGGAAACACAAATATTATCATAATGTTAAAAATTCTAAGTAAAGATCGACTAAGTTAATGTTCACATTGATAGAAAAGAAGCACACATCGGCAATTTACTTTTATAAAAACTCAAAAATGATGTGAAATGCAATTAGGACTATTATATATAAAACAGGTATCTACCAGAATTGATAACTGGAAACAATCAAATTGATGCACTATCAAAGTGAATTCTTGCTGAATACTGTAAGATGTTGAGAGATAAGACAAAGGGTATAAAAACGCACGATATCGTAAATTACAATTATTGTGAAGTCAGGAGCCCTTGGACAGTTTTGTGGTGGAAATTAGTTAGTGACTAAACTGGTGATTTGAACAATTATTAAAAATGTTGGATGAAATTCATATTCGGCAAAGGATAACTGCGTTAAGGTTGAAAGCTGCTCAGAAGTATGACATCATTCCGGAGAAATGTCACGTTGGACATGTTGTACTTCAAGCCATGCTGGAGGCTCCTGCCAGAGTACATCAGGTTAGAGATAGCTATGAGTTTTTTATTGCTCGCACATTACAATTAAGTACGTTCACAGACAAAGCTTAATATTAAAATACACCAAGGCGTTCCATTACAAGTCAAACTTTAAGTATCTAATTAAACGTGCTCACGGTTTTAAAAGTGTGTTTCAATCTAAAAAAAATATTGATGAACGAATTTCTAAATCAGATGAGTTACTAGTTCTTCTTCTATCGTGTGGGTTGTGAGGTGGAGTACCAACCACGAATCGACTACTTACTTACATCTGTAAGAAGTAACCGGGACCAACGGCTTAACGTGCCTTTCGAAGCACGGATCATCTTACTTTCGGTCAATCTGGTGATCAGCCAGTAATGTCCTAACCAAACTAGGGACCACAAAGTAATTTTTGTAATATGTTCCCACCGGGAATCGAACCCGGGACCTCCGGATCGTGAGCATAACGCTCAACTACTGGACCAAGGTCGTTACTAGAGAGAGTGGTCGCGAGTTACTAGTTTAGATTTGAGGACTAATGTGGACTAGAATACGAACACATCAGTGAGTCGATTTAACATTAAATGTTATACCACCTTCCGGTTTTTTCTAGTGTCTTTTGTTGTAAATGGTGATAGGGATAGCTGATGGAGATTACGAGTGTGGTAGTCCAAGTTTCCAAGCCGCCTATAGGCGTTTAATCTAGTTAACTACTCCTGACATGGATTAATAGCAGGGATCGTCAATTTTATGTGCTCTTGAGCAGAAAACAATTGTAACTAAACGTTCAACAGACCACTGGCGGCTTGCGTAGATAATTGCTTAACTTTTACGGTCGCCGTTTCCGACCAAAGATATGCGCAACTAGGCTACGGGCTCTTCGGTTACTTATAGTTACAGTTAGTTTTAGTTATCCACTTGTTGCACTATGATCAAAAGTATAATCTATTTGTTTGTTAGTTGGTAATCTTCTACTGTCGTGTGAGTTCAATGACCGACTTCATTTGTGGTATCAGAATTATTTTAAAACCGCCAGAGGGGCCTGATATGGCTTATGTTCCATACTCTCGCTGACAACTATTCATATCGCAAGATATAATCGGGTAAACAAATCAATTGATACCAATCAATTAATTGACGAAATAGTTATCTTTAACAAGGTGGCCTTGTTAGATATTATTTAACGGAAAATTACCTAAAGGCTTGCATAAATACCCTTTCAAATAGGTGGTAAAAGTTTAAAATGTATCTGAAAAAGTGCCTTTGGTTATTCTTGAGTGTTACCTCATTTAATCTAATAAAGATAATATTTATATTCAAATTCAAAAATATCTTTATTCAGTACATAACGAACGTCTCATCCGCCTAAAACTACTGCAGCTTCTCACAACCTGTATAGCCGGGAAAAAGAAGCTGCAAGAAAAACCTCGGCACAGGGCCCTAGACGTTCTTTAAAAAAATAAAAATAAACATAAAATATTGGTATACAATACCAGATGACTGGATACCTGATGATGATGACTGGAATATTTAACTAAATAGTTATCAAATATAATAGGTGCTTACTTAATATCTTCTTTATGTAATTTGGTGAACTATTAACATTGTAGTTAAACACAACGGGCCTTAGTGGATGTACTAAGTGGTCCGCCACAGTGAAGATGTCTAGATTTATGGTCAGCGTTCTTCATAATTCGTTTGTGCGAACAATTTGAACCTAAAAGTAATATGGGGAAAACGCACACTTTATGCAAGTTAGTAATACGAATAGTATAATATACGTACGAAAACGCATCTAAAATATAACCAGGCTCTTTTTATTTTTAGCGAATCTATATATCTGTATAGATTTATATCTCTATCATAATCCAAATAACAATTGTTATCTTTTGAATTAACTACAAAAAGACACATTATGACGCGCGTATTATATCGCAAGATTTTAGGATTTTGAATCTCTATGTAGGTCGATTTAATAATGATTATGATATCACTTTACTTATCAAATCCGCGTGACGGAATTATTTTTTAAATCGACACTTGTTTGAATACTCATTGAGTACAGAACGCGCGAAATGCAACATTGATATAACAGATGGCTTTATTGCTTAGGAAACAATTTGTATCAGGTGTACTTATTTTGAAAAATATATTACAGTTTATTAGAGTAGTATTAAATAAGAACTTACGTATAAATAAGACGAACTCACACAAACATTATGCCAACTACTGCAAAACGAACTGTTGTGTCTTATATATGTTGTAATTTTGTCAATGTTTTTCTTAGATTGAAGGGGTGTCGGGACAGTCAGAGACGAACTTATCAGTGGCCACGCGGTCGATGCGTCTGGCAAGCGCGATGAGAAACAGTGGTATCCAGATCAACGACCACGTAGTAAACATGGGCCACAACCACCTCGACCTCGGCATACCCTATTACGCCTGCCACCTCAACGGATACTCTCAGTGCGCTATCGACCCACGAATGACACTATGTAAGTTTGAACGTTAATGTCAGTCCAGCTGAGAGGCAGAGATTAGCTTCAAAATTCGGAATCAGAAATCAGAATTCAGAATCATTTATTCAACGTAATTGTCATGGATAAACTTGTTGAAGGTCAATGTAACATTTTTGAATTTACGTCATTTCGCAAGGTGTTATGGCTGAGGAGAAGAAATGACAAGAAACTGCAACAGCAACACATCTTTTAAAAACCAATGGTACACATCACAAGTTATTTAATAACTAGAGGAACACATTCAATACCAGACATTTTTATTATTTAGTTAACAATGGTGATTCTCATAAACACCACGACATGACACCATTATAGACGTCGATACGGCTTACCACCGTTGGTCTAACAGAAAGCTCAGAGAGATGTGGATTAGTTCACTTTGCGATGGATGTACCTCTGATTACCTTAATTGGGATATAGTCGTGTTATGTTATTTATGTCACCATGACATGCTCATTTTTTGTCATTTTTGGATAACGTACCAATGATTTAACTTAACAACGAAGAATGTCTAATATTACGTTGTTATCTCTATCTTTTCCAGTGGATCTGACATCACTCTTCGGACACATAGACCCAAAGATAATTTTCGCACCGCAAGAAAAGTTAGAAGACATAAAAACGGCGTTAGATAAAAACAACAAAGAAAATGTTCGTATCGTCATATTTGACGACAAGAAGAATGACCTTGAAGCGTTTATTGCTGAGCATAAAGGCACTGATGAAAAATTCAGGTATTTTAATTATGTATTAAAATGTACGCACAAATCTATCTATGTTACCCCTTTATTACAATGCTGGAAGCTTAAAAATTAGAGTGAATAGGCATATCTTATTACACGCGTCGGGCATACAGCGATCTGCGCGTCCAGTATAATAACGCTTTCAGGATATTGTTGAGGTTGCCGCGATATTGCAGCGCCTCTGGTATGTTCGCTGAGGCCCACACAGATGGTTTTGCAGCAATCATGCGGAAACGTTGTGCGTCGCTTCTCACGCGGACTCGAGCCAGCCCCAACAGTATCCTGAAGACGTTATGTGATAGGTGACTCCCCCCTTCTAAAAAGGTGGATGGAGCTTCACACCCTATAATTTGAACTTATGATCGCCCGAATAATGTCCTACTAACACTAGTTTATAAGTCATTTGTATACTAACATTCTGTGGACTTTGTCCGAAATAAACGATTTTTATTTATTTGTTATTTATTATTAGGTAAGCCTTAGCACCTTAGGCCTTACTACAAAAGTGGTCAAACGCGAATCATATTTGTTTATTTGTGTCTCTAAAGCTAACACTTCACGGCCTTCTTTCGTAAAGGAACAAGTCTAATCTAATAAAGACATTTCATTTATGAATAACGAAAATCAGTTTTATAATAAATCACTTCTTCTTTACAAAATAAAATAGTGTACTTAACCATTTTATGAAAGTTTACAAGATACTAAACTTCTACCCTTTAGTTAGGTTACTTAAACACATAAGCTTACTAAAAATATGGTCTCCATTTCCAGGCCAGCAGAGTTCGACCAAGCTAAAACAATTGCTTGGTTGATGCTGACAAGTGGAACCACTGGTCTACCGAAAGTTGCCATCATACCTTTCGAAACTCTCCTCAACGGATTGTGTTTGTGGTGGTAAGTGATTTTATTTAAAATCAGAACAATAACAATTTAATGAACCAGATTCTTTGTATACCTATTTTATGAAGTAAACAAATGTGACGTTACTATTAAAAATGTTTATTACTAGTAGATAAATATCAATTTAAAGTACGCGTACGTTACTTGCACGTAGCGACACAGCGGCCTATGGCATCAAACAATTGTACCCAAACAATTACAAACTATAGTGACATTATATCAATGTTTACAGATACATCAATGTTGATGTAATGAAAATTAAACAACGATTTTCAACCTCTCATTATAAGTAATATTAGAAATATAAAATATTATTTTAAAATTTATTAACAAATCAATACGTATTTCCATTTCAGGGCGCCATTCACTAAGCAGTGCTCGGTGATCATGGCTATAACGACAATCCAGTGGATGTCATCATTGTACTTCTTCATATCATCACCAATTATGAAGTGCACGAGGGTGCAATGCTCAATGCCTATGACCCCACAACTGCTGGTCATGGTTATCAACAAGTACAGGGTAAATTGCTTTTAATAATACTCTAGGTACACTTTTCCAAAAAACAAAATACGCTCTTATATATAACTCAACTCAAATACCTACACTCTTATCCACATATAACTAACAATAACACACACAACATCACATTTCGTTATTTTTATGTTAATAGGTTCGCATAGGCGTGGTGAGAGCCGGGGTAGCTCAGTTGGTAGAACGCTTGCCTCCCATTTTGAGGTCGCAGGTTCAATCCAACATAGGCCTAAGCCAATGATTGACTAATTTGTTTTCAAATTCATGTTTGGTTCATAAATGATTATCACGTGCTCAGCGGTAACATCGAAGGAAACCCACATTCCCGAGAAATGCAATTTTCGGAGGTATGTGATCTAACCTAACCTGGGCTGGTTTTCCCACCGCGGGTTGGCGGGTCAGACAGGCAGTCGTTTCTGTAGAAAACCTGTCAAATCTTCAGGTGGGCCCTGTGAAAAACGGTATAATGCTAGGTAGATGATGAGGCTCGCCTAGGCGTGATCGTATATTATGTTGCTGTTAAAAAATTCAATCTTAGAAATACTTATTAAGTATAGAGGTAAATATCGAGCATTAGCGTCTGGCAAAAAATAAGTATTGATCGCGGAAAGCGTCTGGCAATAGTATAAAGATGGCTTGCTAATACTATCCCACTGAATATATTTAAACGCCAGCTTTAGCAAAAGTGTTTGTGTACTCTTACTGCCTGTTACGACTGCCGATAGGGACTGTCATTCAAGCTTAGCTAATGTCCAATAATGTACATTCGTTTTTTACTATTAAATTATATTATCGTAGAAAAAAATGGTTTGTTTTTATTTGGTAGCTCTGTGACCTAAGCTTGTGACAAGTAAGTCATTTGGTAGTAACTTTGTTCATTAAGAAAGTAAAAGCAAGACTACTTAGTGTTTCAACAATGGAGTATCTAGACATCTTAGTAAGCTGATTAATGAATAGGCCTTTGTATAATATATTTAAACAGAAACAGGAGCTAAATAAATACTTTATTTAAGACGATCAAAACAGACAAACTCAACAATCACTAGTTACATTTATCAGAAAACTTGTAGCACTCAACCGAGCATTAAAGTTTTCCGATAGTGTAATAAATTAAAAGTACATAAGATCACGCCTATTTCCCTTTAGGGTAGATAGAGATCCTGACACACCACTTTTCTTCCACTCTCATCAAAGTTTCATGCATGCTTGCATTAAAACAACTTAAATTAGACTGACATGTCTCTTAAATAATATTGAATAATATTGGATTAATATTGTTGTCTCTTTAATTATTTTTTTTGATTAATATTATTGTCTCTTTATTTATATATTATTTTTTTGACGTGTGTATTGTAGATTTGCCGCAGATAGCATTAACTACTTGGCCGGACAAATGGGGAGCGCTGAAGGCTCTCATCCGGTATAACGTTTAAGACAACAGGCCGCCAATTGGGCGCGAACCTCGGCTTAGGACGTCGTCTGAAATGAAAAATATTTGAAAGAATTAATCGACCCTAGTGGGTCGATAGCGATAAGCGCTGATTGAATTATATGATAAAGCATATTTTAAAATGAGTGAATATAATATTTCAGCCCAACATAACGGTATGGTCTCCATTCTTACTGGCCCAGTTCATAAACGCGGTCGGCAGTCACGTCGACTTATCCTGCTTCACATACATCGCTATTGGAGGCAGCGCCATCGATAAAGCTTTGTACGACAAGTTTAGTGTAAGTAGCTTCCTTCCCATTCTTCCTATTCAACTAAAATTTTGGACTTAAGGAACCTATCCCTTAAGTATAATAGAGAAAAAGGTATTTTACGTAACGTTAATTTTGTCAAATGCAAGTTTATGACAGATATAATAAGTTGCGTTCATTATTAGCAACATTACTTACCTCAGAAACAGTGAATAAAATATTTAACTAAGATTTATAATATAGCTTATACTACTAATGTCATAATGGATTCCAATGATTTGACAAGTCCGTATTTTGGCAGTAAGTATATAAAACTTATTTTTCTCAATACGCAATAATAAGCGATGGATTTATTTATTCATTGATATTTACAGGAAAAATGTGACGCGTACCTGTACTTGGTGTATGGTATGACAGAACTTCTGGTGCCCGTGTTTGATTTCAAAGAAACTACACCATTCGGATCCACAGGAGTGCCATTCGACCGATTCCAGTATAAGGTTAGTTGAACTTTCTAGGAAAAACTTTGCTCTTTTTCGAAAATAGTTTTGCGCTTGGCCACAATTTCACTTGATAGTAAACGAGGATGCGGTCTAAAGCGCAACATGCTTAACTAGAAAATATTTAAATCACTCTAGCGGAATTAGCTAGGGAGATAGTGGGACGTGGTAGTTAGTACACAAACGTCAAGAATTATTACTGTACCATTATCTCTCTCAGAATTCTAACACTGATTTGACTGCCATTTCGGCTGCTAATGGAAGCTACGTTACAATGGAGATAGTATTCTAATCTTATATATTTTTTGAGCATAAACTGTACAATGTTCATGTACTTACATAAGTAGGAATGTACGTCTACAAAGGCAAAGAGTAAGGCTCCTAGTCGTAAAAATACTTTGACTCGGATAATATTCCGTGCTCGTCCGACACTAGAGAATGTCTGGCCTATATTGCTTTGATCTTTAATTAAAATTATAAGTAATGGATTCTATTTGGGAAATATCGCCAGGCAAACAATAAGTTCGGGAAAATATTTACGAAAACTTGGGACCTAATCTGTAATTGGCCTGCATTTTTTTTTCTAGGTCGTAACGTCAAATGAAAATAGCTTCTGTAAAACTAGGGCCTGACAATTTGTTCAGATTACATAAGCAGTAGCTGGAATAGATGAGATTAAGTTTAGAACAAAGAGAAAGGAACTGATGTTTTATAATATTATTTTCAGCTTGTGGACGACGACGGTACAATTTTGGAAAAACCACACGAAAGTGGAGAGCTATGGATAAAAGGAGATGCATTCTTTAAGGTAAATAATAATTTAAGTCACGCAATAGGAATAGAATCTCCGTTTAAACTGTATATAGACCCAAATCTCACAATATAATAGACGTCACTAGACAATAGTATCATGCTTTATCCTCTACATTTTCAGATAGGTTGCTCCAAACAACGTACTTATTGAACAATGTATTATAATTTCAGGGCTATCTCAACAATCCTGAAGAGACTGACAAACTGCTAACTAACGATGGATGGCTCAAGACTGGAGACATCTTCTACAGAGACGAAAATAACTACTACTTCTTCGTTGAGAGGAAACGATTGCTTATTAAATATACTGGTTTCTGGGTAAGTATTTGTTCATGCACCTCTACGGAAATATTATCAAATACTTATGGGTGATGGGCTGATCCTTTGTCACCATAAGATTCATCATGTCTATATCGTCATCATTATCATCATTAGGGCATCGTATCAACAGTGGCTGTAAGTTGTCTTTGAGTACTTGTAGCTCTGGTCACACCATAAGAGTTTACGTACAGTCGTGAGTATATTTATGTATAGTTAGTGAAGCCTGCAGTGGAGTAGCGCGGTGGAGTATGCTCCATATCCCCTCTGGTTGATTGAAGGGACGCCTGTTCCCAGCAATGAGACATATACAGGAAGCTAGTGACATCGTAACGAAAACTTTGAGGGATGATTCAGGCCAGAAAAAACCACTTGATATTAACTCAGAATCATGGTCTGAATCATCCCCCTCAGTATTCGTTACGATGTCACTAACACTCTGTATACTGTAAAGGCTGTTTATATGTATAGTTAGTAGAGTAGGTGACAGAGTCGAAAGCACTTGATTAGAGTCAAAAACTTAACGCAAAATCATAGGTTCACAAAGTCCAAGATCGATGCCTGTCGATTTTTTCTAAAGCACCTAATCTCGTTAGGTGATGCACTTAAAGGTCGTTCCCATCTACAACTCTTTATTTTTATTTGTATGTACATAAGATCACGCCTATTTCCCGGTTGGGGTAGGCAGAGACCGCGGAATTCATTTACTACGATCCTGACACACCACTTTCGCTTCTTTCACTCTCATCAAATACTTCATGCATGCTCACTGGTTTAGAGTACTCTTGACAAAATAATAGGAAATAACAATATATTAACTTTAATAAAATATTAATAATAGATTTAGAATAACTTTCAAACATTTGAATATTGTGACAAAGTAACATGCCTAATCTAAAATTAATCTAAACCGCTTATGCGTTTATCCATTTTGAAATAACTTCGTCGAACTTTGTGCGTTTACAATTTCAACAAAAACAAATCAGCTTTTAATATTTTTGAAAATTAATTTCAGTTTAGTCCGACAAAATTTTATACCCTTTCCTTTCATTTCGATTACAACGAAGCGATAAACAATTTGGCTTTAAACGTAATTTTGGTAATCAGTGAGGTATAATGGGTGCTAAATATTGTTTTTTTTTCTACTACTAGACTTTTACACAGCACTTTAATTTTTTCTTTTTTGTTCGACAAATATATGGATTCAAATATATGGGTTAAAATAGTCACATCGAAGCAATTCATCTAAGAAAGCAATATTGCTATTTGACATTTGTTTGCATTGCGCACTTACTTTTATATTGCACAAATGTCAAATTACAATATTGCTTTCTTAGATGAATTGCTTCGATGTGACCATTTTAACCCCCCAGGTCAAACGTTCTGCAACTTATAAATATCTTTCTGTTCTCAGATTTCACCCCTACAATTGGAAGATGTAATCAAGAAGCACCCGGGAGTAGAAGAGGTGTGTGTTGTGGGAATCCCCAACAAGGAAACGAATCAGACACCGGTAGCCGTCATCGTACGGAAAAAAGATCACAACGTCCAACCTCAGCAGATCTTCGACCTGGTTAAAAGTGAGTATGCAGGGCGTTAGTACCGAATATCCGTACCGAATACTGAGGAGAATGATTCAAGAGCATGATTCTGAGTTAATATCATGTGGAATTTTCCGTCGCAAAATTCAAGATTTTTTGTGTTTGTATAAATTATTTTCAATTATATACTTTTGCGATGAAAAAATCCAGTTGATATTAACTCAGACTAATGAGCTGAATCATCCATCTCAGTATTCGGTACGATGTCACTTACACCCCGTAAAAGTACGTACAGTTAGCCATACAAGTACATATGGGTGTTAGTGACATCGTAACGAATACTGAAGGGGATGATTCAGACCACGATTCTGAGTTGATAACAAATGGAATTCATGAAAATTTTAGTTTTTTTTTAATTATTTTCAGTTCAACTGAGAATCGTGGTCTGAATCACCCATCAAAGTTTTCGTTACGTTGTCATTAACACCCTGAATAATACGAATAAAGAAAGCAAGATGCATATAAGAATCTATGTGGACGTCAAATGACTGGGAGCCTTCTTCGGAAGTAGTGTAACTACGTTAACTATTTCATTTTGCTTTCTTAAGACAGTCAGCCTTAGCTATTAGCTAACCAAATATCCTAGCTGACCTAGCGTTGAGGACTGTACAGTAACGTTGCTTACGAAATCCTCCATCCATTCATGTAATTAATATACATAGTTCAATCATCTTCTCATTTCAGGTGAAATGCCAGAAATCAAGCAAATCCACGGAGGTTTGTTCTTCGTCGACGCGTTACCAGAAACGCCTTCAGGTAAAGCACATAGAGCCAAGATTCGTGACATGGCCGTGACCGCAGAAAAAATATTCCCAGTAAAGCAATAAGTTACTTATATTATTAGTCTCGTTAGAATTACGCTAGTTGTGTTTAGTATAGAGATAAATTTAGAAAGCAGCGCTGATAAACGACTTCCTATCGATTAAATTATAATTTTAATTCCTCCTTCAATTGAGGAATATATATCGACGCACTCAAAGAGTGATTACCCGCTCAAATAATCGAATTATTTCGAAAGTAACTCTTATTTGTTCACAGAAATTATATAATTATATCTATACTTATAATAAATCTGTAGAGAGGTCAATTCTGTACATTAAATATTTTTTCAAAATAACTATCAGGGGGTGATAAGTGGTCGATACTGATGCCAAAAATGCAATCAGTAAAATTTTTGTCTGTCTGTCTGTCTGTCTGTCTGTCTGTCTGTCTGTATGTTCCTTATAGAAACAAAAACTACTGGACGGATTTTAATGAAACTTGGTACAATTATTCTTCACACTCCTGGACAGGTCATAGTATACTTTTCATCACGCTACAATCAATAGGAGCAGAGTAGTGAAGGGAAATCCTTTTGTATGAAAAATCTAAACCACTCAAGTTAGACGTTTGAAATTTGGCATGCAGATACCTTAGGTACCGTAGAGGTGCACTAAGAAAGGACTTCCCGAAATTCCCACGAGAACGGGAATTAGCGGGAAAATCCTTTTGTATGAAAAATCTAAACCACTCAAGTTAGACGTTTGAAATTTGGCATGCAGGTACCTTAGATACCGTAGAGGTACACTAAGAAAGGAATTCCCGAAATTCCCACGGGACTGGAATTAGCGGGAAAATCCTTTTGTATGAAAAATCTAAACCACTCAAGTTAGACGTTTGAAATTTGGCATGCAGATACCTTAGGTACCGTAGAGGTGCACTAAGAAAGGACTTCCCGAAATTCCCACGAGAACGGGAATTAGCGGGAAAATCCTTTTGTATGAAAAATCTAAACCACTCAAGTTAGACGTTTGAAATTTGTCATGCAGGTACCTTAGGTACCGTAGAGGTGCATTAAGAAAGGAATTCCCGAAATTCCCACGAGAACGGGAATTAGCGGGAAAATCCTTTTGTATGAAAAATCTAAACCATTCAAATTAGATATTTGAAATTTGTTATGCAGGTACCTTAGATACTGTAGAGGCGTACTAAGAAAGGAATTTCCGAAATTCCCACGGGAACGGGAATTAGCGGGAAAATCCTTTTGTATGAAAAATCTAAACCACTCAAGTTAGACGTTTGAAATTTGTCATGCAGGTACCCTAGGTACCGTGGAGGTGCACTAAGAAAGGAATTCCCGAAATTCCCACGGGAACGGGAATTAACGGGAAAATCCTTTTGTATGAAAAATCTAAACCACTCAAGTTAGACGTTTGAAATTTGGCATGCAGGTACTTTAGTAAACTTAAAGCTTAGTTGCAACAGGATATTACAAAATTCCCACGGGAATGGTAGTTAGCGGGAAAAAACATTTGTATGAAAAAATCAAATCTAAATAAAAGGAGAAACTGACTGACTCAGTGACTGACATATCAACGCATAGCCTGAACGGCTAAACGTAGGCATTTGAAATTTTGAAGGGACATAGCTTAGGTACCGTAGAGGTGCACTAAGAAAGAAATTCCCGGAATTCCCACGGGAACGGAAATTAGCGGGAAAATCCTTTTGTGTGAAAAATCTAAACCGCTTAAGTTAGACGCTTGAAATTTGGCATGCAGGTACCTTAGTTAACTGAAAGCTTAGTTGCAACAGAATATTGCAAAATTCCCACGGAAACGGCAGTTTGCGGGAAAAAAACATTTGTATGAAAAAATCGAAACCGCGTAAGATAGATGTTTTCAATTCAATTCAATTAAATTATTTATTGCATTCCATGTAGTACAATGGGGTGTTACATAGGCATAGGAACTAAAACATGGACCCTGTAGGGCACAGCAACGTTGAAGGGAAGAGAGGAAGTGTGTATTAAAATTAAAACTCAATGAACAATCAATTTAAAAAAAAATCAATTCAATCAATTGATTCAATCTAGCATGCATGCATACCTTAGTAAATATAAAGTTTATTTTTGGCTGTATTTTGAAAAATGGGAGTTATTGGGAAAAAAATTGTATGAAAAAATCTAAACTGCATAAGTATGCACTCCCACACACACAAAGATCTCTCTCTTATATAAGACGCCACGCGGACGAAGTCGCGGGCAAAAGCTAGTCTAAATTAAAATTGTATATTTTCAATACCTATCGGGTCATCAGAGAAATCTTAATTATGATGATGATGGATGATAAGTAAAGTCAAGATTTTATTTTAGTTATATAAAATAAGTACATACATCTTGACTGATACTAATGATTCTCTACGATATCGAACCATGTCTATTTTTTTTATGAGAACCTCACAAATCTTCCTGTTTGTCTAGTAGTAATCACCAGAAGCAATTCTTCTCTAAATCAATAAAAAGAATGACGTTTAGGCAGTAGATCAAGTGTGATGTTAAAAATAATTTGAGATAAGTAAGTAATTAATTGAGGAGCTCGGTGGCGCAGCGGTAAACGCGCTCGGTCCGCGATTGTTGAAGTAAAGCAACTTTCGCAGAGGCCGGTCATAGGATGGGTGACCACAAAAAAAAAGTTTTCATCTCGAGCTCCTCCGTGCTTCGGAAGGCACGTTAAGCCGTTGGTCCCGGCTGCATTAGCAGTCGTTAATAACCACCAATCCGCACTGGGCCCGCGTGGTGGTTTAAGGCCCGATCTCCCTATCCATCCATAGGGAAGGCCCGTGCCCCAGCAGTGGGGACGTTAATGGGCTGATGATGATGATGATGAAGTAATTAATTAATTAATAATGCATGTAAAATTTTGTGATTGTCGAGTATACAGCTGGTAAATAATATTTTTCTATGAAAGTACTTAAATAAAAGGTAAATACACAATAACATTAAAGATGGAAATTGACTGTAACTTATTTAATAAAACAAAATTTATAAAATGTAAATTAAAGTAATATTAATAATAAGTTGAGTTTATTTCTTGTCGCTGTTTTCCTATTAGAATCAGTCGACCATTCATAACAAATATTTGACGCTTTCTCCCTTTGTTAGGTATTGTTATTGTTTAGCTAAAAGTCATAACATTTTCTCAAAGGCAGTCGGGTGAAAATAACGCGTAATTATGATGTGATCCAGTCAGTTTCGGTGACACCGACTGCTTTAACTTTGCATGCATGTGCTGGTATGTGGCTTATATAACCAATATGTTTAGGATAGAACCTCGCAATAATAAGTGCAATTAATTTGTGTAAAATGTTTTTACATGTAAACTAAATTAATAACTAATGATACAAGTGTATAAAAAAAAATGTACAAGAAAAGATACATTTACCGTGTCGTTGGTCAGAGAAATAACCCTTATATTATCTACATTATCTTACAATTCCAAAATACATCTATACAATTTAAAAAGTTTTAAAGCTGTAGTAAAATAGCGTGGATAGATATACCTCTATACTCTACACCAAGGGTGGCCAACTTGATTGGACCCAAGATCTCTTGTTCAATAACGAGACCCTGCGCGATCTACCAATTACATACCTACTTCTAGAATCTTAAATGAAACAGCATACACGATCATGTAGCATTTTTTATTTTATTAAGAGAAAAAAACATAATGAGTGTAATTTTAAATACCGTGACGGTTGAAAAATTATACAAGATGATGCGTGCAGCAGTAGGTGATTACGTGGGACAGTCTGGTTTACGTATTTATATTTTTTACCTTGCCACGATCGACTGGTCTAACAGTCGCGATCGACCGGTCGATCGCGGTCGACCTGTTGGCCACCCCTGCTCTACACTATACCCTCCCCCTGTGCCCAGCAATATGTTTAACCTATGTTATTTTTGACAAAACTTATTCCTAAGAAAGGAGTGGTAATAAAGACAGAAGTAGCTGTAGCTGTATTCATGTGTTATGTCTGATTGTTGAAATTTTAGTTTTGTGCAATAAAGGATATTTGATTTGATTTGATTTTGAAGTAGGTATAACAACTTAACATAACATAACCAGTCTATACGTACACTTTGCACGTATTAAATAAATAAAAAAATGTAATTGGGCACCTATGGTTGATAAGATACTAATACAGTAAGATTGCCTAATTATATGATAACGTTGATTTTATAAATCTTTTCGTCACGTCCGCTGTATAATCCACTGTGGCCAGACAAATATGATTGTGGATAATTAAGATAACGAGCATAATATTATTACTGAACAGGAAAAAAAAAACAAATAAATTATACTTACCTTCACTACTCTTAATCAACAGTGAACCGGGTAAGTATGCATCTTCCAAGACAATCAAATGATACGAAACCTTTTGTGATGATGAGTAACGACTGTGAACTTGAAATCAAATTCTAATGTCAATAATTAATTAATTACTTAGGTAAGTGCCTACTTATGTAGTGATCATAAACCGATATTATACTGAAAACTCAAATTACTTACACATTTAAGAACCCCCGCGCTATCATAATCAAACGGTTTGTTAATTAATTTCCCAATGTACAATTTTAATCCTACCTTGCAATATCGATGCCTTTCCCGACAGTGATGTGCCCTCCCCGGGAATGTTCCCAAATTGGGAGTTTCTCAAATTTGTGTAAAAAGTCTTTAATAGCCGTTTATTTGGCCGCGAATTTGAATGCGATCAAGGCCATTGTACGATGACCCACGCAATATATACTTGTCGTAGTTAGATATGAATTAATAAGAGAAATTGATCAAATCGGAAAATAAAATAAAGTTACAACACTTCCGTCATGAAGTTGCAACGCTCCGACGACAGGTGGCGTACGGCCAGAGCTGGGTAAAGTCGAGGCAGTCACTACAGAGTCATCGTGTCGAGCGGACGTGTAGGTACTGCCGTTCTAGTCGGTCAGTCTACTGCGAACCTTCGTTATGAACGGACGTGTCGAATAATTATGGTCCGAGAGTGGGGTGCTATATTCGCTCACCTATAACTTGTAGGCACGTCAAGAAAGTGTAATCCGAAAAGAGCACCTAGCAAGTCCACATGTCCCAATGATTCGGTTCGAATATAGGAACCGTGGGTGGTGGAGGGTCCCTTCTCGCTAACGTCCTTAGGCGCGCTAGATTACGAGAGACTGTGTAACCGTTACAAATACCGTGCTGTTCTCGCGAGTGTAGACCTGATGCTGTAACTTTATCTAATAGTGATACAAAAACTATGTGGATGTAAATAATATGATTGTGATACTAATGATGGCCATTATTGTCTTCTAACGTCCACACCGAAGATGGAAAATCATATGATAATGAATAGAGTTTAGTTAGGCCATCTTGCTAAGTATAAAATCCCTTTTACCTCCCTCATGATGATTCAACATACATATTGTTATTGGTAAGAGTAAGAGGCAAATGAATCAATGACAATTAAATTCATCGCTTACTAAATACCTATAGATACAAACGTACTAATGTAATTCGGGCTAATAAATAGCATAAAAGTACGATGCAGTTCTTGAACTTTAAAGACACTCATCCATACTAATATTACAGATGGGAAAGTTTATGTGTGTGTCTGTCTGTTTGTTTGTCCGTCACGGCATTTTTTAAGTGGAGATAGTTGAAGGGATGGAGAGTGACATAGGCTACCTTCTGTCTCTTTTTAACCGCCGAGTTCCCTAAAATGGGGGTGGGGGTTTGTATGGAGCATTTCAAAATTTCCAAGGTAGAAAACTAAAAATTGGTATGCGGACTATTTGTGATTCACAAAAAAACTTGCATATTTTTTAAAATCTGCCCCAAATTTTAATGGGACTTTTCGCAGTTTTCAAGGTAGGAAGCTAAAAACTTTATATTCTATCGCCAAATGGAAATACATATAATATCGTCTACAGTAACGTATTAAAATATTATTCTAATCCGAGTTCTCTTCTGTGTTGTAAATCAGGAAAGGGGAACCGTGTTACCCTGAATTTAATGCGAGCGATGCCGCGGGAAAGAACTAGTATATACATAAACTCACGTCATTTTACACCGAGGTTAGTAGAGAGTAAGAAAGTCTATTTCCTTATTTATTTTGAATTTATTTGATTTACTTTGTGGCAAATCTACAATAAGTCACGTCAAAAAAAAAAACAAAAAAAATATTTACTTGTCACGCCTGTTCCTTGACTGCCCGCTTAGAGTGGGCTGTGGAGAGCCGCTTTGCGACTCTAAAGACAATTGCTTACCATAGGAGACGTGAACTCCGCACTAAACTATTATAACCTGTAACACCTAGACTCCAAAGTCACAAGTACAAACTAAGAAATCTAGAACTTAATAAAAATTGTTTCCTTACTCTTAAACAATTTTCTTTTTCCTAGAACATTTTTTATTGAATTCATTTAAAACTTCTGAAGCTTTTGCAAAGCAGACGTTTGCAAGGAAATGCGTAATTTTATCAAACGTTGTTGTTGTCACGTTTTTGTATTTGTAAGTAGATAATATAAACACTGTCTTACAAAAATTACATAATATATTTGGAATTAATATTCTTTTAGGTTTTAAAAGGAAAAAAGATTGCAAGATAGGTGCATCATGAGCTATTTGAAAGAGTAATAGGACGAAGTAGAAAATGGGCGTGATGGAGCGCCGATGAACTGGTTTGGACAAAACAAGCAGAATCAGAGATTAAACACATCAATGCTATGAGTCATACAACAGGGAGGATATCGAGAAAGCACAGCATTGCAGAAAAGAACTGTTTTGATTTAAAAAATAAGTACGTATGGTGAAATATTGGAAGAGCTCCTAGTGACATCGGAACGAAAATTTTGAAGCATAATTCAGATCATGATTCTGAATTGATATCAAGAGAAATTTTCCGTCGCAAAAGTATGGAACGAAAAGTAATAAAAAAGAACATTAAAATGTTCATGAATTTTCCGGCAGAAAATTCCACCTGATGTCAACTCAGAATCATGGTCTGAATCATCTCCCTCAGTATTTGTTACGGTGTCACTGACACCCATACGTACTCGTATGGCTGCCTGTACGTACTTGTACGAGGTGTAAATAACATCATAACGTATATTCAGGGGGATGATTCAGCTCATTATTCTGAGTTAATATCAAGAGAAATTTTCCATTGCAAAAGTATCATCATTGGCCTTATACGTCTAATACGTCTATTTCTGACGATTTATGACGTTATTAGTATAGATTAGTAAAGAATAATAATAATTTTGAAAAGTCATGAATTTTGCGACGGAAAATTCCACTTGATATTAACTCAGAATACCGAGCTGAATCATCCCACTCAGTATAGCTTCCCTTATCGGATATTTCAGCAGTACCTACTAGGTTCTGGTGTAACATTACCGATTCACAGCTATTGCTATTGAACAGTGCATTGCAAAACTTAAAAGTGCTATTTACTTTAGTTACATTTTACAATAGCCCTAATTTTAACTGTCAATGGAGCGCAGCACTAAAAAGCTAATATTCTATTGTAGTTACTTACGACTTTGTAACGTAGGTAAATAGAAACACAAGACAATAGCACAAAGGAAGGTCGCTATCCGATGTAAAGTTTTATTATGCGATGTCATTGTTTCTATAACTTTGTTCCTAAGTCAAGTCTTTGTACACTACCCTATTAATCATTCTGGTATACTCCGCTAGCTCATTATAAAAACACTTAACTTTCCCATCATTTTGTTCGTGAACATGCATAATGCTCAAGAAAAATTCAAAAAAATCTCCTAATAATTAAAAGAGTCCTCTATACATTTTTTTATTTACATTTCACAACTTTACGCCAATGCGCATGCGAATAATGAGCTGAATCATCCCCCTGAATATTCGTTATGATGTTACTTACACCTCGTACAAGTACGTACAGGTAGCCATACGAGTACGTATGGGTGTTAGTGACACCGTAACAAATACTGAGGGATCCCATCCTCACGACGCAATCGGATACCTCGTGAATGTGCGATTTTACGGTTAGGATACCAGTTTACAATTGCTTGATGTTCACTCACATTACTTATATAATAGTTCCATAGAAAAATAATGGTGCGTCATCGAGTATTTGTCACTTTTCAAGAATGCTAACGTGAAAGTTAACCGAAATTCTCCAAGTATACTCACACCAGAATACTCAGCTACGATAATAAACTGAAAATATTGCGCATTGTACAAAATCTATCCGTGACGTTAAGTAACAGACAAGTAAATTCCCTGACGTTCAGTGCTTCGGAAGGTAAGTAAGTAGTCGTTTCATGAGCCATGTCAGGGGCCTTTGGCGGCTCAATAGTAACCCTGATACCAGTGTTGATGACGTTGGTACTCCACCTCACAACCCACACGATCGAAGAAGTAAACTCCCTTATAGACTAAAAACTAGTAAATTTTACAAATAAATTCAAATATTTTTTTATAAATTCAGGTGAAAAAATAGATTCATAGTCGTCATTTTGTCCTAGACTTGACTCTTTTGTCTATTTTACGTCATGCCGAAGTAGAAACATCAACATATATTCTAAGTAAGCATAAGTTTAATGTTAAACAGCCTCCGTGGTCTAGTGGTTAGAGCGTTAGGCTCACGGTCTGGAGGACCAGGTTTGATTCCCAATGGGGACATTGTCGAAATCATGAGACTGTCCTTTGTTTGGTAAAGACTTTTCAGGCTTGAATCACCTGATTGTCCGAAAAAGTGAGATGATTCCGTGCTTCGGAGGGCACGTTAAGCCGTTGGTCCCGGCTATTAGCCGTAAAAACACCTCCACCAACCCGCATTGGAGCAGCGTGATGGAGTATGCTCCATACCCCCTCCGGTTGATTGAGGGGACGCCTGTGCCCAGCAGTGGCACGTATATAGGCTGTTTATATGTGTATGTATGTATGTAGAATATAATATTAAGATTTATTATTTAGTACATTAGAACACAGGCTTGCCAACATTACAGTGATTATAATACTGTATACGAAATATGAAATTCACAATAATATCGACAAAGGCCCTCCTAGTTGTACGAGTATATTAATTTAGTAAATCATCTTTCCTTAGTAACTACTATTGAATGGAATATTTCGGGATACTATAGTAGATTATGCTTACCTTCAATAGCAGGCGTAATTTAGAAACGAATATTATCATCGTTAATGAGGAATTTTCTAATCTACGTTCCCCAATAACAATATAATGTAGATGGCGTTGTACAGATTTAACGTGACCTATTTTCTAATTGCTCGGTACAAAAACACGTAATCGCAAAGGCATATTTGATATAAAATGATTGTTGATTGATATTTGGATCAGATATGGCATAGAATTATGTTGATACCTAAATTGCTTCTCTTTATTTTGATCGGAATAATAATGGGTGCATGATTTGTTGTGGGTGACAATTTGTATCCAAAAATAAAGACAAAGATGCATATGCCTGTTATCCATGAAATTGGAAGGTTAATAGAAGGCAACTCTGTACAGCACCGACTATTTTTTTTTTTTTTTTGGGAACGTAGCCTGGAGAATCCCCCATCGACAAAGGAGATAATTCACCTAATGTAAATATTATTATTCATATCCACGTAACACAGCAAAATGAATAATGGCCTCTGGTAATAAAGTTTGTTACGTAATAAGAAAGTTGGTTATACTAAATAATGGACTGCCCGAGTCACCTCACGGACGAAAGTTGCCTTTACTTTACAATTCAGGGTTACAATGTGAACTTTGTACGTGTACTCCTGTTGGAATAGAATTTTGGCAGAAAGCAAATTACTTTTGAGAGTGTTATTGAGCGCTATTTAAACGTTTGCGAAGTACGTTATAAACTCTGACATTCCTGGAAACTAGACAAAGCCTATATCTTAATTCGTTGATGTAATCCAAGCACGAATTTCTGTGAGGCAGAGAGTGTCCCTAAGATACGAGTACCTATGTAGTTTTATTGAACTCTACGTTACGGCTTCAACGTTATGTCACCACACCCCATATAGTGGCTGATTTTACAATCTGACGTACCTGCAATATTTTTCTAAAATAATAATAATTTGTTTCTTATTAACAATAGAAGAAGGTGCAAATCAGACACTTTAAAAATTTCAGATACGTCAGTTAGCATCATGAGCAACGATATAATGTAAGGAATACTTTGATATTTGATTAAGTGATTGCTAGGTACTACCATAGAATAAAGAATAATACTAATAATACTATACGTATAGAACGGCAACTCTCCGCTGCCCACCAGCCGTCTGAGCTAGTTTTACCTCACCCCCTCTCGAACACAGTTTAGATTTGAATGTTATGGCGTCAGACGTCACACACACAGATGCGCGAGTAGGTACGGTAACGCCAATGTGAGGTGTCTATGTAAAATGAGGTTGTTTGTATGAAGTGTCCAGAGTTTGGTACTACTAATGAGTAGGACTTCTAACAGGTGAGCGGGCAAAAAGGAAAGCCATTCCAGCCCAACGTGATAAATGGAATCTACATCAATTTCTGCGGGCAGCAGACAACTTCAATGAGTCGCAGTATCACCTCTTACTTGAAGGACCAAGGTATATCGTGTACCCAGCACTGTAACCCATACACGACAAGTTTAGTTTACGTTACTACTTCAAAATTTATGCTCAAGTACCTACTACGTAACTTCGATCTTGCTTAAACATGTATGAGCCAGCCTGGGCTACTTCATATACTTCAGTTTGGTTAATAGTTTCCCGGGGTAAATAGTCAATTTTCTTCACGAGAGGTTTTTAAAAGTTTTGATTTCGTGACCGTTTTAGTTGATGTTTTATATCCTCGGAAGATTAGGATTTTTAGGTAGCTATTCGATTTTTAAAAGATATTGGGGTTTTACGCAGTTACGACTGCTCTTGAGGAATTACGACTTCACTACCGTATTGGAAATAAAATGTAGCATCGGAATAAAAAATCAACGTCTATTTCAGTGAGATGTGAAAGTACAAGTGAAAGGGGTTGCGGGGGAAGGAACATTGTGAAATTACCGCCTACTAAATAAAGTAAACAATCCGTCTTCAACCTAGCGAGATTAATAAATATGAACAGGCGTCGAAATTAATTATTACTTTTAAGTGCGTTTGAATAATTATAATATAGGTTGTCGTATTTTATGAGGAGCTCGGTGGAGCAGCGGTAAACGCGCTCGGTCTACGATTGTTGAAGTTAAGCAACTTACGCAAAGGCCGGTCATAGGATGGGTGACCACAAAAAAAAAGTTTTCATCTCGAGCTCCTCCGTGCTTCGGAAGGCACGTTAAGCCGTTGGTCCCGGCTGCATTAGCAGTCGTTAATAACCACCAATCCGCACTGGGCCCGCGTGGTGGTTTAAGGCCCGGTCTCCCTATCCATCCATAGGGGAGGCCCGTGCCCCAGCAGTAGGGACCTTAATCGGCTGGCGATGATGATGATGATTTTTATGGTATAAACGAATTATAATACGTACCATTCACAGTTAAGCATAATTCGTGGAACATTTTCATGTTGCTTATCATACTGAGATGTTGTACAGAAGTGAGAAAAATAGTGTCCTGTTGAAAGTAAGGCGAAACTGTTGAAGGTAAGGACCATAACTAACGCGAAACGCCAAGGGCACATCGCCGGCAATCTCGCCAAACAATTTATATTGAAATGTATTTGTTGCGTCGTGTCGCTAAGTGACTTACTTACCTGTCATATGTCGCCGGCGACGTGGCCATGGCGTTTCGGTAAGTTATGGCTCAGAAATGCAAGAAACCAGATCGGAAATACGTTCACATAATATAAAGTAGGGTAAGTGCTACTACTTCGTTGTAAGGACAACGCTTAATAAACAAGTAGATACATCATAATTTTATACAAATTTTAGTGGTCCAGAAACTGTGCACTTAAATTTCGAAATTAATAGGTACTTCAAGTTATCGGAACGGAATTCTACTTTAAAATTACTTCTCCCAATCCAATTTAATATTACACACCAAGATTCAATATTGTAGGTAGGTTAACAACTAGTTTAAAGATCGCGCGAAGGGTCGCCCCTATTAAATCGAGGTAAAAATATTTTCGTGATTCAATAAATTTAAAGAACACTTTTCGTCTCGAATCTCTAAAAAGCGTCTTTCTGAAATCTCAAAGAGACATTGAAAACAATTTCATTTTCATAAATATAGATGAGGCGGCTCTATTCGTACAGACATCAAAAAGTCTAAAGTGAAAGATTTTATTTCGACAAAAGTTCAATCTTGGCGCCTTCGCACTCATTCCAAGTTTTATTGAAGCGTGCATAATAGTGTTTTCAACAAAGTACTATTATTTTCGTCGACGCCTCAAGAAATCAGGCGTGAAGTTATCCTGACTTATTCGTTTGCGCTCCGATTCATTCAGTGAGGCACAATCAGTTCATATTATTTATATGCGAGAGACAAAATAAAATAATATTGTGTATCCTACAAGGCTTCTGACATAACATTCCTCGTGCCAAAAGAAACATAAAGACTAAGCAAAAAATCTACTGTTCTCATTGTAACATTGTGTAATTTATAATAAGATGCCTACATGCCTACATAGATGGTTATGTTTTTATAATTTTTTTTTTCTGTATATGTACACACATAAACTCACGCTCGTAATCCCTAATGGGGTGGGTAGAGCACAGTGGGAACTTGTAATCTTCTTACTGGATGAGCGAAGTCGTCAAAGACAATTTGCAACCACTCTGATATTAGCAACCGTCAGGCACGTGATCGACTTTCCCACCTAACTTATGCCCAGAATGGTAACTAACATGGACCTTGCTTTTATTTCCTACTTTAAAAAGTTGTAATTGTAACGAATTTGTGATTTATTTTATTGTTTATTTTGATCTAATAAAACGCCTTTCTGAAACAAATAAGCAATGAAGTCGGAAACAAGTAAATTGATATTTATTACAATTGTTTCAGGCGCAATGCCAGATTTGAAACAGACTCACGGAGTTTTCTTCATGCTCTACCAGAACTGACTCAAGAAATATTTGACGACGAATTTATTGCATGACGGCCAAAATTGGTGGTTATGGCTATCTGCATCATTCCCAACTGGGAGCTACACGAGGCAATAAGTAAATTCTAGTTTGATTGATTTAAACACATCTCCATCATAACAGCCTCCGTGGTCTAGTGGTTAGAGCGTTACGCTCACGATCTGGAGTTCCGTGTTCGATTCCCGATGGGGACATTGTCGAAATCACTTTGTGAGACTGTCCTTTGTTTGGTAAGGACTTTTCAGGCTTGAATCACCTGACTGTCCGAAAAAGTAAAATGATTCCGTGCTTCGGAGGGCACGCTAAGCCGTAGTTCCCGGCTATTAGCCATAAAAATACCTCCACCAACCCGCATTGGAGCAGCGTGGTGGAGTATGCTCCATACCTCCTCCGGTTGATTGAGGGGAGGCCTGTGCCCAGCAGTGGGACGTATATAGGCTGTTTGTATGTATGTTATGTAAACACATCTCCGGATGATCGAAAGGAAGCATGTGTCTAGTAGTGGACCGTATAAGTATAAGCTGTATTTCCACTCTCTTCTTCATCGTTCCCTCATTACTGTGGATCGCGACCTCGAATGATTTCCATCCATTCCCAGCGTTTATCAGCTCCATATTTATACATTTATTTATTTATGCAGATAATGCTACTTATGTATTTTTATCATTTTTGCCTTCCAAACTAAGACCCCGAAACCGACCCCACCGGCGTTGTCGACGATTTCCCTCAATCAGCGCTTATCGCTATCGACCCACTAGGGTCGATTAATTCTTTCAAATATCTTTCCTCTCAGACGACGCCCTGAGCCGAAGTACGCGCCCAACTGGGCACCCTCAGGCCTGTTGCCTTAAACGTTGTACCGAGTCCTTAGGGCTCCCCATTTATCCGCCCAAGTAGTTAATGCCATCTGCGGCAAATCTACAATAAGTCACGTCAAAAAAGTAAATAAGCCTTTCAAAATTATAAATAAATTTAAAAAGGAATCAAAAATTCTTAGACCACGTATATTTTTCAAATCACAGCATATTATATACTGTACAGCTCTCCACTTCATAAATGGCCAGTGATTAAATCCTGTCACAACTCCAGTCAGGTTGTCTTGTCATCCAACAAATTCCTTGTCCGTCTTGCAGTTTTCTATTTGTTGCAAGCTAGATCTAACAGAGCAGCGGCTAATGGCAGCGTGGTTATATTGTTAGAATAACTAACTTGGCGGTATTGCTCCTCTGGATGTGCCTTGAAATTTAAAAAGAAATAAATTGTTATTTTCCAAGACGCGACTGTATTCTACGCGTGAACGGTAAATACGGGGTGTTAGTGACATCGTAACGAATACTGAGGGGGATGATTCAGACCATGATTCTGAGTTGATATCAAGTGGAATTTTCAGTCGGAAAATTCATGAAAATTTTTGTTTTCTTTTAAATTATTTTCTGTTCCATACTTTTGCGACGAAAAATTCCACTTGATATCATCTCAGAATCATGGTCTCAATCATCCCTCAAAGTTTTCGTTACGATGTTACTAACACCCTGTATAGAAAAATGCTCAAAGTAACATTGTATTATTTAGTACAATAGTTACCCACGTTCCGTTAATGCAGTAGTAAAACTATTTTTCGCAGTAAATAAAAAGCTTATAGCTGCTTATCAGGCTGGGAACTGGGAATATTGGAGACTAAGAAGTCACGTCCTATCTAACATGATAATCTAATCTTATAACAGGCGGTAAGATATTATAGAATAAGAATAAAATAAATGTATTGCCAGTAACAGTTTACATTTTTCTATAAGAGCTAGGTAAGTAATTATAAATATTATGAATACGGGCAAAAGGGATAGGCTCAGCTTGTGCTGTC
The DNA here is from genome assembly GCF_024362695.1 of Pectinophora gossypiella. NCBI lineage: Eukaryota > Metazoa > Arthropoda > Insecta > Lepidoptera > Gelechiidae > Pectinophora > Pectinophora gossypiella. The sequence continues at coordinate 8,035,326 of NC_065408.1, read as the reverse complement.
ATGGACCCATGCATATTATATTATCTATCTTACAGGATGTCAATACAGAGTCATGTCAGGTGCTTTGGTGGCTCAATAATAAACCTGACACCAGGGTTGATGAGGTTGGTAATCCACCTCACAATCCACACGATGGAAGTATACCGAGAGTAGCTTCTTTTTCTCTTGTGTGGATTGTGGTCAATGATAAGCCTCATAACCCTGATGTCAGGGTTATTAGTGGCCACAACCAAAGGCCATTGACCCGTATTGGTCGTGGTACGCCTCGCCAGTTCACCTAGGTAGACCACAAACATTTTTTTTTTGTTAGCCACGACCAACACGGGGCCATTGAGAGTAGCTGCAAGATAACGTACCGAAATAGAAACAGTCCGGATAGGGCCAGTTCCAGTAAGAAATAAGTCAATGTTACAAGCGCAGTGGTGAGGGCATTTTTCTGCTCACGCCGCAAACGTTGATTTGTGTGCCTCGCCGCTGCACACCAGACCGACGGTAAACAATTACATCAGCTTTGTAATAACTCTTCCCCTACTTCCTTTATTTTATTTTACTTCGCCCCCGGGTATATAAAACGTTATTCCATTACTTTCCTGTTCCGCGAAGTTGGTCAAAGCCGCAATGTATAAAGCTGTTGCAAAAATGACACGCTAAAGCTCTTAAGCATGAAAGTCAGATTTCAAGAATCATAAAAGACATAAATTCCCTTTATTGTTCATGAGATCCGTGAGGCGTGGGTACCTACTTAGTTCATCTTGCGAAGGATGTACCTCTGACTACCCCATCGGAATAGAGTCGTGAGCTTATGTTATTGATCTCATAAGTGTTAATCCGTGTTAATAAATAAATAAATAATGAACAGCGGACACTTGGCTTTGGAAGAAGATAGATACTTATACAGTTAAATTCAATTCATCTTTTCGGGGTTATGTATACGTTTTTACAATAAAATACCAGATAATATATTGAATTTGTCAGTAAATTTTAAATCTCATGTAGAGCTAAATTTACGTAAAAAGCTTATTATAACATTAATGAAAAAAAAGGAATGCTATTATATAAATGTGTTCCTATAATTATTAAATAACTTGTATTTAAAAGATGTGTTGCTGTTGCAGTTTCTTGTCAAGACCTTGCGAAATGACGTACTTATATTCAAATGTTACATTGACCTACAACAACTTTATCCATGATAATTATGTTAAATAAATGATTTTGATTCTGATACACAATCATAGAAACAAGGGTGACATCAGCACTGAGTTACACGAGTCCGCACGGCGGCGCCTGTAAACTCACATCGCGATGTGAAGCGGCCTCGCATCGGGGCGGTGTCTCTTTAGTTCGGTCAACAAATGGCTAAAAAGTGGGTGCAAAGTGCGTGAGAGGGATCTTAAGATTTTTCTTCAGCAATGTGTTAAGGGTATTTAGGGAGTCAATATTGAGGAGCTCGGTGGCACAGCGGTAAACGCGCTCGGTCTGCGATTGTTCAAGTTAAGCAACTTTCGCAAAGGCCGGTCATAGAATGGGTTACCACAAAAAAAAGTTTTTATCTCGAGCTCCTCCGTGCTTCGGAAGGCACGTTAAGCCGTTGGTCCCGGCTGCATTAGCAGTCGTTAATAACTATCCATCCGCACTGGGCGCGCGTGATGGTATAAGGCCCGATCGACCTATCCATCCATAGGGAAGGCCGGTGCTCCAGCAGTGGGGACGTTAATGGGTTGATGATGATGGATGATGATGAGGGGGTCAATATACTAAAAGTCCTCAAAAATAGGAAGCGAGCCGGATGATGAATGATAATGGATGGATGATGACGGCCGGATCCCTCTCACACACCCTTCAACCCCTTTATTGACCGGAATACATCTATACCTAGAAGTAGTATAGTACTACTACTACACTACTAGTTATTACTTTTATAATTAGTAGACAGTAGTTTATTTTTTTACTTACTTCTTGCCCGTGTATAAACACGTGAACATCCCCACTAACTATTACGCCCACATCATATTATCATTATTATAATTTCCTAATCTTTCGTTAAAAACAACTTTTTTGATTTATTACATGCGCAAATCTTTCCTTTATCGCATTGTATTTATCACCCATACGCAAATCGCAATTGAATAACATCGCAATCTGTTTACTAACTAGCCTTTGATTATTTATATACTCTTGATAAAATTTGATTAACAGTGAATACCCTAAGGTACAATAAACAGGTGCAATAATAATTTTCCAAATAGTGATGTAGAGTAGAATAGAATAATAATTTTCCAAATAGTGATGTCAATGAAGGGTTTCACTTCTAACTTGCCAGGGACAGGTCCGATATTGATGTTTCGTTCTTTTGTAGGGGTAGTTTTGTATATCATTTAAAATCAGAAACCTCTTGTACTACCTATATAATGGTGATAGTTCCTGTAACATCATCATCACTAATTTAAGAGCCACGCTCTTGTCGGTGTAGCATTCTCCATGCCACTTTTTTAGGGTAAAATAGGGCAGTGGGTTCCCTCTTGCTCTCTTGCCTCGTGAGTTCTTGTAAACACCATCTAATTTTATTTTGAGTTATATCTGTCATTTTCTTATCCGCCGAAAAGGAAAGAGACGAGTAATCGACAAGCATAAAAAAATTACATTGGCCAATAACCCGACAGAATTATGTTGACAGCACACGTCAAACGGTTAGCATACCAGCGAGATACCTTTTTGATTAGCCCCATTCATTCATTTACGCATTCTTCCTAATATTAAAGGCTGTCAATCATCCGTCCCTTTCTTTTTCGACGGATAAGAAAATGACAGGTATAACTTAAAGTAAAATTAGGAGGTGTCTGCAGCAATCGGGGCCAATATATTGAATGTACACATAACACACACACACATAAACTTGGTTTAATTGAAAACTATAAGGTAAAATAACAACTAATAAAAAATTACCTAAACGACCTAAAATTACCTGAAATAATAGAAAACGACCTCCGTGACCTAGTGGTTGAGCGTTGGGCTCACGATCCGGAGGTCCCGTATTCGATTCCCGGTGGGGACATATCACAAAAAAATACTTTCTGGTCTCTAGTTTGGTTAGGACATTACAGGTTGGTCACCTGATTGTCCGACAATAAGATAATCCGTGCTTCGGGAGGCACGTTAAGCCGTTGGTCCCGGTCACTACTTACTGATGTAAGTAAGTAGTCGTTACATGAGCCATGTCAGCCCTTGGCGGCTCAATAGTGACCCTGACACCAGAATTGATGAGGTTGGTACTCCACCTCACAACCCACACGATAGAAGAAATAAAAAATAAAAAAGTTCTCAAATTACGAAGGCACGTTCACAATATTCTTACTTAGATGTTGAAATTACAAAGAAAAAGTAGCTCATTTCGAATAATAATAGTTATTTATACTATTTTCATAGAATAATTATCTACTTAACTAATATAGCTCCTTCTAACTCTGTGCATACTAGTCTCAAGCCCAATAACCTACCGTTGAGCTAACAAGGCATTATTAACTAGTGGCGAATTTAAACATTGGTTCCAAAGCTCTCAAGCAGACGTAGTCGTAGCCATAGTAAAGGAATGGTAGGTATATGATTCCGGTTTTGTGTTAGCAAGATTGTTTACATAACTTTAACTAAATCTAACCGTATGTGACGATTACAACTTTTTAAATAGTTATATCTCAGAAATGGTGGCTCTTAGTAAAAAAGTATTGCTACTTTTTTATAGACAATTTTATGATCTAAAATTTTTGCCTGAGCTAATTTTACGATAAAACTTACCGTTTTAGTGAAAATCGCGAAAAAAGCATTTGTGTCAACTTTGACCTCGATTTTTTTCTCCACGGACCGGAACATTTCGGAATTTTTAAATGTTGTCCTTAATCATGTTTTGAGCTATTTCGAGGATTTTCAGAGGGATGGCACTTTATGTATCTTTGCAAGTCTAGGTTGACCGGACTAATCGGCATTACGCATTACCGCGTGAGAGCTTTCAGCGCTCCCCATTTGTCCGGCCAAGTAGTTAATGCCATCTGCGGCAAATGTACAATAAGTCACGTCAAAGAAACACGGTGCGTTCTATACTGCAATATGTTTTTTAGACTGTGATTGACCTTTTACGCTTTGATTGTAACTAACTACTAGTCTCGTCGATCGGTTGCTACACTAAGGTGCACAAAATTTAACAGGGAACTTGCGGTTGATTCGATATAGAAATTTCAAGCGAGTATATTCATTGTAAACACATTTAAAATAATTTTAAATAAGTACACAAATTATTGGTAAATACGATGTCAAAATTAAATTGAGGCGTTATGAAAAAGCATATTTATTTCAATATTTTACCATTCATTTTCCTCTCTGAGCACATAAAAAAGATAAACAGTTTCCTCATGAAGTCCAGTGATTAAAATCTTGAAAGCACCCGAAACAGTATTTAAACAGACTTAAACTTCCGTGCATAAACTTCGTCGAATGGGAAGAATAGTTTAAAACGAAGTTACAAATCTTGCCTTGAGAATTTGAAATACTTTCTGTTTAACTTAGCCGCTTTCAACGTCGGCTTGGTGAAAAAAATCTATCAAAATATTTATTAAGTACCTTTTAAAATATTAACAAGCGCTAGACGTGTGTATAAGTATTCAGCCAAGCAAAGTTCAGTCTAGTTAATATTTAATTTAATTTTGCTTAACTGTCAAATGCTAAACACATGTTTACCGCTTATTTTTTTTATAAGTACTTAAGGCAATTATTACTACTATCCCTATTCTTCATACTATTTTTTTTTTGTTTTTCTATTCTTTCTACTATTCTATACTATCTGTTTTCTTTGTATGTTCCTTGTGTCTGTTTTATTGTGTACAAATAAATAAATAATTATTGATTTGCTGTGCTATTTTTTTTGCTTGTTGTTACTTTATGCGGGTATAGATATGTGGTTCTCTGAAGACAGTTTCGCCAATGTGTAAGTTGGTCGACAAACCGTCAAATAAATTCGAACTTGCGCTTGCGGCGGCGCGCCGGCGCAATTTGAACCTACTAGTAGTTTGATAGTTTTCGTAGAAGACAAGACTCCACCGTTGACGATTCGTGGAGAAATAAATGCTGTACACATCCATAATTAGGAAACTATATACCCATAGGATCAGCCATCTGATCTCCGGCATGACATAGAGGTTGACTACATATCATGAAAACCACGTAAGCGCGTTTCTGAAAAATCACATTGGTAATAAGGTGGTAAATATTATAATCTGCGCCAATAATTTCTATGTGAACATGTCCTACATACGCCAATAACATAATATTCTACGTGCATTGGATCGAAGTATTGCCAAAGGACTGTATTTGAATAGTTGAGCTATTCTCGAGTCAGTGAACATTTGCACATTGAAGTTTCCTACTTCGGAGCCTCCTTGGTTTGTTATGGCTAACTGCGAACTAGTGTAAGTAAATAAGAGATTCATTAACGACGCCAAAGTAAATATGCAACGCAAAAATGAAGAAAATATTCAGAAAGTATAAACACGATTAGGAGCTAAGTATTACGAGCGAGCTGGCAACGCGAAAATTCTTCTTGCTACTTGTAATTGTGTAGAAATCTCTATTAAACCAGTGAAAAATATTTATTTACCAAACGAATCATGTGTATAGGAAACTCGGGTAAATTCGGGACTAGGCTATGCCTGTTACTCTCTGAAAGATTAGAAAAATACATCACCATTTATCTGTGCAACTGAAATACAGTTTGTTAAAACATCTCCTTTTAGTAGTTATATCTACAGATAGGTATACAGGCTCCTTTATATATATAAAACCTTTATATATATATAGAGGAGCCTGGCAGGTCAATCGGTCTTACCGGCCAGGTTAATTTAGAAAATGAACTTGTCTACAAACCCGCAGTGGAGCAGTGTACTGGTAAGATTGGTTTGGTACCTCCTTAGACGAGAGAAAGCCTTTACATCGTATTAAGTACATCGTATTTCGTATCAAGTATTGTATTCTACCTTGAGCTAACATCAATCTCGTTCACTCGAACGATTCAGCAAACTTTATGGCCAATCTATTTGTCATTGAGAGTATTTAGGACCGCTGAGATCGTCCTAGACGAAGGACGCATGACGTAGGTAAACGGATCGTTAAACTTAAATGCTAGTGGACGCGATATACTTACAGTTAAACATCAGAACACATCACAATGCACGCCGGTCATCCCTGTCAGGTGATTCTCTAGTTTTACTAGAAAGGCGCAAAAAGCAACTTTATCAATAAAAATATAACTTTAAATCATCATCATCATTAATTTAAGAGCCACGCTCTTGTCGGTGCAGAATTTTCACCATGCTACTTTTTAGGGAAAAATAGGGCAGTGGTTTCCCTCTTGCCTTCCACCCCGCAGTACTCTGTCTGACGCAAGTGGGATGGCGGCCAGAGTAGTCTATTACAAAGCGATACTAGGACTCCTGTCCTCCGCCTCTGTATAGTACTGACAGTTACTGCCCTCTATCAGGTTCCAGGTTACAGTCCCTATGACTTGCCCCTTCCGTCCGTACTTCGTTTCGTCTTTAAATCAAACCACTAAAAAGTTATATTTTATACACACTAGTGCTTGTTTATACAATGTACTCGTATTTAGGACGTTAGGAATAAAAAACAGTTATTGGGGTTGGTTCCGTCACAACACCTAGAATAGATAGGTTAATTACAGATGATCAGCTCATAACTGTCTATTTTTAAGTTTGTTTGTAATTAATAGGTACTTTATATTTGCCCAACATATGTATACAAACAAATAGATTTTCTGTTCTTTGTTTACTTGTCAATCTCTATGACCCTTTTCACTCCGATTTCCCTTAGGATGCAGATTGAAGTAGGTATTATGTTCACGAAATTGAAATCGTTGATGGATGACGGATGGTAATAGAGATTAAATATCATAGAGAGAAAAATATTTACCTATCTTTTTTTGCTTTTTGCGATTATGTCGCTATCTATCAAGATAATATTGAATGTACTCGCGTAATTAACACCTATAACAGGAAATTCCACTTGATATCAACTCAGAATCATGGTCTGAATCATCCTCCTCAGTATTCGTTACGGTGTCATTAACATTCATTTATGTTCATACTTGTACGGGGTGTAAGTGACATCGTACGAAAACTGATTTTCCATCGTAAAAGTATAGAATAGAAAATAATTTAAAAAAACATGAATGTTACGACAGAAATCGTGAATCGTCCCCCTCAGTATTCGTAAAGTTGTCACTAACACCCTGTATGTAATACATACATACATACATAAACTCACGCCCGTAATCCCTAATGGGGTGGGCAGAGCCACAAGTAATCAAAGACAACTTGCAGCCACTGTTGCAAAAAAATACACTACACACACACACACACGCGCGCGCTAAAATAAAAAAAACACTAAATAGGTACACTTTATTATAAAAAACTAAAACAGTAACAAACTAATCTTGTTACATCGATGCCCGGCTATGCCGAGAGACTGAATGTATGAATGTTAAATAGCGACAACCAATCAAAAACTTTTTGAAACTCAATTTCTGTCAACTTCACGCGTCAATTGTTCTCACGACTCACGACATCATGTTTATATCATGCCCTTGTGGTTGCAGCCGCTAAAAAACTAAAACCTCGGTCCATATTTGATGGATGACCCGAATTTTTAGGTTCGATACCGTATTTATTGGGTTAACTCCTAGCAGCCGCCGAAAGCAACACGCTACAGTACAGATGATGTGGGTGACAAATATGAGAAGATCAGGGGGTTAAGCAATATTGCTCTTTGGCTTTTATTGACGTTGCGGAGTTGCTTTTAAATGCACAAATGTGTAAAAGCAATAAATATTGCTTTTTAAAATTAATTGCTTCAATGTGGCCTTTTTAACCTTAATTTTTTTATATATTTTTTTTAAAGAACGTCACTCGGCCCTGTGCCAAGGTTTTTCTTGCAGCTTCTTGTCCCCGCCTATACAGGTTGTGTGAATATGTAAAAAACGACGATTCAAACTGTAACTATGTACTTGAAAAAAGATATTTTTTTTTATTATTTTGATTGCTTGATTTGACAATACGTTAGCTAAATATCTTGATAATCACTTTGATGACGCAAAAGTAACAACTTAATTTTTGCTTTCATTGACAGTTTGATGAAAGTCACACGTGAGTTAATTATGTTTTCTTGATCACTTTCGCAAATTAAATCCTGATCTAATAGCGAGATGAAACTTCCCTAAACTTCCAAAGCTAATCTAAATTGCCGTTTCATACACATACTGATAACAGTAGGCATCTACGCATTACTCGCTATAAATTCGACCCTTCCGATAAACATAATATCTACCTAACACCTACCTACACGTATACATTCGTAGATGGGACCATATTTTACTACAAGCCTGACATTTTATTTTGATCAATGGGTGTTTCGTAACGTGTATCGCTTGTGCATTTTCACTCCAGCTTTGAGCAAAAAAGATTTATATGTTTATTGTTGTATTCATAAACATAAATACTTATAATTAAAGCACATAATAACGGGTTCTTACCGCGTTTAAATGGAGATATGAGACTCCCGATATTTCGACACTGTTGCAAGTGCCATGATCACGGGATGACTGATGAGATTTGAGTGGAGTAGGTAGATCCATAATTGTCTGCCCGCTGGCACTTGCAACAGTGTCGAAATATCGGGAGTCTCATATCTTCATTTAAACGCGGGAAGAACCCGTTATTGTGTGCTTTATTTATGATAATAACCGCGTAAACTTAAAACAATGTATACCTATATAAGTATTTTTTTAAGTATTTGAGTATCTATATACTCTAGAAGAACACCTCGTAACAGTCGTATGTCTATGTTGCCAAAATTATCATTTTTTTTTGTATTCGAAATCTCAATCCAATCGGATCATTTTCGGAAACAAAACAGCCTGACTTTTTGGTTTACAGCATGAGTGAACTTCTTGTAAGAGTGACGAGTGAGTTGCTTCTTGTGAGTGTTGGTTCGAATCGACTGGAAAACCGGACTCAGAAAATGATATTTTAGACGAGAAGTAGATATAATTCTATTCTAGCTGCGGCAGGCCGATAATTAGTATTATACCTACTAATATTAGGCTCTCGACCACTGGGTATTTTTTTACCCTATAGTCTTCATGGAAAATGCAGGTTATAAAATGACAGTGAAAATCGCATGCACAATCAGTGGTTCTCGAGATTAGCCCGAATAATACAGGAAACTGACCTTCTGTTTTATGTATGTGTGTATGCACGTCTGTTCCCACCTATCTTCTAAACCACCTGTCAAAATTTAACAAATGAGGTGTCACTAAGCGTCTTAATTGTCCGGTGGATATAGGCTGTGTGGCGTTAGGGTAAATGTGGCGCCCTCTAGAGGATATTAACTCAGGACGAAATCATTTTTTTTTACCAATGGTTTTGTGTGTAAAGGGCTTAATTTGCACATTTCGAATATATATAACCAAGTTAAACTCGATGATTTGCGTATTTACTCGATTGAATTGATAACTTCTGCTCGGATATTGTCCGGACAGGTTTTATCTGCAAATCTTGCATAAAACACATAATAAAAACACGTTAACTTAATAAATAAGACCCCAAAATAATAAATAATAATAATAGTAAAAATAAAATAATAATATAAGTTTAGGTAATAATAATATAAGTAGACTACGAAAAACAAGAAAGTATTTCTAAAGCGCGATTTTTCCGCAGTCGGATTTTAGTTTAGCAACTTACATTTTAACTAGGTATTGTAATTGATTATGATCAGAATGTCGCTAAGCTCCGGAAATCTCTATCAACGTGCCCGATCAATCGCGTTATTACGCCATTTTAATTAGGTATATTAAGTGTATGGAAACCGTGGAAGCTGTGGTAGCCCAGTTGGTACAACGTTTGCCTCGCACTTTCAAATCGCAGGTTCGAATCCAGTACAAGCCAAAACCAATGATTGTCGAATTTGTTTTCGAAATAATATTTGGATCGTAAATGTTATGAGTGCTCATATGCTCAGCGGTGAAGGAAAACATCATGAGGAAACCCACATTCCCGAGAAATGCATTTTCGGAGGTATTGGCTGGTTTTCCCTTCGCGGGTTGGAAGCCCAGACAGGCAGTCGCTTCGGTAAAAAACAGGACCTGTCAAATGTTTAGGTTAAGTAAGCAGACCCTGTAAACGTCGTGCATCGTCCCCGGACGTCGTGCCCGACGAATCGTATAATGTAATATGGCCTGAAGTCAATATCAGTCCTGTCTCCGCAAAAAATCCTAAAATCTCTTTGCAAATATCCCGTAAGAGTATCCAGTTACGTAAGTTGTTCCAACCGAATATTTGCAAAAAGGCAAATGATTTTCAAGGATAATGTTTGCGGTGACAGCAATGATATCGATTTCCAACAATAACACATAACATTGATTCACGTATTGCCTTCGAGGATACAAGACACATGGTACCTACATGGAGGTGTGTGTTTAGTGTGAGTTTCCGGTGCTATGAAATTAACTTATAACAGTGGCAGAAAAGATAAAGATTTTATGACGTCAATACATTATCTATGACGCCAGTGAGATAATGATAAGTCAATTTTATTATTGAATGTTTAATGCATATACTTAGTGATACAAATCTGGGAATTATGTTTTTGTCCTAATCCTTAATTTCTTATCACTTATACTCATAATTTAATACCATATTAGCGTATTCATATGACGTGCTGTCATAACTTGTATAACACAAACATAAACAACCTATGCCACACTGCTGGGCACAGGCCTCCCCTCAAACAACCGGAGGGGGTATATGGAGTATACTCCACCACGCTACTCCACTGCTGGTCGGTGGAGGCGATTTTTACGCTAATAGCCGAGGCCAACGGCTTAACTTGCCGTCATCATCTTACTTTTACGGACAATCAGGTGATACAAGCCTGCAATTTACAGATACAGATATTTCTGTATCTAGTTTAGGCACCAGTCTCACAAAATAATATTTTTATTGTCCTTTTTATTCAATTCAGTCATAAGAACTTTATTTTTCTGTACTTTAATTATGTTTTGTGAGATTTTTTTTAATGTCCTTTTGAAACAAAGAACACTCTCACAAAGGATTTCGACAAGTCTTGGTCGAGCCAACTGTGCTAGTTAAAATTGCACTTAAGATAACTTAAGAACTCATTGGTACAAATCCGGTACCGGTGATTGAACCGGCGCTCCCCGTTATAGAAGCAAGCAGGTGACACACAGAACCACAGTGACTCATTTCCAAACACGAGTGTAAGAAAAAACTAACTTTATTTCTGAAAACCCTTAATTACTTAGAAACTGAAGCTCTACTCAAGTACGTCACTTAATAAAACACACACACACACACACGCGCCACATACACCCACTTACACTCACTCAAATGTGTAATTGTAACACAACTCAACAATCCCATACTCTATACCAATAAATCTAAGGTTGAAGTATTATAAGGTTCCGTTATAAGTTTTCATATAAATATGTTATTTAAATATACAAATATTCAAGTTATCTCGATTCGTCGATATGTATATTCAAACACTGTGTGTTTCTTACTATTTACTTCAGATATATATAGATTTTATAGCTAGAAAATATATTTTTGCAACTAGTAACTTTTGTAACAAAATTCATCATCACTACATAATCTCACTGTTATGTTTATTTAATTTTGTTCTGTTGTATTTTTTTGTTTATAGGATAAAAAGAACAATATTTATTTTATTCGATAAAACCCTTAATCTTTATCGTGGCCCTAAAACATTTAATCCCATTTCCATTCATCTAAGCCAATAGCTTAGTGTAATCCGACCACGTTTCTATCTCCACTTTAAACTTTCTATTGTATCGTACTTTCACCGGCTAGTTACCTACAATGTTACAGAATGTTCAACTTTTCTCATATTTATTTATTTTAAAATATACAACATTTTCATCATACAGGTACTAAGCCCTAAGCAACAATGTTAGGAAATAAAGTTGAAAAGAACAAATGCAATGTTGCCGTCAATATCAATGTGCAATTCCGTGCTCTCTGCCTACCTCAGCGAGAAATAAGCGTGATCTTACATATGTATGTACTGCATTAAGCCATGCATCCTTATTGGACTGGGCTGAGCCACGGGTCATCAATAAAATTATGAGTCATGTCAGGGGCCTTTGGCGGCTCAATTGTAACCCTGACACCAGGATTGATGAGGTTGGTAACCCACCTCACAACCCACACGATAGAAGAAGATCAATAAGATAAACCGCAGCGAATTCTGACATTTGTCCCAAGACAGATACTTATGATGAACCGCAACATGACAGGTTTATATACAGGATGCTATTGAACGCTATTGGATGTTAATGGATGCTATTGGATGCTAACGAAAACTTTGAGGGATGATTCAGATCATGATTTTGAGTTGATATCTAGTGGAATTTTCCGTCGCAAAAGTATGGAACTGAAAATCTCCGACAGGAAATTATAAAAACTCAGAATCATGGTCTGAATCAGAGTCATTAACACCCATACGTACTTGTAAGTGATATTGGAACGAATACTGAGGGAGATGATTCAGCTCATTATTCTGAGTTAATATCAAGTGAAAATTTCCATCGCAAAATCATAGAATTGAAAATAATTTTAAAAAGCCCCAAAGAATTATGAAGTTTGCGATGGAAAATTCCACTTGATATTAAGTCAGTATCAAAGTCTGAATCATCTCCCTCAGTAATCGTTACGATGTCACTGACACCCTGTATGTTACACCACACCCATAATCCATTGGGCTATAAAAATACCCAGTTGTCATAAGACTGTCTACGTAGCAATTTTTTTGCCGTAAAGACCGAAGCCCGGAGAAATATAGGACAGATATACTTACAAAAAATATTGAGTGAGGATAGGCCCGAACCCAACATTGGGATGTATAACAAAGCCAAACTATTGCCTACAAATATGTACGGTCAGTACTAATATGTATACACATTGATACCATGTCACTTTAACTTTTTTGACAAATTAAAACGTTAGTCTCATTAAATGTCAAATTTAATATGATAGTACGACAGGGCTCTAAATTGGGTACATGATATTACTCATGACTGTATATGCTCATCAGTTATAACAAACAGAATACATGTATATTGATATACACGTAGTTAGCCAAACCCTCTATCTTCTGCCTAAAAACGCTTTCGTATAAAAATAGATGTTGTCTATCCAAAACGACTTCAAAAAAATTCAAAATACCATAGAAAAAAGAGATACAAATATCGCCCCATACTGCGCAAATAATCCAGGAAAATGAGAGTCGTTGCGACCAAAATTTGAAAACATTATAACAGCCTCCGTAGTCTAGTGGTTAGAGCCACGCTCTGGAGGTCCAGGTTCGATTCCCGATGGGGACATTGTCGAAACCATTGTGAGAGACCACCCTTTGTTTGGTAAGGATATTGCAGGCCGATGGTCCCAGCTGTTAGCCGTAAAAAAAACAGTAACCCGCAGTGGAGCAGCGTGGTGGAGTATGTTCCATACCCCCCTCCGGTTGGTTGAGGGAAGACCTGTGCCCAGTAGTGAGACGCAGGTATATAGGCTGTTATGTTGCTATATTTCATCACGTTAAAAGTAAATATATGTAAATAGCTATGACAATTTCTTTGCCAAACGGGGAGAATATAAAATGTGCTCTGGTTACTTGGCTCTGCCTACCCCATTAATTAAGGGCGTGAGTTTATCAATATTTATAGATAGAGCCTACAGCTGCTAACATGGATAGAGCCTATCAGTGGGAATGTAAACGAACCGTCCTTTGACACCCAATCGAACGACCGATCGAGCGGTATATTTATTATATTTACTTATATACCACGTATTTAGTTTTGGGACCATTAACGCTTAGCAATTTGGGTAAACCAATTTGTCTGATGTACTGTAATTAAAGGTAGGTCTAGGTATAAGTATATACCTATAGTATATTATTATAGCTCTCCCTCTAATGAATGTAATATATAGTCAAAGTAGAGTGAATTAGTCTAATTAACTGCAAAGTACTTACTGATAATACGATGTTGGTTTGAAATACCATTTAAAAAGAAGAAACAATATGGCTTCACGCCTGTATCCCCGAAGGAGTAGGCGGCATATATGGTCAGTCCTCGCCAGCGGTGTTTAACCGGGCAGATAGCCCGACAACCACGTGAAATAATGAAGTAAAAATTATATAAGTCAAAACCAGAAGGAACATGGTGAAAATGATATTCTAACATTTTTAGTTAGCGACATATATAAAAATGTAAACAATTATGTTATTTACTTACTTAGAAATCTTCAGCGGACAACAAAATTCAGAAAGTAAAAATCGACTACTTCTAAAACATAATAAATACTGACAACCCTTCCAAGAAAATATGATTATTGTTGATACATAAAAATATATGAGAAGTGCCTACAATGTACGTTACTTTATAGAGTTTCCACGTCGCTGAACGTAAATAAAGTCATGACAACGGGTTGACAGAGGTCAATAAAGGGTCAAAACATTTTTCATTCAAAATAATCATGAAACGGCTAGTCCCACATATAATCTATTCACTCGTAACATTATATTGTATATCAAACTATTTATCAATATTGGAATATAATGCGACCCGAATTTTTATCCTAGTACCTTATTTATTGTTACTTTGTACGTATTTCTGGCAGCATAAATTTATAACTCCCGAATGAACGCAAGAAAATTACAACCAATACAGGGAAATTCAACGTGGAACTCTCTATACAAGCAATTAGGTGTATAAATAAGGGAAAGAATATAGAATATTAAAGAGAAAAACATGTTTACCTGCATCCTTTTAGTGTAAAATTAAAAACAGAAAAGTAAAACCTGAGTTACCGATGAACCGATGTGCTTACACAAAAAATATTTTCAAACAAAACAGGCGTTGTAAAATACGTTAATTAACATTGAAATTACTAAGAGGTTTACTTTTAATATGGAGAAAAAGTATTTTATTCAAAACAAAACTGACATATTTTTATAAACAGAATTTTAGTAACTAAGTAAGAACTATTTAATTATATTTACCTCATTGTTTTCTGATATTTGTATATTTTTCACATTCATCACAAACTTTGAAGCACGTCTTCGTTTTACACTTTTGAGTATAAAAAAAGAAAAATGAACTTTATTTCGCCGAAAGAATACAATTCACTTAACTAGAGAAATACAAAATACCATAAATTAAAATTATCTTAGTGAGTAACGGATGGACGCGTAAACGCTATTAGTGGTAAATAATTAATAAGGTTACTTACAATAACTCTGAAAATCACTATGAGTCAAACAAAATGTGCTATATAATAAACCCAACATTCTAATATTTTATTTTATAATAAAGTTAACAATTTCTAATGTCGGTAGTTCCTAAACTAGCCGGTCACTATAAATTATCTACTGGCTGGGCTACATAACAACACGTTGAATTAGATATTGACTTTGACGATAGCAAACGACAGCAATCACTATCGCCATCGAAATTGATCTAAGTAAATTCAGTTAAATCGCTCTCAAAATGTGGTGTTTTAGAAGTCCTTTAAATAAATACAAGGATTTTGTTTGTTTTATTTCATTAGCAAGTTTGTTATAAAGCTGAGTCCCTCGTACGTTAGATTTTTCAAGCCGTAATTTGTTCGTGGCGGCCGTAAAAGGATATTGTTAGCCCGTCTTGTTAGGCGTTATTTGCGTATGTATTATTTTATCGAGGATTTTTCTAATAAGTAAACATGCGTTACATTTTTATAAAGTTGCAATGTAAGACGAGTTTCTTTATATATTGTGATTGTTGTAGTTAAGTAATTATAGTGAAAAAGAAGTTTTATTATTTTACTTTGGGCATTTTTTGTAAGTATGTTTTAAATTACTTTTTGCAGCAGTTCCCCACACTTCAATCAGATAGTCAAGATGGGATTTTACTAAGGAGTTGTATATTGTAAAATGGACGGACTTAGGGAAGCAACGAACTGTGCCACCAATAACTCCAATGAGAAATGACAATTTTGACTGAACCCTCTCAATGTGTGGCCTCCAAGTCAAATAGCTATCCAAAGTTAGACCGTCTACAATCGTCCACAATAATATTCTCATTTCTATCATGTCACTAATAAGTGCCTAGTATTATCAGATGTAGATTAATTACAGACAGTATATAAATGTTATTCCTTCATATAACCTCGATAATAACATTAGAAATATTATAGAGAACAGTGTTAGAACTTAATTGTATCCTAAGACATAAAGAGTCAGTGTAAAAATGCCGGAAGAGATTACTCAACGCTTAAGTAAATTGAGAATAAAAGCAGCTTATAGATATAACATAACACCGGAAAAATGTCACATTGGACATCTTGTGTTAGAAGGCATGCTGGAGCAACCTACTGTAGTGTGCCAAGTAAGTACTTACAAAAAAGAATAAAAAAAATTGGACAGGATGGAAACCCGGTGGTGTAAAGGTTAAACACGGTCGTCCCAGCGTGACAAGAGCTGCGGTTTCAAATCCGCGACAAACACGTTTACTATATTTCATATTTTTGAATTAAATTCAAATTTGATTGTGACAAAGCTTTTTAATCCTCATTTTAAAAAGGAATTACAATATAATAATAACTAATACCAGAAGTCTAACTGGGGTGTTAAAAAGCCACATCAAAGCAATTCTTCTAAGAAAGCAATTTTGCTATTTGACATTTGTCATTGCGCACTTACTTTTATATGCGCAAATGTTAATTTTCATAATTGCTTTTTAAATAAATTGTTTTAATGTGACCTGTTTAATCTCCCTAATTATACATTTATGTACACAAATACGGGATTCTCTTAAAATGCATAAATGGTTTTGTCATAATTTTAATTATCATAATCCTTTTTGCATAACATTTTTTAGCATAATAGTACTTTCCCATAATAACATCTAAGAATACTCGTTTGTTAGGTATAACTTATTTTTGAACTAATATTTATTGGCATTTTGATTCGTATATAAATAGGTATCCATAATTCTTTTTTAGAATAATAATATTTTGTCATAATTTTTACAAGGCATAACAGTAGGTTAGGGTGTTTATGTGTCCAGCATGTTTATCTTACACACGACAAGTATACTGAATGATGACCAACAGCATGAAATAGAATTAAAAAATATAAAAAGTCACAATCATGAATCAAATGCAGCCAAGGAAAAAGTAAGTTTCGGAAATGTTCAAAGTTGTGCCAAAACTTTTCTTATTCGAAGTATAGTCTTTATGCTTATAATAATTATGCTTATATATCATTATTGTCATTAATTATTATGCTTATAGTAGTTATGGTTTTCAAAATTATGCTTAAAAAGTTATGACAAATTAATACTATGCGTAACTAATAATAGGACAAGTAACATTATGCCATGGTAATTATTGCATAAAATTTTATGAGTAAAAATAGAGAACCCACAAATACTTCTACATTTAAATACTATGTATACAGATTGATGCGGCAACAAACGCCCAAGAAAGTAATTTATCAGTGGCAACGAGAAGCATGCGGCTAGCGAGTGCTATGAGGAAGTTTGGTCTAAGTCCAGGAGACCCCGTTGTCATCTCCGGACCCAACCACCTGGACCTCACCATCCCCTTTTACTCCTGCCACCTTATGGGTTACTCATCGTGCACCATTGACCCAAGTGTTATTTTATGTGAGTTTTATTATTTTTATTTTTTAATATATTATTCGTAATTTTAAAAGAGTTTCGCAACCACGGAAAGTAGAAGAAGTAAGGGGAGGCTTTTATATTTATTTATTACCTAGTAGTTACATTTTGCAGTCATAAAATGTCTAACTAAACTGCAAAGACAGTGTGTTAGCAAATATACACTCGTTATCAGGTACTAATATACACAACATAGAGCAACACGGACCTCCGCGGCACAATCGCGAGATTAAATATGCAAAAAAAGATTTATTACAACTGTCATTTTACTGGATAATTGATGCAGAAGTAGTTTTTAATAAAAATGTGCTAAAAAAGATTAATTACAACTGTCACATTTTAGATAATTGATGCAGAAGTAGTTTTTTTATGAAAAATATGCTAAATAAGATTTATTACAACTGACATTTTACTGGACATTTTACTGTTTTTAATGCAGAAACAGTTTTTTATTAAAAACATGCTAAAAAGATTTACAACTTTAATTTTACTGGATTATTGATGCAGAAGTAGTTTTTTTTATTAAAAATGTAATTTTATTTTCAGCTGATCTGAAATATTTATTCACGATCATAAAGCCTAAGTTAATAGTATGCCAAAAGGACTGTGTTGATAAGTACAGAGAAGCTCTAGAGGTCAATTCACTTCAATCACGCATTATCACTTTTGACGACAAAAGTAATGATATGGAGACCTTTATTCGCGAATATAATGGCACTGAATTTCGTTTTGAGTAAGTATTACGAACCCGATAATGAAAATATCACATCACTAATTTAAGAGCCACACTCTTGTCAGTCTTGAAACATTCTCCGTTCTTGTCTATCAAAGACCAATTCCAAAAAACACAAAACAACAACACAAACACAATACATATACCAAATACAAAAACATGATAAATAACAAACCCTTAATCGTTAAACATACCTTGCGTTTAGCGATTAACTTAGTGTACCTAACACCAAGTTATTTCAAATTTACGATATCATAAAGCTTAAGGCACTGCTAAAAACCTGAGAATATTTGTAGAAAGTAGTGATGATGAAAGACGCAGAGCTGCAATAATAAATAAGTAATTTACGCCTAAAATTCTTAGACTAAAGCTAAAAAGTCTGTCTTCAGTAAAATACCAAAAGTATACGAACTAAACTGAAGGCATCGACCCGTTTAAATTTATACGAATACATCTGATTCACATGATAGACGGCATTAGTTAGATACTATTATAATAGAATTTACATCCGAGAATCTGTGGAATTCATAATAACCCTAAATGATTACTAAAGACGGCAATACATCCGTGCATTACGGCGCCACAACGCAGCTACTTATCTCCTATTAAATGAACAATGCGGTGTAACTTTTGCGCTGCGGCGCCGCATCGCGTGTGTCTGTTACTTACCGCAATGAAACACAAATTATATCAAAATACATGTTATGTAAGAGATAAGTACAAAGATATCTTGCATGACTATTATTATAATGTACTGAGTATTGTATTAGTATGATGTGATTGTCATATCTTTGTGGCAACATGGAGGTATTTTATCTCGCAAGAGTTGATGGATATTTATGAATAGTACCTACCTAAATAATTAATTCTGCTTGTTTATTTATTTGAATGCAAATTGGAGGAGTTAATTTACTAGGCTTGGATGTACCCTCATCAATCAAAATTCAGCTGGTGTCATGCTGATGTACACTGAACTCAACCACAGTAAAAGTTTTACCGTGAATTATTGAGGACACATTTTCACATGGCCCAAAAGTCTTTGTCCAAAGTTTTGATGTAACGACTGACCTCAAATATCCAGAAAGGAGAATATAACTGTTGTCCTATATTATTTTTTTATTGCTGTATTATTAGCCCAACCAACCAACCGGAGAGGGTATGGAGCAAACTCCGCCACGCTGGAGGTGTTTTGGGCTAGTAACCCGAGACCAACGGCTTCATGCGCCTAATTAGAGTTCATTCAATTCAAATGATTCAAATAGTGTGTTTGAAAGATTACATTAGATTAATATAAATAAGTATAAACTATAGCACCACCATCACCTATCACGTTTGTGTAACAGGAACTACGCACACAGACGCGCGCTCACTTTCACACACACACGCACTCAAACGCACACAGAATCTTTACATTTACTTTACATACTTCTTTTGTGTACCACTCAATTTTTATAATTTTATGTTTTGTTTTGGCTTCACTTTTCTATAGTTCTAAGGTTATAAATTAGGAGTTCCGTAAGAGGTTGGGAGCCTGATGATCTGTCACACAGGGTCACACCTAGTATCGACACCAGTCTCTCACAAAGGCACTATAGTGTGTATCATTACCTTAGTTAAGTTTACATAATTTGTATTACCTTTGTGAAGGGAAAATAAAGATTATTTTTATTTTTTTTTATTTTAACTTCGGTGAGGTGTGGGTTAGTTCATCTTGCGATGGATGTACCTCTGACTACCCCAGTTGGGATTAGTCGTGAACTTATGTTTGTCTGGGGCCAAGAGCAAACCTGTGTGGGTTGTCAGACAAATGTCCAACCCCATCAACCCTGGTGTCAGGATTACTGCGTGGTGTCTGGTGGTAGCCATTGGTCCCGGTTACTACTTACTGATGTAAGTACGTAGTCGTTACTTGAGTCATGTCAGGGACCTATGGCGGCTATTGAGCTAAGATAAAAAAAATTGTTAAGTATAAATTACTTAATTAATTTCAGGCCTGCTACAGATTTCAATCCGTCAAAAACTATAGCATGGATGATGCTGACCAGTGGTACTACAGGGTTACCAAAAGTCGCGCTTATACCATACGACACATTATTAAATGGAATCCAAGAGTGGTGGTACGTAAAAATAAGTCACAATTATGAAAGTATCGATTCATTCTCCTTTCATTTTAATAGTCTTTCTGGCCCAGAGTAAGTAACTACTTACAGGCAACTTTCAGACACCTTTGATACAAGATGTACAAAAATATAAAATTCAGAGATACTTGTAATAATAGATCGTGGATGGGCCCCTGATAATGATACAGGTTATATTCTTTACTCGTATTGTACACATAACAAGGAAAAACAAAACAATGAAAATAGAGGTATAAAATAAAAGGTGGGCTATCTCTAAAAAAGAAGAAGAGTTGGCCAACCTGAGACGAAGTGTGACATCTCTTAAACTAGTGCCGTCCTTCACTTAAAATAAGTGCAAGAAAGAGATAAAGCTAGTTTCAGTGCTGCCAATTTAAGTTAAAATTAAGTTGGTGGTTGCCCGGATTGGTACCATTATCTATGTTTGTTAACGTTTTTACTACAAAAACGTGTGGAGCCCCTGCTTAATTTTCTACATTTACTTTTTATTTGCAGGCTTTTATCAGGATCAGACGTGATCGCCATGACTATGGTGTTGACGTCGACGCAGTGGGTGTCCTCACTCATCTTCTTCATATCGACTGCCATCAGACCCTATACCAGGCTCCAGTGCTCACAGCCAGTCACTCCGCAACTTATGGTGCACATGATCAATACTTACAAGGTAAGTTATTCATAAAAACATGCATTCATACATAAACTCACATTCAAACCCGCGCAATAATTATGATTCATAAATTCGCCAGTTTTACAGTTGGCTCGACCATTACAGACGGCGATACGGCTACTGTCTATGACGTTAGTCTAACAGAAAGCTCGTGAAGTGTGGGTACTTAGTTCATATTGCGATGGATGTACCGCTGAAAGCTTATGCCATCAAATGCCATGTCAGTTTTTTATATATTTTGCCTTATCTGTACAATTAAAATATTCAGTAAGAACGCACCGGAAATTCATTCCGTATCAGTATTATCAAGACACGCAAAAACAGTTATCTTTATTTTGAATACTAATCTCACGAGTTTATAGAGTCCAGTTTTGTTTCAAAACATACATAAATATACATACGTACATAAAAGCACACCCGTGATCGCTAAGGACGTGGAGAGCCACAAGTAACTACAGGCAACTTTCAGACACCTTTGATACATGATGTACAAAAATATAAAATACAGAGATACTTATAATAATAGATCCTGGATGGATCCTTGATGGATGATGATACAGGATGTGAGAAGCTGCAGTAGTTTTAAGCGGATGAGACGTTTTTTATGTCAAAATTGACGATTTAAAGTGTAACCATGTTACTTACTGAATAAAGATATTTTAGAAATTGAATTTGAACAGCTGATCAATGAAATGAACTTTACTACTTTACTTTACATACATTTGGTTATTTAATCTTGAGATATTAAAGCTCGTTGTGGTTATGCTCCATCGAACATAATAATAAGTATATTACGTTTCCATGCAATCGAAGTAGAATTTCTGCAAATAATAAGTATGCTACCGAGAAACCCTTTGCAAAGAATATTCAAAGAAAGTGTAGCTGAACCAGTATTATGTAAATCGTATCTTCTGCGCCTTAGACGCTTACAAAACTATACAGACGGATTTTATGAAAACTTACAGCGGCTTGAATAAAGAATATAATATATTTTACATTTCAGTAGCTATTCATATAAATTGATTTATTTAAATATTATTTGAAATTGACAATCAGTCCACAATGTAACAGAGTGGAGCAGAGTATGTACAGCTCTTGTTATTTTTTACATCAAAGCACATTTTCGATACCTAGATAAAACGATACTACTGTGACGTTATATTTTCAAATAAATCCGCTGCGTTCATATCTCATTATCTTCAGATTATAATTGTTACAGAGATAGGTGTTACGAAGGTTTATACAACATTAATCAAAGCATTATAATAATTGTAATATCTGATAGCAGCACAACTGCATAAATATCGGTTGTGACGAAGATTTTAATCCTTTCGATAATAATAATATTAATATTGTGATAATGGGCATTCTTGCCAAAACCAATGACAACTATCACCTGTATCAGATGGAAACAAATATTTTTCATAAATGAGTCATCGTTTATAAATCGCGATATGCATTACACCCGTCATGAAGTGAGTGAACCTGCACTTATAATTAACATTGCATTGATTATCAACCCAACACACTCGATAAGTCGCAACCAAAACTTCTAAGAAAATCACACAAATATTGAACGAATCATTAACGAATCAAATTCAAATATACTTTATTGAACCAAAATAAAAAGAAAAGAGTCACAAAAATCCTTCAACTTCAAAATGGATCCATGTATTCAAACTTGTATTTCTACCTTTTTATTAATAGTCCGACGAATATAGTTTGTTCTATTTAAGGCATGTTGTATGCAACGGAAGAGGGATTGTATTCTTTCTGATACGGTGGACTATTATAACTAACTATACAGACCATGAAATCAATTTTAAGAATTCGTATCAAAAGTGGCTACAAGTTATCTTTGAATTGCTTGTAGCACTGGTCGGTGAAGGAAAACTTCGCCAGGAAACCCACATTCTCGAAATACGTTTCAGACATATGTGATCTAACCTGTATTGGGCTGATTATCCCTTGGCGAGTTGGAAGGTAAGACAGGCAGTAGCTTCTGTGAAAAAACCGACCTGTTAAATCTTCAGGTTAGCTAAGCAGACATTATTAAATCAGTACATCGCTAGGAAGATGATGAATGTTACCAATAAAAGTTTAACAAGTTAAGTATGTATATATTTCAGCCACATGCGACTGGGTGGACTCCATATATAATGTGGCGTTTTATTCAGGCTGGTTCTAAGGTTGTCGACTTATCGTGTTTCAAGCATATTCTCGTCAGTGGAGCCCCTGTGGAGAAACACATCATAGAGCAATTTCAAGTAAGTATTACAATGATCTCTCCCTTTGTTTAAAAGTTCAAATTTACCGACAATAAGGTGACGTTCACCGACAGGTACTCCACCATTCATTCCAACCTACCATGGTGGAGTATGCTCTATATCCCCTCCGGTTGATAGAGAGGAGACCTGGTCCCAGCAGTGGGACGTATACAGACTGTTTATGTATGTTGTAAAGCGATTATGTTATTTCAACTTGTCATCGGAAATTTGCCGTTAAAACACTAAATTACATGTCTACACTACTTACACAGATCCAATACAATACACAGTACAAAAAAAAATGTCACGGGTTTTTCCCACTACGGGACGTCGTAATTGTATTTACGACACATATCACAATTATCTTAAACATTTGTTTATACTTAGATAGTAAGCATTTAATGAGAAATAGAATAGAATAGGATTTAAGGAGATGGATAACACAATAATAATGGGCTGATGATATTCATTATACTTAATCATAAAATGTATATGAAAAAAATTAATACACCATATTTACTCCGTTCTCGAATTAAATATACTTGTATGATATAAAATATTTTATAAGTAGATTATTTTATAAGTCTTTTTTTAGACATTTATGTACCTAATAATGTTAATTTTCTTTACAGAAAGTTTGTAACGCTCGTTTGCACTTATGTTACGGAATGACGGAGCTTCTGGTGGTAATATTTAAATATGATATGGATACGACCCCGTTCGGATCAGCAGGCAAAACTATGAGTCAATATAAATACAGAGTAAGTACTACAAAATAAATGATTACATTAGTAATGTCATCACTAATTTAAGAGTCTCGCTCTTGTCGGTGTAGCATTCTCCATTCTTGTCTGTCAAAGGTAAATTCCGTCACTTCCTTATAAGACACAACCTTCACCTTCTCTCTGATCATAAATAATGTATTAAGTATATAATACTTTAAACCTCAGAAGCTTCTGAACGACTTAATACGAGTATACGATCCTGAACGACTCGATTACTCTAGCCACAGAGGCGAATCAGCTCGTGATAACAAACACTTCAGAACCTCGATACCGACCCCTTCGTCTTGGTTGACGTTTTCCCTCTTTCAGCACTTATTGCTATCGGCCCTCCAGGGGGCGATTCTCTCAAATATAATGCTCTCAGACAACTCTATTTTGTTAATTATTTTTAGCTCATCGATGACCAGGGTGATGATGTAACAGAGCCCAACAAAAGCGGTGAATTGTGGGTCAAAGGAGACGCGTTCTTCCAGGTAATCATTACGCGTAGAATTGTCACATAAAGAAGAATAACTGCCCGTATAGGCATCGGCCATCAGTAGACTTGCAAAATCTAAAATCGGTCGATGGTGATTATGATTCCATACAAAACTAAAAGTTCTAACAGCTCGTCAGATGGAAGAATGCAGTATCTGAATAGACCATCATCCATATAGATAGTTCCTCATGTTAGAGAAAGAACACAATCTTTACGTTGAAATTCTTGGGATGATAATCACTTGAATTAATTTATATTGCTTTGTTCCCAGTCCATCGTATGAATAATTTAAGAGCCACACTCTTGTCGGTGTAGCATTCTCTATGCTACTTTTTAGGGAAAAATAGGGCAGTGGTTTCCCTCTTGCCTTCTGCCCCGTAGTACTCTGTCTGACGCGAGTGGGATGACGCCAAAAGCCGTCAAAGCCGTACTAGGACTTACTGCTGCCCTCTGTCAGGTACATACGATAAAAAGATTATAGTAAAGTAAAATGAATATTTATTTATTTATTTCAGGGATATCTAAACAATAAGGAAGAGACGAAGACAATGCTGACTGACGACGGGTGGCTCAAGACTGGAGACATCTTCTACAGAGACGAGAATGACTACTACTACTTCGTAGAGAGGAAACGACTTCTGATCAGATACCTCACATACTGGGTTGATAATATTTTCTACTACATCATACTAATACAATCTGTGGTTAAAAAAATATATCTTAAAATTCGCGACTTCGCGATTTGATAAAATGTGATATATTATGCGTGTTAAAATTTACTCATTTACTTCGAAGTACTAATATGGCGATTTTTTTTCTACAATCTAGTAATAAATAATTGTCTTTTAAAAGGTCTCACCTTTGCAACTGGAGCAAGTAATCAAGCAACATCCGTGTGTGTCGGACGCATGTGTCGTGGGTCTGCCAAACCCACAAACAATAGAGTATCCAGTCGCCGCCATATTGAAGAAAAATGGAAATACTGTCGACCCACAGGCAATCTTCGACTTAGTCAAACGTAAGTACAGTCATTTTCAGAAACAAATTGTTCCCATGAATTAAGATTTTTCCAGAAAAAAATAAGGTATCAGCAATATTCCTTGTTAGATAAAATAATAAAATTACTTACCGAGAAATTAACATTAGGATGTATGCTGTCTACTATAATGTTAATCGTAGCAGTTGCTACGCCGCGTAGGAACTTGCTACGATTACATGCGTAAAAAATTGCATTGCAAATTTTATGGTTTGGAAAACAATTATAATAGTAAAATTTATTGCACAGGTGAATTGCCAGAAGTTAAGCATCTACACGGAGGGTTGTTCTTCGTAGAGGGATTCCCGATGACGCCATCAGGGAAGGTGCACCGGACTAAAATTAAGGAGATGGCGCAAGCAGCAGAAAGAGTGTTTTCTAAGTGATGTTCATAGCTTTTTAATATTTATGCTTAACTATTTTGTATAAAAGTATCAGCTTTAACCTTGCACGAGTCGTAACTTGCGTATTTGACACTGCATTTGAAATGAAATGCAATGTAAAGACCTGGAATCAACAAAAAAATCTGCTTCTATCAAATTATAAATTCTGAATTATTAATGGTTTAATTAATTATAAGTGTATACATCGTACTAGTTTATCTATATTTTCACCACTTTTTAAATTAATGTAAGTACGTAAAGATTATTGTAATTATTTCTTTTGCCTTATCTTTATCCATATCATTTGCAGTGGGCCTGAGGTCGGATTTATTAATCGCCATAAACAATTACATTTGTTTTTTGGGTAGTATCCTAGGTCAAAGATAAATTATGCAAAAGCAATTATTTAATTCAGATAAGCCTTAACTTAGTACTTATCATTTCCTTTTTTATTTACGAATTTAAATTAACATTATTATTATTTAAATTTAAAATTATTACTCTGAACCGGTGTGCGTGTGTGAAACGATTAATGAATGTGGAAGAAGCAAGAGTGTGTCAGAATCGAGCAAATGGAATTCCATAGTCTCTGCTTACCCAGGTGGGAAATAGGCGTGTATGTGTAATATATTATTATGTTAAATTAAAATACGCAACAGAAAGTTTCATGTTATCACGTTTTCTATAACGCGTTTCTTAGCTCGCGTTTTTGTACCCTTGCATTTTCTTGTTTTTACTTTTAGTAAACAGTAACTGATTTGACTAACTATTATAATTATGTAAATATACATCAATTACTTAGTGAATATTTGAAGTTAGAATAAAATGTGTATTGTAAATATATTAAGCACAACCAGGCCTGTTTATGTTTAAAACTGCAAATGAGGAAATAAAACACTATCAATTAATAAAACATGTTTATTTTTTTATTACCTTTAGTTCCATATACATATTAGGTATACAGTTCACTTAGGTGTTCGCAAAGCTTCCACACACGGCTTCGCGGTATAACTCCGTCACCGTCACTTAACTTTATTTTGACACATCACGAAACACGACACTAGCACTGCACTAACACTGTGCTTAACACTTCACTTGACACTGTACTTAACACTGTCCTTCACTTCCACTTTTTCTTTACTTTCACTTTTCACTTCTTCTTTTTGCTCCGATCGCTTTAGAAACTGAATACGAAAGCGCTACGTAAGTATTCTATACAGACTTATTAGGGTACTGTTGGGCAAGAGCCTTAGTCTAGTTGTAAAAACAATAGTGACAATAACAAAAATATATGGCATTGACATATCACCTTGTGTCACTTTGTCTCAATCTCATATATTTTTATCACTGTCGATTTCGAAATCATTTGCAACTTGGCTATCCCTTCTGTTTATGTAGGGACAATCACGTAACAGGGACAGGCCATTTTCAGATAGGTTTGTTTTCAAGTTCCGAGAGAAAGCGTCGCGAGACGAGCATAGAAATCGAATTTGATGTGGCACTACATCTGATGAGGTGTACCTCGACCCTGTAGGGTTTAAGTGTGTAAGCTTGAATATACAAGGTGTTAGTGACATGGTAAAAAATACTGAGGGGGATGATTCAGACCATGATTGAAGTGGAATTTTAATTTAATTTAGTTCCATACTTTTGCGACGAGAAATTCTACTTGCTATCAACTCAGAATCATGGTCTGAATCATGCCTCAAAGTTTTCGTTACTATGTCACAAACACCCTGTATAGATACACCGTCATAGAGCAGGAAATCTTAACACAAAATATGTTACTATGACGTATTATTAGTGTCGTATTGTGAGATACTGAAGCCGAGTAGTGTTACATCGTAAAGTTTTACAGGTGTGTTTTTTTTACGTAACTTATTGTAGATTTTCCGAAAATGGCATTAAACTTGGCCAGTAAGAAATGTGTGAAAATGTAAGTATGAAGGAAAAAAATCATGGACAATTCATGTGACTTTTTATAGTGATTTTTTAATGTGACTTATATGATTTTTCTTTAGCACTTACCTGTGGTTAGGGAAACTCACAAAGACAAAATTTAAATTGAAAAAATTTCGACGTCGGCTTATTGACGATATGAATGATGTATGATACATAAATCGATAGAATTTCGCATGGACAAGAGAAGGACCTGGTGGTGTAATGGTTAACACGCTCGTCCCGGCTTGACAACAGCTGCGGATTCAAGTCCGGTTAAGTCAATTTTTGTTTTCAATTTAAATTTTCTCTTTATATAGATTTGCCATTATCTACTTGGCATGTATAATAATTTAATTTAAAAAAGAAAGACATACACTGTCCGTTACATAAAAACAAACCTATAGCCAAAGCCAACATCCACCCGTAGAAGGCTATAAAAGTGAGTCTTTAATGGGTCTTAATGGTGATACATAAACAACATAAACGAAGACATACGTAGTATGTTCTAATATGGTTTATAGCGTTGTTTTAAGGTTATTTTCTTCATATAAAATAGTATTCTGTTTTCGTGGCCCCTTCTTGAAGTGTTCATTATTATATTCAAACCCGAATACTATACATATATATATGCACTATACTTAAACTTTTATTAATAAGGATAAGAAACGATTCCACCAGACTGACGTACCTCTGCATCATAACATAATATAAGCTCACGGCTATATCCCAATTGGGGGTAATCAGAAGTACATCCATCGCGAGATGAATTGAGCACCCACGCCTCACCGCGCTTTCTGCTAGACCAACGTGATAGGCATCATAATCTTATGAAAACTTAAGTATGCTGAACTAAATACCAATATCAATGCTTAATTAGAAATACAGATGTCCACAAGTATAAAAAGTAACTAAAACACACATACCTACACCTATATGTTATACCTATATGTTATTAATACCTAATGGGGTCAGAGCCACAAGTAATCATAGACAACTAAAATAACGACAAACAGCATAACACATAGACACAACACTTGTTTTAGACAACTAAAATGTTAGAGTTAGACACAGAACATGTTAGACACAGAAATAACATGAGTATTTTTTGAATACCTGTAGACATTATACTTTTGATAATAATAACACTAGCTAGATAAAATATAATTTAAGATTGATTGACATAATATTTGATTATTAATAAATTAATTATTTGATTATCCACCCACTGTGTGCCGCACTAATATGATAACAATAGTGTGTGTCAATATGTATGTGGGATATAGAAATAAAACGGGATATTTTAAATATTTTTACTCCTTCTATTTTAATTAATTTTAACAAAACAAAAAATACTTCTTCCCTTATCCTCTAACCCTGACGGAGATCCCCCATCGACTCGCCTTTCTTACTTTTTTAAACTGCCTTACGTCCCATTCATTAACCATTCTCCATTCATACCATAAACCATCAAATTCCCATTCATTATCCTTCCATAATATTCTCACTTTCCTACATGTAATATAACTTTTTTTAAAGTTGCTATTTAATTTTTACTGTTTCTTGCCTCATACCATTTTTATTTATTTCATACGGTTGAATGACATGTCGACTGAAAATCAACCTCCGCCAAGCTTCGACAAGTTTATCCGTGATTGAGTATATTTTTTTAAATTGTGAAAGTATATATTTCTTTTTACAAGTACATGACAAAACATACCTTACGGCTAAAATAATATTTTTTTCCATTATTATTAATTTTACAAATAATAATAGTGGAAAAGAAACAGCACAACAATAATAAAGGGAAGAAACATTATACAAAAAATTATTAGGTACTAGTACGAGTATGTTAGCCAACATTAGACAGTATATTCTAATAAAAACTTCATCTATCTTTCTACCTAATGAAGGAATTTCAAGGCAGTATGTTTTTCACGAAGTTTTTACTAAAACCTTTTTAGGTTTACACCAGACAAATGGGAAAACACTGAACCAAATTACATCCATTCCGAATACGTGTAAATTCAAAAATGTATGTGAATATTGTGTAGTATTGCATCAGGGTTTGCCATACATACGTAGTATTAATTACTCTGAGCTAACACTAAAAGAAGACGTTAGAAGTGTCAAGAACTAGATCGTTGATTCTCCCATAAGTCAATAAAATACAAGTACTTACGCTTAATATCATGTTCTATCCCGTCTTAATTATGAACGGCAGGATAATATGAAAATGCCGCGTTCAGTATAATATATTTTCTCCAAATCACGCATAGACCGTTATATATATACTTCAGACCAATAAAATAACGTAATCATTGCATCAGACACATTTTTATTTCGAAAATATTTCTAAAACTTAGTAGGTAAGAATAACGTTTTCCAGCAAGATTTCATAGCGTGCTTTTTAGCTTATTTTCTCCATATAAAATGATACCCTTTTCTCGACGCTCCGTCGAGGAGCATACATTCAAAGTCATATTATATATCTTTGCGTTCTTTGCTTTAAGCGGATGATATAGTTGAAGTTGCATTTTGAACATTATCTCGAATAAGTTACTGCATACTTGCCAACTAGTTAAAAAACTACTTGCAGTCACTCATGGTACGCAAAAATAGATAAGTAGGAAAATTTTGTGGACAGTATAGTATCATTGTAATCATTTCATCACTGTAATCATCATCATAATAAATGTATTAATGGGTAAGATTATAGTACATATAGACTTTTTTAGTTCATTCCGTTATAACATTATTGTGACCGGCAACACGGCACTTTGTGAGTCTAAAAACATAAGTGAATTTTCATCTTAGCTTTTAGCGTAAGTATTTAAAAATAATAACAACGCAACCTGTTTAAGCTCATAAAATCATCGAGTGTTTTTCGTTTAACAATTTTTATGTGCGCTTTACCAAGCTGTCCAAAAAAAGTCAAGCATATCCAAATGTAATTACTATAATCAATGACCTGTCAATGATAGATAACAATGTAGAGCAAGTATATATACACGATACGATTAACGATAGGCATATTATTTGTTTAATAGTGTTTCTTCATCGGTTGTGTGGAAAATTAAACAAATCCATAAAAAGTGCTAATAAAAAATCTGTGAAAAATGCCTGAAAATATAGAGCAGCGTGTTAACAAATTAAGAATAAAAGCGGCCCAAAGGTACAATATTGCGCCGGAAAGATGTCACGTTGGACACCTTGCACTTGAAGGTATGCTGGAGCGACCTTCAGCTATATGTCAGGTAAGGTCATACAGGTGTTCGAGAATTTGAATTTTGTAGTAGCTGTATCTACATGTTGCCTTCAAGAAGTTGCAATGAATACCAACTCTAACGAATTAAGTACGCGAGTTGTACCTAAGGTCAAAAGGCCGTGGGAATGAAAAGGGTTGACAAAGACTGTTTTGTTACAACAAGTAACAAGAAGCACGATTCTTACTGTATTTAAAGTAATAGCTGTTATCAATTTGGATTAAATAGAGGGACCCCAACGATTCCGGGACCCTGGGGACTTGCCCGAGGTGCCCATGCCGGTATACACAAAATAATAACTGGATGATAGGTATTTACCTACGTCTCTATTTATTTTATTGCTCACTTGTCTAACGCAAGAAAATCTAAGACCTGTAAAATTTAAAAAATCGTGTTATGGTTTCGTAATATCTAGTGTAACGACTCTGTCAACTTTGTAATTCGTATTTTTTACGATTCAATAAACTTCTTTATTTAAATTACTATTTTATTTAAAGATAAATAACGAACTAACATATTTAAAACCTATGTTCAACGAATCAAAGTTCATCTTTCCCAAAATTTTAAGTCCATCCATTCTTATTTATGTTTTGAGAATTCTATGACTTTGCAGTCGTGAAACAGAATACAAAACAATTGAAATTTAAATGGACTCCAGAAGAACTTAGTTTTTCCTTCTAGAAACCGTCCCTAAAAAGTCAAATTACTCTTTAAAAAATCTCTGCAGAAACATGATTAGCAACAATACATACTTGAGGTTTTAATTATGCTATGGATTTTTTGTTTTATTAATAGATTGACGGCGCAACAAATGCACAAGAGACTAACATCTCGGTGGCGACGCGATCCATGCGGCTAGCTAGCGCAATGAAGAACGCCGGTTTCAAACCAGGGGACCCTATCATCATCTCCGGACCCAACCACCTGGACCTCGCAATCCCCTACTACGCCTGCCACTTCATGGGGTACTCTATGTGCAGTATTGACCCGAGTGCAGAGATTTGTAAGTTACAAGTTCTCATTTATTAAGTATACTATTTTGGGTGAATTTTTGAAAACGTCTATTATGTGATTTGTGGTGATGGTGGTGCAGTTTTTATCTATGAAACGACAATAATTGGTGACGTTTTTGTTGATCGAATCGAGTGACGTGTATGCTGGTCAATATTTGTAAATTGTAGAGAGACTTTAACAAAATCACCCATTTGAATTAGTTATCTTACAAAAATGACAAATTATACGACACAATTTTTTTTTTACATAATTGATCATATGGGAAAGGAATACATAGAAAAAATGTCGTATACTTACATCGAATCGAGCAATTAATTAAAATCATAAGTCAAGGACTTGTGATTGATGACCGTCAATCCCTCGAGTGATACCTATCTTTAGGGATACACCGAGCCAAAAACTGTCTCTTTTTTCATCCCTAAACATTGTACCTATGAAATAATAGTTAATACATAAAGGTACATTTTGGCTATTGATTTATCAAAAGACAAAGGCAAAGTTATAATTAAACAAGATTTTGTAATAAGATAACAAATTATAAGCAATCCAATACAATACTTCATTGTTAGAAGTTGATAACAGCCTGACGTAATTTAATCAAAGAGTTAGATCCGCAATTTCAGAGAGATAGCCAGTAATTATTTTGAGATCTGACATACTCCCGACGTATCCTGAAAATTGATAGTCAAAATGTAGTTTGCACGTGTCTAAAAACAACAGCCCTTAAAATGCATTCTATTTAATTGCATTATTTATTTTATATTTCAATCAGACAACAAGGATAATTCTATAGGTACTTAGAGGCCTTACATACGGGCAGCACTTTACTGTCGACAATGATCGACCGAGTCAGCAACAAACATTGGCGCCTCGTCGACAGCAAAATTCTGCACCCATTTTCCTTTCCTCATGTTGAACTATCCATTTTATCCATATGGAATTAGGAAGTACTTAACAGAAAAGGTTAGATTTACTCTTGTTGAGTCGTTGATTCTATCACATTTTAATTATTGTGATACAGTATACGGACCAAGGCTTCCAGAATATACTAAAAAAGCAATTCAGAGAGTACAAAATGCTTGTATGCGTTTTTGCTGCGTAATCCCGAAACGAGCGCATATCACACCTTATTTAAATAATAAGAATATTCTTAATATGCAGTCGAGAAGACAATTACATTTGGCTCTTTCAGTACGGAAACTTATCGAGTTCGAAATTCCAAAATATCTATATGAAAAGCTGAAATGGGTACGGGATGTTCAAACGCGAAGCCTGAGACGCCACCGAGAGACTAGTCTGGTAGTCCCAAAGAATAGAACGGTTAACTTCAGAGGAGGTTTCAAATTCGCCGCTACAAAAATATGGAATGACCTACCGCCTCCGCTACGGGAACCTATGTCTCTACCCTTATTTAAAAAACGTGCGCGGGAGCACTTTCTGTCTAAACAAAAAGTAAATAATTAAAAACCTCGACCTCCAGGTTATGTGCCTACCTACTTACTGATGGCTATGTCTCCTTAAAAATGTATGATTAGATTTTTTTTTTCTCCTTATTTTAATTCTAGTGTATGTATTTTGTCACAACGATAATTATTCCATGTTTTGATGTTACAAACCTAATAATAAGACAGCAGAGTGCCCTTAATGATGTTTGTACTTACTTTCCGCATGTATTGGTATTATTATTGGTGTTTTGGTTGCTTTTTATTATTTTGTCGTCGTTTATTGTACTTTATCAGTATCCTATAGATTATCGGCCTTCACCAACACAGGTGCAGGCTGAAAACCAGCGTCGAGATATTTCATCTCGGCATATGCTGAGCTTGTTACCTTTTGTGATGGAAAACTTTATTTTATAATTGTGTTATGTAAACCTGTGTATCACAATAAACATTATTTTATTTTTATTTATTTATTTTATTTTAACAAAGTCCAACCTCCTCCATTTCAAAACATACTCTCGAGCAGTTTTTCAAACCTTATAAGAAAAAGGTAGAATCACAATCCAGTTCTTTACATATTTTTGCTTTTTTCAGCGGATCTCAAATCGTTATACGGAAATATTCAACCGAAAATTGTGTTTTGTCAAAAAGAAAATTTAGAAAAAAATAAGGAAGCTCTGGAAGCCAATAGATTAGACAATGTGGAAATCGTTGCCTTTGACGATATGGAGAATTTCATACAGAAACATCGAGGCACAGAAGTCAATTTCAAGTAAGTATCAAACTGTTTAAACAATGTTTTCCTGGACATTTCTCGTCTTATTGCCATATAACTAGGTATTGCATACTCACATGTTATTAATTTAAAACATCAATTCCAGGCCATCTTCAGATTTCGACCAATCAAAGACAGCGGCATGGTATATATTGACCAGCGGTTCCACAGGATTACCAAAAGTAGCAATAATAACCTTTGACACCTTGTTGAATGGCGTCATTGAGTGGTGGTAAGTGCACTGTACAGTAATTGTTTTATTTTATTACAGTAAAAAATAGTCATTGTTAGAAAAAGAAGTTACTTACGTTTAAGTTACTTATTACCCATGCATGTTACCCAAGGTACCATTCTTGGGCCCATTTTATTCCTTCTGGAATCAAATTTGAATATAATTATGATTATAATATATTTCATTAAATTTATTGTTTATTTATATAATATTATTTATTTATTTATTTGTACACAATAAAACATACAAAGAAAACAGATAGTACAGGTAAGCTCGAAATCTCTAAACAAAGAGATTTCTTCCAGCTGACCTACGTGACGAGAAAGAGATATTCAACGTATAATATTATATAAATAGACATACCTACGCGTACAAATTATTTAGAAATTATTTATTTTAATATAAAACAAAATATAAACCTAAATCTACAAACCAAATTTAAATAAAATTTTAATTAAGTAAGTAAATAATTATATATTTATTTTTCAGGCTTCCTACAAGACAGGACGTAATACATATGAACATGCTGATGACATCGACACAATGGTTATCCTCACTCATCTATTTCATATCGTCTTCAATTAAACCATTCGTAAGGCTTCAATCCTCCCAACCAGTTTCTCCACCACTATTGGTGCACATGATTAATACTTACAAGGTAAGTTATTAAACACTATGTTAATATGTTTGCCGCTTCAAGTTTTGACACATGACAAAAAATAATATAAAAAGTGAACTTTTACAAGGTTTATACAGTTCATAATATTTGTTTACTTTGTATATTGACGTGAAGTATTTATTATTAGGTTGCTTAAATAGTTTTGTAATACACACATCAGTAAGATTTTCGGGTGCGTGCTAAGTTCGGTTCCTGATCATGATATTTTTCGGTTTTCAATTAACAATTTGACCTTAAAGAATCAACTGTCTATGATTCTCGTCATTCCTTCCTCCTTTTCCTTCTCGTTAACGAAAAAGAATTGAGTTGAGTACTTATCGCGAATATTATAATCAATCTTTAATTGCCAAAATAAAATTATAATTCGCTTTTATTATCAACGCACCTGCATTATAATAATCACAATAATAACTATAACACTTATACAATTGTATAATTATCATATTATCACGTTTACTTTTCGGAATATTTATCTATAATTATGATTACTTTTAAATTTTATCAGTTTAATTATTTCCGCAATAGACTTTTATTTAATTACTAGGTGCATAATTTACTTCATCGAGTTATAATACACTTAAGGATTAACGGCTTGAACTAACTTAGTAACATGGTTGTAGCATGATAGTTATATGATAATAATAATGTAGAACTAGTAAGGTGTGATAAGATATGACCTGTAACTATCCCCAAACAAGGTGGTTGACTTGCTTTGAGAATCTTGCAACCTATAAGACGATATAAACCCATATATTATGTTTATGTACTTACAGTCAGAAGCAAATAGTGACAATTAAGTTACACATAGTTAGCAACATCCAGAATGTCTAATAATTAGGGACGTTCAAGGTGGCCGTATAGATAGTAACACGTCTAAGTGACCAAAAACATCGGCACAAAAAGTTGGCAACAACCTAATCAATAAAAGCGTGTCATGTTGGACAGTAAATTTATTAAAAAACATCATTGATGGGAACGTGGCTCTTAAATTGGCTACTTGACAGTTGTAACAATAAAATATGAAATTTATCATTGAACGATAATAATTATCCAATAGTTCTTTTTTATTAAGATAATTTTTAAATATTACATTTTTACAAAATAAAAATGCATTTTTATCTGTGTATTACAGAACACGCCGCACGGGCGGCCATGATTGAGCTTCGTGTGACGTCACATTTCACAAAATAATCAATAACTATCTGTCAGGTTTCAAGTGATACTGTTTAACAGATTCTTTGTTTGTTGACTGTGACGTCACTGGGCAAAATGTCATGTGACCAATCGTTTTCGCGCGAAATTTAAAATAATTGAAGAAAAATTTTTTAAAGCTTTTTTTAATTATATAAAGCTTTTTCGAGAAAATTAAAATATATTAAGAGGTATAATATAAGCAACGGTATTTTTTAAAAATCACACCATCACAAATTTAAGAGCCACGCTTTTGTCGGTTTAGCATTCTCCATTCTTGTCTATCAAAAACTAATACCTTCACTTCCTTATAAGACACAACGTTCGCCTTCTCTTTAATCTGTTCCATGTAAGCTCTTCTTGGTCTTCCCCTTCCTCTCTTTCCTTGTATCTTCCCTTCTATGACGTTTTTAATAAATTCCTCGTGTCTTAATTTATAATACTTATCCGAAAACTGTCATGTAGCCAATATAGGGAAAGAGCAATTGAAAGCCTGGAGTCCGAATCAATACTGATTTATTAATGAATAACCAAGAGTATATATGGAACAATAAGATACACAATAACATATAAGTAGTAGGTACACTATATCAACGGGGAGAGGGAGAAAATAAAATGAATTAAATTAATAATTCATTTTATTTTAAAAATTAACGAGAATGGTATAATTTAGTTCTGTTTTTATGAACAATATCCTCTTTCCCGTTCTTTAAAATAATAACATTTGGATCCTTATCTTCTAATACAGGATAAGGACCTAAATAGATACTTTCTTTCTTATCACTAGATGGGTTTCTTATCAATATTAAATTACCTTTATCATAATATACAGGGTAAATAGTTTTATCATATTTTTGTTTGCGAATCACTTTACTTTTCAATAAATTGTCCCTTGCGTCTTTCTGTGACATCTGCAAGCGATACTTAAATTCTAAAGGGTAATTATCGATGTTATACAGTGGATCAACTTCTTCTTTAGTGAAATTACTTGGAACGTTACATGTTTTTCCGAAAACCAATTCATGAGGGGTATACTTTGTTTCAGTATGAACTGTATTATTGTAGGAAAAACACCAGTACGGCAACCAGCTGCTCCACGACGTTTGATGGTTGTTAGTAACTATTCTTAAATACGCACCCAGAGCCTTATGTGAGTTCTCGAGCGCACCGATGCTCTCATGATGGTAGGCGGTGGAGGATATCTGAGTAATGTTCAAAAGCTTACATACCTCAGACATGGTGCTGCTTATAAACTCACTTCCGCGATCTGTCGCTATCTCCTTCGGTATCCCGTATCTAAGAATAAAATTATCAACAAAACATCTTGCCACCGATACTGTGTCCTTCGTTTGCAATGGATAGGCTTCTGTAAATTTTGTCAACTCGCACTGTAATGTTAAAATGTAATTGTAATTACTATAATCTTTAGCTATTGGGCCTACAATGTCCAAGTATATTTTCTCAAACGACGAAGTGGCTGTTGAAGTAATTACCATTGGTTGTTTAGTTTTTACCATATGCTTTTGCGTTTGACACTTGTCACAGCTTTTGACAAAATTTTCGACATCCTTATGCATGGATGGCCAAAAGTAATATCTTTTTATATTGTTCAACATTCGTCTAATACCCGCGTGGCCACTCGTGGGTAATAGATGAAAGTCGTTCAAAATTACTCGAATATCGTCTACATTGTCAACCTTTTGCACTCCTCTAACAATACATAACCGGGGCCCCTTCCAGTTAGGAGTGTTCCTAATTTCTTGAGTTAACTCTTCTATAAATTTATAATTATTTTTATCTTTACTAATGTAGACTTCTGCGATACCAATTTGGGTACAAATGTAACTCAACTCCCTCACTAGCTCGGCTCGCGTGACTAATGCTCGAGACGTTGGGTTCACATAAAGTACTGACCTACTAGGCACGTATGACAATGATTTTGTTTCTATCTGCATTTTCCCACTTTTTCTTAATTTTTCTAATTCCACTTTTGATTCTACAGTTAACTCCACACAGTTATTTGGTTTTTTAAGCATATCGACGATTTTTGGGTGATCAGTCCAATCATCGGTCAATTGCATATCATCCAAAGAACTGGTGTCCCTTCGCTCTCTCTCTTTCTTCCTCAGACTTCGAGTCATCACACATGCTATATGTCTATTCATATCTTTCAAATCCTCTGACGTCAATACGATGCGAGATAATGCGTCTGCAGCCACATTACTCGCCCCTTTCACATATTCTATACTGTAATCGTATTCTTCTAAACTCAAACGAAATTTCATTAGTCGGCTGGACGGATTTGCCATATTAAACAAATAAACTAGTGGCCGATGATCCGTCTTTATTCTGAATTTCCGACCATATAAATATGGCCTGAAATACTTTATTGACCATACGATAGCCAGAAGCTCTTTTTCGATGGTGGGGTAATTTAATTCTGCCTTATTTAGAGCTCGGCTTGCGTATGCGATAGGCATGTCATCACTGTTACACAACATGGAACCGATCGCTACCCCAGAGGCGTCAGTGTGTAAAATAAAAGTATTTTCAGAGTCCAAATTAGGGTATTGCAATATTGGTGGTTTAACTAACATCTCTTTCAGTTTTTCAAAAGCTCGCTCACATTCTTCCGTCCATTCGAATAAAGTTCCTTTACGCAATAATTTGTTTAATGGTATACAAATTTCCGCAAATTTAGGCATAAATTTTCTATAATAGTTCGCAAACGCTACAAAGCGACGAACTTCATCCGAATTTGTAGGTTTAGGATAATTTGTCAAGGCTTTTATCTTGTTCGGGTCTGGCAAAACTCCTTTTTCAGATATTACGTGTCCCAAATACAGCAGCTCTTTTTTTAGAAACTGACATTTGGCCGGGTTTAATTTTAAATTGACTTTTCGCAATCTATTTAAAATATCAATTAAGTTTTTGTTATGTTGATCTAAATTTCGACCGAAGCAAATCAAATCATCAAGATAAACAAAACACTTCTCATAATTCAATCCAGATAAGGCAACGGTCATGATTCTACTAAACGCATTCGGACTAATTTTTAAACCCATTGGTAATCTTTTTAATTGGTATTGTTTGTTGGTAGTAAAAGCTGTGTATTTTCTGCTTTCGGGATCTAATTGAACTTGATAATAGCCTTGATTCATATCTAAATGCGTAAAATACATCGAACCAGATAATGAATCCAAAATTTCCGTAATATTGGGTAAAGGAAATTTATCATCTTTTATTCGTTCATTCGCCTTCCTATAATCAATCACCACGCGCCATTTCTTTGTTTCCTCATCATCCGACTTTTTAGGCACTAGCAGAAGTGGACTATTCCATTCACTCTCCGCTTCTTCTATTATATCGTCTTCCAGCATCTTTTTTATCTGTCTGTCTATTTCAGCTTTTTGCGAGTGTGGTAACCTATATGGTTTGGAATAAACAGGAGTTGCATTTTCTTTCAGATGTATTTTTTGTACACCTACATTAGTAAAGCCTAACTTATCGCCCGGAATATAAAATACATCTGGAAATTTTGCGCAAATTTTCTCAATTTCGCTTCTTTCATAATCCTGCAAATGACCTAGTTCCAGTAACGAAAACAACTTTTTCACTCTTTCCGCATTCACGATATCTTTTTTAAAAGTACACAACTCATACTTATCCAAACATTCCAAATCAATATTAAAATAACTTAATTTCACTTCTTCTTCCCGTGTGTTTAGAATTTTAATAGGTATCAATCCATCTCGCACTGATACTACCATTCCAGCTAGAAACACACCCTCACATAACTCTCTGCTTTCCATCACACAATCTCCCTCTTCTAAAGTTTTTACGTAATATATCTTTTCGCATCTTGGCGGTACTGATAAATAATTATTATAACCAACTCGACCCATTCGCAAAGGTATTACTATTGGCTGTCCATGAT
Organism: Pectinophora gossypiella; assembly: GCF_024362695.1. NCBI lineage: Eukaryota > Metazoa > Arthropoda > Insecta > Lepidoptera > Gelechiidae > Pectinophora > Pectinophora gossypiella. The sequence continues at coordinate 7,994,553 of NC_065408.1, read as the reverse complement.
TCAAAGTTAGTGTATTTAATTCAAAATCTAATAAGCATTTATATTTGCTCAAAAAATCCTGACCTATAATACCGTTTCCGTTACAACTCAAATTTTTGAACACATAAAATTTGTGCAAAAATTCTCTGCCATTGTAATTTAGTTTTAAATAAACGTAGCCTTCCGATGTCAAGTTGCCACCTATTCCTTTTATGTCTATACGCTCTTCGTAATACGATTGACTCATTTGTTGCAATGTTTCATACTTAACAACTGAGAGCGTTGCACCCGTGTCAATTAGCCAATTAAATGTAACATTAGATATGCTGAACTGAACTGAGTTGATGTTGTTGCAATAACATAATTGGTCATGCTCGAAAAAACTGATTCAGGTTTCTATCTTCGACGTCTACTGTGAATGATTCACGTTGCTCATCTATGACGTTGACCTGATTTGACCTGCGATTCATATAAGGCTGTCCTCTGCCACGAGCATGGCTTCCACGAAACGAATTCCCTCGGGACGAATTATAATTATTATGATGTTGATAATTACCTGGTTTATGTTGGTAACCACGTCCACGTTGGTAATTCCCACGGCAGGGTCGCGCGCCGCGGCCTCGTCCTTGTGACCTACCTCTCCGGTAGTGCATCACGGCTGGCGCCGGAGAAGACATCTCCTCGTCCTGCGCCGTGCGGATGGCATCCTTCAAGGACGTGAAGTTGCGGGCCGCTATAATGGTGCTTAACCTTTGATCGCGTAGCCCGTCTGAAAACCTTTTTATAGCATTCCTCTCATTAATTGGTTTTAGGACTTTGTAGTTCTCCGAGTTGCCATCTGCCTGAGAAATCGTTAAATCGGCGAATAATCGCTCTACCTCCGCTCCGAAATCGGTAATTGAGCGATTATTCTGCCTGACACTTTGAAGACGTGTTTGCAAAGCTGTATCGGACTTTTTAGTCAAAAGATGTCTCCGCATGTCACACAGTAACGATTCTACAGACGTGTAATTTCCATTTAATCTCAACTTAGCACCATAAGATAACCTTGTTTTTAATACAAAATTGATTAAATGGGTTTTATCCTCGTTCTTTAACATAGTATCATATAATTCAATGGCATCTAATAATTGTAATGTGACGAGTTCGTCATCATTCATTACTGGCAGCAAGTTTGCCGCTGTTTTTAAATCAAATGACGCCATATTTGCAGTTCCTTCACTTCCTGACTCGTTATCCGAAGTATCACTAGTGCTAGGTTTCACACACAAATTCCTTATTTCATTATATAATGCTTTTATCTTATCTATAAGAGCCTGACCCTTAGATATATCTTCGTTACTTAATTTACCTTCAGTTATGAAACTAGAGAATATTTCCACTGATTTACTTAATTTTTCTATAATTAAATTTGCTTCATTTAACTTAGCCTCAGCTTTTCCTTTAATGTATCTACGTTTTCCTTCTTTTATTAAATATTCTCTAATTCCTTTTAACTCCTTATATATTGTACGCAATTCTATCGCCATTAATAACTAAGATGCATATTAATAATAACGGTATGATATATAGATAGCTATCTTCTTACTTATTTTGATATAAACTATATATAGGCATTAACTTTGTTTATTTTCTCCTAGCACTGGTTATACTTTTAAACTGTAATTTTATCATGATCTTAATATACCTCTAATATCCGCTCATCGTTTTAACGCATCGATGTCCCCGCGCAACGTGTCCAACTCTGCTCAATGGATACGGCACTTCACTTCTATAATTTACGCGCACTTGTCCTTTATTATTTTTATTTACCACACTTATATTTCGCACATTTATAGTTCCGCATAATGTCTCTCCTTGTGGACATCGACACCTCCTGGACTCCAACTGGACTCTCCCCTGCTGTTGTAACATCCAACTCCGCTTACACGTTTTCTGCCTCGATGTTCCTCCGTCTGAAAGTGATTGCTTGCGCTCTCTGCTCTATACGCTTATTCAGACAAGCGTTGAGGTACCGGATGAAGACGAGTAGTAATGCTATTCCAATGATTGTTACGAAGATCATGACTGAGATGTTGATTTGGCCGAGATGTCCCAAGACTAAAGTGCTGTTGACCTCCATCTTGTTCTCGTAGCCCACCTGGGTCGCGAACGTGTTGCTCCTGCTATCAGAATTGCTCTGCACCGGTTTTGACTGTTCTTTTCCCATTATGATGTTATATCCTTGATCCACAGCAGGTAAAAGTTCTAAAATATTATTGCGCTATATTTCAATAAACGATTCTATCCGTCGCGAGTTCGCGTAACATGACACTCCCCGCAACGGCGAGGCAGGGTCGCCATATAGGGAAAGAGCAATTGAAAGCCTGGAGTCCGAATCAATACTGATTTATTAATGAATAACCAAGAGTATATATGGAACAATAAGATACACAATAACATATAAGTAGTAGGTACACTATACAATTAATGAGGTGATATTGGACAGTAGGGTACGGTACACTTGGTACCTATAATTAAGACTATATAGCGATAGGTTTGTTGTGACGTTGAAGACGCATTATAGGTTTATTGTAATATACAGGGTGTTAGTGACATCGTAACGAATACTCAGAGGGATGATTCAGACCATGATTCTGAGTTAATATCAAGTGGAATTTTCCGTCGCAAAATTCATGTTATTTTTTTAGTTTTTTTAAATTATTTTCAATTCTATACTTTTGCGATGGAAAATTCCACTTGATATTAACTCAGAATAATCAGCTGAATCATCCCTCTCAGTATTCGTTACGATGTCACTTACACCCCATACAAGTACATACAGTAGCCATACAAGTAGGTATGGGTGTATGTGACACTGTAACGAATACTGAAGGGGATGATTCAGACCATGATTCTGAGACGATATCAAGTGGAATTTCCTGTCGGAGAAGTCATGAAAATTTTAGACCTTTTTTATATTATTTTCCGTTCCATACTTTTGCGACGGAAAATTCCACTTGATATCAACTCAGAATCATGGCCTGAATCATCCCTCAAAGTTTTCGTTACGATGTCACTAACACCCTGTATTTCAATGATCAACAATAACAAATCTTACCCAAAACGTTGAAAAGTGTCTGTAAATTGGCTGTCCACTCCATTAAAAAACACAGTCTTAACTTTATGCGTCTATATAATAAATTTAATTATTTGTTCCAGCCGACTTCGACAGCGTGGACGCCATATCTGCTGGCTCGCTTTGTCCAGGCGCCAGCGAAGGTGGTAGACCTGTCCTGCTTCAAGCACATTCTTGTCGGTGGAGCTCCTTCGGAGAAACACATCATAGAAGAGTTCAAAGTACGTTATCTCTTTATTATAAGCAGCCTAAATAGCCCTATTAGGTGTTACTGGCATGCGTTCATGTATGCATGTATGTATCATCATCTTAAATACTTCCAACTACTAAACACAGAACTCCTCTCAACCTGTATTGAGCATAATTATGCCGTTTCTCTGCATTCGCAAGAGTTTTAAGCCACCCGATATATTCGATAAAAGCTACAAAGTTATTTGTCTTAACACAGATTATTATTTTTGAGACTATTTATAGTAATGTAATCAATGGCCATCCCGAATAAGAAATTCCAAGTTTCATTTGTCCAAACTCTCAGTAACTGGTTGAGCTATGTCTTAAGCCTGTACCAACCATTAACGTTCAAATTCAAAATCTTATGTCACTAACAACATTGGTCTATACGAGCTAGATTTGATAAGATATACTTCTAAGTACTTAAACATATTTATATTGACTTCAAATTCCGGAAAGGGCTTGTTGAAGTATTTCTTAGGCCTACTTACTTACTTACTAAATCGTCGAAGGCTAAACCAACACATCGTCACATTAAAGTAAACATCTGTCTGTGAACAAATATTTACTCAGCCGATAAAAGATAAGCTTGGATTTTTTTTATATACCAAACCAGCAAAATTCTTACAAATAAATTAGAGAACTCAAGTAAATTAGAGAATTATTATTCCTAAATAAAAATGAATCGCGCATTACTATTTACTTATCTTTAATTTTAATCAAGAGGCGAGAGCTGTGCTTGCTGAGAGCTGGTGCGATCATCAAAAAAGCGCAAATACTTAAAAATAAAATAACTACGCAACTCAAATATAACGGCTTAATTTCAGAGTACCAGAACTCAATATCATAAGTATCACCTCAAAAATATCCTACAATCTTTGTCTTATCCTGCTAGAAATTACGGAACTTAGGAACATAAGTTCCAAACAGATATTTGCCAAAAAGACAAAGATTTTGCGGTCACACTAATGATATTGACTTCCGGTGTCGTGCTCTGAAACCTAGTCTGAAACTCGCCCAAGACTCATCAAGTTGGCAAATCCTGCTCTAGCGTGTATTTTTTGTGAACACATAAAAACCATTAATCAAGAATAGAATAGAACCTCCAGTTGGCATGATCAAGCTACAATACCGTTGAGAATATATTTTTTACTACTGCGATAAAGTATATTAAGTGCAAAATCGTTCACCATATACACCCAAATTGACTTCATTCATCGACAATCAACAAATCAATAACATGTTGGAAGTTGGCAGTATCTATTAACTGCATATCAAATGGCTACGTTAATAATGTGGTTGGGGTTGTTTGTGCCGAATCTCTACATTATTGTAGCCCTATTATGTTACTCAAACCACAAGAGTCACACAGGGTAATGTGTTCAGATAGTAAGTAGACTATCATAGAGTACAAAAACTATATAAAATATTGAATGTATTCAAATACTTACTTACATTTTTAAATTTGATTAATCGTCAAATCGGTATTAGAACGTCATTTAGTCTATTAATCTAGATAAGACAAGAAATATTGAATTTATTCAAATACTTACATTTTTAAATTTGATTAATCGTCAACCGGTATTAGAACGTCTTATAATGTATTAATCTAGATAAGACAAGTAGGATTTATTAAAGCTTTTATAAGACGTAGATATACTTTTACTTTCGAAAATATGCCCACCGATTTTATACCTACATACCTATATATTATGATTTTTCTTATCCAAATCGTGATTTCCATTCCGATATTTATTTAATTGATACACCAATAACAGTAACTTTTATTTTCAGAAACTATGCGATGCGGAATTGCACTTATGTTATGGAATGACTGAACTTTTGGTGGGATGTTTTGATTACAACGAAAAAACAACTCCATTCGGATCTTCAGGAAAGCCCTTTAGCAAATATCGGTACAGAGTAAGTAAATATATACACATCATGATATTATTCTGCGAAATGGGAAGTTAGATGTTTGCCTGCGGTTTCCTAGTGTTCTCACTACAATACCTCTAGTACCTACGAGCAAAATTCTCCACGAAAATAAACAGCACGAAAGATCAATTTAGCTCATGTTAAATTTTGAAATGTAAGACGAATTATGTTTTTATACATGAAACCAAGAGAAAATATTGGATTGAATTTGCTACAAGTTAAAATACTGCTCTTAAATTGTACATACATAAACTGCCTATATACGTCCCACTGCTGGGCACTGGCCTCCCCTCAATAAACCGGAGGGGGTATGGAGCATACTCCACCACGCTGCTCCACTGTGGGTTGGTGGAGGTGTTTTTACGGCTAATAGCCGGGACCAACGGCTTAACGTGCCCTCCGAAGCACGGAATCATCTTACTTTTTCGGACAATCAGGTGATTCAAGCCTGAAAAGTCCTTACCATACAAAGGACAGTCTCACAAAGTGATTTCGACAATGTCTCCATCGGGAATCGAACCCGCACCTCCAGATCGTGAGCCTAACGCTCTAACCACTAGACCACGGAGGCTGTTTCTTAAATTGTACTTGAATCTAATAGAGGTAAAAAAATGCAATGAAACAGCAGAATCATTAATATTTTTATATTTTTCAGCTCGTTGACGATGAAGGTCAGGAGGTTACAGAACCCCATAAAAACGGCGAACTTTGGGTAAAAGGAGACGCGTTCTTTAAGGTAAGGTTACATATAATTTTAGTGATTTCTTTTTGGGTTACATTATCAATTCAAAACAAGGTTTGCCGGGTAGGACTTGCGGCTCTCTGTTTGGGCAATTTTTACCATGATTATCTTTTCTGGTGTACTTAAAAGGTAAAATAAACGACAAGTATAAAATTTTACAATAATTTATGCATCTGTATGTTGTCGCGTTATATTTCAGTAATTCCGTTACGCTATCAAAAATTCTTTTTCGAAACATGCTTTTTTTCGCATGCCTAGTTTCTACAATATTTATATAATATAAATAAGACAATTATATATGAGATATAATACCTTATGAAATTATCTTCAGGGTTACCTAAACAATGAGAAGGAAACCAAGGAAATGCTGACTGACGACGGGTGGCTCAAGACCGGTGACATCTTCTACAGAGATGAGAATGACAACTATTTCTTTGTGGAGAGGAAACGACTTCTGATCAGATACCTCACCACCTGGGTAAGTTTCAGAATTATTGTACTATTCGATGAATCACGTGACATCGTTTCTTGTACCTGATTAGTGGGTTTCCACTGAAACGGAGCTGAGATGTGCAGGATTCGACCAATCACCGCGAGAAAGAGAGCGGCAGAGCGTCTTCTCTTTCGCTCTTACAGACGCTGTGATTGGTTCATTTTGAACGTCTTTGCTCATCTCCTCTCTTCTCCGATGTACCGATTTTTTAGTTTGCGACTCTTTAGGAATTTATTTATGTAGATTCTTACTTTTGATTTTAGACTCTTACATTCAAGTTAGAAGTACATATTTACAAATCATTTAAATTAGGATTGCATAGAGCTAATTAAATAAAGTACCTATTCCATTTTTATTTTTCCCACCACACAAAGCTTGAACAAGTTTTTATTACCTCTACCTCTTACTCAGTTTCGGAATAATATTCGTAGTTTTATTACCACCTCTGGAAAGACCAATCACTTTCTACCGGTAATTAAAGGAAAATATAGAAGCCCAGCTGTATCTACTGCTATTGCAGGATTTTCTCGTGGTTTATGTTATAGTTAAAAAAAATCTTAAGATTTATATTAATTTTACGATTACATTTTTGAGGACGTTAATTTTTTCAGTGGGGATAAATCCCCACTGTTTTACATAAAAGCTTCCAAAATCGTTATTTCAAAGGGGATCGAATCTCTCCGAAATAACTTGCGAATGTAAAACAGAGAACTGTCAGCTAACCTATTGATTATTGTCCACAGGTATCTCCTGTTCAACTGGAGCAAATAATCAGGCAGCATCCAAGTGTGTCGGAAGTGTGTGTGGTGGGTCTGTCCAACCCGCAAACGATGGAGTATCCAGTCGCCGCAATCTTGAAGAAAAATGGAAATGTTGTCGAACCACAGGAAATCTTCGACTTGGTTAAAAGTAAGCTATTCCACTTAATTTTTGAGTGTATTTTTGAAAGTGCCTCCTTACCTACGTAATTTCGCGAACGCAGTGTTCCATATTTTGCTAAAGTTTTGGGTGCACATAAGAGCCTCATAGACCGATCTACATAAACTCGGTAGGTACTGCTGCTTTAAGTATCGTTAAAACATAATTGCTCCACAGATTTTTTTTTACTTTTTCATACTTCTAAAATTATAAGAATAGCAATATCAAGTAAGAATTGTAGTTTAAATTTAAAAAATCTGATATCGTTTAAGCGAGAATTGCATTTCTTCGTAGCTAAGTACTGGCGGACCGGATCATTTCCTTGAAATGTCTACTTTCTCGTCTAATGACATTTCCGTACATTTTAGGACTAAGATAAACAAGATACTTTGATAAAGAATACGTATTTCTTGCCTAATCCTTTGTGTTTTATCTCAGACCTTCATTTATTTTATATATTACATAGCATAATATTACAGCCAATATTTATTACTTACAGAGGAAATGCCAGAAGCCAAACACCTGCACGGAGGGCTGTTCTTCGTGGAAGGATTCCCGATGACGCCGTCAGGGAAGGTGCATCGGAGTAAGGTCGCAGAGATGGCCAGACAGAGCGAAAGAGTTTTCTCTTTGAACTAAACTCATTCGAAAAAAGTCTTTTAGACAAACGAGACAAAGTGCAAGCGCTTTGGTCTGCATTGCGCATGTTTTAAGTCTCCTTCCAAGGTGCGGTCAGCGCTCTAACTGAAGCAAACTCTTGTATTAATAGTTCCTTGAAACCTGTTTACTTATGGTACTGCGATGACTGTACCTTACGTCCAGTTTATTCCTTCCTAACTCTGATTCCTGAGGTAAGAATTGTATATTACCTACCAAAATGAATACATAAAATTCCGTATAATATTTCCTTAAAAATATAAGTACCACTACTCGAGTAGGTAGTCAAAGTTACGGGATATTTGTTTCATCATAATCGTGATCTTTATGTAAAGTACTTAATTATCTAATGTGGAAAATGTTATACAATGTCTTAACCAAACATTTTATTTGTAAGTAGTTATAAGGTGTTAGGGATTAATTTTACATAAAGTTATTTTATAAATAACGTTATTGAGGTGGGAAGCATACTTTATCACATAATAATTAAGTTATATAATTGTATAGATTTAGTTTTATTAGGAACATTGTATATAATTACACCGGGGGAAACATTATAAATGGTGTCTCAATTTGTATATAAAATACATAATAAGATGACTTGTGAAAATAGGTCTTTCATTATTTTCCTTAACGCGTTTTTCTTTCCCTTTTCACAAAGTGAAAGTGTTGTTGAAAATTCAGGGGTAATATGTGTGTGCTCTATAAAGTGAAGTGGATTGATTCTGTCGACCCATGCACTCACGTGGGGCGGTTGAATATCGAGAGCGATGTGCCATCAAACATTAAATTCGCGTTGATGGAATGTGTTCCACGACTCGCATCGAATAAACGATGCATTACTTTCCCGCAACAAGGATATCAAGCTAACAACTACACTTCAAACACGAAGTTTATGTGCCTTTATGTATACTTACAAATAAAAAGCATATTTTAGAAATTGTTTTGTGTCATCTACGTTATGAAACTTTTATGTGTTTATGAACAAAACACTCACCCCACGCAAGCTATGTTTATGAAACTAGTCGATTATATGTATTATAGATGAAGACGAAGAAATAGAGTGGTTCAATTACTTCTTGATGTGTGCGAAGAGAAGAATCAAAATAAAAGATTCGCACTGCAAACAAAACATACAATCAACAAAATAAACTTTGTGAAATCTTATTTACTTACCAACTGTTCAAAGCACGTGTTGACTAAGTACTTTAGCTACATTTGTACCGTAACAAGCAAAAACTTGGCAAAAGCTGAAAAAAGTCTCGTTTCTTTGTGAAAAACTTAATCCAGTTAATCAGTCCCGGAGCAAAAAGTGGAATTGAAGTTGTCTGATGCGTCCAATTAATTACCCGCCGGTTCTAATCAATCCTGACGCTGACTCACTGCTGCAATCAATCTGTATCTGGTTTATTTGTTTATTCTTCGCTACACGACGGCTTCTTATCCCGGTGTATCTAACTCTTTTTTTATTTTAAAGATTTTGTTACCTGTGCCCGCGCGTATATGGAACGATTAATGAATGTGAAAGAAGCACGATCACTTATCACTATGGTCCTGTGGGTCACCGACTTGCTTCTCAATCGGGAAGCGCCGGTTCGGATCCCGGTACCGAACTTGCAATGAGTGATTAAATTCACTTTTATTTTAAGTGCAGTTTTCACTAATACATTTGGCTCGACCATTATAGACGGCGATACGGCTCACCACCTACCACGTTAGTCTAACAGAAAGCTCGGTGAGATGTGGGTACTTAATTCGTCTTGCATTGGATGTTTCTCTGACTAACGCAATTGGGATATAGTTGTGAGCTTATGTTACGTTATGAAACAAGACAGGAACGTCAAAATTGAAGCAAATGATAATGGATAGTCCCTGCGTACCTCGGTGGGAAATACATATACCCTTATATTTTATAACTCCGAATCGATAGAATAAACAACAATACGTAAGTCAATAATCCATCACTCTTATAAATATGGTTTATGGACGTGGTTTTGTTACTTATATTAAAATTTATATTGTATAATTGGATGAAAATGTACTCCACAAACTAAATTACATCTGTACGAGGAAAAATAAACCTTTTCAAGTGAAACGCTTTTATAAACGTGAAAATTAGATAAAGAATTAATTTAGTATAGAAGGCACTTTTTCCTTTTCTTATAAGGAAAGATGGAGAAAGATATTATTAACTTTCTAGCACAGTCAATTGAAATACACAAAATGAGACTAAGGAATTGAAATCAATTACACCTACAATGTTGGCACTGGGAAAATAAAGTGTCTTTATGAGGTGCCAACACCTACAATACCTACACAAAACTAGGACTGCCATCCGTGGGGGTGTTCCCGGATTTGTCCTAGTTTGGAAGGCGTCCGGAGAACGTCCGGCGGGGTTTTATACTCCGTTCGGTTTCCGAAATAAGCTGTACGGCGCGAGCTCGTCATCACCATAGTACGTAGAAAATTACAGTTACATCCGATTACGGCCCCATTTCGTATTGCGGAGAACAGTATTGATACGATGTATAAGTAACTTCGTAAGGAAAACCACATACCTACTACAGAAATATGCTTTCGAATGCTGGTACCTAACCTGTAATTAGGCTGGGACACTCTCCGCTCTGCAACAATACGAGCTTGGAGCGAGCTTGATTTTTACGTTTAAAAACATAAAATATAAACAGCCTATATACGTCCCACTGCTGGGCACAGGCCTCGCCTCAATCAACCGGAGGGGATATGGAGCATACACCACCACGCTGGTCCAATGCGGTTAGGTGGAGATGTTTTTACGGCTAATAGCCGGGACCAACGGCTTAATTTGCCCTCCGAAGCACGGAATCATCTTACTTTTTCGGACAATCAGGTGATTCAAGCCTGAAAAGTCCTTACCAAACAAAGGATAGTCTCACAATGTGATTTCTACAATGTGCCCATCGGGAATCGAACCCGGACCTCCAGATCGTGAGCCTAACGTTCTAACCACTAGACCACAGAGGCTGTTATGTATGATTTATACATTTAAGATATAAAAAACACACAGGCACTACTCACAGTCGTAATCCGTATCGGGGTGAGCAGAACCACAAACATTAAAACTTGAGTGATCGTGAACACCACACACTTTAGGTAAATTAAAATGCGCTGAGCAAAATTCAATGGTAATATAATGTAGACGCCAACTCCTTTCACGAGCAGACAAAAGCAAGAATAGAGAACAATACAAACGCCGTTTTCCACCGTTTTCCGAAAGGGTACGGGATTATGAACTACGTTTAGATACATTGTTAATGTTTTTGTGCAAGATCATGATCGTATTGAGTGCGTATCATTTTAAACCACTGCTGGACACTTTCCTCTACATCCTCACAGGCGCAACTAATTGTTTTATTCCATAAGCATGCAATGTAACAGGTTAAGTGGGCGTAATACCTAAATCCATGCAGAATTATAAATTCGAAAATATATAACTATTATGTCTGTCTGTTACCAGTGACGTGCTGTTGCAATAAAATGTATACAAAAGAGCCTTTTTAAATAAGATGAGAATATAAGAAAGAACAAATTGAAAAAGAGAAGCAGTCATTGTCCTTACTATTATAGAATTCCCATTTTGGGAACTTTCCCGGAAATGGCACATCCTTTCACCACTTTGGTTTCAAATTGGCACAGAGATAAAATCCCAGGGATATATATACATCGAGTGATGATAGATAGACGTATTTAGTACACATGCTGCAGTAACTGAAGTCCACGCACAAAGGCGCGAGCGAAAAGTGAATATTTTTATGCATTCATTGAAAAATTTGATTACAATCAACACAATTTTACATACGCAAAACAATTTACTCATCTTTAATGCGATTTATTTGCAAAGTACCGCGCCATAAATCATTTAATAATGAAAAAGGACATCAATCATTACATGTTTTCATATTATACATACAGTTAAAGATAATCAGATTACGTAATTATCTAAATCTCTGTTAATAATGTTAAATTAGTCCACGATAAGCACTAATCGGAAATATTACGAATGAAATCGATTGGAAAATACTTGATTACGTAAACGACGTGATAAAATATGATAAGGGAAACTACGTACATAAGTATGTGGTTAAGAATAGACAAGGACAATTTGTTCAGGTGGGGTTTCTCGGATTACTCGGACTTAAAGTGCAAGTGCGGCACTGTTCCCCAAACGATGGAACATCTTACAGCGTGTCCTGCGTGCCCGAACACCTGCACGCAGGAGGATCTAATGAGCGCTGCAGATAGCGCCATACTTGTAGCCAAGTTTTGAGCCGACATTATTTAGTTTGCCATCGACGCGATAAGAGAGAGAAGAATAGACAAAAATATAGTGAAGTTGTGAACACAATGAGGGATTTCCCAAACACACAATAGATGGCGTTGTTCACTTTTAACGTGATAATCACCTATTTTCTCATTGCTGGGTTACATAATTATTAAAAAAATGTAAGGGCAGAAGCATATATAAAACTAATTTTTGCTTGATATATACATAGTGTGATTCAAAAATCTCACTATGTATATAATAATAATAATATAATCATAATTTATTTATTTTTCATAAACTGCCACAATATAATTGTATAGAATGTATAGAATAATGTTGCTACCTATATTGCTTCTCTTTATTTTGATCAGAATAATAATAGGTGGAAGTTGTAATTGTACCTTTGTATAATGAAAGGGGTCTTTATTTATACCCAAAACCAAAGATAAAAGATGCATGTCTGTTATCCATGAAATTAGAAGTTTAAACGAAGAAAAAACTTAAGAACGCCATCTATCGGGTTTTTGGGGATCACCGATTGGAAAGTCCCTCTTTGCTGACAATCAGTAATTAATAATTCGGTATCCCGTTTACTTACAAAGATAATTTTGTAAAAAAGTTACCACGGGCCACATACACCAAAAGCAAAAACTGTATCTTGATTGCTAATTATCTAAATAGATAAGTTTTATTGTAACTATTTCCTTCTTTGGTGCAATAAAGTAAGCTTTTCCTTTTAATAAGTAGGTATACTTAAATAAGTGATTTTTAAACTAAAAGCTCATAACGATTCTTTCGATTCGTCCCGCAGTCAAAAAGTTCAGTGTACTATTATAAAATCGATTTCTGTTTTATTTAAAAAGATCTAATTATAATTTAGCGGGTCAATTTAAAACACCGGACACCCGGTGAAATCATTATTTTTTTAAATAAACAAATGAAAGTCGAGCTTATCTGTTCTGTGACACTGTATATATGAAAATGGTGACAGGCCGTACGATTCGGAAGAATCTGTATCTGCTTTCAGCACAACGGAAAGAACGCGGGCCGCATTATAGCACTGCACACATTTGGAATCTAGGGCACTACAACGAATACTTCACGAGAGAAAGTATTCTCCTTAAAACCTCTTCGCTTTTGACGGTCATAACTAGCCTCCAGTCAGTAAAGTCTACCTATTATTAATATTAAGATGTAGAATCGCAGTGGAACACCTGAGTTTTCTAGGTCAGAATATATCTAACAAGAATTTATATCAAAACATTAGCTGACTTCATGTCGGCACTGTATTTCAGAAACAGTGGTTTCTTCGGAATATGGGGCCTTATTTGATTACAGATTCGTTTTTTCGTAAACGTTTGCAACTTGGCTAAGGCCCCAAAATAGAAGCACATTTGGTTACACGTGTAAACTAAATACCCTTTGACGGTAGGTAGGCATTCTAACTAATATGAAAATATGGTTTTCCCTATTGCTTTTTAAATGTCGTCAACAGCTGGAGCCAAGCGTAGCTTTCCCGTCACATCATTATTTAGTCGTCTTGTTACACGTCAGTCCCATCTGGCACTGTAATCCATACCCACTCTGAACCGATTTAGCTTGCCGAAAAATAAACTGCAAAGTCCAACGACAAAGTTGCCCATAAAGTGCGATCGTAGCGCATTTATGATTTCGTAGCGTTTTGCTACGGGCGTAGCTCTTCTAAACAAGCTCGTAGCAATTTAAGGTTCATTATTAAATTACTTTAAAATTTGAGCGCAAGAGCATACTTACGTATAACATGAGACAAAACTTGGTGTACTAAGTGGCCCTCTCAATGGAATCACGCTTAAAAAAAATCTATAAATTAAATTGTTCATATTTGGGTGGCATGGCAGCGTCGTAGTATATAGTCCCTCCTTGTCGTATCCAACATCGGCGACCTCAGTCTCTTCTCTCGTGCGCTTGAATGTGACTGGCAAAGTCGAACTTTGTTTTGAACATCCGGTCACATTCCAGGCAGTATAGCTGTCCATAAAGATAAAGATTTTTATTGTGCATTTTAGGTACAGTTATAGATAATAGTTGCAGTTATAGTTTCAAATTACGTCTCACTAAATTCATTCGAGTTGAAGGTGTAGTTACAGATGAGTTGGGAACGATCCTTGCTTGTTTGGCGTTTTTCGTCGAGCTCTTTCAGTATATACTAGGAAAACCTTGGCCTACATTAGCTGGCAGCTCTCGTGAAAGATTTCAGCGTTATCACGGCGCCTTTATACCGCAGGTTTAAAGTGGCCGTTTGGACCGAGGCCGCCGGCATTACTACCGGTTAGTTTATCTAACTGTCCCCGCCTTGCACACTTATGAAAATAACGGCCATTCCGAAAATTACCAACTGTACAGCGAAAACGCAATGCATGTTCTTATTTTCTAATAAAAAAAGAAATGTAGGAAAAAAGTTACAAGGTATGTAATGTAAAAACTAGGTAGGTAGGTATACAAAAACACAATCACACTATATACAATAATAATAATATGTATTTACTAGTAATCGGTATTTCTGATCAGGGAGTTGAAATACGATTTACTTACTTACTTGTGGAAAAAAAAACGGAAAACGGAGATCGATATGATTGAATAAAATTAACCATCTATCAAAGTCAAATCTGAACAATTGATTAATGCTGACATTGTCCTAAACAAACATCGGGATTAACCCATCCATTATACGTAGAAAACCTGCGTACTTGTTTTCATATAAATGTAACTGAAATTTCGCTAAACCGCTCGGCAACTATTTACAACTTGCATCGTTTCCTCCGGCTTCGAATTAGCCATAATTTCAGGTGCCGACGTTTTCCTACCCTAACTAAACTAATCCCGTATTAATTTCAAACTAATGGCTTTTATGAGCGCTTTAGCCGGTCGTAGATATTGTTTTACAGTATTTTAGTTTCTTCTGCAAACTTTAATATTCTATTACCTACGATAATAAAGGCAAAGGTCTAACCGCTAACACCTAGAAATATTTTACCACCTACTCGAAAGTAAATATCGTTTGTAATAAAAATAACAATTTATCTTTATACTTGTCACGTTAAAATATAACGCAACATAACACTTGTGAAATTGTTTACATAAGCAATTTCTTTAAGTACCGAACTTGTATTAGAGCGATAGCTCTAGTGTACAATCCCTATTAAATATATTACCTACTGTCTTATTTACATTTACATATATAAAACACAACTGCCTATGTGCGTCTCAGTGCTGGACACAGGGGGGTTAAAAAGGCCACATCGAAACAATTCATCTAAAAAAGCAATATTGCAATTTGTCATTTGCGCGTATAAAAGTAAGTGCGCAATGCAAAATAATGTCAAATAGCAATAATGCTTTAGATGAATTGCTTCAATGTGGTATTTTTAACTCCCAAGTCTTTCCTTAATCAAACGGGACATGGAGCATACTCCACCACACTGATCCACAGCGAGTAGATGGAAATGTTCAAGCTAGCCTAGGTTATTAATAGACCTCATTACTACATTAACAGGCCATAAAATTTCCCAACAAAAACATGTAAGTACCCACTTTAATGGGATAGGTACACTTTTAATTGCCAACAAAAGGCTAATTGTACGGGTACTAAGCTCATGTTCAAAGCCGTAAGTAATGAAACGAAATATGAACCGTTGTTTATTAATGAAGCCTTCAAGATTAAGGTGATTAGTGAGCATAATCTTTAGGCAATCATCTGGTCTCCGAGCATGATAAATTACGAATATATTCATTAAAGACTCAATACACAATATTATACGACTAAGTAAATTTAATAAGATTTTCCTGTAAATATGATTCCATATATTTCTGTGTACAAAAAAGGGTTTTTATTATTATTATAGCAACTTTACTCGTATTATTCGCAGAAAATATTTGCGTGTTCAAAATATTATCCTTTCGGGGTAGGTAGAGCAGCAAAGTAAGTACAGGTCGATGGAGACAATGTATCAGGTAAAACTAATAATAAAATACAGTTATTTAGTGACATCGTAATGAAAACTTTGAGAGATGATTCAGATCATGTTTCTGAGTTTATATCAAGGTCTGAATCATCCCCCTGAGATTTCGTTACGTTGTCACTAACACCCTGTATATGAGCACATTGCTGTAATCTAAATTATTTTCTATCACATATCGATAATAGATTTAAGTCTACGTATATTATACCTATATGATATATATATGAGAAAACAAACAAATACGTGATAAGACGACATACCAATTTGTTTAATAAAATACTTGTCTAGCTAGGATTTCACCGAGACACAATCGAAGGCAAACATTTTGTTGGAGAAAATGTTTACGTAGGTACCTATTTCTACAGGTACTTACTTACCTAAGTACTAAAAATAAAGTCGTATCCCTACTAACCGTCTTTATTTAAAAACCCTAAAAACAGAGTTACAAAGCCGAATACAATTTTATTGGTCGATCAATTTATTTTTTTAAGCACTGTCAGTTGAAACTCAAACACATTTTTGTGACGTATCAATATTTCAATTTTAATTGCTTTGCGTGGTCAGTCGCATATTTTTTTTATTTATATCTATATTTTGATATATCGCACAGGCACAGAGAAATATTTTTTTGACTTCACGTCACTTCGTTAATGACCATTCAGGACGGAGCAATAGTCAAAATGAAAATCGACTTAAAATTACTGATAAATATAAAAATCATTATTCGATACTAATCAAACTAAAAGTACTTACATATAAGTTTTATATCTCACAACTGAACGCTGTCATTCAGTAATACAACCGAAATACTATAGACTTGTATATTCATTTCAAGATCACAATTCCAGTATCGCTTTGAAGAAAATACTTAGACCTGTTTATTATCAAATGGCGGGAAATGCAATGACATTTATACTTTTTTTATAAAGGTTATGGCCTGGAATCAAGTCCTTTGGGCACAGTGTTGCCCCATTATAGACATAAAACCAAAGGTATTACGGATTCAAATGATAACTCTGGAAGTCATGCAAGAAAAAGTGTAGAACAGAACAATATTCCATACAGGGAGTTGATGCTAGTTTTTGGACGGACGTCTAGTCCAAAGGCCAGTTTTTAAGCCGACATCTGTCCATTGGCATCGACGGTTCTACTAATCCCTCAGTAGTTCCCAATATTGCCTATGCAAGCAAAAAAGTAGTGTCAATCGGTAAAGGAGTTTTCTGTGAGAGCATATTTAAGGAGCGCTGGTCAGGTTAAAAACGAAGTTCGCCTTTAGTAAAAATATTGTAATAAAAAGACACACAAATGACGAGACAAGACAAAATATAGATAGGCCACTTTCTTACAAAACCATAGCTAACCCTATATTTCGTAACACTTTCATGATTTAAGGGTCCAATTGAGGGTCCATGCATCGGCTACTACAACTAGACTGTGTAACTTAATTTATTTAGACACTGGCCTCCTTCCCTCATATGTAGAAAGTGATAAAAAGATGACGAGTTTAGTAATTTATATACAACGAAAATAACCATCGAGAATGTACAAACAATAGTCTCAGTGAAAGCACCGAATCAAGGGCGGGAACTTGAAGTAGGGTAATAAATTAGCAGTCGCATTAGACGCTGCGGGGTGGAACCGAACTCTCGACTCAACAATGTCGCCACAGGAACGCATTCAGCTTGTGATTACCAAAACGCAACTTCAACACCGCTCTTGTCGCGAACTTGATGTGTGTCAGCTAAGAGCAGTGTTGCCAGATTTTTTTATGCCAAGTCGGGATTTTGGAACTTTTTGAGTGAAAAAAGCGGGATTCTTTCGTCGAAAGCGAGACATAGTAAAAAACAAAAACGTATATAATAAAAAAATGAATATTTATCTTTTAATTTGATTTCAAATTACGTTTCCGTGACAATAGATAGCAAAAATATCCATAGAAAATGTATTTTAATAAAGATTGTTATTGTCTATTTTATATAATGTGTATTTTTGTTTTGACTGTAATGTTTATTACGAATAAATGATTGTTTTAATAAAAATATGATATTTTTAATCAGACTCCCTATCGTTAAATAGTTGAGTCTTATTCGTCTTCTGAAAAAAAAAACGGCAATCAAAATTTCCAGTCCACACTTGTCTGTGCCATCCGCCCGCGCTTTCTCAGTACGTTGCACGCACGGTCGACTTATTCCCGAAAAGCGGGACTGAACTTGTCCAGCGCGGGACATTAAATTTTGATTTAAAAATCGGGACGTCAGGCAACGGTGCTGGCTAAGACCTACAAAAGGCGCTGTGACGTCCGCTTATGGACGACCACATGCCGTCTGTACCGAATGAACTACCATTTCAAAGCTAATTAACTATTAATAGTAGTGATGTAGGTATCAGTTTCCGCCTCCGGCTGAACTCAGCGTACTTATTCATACTTTATAATACTAATTGTGCATGTTACTTCCATCCTGTTTCTAAAGTGATATTATATATTTAAATCGCATGTATCAAACTTGCCTTGTTTTCCGAACACTATCTTATTGTTCCACCTCCAGTCACATCCCTTCTACTATAAGGTACCAGCCCTCCGTGGTCTAGTGGTTGAGCGTTCTGCTTACGATCCGGAGGCCCCGAGTTCGAATCCCGGTGGGGACATATCACAAAAATCACTTTGTGATCCTTAGTTTGGTTAGGATATTACAGGCTGATCACCTGATTGTCCGAAAGTAAGATGATCCGTGCTTCGGAAGACACGTTAAGCCGTTGGTTCCGGTTACTACTTACTGATGAAAATATGTATGTAGTCGTTACCAACCTCAGCATCCCTGGTGTCAGGGATTATTGAGCCGCCAAAGGCCTCTGACATGACTCATGTAACGACAACGTCAGTAACCGGGACCAACGGCTTCACGTGCCTTTCGAAGTACGGATCATTTTATTTTTGGACAATCAGGTGATGAACCTGTAATGTCCTAACCAAACAAGAGATCACAAAGTGATTTTTCTGATATGTCCCCACCGGAATTCGAACCCGGGGCCTTCAGACCGTGAGCACATCGCTCAACCACTGGGCCACAGAAGCCGTTAAAATAAGCAGATTATAAATAATTATTGATATCGGATATATCAGATGCATTATTATTGAAAAGCACTTGGGATTTAACTCCGCCGAACTCTGATAGTAAATGCCGCCAGAGGCAAATCTACAATAAGTAAAAAAATGCTCCGCGTAATGTAAGTAAGTACCACGATAGTACAATTTTATTAACTATGGGAGATTGGCAACGGGCAGCTATCTACAATACACGAATCCTTCTAACCACCGCATTAAGTAGAGTTAAAGTTCTCGTAGTAAGGTCTGTTACTTATTACACAAATGTTTTCAGTTTACTTCCGCAGACTAGAGGTTTAACGAATGAATAGCCTGAAAATTAAATACCTCTCAGAATTTAATTCCATCAACACTAATCTTATATTCAAAGTGCGCTTTAAATATTTTAACGAGACTGGTTAGTAGGAGCACTTCAGTTACAGACACCTGAAATAGACTTTAGGTACGCCTTAATAGAGTAAAAATATATATCGCAGCCGCAGCCTACTGAATGACACAACAAAGAGCGTTTATAAAGACAGTTATTTTCTTTATTATTTTACGTGTGTCAGGTTAGTATCTGAGTGGGATCAGAGACCTGACTGTTAACAGGTAATTTTTGGGTAAATTTTATACAAAATGGCAACACTAAATGACAATAAGATAAGGTCTTGTAATCTAACTTCTAAATAACTTATCCAAGTAAGATGTAATCGGACAGCTCGCATCGTTATTTCATTCAAGGAAAATAACCAAACTAAAGAAGCGAATGATGGCGAATGAATCCCCCGCCTGAGGAGACCTCTCCAGATCCTCCCATACGTATTAAGACATCTCCTTGAATGTCTCTATTTTGTTCTCTAAGCTCTGAGTAATAAAAAATGTAAGTATTCTTCGTTTTCTCCAAACCAAAGATCAAAATGACCTCTTTAATATTAAGCAAGAAGCCCTGTACGGACGACAAAGTTAATTACAAAGACTTTACTAGGGTCTCCGCTAAAAGGCGTCACGAAAGCCAAGAGGCTCCGACTGTCTCAACTGTAGCAAATAATTTGGTAACGTGCACTTAGAAAGACTTAAGTCATTTAAATAATTTAATTAACAAAGAATTTTGAAGCTTCACGGCACTCTTATTATTATCGAAGTCAAAACTTTGACGCACACCTAAACATTATTCCAATTAGGTTTAACTGTTAAAATTTGTAATTAATTCGGAAGGAAACATTAAATTCTTTCTGTGTAGTTACCTACGTATCTAAACAACAAGCAGCATATATTACTACTATATGTCACTGTAAAAGCCTGATAAGTCCTACGAAATATTGTACCAAATGATAATGGTAAATGTCCGAATACACCACCAAAAAGCAGAGTAAAGAAATAGACTTAATCAAACAAAATAAAGACAATCAAAAATAAAATGAAATAAAACTAAAATAATTACATAACATAAACATACAACATAAACAGCCTATATACGTCCCACTGCTGGGCACAGGCCTCCCCTCAAAAAAAAATAAAAAAATAATTACACAAAATTAAAAATAAAACAACACAACAATTAACAATTAAACTAAACCTAACTTGAAAAGCCCGCCTCCAAACCTGGAGCAAATGTACTTACGCATAATGCTTTCCGAAAACCCAAATTGTTTTTCAATAATCATTCATTTCAGACTTTTACCGGCGTACGCCTGGTTAATCTTAGGATTTACCGCTGAGCCATGGTATGGCGTACGATGACCTACGTAATCCAGTAGTTGAGCAATGGGCTCATTATCTGGAAGTGCTGGGTCCGATTCTCGGTAATTTTTATTACACGTGTTCCGTGTAATAAAAATCACTTTGTGGGTGTCTCCAAAGGCTTCGGACATGGCTTATGCAACGATGCCTTTAGGGGCTCAATAGTAACCCTTACATATATCTCTCACCTATCGGTAAGTAAGTATATAGCCTAACCTACGAACACGCTTATCAAGCACTCTAGCCTTAAAGACTTCAAAATTATTATAATATTTTGGAAAGACCGTTATGTGACCTTCATATATCCCCTTTACCATCCAGGCTGAACTTGGAAGCATCTGTGTACCGGATACTCCCAGATCGTTTCGACCTAATGCAACATTGAATGTGCATTTGGTAAACGGCGGGAGCCATTTTTCTCCAACCTAGTGATCGAAACCCCGAGTTTTACCTACAAGACTGCAATATGGCTAAGCTATTTCTAAAGTACATTGAAAGCGGTTCAGCTCTTTATAAAATTCCATTCGTCAGAGATAAGAAAGCTTAAAATATTTGATATTGCTGATCGTTCCGGGGATAAGTATAGCAATCGTGATCAATTGTGAGCAATCGTCAAAGTCACATACTTGCCCCGAAAATGCGTTTCGGAGGTATGTGACCAAACCTGTGTTAGGCTGGTCTCCTCTTCGCGGGTTAGAAAGTCGGACAGGCGGTCGCTTCGGTAAAAACCGGACCTTTTATTCTTCAGTTTATGTAAGGTAAGAACCTTATGTGAAAATGGGATAACGCTAGGAATATAACGATCCCGGATATATTGCAATTTGACATTTTCGCATTTTAAAAGTAAGTGCGCAATACAACCAAATATATTGTCACATAACAATATTTCTTTTTAGATGAATTGCTTCGATGTGGCCTTCATAACCCCCCAGTTAATGTTTTGTGACTATCGTTGGAGGTCAACAAATCAGTTTTATAAGTCTTACTCAATCCCCAAACTTGACCTGCAACAAGTTTATCCATGATAATGACGTTGAATAAATGATTCTGATTCTGATTTCTGATTAACTCAATCAGACAAATAGCTGTTTCTTTCACACTTCTGCGATTTCATCATCATTTCCTAAATTATCAATGAGACTGAGATTATAATGTCCAGAAGTCGGTCCCGGGACTCCAACAAATCTTAATACTGGAGTTTTAGTGTCTCTGCCCATGAGCATGGGCAGTAAAAGTTGGCGTACAGTAAATCACTCTGATCTTGCGATGGTAGTTAACAAACCACTAGAGTGCCGTAACCGACCGCCTAGCTACTGATAATAATGAATGTGCTACGAATTTGCACCTTTACTATGTACTCTGACCCCTGAGAACACACCCGACCCTTTTATCCAACTTGCAGCTCTTAACACTGTGTATATAGTAAAGATACAAAAGATAATATACAAGCAAAACAAAACTCTACAAAGCGTTTTACAATAACTACGTTAGTACTTTAAATACCTATCTTAATTAATACAAGGAAAATATTGTTCATTTACTTGTAAGTCAGTGTTCCCATCACGTGTTTTCTTCCAACCAAAATATGTTAAAAATACATTAGTTATTATTCTTAGTACTCTATCAGAAAGACAAAAGAATATTGTGGCCGTCTATGATAATGTAAGGCGCAAAATTATGTAACAGCAGCTGCCGTTTATATTATGAAATATTCTCAATCTATGCCGCTTTATGTGGTGTATATGGAAAAAAGGCTTGCTATCTGTTTTTGATTGGGTCGTAGAGTTGTCGTTTACCCAAATATTCTCGATAAATACATGCATCAAGACATTTTCTGGTCGTATCAACCGAGGCGAGGCCCGACAAACGACATAGCAAAATGTTAAGAAAATATTTCTTCGGGGAATAAGCGCAAATGTTATTTCTTCAATATTCCTCCATATTGTTTTATCATATATATACTTAGTCATTACTTGTTCTTTTTATCTGTGATTAACATCAACGGAATAGCAATTTTTATTTTTTTTGTAATTTTTGTTATAACTGATATTTGCGTTTACTATTGAAACTTTTGCAACACACATGGATTCTTAGAATGTTTATAAATCTTAACCACCACGAAACTGATGTTACGTAACTACATATATAATATCAATCACCCTTTACGACCAAAACTTTATAAAGTATTTCTTCACTGTGATTCAGACGGAAGTAAACAAAACAATACATTACTTACTTATACAATAATTTACCGTCTACTTATCACACTTACATGTATCTCCTATTTCGTTCACGCGCTACTTAGCGTTAATAATATAATATATATGCTGGTGTCAGGGCGCAGAAATCGCCAGCGAAATCCCCGCGAAGATATTTTGTTCTCCCCACTCGATGTGACAATACCCTCATTCTCCACACAATGTAACGCCATTGTCAGTAATGTGGGGATTATCGACGGAAAATACACTTGGCTTGGATATCGAACGATAAGTAAGCCGCGTAATTAAATGAATGAGAATGTAATAATAAAATATAATAATACATGCGTACGTCACGACAAGCATTATTTGTTCGTAAATAAAAATATTGAGATAAAGAAAATCCATGACATGAAAATAACATTTCAATATATTAAATATGAAACGTAAAATCTTCCGGTATTGCTTCAGGGTATAATAATATTATATGCCTACCTACTAACTACATGGGCCTCGTAGAATTCGTTCAGCTGTCAGTCAACTGCCGAACATAATATCTTCCTCAACTCACCGAGGAAAATAAACGATTATAGAAATTTAACAATTTCTTCAATAAAACTACTAGAACTAAGCATAATTTGTCTTGCGAAGCTTCCCAACTTAGACTCTATGTGAAGTTGGCAGGCCTTGACAGATATGAGTTTCAACTTGACGTAGGCAATAACTTGTATAAAGAACTTAGATTCTCTCTAGAGAAGGGATGTTGAAGCGAGTGATTTTTTATTTTTATTGAGACTTTGATAGACGTAGTTATTCAGTAGACTTCGAGTCTACTTGAGTACTTCTTAATAAAATGTTGCCGAGCATACGAGTGCTCGTACAGAGCATTATAACGTCAAAACAAATTGTAAGTAATGAGGAGGAAAATACATAGAAGTTGCAGAGTCGGCTCTGCTCGGCTAAATCGAGAACTCATTAGCAAGTCGAACAACAACGTCGCAAGTCATTGCGTGAACGGCGTCGGGAGCGGGGCCATGTATAGTAAATAAATTTCAGCTGTATACAGGGCGCACGCTGCGAGTTGACGCGTCTCCTGCGCTATAATCAGATTTAAGTATAATATATTTGCCAGTATGCCTCCGATCTATTTTCTTGCATTCTGTAGTACTTACCTACAAACTGATAGTGTGTGTCCAAGCAGATCCTGAATGACTAACTACGTTGCAAGAAAGACAGTTGTGTTGTGTTAGGTTAGGTTATATATG
Organism: Pectinophora gossypiella; assembly: GCF_024362695.1. Taxonomy (NCBI): domain Eukaryota; kingdom Metazoa; phylum Arthropoda; class Insecta; order Lepidoptera; family Gelechiidae; genus Pectinophora; species Pectinophora gossypiella. The sequence goes on along the minus strand of NC_065408.1, from coordinate 7,969,888 downwards.
CACGACGCCTACGAAAAAAAAATCAGTAGCAGTGTCCACGATTTTTTATATAAACTTCACGATGCATCCGCTAATATGTGTGCACCCACCCTAAGTGAACACATAATAATTCTTCTCAGCAATATAAATAATACTTAACTGTAAGTAAATAGGATAGAGAAACACTTTAATAAGGCTATTAATGCAATTCCCGGGAATCGAAACTGATGTATTCCGGTTTGGCGACAGCCTAGTACAATTATAATCCAACAGCCCGTTAGAGAAACAATACAGGACTTTTATAGCCTCTAAAAACAAAATACACCGCTTCACCCTTCTTAAGCAAACCGGGTGCAAGTTTAATAGAATGCTTCTGCTTAGAAATTATATAAACATGGAAAAACTGTCGTGAGACGTCTTCAATAAAAGCGGGGGTCAAACATCGTACTTATTGTAACTGAATTACTACAATTACAATACAACGACACAACAACAACAAATAATAACAATTAATAATAATTACAATTATTTTATAGGCTACTTGACAACCTAATCAAATGAGGTACTTTTTAAAAAACGTCAAAACGAAAGTTTTCTTTGGAGTTTGTATGGAAATACTGTCCTGTGACGTCATCAATAAAAGCGGTCAAACGTCGTACTCGTTGGTAATTCATTCATAAATAAAATTCGATAATAAGTCGAAAAGTACAATGTGATTGTATTCTGATCATCTTAGACTGGTTTCTATTTGTAGATTAGCATTTTATAATTTATCTTTGACCCATACAAATAACCTATTACATAGCTGACGTCAATTTTAAGTCTGTGAATATGATATTGAAGATTTTGTTATTTAGGGGATTTTTGTTAGGAAGTCGTGTTAGCTTAGTAGAACAAAAAAAATAAAAGAGAATGAATCGTTTCCATATGAGATCCGCTCTGCTCTACTGAAAGATAAAGTGCGATCAAGAAAATTCTGATTTCATAGGATTTTCAATAAATGTTACCCATTACCCAGTCAAATACCCAATTAAGTATTTACTTACCTAATTCGTAAATAAATCAAAAAGAAAAATTACATTGTTTTTTATCACCTTAGACCGGCTTTTATATCAATATTGTCATTTTATAATGTATCTATTACACCATGAACCTTGTAGTCTCATCATCATCAGCCCATTAACGTCCCCACTGCTGGGGCACGGGCCTTATGGATGGATAGGGAGATCGGGCCTTAAACCATCACGCGGGCCCAGTGCGGATTGATGGTTATTAATGACTGCTAATGCAGTCGGGACCAACGGCTTAACGTGCTTTCCGAAGCACGGAGGAGCTCGAGATGAAAACTTTTTTTTTGCGCGTTAACCACTGCGCCACCGAGCTCCTCCTCCTTGTAGTCTAAGAATAATAAATGTTTAAATAGTAAACAACTACACCCTGTATGTTTATAGTAGGTATCCCTTATCCTAATGTAAGGGAAAAGGGACTCATTATGCATCTTTGTGCCTTTGATGCTTCTCGTTCATTAAGTAATCTATGTATGCAATGTTAATGGGTTGCTCCACAATAGCTAACTTATTATTGTATTACACGCTGTAACTCAACCACGTGTCTTAACCCCACTGTAGTCCTTTGTCCCTGTAATTAGGAATACCAGAGGCGCGGCTTAGTTGTTTCGTGGAAGAGAAAACTTAGCAAAATACAAATCAGATACGTGGGTAGCGCATAATTCCCAGTAGGTCTACAGAACTTAATCACGGACAAGTTACTTTGTACTTTAAATATTTTAAATGTAAATTCTCTTTAAATAATATCGCTAACGAAATACATTAAGTAATAAATAGCCTTATGAAATGATTTTGAATTTTCATTTCATCATCATCAATTTAAGAGCCACGCTCTTGTCGGGTTTTTCCCTAAAAAAGTAGCATGGAGAGTATTTTACAGAATTTTCATTTAAGTACGATAATTAACTTGTTCAATCAATCAATAATACTTTATTGCACAACATATACAAAGGATATAAACATACGTAGAAACATACGAATAAAAATAAGCACAAGGCCTTATTGCTAAACAGCAATTGTTATTATTACAATGAACGTATTACGACTACATACAAAACATACATACATACATAACATAAACAGCCTATATACGTCCCACTGCTGGGCACAGGCCTCCCCTCAATCAACCAGAGGGGGTATGGAGCATACTCCACCACGCTGCTCCAATGCGGGTTGGTGGAGATGTTACGACTACAGATTTATTATAAGAATAATACAGATAAAATCTAGGTCGACGCTAATTATATACGTACAAATTATTGAACAGATATAGTAACATCACCTTTGCGGTCAATAGGAGACATGAAGTGGGGACATTGAGCGTAATAGAATGTCTGATCGCCTAGATTGTATCCCTATGAAACACAATATACGTCCACAACAACGACCCGGGATAGATATTTAGGAGTCGCAGTCGCCGGATACGGTTTGGACGACGTGATGATGACGTCCTATTACTCAGATAAATCTCGTCTTACAAACCAAAGGTCTTCTATCTTCTATCATGTGGGTTGTGAGGTGGATTACCAACTCCATCAACCCTGGTGTCAGGGTTACTATTGAGCCGCCAAAGGCCCCTGACATGGCCCATGTAACGACCACTTACATCAGTAAGTAGTAACCGGGACGAATGGCTTAACGTGCCTTCCGAAGCACGGATTATCTTACTTTCGGACAATCAGGTGATCAGCCTGAAATGTCCTAACCAAACTAGGGATTACAAAGTGATTTTTGTGATATGTCCCCACCGGGATTTGAACCCGGGACCTCCGGATCGTGAGCCCAACGCTCAAACCACTGGACCGCGGAGGCCGTCCGCACCAAAGATGTGGATATAATATTACCACAATATTATACAGCAATACCCCCATACCCCCTCCGGTTGATTGAGGGGAGGCCTGTGCCCAGCAGTGGGACGTATATAGGCTGTTTATGTATGTTATGTTATATATACAGCAAATAGTCCTCTAAGCTACTCCCGAGAGGCACGATGACAGCTATACGTAGAGGCGACCAATCAGCTCGCAAGTGTTTGCGAGATCTCTAAAACTTATCCCACCGGTGAAGTTGATGTTTTGTTTTTTTTTTTACTTGTACACAATAAGACAGACAAAATAATAACATACAAATAAAACAGACAGTAGGTACAGATGTTTTGACTCTTTATTACCAGGTAAGAGTCTGTGGCCTAGGCTTGTTGATTGACACCGATAAATATAGTTTTTTAAGCAATAACGGACGCGGTATACCACTGGACGGGTGACCGTTTAGCTTTAACTCCTGAAGCGCACGTAATTTCGTCAATTTCTCAAAAACGAATAAATGTAATGATTTTAGTCCAAAACTGCAATGATATTTTTCTTATGAGACAAATATATTATGTTCATTATGCAATTTTCACTCTGCTGAAACGTAAGTAGGCTACGAGCCCCTCCTAAAAGCACTGGCTTGCAAATAAACTGGCAATAAGTACCCATAGAGCATTAACGTTTGTTGTAAATAGCTTCCCGTACGATTGTTATCAACGACTATTGAACCAAATTCGTTGCCAACAAATGCAGGATAACACATATTTTCTCGTAGACTTTCCGCACCATTCGAGCCCTCCATTCACTTCGATCGTTGTAGGCGTGAATGTCGGGAAAAACACGAATTACCTAACTGTACTTATGAAAGCAAAGTGTTGTATGTAAACATAATTATACCTTTATTGAAAGTGTGGGTACAATTTAACGCATAGTGTTGTAAAATTTTGCTCTTACGTATATTTTATAATTTAGCTCTAAATCCTATGAAATCAGAATTTTCTTGATCGCACTTTATCTTTAAGCAGAGCAGAGCGGATGTCATATGGGAACGACTCATTCTTTCTTCAATTTTTGGTTCTAAGCAATCACGGCTTCCTATCAAAAAATCCCCTAGATAGCAAAATCTCCAATATCATATTTACAGACTTAAAATTGACGTCAGCCATGTAGCCAATAGGTTATTTGTATGGGTCAAAGATAAACTATAAAATGCTTATCTAGAAATAAAAGCTAGTCTAACATGATCAAAAATCCATCTCATTTTACTTTCCGACTTATTTTGGATTTTTATTTATGAATTTAGTAACAATGAGTACGAAGTTTGACAACTTTTATTGATGACGTCACAGAACAGTATTGCAATACAAGCTCCAAAGGAAACATTCTTTTTGACTTTTCGTAAAAAGTATCTCATTTGACTAGGTTATCAAGTAGCCTATTCTAATTACATAATATGACATTCACGCATTTACATTCGAGCATATAAAAGTTAATGAGCAATGCAAACAAATGTCAAATGGCATTATTGCTTCTTTAGAAGAATTGCTTCGATGACGTGATCTTTTTAACTCCCCTGTTATGTACTTGGTTTACATAACCCCCACCTACATAGATGTTATATAAATGGTATACTATGGGTAGTATTCAGTGACTGGGCTACCGTAGGCATTCGCAAAAGTAGAAATACTCTTTATTCTTTATATGAGGAAAAAACGTATACACACACTGATAGTTTTAAAAGCTACGTCAAAAATTATTCTAAAATATTTCGAAAAGTGTGTTATACAGCCAAACAGATGCATATTAGTAGTAAAATAAAGACCGCGGATAATAAAATAAAGGCAGTTTGGCAAGTAATAAATAGCGAAACAAAGGCTTCGAAACCGCGTGAATTAGAATATAATATAGAATCGAGCACTGGGTTAGTTAAACAAGATAAAGATGTAGCTGAAGTTTTTGATAAATTCTTTACGAACATCCCTGTAAAAACTACAGAATCTCTCAGGTCCTCTCCTGTTCAAGCTGATATATTGTTGAAAAGTAATGTTACTGCTTGCACTGAATTATTTGATTTTAAGGTGATGTGTTTCAGTCAGCTAGGTAACGCTGCGTCAGTAGATGGCGTTACTTCTGCAGTTTTCGTATTTTTTTCCATTTATTCGTTTAGTGTTGAGTTCTGACCCAGTGAAATGTTAGGTGGCGAAATCTTACATACATTATCTTTAAGTTAAGCTACAATTTTGAAGTATTTACTGAAGATATCATATTGAAACATTGCATCAAAAGTTGGTGTCATTTCAATTTGTGTACAAACACGAAGCTGTCACACACACATGCGAACTAGGTTAGCTATTAAAAGAGATGCATAATTTGAAGTCTACTTCTAACTTCTAAATGGCGCATTTGGTAAAGCAGTAGCCGCCATTCTTAGGGTTCACGGTTCAAACCCAACATGCATGTTTTAATTGTTTTTACTTTTTGTATTTTTTTTTACAATTGAATTTGGCGAACCCGTCTATTTGTTACGGAATTTTCAAAAAGTATCACTTTTACCAATAATATTATAATTAAGTATACAATAATTTACTTTGCACTAAAGTACCTTCCGTAATTTCCGTATTTTTTATTTTGTAAAATTCTAATAGGCATTAATCGCATCAGTGAACATGCGGCTAACTAAAAAACTACTGAACGGATTTTCATACGGTTTTCACCAATGAGTAGAGTGATTCATGGGCGTGCTTTAGGGTTTATAATTTATACAAGTATTTTTTTTGTATAAAATGGTTCAAAAATGATGATGAATGTCAAACATAATTATCGTTACAAATATAGCTGACTTGGAGCTTTCGGCGAAAACGCTGCCTGAGCCCATTGAGATATAACAAAACAACGTATGGTTGAATTGTTCCTTTTTTGTAGGTCTACCGAAAACTCCACAATATGTCATAATAATTATATTGTGTATAAAGAATTGTGTATATGTATTGTATGATTTTACAAATAACGATCACAGTACAGTAATAATAAGGTAGATTTTTCCTAAATTGCGTAGGTTCAAACTTTGTCGCATCGCGTTTGAAAGATGTAATAGCGCTTCAGGACGTCCCGCAAGCACGGCGCTGATGTCGCAGTATCCGCATATAATTATTATGACTTGTCATTTAGTTCCAATAAAATCCGCGGGACTTCATACGTATGTCAGTGACAGCTGGTGATAGCATGCGGGACACTTAGCACCTAATCGAATTCTATGTTGTTTTCGCGCCCAGTCCAGACGACTCACAGCGCATTTCTGGACATATATTTACGCGTGGTGTTTATTGTTAGGTTAGTTAGTTCAGGTTAGGACGTCTTTTTATAACGAGGACGTTAAAAAAAGACGAGGCTGGGACGTATTGAAGTAGTATTTCCATATATACGCGGCCTGAAATGGGCTGTTTCGGGGACCTGAACTGGTTGCTGTCGAACTTATTATCACGTTTTCTTGATTAAAATTCATAAATAAGTCAAATAGAAAAAAGAAAAAAGATTTTATTTAGTTTTAGATCTGTCATGATGTCTGTGATGTTTGTTTATTATACATAAGAATTTCAAAATTTATCTTATTTTTTTTCCCAAAGGGCAAGGCAAAGGGAACTATGAACATACAGCCATGTCTTGTGTTTTTTTTCTTGATGATGATTAATGAAATGATGAAACCTAAGCCCCCACCCTCGGAGCAGACTCCTACTCCGAACCCCAAATGAAGTAAGCGGCTTGTTGGCGCAAAGCGAAAATAGATAGGTACACTTTGTTTATTGAATATTTCGATTTAATAATACTATCGGGAATGTTTTCCGACTAATGTGATCATTAACCACAAAACACCACTTCGTATTGATTATTTAGATTATTCAATGAAGAAAGCAACCTTCCCGTTCCCGTTTCCACCAAAAAGTCCGCGGCAAAGAGAATATAAATAAATCTGTATGTTGGATGGAAAAACAATTAATTATAAATGACTACTATTTAGGCCGGCAAATGCAACAACTTCTTTTTTGATTTGGTTTTCCCCGAAGGGTAAGGCAAAGGGAACTATGCCCATACAGCCATTTCATTTTATGTATTGATTTTTTATTATAATATATGTCCTCTTTTAAAACACGGTATTTACCCATTATTTAAAAATGTTTAAATAAGATACGTTATTACAAAAATATTTTTCCAATATTCCTTTTCTCAGATTGTAGTATTTTTAGTTTTTTATTTATATTTATTCTCTTCATACAAAATCTCTTTATAAATTGTCACTGACATTCTATTACACTTGTCAAGTAGTCAAAGCCTTTAGAAAAAAAAAACTATCACGCACACAAACTAACATTGACACCTCTACACGCTCAGCAAATACACTGTAATCTGCACCACTACAAATGTAGAATTGATCAAAATTGAGGGTCTGAAATATGGTACTTCTCGTATTCGGACCCTAAATTTTTGTTAGTTTGCGAAAATAATACACCAAAATATTACTATTTATCGGTTTTATAACAATATTCCTCTATCCGTTTTCCTGTAGCACTGCATCAACTTTTGTATGGAAAACGAATCACCTTAAACGCGTTGATCCGAGTAGTATTGTTAAAGTATTCAAACAGCTGAAACTTAAAACCTCGAAAGATTTATGGGGATTGTCTGTAAAATTGATGAGCTCTGTTATTGATATCTTAGCACCATATCTAGCTTACATTTTTAATATGAGTGTTGAAAATAGCACTTTTCCAAATTTAATGAAAATCAGTAAAGTTATACCTCTTTTTAAATCGGGCACAAAATCAGACCCCACGAATTATAGACCGGTTTCTATTCTACCAGTACTTAGTAAAATTTTCGAGAAAATTATTCTCGACCAACTGCTATGTCATTTTAATTTAAATAACTTACTTCACAGCCAGCAGTTTGGTTTTACTAAGGGTCGGTCTACAACAGACGCGAGTGTCACATTTGTTCGACACATTTTCGATGCTTGGGAGAAGTCGCAGAATGCCGTAGGAGTATTCTGTGACTTGTCTAAGGCATTCGACTGCGTGGATCACGAGACCTTGCTTTTGAAATTGAGGCACTATGGATTAAATAATGGAGCTCTCAGTTTGTTAAATTCATATCTAGGTGATAGGATACAAAAGGTACAAATCAATAGTACGACTTCTTCGGGCTCTCATGTTCAAATGGGAGTTCCTCAAGGATCCATTTTGGGGCCGTTCCTTTTTTTAGTGTACATAAATGATTTACCTTATGTAGTACAGAACCAAGCTGACATTGTACTGTTCGCGGATGATACTTCTCTTATATTTAAAATCGATAGAAAGTTAGAGGAACTTGACGAAGCAAACAGCGCTGTGTCGCAGGTTCTAAGCTGGTTTACAGTAAATAACCTAGTTCTAAATGCTAAGAAAACGAAGTGTATTAAATTTGTTCTACCAAACGTAAAGAAAGTAAATAATAACATTAAAATTAACGACGAGAAACTAGATTTTGTTGAACACACCGTTTTCTTAGGAATTACTGTAGATTCAAAACTTCAATGGGGCCCACATATTGTATCACTAGCGGGCAAGCTAAGTTCAGCAGCATATGCCGTCAGAAGAATCCGACAACTCACAGATGTACCCACTGCTAGACTTGTCTACTTCAGCTACTTCCACAGCATAATGTCTTACGGTATTTTATTGTGGGGTCGAGCCGCTGATGTAGAAACTATTTTCATTATTCAAAAAAGGGCAGTTCGCGCTATTTATAATCTGCGTTGTCGGGACTCTTTAAGGGAGCTGTTTAAAGAAATAAATATACTGACGGTCGCAAGTCAATATATTTATGAAAACATTATGTATGTGCGTAAAAATGTATCTCTCCTTCCGAGAAACTGTGAAAGGCATACTTACAATACAAGGAATAAAAATAAAATTGTTGTTCAAAATTCTAGATTAAGTAAATTAAATTCATCTTTTTTGGGGTTATGTATACGTTTTTACAATAAAATACCAGATAATATTTTAAATTTGTCAGAGAACAAATTTAAAGCTCACGTGAAGCTTACTTTATGTAAAAAAGCCTATTATAAGATTAATGATTACCTAAATGATAAAAATGTCTGGTATTGAATGTGTTCCTCTAGTTATTAAATAACTTGTAATGTACCCTCATTGATTTAAAAGATGTGTTGCTGTTGCAGTTTCTTGTCATTTCTTCTCCTCAGCCATAACACCTTGCGAAATGACGTAAATTCAAAAATGTTACATTGACCTTCAACAAGTTTATCCATGATAATTACGTTGAATAAATGATTCTGATTCTGATTCTGATTCTGGTAGCTGTATGTGGCGAAGCAATCAGGTGCAGAGACGCCTCGTCGTCGCTCTGTTTAACAATCTAAGTTCGACCGTCACTGTAAAGAACGTTTGTTCCCACAAAGCTAGTTCAACACTCAAGGAACGTCCAGGTACATCGTAATTTAAAACCTTGTTTGAGTTTCTCATTCTGCAAAGGTCAAAGCAAATTAAAATAACACTTCTAATAAGACAATGCAATGGTGCTAATTCCTGTAAATACCATCTAATTTTATTTTAAGTTATATCTGTCATTTTCTTATCCGCCGAAAAGGAAAGGGACGGGTAATCGACAAGCATAAAATTTATGGAACACACGTCAATTTTAAGCACAAATCTAAACCAACCGTCTAAAAATTTTACATCAGTCAATAACCCGACACAGTTAAGTAGACAGCACGTCAAACGGATTGCATACCAGGGACGTACCTTTTGATTCGCCCGGGTTATTCATTCATTCACTCATTCTTCCTAAAATTAAGAGCTGTGAATCATCCGTCCCTTTCCTTTTCGACGGATATGAAAATGACGGATATAACTTTAAATAAAATTAGGCGGTGTCTGCAGGAATCGGGGCCAATACGTATAATACTATTATGAAGTTCTTTTATTTAAATGGGATGATTCAGCACCCTCTGAAACTTAGTCAAAACTTAAATTTACTTATACTTATTTGCCATAAAATAGTATTTTCTAGACATTTTCACCAACTGTAAGCCAGAATGGACAGACGGACAAATTCGTACCATAAACGTTTTATTTTACAATTTAAAAATGGAACCTAAAGAAGTGCAATTCCTCATAATGCGTGCGCCATTTTATGACGTTCCTTAAAAAACTTGAATCAAGAATTGCGTTTTGTTTTTTTAATTAAGTGCTCACGTAAACAACATATATACCTACGTCCCACTGCTGGGCATAGGCCTCCCCTCAATTAACTGGAAGGGGTATGGAACATTCTCCACCTCGCTACACCAATTCGTGTTGGTGGTGTTTTTGCGGTTATTAGCCAGGGCAAAAGGCTTAACGTCCCCTCCGAAGCACGGATCATCTTACTTTCGAACAATCGGGTGATCGGCCTCCAATGCCCTACAAATCCAACCCGACAAGGAACAGCGTCAAAGGGATTTAAACAATGTCCACGGGAATCGAACCAGGACCTCCAGATCGTAAGCCCCACTAGACATCAGAGACTGTTACGAAGTAGTCACTGTTTTTATATCTGCAGATGTACGACATAGCACCAATATGCGATGATGCAACCGCTCGTAGCCGCAGGTGTGGGTGCGGCGTCGCGTCGCGTCGCCGCTCTATTTAACAATCTAAGTTCCACCGCCAGCTGGAGAGAACGTTTGTTCCGCAGACGCAAACAACTCTTTATGTGACGTCACGTCCTGAGCATCAGCTGAACAAAATCGATTCCCGACTTTCCCCTTCACAGCGGATTAGATTAAATTTTGCAGGAGAAATATGTATTCTCAGCAACCCACAAGAGTTACTAAACCGGTGGACTATTCAAATAACTCTTGCGTTTTATGAGAGCTCTGTATCTGGTTGCAATTATCAATGCGTTATTGCAAACCTTTTGCAAACGATACAAGTAGGTACAACTCAAATATAATTGCGAGCCAATTTCTAGTCAGAGCCAATTTCTACCTACTTACTTCAAAACTCGTTCTAGATTCGAAGTCTGCTAGATTGACTAAAAGAAACCTAAACAAATACAAGGGAACCTTAACTGGGAACTACAGAATTCGAAGCCAAAACCTCTAACACAGTAGACCGATAAACAAATAGACCCGAATAACGTCATTGGTAATAATGCTCACAGTGTTTATTTTCCTCTACTGTCAATCAAGTCAATAATAATAACAAAAATACGTTGCTTTATTTATCGAAGACAAGGAATTACGAGACTTTATTTCATACCATTACTGTTCCATAAAATAGGGATTCAAACTTGTTTCCCCCAAGAAGTTTTCTACCTCCGCCCCCTCACACAATAGCCATACTTCCATTCAACGTATTTTTATGTATAGAAAAGTCATATTAAACATGCCCCTCATGTTCTTCTTCTCGTTTATGGCCAGAGATTATCCATCTGAATTCCGTCTTATTACGTAATAAAAATGCCACAATGAATGAAGCTATGTTGCTTGCCTGTACTTTTATGTGACGTGTTTTGAGAATTTTAATTTGGTAGATTCCTTTTGGGAGATACGAAGCGAATTCATTTGGTTATATTCATTGTCATTTTTCACTGACGCGTATAAAGCTTAATTTGTTTCATACAATATATTTTTCCATGATGATTATGCCACATTGCTTGTCGTCCCGGACAGGGATTAAGCTGTCTCACACAATGGGCGTAATATAGATGACAGCGCGCAGCGGACTGGTGAATGTATCACTCTAAAATTTACTACTAGAAGTGGCTACAAGTCGATTTTTTACTCTTAGTTGCACTAGTTATTTACCCCAATATAAAATATAAGCCTGTGTTATATAAATTATAATTCAGTTGAATTTTAACACAGTATAATGAAACAAATATTAATGCAGTAACCTGCCCAGTTACCTACAAAGTGAAAATAAAGTGTATCCACTCAAAACTTGAGATGCAATACAAAATACTTAAAAGTGGAGGCGAGAGCGGCGAAATTTAGCTTCTTTCCCTGCATTTATAATATTAGCAAACTCCCACCAACTTCCTTAATTAGAGTCGCGTTAACCTAAAGTTAATGTAAAATATAGTCGACTTCTGCCTTCTAAAGTCACGTAGGTCACGGTTCCATAACTTAACTCTTTCTGAACCACTAGAGTGTGGAACTTTGATATCAGTTTCGACGCAGATAAGAGAATAATTACATTGTACTTACCTAAGTTCGGTACTTATTTTACGGGTCACTCGGTTTATGACTACTGCAATTCAAGTTAGGAAAACTCATAAAATCAAAGTTAAAAACTCGAAGACGAACTTGATAATGCACAATGAACGTGATTAATGTACGTAGCTTTTCACTTTCAACTTGTTATACATAGGTAATTAGTAGGTACTGCGCTTTTCCGGCGGGGGACTCAAACCAGGCATGTTGAAACTTGACATTCATTATTAATTACCGTGCTGACTTCACAAAGATGAAAGCCACCATAAATGAGCGTCGTTGTAGTAGCTGTTTGCATGCTTGCAACGTCGGCGCTACACGCCAGCACAAACATGATTTATACGTCTATATGCTCGCACATAGCGGCCACCCAAACATAAGTCCGAGTCAAATAACTTTCTTGTTCTATTTAAATGGACTTCGGCAGCTCTGTAGTGAACAGGCGAAATTCTAGTTTCAAGGACACAACACTTTTTTGTGCCCACGTCCCATTTCGACCGACGTCCCAATTACATCGAATAACTTCCAAACTACAACTCTGTGGGGACACAACTCACACAAGCGTAGAGGAAAACGATTTAGTTGATTAAGACATAAGTTTCAAATTAGCACAGTTTTGTGCTCGTTTAAAATAAGCTGAACAGGTTAATTAAGGGAGGCAGCGGCGTGTGAAATTGTAAAGCGTATGGGAAAACATTCGGTGGTCTCTGGAAGAGTTACGCTTGCTTACCTGGACAGGCTTTGGACGGAAATTAATACGGCAGATTAAGTACCCAGCTCTACACCATGTATCAGAATCGCCTTTGTGAACTATCACGTATATATCTTGTCTGTAGGCTCATGATTCAAGAGCTTCAAGTGTTACGCGCAGGAATGTAATACATGAGCTGATTTATTACACATTCCCTCATCGTGGAAACCACGCAGAAACTAATAAGATTCGGGTAAATATTATCGTTCTACTCGTGTATACGAATATGGAAATCAAGATTATTAGTGTTAAGCCACTGAAAGCTGCTCCGCGGGTTTCAGCACAAATTCTGAGTACCGAAATAATTTACAAGATTTGGGCTTTTTTCTTTGATAACGTATTTCAGATTCTCATTAGTTAATCTGCCCGTTGGGTATGATTAAATACAGGGTACAAGATGTGCCCTTTTAAAGCTCTTGCAAAAAGAAAAGTGGGAACTGAATTGTTGAAAAGTGAATGAATTCCATTAGCGGAAGTGGAATTAAAGCTCACTTAGAGCCGCGCACTCTGTATATTTTTTCCTAACTGTCATTCTGATCTCTTTCTCTCACTCTTTGTTAAGGTGACGGTAAATTAGGCCATGACGCAACAGAAGCAATTAATTGTTGCAGCTAAAAGTAAAAATAAACAAAAATGGACGCACGTTTGCCCAGCATCGATATCATATAATAATTATCAGTATTTATTATGACAACAGCCTCTGTGGTCAAATGGTTAGAGCGTTAGACTCACGATCTGGAGGTACGGGTTCGATTCCCGACGGGGACATTGTCGAAATACTGACTACTGAGACTGTCCTTAGTTTGGTAAGGACTTTGCAGGCTTGAATCACCTGATTGTCGGAAAAAAGTAAGATGATTCCATGCTTCGGAGGGCACATTAAGCCGTTGGTCCCAGTTAATAGCCGTAAAAACACCTCTTCCAACCCGCAGTAGAGCAGCGTGCTGGAGTATGCTCCTTATCCCCTCCGGTTGACTGACGGGAGGCCTATGCCCGGCAGTGGGACGTATATAAGCTGTTATGTTTTATTTATGAAAACAAGAGGTCCGGTTGATTGAGGGAGTAAGTAAGAGTTCAATGAGAACCTTCTAATTCGAAAATGAATAGCCTGATAATAAATTCAAAGCGGAAGAGCGACCCTAATCAGTGTCTTAGTCGAAACCAGTATAAAGGTACGTAAATTGGTTCTCTTATTTTTCGAGAACTACCTTTTAGCCCGAAAATTGATGTAACAGAAGCGACTTTTGTATTTTTGAATAAAAAAGCAATTGTGCGCCGGGCGGGCAGAGGGTGGGGCACGAATTAATCATTCCGGCAAGACTAATAGCATGCGAAACAACATCTATATTTCAATTCTTTGGGTGTCTGATACGTCTAATTACCCTGCCCTCGTGGGCTCACTTGGGTACGGTTGGATATGACTTAATTATATTTCGTGTAAATTGTGCCTACGCGAATTTAATACCTTTCACTACAAATGTGTAGAATAAGCAATTAATGCAACATATTATAATTTATGTCCATTACAACATTGGTCTATAAATTCTAATAATCTCTCGGAACTATGTCAAATGTTTAATAAGAACATAATATAGAGCAGTACAAAAAAGCTTTCCGGAAATTTAATATTAATATTCTATTAACAGCAGGAAAATGGAGTTTCTGAAATAGGTAAGTCGCTACTTGATTTAATACTTTTCTTTTAGTTAAATGCCCAGCCCACAGCGGTACCTGCCAGCAGCGTTGCAGGGAACATGAGTTTGTATTAAACCGCGTCGCATTTCTATGTGAACGGGAGCTTAATTACGTACAAAACGAAACACTACATAAAAACCCGGTACCGCCACCTCCGTGTAACTTTAAGCTCGAAAACATTCTGAGCGTGGAACTATCTTATTTATTATTTACTTATTCAAAAAACCTGCAAACCATTTTGGTAATAGAAAACCTAAGTAGAGAAAGCAACTCATGTGATAATAATTTAACATAGGGTATTTCATCATTCGGTAAGGAGCGGGCCCCAGGAAACCAGGTGTCCCAAACCCACGGCTTTATCCTCCGATGCAAAGGTATTCTTCCTCTATGGTCACCTTCTTTAGAGGTAGTCACCTCTATTCTGTTTCGAATATCTTCAACGGTTTCTATATTTGTTTCTACCCTCTACTTTAAAACTGTTCTTAAAGTTTTACCTGCCAAACATAGCCAACTTATACTTATCTCACTTACCTTACCGCCTACCTTACTTACCTTACTTTCTTATTTAATTATTAGTCCCGGACTCGATCCATAGTCTCGAGATATGAAAATGACATACTAATAAAAAGAACAACAATACAAAACAGCACAAAACACACACAACACAAAAACAAATACACCTTGTTGAATACAGTCGGTAGTATAGTACTTACTAAGAAAGTAGGACAAGTTTAATTAGAGATCTTTTTAAGCGGTTTGGTTAATATATATATACTATATATAAATATAACAAAAGACCTTAAATTAAACTTGTCCTACTTTCTTAGTAAGTATTATACTACCCACTGTGAAGTACATTGGAATACACCTCTCTCTCACCTCTCAGTCACCTCTCCCAAACCAAAATCCGGCCACAGCGTACGGTCACGAGCATTAATATGTATACACTTTGGTACCATGTCACATTAACTTTTTTGACAAATTGAACTGTACGTCTCACTAAATGTCAAATATGTTAGTGCGACAGAGTCCTAAAGTGGGTACATTATATTGCTCATGACTGTACAACGCGACGGTAAATTTACTCGCTGAAATTACATAATTCGAGTGACGAACGCCCCTCGCTTATTTATCTCCGCGTGAGAGCTGCAAATTATTGTTTTATTTTTGTATTATCGAACTTCGTTTCCTTTTCAATCAGCACAGACATTAATTGATGTTATCCCTAAGGATCTGACTGAAAATCGGTGCTGTAGCACACGCTTGCTATATTTATAGGCGTCTCTTTAACAATAGGTATAACGACTTCGGTATTCATATTTCGGTTTCTATACTCTTTATGACTTTATAATACAAAGAAAATTTTCACATAATATTAATTTATCCTTACATAAAGCATAGGCGAACTTATCCCTAATTGGGATTTCTTCCAGCCAACCATGGACTACCTGAAAGAAACTCATAACTAATTTTACTATACACATACATATATTACTTATTATGTACCTATAAGGTTGCTATACATATCAAAATACTCACACAAAAGTACATGACAACAGAAACCTATTTATCATAATTCGCTTATATTTACTGGGCAACAGTCCCAAAGTACTGGGTACATCCGGGATAAGTACAGATTTGTTCATCCGATCCCCTTGCTAACCCCAGCAGCATACTAAAACGTTCATGTTATCAGCTCTGTCAGGTCGCCTATCAGTGAAATCAGCTATACACCGCTGTGAGATTCCCTAATAGAAATATAAATCTCCAACTCGAGGCCAGGATTTATAGAGCTACCCGCCACACCCTTTTTATTAGTCACGTTTGCGACATGAAAATTCTTTGCCCTCTTCCACACTGTATCTCTGTAAGCATCCAATACATTTTACATCTAGACAATACCTGTCCGTTCCCATTAGAAGGCAAAACTTATTGCTGTCATAAAAGAAACGTAATTTTAGAACCGGCATTAAAATTTACTTTTTCTCTTTGAACTTTGATATAATGATATAACACACTAGTATTACTTATTTTATTTTTCATATAAAAGGCCAAATAGAAAATGAGATGGATATAAAAAAAGAAAAGTTGGAATCTGATTGATAAAAACGTGGTGTCACAACAATTGATTGATTCGTCCCCGTTTAATTGGTCGCAAAAAGGGACGGTTATTGTATCATTCACACACACCATTACACGTGGAATTTATTGGCAATCAGACGGTGACGGCTGCCTCTGTACAAATTAATAACCCTTCGTTCCCAGAACTCGAAACAATGGAATGTGCTGTGAATACTACCTAACGGACGTTTTAATACACCAATCAGGACGAATCAAACATAACGCAAAATTGAAGTCATATTCTACGAAAAACGGACCCTGTGAAAAACGGGATAATACTAGGGGGATAATAATATTCTGCGTAAATCAACTCCGGCCTAGATATTAACTAGCTAAATAATAAGAGTCAGATGGAGACAAACTTGAAAATATGGTTAGAGTCGCAGCAACTACAGATTCAATTAATGTTGTTAGAAAACAGGAAACAACTGTGATTCTTTACAACTAAGGCGCATTTTCTCAGGGGACACTACTACTGTAATGGCTGGTTGAAATGTTTATAGCTACGAGATCACGTCGTGCGAGGAAAACAAATCTCGCGAGACCGATTTTACAATCGCTCGAATACCTATGCAGATACCTACCTACGGGGCCTGATTTAACGGTCCAATCCAGGTAAATGCGAAGACATATTCGAGGTAAATTGTTTGCCATTTGGAAAATTATGTAAGTACCTATCATTTCCGCGTTATCCAGTTCTATACATACCCTAAGAAGACTTGCCTGATCCAGTACTTTTACAGAAGCAACTTCCAATCAGACCTTCCAACCCGCAAAAAGGAAATCCAGCCCAATACATGTTAGGTAGGTTACACGTATACTTTAAAATGCATTTCGAAAATGATAATTTCTTATAAGTAAATAAAATGATAATACGTAAGTACTTAGCTACTTATATTATAAATATAAAATAATTACTTACAATAGAGCAATATTTTTCTCTTAAACCTCATTTATTTGTATCATGTTTTATTTTTTTGCAGTATGTAGTTCAAAAGTTAGGGGAGTAAGGGGAGAACGGAAAGAACACCTATATCCGGCCCAACTGCTAACCTCACCTGCGCGCGTCGGTGCTTCGTTATGAGTCGCTGGCAGCGTGTCCACTGGGCGCCGCGGTGCTCCCTGCTAGATAACGGACGAGGCTCTGGCGACCGAGCAATGGCGGTATAACCCTACCACCGGTCGGACAACCGACCGTAGAGGCAACAGCGGCCTTGCAGTTTAAATAACTTCAAAAATGTCTGGGGCAGAAGGCAACGGGAAACCACTGCCTCTATTTTCCCAAAAGAGTCAGCATAAAGGGTCCAAGAAGCAACCCTGATGCTGACCACGATTCTCAGATATGAGAGCCAAGAGAGAGAGTTCAGAAGTTAAGGGGACTTTGACGATGGAGCTACAAGAATACAATACTGGACATAGATATTTTTCTTGTTTGTAGTCAATAGGTACCTATCCGAAGTATAAAATTCAATCTAATCTAAACTGAAATAACCAGTACCCAGATTATAAACAGTTAAGGAAGTAAGTACCTACGTAAAACTCTAGTAAAAGCTATCTAGGTAGGTAAACGGACAGATGTTAGTCAGCGAAGGCCAGCGTGTTTTCCCTGGCCGCCAACCGCCAATGTTTGCATTTAATCAGCTAGCAGCTATTATTACGTTCGATTTTCAGGAAGCTGCATCGGTCGCGTTCTTTAAAACAATAATTATTTATAAGTACCAAATATTGATACCTACCTATCTAATGAAGAACTTTCTACTACGTTCCATAAAAATACTATAGATGGTGATTTCCAAATTTAACGTGATAATTATCTATTTTCTCATTGCTCGGGTACATAATTATTCAAAAATATGGCAGAGACAACGGCCTCCGTGATCCAGTGGTTGAGCGTTCTGCTTACGATCCTGAGGTCCCGGGCTCGCATCCCGGTGGAGACAAATAACAAAAATCACTTTGTGATCCCTAGTTTGCTTAGGACATTGCAGGCTGATCAGGTGATTGTCCAGAAGTAAGATGATCCGTGCTTCGGAAGGTACTACTCCTTTTCTTCCATAGTATATGTAGTAGTTTAAGTAGTGATATTTATTTATTATAACAATTATAATTATGTGTATTATTATTATTATGTAGTTTATGTAGTCAAAAGTGTATTTATTTTTATATGCACAAGTATTCCCATGCTGCACTATCCCGCTATATTACCTAATATTCAATATCTCCTATACTTAAAGGTTGCCTGGAAGAGATTGCTACTTAGCAATAAGGCCGCCTATTGTACTAATTCTGTTTCTCTTTTGTTTTGTATTTTGTTTTTTCCTGTTTGTGCAATAAAGTATTTGTTATGTTTATGTTATGTACGTTAAGCCGTTGGTCTCGGTAATAACCCTGACACCAGGGTAGATGAGGTTGGTCATCCACCTCACAACCCACATGATAGAAGAAGATGGCAGAGGCTTATATAATAACTATATATAGTAAATAATTGTTGCTTGATGTTTGGGTCAGATATGGTATAGAATTATGTTGCTACCTATATTGCGCTTCTCTTTGTTTTAATCAGAATATATGTAATAAAAAGGGTCATCATTTATACCCAAAAAACAAACATAAAAGATGCATATGTCTGTTACCCATGAAACTAAAAAGGTTAAACGAAGGCAATTTTTTGCAGTGCTATCTATATTTTTTTGGGGTAACTTAGCCTGGAAATTTTCTTGTAAGTAGATACTTTGTTAAGCCCGCTAAAAAACTGTCTGGAAAAATATTAAGTAAATACTTTTTGTACTAATCGCCTTAAAATATTTATTTTTTAATTTCTTTTTATTACATACAATTTGTAATGCCAATTCTCGCCAGTTGTAATGCCTCGATTCAATCCAATTAACATATTCTTGGTATTTTTTTATTCACAAATTATAATAAAAAATACAAACAAGGTATTTTATATTGCTTACGAACCAAGTCGTGAAAATCGACAAGAAATCCCTTAAGGTGAACGCTTACCTAGACGCGCCGCACTACCTGCCGCATTTTGCCGCAAAATTCGATGGTTTTTGTTTCAGCGAATGTGGCTCCTACGACGCGTTCACCTTTAGCGAAAGAGGTTCTGAAAAAGCGGTTCTAATGTTATCGTATCCTATCATGCTACTGTAGGTACCAAGAGTGGCCTAAGCAGCGTGCTCTTATGTTCTCAACCTGATCCAAATGCAAGTTATCGTTTCGTCTAAGAATCTGCCCAGCCCAGTACAATCTTGTGAGAGTAACTAATGTAAGCATGATTCTTCAAACTCAATATGCGTGGGGCTAGACATAAGCACCTTTTCATTTAAAATAGCAAAGTTGAATAACAATAACATTGCGTATAATAAAATAATTTTAAATAAGACTCTTCATGTTTTGTTATTGCATTTTTTTTGTATTTCTTCCATTCTGCTAGAAAAAAAACACAACCCAAACCAAAAAAAGAAGTCGGATGTCTGACCGCTCTATTGATTTGTGTGGATTATTCTATCGAGGCTGTATGGCTATGTTCTTTTGTGTTTTGCATGTTGACACAATGTTGACATTATGGTTGACTGACATTGACACTTGACTTCACAAACTTCAAAGAAACTCAAAAGTTATCGTTATCGTATTTTTTTTTATCATTAGTTACTATTATCTTGTATTATATCATACTCGTGTTTTGTTTAATTCTTATCGGCCCTCCCAGTGAACTTCCCGATTAAAAGTGAATACTTTTAGTTTCTAACATTCAAATATGGTACGAGCCCATCCCGCAAGTTTTGGTAAGTTTTTAATTTGTTACAACTTTTATTACATGTTAATGCTACTAATATCGTGAATATAGGCAGCAATGGTCATTTTATGAACATGATAGCGAAAACAACCTCAAGACGCAGACGGAACTAAAAAGCTTTCATGTTAAAATTATAATTTTAGGTGGTGGGGGACTGAAAGTAAAAAAAAGTCGAATCTCAACATGATGTACCTACTTACCTTATTTATCTATATAAGAGACCTATCTATATAGGTAACTTGGGTAAGGTATTCATTATCATAAGATTATCTTTTGACAAAGATATCTAAAGAAGAAATTAATAAGTAAAAACAATTGTGTTATTTTATTAGATCCTGCTGTGTTGAAAAATGTCTACATAAACAAGCACAATGTAGACGAACAGGTGAAGAACATACTAATCAATAACCAGGTATGGAGCAAGGAAAATAGTTTTCCTTGGCTCGTGAAAGCTGTTACTGTTATTGACTTGACCACACTAGCCGGTGATGATACTAAATCTAATGTTACTCGGTTATGTTTAAAGGTTAGTATTCTATAATAGGTAATTGTAGATATTACATAAAATACTCATTATAATCTAGTAATTTTTATTTGCTAATTTTTTAAGAATATGTTTAAATATTCCTTATTTATACTTAAATTATTTAAAATGTCGAGTTCTTTTTATATTTTTAGGCAGCAAGTCCCTTGGCCCCAGAATTGGTAAAAAGACTAGGGTTGCCAGAAGGGAAGGTCAAAACAGCAGCAGTTTGTGTGTATCCGAGTAGAGTCCCTGATGCATACAATGCTCTGAAACGCTTGGGGTTAGTGGATGAAATCCAAATTGCTTCTGGTTAGTACCTTTACTGTTTTTTTCTAGATGTATGTTATGTAGGTACATACTTAATATTATTTATATTTATGCCATAATTATAGACTAATGTATGATGAGATTGTTGTGAGTACAGTTTTTCTTTAATACTTTTAAGTTATGGATGACAATTAAAACTAATCATTATCTCCTGACCCAAAGATTTGGCTTTTAACAGAAGCAACTCATTGTCTGACCTTTCAACTCAAAAGGAAACAAGTAAATTAATCCAAAGGGGGAAAAAAACTAATGAACATTTTCTATTCAGTTGCAACAGGTTTCCCATCAGGCCTTTATCCACTAAAAACAAGAATACACGAAATAGAATATTGCGTAAAGAATGGAGCTAATGAAATTGACGTGGTGTTGGACCGGAGCCTGGTTTTAACGGGACAATGGAATGTTTTGTTCGATGAAGTGCTTCAGATGCGTAAAGCTTGTGGAGACGCTCACCTTAAAGTCATATTGGGAGTTGGTGAACTTGGTACTTATGAAAATGTAAGTATATTATATATTTAATATTTTATTGATGATAATTCTGACAGCCTCAAACTTAATTTTATAATTTAGAACTGTCTGATTGATTATCTTTCGATGTGTACAAAAAACAGATAGGGTTAGTTTTAGAAAAGTCAGTCAAATAGAAAAATGAGATAAATTTTTAATCATCTTAGACTGGCTTTTATTTCTCGATCAACATTTTATATTTACCTTTGACCCAGTTATCTAGCTTATTTTCGCAATCTACCACCACTATTTGCGTCACCCTTAGAGCGTCAGGTATTTGAAATGTTTTAATATGTGAATGTTGGTAATTGATGAATGGTAACCCTAACACCGGGGTTGGTGAGGTTGGTAATCCACCTCACAATACACTATGGAAAGATTGAGCGAATGTTGTCGTTACAGTACTAAACTTTGCTATTATTTTATCACACGTCGTCGTAGAATATCCGCTCTAGGCAACATTACATGACGTCGCGTCTGTCGCGTCGTTTGCATAATTATTGCGAGCCTGTCACTGTCAGCCTTGCTGGAACTAGAATTATAGAGTAATATGTCTGCTAGCTTTTTACATGAGAATTCTGCGATGATTTAACTAAAACAGCTTTTTCAACTTACGAAATAATAGCATACTGTATAATACTATAAATGTGAAAGTGACTACTTACCTATCTGTTATCTTTAGACGCTTAAACCGCAAAAGTGATTTAAATAAATTTTGGAGGCCATAGGGTAGTTGTTATTCCGGAAATCAAAAAAGAAATTGATGCGCGTGCTGTAACCGAAATCCACACGGATCCGCAGGCGGAAAGTTTTTAAATGTGTTCCACACAGAAATCCGCCGCTAGTTAGTGTATAGTGTAGTAAAGTGCTGTTTGATACACATTAGCACTTCCGATAGTACACACACACACACACACACACACACACACAGCACAGCTTCTGTATTGGCACTTACAGATGGCGGCCAACCACAAACTATAATAAAATAAATATATTTCGCACGTAGGTGTACAAGGCTTCAATGGTATCGATGCTGGCCGGGGCAGACTTCATCAAGACGTCTACAGGCAAGGAGGCAGTCAACGCCACCCTGCCTATCGGACTCGTCATGTGCAGGGCCATCCGCAACTTCTACCAGATGACTGGTATCAAGGTAACTAAGAAATTACCAAGGAATTTGTATGTAAAAACTATGACGTAATAGAAAAACTTGATGAAATGTCGGACACATTATTACATTTTTCTTGATTAAAATTTTCATAAATAAGTTAAATTAGAAAAAGAAAATGATTTCGTCAGCTTTAGATCTGTCTTTATTTAGTAATCAAAATTTCATAATTTATCTTTGGCCTAGGCTACTACCTAATTAAGTATCTTACGAAATCCCAACAGATTGGGTTGAAGCCAGCGGGCGGCATAAAATCAGCCCAGGACGCGATCAACTGGCTAGTCCTGGTCCGCAGCGAGCTGGGTCCTGAGTGGTTGTCGCCGACTCTCTTCCGCATCGGGGCTTCAAGCTTGCTGGACGTCCTTGAGCAGGAGTTGGACAAAACTGCTCCTCCGATTAAGCAGTAACAGGAACAGGTGATTTTATTTATTTTTTCAAGACCTTTTTGATACAAATTTAGTGATAGCACCGCAAGCGACGATGTTAAATACCTACGTAGTTGATATTTTATAAAGTTTATTAAGAAAATAAAATGTTATTGTAATATAATTAAGTAAAAGTTGAACTGAACTGAAAAAGGTACTAAATGAACGAAACAAAACCACTGCCTATCTTAGGAGTTACTAAGTATAAATATAAAAAAACATGCTTTTATATAAAATAAGGCTTAATTTGTGCTATTAGCTAACCTAACTAACGTAAATTCCTTGCCATTTTTACACCAAAGGCCCAAAAATGATTAGTTTTATTAGTACCTATCGAATTTCTAATTAAGTGTACCTACCTTTAAATATGTATATTTTTGATATTATTATATTTTTGTAAGAAAATTATGCCAAAGTTAAAAGAAAATAAATCATAGGTACTATTGAAAAATAAATACACGTATAATATGAAGTATAATAAAAATAAATTGTTACTTTACCATATTTCTTTTATTTAATACTGTTAACAAATTATAAATACTTCTCTTTTCCGTGATAACTGGTTATATATCACAATAAAATAACACATTCCGACTTAATAATAATATCAAATAATTAACAGTAATACATGACTTAATTAATTACACATTAAATATGACACTGTTATAATATAACAAATATATGTATCTAATGTTATATATAAATGTTGAATACATCTAATTTCCAAGTTTGCCTCTACTTGGCAAGTTTGTATGCAGTACGACTGCGAAACGAGACAGCCTGATATTCTGATCATAACTATTCCATTAAAGTCTCTTCAACAATCTATTTCATATTTAATGTTTAAATATACGCTCAAATTACAACATCAGCTGTATACGATCAATTCAAATGGAATACTCACATTGTAGACTTAATAATTACCTACTCATATTTACAAACTAAAACATACCTGCTATTTAGTATCTATTTACACACGCGTCAATGCGATTAGTGCAACGCCACATACCAACGCTTGGTTTTCTCGCACATAAACACTCCTTATTTTTTTAATTCTTAGGCAATAGTACCGCAAACAAATCGAGGACGCACGTATTGAAGGTCAATAGTAAGTAGGTACTATAACTTCTTGTTAAAGAAAATCTAAACTTTTCCAAATTTTGGTTCCACGACACACGAGTTAAATAGGCTGCTTGAAACTCAAAAAGTTTTCTTCGAAGTTTGCATGGAAATACTGTCCTGGGACATCATCAATAAAAGATGTCAAACGTCGTACTCATTGTTACTTAATTCATAAATAAAATTCGAAAATAAGTCGGAAAGTAAAATGAGATTAATTTTTTTGGCCATCTTAGAATGGCTTCTATTTCTAGATTGCCATTGTCCAATTTACGCAGTCAAATAAAAAAAACTTAAATATAAATTTAGAACATTATTGTTAAGAATTAAAAGCAGTACCTACTTTTAATAAATGCTCTCTGTAAAATAACATGTATTTTTTATTCTTAATATTTGTATTTAATATTTTTCTGATGATCTTTAAAAATAAATAATAAAATAATATTTTGATAAAAATCAACTTTTGCGTATAAAAAAAATTAAACAATAAATATTTGATTTATTTATAAGCAAATGATTTATATTGAACAATTACTATAAGAATTACTTAATGATTATTTTGTTTGAAAATAAAGAAGCTGACTGATTACAATTATTTTTTTTTTATTTCCTGATATTTCCTTGTAAATATCATTTTGAGAAAAGGACATTCTGAGAAAAGGACATTTCGAGAAAGGGACATTTCGAGAAAAGAACATTTCGAGAAAAGGACATTTCGAGAAAAGGACATTTTGAGAAAGGACATTCTAAGAAAGGACATTTTGAGAATAGGACATTCTGAGAAAGGACATTTTGAGAATAGGACATTCTGCGCCCAGACGACACAAACTTAGGAGGTGTTTTGACTTTTTTGAAAACTTCACGAAGTGAAAGAAGTACGTACCAAGATTGTAAGTTAGTGGAAATCCGTGGTAAGTTATGCATGAAAACGTTGGCTCCATAAATTGACAATGTTTACGGCTATCCTCGCAATCCTGTGTGCGACCATATTGGTAAGTTGCACAACTTCCCATGCACATAATTATATCCATTAAGTTGTTCCGGTAGATATAACATTATAACCTACCCGTGATACAACTAGGTAACTATGTTGTAGTTGGTGGTGATACAATTTACGCTACAGCGAACGAACATAGCAATTTATGTGCTGCGATGTGGTGTTGATGCGGTTTTTCGGTACACGGCTCTAACCGAGGTTTAGATTATGACGCGTGTGGGTATCAACTAATTAAGTAAATTTTAAATTGGGTCATTTCAGTCTGTATTGACATATAGGTAAACTTTTTCATATATATGTCAGTTATCTGCTTTATGTACTTAATACGGCAACCAACTTTTCTTCATGCAGCCTTCGTAAAGTCGTCAGTACTAATTAGCAAGGAGCATTTGCCTTATAATCTATTGTGATGTCCCGCATTTCAAACTTTAAATAAACTGTTTTCATACTAAGCAAAAAAATAACAAAGTAGGATGCATTCGTTTTTCACACGTTGATGACTTTGGTATCTTCATTGTAGAAGTACCAACCACATAGTGTTAATAGTCTAAAACTAGTGTAACGTTGCACTATAAACTCGTATTTAGTGGCTACTGACGGTCAATACTGAAAAAATCTGTGATATAAATATATTGCAAATGAAATATTGTTGCTAATCCGTTATACGCAATAGTTCGTCTGTGTATGTACCTACCTATTTCTGGAACAATGGTTACGTCAACGATATGTCAATGACGTGTTTTAGAATTAGGCTATTTTGGTGAATTATCTGCAACTATCAATACTCGCCCGTCACCCTACCGTCGTCTAGGAACCCGTCAGTAGTTGAATGAATACGTCCTCTATGTGTGGCAAGGAAGCGTAATCCTTGTACTAATATTGTCTATCATTGAGCATCTGTGGGCGCTTCGGCGTGGAAGCCGTGCTCCGGATCAGCGTCATAGTTCACCACACGAAGCTTCCCGTTCTTATCCATATAGCCGTAATGTCCCTTCACTCGCCCGTCGTTGTCTCTCTCTTCGTAACGGAACTGGCGATTCTTTCTGCAATCAACCAAAAACACTTAGCTTAAATTGACCTTCAACAAGTTTATCCGTTATAATTACGCTGCATAAATGTACCCGTGGTAGCCCAGTTGGTAGAACGCTTGATTCTCTATTGCCAATGATTTTGATGTTTTTTTCAAATTCATGTTTTGATAATAAAATAAATGATTATCACGTGATCAGCGGTGAAGGAAAGCATCGTGAGGAAACCCACATTCCCGAGAAATATATTTCGGAGTTGAACTATGGGTAATTTACTTCTCCGTAGTACAACCAGTTGGACGTCGCAGTTGTACCACGGGTCGGGAGGGGGTATGTGACCTAGCCTATATTGAGAAGGTATATCTACTATATAGGGTATATCGGTAATATTACATCCTACCATGATTCTAAGTTCATATCAAGTGGAATTTTGCGTCGCAATATTCATGTTTATTTTTAGTATTTTTAATTATTTTCAATTCTGCGCTTTTGCGATGGAAAATTCACTTGATATTGATGTCACCAACACCCTGTATAGTAGTCAAATATGTAATCGGGCGTGATGAAACACGACGTAATCCCTTAATGGGTTTTCAGTACAAGCCCTGTATAATAAGCCGAATGGCATTGTACTGGACTTGTACCTATATTTTATCCACATACAATACCTAGTTATCATTTACCAACTTGACCGCCTCAATGAGCGCCCTCGTGCGGGAAAATCAAACTCTACTACTATTCAAAATGATGACGGGTGAGGCCGAAGGACTCAGTTGTGCACACTCGTCCTGGCTTGACATCGAGTCACTAGTTCGAATTCCGTCCGAGTCCAGAATTCGATTACGCTGTCTTCGTGAGTTACCAAAGGTAAGTGCTATTAAAATAATCAACAGTGTATATCTTAAAAAGCTGTGACATACGGCCGGACAGACAGACATGACAAATCCATAAGGGTTCCTTTTTTGCCATTTGGCTACGGGACCCTAAAAATCATTTATACTAACCCTTTTCCTGTGTCGTATCCGAACTGGTAACTATGGGGTCCCTTCATGCCATGCATACGGAATTCCGTGCGGTCGCCGGGCGGCGGCGTGGGCGCATTGGCTGCCCTCTGAGGCGAGGCGGGCGCTCGCGGGGGAGGAAGCCGCAGGGGAGCGGGGTACACGTTACCTGAACAAGGTACAAAACACTTAAAAAGACTCGGGCAAGATTCGAACCCGCAGCTCTTCCCGGAGTGGCACACTCATCCCGGCTTGACAAGAGTCAGAAGTTCAAAACCTTTTAAGAGTTTAATTAATCAATATGAATTCATACATTTTTTGTATGGTCATTTAAATACACAAGTCACAAAATTTAATAAATATTTGTGTAAATTTCTTAGAATTTACTCGTAACTATTTCTGCCCGGCAAACTGACTAAAGAACGATGCAGATATTATCTGTATTATTTCAACAAAGTTAATATACAACACTACATACGTCCAGGATGCCTGTAGTTTGTTTCAGAAGTTTCTTGCTCTGTGGGAACATTAACGCCATATGTGTCCTCTGCCGCAGCGACCGGCTGCTGTAACTGAAAAACAAATTATGCGTACTTTCAGTGGCGAAAAAATATATCCATCTTTTTCGGTAAATGAGAAAATATCAACTAACCTGGGCTTCATGCTCAGCCTTCAATTTCCGTTTCTCTTCAGCTTGTTTGTACAGGAAGACATTTTTCTCATCAGGTGTATAATATTCACTTTCGTCGCTCGATACAGGCTTAAACGGCTTTACCGGCTTAGCCCGCGGTACCTCAGTTGTGTCTTCTGCGAACTCAGCTAACGGAATCGGTATGGGCTGGAATCCCTTGGTGACCTTTTTCGGGTATAGTTTTGTGGGATTTTTATACTTCTGTGACAGAGGTTTCGGTGGAGTGAGATGCACAGATAGAGTAGGTTCAGCGGGTTTGAAGTGAGAGCTAATAATTTTCTTCGGGTTCTTTCGATGAGGTTTGACAGGCACTTGATGTTCAGGCGCAGGGATATTAAACGGCTGATTTATTTCTGTCGAAGGCAGCTCTTGTTCGTTAGACGGTCCAGTGAAAATGTAATCGTTTGGAGCATTTTCTAGTGGAGGCTCAAGTTGTCTAGACGGCACTGGAATAGCGATATGATCGCCGTAATACGCTTTACCTCCTCGCGGATTACCCAGTATCTCTAACGTCTGGTTGTTAGTTAGGAAAATTGGTATTACATCAGGTTGTCGCTGAGGTAGCAACAGATTTACTGGTGTGCTCTCATGTGGAACTTGAGCTATCGGATACCAATCAGTCTGGTCGCCGGCTTCCGTAGGCGCGTAGTAATCTATTTGTTTTTCCGGCGACGGTGGCAAGAGGTAGGTAGCAGGTGTCACGATAATATCCGGTAACACTTCTATGGGTCTGTGCGGGTCTGGAGGTATGAGGTAACTGTCCACACTCGCTTCGTCAGGTATATAGAATGTGTCCTGTTTATTATCGGCAGTGGCCGGCTCAGTTGCATTTTCTTCTTTTCCGTCAACTGGTACCCTTATCGCCAATGTAGAGAGTGCTAGCGGCAACACCTGGAATAAATTAATACTATTAACAAAAATGCACAATTCATTACGAAAAAAAATGTCGCGTTAATCAAAACGATACACATGACTAATTTTCTCAGTCTGCCTACAAACTAAAATGGTTCGTTAAAGCGCAATTGCTTAACTGCCGGTTAAATGAAACATCGATAAAAAATAGAAGAGGTTTTTCTGTTACATCAAGTCACGTAATCTCCAATTAAAGAAAACTGTGTCACAATGATAGAAAAAAGTATATTAGAAGAAAAAAGGTATTAAGGTTAGAACAGACTATAGACGAGCGCAATGAATCGCGAGACACGATTCTATCTCGCGTCGTTTTATTTGAGTTACGTGCTTACGTTCAGCTGCCTAGCTGGGAGCACCAGACCATGTGCACTTGTCTCGTTCCATGCACCGTGCAAGTTGCATGAAAAGTTAACAAATAATGCTTCTATATAAAGGCGTTCAGCTGGCTATCTTCTCCGGCATATCGTTAAAACCGACAGAAAAATTGTCTTCTCTGCACCGTGGTCCATGATAACATAGACGATGGGCTGATCACCTATCACCATACGGTTCATAATGGCGGTACATCATATTCATCACATAACATAAGCTCACAATTATATCACAATTGGGGTAGTCAGAGTTACATCCATCGCAAGGTGAACTAAGTACCTTACCGAACTGTCAATTAGAATAACGTCATCGTATTAAAAGTGGATGCAATTGATCTTTCTTATTATTTGTGCCTCTGCCAGCCCCAGTAAGTTTATGTATAAATGTTGTTAGCAAATATTACCTGGCCATGCGAATTATACATAACTTAGAAGTATACAGTTTTAGTTACGTGTCCAAACTTTTTGTGGCGCCCACTTATAGTGTGTAATATCCACTGGCTATTACGTGCGCCTCTGTCTACATAATGTTTATTACGCGAGTCAATCAAGTACGAGCACCTAATAAAACAATTATACTGCATTTTATTACATATTTAATTAGGTGCTTAATATCGTTACTTCCGCTATTTACATCAAGTCGATAGTCGATACATATTATAACATACCTACGCTTCGTAGTACAAATTGTATTGTTACATCACGGTTTGAAAGATAAATAGAGACTTTGTTAATCAAAGCGCAGTATTGAAAGTAGTTCTCTAGTACGGTCATTGCGAACATTTCGATCGAGAGTTTGCTCTCTTTGTGGTGAACAGTACCAACTAAAACTTGTATCTGCTGGTTCAAGCCCCATTTAGATGTCAAGCAGAGGACTTAACATACAATTTATTGAATAATAAAGAGTATCGTTAAATGTTAAATATTTCGCTACAAAGTAAAGTGAAATATTAATAATAAAGCTCAGGTAGGTATCTACCATATTTATTGAAATAGCAAGGATCTTCTATATTATGAACGACGAAGTAAGATCCGAAAAATTATGAGTTTCAAGAAACAATATTCAATAGCTGTAGCCGATATCTTTTTATTGCTTTCTATTTTTTGAATTATTGTCAAACATAGGTAAACATTTCTCAAACTACAATATCAACTATTAGCTGATTGCAAACACGATTAAAGTATTTTTATTGAATTGTGAAGTAGACGAGTGAACACGCAACGCCGCGGACAATAACAAGTCAACTTGTCACGGCTGCGATTTCGTTACAGGTGTCATAACTCAAGAAATATAATAGTCACGCTGCTCACGGGAAATTACATTTACTTTTCTGTAATATATCTCGTATTCGAGTCACCTTCACGCCGAAAATTGGCAAACACAAGCAAAAGTTCGTCTGTAAGTAGGTAACTTCCGCGACATAATCCTATTACAGTGTTCCAGAGTTACGGATCGCGGCTTAGCGATGATATAATCTTATCAAAAAACAGAATCTAGGTTCTAAATATAGACTACCTGTTTTCTAGCTCTTCTGGTGCGGTAAACGATATGCTTACGAGTTCACTTTCGTTTTTCTTAGATAACGGGAAGTGCAAGTAGGGTACCTACAAGTCTAGTTAATACTAGCCATACCTAAAATAATTTTGTTATATTTCTATTTTTATTTAATTAGTTTTCTATAATTTTTATTGACTTTTATTAATTTGAATTTGGTTTATGTGAATTAATTTAATGACATTTATTTAAATCTGTACAACAACTAATTTCATAATAGGACCTTTGTATTGACACTTTTATATTTTAAATTTTATAAATTTTGCATGATTTATGTAATCTAAATGCACGGTAAACTATATTTTTTTGTAACATCTGTCACACTGCATTTATGGCAAATAAATAATCTTATCTACCTAGTGACTTGATAAACGTAAAAGCTCTATTACTGGCTGTCGTTTCAGCGCAATAAAAGTTGATATATACGATTACATTCGCTGCATGACGACGTTATGTAAATTTACTATATAGTGGCGTCGTCGCCTTGGTAGCCGGGTAGCGCCGACAACATATTGAAAAACAATGAGAAACTTGATATCTCGAAAACAACAAGAATGCCGCGTTTTCCGTTTACAGCTAAACTAAACGCATGCATACATACCTGAAGAAAAGCCATTTATTAAGACAGAAAGTAGGCCTATAGTTCACACAGTTACGCAAAAACTGACCAGAACTGCCGAGAAGTCGCACAGTAAAAAAAGGTTCTGGTGATCCAAGCGTGATGAAGCGTATATATTACGGAAACAAATCTTTGTTTTTCTCCTTTTCTTCCTGTAGCTAGATGGTGCAAGACAAGTAAACAAACTTGACCTATCTTTGAAAACTTACTACTTACAACACTTTACTGCCGTTTTTAGGGTGCCGTATCTACCGTAACCCTACGCTAACTACAAATCCTACGCTCTCTGTCCGTCCGTCTGTCGTAACTTTAAGGGACTGTATCTATTAAACCATATTTGGTAGCCAGTTGAAATTTTCAGATTATTATTAATTGTAGTGGATTTACCAAGAAATAATAAAATTAACGACAAGTAAAGTATAAAGGCCGCTTTATACGAAAATGTATTTTTTTTCAAGGTGATTATAGTTTTTGTTCTACACAGCCTCCGTGGTCTAGTGGTTAGAGCGTTAGGCTTACGATCTGGAGGACCGGGTTCGATTCCCGATGGGGACATTGTCGAAATCACTTTGTGAGTGAGACTGTCCTTTGTTTGGTAAGGACTTTTCAGGCTTGAATCACCTGATTGTCCGAAAAAGTAAGATGATTCCGTGTTTCGGAGGGCACGTTAAGCCGTTGGTCCCGGCTATTAGCCGTAAAACACCTCTATCAACCCGCATTGGAGCAGCGTGGTGGAGTATGCTCCATACCCCCTCCGGTTGATTGAGGGGAGGCCTGTGCCCAGCAGTGGGACGTATATAGGCTGTTTAATTTATGTATGAATATTTTTGGTTCTATACAATTAAAGTGCAGTGTAATTAGGCAAGTTTACTCTGCGTTATTTACTCCATCGATTGAGTTCTCCTTTGTACGCTGGTACTGCACTGCCCCCTCGAATACTCTGGAATATTCTCGGGTGTGTCCTCTCGATGTGTGAGTCCAATTCTCTTTTTACAAAATTTATTATTATAAATGGATAAACGCCAAGTGAACAATACTTTATTACTTGCGCATAATTAATCCAGAAGATTTATCTACGTAAAACTCGGCCGACATTAATGGTTATTGGCGAAGAAGGGTGCGGGTAGGTATATATTTTTTTAACCCTTCATTTTCCTAAGTTAACTATATTAGAATAACGATGTTATTAGAGGTTTGTGTTACTTATTAATTTTCTTCTGTTGTTTATATAGTTTCTAGTCTTGCAACTGCTGTTGACTCAAAGTGTGTCTGAAGTAGGCCTAGCTAATAAACGTCTACTAACAAAAGCTCTTATGTTACAGTTTCATAGTTCATACTATATTTTTCTGTCAGTTTGAATGACAAAACCATTACTGGACGTTTCTGTAGGTACCACCGTAGCGCGTGATCCATAAACAGAATAAAGTTATTTTTTTATTATTATAATTTCTAATTAAAGTTTTTTTTTGTAATTTTTATTCAACTTATCTGTCAACTTCCTTGCCTTGTCCATTTCGCTAGACTTTCATAACTGAAGCCACGAGTAGGCAAGAGTGATAAATTATTAGTTACACGTGGCAGTTGCTGCGTGTCGCCAGGCGATCTTTATTGGATAGGCTTTTAAAAATACTGTTAGTCGAACGGATTTTAACCTGCCGTTGATATCGCAGAATTTTAAGATAGATTACTTATATCTAGTATATATTGATAGGTTATTTCATCGTTATCATAATCTAGAAAAACTCCCTTTACTATCGTATTCGTTATTTGTAAATAAGCGAATAGACCTGGCATTAGCAATTACTGTTTATGATAGTATTCTATATAGATTCTTTGTGCTTCGGAACGAAAGACACGTTAACCCGTTGGTCCCGATTACTACTTATCCGGTTACTGATTATAAGTACTTAGTCGTTACGTGAATCATGTAAAGGGCCTTTGGCGGCTCAATAATAATCCTGACACCAGGGTTGAGGGGTCCACACGATAGAAGAGAAGTACTACTCGTTAGATTAATCTAATCTGATCATTAGGTATCTTTGATATTGTTGAGTTTCGCCAGCTGCGGATTCCCTTATTGATTACTGGTGACTGCACCCACTCCAAAGGGATACAGAAGTGGTTTTATGTATATGATACACGTTAAGTCTTTGTGAAGAGAAGTGAAGCGTGAACAGCAATGTTTGTCTAGCTAGATAGGTACAGTCATGAGCAATATCATGTACCCACTTAAGAACCCTGTCGCACTATCATATTTGACATTTAATGAGACTTACGGTTTAATTTGTCAAAAAAGTTAATGTGACATGGTTTCTAAGTGTATACATATTAGTAGTCGTGACCGTACCTAACCGGTATCGGTATACCACCCGCCTACTGAATCTTTCACAGTAAATCGCAAATGATAATTGATATTCGCAACTTGGTTTAAATCTCCGGAATGTAGGCTAACAGTATTGTGTAGGTAGTCTTTGTGGTCAGGCCTTAATGGAGCAGGATATTTGTTATTGACTTTCTACATCTGCCCTAGAAAGCCTAGCTTTCAATAGCGCGATCGTAAGCGATACCTTTGTAACGTAGTGCTAAGATAAATCTGCGGTAGATATTAATATTCACCATCCGATACCTATAAATGTAATCAAATCTGTTAACTTTATAAAGTGCGTAGGTGACACAAATAGAAAGGTTGTTCAATTTAATAAAAGTTATAATTATATTAGTTTTCAATACTTGGCAAAGTTGGAATCTTATAGGACAGCATTATTATTATTATTATCGTCTTTCTTTGATAACTTTTCCAAGTTTTGATTAAGTTGGCAGATAGCTCATAAGATGCCTAAATAATGACAAATATATTTATGTGTCACACCCAGGATCATAAGCAGTTCGGGGCGTTATTGAGTTTGTCTTTGCTACCCCGACCATATATGTAACGTACTTAAATAATTATATAGGCGATGGTCTTCTTATCGTGTGGGTTGTGAGTGGAATACCAACCTCATCAACCCTGGTGTCAGGGTTATTACTGAGCCGAAGCCAAAGGCCCCTGACATGATTCATGTAACGACTACATACTTACATCAGTAAGTAGTAACTGGGGTCAACGGCTTAACGTCCCTTCCGAAGCACGGATCATCTTACTTTCGGACAATCAGGTGATCAGCGTGTAATGTCCTAACCAAACTAGGAATCACAGTGATTTTTGTGATATGTCCCCACCGGATTCGAACCCGGGGCCTCCGGATCGTGAGGATCGCTCTGGACCACGGAGGCGTTGAAATGGCGTTTTTTTTGTTTTTTTTTGACGTGACTTATTGTAGATTTGCCGCAGATGGCATTAACTATGGCCGGACAAGTGGGGAGCGCTGAAGGCTCTCACCCGGTAGTTGAAATAGCGATGGTAACCAGTTACTATTGAATTCCATATTTACCTAATTTTACAACAACGATAATTAAAAGTGATTGCAGACTGGAGCTAAATATATAATTTTATTTCATTTATTTAGGTGACTAACAGCTTATTACAATTACAGGTTACCCTACCATACTCAAATATAGACCAAAGAAAGCAGGATACCAGGTTTGAGTATACACATAGCTATATTAGAAAAAGAAAAGAAAAAATAATTATAACTGTCAATAGAAATAATTATAACTGTCAATAGATAGCACGTAAATTAAGTAGGTTTTTTTTAAACGTATAGATAATTTAGGTGGAGTACGCTTTTTTTTAGATACCTAAGTATATTTGTAATTAGTTGTAAGTACCTTATCTAATTATTATTGTATGTCTAAATATACTGAATGCTAAAATCATTACTGCCATCTATATACCTACCACATTTATTACAATAAATTTTCATTTCATTTCTCCATACCCCCTCCTGTCCTCCTGAGGCCTGTGCCCACCAGTGAACCTTTTTTTCTGACGTGACTTATTGTAGATTTGCCGCAGATGGCATTAACTACTTCGCCGGACAAAGACCAGTGAACCGTATGTAAGTAATTTGTTTGGAATTGATTACAAATAGTAAGAGAGTCTATCTACGCGATGCACAAATTGTGATCGATGAAATAGAAAATTACCTGGATCTAATTACATGACAAATGTAATCGCCGTATCGTGTGACCAATTCTAGTTCAATGAAATGATCGCCGGCTTTCCACCTTAGATTGATCGCAATCGAGTGACATCTACCTGTTACCTTCAGTTTGACGTAAAATAAACAATAATAGATAGTAATCGATTCTAACTAACTTTAGATCAAGAGGTCATACCTACCAATCCCAAATCGTTGGTTATATACAGGGTGTTAGTGACATCGTAACGAAAACTTTGGGGGATGATTCAGACCATGTTTCTGAGTTGGTAATAGTGGTATATCCTGTCGGAAAAATCATGAAAATTTTTGTGTTTTCTTTTTTATTATTTTCAATTCCATAATTTTGTGACGGGGAATTCCACTTGATATCAACTCAGAATCATGGTCTGAATCATCCCCCAAAATTTTCGTTACGATGTCACTAACACTTTTTTAATCAATTTTGATAATGTAATGTGTCAAATTAATCGCTTATTTGCCAGAATATGTTATTATATTATATACAGATGTTATTTCTGTTTGAGGTCAACATAAGCTGCAGTTATGTCGGCTTGCAAATGTTTTACTTGTACATTACAAACATTAACTGAGCATTAACTTTACTCTTTACATTTTACAGTCTTCTAGACGTTATTTTTGTTAGTAGGGCTTGGGTGGAGGTCATTCGCCTTGGCTAAAAAAAAAACTAAGCTCCAGCTACAAATAATAAACGACGGAATAGTAGTTTTATGTTGTCGTCTTTCGAATCTGTAGTTTCTAACAAAATATGGACTAGTTTCCGAAATAAATAATTTGAATATGAGTACCAACCTAGCTAATGTTGTGGGCTGGGTAAATACCGGAGCGGGTATATTCGTAATATATCTTAATACCTTCTCGTAACAACTAAATGCTAACAGCCTATCTGCCTATTTTCCTATAGAGGTAACTTACTTACCGAAAATAGGTAAAGGCCTACTGCGGCTAAATAAATAAGCAGAGGTGTTACCGAAGGTACACATTAGGACGGACACCTGTGTACGTTTAAATCCCTTTCAACGGTAAATATCAGTTAATTTACAGTAAGTATGTTATCGACGGGTCTCTATCTCAATAGTGTAATTTTCAAACCAGATAATTCGCAGCTACCACTATCACTTTTGAGTCTATTTTACGGACTTCTGTAATCTAATAAGGTGTAGAAATTCGAGCGATAGCAGAGACAGTGAATAGATGTTTAAATGAAAGTGAAACTAATAAGGTTTGTCTAAGAAACCGATCGCAAATGGCAACGCCCTTCAATAAGCGAAACTTTTTACCTTACTTATAATGTAAATACTACTTCAAACTTTAGTTCAAATACTGATCAGTGTTACTAAATAATGAGCCATGTAATAGAAAGCATTTTTTTGGAAAGTCTAATTTCACGCAACCGACAAATCGATCTCAGTTTCCTATTATAAATATCATTGTATTATGTTAATACTGGTGATTGAACTACATAAAACTAAAATAAATTTTAAAGCTTTTGAAATAATAAGTAGGAAGGTACCTAAATCCGTTAAAATTCGGTGAAAGAAAGTTGAACTAATGCATTAAGTAATTTTTATGTTGTCAAAGATTACTTAATAAAATAAAAGTTTGATATTACCACAATCAACGAAAATTTTCTTTCTAGGTAATTAAAAGTAGGCTTAATAGGTATTTTAAATGATAACTTACGTAAAACAATGGCTGCCACATCATAGATTTTTTTCAAATAATTTACACTGTTACATCAACGTTCAGTCTTCCGGGTTTCCGTTAAATGGGGCACAACACTAATTATTATTTTTTATTGTAAAGTGTAGTCGCTATAGATTCCGACAGCACCGCGCCTGCGCTCTACCGTTCATAATAATGGCCGCGACGCGGGCGCGCTCGCATTTTATATAAGATCGCCAATTCGCCGCAAAGGTCTCCTCCGGCACATTATTCCACCGACAACGTTGTTTTATTTTAACGTTAGATAAGTATTATTAGGCACCCTGAACATTATTTGCAGCATTGGTGATGCGTGAAACTATCTGCCTATTGCCACAAACGTAATTAAACAAACAAGAAACGAAAAAGAACAATAGACGCAGCGAAGCAAAAAGTATAGTGATAAACTATTAGTAAATAAGCAATATCTTTATTGGACTAAGAACTCAATCTCCGAAGTTTGAAGCTGTAATCAAGAAATGTGTGCCACAGTGCGACTGTATTCAAACGACCATAATACCTACTTACTTGTGTCGAGCTTGTGTCATAATTTTATTACTGGTATACCATAACATTACCAGAACGAAATTTCAATTAAAAGTTACTTAAGCAAAATCGAATATAATTGTACTCGCATGTAGAAAGTTTAACTTACGTATTTGAATGTTTTACCATAACAATGGCCCCGATTCCTGCAGACACCGCCTAATTTTATTTTAAGTTATATCCGTCAGTTTCATATCCGTCGAAAAGGAAAGGGACGGATGATTCACAGCTCTTAATTTTAGGAAGAATGAGTAAATGAATGAATAACCCGATCGAATCAAAAAGGTACGTCACTGGTATTCAATCCGTTTGACATGCTGTCTACTAACTGTGTCGGGTTATTGACTGATGTAAAATTTTTAGACGGTTGTTTTAGATTTGTGCTTAAAATTGACGTGTGTTCCATAAATTTTATGCTTGTCGATTACCCGTCCCTTTTCTTTTCGGCGGATAAGAAAATGACAGATATAACTTAAAATAAAATTAGATGGTATTTACAGGAATTAGCACCATTACCAATTTAAATACTTTTGTATGTATTGTGTATGTAGTAGCTTATAGTATCAATGTAAGAAATCAATTCTTTCTCGATTAACTCGGTTTTATTTATTTCATAATGACCCCATAGGAGAACAGCATGATCTCCATCATAAGCTGGGCACAGGCCTCCGTCTGTTCCTAGCTGTTGTGGGACGTACTTGATCTTCTTCTTATCGTGTGGGTTGTGAGGTGAATTACCAACCTGGTGACACTACATTGCAATCTGTAGGTAAGTATATTTGCGGGTAGTTGGTTTCCTGCACCAAGTGTTGTCC
Source organism: Pectinophora gossypiella (assembly GCF_024362695.1). Lineage (NCBI taxonomy): Eukaryota > Metazoa > Arthropoda > Insecta > Lepidoptera > Gelechiidae > Pectinophora > Pectinophora gossypiella. The sequence goes on along the minus strand of NC_065408.1, from coordinate 7,930,980 downwards.
AGAAGAGTAGTCACTATTTTTAAACATAACATAGCTTTACTCCTGTATCCCCGAGAAGGAATACATGTAAGAGGGGGTGTACACTCCTCGCCAGCTCTGTTAAGTCCCATGTAATAGGGGGAGAGCCTATTGCCATTAACCGGTCACAAATCCTGGGACATAACATCATCTCAACTGTGAATTCGATTTAGGAGTTTGAATTCATTCATAAAAGCCCGGGATCGAACCCATGATACAATAATGTAAGTCACTTGTTCTGCAAACAGGGCTATCACGGATTTATTGACTTATCTTTAAGTTTCCTCATTTACCACATACTTATTCGCACGTCCTGTCCCATTAGCACTAGACAGGTCCGTCCTATAATTTTATCCTGTAATTATTATAATAATAAGCAATAAAGTATTAAGAAATACATCTATATATAAACGGAAGTCCGACAATTTGTACACGTTTAGGCACGGATACATAACAATTAGCTAATTACTTCCCTACAAACCCGTGGAGATTGTTATCTGACGGCGCGCATTCATGCGACCGTATGTATGATGTAAAGCGACCCTCAGTGGTCACTGGCCCCAACTAGACGTGGGTTTCAGTACATTATCTTCAGATTTAGTTCCCACAACGCCAAAGGGTAGGATGAGAATAATGCTCGGAAGTACCTAAATATCTGATAAGTAAAAATATGACCCTCGAAGTTTACCTACCTATTCATAAACGAAATGTTTGTCTGAATACCCAGGTAGATATAACACATAACATAGCTGACGACTATATTCACAACTGGAGTAGTCAGAGGTACCTATCGATCTATCTATATCAGCCTAAATTGATATCCAATTTTGGACGTAGGCCTCTTCCATGTTTTTCCACTTCCGACGATCTTGGGTACATTCATCGCATAATGAACTAAGTACCCATGGCTCACCGGGCTTTCTGTGAGAACATCGTGATAACTGTGAACTGTATCCCCGTCTATATTGTCAAGCCAACTGCGTTAGTGAAAATATAGGTATATATTTTAAAACGTTTTGTGCTCAGGTAGTATTACGTTATCAGTCGGCGATAAAATGGAGTTTATGTGTTCCCGTCTGATCTGGGACTAAAAGAGAAACTCAAATAGATAGTTATGAATTTTATAATTGTTAAGAAACGGAATTATAACCGAGTTATATTAGGCATCTACTTCACGAAAAGACACGATGGCGGGTTTACCTTCCTTACACAGCAAATTTTTGGTAAAGTAACGAAATAAACCATTTCTTAACTTGTGACTTTGTTTTTTATGTTTTAATAGAATGGAGGAAACTGAAACGTGTTTTTCGCGGAAAAAAGAAATCTAGACTTTGAAATGTCTTAATTCTATTTCAAAATACTAACCGGTTTATGATATTTGATAGGCGTTATAATTCTATTATGTACTTGCCAACCTACTAGAGGCGTGACTGTGCAACGTTGGTTAATTTACGATAAAAGCGTTTGAAATGTAAGACAGCTCCCAGCCCGCGACTTCACCCACATGGATTTCGGTTATCTATACCATAGAATAAGGAATAATACTACGTATAGAACGGAAACTCCCCGCTCCCCACCAGCGATTGAGCTAAGTTCCTCGCCCCCGCTCGGTCCCACTTTAGTCTTCAATCGTATGGGCGTCAGACGTCACACACACAGATGCGCGTGTACAATAGCGTCAATGTGTAGTGTCTGTGTAAAACGAGGTTTTTTTGTTCCTATGAGGTGTCCGGATGTGTTATCTCACTACCCACTGCATGTCCCTAGAAAACACCCTATCGTTGGTTTTCGATCTTCTTCGGCCAAGTAAGTCATGTCAAAAAAGTTTTCGTTCTCTGCCAATTTTTATCCAATAGTTTATGCATGAAGAGGTAGACAGACAGAGTTACTTTTGCATTGTTAATTTCTAAATAGATATATCTAAATATTGCGAGTTAGATGACAGCAATAGATAATTGCTAAATCTGACATTCTCGATTGCGGGTTAGGCGCTAGCAATAGACAATTAGTAAATCTGTCGTTCTCGATGCCTTTGGACTGTTAAGTTCGTTAATTAAAGAAAAGTAATTGAAAAAAATTAAGCCGTCTTCAAAATCTGTCTAATAAAACGTAAGATATTGTGTTGAATACAATGTAACGCAACCAACTACATTCTATGAGGTTATTTTATCTATGACAGCGAGTGGAACATGCAGTTCGACAGTCTTTCAATTTGCACCGACTTCCGAAATTAGATTCCAACATTTTTTTCAACAAAATAATGTTATTTGTTTTTTATTATTACTTTTTTTATGACACGTAATTCAAAAATACATACTTTAAATGACCTTCAACGACTTTATGTTGCTCACTAACAATGATAGGAGTTTCCTTCATACAAAAGACATCAACGAGATCATTGTCATTGTTCCATAATAATGTTTTTGACCATAACTTTAAAACTTCTAAACCGATTTTGATGGAACTGCACAATTTCCTAAGTTTCGGGATACTTAATCTATCTTTTATGATTTATTTAATTTATCTTTGACTCAGTCAAATACTCTAATGGTAGTCAATTGATTTTCTGGTCGACTTGAGTGAATTTCAAGGCGAAAATATTCAACTTTACCAGAGTATTATTAAACCGTTAATTGACTTACAATTCGTCACCCGAATAGTTATAATAATGGATCCATGGTCAATGCCCTCGCTTAAAGTAAGTACGGATGATTCAAGACTACAAACCATTTATATCCATTTATCTTTTCTTCTTCTCTAACTTTTGTTCTCGTGAATGGAGTCTATACGTCAACATTAGGTATGTGTGCGGGTAATTTATGTACGGACACAACGAAGAGTTTTGAGGAGATCGCAGATTTACAAAACTATGGGTATACGGTACTTGAGCTAGGTATATCTGGCGCCTAAGCCAAATACATAACAAATACTTTGTAGCACACACGAGAAAACAAAAAAACACAACAAAAGAGACCCAAGAGAAGAGGCCGCCTATTGTAGGTACATAGAAAGAGTACCCTTAACCTAACCTTTGAGAACAGGAGATATTTTAGCACACCGAACATCGTATTTAGAAATGCCAGTTCAATACGTCCCCGCCGGCCGAGACGAACTAGATTAGGATTTCTAAGCAAAAACGGCCGGAATCCCTACTCCAATATTTCCCAGACAGTGGTCTGGAGTGGTATTAATTAGACGTAATAACTTAAAAGAAAATGCGTCTGGGACGTATTGAATCCTACTCCAGTTCGTCGTATTGAAGCACTTCTAAATACGCCACCGGGCACACCACATACTGCCACATTTCTAGATATTTATTTTTTCAGAACATTCCAATTTCGAACCCCAAGATTTTCTTCATTTTTATAACGCAACATGTTTTATGGTACCTAAGTACTACCAACGCTTACAAACATACAACATAACGTAACGCAACAACGCGAGCCATAGAATACATTGTAGCATTCAACAGACATGACAACCTACTTACATCACAAAAGTAATTAAACATCTCACGGGTAACGCCGCACGTCCAGCTATTTTCTCAGGTTTATAATATCCACGTAATCTGCTAGTAATAACAAAGCAAATTCCAATAACAAGGAAAACAAGTTTAATTAGACTTTAGTTCGTGACTGATTGTCCTTTTTGCGTTGTAGTCCTTAAGCAGTAATAACGTTAGGTTAACATTAATGATATATCATCATCACACTTGGAAACAACAGCTAGCACCAATCAATCAAGAGATGCGCCTCATATCACAAATCGCATAATTGCGCCTATGTTAATAAACGCATAAATCGTTGAATCAACATAATAAATATTTCAACAGATTCACGACCGTACAACGGATTTAGTACGATCAGGAAATTACTCACATGGTTAAATAACATTGGGTCGACAAAAAATTATCGAAATTGTCTTCGAAGAATCGTAGAAAACGTCGAAGCATTTTAAATTAGCATAATAAAAATAGTCGAGGATAATATTTTTTATCCCTATTTTACAGACACAAATAGTAAACCATTCAACGAAGAAACAAACTCTTTGACAAAGTAATGAATACGAACGTTTGTAAACTTGTATAGAACTATCTTCAATTGTAAAGTTTAGCGGTCAAGCAATACCGTTTTTTTTTTTCACAACATCACGACAAGAATTTAGTAATATTTTTCTCTATTCAAATTCGAGGCAAGGTCATCTGTTTTTTATGAGATTCATTTGAACTCAATAGTTGATAGAAAATGTTACATAAACGCGTAAAGGCAAAAATATAAACGAATTTTAAGATTATTGACATCTTGGGAAGTAATTTAAATAGTGAGCCTACCTATTGTGAAATATAATTTACATATTTATTTCAACTATGAAATTAAATGCAATAAATATTGCAGGTTGGTGAGGACAGGTCTTATTAATGCGTAGTTTAACATGTATCTAAAAATAAACTACCCTTACATTCAAGGGCGGATCTAGAGAGGGGGTCATGGGGGTCAAGACGCCCCCCCCCCCCCCCCCCCCCCAGGCGGCAGGTTGGGTCTTGAGTGGCCACTGTAAATTTTATCTAATTACACACTGATGATGATGATGACACACTGTCATGTCTAGTAATAACACCTATCTGAACTAGTCTACGGAGATAAGCTGTCTACGACCTGGAGAGCTCCCCTGACATAAAAGCTGGATGCGCCCTTGCTTACATTGCAGACAGATTAACCCTTACACGTCTACAAATGTTTCTTAGACGAGTTCAACATTAAAGGAAACTGGACCTAATATAATGATATTTAAAATAAAATACGGTAATACTGCTTATTGTTTTCTTTATTAGATATCGTCAGTGAGTACTATTTGACCAATTAAAAATGCAATGTTTATGTATCACTTCGAACGATAAGTCGAATGCTATTTTGTACACAGGACAACATACAAAACTGAAATAATACACAAAATAATTTCTACTTTTCATCTGGTGTGCAAAGGGTATTATTACAATTATTTCTATATCATACAAAATAAATCAAGCTATTATAAAATTATACACAGTAAAAACACTTTTCAAATTCCTAACACATTTTTCAGTTTGTAACTAATGCAACTTATAAACTATAGATTATAATCTCTACAATAGGGCTAACTCCGTATACACAAGCAAAGTAATACTGGCAAAGAAATATTCGATTGTGACGTGCACAAAACCATATTTTAAAGTAGTTACTTATACCGTTTTTTACTAAAACTTTATGCAAGAAAAGTCACATTACTATTGATTGACGTTAAATCACATTGCGCAGAATAAATTACTACGGTATATTGCGATACAAGATTTCTCTTAATTTTTGTAGGCCACGGACTTCGTGCGACTTCAACTCAAATAAATCAAATGTAAATAGTAGTAACGCAAAAACTGCTTAAACTAAACTGTGAAAATCGGTGTTCAGAGAGTAATTAGTACAAGACTTTGTCAAGCTATACTTTTAAAGCAACCTAACTAACTAGACGCAAAGTTACACAATGCAAATGAAAATTATACAGGGTGTAACGGAACGGGGGTATCAACCCGAAGTGTGCCTACTCTGTCACTATCTACAAATCACATGCGAGAGTATTGGCCGCCTAAATTCATATTTGCATTAGTTATGAGCAATTGAATTCCAGGTCTTCATGTAATAAATTCAAATTTGCACAACACTACGTAGCAATCAGCTGTTCAAGGTATTTAACTTTTGAGTGAACAGCTACCACCTCTTTTATTTATGCCTGCCCTAGTAAAGGGTAAACGTGCCAGTGATGGCCATATTAATCAATATTTTTTAAATTGTTTTGTTTCATCCTTGTGAGGCCAAGATTTCCAGACACAATAGTTAAAAAAACAATGGGCATTGGTCCCGGTTACTGCTTACTGATGTAATAAGTAGTCGTTACATGAGCCATGTCAGGGGCATTTGGCGGCTCAATAATAACCCTCGCACCAGGATTGACGAGGTTGGTTATCCACCTCACAACCAATAGGATAGAACAAGATGTGAACATACATAAATCACGGCTTTATCCCTAATGGACCAGACAGAGCTACAAGTAATTACACATATCTAATATCACACTTACTGCGCTACTGAGATGGGCAGAGTCACTTTGTTGTACAAGTTTTGTCCAAAAATGTAGTCGATTACCTACATTAATAGTTGATAAAGAAATGTACTTTACAATGCATCTCGTCTCCTTGTGTAGTATGCTTTATTTTATGATTACGTAATATCAGGCTCCCTTAACACCGTCATCCAGGTCAAATGGGCATCACACTAGCGGCGAATGCGTTCATGGCTAGCTAGGTACGGGACAGTTTCATTAGAATACTTTCAGAGTTTTGCAGGCCCTAAACAACTACTACTACTCATACACAGTTACCACCAATCACTGACTAAGGTGTGCAAATACTAACACCTCACTTTACAATGGATCAAAGGACACAGTGATTCAAGAGGTAACGACGCGGCGGACGAGTTGGCCAGAAGGGGAACGGGAGGTAACAGCCATCGGTCCGGAACCGATATTGCCGATCTCATTCGGACAGGTCCGCTCGCTGCTACGAACGAGAGCAGCCAACAAACACACCTTTTTTTGACGTGACTTATCGAAGTTTTGCCGCAAATGACATTAACTACTTGGCCGGACAAATGGGGAGCGCTGAAGGCTCTCACCCGGTACAACGTTTAAGACAACAGGCCTGAGGGTGCCCAGTTGGGCGCGAACCTCGGCTCAGGGCGTCGTCTGAGAGGAAAAATATTTGAAAGAATTAAACGACCCTAGTAAGTCGATAGCGATAAGCGCTGATTGAGGGAAGTCGTCGACCACGCCGGCGGTGTCGGTATCGGGGTCCTGAAATGTTTGTTGTCGCGAGCTGATTGGCTGATTCTATGGCTAGAGTAATCGGGTCGTCGGGATCGTATTACATACTTCGGACGCCGATGGTATTCAGTACCGTTCCTAAGCGGGATGTATTCGGAAGCCGCAACTACCAGGGGATTTGGTTGGTGCGGAGCAGAATCAAAAAAACTAATTTGAGCCATTGGGCAATGGTTGGCAGACTTAGGTCAATGTGCAGATTTTCATTGCGATGGAACCACGAACGATTTTGTATTTCCTGTAGACGGTGGATTTGAGAGAGACTCGCGTGAGCGAAAACTACCCCTGCATAGGTCATGATCGGACGGATGCAAGTCGTGTAGATTCCAAAGGGATAATTTACTACGCTTGTTAAGGAGACAATGAACACGGCCCATTACAAACGTGGCGCGATCGCGCACACGTTTGATATGGGCCTTGAAAGTAAGACGTCTATCTAAGACTACGCCGAGATATTTGACTTGCTCCTCCCAAGGGATCGGCTTGCCAGACATCTTGATGACTTAAGTTGACAGCGTGACCGTGACGTATTATAATAGCCCTTTGAAAAGTACACCGCTGCACTTTTCTCCGGGTTTACCTTGATTCTCCATTTGCGAAACTACTTGCCCAAGGCATTGGCGCGTTGGAGAATTCCGGTCATCATAACTCGACCACGGCACGAAGAATAGATGGCTGTATCATCCGCAAATAAAGCTAGTTCGGTATTAGGGTATTTGGGAATGAACAAACACACCAGGCTATGAACCACCGTAAATAAATGCAGGCAGGCTAAGTTGGCACTACCCAACATCAATAGTTGTCTCTCCAAAAGAATTCTAAATGTGAAGAGGTCTCCACTAATACAGGTAACAGCTGCAGGTAGCAGGTGTAGCTGTGTGGTCACGGTGATATCAACAAACATCTGTTTACACTAGGTGTCACCGACAAGCCCCTGTGCAGAACCTGCATGGACGAGACAGCGGCCCATGTGCTACTGGAGTGTGAAGGAGCCGCCAACTACCGGGTCCGGCACCTTGGCCAGACGGGGTGCCTCCCTGAGGCGACCGGCAACGTCAGAGGCTTCTTAGAATTCCTTGGGGATTTACAACATAGTAAAAGCAAAATAAATTTCTCAAGTACAGTTGTGACTGCCTACCCCTTAGTGATACGGGCGTGATATTATGTTAGTATGTTCTGATTACTTATGGCTCTGCCCACCCCATTAGGGATACGAGCAGCTGCAAGTGATTGTGTATCTTATTAACGAGACATTAATGTTACGTTTACAACATAGTAAAGACAAAATCAATTTCTCAAGTAAAGTACCTACCTAACATAACTTTACTTTTACTATGACATGGTAAAAGTAATCTTAAAATAAGTACTTTCGTACAATACAATAATACTTTATTGCGTACAAGGAATTAAAAACACATAACAGTATTTTTTTAAATCTTTCTATCGTGTGGGTTGTGAGGTGGATTACCAACCTCATCAACCCTGGTGTCAGGGTAACTATTGAGCCGCCAGAGGCCCCTGACATGACTCATGTAATAACTACTTTCTTACATGAGTAAGTAGTCACCGGGACCAACCGTGCCTTCCGAAGCACGGAATTGCAAATTGCATTGGGACAGTTAATGGGATTTATACCCTGTACCAGGATGCCAGGGCTCGCGAATAGAAAAAGGCACGCTAGTGTTTCAAACTATCGATAGTTCAGTATCGATTATCGATCATAATCATTTTCAACTACGATTTTGATTGGTAGAAATAAAAAAATAGCTTTTCAAAAAATCTAAATCCATGGACTTTTGAGTTATTGAAATTCAGTTTAGACAATCAGCCCACTCAAAATAACCATACTATCGGAGTGTAGCAATACTACTGACTGAGGGCAAAATTATCGATAGTTTGTTATTAATCCGCAACGATACTATCGATTGTATTGCACTTAGGTAATAAAATCGAAAATGTTCCCACTTTCCGAGTTATCAATAGTCTTGCTATCGATCGACTCTCGGTCGGGATAGATTATCGATAGACATTTTTTGATCGGCAAGCCCTAGTGCACCCGAAATTCAAAATGGCGGTGCTGTTAAGGGGAAGTTATCATTAACCATGATAAAAAATATTTTTTTTTTTTTGTATTTTTTTTCCTTCCTAAATTGTAGTCGTGTATTATCCAACAGTGAACAATAACATCACGCCTTTTTCCCATTGGAGTAGGCAGAGACTGCGGAATTTCACTTACCACTACACGCTCGTATCGCTACATGCCCGTACCAAACATACATACATAATATCACGCCTTTATCTCTTATGGGGCAGACAGAGCCACAAGTAATCATAACATAGGTACATAAATAATTATCATGCTCGTACCGCTAATGGGATGTTCTTGTGACTCTGCCCACCCCATTAGGGATACGGGCAGAGTGATAGTATGTCTTATTATTGACAGATTAATTTCGCCTTCTGCTATTGCGCGGGATATTTGCGAAGAAACGTGGCAATTCTGTGTTAGTGCCAGAGTGTGAGCGCGGGTGATCCTTATTAGATAAACGACTTTTTTACTTTTCTAGGTTCAAAGTAAAATACGTACCTACTTTCATAAAATACAATACATTCATTCATTCATTCAAACAATACCATAAAAATATTTTATTGCGCACAAAGAAATAACACACCCTTAAGTACCAGGATACTAGCATTCCAAAAGAGATAGAAACATGCACACGAAAGTAAACTGTCAAATTATTTGTCAGTGCTTGTTTACTATCTGTGGAGTGAAGTTCGAAATTTGGATTTGTTGTGATAACTGTGATCAGTGATAGTTCGAGGTGTCTTTGAGTAATGTAGGTTATTATGAAATGATGATGTGTGTGGGTGCCGGCGATGGCAACTTAAGTGAAGCACGGAACTTGTATCAGCGATTCATAGAAGGTAGACCAGCTGATGAAGCCAGGCAACTGCCTTCACTGCATTGCTTCAGGAAAATGGTCAATCGCCTACTGCATTTAACGGGCTCTTTCCACGCGTCATCCGAGACTGGCCGCTCGGCGACCCGTGATCCGGAGTTTGAAGAAGCCGTACTAGCCGTGCAGCCAACCCAAGGACTACCACGCGAACCTTACCACATGCAACGTACGCCCGAGCTAATTCCTGCTGATTATTTACCTCGTGTGGCATTCTGAGAATGGTACCGAGTTCAAGTGGAAAGCTCACCAGACTTTGCTTCGAAAGTGTTGTGGACAGATGAAGCGGCAGGTCTGTGCATCGAACGGGGATGACGACATTTCGAACCTTTCTTGTAAAACGTAAGTCTAATTATTAATTACCTACCTACTTACCCACACTTTCACACTTTTTTTCCTATTTACTATTAAATTAAATACCTTACCTAAACAAGTAGGTAATTTTAACTTATTTTACACGTCATAAAATAATGTGAGAATAGTTGTCAAAGCAAAATGACTCCAATTATTAGATGCTTTAGTGTCATTCTTGTTTGTTACAGTCGCCGACGTGCCGCCGACTCGGATTGTTCCAATCGGCCGCCGACTCCTTTTGACGTTGCCGCCAAAGCCGCCGCCCGCTCGAATTTCGTACCTATCGCGGCCGTGCGAGCGCCGCGAGTACCAGGCGACCAGGACGCGCTAGGAGATTTGTGTAGTGCCAATATTTGAGTGGATTAAGAACAGTGACCTCAATAGTGCTGTGCCGTGTTTTTTACATGCTGGAAATATTAAAATATTTTTTTAACTGAAATTGAAAAAAATATCAAAAGTGTTTTTTTTTAATTGAAATTTTGCAGATAAGATCTACATAAGGTATAGTTTTGTCCCCTTTCGGCTTGATACCCCCCTTCCGTTACACCCTGTATAAAGTTACTTATCCGAAAACACACCAAAGAAAAAATAGAAATCCAGTTAAATACATACTTATATGTAAACTTTCGCACTCAGATCATATTATGTTAAAACACATATCTAGGATTAGATAAATATTTCTCTATGCGTTATGTATACATAGCTACAAAAAGGTCATAAATCGAAAAGTTAGCAGCAAACCTCATGCCAATAATGAGCAGGAAATATTATCCATGGCCAAACTTAGTAAAGTATAATTCAATAGTATATGCGTAGAATTTTATACATTTAAGTTTCGATACTTCATGAATCGATAAATACATTGGGCGATGTTTTCGACAGCGTCTCCGCTAACTAATCGACCTATAACATATATCACGGGCTTGTTGAACGATTAAATGAGACCTAAATTCCTAAAACCTATTATAGGCGCCTATCTAAGCTAAAGTACACTGATAAATACTCCATACACGCAATACTCATCTTAAGACTAATTTTTCAACGTATCACATCCATCGACCGGTCCATAGCCATTGTCATCGAGTGACTGCAAACGATTAACGACACATATTACCGTCGGTGTAACTGACGACCACCACGTCACGCTTATCTAATGGTTTAAGAACACTATGAGAACTCTTCAAATAGGAAACCTTCATTTATTTGATAGGTTCGCAGATTAGAAGAGTATGTACTTATTATTTTTCTACATTCACTGGGTATTTATTGATATTACATCCTAAAACTAACAGCCATACCAAAGAATCATATTCGCGAAAATGTAATTTGTTCAAAGAATTTTTGTGATATAGTATTATTAAAAGTCAATACTAATTAAGTAAGTACTAAGAATATAGCTGCGCTAAAAATGTATAATAATGCATTTTAAGCCAGTAGTATTTGATTGATTTGTACACTTCGTACATTTAAATTAATTGTCCATAAAATACTATAGTAAAAAACATTTGACTTTCAAATTCCAATAAATAATTAAAAAATAGGTATCTACACTTTTAGAAGAATTCTCGAAAATTATAATTCAAAAAAGGAATAGAATCACTGTAAACTGTAAATACAATACACACTGAAGGTAAAAACAAGGAAATCACAACTAAAATTTAAAGCCACTGTCGTTTCTACTTACTCAAAAAAACGTTTGAATCGTTAAATCTTAAGTAAAACGACACACATTCACTTCGCACGTAATCTCCCAAAAATAATATCTAAAAAATTATTCACTTTATAATTGAAGTCGGAAGGTGGACACTAGTCTTGTTACCACTGCGGGTTAGGATAACCTTCTGGTGCCGGCGCGGGCATGTTGCCGGGAGCGGGCGCCACGGGGGCGAACGGTGTTAACGGCGCAGCCCCGCCGTACGGAGGATAATACGGCGCACCACCATAACCTCCATAATATGGCGCATTAGGATAACCCCCATAACCCATTCCATAACCTATAACAACAAAAAAACATAAATCACTCACTCTTCTTCAATGATGTCTTTTTTTTTTTTTCAAAGAAAAAATATAAATTGAGTTTCTTACCTGGATATTGCCCATAAGGTCCTTCTGGCGGTGGGTGGCCGGCGGGATACCCAGGACTGGACCCTATAGGATTCATGGGCATCGCACCGGGAACAGTAGGCGGAAGAGATTTGGTCACGTCGGGGATCGCTGGTGAACTTGGACCCATCATGTGAGCTAGTGGTTTAGCAGGCACCATGTGCCCGTGTGGATGTTGCATAGCACTCATATCGTGAGACATTCCAGGCACCATTCTTGGAGCAGGCGTCTGACCTATCGGCGCCACAGGAGCTGTATTTAGTGCAGTCTTTTCATGTATCCGAGGCTTAGAACTGCTGCTCCCCAATAAACTTGACACACTGTGCGACATCCCCGAACTGGACGCTTGTTTATCATTTGTTTGAGATTCACATACATCAGTTTTGTTCGGGGATCGTTTCTTCTTTGACTTTCCACTGGATTTTTCATCGGAGCCCGGCGAATACGACTGCGTAATGTCGTCAAGATTTTTACGGAAGTCTGGCATTCCTTCTTTATTAAGCACACTGGCAGTTCTTTCCAGTTGACTAAGGCTAGATTCGTTTGGCGTTCGACCGGTGGGCCTTTGATGTCTGTAATTTTTCAACAAATTGATTTTCTTTTCAGTCGCTTCTCTTTCACAGTCAGGCATCTGCGCTTTTAAAGTCTCTTGTGACATTTGCGGTCCAGCTGAGTGTTCTTCAGCGTTTGTACTATCTAAAGCCTCATCGGAGGGCAACTTTTCATCAGTTGTTAATACTATAGGTTCAGTTTCTCGCTTTGGCTGTTCCTCAACGTCCATTCTGTTTTCTTCTGTATTAGTAGAAGATTGAGGGTTTTCGGCATTATTTCCAGTTTTATCTTCCGGTTTTTTATCCGATTCTTTTTCCGTGTTAGAATTTTTATTTGTGTCTTCATCATCACTGTCTAAAACCTGAGTTTCAGTTTCCGAATCTAAATCTACTTTAGGTTTTGCATCGGCACTATTGTCATTGTCAGTTTTCTTTGGATCTTTCGTTATCTTAGTTATGCTAACGGAACCCGGTAAGTTTGGCCTTAATAATCTACCTTGTTGGCCGGATAATTTAGGACGCAAACCATACGATCTCATTTCGCCTAATCTATTTCTAATTTCAGCCATCTTTTGGCCAGGTAGCATAGGGCGGGTTATTTTGTTATGACCCATTAGGTTAGGCCGAGTCATTATTCTGTGATATCCTGGCCTAGGAGCAGTTTTGGAGGTGATTGTTATTGCGGAATTATTTTTAAGTGATCCGGGTATATTCGCTGAAGTCGGACGGCTCCCTAAAACTGAAAGAAAACCATAAGTTAATAATATTCATATTAATCGATGATTATCAATAATTTATCAGTTACGAACATTTTACTGGACTTACCTTTTTTGCCAACAGGGCTGTCTTTGTTGTCCCCCTTCTGTCCAGCTAAGCCCTTGAAAGACGTTTTGATAGCGATGATCTTGCCAGACTCCAACTGCATGTAGATTCCTTTCGGCGACTTCAGCACCATGACTCGTTGGCCCGCCTTCAGAACTATGTTAGTTTTCTCCGCGGAATTCGTTGGGATAACAACATCTGTAAAGGATACGAATTATTTAAGTTGAATTTCCATCGTAAAAATCATATTTTTTATTTTAAATATATTTTCTATTATATACTTTTGCGATGAAAACTGCTACTTGATATCAACTCAAAATTATGGAATTATTCCTCATAGTTTTCGGTACGATCTCACTAACACCCTGAATATTTACTTTGTATACAGTTAAGATTTTATCTCGAAAGTAAGTAATAAAGACAATATAAACAAATTGGTGAATTGTGATTACGTACGACATCGAAAAAGCTCTTTTCTACAGACTGTTTACTAGTAAGGAGCTATTTGAACATAACAATAATAGATCCTCTAAGGACACGATAGCGTCTCGTAATTGATGCAGTTTTCCTCACCATTGTTTTATATTTTGTAAGTGTATTTATCTACACCTATTTAGATTGACATTCATGCCGTAATTACATCTATCATCGTTTTAATTATACGACTCACGCCGAGGTGTAACAGAGTATAATGAGTCAACCATCTTGACGGCAACTGTGACGATGAAAAAGTTTGAATGTCGTGTTATCCTCAGATTTGTGTTACAGTTATCTATCGTAGACGATTCTTGTGGCAAAAGCCTTCCGCACATGCGGTATTTGGTATGCATATCCTGTGCGCAACTTGTGAGTCGCCGCCATACAATTCCACACACCACACACACTGACAGTGGGCACCCATCACACCGTGTGCAGACTCACGACTGACACTGCGTAACATTGAAGATGTTTACTTCAGCGAATCTAACTCAAAATCAACTAAGCCTGAACAATGTATGATAGCAAACACGCTGACATAATCCTGCTCTATTAGTCGCTGCCGCCACCACCCCGCTGCCTAATGTCATCTAGTTAGCAGCCTAAGCACCTCAACATAACATATCATAGCATCACGCCTGTATTCATGAAGGGGTAGGCAGAGGTGTATAATATAGGCACCCACTCGCCATCTATGTTTAAACCCCATATAATAGGGGCGAGCAAGTGATATCAATTATCAATGCATCCACAAATGAATTCAAACATCATAAAGTCGACATCAGTGGTTTAAAGCCCGAGCCGGGATTCGAACCAGTGACACTACGATGTAAGCCACGCATTCTCCGAATAAGGATATCACACATCACCTCGCTTGTACACAACCCTTAACGCGAGGCCTTTCATAGTAGAAGCTGTATCTCGCGACATTAGCAACAATCAGCGTGGTAAAAACAAGAGATTTTTTGTCATTTCTTCTCCTCGTTCGTAAATCGTTGCGAAATGACGTAGGTACAAAAAATGTTAAAGTGACCTTCAAGAAGTTTAGCCATGATAATTACGTGGAATAAATGATTCTGATTTCTGGGTGTAATCGATACATACCTAGCGGCAAGGTCATCTCCTGCGCCGTCATGCCCTGCCGCCGCCACACGTCGGCGGGGATCCACCGGGCGCCGTGCTGCATGGGCCGCACGGAGGCCACAGGCCGCTGCACCAAGCTGCCGTCGGCCGCGCGCACCGTGCGGTACGCCGTCGTCGGCTTCGGCGCTAGTGCTGCTTTCTTCTCCAACTCATAGCTGATGGTAGATTTTATCATATGAATAGCTGTAACCCTTATCCACAACCATAGAATAAGAAATAATACTACGTATAGAACAGCAACTCTTCGCTCCCCACCAGCGGTTGAGCTAGGTTTACCCTCCCCTCGGTCTTACTTTAGTCTTCAATCGTATGGGCGTCAGACGTCTCACATACACACAGATGCGCGTGTACGATAACGTCAATGTGTAATGTCGACCTCTTTTTGCCCCCTTAGGGTTTGAATTTCATAAAACGCCGTCTTAGTGAGCACCTACGTCCTAAGTTTACGTCCTAGTAGTCCTGTAGTTTCTGAGATTTGGCGATGTAAGTGTTTTAGACATGATGTAATAAAAAGAAAAAAAATACCAAGTAAATAAGCAATCCACTTATTACTCACCCTCTTTGCGCAAGTCTTTTCTCAGCGCTAGACAATTTCTTCTCCTTCCTATCAACGAGCAAGGATTCGTGTTGGAATGGTTCTTTGCTTAGCTTCTGGCCGTAGTGCGTCAAAATACCTTGCATCAACACGTCTATGTACTTGTCCTTGTGTTCTGAGAGATCTTTGGCTTCTGATTCCTGTGAAGAATAATTTACATTATAGGTTTCGACGAAGCTGTGAATGACATTTGCGCAGGACGAGGAAGGATGGTGTAAAATGGAAGCCTATACCTGACAGTGGGAGTAAACGGATAAGTAATAAAACAATCAACTTATTTTTGGGAGGATTTTACATATATGGGTCTATTTGTAAGAGAATTTCTCTTAAACGAAGTCCTATCGTTATGTAAAGTTGCCAGCTACTCTTTATAGCTCACAACACAAGAAACTATTATTCAAGAAAGATTACATTGGCTGCAAATTGTCCACACTCACCTTTTCATCGTTATCAAAACAGAGGTTAGTGATCTCTTTCATGGAGAGAACAGCGTCGGGGTTGCATTCGTCGACGACACGGTCCGCCATGCCTTGCTTGTTGATCTGTCGGTCGTAGATCTTCTTCTCAAGGCACCAGTCCATCACGAAACGGTACACAAAACACGGCTTCCTTTGACCGTATCTGTGATAAGTTTGAGAATTTCAAAGACTGTAAGAAATGCTGCCAGACGTCACGGTATTATGGTTGACTAGACGTAGATTTAATTGCTCGATATTGTCTTTACGTACTTCGAATGAGTGTATGTAGTAGTAATTTCAGATTTCTGGTATTAGGTACATAATAATAAGGAAAAGTATAATTCATTTTCAATTATTACAATCATAGGTAGGTAGTTTTAAAAGGTCAGTCAGAATTTGGTTATTTAAAAAGAGAAAACATCGAATAAATTTTCAATGTGTGTTACTTTATCGACTTTACCTGTAAACCCTGCATACAGCCTGCGTGTCGTGACAAGGGTTCCAGCTAGCATCGAAGACGATCACTCTGTTAGCCCCGACCAAGTTGATGCCGAGCGAACCAGCGCGAGTCGACACCAGAAACAGGTAAATTTGCGGATTTGCGTTGAACTCGTTTATCAGTTTTTCGCGTTCCAAAGCGTGAGTCGATCCATCCAGACCTAGAAAAAAAAATACTATGAGCATAAATGTCGTAAAGAAAAATAACCGTATTAATTGAGATATACATACGGTAATAGTTGGTGTTCCTCTCCCAAAGACAATTTGTTCCCGGAATGTAATTCCTCTCTAAAAAGTCTTCAATAAGATTCAAAGTAAATAAACTCTGGCTGAAAAGCAACAGCCTATCGCCCATTTTGATACTTTCGTTTAGAATGTAGAAAAACAATTCCATTTTCGCAGAATTTTCTATAATTCCTGGTATGTAGTCCTTCAGTAACTCTGTGGCCCAGTCGTAAGTCATTTCTTCCGCTTTTTTCGTCAACGCTATTTCTTCCTCTCTCGATAACTTCTCCTCTTTCTCACTTTCTTCGGATTCCGAATCCTTATCATCTTTATCTTTATTCTTATCTTTAGAAGTTTTCCTATCTTTCCGTCCTCGAGGCTTTGCTTTAGTCTTACCCTTAGATTTATCGTCTTTTTTGCTATCTTTGGGTCTACCTCTGGGTCGCCCTCGTCTAGGAACCTCGTCCTCAGTTTCCGATCCATCACTTTTAGTAGGTTCTTTATCCTTAGATTCGTTATCCTTTTTAAACGTAGAATCTTTCTTGTTAGGATCAGTTTTTATGTCATTTGCTGCTTCTGCTTTAAGTTCTTTTTTGGTTTCATCTTTGACGATCTTCTTTGTGTCCAAGTCTTCAATTTTAACTTCGCCATCTGATTCGGACTTGATTTCCTTTTCCTCTGCCTTTAACTTGCTAACTTCTGTTTTTAAAGTTTCTGTGATGGGCCATGATGTTACAGGGCTGCCAGAACCGGCGCTGTCCAAAGGCGGCTTAGTTTCAAGGTGCGGTGGGAATGGATATTGGCAAGAATAGTTGCCGTTTGTACTGTTGGGCTGTACTGGTTGATCTGGATAGGCAGACGTATTAGGCTGATTGTAATTGTAACCGGGTGCACTGTAAGGTGTCACTGCTGTTTCCTGAGGTGTATTTATATTGGGTTTAACATCATTCGATTGATAATTAGGAGGAATATTTGGTTCTGCTTTAATTTGCGGTTGAGTTGGCATATTATTAACAGGCGGTTGAGAAGGCGGCATATTGTTCGAATAGCCAGGATAGTTAGGAGTCTGATTTTCGTATTGATTGTAAGATGTTGGTTGATTGACGGGCCCATACGATGTGCTACCTACGTATGATGATGAAGGATAATTTTGGTTTGGATATTCCGAAGGTGGTTGGTTGTTAGAGAAGGGTGGCACGGGTGCATTTGCGTTGTATTCTGGATACGTCGACGGATTGTGATAAGAGCCTTGTTGGTAAGGCGGTCTTTGTTGATTGGGGTATCCATCTTGATTAGCCGGATAAGGTTGCATAGCGTTTCCAGGATACGCTTGTTCGCCAGATGGTGTGTTGTAGTTTGGGGGATATTGCTGAGGATGGTTGAAGTCTGCTGGAGGATTGCCCCTGAAGTCCTGCGGGGGCTGGCCATTAGGGTACTGTGGATTATTGTAGTAACCACTACTGTTGCCATAGTAATTACCATTTCCCCAGTTGTTTTGGCTGTACCCTGCCTGATTCCATTCAGGTTGGTTTTGTGGGTACTGGTTAGGATAGTTGTTGCCATAAGACTGTTGCTGTTGGTAGTAGTTTTGATCAAAGTTTTGGTTAGGATAACCTTGGTTAGGTGGGTAGTATCCCGGTGGTTGCTGATAGTTAGGATAGGAATATGGGGCTCCGGGTTGATCTGGTCTTTGATACGAATTTGATGAATGTCCGTAAGGGCCGTTCGGTGGAAATGGTGCACTTCCATACGAAGGTTCTTGGCGCGGCATTCCTGAGCCCATGGTTGTATTAGGAGGAATAGTGGCCGCTGGCTTCTTAGCCGCGCGCGGCTTAGGCCCTCTTTTAGCAGGCGTCTTGCCGTTCCTTGCACGTCCAGCTTTAGTTACTCCTCTTAGCTCTTCCAAATCCAAATCCTCCTCAATAGCCGCGTTTGCTTCGCTTCTTTTTCTTAAGAAATTGTATAAGACATCAGGATGATTCCATATCTGAAAAGGATAAAATAGATTAAAGGACTGGCTATTTCAATACTACCTACGGAATCGGCATTCCATTTTTGTCCTCTGCTGGCAGCTGTGGGCATGAGTCTCTCCATGAACGCCCCGAGTATAATCTTCTTTGCGGGTCATCAATTTAACCACAGGATGCTTTTCACCGCTTTTTGCACGTCCTCATTCGAAAACGACTTTACTTCAACAGTTATTTTTACTACGATGGATGTAACTACCTTATACCTTGCTAATAAAAATGCCAGTTACAAATATAAGCAAATATCTCTTACCTTACAACAAATAGCGAACGCCTTCAATGGATTAGGTACCGAAGTAGATCTAACGACTTCATTCATGAAACGATCATACAGTTTTCGTTGTAATGGTGTCATACGTACTAACAGCACATATTCTTCTTTCTGAGGCAGTGTTGTTTGTAGCACAGCGTGGGAGCGTCTGAGTAGCAGAAGAAACTTCGTTAGAAATATAATTCAATTCATACTCACATAAGATTACGCCAACTTCATTCATTATGATAGACAGAGATCACGGAATTCCACTTGCTCCATTGTTGGCACACCACATTCGCGTCTTCTCGCCGGTTTAGAGTACCCTCAAAAGTAAGGGAGAGGAGGTAAGAGTAAGGGACCACGTCAACCAAAGTGAATAAACTTTACCTCTGCACAAAACCAACGAGCAAAGAATGCAGCACATGTGCTCTGTATCTCATAAGCCGTATGTCCTGCGGCGTAGAGTCGATACACTGGCCGTTCTGAATCGGCCGCTCGAACATATTGCAGAATTCTGTCTTACTACCTAGGTAGTTAGGTCGCACGAAATCCACCATACACCAGTATTCTAGCAAATTGTTCTGGAGGGGATAACCTGGAACAAATATAATAAATAGTACAGTTGGCTTCTTGTAACATAATGCATCGAGACTCTTACACAATCAATGCTTCTATTCTGGATTGGGAGTGAATAAAAAACAGGACTCGTTCAGCTGCTTATCGCTCTTATCCAAGCTTGTCATAAAAACGGACAGGTATTTTAACCATTGCAACAAGACGGCCAATATATGGATATGGTTCATATTATGATCCGTCTTAGGATTTCTTATCAAGAGATTTTTTTTTGTCTTCGTCTTACACAGGTGTAAGTTTATGTATGAGCGTCCCTATGTATCTTACCAGTAAGTACTATACGGCGTTTAGTCCTCATCTGCTTCAAGGCATAAGATATGTTCGAATGTGAGTTCTTAATGCGGTGGCCCTCATCGCAAATGACTAGATCTGGTCCCGGCTTCACCAGTGCTTCGTACATTTCTGAAAAAAAGTCATATTATTTAGTGTAAACTCTGTACAAATAAAAAAAAAAACATTGTATTCTACAGGAGAGTAAACTAGTCTTCTAAAGTCAAAGGCTGGAGAAAGGCGACTTACTTTAACATTACAATGCAATTCGAAATTTTATAGAGTCATCTTGAATTATTCTACCTAGCATTGTCATATGATGAATTTGTCTTATTAGTAATAACGAATATAGCGTCCAAAAAATATTATATTATTGCAATGCTGCACCCAACAGATATTGTAATTAGTTGCTGAAGTGAACGCGAACTAAAATTTGTAACCCACCATCTAAGAGTCTCTTCTCTTCGTCGACAGGAGTTTCTTCTTTTTTCTCCTCTTTCTTTTCGTCTTTCCCGTCACCATCAGTCTTCTGCGCTGACGGCGACCCGTCTTCTTTGTCAGCTTTCGACAACTCTGACAGTTCTGACACTTTTGACATCATTGTGTTGTCGGATCCCTGCAATAAAGTGTGGTTTTACGCGCAATTATCAAACCTCTCTTAAATTAATTATATTTTTAAGCCAATACTTACTCAAATCGATCAAATTTGGTGTGAAAAAGTAACTCTTAGAAAGTTCTTTTCTTTCACATTTTCCAATATTGTTATGGATGTCTGTCCACCAGACAATCAATCAATTAATCAACCAATTGTGTTTACCAACCTGAGTGTCCTCATTCCCAGTCTCTGGTTTATCCAGCTTTTTCTCCTTTTCTTCCTTCTCCTTCTCCTTCTCAACTTCCTGCTTCGCGTCTTTCCTTTTCTTACGAGGTTTCTTATCTTTTTTCATACTGAGAAGTCGATACAATTCGTAACCTATCATTAAAACGCCTCCCGTAGTATTCCAATCCTGTAATATGTAAATTATGAGATAACAAAATTACATTTTAAATTATCAAAAAGACTGTATTTTCGGGCTTTGGCATGACAACCTGAATGGATTTGCCTGCGGTTTTTTTATGATCAGCATTTCTTACAAAGACTATAGAATTGTACCCAGACGAAGCCGAGAGAAATAATTAAAAAATAGTATACCTTGACAACTTTGGCGCGCATTTGAAGCGTTTTGTGACTGTCGTTGAGCACGTAAATAGGAAACTGCCTGGGCCGCACTTCTCCGTGAGCCGCGAGGGGGCTGGTGGACGCGTCCAGTGGCAACCACATGTTGAATTCTGCCACCTGAAATTAATATTTTATTGAACCAATGTAGAGTATACATTAGTTAGGGAATGCAATCCCGACTTGACGTCGTAAATTCGAGATCCCGCAGCATTGGAAATATCAATCCCGCGAGATCCCGATATTATCGAGATCTCGTCTAGTTCATAAAAAAATGTCTGAAAACGATGAAATCTGCTTGTTTGTGATAGTGAGGTTTCGAAAGAAAACAAAATCTTTTATTCTTCATAATCAAATTTCAAGATTCGCCCAATATCGAATTGATCTGGGATTGATCCCGAAAAATTAGACGAGATCTCGCGAAATCCCTAACATTAGTATTACATTTTAGAGTATATAAAATACGCATAGCTTACAATCCTGTTAATATAGAAGTAAAGTGAGTTTATAAATTAATTGAAATGTATAGGGCTTTTGCAAATTTATATGTCCCGTATTTGGTTCCTTCACCATAAGGCATAAAATAATTAGAAATATGGTTTAGAAATTACATTTGTTAGCTTTAATAAGTACTTTTGTCTGGTATGGTAGATGCTTGTTTCAACTTTTAATCGGTTTCTTGATCATTTAAAACACACTTACCCAGTTCTGCAAAGTATTTATAGGCATAATACAGAGCACAGTCTTCGAGGTGGTGTGTCGTAAGAAAATGTCTGTAAAGCAGACAATCTGCAACGTCTTCCCGAGGCCCATAGAATGTGCCAGGATGCAGCCGAAGCCTGTCGATGTCGAGAATCGCTCCACGGATTCTATTATATTGTCGAACAGGAATCTTACACCGCCAATCTAAAAAGGAAAAGAAAACGTGTTTAAGTGAGTGTTTATTGAATTCAATACATAATACATAACATATTTAGCTATTTCTTAACATAACAAATGAATCATAGTCTTTATTTAGTTGTATTGTGTATGACACACTTAATGGTTTGATGCTTTTGTTATATTTTATTACTTTTAAAGAGAGAACAGCAGCAGGATTATGTTCGAGTGGCGCTATTTGAACTACACAAGCGTAGATATTTCCGGGCATCTTAAAAAGGCTGACAATACGAATTAATTTTAAAGCATATTGCAGACCTCAAAAATGGTATAAAATACAGATTATTAGTATTACCTGGTGAGGTTTGATGATTCTGGCTATTTGTGGGGCCAAGAAAATGTCCTCCTCATTCTCGGGATGACCAATGTTTATTTGAACACGACCTTGCTCATCAGGCACATTGTACGTGTCGTTCACATGAAGCCCTGGAAATAAGATACAAAGTTAAATAACATAATACCATCCTGATTTGAAATGAAATTTCTGGATTGCAATTATTCAATAGTACAAGACAGGTTTAAAATGATGAAACATTGGTGCTAATTCCTGTAAATACCATCTAATTTTATTTTAAGTTATATCTGTCATTTTCTTATCCGCCGAAAAGGAAAGGGACGGGTAATCGACAAGCATAAAATTTATGGAACACACGTCAATTTTAAGCACAAATCTAAACCAACCGTCTAAAAATTTTACATCCGTCAATAACCCGACACAGTTAAGTAGATAGCACGTCAAACGGATTGCATACCAGCGACGTACCTTTTGATTCGCCCGGGTTATTCATTCATTTACTTATTCTTCCTAAAATTAAGAACTGTGAATCATCCGTCCCTTTCCTTTTCGACGGATATGAAAATGACGGATATAACTTAAAATAAAATTAGGCGGTGTCTGCAGGAATCGGGGCCAGTGCCAAACTAACTAAATTAACGGTAAATGACTAGTATCATATTACTGTTTATCATCCATATTTGTTGAGCGGATAGAAATAAGTATTCTGTAATCTGTGGCATTACAAATGGCAACATTGTTCGGCCATTTTTAATTTTGTTTTTGACAGCTTCCTTCTTCCGGTTTTTGTACGCTCGATGTATGGCAGGTCTTTTTACTAACTAAACCATTTATTCAGTATTTTCCGTCTTTTCATCGTTAGCTACCCGTACACCTTAACAATATTATTAAGGATGCAAATGGGTGGATCTTGTACACCGGCAAATCAACATCAATAACCGTGAACGCAAAAATATGCTACAACATTTTGTGATTTTGGAAATAACCAACTAGAACTTACTTATCGTAAGTTGACGACATAAGATAATAAGATTCCTGATGTTTTTGGAGGTCTTAAAAGAAGAGGAAAGTACAAACAGGAACCTTGTAAGGGCACTAAAATGGCAAACTTAAAATTATACACAATGAAAATAGAAAACCAGGAATAAAAATAATAAAGATTAAGTTAAAAAGAATTACGTACATTTACAATAATCAGTACCTAACAGATTCGGTTCTATTCAGATAAGTTCTAACTGGATAAATAAAAAAAAGTTGCTTTCAATATGGACATTGACTTCCGGTGTAAGAAGAATCCACCCAAATACTAAGAATGGACGCAAGTCGATTCTGCAACTTATGGTTTCACCCAACCTAACATAGTTACTGGGTTCAGGAGCGGATCCAGCTTTTATGTCAGGGGGACCCCCCTCCAGATTGCAAACAACCTATGGGTTTTGATATATCTTTATGCCAATTTTCATCAAAATCAGTTGTGTGACTAATTATCATCATCTCCCTAGCATTATCCCGTTTTTTCACGGGGTCCGCTTACCTAACCTGAAGATTTCACAGGTCCGGTTTTTTTCAGAAGCGACCTTCCAACCCACGTAGGGAAAACAAGCCCAATACAGGTTAGGTCACATACCTCCAAAACGCATTTCTCGGGAATGTGGATTTCCTCACGATGTTTTCTTTCACTGCTGAGCACATAATAATCATCCAAACATGAATTCGAAAACAAAATTCCACAATCATTGGTGCAAAGAGCCTGTGCTGGCTTCGAACATGCGCCTCAAAGTGAGAGGCAAGCATTTTACCAACTGGGCTACAACAGCTCCATGAAATTTAAGTTCAGTGACTGATGATATACACGTGAAAGGGTAAAAGACATACAGTTACTTTCGCATTTATAAGATCATTAGTAGAGTAGTTTGGATGCTTGTTACCTGAGTTTCCAGGGTCCTCTTCGGCTTCAGGGCTGGGCGGGACTTCCGAGTCAGAGAGCATGATGCAATCATCAGAATCTGACGACGACGAGGAAGACTCGTCGCCACTGCTGCTATCTACTATCTCTACAACCTGCAACCATGTAATTTGAGAAGTGAGTATTTTGTAATGTAAAAAATACAGTTCCACAATAACACAGTTACAGGTTATTATTTACAGAACTAAAATAGTTAAATCCCTGGTAAATCTGAAGAAAATAAAGCTTTGAATATCTACAATCAACTTTGGGATAGAGGTTTGACTATAAAAACAAACAATATTAAAAATGAACCAGAAAAAAATTTACATGACTATTCGAAGTACATTAAAATCAACAACAACATGTATACTTGGCAATTTTTATGATTTAATCCAACCCCTTATATGAATGTATGTCACATTTGTAACATAGGTTTTACATTTAACACATACGTGGAGTAGGAGTAGCTAAGTCAGTAAAGTCATGGTGTCTAGACCTTTATTATGCATAAAATGAGATAAAACTTAAACTCACTTCTTTTTTGTCAGTCTTTTGGTCAGGTTTAGTAAGTTTCTGTGCAGCCGAGCCGGAGGTGGTGGGTTTGGGTATCTTTGTGACCTCCACTTGCCCTTGCTTCACTGTAGTTTTCTTCATCTCACCTGATGGCAGCTTCACTAGCACTGTGTTTGGCAAACTGAAATTGAAGGCATATTTTTAACAATGTTAGTTCATGGTTTTAGTTCAGTGGTAACTCAGTTCACCAACATATAATGCAATGAAATACTCACTTCAGTTTGCTAGAGGACTGTTTTAAAATAGAAGAACCACCTTGTAGTAAAGATAATGTTTTTTGATGTATCTTGTTTTGTCTATTTAGTGCTATTTGTCTTTGTACCTGAAAATTGCACAAATTTTGATTCAAAACTAATAAGAAATAGTCTAATTTATGATATAAACCTTACTTTGAAAGAAAATTATAATGTCGAAATGTAAAATATACTTATAAAACAACATTGTTAACTTTCAACTGAACCAAATAAAATGCTTATCTAAATACTAGGAATTATCATTAGTATATAGTAAATAAATAATATGTGGTACATACCTCCCTAATAATTCTTTGTTGCTCCTGAACTCTAGCTAAACGCTCAGATTCCTGTCTTTGGGCAGCCAATGTTGATGCATCCAGATTCTTCTCATCCATTACCTCTCTGATGTTACGACGCACATTTATTGCACTTGTATTTAATGCTTTTTTCTGAAAATGTAAGCATGTAAGTATTCATACAACTAGAATGAGTAATTTTAGAATAGCTTAGCATAGAACATATTTTCCCAATCCATAAAAATTAATCTAACAATTACCTCATCTTCATTTTCTGGTTTCTTTTCTTCTTCATCCTTGGATGTTTCATCATCTTCATCTTCTTTCTTTAAAGGTTTAACGCTAATCTCTCCCATCTCTTTCAATTTCTCAGTTATGTCAAAGTCTTGACTACCATCCTCTCCCTCTTCCCCAATTTCACTTCCCTCTTGCTTGATGTTGAGCAGTTCTTCTGCAGATTTTTCTGTACATAACTCTCCTTCATCTAATTCGGCTATCTCCACATTCTTACTTAAGTCCAACTCACCATCATTTATAATATCACTGATAGAAAGTGTTTTTGGCTCTTCGGGTGGTTCCAAAAGTTGAGGTTCAGGCTCGGGATCAGGTTCAGATGTTGTCGGTGGGGGTGTTGGATACCGCACTTTCTGTGCCTCCTTCTTAGCTTCCACTATATCACCTGTCTCAGGATCAATGTAGCTCTCATTTTCTTCATTCAATTCCTGTACTGCACTCGGATTGACCACAAATTCCTCCTCTGACAAACCATCACTATCTGTTTTACTCTCTTCATCTGAGAAATCGCTTAATTCTAATATGTTATTACCAACTAAACTGCGGATGGTTATACCTGTGTCTTTTTTTAGTTTCTTAGTAAAGTCATGAAAGCTTTTGACAGCTTCCATTTTTCGTTTCGCGCTCATGGGTCGGGATCGAGGTGCTGAGCGGCGACGGGAGCTCATCGCAGCTGCCTGAGCGAAGTGTGCGCGCTGAATCCGGGCGATGGTTTCGTCATCATCGTCGCTGTCTAACATTTCCTCGTCAGACACCTCCTCCTCATCCGCGACCCCCTTCACATTGCTCTTCGCGGTGCCGCCGGTATCACTCATTTTCACAATGTATTCTGCTCCGTTCCGAAAACCTCACCACCTCACCTCTGGTACATATCCGTAGATCTATAACAAGCCATCACATTTCCACTGCCACTTACAACAAAAAACACAACTAAGTAGTTTTAGATAATTATTGTAAGACGTAACGACATTATCTGGTTACAGAAGTCCTAATTTCAGACACAAATAAAACCTTTTATTGGATATTTCTTTGTGGAAAATTCACAGGACGCGGCATCAAATATGCAAAGAAAGACGCCGGATGACACGAATATTCACCTATTGAATTTGTTAAAACCTTATATCATCACATGGATATCTTTTTCTATTTATTAATTAACGTTGACACAATAATATCTGCAATTAAATTTTAGGAAGCCATTACTTCCGCAATAAATAGCTTTTATTCGACTATTCTATAGAATTTGTGTATTCGACAAGCGTGTTTACAAAAATTGTAGAAGACGTCACAAGAAACACAACGTGAGGACTTTATGCACAACAAACAATAAGACATTTAATTGTTTGTCAGTTTTTGTGCATAAATACGAGGTTGTCAATATATCAAATAATGTTTGTCATAGAAAAGTAATCCTTATTGCAGGTTAACAAAATGATAAAATATACGTGAGCTAAAGACTTTTCCCTGGCAACATTGTGGTTCAGGGTTGTCATTTCAACATTTACTCTATGGGTAGATATCGAGTGATGAGATGAAATCTGAAAGAAATTGTACATACAAATCGATTTGAATCTGTATTTTGAAGCAATTGAAGACATAATAATCATCTCAGAAAAAATATTGAATACATATCAATGAAGTATTTCTACTGTTCAGGCTATGGTTACCACTCTTCAACTTGCCTGCACAAACATTTAAAGAAGTTTGTTGAACAGAAGAGACGGATCGTAAAAAATACACACATTTCCCTGTAGGTAGTTTATCATAGCATGCTCACCAAAGACCAAGTGGTCTTAATGCTGACCCTCTGGAGGTCGGTATTGCTCTATGCTATGTTGCAGATAAATACCTGGGAAAGGGGCGCCGTGATCAATCACAGTTGTATCTTTCTTTTAAGTTCTCAGTGTGCCACTGTCTTTGGTCTTTGCACTGTCTTTATAACACTTCGAAGTGCCTCGAACTCGCAATAGTCCGCAATGCTCGTAGGTAGATCAACGAAAGCGTGCTCCTAGCTCAGTGCTAAGTTTGTACCTATCTCTGAGCCCGGTCTAGGGTCGGCGGCGTTAAATAAAAATACATTAATAATTTTATTCCTCACTTTATTTACCTACTTTGAAATGGATAAATCCATTAAAAACAAAGGCTTTATTTACGTAGTGTTTTCAGTTTTTAACACAGGTACCTAATATATAGATGCAGACACTGGATAAAAGCGAGTTGTCGAGCAGATTTATTATCAATTAAAAAGACTGGAATTACTCCAGAAGTCGTTCGGAATAAGTACAAACCTATGATGTTTAGACACGTCTAAGTCTACCCAGACTACAGGAGATTGCAGTTTAGACAAATCATTGCTATGAAGCTGAAGTTTAAAAGCGAAAGGTTTTAGAAAACGAAGACAATTATAACAACAGGCTCAGTATCGTGTGCGTCAAGCTAGCGGCCTCAAAAAAAAATGGGCACGAAAAAATAATTTGACCATACCAAAAAATAGTACTCTTATTGAAAAAAATAGTACCTGTTGTAAAAAAATTAGTACCTTCACGGTTCTGGATTTATAGCCATGTTTTATTGCACTTGCTAGCTTGACGGTGAGCGAAATTTGGCGAGAGTTAACGACAAGGTCTTTCGCTTTGATTTAAACGCCAAAAAATAGTACCGAAATAGTACTTACCCCCTGCAAAATACCGAAATGAGTACTTCAACGGTTCCAAAGTTATAAAGGCAGTTCTTTGATCCCGCTGGCTTGACGTTTTGAAAATACCTATTATCTAGGGAACGCTTGCATACTTCAGTTTGTAACTAATGTCAATAAACTCGTATGAAATAGTACTCCCTACCATCATAATTTGGACCTGATTCTCTTTGTAGAAATATGTCAAAAAGTCATTATAACCTATGTCATACATTTATCAAGACAGGTACAGTCGCGAACAAAATTATTACACATGCTCAAGAAGAATGTTGTCAGATTTTAGTTATTTTTCCCCATTTTTGGGTAAAAATTGGTGAAGTGCCAGGGTTGTCAGATGAAAGTAATATCATTGTTGAAACTCTTTGAGTTATTCTACAAATACTGCAAATTGTTTATTAACAAACACTTCGATCCGTAACAAATTGAACATGAAGGTATAAATTATAAAATAAAACAGCAGATTAAAAATGTATTATGATGTATTAAAATCACAGATTGTTTTCAATAAGAACTAGACCCATGCAGCCATTTTCTATTAAAATTATTGCATATGGGTGTATGCAATAGCAATTTTTTGTAATAGCAACACTCTGAAGTGCAAAGAAATGGTAGGGTAGACCTCCAAAATGGCAATACTGGCGATGGCAATACTTACGAATAAATTGTGAGGTTATGTAATTGTCTACGTGACTGTATCAACAACAAATGTATGGCATAGGTTATGATGATTTTTTAACTTATTTCTAGAAAGAGAATCGGATCAAAATTATGATGGTAGGAAGTACTATTTCATACGAGTTTATTGAAATTAGTTACATACTGAAGTATGCAAGCGTTCCCTAGATAATAGGTATTTTCAAAACGTCAAGCCAGCGGGATCAAAGAACTGCCTTTATAACTTTGGAACCGTTGAAGTACTCATTTCGGTATTTTGCAGGGGGTAAGTACTATTTCGGTACTATTTTTTGGCGTTTAAATCAAAGCGAAAGACCTTGTCGTTAACTCTCGCCAAATTTCGCTCACCGTCAAGCTAGCAAGTGCAATAAAACATGGCTATAAATCCAGAACCGTGATGGTACAAATTTTTTTACAACAGGTACTATTTTTTTCAATAAGAGTACTATTTTTTGGTATGGTCAAATTATTTTTTCGTGCCCATTTTTTTTTTGAGGCCGCTAGCTTGACGCACACCTCAGTATCTACAACTTTATCAGAATTAATTTGGTAAAAAGGGTGCAAGA
Organism: Pectinophora gossypiella; assembly: GCF_024362695.1. NCBI lineage: Eukaryota > Metazoa > Arthropoda > Insecta > Lepidoptera > Gelechiidae > Pectinophora > Pectinophora gossypiella. The sequence continues at coordinate 7,900,954 of NC_065408.1, read as the reverse complement.
TTGCCACTGATGATGAGATTAACTACTTGGCACTGAACCTGAATTTGTAAAATAGCGTGACACTTATAAATGTAGAATAATATTTTTTAATCTTTATTTTCTATTTACATTTACATAAATTATGTAGAAACAAATCAGTTCCTATTAGGTATTTAATTCAATTTATTTATGCAGCAGTTCCAACAAGACGATTTTCTCGAATTCTGAGGCGACGTTCACGCTCAAACTCCTTCATACGCAGAACATAACTGGAAAAAAGAATTAATAAGAATCACTTAAAATCTCCTTGTTAATTGATGGCTTGTCTAATTCCTGGTTGACATAAAAAAAGCAAGATAAAGCAATTTCAGAATATAGGTGAATAATATTTAACTACACGTTTCTTATAATTTAAGAGGTAAATATTAACATTATTAAATTGGGGATATTCTTAAATTGTTACACAAGTTGGTATCTGGTAGAGATAATCAACATTAGCATCTCTGCCTGTTATAAATCTATGTTATTTCATACCTTTGTTGCTTAGGCAGCCTATAGGTACATAGGTATACATTATAGAATAGCATAGAAATAATTTATTTTAGATATACGTAGGTGTAGGTACACAGTAGGAGTAAACATAATAATTAAACCTTATCTCTAAAAAGGGACAACAGCTCAGCAAAATGTGTGACACTCCGACATTGAGGGAGTCCCGTAATGCTGACTTGTAGCTGTGCTCCAAATATATAAAAACTTAATGTTAGCATTAGCAGCCTCCACCAACCCGCAACATTGGAGCAGCGTGGTGGAGTATGCTCCATACCCCCTCCGGTTGATTGAGGGGAGGCCTGTGCCCAGCAGTGGGACGTATATAGGCTGTTTATGTTATGTTATGTTATGTGTAGCATTAGCAATATATCATAAAATTAATAGTAAATCAGTACTGACTCTTGGTGTTCGCAGTTCAAATAATTGTGTCTCTCATGGGCACACTTGTACAACATGGGCATGTTCTTGTACCGACAGACTTGATAGTCCAATAAGTAATGTGCGCAGTAGTCCCTCTTCTCTGGTGGAATACGAGCCGATACCAAGTCATCGTCCTTAGCTATCATCACTGTAAGAATAAATGGTAGGCAAAATAATAATAAAAGGCTAAACTTTATTGAAGAATTTTGGCTTGACAGAATGGAAAATATTTAAATAAATTAGATAAAAGATGCAGAGTTTGTAATTTTGACTATGTTTTGAATGTTTCCTAACCTTAACCTAATCAAAATATTATGTAACAACAACATAATGATAATAGGTTCCAGTGTTAGATATGTTAGGTACTTAATGTTTTCTATATACATTATATAAGGTCATACATTGAAAGAATATCTAGGAAATTAACGGAATACCTCTTTGTTTTCGTTCGAAATCAAATCCAACTTGTGGGTCAAAAGTGGGTTTGTCATCTTGATGGAGATCCAAGTGACGGGTGGTGAGAGTTCCCGCAATTTGACCCATATTTGATACAAGTTTCTCTACGTTGGCCCCGAACAGTAGAGGGTTAAAAAATTAATGCACAACAATTATTAAAAATTTTCAGGAATCTACTGTGCTGCTATTTTTTGTTACGAATTTGGCGCTAATAAAATTAGAAAAGAAGATGAAACAACGACGTATTCGTTGCGTGTTCGCTCAGAACAATAACTAAAGCATAGAAGGAAGGCTAAAATAAGAATTCAGAAACTATAAACCGGCTCTCTTCTAGCTTACGACACAAACTATGAGTGAGAAAAGGACAAATGATTCGCTCTTTGCTTCATTTTTTCCGAGGTTGTCACAACATGAAATGTCATTTGGACCTATTGGACTCATTTTAACTCGGCCAAATACATAGTAACATACATAAGAAGATTTTACTTATATTTACCGAACTATTTGACACGGTCGCGTCAACTGTGTTTACGAGTGTCTTGTGTTCAGATTGTTTTAAGTGATAATTTAACAATATTTTTCCAAATAAATGGAAAGAAACTTTTATTTATATCAAATAATTGAGTGTCTCGACTGTGTGACATTATGTCTTGTGTGGTATGGGGCTGCAGCTCACATTCAGGAAGAAAAGAAAATAGCCAACAACTTCTGTCGTTTCATCGGTAAGTTTTTTGTAATTTTCTAGTGAAATGTGAACTGCTGAACAATTTTAGGAAAGTAATATGTTTTGCTGAATAGATTTGTAGCATAAAATATTTGAGATATCCATTATATTATACGTTTCATCGATGAATACGGAATTGATTTGAGGTTATGTTGATTGTCCATAGTGATGTACTAAAATTATCGATACTTTTAATTTTTAGATTTCCTGTAGACGATAACAAAGAGAAAGAATGGATAATTCTATTTAGTTAAAATAAGTATAAGTTAATTAAAATAAGTACAGCCGTATTTGCTCGAAACATTTTACTGCGGATTCATTTATGTGTGTTCCTAATTCAAAGTGGAGGCGTCTTCGAGACGATGCTATTCCTACATTGAACATTATAGATCAGACAGATGAAATGGTGTTTAAATTTAAATTTCAGCCTAGCCTGCATCATCTCACTGCTGGATAGATAGATAAGATATTTGTATCATGTTATCACAACACGTTTATACTATCTATCATTCAACTACATATTATTATGTACTTAATAAACTTAGTATATATACTAAGTCTGTAGTTGTTTTATGTCTAAACAATTATGAATTGTACACGTTTTATATAAGTAAATTATTATTATCTTTGATTTCAGATATTAAATCCAAAAGTGTCGACTGGATTTACATGAAAAGGTATATCAAATAATTTTCTTTTTTTATATTTTTAACATGATATACATATATAGAGTGTATAATTCAACCAGCTGCACAATGCACTTAAATCAGATATATTTTACTTTTATTTTTATAGATTATTTTGTACATATACTATTTTAACATTATTATTAAACTTTATTTCAGTCAGTTCAAGAAGACGAGATGAAAAATTTAAAAGAAAAGCTGAACAAGTCCCGCCTCAAGATCAAACGACTTAATGAAAAAAAAAAACAATGTGACAGGGTGTCACAAAGACAGTTTCTAAGCAAATTGACACTGTTTAGAAATTAATAAATTTGTATTTATTGTAAATATAATGTACATAATTAATAACGTGTGAAATAAATACTTGCTAATGAACAGATTTACGATCTAATTTATATTTCATTTTACCTCCTTTTCTTATTTACTCCTACTCCAACACTCCAGGTTGATACGAACTGCGCCCAATAAAGAATGTAATGAATGTTATAGATTTGTGTAAGCGACTTAGATAAATCTTGACTAAACCTTCCTTTACAAATACAAATATACTTTATTGCACACAACATACAATACTTACAAGTTTTGCACGAAAGATACAGTACACCACCTACCTACCTTTTACTTTCCCTTTCTGTTCTCTTATGAATACTTGTATGCCGTATTTTTTTAAGTATAATGCTATATCTAGTAGGTACGAGTATGGTAATCCTAGTATTGAAACAGCTTGTAGCCCTAGTAAAGACCGCCATTTTATGTTTACAGAGTGGCACGTTTTTTCTGTAGGTATTTCCAGTCCATACTCTTTTCTATGTCTATGGCGTGACCCCATCGGGTCTCTTACCGTCTGTGCGGCTTAGACCCGGCGGCGGCGGTTCCAATTTGCACGGCACGTCGATCGACACCAGTGCACGGCGGATGACATCATAAATAAATTCGAATATTACAAAATACTTACCGATGAAACGATAACAGTTGGCTATTTTCTTTCCTTCCTGAATGTGAGATGCAGCTCCAAACTAATATAAACCAGACAATATAATCCAAAAATGGTTAGATACTTACCTATCAGAGACAGAGTCTCCTTTCATCAAGAAGAAGATAATTGCATCCTACAAAAAGAAATCTTGTAAAAAAAAATTATCGACATTAATTGTAAGTAAATTTAATTTTATCGACATATTACTAAAGTGAAACCCAACACTAGGCAATGAAAAACTTGTGACAACCTACGAAATTACGAAACAATTTTTGTATATGCGTCTTTGTCTAACATTACGCCGGTCCCGTAAGATAAAGTAGAGCAGAATTATAGAGTTCTGTTGCTATTTTAGCCTTCCTTCTATGCTTTAGTTATTGTTCTGAGCGTGTTCGCGTATAGCGCTAGTTCGCTTATACACACTTTCGAACGCTTTTAGTTCAAAATAATATTGTTAGAGCGAGATAGTTTAGCGTCAATTTTTGTAAGAGTGACAAGTACAGTATGAGGTCTTGCATATTTCGCTTTCTAAATCAAAGTGGAAAACTGGAACAAGCTTTCTTAAAAATAATTTATAAAACTACCCCCATTTAATTAAGACCGAATCCAATATCAATTAATCCAAAATTGTGATAAACTAACTTGATTCATTAATATTTTCGTGCGTGATGGATGTGGCTAAAAGATTTACCAACTATAATTTAACTCTTTTAAAAATAATTGGAAAAGGCACATACGGGTAAGAAGATAATAGGTATCTAATGAATAGCTAGTAATATTTCTTTGAATTAATGTAATATGCATTATATTTACTACGTACCCGAAGTTAATAAAAATATTGTCCGCATACACGGAATACATACGAAACTCTACATCGTGCCTACGTAGAATCATGCCCGTATAGATTATAGTCACATAATCAGAAGTTAACTTATAGCAGCTTTCATAGGGAATCAAATGCCAATATGGATATGATGAACTGCATGGTGACTAGTGATCGATCTATCCATCCACTACATGCCCGGAATGATAAGAACTCTGTTTTTCTTTTGTTTCTTCTCACCTTCAGTTCAGCGGTGCGGTGTAATGTCAAAAAATAAAATTGGAAGTAATTTTTGTTTCAGGAATGTATATTTATGCGAGAAACCCAAAAATGACAATCAACTAACAATAGTGAAAGACATACAGCTCAACATAAAAATTCAAGATCATAAGCTGGTAAGTACTTAGTAGTTTCTTCGATTTTTTTATAATTATTATAATCAGATAGTGACCACCTTTGTTTGGCATCTGAAAGTGTAACTACCCACAAGTGTTTACAAGCGTCAACACGAACCAACATCTAAAAAACAGCATGTCCTGCTTAGTTATGCACCATTTCAATTCGTATTATTTGTCTTTTTTCAGGATATTGCAAATGAAGTTAAAATCTTGTCTTCAATGAACCATCCAAATATTATAAAATTTTACGATTGCTACTATACCGACAATAATGTAATGATATCTATGGAATACGCCACAAGCGGCAATTTGGCTGAGTACATGTATCAAAAATATCCTAAACTAATAAAGCAAGAGGTACCTTGTCCGATTTTGTTTTACTTAACTATATCTTGTAGGGCCTGCTGTTATGATTGTTGAAACGTCAGCAAGCATGAAATCCCACAAGGATTGATTAAAGATAGTTATTTAAGTAATTCTAGCTTGGTAATGTTTCTAATATTGGAATTAATTTTTAATATAGATTTAGTATGACCTACTAGTATTTAAAATTTCCTCACTTTGTTACTTACCTAAACACTTTTGACTAGTTTATAGAGAATGTGAATACATATCGACTTTTTATTTCAGGAAGTTCTATTCTACTTTTGTCAGGTTTTGCTGGGAGTTAATTACATGCATACTATGAATATTATTCATAGAGATTTAAAAGCAGAAAATATCCTATTGACTGGTAAACACGGCCTTATAGTCAAGATAGGTGATTTTGGGATCTCTAAAATGTTGGCCAGGTAAGAATTATTTTGTTCAGTCTGCATTTTTAATTACATGGACTGAAGGTATACTTAATAATATTGTGGATTTCAGCGCAAAGAAAACCTGTACAGTCATTGGCACTCCATATTATTTGGCTCCAGAACTTTGCGAAGGTCAACCATATGATAGTAAAAGTGATATATGGGCTCTGGGTTGCTTGTTATACGAAATGTGTACACATAAGAGGGCTTTTGATTCCGAGGTAAGTTAAAAATACAGGGTATTAGTGACATCGTAACGAATACTATACTAAGAGGAATTCGCTATGATGTCACTTACACCCCGTGCAAGTACATACTGATAGCCATACAAGTAGGTATGGGTGTTAGTGACACCGTAACGAATACTGAGGGGGATGATTTTATTCTGAGTTGATATGAAGTGGAATTTTTCTCGAAAAATTTTTGCTTTTTTAAATTATTTTCAGTTCCATACTCTGGCCACGGAAAATTCCACGTCTAGGTCATCCCTAAGTTTTCGTTACGATGTCACTAACACCCTATATGTGTGCTGCTAGTGGTGCCACATAAAATACGAAAATTGACAGAATTGGAGGTAGACTGCAAGTGAACATTGCGCTTAACTTTATTTGTATTTTCAGACACTAGTTGGGCTGGTAAAAGCAATAACGAGCGGAAGTGTGCATCCCATAGATCTAAACGTTTATGACAGAGGCATACAGGAACTTATAGACGCCATGTTGTCCATTCTTCCTGACAAAAGACCAACAATAAAGGATTTAATGGGTCGAATGGTTGTGCTGCCTGTTATTTATACTGTTTTTTTAGATGCTGGAAATGATGAGCTGCTGCTCTTAAAAGCCAATGAGTTTCTGAACGTAAAAAGTATTGTATAAGTGTATAAGAAAATAAAAAATGACATGTTGGATAATACCTGAATGATTAATTTGATATAGGATTTAATAAATGAAATAATTGACTTAAGGAATATAGTTTTATTGCAAGAAAGAAATGTAACATTCATGATTTTGTAGTATGTGTTCTTCCCATGTAATACTCTGAAGTTAAATTACTTCTCTATAATTGAGTAAGATCCTGTTCAATCTGTCTTTTCAGTTAATAAACTAAGTGTAGTATCCACCTTACAAGCAAAATACCAATATGTACCATTCTGTTCTTACCAGCTCAAAACAATGAGATATTGTAATCATTTCTTATGATATCTGTTCTTTCCTTACATTTTTAAAATAAAAAGAAAATCTTATTCTTCTAATCGATCAAAGATCGCATTCACTGGCCGTTTGCATCGGTTTCCATCTCCTCCTCTTCTTCTTCTGAAATCATACAAAATGCAAATTTTGTTAGTGTTTAGGAAATGGGAAATAATGGTCTTGAAAATGTTGAAGTCTCCATGTCACAGCCATCTGAAAAATATTTTTGTAAGTGATTCATAAAATTATTTCACTGCTAGACATAGGCTTATCTAACATTTTGGGTTTCAACATCCCGATTCTTTCCATTTCACTGGGCAGATTGTCAGCCATCCAGTCAGTGGTGCCACTTGTAAAATAAAAATTGTGGTTATATCAAAATCAAATAATTATAAAAATCCCGAGGATGGCAGTTCTCTGAAATCAAAGTGACAACTTCATTGACTTCACAGTTATGTTCACAAATAATATAATAATATCAACATACACATACACTCATAATTGCTTTTTTTAAACTGATATAATAAGTTAGCTCAGTACACAAATACAAGAGAGAACAGTACAAATAATTCCAAAATTATTGTTTTGAATGGGAATCAAACCCATCACCAATGGTTTAGAATCAACTTAAAACTTTATGAAAAAGAGTATCTTGTAACATAAACCATTTTTTCATTTTTTTACCCAACTACAGCAAAGCAAAAAGGATGGTAATGTTTTTGACTGTTGGAAAGAATCTTACGTTGTCCATTGCTGGCTTGGGTTTGTGGTTGTAAAGGTTTCTGTCCAGGAATCTGGCCCGCCTGCAACATCCTTGTTAGCCTCTCCACCTCATGCAGTGACGAAGCATTTTTGATGGCCTCTCTAATTTTGTGGATTTCTTGGGGTGTGAGATCTGAAAATGACAGTGAAAGTATCAACTATAATGGATTACTTTATTTACATAGTCATTTCAAACATCAACATGCTTTGGCATGTGAGTGTAAACGTAACATAAACATAACATAAACAGCCTATATACGTCCCACTGCTGGGCACAGGCCTCCCCTCAATCAACTGGAGGGGGTATGGAGCATACTCCACCACGCTGCTCTACTGCGGGTTGGTGGAGGTGTTTTTACGGCTAATAGCCGGGACCAACGGCTTAACGTGCCCTCCGAAGCACGGAATCATCTTACTTTTCGGACAATCAGGTGATTCAAGCCTGAAAAGTCCTTACCAAACAAAGGACAGTCTCATAAAGTGATTTCGACAATGTCCCCATCGGGAATCGAACCCAGACCTCCAGATCGTGAGCCTAACGCTCTACTAACCACTAGACTACAAGTAAAAGTAAACTGAAGAAAAAGCAGAAGAGTTTGAAAGAACATTTTATGGTGGTGCTTGGCACAAAAAATAATAATATTTATTAAATTTTAACAATACATACAATCAAAATTCTGTCAAATACTCCAGACACTAAGTCCTGAATTTGTACGAGCAAACTTACTAGTAACTTTGGCATCAGGCATGTTTCCTCCAGGAACAAATGTCTTTGCTTTCCTGGTGATCTCTTTCTGCATCTCTTTCCCTTTCTTGCTCTTGAACAGAGTGTTGGCCTCATCTCTTTCCTTTTGTTTGATCTTTCGGAAGTCCAATAATCTTAATTCTGGTAATTTGTATGCAACATACGCTCTGTGAAACCGTAAATAAAAATAATTGAGTTATAGGTAAATTATTCTCCTTTAACAACATTTAATGCTTTATGTGTTTATTACAATTATAAAGAATGAAGGTTTAGTAACAAAAAAATTAAGGTCTTGGTAGGATGAGAGTGATAACAATTAAACCACTGGATCATCCTTCTGGCGATGTGAATTTTCAATCTAGGTAACATTAACCTATGTCAGGTAAGATTTTTTAGATCTCATTTTCACTTTGTGAATCGCCCTGAGCATGGGCGAGTTCTATAAAAACATTCCTTTACTACAAAATATGATAAGAAGCATAACTGTAATGTTACCTGTAATGTTGCTTGTTAGCTACAGGATTGTGCATAAGGGAGAGGGTCTTCAATTTTGGTAAAGTTGAAAGGACATCCAAATCACCAAGCTCTGTGATATTATTGTTGGTCAATATCATGGATTCTAAATTGGGTAAATATTGTTCTAGACCATCAGAAATTCTCCTGGAATGTGACAAATACATATTAATAATCAAATTATTACATGACACTATATGCAATTTACAACTTGTCAAATATTATAATAATATTTACTTACACAATTCTGTTATTGTTCAACAACAGGCACTTGAGCCTTTTCAGAAGAGGAAATCCATCTAATTTTCTGATATCATTGTCTGAGAAATCAATGGTATCAAATTGATCTAAGGTAGCGCCCAAATTTTCAATCTGAGTGATTTTGTAACCTGAAAATAAATACATAATAAGAGCGAAAAGATAACATCTGTGATATTATTTAGGTTAAACTTACAACAAAATCTTCAAGGATTCATAACCTCCAAAATATAGAAATAGGTATTGCCTTCAATTTGCTTAGTTTTGAATATATCGATAGAGAACCACGATTTATGATTGTAATACGTATATAATGTTTGATAAAATTGCTTAAAAATATACGTATTTACCTCTCAAATCCAATTCGCGGTCTTTGCAAGGGTTCATGTATTGCATAGAATTCTGAATCAGCTCCGTTGTTAGTTTCACCATTGTGTGGTCTTATCCTTTACGGCTCTGCTTACATAAGTTTTAGAAGTATGTTCCACAGACTGTGTCTTTACATTTAAATTAGCAGTGTATGAAAATTACGGAAAATCGCTACAAACAACGCATCACATCACGGACCGTCACGGACGCTCACACGCCGCCGCGTCGATGTCGAGGTGACATTGACAGATAGTAGTTTTTATTTTTTTTAGGTTTGATTTTTTTTTTTGGTTTGGTCTTCCCAAAGTTTAATCCATTTTGTTTTTATTTTCACGAAGAAAAGGCAAAGACATTTGGCCCATACTGGCTTTTATGACGTTTACAAAGTTTATTCTAAGGTTAATTTAGGCCGTTGGAGGCATGTTTCAAAATGTTTAGGTATTATTGTATTATCTACTAATGCTCATTGAAATAACTCCATTAAAATCATGCGTTCTAGGAAAGCGAGGGACGCCCTCTGGCGCGCGCCGTTTAACTTTTTTAACATAATGAGACCGCGTATTTTGCCATAGCCATACCATATACGCTTTTGCATAGGTACTATTATTATATTTTAACATTATAGCTGAATTTACCGCACGAATCCCAGATAAGTTTAAAGCTACACGGGCTTCCGATGGACCCCGAGGGCGGACCGCTGCTGGTAAGTTTGTGATGTTACAACACACTTTTCAGTAAAATAATCCCACCTAGTCTATGCTCAACGGCTACCAGGTGAAGAAGCTGTAATCGGAGCTAGCTATTACGATGTGTTCGTCATGTTACAAAATATCTGACCATTAGCTGATTTAGCTGCCATCACGATATTATGTTGATATCTCGATAATGGACAGTTTTTTTGTCGTAACTTATTGTAGATGTGCCGGACTTTGTTATACCTACCTACGCTGACTGCTCACGAGCTACGAAACAAGTTTGGCGGCGACACGTGTTCAAATCACGTCGGGGTCACCAGTGTGGCGGCGAGGCTGTGCTAAAGGATGTTTTCGGGGTGCATAGTACCTCTCTAGCCACAAGTTGGTAGCGTGACTAGAGATCGACGATCCACTAGTGTCATGTTGGAAGTTGTGTAAATTGCAACATCGCGTTTCAGAACTGCATTATTGAATCTAGCGCCATCTGTTGCATGTAGACGGAACTAGCTGATTAACTAGTTAGGTCCGCCATACAAGCAAATTTTGAACTACCCGCATTTTAAAGAACTTTCTAATCTGGTATTTACAATCCCGGCATATTAAAACGATTTTTTTTTATTATGGTCGGGATTCGACAGCAACAACCTATTTCCAACAAGTCCAACAAAGTGTTATCTTGTTTTAGGTAAGTAGAATGACTTTTTTCTACCTTGCCCTGTTCAGCAGAGATATAAATATATTATGGTAATCCCGTATTCTACTTTTGATTCTGTAAAACCTTCTAGTAAACACCTTCAGACCCATCTACTTGGTTCCACTACGGCCAGTGTCGTGTAGGTAGCTCTTATAGAAAATTAGGTTAAGTACTGTTAAAGGTGACGTCGGCGTCATTGGAAGAACTGAATTTTTATAGTCCCGTAATATTTACGATTCCCTCAGACTACGATATGTAGGTAGGTACAATAAAATACTCATCTACCCACTCTATGGAACGTGTAAGTAGTTTCACAGAATACCATAATAAGTAGGTAGATCCATTGACATGTTATGTATCATAATAGGTACTAAATAGATCTGGCGGCTGGCGCTTAGAGCAAAACGGGCTTCCGGCGTCTGGCGCTTATTTTGTCGCGATACCTATTATGTACCTATTGTATATGCCTAGCTACCTATATTGTAGATTTGCCTTGAATGGCATTCATTACTTGGCTGAAAAATAGGGAGAGCCGAGGGGCTCTCACCTGGTTTTTATCTAGTAGAGGCTTGTCTGTAAGTCTACAGTCCACACCTACTAGCTTGTTGCTTGTAATATTGCAGTACATATATAAGTAGGTGTATAGTTACCTACTTATTGGTGTAGAAATAATAACTAAATATTTTGAATAGGCTAGTTTTCAACTAGTCAAATCAGTTACTTTTTATTAAGCAACCTGTGACGTCATAGAGAAACGCAACAAAATGTCGCTCTTACCATTACATTTTTCTTTTTTAAAATTCATAAATAAATTACTTAAATACAAACTGTAATAAATAAAAATTGATTTAATAATAAGAATTTCATAATTTATCTTTGACCTAGGTAAATTAAGGTGTGTTAAGGTTTGATTCTTTAACCTTAGGAAATAAGTAACAGGGAAAGTAATTATTTTAGGACTACGAGTAGAAATAAAATGCGTTATTTTTTCTCCCATATCTTTTATTCTAAATACATTAATATTCTTTAATTCAACTCAAATATTTATTTAAACTATTACAAGCTATTTTATTATTTTAAACATAAATAATAATCAGTAATGCAAATGACCAGCATTGCACACTTCAACTCGGTTTAATAAATTTATCTAGGTATTATCCAATCTTAGCGAAAGTTCTTCATACTGACGAAACATATACACAACACTGAAACCACTTTGGCCAAAATAATTTGATATTTTTTTATAAGTAATTCTAAATATATGACTATGGAAATGACATGCCAGTTGCTCACCTACGATTAACATGCCAAGCAGCGAGTTACACAATCAGACTGCTTCTATAGGTATACGTACACGTAGAATCTAATCCAGATATATTACACGGCGATTATGAACATTGATATTGAATATTTGTCAAAGGGACTCTCTTGTCCCGGAGCGCGGAGTATAGTGCTGGTTGCGTGTAACTCACCTCACTCCTGAAGTACATCAGGTCGGAACAATATATAGTCGCTAGTTAGAACAGCTATATGACATGTCATCGGTACATATTTAATTAACGGTTTAATATTAATTCAAAATGTATTGCATTAATTAGGTATTTCTATTTATTGAAATGAGATTGAACAACGAGCATATTTATAAATCTAGTTATACAATTTGGTATAGGTTTTACCGGTACAGTCGAGCGCAAAAAGATTTGAACACAGTTTAGGGTTCTAAGAAGATCTAGATTAACATTTAAATGTTTGTTTATTATTTTTTTATACTGTTAATATAGTGCCCTTAAATAGGCTTACACTTCGACGGTGTAATATATAATTAGTTTTGAGCGAGAAGACTGTACATAATATATTAGAACCGCTAAGTGTTTAAATACTTTTGCTTTGACTGTAAATTACTTGATATAAGAAGCTAGACTGCCGGAGTTCACGTACAGGTAACATTTTGTTCAATTTATTGTGAACTACGAAAGATTGGGTACGTTCGAGTACATTATAGGTACACAGATCTACTGTAGTACGCACATATATAACACAATTTAGTTACAAATACATATACATTACAAAACAAATGATTCTAAGCGTAATGTTTCTATTAACACACAAATTGTAGTTATAAGCGTTTTAAATTTTTCATGTCAACTTTACAAAATCCGACGTTTGAAGACATCTCGGCGACACAGATGGTCACTCACAGGGTGTCAGTAGGGCCAGACCAGCCTCCCAGTAGGGTCAAGGCAACTACGATAGTTGCGACGGTATAATCGGTCAGAAACAAACAAACCTACTAACACCTTGCCAGTCGGCCGCCAACTCAACTCTTACATTACCTACGAAAATAATGTACATTGGACCTTCATTCTTGACTTGACACTGATGAATGAGACAGGATGACTTAGAATACTTCAGTAATAATACTCACAGATGACAGGAGAAAAATTAATATAAAACAAATGAAGGGCGAGGAACTAAATCGTTTAATCGAAACAAGTAAATATCTTTTGAGTACATGAAAACATAGAGACCAGCTCATAAGTAATAAAATCTTTATATTAAATACGATGGATACAATGAAATGCAAACATAATACAATAATTAAGTAGGTATTAACCTCCTCGTAACATACACTTGTTTGTGCCGTTTGTGATCGTAAGCTTCAATTGACGAGGCATGTGAGAATAATCAGAAATCAGATCTGTAGTGAAATTAATTGATACAGTAATGTGTGAAGTATTTGGGCGCGATGAAATTGTAAAAGTAAATCGAACTGAATGTGGTATGAAAGAAGATTGAATGAAACGTTGTGCGCAGAGTGCCTAGACAGGGTAGACACTGGCTACTTAGAACGAACTAGGTATTGCAAGACCCGGCCCTTATGGCGATATAGTTTGGACCTTACTAATTACTTCTGAAAATATTTCAACTCACTGATCGAGAGAAAACTTAGTTGCAAACCACTCATTGTTAGTATGCCTACAATATATTATTTAATCAACACTTCAAGCTGTTAGTTGCGTTCACAAAAAACTTAAAATTCATGACTAATGTTTTTTGATAAAGAGAATTAGAGTAGGTAATACGTAATTTACAAAAATAATACATTATTCTAAAGAGAAAAGTAAGAGGATCGCCAGCGATCCTTCATAAGAAATGAGGTGCTGTTAGGTTCACCAACGCAAGTAAAGCTATGATAACAGATGAACTAAGGAGAGTCTTCACAGTAAGAGGCTGGCCGAATATTAAATATTCAGAAAAAAGACACAATAACAACTCCGAAAGGCAATTTTTAAAATTTACCTTAAAATAGTTTTTATATTTAGGATACCTATTATGTTAATATATTTTGGTGAATAACATCATTATCGCAAACCCGTATTAAATATGAGAAACGTGGATGATATGACAATATAAATTACCCTTTCATACCAATTAATAAGCGTTTTCAATGTCCTTACTTAGTCGAACCGGTATAGCGGTGTCGACGACTATAACTACTTACACGACTTTAACTTTAAGAACCGAAGACTAACTACTTACAGGGATATCGAACGATTCTGTCAACTTAATAACCGAATTCTTCATATCTTTGGTTAGATAAAACGAAACAATAGTAAAACACTAGACAATCGAATGTTACACAGTCATTGGAGGGACATAATTATTTAGTCGTTAGGTAACTCTAAACAACATTGCGTAATAATCACATATAAATAATCATAATCGAAATGTCACGATACACCCACAGATCGTTCCATTTCGACGTAAGCGTCAACAAGTGTTATTATTATTATCCAACAAGAGGTCGACCGCGGGGCGCAGCGCGGGCGCGGCGCGGCTCACGCGTGGTGCGGGCGCGCCGCCGCCGGCCCGCCCGTGCCGCTCTACTGCCAGAGCTTCCACCACACTTGCATCTTCTCTGAGAGTTTCTTGCAGATTCCCAGTAGTTTCCGTCACATCCCACCATCGCCCTCACCTTCACACTCTTCTGAGCCTTCCCCTTCCTCTAATGTGACCTGTGAGACAAACAGATGATTTGTTAGAGATATGTAAGTAATCGATGAGTATGTTAATACTTTTATGAACACTGACCAGGCAGTGACCTGTCAGTGACCAGTCAGACCAGTCATTGACCAGTCAGTGATCAGTCAATGACCATTAATTAGAGGACCTATAAATACTTGGGATCGGGACGATGGCTACAGAAGTCCTGTTCTTGAATGAGTAAAGATGTATGATTGTCCAGAAGAAATGTTTGTATACTCACTTGGAAGCGTATTTGTTCAGGGCGGTCGTCATCGGAGGAGTGCGGCTGAGCGGGTGCCGGCGGCGGCGACGGTGGGATCATGCTTTGGTAATAGTCGCGGTTCTCCTCCAGGGTGTCGAGGATGTCCTGCGCGTCGGGGTGTACCAGGTCCGCCCACGTCTCCCACAGAGGGTGCACGATGTAATCGATGAAACCGACTTGAGATTTTTCTATTGTAGCATTGTGCCTGTCGCACATCGGACTTATGTCCATTCCTTGCTCTCTTTCGCGATCTCCTTGCTGGAAGAATTCCTCCATAAGCAACGCCACCCATCGCTTATAGAGAGGCAGGGGCTTAGTGGGGTTGCTGAGATCGGCACAATGTACGAGATTTTCTAACACCTGTATTCTGTCCGTGTAGTTATCCAGTAGTAGGACACCACTGCCGGCGACTTTCTTTGTTTCCACCATAGTCTTGAGGTCTGCAAGTAGACTCATGTGTTTCGACATGTCTGTTGAAAGCACCATGTCTATGACCATTTTACGGAGCGTTTGTCGCTGCTTCTTGTGCAGATTGACAAATATATCGCAACCGTCATTCTGTAGTAGTTTGAACGCTACGGCGAGATGATGGTTCTCCAATACTGATTCATCATTATACATGAGAGCTAGTTCCGAGCTAGAGTTAACGAGAAACTGGTTGGTAAGGCCCGGGTGGTCGACGTCGTGCACGCAGGCGGCAAACAGCGCGGCGCACACCTCTAGCGGGGTGAACACCGCGTCCAGCGCGGGCGTATTGAGCAGCACGTTCGTGGACTGGGTCACGTCGGCCGCGTGCAGCGAATTGTGGAAGGGGTTATCGCGCACGTAGTGTTCTTCCAAAGTGAGCGCGAACGCCAGGAAAGTGCGGGCAGGTATCTGTAGCGTGGACAGCAGTTCCCGCGAGGAGAAGGCGGCGTACGCAACGGCTGTGAGCGGGCGGCCGCAGGATAGGTCACCGATCCGGAAGATGTCGACGCCCCAGCGGTCGATCTCGCCCAGCAGCCTGCCGAGCTCCTCCTCGTGAGGTGTCTCTACTCCATATCGCGGCACGCGCTCTCCAGTGAAGCTGTTGGTATGTGTCAGTGTCCGTTTCACACCGGTGATCTGTGTAAAACAATCCTAGCGTTAATCGAATTTGTTTATGTCGCTTGTTATCAGTAAATAGTATTGGGTTTGATATTCGAGTGATATACTAACTTGAGACATGGTAGTAGCTGGGCCTCCATGACGTGGTTTTTCCTTTTTCTTGGTGCGCTCCGCAACGCTCTCCTCAACTTGCAACGAGGGCAGATCGAGTTCCTGTTGTTTGTCTGAAGAAGAGAAAGTTTTATTTAGTTTCTGATCGTTTAAGTGCGTTACATTTTGTCTGATGACCTAAAACGTTCTTAAAAATGTACCTACTTGAAAAGTTGCGTAAATAGTATTGATTACCGAATTTCTCGTATTTTTCGAAATTGTGTTATTGCGTTCCGAAAATAAAAGAAAGTAGGTGAGCATGTGAAGTAGATATCCATTTATTATTACGTGTGATCGGTGCTATTCTAGGTCACTGTATCTGTGTCATTTATTATGGCGATTAGTGATCAATCAGCCGGTATTTAAATTATATCACTGTACAAACTATGTCGCGGCCGGTTAACTAAACACGCAGTTGGTAATATTACATAAAATAATATTCACAGATCTGGTTTGGAAACAAAAAACTTACTTGAAGCCAGGTAAACAAATTTATATTTAAATTGAAACGGCGTCCGTGTGCGACAAATACGAGTTTATAATTGGCTCGTTATCACCACCCATGAGGCGATTAAAGTTGATGAAATAATCCTAGATACTTATAGACGTACAAAGGATTACGGCGACCGCTATCTGGTTAATGTAGTACTACGCACCTATCTACTTCATATCTAATCGTCGATAAAAATGAGGCGCGGAAAAAGCAGAGGTAAAAATAACTAATACCTACACCCACTTTCGTCGTAATAATAGAGCTAATTCCAATTGTCTCAATAAATTTAGCTTGACTCCGGAATAATAGTATTTGTTTTGTTTGGCAATCGGGAAATGAAGCTGTGTTTTTGTATGTGCTTTCTCTATATTTATCAAAAAATTCCGACCGCGACTTCAATCCATATATAGACGGAAAAAGGTAACAGAACAGACAGACAAACATTTCGTTTTTCTTTCATATTAGTATGGAGAATGTTGAAAACAAAAATTTGCCTTTTTTATTAAAATACTTCCAGTGTTTTCAGCCTGAGCGTTCAGCTGTATTGACAATTGTTTATTCGTTTGTTTAAGGACGATTGTACGCTTCAGTACTTCACTACTAAACAGGACTAGATACATAGGTCCGCATTGTCGACGTCAATGAGCATAGGAAGCTTAGAATACTACAAATGAATGTATGAAATAGAACGCTAGACAAATAATTAAACCAAGTAACATTATACAAAGCTGTAATTTTAGCGCAACTGGAATTTGCATAGAATTTACAATAGCAGAAATCTGTTTTATCTCGAAACAATAATGAATCTACTTATTAAATTTCAGGAGGAATGCAAGTGCATTTGTTCTGCATAATAATTATGGATATTGGCAGTCAGATATTTGGCTCGAGCTGGGCGTCAGATCAGAGCAAACAAATTAATTACGGGCCCATTGCCCGCTCGGCCGCCAATTGCCTCAATGACTGACTCATTGAGTTGCTCATGCTTATTTTACGGACCCTATAAATTCCACTTGAATATTCATAGAGTGTAAAAATTCTGGCCTCAACCTCGCTGTATCGATGTTGTCGCACGCGTGCGCAAAGGGTCATCTCAGATAATTATGTTATTATTTCTAGATAGTAAACCGTTTATTTATGTTCATCATCTCCCTAGTATTATTCTGTTTTTTGACAGGGTCCGCTTACCTACCTGAAGTTTGGCTGGTCCGGAACCTGGTTACGAATTACGATTATAAAATAATTCAAAACAGTCTGCACTTATAGTTGACAATTACGAGCGTATGTATCCAAGCTTATTACTGTTATTTCATTCGAGTATATTGCTTATTAAATTACTGTTATGTCCTTAGCCTAGATCTACACTAATGTTATAAAATGTTACTATTGTTTGAAGGAAACAGATTTTGAAAATACTTTCATCAGTAGAAAGCTACATTATTTTGTGGATGTTATATTTGATATTCAAAGTCTTGTGTACTTATAAGAAATGAATATGTTTAAAAAAAAGTTAGGTAATTAGAGGTTTTACGACAATATTGAGCTAGAGAACAAGGGCGGGCGGGCCGTGCGTAAGCAGGCTTGTCTCGAGGGCGGGCGGCGCGACCAACATGCCGCCGCGCATACGTCACGCTTTCTCACTTTTTGATGAGAACTTATTTTAGACTTAATTTAGTATGACGCATTGATGAAAGTAGCTTCATATTCCATTGTTTCAGTGACTCATAGAAAATACTACGTCTTTTAAGAGAAAGCACTTTGTTATTTTACAGTCTCTAAGATTATGTTGGCAACAACAAAGTTGTTTACTAGTATTTCTGGTAGATAACAAATTAAAATGAGTTGTAGTTTCCTAACATGATCACGGAATGCTATAATAGTCACTAATAAACTGTAAGTAATGATTATTTTACAGAATATGTAGTAATAACTACCGGTATATTATGTAAAGGAATAGAATTTATGTAATGGTTACAGGCCAGTGAGTTTAAATGAAATTTATCCAAACGACGTTACTTTGCGTTAAGATTTTTTTACAGAACTTGACTTCTAAGTAAACTTTTGAAAGTTTTCTTGATGTAAGTTGATAATTAACCAGTTAAATTTTCATTTTTAATTAATTTTCCATACAATGCATTATTAAAAATATTATTTTCTTAACTAGGCCGTTTTCAACTTGTCATAAGAACTAGTTCATGGACTTAAGCGTACGACGTAACTAAGTGTGCAACTCACCCAAGAATGTGGAGCAGATGTACTCTGAGATCTGGTTGCCGGACTTGCTGGACTCCGAGAAGTGGCTGAGCTCCTTGTTCAGCATACGTTTGAACTGAAAATGCAACAATTCCACTGAGTTTGCCATCCTGGCGGCGCGACGCTTCAGCCAACGGGCCGGCGCACAACGAACGCACTGTCTCTCGGCGCACACGCGCATTTCACAAAATAATTTTTTTTAAAAAGAAATCAAATGCAAAACTTTCAATTGAATTTCGAAAGTAGCCGCTAGTATTTATCAGTGCTATCAAGCTTATTACGTGTGGCAGCTATGAGCGCTATCGGTATACTGAAACTCGGCGCGGCGGGCGCTGCGGCGCGGCCTCGTGGCTCGCGACGTCGCGTCACTACTACCTTACGTTACAGAAATACCGCCTTCCAAGTATCTTCACTTACTAGTACTAATCGTGAATGTATTAGACTTTCCTCTTAGGTCAGACTACGTAATTAATTACTTATTCACCTTTTCCTGCATGACTCTGTGGTATATGACTACATCTGGGGTGGTTGCGGTAAGCTCTATCCGCCTTAAGTATCATCAGGCTGAAAGCGCGCCCAGAATGGGTCGCTTCGATCTAGATGTAATTTAAAAGCGTAAAAGTGTTTGCCTTAAACCAATTGTTTTCAATCACTCTTTTTAATTATGCTCGACTAGCGTTGTTACAATCTATCTACACGTTGTATTAGATACGACTATAGTGGAAAATAGCGATAAAGTCTGTCGAAAACGGGAAAACAGATGATTCTCCGGTTGGCAACGTGATAAAGTCTAAAATCTGAAATAGGATATCGATGAGCTTGTGACTAATTGACATATTCGTTGATCAGTGGTGCGTACGTCAATCGGCGGGCCATGGTGTGACATCCAACAGGAGTGATAATTTTAGAAATGTTCTTGACACACTTGGTTATCGCCTCGCAGTGTTATCCCTGAACGTTGCTTGCCATGCTTAGTGTAGGAAGTAAACGTGTGGAGGTTTCGCCGTTGATTACGACACTAATCTTGTTAGTTAACGTTTTACTATGACATAAAATTGTGTCATTAAGTTTGGAATAATTACATCTTAAAAGTTAAGACGCAATGTTTTGGTGTTGTAAACTAAAGCAGGGTAAATATAGTTTCCTTTAACGGACGTGAGTTAGGTACACGTGACCTTACAGAAATCGAAGCGAGGTGTATCGGCCGACGACAAAAACGATTGTAGGTACGTAGTTTTTGTTGGAATGCCGACGTTCGAGTGGTTTGCTCTCAGGTCCTGATAATATCTATTAAGTGATGTCAGTGGAAGTGTCTGCTCCAACAATTGTCAGTTGGGTAGTTTCCTAGCTCAAAGATAAGTCATGAATTAGGTACTTTTTAGGTACCAAATAAAGATTGTTCTAATTAGGTCCTAAATAAAGACAGATGTAAGAGGAGCTCGGTGGCGCAGCGGTAAACGCGCTCGGTCTGCGATTGTTGAAGTTAAGCAACTTTCGCAAAGGCCATAGTGACCACAAAAAAAAAGTTTTCATCTCGAGCTCCTCCGTGCTTCGGAAAGCACGTTAAACCGTTGGTCCCGGCTGCATTAGCAGTCGTTAATAACCACCAATCCGCACTGGGCCCGCGTGGTGGTTTAAGGCCCGATCTCCCTATTCATCCATAGGGAAGGCCCGTGCCCCAGCAGTGGGGACGTTAATGGGCTGGTGATGATGTATAGGTGACAAAAAAAAATTTCTTTTTTCAATTTAACTTACTTACCTATTTATGAATTTTAATAAAGACAAAAAAAAATAAGTGCGACATTTTGTCACGTTTTTCTATAACGTTACAGGTTGCTCTTTCATACAAATTCCGTAGTAATTTCGTGTTTTGACGTTTAGTGAAAAGTAACTGATTTGACTAGCTTAATTATCGCTTTGCCGTGATAACCCGCGCGGCATTTTCTTACTCTGATTTGTGAAAGCCACAGCTATTTTCGGACATAGATCTATTGGCGTGAGGTACCAATTTGTTACCACGGTTTTTTACGACGTCAACCGATCACCTTGTATTCAGTAAGTATCTAATAGTAGGTACGTAAGTCGTATTTATAAACTAAATGGTTTTTGTTGACATTGTGCCGGAATTAAGACCGAAATAGTAGTTGAGATGCAGATAAACTTTAACTGGTTCAAAAAGTTATCATACCGTTTTTTGAAGGTTATTATTTTTGTAGTATTTACATATCTTTAAAAAAAACATAGAATATGTTATATTATATATTTTTTTCACGGAATAAGAAATTACTTTCTTTAAAAATTGTAAACAAAACTAACAACGTGACGCTGGTCGCATACGCAGCGAAGATATAATACTTAATAATATTTTTTTCACATTATTTATGTCACAGATAAAGTCACGACGGGGTGAGTAAGAAAACAATCTAGGCGCATGTCTAAATATCAGATAAATTCACAGAATATTACTGTAAGATCACTCAAGGTACCTAGTAGGAAAAACACATAAATTTGTATAAGTGCCTACAACAGTATACTTCAGAAGTTTTGAGAATTAGAAATAACAATGAGACAGTTCCTTGGAAACGAAAATATGTAAATTAAATAATCTGCAATGAATAGTCCGGTCTGGAAAGATTCCAAGACAAAGGAGCGAAATGGAGTAACGGCCATTCGGTCATCGGATATAATCGCTTGAAAAATATACACTTCAGAAGTTCCCCTTCACTGCCTCCGTTTACTAAGAATGATTCACTTTTCGTCGAATTGCTTTCTGTTGACTAATTTCCATAAGCACTAATTCACACTTATTTTCGTTAAAGTAAACTTCAAGTCGAGAATGGGTCATTCACAGCCACTTTCTAAAATCTCGAAATGACAAAAAGAAAATACATATTTTGAAATAAAACCATATATGTGCTCTCGAGTGGAGATGCGTCAATACCCAGTCGAAAACCACATCTGATCCTACTCAACTGAAGAAAAGACTATCTTTTACTGTCTTTAGGCAAGCAAAGGTTGAAGTAAGGTTTAAGTAAACTAGCTTTACGTAAACTAATAGTTCACTAGTCGTGACTATCGTCACTAGACTCAGAATCTAATAAATAATAACTAGAAATGATTCATGTAGTTATTGTATGTACCTATGACGTAGAGTCGTGCGATCCGCAATGAACACAAAGGACGTATGCAGTTAACCCGTATTCTTCATTCCTGTTTTAAATGTGATGTGTCAGTCATAGTGTGAACAGTTACGTGGTTTCTTTTTACACGCTTTTTTATGTAATAAGTGTTTAGACGTAGTTTTACATTTGTGTACTTAACAGTATTTTATTAAAAAGCCGTATTAACCTAGCTGGGAGAACGCGCAGGCGTAAGGCAGAGATTCCAAGTCAGCTTTAGTATTCTGTATCGGTACTCTAGCTTGTCGAAATAGTGTAGGGATAACGATGTAAGGTAGATAGGCACAGAAATTAAATCATTCGCAGTATGAGGCTCTTGTATGTATTTACTTTTATTAATGCATCATTAATGCCTATCTATTCTATTTAGTCTTTGTGCAGTGACTTTTTAAACTTATTTATAGGTATGTATAGGTATTTTGCTATGTTACAGAGTACTACGTAGAAGTACATACAACTTAGGTTTGCAAATTCAGCAAAACCAGGCGGCAAGGACGACTGTGGGATAGACATTCGACCGAAAATCGATTGTGGTTTCGTGGTTCTGTTTTGCAGTCACACAAATTATGACGAACGGAATATGCAGATTCGTATAAAGGTTAATTAAAATATCTGGGCTAGGCAACTGAATATCAGCAATTTTCATATTATGCTTCAATTTAGGTTTATAGGTACCACTGCTGAAAGCGTGGTTTCAATGACTGAAGTGGTTGGCCGTGTTCGTTTTACGACTGAACAAAATACGAACTATTTTTCTCGTTAACCCATATTTAAATTTCTCAGAAGCTTTCTGGAAGCAGCCAGTGATCCCGATGTAGATTAAGATTTATGACGTAGAGTTTGATGTTACCCACTTTCGTGATCCAGAATCATTTATCCAAAGCCAAGTTACGAACTAAATATAACTTGTTTATTAAGATTGACAGTAATCAGTGTAAAAACGATCGATCATTTCAGAAGGGATAAATCTTGAGGTGGAACTCAAAAAGAATGAAGAATGAAGGCCAGTTTGAGATAAAACGTTGAACGGTGTAATACGGATAATTAAATTACCTAGATCAAATATAGACGTGATTATGATGCTGATAAGATACAGTTTACGGCTTCTGTGCACCTGAACCATGTGTGTTCAGTTGTTTACGATAGTCGCAATCGCGGCCGGCCGTGACCTACATAATAATATTAATACGCATAAATAAACTTTTATTCAAAAATACCATAATGTTTAAGTAGATACGGCTTTGACGTCGTGTTTTGGCGATAGGTATACCTATCTATAAACCACCGTACCATACAATCTCCCTAACGTCGCGCGATGCGGTTGATAATATAACGTTACACAGCTTCTGTGTGCTGAAATGTGAGAATCCAATTAGGTAACCGCATCATTTTTAATCCGTTGATTGATGAGAAAAGGCACACGCTCGCGTACTGCTTTATGTCACCGAATACTGAACGAAGTGGCTTTGAGCTAGAAAATATTAGTTGAGATGGACGAGTTTGTTCTAGTTTGTCTACGAAATGTGATCAAGGCGAATATGCGATGCGGCCATTATTCACAGGGCGAAACGAGAGAAGTTTTAGTAAAAGTAAAAAGCTGGCGCTTTTCCTGGTAAATGTATCTGGTGAGAGATCGCTAATGACACTAATCGTTCTTAAGACGAAAAATCGCGAGTGAAACTACCAGTAAAAGCTTTTTGTCAGACGTAACTTTCTTGTTTTTCGTACCCTTATTTTTCTTACCAAAGATAACGTTGTCTAATTTAAACTTATACTGACAGAGTGAGAATTTAAAAAAGAAAAACCCTAATCGGATATTAAATTAGAAACGAAGTTATGAATTTAAACGTAAACAAGTAAGATAAAATACGTTACTATCATAGCGTTTCAAGATAATAAAAAATAATAGTGGTCAGCACGGCATTGGTTTATTCGTGTGGTAGAGCCAACGTGACAGCAGGCACGATACACGGTGTAATTCCATAAATCTTCTACGTTAGACTTAGCGAGTCTAGTAGATTGATATGACCTTACTAGTGTGCATTGTTTTAGCGTAGATACTGTTAGTGATTACTGGGCTGGCCCTTACCAGGGCGTCATTTCATTGTGCAATGCTGACGTGTTACGACGTCACAAATACCAGAACTGAAACAAAGGGCGCTACGTATGTTGCCATATAATAACATTAATGTCGTCACATTTTCCTTATTGGCACTTGTCTATATCTAGTAATAAATTCTGATACTAACTGTTCTTGAATTGCATTTTATGGCGATACAATATTCTTGTTTACTAACAAAGAATCCTGCGTCGCGCTAGATATGTGCGCAGAAAAAATAGTTATCTATTAACCAATTATCTTAGATTAGTTTTCATTGAACCAAGAACGATGCAACTGTTCTGGAAAGGAGACCTAGAATTTATGAATAGTTTATTGTAACAGCTGGTATAAAATAGGTGCTTTTTTTAACTATTATGCCCGCATTTGTACTGAAATATTGAAAGAAAAATAGGTAGCTATTTAAGTGGCTTATTGTGTTCTTTTTGAACTGTACAAACGAGCATTGTAATGTATTGTAAACTGTTTATGTGCGCACCAAATAATACCAACACCCTTATCAACGAGAACAGTATACCATCCAACCATAGCTTTATCGATTGCCTTTCCAAAATTTGAACACGGGGGCGCTCATATTACGATACACAAAAAGTTGAGTTTGTCTATGTTGTGTATGAGTGTAGAATGTTTTATTGTGGCGGGAAACTCTTGTCAGCCTTCGTCTGGTAGCCGACGGTGGGTTGAGGTCACCACAGACGTCACACTCTAACCAGGTCAGTCTAACCCCTCGCACTGCCAATGAAAAATGTAACTACTTGCACCAATGTCATCCAATGTATTCTTCAGGTTAAAAATAGCCGTCGCATTTATAAATTATGTGTGAATGACGCGTGCGGCCAGTTTGGGCGTTTAGTTGCTACTATTTTTAGTTGCGGTTATTTTCGGCTGTTGATGGGAAGGATAGTAGAATAAATTACCATATAAATATTTATGGGAATGTTGAATACTTACGCTAAATGATAAAATGTAATGCCATGAAATAGTACATTTTATGTCGGTATTAGGATTTCAACATTTACCAAGAGTACCTACACGTAATTGCCTAATTGACGTTGGACTGATTGGAATATAAATAGGCACCTAAATATATTTTGATTGGTTTCCATAAAGATGTTAACCGAAATTGAAGGTATTCGAAAATGTAGAGTGACGGGAAGTTTGCTTATTGGACTGTTCAGAGAATATAACAAGGGTAGGCTAGGGATGGTCTTATTGAAATAATGGAGATTGTATTCCTAAGGGTAAAAAACGAGGATTTGTAATATTCGGAACCGCTTCTTCACATTGTTAGTGTAGGGCAAGAAAAAGTAAAAAATCACCGATACCTACTTGAAGGTGTATATCTATTTGTTACAGTTAATTTCCAATCTAGTTATGGGCAAGTACCTACGACCTGTATAATGAATTATGTTTAAAAATTATGTTTGATTTATTTGAAAGGTTGATTTTAATATTCACATTCTGCTAAGACATCTACTTAATTTAATTTAAACAAGAATACTGCGCAGGTACGTAGGCAGAATTTGATTAAGTAACTAGCTGAAAATTGTGTTTGTTTTAATCACTTAAAGCGATTGTTCAAACGTCTGTAGTGATATTGAACACAAAGGAGTCAGCATTGGTATTTGTACCGGAATAATTGGAAGACATTCGACTACTCAATTTGTACTTGTACGTATAAAATGTTACAGACACTGTAGATAATATTACATGTCACTTACATCTGTAGCTTGTTTTGGCAACAATATCATGAACCAATTTCTGAGGCCACCCACGTTCCAAATCCAGTTCTTAACAGTTATGTTTCATATTTCGCTCTTTATTACTTATTCTTACTGATCCTTCTTAATGGATTAAGTTCAGTTATTATAAAACTCACAGCACAAGTCAACCCCGACAGCAATCAATAAGGCGACGCCAACTTTATCCCAATACTCTCATATTTTGAGAAAACTTAACGAGTTTTGTAATGAAAACTGAATGTTTGGAATCTGGCGAAATTTACCAACGTTTATGTTCCGAAAATAAATGTTTACTTTCAAAGAAGGTACGCTAATGACGACGGGTGCCTCAAACGTCAATACAATTTGTGAATATTCAAAGATGAGATCGATAAGGATAAAGGTACAGAGTACAGAGTTGTAGGTAAGTTTATCTGGGAAATGAGTGTAGTCAGCCAGCACTGTGCGCCATTGTGCACCAGTATTTTATGGAGGACGAATATCAAATGTGGGTAAGTAAGTAGTTGAGATGAAAGGTATGCTTTTGTGTTAGGGCGGCGGGGGGAGATCGCAACAAGTTTTCAAGGCGACCGTTGGCTGGGCGGCGCGCGGCGGCGGCGCGGAGCGTACGTGACTAGCGCGGCGTAAGGGCGCCGCTTCCGATTTCCGCGGCCGTGGACCTTTGCCCAACCACATGCACACTACATATATAAATCTCATGATATCTCGACAGTTACACAACTGATCTTACGTAATCTAACGTCACTGGGAAGGGCAGACGTATAACGTGTGTAGATGTGTGATTAGCTGCGTGATTTTTATATCTTCAATCGCTAGATACTCAAAAAGCGGGATATCCTGTTGATGTTCACGAAATTAATATATTTCCTTAAATCAAATATACAATTTATACAATGTTTTCACTAGAAAATCAACCAGTCAGTTTGGAGAATGCTACCGACGTCAAATTCCCGAAACACGTGGTTTGAAGGCAAGTGTTTGCTTGCATAATATAACTCGCTACTGTTTGGGTACTTATGGTGGCCAGAAATAGAATAGTGACATTGAATTGTGAATATAAGCATATCTACTGGTACATATAATACTTATCATGGTAGGACTTCCGTCAGTCATCGAAGGTACATTTGTGTTTGTGCCCTTCAGTTTTAACGAGGGGACGTCACGCACAGGTCGCTGCCTAGAAGGACCATCTCCGGATGACTATTGCATCAAAACCTTGGAAAATGTTCCCTTCAATGAGTTCCATCCACGCAGCTGGAGCGCTCTGCCACGGACTTAACCTTGAGAATTTCTCCTTACACAAGTTGTGGGTCGATATTCTAAGCTGATCCTTTTGTTTGTGTTTAGTACCTTCTACTACTTATGCCATAACTTTGTTTAAAAACCAAGCATGACAAACTACATATTCCAAGAAACGTATACCTATTTATTCATTAATTGTGTATCTGCCTAAATCATACATACAATATAACTTGCGAATACATTTAATTGGATCTAAAACAAAAACAATTATCCCAAAGCCGTCCAAACAGATATATACCTACGGTCGAAAAGTACAGAAGGTAGATTGCGGTTCTGTCATAGAGATTTAGCTTCTAGGCAACCTAATTAAACATAGGTATGCCGAAATGCTAATTAAAAGCACACACCAGCTGTGTAATTAGCAAGATGCTTAGTTTCCACCTTAGGGACACAAATTAGGATTGAAACAGTCATCCGCGGGGTTTAATTATGGATTCAGAATATTTTGTCTAAGATAAGGTAAAACTAACATTACACTCAGCTTTCAATTCTCTTAACAAACGCAATCTCATTAAGTGAATTACTTGCGGGTTAAAATTCTAGAATGCTTTTAGAAGTGGTTTGAATTGTCAGAAAGCGTTTTAACGCAAGTAGGACGTCTCTAGCATCATTGTTCACGCTGAAAGCACAAAGCAACAAAAGAATCGGCGGGATAAAGCTCGATGCTTTGCGGCGCTGAACACTAATTCCATGCTATTGAAAAATATCCTATCAATACGACATTGAACTGACGTCAAACGAGATATCGACGTCGAAAGGATGTAATATGCGATTCCGACTCGATGACTCTAGCTGTAGAGGCGACTAATCAGCTTGAAACGGCAAACACAGCCCCGGATATCGACCTTAGAGTAGACATTTCTTTCCACCGGGACTCATATTTATCGTTTGCGTTCTCTCCGATTCAACCTCCTCAGGTTTCCACAGACCCGGGGCCCCTGGGGCAAGTTGTCCTTTACCTGTTGAGAGCACTCATTTATTTTCTTCGGTCACTAAGTACCTACCGTCTCAGACAAATCGATAACAAATAAAGTTAAAAAGACGAGGCACAAATATAATTAATAGCTATGAGAGTTTTGCAATGGATAATTTCGGTTATACAAAAAGTAAGATGTAGGAGTGCTACGCTATGAAATACTCGTGTTGATACGAGTCGATCGTCGTGACGTCGTTGCAATCGATCCGTATACAATAAGCTGCAAAGCTTTGAGGCGCGCGTGCAGTGCGGCAGCGGCGGCGATACCGTTCGTTAGCCAGCTGTTATAAAAGTGAACGCTTTCATCCCATTTACGTACACAATTTACCAATACTACTCCCACGTTCATATGCCAGAAATTCTTTATATATTGCGCCGAATGTACCCGTTAATATACTGCAGTTTAAAACATATTATATAGAAATATTTACACTTGCTACTTTTTTTGCTTGCTTAATTATTATTTTGCTGGTTGGATATGAATTTAGCAATATTTTTAATCAATATCGGATGTACGTAGCGTAGTGGGTGCTTTTTCAGGTTTTCTTTTACGAAAAAGTTATCTTTGCTTAGATTGTTATTTATGCATGAAAATATGCGAGGAAGTTATTCAGTAGCAACTTAATTACCTATACCATTACTTGGAGCTTTGCAGTTTCGAGAGCTTATTAAGAAACACACTCAACTTGAGTAGAGTACTCGTAGAATATACATCGTCCGTAGCAGAATCATTAAAACTTTTTATGGGCCAAATTCTAAAGCGGAATACCTTGCCGTATGTTCGTTTGGCCTCGATACAGGTGCAAAAAGTTGTGCTACATCAAGTTGTTTTTGTCCCGAACAAAGCACCACCCCATTTCTTTGTTTGCAGGTATTTTCTTGGTGTACTTGAGACGGCGATCTCTGAGGGATTCACTCTTTGTGTAGGAACAAAGTAAGATAGTCTAACAAAAGAGTTGCATGATAACAGGGTTTCTTTCCTTAGGTTAAATATATATTTGTTCCAGTAAAACTCTAAGATTTATTAAAAAAGGAATCTGTGAATAGCGTCTGGATATTGAAAGAAACTCAAATAAGTTACCTAGGTAAGTACATACGGACTTTATAAGTAGCACTTTACTTCAAAAAGTCTTTGAAGCGCCTGTACTGACGCGAAAAAAAACTTACTTTCTTAATGATACTGGGTTGCACTTGTTAAAGTCGACTTATAGTCAGATTCAAAGTTCAAACGAATTTTTCTTTTTTTGACTTATCGAATTAATTTTTTTATCTGTGTGTGATTTTTTATATAAATATATTTCTTTTAGACAGATTAGTTACTTATTTTTAAGCAGATTATCTTATCGAGTAAGTATATGTTTTAAGTATATTTACGAAAAAATTATTTTTTTTATCTGTGTGTGATTTTTTATATAAATATATTTCTTTTAGACAGACTAGTTACTTATTTTTAAGCAGATTATCTTATCGAGTAAGTATATGTTTTAAGTATATTTACGAAAAAATCTATTGATATATGAGATTGTGGTATTTCGCGTGTGATTTAAAAGGTCTGAGCTATTTATCAAGAGAAGTTTGGACAAATATTATCGAAAGATTTTCTTCACATTACAGTTGATGCAATTAGAAATAGCATGTGACCTTTGAAGATAAGACCGTTTGCTGCATAATAATCCATGTCCACATCACCTATATGAGAAATGATTTTATCTATAGACTCGATAATGACTATTTATCGTACTTGGTGTGAGAATAAACTGAATGTAATACGGAATGCGAGTAGGTGCTAACAGCTTAACCCAGTTCGTGTGCTCAGATTGGAAAATTTCCATTATTATAGTGTACTTGGACAATCACACAGCAAATAGATCACATTAAGCCGCAGTAATACCTGTAATAGTACGTATAATCCACTCTTTACACGAATATTTACAGTGCAATTCGGCGGTTCGGTAAAGAGTTAGAATATTATGTACGTATGTATATTTTATTACAGTTTATGTGAGCCCATTGTACTTAAAGAAAAAAATATAAATTCTATTAATAATATTATTGATGAAACAATGTTTTCCGTTGTGTAATTGCCTGAAGTTTAGATTGTTAGAACTTACAGAGAATTATTTATCATACAGTACAGAAATCAATAAACAATCGCTTTGAAACGTCTGACAAGCATCAAACTTCCTCGAACTATCTATCAAGGTTGTTGGTACTTCGAAAATTACTCATAATTTTCAAGCAAAATATTTGTTCACATGAAGTTTAAAAACAAATCAATCATATTTTGACTTTCAAATGTGTAACTGTAAAAATTTCACGAAGAAGATTCCAAGTTCCATCTTCAATTTTCAAGAACATCTTACGCTACGCTTCTTGAAGTTTGGTCTTCCGCAAAGGAAAATAAATTCAGCGAATATAATACTAAGGGCGTTGATTCATTTAATGACGTCGTAGTTCTCAGACTTTCTCATTTAGCTAACAACCTACAGCTGCCATACTAGCTCTCTGACTTCGTTTGTCACGCGAACAGAGCGAGGATTTGGATCTGTATCATTTCCGTGAGACATGTACGAAAATAAACATACATCTACGTATAAGAAATGATTACCTCGAGGTATCGACCGGTTATTTACTATCGGGTATCGAGTCTTGACTAATGTTACGATATCCTGTTACCGCAAACTGTTACGTGTACTGGTGAACGAGGTACTTAACTTTTTACGTAGCACTTGATGAAGGTAATATAATCTACTGTTGTCGTGTTATCATGCTTTCCGCACAGATGCGAATAAAGGAAACACAAAGCCATAAATTAATATTACGTTTCTTTGTAATTGGTACGTGGAGAGACAGTGACGAATTTTGTGAACCAAAATAGAGTAATTAATTACAGTAATATCATGAAAGTTGCGTAATCTCCTTAGAGATAACGACATTATCTATGTAGCTGGAGTGAGTGTCCGATGATGAGATCGTGTAATTCTATTCATTGAACTGTCTTTTTTTCTATGCGTTATTTTCTACTCTCGATATATTGTTAACACGCCTAACTCCGGCACACTTTCTTCGACTACATAGTATGTAGTAGGTACGGAGAGGTACTTACGGCGTAGTACGTGAACCACACAGAGATGTAGTACAAAGAGAATCCGTAGTACTTGCTTAGTGGAGCGTAGTGAAGTGAACAGTGAACTCACCTTGAGCGAAGCCATATCGGACACGGAGCGGTGTGTTTGTATGGTCTCGAGCTGGTCGAGGCACCAGTCCAGCTCCTCCACAGTCTCCAGCGCTAACTTCATGTAGGCTTCGTCTGCAACAAACGAAACATTGTTCAGAAACAAGACAATATAAAATACCTAAGACTTTGGATAACATGATGAACGGACTAGAAGAAAAATCCCCTGCACAACACAGATGTTATATTGACTGTTCTCGTTTTAAGGGGATGATTTTCTAACTGCCTACTTATTTCTTGTCTATGAATTAAGATGTATAAATCGAAATCGTTGAGTGTAGTTTTAGAACGAGATATTTGATACACTACCTGTCTTAGCACCAATTTATAAGCGAAGGTTTGCATATTTAGATGTAGCCGGAATTAAAAGCTCTCTAATACTGAGTGGTAAAAGCGACAGGTTCGACTAGAAGGCAGATAAGTCGTGTATTACGTACTTAGGTAGGTAGACACTGCGAGACGTTATACCCTAAAGCTGGAGCATAATTAAAGCGAACGGACAGAATGGAGTGTAGGCATTTGCGTATAGAAATGACACTGCTCCCCTATGAATGGCTGGAAATACGACGTATGATTGCAAAAATATAGAACATCGCACTCAGAGGCCGTCTCTACGTTATAATATGACTTTTCAATCCAATAGTCCCGCGGCGTACTTCAAAAATATGCTGTTATTGCAGTCATTCATGTAGTCCGGAGCTCCGTTGGTGCGGTTAACTGGTTTAAGTTAACAAGCACGTATGTCGACTCTGCGAAAATATATTCATGCTCTATGTATTATATATGTATTTTTCTCACAGTGATAAGGACAGATGTTATAAAATACACGAGGGAAATAATGTGAAAAAATTATACATTATGATCACAGTAAATGTACTCAGGAATTTAGGTAGGAAACATCATGGGAAAATCCAACTATTTACACATACAATACATGTAAAGGTTAAAAAATGCACCTACTTACTTATATATCTATGATACTGCTCTACGTAAAACCCAACGTGCATTTCAATTAAGTGCCAAAGATCGAGTCGGGTATTGGTATCATCTTCTTTGGTTAGAAGATGCGAGAAATACTAAACTCTTTGTATAAGTAAGTAATGAGATTTAGTAAAAAACTAAGTATAAAAAGCAGATTAGATGTATTTACGTGGTACGCATCAATGCTTAATAAAACTCAAAACCGATATTACCCAGGAATGGATTAAAACCAATTCTTGGAAAAGTCAAAAGGAAAAAGGTTTCACTGAATTTCGCCGGTTATTGACCCAAGATTTTCCAGAGTTTATTGTAAAACGGTAAGTAATTCCATGAAATGTATTTCATTGGAATAACTTTGTGTACTGTCAACAAAGTAGATTCTTGAACATAACCATTCAATTCACGTAATTGCGACTTTATGTCATCTTGAACTAAAGTATTGAACAACTGTTATCTTAGAACTAATGTCGAAACATTAACATGTAAGTGCAATCATACTGATTGAACGAACCTCACTGACAGCTATAGAGGTATCTAAGGGTGATATTAATAAACTAATACACAGCAGCTTCGAGACTGCCCTCAAGATCCTGTCAAAGTGACAGTTCTTATATAAAAACAGGGACTTGAGCATGATCTTGAGGGCAGTCTCAGCTGAGAGTAGTTTATTAATACCACCCTAAAAATGTACTCTAGGTGACGCGTGACGTCACAAACTACTTCCCGAATGACTTGACTATTATTACTATAGCAAGTGACAATTATCCTCAATCGATATCTAATAATGGTTAATTATAGCTTGAACACTTGAACAGGTAATAGCGAGGTCACAATAAATACATCCTATCCCATTACAAGACTAAGAAAAATATCATATCACAGAATAAATAAGAAAATACGCGTTCTGGTCCCTTTGCTTGTAGTCTTATTGTACGTATTGAAAGAACATACCAATACCATCCCGGTGAACAATAGTGAACGCCCACGTCCACGTACTCTAACAAGATCAATGCACAATGCGAGGAATACAGTACAATTATATTATTATGAAGGGCGATGTTATGTGAAACTGTGGTGGAGACTTAGGTACAGGCATCACTGTCAATTTCAGTAAGATTTAAATATGTGTCGCGGCATTGGACGTTATCTACTGCTATTCCGGCATTACCGGGGAATCAGATACACGTCCTATCTTTACATTATCGACATTGCAAGTCAAAGATACACGCGAGGTCCTTGATAGCGCGACCTCCTTTCGATTCACATGTTTACTCAGCTCGTCATAACAATTAGCACGGGCTCGGATCGTGCGTCTTGACGTCACACATACCTTATCCTGATAACCGGACGGGTCCTGACCCTACATTAGTCAACGTAGTCAACAAAGATAAAGCTTTGCGTCTGGGATGAATGACATTCGCAGTCTGGATGATATTTGTAATTATTGTGAGAAAAAAACAAGTTATCAGTCAATATTATGAAATCTTCTGACCATTGGAAACTCCTGTATGATTGCCCTCAGACAATATCGACTTCACTTGTTTACGTCATTACACATTAATTTATTAATAGAGCTACCGGTATTGGTAGATTACATATCGTTGTGTGTAATTGAATCGATCCTTTAACTTTATTAATGTTTCGTTCCTTCGAATATCACCTTATCGATTGTTATATATACTACAATTGATACTAGAGGATTACTTAAGTAAATATTCAACACGTTACTTTCCACAATATTATATTTACAGTTTATTATGAGCCGAGTGAAAATTATATTTTAATTTTCGCACTAGAGCGGAGCGCGTTGACTTGTGCAAATATCTTTTTTCACGTGAAATCTGAAGATATATAGATCATGGTTGCGTCCTCGGGTTGGTTAAGTATTTAGAGCAATCTAAATTAGTTAGCACTATACTCACTCCATTAAAGCAATTATCTCCTTTACTCAGGATGAAAATTATAAGAGTTAACGCACACTGCAGACTTTTGATCGGCTGATAGTTTGAACGGAATTGCGATTTATTTTTCGATAAGGGGATGAGATATTTTGAGGAAGACTAAGAGCTTAAGAATTTCTATAGTCTAGTAGTTATAATCAGTATGAAGATACAAAATCGATTATAGTACGCGTACATGCATTTTCAAACCGCTGATGAGCCCGACCAAACTATTGGCCGATAGAAAGTCTGTGGCATGCGGGGACTATAAGACATTTGTTTTCAGTCGTGAAGATAACTTCCTTAGATCTATACAATTTGCCATTTCGATCAAACTTTCCACCAACTATAGGTAACTAGCCATAGCCTCTACAATTTAAATGTTTAAAGCTTAATTTTACTATTTAAAGCTGTAGGCACCAAATGTATTACTTAAGTACGTGATAATTAATTAAAAATGCAGCAACAAAAATATAAGTAGCAGAAAATCATTGTCAACATTACCTTTTTAAATATTCTAGAATATTATATTAGGTACATTATTAAGCTGCCGCCGTAAGATATTTTCTATTACCTACCTCATAATGAAGGTGTATCAAACTTTGGTAAACATCAAAGAAGTAAACTGATTAATCTCCGAATGGTTTAGGAGAGTTATATTTTTCGTGATTTCCTAGGTGTGTTATGATCACCTCAGCCATAATCTGTTACGTAATAGGCTAGTTTCCAACTAGTCAAATCAGTTACTTTTTACTAAACGTCAAAACACGAAATTACTATGGAATTTGTATGAAAAAGTACTCTGTGACGTCATAGAAAAACGTGACAAAATGTCGGACTTATTATTACGTTTTTCTTGATTAAAATTCATAAATAAGTTTAATAGAAAAAAGAAAATGTTTTTCGTTAGTTTTAGATGTGTCTTTATTTAGTAATCAGAATTTCCTAATTTATCTTTAACCTAGTACCGCACAAATTTATATATGGCGCGTGCACTCGGTTAAATCCCTCACTATCAGGAAAATTGTATAATATGATGTTTTGGTAGTTTAGGATTATTTTACTTTATATGTAGGTTATATATATTTTATTATATAGGTATGAAAACATATTGTGACGACGCATTAGTGACACAGGCATGATGCTATGTTATGTAAACCTTTAGCGTATGGTGCGGGACAAAAGCAAATAACTTTTGTCACAGACATTTGTATACCACATAATACTTGATAATTAGCCCATTACGTCGAAAAAGAAAGAGGAATTACGTTGTGAAATTGATAAACATTTTACAGAAACTACCCACATGCTCACTTACCGTCACTCACCCACAGTCTTTCTTCATCACATGCGTACCTGGGTCGTTCTTCTTTTTTATCGACAATAAAAAGACATTTTCCCAATTAATCGGACTTAACATCTTAAAAATTATAACGGCAATAAATATTTTAAAACATCATATAAAGATCTGTCCGTAAAGGACTATTTAGTGGTTCTCTTTATCTCGGTAACATACTTTTCTTTGCAGGCGTATTCCAAAAAATATTGTGACAGAGTGGCCCTTTTCATCGGAGACAGCATTTCAATATACCACTCTGTCACAAAATTTTGTGAAAAACAATGAAGCTACGTTAATACCTAATTGAGGAACCGATTAGTATTTTGCTTCTATTTTGAGTATAATAAGATAACTATATTTTTGGACAATGGAAACATGAAATAAAATTCTAAAACAACTTATCAAAAGCAGAACGTAAGACCATTGTCGAAGATCATTGTCGATAAAAAAGAAGAACGACCCACCTATACCTGTATAAGGTATATAAGGACCTAACGACCTAACGATCCCCGTGGTCCAGTAGTTGAGCGTTGGGCTCACGATCCGGAGGTCCTGGGTTCGATTTCCGGTGGGGACATATCACAAAAATTACTTTGTGGTCCCTAGTTTGGTTAGGAAATTACAGGCTGATCACCTGATTGTCCGAAAGTAAGATGATCCGTACTTCGGAAGGCACGGTAAGCCGTTGGTCCTGGTTACTACATACCGATGTAAGTAGTCGTTACATGAGCCATGTTAGGGGCTTTTGGCAGCTCAATAGTAACCCTGACACTTGGTACTCCACCTTACAACCTACACAATAGAAGAAGATGATGATCTCATAGTTAATTAACGAACATTACATTATTATTTTTTAACATTTCTAGTAAGTACTTCACCATTTACTTTTGATCTAAATGGAGTCTTATAGAGTGTATTTTATCCTTCGTTACTTATTTTAATTATATTTTGTTCATTTCAATTTAGTTTTAACTTTATCAGTTGTTCACCATTTTTTGCCCAGAGCGTAGTCTTAGATAGTATGTACTCGTACAGTCATAAGCAATATAATGTACCCACTTTAAGACTCTGTCGCACTAACATATTTGACAGTTAGTGAGACTTACAGTTCAATTTATAAAAAAAGTTAATGTGACATGGTAACAAAGTGTATACATATTAATGTTCGTGACCGTACTAATCTGTTGTTAATAAACGTAATCATAGATATTGTCTCAGAAAAACGTAAACAGAACTCAGTCAGAAATGTAAACTGACACTACAAATTTAATGCTGATTATGTAAATAATTGTATTATTTTTTCTGAATAAATATTATTATTATTTAAATGTATTTATTTAACACCGAAGTTTGTAACTCCGAAGTGCATCATATTTTATTATGAGGTAGAAATGGTTGTCATTTCACTCCAGCACGAGAACGTCCAGTATGGCTTCCGGGGATGATTTTATCTATGTAATGTATGAGGATATATATCTCTTGGAGTCGTGGCCTACATCCGTTTTCCTGGAAACGGGAGACAGCGTTGCCCTGGATTCAATTCATGCGGTACGCCGGAGCGTGGTCATTAGTACCTGTCACGCTCCAAATCCACATTGTTTTCAAGGAATTTTAAATGTCCCACAACTAGGTCATCTTGAGATGAGTTAATTAATATTGTCTCAGTGCAAAACAAAATGTTTATACGAACGTAAGCTTCCGCCTCCGTGGTCTAGTGGTTAGAGCGTTAGGCTCACGATCTGGGGGTCCGGGTTTGATTCCCGATGGGGACATTGTCGAAATCACTTTGTGAGACTGTCCTTTGTTTGGTAAGGACTTTTCAGGCTTGAATCACCTGATTGTTCGAAAAAGTAAGATGATTCTGTGCTTCGGAGGTCACGTTAAGCCGTTGGTCCCGGATATTATCCATAAAAACACCTCCACCAACCCGCAGCGGAGCAGCGTGGTGGAGTATGCTCCATACGCCCTCCGGTTGATTGAGGGGAGGCCTGTGCCCAGCAGTGGGACGTATATAGGCTGTTTATGTATGAACGTAAGCTTAACAAGTTTTCATTTATTTGTTTGACAAGCAACACACATCCAGGAATGTAATAAGTTAGTGAATAACTGAAACTGACCAGTATGACTAACATGCGCAACGTGATAAAATTATCGATCGATTAAATAACTTTTGTCGAAATCGATAAGTTATTTATAGGCACATGCGTGCCACGTGATTTTGTTCGTATTTTGACAGAACGACATGACTTATTTGGGTTCACATATTAGCACCAATCGACAAAACGACATAATTATATTGTCAGAATCGATAAAATGACCGTGACAAAATTTTATCACGTTGCGCATGTTAGTTTGCTGGTCAGGTTCAGTTATTCACTAACTTAGATACTGTTAGATGTTTGTTGTTTGTCAAACAAAAAAAATGAAAACATGTTAAGATAGATAGATAAAATACTTTATTGAGCACAATGGACACAAAATCAGCTGCTTCTCTTCCCGGGCATGTCGTAAAAACCGACAGAGAGATTGTGTCCTCTAACATGATGGACTAATGTTATGGGCGATAGGCTGATCCCTTATCACCATAAGGTTAATCATATCCATCTTTGGACTTCGTATCAACAGTGGCTGCAAGTTGTCTTTGATTACTTGTGGCTCTGCCCACCCCATTAGGGATTACGGGCGTGAGTTTATGTATGTATGTATGTATGTGGACACAAAATATAGAGATAAGGACAACATATACAGAAAAGCACAACAGGCAAAGCATGGCAGGTTAAGCTTACGTTCGTATAAACATTTTAGCATATTCTTGGCAAACATTAGAAGAAACATACCTATACAATTATATATCTGGACAGGTGTCGTTCACGCAAATACACAGACACAAATGAAATGGTAGTCACATTTTCGTGGAAGCCTTTATGCGCATAGTAACCACACAGTTTGATGTTAGTGAACAACATCTCAAGAGTGATGGCAACACAGAGGCACTAACACTTGGAACGCCTGTCACAGGCGACAGGTGGAATACCATTGCCTCGTCAGTCACACCGACACTAAAACTGCGGCCGTTAATTCGACGTGACAATTGTTTCGTCACGAACCATGAATATTTTTCCGATAAAACACTGATTCTTAAAGTTTCCAATAATACCCTGCAATGAATGAAATCTATTTACTTGTGTTAGTGTTTAAAATATAATAAATAAACTAAAATCGTTGTTTAAAATTGAGACATTTCACGACAGGGTAACCATACCGGGGCAAAGACACAAGCGTTAGAAGGTGACGTGTGAAAAAAAAAACAAAATTCCCCTATGTAGTAAGTCACGGTCACCCGAGAATATAAGGTACATAAGGAGTGGTGGCTTAGTTTTCATCTCACCCTCGATTCCAACTCAAAACCACCACTGGTTCTTTACTTCCAGTTTCCGAAGACATTATAAGTTGCTTGAAAATGTCACAAAGAAATCATAAAGCCTAGAGGCTTGCTGTTGAACACTATCTTTGAAAGGCTATAAAGTCAAAAAGTTACATGTTACAACTTACAAAGCGGCACGAAATTCAAATTTACTTTTAGATTCGGAATTGTTGTCCATTTTTCTACTGTCAATAATAAATTCTGTACCGTCGGTGAAAAGTAATACAACTCGAGTTGTATCACTTTTGAGTTATTAGCACACACTTCATGTTCAAAAAATTCTCTTTCTTTCTGTCTAATTCTCGTAACTGTAGCTATTATAAATACGGAGATAATTTTTGTGTCTAGTGATATAAGTACTGTTTGTGAAGGATTCATGCTGTTATAACACGTGTAACATAATTCATCTTAACTTGCATTAAAGTGAAATGAAGATTTTCACTAAATATTTTGGTGTAAGTAAATGCAACTCAACATATATTAAAATACACGCAATCCTTGAATTCTCACAGTCCGTGTTTAATGATATAATTTTAGTTGTAACATCAAACACCAAATTTTTTTTTTGTGAAAAGTAATATAAATTAATATATATCAAAATATTTCTGAAAATACGATCTTAGATATCAATAACGTGTCGTGTATAATGATACATACAAGTTCGATTCCATGCGCCACCAGTGTGTATCCTAGGGTGACCTCCGCATAAACCTGTCTATGGGAAGACATTTTGTCTAGAGCCACAGCAAACCATATCTGATCCGCATTGCGAATGGGTATAGGTTAAGTTAGTACTTCAGACCAAACCGTGTTTTTTCTCTTTCTGCTATAGCCACCTTGTAGTACTTAATTACAGTACCTCAATAAGTTGTGGGTCCTGATCATGGCGTCGTTATCACCATGGCAGGGTTAGTCAAGAGGTATTTGAGATTTGTCATAACTGTCGTTAGTCTTCTTCCCTTAGCTCGAAGCATAGCTGTTTTACATAGTTTTCTTGATTACATGTAGGTTAAGCGGTGGCAGATTGAACGCTGCCTTCATTGCTAAGGAGGTTGTAGACATGAAATAATGGCTCCAAATATTATCGAGCTCCAATTAATATGCAAGCCATTCAATACACGCTGGTTAGATCTTTGATGCGAGCGCCGGTAGTGGTATTTTTGAACCTACATGGCCGTAGATGACAGCTCGGCATCGGCAGCATCGAGATCTGCCACATTTTCTCAAGAGAAGATTACTAGTTTCTCAAACACGTTGAATGGTGTAAATTTGTCGAGCTTCCTCATTTTTATAAAGGGAATAACTGCTCTGAACTCTTGAGCACCAGTAATATTTTTTTTTCTGTATTTTGATTACATAGGAGAGAATTACGCACAGGACTGTGAAAAATGGAAAGAGGAAGGGGAGGCCTTTGCCCAGCAGTGGGATCTTGTAGGATAGATTAGATTAGAATAAATAATTGGCAACACCACGGGCACAACCCCTTAATTAAACCAGGTCACAAAGTTTGTAAAAATCCCAGGCGGTATTTGAGCTTCTGAAAGGACTTAGTTGGCTTGCATAGTCAATAAAAGCACGTATAATGGACCACTTGCGTTTATGCGGAAAACTGAGCCCATTAAAATAACATTACATATGGGACATTCGAGTATTCATTGAGTCAAGTCAGGGGCCTATGGCGGCTCAGTTATAACCCTGACACCAGGGTTGATGGGGTTGGCAATTCACCTCACAATCCACACGATAGAAGAAGAAGAAGATGGGACATTTGGCAGGAGGATGATGATGATATAGTGGAAAGTTTGCCCACTTCACAATAGTGGTCCATACGCGAGGATACGCGGAAAGTCCCCCACGTGTGCTTACGTGTAGAGTTTTGCGGAAACGAGCTCATTTAGCTTAACCATAACAGACCATGGTCCATGGTGGTCATGGTCATGGTCTGAGGATAGCCCTGTGTAACCTATAGGTTTGGAGGTGAACCAATGATCTTCATTTTCACTACCTATTCTCATCGTCAACATTGATTCGACTCCGTTTATCGTTCTGTCAATGTTGCGGGCTACCATTAGACCGGGAATTTTGATAATTCGAAATATCGAATTTTACTTTAGGGGATTTTGATTGTGGAATGAGTTGTGATCTTTTAAATAGTTTCAGCAAGAAAGAAGTAACACTTACCGGTTTGTGTGATTTTGGTTTAAAAGTACGTAGGTACATCAACTTTATCTCCAGGCTATACTGCCAGGCTAGCCCGAAACATTCCTAATGACTAGTCTTAATATGATTCCTCTTACCTTCATTTGTTAGGGGTGGAAATATTATCATAATTGAATTTGTAAGATTTTGACTGCAAAAATGAACCAAAAGTGGTTTTGATTAGGGGCGTAGTGTAGTGGACAAAATGTGTTTGTAGTGGGCAGCAGTGGTGGTTTTGACCGGTTATTTATGAGTTTTGAGAGTAAAATCATAACAAAAATATCTTATTATCGTCACCTTACACTATATATACGTGTACCATCTTTATATGTATTTATTATTAGAAATTCGTAAAGACATGTATCATTTTACACAATAAAACCGAAAAAATAAGTCATGTTAAACCACTTGACACAAATTCGTTATAGTTTATCGTTTGTGTCAATTGATATAAGTTACGTTTCTTTACTTTTTAAAGAAAATAAATAGAATTTTGCCTTTCTACAACATTATGAAATAAACTTTCTTCCAAGACATTTTGTTTTTTGTAGAATAAGACTGTAAAATTAATAATTGAAATATGATATATCAACGATGACTTTTTTATAGTTATGTGTGTAAAAAGGTATAAGTAGACTTGTATCAATTTACACAATATAAAAGTTTGTGTCAACTGATACATGTAATTTATTTTGATCCTCTACCATTTCTGTTTAGGTTCTAAATATAACTAAATATTAGAAAAGAAACCTTCCATCATCACCTATCGACACATCTAACTTCTGTTCCATTATTCCTTATAAGTCGCGAGCTAGAATATTTTTAACTTTAAACTCGATTTTCTCAAAACTTGAATTTTGGACTTGTATTACTTTTCACCGACGGTACAGAATTAATATCTAAATTAAGGTATTGTATTGTAGTTTTAAGAGAAGGTAATTTTTTTGACGTGACTTATCGTTACTTATTGCCGCAGATGGCATTAACTACTTGACCGGACAAATGGGGAGCGCGCTAAAGGCTCTCACCCGGTAGGAAGATAATTTGAAAGCTATTGTTATTAAGTAATACCTATTTGTTATACTGAAGAAATAAGACTGTTCATGTACTGTGAAATTATAAAAATAAAATGCATATAAATTATAATTTCATTATTCGTCTCTAAAATATATTTTTATATTATATAATGGTAGGTATTTATTTTAGATATTCTCTTGCTTTTATAACATGAAAATATAATAACTGTATCCTCAGATTTACGTAAGAATTTCAATAAGGTTCTGGTGCCGTATCGGAAACATTCAAAAGTTATTTTTTGTTTTATTATCGTAAACTTGTATGAAAGCTTTTTTTTTTGTCTTTAATTTACTTAAGGGCTTTTAACAAAATTTGTTATGCCAGCCCCATCGATCAAGACTGACTAAAACTGATAAAAAATCATATTTAATTCATGCCCCCCCACCCACAACAGCCTAAGATGTGATGCTGTTGTGAATGAA
Organism: Pectinophora gossypiella; assembly: GCF_024362695.1. Taxonomy (NCBI): domain Eukaryota; kingdom Metazoa; phylum Arthropoda; class Insecta; order Lepidoptera; family Gelechiidae; genus Pectinophora; species Pectinophora gossypiella. The sequence goes on along the minus strand of NC_065408.1, from coordinate 7,857,712 downwards.
AGCATAAATATCCGCTTCATAGATAAATTAAATACTCGTATGTATGTATACCCGCTCTTTGAATAAACAATGCTAAAATGATAGTGTATTAAGATTTTATTTAAATACTAGTCTCCTACAGGTGATAATGGCTCCGGTTGCTGCAGACACCACATTAATTTTATTTTAAGTTATACCCGTCATTTTCTTATCCGCTGACAAGGAAAAGGACGGATGGTTGACAATTATTAATTATAAAATGAATTAATAACCCGGGCGAACAAAATAGGCATCTCACCAATATTCAACCCGTTTGACGTGTGCTATCAACAACTAAAATTGATGTGTGTTCCATAAATTTTATGCCTGTTGATTACTCGTTCCTTTTCTTTTCAGTGGATAAAAAATGGCAAATATAACTTAAAATAAAATCAGATGGTGTGTATAGTCACATGAACAATATCATGGGTAAATGGGTACATATCACTTTAAAACTCTGTCGCACTATCATATTTGACATTTAATGAGACTTACGGTTTAATTTGTCAAAAAAGTTAATGTGACTTGGTTTCAAAGTGTATAGATATATGGTGTAGTGTATAGACTCGGACCGTACAGGAATTAACACCAGTATTATTATATTTAAAAAATATAAAGACTGCACTTTGGATAAAACAGGCTAAAGTTTAAAACAGCGCCGGTATTCATTATATGAGTACTTTTATTAATAAATTATATTATATAAGAGATAGATTAGCATCTGTATGCGCTAATAAAAAAAAAGTGTTATCTGTGTCTTTAAATACTTCGAAAAGCTTCTAGGCGAACGTTATCATTAAAATATCATTAAAATTGTGTAGATAGGATGGAGAAGTTTAAAGTTCATCAGTAATTTTGACAAGGTTTTATTTCTAATTTCAATACAGGTCAGGTAGAACTTTGCTGAATAGACAGTCAGCTGTAAGATTGCAATACATTTTAAACTACCTATAAGTCTTTCATGTCTGGAACACTTAACGTTAGAAACCCATCTTAGTGGAACGGAACTTTATTGGCCCGATGCCTTCTTCGTTGGAATGTAGGTATCTCTCTAACACCTATATCATAATTTGTCTACATAGGTATTTAACTGCAATAAATTTGTAAAGTTTTCGTTTTAAATTCCTACATAAATCTTGTTTTTTTGTTATAAAGAACCTTGCTACACGTTACTCTCTTTTCAAAGTATTGAGTAGAGCTTTCATCTTTCAACCTCACTTATATTAGCAAAAACATTCTAGTGGGATAGAATCCTATTGTTCAGTTGCCTTCCAATACCTTCTTTAATCAATATTTATTGAGGAATGTATATGTCTGTACCCCTATCTTCTCATGTGGTGATCAGTTTTTCAGATTGTGTTACATTTCCCGCGCATTTCCTCCCTATAACTTTATCTACATCCGCAATCTTATGCGGCGGGGGCGCTAAAGGGACACACATAAACAGCCTGTATACGTCCCATCGATGGGAACAGGCCTCCCCTCAATCAACTGGAGGGGGAATGGAGCATACTCCCCCACGCTGCTCCATTGCAAGTTCGAGGAGGCGCTTTTTACGGCTAATAGCCGGGACCAACGGCTTAACGTGCCCTCCGAAGCACGGAAACATCTTACTTTTTCGGACAATTAGGTGATTCAAGTCTGCAATTCCTTACCTAACAAAGGACAGTCTCACAAAGTGATTTCGACAACGTCCCCATCAGGAATCAAACCCGGAGCCCCAGATCGTGAGCTCTACGCCCTAACCATTGGATCACAGAGGCTATTAAAGAGATGATTTTGGAAAACTCAATGTCAATTTCATCTGTTTACGTCGTTACAGTTGCGAATATGTTATCTAAATATTACATTAGCACTTATGGAAGTTTGATGCGTTATTACATGAAGTATCATCAGCAAGTAAATAAGGAAAGAACGTACCTAACCTATTTACAAATTTACCGTCAAAACATCCGGAGGTTTTAGATAAGAGAGATAATCTGTGACAACTACCAATCAGATATATGGCTGAGTGAAATTATTCGAGGAAATACTGCGAATCGATTGGATTGTACCTATATATACGTATTCAGTTAAAAAGTTACTCCGGAAAAGCTTTCAAACAATATTGATTGCCCACATTATGTTAAAGGTCATTCTATTTTAGAGCAGTAGTTGCCAAAGTAAAATTTGTGTTTTCCGCTTCCATTTCAAACGGGACATTTCATTTTAGTTTAAAAATGTAGGTATTCGTAGCGAAATTAAAAGCTGCGAGAAACTTATTTCAACGTTCACATAGGGGAGGTATAACATTTACTTATTCACATTTAAAAGTATACTTTGCCCACCGCTGCGAGAGAAGTGGCTCGCAAAAAGCTTCGCAAATTTATGTTTCAATAAGAAATTGCGTGTGTGAATAGCGTTTATTTTTTCCGCTCCAGGATTTCGGGGGCGAAATGAAATCGTGTCTGGTTGCCCAAACATTTCTGCCTAAATTAAAGCCGCCGAACAATCCAATCGCAGGGGATCGCACCTTCTTGTCTGATTTATTACGAATCGGGTTACTTGATACCGCCGTCAGCGATGCGTGTAAGTTGATATTATAATCAATATCATCATCATCATCATTGGCCTTATACGTCTGTTTCAATATAGAACAATAATAATTGCTCAAATGCATTTTCAGAATTATTTTGAGTGAAACCGTAGACGTAGCAGATTTAACTGTTTATTAATTTAGAAATGGCTTTTTAATGGTCCTATCGGCCGATACTATTACGTACTTACCTAAGCAGTAATTTAATAAATTATATTATTATCTATCTATTTTATTACGTATATTTATTGTGTATTATATAACTTATAAGTATTTAGATTTCCGCATAATTTTAATCTTAGTTGTGAATTGTAAACATTTGGTTGATTTCAGTGATAAAGTATGAGCATATCATTTTCCTGGTAGATTGAAACAGATTACAGGCTCGTAACATGTCTCACATGATATGTTTACCTTGTGATGTAAATTCTTCGAAGGATATCATCGCCAAAACTAATCAACTAATGCGATAAAAATGGTAAACATCGGATGATTGTACAGGGGTGCTAGCGGTCCCTACTATAATAATAGTTAACCTGAAAATTGTAAAATCAACACTCAAGCCTAGATAAATTTATATGATGGCTGTGAAGATATACACTGTGGCTCTTACTACTTGATAAGTCTATTTTGAAATCAGATTTTACTAGCCACAGGTAAATAATAGACGTCTGTAGCCTAAAAGAGTATCCGAAACCCACACTTGAACAGTATCAGGTATCACAGTCAGGTAAATGGTATCTCAACTCTGCAGATCTTGAAGCAATTAGTACTTTGAGGGTCGTCTTACCTCCAGGGTTGAAGTTTTTCGGCTGGGGCGTAACTGCTGTGGCGGCGCCTGAAGATCTTCGGGATCTGAAATCATACAAACGTTATTATTAGAACTTAATTTGAAATTTGAAACGTTATGCCGTACAACTGCTTTAATATATTTAATAAACTCAATCTTTCATACATTCCACTTTACTTAACTCAGAGACATTAACTAATGGAATAAAGAAGCCTATTTTCTAAGAGAGAATATAGTGCTTAAGTATAATACTTTGAAGCATTGTCACGACTTAGATTGTTCTCGACAACAATAACGGAATCCACTAAATTCAGAATTTAGAATACCTATCTTTAAAGATTAAACATCCATATTTAAGGCTGCGAGACTCCATCTATATATATGCTTTAATATTTGAATTTATTAGGAGAAAGCGCTTTATCTTTGACGATATTAAATTTTTGTTCGCATATTCAAGTCTTTGATACAGTATGAGTGGGGACCGGGAGAGTGCTTGTGCTGGGTGTTTCAGTAATCTTATATTTCAAGAATAATTTGTTAACCTTGGTTAGCTCTTCTTGACTGTGACTTGGATTTGGTTGATTGGATATGAGGATTTCTTTGTGGTACTGTATACGTTGGCAGCAACATTATGACTGTATCATTGATCCTGAACATACCAGTGTGTTTTATCTATAAACAGTTCAATCTGCCAATCGAATGCTAATATTATTGACGAATGATAAACACGATCACAATCGATCCACGTGCTAATAATAGTCTACAATATTCTATGTTGTTGTTGATTTGTTCGCATTGCATAAGCTAAAAATAGTAATCAGAACGACTGCAGATAATCAGTACTGTCTAGATCCTACGGTCAGGGTTCACGTAATGCCTTGCAGATGTTTGCTGTACATACGTGAGAAAAACATGAATGAATTGAACTCTGTACTTAGATATTTGCATAATTTCATCAAGTGCTTATTCTTTTCAAATCTTTATGAGACTCCATAACATTACAAGTGGGGAAAACCTGGTTGTCTTTTTTGATAGGTAATTCACTATGCTCATAAATGATGGAAATGTTTGAGTATTTTGGTAAATAGTGACGCGAGTCATAAAAGTACCCGGGCACAATAAAATATTTTCTCATTTTGGTTTGGTGAGTCTTCATATTAGTGCTTAATTGCATTTTCTGATCGCATGAAGTTAATCTAGAAAGCGCTTAAGGGTTTCATTAGTGGAGACGATGCCTCTTGGGACCGCTATATCAATCCGTCCGTCCGTCGACGTATAAATATTTGTCCGTCTCCGAATACATGGACGAATAGAAACATTGCGCATTTAAACACTTTCTTTTGCAGTGACTGAAATATTACAAGTATTGCATGCGATTGTGAATTTATACGAAGGTATCGAATGTTGAAGTGTCGCTTACCCAAGCACGAATTCTTTTGTCTCAAATAAGTACGTTAACAGCCTCAAATAGCAAAATAAATTATGTTTCATTTATCACCACATTTCACTCTTATATGCATTGAATAGTAATTCAAAAAGGTTAAAGGGTTCTGTAGCTCTGACGCGACATATAACCTTTTCAACTGTTTCACGGGGAAAGTTTATATTACATTTAATGACGCGGTACTCGTAATAACATGAGAATCAAAATACAATAATATTCTGAAAACAATATTAAATTATATCTGTAATAAGGTTAATGTCTTGATTATGAGACTTTAATTTTAGTGTTTTATTGATATTAAAGGGATTACGAAATGAATTGCATTATGGTAAGAAGTAATCTTGTGGTTACTTACTTACGTCATTTTACTAATTGGGTTTTCCCTCACCAATCTCTATGACATATTTATGACCCTCGTCATTGTTAATAGTAATATTATAGATTAACTCAGCTACAAATGAATTAAAAAAGTGGACTTTAAATTTAGTACAAAATATATATTTTTATCGATAACATATTTTGACCAGTCTGGCAGTGAAAGGTGATACTTATTTTGTATATAGAAATGGGAGAGTCTTTCGTCTTGCCTGGTATAAAAGTGATAGACAGTGAAGCTTAATATTTCCTATTATATATAATTATGCATTGAAGTATTCCTTTCAATTGAGTATGTAAGGTATTTTTTTATATTTTTAAATGAAACGTTATGCTTTTATAAAAAAAACTAATTTGAATATTTTTGCTTTACATGCAAATGTTAATTTTATCAATTTTAACAAGAAGTAGTAGGCTGCATGACATTTATACCTTTGCCTTTGCTTAGTTTGTATTAAAAGTTTTGTTAGGGTGTCCAAACTGTGGGCGGTCCCTAAGAGTACTCAGGCCCAATAAGATAGATACAAATAACATTTTGTTCATTTTTTATTTCTTTAATTAGGTTTTATAGTTTGTCCTTCTAATAAACATGATGGGGTTTGTGATCCTCATTATTAATGAATTTATTTCGCTAAAAATTGAGAAATAATATATTTTTTAATTAAAAATAAGTACCTAAATTGTAACATGTGCGCGCGCACGTATGCTTTAGAAACGGAGATAGGCGACAATTTACTAGATATGCGTTTAAGAAGACCAGATAAGTGGGTCCCCTATGACGCGAGATTGCGGCTAATCCGTCAAGACGTGACAGTATGGTCACGAGCCGGGGTGGGCGACAGAGGGCGCGGGCGTGACGTCGTCGTCAGGCCGTCGACTCGCGTCGCGCATGTGCGCGACCATTTTGCCATAGGTCGACGCGGTCGCTACGTCATCAACGCGTCACTACACGGATGAATAAATATTCCGATGCGCTTGTTACGACTGTGCTCAAATGTGTTTACCTATATTTATAATAGTTAATTTTAAACGAGTTTTGTGCTTCGTTTGAATAGGGAGACTAATAAATACTTTGGTTTGTAATGTAAGTAATTTAAATAGACACATTTTAATTTCATTTCATCCCACTACTTTTATTTGATTTAATTAAATTAGATCTAGACAGATCTATGTAGGTTTTTCTACATTTAAGAATAAAACCTCTATTTATCCTAAGATCCGTTTAACATTTAAACACATTCTGCTGTCAAAAGGGAAGTAGGAGTGATTCACAGAGAGTCAAATAGGGAAAGGAATAACATTGCTGAAGTGTAGTAGATAAACAATAAAGGACCTAAAATGAGGGTCCCACAAAGGGATGGTTGGGTTTATGAAGACATACCCAAAAAAAATCATAAATGAAAATACGCACCTATTTAAAAGTTAGGGGAAGGCTGGGCAAAGTGAATACCCCGGGCAAAGCGAATACTCCCCACTACTCCTAAAATATTAGATGTTAATTCAACACACCACTACTGTTACGTCGGGCCATCTTGGTTTAATACGCGGCAAACATCGAAGCGAGGGGCCGCGTCGTGTCCCGTCCGCGGAGTGGAGATTTGTGTTTTCGTAAATAAAAGATTGATTTTATGCGGTAAGTACATTGATTAATTCTCCTATATTTCTAGTTCTTGATTCTTAGGAATGTCTTAATTCAGTAGCATACCAAAATAGGTTTTTATGGTATATTTAACAGAAAGTCAGAATTATTAGTTTTTGCATGAAATGTGTTAACCTCAAAATTTACCTAGTGGGGCAAAGTGAGTAGGGCAAAGTGGATACCATATCCACTGATGACTTATTATCTAAAAAGGTCTTTTACTTGTTTCAGATGATGAATAAATATAAAAAAGAAACTGTTTTCACCGAAGATTAGGAAAATATATATAAAAGAAGATGGTAAACTAATTAAAAATTGGATTCGATGTGACATTTGTCAACAATGGTGTCACGAAGATTGTTCTGCTTTTGATGGCACTTAAGGGTATACCTGTGACAATTGCCAATCTTAATTTTATTATTTTATGGTCAATAAAAGTTATTGTTTCAGTTTATCAAAGTTATTTCTATATTTTCAGAGACTGATTATGGGTATTCACTTTGCCCAAGTGCTGTATCCGCTTTACCCGGGGTACCGGGCAAAGCGAATACAATCGTACTTTTTTTTATTTTAACTGCAGTTGATTATTGTTTAAATATTCTTGGTTACTGATGTTGGTATTTGTAAGAGCAATAAATAAAGACTAATTTGTGATAATTATTTTGTTTTTGTATTGTAAACCTTTTCTGCTATAACCTTAAATACCTAAAGGTATCCACTATGCCCGGCCTTCCCCTATCTGTTATATAATCATAATGTTATTTCAATAAGGTTAGGGTATCAAATTCTGATTTTTAATAAGTGACAGTTTAAGGTATATGAAAGTCACATTTTCGACTACGAAAAAAATGAGCGTACTCATTGCCACATCTGCCTTTTTATATATCACAGAGTATCGACCTTGCTCTTGCTCACGCGCATGTTGTGACGTAGCGATCAGTTAGTCGAGTTCCAACCGCCGACGTCAATGTACGCTTCTGTCGCTACCCGACATTATAACAGTACATAATTGATTTTTTATCGATCGTTCCGAACATATGCCTTCTTTACACACATGTTGTCCGATTATAATAAAAATAGAATCATTTTTAATGCTGAAGCTGAATATGAAATATTTCGGCGTTGCATATTTCGTTGCCACAATATGATTCATTGAGATTGGTGAATTATTCATGAAATTCGTCATGTTTCGAACACGGTTTAAAATATTTCACGGCATTGTTTGGAAGATATGTTTTATAATACCTAGATGCCTGCGTAGCTACTATGGATTTTTGAGTAGTTCTGTCCCTTTTTACATTTTCCTGAAAATTTCCCGAGCCGGCCGTTAGGGCGGATCTCTATCGCTCAATTAGACAACTGGTATAACGTAGAAAGGACTATGTCTATAATTTGGGGGCTATTTCACGCTCTAAGACTCATCAAAGGTTCACTACTTAGTTCTCGTCCCTTCGCCACTTTCTTCGGTTTGGAAGATTTGGATGGATACTCTGCAAAAGAGCCACAACCTTCTTAATTTCAGTTTAGTTCTGTAATATTTATTTGGTTATATTTATTGAGTACTTATTTGAATATTATCATTTTTATCACTAACACGAAACGAGCGAAATTTATGTCTAACGAAAACGTATTACCCAAATTAAAAATTTGATATCAATATACGAAAATGAATGAATAACAAAGAAATATAATATTCCTTACATCTGAAATCTCCAGTATTGTAGTCTGATTTTGTTCCTATATCATGAGAAGGAAAATTGTGATTCCTTAAAGGTTAAGGTTATGGGTTCCACATTCGGCCTTATTCGTAATCGAAGCCACCTTTCCTTAGGTTCTGTATTCAGAAGGTTCCGCGAAAGGGCCTTATTGAACGCCCTTTTGTGTTTATTGATGCGATTATACGAGCACAACAAAGAGCATTTTCCGCCTTTCCTTATTTCTTTTTTGCGTAAATCTTGCGTATAATGCAATATTGAGCTTATAGTGTCAGCACTGTATTTAATTAGACTGATACCCAATTATATACCAGTAATTTTCATCCAATTAATCCGCTATTAATTGTTTGACTTGAAATGGATTGAGTTATTATCTCGTGACGCAAAAGCCCTTATTTATATATTTCAATATCAGTCAATATTTGAGCTGTTCGAAGAATCTTTATAATTACTACGGGGGCTGTATTTGACGGCTTGCTTTACGACTTTGTATTCTGACACTATCCAATTTAGTTTTCTTTTTTACACTTTTGACGACGGAGCGCCGAGACGCAATACAGCGATTGACAGAAGCCGATGAACTTACAAACTAATCTTTCGTCTAGCGCACAGCCACGTCAGCCACCGAGCAATAATGTACTTACAAAGAAATAGCATCAATATCATACACAATTTTGAGATTGTGTTGGTAGAGTAAATAGATAGAAATAAACAAGTACTTAAATAAGCAATCCGCAACTCATTATTTGTTTTATATCCATGTAGATGTTATTACGAAGAGAACTAAGCTTTGATCATAAAATATCTGCTGAGAACATAAAATCTCGTACGTGACTTTCGATTTGCATTCATAAAATGGAAAATTATTGTTTAATGCAAGGAATGTGACTTTTACTACGTACTTACACATTTAAAGAATCGGTTTCCGAATACAGTGATTCGTAAAATATTATTTTACCTACAGTACAAGACTCCTCATTGTGTATCCCATCTTTATCATTGAAAGCACTCGATTAGGTTAGAACACAACATAAACAAGTCTGTCTATATAATATTTAAGTACGCCCCACTGCTGAGCGCATGCACTACGCGTATATTTGTTATTTGTATTTTATTTGTTACTGTGGTGTCCCTTTATAATAAACGTTTCTTTCTTTCTTTCACTCTGAACTCCGCTGCGGGTTGCTTAAACAATGTAAACAGTAAATTGGGTATATTACTTACTTGGCGACTGGCACATTTGTGAGGCATAGGAAGTTGTTTCGAACACTACGGAGGCTTGCTAGGACCTGCGCGAAGGGCGTCACGATCAAGTCTTCGCCATGACTGTAAACAAAAACAAAAACATATTAATACACAAGAAAAATTTACACGAGTAGGTACATAGCGTAAAACCTGCCTGCTAAAGACAAGGACGGAAAATAAAATGTAAAACAGCTTTCTCGGAATATATTTCAAGCTGGACTAAGCACGTTTTAGCTTTAGCTTGCCGACTAATATTCAAGAAGCTCACAAGCTTAAAGCCTTATACTTCTAGGTAACTTATTTTGTGAATCAAACATGTGCAATGGAATCGGCTTAAGGGTGATTTATTCCGTCCTCGAGAGCGTGAAAGGTTGGTCGCAATTTTGGATTCTTTACGCGTACCTATCAGGGTCAAAAACTTTCATATTTCAAGAGTCTATACAATGGAGAGCGACCTTCACGTCACTTAAGAGGGTGAGGTAACTGGCTTCACCGTATACCTACTGAACATAATACCTCGTGAAATGTAAAAATTGAGGTATTACTTCGTAAGAAAAACCTGTTTATTTGTTAAGTACACCTATCTTCTAATTAAGTAATACATTACATAGTATAATTAATTATGTTTTATGTAGACCGTTTTGTGTTAATTTACCTTATTGCATTATTTACCTAAACCTGTATTGCACTGTCCCCGACTCCAATATTTAGCAAGTTCTTCCACCCTAAGGTTGCCTGGAAGAAATTGCTACTTAGCAATAATGTCGCCAATTGTGCTTCTCTTGTCACTTTTGCAATTATTTTTAATGTTGTGTTTATAAGTGCATTAAAGCGTTTTTGTATTGTATTGTACATTACCTACCTTTCTACTTAAGCTTGTTTTGCTAAGCTAAAAGCTTTCTGAATAAAGCTATAAATAAATAAATAAAATCAATTTATTTCAGGCATGTAACCCATATTTACATTAGCAATTATAAAATTAAAATTCCAAAATGAATAAAATAGTAAAATTAAAATTAAGTCAAATCACAGAAATATTTATAATAGTACATATTCAGTCAGTCACTACTAATAACATCATTATAGGCTTAGCCTATTGCCCTACTGCTCCGACCGTACATAACACCAGACTATCTAATATATATATCTAGCTATCTAGTATACATTTAATAAACACTAACTTTCTATGATAATCACAGAACAATCACTGGTGTCATGATCATGAGCATAATCTATTTTGTTTGAAAAAAGACTACGAAGAAAGGAAAAGATAACATGTGTGATAAGTTGAAATATTTTAATGTTTAATAAGGGTAGGTAGGTGGATATTAGGGTGGAGGTCGCAAATTATGTAGGAGACAAGGAGCCGTGCGGATTAGGGTGGCTACCGTTAGCACACGCGTAATGAAGGTAGGTCGTAATCGGCGACAGATAGGGAAAATGAGGTCAGAATAATAATTAGACTGACAAAATGCCCGGATAAACCTTCCTGCTTTTCTACATTCATGTAAATATTTAGCTTCATTAAAACTCTTCGGAAATACGTGCGTTTCCGTATCAAAGTTTAAAACAAATCTGATGAAAAAGCCCGCTGATCCTGTTGCAAACAACAGCGTGGTATTGATTCCAACTGGAAAGATGCATTTATGTCATGGTTATTTATCAAGAGTCTCAAGGCAGATATGGTTTAGAAGAAATAATATTAGATTTAGAAAGAGTCTATCGAGTTCTGTACGGAGTATATCATAAAGTAACCTGAGAGATCATTCTGGATATAATATCATGATATTACGTGCTGATAGCCTACCACTGGCTCACTGAACAGTGCATTATGATGTTTCTTGAGATATGAAACGGTAAAGATTGTTTTTGCTGTCTGACGACTTATGATTTTACTACCTATACACGGTGTGTGAAATCGTAACGAAAACTTTGAGGGATAATTCATGAACATTTTAGTATTTTTTTATTTTCAGTTCCATACATTTGCGACGAAAAAATCCACTTGATATTAACTCAGAATCATGGTCTGAATCATCTCCCTCAGTATTCGTTACGATGTCACTAACATCCCGTATAGAATTGGTCATTGTATCAAAACTACAAAAGTCCGAGTCTAAATACGCTTTTTCTAATCATGTGGGTTATGAGGCGGAATACCAGCCTCATCAACCCTGATGTCAGGGTTATGATTGAGCTTCTAAAGGCCCCTGATAGCCATGTTAGGGTGTCAGGGTGTCGTTACATGTGCCAACATGTAACGATTACTAACTTACATCAGTAAATAGTAACCGGGATCAACGGCCAGTATAAATACTACTACAACTTTACTAATCTACGACAAAACAGGAAGTACTATTACGTATTATGTGGTACTATTTGTTTGTGATAGCCGTATTACGTTGTGAACCGTCACAATCTATTTTGGCTATACTTACTTTATCAACAAATATTTGTCATCGATAGTTTGTGGTGTGTACTCGGCCATTTGAACCTAATTCATTAGAGTGGATCAAACCACAAAACCACATTCGGCAATAAAAGTATATTTCCTATACGTAGGTATAAGTGTACTTAAGCTATTATCATTATTAAGTTTTACGACGCGTCATATAGACCGAAGTGAAAGGGAAGTCTAGGAAAGCAGACCCTAGGAGAGCAGACCCTAGTGCCATGTACACATAATACAAAGAGAGTGAGGCAAATCATAATTTTATAGTAAAATATTTTAATAAACGACAACGGTGCTAATTCCTATAAATGCCATCTAATTTTATTTTAAGTTATATCTGTAATTTTCTTATCCGCCGAAAAGGAAAGGGACTGGTAAACGACAAGCATAAAATGTATGGATCACACGTCAATTTTAAGCACAAATCTAATACAACTTAAACAACCGTCTAAAAATTTTAAATTGCCCAATAAAGTTGACGGCACACGTCAAACGGTTTGCATACCAGTGAGGTACCTTTTTGATTCGCCCGGGTTATCCATTAATTTACTCATTCTTCCTAAAATTAAGAGCCGTCAGTCATCCGTCCCTTTCCTTTTCGGCGGATAAGAAAATGACAGGTAATACTTAAAGTAAAATTCGGAGGTGTCTGCAGGAATCGGGGCCATTATTTACTCAAAACTGAAGAGAATAAATACTAATAATTTAAATATTTGAAATAAAAAACATATTTATTTAAACAAGAATTTAAATTAACCGTGACTTTAGCTAAATAAACATTTATATTATTATCTTTATTACAACTTTAATGATGATGACTAGAACGTGAATCAAGATTAAAGAAAAGTTGAATCATGCAAAATGCAAGTTCATGCGTGTAATCACTATCTGAATAAAGCTGAGTCACACGCTATAAAAAGATAACTTGCTACTTTGATATGGGGACCCTCAGGCATGTCCTCATATATTTTTTCTCTGTGAAAGCCTTCAGACTTCACCAGCCGTCTTGCCAAAAACTGACTTTCGTCCGGCGCATCCTTTTTGACTGATAAATAAAATTATACTACTTACAATAAGTCATAATATCAAAGAAAAGTCAGTTTGATTGTACTACACTAGAATACTGGGATGAATATATTTTTAGTTTCACAACATTCGTAGAAATAAAGATATCATAACATAAACAGCCGATTTACGTCCCAATATTGAGTACAGGCCTCCCCTTAATAAACCGGAGGGGGTATGGAGCATACTCCACCACACTGCTCCACTGGTTGTTGGCAGAGGTGTTTTACGGCTAATAACCGGGACCAGCGGCTTAACGTACCCTTCGAAGATTCCGTAATCATCTTACTATTTCTGACAATCAGGTAATTCGAGCCTGCAATGTCCATATCAAACAAAGGACTTATAAAGTGATTTCGACAATGTCCCCATCGGCAATCGAGGTCGTGAGCCTAACGCTCCAACCACTAGACCACAGAGGCTGTTAAAGTATTATAAAAATCTTGTATCTATACCGTGTACGTTCAATAATCACACCTACATAGGTTCGTAGGTATGTTTATATGTAGTTAATTAATATGAATTGAGTTTGACAACAAAGTGTCTGTCTGTTTGAGAAATGACAAGTACAAGTGGCTTCAGCTCATCAGCCAGGGAAATGTCTCTGCGTAAATAACACGATAAGGAGAAGAAGTGTCGACTGGAAGTGGCACTCCTGGCCTAAAAATCTGAGAGATTGGTTTGGCTGCAACACTACGTAGCATTTTAGAGCTACAGCCTCACAAATAAGAGTAACAGGAACAGGAAGGAGCAACGGCTTAACGTGCCTTCCGAAGCGGAGGAGCTCGAGATGAAAACCTTTTTTTTTGTGGTCACCCATCCTACGACCGGCCTTTGCGAAAGTTGCTTTACTTCAACAATCGCAGACCGAGCGTGTTACCCGCTGCGCCACCGAGCTCCTCAGGTGTTAGTTATCTTGTTCTTACTACCGATAAAGTAAAAGTAAAGAAACGAATTGCATCTTTAGTTATGTTGTGACTTCAGAAATAAAAATAGGTATTGTTCATAAGTGTAACTATTCTAAGTTTACACAAGATAAGGTACGGTTATAAATTGTAAATCACATACTATCAAGTCGTTCAGAAAAATTGTTAAAATAATTTCTTATAAGCAGTATTTTTTACTAAGGATTGTAAATAAGGTATGTGTGTCTTTTCTTTGACTGTGTCGAGAAAACAACTTCTGTAACAAATTGCATTGAACAAAGAACTTTAGAAATCAATCTTACTACTGATAATAACCCAAGTCTAACACAGCCATTACTTTATTATCTCTATTATTGGAAATATTTCCCTATTGGTGTGCAAACGTTACGTCACATGCGGACCACGTTAGTAGGTCCCAAGGGCATCGCTAAGTTAAATTGGTATTCTACGAGAACCATAAGCCGTGTTCATAAGAGTACTTACTTAGTACTTTGTGGCGTGTTTGTGTGTTCATCGTATAATGCGATATTTCAGTCAACGAAGTTTGCCGCCAGTGAGATGAAGAACAATGCTCAAATACAACCCAGAAACGTAATCGACTGACAGGAAAGTTGTGCCAATTATTGTGTCATTAAATCGGTAGCAGCAACATTTATTGAATCCATGGGGTTTCAACTCATTATAATGCGTCAATTGGCAGTTTAGTACAGTCACTTTAGTACTCACTTTAGAACCCTGTCGCACTATCACATTTGACATTTAATGAGACTTACGGTTTAATTTGTCAGGAAAGTTAATGTGACATGGTTTCAAAGTGTGCACATGTTAGTACTCGTGATCGTACCTACTGCCGTGATCGATGATCATTTGGGTATATCATAACGCTCACGACTATATCGTCCTCAATGGTCCAGTGGTTGAGCGTTGTGCTCACGATCAAGGTGCTGGTGCCGAAGGTGCCGGGTTCGAATCCCGGTGGGACATATCACAAAAGTCACTTTGTGATCCCTATTTTCTTAGGACATTACAGGCTGGTCACCTAATTGTCCGAAAGTAAGACGATCCGTGCTTCGGAAGGCACGTTTAGCCGTTCATCACGGTTACTACTTGTTGATGTAAGTACGTAGTCGTTACATGAGTCATGTCAGGGTCCTTTGGTGGCTCAATAGTAACTGACACCATAATTGAGGAGGTTGGTAATCCACCTCACAACACACACGATTGAAGAAGACGACTAACGACTATATCCCAATTGGGGTTGTCAGAAGTACATCGATTACAAGATGAACTGAGAACCCAAACTTCACCAAGCTCTCTGTTACCCCAACGTAATAGATGGTGTGCCGTATCGCCATACACCGAGATCGTGTTCGTTCGTGTTGGGTATAGCGTCCATACATACCGAGTAAAATCGATTTTAGGATTTTCGCCCACACATTTTGAGCATTGTTCTTTCCATAGTGCGCATGTGTACAACTTTAGGACTCTGTCGCACTAACATATTTGACATTTAGTGAGCCTTACAGTGCAATTTGTCAGAAAACATCATGTGACGTGGTACCACAGTGTATGCATATATGCTCGTGACCGTACAAGGCCCGCACATATACAAGCTGTGTTCCATACCGGTATAAGAGAATAGATGACTATTGACTGTACCATGTAGTTAGTCGCTCCCAGAGGTATCACCAAGTTTAATTGGCGTACTTACTACGAACCCAGTTATCCTATTTCAGAGGGGCTATTACAAGTTACCCATTGTCTGTCTTCTAACGGCCTCAGTGGTCCAGTGGTTGAGCGTTGTGCTCACAATCCGGAGGCCCCGGGTTCGAATCTCGGTATGGACATATCACAAAAATCACTTTGTGATCCCTAGTTTGGTTAGGACATTACTGGCTGATCACCAGATTGTCCGAAAGTAAGATGATCCGTGCTTCGGGAAGCACGTTAAGCCGTTGGTCCCGGTTACTACTTACTGATTTAAGTAAATAGTCGTTACATGAGCCATGTCAGGGGCCTTTGGCGGCTCAATAATAACTCTGTCACCAGGGTTGATGAGGTTGGTAATTCAGCTCACAACCCACACGATAGAAGAAGAAGTCTGTCTTCTTGGGAATGAAAATACGGTCGTCAATATTATTACATTCCGGATTAGGTGTAACTAGAAAGTATTGAGGAACTTTGTGAATATGAGAAGTGAAGGATTACACCAGTAGGTCCCGAGAGAAGTGTCTGAATTAAATGACTTACTTCGATCAACGTATGATACAACAAGAGTGGTTCAGTGGTGGAGCGTTATGTTCACGTAAGAGTTACGGTTAGGGGTTCGAATAGCAGCGGGGACATAATTACATAATAGTATTTTATGCAACAGTTGTATAAGAAGGGTCAAAAAATGCGAGTGGCGTGAGTTGCGATGTGAGCCTTGGCGAACATCGCAATAAGAGACGCCACGAGCATTTTTTGACCTAGTTATACAACGTTGCATACAATACTTTTTCTACGACGACGTAATTTTAAATGAAACAAAAATTTTCCAATTTATTTTAAAGGTGCCAGTTTCCAGGTCAAAAAAAAAAAAAACAACAACAATGCTTTTTTGGCGACATTATAGTACAGTTACACTTTGTAAACAATGCTTTTATAGGCCATAGAGCGTACACTTTTTCAAAGAGTTTAATTATGTATGTACTTATATTAGACTTTTTGGTTATTTAAATGCCAGATTAAAGTAGAGGAGTAGAAAAAAATACTTTTTGATTGGTCTGTACTTTCTCATAAAGACGCTAGAAAAGCGATGAACGTAAGATATGAATTATTTCGCAGTACAGTGATTTGGCAAAGGAGAATTATAGGGCTAAGAAACGTGGGAGGGTGACACGTGACATTCCGTGTGGGTGTGGTATAATAAAAAATATACCTAGCAATGAATGAACCTCCTATGAATGAAGAATGATAAGTAAATATCATAATAAGATCAAAGATGTATTTAAAGGTTAATCCTTTCATGTAACGTAAACTTAGATAAAGAACTTTTGTAGTCTGCCTTTTAGTTTTGTTTTGAGGTAGTACCGAATTAGATCCATTGATCTCTTGGTTTACATTTTCTGGTTTATTGGATTTTTGAATGTGAAAAATTGATTTCTTATTGAGGCGGCTTAGAGAGGAGTGGGTATTGTGTGGGTCAAATCATCTCTTTTTTATTAAACATCAAACATGAAATCCCTATATGAGGGTGAAAATAAAATCTGTGACGTCACAGAAATAAAATATGGAACTTATTTTTACATGTAAATAAGTAAAACAAAGATTTTTTCTTTTTTATATAAATATTGTTTTCCTTTGTGACAAACATTGCTTAATTTATCTTTGTCGTCGATAAATAGCCAACACTGTAGGTTTGTGAAGTAGCTTCAAGGCTTGACTTCGTGTAATTCAGCATAGCCCGAACTAACAATTTCATGTGCCTTCCGAAGCAGACAGGATGTTGCAACGCATGCTACTAAACAGTTATAATTTTCCTGACTGAATGATCGTTATTTTTATTATTTCCGTTCCTTTAACGCAGTAATCTTTTCCTGGATTTATTTCAGTAAGTCGACTTAAGAAAATTAATTTGTCTGTGGTCGTTATTCAAAAGCAAATTCAATTCAAAATTCAAATATATTCAGTTGTTAACTCATATTATATATTAATATGACGTCATCTATTGTTATTCGTATTGTTATGTACTTATCGATAAGTACTAGGATAGTGATTATTGTTGCTTGGCAAATGTATTGCCAGACTGTATATCAGACGGAATGATTCAATTCAAACTTGATTGCTAACGACCCGATGTAGGCTCGTGTAATTAAGCAAATAAACCAATTTGTCAGATATTGTTGTTAGAGTTCAATATCAGTTAGCGTTGCTATCGGATACGCACAAAGGCGTCGTCATTCGAGTAGTTCTGTTAACAGAAATAGTGGGAGTAAATCGTCATACCTACAAGCTAGTTTACGTAACTTATAGCTTCTTTCACCTCCTGCTGGTGTCTGATAACGTATTTAGAACTTATCTGGAAGATAATATAGACGCTCACAACTATATTCCGAATTGGGCTGGTAGTAATATATCCATAGCGAGATAAATTGAGCACACACGCTTCACCTGAGCTTTCCGTTAGACCAACGTGATTGTTTGTGAGCTGTATCGTTTTATCAGGAAGATAATAGTACTAATATCCCGAATAAATCTGGTAGTTAGCCTAACAGGCAGTGGTGAAACATAACCTTTACTCCACCACGTAGGTACATATATTATTTGTAAAGGGCTAACACTGCTAAGTTCACACCACACCTTGCAGAATAAATTGAGTTAAGTTTGTTCAAAACAGATTTCAGTATATTAGTTTTTGCTAATAACTTCAATAAGTAGCGTTTCAATTGAATCCATGAATCAGCTGTTTACGGTTTACCTATAGTAGCTGCAATAACACAACTCAATTTAGCGCTACAATATAAAAGCAAAGACGACTCTCTTCTATAAACGACGTTCTATTCAGTTAATCACGTTTAATGATTATTACTTTGGCCGTCTACGAAGTAATTTACCTAGTTCAGAAACTACCTGAAAGTTATAACTTAGGTAGGCACTTATTTCACAAGTTTCTTAACAAAGAAAGCAAATTGGCTTATACAGCTGACGTTCTGAACAAAGTTAGCATAACATTTTAAATGGTGAAATCTTGTCGTATCTATATTGTAAAGAGTGACGTTAGAGACATGTCTATAACGTTCGTCACTGTTATAGTATTTTTTATTACGCAAGTTCGTGAAACGTAAAAGGTATCTATGACGTCAGCATTCGCGTAATGAGACGCGCTCTACGCATAAAAGTGCTATTACAACTGTGGGCATTGCAACATGAGAGACTACGTATGTGTTTGTGCACCAAACCTCTAGAGTGCAGTACATTTTGTGTAGTTGCCAAAATAGAGTTACACAAGCTTTATAGCTCAGTCGCCACTTTCTCATTTCGAGTATTGAGCAGTTTACAAGTAAGTTTTACGGCATTTTTATGGGCTTCGAGTCGCGGTTGATCCTCAGCCGTAAAGAAACTGAGTAGCGCGTAAATGGACGGCATCCTTCAGATTTTACGATCTTTATTTAGCGCAACACTTTGACTGTATTTATAAATCATGGGTTTACGACAATGTTTGACCATTTCATTAATTGGTTTTTAGATAATTCGACTTCGAACCATTTTCCCGTACGATATCCGCGTTTATCTTGTTTGAAGTACACAGTTTAACGTCTAGTTCTATATGATGAAAATTGATATGTTATGCCATGAAACTTGTGTATCTATATGTTCTTTATGTACAAATAATTTATGAACACAGCTAATTTATTTGTATTTGTCATGAAAAATATCCAATATTTATTCATGAGAGTAAAATATGTATGAAGATACTTGTCGGGGACATTATGTAGATATGCCGATGCCGGACCGAAGCTTTGTTTTCATTGAGGAACACGAAGGCTGGGCTAAGCGACGTTTATGTAGGGATTATGAAAATGAGATTACGCTGGGACAGTTTGTTTAATTAACAATAAACGTTGCAGCTACAAGCGCCTTGTCAATAGCCGGTGCCACTAAGATTACAGCGGCGTCTGAACCTAAATGATAATTTAAAAAAAATACAAATTTACTTAATGCCTATTTTTTCAAACTTTGATTAGAAGGGACTTTATCTTATTCGCGGATAACAAAAACGCAGGATAAGATTATTCATGGATATCCTAACCTCATTTGTTTTGCTTGCGTATGAAATATCAATATAGATGTTGTTCAAATCATCATAATGTCATTGCGGTGGGCAGTGCTCAAAGATATAACATAAATAATTACAAAAAAACTGGCGTGTATCTTTGTTTAGCCGACCTCGAGTGGCTGATGAACGACACAACTACGCAGCTTCTGTTATGTTTCATGCTGTTATTTTGAGCTTGTTAAAAAATTGATGGGCGATGATAGCGAACGTGCCGCTCCAGGCGTATTTATGTAACTTTATACTTGTTATTTAACGATAAAAGCAGAATTTCGCATGTATTTTTCTTAGAAATACAAAGTGCTTTTCTTAAGGTATACAACAAAACATTATAATCGTTAAACCAATTAGAGAAAATGTGTTTAACCTTTGCCGAAACTGCCGTTATTAGATACTTAGATTTGATATGATTTAAAACTACACATATGTATATTTCATCGTATAGTGACAGATAACGATTTTGGCCCTCGAAGCTGGAGCTGTGCCCAGTCGATCATGTGAACGATACCAGTCTCACGTACGCACAAACACCTATTCTTGTATTACATATATATCACTTGACAAGGGCTCATGTAATCTTGAAAAAGTTACAGAACAACGATCAATACAAAGTCGTTTACAAGCAGTTTTATGAGAAACCTGGTCGATGCGCGTTAAAAGGAATTGCTGGAGTCAGACTATTGTAATTCCATACATACGAATTAAGGCGTACCTACATCGTGCAAAAACTATGCAAATCATGCATAATATGAACGTTTTCAATTTGCAGCTGGAAATGCCTGGGTACGTCGACGATTTATGAAATTTACATTACTGAATAGCGGATTTTTCTCTGCATCAGAAAATAAAAATGTTTTTTCTTTTTGCTTTTCATTCTGGATTATGAATGCCAGTGGATTTTCATTAGCGCAAGAGGATTGCGAGATATGACATTAATATTCACTGTTTTAGAAAGCTTTAAGTATAAACATTTTATGATGAGAAAACTTAAATGGTTTGCTATGGTTTTAAAGTAAGAGTAAACAATTAGTAAACTTTGTTAAAGAAATGAACACTAGAAGTAATCTCGAGAAGTTCCGCCGATTATATCTATCTTCTTTACTAAGGATTCACTTTCAATCTTAAAAGTTACTTGTCAACTTTTAGATTATATTTTGGCGACGGAAATAAGTAAAAAACGTGATAAGAACTTAAAAAAGGTAATTTAATATTAATGAGTCTACGATAAAAGTAGACAGAGTGGTGTAGAATTTCAGATTATGAAACTAACTTTTGATCGATTTATGTTTATGAAACCAGTCGTTGGTAAAAGTAGAATTTATTATTATTCATAAATATCTAGTTTTGTTTCGTCTTTCCTTTATACTTGTTTAGATATGTACGTATGTTTCCCATGCGCTTGTATGAACCTGCTGTTATATTTTTATTAGAAGACAACTAATAGCTATACGCCGTTTTAAAATTCGAAGTTATGATGGATATAATGTACCGTGTCGAGCCAGGTTACTAGCGCATTACACATGTATAGTAGAGTTTTATGAAATGTTCGGGATGAACAGCATGAAATATACAAGTTTTTGTCCCTGGCCATTCAATAGAAACAAATAGGTATATGTTATTAGTTTAATGAACATTGAGTGCGTAGGCCACTTTTCTTATTTAGCCGTCGTCCTGTCGTAGAGAAGTAACCCAATTACGTCTAGTTAAGACAAGTTTAATAATACATACGGGTATTTGCGTTGGAAGAGCGAGGGATTCCCAACACAAGTGTCTTAGATTACTTTTAGGGAAGCATCATTTACAAATTGTAAAAGATTTCCAGAAATAAAAGTATTTAATAAATAATAGTACTAGAATACTAGAGACTTTTATTATAAAAATAGGAGCAGAATCTAACGTACCTAGTTTGAATTCTTATTATCCTAGATGCAAAAGTCTACTCAATCGTCATTTTGTGTCTGACATGAAGACTATAATAATTATACGGTTCGCGTACTTCAGTATTTAAGTTCTTTATAAGTGATTATACATATTCTATTATACTTAGGTGCAGGTCGTGTCGTATCAGGAGGTGAAGGTTTTGGCGGGAAGAAGAAAGGACTGGCGATTACTCTACCGACAAGAGCACAGCTCTTAAATAAAGAGAGAGAAGAGAGAGAGAGATAGAGAGAGAGAGAGATGTACTTAGGTATACTTTTGTGAGCTTATCTATCTCTCTGTGAGGAAACGCCTGCCTATTGGCCTCGTCTTCTTACCTAGGGATAAGGGAATACCCAATACAAACGTTCACCGTTCAATTTCCTGTGTCAACATACATAAGTACTTATACAAACGTACATCTATAATTTCCTATCCCTATCGAGATCGCCATATGTCGTCATAAAATATTACGTAGCAGCGTGTAGATAGATATATTGATAGTCTATAATAGTGACAGGTGACTAACCCAGACACCCATGTCAAGTTCGTGTTACACGTCACCTACGCATCCATAAGATTACTTAAAATAAGACGATTTTTATACCAAGTAGACTAAGCTTATCTCGTGTAGTCTTAAGTAAGGGGAACTGGAGTATTGACCTCAATACGGTGAGTAATGAGTACATTTATTCGTGTATATTATGTACAAGTGCGGAATGTTAAGCAGGCAATAATCCACTTAGACCGAGTAAACAAACTTCTCCATGAAATTATACTGCATAGAGAATGTCTGTGATGCTGTTAGACTAATGGACTTTGAACATAAAGCCGAGTTTGGGGATGTTAATGTGGTGCAAATTGGTATTGGCATGACGCTAAATTATGAGTTACATTGAATGTTCGAATGGATGATGTTGGATGAAAGGAACACTACCCTCATTATAGATAATGCAATCGGGTTAAAAAGGCATAGGTATGACATGCTTTGTAACATGAATGTGTAACTTAACAATGGTTCTTTAATTTGGTCGATTAACGTAACATAAACTTAAACAGCCTATATACGTTCCACTGCAGGGTACAGACCTGTCAATCAACGTCGAACGATATATTAATATCTGTGCTTTATTTTTGAAAATTATAACGCCTGAAGTAAAATTACCTTGCATAACATTATGTAAGTTGATATTAGGAACAGTATTATCTTACGCAGTGCTGATGCAATCAAGAACATCAAAGCGTAACAGCGAACTCGAAGAGAGGGTCGGGACTCGGGCAGCAGACAGAAGTTGCAAGCACTTAATTGGGGAAAATTCTATATGCGGCAAAATATAACTACAAATATGTTCTTTTTACAGGGACTTCCCTCGGCGCTTCCGAATATCGTATGAATATGCAATTTTAGGTGTGACCATCTATATCGTGTGAGTCGTAAAGACGATGATTAACCTTACCAACCCTGATGTCAGGGTTATTATTGAGTGGCCAAAGTTTCGAAATGGCTCATGTATTTAGATCGCTTGATCTGCTTTAAAAGCATATAGATAGTCAGATGTTGAACATAATATGTAGTACATAATATGGATATAGGTATACGTAATATATATTTTATTTTCAAATTTAACATATGAATGAAAGCAAAGTAAACAATTGTTCAAAATGTTCATTATAGTAGTTAAAATTAGGTGTTTTTAAGTTAAGGGTAAAACATTTGAAAAACATGCCCGAGTAATTTAAAAAAACTTTTTACAGGACATCATTTTTCGGGTGAGCTAAAGTGTTTTAAAATTATGTAATCTAATCAGCCTTCGCTTTAATAAAAGCGACATTACTCTTCTTCTATTATGTAGGTTGTGCGGTGAATTCCCAATCTCATCAACCCTGGTGTCAGGGTTATTATTGAGCCGCCAAAGCCCCTGACATGGCTCAGAAATAACCAGAACAACATTACTAACAACCACAGATTTTGTCACCATTCCTACCTGCCTGCCTATCGTATCGTCTAGAATCTCTCTGATAATGGATATAGTAGCTAAGTCATAAATTAAAAACAATATTGAAATTGAAATCAAACATGTATTACACCGATTACGTACAACAGATACAGATGACAGTAGGAAACAGATCAAATGACCGATAACGCGTCATTCTTATCTCTCATGACTTGGATGTTATCTGTTGATATTTTGGCTGAAACTCTACGTAGCCAGGCTATTTATATCAAAATAAAGCTAAATGTACACAGGCGCACAGGAGGCGGGAACTTTTGCAAATTTCTTTTTCCTCTCCTGTGGGTTGTGCAATTAATAACCGACCTCCTTAACCCTAGTGTCAAGCTTACTATTGGCTCATATGGCAATGTACAAGTACAAGTTAAGCACACGTGTACAGCATGTTGCTTTTTCGTAAAAACTCCCGGTTTCCGAGCCCAAATGTTCCCGGCAACTCCTCCGTGTACATTCAGATTAAATACTATTTAAAGTCTCTTGTAATGGGGTTAATGAATGAATGTGTTGCCTAAAATAGTAACCATTGAGACTAATAAAACGTCTCGGAATGGCTACAACGTGAGCGATGTTGTAGTAGTTAAGCTACTAATCCTATTAGATCTTATGATAGCGAAGTATTTTGCCCTTGATCATTGCTCTTTGGTCTCTTTAATTTAACACACAAGTGAGCGTATCGTCATAGAATAAGGAATAACACTACGTGTAGAACGGCAACTCTCCGTCCCCACCAGCGGCTGAGCTAGGTTTACCTGACCCCCCTCGGTCTTACTTTAGTCTTCAATCGTGAGACGTCAGACGACACACACACAGATGCACGTGTACGATAACGTCAATGTGTAGTGTCTGTGTAAAAACAAGAGGTGTTTTGTATGAAATATCCGGGGTGCGATAAGTAAAACAATTTCCCAAAGCATTTCCCGCCATTTTGTAATAACTCTGAGGAACGGCAAATAAAATATTATTTATCACGTACTACGGGGCAGCTACGGGTTGTTTACACGTAATATGTTGCTTTCCTGCAATATCATTCATAAACAAATTTACTGTACAGTCGTATCCTTCAAATTATGGGGAATCAGATACACCAAATTCATTTTAGAAGAACTCTTATAAGAAAGTATTACTATTTATTACTTGTGTAAGAATAAAGCAATATGTATATAAAAGGATACCGCAAAACGTTGGTTGGAATTGAATCAGCTACGCTGCGCAAATCGTACCGTATTTCATTGGCAGCTTGGGGGGAAAGAAGCTATGAAGTATGCAGGTTCGGAAATGTAATACTATTGCGATGGAAATAAATAATATTGGCAAGACGTGAGGCGAACCTCAATCCAAAGTGGAAACAGAAAAATAAGGATTTTAAAAGGGTGTGTTGCCTACTATTGCAGTTGCCTATATCAGGACATCAAATAACGCGACGGACGGTGACTAGGCTTATTTGGATACGAAAAATAAAATAAATAAATAAATAAAATACGATATTCTTCTCTTGAAGAATTTGTGCAAATTGTAATTTGTATGAAGTTTCTAATTTAGGTCGGGGTTTCGGTTGAGGGACGTGCGACCGTCGCCAAATCACGTACAGGCGCTGAAACGAATAAAATCTCATTTCGAGATTACGATGCCGTACCGCTTATTGAGTTTCACGCAATTCCCCATGTAAACAGTTTTATTGGCGCTTTTCAGTTTCAAGCCTGAAGGTCGACGCCTCGACGGCACCGCGGCAAAGAATCCGCTTGTATGTAAACAAAGTAATAGTAAACTACAGTGATTAGTGTATGCGTGCGCGCAGACAACGTGCGCACCAGTTCTAAACAAGTCTGTTACCATAGTCGTAAAATATAAAGTGTGTAGGTTGGAGAATAGTGTCGTAAATTTTTGACGTGTTCATTACTCTTGTACCATCTGCACTAGCAAGAAGGTAGCTGAAACTTATATAGCACACAATGTATTTACGTGAAAGGCCGTTGTAAAGTTATGAAGATAACATTCAACGCTTCAAACTTTTGTTGTTCTTAAAGCTTTAGTGGATCAGTTAAGCTTTTAAGGGATTTAAAATTTATATTTCGATGCTACGTATGAAACGAAGGATTAATAGAAACAATTTTAGTGGTTTGAGTAGTACAAAATATTATTTGAAATTCTCCATACCTTTCCTGGTCGATGGATGCAGCGAGTCAAGTACTTAACGTATATATTGTATATATATTAACTTTAAATAGTATACCTTGTCACATTTTCGCAATTTATGTCAATCAAAGTGCCAAGTAATTCTTCTTCTACTCCACTTTTCGTAATATCCATTTTGAACAATCAACTAAATCACATTTACATCCCTGTCGTCAAACTGTCGTTTACACCCTCTTTACACCAGTGATTATTTTCTCTTTGGTTAACACTTTCATATAAAATGTCACCCGTGGGCGGCGCATAGATATTTGTATATATTTTTTAAATTTTACGGCGCGTAGAAAGTTATTTCCCCAGAGATCCATGTTGCTGTATGTTTTAATAAGTATATACACAAAGCGGCTCTTTAAAAAAAGATTCTATATATCATTAATTTTAAGTCCAAGTAAAGAGGATTTTCTAAATACGTGAACAATAACAATATAAATTAGTTCTCCCATAGAATAGAGACATACAATCATTGATGTATAGATGTTATTATAATAACATACAATGATTTGGCATTACTCCTTTGTATTGTGTTATTTCTTTGTACTTGTGGATTAGTTTTATGACCACTCAGCGAACTAGCCCTATAAGACCAATAATATACACTTAGTCTGACTTTGTATAAGACATGGGAAAATATTGCAAAAGGTATACAAATTGTATATGTATAATACGTAATTAGAAATTGTGTACTGAGTAGTGGTCCGGCCAGGGAGCAATACACTTAATATTCGCTATTGTATCCTAAAAACATGTTTATTTCTAAATTTGTAGCAGTTCGCTATCAAATATAAATTACACGAAATTAGTTCTAATTTGGGACACTGCCGGCTATTATTCAAGGTAATAATGTTTTAATTTACCAAGAATATCGTGTTTGAAGTAAAACCGGGATAAACGAACTTTGGAAAACGTACAAATGACGAGTAATTCTTTTCGGGAAATATTTATGGGAGATAAACAATGATAAGGTAGCTATCTACTTACTTCTTTTATTAATATTATAACTTTGACCTTTTCAGTGAATTAATTAATTTTGTAATTTACGTAGTAGGTAAGTTTAAAGTTTTCCCGTAGGTAGTATCGTATACTTTGTGTAGGTTACAATTCTGTACCGTCGGTGAAAAGTAATACAACTCGAGTTGTATCACTTTTGAGTTATTAGCACACACTTCATGTTCAAAAAATTCTCTTTCTTTCTGTCTAATTCTCGTAACTGTAGCTATTATAAATACGGAGATAATTTTTGTGTTTAGTGATATAAGTACTGTTTGTGAAGGATTCACGCTGTTATAACACGTGTAACATAATTCATCTTAACTTGCATTAAAGTGAAATGAAGATTTTCATTAAATATTTTGGTGTAAGTAAATGCAACTCAACATATATTAAAATACACGCAATCTTTGAATTCTCACGGTCCGTGTTTAATGATATAATTTTAGTTGTAACATCAAACACCAAATTTATTTTTTCGTGAAAAGTAATATAAATTAATACATATCAAAATATTTCAGAAAATACGATCTTGGATATCAATAACGTGTCGTGTATAATGATACATACAAGTTCGATTTTATGCGCCACTGGTGTGTATCCTAGGGTGACCTCCGCATAAACCTGTCCCCGATACCGACCCCGCCGGCGTGGTCGACGATTTCCCTCATTCAGCGCTTATCGCTATCGACCCACTAGGGTCGATTAATTCTTTCAAATATTTTTCCTCTCAGACGACGCCCTGAGCCGAGGTTCGCGCCCAACTGGGCACCCTCAGGCCTGTTGTCTTAAACGTTGTACCGGGTGAGAGCCTTCAGCGCTCCCCATTTGTCCGGCCAAGTAGTTAATGCCATCTGCGGCAAATCTACAATAAGTCACGTCAAAAAAAAAAAGCATAAACCTGTCTATGGTAAGCCATTTTGTCTAGAGCCACAGGAAACCATATCTGATCCGCATTGCGAATGGGTATAGGTTAAGTTAGTACTTCAGACCAAAGCGTGTTTTTTATCTTTCTGCTATAACCACCTTGTAGTAAGTACTTAATTATAGTACCTCAATAAGTTGCGGGTCTTGATCATGGCGTCGTTATCACCATGGCAGTTAGTCAAGAGGTATTTGAGATTTGTCATTACTGTCGTTAGTCTCCTTCCCTTAGCTCGAAGCATAGCTGTTTTACATAGTTTTCTTGATTACATACAGGTTAAGCAGTGGCAGATTGAACGCTGCTTTGATTGCTAAGGAGGTTGCAGACTTGAAATAATGGCTCCAAATATTATCAAGCTCCAATTAATATGCAAGCCATTAAATACACGCTGGTTAGATCTTTGATGCAAGCGCTGGTTGTGGTATTTTTGAACCTACACAGCCGTAGATGATCGTACATACTTTTGGGTTTAAGGTCCCACTGGGATCCAACTCGGCATCAGCAGCATCGGGATCTGCCACATCTTCTCAAGAGAAGATTACCAGTTTCTCAAACACGTTAAATGGTGTAAATTTGTCGAGCTTCCTCATCTTTATAAAGGGAATAACTACTCTGAACTCTGAGCACCACCGTTAATATTTTTTTTCTGTATTTTGAATACATAAGAGAGAATTACGCACGTGAAAAATGGAAAGAGGAAGGGGAGGCCTTTGCCCAGCAGTGGGATCTTGTAGGATAGATTAGATTAGAAGCAATAATTGGCAACACCACGGGCACAACCCCTTAATTAAACCAGATCACAAAGTTTGTAAAAATCCCAGGAGGTATTTGAGCTTCTGAAAGGTGTTAGTTGGCTTACTACTACTTTCAAGAAAAGCACGCATAATGGACCACTTGCGTTTATGCGGAAAACTGAGCCCATGTAAATAACATTACATATGGGATATTTGCCCATACATGTTGTCCCGACCCCACCTAGAGTTGGATAAGGGCAGGAGGATGATGATGATATAGTGGGATGTTTGCCCACTTCACAATAGTGGTCTATACGCGAGGATACGCGGAAAGTCCCCCACGTGTGCTTACGTGTAGAGTTTTGCGGAAACGAGCTCGTTTAGCTTAACCATAACAGACCATGGTAAACGTGATAAGACCTACCCTGAGGATAGCCCTGTGTAACGTATAGGTTTGGAGGTGAACCAATGATCTTCATTTTCACTACCTATTCTTATCGTCAACATTGATTCGACTCCGTTTGTCGTTCTGTCAATCGAATTATCAAAACCTCTGTGGAAATACGCCCTTCGATCGCCGGGCAAGATTTGCTCATTTTCTTCGTGTTACATGACTGTATACTTTACTTTAGGGGATTTTGATTGTGGAATGAGTTGTAATCTTTTAAATAGTTTCAGCAGGAAAGAAGTAACACTTATCGGTTTGTGTGATTTTGGTTTAAAATTACGTAGGTACATCACCTTTATCTCCAGGCCATGCTGCCAGGCTAGCCCGACACATTCCTAATGAGCAGTCTTAATATGATTTCTCTTACCTTCATTTGTTAGGGGTGGAAATATTATCATAATTGAATTCGTAAGATTATGAATGCATAAATGAACCAAAAGTGGTTTTGACTAGGGGTGTAGTGTAGTGGAAAAATTGTGTTTGTAGCGGGCAGCAGTGGTGGTTTTGACCGGTTTTTTATGAGTTTTGAGAGTAAAATCATAACAAAAATATTTTATTATCGCCACCTTACACTATATATACTTGTACCATCTTTATATGTATTTATTACTAGAGATTCGTAGCAACATGTATCACTTTACACAATAAAACCGAAAAAATAAATCAAGTTATACCACTTGACATAAATTCGTTATAGTTTATCGTTTGTGTCAATTGATATAAGTTAAATTTCTTTACTTTTTAAAGAAAATAAATAGAATTTTGCCTTTCTACAACTTTATAAAATAAACTTTCTTCCAAGACATTTTGTTTTTTGTACAATAAGACTGTAAAATTATTAATTGAAATATGATATATCAACAATGACTTTTGTAAAGTTATGTGTGTAAAAAGGTATAAGTAGACTTGTATCAATTTACACATTATAAAAGTTGGTGTCAACTGATACATGTAATTTATTTTGATCCTCTACCATTACTGTTTAGGTTCTAAATATAACTAAATATTAGAAAAGAAACCTTCCATCATCACCTATCAACACATCAAACTTCTGTTCCATTATTCCTTATAAGTCGCGAGCTAGAATTTTTTTAACTTTAAACTCGATTTTCTCAAAACTTGAATTTTGGACTTGTATTACTTTTCACCGACGGTACAGAATTGTGTTATATGTATATAAATGTTTCATAGAGATGCGCTTGAATAGTTGCGCAACAAGTTCGAAAACTATTAAACAACTCGTGCGATAAATTATTCAAGAGCTTATTTCGCAGACTCAAAAATTAAGCCCTCAAAAATGTCTGTGAGCAGAATGTAGAGTCGAACCAACTTCAGCTTATTAGTTTTAGGTAAATTAACTTTGTGTAGCGTGCTTTCACTGCGTTTGCTGGTAAGTTAAATTAAATTCACAGGTAAAAGAGGATATACTGCAACATGGTTAGTTTGAATTTTGGTTTTATTTTCCTTTGCACTACGCGTTGTTTGCAACAAAACAGAATATAGTTTTTTTATTCAACGTACTTATATACTAAACTTAACTTACCAAACTTGTCTAAGGTAGTGTCTAAGGTAGGTCGAAATCTGACAATAGTATCAACGGAGAATACAAACGATAGTAACGATACTATAAACGCTTATAGTATAAACTACGTACCACCACGTGTATGTACTTGTAGTCTTAAACCTAAATAAAGATTCTATCTATCTATAGAGACAAAACTATCGATTGTTTTGGACAATCGATAATTTGATATTATAGTTTTACCTACCTTATAACTACTAACAAACTATTTGTAGTCCAAAACAATCTATGGTATCTATAGTATTGCTTCTATCAATACTATGAAATTCTTACTACCGGCCAACTATCGATAGTCGACTGTCGATCAGTAACACCGGTCTAAGGCATTTTTACTGTAATGCAGGACAGGCATAACGTTACTTGTTATGACCATCGTACAATGTTAGTATCATCATCATCAGCCCATTAACGTCCCCACTGCTGGGGCACGGGCCTCCCCTATGGATGGATAGGGAGATTGGGCCTTAAACCATCACGCGGACCCAGTGCGGATTGATGGTTATTAACGACTGCTAATGCAACGGCTTAACGTGCCTTCCGAAGCACGGAGGAGCTCGAGATGAAAACTTTTTTTTGTGGTCACCCATCCTATGACCGGCCTTTCGAAAGTTGCTTTACTTCAATAATCGCAGACCGACCGCGTTAACCGCTGCACCACCGAGCTCCTCTAATGTTAGTTTACTGCACCTAATTATAGCTAGTAACTGAGAAATTCACTAAATAATTCATCGGACGCTAAAAGCAAAGTGGTTGCTGGTTATACTTACAAGTTATGAACTTTTGAGTCACTTTTAAAGACCATACCGTGAGTTTATTTATAATATAATTAAGAATGAGCCGTGGTAGAGATACAAGAGAAGAAGTCACTCAGCGGTAAAGGAAAACATCTTGAGATAATTCACATTCCCGAGAAACGCGTTTCGGAGGTATGTGACCTAATCTGTATTGGGCTGCTTTTTCCCGTTGCGTGTCGGAAGGTCAGACACGTAGTCTCTTTTGTGAAAAATCGTACCTGTCAAATCTTCAGGTTAAGTAAGGAAACTATGTGAAAACGGGACAACGCTAGGGAGATGATGATGAAGGCTCAATGAAAGTAGACCTTGCCTGTGTCTATTACCGTCCTCTGAAGATCATAAAGAACAATTTACATGAAGATTATTTTATAATTTAATTTAATGATAAATTATCAAGCCCTCCCTTTGTCACAATAAATTACAATCAAAAGTATACGAAACAAGTCCGATAAACAATTGGATTAGCTGATAAATTACAGAAGTCGACGCTCGGAGAATTGCTCTCAATTTTATTGCTTCGCTTATTTGAATTTCACGTCAAGTGGCAAATATAAAAAAGCCAATATCAATTATCTAAAGTGACTGATTTATTGCATTTCGATATTATTACAATGTTTGATTCCATTGCTTTCCGTTCATTACAAAATATTTTGTAGTAATTATTGTTCGAATAACATTATTATACCAAATATTGGACGGTTTCATGCCAAAGGCAAATATCCATAGGTTTGGAAATGTAACTGGTATTACAATTTGCGGCTGAATTTAAGTGTGATTGCAACCAGTATTCACATCTGATAAAGAGAGTGGATTATCGTAGAAATTAGCTGCTTCAGTATTTATGAGAATTCAGTTCTTTAGTTCTCGCACTAATGATGTATTAATTCATCAGAGCAATTTGCACTAGCACATTTGGCACGACTGTTATAGACGGCGATACGGCTCACCCCCAATCACAGTCAAACAGAAAGCTGAGGTGAAGCGCGATTCAGTTCTCCTTGCGATGGATGGATGTACTCTGACTAATCAAATTAGGACTATAGTCGTGAACTTTATGTCGTTCACCTGAGAACTTAGTTGCAAAATTATTTTCACTTTTACTTTTTGTAACGTTTTCTACCGCCGAATGCACAATACTTGTTTTTGATGATCATGTGTCCAGGGTTTATCGACCGACCGTTATTCTATTTTCAAACACCATAAATATGTCTGCGTTATCATCAATCACTGTTAAGAATCGAATTTAAAATGAATCGAATGGCTAGACTTGCCATGCTGCTTATAATAACATTTTTGGACATGAACAAAAGTAGATGGAAGTTGTCTTTTAAAAATGCTAAGCACTCTTACTGTTATTTATATTAAGTGGCAGACACAAAAAGAGAAGGTGTTCTATCTATTTTATCTTCGTAGAATGTAATTGATTAATTTCGCTACAGTCAAGTGTGACCACTGAACGGTTAGTAGCAAGTTGTTTAGTCCATTACCTGATTGATCTATCCTCAATTTGATTAATTGCTTGCTGATCTGACTTCCTGTGTCCAGGGTTCTAATACCCAAGTGGCGAAAATCCGGGTATTAATTGGCTGACAAAGAGAAAAGCGGCTTTTTTCCCATGCATGGTCTGGGATAAATAGAATAGTTAAGAATGTTTATAAATACCAGGTTAGTGTTGCCGGTCGATAGTCTACATTGATAGATAGTTTATCGATAAGTTACTTATTCTATCGTCACACCGTACGCGCGAAAAAGTCGAAGTAATACAGTATCGATAGGATGCTCTGTTTTAGATGAAAACTATTGATTATCTGACAACAGAAAGTATATAAAAACCGATCAAAGAGAATAAACGTAGAATCTGTACCTAGACAAATAGTACTTTGTTATTTTTACTTCTGAATTTGTGAAGAAAATTAAAAATTTGTGTTGGAAATTTATTATAGCGGGCTGGGCGAAGGTTTACGCACCCTAATACGCATTACACTAAAACTGCGGAAAATGAAGTTTGGGATGCCTTAAAACCCTTCACCCATGGAAAGGGGAATGCAGAGTCAAATATTATACTATTATTAAACCTTTTAGGTAGTTTCGAGTTTAATGGCGCGGTCATATGCCAAAGGTCAATCAATTTACACGAGTTTGAGAAATTTCTTTTTACTTATTATATATGTGTGTTAAATACTAACGGTCTTTATATACTACTGTTTTATTCAAAGTGTTAACAGTTTTGCCCGTGTTATGTAAAATTTCAAATACAACTATTTATTATTGTCAGTCAAAATCAAGAAAAGCAAGAAAATCAAGGGGCGGAAGGCAAGAGGGAAACCACTGCCCTATTTTTCCCTAAAAAGAAGCATGGAAAATGCTGCACTGACAAGAGCGTGGCTCTTAAATTGAGCATGAGTCAAAATCAACGTTGCGCTACCTACATACATTTTTAGGTACTGTTATAACCCGCCTACACGGTTGAAGAGTCGCATTTTCTAAGTTTAGGGAGATTATTAAATATTTATCTTGAAATTTCACATAATTCTAAAGACCTTAAAGCGAAAAGCTAAAAATAAACGATAAGATAGGATGAAGCTAGTCGGCACAGGTATGGGGGAGTTGACTTTATGAGACAAGCTGAGCGGAAACGGAAATAGTTGCATCCACCGTGAGCCACGTCACAACCTACTGCAGAAATATTAGCTTGTTGACTGGCTCTGCAAACTCACAGTACTAGTCTGTCGCACAGGATATTGAATCTGAACGTCTACTTTAAGATCGAGTTTCAAACTAAATTCAGTAACTAAATATATGACAAAAGCAATCTGATAACTAAAACGTCGAGTGCACGTGCTTCATACTTTTCAAATTTATTGGAAGGTAAGGCAAAGGGCAAAGCGTCGAAAATGCGTGGGTATCTTTGCCAACGCTAGGAGTCATTGATGTATAATAATAATATTATGTTATTATCAGATAAATCTTTTGACGAGAAGTGCTG
Source organism: Pectinophora gossypiella (assembly GCF_024362695.1). Taxonomy (NCBI): domain Eukaryota; kingdom Metazoa; phylum Arthropoda; class Insecta; order Lepidoptera; family Gelechiidae; genus Pectinophora; species Pectinophora gossypiella. The sequence continues at coordinate 7,823,078 of NC_065408.1, read as the reverse complement.
ATCAGTAAAATGATTGTACCTATATATAATATATATATTGTTTATGTAAGTATATGAAATTCAACAAAATATGGATCATAATTTATTATGAAAAATCAAACAATAGAAATTCTGTAACCGATACATTTTCTTGGCAAGAGATATTTTGTTTCCGGACGAGGTGAACGTATTTTATTGATGTAAGGTAAAACGATCCGTTATTAGTACGATAATTAACAATAATTTGAATAATTCCTGTAGCAAGAACATACAAGTGTTGTTAGCTTAGTTAGTTATTTCATGCGTAGGAGTCGCTGTAAGACTCATTGAAATTCAAACCGTGTATTGCGGTTGATCAACCCGCATTCGCTTATCTTGTATCACACACAGCTTTAACACAGAAACAACTTAGTCTACAAACTTTTCACATGTTCGTTAACGTCTGTTACTTTCAGACATGTTCTCATTACTAGAACTCTCTTAATTGCTCAATCTAAGCATGACAACGTTGCAAACAATTTACCACGTCCATCCAGGACAAGAATTTCATTTCAGTCTTATAACGAAGGACTTTGAGGAATATAGGAAGTTGATTCACGAAACTACGGAGGTCGTTTTCGTTATTGAATTACGAAAAGTTGTCGAGAAGTAAATTCTATCATTTTTCAAAGTACTTTCACCCGCACCCTTTCAATATGTATTGAGTTCATTCTTTTACCTTGTAGGGAATAAAACTCAAGGTTCTTTGCGGTGTTCGAAGCAGGTGATCGATTTCAAATCGCCATGTCGTTCGTTATTCGCGACATGTATCGATGTCGACGACACTGGATACAACTCATATACAATGAACATTTTATTGTTGTACTTTTTAGAAAATAAGGAGAACGCCGTAGTGGTTTACCTAAAGGTAAAGGTCGGTTCGTTTGCAACAAGAGATAGCTTTAATTGTATTGGTTTCGGAAAAGGGCCCAGGTAAATCGAAATTTTGTAATAGGATACCTCTTGGTATGTGACCGGATTACATTAAAAAGAGTACCAAAATACCTAAATTGTTGCAGGGACAGAAGAATACCTTCTATGATGATAAACGAAAGAGTTAATAGAGTAATCAATTGAACATATTTATTTATTTGTTTTGATATAGTCAAGCAGAAAACGAATAACATACGCGGGTATTGAAATACTCCTCAATCAAATTCCTTGAGAAGAAATTTGCATTGAATGCAGAAAAAAATGAAACCCCAAAGGAAATCGCGAGCCAATTTGCAATGCGTAGTCGTTTTATCTTATATTTAGCCAGGTAAAGTTCCAAGGGCGGTCTTATTTCCCCCGGCGTTTTATGACAAGCTTGTTGCCAACTTTCATAATAATGTTATGTTATTTATCAAACTTATTTATTGGAAAACAGAATACAGATGTGATGGACGCAAGGTAAACAAGGTTAGTTCTACTGGGATGTGCGCAGGACGCAAGGCAGCAATAATTCTAGGGATTGTTGTTCAAAATCAAAAGTGATTCGTATTTAAAATTAAAATTCCGGTTGGAATCCGGACTTGTACCAACGAGTTATTAATTTATTATAAGTACTTACAGTTTTAACTAACACAGTTGGCTCGACCATTATAGACGTCAATACGGCTCACCACCTATCACGTTGTTCTAATAGAAAGCTCGGTTAGGTTAGGTTATGGATGGATAGACGGATGGATTACTCATCATCATCAGTCCATTTACGTCCCCACTGCAGGGGAACGGGCCTTCCCTATGGATGGATACGAGTAGGGAGAACGGGCCTTAAACCATCACGCGGGCTAATGCAGTCGGGACAAACGGCTTAACGTGCCTTCCGAAACACGGAGGAGCTCGAGCTGAAAACTTTTTTTTTGTGGTCACCCATCCTTTGCGAAAGTTGCTTAACTTCAACAATCGCACACCAAGCGCGTTTACCGCTGCGCCACCGAGCTCCTCCGATGCTCCGATGGATTACTACCCCTTACAGTTCACGACTATATCCCATAAAATTAAATATAACATCACACGAACTTTAGAAAGAACAGCTTTTTACTGAGATGTTCCATATTATTTTTAATAGGCTTGGTCATAACTTGAATTTGGACCTATTTGCTAGCAGCATTCAAGGTGCTAAAAAAGCACTTGTTAGAGACTTCGTTTCCTCTATTGTTTAGATATTTCTATTTTTAAGGTTTTTACCATATGGTCTTAGAAACGTAATGTAAATTGTGTTTTCTTTCAATCTGTGGAAGCTTTTTAATGGCTTTTAGATATTAAGTTAATATGTAACTTTGTAAATTTAGCTGTAAGCTCCCCAAATAAAATAAAATTATAACTGTTAAAATTTCATTGTAGTTCTTGTAGTTATATTACCACCCGTTCAGAAAGTGATATATTGTATGACTGACGAGAAGCAGCGGTGTTAGTGCCAAAAGAACATTTTGTTTAAATTCAACCTTAGTTTGTGTACGTTACCATTGTATTGATGCGTGTGTAGAGCCAAGGAAGATAAGTAAACAAATTCTGGTCCCTTTTACATTACAATACAATACAAAAACTCTTTTAGCTTTTGTGTATGGCAAAACGTCGCGAATAAGTCTTATTTTGTGTTAATTAATATTTTGCGTTACTTTTAGTGAGAATATAATACAAATACGAATACGATCATAATATTTTAATAACATACTTCTTCCCAAAATAAAATGTACAGTTATTCAACTGTATTACATTAAATTACGAGGAAATGTCTTCCAAAATCAAGGACTATAATATTCGTCCATGAGTTGATAACTTGTAATATAATGCTGTTTATCATGACCATCTCAGAGCATTTTAAGTGGATGTATTATATGGACTTCTTCTGCGTTTTCTAATAGTAAAAATCGCGATATCTATATACTTATACTATATAGCTACTGCTAGATTGTCTCCAAGTCTCAAAGTGTCCAGAAGTAAGTTGTTTTGTTTCGATATCTGTATGTAGTTGTTCGTCGCGTCTCCTACTTTAGTAACTATAATTTGGAACTACGCCAGATAGTGGGACTACACAAACATTATTTACAACCACTTACAACTGATACATGCTGATTACATTTCGTAGAAGTCAATTAAGTTTCCTTAACTGTCCGTCTTAATCCGTCTAGCTAGAGATATTATTTCGTTGGCGAATAGCTGGTAACTCATTCCTTTTATATTTGACTTATAATTACCTAACACCCTATTACTAAGAAAGACTGCTAGTTGTCTTATGTGTGACGACCTGTCTCGCTATCCATCCAAGTTTATGTAGATAATAAAACCCGTGTTAATATTATTATACGTAATGATTCCTCACTAATTTAGTAGGCACACGTAGTTATTATGATTCATCAATAATTATACACATGTAAGGGATTACATGTCTGTAATTGTAATTATGGGAATAAAGCTGTGAGATAAGATTATCGATTACGAATTGTTGTAAACAATAAAAGTTTAAAAACTAAGAATCTGCCTAAGGAAAAATCACGCCTAAAAAAAGTATAAAACAAGAAAATATGTGTATTTCTCTAAAATTCTTCCGAATGTTGATGTTTTGGAGATAGCCGTGGTCGTAAACCAATCTGTCCTAAAAGTTTGAATTGAATTTAGCGTGATTTCAAGACGCTTAAGACGAAGACAATCAAGACGCTTCTAGTGACACCTCATTCGTTAAATTCTAACAGGTGGTTTAGAAGTTAGGTTGGCACTGACGTGCATACCTATGCACATACATACATACATAGCGGTCAAACACATAACTCTCCTCTTTGTTTCGCCGAAGTCGGGTAAAAACAACGACTATTCAAATAGAAGTGTCTCATAATGTCGATTTTTTAACATACTTCTTTATAAGCAAGACAATATCATTGTTACGTGAGTGTCGTGCGTCTGACGACTGCACTGGTCCGGTACGGACTATTTATATCATAAAGTATAATTACCGCTGACATACTTAGTTGGTTATGAAATAATAAACTATTTCTATTGACTTATTCATACATATAGAATTATAAATTTGTAATTTTCTGACTTTCCCCTTTACTGAATCTATTACCTACCTAGTAATTTGAAGGGGCGTTTTCCAATTATAGGTTTTATATATAAGTACGTATTATGTTTTCTACTTTATTATGATAAAACGTTTTGAATTACAAATCTTTTTATTGTATTGTGTTTTTTTTTTTCAGGACAATGAAGCCATTGATCTTATTATTTGATAAGATTTTCCACGTGATGCCTTCAGCCGCTCCGATACAATAAAATATATACAAACAGGACTTTACAGGACGTTGTCCTAAGCGTCTCTAATGTTTTCTTCGGAGGCAGATCGGAATTCTAAGAACAACATCATTTTCTCGGAGTCCACGCGACTAGGAAAGAAAAATCTAGCGAAGACAGGTTTTCCAGAGGAAAGTCCGTTCTTATTTATGTTTGAAAGGTGCTTAGTGCTATTTTTAACTAGAGAGGAGAGCATGTTAGTATTGTTCCATCGCTGGAAGCTGCAAAAGCTGACTCGTGCCGAGAATTCCGCCCACGTCATTTTATTTAAATTTACTTAACTTCTGCTGCTCCTTCATTTTATTATAAAGTTAAGCCGTATTCATTGCCCAGCTTTAAAAGTCATTAATTTTACAATAATAATATTAATACGTATTGTGTTTTGTTGTATAACATTGTCTAAATATATCAATCTTTCATTCTATCTTTAGAAAGAGCACTGATTTTAATCTAACAGCGAAGTAACATTTAAATGTTACGTTATTTAATTAGAGCTTTAAAGACCTCATTTATTAGCAACGAAGGTAGTTTCACAAAGGAGGATGCTGCGATCCATCACACTGCTATATTCATTGTCTTCATTTTCATTTATTTCAATAGTATTCCGATAATCTAATCGTGGAAACGTTATAGATCATGTTTCAAATAAGTATTTCATTTGTTTTCTTACATGTGTTGTATAGTACATAACCCTGTGTTTTTATCCTCAAAGTATTTTAATGTTAATTTTTGTGGCCAATTTAGAACCCAAGTTTTCTCGTAAAATATCCCAGCTGCGCATGTAAGAACCGGGGGTTTCTGTTAGGTAACTTAGCTGCTCTGTGTTTTATGTCGTTTGTTAATCGACCAGATCAATACTGTGCGCAATTTTTAAAGTAAATTACATATCTTTCTTTGTACTCTACCCTCCTGTTGTTTGTACTGGCTTTGCTATTTTCCGTATTGTTCAGTCACGTGGATGCAAAAAAATCGCAGAAAACTCTCTCAACGTCTAAAGAGACGAGCACTTATCAATTTATTCCTGAAAACGGAGGAAAACATTTTTGTTACAATCGCATCCATAATTGTTTTCTTTCTACTCTCAAGTGCTTCACGTCATAATAAGCTGAAGATTCTTTTAGACTCTACTGGTTCAATTTTACTCTTAGTAGAACAAGCATTTACCTAGCATAAACAAATTCAATTTTGCTTCTCGCAGTTTTACCTGGAAATATCGAATTATTTTGCGACTAAACCTCATAGTGACCTTTGACAGTGAAGTTCAAAGGACGGCTTTCAGCTTTGTTTTAGCACAGTTAATCAAATAAATCCACAAAATTGTACAAATTTAGATTAAAATTTATCGGGAAAGGAAAGTTAGGTTAGATTAGGTAAATAAATACGTAAGGTAGATCTTAATTTGAAAACTTTAAATGGACGTGTTTAGTTTGGGAACAAATAGTAGTAGGGCAGTGGAGTGGGAGGAACAAGTAACTTTTGTTTGCGTTCAGGAGTATAAACGAAACGTACTTCAAACGGTTGCATTTATTAACTATACGTACATAGAACGACGACTCTATTCAGAAACCGACAAAGCACAGTTGGAAATCGCTGCGATTAGACTTAAATAGTACATGTGAATACGTACGACTGTCGCTGCATGCGTCGCCCACATACTCAAACACACTCGTACACTGATGCGACATACACAAGGACAGAGGAACTCGCAGACAACAAATACGAATTTATTTGTGTCATAATCCCTAAGCCATATCACACGAGGAACCTTTCATCTTTTGATCCAGAAATATGTTTTAGAACTGTAATCTCATAACATCATAAACAGACCATCCCATAAATTAAACCAAACGGACGTGTTGAGATTTACGACAAAAAAGTTGTTTTACATACCAAGGATTCTTGCATATGCGATTAACTCATAATGATTCATTGCGATTTGCATGTACTCGTTACGCTTTATAATATTCATTTATTAGCCTTGTGTGTAGCGTCTATTGTTCAAAGCAAACCATTTGAATAGATTTAAACATTACACAACAATACTCAATTCATTGTCATAGGTTTTCAGATAACGTGTTACGTTTGTGAGTTTTTATGTAAAGGTAAAGTAACGAACGACCTACAGATGTCGTAGGGCTTATAGTAGTCATATTTATTAAATTAGTTTTACGTTTAACAAGCTACTAGCTCCACTTGATATTAACTCAGAATAATCAGCCGAATCATCCCCCTCAGTATTCGTTACGATGTCACTTACACCCCGTACAAGTTAATACGGTAGCCACACAAGTATCATAGAAATACTGAGGGGGATGATTCAGACCATGATTCTGAGTTGATATCAAGTGGAATTTTCTCTCAGAAAATTCATGAAAATTTTAGTATTTTTTAAATTATTTTCCGTTTCATACTTTTGCGACGGAAAAAATCAGTTGATATCAACTCAGAATCATGGCCTGAATCATCCCTCAAAGTTTTCGTTACGACGTCACTAACACCCTGTATTATTCGAGCGACTATAGAAAGTCCGGCCCGGGACGACATTTCTATTTATATTGCTCGTGATACCGTCACCAGTTATCGGTCCTTGCTAGTTATGTTCCCTTGTATGCAAATTGAAACAGGATCCTGTATTCCAGCAAAATATCAAGTACGCTTTAAGTACTACATAAAACGCTTATAAACTCTACACATAGAGGCGTGGCATTACCATTTTAGATGTGAGTTACAAACTTCGTGTTCAATTTGAGCAAGTTTAGCCGTAATACATTAATGTTTGCGAAATAACGACGTCACTAATTTCTTATTAGTTTTGCGGTATAATTATTTTAATTTATATTTAATAGCCTTTAAAGAACGTTTCTTGCGTGCTGATTGACGTATTTAGTCGTCCAGTCTGTAATTATTAAATACATTGTTGGGAATCGAGAACAAACGTAATGAAAAAGTTTGATTGACGGTTTGAGTGTGAGAGTAGTAGGTAGGTACAAGGATCTATTCTCTTCTATTCTTGGAGACAAGTTTCCAAGTAAATGTTAGTAATTAAAGTAACTGCAGGGCTCGAGCCCCGATTGATCCCAGCGATATTGTGTTAACCGGTCCTAATTGATCTCTGTTGCCTTCCCTTTAATCGATGCTATCTAACCGTGGGCAATTCAAATTGTATAAGAAACCTATGCTCGTATTTTGATAAGAAGTATTGGTTATGTCGTCGTACCATCAAAGCAGCTGAAAAGACACTCGTCTATTTTTAAGTTTATAAGTACTTACTAAAGAATTACTTATTACAAAATATTTTATAGAAATTATTTTTTATGTAAGTATTCTTGTTTTCCCCTGTCGAATAAATGGATAGAGATAAATTAAGAAGGCCGAACTAGGTACCTATTATTATAATGTTCCAATTAAATCTCTCTTGAAGGTCATGAGTCATACTGAGCCTACGGCGGAGTTTGTAGACAATTGTGTGCTCAATTTATCTCACACATGAAGTCACTTGAGCCCGACTTGTTGTACAAAAACAGTTATTGATATTGACATTTTAATTCCAATCCCAAAGTCTGAATTTCAATTTTCTCTTTGATGAGAAGGTACACAGAATGGCTCGCTGGCTTTTTAATTAAAACGTCAATAAGATGGAAAAAGGTACACTTGAGGTTTGACCTTGTGCGATAAAAAAAGGAATGGTGGCAGTACCTAATCAAGATGTAGGTGAATCCGTTCGGTTTAGAGGCGGAGTGCAATCTAATTAAGGGAGTTGGGAGGTTAAAACAAATAATAACGGGTTCTTACCGCGTTTAAAATAGGGATATGAGACTCCCGATATTAAACGCAGTAAGAACCCGTTATTATGTGTTTTAAGTATGTATGTTTCTCTACTACGATTAAGTGGTAAAAACAAATCCGATATTCGGGGCTCAATACAACAGTTAGTCAACAGCAACAACAACAGGAAGGTTAATAGGGCCACATCGAAGCAATTCATCTAAAAAAGCAATATTGCCATTTGACATGTGTTTGCCTTGCGCACTTACTTTTATATGCGCAAATGTCAAATTGTAATATTGCTTTTTTAAGATGAATTGCTTCGATGTGGCCTTCATAAACCCTCTTATGGCTTCTACAGTTACAAGAACCACAAAGGTAAATGTTAGTTTTCAGAAATGTACGCCATTGATCGATACTATCAACTTGCACTCATCACCTCCCTACCGTTATCTCTTTTTTCACAGGGTCCACTTGCCTAACCTGAAGATCAAGTCCAGTTTTTTTATAGATTCGACTGCCTGTCTGACCTTCAAACCCGCAAAGAAAAACTAGCCCATTGCAGATTAGGTCACATACTTCCGAACGCAGTTCTCGTCAATTTGGGATTCCTTTCGATGTTTTCCTTCGCTGCTGAGCACGTAATAATTTATGATGCAAACATGAATTCGAAAACAAATTTATTGGTTTAGACCCGTGTTAGGGACTAGGAGGGTTAAGCTTTCTTCCAATTGAGCTACCACGGTTGCTTCTAATTGTTGGTACAAGCGGTATATTTTTGTAAGTATGATTTTAAATCGTAGCATATTCATAAAAGGACGAACCGCAAAAATAATGATGCTAAAGGGAAATAAAAACAGTCATAACAGTATGAAACCATTGTTTTTAATATAACCATTGTTTCTTTTCAGGGACAAGTCATTTATACGTGATCCATAACATTAGAAATATTTTATGCATGTCACATAAGTAATAATTTCCATTTTGAAGTTCGAATAGGGTACGGTTATAAATGTGAACATTATTCCGTAAGCCTAGACCCTTTTATTTTATGTATGTAAAGTAATATGTAGAAAGATACGAGACTTTGCCGTGGGAATTGTCTGGAGGAGCAGTAATGTTGGTAAAACATGAAACGAATTTTGTTTCCCCAAGTACTTGTGTTAGACTTTTTTATTGACGACTACGTGTTACGCAACTGGAGGGTGAGGAAGACTCCTTCGAAAAATGCGCGAAATATGACATTTAGACGAATATCCCTTTCAACATGGCAAACGATATTAAGGAAATACTTCGTAAAGAACATATCCTTGGGACTGCGATTGCGATGTTAATGTACAGGAACGTAAACGTAATTTTATATCTTTCAATTTACCTCTTTATAAACTTTCAGAGCTATATTATATATACGTATATATATTGTTTGCCAACTACCTATTGTAAACAGAACGTTAACCAGCGCATAAATACCGAGAGGTGCAATAAGTGAGTATAACCCAAAGTTATGAGCAATAGCAGCCAAACGGTGAAAAAACGGTATTTGGTTTGCTCTTCATCAATTTTAAAATACAGAAAAACGTTAAACTGAAAGTAAACCTTCTCATAACTCGTCATCGCATGCTTATTAAGTTCGGGCATTTCAATTTCCCGTCGAAATATTGCTAGTAACTAAAGTGTCAGTGCACCTGGCAGGTGATGAGGACGTAATAAATGGTTGTTTTTGGTTTTCAGTTGGTAGGTACTCACGCATCGCGGCGGGTGCGTTCGTCCCAGAATTTCTCCCAGAAAGTGGATCTGTTTTTGATGCGGAGGACGCTGGTGCTGAGCGTGCGGGGGAGGGTGCCGCCGCTACTGCTGCCTGAGATTCCGGTGGCCATGCTGTGCTCCGACGCCGAGCTCTTCGGGATGAAGCTGACTCCGGGCTGGCCGAGCCGCTCAGACTGCGACTCCGACCGCTGCATCTCGCTACTTGCTCCACGCACTCTATGTGATATAACTACGTGCGACTGTAAATGCCAACGCGCACCACGATGTTGTCGTCATCGTCACGAGCTCACCACCTGCTCACCTACGCTCACCACTCTTCCGTACTCACACGACACTGAACTTTCTCAATATTTTTTTCAACGTACTATGCGAATTTATTCAGGAAACAAGTTTAACATGTCAATACAATCACTTCGACAAATGTAGAGATTGATGTACTGCGCGACAGGTATTCTGTTTGATAACTTTATCACTTGTATATTCTTATCAATGAAAATACTGTAAATGAAAAATGTAACTATAACACGCGTAAAATATCGATGCCTACGTCGTACTATTAATAATATAGTTAAATTGGAATATATGATTAGAAGAGACAATTGTTTGTTAGGCTGGGTTTGATGAGAGACATCCTTGGCACCAATTAGCTAAGTGACTGCGGACACCACCAGCAGCGGCCGGTCAGCCGACCAGCGCCCGACCAGTAGGACCAGTGAACGACCTCGACACCGCCAACCTCAGCTTCAACCACACTCTGTATTTGCACGATTTTTTAATTTTACATGACTTTACTAGTCACTGCGCGTAACCGAAGCGAATACGTGAACCACTTCACGCTTTAATAGAAACTGGATAAAGAACAGTCACATTTTAAGCGAAGTTACACGCTTTATAAGGGGGTTTTAACCGGCAGAGAAGAAAGAGTGCATCGCGTGTCGTCGGGCATGGAGTGGCGTCTCGCCGTCAGCCCGCGCGGACTATCAATGGAGGCAGGCGCGCCGCTCGCCGCCGCCGCCGCCACACCGCCCGGACGACGCCGAGAGCGCGCGACTCCGCCCGAGGATAAATTTGGCGCTAATGGAAACTGGCAGCGGTGAGCGCCGGTAATCAATGTTCGACGTGGAAACGTGGACCACACGACATCATCGCAGCTGACGGGCGATTCTGTTCAGGTGCACTGATAGCAATAGTAGGTACTGCTACTGTCCAAGTGTAATCGTGCACTCGTCTGATATTATCGACTCGTATTTCAAAGTGTATAAAGATTTTAGGTCCTGATAAAATAGCTGTCACGTTAAATTGACACGAAGGTGGAAAACGTGAAGGGTCCCGAGTAAATGAATATTTAATCACGTGCGAGGCAGATAGATGTTACCGTGCTCGACAGGAATGACGTAAAAGTCTGTCAAATTAAGTGTCGTTAGCTTAATTGTGCGATGTAAAGGAAAAAAAAAATATTAGTATTAATAATATTCTGCTGCTGTATACTTTTCTCCGATGGGATAGAGCTCAATAAACTGTTAATTGAGTGAAGAGAACCAGTATTTTCACTTAAAGCTGATGTAAAATTCGAGAGACTATGAATAGCGCTTAAATTGAACTAAAGGTGGTGAAGCAAGGTAGGAACCCGTGTCAAAGTGGGTTACAAGAAAATAGTAGAACAGAATAAAGCAGAATGTCATGACTTTTTATTGTAGCATACTTTGAGTACAGACTCGTAATGGCAAAGGAATACTCCATCTGGCTTAGTAATTATTCTCTAGAGTCCTCGAGACAAAGATACTCGGCCTGAGTAGTATAGAATCGGAGTCACGTATTTGTGTTCAATTTATAATAATACCTAACGGCTAGTTCGTGTTTAATGAAGACATTAGCATTAGAGCCAGCTATTGTGATGTTTCAGTATGGTTATACGTTGGGTGGTCTTTATATTTATTCTGTATTCACGCTGTGAATGTAAACTAAAGCATATTTGATACAAATTTCAACTATTTCACTTTATCTCAACTCACTACTACTTTATTTTTTATATTTCTTTATTATTTTGTGATTTTTTTTCTCATGTAAGCGAATGTAAATCTTTATCAGGAAAATAAAGTTCTTAAACCCGAATTTACCTCTAAATCAATAAAGACAACATATATTATTTGACCTAGAATGGGGCATAACCAGCTCATAAAGTATCCATGTATATTAGGAAAGGGCACAATATTGATTTTATTAGTTGTGGGGATATGATAATATTGAATTATTAAACCGCATCTTCTTAAGTTTAATAATAGTTAAGTGTTATTGGACCATTGGTTATAGAAAACGTTAACAGGAACAGTTAAATAGTCAATTCCAGTCAAATGTCAATTTCGCCCAGTTTTCTGCATGCATACAGCAGATATGTCCTGCCCACTTCAGCTTTGTTGATATTTCGTTAACATCTGCTAGTGGAGATCTGGAGCGCAGTGTCGTGTTTCTAATGTTTAACACCCAACATGCTGCGTTCCATAGCCCTCTCTCTATACAATGCCCTCCATGTTGAGGCAGACCACGACGATGATGGAGGGACGAGTTAGATGCCTTCCGGAACGTTTGACTTCTTGTCTGCCGGAACGCGGATCTCGATTACACGCAATGTAAAATATATTGTGTCTGGTATCTCGGTAGATTAGGGGTTAATACAACCCCAACAAAAACATTTTCATGTAAAATGATGCCAAGACGAGATCAAATGATCGCAATGTAGCAAAGTTCTAACTCTACACGCCCTAACTACCTATACAAACTTTCCAAACTCTACACGATAGGCAAAATATGGCCTTGCCCGTTTCGTTACTACAAGAACTATGTAACAGAATGACAATGAACAGTCAATATTTTTTTTGCCTTACTTACGTAGTTTCGTCCATGGTGATAGATAGCGAAATAGTTTTTTCACCTTCATATATTATATGGTAGCAAAACGGCCAAGCCACATATTTTGCCTAACGTGTAGAATTTGGGAACTTAGGGTTTGTATAGTTATGGCGTGTGGAGATCTGATAAGTTTTTGACATTGCGATCGTAAACGAGATCATACGATCGAAATACCTTATAATTATGATGATCGTTAGTGAGTCAGTCAGTGAGTGTCAAAATCGGGGTTTTTTTACATATCAATAAAACGTAAAGTATAATAGCTATGCATTTGAAACTTAATAACAATATAATTATTATCCTGAGAATTTGGTTTATCTGGTATTATCCAAACCTGAGTTATAAGGGCTCAAAAAATTGGCGAAAGGTTTCGAGAAAAGGTAGGTAGGGCTCTGCCCTTACGCTTTGCTTTGCTCGTATTGGCGGGGGCACTACCGTGCCTCGAGATGATGCAGGACAGGGATGCTCAGAAAGAGAAGGGGCCCTTGCCCAGCAGTCGGACATAACAATACGCTACTAAAAAAAATTTTGGATAATTCATTTTTATTAAGAAGATGTCGTTTAAACTATCTATTTGAATATTGTTGTTTCATGTTATATCGTGGTCAGATATAAAATAATATAGGTACTTAGTTGTTCCAAAAAACCAAAAGTAAAGCAAGGTATTTTCCTATAGGTCATTTGAAAGAGTTTACATATGGCAATAAATAATTTGATAAAAAATACATCATCGCATGAATATGCGAAGAGCAAGATTGGAAAAAGAAAAAATAAATATGTTTTTGAGATTACCCACACGCATCTAAAATCTAAAAATAGTCAATTCTGTGACGTTTAAGTAAGTACCATTTTATTCGAATGGATTATTCCGTTTTTTACTCCTAAATCTTGTGTGGGCGTGTTCATAATGGAGTTTCAGATTGCTTTTATCTTTGCTAAGTGTACTTACTTGCTTGTCCATATGTTTTCTGATGTACTTAAAGGTTAAACGTAATTTTGTACATGCATTCATTTTCACTAGCAATACCGAATTATTTTTATTTTACGTGACTTAATGTTGCTAGTTTAGTTTCCCGCTGCTTTGTTTGGCCGGACAATAGGGGAGCGCTCACTCGGTAGAATTGAATGCTTCTTATTCTTTTGAATTAAATTCCCTTCTATTTCTAACTGCATTTACAAATTTTAAATATACCATTTAAAATTAACGAGAACGAAACTTTATCGTATGGGATACCTAAAACCCACGCTCTTGAGACTTTTTAATTAATATTCGTTATACAGCCTTTTTAATTATATTTTAAAATATTATTTTCTTTATTGAAATTGGATGAGTTATTTTCATCATACTTCAATCAATCAATCAATAATACATACTTCATACACACTTACACACTCATACTCATACAAACCACTACACACACACACACACACACACACACACTACACACACTGCACACATACTACACACACTACATACACACACATACACACTACATACTTACTACATACTTTTTTTATATCAACAGCAAATAAACAAGAATCATTATTAATTGACCCATAACAATTAGGAACATCTGCAGCTAAATAGATATCTCGTTGATGTCTTTTATATACTTATGTAAAGGTAACAAATTATTTATGATATCACATTTATAGCTTTATATATTATATTTATAAAATAAATGTAAGGATAAGTAAGATTTATGCAATAAATCTACCTAAGGTTACTGAGAAGCGGTTTAAATTATGCAGCATTTAATCTGATATACGTGTGTTCGAAGTTTTTCAATGACATTGAGATTAAAAAGTCACTGGCCTTTGATCGTAACCACAAACAATTGATTTTGTAAAGAGCATATTAACGAAATCTGAACAACTTGCTGGATAAGCGGTATTTAAGTCCTATGATAGAAAATCACAGATTACCAGCCAGTGCGTATAATAAGTTCGTCACGGTAGACTGGATTCGGTCCCTTTATCGACTTCTGTAAGACTCCTAGCTTAGAATACTGCATTCCGTTCCCTATACCAAAGTTTCTTGTATGACTGATTACTAGTTTAGCCTCTGTGACAGAGAAAATGTTTTATGCATACTTCTTTATTTAATATTACTAAATATAATGATAAGTCTATATACTTATATACCAGAGTTTATAAACCAATTATGTCCTGCCATACAAAATATGTCGACTGGTAGTAAGTACCTAGATATTATTGGAAATGCGAGTCACTTTAAGCGGAATAACAGCTCCGACTACAAATTAAGTATTGTTTATTTTTTCGTTAATAACTAAAAAAAACCGAGCACATTATAACAGTAGCTAAAAATAGCAATCGTGTCTTTTATAAGACAAAATAAACTTAAGTATTATAATTGTTCCTTTTTTTGTCAACGTCACTGTCAAAATAAAAAATGGTTAAGACACTAAGGGGAATAAGCACCCACCTGGTTACCTAGAACGAGCAAGATTAATTGAGGATTGTGGCTTGTGTAAGAAGTACATCACTAAACAACTATTAGTCAACGAGTAGGTGAGAACATCAATAAGCTTTATAAAGAGTGCAAGCGACACAAAGAAGGATAACAAAATAATTGCTAGTACAAAGCTAGGCGTGCTATGTTAAGACCGTGCGTAGGTACAAATACATACGCTCTGTCCAGCTGTGCCGCCTCCGACTCCTTGAATCTGCAAGCAATTAAAAAATAAGGAGAAGAAGAAAGGGCTAAGGCCTCAGAGTACACGTACTATTTGCCATCTGAGGGAGGTCTCTGACGAGTTACATTTATATGCGGGGGTCAGCGTCACACCAAGTACTGTGCGAGAGTTGTGTAGTGACAGAATGGCAATAGCATGAACTCTACAATACTAGATCGGCCGGCAAATGCGGTCGTATCGTGCACTCAATTATACCGAATACTCTCGCTCGTGCTTGCGATAGCAAAAGCAACGGACACAATTTGGTTGATTTAATTACACATACAACAGGGATTTGCATGCTATCGCCAAATTATGTGGGCTGTTTGTGAGTAAGCTTACTACTGAACGTTAGTTGTACAACATTGATATTATACACGGCAATATTCATAACTGAAGCTTACTTTATTGTTCCGTCAGATGCACTGTCCTGCGGGTAATCAGTGCCTTATACGTGTTTGTCTTTGTATGTCCAGTTGAGCACTTTGTTACAATGTAATTTTTCAGTAAGTATAGTGTTACAATTACCGCCTTACCAATAAAAATAAGTATTTTACAGCCAAGCAAAGTTTGTTCGAATTATTTGATTATTAGATTTAAGTTTGCTTGGTTGCCTAGCATTTATACACACGTTCACTGTTTGTTTGCTTTTTTATTGGTAAAGCGGTCAATATTTGTCACAATGTGCCGTTGTGGGAACATACTCGGGACGGTATGTCTAAAACTATTTTAATCATCGATTATGTCAGTTACATGTGTTTACTGTTGAATACAGTCATGTCATTGAGTTAGGAGAGTTTGAACGTTCCAGTGGCTTGCAAGTCGATGTATACGTGTACAAACAACCGCAAATTGGACACTCGAATGCGGATTTATATCTCTAAAGTAAATACAGATAAGTTCAGAAGTACACATACACACTCACACACATAGAAATGCGCACGGCGTGAGAATTAGAGCCACATGTGTTGTGTACACACTGTTTCTATCACGTAGTATAATAGTAGTAGCATAAAAAAGTTTGGTTTCGGAGCTTTCTCTCTCATGTGTAGTTATATCAAAATGTCTGTTGGAAGCAGAAAGCGTGGCTTTGACATCACCTCTATGTAGTTAATTAAATTCTGAGTATCACGTGTTTATCTAAAGGTCGATTAAATTAAATTGATCCTGTGCGGTTGTTACGGCTTTCCCAAGGTTTCGTTCTGTCTAATTGCAGTAGGTATAATGTAGTAATAGTAATGATGACATATTATTAATACATATATAGATAAATTTTGATAGTATTTATGTAGCAAGTAATGTTTGAAATGCGGTTTATACAAGAATTTAGAAACTGAGACCTGACATTTCAGAATATTATAGCTAAATGCATAATATTATATTGGTGTATTATACTTAGGATTACATCAACCCTTATCCAGAGCTTGTGCATCCTATAACGATTTGAACGCGAAATCTCTTCAACTAGATATATTTTCCGATTCACAGCGAGCTCTGAAGAGCAAACTGACAAGATACTATCTCCATTAAAAATTAGTTAAATTAGTATAGTTTATTTATTTTTTGTACCAACTAGTGCAATAATATGATATAATTGATGTTATTAATAGTGAGATTTTAGCTGC
Source organism: Pectinophora gossypiella (assembly GCF_024362695.1). Taxonomy (NCBI): domain Eukaryota; kingdom Metazoa; phylum Arthropoda; class Insecta; order Lepidoptera; family Gelechiidae; genus Pectinophora; species Pectinophora gossypiella. Next base: position 7,806,028 of record NC_065408.1, on the reverse strand, counting down.
TGAGAAGTTAGCCTCAACAGACTAGATGTTATTTTCTTTTTATAATGAATGTTGTGTTCACTTGTAATTGGCTTACACATAAGTACTGTTTTACTTTTACTAAATGTTATAATGTGCATAGCTGTAAGTGATCTATTAATAAATAAATAAATAAATAATAAATTGGTGGTTTCACATGAGCCAATATAAGTCGCGCGTAGGCCATACGGTTGCGGCAATGTATACGTATATAACAGGTAATATCGTCTCGTATGAAAATAATACTAACATGCGACGTTATTAAAAAAAAAACGATTATCTGTGTAGATTGTACGTAGAGATATTTCTATAAAGTTTCTTCAGTATTCTAGACAATTACTGGACTTTTTCTATGATTTCCAAGATTATCGTCTAGCATGAATTAAATAATTTGTAACTCAAATAATATATAACATCATGATGTGGCCAACAACAACAATATGACCATTCATGAAATGATCAATTCTAAGATTTGGCTACGACATATAGTTATGAAAAAGCATACATAACATAAACATAAACAGCCTATATACGTCCCACTGCTGGGCGCAGGCCTCCCCTCAATCAACCGGAGGGTGTATGGAGCATACTCCACGACGCTGCTCCACTGCGGGTTGGTGGAGGTGTTTTTACGGTTAATAGCCGGGACCAACGGCTTAACGTGCCCTCCGAAGCACGGAATCATCTTACTTTTTCGGACAATCAGGTGATTCAAGCCTGAAAAGTCCTTACCAAACAAAGGACAGTCTCACAAAGTGATTTCGACAATGTCCCCATCGGGAATCGAACCCGGACCTCCAGATCATGAGCCTAACTTTCTAACCACTAGACCACGGAGGCTGTTGAAAAAGCATACGGATATAATAATTACGGTGCTTCTATTGTCTTCTCTTCTTAATGTCCCATCGCATTTCTGAAAATGTTGTGAATTATATTCTCTTTGTTTCCGAATACACACGAATGCTAATTTCCTTGTATTAGATTTATCGTGTATCAAAATTTTAATTCAGAACAAAGTACTTTATTGTTGTTTTGTTTCCCTCACGAACTCAAATTCTAATACACGATAATTCCAATAACTGATGAACATGGAGATTCCTATTCGTTTGTGTGTTGCATTCAAAGGTGATTTCTGAGAGACATTAAAAAAGTAGAAAGACTGCAAATAATGTATTTTAACTTATGACATAGTTTATTTAAATACATTTTCACCGGAGTCTAAAAGTAAATCTTCGCCAAAGTCGCCAATGCAGTTTTTACAAACAACTTCCTTCGTATTTTCATTTCTAACAGTCGCCTCTGCTCCTTAAGCTTTTGCATTTTATATGCGCTTCAAAAGCGACTCAAAGCTTTGAAATCAATTTAGTGTAACTTCTTTTACTGGGCTTATTTTATCTCCGCATATTAAAAAAACAACTTTGTATTCAGCTAAAAGCCTTTAGTAAAGTCACTGAATGAACAAGACTAATAGTGTGGATGTCTATATCGTTGTAACGCAGTGACTATATTGTGCGTGTTATAGTGTTACTAGTATTATTACACGGAATAGAAGATAGTCGTTGAAACGGCCAAGTGAGCGCGAAACTTTTTTTTTTGACGTGACTTATTGTAGATTTGCCGCAGATGGCATTAACTACTTGGCCGGACAAAAGAGCGCGAAACGCGCGCCACACAATTATGAGCAAATAGTTCATATTTCAACTTTACACTCCTCTCGTCCGCAAACTTAGCGACTCTCGGAACTCCGCGAAACTATATTAAATGGTCATGTTTTAAACCTGCAAGGCAATATATCAAATATCGACTATCATGCAAGGAGATCCTTTCTTATCACAGGAAAGCTAAACATCTTAGTAAGATCGGCTATTTACCAAGAAAATACTTTTATATTTATGTAGTATCTTACGAAAAGTAATGATAAAATTGCGTCCTGTCTCATAAATATACATTGCCGGTAAAGTGGCTATGGAATTTGAGAAGCCGTAGAGCAATCGCAGTTACCTGTTTGCAGGAGTAGGTAGTAAAAGAGAGTGGGTTTGAACAGGTGACAGTCATACAAAATGCGCGTTAGTGCCTTTTCAACATCTTTCTTTTATTCCGTGTATTATCACCATAATATAGCTTATAATAAAATCTATTAATTACTTATAGATTGACATATTATGGTTGATATAAAAATCAATTATTTATAAAATCTGACTGAAGAATTTTTAATAGTCATTGATATTTGAATTACTTAAATAAGCGACTTGTATTTAGACAGTATTGTCATATCCCACATTTCAGGATGTTTTTGATTTCATGTTAACCATAGGAATACTGTCCATAGGAAGTTTGTCAATATGGAATGCACCTTATACAAGTAGTTTTGTTTATTATGTATAGCATATAGCCTGCAATATTGATGGTTATGGTTTATTCCCTTGTTATTAAATAACTTTCAGAAAGCTTCATGTTTGTGAAGCTATCTGATCAAATAAGTGTTTGTTCAAACTTGTTGTAGGTTGTACCCGTACGCAAGTTTAGATTAATTGAATTGACATGATGTGATTATGTTAGACGGTCAGTAGTTTTTAAAATAATTTGTTTGGTTACGAGGTATTTGACAGTATTTTAAGACACGGCAAATAGAAAACAGTAGACAATCTTTATATTAGCGTTGAATAACTTTGTAAGTAAGTAGTTAATACATTTAGATCTACGTCGTAATATGTACTTGTGCTATAAGAGCTAGTACGAAGGATTACTAATCATTAGCGATTGCGATGACTGTAAACACTTATTCGTAAAACTGAACTGTATTGAAACAAAGTAGCTTATTAGAATACGATAGACCTCCTGTTCTCCTTTTACTGTGTTATAGGCCTACGTATATATAGAGGCTGGTATACGTATAAACAGATGTTGACGGTAAGACTCATTTGTACAGTAATCACAACTTACCTTTCGCTGGCAATGGAGCTGTTCCGGGACATGGACTTGGGCGACATCTCGAAGTCGGAGTCGGACCGGTAGAGGAAGGACTCGCGGCGCTGCGGCATGGCTTGCAGGACCAGCGCGGCGGATGGAGACCCGCCCTCGAGCGGCGAGCGCGCGCCCCCCGCGCCGCCCGCGGCGCCCCCGTTCTCCACATCGAAACTGAAACAAAAAATAGCACAAAATTAATCTCAGATCAAAAAATTCTAAGACCTGGAAATACTAAAGAAGAAAACCGTCGAATAAAACATAAACACCTTATACTTTTATTGACTTTATACTTTTATTGACTTATTGTAGATTTGTCGCACATGGCATTAACTACTTGGCCGGACAAATGGGGAGCGCTGAAGGCTCTCACCCGGTACAACGTTTAAGACAACAGGCCTGAGGGTGCCCAGTTGGGCGCGAACCTCGGCTCAGGGCGTCGTCTGAGAGGAAAAATATTTGAAAGAATTAATCAACCCTAGTGGGTCGATAGCGATAAGCGCTGAATGAGGGAAATAGTCGACCACGCCGGCGGGGTCGGTATCGAGGCCCTGAAGTGTTTAGTGTCGCGAGCTGATTGGCTGCCTCTATGGCTAGAGTATAAACACCAAGAACAGGGAGAGAGAGATTAATCTCCACTCACGATAATTGACTCATTATTATTATTGATTATTGTTTATTGCACCGGCCCGTGCTCCAATGAATAACTTTCTTTCACCCTAAGGTTGCCTGGTAGAAATTGCTGTTTAGCAATAAGGCCGCCTATTTTGCTTATGTTTTATTCGTATGTTTGTGTCCTTTGTATATGTTGTTGTGCAATAAAGTATTATTGATTGATAATTGACTCATTTTATCTTTTTCTTTTCGTGTGGGTTCTAAGGTCAGTGACGGACCCGACCAACCTTGTCACTTTGATTTGCACAGTAAGTACAGTTAGTGCACTAACATAATATAACATAAGCTCACGACTATTTGTTGAACAGGAGGGTTGACATTTGCGCATATAAAAAGTAAGTGCGCAATGCAAACAAATGTCAAATACGAGTAGCAATATTGCTTTTTAAATGAATTGCTTCGATGTGGCCTTATTAACATTCTTGTTGTTGTTGCTGTTGACTAACTGTTGTATTGAGCCCCGAATATCGGATTTGTTTTTACCACTTAATCGTAGTAGAGAAACTTACATAATACTTAAAACACATAATAACGGGTTCTTACTGCGTTTAATATCGGGAGTCTCATATCCCTATTTTAAACGCGGTAAGAACCCGTTATTATTTGTTTTAATTATGATAATAACCGCGTAAACTTAAAACAATGTATAAACATACATACTGTGTATATTTACAGTACTTAAGAATGTTTACAGTTGTGACATGTATCAAATTTCTCATCAAAGACTTCGTGCGTGCTCGACGGTTTAGTGCCTGGTTCAGATTTGATACCAATCACTAATCTGACGAGAATGCACCAAGTTTTTGATGAGAGTGGAAAAAGCGAAAGTGGTGTGTCAGGATTAGTGATGAGCCGTTGCCAGGAATGTTCCCGTTTTAAAAACCCTTTAATTGTAAGGAAACTGACTGTAGTTCTTTTTCAAATCGTTGTTTCTTGTACTCTGGTCTTATCTGCCTAAAAGTTACGTAATAAAGCTCTTTTTACATAAGCTTTGCGTCTTTATACTGTCGGGACCGTTCCCGAAGTGGGAACATTCCCACGAAAGGCACGTCTCTGGCCAGGATTAAGCGGAATTCCGTGGTCTCTGCCTACCCTAACGGGAAATAGGCGTGATCTTAAGTACTGCTGACGACAGGTCGACATGGCAATCGGGGCATGAGGTGAGCCGCGGAGGCGGGGTCGCCCCGCACACCCGCACAGTCCCCGCGGCGTCTTAGTCTTAGTGTCGCACGAGTCCGTATCGACCGCGTTTATCGATTATAATCTCGCTCACATAATTTATTGAATTAGAAATTAACATTAACACAAAAGAAAAACAATAGATTTAAAAGAAATCTAATCTAAATATTTATGGTCAATCAAAATTATAAATATAGCAAGTATATTTTACATAAACTTGCTAAGAAATTATTGAAAACTAAGAATAATATTTTAGAAATAAAATTAATGCAAGATGATTCAGACGAATAAATATTAACTGAAATGAAAACGTGATATTATTTTATTCACATTTTGTTACATACATAATAAAAATATATCGATATTGAAAACGTCACGTCACTAGAGAATTGCCATGTCGACCTGTCGTCTACATTATGTATGTTTCTAACGTCTAGGATGTCAAAAGCGTTAGTTATAATAATCACAACATAACATAAGCTCACGACTATATTCCGAAGTGGGGTAGTCAGAGGTACATCCATCTCAAGATCTTCTTCTATCGTGTGGGTTGTGAGGTGAATTACCAACCTCAACAACCCTGGTCATAATCACAGCTAGCACAGCTTAAGTATATTGAATTAAATGACAATATTATTTTGATACTCGTAGTGATAATACCTCTTATAGACTACTTAGTTACACAACACGGAAGTAGGTATTCAGTTGATTGAATAGCAGTTTTAATCAAAAGATTTAAAATGTTAAAGATTAAATTCTGCGAGTCAATTTTTTTATATATAAGGCTTATATAAGTACTAGATGACAAACCACATATATAAAAACCACATATAAATAAAAACCGTCAAATAAATTCTGTCTACAGGGTAATTAAAATACGTCGTTTTCAATAAGAGTGAATCCAAATTACAGACGTTATAAAGAACGACCCGAGGGATCCGAGTTTTAATTTACAATTTTATTCAAAGGCTAACATTCCAGAGAATTATACACATAGTCGAAATTAAATCTAAGAGATGGCATCAACCACGTGGTCAACGTATCGGTCATTTACCTCGACATCGCTACAGGCATTGTCTAGACCTTAACGGATATAACACCTTTTCACAAATGGCAATTATTTACCCTTAAAGTCACATTTTTTCTCACTGTTCTTAAACAATTCGTTTACTTATTTATTATGCTACTTTAATCACATAACACTAGAACTACGCACGGCCACCCACTAATGCGGTACAATTGAATTTAATCGAATAATATCTGATGACGTCTCCAGAAGACAACCCGGTAATGATCGATACCTACACTATTAGTAATGATAATAGGGATTACATGTCATATGAAGATTATGACGTACGTTATTAATTACTAACTTTCAACACAGGAACTGATTAAGTAAATAAGTATGTATGATTAATAAGATTTATTGATTTTCCATTAGGTCAGCCTAGATGGTCTGCAAAGAAAGAATGAGGTGGTGCTTTTGATTGAAAGATTTGAGGATGTTGAGCGATACTTGTGTAAATATTATAGGTAAATACTATTTTTTATTAGTTATGATTAACCTTCTTGTTAAGGTGGATTGGTATTAGATCTGTAATTATAAAATTGCATTTATCGATCATCAGCATGATTTATCATCAGGAACATAACAAATTAATTATCGTTAAACATGTCCTTTGAGTCGTCAAAACATATTTAATCATTATTTATAATTATGATGACGTCAATATCGTTAAGTAGCTGTAAATTGTCCTCGCGTACTCTGATATCGATTAATAATGTTTAGTTCCGGTATAGGTGTTAAAATGTACCATTAAATGTATGAGATATAGAATTATAATGAAATAAGACATTTTTGGCTGAATCATCTCACTTGGTATTCGTTACGGTGTCACTAACAAATACAGGTATGTATTTGTTACAAAAAAATGCAGCCAAACATACTATGAATTTAAAAAAGACGAAGAAAAAAGAAGAAGAGGAATAATAAAATAAAAAACAATAATTACGAAAGAAAACTGTCAATTAATCAAACTAACAAAGGGCAACCATCACACGTGTCATCCTCAAAATTAATTATTGTGCTTTAATATGCGTATACAGAGTTACCGACCCATGTTGGGTGTTTTTCCATTAGCTGGAAAAGTATCGCTGCCTAATTGGACAAGCTTTATTCTGGGCAATAATGTGGATTTTATAGTATAAAACTGGTATTTAAAAGTCTGTATTGCCCGGCATTGTAAGTACTTGACCTGCCCGATATGAATATAAAAAAGGCTTTACAACGAATAAATCAATAATCGGGGGTGCTGCTGCTGTGCTATGGCTTTTAAATAATACTTTGTGAGTACACACAGCGACATCTGGGAGCAAGATTGCGAACACCTGTGGATGTGAGCATGGCATGTTTTCAGAGTAGATTCAGCTTTGCGTTTTCCTCAGTGGCCGCGAGAGGTCTCTGTACATATATTTTGTTTTATTATAGCGGATGACATTGGCATAACAGTCAGACTTTTATTTAAGTACCTTAATCGAAATTAATGACTGTCATAAAATTGCTAACTTAGATTGATATATTTAATTGAGGAACAGAACATGGATATTATTATATACGATCTCAGTACGTACAGGAGGTATACATACGTAAGAAGGAGGGTTTGAACAATTACAATCAATAAACTCTGTTAAAGCTGGTATAGTTAGCGTGTCTGGAATTTCATCTATGTTTTTTAAAACATTCTTTATGTACTTACTTATTATTTGTAAACACTGATCTAATTTGATTCGAAATGGAATATAAAAGTTGTGTGATGTATTATCAATATTTAAAAAAAATAAATATAATTATGCTATCTGGTTTATAATATCTACGAAATACTTGACTTCTTCAATAGATACTATATGAAATACAATATTAAAATATTGAATAACATGTTAATTTCATTTTAAACACGTAAGTAAATATATGTTATAATTGAACACATAATAGTATTAAATATTTGTGCGTGGAACGACGGCATACCTATCGAATGAACCATGAAATGTGGTGTGCTGTCGCCTGTCCAGCATTGAAAGGGTACTAGTGACATTTCTTTGAGGTTTCTATGGGGCGCGTTGTCAATACAAATAGCAACTGTCACAGAAATAGAATAATACTGAGAATATAGCATATCTAATTATCTGCTTGGGAAGATATGTGTTTTGTGATTTTTGTTTGGACTAGTCCAGCTTAGAAACAAAATATGAATGTCATGCCAAATTTAATACCATGTGGTGGTACTTGATTTCTTCGAGATATAAGAAAAAAGGATAGAATACTTAAAACTTGAAATGGCGATCCTGTCAAAGCATGCCAAGTTAACATAAGCAACAAATATCTGAAATCAGCCCTACGCCGAAAGATTTTTTTGTATACTGATCAGACATGTGCACGATCATAATATTTAAACTCATGCCCGGAATCCTGCGTAGAGTGAGCTCCACATATGAAAAAGAGCCACTCATAGTATTGGCGGCATATGATTGATTATGATAAGTAAGGTATCGTAAATAGATATATTATGTTTGACAAGATTTGATCCCATAGTCGACTTGACCGAGATGATAAAGTCGCATTGAAATAATAAGGTTGGACTTTGGAAAATAGTATTAGATTTATATTCCTAAAAAAAGTTTGTAATTTTGTTGCTTATAATGGAACAGGCAGGTCAAATAAAAACGTCGGGTAAACGTTGATACTAAACGTGTTGGGTAAACGTTCAACATGAAATGGCTAGCCTATTCGCCTCTACCTAGCCCAATTGAAAACATTTTAATGAGCTTCCTTTATAATGGAGAACATCTGAGTGTATTGTAAATTCTAACACTAGAAATTTCAAAAGAAAAATGCAGAAGATAAATAGTCTTTACTCGATAAATAGGCATTATTTTACTTTTAGGGTTTCACTTCTAATTTGCCATATCCAGGTCCGATTTTGATGATATTCTCTTTTGTAGTTATAGTTTTTATATCAGTTAAAATCAGAAATATTTATTTGCGCCACTCAAGATATTTCTGATTTTAAATGATATAAAAACTGTCCCTATAAAAGGAAAAACACATCAAAATAGGACCTATTCCTGGCAAATTAGAAGTTAGTTAGGACGCTCCGGCTTTATATACTCCACTTTTTAGGATAAGTAGGTACCTAAATTTATGATTCAGTCGACAATACAAACCAAACTAAAAGGAAACCATTCAGTAAGAATAGAACCAAGAACCTTAATTCTAAGTTGAAGGCTTTGACCGCTAGACCACCTATAATTATTATAATCATATTTATTTTTAGTGTTACTCTATTTTTGTTACATTCTGTTGTATAAATCTGATATACCTATTACTAAATGCCACGACTGAGCAGCATTATGATATACAGCGTTTAAGTTAAGATTTCACGAAGCACCTAGAATCCTTCTACACAGACTAGTCTTTGTACACACGGTAATGGAATACGCTCCAAATCCCTCGGGGTACTAGCAGAACTAGATATATGAAACGTGTGCAAGGAGAATAGTATCAATGGAGTAAAAGGTGGTAGGTATCATGTTTTTGAAACAATATGTTGGTAGTCTTCGTTGAGTAAGACGATGAAAATTAATTAGACGAAAAATCGTGAACGTCAGAACCACGTATGTTTTATGTAGTATCGCATACCATAATGAAATATATGCAGAAAAAAAACGTAAATTAAATTATGTACTTAACTCTATTAAAATTTGATGACCAATCATTTCATTGGAATTTGAAATTCATCATTTCATTGGATTGGAATTTGGGGCCTTTGGCGGCTCAATAATAACCCTGACACCAGGGTTGATGAGGTTGGTAATTCACCTCACAACCCACACGATAGAAGAAGATTTCATTGAATTGAAACCTGGCTGCCCAATGCTACCCACAATTCATAGAAAACATAAAACATTGCGACCATTAAACAAATAAGTAACGATTTGAATAAAGGACATGACATGTCAAACGTAATGATAAATCGCGTGAAATTGTGATGTGGAACTATAATTGGAATTTGGGTGGATTTATTCGAGTCAGCAACTAGCGGCACGTCACGATACGGGTCTGCTTAACTCTCTTCGGGCGGAAAATGTGATTTTCAAAGTTGCGGAATGTGACCCGGGTATGCCCTTTGATATCTTGTCACTGCGACCAGCCCTTGACTTCGGAAGCACGTCCGGTTGAGCCTGCCCTCATGCCCTTCCCAACTATCCATTTCTTCGCCAAGAATGCTCGCAATTATAAGTACTTCAACTGCTACACGAACTCCACTTCGAATTCTCCAATAAAGATCCAATCACACGCGACCTTTCCTTTAAAGCCAAGACTTATTAAAATGTCAAGAGCATTCATACTCGTATATCATACGAGTACTAAGTTCTTTATCCGAGGATTATATTATATTGAATAAATTGCGGTTTACGAGCGGTAATGTCTGGATGTAAATAAAATAGATGCGTTACGTAAAACTCGTGACGTTTTATTGGCAACGGTTCATGAACAATAATCGTTAGTATTGTATAGGTGTAGATATTGGCCTATGTGCAATAAAGAATGTCTCACTTGCTATTGGAGAGGTAATGTGAGAATAGTACCGTCTTTTGTCCATGTCTGCAGACACTAGTCCCAGGGCGGTACAAATCTGGTTTACAAGTAGTATGAAAGACTCATGCAAACATCGACGACAGCTACAAAATCCTGTGGGACGAACCAGGTGCGCGTGCGAGTTATATAGGTCATCCGCAAACGTTACGCTTTGCTTTAGGTAACGGATACTCCGCTTTCCTCCTTGTTTGGTTTGGTGTGAAACGTAAATAGCCTACGAATATCGGATATTGATCTGTTGATACGACATATCGGTAAGAAACGTTATTGATACGTTCCGTAATTCTGTTACGTAAGTTGCGAACGAGTAAGAATAGAGTCGCAGGATGGTTTGATGAAGACGATTTTGTATTGCAATGCAATGTTGGGAACTTATTTTAAAAATCATAGTACAATAGCATGGGGTAAGAGAAAATATAGATTTCCTTCAGTGACATACAGATAGTAGCATGTTCAACTCCAAGTGGAGACTATAGATGGTCAATACCTTCCGGTGGTTCTTCTTCTTGCGCCCACCAGTGGTCTTCGCAGTGGTCGACGTGCCGCCCCCCGCGCGCTCCAACGCCGCGGCGCCTCGCTCCACCTGAGCAGTCTCTCGTCAGCACCACTAACTCCATACCACGCCAAAACCATAGCCAGGAGGAAAGGATTTAGACAGTTCAAAGCGATCCCGAGAAACTTAGATGTTAATTAAAAATACGACGTTTCGAAAAAGTAATAAATTAATATCACTGTACTACGCAGGTAGTGTAACTCCAGAGGTTATGAAATGCGACTGATATTAAAATAACCTCCTCCTAGTTACGGTATGCTTCAGATGTTCCCACTCAGAGGCACGTAGTGACGACTAACGAGTCTACGATGACGTATACGCGTATACATTCATAAATATAATCGAGAAATCTTTGCCCTACTTCGCATTGCATCATTATTGTCATTAATTTAAACATTTCATGCCGCTTTTCGATAATCGCGGAGCATTCAATTTTAATAATGAATGCCGATTAATTCAAGTTGGATTCATTATAATAATGAATTATTTGCATTTTTCGTTAAAAGCACATTCGAAGGTTTTTTTTTTGAAAAACCCATTCAGTGCTAAAGTCTCAAGTAAGTACAAAGGTTGTATAAAAAGCACTGCTTAACTAGCTTGAATATCGCGCGAAAGGACCGCGAATGAATGCGACTTCATTAATTTTCTCCGAATAAAAACATTCAGTACTTAAGCTACATTTTTGTAAAAACATGTTTTTGACTCGTCACTACATGTAGACACACAATAGCCGTAAACGACGTTTCAATTTATTTGACGTGACTTGACCATTGCAATAAATCCTTCTATAACTCGATTGTGGATATCCTTTCCATAAAATTTTCATTTGAATCCGAGATAAGCGTAATCATAGCGCAACGCTAATAACACTCCACTTTTATTGCCGAGATTCCGCTGTATACCTTCCAAACGAAATGAGAAAGAAAAAATATAATAAAAGGAAAGTCTCTGTCGTGTTATTCTGGTCCATTGCGTCTTTTGACTCCACACGTCACGTACTTATACATATCTGCGAGGTCGTACCTCGTTCCAGTCTAGATAGTCGGGTGAAAAGAATGCTGCCTGCTCGGTTGTGGGTGCTTCACTACCCCGAGTAATTAAATCTGCCAATAGATATCTCTGTTAGGCCCTATCTATTTGTGCACATGCCACTTATTCCCATGAATTACTCCCCCTGCCTCCATTAATTATCGCAGGTGCACGGACACGTTTCCCATTTATCCCGATTCGTGTCCGTATTACAAAAAATAGAGATTAAATTTCGGATCGTTAGCACGAACTTCTCTTATTTGTAACAAAAAAGTCGGCTTTTACTTTATGAAATTGGATATTTTAATTCCTCTCAGGTCCAGAGTTGTTTTCCCATCATCCGTCAAACTTTGGTCACTAATAGGAAAAACAAATTTGGCTGTAGGTAAATCTCATCGGAAAGTTGCGAGATCGAATATGATTGCCGACGAAGCTTCGGACTTGCTCGTGGAAATATCCAGAGTTCCTTTGATGTTGCGTTCAAAATCGAATCTCTTGACAGGTAACACAATTTCCTTATTAACCTGCCTCATGCAAATAAAAAGCACTTTGAGGTTAACAGCAGGTTTAGATAATAGTAACCGAATTATTTTGCCTTATTTTTAATTATTATGTTACTCATAGAGGCATAAGTAGTTTCAAAAATGATGACCTTGACACTACAACAACGTCTGAAGTAAATGTATTTTTCATAATAAATCCCATGTAGAGTCTATGATGGTCATCAAGTGGATGTACAATGTAAATGTTAAAATGTCAGTTATTTATAGTGCAGACAGAAGAAAATGACTATCGATCGAAACAGTTGTGTTTGTTTCTGCTGGGTGCTTTAAAACACATGAGTGGAAATGCACTGCCAATGTATCCATTGACTCTCAGTGAGGACGTAATTTATATTTGTCACGTGATCATTGGCATGTTGACTGTGGCAACGAGATATATTTTATATTTCGATTGTGGATAACATTCCAGTTATATCTCCACATAGGTACGTCATTACAAAATATAGTTAATTGTTTTTCGTCTCATGATAATACATTATAATTTTAAATTATGAAAGGTTCCCTATAATTCAGTTTTCGGGTAGGTATATGCTTGTTCTAAGAGCATTACACTTTTAAAATTGTGCAGACTTAAAAGTCTGTCATTCGTTCATGCAGTGTAAAGAACGCTATTTTGCATAAGATACCTATTTCTGCTATTATGTACTAAGAACAAGAAACATATTGAGAACACATTTATTACTAACGAGAAGGTAGGTACCAGGTAAGTCTCATTTAAGTATGCTTGCAAGCGTGGTTATTTTATTTAATAAATGATTTTTTGCTTAATTACGACGAAAACAAACTTCAGTTATGTGTTGTTCATTTACATGGCTGTTTTATTCGGTTTCTATTAAGAAGTATGCAACCCCGATGGCGTGTGGCACGCAACGCATGCACTCGGAGGTGTTGCAGCTCTACGCAGAGCACACATACGGAAATTAACGGAAAGCTACGGGAAATGTACGATCTAGATAAACTAGGTAATGAATTACCAAGTTAAACGTTACATTCAATAAGTTACCGCCTAATAAGTGTAAAACTGTTTTAAAACGCCAGTGATAGTGAACTAGTGGCGATTCTTACCAAACCCTGACCTTCTCAACTGTTTATAACTACGAGCCAAGTACCTACACTTGCAGGCTCAAAATCGCTTTTATCTCTGAGAACTTAATGCTCTTATTCCATACACTATTCGTTGAGATAGAAGTGACAATTTCAGTGAATATATCAGCCAGTTCTTAAACGTCCTCAATTCATAATTATCATCACATATCTCGTGACTGCAAGTGTTTATACTTGTGTGTTATGCAATGAAACTGCATTGATTGGACGTATGTGGTAATACTGGTTGAAAGTCGTGACGAAACCATGGCATTCTGCTCTGGCCTTGATTTAAATAGTTTCACGCAAGTTTCAGGTCACGTGTGTTGAGAAATACAAAAAAAAAACAAATCAAAACTGAACCTTGAACTATAAAGATAAGGAGACCGACCTCGGCTTTGACTGCTAAAATCCACGAAACATTGTAACTTGCAAAGAGATGAAAATAATTACCAAAACAATGAAGTGTTATTGAGTTGGGGTTGGCCTAAACCACCTCAATCGCAAACAATATTGCTCCAATAGTAATAGTATATCGTTTAGAAGATTACTGTTTTGATAGGATAATAGTTATCGGCACACGTACCCATCCCGGGTGTTCCCATCATCGACGGTAAATTAATATTAGTACGGTCTAATAACTAATATAGGGGTTTGTTTACGACTATTGTGTGTCAGTGGGTTGGTGGGTTGTCGGGATGGTGTGAGTCGTGGACCTCTTGGTGTCGCTGCTGCTGGTCTGACTGGAACTGGTGGTGGTGGTGCTGAGCGTGGAAAGGTCGCTGGAGGCGCGCGCCGAGCGCAAGCGTGGCAGCACCGGCGTGTCCTCCACCTCGGGGGACACCGGCGCCACATCGCACGCCCAGCCCAGCGCGCGCGCCGCCGACCACACCGCAAACACGAACGTGAGCATCGCGCGGCTACCGAGCCACTCGTCTCACGCGTCTCCGCACCGCTCGCCACAAACACTCCCGTATCGCATACATCGGTCCAATCACAGGGTCGAGTCCTGCTCAGTCAGTCGCGGGAGTAGTACCGGCTCCGGACCGGCGAGCGCATCGTGCCGCGGCTGCACGTGTGGCGCGACGTTCAGGGTGCGCGACCACTACTGTACTGAAGTCGGCGCCACGCGCGCTCCGCGTTCCACTCGTTTTATCGTCATATCGACGGTTATTAGCCGGCTTCGTCGGACATCATTAACCAGCTTCATTACACAACAGTTTAAAAATCATGAATGAACTATGGAATTATTATATCACGAACACGATATTTCGATAGATTAGTCACTGTCTAGTCACCGTAGAATTTAAAAAGGCCGCCAATGGACGGGTATGCGTGTGTGTTGATATTATTTATGTGAGCGGAGACCGGCGGCGTGACGCGGCACTGTTGACGTTGCGCGGCGCGGGGAACGTGAGCGGCCGACGTCACTCACTGCTTGGCTCACCCGCGCCGCCACTCACCAAAAGGGCACGTTCTATATTTATATCCGACCCACAGTCACATCACAGCAAGAAAACAATGCCGATGTGTCAAGAATTCGTCCAAGTTTTTAAAATGTTATCACTTGTTGCACGCGCGAGTCGTAGCGGCAGCGGTGTCGGCTCACTGGTAGCGACAAATCGATCACAGTGGCGGTTTCTGTGCGGATGTGCGTGTCAAGGTGTGCAGTCGCCGGGGAAGCGTGTCAACGTCGTGTCGGACAGGAGCAACGTCGCGGAGCATCCTGCGGCTGTCCGTCGGCCATGTTGGCACCGCCATTTTGCCGGGGGTCGAAAGGGGCGAGCCGCATGCGTACGCCGGTACGCTACCCGCGCGAACTAAACGACTCAAGTCTGTGACCTGCTAGGCGGATCCAGTCCTTATACCTTTATCACTAGGACCTCTTTACCGTATTGTGCAAAGTGCGTCCGTTAGTAGGTCAAACGAAACTTCCAATGTATCCACTGAAGCTTGCCGCGGATCACGAAGACTGATTTCAGTTTGATAGATTTAGGTTATAAGCGTGTTCGATTACCTAAGTGATGAATCGGGAAAAGGAAATTGCTGCGTTGTTACTTGAGAGATGTATGTTTCGCTAGTTCATCCGATATAAATATTTCCAGTAAATATTTTAAATAATATCTATAGAATAGACACGGTAATAAAATGTTTTAAGTAGGTATATTGTGTGAGGATACGGCGTGACTTGTTTACGTCAATAGGATATAATTAACCGCAAGACGTTTTCCTTCCTTAGCGCTGGAGGGGTTGTGCAGTGGCGGCAGGAATATGGGATTGGTTTGGTATCAGGCTGGTTGCGAGGCACGTGGCGCGTGAACTTGACCGGTGACGTCACTGCCCTTCGGACTCGGCTACCTCACTACACCTTCATTCCCGACAGATGGAAATAAAAAAAATCAAAGAGCTACACCTACAAGAGGCTAAACGGCGTATCATATCACAAACACTCCATATCAGACATTTTTAGAGATATCGAAGAAAATTATATTTATTGAAAGATATCCAGAGTATATACAATTCAATTCTGTTATGCACATTATTACATATTTCCTTACAGTTTGTTTTTAAATAACAGAAATCCAGAAGATAGTTTCTAGACTTGTTATGCGCTTATAAACAGTGATTTACGACGAACCTCGGTACTTTAGTTATATTATGTTAAATTTTTAAGTATCCGTGTTAAAACCCATTTATGATTAAGTCTATTTGAAAACATGTCATGCGGTCGTGGTCGTATAATAGGCGACCATACAGTTGAGATTGGAAACAATAAAATATTTTAAAATAGAATCTCGTACGGTCCAACGCGTTTCTGGGTGATATTGATATTAGTAGAAGTCTAAAATGGGATGGTCCTAATTTATTAAGATTGTATTGGAGTAATTAAGACGTATCCTGAGAACCTTTGTTATTTTTTCTATATTCTGCAGCAGATAAGTTTCATAATAAAATGAGCATGATGATGATATGTTTCATTATGATGAATAAGTATGATTTTCAATAATTTTCTTTGCAATGTACCTTTACTTTTTTTATGTATATTTGTACGCTTGCATGCAGGCCAAACACATCACAACATTGTTATCTGAATAATTTTACCACCTTTTTTATTTTATGAGTTCTCGCAAATAAATTGATTTAATTTGAGCCCTAGTTGCAAAAGAGCAGCTCCCAGCCACTTTTTATAAGTGTCAGGCTACCGACCTATTGCCATAATTAATAATTAGTCCACATTTTTTAAATTGAAATCCTTTTAACGAACATATATTTTGGTTCATCATCTCTCTAGCATTATCCCGTTTTTCACAGGATCCGCTTACCTAACCTAAAGATTTGACAGGTTCGGTTTTTTTACAGAAGCGACTGCCTGTCTGACCTTTCAACCCGCGAAGGGAATACCAGCCCAATACAGATAATACAAAACAATACAGGTAGGTATTTTGTTTCCTGATATAGTATTTTTGTTAAGTATGTTTAATTCAATTCAATTAATTTATTTGCAAATAACCAATCGTATACATCAGATGCAAATTAATATAAGATAATTAAGGTAACAATAGGTACATTATTCAATTATTTAATTTTTACTTAAAGTGTAAAATACAAATTCTGGAAACATTGTGATATCAATTATCTACGATTCAAACATGAATCAAAACGATCAATGAAGTCGAATTCAGTGGTGTACAGCCCGAGCTGATATAAGAACCCGTGACAGAACAATGTCAGTCACGCTTTCTCCGAACAGGTGTATACCCCTGCCCACCCCTTCAGGGATATAGGTTTGATACTATGTATATCATCATCATCATCATCAGCCGTACGACGCCCACTGCTGGGCATAGGCCTCCCCCAAGGATCTCCACGACGATCGGTCCCGCGCTACCCGCATCCAACAGCTTCCCGCGACCTTTACCAGATCGTCGGTCCACCTTGTAGCGGACCTACCCACTGAGCGTCGTCCGACACGTGGTCGTCATTCCAGAACCCTTCCGCCCCAGCGGCCATCGGTTCTCCTCGCTATGTGTCCTGCCCACTGCCACTTCAGCTTTGCAATTCTCCGAGCTATGTCGGTGACTTTAGTTCTCCTGCGGATCTCCTCATTTCTGATTCGATCCAGCAGGGAAATACCGAGCATAGCTCTCTCCATTGCCCGCTGAGCGACACCGAGCCTCCTCACGAGACCCATAGTAAGCGGCCACGTCTCACTGCCGTAGGTCATCACTGGCAACACGCACTGGTCAAAGACTTTCGTCTTGAGACCCTGAGGTATTTTGGACGAGAAGACCTATGTATATAAAGCTGTAAAAAGTATAAATTGGGTTGTCGTTTCAATTCTTCACTATCTAAACATCCCAAAACACAGGGAGCACACAGGGTTATATACAGTGTGTTAGTGACATCGTAACGAAAACTTTTGATTCAAACCATGATTCTGAGTAGATATTAAGTGGAATTTTCCGTCGCAAAACTATGCAACTGAAAATAATTTAAAAAACACAAAAACTTTCATGATTTATCCGACAGGAAATTCCACTTGATATCAACTCAGAATCATGGTCTGAACCATCCCGCTCAATATTCGTTACGGTGTCACTAACACCCTAGTATCTACTTGTATGGCTGTATGTATTTGTACGCGGTGTAGGTAAGTAACATCGTAACATCTGAGAGGTATGATTCAGCTCATTATTCTGAGTTAATATCAAGTGGAATTTGCCATCGCAAAAGTATAGAATTGGAAATAATTTTAAAAAACTAAAAAACAAATCATGAATTTTGCGACGGAAAATTCCACTTGATATTAACTCAGAATCATGGTCTGAAACATCCCCCTCAGTATTCGTTACGATGTCACGTAACACTCTGTATATATATTCAGAAAGTCCCGGTTCGTGTCGGAGCAGACACGGCGAGCGTAGCCTTCGACCGTAGCCTACAATCTCGGCGTAGAATAGTAGTATGTATGTCATGTAGCCGTAGAGAACAATGTTCGTTACCTTGAATGTAATGGCTGTGTCTCTGCCCACCATATTATTACGCTTGTGGCCAAAGATAATTAGTGCGGAATTGCACGTAGATGCAATTACGGAACACGTCTACGGGTGGAATTGCACTATGTATATAATGAATACTACTTATACATGTTATTATTATACGTCATAATTGTCTAATGCACAATTAGCAGAATGTCGCCAACGTTTCAAGGCTGACTCGAGGAAAATATCAGCTGCTTTTCGAAGGCGGTATATTAGGTGTCTCTGACATTGATTTTTTTCATAAAGAACAGATATCGGGGCTGACTTCTTGGAGAAAAGATTTGCTATTAAGTTTTGTAAATTGCTTCTTGGTAGATCGAGAATGTATGAAAGAAAGTAAATATACTTTGTCCCTTACTTATATTCAGTGGCAGCCCTAGCAAAATGTTTAGGTGGTGCGAGACCTCACAGTGGCGCCCCTCAAAATAGATACAGTTTTTTTCCGATTAGTTTACGGCTACTGAAATATACCTTAATATATTTTTTAAAAATGTCGTTTACGGCTATCAATTAAATGTATGGTTTTTTTGCGGTTGCTAAGAGGTCTAGGGTAGGTGTACCCAATCCTTCACCCCCCTCTGCTTATATTTTGATGTATTTTTCACGCATAAAGCAAGTTTTACTCAGGCGGTGGTTACGAGATGTATCTAATATTATATTTTGCCCTTTACTTTTTTTAATGTATCTAAATGAAAGATCACAAAACAAAGATACTACTGCGAGGTCAGCCAAGAATATTAAATAATTTTGCTACGCGTTACATAACAATAACATATGAATAAACTAAGTAGAAGTGTATCTAGTGGTGTAAATATTGTGGGATATTATAATCTCATTTTACATTCGTTACAAAGAGGATATAATCACTACCATTTAATTATAGTAGGCAGTCAAGATTTCATATAGGTATTTAAGATATCCTTATCAGTAACACCACAGTTGGCTCGACCATTAAAGACGACGATAAGACACACCGCCTTGATAGGTAGTCAGAGGTACATTCATCGCAAGATGAACTAAGTACCAGCTCACCGAGCTTTCTGTTAGAACAACGTATCGTGACTGTTGTTGATCGTTGCGATGGATGTACCAAAATTCAAAATTCAAAAATATCTTTATTCAGTAGGTAACATAGTTACACTTTGAATCGTCAATTTTTACATAACGAACGTCTCATCCGCCTAAAACTACTGCAGCTTCTCACAACCTGTATAGCCGGGGAAAAGAAGCTGCAAGAAAAACCTCGGCACAGGGCCCTAGACGTTCTTTAAAAAAATAAACATAAAATATTGATATACAATTGAGTAATTTAGCTGCCTAATATCAGTTCTCAGACAGTTAATCCCATGCATTCATATCTTCTAAATAATCACTAACTTTATAATAACCTTTTTTGGAAAGTTTTTGTTTAACTACTGTCTTAAAGCAGTTGAAAGGCAAATTCTGAATGTCAATGGGAACCTCTGACTACCCTATTGGGAAATAGTCATGAACTTATGTAGGTTTGTATCTTTATCACTAATAAATAGTAATAGGACAGGTATGTATTTAATACCACTTTGAACCGGCGTATGTGTAAGAAACGATTGATGAATGTGGCGGAAGCAAGAGAAGTGTGTCAGGAGCGTAGCAAATGGAATTCCATAGTCTCTGCTTACCCCGGTGAGAAATAGGGAATTCTTAATTCCAGCATGCGTCACTAATTGACCAGACTTATAAATTTTAGATCACACCAATCGACATCCGCGCCATGCGTCATCTGGATGTAACGAAGCGGTTTCGTCTATGAATACTTCCAAATTGACGTCACATATGCCGTGAAGCTAAAATTATATTACGTAAGTACAGGAATATTTTCAAAAATAATTTAATTTATATTCCGTGGAACAACGTTATTCCCGCTCCATATCCGAGATATCGGTGGAGTTGAATAAGGTACATGACAAAAAGACAAATCAATCGATAATGGTGCCTATTCGGGCGCACGCAAACATTTTAGTCTGACAACTTTTAAATTAATACCGTCTTTCACTTACAATACGTGCAAGAAAGAGATGCAGCTAGTTTTAATCAGAGATCATTCGAGATAAAAATACACATGGGAGCTGGCGTTGTCGCCACCAATAGTAATCCATCAATGAATATCGTGCAGTAGTAAACAATAGTATCGTGCAAGAGTAACAGCTTTGTCTCAAAGTTTGAATGCATTTATGGTTTGAACATATCCTATTAAAGCCTACGTAGTGGAGGAGGTGTCAAAATTTATTTTTTTCCTTACCTATACTATAAGGAAATGTCGTGAAACTAGGTTTTCGTTTTTGTCCTCCATTATAGGATTGATTTGTTCTTAACAGTGCCAAAGAGAATAAGATGTTAGTAGGTAATAGATAAGGGCTCTTTTCTTCAGTCGGATACAAGCCGTTCTAGTGTCCGTTTGTATTTTTATCTTCTACTCCCACCGCAAAAAGTGACTTAACATTTTACCAGCGAATGAATAATAACTAAAGGTAACATAGGTTACGATCGTGAGACATCACGTATGCGCGGCCTACATATTATGCGGTCACGTCTTAAAGTCTTCCAGAGCATGTAAGTATGTTCGCACGAGGGTCCCTCACCACATTATGCGGTTAGGTCTAGGCAGTTTCAAACTTTGCCACTTTGGGCTGGATATTAACCTAGCTGGGTCTTCTAACTTGGGCGAGGTCAATGGGTGCGACTATTAAAAGACCTTAACAATTCCTAGAAAAGCGAAGCACGAAACGTAAAATTAAGTTAGTTACATGTATAGGCTTATCTTAGGAC
Source organism: Pectinophora gossypiella (assembly GCF_024362695.1). Taxonomy (NCBI): domain Eukaryota; kingdom Metazoa; phylum Arthropoda; class Insecta; order Lepidoptera; family Gelechiidae; genus Pectinophora; species Pectinophora gossypiella. The sequence goes on along the minus strand of NC_065408.1, from coordinate 7,784,461 downwards.
CCGACTAAATGATCATTTATACTATTTTATTGACAAATTTATAGTCAATGGACCGGTAATTGGTGATTTCAGCAAGGGTTAGTCTTACACGATGTTATTTGTCAAAAATGTATCCACACCTGAAATCGTATCCAAGTTCCGAGCACAACGCGTACGTTGTATGTTTCTTGTGTCTGTTTTATTGTGTCATCATCATCATCATCATCAGCCGTACGACGCCCACTGCTGGGCATAGGCCTCCCCCAAGGATCTCCACGACGATCGGTCCTGCGCTGCCCGCATCCAGCGGCTTCCCGCGACCTTCACCAGATCGTCGGTCCACCTTGTAGCGGGCCTACCCACTGAGCGTCGTCGTTTTATTGTGTACAAATAAATAAATAAATAAACGCTCAACCACTATACCACTAAGGCCGTCGTGTTACTGATAGATCAAGTGGATGCAAATCCAGGGTCCATCACAATTAGCATGTTCACACGTATGTCGGAGAATGCCTTATGGATAGCCTTACCTGTGAGTGTGACGTGGGCATGTTGGTGGCAAGTGGATAATTGCATCGTTACAACGCCGGCCTTCACGCTACAATCTGATTAACCCGACTAGTGTCGGCAGCCGCACTCGATATGTATAGACAGGTATTATCAGTGTCTGGTTAGCTGGTTGATAAAATATCAATCAATCAATATTTCCCTTTATTGCACAAAAACATATACTTAGGACATGTCCGTTTGTACATGAATAAGCACAACAGGCGGCCTTATTGCTAAATAGGATTTTTTTCCAGGCAACCTTAGGGTGAAAGAAGCGCTTAGGTGTCAGCTTAATGAGTGTGTTATGTGATATTTTTTCCAGACAATAAATTGTACATAAGCATTGTTTATGGAAATCTATCCCTAAGATTTGTATGCGACATTATAAACAATCAGAGTGGAAAAAACCATGCACATCTGCGCGAGTTGAGCATGAAAAGGTTTCTTTATAGAGACATATTGCTAAAACCATAAAACTAGAAAAGTCTTCGCTATAAAATGCAAGTCAGCCACTATAAAATGCATCCGTGTACGATTTCATAGAATTGTTACCTATTGATGCTCTTCAATGTTCCGTTCTTAGAAGTCAACGCAATATTCTCTACATTGTATCTTATCGTTTGTTCAATACTCGGTACAACACTACACCCTATCTCTGTGAGATAATGATAACTTGACGTTCTCGCTAGAGTATCGTTTACTTGATTACCAAAATGAAGTTACGCGTAATAATGGCTGCATCCGACAATAAGGTTACAGCTGGGATACGTTCTTACTACATTCACACTAAGGCCTCAAACTGGATGACAGCGGCAGCGGCGCGGCGGCGGTGGCGGTGCGAGGAACTGGAAATTGAAGACGTATTGCATTCGAAAATAATAAAAAAAATGATTTGATACATGCAAGTTTTCCCCCCATTTCTTGTGACCTACAAACTTAAAACAGTATAATAACTAAAATGATTCGTATGAGTACCAATGTATTCATATAGTGACCCAGTACTGTATTGTCACACTTAATAAGGAAAAGTTATAAAGTTAATTATGTACCAGGTAAATAATAAAAGATATCATTGTAAAACTTTAACGTTGGGTTTTCCATTTTTATCATTGTACTTACCTATTTTGAATACTTATTTGAATGAATGTGTGGTGGCTACATAATTATAATTATGTCGTTTTCTCTCTTAAGTGCAGGTAGATACAACCACATCATGGTATAAGGGTTACCATTCGTTAATAATAAATTATTGTGAATAATTTTTTTTATTTTAAAATATGTAAGTAGTATACGTAGTAGTCGTTATAATCTGGGAGTCTTCAAGGCTGAAGTGAATAGGTATTTGTCACTTACCACTAAGTGAGATTGTGGGCAAACGCGAGCCTATTTTATTTTAAAAAAAAGCTTTTCCTCAGAATTATTTTCGTCGGTTAAAGTGCTGAATGAACTACGCCTCTTTACGACTAAAACCCGCGCCACCCGCGCTTAGATAGGTATTATGGATTTTTATATTATAGCAGGTACCAAAGTAATAATGGTTTTCTGATAAAATATTCAAGTCGAAGGTTCGAATAGATTTCGAACGAGCGTTAAGTTGAAAGCACATCAGGAAGCGGGAATTTTAAGCAGTCAATACTTGAGCGTGTCCGTTCTCAACCTCGCCGGCGTGGTCGAAGTTTTCTCTTCTTCAGTGCTCTGACTATTGAAATGAATATTGACTTTAAATTAAATAGTGTTAACGAGTGTGAACTCTTAGCGCTCTCCATTTGTCCGGCCAATTAAAGAATACCTCATACGCAATCTGCAATAAGTGACGTCATAAAAACGAAACACTTCTTGCCTTTCACTTTGAGGTCGCTGGTTCGAAACCAGCACAGGCTTAAACCAATGATTGTCGAATTTGTTTTCGAATTCATATTTGGATCATAAATGATTATCACGTGCTCAGACATCGTGAGGAAACCCACACTCCTGAGAAATGCATTCGGAGGTATGTGTGTGACCTAACCTGTATTGGGCTGGTTTTCCCTTCGCGGGTTGGAAGGTCAGACAGGCAGTCGCTTCTGTGAAAAACCGGACCTCTCAAATCTTCCGGTTAGGTAAGTGGACCCTGTGAAAAACGGGATAACGCTAGGGAGATGATGATATAAACGAAAAACTTTCTTTCAAAACAATGAATTTATAAACTCTACATACTCATCGCCCTGTCAAATGCTCACGAACGGAATGCGTATTTAGACGTTTTGTTTCATATTACTTATACAAAACACTATTCTACACCTAAACGCCCCCCCCATCATCACTCTTATCGTAAAACTCCCAAGAGCAGGAAAGTTTCTTTCAGCAGTAATGCTACCCTGTTAATACACTAGCCTAATCCAATAATGGTTATGTAGGAATAAAGTAATTTGCGTCAATCTGGCCAGGAGAAGTTAATGGTCCGCGCGAATTTCGGACAAAACCTCGGAACTTCCGAGTTTCTTCTTATTGTTACTCAAATACTCAGCTAAATTGTTTCCATTCGTTGTGCCGAAATGTGTAACGTTTTTGTGTCAACCCAAAGTTATGATTGATTTACCTTTGAAGTTGTTTATTATTTTGAGTTGGAATTATGAATTAATGTGCCGCGTTCGTAGTACTACTGTATCTCAGGTCGCGCACGCGCTTCCTGGGTTGAGTAGGCTCTAACCTATATTAGGTACGGATACCCGGTATTCGATTTTACGTCCGCAGTTTGGAGAAGGAAATAATCATTGATAATTATGGCTTTACACCAGACAAGAATTAGACAACTTTAAATATACCGTAATTGTTTCTTTTTACAAAGTAATTAATGCGATTTTGTAAAAAAAATCAGCCAGGTACTCAATGCAATTAACAGAAGAGAAACGCAAATCACTCAATTTTATGTTGTATAATTTTACCTATCGAATTTTGCAAGTTGAAATCGCCAATTCATTTATTCCCAAATCAGTATTTCACGTACAAATGTCGTACAGAGATATAACCTAAACCATATTTTGGTACTGGAGTATTCATATTCATATATTCATATTCATATATTTTTCATATATTTATTTGTATTTATCATACATTGTCATTATTTATCTATCATACATTATTAACATTAAGTTTAGTTGAACATCATTATTTTATAAAAAAAAAACAATTTAAATTATATACTTAATTCAAGATATTTTGTGTAACAATAAGTAGTTAATATTTAATAAGAACTAGATCAGAACACTTTACTATTCATTCATCAATGAACTCCTTAACGCTATACGTAGTAAGCTTTTTGTGTGAGTAGCACTTTTAATTTACCAATGAAACTTGCATCAGTAGGTACATCCTTCAGATCCTTCGGTAACTTACTAAGATACATTGTATAATTTGTACGATTACTTCCCTGCTAAACTCTGAAAAAATACAAGACATAAATTGCATAAAGCCGCCTACCCCGAGCATAATAAATGTCGCAAGTAGGTACCTAAAAGTTGACTTATGGATTATGCCTTGATTATGTCCTGTCTAGTGCGCTGGGTAGGTAACCATCACTGCGGTTCACAAAACACAAATGTTTATATAGGGAGATACTGTCTTTGTGTGTGAAAACTAACAACCGAACTATTGTCGACGCAGGTATCATATAGCAAGGTAGGTGGATGGAAGGTAAGGGAAACAATGAACTATTCACACAAGAGCCACGGCTTTGTTTATCGGCAGCAATCCCTCGAGATGCTCGTTTACATGGGATCGTATCTTGATCTACTTCACACGGCTCATTTTGAACAGCTCTCAAATTAATACTAGTTGTCGCGTCTATCGATAAATTGTGGATAGCGTTTCAAACTTGAAAGTTTTAGTTTGGATTGAAATATCTCTTTTGGAATATAGTTTGTAAGTTATTGGAATAGAAGATGTAAGTATCGATATTAGTTATTCCACGATAGAAGACGTAATTAGTTTACATTCTTAAAAAGCAAAACATTGAACTTTAGGTAAGTATAATCAATAGTAAAAAGAAGTAGAATTTGTGTGATTTAACATAACCATATACCTAGCCAAGATGATGGCCGATATGCCAAGACGATGGTAACTTCCTATTTTTGTTATGATTTGCAGCTTAATAGCTGTAAAAGAGCATTTTCGTTATTTTTACAGAAAAGAAAACTCCATCGACTCCATTCATTCTCAGCTCTAGTTAAAGGGGAAGATGAAATTTTGAAGTCCCATTTGAGCGTACCCTACAGTTTTGCGACTTTGTAACCGGAGCGCTTGGGGTCCGATGTGGCGATGTAATATATCATTGCGGGCACGACCTTGACGCCCAATTCTCCCCACAAGACCCTTTTAATTATTTATTGTCTAGAGCAATACTTCGAGTCAGTGCGTTGTTTTCGGATGTTTTCTTAGTCTAAAGAAAATGGACTCGGGCGGTTTTTGTTCGTCTTATAACAATTTTTTTTTCTTGCAAATCCTATTAGATTTTTATTGACGTGACCTTTTCAGTAATCTCCTGGTATTAAAAAGCTAATTAATTAAGCCGAGGATTAAAAGCTTTTAAAATGGATTTGCTACTTATTGGTTTCGCTTTAGTATTATATGCCTGTTCAGCTTTCTGAAGATTAAATAAGGTTTCATATGGATAGTTTTATACTCAGTAGGTATTTTAATTCGAATCTGGTATATATCACAGGAAAGACTGAAAGTAAATTGCACTGTCTGTATGTTATCTGTGAATGATGTAGTTGGCAGTACCTGCACTAGTTTTAGGACCTTATTGTAATAAGTTTTGTACAGCTGTTTTTCGTCCCTAATAAAAAAAATAAAACCTTGATCTTCGCGTTTTGGTTTACGCAGGCAAAGACGCGAGGAAGACCTAAGACCGGATATGGGAAGACGAAATTGTTGAATATACATACCGGGCATGGTAGGGCTGGTCGTCGTCCTGTCCGCTGCTGCGCTTCCTCTTGCGTCGGAAGCACCAGTCCTGACCCATGGCATGGCAGCCGGCGCGCCGCGAGCTGCCCGCACCCAGGGCGCGCCGACTCTCTCACTCGTGGCCCATGCTCTTACTGCCGCGCCCTCATCACAAGCCCCAGCACACCGCAAAACAATCCACTATCGCTGACATGTTCCAACAGCCTCGAAGCCTCCACTCTAAGTCTTCTATTTACAGGATTTTTGGGTAATTTACTATTTGGCACTTCTTTGCACTGTTCTATGTTCGGGTGGTACGAATATAAGGTTCGAATATCAAGTCACTCGTGTAAGATGTTCAGACTTTTTTGCAGTCACTTGTATTTTAATTTAGTCGATAACAGTTTCCGTGTTTATTCTTCAACTTATAATTAAAGTAATAAATATTTGCAACTTTGTTGTGGTTTCAAATACTTTCAGAAATGAGCTTCCGTGAAAATTCTTCCACTTAAAACAGGAAAATGGTAATGATAGTAATATTTGTTTTATACGCGAGGTCACGCATAGGCAGTTTCGTTACTTAACGAAAATAAAGGAAGATAAAAGGGACCAATTGTTTCAGCGCTTAGGGAATTACGCACAAACGACCGTTTAACTTTGTCGCGAGTAATGAATTGCGTAAGTTCTGGATACTGCTGAGCCAGGATAGTGGCTCACAGTATGTGTCTAAGCCCCCGGCGGTGACACACTTCCGTCTTACTACGGATTTCCATTAACTTACAACTCTGCAAAGTATTCATTTCCGAAACAATCTATGTCAGTCCTATTCAATAATGGATAAAAGACTAGAAGCCGGTTTTGTTATAAAGAAAATTGTGTATTTTCTCAGCGGTTGATTAAAGCTTTTTCATGAGTAAGATTAATTTCTTTGTTTTATCTTTTAATTTTGTAGGTACGTACTTACGCTCCAAGCTTTTAAGTGCGTCAGAGTACTCGGAATTCGGCTTTAAAATTTTAAGGAAATCCTGTAAATAAAATAAGCTGAGAATTTTATAGGAAAGGGAAACTTGTTCATTGCGTGATAGCAACTCTTTTTCTAAATAATTGCTGCTCTAATTACGGGCTAACTAACGACTATCTGAGTGAAGTTGTTACGAGAGAATTGTGAAAGGTTTACAGAAAAACTTGATATTATCTTGTTTACATCGTAGCCAGAGATATAATTTGTATGACATAGTTGCATTAGGAAATTAAAAAAAAAATGTTTATAATGAATATGTTGTGTCAAAAACCAACAAACACAAACACACTATAATGGGTTACACAGTAAAAAATGTGTATTTTGGAAAATTACAGGCTCTCACACAAATGGATGCTGATTACATTCGTTCCCAACAAATCTCTCACTGACCCGAGTTGAAACTCGTTTAGCCTTTTTCGGATCGATTACAGGTGTGTCAAAAAGTGACAGTCAGATGGAAAAGGGTTTCGTCCAAATCACGGATTGGCGCTCGCGATCCCAAACACGAATAAATTTTTGCTACTTCCACGTAAAACATGACTTTCATTACCAGCCGTGAAATAAAAAAGATGGGCTCCGGTCTTTGAATACGGCTGTTTTCTTTTATAGTTCAAAACATCACGTACACGCGAATACTCATGGACCACGTTTTATAAATATACTGCACGTTGTATACAACAAATATTGGAAGAAAATGGTGGAAATAAATTTTTCAGACCAGCGAGCGCAAAGGACAGCACAGCGGCGGGAATAGCCGCTCTGAGATAAATTTGTGAGGCTTCTTGTCGACGGTAAATTTAGTGCCATATTTGTAAAAGGCCTTTTTTCTACTGAAATAGGTCACTAGTAACAGAAAAAAAACTAACGTTAGCTATAACTTTCAAGATAAAAAAAAATACTTGACTGAGGAGTACCAAGGGTCAATAGTCGAAGCGAACTGTCAAGGTCAATGGCAGGACAATGGTTTCAATAGTAAACCATTTTCTAATAAAATTTGTGAAATATAAAATGTTTAAAACATGGTTGCGGCAATATTGGGATTTTGTAAAAAGGTTTTACGGATTGCCTACGCACGCACCGAATAGGACACATTCCCGACTTGTGTCGCGTAATAGGCCCAAGGGCACGGAAGGAGCAAAATTGGATAGAGTGATGAAACGAAAGTCTGTGTACCTGCAGAGCAAAAATATATTCATATTTATCGACGCCATTGAGGAAGTTCATAGCGTATCGGATAAAGCGTGACATCGAAGAGGAATAAAGGAAACGTGCAGAAGATTATGGTGTAAGAGCAAGGTAGTGCTTCCTAAGTAAATAGGTACTAAGCACTAGGTTGATTACTACTAAGCAAGTAGGTAAATGGTTAAGAAGTAAGTAGGTAAATGGGTTGGGTTACAGCCTGAATTTGTATTTTTGACTAATCCGAATTGATGCGGCAATATGCATTAACATTGATATTAATATTACGCAGCGAATGTTTTTACAACTCTATATTTAGTACGATATTATAGTCGAATATTATTTAAAAAAGAGCAGGGAAGGGCCAATCTGAATACTAAACGATTTCTTAATCAGAATTTTGGGTAAAATAATATGAATATTAAATCAAAGAAGAAGCCTTAAGAGCTTAATTTAAATAAGACACTGAGTGAACATGAATAATACAGCAGTTTGAGAATATCCGCGAAAATCGATCTTCGGGGGCATAATTGTGTTCTGGTTTTTCATTATATTTTTATTTTACAGAAAGCTGTTTACTGGTTCATACGTTGAAGATAGACCTTTAGTAATGTATAATGAAGTGTATAGTTCTAGATAACTGAACAAGATTAACATTTCTTGAAATAGAAAAATAATTATACATGATTGTTTTAAAAGTGAAAATTAGTAGTAAGTAACTCAAATAATTCAAAAGTGAAAAATAGTAATTTAAAAAATGAAAAAACCAACACTACGTAAAGGCTTGATTGATGGTCTTTCTTTTAATTCGAAGGTGAGGTAAAATTAATCTTTTGTGTCAAGTGGAAATAATTTCAGTAGTCGTCGTGTTTAGTTCGAGGGTAGCTAATTTATGCAAAGTAATTCAATCAATAGTATTTTGAAAGATCATAACGGTTCAACGACTCAGCCTACTGAACCAGAATATAGATTATGGGAATTAGAAAACACCTCACGTGTCTATAATAATGTTTTGAGAGGTGTCATGACCCAAGCAACTGACACTTTTTAAGTACGTAATAATTGATTTGTATTTGTACAATTTTAGTTAAAATACATTCAGTTTATAACTATTTTGGAAATTCATAAAATTCTAGCTGTCTCCCAGGTCAAAATGATAATGGTATGACTAAAAGCATATTGTTATAGCACGTTTTGACATAAAGACAACATTGACATACAGGAGCCTCGATGTTTCAAAGTTGCAAACCGCTCTACAGAACTCAAGCTAAACAGATGGGTTGAAGACTTTGTTAGCTGCCTTCGCGACCTCTACGTACAACTACTTTTATAGTTATGATACTCATAATAAGGCATGTGAGATGAGCGTCGTCTGCACACTGCAACGTCACTTCACGTCAGTTCACGTGGAGTCATGCCGGCGCCTGACATGCCCTGTGGTAGTGTCTGACCGGCGTTATCGGCCCTGATAGAGAATTAACATCGGAAGCTCGTGTTTAGATAATTTAGGGCGGGAGTCGCGCGTCACTGGTCGCGCGGTCGCGAGGCACTGGCGCGTCGCCCCGGGCGCGACGTGTGACGTCAGCGCGTGCCCCCGCCCGCGCATGCGTCCCCGCCGACCTCCAGCATACTCAAAAACTCTCCACGAGAGCCCTCCACCTCGAGACTTCAACTCCGCTTTGGGACTTAATCGATTTTTGAGCTGCAGTTTCGCGGGATCAAGTACTAGGTGAGCCGGCTTATGCAAGCCACAATCAATAAACAATATTGGACGCCCACGTAGGCTCAAAGTGCTGACGCTTGCCCAGGCGTTCTTTTTCTGAGTCACAATAATAAACTATCCAAGTGTCCTAACCATTTTATAATTAAAATGAGTCACTGTTTAATAATTAGTTTAAGGCGGAGTCTCAAGTCAACTACGTAGCAAGCAAGTTATAAAGTGCGTGCTACGCGACCGGGTCGGCCGGCTACGACACTACGCACGTAGCAGTCGATGTAAATGGCCCACATTCCGATGTGTAGACAAATGAATATGCGGCGGGATTGCTTTTATCCCCATTCTTGTACTAATTTGCATATAAATACAAAAGCGTATTTATCATGGGGATTGACCTCATATTTCGTAGCATCATAGTTTTAGGCGTGTAGGTAATATAATATTCTTAGCATAATTGTATTGTTCATACACACGGGTTTGCGAAGTTCATGTGTAAGTCTACGTAACTAAGTTCATTGTGTTGTGGAATTTTGTAGCGACGCATGAGAGAGCTAAATCAGATTACAGTGCGCGGTGGTGAAATCTGTGAAAGTAGGAACATACGCTCGCGAGTCGACATTAGCTAACTAGGTACCTCTGTGGAATCAAACAATCGTACTGTAGACGTTTAATTAATACAGTCGTGTAGTTAAGGGTGAATATTACGCGCTCTGCTACCCCTTCACTAATTTATTACGTTACGAGACGAGCTACCTCCACACGCGATAATACTGAGGGAAATTACTTATAATGTTAATTTATCTTAGAACCATGTACTAGTTACCACAAACTATTGCTCATGAGCTCAAGTAACTTCATGTGCATTTTATTATATTTTAAGGTAGATTTTATTTGTTAAATAACGAATATAAGTATAAAGTAGCCGAAGTTTTGATCATTATTTGAATTATTTCAAATTATGGAAGTTATTCATGCTGCAACGTGTTTTATGTTTAAAACACAATCAACAGCGGCGCAAAAAATGGCAACGCCGCGAGGCAACAACAAATTTAATTCTTTCATCAAAAGCTGGGTTTTTCTCTTTAAAAATTACGTTTTCTTTTTCTGTTGCTGAGAAGGGAAAAGTATCACTTCGTTTTATACTGTATGAAAGATAGAGTTTTGTCTAATGACATCAAAATTGTAATTTTCGCTCACGTAAACGAATAAATGTATTTCTCAGACAAAGGAATCTCCGCGGAACAGTAAATAAGGCGGCTAATAAATAAGAACGAAGAGCGAATAATGAAAGAGCTATGCTTTAGCTTTTCCTCTTCGAGTCTAAATATCATATTTATGTCTATGGCTGGCCAGTTACACGTATATCTAACATAGTAGTAAGTAACGGTTTATATGGGATACTTAGTCGAAATATCATAACATGAAGTTATTATCAAATATAATCCCGAGAATTGTGTTTTGTATATGTAAAATACTTATCTACTTATTTGAATTTCACAAATTTTCGATTCGATTTTACAGTTTCGATGGTCTTTTTTAAAGGATAAGGTTTCCTGGAAAAATACGCAGTATAGGTAAAACCGCCTATTTTGTCTTCTTTTATTAATGTTTCAGTGTTGTAATATTTATCCAGCGAAGATTGGTATAAAAATTCTGCGCTAGTAACCACAAATATAAATTGAGTTTCCAAGTCAGCACTACTGAAGGTAACTTACTAGTAGGTACGTGTAGGTGTCAATTGCGGATTGGATAGTTTAGTTATCCGAAGAATGCAGCTCAAATCGAAACTTGATAAACGGTCGCTTATCTACTGATTAACTGTGCGTGTAAATGGCCAAACCACCAGCTTTAAGTCCGTAAACCTTTAAACCCGGTGGTTGGGTGCTTAAACCCGATAAATTCCCAATGGCTGGGTTCTTATATTTTTTATCGGATAGTTATCGGGTACCCAAGTAACTGGTAATACGCCAGTAGATTGTTCAACCGTGCTGGACTTGTGGTGTAGTTTTATTACCCACTTCTCTACTATACACTACATACATATCATATACGTACAATTTGTTAGTAGTGACATCGTAACGAAAACTTTAGGGAAGATTTAGGCTACGATTCTGAGTTGATATCAAATGGAATTTTCCGTCGCAAGTGTATGGAACGGAAAATAATTAAAAAAGAAACAAAATTTTCATAAATTTTTCGACAGGTTATTCCACTTGATATCTACTCAGAATCATGGTCTGAATCATCCCCCTCACTATTCGTTACAATATCACTAACACCCATAACCGTATATACTTGTACGGGGTGTTAGTGACATCGTAACGAATACTGAGGGGGATGATTCAGCTGATTATTCTGAATTAATATCAAGTGGAATTTTCCATCGCAAAAGTATAGAATTGAAAATAATTTAAAAAACTAAAAAATCACGAATTATTCTTTACGATGTGACTAACACCTGTATATAGAAATCAGAAAGTAGTAGACATAAAAACATAACATAAGCTTTATTATATTCCCTATTGGGCTAGTTAGAGGTACATCCCTCGCAAGATGATTTGAATATCCACGCTTCACCGAGCATTATGTTAGTGTTAGACCAACGTTATAGGAGGTCAGTGGTATCGCCGTCTATAATGGTTGAGCCAACTGTGTTAGTGTAAATTGCACTTTAAGTAAACATAATATAATAGTCTGAAATACATATTATATCGGTCACATTGGACGACCAAAAACAAGATGGGCGGATGTGGTCAAAAAGGACCTGTGTATGTGCAATGTCTCCGAGAACGACACGTCCGATAGAGCGAAGTGGAAGAGAAGTACGAAGAAGGCAGACCCCACCATCAGATGGGAATAATAAATGCCAAGAAGAGAGAGAGAGAGAGAGAGAGATTATATCGGTCACATTATCACATCATTTCAATTCGAAGTCAGATTGAAGATAACCGAACATATTTCACTTTATAAATCATTTCCTCTATGTACTTCGTAGGTACTGCCTTTTTCAGGGACTTAGTGCGGGCGTTCTGAAAGTTTGAACACAAAGCCTTTTATGAAATATTTTTGTAGGTTAGTAAACTAAATTATACTTGTAGAGATGATAATTTAGCAAGAAATAGGTACCTATTATATTTTAGTAGAGAAGCCATGATAAAGCAAGTACTATAACGCTCCTCAATGCACATATGCGATCAGTGCTTAAACGTTTTTAATCTAGACAATAAAAGCTACACTGTTATAATAGTAACATTGTTACGAATACTGAAGGGGATGATTCAGACCATGATTCTAAGTTGGTATCAAATGGAATTTCCTGACGGGAAATTCATGAATTTTTTTTTAAATTATTTTCAGTTCCATACTTTTGCGATGGAAAATGCCACTTGATAACTACTCAGAACAATGGTCTGAATCATCCCTCAAAGATTTCGTTACGATGTCACTAACACTCTTTGTATCAACTGGAACATTTTCACAAAACTGTTCGGTCTAAATCGCGTTACTACTTCAACCCTCGCTCAGATTTCCAAACAAGCAATCTCTGAATTCCTTTATATACCCAAAAGTAAGTATATACAACTAGTATAGATTGGTCCGATAGAATCCTAGCGTTAGTTGGCAAATAGCCCTTTTAGCCTCTCGACGTGCGCTGACCCGAAGGCCCACTTCAATCTGGCCCACTACGTCCCACTATTATGTGATTCAATTCCTATCTGAAATAGGCTGGCGACTCCTGTTAAGGATCTTTAAAGGATTTTGTAAGGATCGAGGAGCTCGTGCCCTAGTAGCGCTTGTCGATTGGGAACGGTTCAAAAATTTAAGCAATGTTCGACACTCAGAACGGTCTATTTAGATTATTCAGTGATTTTTCTGGCAGATTTTTAGTCTACTTTGGCGAATACATGAAACGAGGTCCTTGTAATTATTCATAAAAGTAGGTTAAAAAAAACTACTTAACTAAAATGTTAACATTACATAATTAGTTTAGTAATTAATAAGGCATACAGTTCTACCATGCAAAGGCCTGTCTTTGTAAGTAACTAAGTAGCATACCTACGTATTAAAAGTCAAATATTCATCCTGAGTTACATAATCCTTTTGCGAATTCATCTTAGCAATTTATGTACTATTTTTATTTTAAAATGACGCCGTTCCTCCGATACCGACCCCACCGGCGTGACCGACGATTTCCCTCATTCAGCGCTTATCGGTATCGACCCACTAGGGTCGATTAATTCTTTCAATTATTTTTGCTCTCAGACGACGCCCTGAGCCGAGGTTCGCGCCCAACTGGGCACCCTCAGGCCTGTTGTCTTAAAGGTTGTACCGGATGAGAGCCTTCAGCGCTCCCCATTTGTCCGGCCAAGTAGTTAATGCCATCTGCGGCAAATCTACAATAAGTCACGTCAAAAAAATAAATAAAATGACACCGTTCGTAGCGTAACGTATCTCTACATGGTGAACCAAAGCTTGAGGTCCAAAACGAAAAACTAGATAGAGGAACTCATTGACTACCTGAATCATCCCCATGCAACTGTGCATGCTCAGCAATTATATTTTTGACATTTTAAAAAGTATTTTTATATATTACGGTCCTGCTTTTATAATATAACATTTATGTGATAGTATTCGCATTTATAACACCATAAAGAAATTAGAAAAAAAGAAAAAGAAAGAAGAAGAGAGGAGGCCTATATCCAGCAGTGGGTGGATACAGGCTGAGTAGATACATAGATAAAAAGAAATTAGATACTTTTTGAGATTTCATCTCATTAAGCTTTACGACTTAATTTTATCAAATACCTTAGTCTGGAATGATGTACGTATCTCTATAATCAACTAAAATAAAATTCGTAATGAGAAAATGCGAAAAAACTTCAATTAGCAGGTGTCACAATCGTAAATCCTTAGCCTATAGGGAGGTGAAGAGAAAATTTCTTCCGACAGATGGCGTCTGGTACCTAAAATCGATGTCAGGACGTAGAGTAGTAAAAGGACAGAAACCACGAATAAATTCCTAGCAGAAAAGACACAAATGCCACTTTGCAGTCTCAATGTAAAAAAAGATGTCCATCAATTTCCTACCATAAGTAATTTAATTTACTAAGTATCGTAGAAGAAGACAATGAATGGTCCTTTTTTTACCCGCCTAAATAGAAATAGATTTCTAGTATTGTAATAGATATCAACAAAATAATAAATGTATATCTATAACGGCTTCTTACTTTCTCCACTACCTACGTATATATTAGCCGATTAAGCAAGCGAATAATAATAAATATATTAGGTAACAAATATTGGCACACCGCCCTTACGTGTGTGATCAATATTGTCATTTTCATAAATATGTTAATAAACTCTTGATAGCGATTTACTTAGTTGCTTAAAAATCTCCGAGATGCCACGTACATACCTGCACGACAGGTTAACTGGTATTATAGATAAAAATAATACCTACCTACTAGCATACAAGTATATTATTTCCTTCTATCGGTTGAAGCATCTAAACAAAGCTTATATAAATATGTTACGTGTGCTTGCTTGCATTGTTCTTAAGTCAACGTTTCATAAAGTAAAATAACGAGCTTTTTGAATATCCTGTTTACATAAATAATAATGATAGATCACTGCTATTGATGAATAATTCTGAATAATCAGTGTTATTATTGTTAGAGTCGCTAAAAAGGCACCCTCTCCTCTCACCAGCAGCTTAACGTGCGTTCCAAAGTACGCATCATCTTAATTAAGGATAATTGGGTGGTCAGCCTGTTATGTCCTAACCTGACTGGAGATCACAAACTTGAGGTTATAATATTATCTTTACGGTATATCTACGAGGTCGGTCATTGATCTCACAACTCACAAGAATAAGCTAAATATATCAAGGTAAGCCAAGTTTTAATGGGAGCAGACAGCAATATCAACAAATTAACCTCGCGATTACTTATGAGTATCTGATTATGTTTAATAAAATTACCTAAAAGCTATTTGCCGTAACATTTCTAAACAGATTTCAAAATATTTCATTACCAAATTGAGGTGGATGATGAAATAAATTAACCGAGCTAAAGCCCCGGGTAGCGCGGGAGTGGTGTGAGATGCGCGGGCGGGAGGGGGTGGTACTCTGACGTCACACGCATGACGTCAACGGTGGAGGCGGGGCACGCGGCCGACGACCGCTCCTCACGGCCAAACCCTCGCCGACCACGCCGAACAAGACCCTCACGTACCTCGATAAGGTTCACAACTATAAAATATTCTTCCCCGTGTACGGGTTTACGTCAAAAGTTGTTAGAACCTACGAGCAGATAAGAATCCGAGTATATAGGTTGAAGTCTTAAAAAGGCTCCCAAGACTTATTGTTACTGGAATAAAGATATATTGCGTATTGGATTTCAGCGTGCCCCTAGGCGGAGCGCGGTGTTCTACTTTTCTAGTGCGTTTTATTTTGATCGATACTACTTACTTATCCTAAAATGACCGGATATTTTTCTTAATCTAGCCATTACATTTTATAAGTTTAAATAACAACTTTTATCTCTATCCAAAATTATTAACGCTCCAGCATAGGGCTACCCATTCAAGTAAGTTAGGAATAGATGTTTACAATTGATAATTTGTTTTAATTTTTTTTTAATATATTCGTTTAAATTCCTTGATGAAATATTAAATACAAAGTTGAGTATACAAAGACAAATATAATAATAATGAAAACTCATATTATATACCATGGTAGCAGCGAAATAATTATTGACACAGGTGCCATCTAGTGGCAAGCTCGAGAACTATAATAAGCGAACAGTAACTGAAAAGCAGCCAACGTACCGTGTTGGCAATTTTCCACTGTAAACGTCGTAGTTCTTGGAAAAAGTCAGATTTTCATAGATGGCGCTATAGACGTGCAAAGTTACAGCAAATTGGGATAATGTTTCATATTCACTTCATATCACGTACTAAATAATAATTTTACTTAATAATATGCCTATAAAATTACTGTCAAATAATGAATAAATGGTATATACTAGTTTTTTTATTTCGTATAATCATGTCCGTGGAAAGTAGGTATGTTAAAAGCACAGTTATACAGTTCCGGGTTTCTATCTATAAGTAACTTTTCATCCAAATCGGTTCAGATTTTAGGCATGAAAAGGTAACAAACAGACAGACAAACAGTTATTGTTATTTTTATAATATTAGTATACATATATTGTAAATTCACGTAGGTAGGTTACTTTGCTAGATTTATTCGAGAAACACATCGAATTTCGAATTCATTGATTTCCTTGATGTTATTTTTAGCGGTTTTAATATCTTTAGGAAAAGTAAACGAAACAGCTTTACAGGTAATATTCTGACAAATAATAGTAATAAATATTAATGGTTTTCGGCAGTAGGTATCAATTTCTTTTTCATACTTAGAAGGCTGTAATTTTTATATTAAAATAATATTAAAAGGGAAATCTTAAAGCGGATAACAACGTAGACCTTAAATGAAATATTAACCACTACTGCTTAAAAGCACTTGATGAATATAAATTATTCATTACTATTGCCCTAATTTGAAGAACTTTTTTTCTACAAGAATTATATCGCAACATATAAATAAATGAGTCTAAGAGTAAATACATCTCAGTCAATAGCCGCTTTAATTTATAATAACAAAAAAAAACAAAATGACTAGGCATCCACCACAGGCTTAGTCAAAAATGTAATTAAAATCCAAACAAGCTTCGTCTATATTTTAAGTTTATTTTTTGATTCAGTTTCTTATCTGTAGAATTGATAAAATATTTATACAGGTGAGCTTAATAAAGTTCACTTTTCTTTCTGACGATGATGGAATCTAATAGTAGGTACCAAAATATTGTGACTATAATAAACCTATGCTGTGAAATATACTGTCTATATTTACCTATAATTTGTGATGCCCACTACAATAGTAAAAAAATCCCTGAAATAGTCTCGGTCTTTACGTTGTATTACATGAATAAGAAATCAGGGACGGATTCGCCGAGGTAGGTACAAAAATAAGTGACATTAATACATAATTAGGTTTCCCGAGAAACTTGCAATCGTACAGATTTCTTTGAACATTCTAGTATATAATAACGTAGACTTTTTGTCTACGTGAGCTTTGGTTTTGTAAAATATAATTATTATTGAAATAAACATCATAAACAAGGTACTTAGCCTTAAGCTCATATAATTTAATATGATATTTGAATTTGAAAGAACTAAACTCAGTTAAGTTTATAAATAACCCTCCTTTTTGCTTCACTGAGATTTTTAAAACGCTTTCAGAAACAAATAGAAATCCTAGACGAAGAAGAAAACTAAAGAAAAAATTACTTTCTTATGTAAAATGCTGCATTCTAGTTTTGCGCAACATGCAATGGGTTATTTTGTTTTGCATTCAGTTTTCCTACTTGTATTACAGCGAATATTGGTTTTTCCGAGAGGTTTAACAGACCGAATGCAATGTCTTATTCTACTTCCGTACCGTGCGATCTTTACGTACAAGGCATACAATCAACAAATCATGTGTTACAATACTCCCGGCTCTACGCAAATGATTATATCCAACACAATATACAATACTTTATTGCACAGAAGGAACATACATACAACACAAGAGTACAAATATAAAAGGATACAAAATCCTTATTGCTAAGGTACCAATTTATTTCAGTCAATTTTTAGGATAATTATCAAATAATAATAACGAGGCAAGCAGTGAAAAATGAAAAATAAAAGCTACGTACGTTAACTACTTATTTGTCATATGGTTTTCTTTTATTATGTCTACTGCAGTACGCTAGCGTCAAGAGCGGCTGATACCATATAGCATCTACTGGTCTGATAAATTTATGTCTAGTGCAGTACGCTAGCGTCAAGAGTGGCTGATACCATATAGCATATACTAGTCTGATAAATTTATGTCTACTGCAGCACGCTAGCGTTAAGAGTGACTGATACCGTATAGCATATACTAGTCTGATAAATTAATGTCTACTGCAGAACGCTAGGGTCAAGAGTGGCTGATACCATATAGCATATTCTCATAAATTTATGTCTAGTGCAGTACGCTAGCGTCAAGAGTGGCTGATACCATATATCATATACTAGTCTGATAAATTTATGTCTACTGCAGAACGCTAGCGTCAAGAGTGGCTGTATTTTGTAAATTTCTGCCGCTCTGTGACTGATTGACGTAGACGTGACCGTATGAGATGCCACACGAGTGTAGGTACATAATATTAAATTACGACACGCCGGCGCCGCCGCAGACCTCAGATTGAATTTGACAGACAGTTCCGATAACACTGCTGAGCCGCAATATTGGCATCTCGCTTAGTTTGCATAACATATTTCATGCAAACTAAGCGAGTTGTAATAAGTGTATGCTACTTAGGCTATTCCCACTAATCATAGTCTATTTTACCTCATTCCTAAAATATAATAAAATAGGGAGGTAGCTGGTACTTATAGCATAGGTTTTACCCATTGTAAGCACTAGCAGTGCTTTATATCTATTGATCCTGTTACTATCACAACTGTACCCTTAGTTATTAAGGTGATTGGTCCGATAAATACTCTTCTTCTCTTCCTAAGCCTTGTCCCCCTTATACAGGGTCGGCTCTCCTTATCCTACTTCTATATGTTGGTCGGTTTTGGGCCAGTTTAGCGTCCAGGTCTAATTGTTTCAGGTCATTTTGGTCCGATAAATACATTCTACTTTATTGTTTTCAACATATTACAGCATTTTTGAGATTGAAACTGATAAGGAGCAACCCGAGAGGGTAAACCCTCGCAATTTCCAGAAAGGCTTTTGTTACAGATCCTTTTTAAGCAGACCCACCGTGATACCGATCGTGCGGTTGAACCAGAATAATTCAAGGCCTGTTTCATACTGATAAATGCCGTGTCTTAGCATAATAGCTTATCCGCCAGATAAGTTATGGATAGGCTAGTTTTTGTAGTTTTTACTGTCTTTAAATTCAGTGGTAAAACTGTGGTAAATGTTAATCCGCCAATGAGGTAGGGAAGCTATCACCACAAATTACCAGGCGTCCTATTAAGATAGACACGATAAACTCCTTAGTTATTTTTTCCTATCGTGTTCATTTTGGGATATAAAATAGAAAGTGGATATTTCATAATTGAAGCTTTGGTAGAATGTCCCATGAATCTTTTCGTCTTTGCATATTTGCGGAAAAGCTGAAAGAAAAAAAGTCAATACCACCGTTCGGAGTTCACACAATCGAGCGAGTAAAAAGTTTTTAATTAGATTTTAAAATGAATTGAGTCTTTTTGGTGTGTTTCCCCAGGTTTATTAACAGAAATATAAAAGTTTGTTATTTTCATGCATGTTTTCGCATACATCAGAACAGCCGTTAAGACAAATTATTGGAGTGTGAACCGTGAAACCTATTGATGCTTAAGACGATGGATCTAATACCCTTCAAGCTACGAGTCTCAGGGGCGTACAAGATTTATGCCCGTTGCGCTTCCATGCATAAATCCCACATACTAGCATAGAAGAGGTATTCTGTGATACATCAGCAAGACTATTAGACCACCAAACTAGAAACCCGAGTTTGAATTCAGATTCGGTTAAGGAGACGCTTTTTTGATCGTATAAACTCTTTATAGCTCTATGCATAGATGTCGTTTTTCTTTGCGTTGCTGACTTTCTGTGCTTGGAAATATAAATAATTTAAGTATATAATGACCAGGAGACAGATAATTATTTCATCTAGATTTCAGGGGGTAGGGAATGGGGGGCCGCTGGTAGGTTTTGTACTTCGCTCGCTTTCTTTTAACGTCAGCGCTACATTAAAAAATATATTTTAGTAGTTGAACTATGACATGCTTCTAACACAATTATAATGATATAAAATGTAATAAACGTGTATACAGCTATATACATTGACAGTAAACATACAAACATGTAATAGTTTATAGTTGCATGCATGCATAAGTATGTATTATTATGACGTGTGGTCTGACGCAGACAGGGGATGGACTGTAAATTGGACACAGTTGTACAATGTAACGTTATGTTACACATACCTAACTGACACACGACCGTGCGGTATGTATCTTGTTATCAAATGATACTAGGACTTAGATATGTATAAGGGCTATTATTTTATTCTGGGCGCCATGGTTAACTTATTCGCCAAAAAAAATTTTTTTTATTTATGCTATTGTTTGTTAGTATTTCTTACTATTATAACAATAATAATATTTAAATTACATTTTACAGGAATTTGCAGCGATGTTTACCAATTATTTTTCACTTATTTTTATATTTATACTAGGGAGGGTGCAGAAAAACAACAACTGTGTTACTTTGTTACATTATGTAGTTTTATTATTGGGAACGTTCACATTAAATTCAAACCTTTTCTTTTTTAAATTAAGATAAAAGATTTTTGACCTTATATTATTAAATCACGAAACATTTCAGTCTAATACATCTTTTTATGGTTAGGTTTACCACTTCGTTACCTAATTTTGATTTTATGAGATAAACTTTTGCAATAAAATGGAAAACAATAGCAGTTCAAGCATTTTATTTATGGAGGCCATTTATATATTAAAAATTATCAAAAAAAGTTAAAAATTTTAAAACATACTTAGATAGTTTTAGTTCTAAGTCTGAAAATGTCTCCATAAAAATGGGGGACAAAAAAGTAACGCAGTAGTTTAGTAAGTAACATAATGGTAAACTTTCCGCATCTATGGTGTTTAACTTACTAAAAACAATTAAAAACAGAATACAGTTAAATTGAAACCATAACAAATTAAACAAAACTCTCTTAGAATAAAATAAAATCAAAACTTCTCAAAAAAACAATATTAAACATACATTAGTTTCTGTCTGAGTCAAATATATTTAATGGGACATCAAATTCATTCAATTCGTTTTCAGCAAATGGAATTCTATAGTCTCTGCTTACCCCGGTGGGAAATAGGCATGAGTTTATGTATGTATGTATGTCATCATCGTCATCAGCCTTACGACGTCCACTGCTGGGCATAGGCCTCCCCCAAGGATCTCCACGACGATCGGTCCTGCGCTGCCCGCATCCAGTGGCTTCCCGCGACCTTCACCAGATCGTCGGTCTACTTTGTAGCGGGCCTATACTGAGCGTCGTCCGACACGTGGTCGCCATTCTAGAACCTTTCCGTCCCAGCGGCCATCGGTTCTCCTCGCTATGTGTCCTGCCCACTGCCACTTCAGCTTTGCAATTCGCCGAGCTATGTCGGTGACTTTAGTTCTCCTGTGGATCTCCTCATTTCTGATTTGATCGAGCAGGGAAATACCGAGCATAGCTCTCTCCATTGCCCGCTGAGCGACACCGAGCCTCCTCACGAGACCCATAATAAGCGGCCACGTCTCACTGCCGTAGGTCATCACTGGCAACACGCACTGGTCAAAGACTTTCCTCTTGAGACACTGATATATTTTGGACGAGAAGATTTTCCGCAGCTTCCCGAACGCTGCCCATCCGAGTTGGATCCGACGAGAGATCTCTTTCTCGAAGTTGGACTTACCTAACTGGATTATTTGTCCTAGGTAAATGTACTGGTCTACAACTTCGAGTGTAACGTTCCCAACCTGAACTGGAGTGGGTGCGACATGGTCGTTGGACATAATTTTTGTCTTTGTCATGTTCGTGCTAAGACCCACTCATTGGAATGCGTTACTGAGATGCTCGAGCATGGTGTTCAGGTCTTCCAGGGTCTCAGCCATTAGGACTATATCATCAGCAAATCGAAGGTGCGTCAGGTACTCGCCGTTGATGTTGATGCCAAATCCTTTCCAGTCCAGAAGCTTAAAAATATCCTCCAATGCAGCAGTGAACAGTTTCGGAGAGATGCCATCTCCCTGTCTCACTCCTCGCTGCAGTTGGATCGGATTAGAGCTCTGGTTCTGTTCTCGAACTGACATAGTGGCATTTTGGTAGAGGTCCCTTAGCAATTCGATGTACCTATGGTCCACTTGGCACCTCTGAAGAGACTGCAACACCGCCCAGGTCTCGATCGAATCAAAGGCTTTCTCATAGTCCACAAACGCCAAGCAAAGTGGCATATTATATTCTTCGGTCTTCTGTATAACCTGCCGCAGTGTATGGATGTGGTCTATGGTGCTAAAGCCTTTTCGGAAACCCGTTCGTTCGCTTCCCGTCTTAACGGCATTGATCACAGAGACATCATGGAATATGTGCTTTTTCGTCGACATGATAAAATCGATCTCGTTTTTATAATTTCCACTGGGACTTATCCAGGTCCATTTGCGGGTGCGGGCTTTCTGAAGAAGGAGTTCTTCATATAGAGGTTCTCCTTTTCCATAAAGTCCGCCAGAATCCGGCCTCTGGTGTTCCGGACCCCAAATCCAAATTGCCCTACTCTCAGCTCGTTACCACAACGCTTCCCCGACTGTGCATTAAAGTCCCCCATCACAATCGTGTAGTGGCTTTTATGGCTATGCATGGCTTTAGAAATCTCCTCATACATAGTCTCCACTTCGTCATCGTGGTGTCCCGAGGTCGGAGCGTATACCTGGATGACAGTCGGCGAATATCGAGATGATATTCTGAGTATCAGGCACGCTACCCTGCTCGAAACACTACCGATGGTCAACACGTTGTTGACTAGGGACTTGTGGATGATAAACTCGACACTCTGTAACGAAATAATTATAAATTAAATTATTAAAACTATTAAATTTGTAAATATTGAGCAAAAACTTTGAGTATTTCCACTGCGTTACAATGGCTACAACTGCGTTACATTTCGCAGTAACACAGTGCATCGGTAACTCAGTTGTAGAAACCACGTGTATTCTAAAATAGCACTCATATGGTAATTCATTTTATAAAACAGATCGTATACAATAAATATTTGCTCCTTTTTTTAAAGATATAACGGAAAAGATTATTCAATATTCAAAAAACTCACCTATCACAGCGGTCACGCAGCGGTCTCCCAATTAATACACGCACCTATCCCGCCGGCGTCCTCGCGACTGACTCGGCGAATTTCCAAGCCACGCACTCCCCCCGCGCCCCAATAATATTTGATTATATGTTATACGACTTTTGGCGCAAATGCATACAAAATTCTAATTTTAAGACTCAGTTTCGTATGGTAACATAGTGTTCGTAATTTTTTGGTTTGCCGCGGGGACACAATAAATATTTTGGAATAATTAAAAACTGATAAAGGAAAATAATATTTAGTATTGTTAAAGTAAAGATTAAATTACGTGTTATTACCGCAAATATTACATTTTAATAGCGTCTTGAAGAATTTTTAAGTAATGTGTGTTTATATGGAGTAAATATATGAGAGGGACAGTGGAATTTTGTAGGGAAACAACTGCGTTACTCAAAAGTACAACTTAGTTACCGTGTTTTTGGTTAAATTCAAATAATTTTGATAAAAACGTGGAACATAAAAGTACGAGTATAACATCAGAAATATACCAATAGTGTAATTATTGAAAAAATAAATGTTTGCTTTATAAAAATCGTGTTTGAACGTGAGAGACAGGTTATGGGACCCAAAATAAAATAATAGCCCATAAGTATTTACACTGGAGCTCGGTGGCGCAACGGTTAACGCGCTCGGTCTGCGATTGTTGAAGTAAAGCAACTTTCGCAAAGGCCGGTCATTGGATGGGTGACCACAAAAAAAAAAGTTTTTATCTCGAGCTCCTCCGTGCCTCGGAAGGCACGGTAAGCCGTTGGGCCCGGCTGCATTAGCAGTCGTTAATAACCATCAATCCGCACTGGGCCCGCGTGATGGTTTAAGGCCCGATTTCCCTACCCGTCCATAGGGAAGGCCCGTGCCCCAGCAGTGGGGACGTTAATGGGCTGATGATAATGAATTATGTACACTTACGGATGTATTCTAATGAATGGAGACAAAACCAAGGCGTATGCTCCATACCCCCTCCGGTTGATTGAGATGAGGCTTGCGTGAGGCGTCCCAGCAGTAGCAAACCATACATTTCTTTTGACATTTAGAACTCATAGGTAAGAACAAACCTAGAATGCGTCCAGCTGCTTATCCTGGCCATGTCGTCAAACCCGACTGAGGGATTGTGTCCTTGCTAACACTTTACATGAGTAATGAGCTAATTTCCTGTCTCCATACGGTTCATCATTCCTCCCGATTACTTTTATCTTTGTCCACCGCCTTAGGTACTTACTACGCGCGTGAGTTTATTATATAATGTATGTACAGTGCGATGCCAATTCGATTTAAAGGGTAATAAAATGCGTATGTACCTATAGCTTCGTTTTATGACTAATACTTTAATGTGGCATTATATAAGTCGAAGCGATACTTTCGAGTAAAAGTAAATGACACACAAATCATATGAATCTCTGTTGGCATTCCTTTCTTAGGACTTCAGCATAATTAATAATCTGTGCCCGAGAATTTCGACTTGATGACTAATCGTCAGTTACATACACACTTATTATGATAATAACTTGTAAAATATATCATGTCTGGCTGAACGCATTCCATTTTTAACTCAGCAGACACGCATTGATAGTTACTCAAGAGAAATTCCTTAACAACTATGTAGTTAAATGCGAGAACTTAATGTCAGAGGAGGAAATAAACCTTTCGATAAAAAAGTTTTAAAAAAGGTATCGATTGTGCAACAAGAACTACCTAGACAGCTGTACTTGAGAAATCGTATGTTTCGGGTACAATCTAGAACATATTAATGATAATTATTTTAAATATAATTTATAATTTGATTTGTATGTTTGAGGCCTTTATGAAATATCTTCCAAGGTTAGACGTTTGAAAATGACTACCAATCAAAAAAAAACTTGCCCGTGTTTTATTAGTAATTTCCTTTTTTCCCTTTTAAATAGCTGATGCAAATGTGATTTTTGAATTACGAAAATTTCGACCCTATTTCGGGGTATAAATAATAATTTTATTGTTAATATAACCTTTCTTGAAATATAAAATAAATTATTTTCTTATTTTATAAGAAATTCATGTCGTATACTTATTTAAGCGATAAAAATCTACTAAATGAGAAAATATCACACCATAATTTCGTATTAATGTTGCAGATTTATGTCTATATCAAAAAGAGTAGGACGGAATAAAGTAAGTGTGTGATACTATCACATTATAGTGCAAAATTTTCGAACGATATAAGTACGTACCTCACCTTACGTACCTACGTATATTAAAGCCGTGGTAGCCCAGTTGATAGATCGCTTGCCTCTCAATTTGAGGTCGCTGTTTCGAATCCAGCGGAGGCCTAAACCAATGATTGTCGAATTTGTTTTCAAATTCATGTTTGGATCATCACGTGCTCTGTGGTGAAGGAAAACATCGTAAGGCAACCACATTCTTGACAAATGCATTTTCGGAAGTATGTGACCTAACCTGTATTAGGCAGGTTTTCCCTTCGTGGGTTGGAAGGTCAGACAGGCAGTCGTTTCTGTAAAAATTCGGACCTGTCAAATCTTTAGGTTAGGTAAGCAAACCCCGTGAAAAATGGGATGCTGCTGGTGGGGATGGATATGATGATAAGTACCTACTTATATTAGAAGTGGAATGAATATATTATATATGTGTTGCGTCGTCAATTGCTTGCGGCGGTTTAATTATTCAGCAAGCGTTGGCGGTATAATATCATTGTTTTGTTAAAAGTGTCACTGTGGTGATGCGCCGGTTCGATCCCCGGAATCGGATTTGCATCAATAAGCTATTTTACCTTACGAGCAATTTTCACTAACATATTTCTCCCATGTATCAGACGGCGGTACGGCTCACCACATATACGAGTAAGTACTTAGTTCATCGTGCGATTAATATACCTCTGACCACTCAAATTTTTACTAATAGTCGTAAGTTTAAGTTTTGTTTTGTTGTTGTTTATTCCGAGATCAACAAAACGAATATCTCAAGCCAACAATGTATTTAAAGTTTTAATTTACGGGTAATGGATTTTACTCAATGACAAGTTAATTCAATAAAGTTTTCCAGATTGTCCCTTTTCGATCTCGGGGCAGATTTCCACTTTTGACGAATATCATTTACTTAGTCCAGATTGAGATCAAATAAGTAAAGCTTTTTCGTTACTTTGATATCCACTTTTTACACTGAGCATACTTTTACGAAGATATTTCAAACCCCTAACCTAATCTATAATGATAATAATATACCTAGTATACCTGAAATGACTGCATGTAATCTTCTGACAACTTTGGATCTGCCGACCTCGGGAGATTGCGGCAGTAATTTACGTATATATGTACGTTTATACAATGTCATCTCATCACATCTCAGGCCTTTACATCTTAATCAGATGATTCAAACAGCATTTCTGTGGTAGCTTTTAAAATGTATATCGGCCGCACGACTGACATTGTAGTTGAGGGTTATTAGATGGTGCAGGTGGTAAATCGGCCCTGTCACTTCTGCGTCGCCTCTCGCGCTTGTCGGCTAGAATCTGGAACCAGGTTTTATCGTGTGCTTTGCACTCATCGGCCAAAGACGTCCTCCACTTATTCCGGTCACTGGCCAGGTCCTCCCATTTATCGGGGCTGATCTCAAAAGCAAGCATGTCACGCTTAATATATAACTATAACTCAAAGAACTTTTCACTCAATATAACTTTAACTTACATATAGAGCGAAACCTACGACCATGTCAAACTCACTCGACGAGCTCAAAGCACGCTGTGTACATGCGTCGGAATATTCTCAGCGGTTGATTACATAATCCAGAATAGGATGCCCGCCCCTTCCTATGGAGTATGGAGTTCATAACACGTTGCATAAAAATGTTATATGCTTTCTCCTAATAGTCTTTATTTATAATTGTTAACAACAAAAAACAATAAATCAAAACAACAATAATTGATTATTTGTGTATTAATTTGTGTTGTTATGTGTGTTAAAATTGTTTATAATAAGGTGTGTTTTGTTACAATTATAGTTGACTCCAGTCGGTCAAACGAAAATGCGGTGGCCAATACCTGCGTTACAAGGATGGAATTGAAAAGACACATGAAACGGTGCCACATCGAGCCTTCATGCTGGGAGGCGCAAGCAAGCCAGCACCCGGAGTGGAGACGCCTTTTCAATGAAAAGGTGTCCGACTTCGAAGAAGAACGAAGGTCAGATCTCGACAGATAACGTGATGATCTTAAAGCCCGACCACCTGCGGCAATTACCTATAATTACGGCATAGGTTTCGCATAAAATTGGCTATACGAACCATCACAGAGCACACCAGAGAGCAGACTTTCCAAGCTTTTGAATGACAACCGACAATGAGTCCACCAGCTGCTGTCGCTGTAAAACATCATCATCATCATCAGTGACGACCTCCGTGGTCCAGTGGTTGAGCGTTGGGCTCACGATCCGGAGGTCCCGGGTTCGAATCCCGGTGGGGACATATCACAAAAATCACTTTGTGATCCCTAGTTTGGTTAGGACATTACAGGCTGATCACCTGATTGTCCAAAAAGTAAGATGATCCGTGCTTCGGAAGGCACGTTAAGCCGTTGGTCCCGGTTACTACTTAATGATGTAAGTAAGTAGTCGTTACATGAGCCATGTCAGGGGCCTTTGGCGGCTCAATAATAACCCTGACACCAGGTTTGATGAGGTTGGTAATGTACCTCTCAATCCACACGATAGAAGAAGAAGATCGTCATCAGTGGAATGGAATGTATTTGTTGATGTATTTTTAATTTGTGTCTAAAACTATGATTTCCTACGTTTCCTCTTTAAATATTTCTACGTCAGCACTTATACCAAACAATAATATAATGAAGAAACATTTTATGTCATCCATTTTAGCCCTCAAGAACAACATGGTATGGTAGTATAATGTAGCTGGTACAATGTATACGTGACAATAATTTAGTCCGGTATAGCCATAGCAATCCGATTGCGACCGTTCGTATTCACGGGAGGCGAGAGGGCGCTCAATCGGAGAAATTCCTCGTTGCCGCACGGATAGATCCGATATTTTACAACGAACAAACCGTATGGATACCCAGCGTAAACGTCTGTATATGACATCTGCAGCGAGCTGTACGTTGCCCAAGCTGTAGATGAGTGATTATTTAGAAGATATGAATGCATGGGATTAACTCTCTGGGAATTTAGGCAGCCAAATTACTAAATGGTATAACATTTTTTTTTAAAGGGCCCTGTGACGAGGTTTTTCTTGCAGCTTCTTTTACCCGGCTATACAGATTGTGAGAAGCTTCAGGGGGGTTAAAATGGCCACATCGAAGAAATTCATCTAAGAAAGCTTTATTGCTGTTTGACATTTATTTACATTGCGCACTTACTTTTATATGCGCAAATGTCAAATTGCAATATTGCTTTCTTAGATGAATTGTTTCGATGTGGCCATTTTAACCCCCTAGTAGTTTTATGCAGATGAGACATTCGTTATGTAAAAAATTGACGGGACAAACTGTAACTATGTTACCTACTGAATAAAGATATTTTTGAATTTTAATTATCGTAGATAATGGTTTGATAGTATGACGTGTGGAATATTGACCATCCTGTACTGTAGTTTCATGACATGTGTATACTCGTATATCGTTAAAATGAAATCAGATTGTTTCCAAGAGAGGGTAGTATATGTGAAAAGCGTAGAACTGCATATTCGACTTCTAGAATTTGCCATTTACGTTCGAATGATAATAAGGTATGACGGTCATATTATGCCACCATATAACCTAAAGCCATTAGCAACCCCCTAGATAACCAAGCAGCATAAAACTTTCACGAATAAAATTATTTTTACTATTTTTATTTTCATTGTTATCAGTTTACATGTTTACATTGTAAGTATACTTTAAGTATACGTCTACTTGCGTGGAGCTGATGGTGACAGTTCTAAAACTCTAAACTTCTACTCGTAAAATTACTTATTTACTTACATACATTGCAAAATAACACAAAGTTTAATTTCACGCGTCTTTACGCTTATGTTTGTAAATCGGTAGTCGACCTTTTTGGAGACATTCAAAATAAGGTGCCACTAAAGTGGTCGTATAACTGGCAATGGATTTACTTTTTGTACGACTTTTAAATACAAATATATGAAGAAACTCTGCAATGTGGACTGCCTGAGAATTTTAAGTGATATGCAAATATTAGGCCAGTAGTATGCAGAGCAGCGCGGGTCCTGCTATATTCATTCTCTTTTTAAAGCACTTGATAAAGATTTTGATATAAATTGTTAAAATTTGATACATTTTGTCCTTTTATATTATATGTTTATTTTTTAAGATTTTATACTCTATGTTCAGAATCAAATCAAATTTTGAAGTTCGTATTTCAGACATGTCTGTTGGAGTTATTCGAGTTTCTTGTAACTTCTTCTCCTAAGAAAAATTACGTAATGATGTATCATATATAAAAATGTAAAATTGACCATTATTTTTAATAAATCTGTGCATTAGCACAGCTAGTTGTACCACATTGTCTTTCCTTTATCCTTTATGAATATTAATTAACTCTCGCTGTAATGAACTTATTCCAAACACAGCATCGAGAGACATCATTTCCAAATTGCAACTCTAAATATATTTCTCTTTGCTTTAATTTGACTATAAAATGTTAATGAAATTGAAACATACTGTGGAGTTTATTTTATTTCGTTTAATGCTATAAGTATGGTCGTGATATTGACAATAAAGCAAGTACCGAAATCTGAAAGAACTCAAAATTGCTATTACGATCCGTGGATAACAGGGTAGTTTCCAACTAATCAAATAAGTTACTTTTTACTAAATGTCAAAACACGAAATTACTATGGGATTTGCATGAAAAAATTGTGACGTCATAAAAAACGTTCAAAATGTCGCACATTATACTAAACAAAATAAAAAGCTTTTTGTTTAGTATTTTTTTTTATTTTTGTTTTTATTTAGTAATCAGAATTTCATAATTTATCTTTGACCTAGGAAACTATCCAATCGTATCTAAAATGTATATAGAGGCTTTGACAAAAATTATAGCACCTGCTAAGATTGTAATACTAATTACTAAAACATCTTGGATTTCTCAGATTTCGTTTCAAGTGGACTGAGAATATTCTTCGTCTGTATTTGACGTACCTGATTGAATTTTCCAGGGCACCACTTTGCGAGTTTAGCGAGCGCGCTACTTAAATGCTGGGAGGTTACTATTCTTGGTATTACTTGGTGAACTTAGTTTGCTAGGACAAGTCTTCGTTTGCCAAGTTTAAGGCACTCTGTTAACTAACTACACCGTCCACAATCTATGAAAGTTATGTAAAATTTTAACTTATTTTATTCTGTGCTGTAAAACTGAGCGAGTGAATTTTATCGGTATGACAAAATTGCATCAACATATAGCTTCTCTTTTCAATCATGGCAATTCTGATGAAATCGTTTTATGTCCAATATTATTAATTACCTAAAAAGGCTTTCATACTGCCTTCAGTAACCTAACCTACAGGCTTGTGAAATTTCTGCTACCACCACTATTGTGTCACGTCTCTTTGTAGGTATATTTTTTTTTATTTTCTATTGTGTAGAAATAAATAAAAATAAACTGTAGGTACCATTGATTTCATCATCACTAATTTAAGAGAATTCCACTTTCCTGTAAAAAAGCTTTCCATGCAGTAAATAAGGCAATAGTTTCTATTGATTTACTATACCTATAATATATACAACATAAACTACCTGAATGCGTTTTTATAGGTCTCTTTTCACACGAGATACTCCACTACGTTGCTCCAATTTGAGTAAATGGAGATACTCGACTCACGAAAATGTGTTCGATATAAAAAGGCTTAACTTAATGAATGGTTACGAAACACTTAAAAAACAGTCGATGCTATTGCATCGGTTCGAGTAATCGAGAATTTATTTCAGATATTAAGTTTCATTTCCCATTTTATTATATTCCCGTTTCATTTTCGAACTCAAATTATCAAAGGTTGAGCTCAGAAAATTCGATGTGTGAGCCAAGTTATGATTATAATAGTTATTAGAGATCATCCGTAGGTTGAAATTCGACCATAACTCATCATCATTAATCTTTCTTTAAAGTATTTAAACACAAATTACCGTATCGCGTTCCAAGAGTGAATTCGCAAAAATAGCAATGAGTGTGATCTGTTATACTTAATTAAGGAATTCGTAAAGGTACTGTACTAGTAAAAAATAATTAATTATTAATCTTAAATATGTATAAATAAGTCCCCAACTCTCTCGCATTAGGTTAGCCTGTAAAGATAGTTGTAGTGAATGAAATAAATAAATAAATAAACCTATTAAACAAAAAAAGTATAGCCTTCTGGATTATTTCTCCATTAAACTTTAACTATGGTCGTCCGTGAACGTAATACCTAATTATGAAATGGGACCTAAAGTTTTCACTTCATATACTTATATAAATATCTATATATATACTGTAATCCCTATGGATTACGATGAAACGGTTAGGTATCTAAATTGTCATTGAAAATAAACGTAAGGTAACAGAAAACGCTGTAAACTTTGAAACATTTTCAGAGGATACCACTGTGAACCCAAAAGTTTTCATTGAACCGCCATGCGCCAGAGCGAAATGGATCTACTTCCTTCCCTAACGTTGAATTTTGCCGTAAGTAATCTTATAGAAGAGAGGTAAAGTAGGTAGCCAAATCGGAAGGCCCTCAGCTTGGTGCCTGGTCGAGTCAATTTAGTAAACACTCTCAATTTATCACGTGGCTTGGTTTATCTTCACTAATTATTGAGATTTTTCAACGTTATGTTCTTCTTCTATCGTGTAGGTTGTGAGGTCGATTACCAACCCCATCAACCCTGGTGTCAGGGTTACTATTGAACCTCCAAAGGCCCTGAAATGGCGCATGAAACGACTACTAACTTGCATCAGTAGGTAGTAACCGGCTCCAACGGCTTAACGTGCCTTCCGAAGCACGGATCATCTTACGTATCGTTATGTTACTACGTACTGACTAATCGCATGCTGAAAATGCATATGGAAGGTCATTAAAGTTTGAAGCAATATTTTGGTGAAAACATCGCATATACCAAATAGCCTTTTAACGGACGATGTAATTACACTCCGGGTGACAGCGTTAGGCCTATCTGTAGCCATAGTAGTATGGTAGTTTTCCGTAGGTCATAATAGCCAACGCTGTAATTCAACTACACCGGAAAAACCGGGTGAGATTAAAAGTGCCGTAGTTTTTAATTAGCTTGTCAATTTAAAGCGTTTTCAAGCTAGAGCGAACTTTTAAAAGTCCTACCTACCCGTTTACCTCTGGGAGAGAGTTCCGTTTTGAACGTTCGCTTTTCCGATTCAAGTGACGGGAAGCTATCTCTTGTGAGCACCGACAACTTACCTGAAAAAGAAAAAAGATACATTAATCCAAAGAAAAGATAAACGACCGGCATGGTCTTCGGACGAGACTGAGACTTTTGTGGTGGGTAACGTACACATAATAAGCTCTCGCTTTCAATAAATTCTTATGAAGGTAAACAGAATCAAAAAGTTAACCAGCATCTTGTTTTGGTATTTGTATCCGCACCTAATTAATAATATTATTATAAATAGGTACAGACAAAAACTAAAATTGTCAAATTATCTGTTCCTCTCTGACTATCTATACAATGGTCAAACATCTCCCTAGTATTATCACGTTTTTCACAGGGTCCGCTTACCTAACCTGAAGATTTGACAGGCAGGTTTTTACAGAAGCGACTGCCCATCTAACTTTCCGACCCTCGAAGGGAAAACCTTCCCAATACAGGTTAGGTCACATAGCTCCAAAAATGCATTTCCCGGTAATGTTGGTTTCCTCACGATCTATACAATGGCCAATATAAGGGTTAATCGATAATGAATTATTCGCATTTTTGCTCATGTATATGTATAAATATTATCTCACAAAGGTTGCCTAGGAGAAATTACTACCGCAGGAATAAGAAAAACCACCTTTCTTTCGTACTTTCTTTTGATTGTTATTTTGCCTTAAAGCATTGATATAATTATTGTATTTGATTGTATTTATCTAAAGGGTTACCAACGTAGACACTGCGTAATCGAGAACGTTATATATTCCGAATTATGTTGACATACTTATAATGTAAAATACTATGTAAACAGACTTGAACTGGGCGGGTTATAAAAAGGATGGTAAATCTTCCCTAACCCCTTTCTAAATGAACTTTTCGACCGAGATTGTTTGACAAACTTCTTCCAAGAAGAAATCGTTTTAGAATATCTCCGATCTGTGGATAGACAGCGCTCAGACTCAGGCTTAGTTTCAAGCGCAGATTCCACTGACAAACTTTCGATAATTTTAATTTATGAAGTGGGATATTCTCGCGACCTTTTTAGCACGCTTTTCTTAAATCCAGTGACCCTGTTAAAAGGTTTTTAAAAC
Source organism: Pectinophora gossypiella (assembly GCF_024362695.1). NCBI lineage: Eukaryota > Metazoa > Arthropoda > Insecta > Lepidoptera > Gelechiidae > Pectinophora > Pectinophora gossypiella. Next base: position 7,750,634 of record NC_065408.1, on the reverse strand, counting down.
CTTTTAAACGAATATATCAATACATACCAATAAAAGATCCAAATGAAGCCAAAATGCGTCGCTTATATAATCTAAATAGCCTTCACAGAAAGTTCATCCAAGCAAATTGTTGAACCTACTTATTTGTTGTTGTTACACAAAGTAAACCATGTTACAAATTCGCCATGAATATTGAAAGAAACAATATTTGCTTTCTTTTATTCGCAGACTTCTGTTTCGATGGCATAACAACGCCACATAAATTTCGATAATAACATAAGGAATCTATTAGTATAATAAGTAAGCACCTTATCATATACTTCTTTATCATAATATAATATAACATAAAGAGAATCACCAAGTATGATGATTTTACTTAATTTTATAGCATGACAAATTGATGAGAATGAGAAGTTTATTAATAGTTATATTTTTATACAAATCTTTTATATGGAAATTCTTGAAATAGTCTATTTTGTATATAATCATGATTTCGATAGTACGATCACGAGCACTAATATGTATATGTCGTGGCCAGATCATAGAATTGATTATAGTTTGGCCAGATCAATGAACACAAAACGTTTAACGATATGATCAACTAAATGCATGATTACTTCATATGGCCAAACGTTGGCAATCATATTGTAAAATTAGTAACATTATCCACCGATAGTGGCGCTGGTGTCGATTAAATTTAAAACTTGATTGATATTATAATCGGTGAATCAATGTAATTGTTCAATTTTCCATATCGAATATGTACATAATTTTGATCCAAAGAAATTAACCGACTATTCGCATTTTTATTACACCACATAACATGAACACCGCCTACATTAACGATATGGCCAAACGTTGATTGATATATCATTAAACGTTGACGTTTCAACGATATGGTCAACTTAAGTTGGCCATTTCATGAAATATGACCATTTCATGAAATATGTCCATTTCATGAAATGGTCGAACAGATCATGAAATGATCAATTTTACGATATGGCCACGACATAATATACACTTTAGTACCATGTCACATTCACTTTTTTAACAAATGGAACTATAAGTCTTACTAAAATAAATGTCAATAAATGTTGGTGCGGGTTCTAAGGTTGATATGGTATATGATATTGCTCATGACTGTACGAGATAATAAACGAAATTGTGTTTGACTTTCAATTGTCAGTTTTGGGATATAAATTATTTACGACTTCTAAAGGTCGAGATCCAGTAGTTCCCGTATTAAATGTATTTACGATGTAGTTTATCAATAATTAAGTCCTTGGGGGTTAATGGATGGCTCATCCCAAATACTTATTTGATAGATAGGCTTAGGTAACTCGAGCTTCCGTGATTATCCTTATCCAATTAAAGTTGTTTTCCCAGATTTAACACAAATACGCTTTTGCCTGGGGGTTAACATCTACCTTGCAACAAAAAAAATAGCTAGGTAAGTATACCTAGCTATTTTTTCTAAATGAGTACTGTTATATTTAGTAATAAAGTCCGTCCTCGTTTGTTTAAAACAATGTTTTATAAACAAAGTATGCATGAGTTTATATTTTTTTTATTAATTTTGTGACGCGGAAGTGTAACAGTAAGACACACAGCGCCAGTATTCATTACATTATTAATTAATTAAATTACCCACCTTATACTATACGTTAATGTATGGCTTGCATACTTAGAGGTATTGATTTCTGTAGACAGAATTCAGACCAATGAGGCACTATGCAGACCAGGTACGTTGCCCAAAAACAATAAAAATGGCGCCGTTCAAATTTAACGTGATAATTACCTATTTTCTTATCGCTCGGGGTACTTATGTACATCAATTTATTCAAAAATATAATGGAACGGCAGAGATAATTGTTGCTTGATGTTTGGATCAGATACGTATACGGTCACGAGCATTAATATGTATACAGTTTGGTACCATGTCACATTAACTTTTTTGACAAATTGAACTGTAAGTCTTACTAAATGCTAAATATGTTAGTGCGACAGAGTCCTAAAGTGGGTACATTAAATTGCTCATGGTTGTACATAGAATTATGTTGCTACCTCTATTGCTTCAGTTTATTTTGATCAGAATAGTAATGGATAGAAGATGTGTTGTGCCTGGATGTAATAACAAGGGTCATTATTTATACAATAAAGAATACAAATTCATAAATAAGCTGTTACAATGTTAAGGAAAGTCTTAGATACATTGAAATTGCGTTGCTATTTTGTTAACCTTGCCTGGTCTCTTTAATATATATTTCATTGTTACGATTTATACCTAGGTTATACGCCTATTTCAAGCGTTCAGTTGCGACTCATAAATTGGTTCAGTTTGGCCAACGTTTGACAGCGCCGGCACTGCTGCTTGAAATTGGAGCATTTTTCACAAAATTTCACGCCAAGTGTGCAAGCACATGTTTCGAAATGAAATACCTTTTTGGAGGAGAAGATGAGATTTCCGAAAGAGTCATCACACCACTATATAACGAACTAACGAAGTTATTGACAGCTCTGGTTGTTACAGAAACGGCTGCAAGTTGACTCGGTGTCCAATTACAGGTTAAATCAGAATAATCAATCTTTTAATTTTTTTTACACATTTAATCAGGTTCAATAAACCTACCCACGGTTTATTTATCCAGGTTAGGTAAGCGGACCCTGTAAAAACAGGATAATGCTAAGGAGATGACATATTTCCTCGCTTTATTGTTGTCTGGAAGAAATCGCTTTAAGCGATAAGGCCGCCATTTGCCATGTACCTAGTTAAGTCTCTTTTGTAAATATTTTATTTTATTTTGGTGCAATAAAGTATATTTGTATTTGATAGCGTACTTAAGTAAGCAACCATAAGAAATATGGCAAAAATTGTTTTAGCACGGAAGCATCTTTGTTTTTGGGAAATCAAGATTCTAACAAACGGGGAAGAAAATACGCTATATTGAACGAGTCTGTGAGTAGGTAAGGATTTCATATCCATCATCTGATAAGTAAAAATATTTTTGCTGTACGACGCGTTTACATCAAAATTATTTTGCGTAATGTTTACATACGGCGTACAATTTCGTAGTAGGATATTATTCAGAATTAAACTTTTGGGTTACTACATAAAAGTTTTAAAGCAGCGCATGGAATACGATCCCTGTAGAAGTTAGTTTATAAACTCATTAGTACTTGCGATTTTTCAAAATCCAGTTGTATTGCTAGTTTAGTTCCGGCTAGTTAGCTAAAAATCATCCCTAAATGAACATAGTAATGTTTGAGAGCCATGGAATACATTTACGAAAAAACAGCTGAGATAATTTTGTACGGTGCTCAGTACGTTGAAGTGGAAAATCCCATTTAAATACTCAACTTAAAAGTTATTTCATGGCAATGCAAAACGAAAATCGTAATTTCGAAATGCGTAATTAACTCTATTTCACCCAAAATGTTAGATAATTAGTAAGTAATATGACGCCATTGTTTAATTGTTTCATACCCCGGATACTTACAAAACACTTCGTTTTACACAGACACTACATTGACATTGACATTATCGTATACGTGCATCTGTGTGTGTGTGTGTGTGTGTGTGTGTGTGTGTGTGTGTGTGTGTGTGTGTGTGTGTGTGTGTGTGTGTGTGTGTGTCTGAGGCCCACACGATTGAAGACTAAAACCGACCGTGTGTAAGACTGTGGGGGTGAGGTGAACCTAGCTCAGCCGCTGGTGGGGAGCGGAGAGTTGCCGATCAATACGTAGTACTATTCCTTATTTAGTGCTTGTGTAGTGTTGGATTACCTGCCCATCAACGACAAAATGCGTCAATCACGAGTGAAACATTACACGATAGGGGTTAAAGGAGCAACCTGTGTGACGTATTGTCAGTTCGATATACTATGTTCTCCTGTGGTTATGTACTTTAATAGGCGAACAAGTAGTGTAAGTGTACCAGAAACCTCGGTGAGGTGTGTGGTACTTAGTTCATCTTTCGATTAAAGTACTTGTGCCTACCCCATTTGCGATATAGTCGTGAGCTTATGTATGTATGTATATAGTGTATGTCATAATAGGCATTTTTCTACTCCATTACTTCAATCTTGCTTTATAGTTGTAGGTATAGAATCGCGCGAGGTAGCGAAACCCATGTGGACCCCGCTATCATAACCCGGACGCGTAGACCGGACACTTCATACAAAATTCTTATTCTTACCGTGCGCCACCTAACACGTAAGTATCAGAGACACAGACAGTTCGCGCGTTCCTTACTCTTTAGCCAGTTTACGGCCATTTAAGACTGAAGTAAGACCCAGAAAGAGTGTGGTCGCACCCGATATAAATTGGTGCGGAGAGGAGAGTTACCGTTCTACAAGTACGTCTATTCTATGCCGCTACGCCAAATCCGGACGGCGAGCCTTGAGTATACAGACAGGTAATAGATCTATGTAGATACTATGTATACGCTGATTGCAATATGCCGTTACCACGACAGCTAGTTAAATCTCGAAGGATATTAACAGTCGATAGAGACCTGGTAACAAATAGAAACACTAAACAGTACATATACCTAGTTGTGAGCGTGGTAAAGTATGACAGTTTTCATGTGGCATATCTCACTGTCCCCAGTTGTATTTCAAATAGGTTGGACCTTTTGAAACCGCAGAGGTCCATCTAGTATGGGTATAATAAGTACACGGCTAGTACTGAAAACACCACAGGGTCGAAGCATTGTTCACAGTGATAAATGGTGCCATAGCTGTCTTTTGAATTCGAAACCGACGAAGGCCACAAATTCCCTCCCAATGTGACATTTTAGAGGACGAAGCAGATAATGTCAGTATATCTGGCAGTTTGATATTTCTTATGCGCTTTTTGTTATTTTCACGCAAATAGATCTTTACCTACTCTTACGGTGTCAATAAATAGGTAGCTTATTGTATTTGAATAAAAGTAATCTTAAACTCATAACAGCACGTGTTTTTTTTTTCGCCTACTTGTATAACTTTTCTCGAACTAGCACAAAATCCTGGCGAAAATGTAAACGTAAATAACTGGCGTGGTGCCAAAGTTGGAAAAGTCAAAAGCAGGTTGGGAGAGTTTCCCTGCGGCCGAATGCTACGTGAAGTGCGAGTATAAACGTGCCCGAGAATGTTCCTCCCTCGGGAACACTTTCCAGAATGTTCCGTATTTGGTAAAACGCGCAATCTGCGTTCCTATCAGTAATATCAGTCGAAGCGGTCACGTTCTATTGTCACTTGTCTTTGGGCTCGAGGGTGAAGGTTATTGACGAATAGCAAGGAATTCCTTAGAAATGTTAAAGTTACAGCATATTTAATTCAGGAGACAATAAATAAGTCCCGTTGCTTGAGTTTTCGGTAATGGCGAAATTCCCAACGGTAAGTACATCAATGGCCACGTCAAGCTTCCCTCAGCGGCGAGAGGGTGGCATGGTGGTTAAATATTCACAAGGTTTGCTCCGGCCTTCAAGGGAGATGGTAAGCCGGTGTTCCTTTGGTATTCCGCCTGAAGGTAAATGTTTTTATATTGCTTTTTAAACGTCTCAGTTTTTCCGACATGACCAGGTATAATAATATATTTCTTATTTTCAAAGAAATTGCATCACGTTTTAGTTTTTGGATAAAACACGTCAGCCTTAAACAAACTATCCAATACTACTTCATTAGTATCATCATCATCATACAGCTTATAAGTCTATTTCAGACGCTTAATGACTATATTTTTTGATCGAAGTAGTAAGATGATTCAATAATTATATCGGCAATAAAGTGGAATTGCTTGACCGAATAGAGCACGACACAAACCAGTTGATACTTAAGAAAACTCTAATTTAATTCTCTGGGTTAACATACCGTCTTTCTACGAGTCTTATTTCCAAGGATAAATTATTTTCGAAGAAAAATCGGAACGCTGCACCTTCTGAGAAGATCGTACCGCACACCGCAACGCCCCAGTCCAAAGTTCAGTTACCTACAAGTTTCAAACTCGTTTCGGCATAGAACATATTGTACTACATACTTTCATGGTCGTATATTCTTACATACTGTAAAATTTCTTATCCGACCAGATTACAGACCTTGTTTTACAGTTTGCCTTTAATCTCAATTTTCCTCGAATTTCCGTCGTGAACATTATTAAGAAGAGAAACTAATAGAGTTACATTACGACTCACGCGAGGAATAGAGACGATGATTCCCAGTTTATTTATTTTTTTCATTTTAGATAATTTATTTTTAATACAAGTAAGATTTGTCGTGCTGTATAGTTTCGACTGTTGAGTAACCAAAGAGATGGGTGAAAGAAGAGTACAAGTAGCAGATAGATATAGAAGAGGAAGTCTGAAAGTAGCATCGGTTACTGAGAAAAAGAAACAACAGGTTAGCGTGGTAAGGACATGTGATGAGGACGGATGAAAGTCTATTACGAGGGAAGTGATGAGCATAAATTTGGGTGGAAATAGAGATAGGAGTGACCGAAGAAAGCGTGGATGGATTATGTGCAGAAAGATACGCGTGAGTACTGAAATGTACGACTGACAGAGATCAATGGAAGAAGAATACATGTTGTGCCGACCGCATTAGGATGGATTCAGGCAAGAGGATGATGACACTTAATATGGTCAGATAACTGAACAAAGTAATTTAATAATATTATTCTTTCTTGCCCTGAAAGCATTTGCTTGGAAAAATACTAATCCGTAAAAATATGTTTAGCCCTCTTTGTACTGCTAACATAGTTCAGCACTGTAGGCATATTTATACCAGATTAAATGTACACAAACAGCTCTATTGAATGCACCCATTATACTGGCGAAAATACTGTAACGGTTCCAATATTTTAATCTGACAAGTGAAATGAAAATATTTATTTACACAGAATTGCGTAGAGCTTTGTTGAGTAAAACAGATATTCTGGTCAGAAACATGAATTCCGAAATGGAATGAAAAAGGTTATTTGTAATCTTAAATAGGTATGTAAATACTACAACAGATTTGATCCTGCGACCGATAATCAATCTTCTTCTATCGTGCGGATTGTGAGGTGGATTACCAACCCTATCAACCCTGGTGTCAGGGTAATTACTGAGCCGCCATAGGCTCCTGACATGACTCATGTAACGACTACTAACTTACATCGGAAAGTAAGTTACCTGAACCAACGGCTAAAGTGCCTAATCAATGTAATATGTTTAGCGATGAATTATACTAAAAATCAGGGCAAAAAGGATTTGAACTTTATTATGAAATGGCAATTAAGTATAATATATTATTACTGTTCATTAACAGGATCACAGATAAACCCAATCAAAACCTGTCATTGAAGCCAATATCGTTCTAGACAAATGTATAATTAGCAAAGCTGATATGTCGTTAAAATTTAATGTTTATAGACTTTGAACTGAGTTATTTATAGTAGTGCAGTGGACTGCAAATTTTGTTATAACGCGTCGCGCTCGGGCAACTGAGGAGTGCAGCTGTCTCTAGTCTTTAAACCCCAATGTAGAGTGTTCTGACATTCATTAGCTTCCAAACTTCATGGAATATTGTTTTTAAGAGACATTTTCCAGGTAAAACAATCAGAATCAATATGGAAAGCATTTACAGTAACCATTCTAGCTTTGCCGGTGCTGCGGTGTACGGCTTTCGCAGTGATTTAACTTGAACTATTTTGCGGAACCGGGCATTTCATGTTACAGCGAATTTAATCGCAACTACGAAAGGTCACCTTTGTACTGCCAAACTGATAGATTGGCCTCGTAAAGATGACCCCAAACTGCTACAAATGAAACTCAATTCTCTATTATACAAATGGTAGACAATAACAGTTAAGTGCCTTCTGTATAATTACGTATAATATAAGATTATATTCGATACGTGATAAAGTCGTTTTAGCGATCAGCAAATGATAATTCACTTGAAGTTTCTAAACTTCAAAAACCTTTTGTAATTGCACTTACATTAGCTGTTTTTCTTAAATATAAACATAAATCCAGAAAAACAAAGGTCACCAGAGTAATAGAAAGGGTCATGGAAGGTAAAGTCTGGTACCTACCTATGAGGCATATTGCAACGGAACTTCGTATGATTAGTATTCCGTATGACCTGATAACCTCAGTCCCTGTTGGATTTGTCAGACGTCCTCGCATAACTTTATCTATAGAAGTTGTAAACATAACATAAGCGCAAGCTTATGTTATAATTGGGGTAGTCAGAGATACATCCATCGCAAGATGAACTAAATACCCACACCTCACCGAGCTTTCTGTTAGAGCAACATGATAGGTGGTGAGTCGTATCGCCGTCTATAATGGTCGAGACAACTGTATTAGTGAAAGATATAAAATTATATATACAAATTGTAATGGTTCTAATTATCTATTTCCTTTATTAATGTTACATTGCAAATACAACATTGATTTTCTGATAATCATGGTAATTATTGTTTTTTTTTAATATAATTCTTTCATTTAAATGTCTCGTAATACAACTAAATTCTCGTCATTAAACTATAACTTTAATATGATAATCAATCTACATGTCTTTTTTTGTATACTTACGAAAATATATAAAAAAATCTTTACGGAGTGTAATCTTAAGTGAATGATGTAATTATTTACAGAAAGTCTTTGATGAAAACGACCCTCTAAATTAATATTTATCTGCAACATGTTTTTTTAAGGAGTTCATTATTTTCCACGAATTATTCCAAAACTGCTCTTCGTCATTAAAATGTTTCATAAAATGCCGCAATCTACCAAAGGACAAGCACAAATTTTAATTGCATTCTGATTTTACTTTTTTTATGTACTGTGTCATTGCCACCTTAATAAAGTCTGAAAAGGTCGAGTATTAATATGAAGCAACATTTTATGAGTAAGTCTACTCAGTATACTTAGTAGCAGACCGAGTGAGAAATACATATCATGTGGTTTCCAGGATTTGTGCCCGATTAATGGCAACAGGGTCGCCTCTTCTCGTCTTTGTGTATGAAAACGACAGACCTACTGTAGACGACAGGTCGACATGGCAATTCTCTAGTGACGTGACGTTTTCAATATCGATATATTTTTATTATGTATGTAACAAAATGTGAATAAAATAATACCACGTTTTCATTTAAGTTAATATTTATTCATCTGAATCATCATCCGTTTTTTGGGTGATTTCAACTTTTCCTCTGCTCCCACTGATTTTTATTCTTATTTTATCCTAGACATAGTTCTTTTCGATAGACCGGTATAAAACACAGCCCTGTCTAATGTCCGATTGACAGAAAATTTGTAACAATTATTTTTCCGTTCAATGTCACAATTTTCTAACACTTTTCTAGCTAGTTCTCGAGCTTGAGAGTGAATTATTGGTTTTTTTGCTTGAACACGCGACGAAGATGCAACCGTAGCCATTTTTAAAACACAATAGTAATAAATTATGTGAGCGAGATTATAATCGATAAACGCGGTCGATACGGACTCGTGCGACACTAAGACTAAGACGCCGCGGGGACTGTGCGGGTTTGCGGGGCGACCCCGCCTCCGCGGCTCACCTCATGCCCCGATTGCCATGTCGACCTGTCGTCAACATTAACATTTAGATTTTCATCGATATGAGTCCTACCGGACGGCTACCGGCTCGTGCTTCGGAGGGCACGTTAAGCCGTTGGTCCCGGCTATTAGCCGTAAAAACACCTCCACCAACTCGCAGTGGAGCAGCGTGGTGAAGTATGCTCCATACCCCCTCCGGTTGATTGAGGAGTGGCCTGAATGGAGCATATATACGTATATAGGCAGTTTATGTTATGTATGAGTCCTACCTGGTTTGAAGAGCCGTATGAGCGGCAGGTCTGTTTGATTTAATATTATCGTTGAAGCATATATAATAGCATCTATTCAATCGTACATAGATGTATAATATAGAATCGTTTTCAGTGACCGGGTTACCTGGAGTTGAAGCGTCACTTGCTCCTCACCTCACTGATTACAAATACATGAACGGAGCTGATAGACTACCTTATCTAGATTTCATACCGAAACACCAAGCCTGTTGTTCCTATCAACCCACCCGTAATTAATGTGAGTGCAGACACAATAGCGCATAGTTGTGAGATTACGACATCACCACATTCATGTCCAGTGTATTGCTGGCTGTTTACTAGAGTAGCACCTGAGTACACACAGTAGTTAGGCCGCACACAGTCTATCATACAAGCCACATCTCTCGCCACCGTACTCAATGGAATACAGAATTACCACAGGTTCACATTTCTATGTATTATATAACTGTCATTTCAGTCCACACGCCTAAAACGCCACGCCACTTTAAAACGGATCGTCCCGTTCGGGCACTCTAAAGTGATCTCAGCTTCAATTTCACTAATGAAAAACACAACATTAACTAAAAGCTTTGAAGTCTTACAAAATAAAATTCATCTCAAATAAATTACAACGTTTTCATTATCAAGTTTATGATTTCATGAAGTTTTTCATTTTTGTATTGAATTACTAAGTTTGATAAGTACATCAAAACTTTAAGTAGATAACATCGGTAAGGCGATCAAATCAATCGACAGAAAACTAAATTAACTTTGATTATGACGTCATTATGATGAAATTCGAGGATTTATTAAGCTGTATAATATTTATGTACATTCATAAAATCGCACATGAAAACAACATACAATATCTTGATATGAGAATAAATCTTCGAAATAACATAATATTCACTTGAATAGACCATACCTACTATTAAACTTTTGTGTAATTTTCCTTGTAGGTATCTAGTAGTTATGCGGGAAAGTTGGAATGTAATACGTCGTGGCGCAGAATAAGTAGCTCATATCTTGATATGTAACATTACTTTTCGTGATATGTTTAAACATATAATAAGGAATAATAAATAATACGTATAGAACGGCAACTCTCCGCTCCCCTTCAGCGGCTGAGTTAGGTTTACCTCACCCCCCTTGATCTTACTTTAGTCTTCAATCGTATGGGCATCAGACGTTACACACAGATGCCCGTGTACGATGACGTCAGTGTGTAGTGTCTGTGTACAACAAGGTGTTCTGTATGAAGTGTATCAAAAGTGTGCTGTAGATGCATCCGTACACAACATCTAATCAAAGTCTACGACAGCCATCGATATGGTAACATAAATTGAACTGGAGAGGTGACAAAGTCGACAAACGGATGAATTAACATAACACAGGGATATGGAAATATCCGGCTGGGAGCGAATGGCATTCATGCAAGAAGTGAAAATAAACTCCTTATTTTTTGTGACGAAGGAAATGTTTTTAATACAGATTTCCTTAAGGTAGCAACTTCATTGTCCGTCATTCTTCATTTTTGTCAAACAGGGTTGCGTAATTTAACGAAATTAAATACCAGGGTACTGTTTTTAAAACGCAAATATTTCGTCTTGTTTGGGGATTCCCGTCTCCCTGGGTGATCTAACAAACCATCTTATATTAGCAAGACTAATATTCGCTCATCATCAAACAAGAAACAAGAAACATTTATTGAGAAGCTCATCTTCTTTAAAACATCATATTTGCAAAAAAAAATACATATTCTACTAAAATAAATAGACTAATGTAACTGTAGGTAAGTATGTGTAAAACCTTTTAAAATTTATTTCCAAAGTAAAGAGCATCGTAATAAATAGAAAGGATCCCCGAAGGTCCAAAAACAAACCTTAAGGTAATCAGCACTGTTAAACTTACTGGAGATTTTAACATGATATTCGCAAGGGAGAGCGGCGTATCGCGCCCTTTATTGTAGAGGTCGAATCAAATAAGATTCAGTGATGCGATTATTATCCAACGTTTTGAAGGGTGTACTGTGATGAAAAGTACATATTTTCGTTAAGCCGGTCAACTATACGATCCCGACGACCCGATTACTCTAGCCATAGAGGCGGCCAATCAGCTCGCGACACCAAACACTTCAGGACCCCGATACCGACCCCGCCGGCGTGGTCGACGATTTGCCTCAATCAGCGCTTACAGCTATCGACACCCTAGGGTCGATTAATTCTTTCAAATATTTTTTCCTCTAAGACGACGCCCTGAGCCGAGGTTCGCGCCCAAATGGGCACTCTCAGGCCTGTTGTCTTAAACGTTGTACCGGGTGAGAGCCTTCAGCGCTCCCCATGTGTCCGGCCAAGTAGTTAATGCCATCTGCGGCAAATCTACAATAAGCCAAAAAAAGCCGGTCAACTAGAAACAATAAAAAAATAATGTATCATTCAAGTCAAATGGTAGTCGGAGCTATTCGGAAAACTTAAGGATTCTGCTTACATAGCTAATAACTCATAAACTGCCGATTGAAGGGTTGTGAGGGTGTTTGTTGTACTTAATGTGTTTATTTTAGACCAAAATTCTGATATGATACTAAGAGAAGAATTGGCTTGATGAACCAGCTTATTATATAGGGCTTTCCTATAGTTGTTTTGTTTTATAAAGGAAAAGAAAACCTATTGATGTCGGGAGTCTCATATCCCCATTTAAACGCGGTAAGAACCCGTTATTATGTGCTTTAATTAACCTATTGGTGAGACTAGAGAGAAAGAGAAAGCAGGATTTTTATTATTTTCAAATTATTTTCATATGAGATAAAACTATTGCACCACGAGTCCACGAGTGCTGAAAGATTCTGTTCACTGTAGGTATAGTCGGTGCCAAGATAATAAGAGTTTGCTAGAAAATGTTAGACATCGCTGTTACTAGGCTGACGAATGTTGTTCATTATTATCTCGGGTAGAGACCGATCACTGTAATAATGAGAAATGAACAAGTTTAACAGATCATGTAAAGTAATGGATGACGCACGTGACGCTAAAAGAAGACTGCTTTACGCGAGGGTGATGAACTTTCAAAGAGTAGGTGGATAGAAATCAATTGTTTTGTTTCCAAGCGCAAGATCTAAAACTTTTTAAAAAATATAACAGAATTTAAAAAAAAGAAAAAGAACATAATGTAGTCAATAAAAATCAAAGGATTTTAAATTGTGTATCTCAATAATCAATATCTTAAAAAATAACATTTGAAAAGAGAATAAATGTACATTAGGGTATGAAAGTGAAGTTGATGCTTTGAAAAAGTTACTAGGTTTGGTATTCAATTCCGATATAGAGTACCTACCTATTGTTTACTAAATTGCTAAAACATTAACATTTTTCTTTCAGATAGAATCGTACTTAGTTTGTTATTGTTTTCGAGGTTACACTAAAGTGGTAGGTAAGGTTGATCTTTTCTGTACGGAGTAATACCGAGATACTCAAATGATATTGGAATTCGTTCTTTGTATGTGACTTCAGATAGCTAAAAGCAAACAAGCAATGAACAAGAAGTCTGTCTTTGTGAAACAGGAACCGCTAAAATTGCAAAATACCTGGTATCAAATGTACGTACCGTACTTACATTTACAAAATACGCCAAAATAAGCACCATCTCGTACGGTTTCAAGTTGATAAAAGTGAAAATTGTTTCTACCTGTTACTTGAAAGTTGTTTAATGTTAATTAATTATTAGGTACTCCAATATACCTACTCGAAACAAGGTAATTTTCATTGGGACTTTGTAAAAATATTCAACTTGGGTAGAATATCAAGAGTGGTAGCAGGTTACCTACATTAACGACTTGTCTCTACCCATCTTGATAGGACTATGGACGCTACTTTATGTACCTACCTACTTTATTGCACAATAACAGAAACATATAAAATTTATCGTCATAGAAGTAAAGCTACAAGGAAACAGATTGGCTTTTGATAGACAAGAATGGAGAATGCTACGCCGACAACAGCGTGGCTTTTAAATTAGTGATGATGATAAAATTTATATAACACGTGAATGCAGTGCGTCTAAATACGGCTTTGTTGCTCTACAGTCATTTCTTTTAGGCCATCACTACCAGGAATCAACCTAAAATAAACTTGGATTACGGGATTTTGTACTAAGTGCCAAACCAGTTTCAACTGCATGAAAACCAAATTAATATATCTAATCCCTTTCGGCGTTGTAGCGTTACGCTTTAGTTTAGCGGACCGATCGATCAGCGAAGTAAGCATTATGTTTGAATAGCTCAACTGAGACGAGTATAAGTTTCAGGAGGCAGTGCCCTACTCCTGCACCAGCCTTAAGTCCCTTCCGAAATGATTACAGCCACAATTGGCGAGTAGCCAGCTGCAACAGCCAAGATACGGCTTTTAAAAACTAAGAGAGAGTAATCTGAGAACGTAAGTGTTAACGAAGTAAACTTGGCTCTAGATGATATCTTTTATTTTTAAGATTACTTATCTTTGTATTTATTTATCTACTCAGCTTGTATCCACCCACTGCCGGGTATAGGCCTCCTTTCGTTTACGCTATCCTTTCCGGTTCTGTGCAAGTCTCATCCACTGCTTTCCGGCGTACCTCTCAATGCAGACCACCGGGCTGGTGGTCTGCCTCGATATCGCATATCATACTTTGGCCACTATTCAGTAACATCTAAGTCCATGTGTTACCTTCCGGTCTCTGGTGGCTATAAATAAAAATTGCACTCAAGGTTTAAGCCAGTTCACAAAAAAAAAGTATAAGGTAAAGGTACATAATATATTTTTAAAGAGAAAGATATCAAGACCCACATAATGAAAGAATACAATATGACAAAGTTAATAAGTAATATTTATAAAGCAGAGTATTTTCAAATGTTCGGTAACAAATATTGAGTCGATTTTTTTCCCCAGTGTTGTTATTAATAGTGAGTACCTACGTATCTCCGATAAAGAAAAATGTTGGCTTATTTTTTGTTAATTTTGGTAGTAGATAATACGTATATTATTCTATTCTATTTTCAGTAATTAGGCCTAAACAACTTCAGCAAGTAGCCCTTCAGAAACAACACACACATCACACGTGTAGTACTCGTATATGATAAAATGATAAACATTATCTCTTCAATTTAGGATCACCAATACCATTATCAGGAAGTCCCACTGTGGTAACTCCGAAATTGATAAATTCTACTCATAATGATAAAATATCGTGCATCACTGATACGCTTCCTATCAACTTTATTACACATTAACATGTCGTTATTTTTATTAAAAAATGTTGTAACAATGCGTTGTAATTTGGTAAGTACCTAGTTGATTTGAAAATAAACGATGAGATAAAATTTTATAACGCAGAATGCAAATATTATAATATGTCATGCAATAAATAGCAAGCAATAGGCTATTTGTTTTATTCGACAAAACAACTAAACCTATACCAATGCGTTTCATGAAATCTGGGGGGTTAAAATGGCCACATCGAAGCAATTCATCTAAGAAAGTAATATTGCTATTTGACATTGTTTGCATTGCGCACTTACTTTTATATACGCAAATGTCAAATAGCAATATTGCTTACTTAGATGAATAGCTACGATGTGGCCATTTTAAGCCCCCTGCTGTGGATTATTTGTTTGATGATTTTGGGCTCTGCTCATACCGATAAAGAGACCAGCGTTACTCTACGTGTATAGCATAGAAACAACTAGAAGTAGTGAACATACATGTATGTGAGGTAACCATTGCATCTTCCTAAGTTGGTACGATTATGAATATCAGAAAACCTTGAAGGTAAGTAGTGGAATTTGTGTTAAAAAAGCTGAAGTACTTGTCTGATTCCATTCACGTGTGTGAGTCACGAGCAAACCCATCAAAAACCTTATCCAAGACAAAAAAAAACATATGTGCTTAAACTCTTACAAATTACATTCGTATTGCAGGATTTTACAAGGCATGACTGTGTATTTATACCTTTATTTGTTGACATCAATTGCAACTTACAACGCGTTCAAATTCTGGATCGGCCTTCAAATAATTGAATCTTTCTTTATGTTTTTGGGTTAAAGGAAGGAAAACATCGCGAAGTAACCTTTATGCCCGAAAATATGTTCAGAGGCATGTGACCTAATTTGTAAATGGGATAGTTTTCCTTTCAGGTTGAAGGGTCAGATGGCAGTCGCTTCTGTGAAAAACTAGACGTATCAATAAAATAAGAGGGTCGGAAATAAAAACTAGGAAGAAGATAATTGCAAAATTAATACATAGCTATCTTTAAATCCACATTTTTACTATTATTCATTAAAATATTTCATCCGATGGGCAACAAAATATTTTTTTACATTAATCCCCTCGGAGAACTTGGATTAAAGTGTACAGATTATCTCGATTTGACCTGTTATTTGTTCTTCGACCTCAGGTGGGTACCTTTACCTTCTACATTAAACTTCATTACGTAGGGATTTATAACATGGATAAGTTTTATTTAGCCAACGTACTAATAAAAGAGTAAATACGGCAACGACTTAAATTACTTTGGAAGATGTAAAGGAATTCTAATTTTAAAGTCCAATAGGTAGATAAATTGTATTCTCGTAAGATGAAGAAAGAACAAAGGTAACTATTTCGGTCAAAGTTCGTTAATTAATCATTGTTAAAGAGAACTCTGTTGATCTGGCCGGTGTCCAAGTCTCTCCTCGTCTGCGTGATATGTACTGGAATGTGGGAACAGCCCCACTGTGCTCGATTTATTCTAGAATTTTCTATTACCAAAGGTCCACTATTAAATTGTGCTTGTTATATGGTTAATCTATTTAACGCTTTGATATGTAAATTTTTCAAATTATAGTAAAGGGTACATTCACACTCGCAATCAACTGCAAACGAGTTTTAACACAATGAAGACATTATGCTCAAAGAAAACATATAAACAACACAGTTGTAAAAGTTTTACTTTTGCGATTGACGCAAGCACAGCTATCGTTTATTTTTCTTGGCATCTTGCATCTCCTACAGATAAAACGTAATTCGCAGAAATCCAGTTATTAAGCTTTTAACGAAATAAAACTAGTTTTCTTCATTTCAAACAGACATTATTAAACGACTCGGCGTTTCAGTTATTTCATTATTTAAACAAGTTCTCGTCAGAGCTTTTTAGCTTCATAGAACTATGCTAATTAGATACTGTATTACTGCAGTAATCTACTGACGCAATTATTTTATTTAACACTATTTAAACCTGATTGGGTCTCGAACCCTGAAATAAAGGCTTAAGTTCGAAGTTTCACCTGTAATGAGTATATTATAAGCCTTATTAAATTATAAACAAAGATAAGCACCTTTCAAAAAATACTTCTGAGCCGTCCGAGTCGCTGCGAGGCAATATAAGTTTGGGTAGCACCATGCCTTTCTTTCTCCTGCCACGTATGCCGGGCGGGGAGGGCCACTGCAGCTCGGTCACAGCCATGGGACTGTGTGGACTGAGGATCGTCAGCCGACGCTCCGGCGGCGGCAGGCTCAGCTGTTGCAGAGCACGACGCTCCGTCGCAAACAACCCTCGTCTCTTCTCAGCGTTGCCCATATCTTCCCCGGACAACGCCCGCCTTGCCAGGCCGGCGCCCCTAACATCCCGCACATCTCGCTCGCTCGCGGTCAAGAACGAGCTGCGGTGGGTGCGCACAGACATGCAGGAGCTAGCGGGCCGCCCCGGCGAAGGCGAATCTTTACTTGGACGGAGACTTTCCATGGAGCGCGCGGTCTCGACTCGAGCCGCTGCTAAGTACTGGCCACTCGTGACAGTTGTCTGAGCAACCTCGCATTCCTCTTGACTCGAGCTCGAGGTGCCGCTTCTTGAGAATGTACTAGTTTTAGATACGAAACTTCTGTCACTGTACTGAGTCGTTGAAATGCTAGAACAGGTGTTCACATCGGCCGACTCGGAGGAGGCTTGCTGACGGACGGTGCCCTCCTCTAACGACTGCACCGCCCGCGCGTTCAGAGAACTGAACGCCGCAAGGTTCGGACGCGGTCGCTCCTTTCTATCTTCTTCCTCCTCCTCCATTTTAAAAAACCCTCTCTTTATATTATCACCTCTATTAACACATTTATACACGGCACTATTCAATACACCATTTTACTTTTTTCAATTGATTTATTGCATTTTTTGTAATATATTACTTATAAGTAATTAATTATAGATAATTTAACATAAGGAACACTGGGCACAGTCTTTATCACTCTTTGAAACCACCACACGCGCTTTTAAGGGCACCTGAAACAAACAGGGGGACGTTAGCGATAAAGATATTGTTGTTTTATCTGATTAAGTTGTTTTATATCTCAGGAGAGGTTGGTTAGAGGGAGAAAATATAAGTAAAAGGACGTTAGGTTGGTAATATGAGTTGCTCGAACAACAAATATGTAAAGAATAAGTTAAGAATTAATCCTTGCGTAGTGATATGTTAACCTCGTTTGTTTCTGTGTTGGCTTTCCACATAATTATGTTTTAAATAGCATTAACAACGAAGCAAGGCTGTACCACGTATATGTATGGTTTGGCTGCATTGAGAACATAGTGCAAATCAACAGAACTTATTTATCTGCATTAAAAGTAATATCCTTTTGTTATACGTTAGTAGGCGTCATAACGTAATGTGGTCTAATTACATGGTTTAGTTGGCTGCCTTGGAGTCAAGTGCTAGTTGCCCCGCCTGACTGGCGCAGTCGGTCAATGCCTTCATCTGCTCTGCGTTCAGTCCTGATGCCTTCACCCTGACGTCTGCGCTCTTGGAGTGCTCTTTGCTCTCACTGCTCGACTCGACCCTCTTCGTGGTTTCATTTCCGTGCTCATCAATAAAAGTCTCCTCTTCGAATTCTTCTTCGTAGCTCTCTTGGTATTGTTCGCGGAACTCTTGCCTCGCTTGGATGGAGACCTTCTCTGTGGTTTGTCTCTGTTCCACCAGCGAGTCCATGGTCTTTTTGACAAGCTGTTGTCCGGCCTCCAGTTGAGTAGTTTTCTCAGACATTGTGATGTGATGAGTTTATGTCTATAAATATTATAAAGTTACCATTACAAAATGTTTGATGAAATTGTGTCAGATGTTCTAAGTTAGTCGGAAATTATTGCGCCAGATTAGATTCACTGACTACACTGAGCTAATTTTGTAAACTCTTTAGTGTTTCCTACATAACAAAAAAAAAATAGTTTACAGTTAAATAAAGCCAGCTGTCTAATAAATACTTCATTATGGTGCACCAGTATAATCAGAATTCCTGTTTCGATAGAAATTGATAGTCAGACCTGGCATGACGCCAAGAGAAATGTTTGTATCGCATTTATATTTACGATGTATAAGATCTCGATGCTTCGTAATCGTACTGTTTCGATATTCAGCGAAATAGAAGAGACCCTTACGCCAGGAAAAAGTGAGTGAGATTTCATCACACGGCCGCTTTAACGACAGAATGGGGTCGGGAGTATAATTTCATAGCGGTGGCAATGGTACAAGCTCCAGAGGAATGCGGCAACAATGCCGCGACCACCGACACAATAATAGGAATGCGAGTCTATTAAAAACTTGCGAATACCTGGCCACTGTCGCGGCCTAATTCACAAGAAGCCACCTTGCCCTGTCGCAGTTTCTTTTATTTCGGGGAACTTGTTACCAAGTAATTTATATTAATGGGATTAAACCTTAAGTGAAATATTTTATTTACCGTTGCGGGAAAAGAAAAGAAATATCAACGCTATGTTTGTTTCAAAATTCATAGTATTTGAAGTATCAAAAACTCTGCTAGGGATAATATCACATTTTGGGAACCAATTCATTTAAGGAAGGACGAAATGATGTAGGTATAATACAAAATACACATTAACTGAGAAGGAAAATTTAAAAGTAAAATTAGGAAGCTTTGAAAGAGAAAACTTGAATAAATAAATACCTTGATATGAATCACGAAATAAAATCCTTGTTTAGATGTGCACTTGGAAAATTTGAATATTTAATGAGGGTGTTGTTTCCTAACGGAAGCTTGCGCGTGACTGAGCGGCGTCTGTAACTACAGCGCGCTTTGTTTCAGCTGAGCTTCGCGTGGGCGGCGGCGCGCGCGCATCTCCGCACTCTCCTCGCCATCACGACGCCGAACCGAACGTGAACATTCGTTACATCTGTCTTGGCAAATTAAGCACTTGGTTAATTAATTTTGACAACTAAAACATTGTTTTCTCTATAAATAATACATGTAACGTCTGTTCGACTTTGCTTGACATGCCATCAATCATCATTTGCTTTAGGGATATGTCGAGGCAAAGTGCATGTATATGTCAACGTACGACAAATGTATGGGTGTAGTTGTCGTTTTTGAGATAAATTGTGCTGATTCAAGAAGCGCTTCGGTTAAAAATAGCTGTAAGCGTCAGAAGACCGGGAGGCGATGACTCCTCGGGAGACGGAGGCGATAAACATACTGCGAGATATGAATAATTGGCAACACTCTACGTGACTCACAGCATCGCCCTGCAACGTCGATCGCAGCCCACGTGATTTCGAGAAATGCAAGGAAATAACTAAATGGTGTCATTGTTTTCGCAAATCATTGCTACAGTCACGATTAAATAAATTGTCAAATGACGCATCCTGAAAACGTTACAACTTTATTTTGGTGAATGCCGTCGTTCGATTGCTATTTAAGTACATACCTACGTATTTGTTTGAGGATTATCATGTTTACTTGTTTGTGTTTCACTGTTTCCGTGACAGATTTACTTAGGAAAGTTTCCGGTTGAGTAAATTAAGAGAGTAAAGCTGTTTAGGCTAGTTAAGAT
The DNA here is from genome assembly GCF_024362695.1 of Pectinophora gossypiella. Lineage (NCBI taxonomy): Eukaryota > Metazoa > Arthropoda > Insecta > Lepidoptera > Gelechiidae > Pectinophora > Pectinophora gossypiella. The sequence goes on along the minus strand of NC_065408.1, from coordinate 7,730,018 downwards.
TAGCAGAATGTTAAACAGCCAACATTCGAAGAGAAAGTTATATTATACACTTTAAAATCGTTTTTTATATTACCCCAGTATTTTATTTCCTGGTAAGTAAAAACTTACAACCTCATTTCGTTGTTTTGGCTACTATGTTAGTGATTGCAGTAAGATTAAAATAATGTTTCATCTCCACACTTATGAAATATGAATGATACAGACGTCAGATGGAAACATTTGCTGTTAATGTACAACAAAATGAATTGTATCTTCACTAAGAGTTACGAGTAAGTATTACCTGCGCGAATTTACGTGTTATTATGAAGATAAGTAAATAAAATTATTTATTACAGTTGTAAGAGATTTAGAGGTTCTTATGTATATTTGTTGAAAACATTTGTAATTTAGCATTCAGTGTAACTATTAAGTAGTCTGTGGCACAAATAAATTGAAACTTCTTATTTTAGATTTAGATACTTATATCTGTCAATGCAGAAGCAGTAAATTGCGCTGTATATTTATTCATTAATGCATGCATGAGATTAGTTCATGCTATCTACCGTCACATGTTAGTAGGCAGGCCAATTAAGTTCATATACGAAGACTTAGTTACCCATTACACATTGGATAGTCATGAAAATGCACTACCTCTTCTTTACTGAGTATGAAATTATAATGCTTCCAGGCACAATTTAATCAATCGTTGAAAGCTAACGTTATATTAAATTTAGCTAAGCTAGTCTCTTCATATGGGGATTATACGCTTTCCTTGGCTGAGCAGATGATTTTATTCAGAAGCTTATTCTAAAGTTAGCTCTACGTATAACCTCATAATAACACGTTGTAACCAAAGCTATGAAATAACCAAATCATCTTACTTCATTTAAGTTCAAAGCTGAGCAATTTGTGTATGCTTATTAAACGAGAATGTTAATTTTGTCGTAAAAGTAATTTTAACATTTTATTGTATAGCTGCTTTATATATAACAGATATTATATTGTGTATTTAAACGTATTTTGCACTATGATCTTTGTGTTATAATATTGATAAGGTCGGGTTAACAATTTTTGAACCAAGACTACACTGTTGGATGAGTAATCCTGTTTTATTTATAACACTTAATTCAGAAAATACAAGTGGTTAGATGAGTATACTTATACACAACATAGCAATCCATAATAAAAATATTGGTTGAACTTGTCTGATTTCTATCAACCTTAATTGGAGAGACTGTAATCAATTCTATTTCAATTCAAGGAGTGAGGGTTACGTTTGTGTATTTCTGCCTGTCCTTTAGTGTAAGTACAAACAAGTCAGTTAATTCACTGCATTTATTGGCCGTCTTTCTATCAGACGAAAGGCTCAATGAATTTTACATCGAGCAAATGATAAGAATACTTATTTATACTGTGGTTAGTTGAACTTCGCTTAACGAGCGCACGACGTTGAAACGCGACATGAAAAACCAACGTTTTTCAACGTTTTTGTTGTAGTTCAACATCGGCAATATTTAATGATGCATATTTTGAAAATAGTTTTCTATTTAAAATTCGCTTGCTTTATGTGTGCAACAACTTGACATGATTGCAAAAGTGTGTTGGTACAATCAAAGAGCAAAATTTCAGTCACTGAGCCCAGCGAATTATTTGTAAACAGTGGAGAACTTATGAACCATTAGTTGTCATAGTTATAAAATGTATGTTTTTGTAGGTGTTTTCGGTCTATTACAGAAATGACATGTAACCAGGAGGCCTTAAGTGCAACCAGTTAATTTATTACTTTGCAAGAAACTGATTGGACTTTTGCAGCTTATCGTACATACTCACGCCTCTTTCACATTGATTTCTTTTTATACGATGTCCTGAGATGGATATGGTTACCATAGGGTGACATATTCAAACCCATCGCCCATATGGTCCTTGATGTTAAAAAGAACATAATTCCTTGGCCAGCTTTTACTACATGCACGGAAAGATAAGGAACTCAATTCTATTTGATTGCATGTAAAAATACTGCTAAAATAAACTCCCTTTTATAACAAGTGCAAACAACTGACCGATAACGGTCCATTCTCTTTAAACTGCGCCATTAATAGTGCAAAATAGGCAGACTCAGACCTACGTACGTATTGTATTGTAGCTCTATTCAAGCGGAGCATAGTGCAGCTAATTTCATTAATCGAGCGCTTTAGTCCTGTGTTTCAACATGCACGTTACGAATTCAGAGATAAATTACTAGCATCAAAGTTGTTTGTTGTATGCACATGTTACGCATACGTGACCCAGCGATTTAGTAATATAGAAGCGAAGCGGTGAACAAATCTCAAAACCGTCCTGTTGTAATTTCTCTTTGTTACATAATTGACACAAGTAATAGGGTAGCTAATACATTCAATCCCTAATACAAGCGGCGTTGTTAATTTAAAACGGGAATATTTGATGCTGCCGGAAGCCGCTTTAGAGCTTTGCATTTACCTGCTATCTAAATCGCGTCATGACTATCATTCATTACATGATGAAATGTGACCCATATTCTTTTATTAAAATCATGACGTGATAATTGACATTTGTTTATTAACTTAACTTTATTACATGAAATTACGTGACGTGGTTTCGGCAATAATTCGTGCTAATTACTTCAATATATCGACCTACGTCTGACCTATCAGCTGATTACTACAGATGATAACCTAGCGAACTTTCGTATAATTATCGAAGGTTACAATTTACAAGCCGCTCGCTTACTACTGTTAACAATCTGATTTATTTACGTAACTTGACCTTTCGCGGCGACCTTAGTATAACGAAATGCATTATGGCATAGCACTGCAACACGCGAAGCCGCTTCCGTCCTTTGATACCTATCTATTCAAACGTTCCCAACTATACACTAAGCGGGTCAACTCGTAAGCCGCTGCAAACTCTACCGCGAAAGAAGCAACTTTTGACACGGCCTTTTAGAATACGCATCAAAAACATTCTGAAACTGATAAAATATGTCGTGAACTTCCTCATTCCCAATGAATTCTATCAAAGTCGAAAGCTTCATACAGTGTCAGCAACTGTCTGTAGACTTCACCAATTTGTGCGTGACTATCTTTCACTATCTTTCCGGCGTAAAAAAGGATTTGACCTTAGTCATGGAGTCTGATTAGATTGATGAACGACCTCATTTTGGATTGGGCGTATCATGAAAGGTCAGGCGATTAATTCAATGTGGTTTTATTACAAAGTTTTTCATTACCTTCTAGCTTCCAGCGTTTAAAATGTAGCTTCAATAAATGAAGGTAAGAACATTATTTTTACGTAGCTATCGAGGAGTGGGTGGGTGTATAAATTACTATATACTATGCAGGTGTAATGAGATGTTATGTTGTTACATTATTTTTTAATTCAGCGCTAAGGCTAAAGATATAGGGTAGGTTACCTAGTTATCGTTTAGATATGCCTATTGAAATACTAAAGTAATTCATCACGATAGGTTAAAAATGATCGGTAAGTACCGATATTTCAAGTCATTACAATTCGCAAAATAATTATGAATTTTGCGTGATGCCCGAAACAATCATAAAATTCCCTATCAATAATTAAGTATAATTTTTATTAACGACATTTTATGCTTGAGCCTTCGCTTAGTCAACATTCAAGGTTAAGGTTTTCGTGCTAAGTGTACAGCACATTTTCCCGTTTACTTATGAGAGAACTTTCTCCAAAGCAATAAAGAAGTCCGAATAATATTGTGGCATATGGCATGATTTGGCCTTAACGCACGCACGTAGACGATTTTGGCTGAATGGGGTTCATTTGAAAACCGTTTCAAAGCATTATTAGTTTTATCGACGATCAGGCGACCTTCACCATAACTTGAGATTGGCATCGAGGTCGTGGTGGTCATGAAATATATATTTCAAGCAAAATAATAATTCGGTAAAACTTTATTTGTTGACAAAAATCTCTTCCTGTTATAAATAAAATAAGGAGATAGCGTCGACTGAAACTCTATTTGAAATTTAAATTACTTTTAAGAAGATGATTTGAAATAACGTCTGAAGCAAAGATCTTCATTAAACGTGACGTGAATCGCTCAGTACCTACTCTAGGGACTCATCTATCACCATTGCCTAAAATAATTTACCCGCAACTAATGCCAAAATTAATTGAATAATAAAGTTCTTGTTACTGAATCAAAATTGCGATAGAAATATGCCAAATTTCTTGTATCTTTCAAAGTTTCACTTTTAACTTTAAACAACTACTTCTGATAAAAGGAAAATATGATTCGTTATTGATATCCCACATACTTAAAAGGTTTTCTTTATCATAAAACACACTTTGGTTGTATAATAATAGTTTATTTTTTTTAACGTAGATACGATATGGAATTGTGTGTAAGAAATTATTAAATTCACACGTATTATTGAACTTATAGTATTATATTTATGACAATCAACTTTACTGTCTTCGAAGTACACTTACCATCAGTTTCAAATTGTTCATATTATGTTTATGTAATATGGAAAGTTAAAAAACGCTTCAAAAGTTTTCCGCTTTCCTCAATTAAACAAACGATAAGAAAATTTCTTCCGGGGTTAACAAAACGCTTTTGTAAAAGGAAAACTACTCTACAGACAGATTATCTTCACTGAGCGTATTCGAATAAAAACCTTGAAATTGCGACCAAAGTTTGTTTCTTAGCATGAAACTGATAATTTTCACGAGCCCCTTTTCATAGCTTGGCTGACGTTGACCTTATTAAGGCTTAAGGCCCGTTTGTACCGGCGGCGATACCTAGCCCCGACCCAACCTCGTATACACTTGAAAATTACGATTTGAAATAGATTTATTCCCATCAGATATTTTATTCTCAATTTCATTAAAATGTTTGCATAGCAAAACCTTTTAAGAAAATAAGGAAAACGAGAGAATTTCGTTATATTTGGTATCCTATTTACGTATATATTACAGCTGGTATATATTGATTTTGCCTAATTTGATTGTTTTGTCCAAACATTCGACCAAGATTGATTGACAGCCTGTCATCGCTTCAAACATTATATTAAGGCTTACCTTTGTTATGATAAACCATTTCTGTTAAAATTTAAATTGACGTGACTCGTTTTGCTAGAAATACCAACCACAATACTTTAAGGTGTAGAAATTTTCCACGCCTACTTGCAAATATTAAATTTGTGGTTAACATTAAATATTAATTATACTGTTTGAATTGATTTCATTGAAGAAGTTGCTGCTAGTATTTGGTAAAATTTTGGCGCTATCTTTACTTATTGATTCGGCCTTACAACACATATTATCGACCACGATTTTGAAACGCATAAATTGAACCGTATTATTGTTATTTTGTGTACACAGCCTTTCATGTAAACTGATTCCATATCACAAGGTCATGGAATGAGTATTAGACTTGACGTTTTGATTGATGCGCTAGATTCCTCTTGACCAGGCTACACCATGCCAAGACAAATTGATTCAACGTCTGCCCTAATGACACATAATAACTGCTGTTAAAGCTCCATTAATTATAAACTACTATATAAATGGAGGGAGCAGAGGCAAACGCCATTGGGATTTAGTCATAACTACGTGTGAACTATTAGACGGTCATTAAAAGTTATAACTTCTAACATAGTAACGCCGTAACGTGACGAGAGAGTTATTAAAATTTAATATATCCTCCGCTTATTTTACTAAGAACGAAGATTTAAAAAAATAATAATATGCGATGGAAAACAAATTGTAAGTAGTTAAAATTATGCTATTATTGTTTTGAGGAGTTTACGTAATACGTGTTTTTCAGTCACCGAGTATGTTTTGTCGGCCGAGAATTGTAAAACAGGCATTCGACATTGCATGCATAAACTTACTACGGGTAGACACTGATGGGCAGAACCAGAAGTAAATATAACACTTTTCTAGTAGGACATTATTTAAAGGAATAAAATTGTAGCATAAGACGCATCAAAAGTTCAAAACGCAAACCAAAAACAAAATTCGCGAGATAAAACTGAATTGAGATCAAAATGCCTCTGCCCACGAATGTACTTCGTATCGATTTATGAGCTTCACTGCCTACTCGATTGCATCCAATTATATGGTATTTCCAGCACTATCCTGTAGATATTTACATTTGATATTAAATAATTTTAATTAAACCGGCGACAGCTTGATGGAAGATTGGCATAAGTAAGTACCTAATTGAATCATCAGATTCGGATCCTGATTCAAAGTTTATATTATGTATGTTACAGTTATAAGCCGTTTTTGGTTGGTTCGCGTTTTCCCTAGTGAAAACTACTTTTTTTCTAAGGGCCTTTGTGTGTTCTAGTGCCTGGCCGGAATTCTAGTTTTAACTAAAGCAATAGTAAAAACTAGTTTCAATTATTCCACTGTCACTGGCAACATTTATTTTATTCTTATTCTAAAAACGTTTTCATTAAAAACGGGGTTTGACTGTAACATGTACCTACACGTGTATATACGTCGTGAATTCATGATAAGTACCGCACGTGAATAGGACCGATTACCGGTTTAACTGGGACTGGGACAAAAGAACTCCGGGAATACATAGTATCACGCTTTTTACTTCATTTATCATCTCGACTCTTCTAGAAGTCAATTTTAAAGCGCACTTGTCTATCAAGGAGAATTTATTGTGAGCGTTTCCATGTTTATCACCATATTTATCTTTGTTTTATAAGATTCGGGGTTTTAAGCCCTTGGAAGACCCGTTGTGAAATTAACGGGTGAGTATAGTCATAAATATATTTATATACTTACTTTTATGAGTCAGAGTTTATTTATATGCGTGTCTACGACGTATGCAGTGTAGTCATACTAACGAAGTGGGCGACTATTTATAAACGACATCAAAGTAGAAATTATAATATAGACTTTTCAGGCGCTCAGTCGCTCGGAGACAAAAGATGCGGCATAAAAGAGGGTTTTGGATAAATCTTTGGAACCATTAGGTGACCTTAATTATTAATTTTGACGGAAATTGATTACTTTTAAGAGATTAGGCTTGGAAGCTCTTGGTTGTTACACTTGATTTTTATCCCAAAGTTTTATCTAAATATTTTAATATTAGTTTTACTTCTTTTTGCTACTAATTGTAGCTTTATAAAAAGGAACCATGATAGAGTATTTTTTATGTTCGTTCATTCACCTTAGTAACCAGTTTGCTCTTCCGTAAGTAATGATGCAGCCTTCCGTAATAAATACCTGTTGGATTTGCAAAATAAGACACAAGAGTGAATTACCACCCTCCATACAAAACCCTATAAATTATTCGTATGTCTTTGCGCAGAATAAAATAGAATAGAGTCGGTAAGTTATTTTCATTTGTCACTTTCATTTGCGGTTGAATTTCGTAGAAACGTGTTAGTAATATCGAGAACTGTGGTCGACTATATACACATGTTTTGTCTCTGTGTATGTCGATCTGTAACTGAATGTTGTTATTGATATGTGCTGGAGAAAATAGACAATATTCCCGAACCACCGCAAAGCCTGTAATTTTGGTTATTCCGCGAACTGAGCTTGGATTGTATATAAATATTAGATTTGACATAGGCATGTTATATACGTATTTATGAGATAAATCATTCGTTCAAGTGGGTACTTAGCTATGGTAAATGTTTGTCTATGCGGCATAAGTAAAGACAATAAGGTTATAAGTCATTTGTTTAAGTTAAATGTAGTTACTTATGTAGTATTAGAGAGGGTGGCATTAAAAGAAACCGTCTAGAAATAAAACAGTATTTAAAAAAATCAAAATTAAGTTATTTAAACAAAATTTTATGATAATTTTCCTTTACTTTATCCCAGTCCGGCAGAGAAGTAGCAAAGGTATTGTTATGGCAGGTAACACGTATAATGTAGCAAATCTTCATAATACTATTTCTAAGAATCATCTTGTTTTATAAATTATAAATATAATATATGTTGATAAGAGCAACACGTGCTGGCACAAAAACCTCATTACTTTATTTACAAGGATCCTTTTCGGATTTATATTGTCACATAAGGGGAAGGGAAGTGAAAATGGAATAAAATTACATATGTAGCTAATCCATGCTAGTAGGTATGACTTCTGTAACTTAAAAGCTTCTATGAATAGAATCCCTTCTGTGGATAGTCTGGTACTCAATTAGCGAGATAATCCGTTTTCCGTGCGTGCTGTGATAAAATCATTTTCATATGGGGAACTGGGACACTGCGCAATTGAAAACTGTTGAAAAAATTAAATAATGTGACGACGATTATAATATTGTACCGAGTAGGGAATACACAAATTGCAAATATGTTTGTTCATTTGTTTTAGCACTATGTAAAACCAAATTACAGGGCAACCACAGGATACAAAAGTGAAAATTGCGTTCGAATGTTGAATTTACGCTATTTATAATAACTTCAAGAAAGAGATAGAGCTGAACTGTCAAAATAATAATACAAATATTAACAATTAGCCAGAATTAATACGGTATTATTAATCAGTAGTGTAGTAGGCTGAGCTGTAGGCCATCTACGGGGTCCACAGGTGGCGGATAGTGGACCAGCCATCAGATATGATGGTTAGCTGCGAATATAAAAATAAGCAGTCCCCGACCAAACAGCGGCAGGATTTGCAGAACGTAGTGGGTAGCTCATTGGGACGGGCTAACCTATAAAATGCTACTTAGGTTCTATGACGCTCTTGTGATGTAGCGAGTAGGCGCCGCTACTTCAAAAGCGCACCCCTGATGCCCTGGTTGGAGGCCGAGGAAATGGATTCTGGTAGGGTGCTAGCTAGAACATCACCGATTGAGAAATTGGTCGGTGTACTGCGGAACGGAAGGCGATTAGGGCAACCACCGTTCTACACGCCCTATCTATGGAGTAATAAAAATGGAGGCGATTACTCCACCAACAAGAGCGCAGCTCTTAAATAAAGAGAGAGAGATTAATCAGTAATTTTAACGCTATAACCGTTATAACGCGTTAGTATTTTCAGACGGTAGAAGAAGAACGGTATAAAATAAATATGCCTTGCACCCACGTCTCTTATGCTGGAAGCATGGCTGGGCTTTCATCAACCTACAGAGGCATTCGCCAGTTTATTATGAACCGTGGTTAACGTTGGTACTTTCATCCGTTCATTTGTTCTGATGACCGCCCCCATTCATTAGCGCTGCTAGATAGATGTGGCTACAAGAGTAAAAGTTAGCAGGTTGCAATTGCAAGCCGTCTGGAAGCGATAACGGTGAAAAATTTTCTACTCATCCGGTTATCTAACTAATAATTAAATTTTGCTAAAGAAAAAGCCATGCCCAGTACAACTACGCCCCTCAGAGACCAACAAAAATTGTTCAGCTCTTGTGTGTGTGGACTGTAGGTGTAGTAGATGGTGAGAGGTCGAGGGAACTAATTCCAAATTCAAAACACCAGTTTGTTCCTTGTCACTATTTAATTATGTTATAATAATTGTTAAAATACACTTTCGCGGGAGGCATCGGCCATTCTATTCGATACAATATTGCCATGTAAAAAATATTATTTATTATTTTATACTTTTGTTGCCAGCAACAAAAATAACGCAATTTATACTATATGACGAGGACATATATAATAAAATGTTCTAGTAAGTAAACAAAGAGGGTCAGATAAATTATATACGTATCATTACCGCACCACCATTCCTCAAATTAATTCAGTGCGCTAGCGCTATTCATGCGCGATCAAAGACAGAAAATGATATGGACAAAAGTTGCCGGAATGAGGAAGTTTGACATTACTGCCAGGCATACTATGTATTCTGTACTATTACGTAAAATACGTAAAAGCAAAATTGCTTTACTGTATGTTTTTCTGTGGACATAAGGTCCAGGACATAAGGTAGGTTACTATGAAATGCGTTCAGCTGTTTAGGTATCTTTTCGGGCATGTCGTAAACCCTAACAGAGGGATTATGCCCTCTTCAAGACTTCGGACAATTCAATTACGATCCATGGACTGATTACCGCCAATAGAAACTACCGGCATGAGTTTATATATCCACTATCCATTCCAAAATAAATAAAATCCAATAGTTACTTACAGACCTAACTCACATCCCGTACGATCTGACACGAAAGCTGCAAGTCACTCTATCTCTTATATGGATGTTCCATTACTTTATGAATACTTAGTTGAACTGTATGTCATGCTTTCTTTATTTCTCTCAATCCAGCAGCGAATTGTCTAAAACTTGAACAAATAAAACCTTCCTTTAACAATAAGGCCACCTTTTATACGATTAATTTGTATTGTATATTACATTGTTTACACAATAAAAGTGTGAATAATGTGATCTCTGTGTAATGGCGCGTGGGTTGGATTCTAACATTACGTTGAACACTCGAAAGTGCACTTTCTGTGAGTGCTTATGTTTACCGTTACCCGTTACCGTTAAATCGAAGAAAACTTCATATTTTCGTTTTTTTATTATAAAATACCACAACATCACCTTGGTAAGTGAAGATTGAGTGTAAGATGGTACACGCTTAGCTAGTAAATGCCCATTCACTCACGTAAATATCAACCAGACTCGGCCGGCGGAATCCGAACGGTCAACACATTCTGATTATATATATAGAGGTAAGTATACGATAAATACTATTAAGAATACCGATTTTATGTAGAAAATTAAATAACGAAGTAATTCAATTTGTTTGTATATACTATATCTCCCTCGCTACTTACAGGAGACACGAAAGCATTAGTCACTTAAGTGTTAATGTGTGTACGCACTCTCAGAGATACTAGATGTCAATACTAAACTGACATTAAATAGTCATATTTCACTCTACTACTAGAAAGTCATTAATCATTATTGTGTCAAAGTACATATAATTAGTGTCACCTAACACCCTGCGTATTTACGAGCACTGCAGTGGTTTATATAATAATATATATACTACGATGTATGAAGAGCTAAGCATTGGTTATAGATTCAATTTGATTTTTTTTGTAGAAAGCGGGATAAATATAGGGTTTGGAAGGTCGCTACGTTTTTGTCCCGTTTGCCGTTGAGACGACGGGTTGTTGGGGTAGCGATGCTAAGAAATTTATAAGTAGCGGAGAGTGGAGATGACCCCCGTGCCGGGTTTTTCTTGGCGCAAATGTTGTCCATTGCTGTGCAGCAAGGAAATGCGTCTAGTGTAATACTACCTTTGCGCCCGGATTAATCAAGGGCGGACTTTTTGGCGAGAGCAGTATATAGCACAATGTAGTGTCAAATAATTTATTGTGCTTTTTTTGACGTGACTTTTGTAGATTTGCCGCTCATTAGCGGCAAATCAAAAACCAAATCAAATGCCATTGCATTAAAAAAATATATTGAGCAAATTGTTTATTAATATATTGTATTGTTCATTTTGTTTATTAATTTGCATTATAGTTTCATAACGTGGCATTTAAATTTAAAGTTCAGGAATTGAAAGAAATACGACATGAAGTATTTACCATATCCCCAGAATCCACGGAAAGGTACAGCTAATTTTAAACTTTGAGTACGTCTTTTGCTTGAGTAAACATACTGTTAGATATTTTACAGAGAGTATTAATTCATTATAATACGCGGGCATGAGTTTATATATCCACTATACATTCCAAAATAAATTAAATCCAATAGTTACATACAAACCTAACTCTCGCCCGTACGATTTGGTAATAAATATATTTATTTCTTTCTAACTATACAGAAAAACGAAAAAGAAATAAATAAAGCACTTAATTTAAAATTCAAATCCATTAGTCACCTTTTGACAATGCTTCTTTTCTACAAATACTTTATTTTGGCTGTGCCCAATCCCTATGTGTTACTCACCTTATATTACCAACCTCCTACCATGTGGAACGCAATGAATGATATGATTATGATTATTAATAGTGGTAAATCAACATTGTCGATTTGCGTTTATTTTAAACAAAATACAAATATTCCCATTGGCACCGTAGTACAATGACACATTTAACTTTGGCTTGGGATTCAGTAAATAGCCAATGTATTATGCCAAAAATGCCGAACTGTCAAGGTCGTCCTGAACCCAAGCAAGACAAAAGTTCACCCATTTCGAAGATAACACTAAAATTACATTTTACGTTTCGGTATAATTAAATAAGATGAATGGTTTTCGTATGAAATCAGTTAAATAATTAAAATTGTTCACTATAGTTTCAGTACGAGTTTCCAGAGTTGTATAAACATTTGTTTTAGATTAGTTTACCTAGCTAAATAGGGTCTTATGTGCGGTAGCCACTGTATTGTAGTACTTAAGTTTATTATTTAAGTATATTACATACATACGCAAACTCACGTCTATCATCCCTAATGGGGTCCACCCCATTAGCATTAGCAGAGCTATATACAAACTGCAGTCATTTTTTCTTCTATCGTGTGGGTTGTGGAGTAGATTACCAACGCCATCAACCCTGGTATCAGGGTTATTATTGAGCCGCCATAGGCCCCCCCGCCCATGACTCATGTATCGACTAATAGGGATGAGACTGGCACAGGACCGGAAAGGATGGCGTGAAAGAGAGGAGGCCTATACCCAGCAGTGGGTGGATACAGGCAGAGTAGATAGAGATACATAGAACGAATACTACTTACATCAGTAAGTAATAACCGGGACCAACGGCTTAACGTGTCTTCCGAAGCACGGATCATCTTACTTTTGGACCATCAGGTGATTAGCCTGTAATGTCCTAACCAAACTAGGGATTACAAAGTGATTTTTGAGATTTTTCCCTACCGGGATTCGGCAGTCACTTTTTATAGAAATTCCTAAAATGGATGTGTTGAACCGTATGGTGACAACTTGATAAATGGTCAGCCTATCATCCGTTAATGCTCCATCATGGTAGAGCGGAGATAATTCCTATGACGGTTTTTATGGCAAGTAGCTCCTTGGCCAGCTACTTGTATAATAATATACTTCTCTACCTCTTCGGGGATACAGGCGTGATGCTATTCAGCAGGGTGTTAGTGACATCGTAACGAAAACTTTAAGGGATGATTGAGACCATGATTCTGAGTTGACATCAAGTGGAATTTTCCGTCGCAAAAGTAATGAAACTGAAGATAATTAAAAAACACAAAAAAAAAAAATCCAACTGAAAATTCCACTTGATAGCAACTCAGAATCATGGTCTGAACCATCCCCCTAACGCCCTGTGTATTTTTATCCCAACATCGAAGTAATGTAAGTTAGTGTATTGTATTCTATTATGCTGTATGTAGGTATTTTATAAACGAATTAGGTTTCCTAGCTACATTGCTACGAGTGCTGCTAATTTGTATCTGACGATTTAGTAACAGATACTAAAACACGCCATTAGCATATTGCGGTAAATCGAATGGAAACTTGGTTATTTATGGCGAAGGTTTAAGAGCTTTCCTAAGCGCTTTCAAATATATTTGGATTTTGTGTTCTAAAATGAAAAATAGTATATTTAAATAAAACTACGTATACCACAAAACAGAAACAATTATAACGTAACTAAGCTAACTCCATCTACTATGACTAAATTATAAACAACAGAGATTGAATGATAAATCAAATTATTCAATTAATTATTTCTCTAGAATAGAAAATCATTCAAACTTTTATTATCCGATTATGTAGATTAAGTAATTGCTTGTTAGGCTAGGTAATGTACATACACATTACGAATAAATTGCTTTTTATTAATACTGTAATATCTGCCTACTACAACATCGTGTTATCAATGATTGATAACTTTTTTGATATATGTTGTTATGTCTTTAATAAAACGCCGAAATTAATTAATCCGCTTTTATTATTCAGATAAACATAACAACATAGTTGGGAGACAAAAATATGGAGAGACCGAAAGGCAACATATATTATAAATATTTATGATTCGGATACAGAACATATCTAATCTGAATCTAATACTGAACGCTTACAACACATTTTTTTTGCAACGTGAATGTTTATTTCATTTGACCTGATGGACATAACGAATCCCTATCAATTATTATTTTGTTTAACAACTTCCACACATAACGTAGTATCAAGGATATATCGTAGACTTCGACGACGGGGTCATAATCATGTCCAAAGTACTTAATAGAATATAACTAAACAGGTAATTATGATTAAAATATACTCATTAATACATCTAGGCAAATAACTAGTCATCTCGCAAGTTCGCACGAGTTATACGTGCCTTCCGAAGCACGATCCTATGACCGGCCTCTGCGAAGGTTGCTTTACTTCAACAATCGCAGACCAAGCGCGTTAATCGCTGCGCCACCGAGCTCCTCATATCTATGAGTATTAGTCTATAAAAAAGTAGGTCATCAAAGGAAACGTTTATCAATAAAGGATAAACAATCAGCAAACAACCCAAAACCAACAGTGACAAATCGCTAGTCGTTGATTTAGAAAATACGTTTCAAAAGTCATCGCGAGACCTTGTGGTCACATTACATTGTGCTATTGTATTCAATATTACACATTATACCTACGTCGAGACCGACTTTCATGCATTGTGCAACAGATGTAAACACCAAAGTCACGAATAGCAAAGATACTATACCTATACCTTCTATTTGAAAGACATGCGCTCGATACATATTTAGAAAGCGTTGTTTTGTTTTAGAGATATGTAACGTTTGCTTCTACGCTTCTCTCTTATTGTGAAATAATAAATACTTTATTATTCATATTCGTTCAGGCTCATAATCCATGTAGAGGTATTTTGGTAACACGATTTGCTGTACTCTTAGTTAGTAACAAGATATCAACCTCAACCTCAACCATTTCATGTTTATTCTAACCGCTACTATGTGATCCTTAGAGTGGTATTAATAAACGAACCTCAACTTCGAGACTGCCCTCGAAATCAAGTCAATGTGACAGTTCTTATATAAAATCAGGGACTTGAGCATGATCTTGAGAGCAGTCTCAGCTGAGATTAGTTTATTAATACCACCCTTAGACAACTAGTGGGACACGCACGGGATGATTAATATACATATAGGAATGCATGGTATATTATACCATCATCATCGTCATCCCGTGTCGTCCTCAAATCTAGTGTCGGTCCAATAATCAAAAAGTAAAGAACGGTCTCTGTGGTCCAGTGGTTGAGCGTTGGACTCACGATCCGGAGGCCCCGGGTTCGAATCCCGGTGGGGACATATCATAAAAATCACTTTGGGATCCCTAGTTTGGTGAAGACATTACAGGCTGATTCACCTGATTGTCCGAAAGTAAGATGATCCATGCTTCGGAAGGCACATTAAGCCGTTGGTCTCGGTTACTATTTACCGATGTAAGTGAGTAATCGTTACGTGAGCCATGTCAGGGGCCTTTGGCGGCTCAATCATAACCCTGACACCAGGGTTGATGAGGCTGGTATTCCACTTCACAACCCACACGATAAGAAGAAGATCAAAAAGTTCATCATAATATAATATATTAAATAAAATACTATAAAAAGAAGCATAACATGATTTGACAAACTATATTCAGGAGACAGCCAACCTTCTCAGCCATTTAATTATGCATGTTTAGGTTTTCGTTTGCTAAAGTACGGCTCTATACATTTTTCACTTCGCCCGTGGGAAATATCCAATCTAAGCAGAGCGCACGAAGCGAAATAAAAGACTGGAGGGTCTTCAATTTCATTTCTAAACTGTTCTCTTAATTGCGTATATGATAAATTAATTAGGAGAACAAATTTGGATAAAATAAAATGAAAATATTTTCAGGAATAACAGAGATTTGAACATTATAAGAAACCAGCTTTCCGTTCGTGGGTTCATCCGCTTAAACATCCGTTATAGCGGTAGACGGTAGGTAAGTGCACAAAGTCGCTCGCTGGAATGTGTTATAAGTTCGTTAGATCCATACCTGTATATCGATCCGCTAAATCAGTCCAGCGACTTAAGAATTATAATCGTAACGGAGTGGTATACATGGACGTTACTTCCGCAATTATAATATTTGTATGAAGCATGAATGGATATAACTAGAAATGCGCAAAAATCAACAATAACAATATGTAAATAGGTAAATATAGTATTATCAAAGTTATGTAATGTTTATTATAAACTGTCACAAAGCTGTTTTGGATTATATTTCCTGTTACTATTTACACAAAATAAATTACTTTTTAGTAAATTCATATTTTGCTAATCATAATTTAAATGAGTAAGGATGTTGGAGCAGCTTATGTCATTATGTCTAATACTACTATTAGTCAGCGCTTTGAAATTATTAAATGTGATTTCATATTTCGATTAATAAGTACCTATATAATTTTATAAGATATTGTGGTTTGATACGTAAAACACATTAAGTATGCATTCCCAGCTGAGCAACAATAGAACGTGTTTATACTTTTAAGTGATATAAAAGGCTTTTTTGAATAATAAATCACATATTTCTGGTAGAAATTGTTCCAATTGTGATCACGCGGGCGGTGAGATTTTAACGGTTCAAAGGCTTATTTCAGGCTCTGACAAATGTGCCATTACATTACTTGCAGGCTTTACAAACACCTGAACAAAGCTGAAAACAGCTGCTGCTGGTCGTGCCTTCAAAACATCGACAAACTAAACTGTACCTATACTATTTAAGCGTAGTAATTTAAGTTAATATTGTAATAACTACTTGTGAAGTACTTCTGTCAGTAGTTTAAATTTGAGATTTTTTTCTTTTTTTTTTGCTGTGCTCAGCAGTGGGACGTATATAGGCTGTTTATGTTATGTATGTTATATAGATATTAAAAATATACCAAATGCATTTGTAGGTACGCCACTTAATATTATAAACAGGTTTGCCAACATGTTTATAATATTAAGTGTTAACAATGAAATGGCAGTTTAAGGAAACATGGTTATTTTATAACTAGCAATATAATAACTAGAATGATATTTTTGTTATAGGATCTAACCTGCTTCCCAACAGTAAATTATGTTTGAATACAATATTACATAATTTGAATAAAATGGTAAAGGTACGTAGCTTGTTAGTTAATTGGAAGTACTTTTTATATATCAATATATTTTATATCAAGCTTTATAACAAATGTGCTTAGAATTTTCTTTCATATATTGTTAAGTAGGTACCTAAAACCCGATATTTTAAGATGTAAGTACCAATTAATAATTTTAAATGAAAATATTAAATATTGCCTAATGTGAAGCTATTATTAAAAAAATAATATAAAGATTTTCATATGCAACGTGACCTTTTTCAGATGCAAAGCGTGATCAACTAAAATATAGCAATGTAAAATATCAATAATAAAATGTATGTAAAATAAAATAATACCGCACTAGACCAGACCATGAGGCAAATAACAAATTTCAGCTCGAAATTGGCACGGTGAAGGCTAAAGCTATTATGTAAGATTTGTATGAAAAATACCCATACACAGAGCAGTGAATATCTGAACAAAAAAAAAACAGTTAATGGTGGATTTTACAGTCTCAATTCGAATAATCAGTGGAAAGCAATTAATTATAACCACAACCAAATTAATGAAGCGATTGGTAATCACTGAAAGCGGATATAATCAATGAAACTGGTCGTGCAAATTGTCGTTTTTTTTTTCTCTACGTAGAACGAGTAGCATTTCATTCTACATGGAGAATAAGAATATACTTACATACATACATACATAAACTCACGCCTATTTCCCACCGGGGTAAGCAGAGACTATAGAATTCCATTTGCTTCGATCCTGACACACTTCTCTTGCTTCCTCCACATTCATCAATCGCTTCATACACGCACGTCGGTTCAGAGTAGATCGTATTGAACCTTTTCTAAGGACATCTCCAATTTGATCATCGTAAGTCCTTCTCGGTCTTCCTCTGCCAGCCCTACCATCAACTTTCGCTTTATATACCGCTTTTGCAATTCTATTATCCTTCATCCGCTCAACGAACGAACGAACGAATATACTTATTTATTAATTTATAAAGTAAATGCTTAGACGCTCACTAAATAAAACCATCGCGCTTAGCCAGAAAACACATACATATTTAAGTAACTAGGTATACGCTTACTTCACTTGCCTTTGTACAAAAAGGTCAAGTAATTTATGTAGCCGAGACTAAGGAAGAAATTCAAAAAACTCGCCTGCTTGATACACTCGCTGCTTTTAAATTAACGTGTCTTTCTCGAAGATCACATATGTATCTCACAGGTTTATTCAATCCGTCTGTAAAGGAAAATGAATGCTAATTTTGTTGAGACCTCTGTCCCTGTGCCCAGCCAGGCAGGCTCAATTTATTCTGTGTTTACGAAAATTGAAAATTATACACAGTCGTGTCTTACTTATATATTAACTTTACATACCAGTCCTTCGCCCAAAGATTATTCACGCACTTTGTAAACTCACTTCTTAACAACACTATGGGAAAAACAAATTAAACAATTTAAACATATTTGGCAATGAGGGTCGCCGAAAATGAGCATGTGCTTCTGTCGAAGTTGATTAAAAACTTGTATAAACAAAATATTACAGACATTATTTGCACTGAATTTGACTCGTTCTTTAATTGTACCGGAATTTAATAATATTTATTTCTTTTTCGCATATTTCTGACTCATAACGAAGTTTAATTGACTATTGGTTAGCGACACCTTGGGCACATTCATGACCCGTTTGGGGTATTGAGGTAATCCCTTATGGACGTGAACAGTAACCATCCATTACACAGCCAACGAAACTTCTAACGTGTTCGAATAATGCCCTTATATCGCGCCTATGAGAAAACTTTGGATAACTTAATATATCTTAACATCAAACTCTTTGCTATAACTACTGACATATTTTGATATTCGGTTACGACACAAGGTAAACCTCGAACCTAAACTTGCCATCATGTAATATACCTAACAAATAATCAATTTTACAGGCCGTTTCACTTCGGTTTACGGACCATAAACACAGCCTATAGTGACATATTAAGTGTTTATGTTATAACCAGCAAATACGATCAATTGGCTTAAAAAGAACTTAATTGCTGCGACGCAATTGATGATTATTTGATCAATTAATCATTGGCTCTATTTTTTATTTACTTAAGGCACTGTCGACAATTTACAGGTCACTAACCATTTTGTACGTGGTGTTGGAAAAGGAGGTCCACTCAACGTTGTATTCGAGTCTCATAAGAGATAATAGGTTACGTGCTTAGATTTTGATATTGTTCGTATATGAAGCAGTTTCAGTTTATACCAAAACCTAGCTTCTGTTTTCAATAGAATTAAAGTCGAACTCGTTAGGGCATATGCGGCAGGTTATGCAACACAATTTATCACAGTCTGACATCGATAAAACAAACAACACAACATGTGGTCATAATTTGTTTTCTTTCCGACACTACAATGACTAACTACAACATTACACGCGAAAGTATCTAATCCTGAAAATTGCAAGAGTTTAAAATATTTGACTTACTTTTCGCTGATAACATGTGCTAGAAATTTTATAAAGCACTGTTTCGTAAAATTTACGAGGGGTTTAGCGCGATGAACCCAAGCGACTTCTCGCTAGTGATTTACTTTTTAATTAAGTTTATATATTAGGCTATAAACTCAAAATTATTGTTGGTAAATCTTCTAGCTCGAAGTCACCTGTTCGTCTTGTCTATCGGCCACAAATTTGCATGTTCTCGTAAGTTAAGTAGAACCTTTGAACTCGGATTAGGCGTCTGCTGAGACATTGATAAGTAAGTAAATGCTGCCGTACAATAATGTTACATGTAGATGTATATGTACTACGACTTCGTATCAACAGTGGCTGCAAGTTGTCTTTGATTACTTGTGGCTCTGCCCACCCCATTAGGAATTACGGGCGTGAGTTTATGTATGTATGTATGTATGTATATGTACTATTGACTAAAATTTATATACGAAAATTAAGAAACTGTCAACTGAAGTATAGACAAAACTAAAACTGTGGCATTGATAAAAGAGATCTGCCAACGCTGAGTGAAATTCGATAGGAGCTATTTGAATAGCCTTCCAGTAAGCTAAAATCTAGATTGGTTTTAAACTTGTCATACGAGTAGTCAAAGAAAATTATCCTTTCGAGTCTTTTTTGTTTGTTCTGTTTTGGTATTAGCATGTCCTGTATAATATGACAGATTGTAGACAAATTAGGTGTTTGGTATCTGATTCAGCAGTAGTAATGTCGCACTAATGAAGTATACAATGTATCATTAATCTTGATAAGCAGATGGGATTGGGCTCAACTCAAGGTCTTTAGATAAGACGGGTGTCTCGAGCGGTAAAAAAACTAATATCAGCTTTAGCTTAACGTCTTGCTTTTTCTTTTTCCTTTGTAGAGAGCTGTTCTCTAATTCCTTCCTCTTTATTGTAACGCCTTTTACGTTGGAACAATTTCTTCTTCCAATTCACTTGCAGGGGTTTTCAGGTAGTAGGTATAGAATATCGCTGTCTTCTTGTTTTCAAATAAAATTCCATTTCTTTAAGAAATTGCGATTTGCATCTGCTATAAACCGTAACCTATGATTGTTGGTGTGGTAAATAGTATTATCTTGATCAATAAGTCACGACGTTAAGACTGACAATACCAGGTGTCAACGGCGCGTCTGTCTTCATTACAAAAATAAGCACTGATACATGCTCTTAAATTTTTGTTTGTTGTCCAAATGGTCGAGCGTTCGGAAGAGTTAATTTTAGATGTAATTAATATAAATGATAAAGATAGTTTGCGGAAAAGCTATTGCTTTATTTTGGGATGTTGTTCGAGCAGTGGGGATGGGAGGGGAGACTAGTGGAGTATTGGTTGTTGGTTTGTTTACCTTAAGGTGTGTGTCGGTGTTGCGCGGTCGCGGAAGCGGAGGCGGGGGCGTCAGCGCGAGACGCGTGTGTCCGCGCGAGCCAGCCGACTATGACTGCCGCCCGGCCGCCGCGGTGCCGCGTCGCTTATCGGCCGCGGCAACACTATGCACTCCACCGTGCGATAACGATTTCAAATCTTTTAATTCGCCATCATATTAATCGGAATCAAACTCTGGTCTGTTTACAGATTTGTGAACGTACATACCGGGGGTGGCAGCCAAGTCATAAATTCATAGCCACTTTTGGCATAGCCACCTACTATTCTTATGAATCAAACATAATGTCAAATATTTACGTAGATATATATACAGCAGTGACATGTTACCAACCTAATCATTTATAGGCGTGTAATACATTCATCATGTTAAAACGACACTTAATTCCGTAGTTTCTCGTAGTAACTTTAATTTGGTTAGCCTATCTGGTTTGGCAAACTGATTTTACCAATCTACTACTTAATCACATGTGCTACCTAATATCCGTGAGTAGTGCAACGAACAATTTCTGAACGGATACGATTCCCTGAAGATTTTGGTGCATTCGAGAGATCTGCTATAAGTAGGTAATGATAACTTTCTCTTAAGTATCAGAGTGGGAAATGTTTATAGATAGTGATTTACCTTTAGCCCAGACGAAATGAAGAAATTATCTATAGACAATTTTAAAATAGCTAGGTTTAAATATCGCCTACTATCTGAGCTTAAAATATTTGTACTCCCAGCACGACCTTTTCTAAGTTCTCGATCTTATTATCAAAATGAAGTAAGAAATAGAATGGTACTTTCCAAATTCAATTTTAAAATGGTTGGCCATTTTTATCCAAATAAAAATACAAGTGTCCAAGGGTTGAAGGGTCGTTGTTAGTGTTTGCTTATCGGTTTTCGAGGAGGTCTGGGTTCGGTACAACGTATGTACAAACAGCCGAGGACAAACACTGAATGCTTTACTCATATAAGGTACATTTACTAACCTAACTTTGTCGGTCTATCGCCCAAACATAAATTGCTACTTATATAAGTAAATACATTGAATTTCAAAGTTTCAGTTGAGCAATATAGATACTTACCCTTACATAAAATACCCACACCACATTCCCGTGAAATGCACTTTCGGAGGTATGTGACAACCTGTATTGGGCTGGTTTTCCCTTCGCGGGTTGGAAGTCAGTCGGGTAGTCGCTTCTGTAAAAAACCGGACCTGTCAAATCTTCAGGTTATCTGTGAGAAATAGGATAATGCTAGGGAGATGATGATCTATACATAAAATGTTACGAATGAACCATTAAACTCTAACGCATGTT
Source organism: Pectinophora gossypiella (assembly GCF_024362695.1). NCBI lineage: Eukaryota > Metazoa > Arthropoda > Insecta > Lepidoptera > Gelechiidae > Pectinophora > Pectinophora gossypiella. The sequence goes on along the minus strand of NC_065408.1, from coordinate 7,707,839 downwards.
TCACAGCGCAAAGTTTATTCAATTAATAGTAACAAATAATAGTAGTTTTAATACTGTATTTCAAGCAATTTTATCTTATTCCTGGCATGATCGATCAAATGGAAAAAGATCACCTTTTACATATATTGATGCTAAATATATGTAAACAATATGAGAAGGATCACTGAGCCACGATGGACAAACCTGATATACATATCTATACAACACCTGGGCCGAGTTTATCTCCATAGGAATGGATAAATCACCCAGAGCAGAGAATACAGACACAGAATACAGATATTCCCTTTAATGTATGTAAAGACTGAGTTGGGTTGGTATCTCTGTAATGTTCTATTCCAAGAATATAAAGTCCAAGTTGAAGTAGCATAAAGTTATAAATAATGGCACTTGGAGGAATAGTGTGATGATTACATTTTTATTTATGATGAGGTATAAACGTCGTCTAGAACGTAAAGTACAGAAACTCGTGTAAAAAGCCATTTAAATAGCTATAACAGACACAACGCTAACGATTCAAGTGATCTATTCTTCACAACAACAATATTTTAAAGCAAAAAATGGCAAGTACTCGTAATACCTTTTGTCGAATTGTAGCGTGGACAGCGATTCCCGGAACGGCGACTGCTTGACATCATATCTGTCATTTACATGTACAGTTCAAAACACAATTTTAATCACGCTACATACAATATTTTTTTTCCACTGAAATAATTGCATTTTTGGTTCATTTTTGTTTCATAATATTGAAAACCTTCCAGCCTGTTTTATAAATGCAGTAATCTTATGGGATTAAATATGTGATACAAAGCTACTAGGTATATATACTTACATCTTATCTCGATATTTTTTTTAATATATACTTATATCTTTTCGGATGGCAGGTTACTGGCACCTACTCTCAATTATCAATACAATCTTGTCTAATCTAGCCTACAAGATTCGACTGCTGAGCAAAGGCCTCCTCTTCCTCTTCCCATCATCGCGATCCTGAGCGCATTCCAGCCAGTCCCTCCGGCAAGCGTCCATGTCGTTGCGCCATCATAAGACACAACGCGTGACGATCCGTGCGTACCGCTCAGCGTGCATGCGACAAGCATGTCCGGCCCAACCTCATTTAAGTCTGTCATCAATACAATACAAAGTGCTTATTGGATACTGAAGAAACACATTATTTAAACAATCTCAGAGTAATAGTTGTTACAAAAGCGGCCTTATTGCGTAGCTAGAACTTTATGCTGTTAGGTATAGGATATAATTAAGTTTATCAATTAATATATAAATGATAGTTTTAGTAGCAGCAATGATGGATGATGATGTGATAACTTTTAAGAACCGATGTGGAGAGGTTTAAATTAATAAAACACATTGTCATCAATAGACTCTTATTTATATATATAACGTTTATATTTTTAATAATTCTAGATCAGGCGCACACACATAAGCTTCGACGTCCTTTCGTGTTCTTCTCGTACACTGTGTGGCGTATTCTCATTATCTCTCTAGTACTCGAAGAACCTATGAACTCTGCAGCGGGTTCGCTGGGAGAGCATCACCTCGTCAATTACTTATAAACGTAAAAATAGATGAATCCCACCTGATGTACTTTCAAGCAGCCGTAACTTTACCGTACTTGTTAGGCGCTTGCTGCTATAGGTCCACTCCGGCCTGCTATCGCTTCAACATCATCCTGCGCCCACGTGGTTACTCTCAGGCATTGCCTAAATTCTTATCCCGGACTAAGACTTTTCACCTCATCACCTCAGCATACAAGTAAGTTCGCACTCAGTTGGATCATGAGCAATCTTGGTGGCTTTTAACAGATCAATAGCAACTTCTGTTCCCAGGGAAGAGTGACACTCTTTATGATACATAACGATGATAAGCAGCAATGATTCGATTATTTCGATTATTCGAGTATTTTTATGTAAAAATAAATAAAGTGGATACCTAGGTATTTACATATATTTTAATAGCAAAGGTAAGTATAGCCGAATTACCTTATTGACAAACCTTTCCTTCAACTCTGAAATTGGTAAACGGATGCATTCGTTGTCTTCCAACTTTTTGAAAAACTGGTGACTTTCACATCAGAGAGTAACGTTCAATGAATTTCGTCCAACCTTAGCATATACTTAGGTAACTCGACCAGTCCAGTATCGACCATTCTTTTTCTTGATTATTTGGCAAAATTTATCAACGAATAATTCCAAACACTGATAACCACACAATAGGAGTACTTTGTTTCATCCTTGTTTCACAATTTTTTGATACTTTTATTGAATTTTTACAATGAAATTGAAATTTATTCTATAAAAATAACAATAGACATGACAAATGCTTGACATGACAGGAACATTATTTATTATTTGTAATTTTATTACTTATAATATACTAAACAGTCAAAACATACATACCAAAAACTGTAAATTAGATTGAAAGAAGATTACATGCTATGATAATTTATTAAAATTGTTCAATTTTATTTGATCCTAACTAATAAATAGAACAGAATAAATTCGAATGTGAGTTTGATTGTGTGTTACGTTACAGCACAGCAATAACTAATAAAATAGTACTACCTATAGAAAACACTCTCCACGCGTTTGGAGCCAGGTACAAATATTTTAGGTACTTATTAGGTATTACTTATCTAAATCAAAATTCATTTTATATTATTCAGGCAACGGGTTTAATGATTATAATCATGGTACCTACTTAAACATAATAGTTATGTTTGGTATTCTTGTAACACCTGTTTTTAGACTTCCGACAAGGCTGAATCGCATGTGAGTTTTTTTTTTGACGTGACTTATTGTAGATTTGCCGCAGATGGCATTAACTACTTGGCCGAACAAATGGGGAGCGCTGAAGGCTCTCACCCGGTAATCGCATGCGAGTGTGTGCCTCCGCGCTTGGAAAAAGTTGTGTCAAATTAACATTTATCGAATGACGATGGCAACTTAAAAAAGATTAAGATGACCAAAGACTAGGCTGTATGGGTTAAGCTCCCTTTGCATGCCTTATTTTTAAAGTGGTGTGCCACGTCAATGATGTTGAAATGATGTTAAAATCTTTTGGTGAGTTTTTTGTGATTATTATACTCGCTCCTTGTTCGAGAGGTTTTAAACAGTGTAGTCTACGTCTTATGCTCCAGCATCGTCACAATTTTCAAAGCTCATATCCAAAGCTAAAAAAAAAAGTTAGTTTCCCGCTTCCTGAACGCAGCTGTCAACTAATGTCATTACGGTTTTTGTGCACCGGCGCGTCACTTCGCCTCCGTAAATAAACTAATTGAAAACTAATATTTAATACAAAAACATGATTGATATAGTGCGAAAAATCTGTTACTTACATAATCAAGTGCTTTTTTCTCTAAAAAAGCTAGAAACAGTACCAAAGAAAAAATGTGGATGACGACGAGCGTAAGTTCTTTTTGATAAAACAAAACGTGGATTATACTGGTAAGTCTTAACATTATCCATCTACTAAAACAAGAGAAGATATAATTATGATCAATTTAATTTAATTCCTTTTATTGTCGAAAACAAATTACTTTTTTTTGAGGTTATAATTTTATAATCCTAACATTCGAAGAAGTAACTTAAGTTGGTACTTATTACTAATAAAAGTAACTAGTTTTATTAACAGAAATAATAATAATATTAAAATTGTATCGTGTTCGTGTTATAACAGTGATTTAAAAGTTATACTTTATTCCGATGTTGATGTTGTTTAAATTCGCCTTATATAAGGCAGGCAAAGATCTCAGGACTATACAGTCTTGACTTTAGTAATTTAATATTCGAAAATCACGATCAAAATAGGCCTAAGCCTTGTCTTCAGTCCCTGATTGCCGCGTTTTTATTTTCATCTGTCAAAAAAAAAAAAAAATTTTGTTTCTTTTTGTAATTGTGTTCTTGGCTTATGTTGCGGTTGATAACTTACTATCAGCGAATGAAATGAGCAGTTTTTTTTATAAAACAAAGAGAACCAGTGAAATATAACCGCAGAATGGCATAGAAAAGTAAATAATTAACTCGGAAATAATTTGACAAGTTCAGATAATTAGATGACAGAAGCACTTCATGTTTACCCTGTTCATCAAGAAGTACCTATGACACAGTAGTACTCAATATCACAGAGGTCATCTACACCATTGGTAGACAAGATACATAACTTATTCAAGATAACACTTAAAACATTTAGAGGATTATAATTGGTTTACTACAAGATAACCATACTTAAAAATGATATTATATATATTATAACAGTACATAATCCCTTCTCACAGTCCCTGTTAAGTGGTGTTAATAATGTTATCTTCTCCGAATGATACTTACAATATAAGATGATGATAATATACCCTAACAATAAAAACAGAAAGAGTGTTAAGAGAGTACAGGCAAAAGATAGCCTTATTATAGTAAGCAATCTCTTCCAAATTACTCTAATCTTATTATAATTCAAGCTTCCAACGTATGGGTGATGATTATTGGTACCAACCTAACCAACAAGAGAACACCACTTGGAGAGTCACCTAGTTAAGCACTAGTAGTGAACTGTCTGACTAGAGAATAGACAGACTATTTGTTTCCCTTTAGAGCTATCACAATAGAGGATAGACAATGGACTTGATGTATCAACCCTATTAACATAAAAATCAACCACTAAGACCATTGCTAAGCGCTAATATACCTATTATACATTTCCATACCTAGAGCTATCACTTAGAGGATAGACAATGGACTTAAAGGCACAATGCACATAAGAGCTACCATTAAGAAGGTCGCCATTGATAAGCGATAATATACCTATTTGTCATTTCCATACCTAGAGCTATCACTTAGAGGATAGACAATAGACTTGAAGGTATCAATGCAATGAATGTAAGAGCTACCACTAAGAAAGTCGCCATTGACAAGCGCTAACATATCTATTTCTCATTTCCATACCTAGAGCTATCACTTAGAGGATAGACAATAGACTTGAAGGTATCAATGCAATGAACATAAGAGCTACCACTAGGAAGGTCGCCACTGACAAGCGCTAACATACCTATTTCTCATTTCCATACTTAGAGCTATCACTTAGAGGATAGACAATGGACTTGATGGTATCAACCTAATTAACAAAAGATCTACCACCAGGAAGGTCGCCATTGCCAAGCGCTAATATACCTATTTATCATTTCCATGCCTAGAGCTATCACTTAGAGGATAGACAATGGACTTGAAGGTATCAACACAATGAATGTAAGAGCTACCACTAAGAAAGTCGCCATTGACAAGCGCTAACATACCTATTTCTCATTTCCATACTTAGAGCTATCACTTAGAGGATAGACAATGGACTTGATGGTATGAACCATATTAACATAAGAGCTACCACGATTATGGTCGGCATTGGCAAGCGCTATATACCTATTTCTCATTTCCATACCTAGAGCTATCACTTAGAGGATAGACAATGGACTTGATGGTATCAACTCAAATAACATAAAGCTACCACTACAAGTATCGCCTTTTGCTAAACGCTAGTAGATAGCTAGAACATAGACCAACTATTTTTTATACTTTTATTTCCATGTTTGGTTTGTCACTTGAGGAATCGAAGATAAACCATTGAATTGTCGGGGCTTACCTACCCATGTTGAAACTCAAGATTAGACTAATGCTGAGAAACAATAGACTATTATGTCAAATTGATTATTATAAAATAATGAGAGTACAAATTCTGAAGAAATAACCGACAATTCAAAACCTAAAAGCCTCTGTTCTATTAATCAACCTCAACTGTGCTAGAAATCAAAGTATGTAATGTCAGAGATTACTTTCAAAAGAGATAACTGTACACAAGACATGGTTAGAGAATACTGCTATTAAATTCTTTCAACCAACATCATAAAATTCATATAGCACATAAATAATAATGAATAACATTGCCCGAAGAGTGAGTAAACGAGATAGCAACAGGATCTGTGGAACAGAGACAACAGTATCAGCAGGCAGCCCCACAGCCAACAGCATGAACAGAAAGCCCACAAGGAACAGTATCAGCAGGCCGCCCCACAGCCAGCAATAAAAGCAGTGATGCAACCAGTCATGATCAGCAGTGCTATAACCAGCAGTACCAGCAGCCCTACAGCCAGCAGTAGTAGCAGAGCTACAACCAGATGTATTAGCAGTCTCACAGCCATTAGTATCAACAGTGGCCCAGGCAGCAAGGCCGTTTAAGAATAGTACCTCATGAGGAGGAAGAATTCCCTATAAAGTTATAATGGGAAAATTTGCACAAGCAAATATATTTTTCAAAATTCTGGTAAAATTAATTCCGAATGTCTATCACTAAAAGTTTTAGCATTATCATTAAGACATGGGATTCAAATCCTGTCTTTGTTAATCAGGAATAACAATACTAATCTCAGTATAAATTGGGGTACCTACCTGATAATATTATAACTTCAATGAAAATTTCCTTCAAGTATTACATTCGAAATTGTAAAATATTGATACCTAGTTCGGTTAGATAGAATAGTTGCCCTTTTTATTATTAACTCATAGGTGAAAAGGAAGGAAAAATAGTTCATTAGTAACATATAACTTACATCACCATTAGCGTTTTCTCTAAATTATGTTGTTGTAGATTTATTATGTTGTTGCTGATCAGCCCAAAACACAGTTTACAATTAATATAAAAATTACAACAATAATGTCCCTCCACTTAATCAATCGGAACCAAACTGCAGTGGAGAAGTAACAATAATATTTTCATGATAAATATATGTTTATCTTATTTTTCGGTTAGTGTTGTAACGTAAATCAGGCAGGTCCCTTCACTAAATAACCTGACATATTAAATCTTCAGGATGGGTACGAGAAGTGAATCCCTGTGCAAACAACAGGATCATGTTAAGTTAGGTTAAAGGAAAGGATGATTTTTACGAACGATGATAATATACCTACACGACCGATAATTAATAAATTAATGTTATCCTTATATGTAACTGCACACCTAAGGGTAAAATATGTTTTATTCATTTATTTATTTTTTCCAGTAAATAATAGGACGTCATTATTACTGTCCTAAAAACAAATTCAATAATTATTACACTAAAGAGATAGCTGCGTAAACAATGTTACGTGTGTTAATGTGTTGTGTGTACGTTGTTCTATCATCTGATTGGTGGGTGAAAGGTTGCATAGAGGAATAGGAAAAAAATCCACAACAAGTTATATTTATTATTACCACATAAAAAAAAAATATACTAAATATTATTACCAAGCCCATATGGTCGATATTAGGTAATACACAATAACGTGGGCTCAGGTAATCTATTTTAATAAAAACAAAACCTTAATTATTACGAAGATAATTATCACACAAGTACATAATGTAAATGCACTTCCCCTCTTTATACTTTCAGCCTCATTTAACAATATCTTATAATAAAGAGGAAAGTTTAGTTCAGTGGTTCTGAATATTTTAATGAAAAAGGTCATTTGAATAAATGTATCGAAATTCTTACTTGCACTTATATTTGTATTTTCTCTAATCAATTTGACATGTTGTCTTAGGATTCATTTAACTACTCAATGTCGACAACAATTGCCAACTTAGCACAGGATGTTACAATCAATCTTGTGTCTGGGTGCCCTCGTCATTACCCGTTCTTCTTTATGTATTTCTTCTTCTTTTATGTATGTAAACAAATAATGTGTAACTTTGATAATTATTGTAGCCCTTGGTATGCCAATGAAAAATTAGTGTTATACTATATGATGAAGTCTCACAGTCCTTTCGACTATAACTATCGTTGTTGTTCAAGAGCTTCGGAAATGTGCTCTATGGTGAGGTCCCTGTGAGGCTCTTATAGCCAATCTTGATGTTGAGCTCATTCAGAAATTTGTTCTTGTGTAGTTCTTTTGTTGTGAAATTGATAGTAATGTGAAATAGGTATTTAATGTACTCGCTCAACTTCAACTTAATTATTTAGAACTATGTATCTATTCTAGTACAGTATAGTATAACCATATATTATATGTTCGCGATGATTGACTTTTTATTATTTTTTGTGAAAGACATTATGGTGTAATTTATGTGAATAAACAATTAAAAGTGAAAATTTGTTAGGAAATCTTGATATCTTCATTTAGTATGTGTTAGAGCGAGACGCAATGCGAAATAAGGACAAAGAATTGTGATAAAAAAGGACTTAAAGAGCAGGACAGACTATAGAACTTGTGATTGGAGGAAAATGATTTTGATTAAGTTTTGTTTTTGGGCTATTTTTGTATCATTTTCACTTAGAGTTGTAAGGTTTTTGTTTGATAATTATTGTTTTTTATATTTTATCACTTGAAATAATGTTGTTACGTGTAGTTTTAAGTATGTACCTTCTAATAAAACTTATTTTGTTCATGTTTTTTATTAACCCAGAGAGAAACATAGGAAAAATGATCCATTTTTAAGGGACTTTGCCCCAAATAGCAATGAAAATTCTAGATTACTGAAATAATTTTAAAGAGAAACGCTATTTATGATGTATATAGATTAGAAAAGATTAGGATCATTGAATTAATATAGTTTTTGCTTGCCTATTCTTATAAGAAAAATAATTATAAGAGAAAATGTGTCTAACTTATAGTGAAAATAAAGAATCGGAGAAGTGAGGCACACCCAGGAGTGGAATAGGTACGTCATTTGTATAAAAGGAAGTCATTTCCAAGCAATCGGGTCAGTTGGTTCCTATCGCGCGCGCATACTCGACGTCTCCGGGCTCTCCTGCGGTGCCTCGCTCCTCATTAGTCTCAAGATTTGTAAGAAGCATTTTTATTTCCCTGTTGCGGCGACCAGCACCCCCTCGGTGTAGGGCGTTCATGGGCCTTGGTCAACTTCAGGTTGGCCATCTAGTCCATACGTCCAGCACATTATATAACATACATAATATCGATTCCATTCTTGAGAACTGGTGAAACTTGTTTAGCGAACAGTTATTATTCTTATTGTTTTTTACATGATAATATCAAAACGTTTGGTGGAACGCCGCGCTGAGTTTATCAGGCGACGGCTGTGCCTCTCACTGCCTTTATTGGGATTAAAGTCATGGGCAGCTTAATTAGCTTTCGCGATAACAATGTACTTTATTCACTAATGAATAATCATATTATTGGTACTCGTTTCAATTTAAATGTTTCATTCCCAACTAAACTTTGAACATCTACACTGTTTAAAACCTCTCGAACAAGGAGCGAGTATAATTATGAGATTAAACGAACTTACCTGTAAGTGAAGTTCTATCTCAATTATACGAAGCTCCTTGTTCGAGAGGACTCCCTCCCTTCAATTTTAATATCCCGCCCTAAAGCTTCCACAGGTGATGGAGTTGTCCATGAAACATGCTTTAAACATAATGACATTAGTTGACAGCTGCGTTCAGGAAGCGGGAAACTAACTTTTTTTTTTAGCTTTGGATATGAGCTTTGAAAATTGTGACGATGCTGGAGCATAAGACGTAGACTACACTGTTTAAAACCTCTCGAACAAGGAGCTTCGTATAATTGACAACATTTCATTTTTACTAAGGTGCCTTAAATCGAAAACCATTTCGAGATATTTCTATGATTTACACAAAACACATTTTTTCAGATTTTTTAATTCAGTAATAATAGAAATATATTGAAAAATCTACGAGGTCAGAAGAGGAAGGCATAATAAGTTCAGACCTTTACATAAAAATTATAAAAAAAGTAAATGTCATACATAACATGACACTTTGATTGCGACTTGTTTTAAATACGCATGCAAAGGTACATTACATTATACTGCCTTCATTCTATCAATGGCAGAATCCAATTTTCAAAAAATATTTTTTGTAACTTCTAGTGGAAAAATCTTGAAAAGAAAAAATACGTGTCTTCTATTTAAACAAGTACTTTCGAAATAGCACAAAAAAACCACGGCTTAAAAATTTGAAATGTTGTCAATTGAGATAGAACTTCACTTACAGGTAAGTTCGTTTAATCTCATAATTATCTCTGAACTTTGGCTAAAATAAGTTCCACATGTGGCTTAATCTCACTATCTTTCTTTCAGTGTAAAACCCTCAGAATAATAATAACTGTAAAACCACCTAAAAATCATTGGCTTAGTACATTGACTATCGATTATGCTGTTATACCGTCACACGTAATGTGGTTTACCTATGTTTCCGCATCTTAACGGGGTAGGCAGACCTGTAATATGTCGTTTTGTTGCAGGGTTCAAAGTCCAACTTGGATGTCTATCTTTAAGGGCTACCTGGGGAGTTCCCCATTAAGATAATGTAGTGCTTACACTCGGAGTAATTGTCTTCTACATCTACATCATGCTTTTCGTATAGAACCTGCTATCCAGCGGTTTGCTTCATGATTTTGCCTAAGACCTGCCGTCCAGGAACTTAATATATCATTTTTTGGGTGAAACTTTAGCGTTTAAGTGGTTTGACTAAGCTTTGCTTGATTGTAATAACAGGATTATTCCTAAATTTGTGTTATCATGAAATAACCTAGACATGCTAAACTATTTGCTGTATAAGAAGAAGTAATGTTAATATACATTTTTTAAAAGTGAAATTTTTAATTCCATCCCCTTTGCTTTGCTTGCAATAGGAGAGTATCATGTTCAAGGCGCCCAATCCTACTCTCTATTTTTTGCACTCTATTAAGATCCCTTTTATTCTCTGAGTTCGGCAACTAACACCTATGCCCTGGGACCAACCCTTTCTCAATGCCCTGCCGACGGCGTCCTAGAGGTAGGGTGGGCTCATCCCCACACAGAGGCTGCGCAGGAAGTTTCATCCTTCGAAATATCCATTACAAGATTTTTAAAGCAGAATTTAACTTAACGAGGCCTATGTTTGCGCCAGCCTGTATTTACATGATAAATGTACTTAATTATTTTTTTCAATATTCTACCCCTTCGAGGATACAGACGTGATGCTATGTTATGTCCTTTATTCCCTGTAGTTCTAACTGATCAGTTCTACCGTAGAACTATTGTATTATTTCACAATATAAAGAAGGTAGTGGTGGTGTAAAGGTGGTGGTTTTTTGGTATAGGTCTTTTTAAAACAATGTTTATAAAAATATATTGTTATATCAAAATGGAGTTTCATTAGTTGCAGCCATTTTCTCCACATAAGTACCAATAATTATTATGTTTCTTAAAAGGTAAGTAGCTAGGAAAATAATAAGAGGAAAATTAATTGTAAGTATTTGTCTATTTAAACCAAATCATAAATAAAAAGAATAGGTCTAATACTACTACTTATATAAAATCAACGAACTGAAAAGTATAAGAAAACAGCAAAACAGTTTTTACCATAACTGTACAATAACGTCAAAACTCGCTCGACGTAAAGGGAAAATAAGGCCACTCGCCGTAAAGAGAGTCGCCGTAGCGCGGGTCGCCGTTCGGAAAGTCGCTGTCAACGCTACAATTCCTTTTGTCTTACCTTTGCCGTCTGTTGAATGTGGAATTAATTAAAATATAATGGCGAAATCGCGCTTTGCGGAATAAAAGCTTTTTACAAAATGGCGGCATTCGAATATAAGATACCTTTGAAATATGCACAAATCGAAAATAAAACTCAACAATAAACATGGGTATTGTAACAAAAAAGCGTGCGTTAAGGCTAACGCAGTATAAAAAAACATTATAACAAATGACAACTGCACTATTTCAACGCGACAGATAGGTATCATGCAACCTTATCAGGGATCTCTTGAGAGCAAAAGGTCAACTGCACGTAGAGTACTAAGAAAATATAATAAGTACTTATCCAAGATGAATCCACCGTCTTCGAAGGTATACGTAGTGGATTCTTTATAGAAGAATATTTGTTCAATTTGATGCAACTGGGTGCAGCGGATAATGTCCTCCTTTCGCGAATAATGTACTTTGCATGGTGGCTTTTAGCGTAATCTTCATTTTATTTTGTATTCAAGATCTTTTTAACCAAGCAATACATTAGATGGAAGAATAATGAACCCGTTTCTAGACGTTGAGTCTAGAATGTTCTCCACAATTTTGTGCTTCTGCTGTAGTAATTTCTAAAATATTATTATTTTATCTCACTGTTTTATGAATTCGTTGACTTACGTTTAACCGAATTCCACAGGTAAATCAGTTAAAATAACTTCAAAACTGAAATAACAAAAATATAAAAAAGTACCTATTTACACTTTATCATTATTTCTCTGTATACGTTGGTACTTAATATTTTTTTCATATTTGGACGCGGAAATAATTTGTTTTGAGGAAATATTACTGTGCTACTTAAAAATATACTTAAGCAACAATTCACGCTATTTACAGACGTGGCATTGTTTTTTTTATACCACGGGAGTTAAAAGGCCACATTGAAACCACTCACCATTCTTCTAAAAAAGCAAAATTGCTATTTGACATTGTGGTCATTGCGCACTTACTTTCATATGTGCCTACCTAATACCAAACCACAGTCCAAAATATACTGTCAGTAAAAAGTTATGGCTGTATGAAGAATCGTGTTTTTTATGGGGAAATATTTTCTTAATTATTTGCTCCAAGCCCTTGATTTTTAATTTAGCCATAACTTTTTATTGGCAGCTTATTTTTTGACTGCGGTTTGGTATTTGTTACCCAGTATTTAGTGATCTATTTCAATAAATAGATATTTGGACTAAGTCCCATACAACTTTGGTCAATTTAATTTCAATACCTAATGCTTTTTACATGAATTTCTTCGATGTGGCCTCTTTAGACCCGAATATCATAAGCTTCGGTCTTTATATAAGTTTGCTTCTATTTATAGTACGGTAATTTGACGCAAAGTACCCGTGTCACATTTTTTCTCCTACTTTTTTAGTCAAAGAAAATTGTTGAGGTCACGCTCATAATATACCTTGCCTTACCTCACGTATTTTTACTAAGTATACGTATATTAGTATTCTTCATCTACTTACCCGTTCACCGCATACTGGCAATTTGTTTCTCAAGCCACTTACCTGAAACAAAAGAAGAATTATTACTAAGGAGCCGTATTACTTTAAATTACAAGTCTCGTGTATGAAATACACGTAGAATTTAGTTCGAAATATAACATTACCTAATATTTAGAGACAAAATACTTTTTTGATATTGCAAATTTGTCATCTGCTTTTTTGAAATAATATTTAGAATTATAAATTAGAATATTCGTTAAATACTTAAATGAAAATAAAAAGGTTTTCTTATATTAAGTACGCTGAAGAACAAAGGCTGTGACGTTTCCTTCTAGCCCTCAGGTAAGTAGTTTTACACTCCCTTTAGTTACTGATAAGATCCAACTTCAGAACACGCGTAAGCTATAAAGTATATTTTTGACTGAAAACGTGTAAAATATTTTTATAACACGATATTTTTATTATGAACGAAAACATGATGATGTGATATTATCATAAGCGTGTTCCCGCATAATTTGGTACCTTACAAATCGATTTGGTAGATTCTTATTACACTACCATTTTTCTCTGATGGTACACCCGGTTATACGCTCAGAGTAAGAGCATTGAAAATCACTGACCTGATTAATAATGTCGTGGGATTTAACCAAATTAAACATTCGATTCAACGCCACCTATGACATCTTATTCTTTTCTCTTTTATGTCTAATAGAAAAAGGTGATGCATTTACAAATTAGAGGTACTTACGTACAGCATAGAATAAGGAATAATATTACGTATATAAAGGCAACTCTCCATTCCCCACCAGCGGCTGAAATATGTCCCCCCCCCCCTACTGCAGTCTTAAACCGAATGGGCGTCAGACGTTACACACAGAGATGCGCGTGTACGATAACGTCAATGTGTAGTCTGCGTAAAACGATGTTTTTTGTATGAAGTGTCCGGGATGTGCCTAAAGTCCGTCCCTACCATTGTCACGTGAGGTACAGCACAATTAAGCAGCAGGATACAACAAGAAGCCAATACACGAAATACCTAAGTATTATGTTTAAGGGTATATTCAGGATGATGAAAGTGACGAAACGATGTAAATCGCATGACGAATACACAAAGAATAAAAAAGTCTCAAAGAATGTCGAATTCGCGCACTTACATTAAAAGTAGAACAGAGGGGACAGAGTCAGACGTATTTATATACAATGACCATTATGTGTTTATATATAGAAGGTGCTCTAGTGTATTGTTAGGAGATAAACGAAATTTACAGCGATCTTAGTCGAAGCATTCCTCTGAGAGTGAATGGAGCGCGACCCAAGATAAAGATAATATACGACAAAATTCCAGAATATCACATATAATAAAGTTTTGTGCGCTTTATTCACGATTTAAAAAGGGTTATAATATTTCTAAAAGGCGCTTACTTGTTCCATTAAGAAAGTTTAAAGTCAGTGGCGTGTCGAATGAAACCAAGAAAGTGACCGAAACGACGAAGAGGAAACCGCTCACCGCTCACATAAAAAGTAACTTCAGTTTAAACTTTCAAACTTATGATAAAGACAGTTGAGAAATTACCTTGAAGAAAATTAATGAGTCTACAAGAGAAAAAGCTCATAGAGTCGCATCGAAGGAAAGGTCCATTTTTGGCATTTCTGTAAAAGTACGACTAGTAGCAAGTATACGTAACTTTGTTATTTAATTTTGGTTTTCTTATTGTGGATGTCAAACAAGATAAAACGGCTGTCACAGGCGATAGTAGTTGATATTACCGCTGGTAAAGACAGAAGTTTCTATAGAGATTTTTCCGTCAAATTGTCTGCCTTAAGAAAATGTTAGTTGCAAAGCGTAGGTAGTGATAATAGGCTTATGTCCAGGTACGGCTTAGAAATTGTATTCTGTCTACTGAATACAAAGTCTTGGAGTAGAAACTGGTTTGTTATTTTATACGGGATTATTTCGAACTTTTACTGCAAAACTAAGCAATAACACGGAACTCTGGACAAGGATCTTGATAACAAAGCAAACTGCAAGAACTTTAATAACATTAAAAAATAAATTTATAAGTACTTAAAAAACTGCCTCGTGTATTAAGTTTTAATATGATTACGAAACCATTCAGAACAAATATCAGAATCCGGAAGATATAACAATTGAAATCAAGAGGTGTATTTCCGGGTATGTATGTTCAATAGGTACAAGTATGCAGTATAAATTATATCGTCTTATA
Organism: Pectinophora gossypiella; assembly: GCF_024362695.1. NCBI lineage: Eukaryota > Metazoa > Arthropoda > Insecta > Lepidoptera > Gelechiidae > Pectinophora > Pectinophora gossypiella. The sequence continues at coordinate 7,692,652 of NC_065408.1, read as the reverse complement.
TCGTGTTGGTTGTGAGGTCAGTGACCAACTCATCAACCTCATTGTCAGGATTACTACTGAGCCTCGAAAAGGTCCTGACAAGGCTAAAAAACATTTAGGTATAGTAGTTAACTAGGCTACAAAATTATAAACGTTTACCAATGATTGATTGCTGTTCAAAGAAATTGGTGATTAATTTTCATGTCTGTTCCAACATTGATAATTACGTTCTTGTTCTTGCTGGCTGCCAGTAACAGAACAGAACCTATTACAGGGAGCCTGTAGTGTAATTCAATTAAACACGCGCTGAATGTGCACTAAATATTGAACTTCTGACATTCTACTCTGAATGATAGATATACCTTCGACCTAAATTCTGTTAAACTGAATACAAGCAATGATTACAGTTGTTTCCACCACACAACCTTGGTTTATGTGATGCACATTAACTTGATTTGATTCCGCGAAAAGGGAACTTGCAGGTAAGTTGTTAGCACGAAAGTTGTTTATTGCATTTCATCTGTTTCGCTGTTAAGGTTCATTCGACAACTCTAAGCTGAACTCTGGCATAGCTGATGATCGAAAATTATATAATGCTAATAGATATAAAAAAGTACGAGTCCGACTCACGCAGTGAAGGGTTCCGTAAAATCTGTGTAGATTACTAAAGAGATATACCTAAAGCAGCCTTTGCCTTTGCTGTTGAAAAAATATTCTCTCCAATGTCGGTCTCGGATTTGACCGACTTTTTTAATCTGTTAACATAGTGGGTACCACGCATTCCCAAGTAAAATAATCTTGACAGACAGACGTACGAACGGACGGGCAACAAAGTGATAAGGGTTCCGTTTTACTTTTGAGGTTTGGTACCCTAAAAATGAACAGAAAGTTGCGTATGTGCTACCAACTTCACGGTTCATTATAAAGTTGTTGGTGGTGGTCTTACAAATTAGTATGTTGACCTTTAGACTCCGATCGTGAGTATTACTTCTGCTTCCATAAACGCGATATCACAATTAACACTAAACTTTGACTGTTTCGGCATTCAATAAGAACAATAAATATCGTATAAGGTTTTTTTCGGGTCTTGACTCTATGTTAGTGTGGAAGTCAGAATCTTTAATCTTTTTTTTTTCTTTTTCTTTTTTATTTTGTTTAGAAATATTGTAATAAGATTAATTTTGACAATTTTAATGATAACATTAATCTTTAATATTATAATAAAATAGTTAATTAAGCACTAAGTAAAATAATTAATTTATTCATAAATAATAAAAAAACAGAATGTAAATCCACCACAGGCTTCGTCAGTACCAACATTCATATTAAAAAAAAAATTAAAATAAGGGATAGCATATTCAATTCATACATAATAAAATCCGCACAAGCTTCGTCAAAATACGTACAAAAACAAAACCACAATTGGCTTCGTCCAAAACTACCTACTCCAGAAAGCCACCCTGGACTGCTTCCGGCTCAAAGCACTTAAGTTAAATATTAATTGTTATAATCACGAAATCTCCAGTAACATATTTGCGAATTTATGGGTTCAAATTAATATTTATTTTATATTCGTTGCGATTTCTACGTATTTTATATTGGTACTGAACGGCCTCAGTGGTCCAGTGGTTGGTTAGGCTTACAATCCGGAGCCTCCGGGTTCGAATCCCGGTGGGGATAATCACAGAAAAACTACTTTAGGATCTCTAGTTGGTTAGGACAATATATACCGATCACTAGATTGTTCGAAAGTAAGATGATGTGTGCTTAGGAGGACTCGTTAAGCAGTCGGTCCCGGTTACTATTTAAAGAAAGAAAGACACATTTATTACTTCCGGACACCACAGACATAAACAGTCAGGTACATTACATTCAACACAGGACAGAAACCACACGGAAATCAATACACAGAGAAAAAAAAATCCAAAACAAAAAGAAAAGCAAACCAAAATCATAAAAACAATAATAATAAAAGTAAGCATCCTAAATGCAACGCATTACGTCAGCCACGTCAGAGGCCTTTGGCGGCTCAATAATAACCCTGACACCAGAATTGATGAGATCGATCATTGATCTCAGAACCCACATGAGAAAGGAGTGGTACTGACCATATTTGGTCATTTTTTAAAGAAAGTTTTCTTTCGTACAGATGGTAACAACAACTGAGCCTCATATTATGTTCGCATAAATTACATAAACAAGTTTCACCCTAGAGGCACCGTATGTTCAATTTCCGCTCAGCTCCCAGAGGTTAAACTGTACGAAAGGCCCTTTACAATCTATCCCTATATCAATCAATAGACACCTTCAGTTTCCAAGTACGAAGCGCCGGGTTTTATGAAAAGGAAACGTGTTTACTCACAAATATTAGAGAAAAATGTTTTCCCTTTACGTTTATTTGCACGTTTTTGTTTACTGAATTTGTATCAAGCTGTTTTAAAAGCGTAGATAATGTTTGGTTTGATATTACTACGTAAATCGTAATTTAAAGCAACCGACAGAAACATAATGTAAACCTATAAATGTTAAATCCCTCCTCTTGTACACTAACTCCCCTTTAATTAGACTAATTTGTAAATATATATGTAAATACAATATTAAACTGTGATAAACGTTTTGTGACGTCCTGTTTTGTCTTGTTGCAGGTTAACTCGAGGTTTAGCTCTCTACCTACAGTTTAAAATTATTCAACCTGTCAATTTTTTTCAGTTTGTTTTCTGATCACTTTGACACTGGCAGAATGGTCATATTCCTAAGCGACCCATTGCCATAACCAAAAAAAAAACATAATGTTACAATCCGACAGCATGTAATGTAGTTCCCGCTCTGCATAATGTAATATCATTCATATTAAAAGTCTATGTGGTCCTGTGTGTCGGTGCCGGCTCGACCTCCGGTACCGGACTTGCACTAATGAGTTATTAATTTATCGTACGTGCAATTTTCTCTAACAGAGTTCGCTCAACCATTGTAAACGGTGATACGGCGACCTATCACGTTGGTCAAACAGAAAACTGGGTGAGGTGTGGGTCATCATCATCAATTTAAGAGCCACGCTCTTGTCGGTGCAGCATTTTCTATTCCAGTCTATCAAAGGCCAATTCCTTGACTTCCCTATAAGACAAGAGGTTAACCTTTTCTTTAATCTGTTCCATGTAAGCTCTTCTTGGTCTTCCCCTTCCTCTCTTTCCTTCTAGCTTTCCTTCTATGATGTTTATTATGATGTGTGTTTGTTTGGTTATGAGGTGTGGGTACTTAGTTCATAATGCGATGAATGTGCCTCTGACCCCAATTGAGTATATAGTCGTGAGCTTATGTTGCGTAATATCAGTACTCCTATTTATTATATAACATACATACATGCATAAACTCACGCCTATTTCCCACCGGGGTAAGCAGAGACTATTGAATTCCATTTGTTTCGATCCTGACACATTCGCTTTTGCTTCCTCCACATTCATCAATCGCTTCATACACGCACGCCGGTTCAGGGTGGATCGTACTAAACCATTTCTAAGGATATCTCCAATTTGGTCAATGTAAGTCCTTCTAGGTCTTCCTCTGCCAGCCCAACCATTGTTTATTAAACAAGCCAAGTTTAAAACAGAAAATCTACATCTATATCTACATCGTATGCACCCTGGTGATTTAAAAATCGATCGAGCTCTGTGGTCGGCACCTGCGGGCAGGTAGGCCATCACATCACAATTTAGAATGAAAAACCTACGTGTTTTGCCAATTTTCATTTTTCTGTTTAACATTTACGATTTTATACACGAAACGCTGAGTTTTCAAGTAAATATGCTTACATTATTGTTATTTTAACAGCAACGTGATTCATTTGCATAATAAACAGAGATTGAAGTATTCTAAGAATGTTAGTCTTTGTAAGCATTGGTTTGTTTATACGTAATATATGAACGCGGAACAAGTTTCTGACTACAGAAATACTTTAATCTAATGTGAAACAAGAGTTATGAAATACCTATTGACGAGACAAGCCTGGATGAAATAACCGTACATTAACAGAACAAAAGATTCAATCCTACTGTGAATTAATAAAGCTTAATTGAAAATCGTAATTTAAAACGGTTCCGGAACGTTCAAAACTTGACAGGTGGAGTAGCTCACTCAACTGGGAAAGTAGCTGTCATATAACATTAGCGGAGCGTTTTAAGGTGAAAGCATACCTAAATTCTTCTGCATCGTACACGCTGTCACAATTTAAATTTTTCAGTTTTATGTAGAATTATAATCACTATTACAGAACAGATAATGGCCCCGATTCCTGCAGACACCGCCTAATTTTATTTTAAGTTATATCCGTCATTTTCATATCCGTCGAAAAGGAAAGGGACGGATGATTCACAGCTCCTAATTTTAGGAAGAATGAGAAAAACCCGGGCGAATCAAAAGGTACGTCGCTGGTATGCAATCCGTTTGACGTGCTGTCTACTTAACTGTGTCGGGTTATTGACGGATGTAAAATTTTTAGACGGTTGGTTTAGATTTGTGCTTAAAATTTGACGTGTGTTCCATAAATTTTATGCTTGTCCATTACCCGTCCCTTTCCTTTTCGGCGGATAAGAAAATGACAGATATAACTTAAAATAAAATTAGTTGGTATTTACAGGAATTAGCACCAATGTTACATTTTATTTTTTTAATTTTAAAATTCTGATAACGTCATCATAAGAATTGGGCGCGTAATGTCAATCGATGGCATGCAAATTTTTCAAAATAACAAAACAAACATTACAATGCGGAGTAATTTTGATCTGCTTTCAGTATTACACGTATTTTTGCAAGTATTGTTTATTGTTTCTTAGAGCTACACAATAAGGAGCCTGGACTAAAGAAAACAATGAAATAAAATGGTGCACCGGAGTTACGTCTAACTGTAACAATTACAGTTGTCAGCTATTAAATTTTATTATAAACACACGTAAGGTTATTTCTCTGTTTTTATTTTCAAATAGTTTTCTTTCAAGCCAAGAATTTCTAGTCTATTTGTTCATTATAGATAAGTAGTTAAGAGGATTTTCCGTTTCCGCTACGTTTGTCACGGTAATAGCTACTTAAGCCAAACGATTCGTCGCAGTGTCCCCGGCTATATCTGTAAGGGCAGAATGCCAGGAGTCCGACTTATCAGCGTCACCTGAAAAACTTGCGTCACGTCACAAACGCATTCCACAAATACTTCCAATGGCCAGACAAATTAAAATCTCCAGACTGATTCAGAACAGATTCGTCACGACGAATTTTTGTCTCTGTAGTTTTCTGAAATGTATTCCTATTTTTCTTCCGATTGTTGATTAGTAGTCACGACAATCTTCATCTTGGAACGTTTTCAGGATTTTGACATTTGAACGCAACCGCTATCTGTTTATTTTTCGCTCATTCCGAAGTAGACACTATAATCCTAATTGCCGAACTCAGTATGTTCTCAATAGTGCTGTTAGTACTGCACGCAAAGTTAGATGAAACGTCAAAATGCTTTCAAGGATTTCCAACTACGTTGAAAATAATTCGTAGGAGCATTTTACCGGTAAATACTAGTCAAAGCGAAAGAGGGGCTTTCAATTGAATTGAATTTCAAGTAAGACTTGTAAAGACAGGCTTTCAGGATGTATTTTAAAACCTGTACGAATGTTGATTAATAGTGAGCTGTGTTGCTGAGCCGTTCTTTATGAAATTCTTTATCTATATTTTTGCAAAATCCGTTTAATGAACGAGGGAGAGAAAAGCGTGCACTTCAGTATGAAAATAAAGACATATTCATTCCTCTTTCGTTGGAGCCGAGCTTCAGATATGAATGAGTAAAAGTCTCCTCATTCAAGTTTTTCTTTACACGGTCTTATGTCATCTGGTATTTAGGCATTTTGGTAAACCGAACCTTGGAATCTCTTGGATCCCCTCTGTAAGTCTCTAAAAATTTAATGCGCTTCTTCGCAACTATTAAATACATAATTATTATATTGTAGAAAGAAAGCTGTAATAGATATACGGGTACCAATTCAAACTCAAACTAATGTTTCTTCCACCTATTCACTCAACCATTTTATTGGGTTATATCTCACCTTCACTCCTACTTATATCTTCTATCTCATCTCCGCTTCAACCAGGCGGTTTTTAGAGCAACGTCCGTTTTATAAGTCCGCGCTGCGATGGATAACTACCCCCAGTTATATTTAATGCGCTAAGGATTTGGCCGTAATAACTTAGGATTTTGCTTCCATCAAATCTGGATTTCCTTCCTTTATAACAATTTTACCTTGCGATGTAACAGATGTTGTATAGTGGTTATTTAAAAGTTTCTAGTTAGATTATATCAGATTATATCAACTTTTTTCCTACGTACTACAACACTAAATATTTATTACCTAATGTAGCTCGGTTATAGACTGATGGGATTTCAATACAACGTTAGTAATAGTTTGTGGTCGACATCCCACCTCTGGATTAATGGAGTAACGCTTACAAACTAGAAACTTGATACGTTTCGACTATTTAGATTACGGTGAGTGCTGTACGGAAGCCTTGGAAGCAAATTCATGTACAAACTATTCCAACTTATGTCGTTAGATACAGGAATTGCTGCGAGTTTGAGGTGCATAATGAATTTTGGAAAACTACTCAGACCCACTAGCTAGCAACGTATATTATACCGAATTAATATTGCACATTTAATAACCATGCATTAACCAAAACACGCAAAATAATGATGCAACAGAAGGCTATAATTATAATATAACTGTTTGCAAGCATTATTATTTTATAGAGTCCAATTATTGAGAAAACAATGCAATGTTCGTTCGCTATTAACATCAAAAACAAAAGCAATATAACAAGTTCAATTTGCCGTTGTGATCTTTGTTTAATTGTTTGCTGGTTTGAAAAAAAAACAGGTGAATTTAATACAAGAAGTTGGCAAAAAAATTTCATGTGTTCGAAAAGCAACAATATATGATGCATGTAAATTGTGAAGCGGTCAGGTACGCAGGATGTATATTATTAAGGTGCGCAGACGTTCGCGCAAAACGTAGGCGCACACACTCGTCTTACCCCTCCTTGCTTCAGTGGAACGGAAAACGCATGTAAATTCTACCACTTTTATGCGAAAGAAGAAAGGTTGTGGAATTTACTTCATCCCCTTTTAAAGAGACAGACGCAACAACGCAAATACTTTGTGTACACAGGAAACTCAGACTTTATTTACATTTGTACATTTTCTTGACTTCCAACACATAAAAATCGGCCATAGTAAAAGCAAATATGGACATCTTGACTTTTATTTTGGTATCGATTTACGTTAAAACTAGAATAGATGTAATAGAAAAATGTCGTAATATGTCGCATGAGTTTTCAATACTGTCGATTTTTATGCTTCAGTGGTTTAGCTAAAAATAGGTGGACTTAGATCCTTTATACGCTACCCGCACTAACTTACTACCCGTCGGCCATTTTTTACAACAGCAATTTAGTGTGTAATGGGTAGAAAAAGTAAACATCTGCTTCAACAAACCTTTTCCAATGAAAAGGCAAGAATACATAAAAAAAGGTTGCAAAAATTCTGTTTTTAGAAATAGAAAGGTTAATCCTGAATATAACACATATAGAATCACACATTTAATATGCACACACACACACATTTTTTTTTATTTGTTTTTATATTTACTTAAAATAATTTTCAACGAAATAAGAGGGACGAACAACTAGGGGACCCGTGGTAGCCCAGTTGGTAGAACGCTTACCCCTTACTTTGAGGTCGCAGGTTCGAATCTAACACAGGCCTAAACTATGATTGTCGAATTTGTTTTCGAATTCACGTTTGGATCATAAATGATTATCACGTGCTCAGCGATGAAGAAAAACATCGTGAGGAAACCCACATTCCCGAGAAATGCATTTTCGGAGGTATGTGACGTATCCTGTATTGAACTGGTTTTCCCTTTGCGGGTTGTAAGGCAAGACAGGCAGTCGCTTCTGTAAATAACCGGACCTGTCCAATTTTCAGGTTAAGTAAGCTTACCCTGAGAAAGACAGGATAATGCTGGGGAGATGATGAAAAGTGACGAACATGTAATATTGTAGTACAGATACAGAGAAAGTGTTTTCAGCCCCCGCTGCCTGGGTTACGATATCTATTTAGGCGCGACGAATATCGCCTGCTACGAGTAATAGACGTAGCAGACGTTGTCTACGTAGCTAAACGCTGGGTGTCTATTTACCGAGTTTGTTGAGTCGTGTGCGATGCGTAAACAATGCTCGGTTAAAGCGTGTTTCACGTACCGCAAGCATACACTGATTTCCATACAAGTTTAGTGAAGGATCAATATTAATGGGCGGTGTAGGCTGATCGCTTGTTAAATTGTTTCCTACCACTGCATGGTTTATCGTTATCAGAACCGTCTTAGGTTGAAACTACAACTGAACCGCATCGTATTAGCTAACAGTTTTATTTGGAATTAAATCACTTAATAAGAACTGATAAGGACGATTTTTCTGTTGTTAATTTTAAAATTTCTGTAAACGTCATCAGAAGAATACATCGCGTAATGACACTGGCTTTAAAATAACAAAACAAAATCGATCTTACCTATCGATACTTTAATCTTTTTCTATAGTGAGGGTTGTGAGGTGAATTACCAACCTCAGCAACCCTGGTGTTAGGGTTATTATTGAGCCGCCAAAGGTCCCTCACATGGTTCATGTAACGACTACTTCCTTACATCAGTAAGTAGTAACCGGGACCAACGGCTTAACGTGCCTTCCGAAGCACGGATCATCTTACTTTTTGAACAATCAGGTGATCAGCCTGTATTGTCCTAACCAAACTAGGGATCACAAAGTGATTTTTGTGATTAGTCCTCATCGGGATTCGAACCCGGAACCTTCGGATCGTGAGCACAAATCTCTACCACTGGACCACGGAGGCCGTAATGACACTGGCTTTGAATTAACAAAACAAAATCGATCTTATCTATACTGTAATAGTGATGTGGGATAGGGCATGAGGAAACGATTATTATTTCTTTATCTTTGTTTATTATAAACGTTTTATGATTTTCTACGTATTCCTCTTTAAAAACAACCGTCCGCCTTTTTCCTGTCATTCCACAATTCTCTCTTCTCTCTCGCTCACTCCTCGCTCTCTCTTTCACACACCTTTACGTTACGTTTCATTCAACCTACCATTCCTACAGTGATATAATTCTTTACAATTCAGTTTTGTATAGAATTATATCACTATTAAACAGTTTAACTCTGACAGCGCGTACGATGCGGAATAATCCTATTTTGCTTACTTTAGGTCTTCAAATTAACATGGCAAATTAAAATTACTATTCCTACGTAGTAGATATGAGTCAGTATATGTATGTTCGTAGAATAATAACATTTACTGCAGGTTACATAATACATTATTAGCAAAGCTAACACATAGTCGGTTACTACAGTAACATGTGCATGTCAATTGAGGTCAATATGCAAAGCTGATTCATTTAATCACGGATTTAGCTACAAGTTGTACTTGGTATTATTGGATATCGATTTTGCCAGTAATTGTTTATGATTATAGAGCTGAAAATGTATGTTGCCTACAGGCGTCGCCGCTTTATTGAACTAAGGGTGTATGTAATGTGAATTTTGTGACCGAAATGTGTTGGATTACAATATGAAGCTAGAGAGGTACTTAATGCCGTAAACAAAGAAAAGTGCCTAATTTATTTGAAATTATAGAATGTTTCAAAACGACTAGCTTTTGCCCGCGGCTTCACTCGCGTTAAATACGATTCACCTTTTCTAAAGCATCACCTTCAAAACAGCGAAACGTCCCATATATTTCACCCCACTCATTGAAGGCTGAGGGCAGATTTAAAAAAAAAATACGCTCGATTTTATTGTGAGTCACAACAGTCCGCGTACCAATTTTTAGCTTTCTACCATGAAAATAGCCGAATGCTCCATACAAACTTCCACCCCCCCATTTTAGGGAAGTGGAGGGTTAGAAAGAGACAAAAAGCGGCATATTATGTCACTTTCCATCTCCTCAACTATTTCCAATTAAAAAATGGCGTCAATTTGTCGCTCCGTTTTGCCGTGAAAGACGGACAAACAAACAGACACACACACGCTTTCCCATTTATAATATTAGTATGGATTAATTTATGTGCATGGAAAAAACAATACGAAGGACATATCTTTACATGGGTAAATCAAACAGCTGCTATAAATTGAACTTTAATCCTTCCCTCGCAACACAAAAAAGATAAACCAATATACCTCAATTATAATAAGATAATAGACGAGCTCGGTGGCGCAGCGGTAAACGCGCTCGGTCTGCGATTGTTGAAGTTAAGCAACTTTCGCAAAGGCCGGTCATAGGATGGGTGACCACAAAAAAAAGTTTTCATCTCGAGCTTCTCCGTGCTTCGGAAGGCACGTTAAGCCGTTGGTCCCGGCTGCATTAGCAGTCGTTAATAACCATCAATCCGCACTGGGCCCGCGTGATGGTTTAAGGCCCGATCTCCCTATCCATCCATAGGGAAGGCCCGTGCCCCAGCAGTGGGGACGTTAATGGGCTGATGACGACGACGATGACGACGGATTACTTTATGTGCATGGAAAAAACAATACGAAGGACATATCTTTACATGGGTAAATCAAACAGCTGCTATAAATTGAACTTTGATCCTTCCCTCGCAACACAAAAAAGATAAACCTTTAAATAAACCGTAAAAGAGAAACATAAATAAATCCGTCGTTACCAGCGCACGCTGCGCTCTAAAAACCTTTTAATCCTTTTCACCTGATACACAAAAGGGCCATCAACTGCGCTCATTAGATTGACGAGGGTGGATACAATAACTAGGACATAGCAAAAGGTGTGATAGGAATACAGTTGTTACTAAATGTATATCTTCACACTTGTCTCTAAAGGTCGGTAAAGGTTTCTGTTCATTGAAAGGTTAAGTCTTGTTGGTAGATTCTAATTAAGAGGGTTGCATTGCAAGGTTAGTAATTTCAGAATTAGTTTTATTGCCATACATACATGTATATTTACCCGAGAAATATGTTTATAGGCTAATTTCCAACTAGTCAAAACAGTTAGTTTTTACTAAACGTCAAAACACGAAATTACAATGGAATTTGCATGAAAAGGCACACTGTGACGTCATAGAAAAAGTGGTAAATGTCGGACTTATTAAATAAGTATAAATATTACTTACTAAATATTAAATAAGTTATATAGAAAAAAGAAGTTATCGTTGGTTTTAGACCTGGCTTTATTTAGTAATCAGACTTTTATAATTTATCTTGAACCTAGTACACGTCCCAATTGGGCTCGTTTTTCCCTCCGAATCGGAAAGTCGGGCAGTTGCTTGTGTAAAATACCGGACCTGCCAAACTTTAAGGTTACGTGAGATAATTATGTCGTTCATACATGATTTGTATAATTTTTAGTCTAAATTAGTCTTGTTCTAGTAAACACTTTTACTAACTGCTAGTAAGAAAAATATATCCTAAAGCTATATATATTATAATTATACATTGTAGTTATGTGACTCACAGCCAGTGGTATCTCAAGGTTATAGTAATGCTAAATCAATATCTAATCCTGTAAAAGATATCCGTCATTTTCGGGTGTAATTCATAGAACATTATTACGACATCATCTGACCGTATTGGTTTTCCGTTCCACTGAAGCAAGAAGGGGTTAGAGGAGTGTGTGCGCCTGCGTTTTGCGCGAACGTCTGCGCACCTTAATATATCATGCGTACCTGACCGCTTCCGATCACCCACATTACGACATGCATTTATAACAAATAGTACTGTTAGATAGAAAAATCGATTCAGTGTGCTAATGATGGTCAGAACACTGCACTGGCTTCGGCACTTTGACAGATGTAATATATTCTTTGCCGCGTATTGAAGCTATCGTAAAATGTTATATTGAAATACCTACCTAGACCTAGATATATTAAAATATAATCACAATTGTATTAACCTATAAACTTTATTTATTTACTTAATCCAGTTCCAAACGATTAATTCTCCAGCTTTATTCATGTACGGTCACGAGTACTAATATGTATACACTTTGAAACCATGTCATATTAACTTTTTTGACAAATGAAACCGTAAGTCTCATTAAATGTCAAATATGATAGTGCGACAGGGTTCTAAAGTGGGTACATGATATTTCTCATGACTGTACATAAAGCAAACATTTAATACTTAACATAAATGTAAGCGTTTATGGAATATTTTACATCCAGAGGAATTGGAAATGTTCCTGGAACGGAGTCTATTTTGGTTTTGTAAAGCTTTATTTATGCTAATGGGCTTGGGTAAAATTACTAATGAATATGAAAGTGTAATACGGAAGTGTAGTATTCGTAATCGTAACCTTTACACCAGTTTCATATTACCATACATTCCTAACTACACACGTAACGCGAGAGCATCCTCATGTCATTGTTTGAAACAGTTACAGACGGTTCTGCGTTGTACGGTCACGAGTACTAATATGTATACACTTTGAAACCATGTCACATTAAGTTTTTTGACAAATTAAACCGTAAGTCTCATTAAATTTCAAATATGATAGTGCGACAGGGTTCTAAAGTGGTTACATAATATTGCTCATGACTGTACTCCGCCCGCCCCAACATGTCATAAAACTATAATAGTAACTGACTTACAATAATTTACATTAAATGATTATATTGAATATTTTATATTGCGTATATCTTATAATGACGATCCAAACAAGTCATTACATATTTAATTTGTTTCAGTAAACGCTTCATATGTCAAAAATACAATTTCTTTTTTGCCCTGATAATTTCTCATTTCTACGCCTGGATTATCTCCGGCTTTTCCAAGCCGAGTTCAATTTACGGCAAACGACTAAGAGGTTTTCCCATGACTTTTGCGAAGGGGAAATAAAAATAATTTCTTGGAACCGGAACCCTCGAGGTGCATACTGAATGGAAATACTTAAATCGTATTTTTTATGTAATTATGAGCATGTGCAAGTTAAGGTCTATTACTTCTTGAAGTGAAATATGACTTATTTGATCTACATACATCTATCTTGTAAAGATCTGTACACAGCGAGGGAAAAAACAACCTAAACACAACCTTCGTAGAAAATTAAGATCATGAGTTACAATATTTCTTTTTTCTCTAAACTGTTGAATCAACTTTGCAGCACACTAAAGTTTACTACAGTTACAGTAACATTTGGTTCATAGCATTTAGTAAGGGTTGGAATCTCCTTTTAAGCAGGCATATTATGTATTGGGAGACTCCGCTCTACTGTAACAATTTTGTATTTGTACCTATCACAGAATGAATCAACATTAGTACCATATTTGGCAAGTGAATCGAAAACAATTGTACCGGCAATTATAACTTTTGCAAATATAACACGTTCTAAAACGGAACATTTGATTGTAATAGCGCAGTTGTCACTTGCTTGTACAATTATGTACACTCTGGTTGGGCCAATGTGGCTTAATTTTGGGACGCGCCGCGTTATTGATGTTTTGTGTCAGTTTAACGTCATTCGTCGTCACGTAATATTGGATCTATAATTGTGTAACAGTTGTATGGCGTGCATTGAAATAAGTTATAAAGATGAAGATATTTTGATTACCGAAGCCGAATGCTTAGTCATCAAGGAAGATCTTGGAGAAGACCTGATGGAGAAAGAAGAGTTCCACAAAACATAGACTACTTAAAAAACGGGGACAAATTAACAACATTTCTAAGACATAACATACATAATGAGGATAAACACTCAAAACCCACGCTAAGGTTGCCTGGCAGAAATTGCTGTTTAGCAATAAGGCCACCTATTGTGCTTATGTTTTATTCGTATGTTTATGTCCTTTGTATATGTTGTTGTGCAATAAAGTATTATTGATTGATTGATTGAAACGCTCAATGTAGGCGGCAGCATGGTTGAGTGTTCCTAAATTTTGACAGTTACCCATACAGTCCAGTGAAATACGTAATAAATTACTATAAAATGTGGAGCAATTTTTAGTGTATCCTGTCCGAAGGATAAGTTAGGAATAAGAAAAGCAGCCAGTTGGAAAAAGCAGTTTATTTAGATTGAAAATAAGTATTTCTAAGTTTTCTTCTCACCGATCTTTAGGTAATAAATATAAGATTATGATTTTGCACAAAGCGTTATATTGTAAAAATATAACCAAGACAATATGTTTGTTTACTCACGTAGTATGGGGAACTGTCAAAATTCAAGAACACTCAACAGTAGCGACACGTGGGAGAAATAGGAGTTTTATACCCCATTATGTCACTATGACAACACAAGTCACTCTTACAAGGAAATATTATTACTGGTGGTGCAGCTAGCCAACAACTAGAAGAGGAAGAAAGTGCTTGTAAGTTTTAGATACTTAGCAATATTTCATAGAAAATTTTATTTAAGGTTTTATAATCGTTCTTTAATATTATTTAAGCAAAAAATCAGCAGTATTCGTAATAGAATTTCGGCAAGTACCTACCTACGTAAGGGGCGGACCATAAGTAATTTTCCATAACCCAGTTACAGACATATTTTGGGTAATAAATAATATCCACGTAAGACTTGACCTAATTTATAGTGGTTATTTAAGTTACTCCCGTAAATAACACTCCTGCTTTGAACTTGCTGTGCCAAAGTTCGTCTTCAGTTACGAAGACTCTCAAAGTAGCTTTAAGTCATTAAGCTACTATCAAGGAAAGGATGAAACCCTTAAATCATTTTGATGTTAATACTTTACCCACAAAATTGAATAATTGAAAAAGACAACGGAAAATACATTTTATTTTAAATTTAATCGAACAGCAAACGCGGCGGAAGCAGTAAAAATTAATATTCAACGGGTCTTTAGATAAAGTCTGCAATAAAATGGAAGACAGTAAAAAAATGCTTGCAGCTTTGGTCTTGCAGTCGTAAAAGCAGTCCTGATATTATGATTTCCAACGCTTTTATCTTGCGATTCATTTGACATTATGTTTAAATTAAATTTTGATGTCATCTTTCATATTTGTACTAGTCTATCATCGCTTTCGACCGGGGAACTTTGTATAACCCTTTTCATATTTTCTCGCCGTTTAAACTTTCCCTGGACTATGACAAACATCAGCCAAATCAGCTCAGCCGTTCTCTAGTTTTAAGGGCGGGTGGTTACTATGGTTACACTCCACGAATTCGCTCGAGATCGTGGTTACCATGGTTACGACCCGCCGATTTGGTATTAGACTACACGATCTGATCGGGAAACGGGAGTTGGTGGGTAATAATCATGGCAACCACCGTGACCTTGACGCATCTAGCCTGTCGGACAGGTAGATGTAATAAGCCCTTTAGCGAGATTAATGAACAGGAATTAATAAGAAGAAGAATAAGATGACCAACGTAGGTATTCCATACTGATAGAAGTATGAATTGCATCCTAGCAACTTTTATCTCTTCCCACCGTGATAGGAATTAATTGTTCCTAGAAAATATTACTTTCAAGAGCGTGCCAATCAACACACGTCTTTCTAAATAAAGATTGTACAGTCTGGCGTTGTAGGTATGGTTGTGTATTAGCATAAAATACAATTTACTTTGAATTGCTTTCTTTGAATTGGTAAGAAAATACTCGCTTTGCTGTTATAATTCACATAATGTAAGTATAGAAATAATAAAAAACTTTCAAAGAAGGGAAAATAGATAACGTTTAGGTATAAGTATTCTAAATTCGACGAACTTTTTTTCTCAATAACATCAATCGATCTAATTTATGTTTTAGAAGTATGTTTTTATTGGCAGAGTCAGGTCGGAACAAGATGGACTATTCATAATATGGACGATGAGCAGGTAATATTTTACCATAATTACCTAGCGTATCTATATTAACGACTTCGATACCAATTGTTGCCGTAAGTTATTTCCTGGCGAATTGTCTCTCTGCTCAAAGCGAAAGTGACTTATATATCAATGTACCTTTAACAGAGCGTTTTCATTCTCGCAGTAATGTGAGGGCGGTAAAGATACAGCGTAGCATCTCGTACGTACACGTTTAGTTACATTGCACCAATTAACTAAGGAGAAGCTTGGCTGCGTCCATGCTGGACATAATACTTACAATAAAATATAGTTTAGCCAGAAACTATATTTTATTGTAAGTACTATGTCCAGCAGTAGGAACTGCTGAGCAAACGCCCTCCCTTCACCTTTCCATTTTGGCGGTCCTTTACGTAATCCAGCCTCTGACAAACACACGGTTAATGAAGTAATAAAAAATCGTACTCTAGAATTCCGTGTTGTCGCTTCGATTACAAACGTTTTAAATTGTCTTGTTATTAATTGTAGCACATTCATAAAGCCACGCCCGTGTCCTAAAAGTCATGGCGAAGCGCGCGCACCTGTAGATACACGCGCTTCTGACATTTATCCTATTTGTTTTGTACGTTGTATATTCATGTGTATCTCCTTTTGTAAGGCGCATCTTGGAAAATCTGCTAAATCTACTCACGCGGACTGGTCCAACCTTTTACTGCGATTGCAAGTCAAAGTTTCAAAGGGTGCTTTCAAGAAACTTCACATTATTTATGTACCGTAGTTTGTCTAACTCTACTACAGTCGGTGACAAGAAATTATGCATTTCGTGTTGAGACGAATAAAAACTAGAAAACAAGTATTATGCAATCATCATCTTCCTAGTTATCCCGTTATCCCGTTTTTCACGGGATCCGCTTACCTAACCTGAAGATTTGACAGGTCCGGTTTTTTACAGAAGCAACTGCCTGTTTGACCTTTCAACCCGCGAATAAAGGTCACATAGGTACCTCAGAAATACATTTCTCGGGAATGTGGGTTTCCTCACGACGTTTTCCTTCACCAAAACAAGTATTTTAGTGCAGATGCTTAGTGAGGTGACCTATTAGTCTCGGCAGATGAAAAGAAGAATTAAACCGCAAAACTAGAAGAGATTAACTTTACTGATTTCGCTTTATGCGTGTAGTACGTACTTTATCTAAAGTTATATAGGTAGGTAAATCTGGGAAAACATCACAAAGATATTTTTTTTATAATACTAACAAAACCTGATGATTAAGTTGTAATTACTTCATGAGCAAATTCTCTTCACAAAAATACCGGACCAAAGTCGGTACGATCATCTCCTAAAAAAATAATTTATTTTTAAATTAAAACAGCGCAATTTGGCAACGGACTGTGTTCCTTAATTCCTCTGAAACATCGCGTTTCTTCCGAGCAGAGGAAATTATTGAATTAAACTCAGCAAGTTAAACTTGTCTTTTATTTTCGTTGTGTCTTTACAGTAAACATTTTCTTGCCTTATAACACGAAATTCAGTCTAGAAACAATGTTTTATATTTATTTTCTTGTTACCTATCTATAAAACCGTGGGGTTTTCCTTCAGAATATCGAAGAAATAACGTTTCGACAATCTATTAATTACTTAGGAGGAATACAAACATCGTTTTTACTGATATTAACAAGGTCCGTTAAAAAATATTGGATTTTTTTATACATTGCAGTGGTTTCAGATATTGGCTTGTGTGGTGCTATCAAGGATAGTGGGCTAATTGGCAATTAAGGTAGTCGAACAGCCTGCAGATAAGGTGGAGCACTTTCATTTTATAACTGAATAGACCTCGATCGTATCAGATGCCCTGGAGCTACAGAGAATTTCTTATATTATTTTCTTTGCTGTGCGCCGCGCCAGCGTTGAAGAAAGTATAAGAAACTTGACTTCTCCGCCAAATCCGATACAAATGATAATATCAATTAATAATTAGGTAAGTAGCTACGTACCTACCTTATTAATATTAAGTAAGTACCTAGCTAAATAATTTTATTAATGCCCGTGTATTTTTTTCGCAAAACTTGTCTGTAAAGGTTCCTTTGATAACGTGTAAGGTTGATTATTGTATTTGAATGAAATCAAGGAAAATCTTCGGAAAAGCAGTCACGAATACCGCTATCTAGCGGGGAAAGCTTGACTCACCTGGTCTCCGATCCTACTACAGTCCACCCCCGCCTGCGGCGCACGGCTCTAGTTTCAGCTGTAACCACGCGGTCCCGCACTCGCCGGTACCGACTGGCGCTAGCAGACACCTGGGCGGTGGCGCCCTCTTCACTCGCCTCGGCGATTGGCAACATCTCCACAGATCCTCTTCGACGAAAAACTTCTTTAAACAGCTACTAGATGGCGCGTGTAACCTTTATGTTCACTACAAGCAGCGCTTCAGCTGTTTCATTACATTTTTACGCGTGTTTTCACTCCATTTCAAGTGTAGTAATTTTAGGAATATTTTTCGTCTTTGGCAAAGCAACAAATACACCAATAATCAACATTATTTATTACCTACGGAATATAACTTATAAATAAGGAATATCTAACAAAATGAAGAAATTACCTACCTGCTTAAACAGAAAACGAAAATTGCTTTAAACTCGATTAGAAAGTCTATCAAATTAGAAGTCTAGACCAGTAGGGATTTCCTTTGTAACGCTTTTTTTCGGTAATTACCTACCTAAGTATTTAGCGACGACAAATAAATTAAACTAAAATTAAGGACGCTTTAGAATACTTTAGATTAACTTTTGAAAATAGAATAAATACAAATTAAAATTAATTTCCATTTTGACGGCTCGTGTTATCTATAGTATTCCCTGATGGTCAGAAAACTCTATAGACGTCGGATGAATATGAAACACCGGAATTTCGGTCCATGAAAGCCCGGATTTTTTTTCGACGAACAGCGAGACAGGTCGGATTACTTTACATATGCATTGTGTATGATAATAGCAATGGACCCGAAAGTGCAGATTTTTCGTCCGGAATTCCTGTGACGTACAGAGTCGAACCCTTAGGGACTACGTTATCTTAACGGGTCATTGAAACTGAAGGGCTTTTTACACAATACGGCTCAATTCATCTTATTTTACTACATTTTTTTTTTGTTTATAACACTTCATAAATTACACATAGATTGTTTTACAAACATCGCTAAACCTAAACAGGTTTGTCTCGATGCCTTCTTCTTCGGCATTCGCCACGCTTTCACATTATTACATTTAAAGAACTACACATGTAGAGCAATTGGAAGTGGAATAAACATTTTCATTTAAATCTATATACTTACTATTGGAAGTATAAAAAGAAGTAATCTCGAGAACCATTGAAATGGTTCGTATAAGATACAATTTAAACCATCTGAAACCGTGCGTAACATTAAGTCAAGAGAAATAAAATTAATTGTTCTATACGTATATATGGAAGATAAAATTGGCCTAATAAGATAATGTACAGCTGAGCATATCACACCAAGTACCTAAATTAGTGAAAACGCGTTTATGAAAATATATATAATTAAAAGGAAAATTAACCTTAAACCTAAACCCTTATTACATGATAGAGTAAACTATGCGATCCAGATTCAAATTCAAAAATATCTCTATTCAATAGGTAACATAGTTACACTTCGTATCCTTATTATTTATGTAAGGAACGTCTCGTCCACCTAAAATTACTGCGGCTTTTCACAACCTGTACAGCCGGAGAAAAGAAGCTGCAAGAAAAACTTAGGCACAGGGCACTAGACGTTCTTTTTAATTTAAAAATAAAACATAAAATATTATACAATTTAGTAATTTGGCTGCCTAATATTTTCACTAACATTATGATAACCGAATTTATAAAGTTTCTGTTTAACTACTGTCTTAATACTGTTCAAAGGTTATCTCTACATATAAATGTTTCAAGTAGATAAAAGACGTCAACGTTTGTCTAACTCTATTTTGTGCCTAACAGACTCACGCTATTATTCTATTTGAGATCACTGGCGACACAAAATCAAATCATACTAGAGAGTAAGTAAAGCAAGACATGTTTGAAATATCACAAAAGACCCTAAGACCAAAGAGATATAAGTTATTTCAAAATAATATGAATTATAAAAGTGTGGTGTGCTGCCGCAGGATCTAACCAAATAAGGCCCAAAATAGGAAGCGACACTGGTCGCTTACCTAAAATGACACCTATACACCACAAGAAGTGCTTATTATCCAAGGGTGATAGATTGCGCGCAAAAGGGAAGAAAAAAAATAAAAATATAAATAAAAGTGTGAAAAGATTGTATTGCATCCACAGATATTAAAATGTACCTAACAAATATATAGAGTTCCAGTTGAAGTTGGAAGCTGGTAAATTACTAAACCGCTATGTGTGCTTGCTAGCCGCCAGGTGAATTGCTCCAAGTCCCGGGAATGTTCGCCAGATATTCCAGAAGCGTGCCCACTCACCGGGTTCCAGAACAAAACAAACTTACTAAGAAACAAGTGAAACCACTTAAATTGTTATGTCACTTCGGTCTATTTCAGATTAACCTAAATCTAAACTAACCTAATAACTTAATGGAATATAAATGTCGACTTTTTGCACCGTCTATTTATCACCTAAAGCTGAACTGTAGAGATATTTGCATGAGATTTGTATAAATTGAAATATAATTTGTTATACACAAAGGGTAGGTAAGTTAAGGGTGAAGTAATCTGTATTTGTTTTATTTAACAGGCGGCCGGTAGGCGAGGGAATTCCCAAATCGTATTATTGTTGACATGGAGACAAAACGGGTCATTTCGAGATAGATGACTGCTTTTGTTCGAAATTGTGTCACCAACTATATACAGTATAAAATATTGGTGCTTCAAAATTTTCGCTACATAAATAATGACCATTTATTGTGCGCGTGGAATCTACATAATTTATAGTGGAATCTTGTAATAAAGCGTTACTTTTTCCTTATCGGTATTCAAGATACGCTGTTGAATTAATTCTTATGTCATTTTAAATAGTTTTCTTCTGAAGAGTAGACGAGTAACCGGATTATGGCTTTCAACTTCTTTGGGTTCAAGTGTAGCGTGTGTGTCTTGATCTCTCGTTTTTTTTTTTCATGTAATTTTTTGATCTGCACACGCTAACAGGAAAAGTATTGAGTGCTTTTTTGGTTCCTAGTCATAAATAGGTAAACATATATTTGTATTATTTGCAAGTATTTTACGAGCAAGAAGTGAGAAGTGAATGTGTGTGTTTGTGAGAAGGTGCAGGTCATGTCGTATCAGGAGGTGAAGGTTTTGGCGGGAAGAAGAGGGGAATGGCGATTACTCCACCGACAAGAGCGCAGCTCTTTAATAGAGTGTGTGTGAGAGAGAGAGAGAGAGAGAGAGAGAGAGAGAGATTGTAACAAATTACAAATGAATTACTTAAAGGTTTTTCAAAAATAATTACATGGGTAAAGTTTGCCAATCTTATTTGAAATCCTGCGTAGCAGAAAAAGCTCGGACGCATTAATCATCGCAAGGAGGTTTGACTGTACTAGATAAATAAATACAATGGAATCATAAATTTTGATACAAAATTAATCATTTAAATTTATTTCGAAACAATCCATTTTCACAGTTGGATACTTTGGATAGTCATTACAATCCAGGGATATCATAAATATACAAATAGTTTTTATAAGTGATTGATTACATCATGTCATTGGCGACCCTTCTATAGATTAATTATCAATATAAATTAGCTATTTCGAAGTAAGATGAACCGTGCTTCAGAAGGCACGTTAAGCCGTTGGTCCTGGTAATTACTTACTGATGTAAGTATGTAGTCGTTACATGAGTTCCGGCTAAGTCGTTAATGCCATCTGCGGCAAATCTACAATAAGTCACATCAAAAAAAAGTTACTTGAGTCAGGGGTCCTTGTCGGCTCAATAATTACCCTGACACCAGGGTCGATGAGGTTGATATTCCATCTCACAACCCACACGACAAGAAGAAGAAGCTATTTCGAAAACATTCTGTAACGTTAACTCGCCAACATTTTTCTCCGTCATTACGGATTTAAAACTTGAATGAGGATGGGGAAACGTGGAAATGTCGTGGAAAGTTTCAGATTAAGGAAATCCAAGTGCAAATAAGAAAACTTTTTTGCTCACAGTATTAAATTAGCAGGAGTATTGGATTAAACTGAATGATAAAATGCCAAGAGCAAGTCACGGTGCGGTGGGTGTGTTATACCTACTTCATTACGAACGTATTTTCTGTTTTGTTCTATATTTGACACTTGACATGCGTAATCTATAAACGTATTATACGTAAACACAGTTTGATACAATGTAACTCCTCAGGACGCATTAACTATTACCACATGTTAAGCTTAACGAGATGTCCTAGATTTTCCCTCAGGAGCTCTTCTGAAGCCCAGATTCAATTAGACAATGATTTTCCTATGTCTTATTAAATGCTTAGAATTGAAAGTGGTGTAGTATGCCTAAATATCTTATTTGCTACTTTACCATAGACTACATAACACTTATTTATCACATCACTGATACCGTCACATAACATTACACGATCGTTTTTGAGAGCATCGCCACATATAAATTCGTTTTATCACTTTTCTTCAACACGACTGAACACTGAATTTTAACCGCACTTATCTTTTACACAGGACAGAGTTTCATACTTCTCGGTATATTGTAATGTCGATCGACGTTTATATTGGACGAAGCGTGGTTTCGACTGCGCGTGCGACTTGGCGCGTAAAGAAAGCGTCGTGGCTAACGCCGGGACCATACAGTAGCTGTTGTCACGTATTCTACTACACTCCGCCATGAAAAAATATTACCGTTCATAACTCACTGTCTAAGCCTGCTACACCTCGATGACGAAAGTGACTCACTGAAGAGCAAATGGCTTCTACAAAAATTTTCCTACGTCTTTGTTTACCTCTCCGTGCATATACAAACGAATTGCTAAATGTAAGTGCGAATATTTTACACGCTCCCGTAAGAACTCGATGACAGGTCGGAAAAGGCGCATTGAAAATAGCAAAAGTAAAAATTTATTACGCAGTAGCAGGTAATGTGCAATATGCACGTTGCTGTTGGTGATTGAATTGACAAATTGTAGATAATTGCAGATACTTAAATCCCAGTTGCCAAGTATATTACAACGTTCGGGAATGTGGGGTTAGTACGTCGTCTCATGTTCGAAATAAATAATTTTGCTCCACGTCTTGTGAGTGCTTACTACGTTTAGTTACAGTAATTGAGAGTAGATTGCCGATAGATACGACGCTCTCACCCAGGAACATACAGTGAAATGTTCAGATACCATCGGAGTGACGTTCGACCATCTTCGCTAAGGGGCACTCTCACCTTACTTAAGGAGCTTGGCTTACAAATTGCTACACTCTAGTAGGATTAGATCTCGAGATGGAAATCGTACGTGAACACAAATCGATAGCGACCTCGGCTCTGTTGGACTAACACGTCTACAAAAGTAATAGGAAACGCGCCCATCCAGACGCGGCTTTACAATTATTTTTCGCTTCATTCATAGCTCAAGAGCAAATTAATGGTTTCGCCTGAGTATCGCCTGTTGCAGATGGAAATATAGTGAATTGGATCGGATTAACACAATTACAGTGATTTCAAACTCTCTCCTTGATGCAGTTCTTATGACGTGTGTCGTATGATATGATCGTGCATCCAAGTGTATTAATATAGTGAGATATAATAATATCTGTGCGGTGTTTACGCGGGACCGCGACGAGAATAACTCGTGGCAGAGTTTCAAATATGTCGCTCGTGCTAACCCTTTCTCACGGTTTCTTCTACTGTCACAACCGTTTAAGATTATTCGGTAATGTGTATGAGTGTCCTTACTGTGAAATGTACCAGCAAAATATCGTCCTTAGTATTGTGGGAGATACTTAGTTAGGCTGCTAATCTCTCTGGCGTCTTTTTTGGGTCAATGCCAATAATAAAATAAGTATAAAGGGCTTTAATTAGATAGTTTTACGGAATTTTGACGTGTCTTCATTTCTTATCATATACTAATCTTAACTATAAATCTTATCTTTTAAATTTTTTTGCGCACTATTGCCACCTTTCTTTAGAGGTAATTGCCAAGAATACGCAGCAGCAACACTTTTCCGAACAAGTTTCGATGAATAAATCAACGAGACTAACAGGTGACGAAAACGTCTCTCATTTTGACAAATGAGTAAAAATAATACGTTGATGAATCACTCTAGTGGCGTCAAATAAGAACGTTTACCCATGCAAATATTTTCATGAGTATAGGAAATACTATTAATAAGTAGATTGGCTTTTAAAAACGCTGTTTTGCTACTCGGGACTCTACTTGAGACTTAAGGAAATGTCAAGTAAGTATCCGATAACGTTTTCGCAGTAATGAGTATATTTAAATTCCCAGTAAAAATATATTAAATAAGTTTTACCATATTTAAGCATCCGCTAAGAAATGTGCAAGATTTAATTTTAAATCTCTAGATCCCGTGGGAGATTTTCAATTTGAATATTACGTAACTGCACCTGTAGCGACCGAGAGTTCGGAAGAGACGCAGTCAAAGAGCGTCTACCACATTAACAATTCTAATGAAACAGCATACCTTTTTATACTTAAAAATAATGTTTGTTTTAGAAATATGGAATCACTGTTTAGTCCCACGTGTCGCGAAGTCTTTAGTTGGGCAGCGACTGACTGGTCTCCGGCCTGTCATGAAATGACATTTTTATTTTATCTTTAGATACGTTTTTTGTTTTCTGGTTGACTTTCTGCGGTGTTCCCTTACTGTTATTTTTACATTATATTTTGGCTTTTCTCTTATTAAGTATTTCGTTTTATTACCCATCATCACGAGCCGCCGGGCATTAAGTCCGTTACACCATGTAATAGAGGGCGACATAGCTGGCGAGGAGTGGGTTTGTACACTATATATCTCTGCCTACCCCCTCGGGGATACAGGCGTGACACTGTGTTTATGGAATCTCTAAAAGATTACTAAATAAGAGGAGTGAGTCGCGTAACATAACATAAGTACACGGCTATATTTCCAATTGGGCTAGCCAGAGGTACATACATCGTAAGATGAACTGAGTCACTATAAAAAAGTTATTTTTGCACATTCCAGAGCCATCCATTGCAATTTCAGTAAACTCATTGTAAAGTTCTCTCGTAATTTTCTTTCCCTGAACAGTCCGCCCTTTAAATCACTAGTGACCTTTAAGAGAGTCTTATTATTTTCTTTCAGTTTGTACCTAGACCATTATAGATATAAAGTTCATTAAGCCACGAACAATAAGTCTCTCTCTTGATTGATAGACTAGACTCCGCCGCGCCCTACAAAAAGTCCGCCTTAAGAAATCCCGGTCGCAGTCCGACGCAATTATATCTCCTAACGAAATCCTATCGAAATTTGCATTCACTATAAACGGATAAAAATCTGGAAAGGAACGTTAAAGTGTAGATAAAAATAGAAGTCTTAATACTTTAAATAAAATTCCTTTTGTGAAAAATTTACTACAAACATAATCATAAACATCATGCCTGTATCCTCAAAGGGGTAGGCAGAGGTGTAAAGTATATACACTCACTCGTCGCCAGCTAAGCTTTAAGTCCCACGTAATAGGGGGCTACTTGTCTACTTTTACAAGCGAACTTTGACATTCCGCATACCATCCGAAAAGTAGAGTAACCACCGTGCTTTTCAGCCATCAAATTGTACTGTATAAATATTAAGACCATTTGTTGGCCCCATAAAATGCGGCTGCTACACTATGAACATTAAATTTAACTTAGCTCTGCTGAAAACAACAGCGGCAGGTAAAGTATACCGGAACAATAAAGGCGCGTGTTTTGGCATTAACCAGGCTCTCTACTCGAAAACTCGTTAAATACAACCTACGCGCATAACCCTTACAATCATTACCTTTAATAATTTCCACCCTTTGTAAGCGTCGTTGTATTTTGTTTTCATAAGTTTGATAGTGATAGTCCCGGCGAAATTAGGTTAGCATAAATTATCTAGTATTCTAAAAACTGACTAAGTAGTTATAAAATGAACGTGTCATATCTGCCGTAATCATGGTCAGAGATATATTATTGGCGAAAATGTTATTAGGCAGTTTTCCTCCTTTTTGATCCGACATAATTTAGGTTAGACAAAACTTACGTATATGTTTTTATTGTAAATATAGTTACCTACCTATTTGGATAGCGCATAGCGTTTCCTAAGGAAGCTTGTTCAAATAGTGCAAGCGAGGCGAATCAGCGGTTACAAATTGATACTCTGATACACTTCGTGTCTACCCGTATTTGCATTTTACGCTCTGAAGACCTACGTGGCTTGGGTTACTTTACTTGACTTGTATGGGCAAAAAGAAAAGAGAATTTTAAATGATGCCCTTTCAAACTGTTGCGACTGCTAATGTATGTAGGAACTCTAGCTAGTGAGCTTTTAGGATGGCTTCTTTTCGTTTTATACTGACGTCAATACTCTTTCTAGTTCGTTACGAATAATAACGAGCCAATCTAAAATGTCGACCCACATTAAGGCCTAAAAGGTAGGGTTATATATAAAACAGACAAAGATAAAATATTAGAAAAGTAAGTAAGTACTAAACATGTTTTTTTAAATCTCTATAACGCAGAGAAGGAAAATCTCTGAGTCATGCAAAGCGAGTAGTATTGATGTCAAGCTCATGGTAGTGGCACTGCGTTCCTACTCCATTTTTTTATGTCATAACGTTGAGTGCAGAAGCCTAATTGCACTTTCAGTAAAGAGTACAAAACAATACGTCAGTAAATCAATTAAAAAACACATGTCTACAGTTTTATACAAGCTCGCTTTTGATGAAACTGGATTACATTTTTTTATTCACTTACTTACGTTGAAACTTCTCTTCCGTTAAAAGCTTTACAGTACAAATTATATCATTGACCCTTTTTTAATGCCTACTGGAGACTACTCGTTTAATGTTGTTTTCTTTTAACGTTTAAAACGGAGGTTTGTTTTACTACCGCTTATATTCAGGGGAGTTAAAATTGGCCACATCCAAGCAATTCATCTAAAAAAGGAATACCAGGGTTGATGAGGCTGGTATTCCACCTCACAATCACAATTTGACATTTGCACATATAAAAGTAAGCGCGCAATGAACGCGCAACGATGAATTGCTTTTATATGGCCTTTCAAACCCCCCAGTTGAAACCTGAACAATGTAATCTGGAGGCAAGCAAAAAACTGTATAAAATTAAACAACACGTCATGAGCGTACTTTCCATTTCTAGAAGAAGACTCAAT
The DNA here is from genome assembly GCF_024362695.1 of Pectinophora gossypiella. Taxonomy (NCBI): domain Eukaryota; kingdom Metazoa; phylum Arthropoda; class Insecta; order Lepidoptera; family Gelechiidae; genus Pectinophora; species Pectinophora gossypiella. The sequence goes on along the minus strand of NC_065408.1, from coordinate 7,665,463 downwards.
CAAGCTGACAAGGTAAGAAAATGAGGAACCTATATTTTTATACTTGTTTATTTTGTTTTTCAAAACTTTGTAACACTTTATAAGATCATCAAACGATTCCCAACCTTGTGATATATCAATGGTGATCACACTGACATTAGTGCACCAGGGTACGACCGACTGGTAACTGTAAACGCTGCTCCACCGCAGAGATTGATTTTACATGCAAGTATCTTCGAGCAAAACACTGACGATCTAAATGCTTGTTTAAATATGACTTAATTATAAAATAGCATTCAGCTGCTACAAAATCAAATTTACCAGCATTCTAACATGCCGAGCTCAGGTATAACTTTATCAAGTTGGTAGACTCTACCTAATTGAATCACTCAACTTCGACATCAATACCAGAGTTTATGTATACCGGTAACAGCCTAAGTCGTACTCTATTAATGAAATACTTAGTTTAATTTACATCTGTAACTCCCCTTAAGTGTACGCAGCTGAAACGTAACCGTTAGCACAAAGAATTTTCAAATTTGCCCATAACATTTTAATACCATCACTCCGTACGTACTCTTGACTCTAATTATGTTCCAGCTTATGTTCTTCAAAAGTTAATTCGAAGGTGGAATGTTTATCTTCAAGCGAATTTTCTTTAATATACATGTATAATTCCATTTATATCCCTCGAGCTACGTTTTTATAATTATTTTTGCGCAAATCGGGCAATTTAGCAAAAGGAGCTTCATTTTTAGGTTTGTAATGAAAGCCGGGAAGTTTATGGGTTGGTATGGGTTGCTTACTAAATTTTAAACTTGCGTATTTTTATTATTTTACTTTGTTGTTTTGAAAGAATTTTGTAGCAGGTCGCACATCACTTGTGACTCTTTCTCTGCTATTTCAACAAATGCTTCAGGCTGAGTCCGTTGATATGACATACCTTTGAGAAAGCGGCTTGTGCTTATATCAGACATAAACATAAAAAGCTTATTTAAATACATCCCATTGCTAGGCACAGGTCTTCTCTATCAGTTTGATTGGTATACTTAAATTAAATATAAATAGATGAAGTTCGTAAGAAATAATAAAGAGAATGCTGCTAGACGCCCAACTGAGCACTCTCAGGCCTGTTGTCGAAATGTACTGGGCGCTCCTATTTGTCCGGCCAAGTAGTCAATACCATCTAAGGGGGTTAAATTATAATAAATCACGCCAAAAAACATGCTGCTAGACTTTTTTATTTAAAGAACGGGAATTCTGCAATCCAATCTAGCAAGTTATTTTTACTGTAAACACCAAATTATGATTGTAAACGAGTCCAACTTAGTTTTATGATATATTGCAATGCTCTAGAGGATTCATGTACTGTTCCACCTATGTAAAACATAGTATTTAAGATCTGTATAAGTAATGTACATGATGGCAATAAATAAAATAAAAATAATAGAGATTCAATTCACTTACTATAAATATTTCAAAAGCTACTTGTGTATTCCAGACATATTGTCTTGATTAATTTAAATTGTAGCTTTCAGTATTCATATTCATAAGCAAGAAGCTATAATTCATATACAATTACATGATGGAATAGTCGATCAATACTTATTATAATATTCTATAAGTAATATCGAAGTCGAGGGACTGTATGAGATTGATTACTAGTGAGGGTATGAAAGGAATACGACGGTAAAGCATTAAGTATTATATGTATTTATATTCCCCCAAACATCGATGAACATTATTGTGATGACGTCCTCTTTAGGAAAACGTAATAAAAAATAAAAAGCATTCATTTCGGGGCGATACCCATAAAGAAGTTAAGTTACAATACAATTTCAATACACAGACCAGTGAAAGTACAATGCTGGTACAATTTGTTTTATTTAATACTCGCTTACCAACGTTCCGTATAAGCGAAAACTGAAGACGATCCTTTGTACTTTACTGGAAACTGTCCTGACCACATCTTGACTTAGCTTTTGACAAATTAGCCTCGGAGAGCCCTTTAAAATGTGCAACTGACAAGTGCTATCAAATTAAACTTACGTCTCGACGCGCTGACATGCATTCGTGGACATTTTTAAGAAGAATTTTGTATTGTATTTATGTTTCTATAAATAACGATGATATGAGTATGCTTTACCACGTCTTTTAAGCCTTGAGTTGCAAAAAGTTGGCCAAGTAACTTGAGGCTGCGCTTTAACAAGTTGGTCAAAGAAACTGGATGTGCTCTTGAGACTTCATGCAGCTTGTTAATTGACATTTAAGTAATTATACAATTTTATATTTACCAATGATTTTAGAATTTGTTTTTAAATTAATCATTGAATTATAAATGATCACGTGCTCAGCAATGAAGGAAAAAATCGTGAGGAAACCCACATTCCCAAGAAATACGTTTCGGAGATATGTGACCTAACCTGTATTGGGCTGGTTTTCCCTTCGCGGGTTAGAAGGTCAGACAGGCAGTCGCTTCTGTAAAACACCGGCCTCAATCAAATCTTCAGGTTGGGTAAGCGGACCCCGTGAAAACGGGATATCGCTAGGGAGATGATGATAAAATTTAACATTTTGTAAAGTAGGCTGTACGCTCCCCTAATTAAATAAATATGTAGCTCATCGGAATAAACATTTATAATATGATAAAGCAAGAATACATATATGCACCAATTATGCCACAAAGCTACTAACTTTATATACTTACCAATTTTACAATCTTCCAGAAATGTCCTGCCTATCCACTTTTATTACCTATTTCATAGCCCTCGCTAGGTTATAATGTGGAACAAAGAGAAAATAGTTCTTGATGTTACTGAAATGAGAATACTGGTCAGCAAAACTACCTGACTTCGCTTCCCATGCTTTCTCACAAAACTAATTTTCCCTTGTCCCCACGTGAAGTAGTTAGCCGACGCGGCACAAAACGTAAGTGGGACATCAAATCTGTAATTGGCCCCAAATGGCAATTTCCTCCTTCACAGATTGATCTATTTCCCGTCTATCATGTTCGCTTAGTTTTCTTCCTTACTAGATAAGGATTCGTTAACGACATTTTATTAGAACTTCCCTCGGTGATTTCGAGATTTCCACAACTCGACTTCATCGACACTTATATGACGTATGATTAGCACGATATACGATGTCAATGACAGATTAATGGCTTTCCTCTGGCAGCTAATGTCGTGACATACGAGTATAATTGCGGCTCCGCAAAAACTTTCCGTGCCCCAAAGACGTTACTATAATCCCTAATATATATCATACACAAAGTCTGTATTTTATTGTCCGTATTTCAATAAAACAGCGATGTGTGTCGTGTGAACGATAAACGTAATGTGGCTATAAAAACTCAGTCGAGCATTATTCACAGTCAAAGAAGGGAAAGTGTGCTTAAAATATTATCACTTGTAAAATCGCCACATTACTCTAAAGATCTCATGTGCTTGGGACATATCTATAAAAACACGCAGTAATATAATACTGTTTATCATTCCTAGCACGTCATAGAAGTTTACTAATGTGATCACGTCAATGATAACACACCACCACCGCGATGTGCTCATTAAAGGCTACGGGGTGAGTATCTGTTTCTACACCGTTTATCATATTTTTGTTTTTTATTTATATTTATTTATTTGAAGAGAAGCGTTTACAAGATATTGACGCAAAGTGCCAAATACGGAAGACTCGACCGAAACCCTCCTATAACTACACACTCAATTCGTCAGGCCAGCATGTGACCGGATCTTCAAGTCCAAGTTCGGTTTCGCCAGCCACATCAGAGCCCACCACAACAACAACCCAGGATACATTATTTAGGACTCGCCGGATACGGTTTGGACGACATGATGATGATGATGATGATCATATTTATATCTACGGAAACCATAAGTGGCTGCAAGTTGACTTGTAAAAACTACTGGCGTTAGGCCAGTATCTCAATGGGGTGGATAACTATATACGTGTGAAACGTATAAGTAACGTGAGATGTGAGCATCTCTGGAATATGTTGCAAAGATTGTAATAACGGTGAGACAAAAAGTGCGGAGACAGTGATCTGAGTACAATGGTCGAGGTCATTTGAGATGAGCGAGCGTGGTCGCCCATTGTTGTGCTAATGTTCGGGGGCCGTTGTTAGAGCAGTCTCTCATGAATATTAACTGGTATTTGTCTTGGACGGCAGCACACACCGCTGAAAACGTCTATTCAATTACAGACACGAGTCAACTCTTTAAAAATACTTGAAAACATTTTACACCAACAATGACATCCCAACACTATACAAAAACTACATACCTAATTAAGTACGATATTTTCCTTGCCTTTTAATTTGCAGTTTTTTTGTTGCAAACATTTTGTAAACGTGAACTAATTAGTAAGTACATTTCTATATTTTCTTACAAAGAATGCAGTGCTTTTTATTTGATTACAGAGTAAATGTGTATATACGTGAGTTACTTAATCATAAAAATAATTATTTCATTAAAAACAAAAAGGAAACGTCGCAAGAAAATCTTTTCTTTCATCACCTTTGGTCTTGTATTTTTCATGAGCCATAGAATGTGTAAGCTTGTGTTTTTTGCGAGTATGAGGGGCCAATATCCGTCGTAAAATGACAATCTATCCATCGTTGCGCGAACCGTTCAAATACAACCGTCTCTATATCAAAACGAACAAAAAGTAACTCAGAAGTTGCTTGTGTCCATTCCACATAAACATTCCATGTTTAGTTTCTAACCTGGGAAATGTTTGTAAAGGCAATATTTGCTCTAAGTTTAGTATTAGATTCCAGGGGGGTTAAAATACCACATCAAAGCAATTCATCTAATAACATTAAATTAAAAAAATTAAATACCCCCGACCAAAAAAAGTACTCAATTATTATGACACAAAAGGTTAAAAATGCTAAACCATATAAAAAGCAAAAAATAACTTATCCCACATATGCTTGTAAGCAAACTGAGCGTGTAACATTCTTATCACACTTAACAAACGACATGATGATCTTGAAGAGCTGAACCGATTTCCACCAAACATAGCTAAGAACACTCTCGACTGATATACCTTTCAAAGAAATAAGCGGCACTAAAATCGGATCATCCGTTTGGGAGCTACGATGCCACAGGCAGACACATACACATTTACACAGACTTGTCATACTTATAACACCCCGTCGTTTTTGCGTCAGGGGTTAAAAAATAACTATTGCAATTTGACATTTGCGCATATAAAAATAAGTGCGCAATGCAAACTAATTACAAACAGCAATATTACCTTTTTAGATGAAATGCTTCGATGTGGCCTTTTTAACCCCCTGTTGTATCATCTCCAAAATAATTGCTGTTTCCTTGTTATCCTATGATATATACATAAATTAGAGCGTAATCCCTTGTGAGAAGGGGTATGCAAACACGCAAGGCGTAAGAAGACAATTTGCAACCAATCTTGCTATTGACCTACTGTTAGAGAAATAAAGACTACAATCTCAAAAGTTAGTAGAAATTTGCGCAATATAAATACGCCAAATAACGACCTCCGTGTCGAGTAGTTGAGCGTTAAGCTCACGATCCGGAGGTCCCGGATTCGAATCCCGGTGGGGAAATATCACAAAAATTACTTTGTGATCCCTAGTTTGGTCGGGACATTACAGGCTGATCACCTGATTGTCCGAAAGTAAGATGATCCGTGCTTCGGAAGGCACGTAAAGCCGTTGGCCCCGGTTACTACTTACTGATGTAAGTACATAGTCGTTACATGAGTCATGCCTTTGGCGGCTCAATAGTAACCCTGACACCAGGATTTTTGAGGTTGGTAATCCACCTCTAAACCCACACGAGAGAAGAAGAATAAGCCAATGCAAGAATACTTTAAAAAAAACAAAACCATCATTCTTACGACAAATGCCTTGTCGCAATATAAATAGTGAGAGTACCTAAAATAAATAAGTAAATTACAATAGGCTTATTTGTAGAAGTAAGGGCCGGATACCCTTCTTACGGCGAACAACTTATCATACTGCCGAAACACTTAGTCTGGGTCAAATGAGGCAGCTTAATTACAGCTGTCACTTTTGGATGATTTAACCGGTAATGAGTGTGTGAGGGTGTATCCCCAACACCATTGTGGTGTAACTGGGTGTGTTTAAGATGGACTGGGGGGTTAAAATGGCCACATCTAAGCAATTCATCTAAGAAAGAAATATTGCTATATGAAATTTGTAAATGTTATCCTAGGTCTACCCCTTCCTCGGCGGAGGGGGAGGCGCTTGACGCGCTCCCATGGGCGCTGGGCCCCAAAGGGCATCCGCCGGCGGGGACGCGGTTGTGTGCAAATGCGTTCCCGTATCCCCGCCACACGGCGGCAAGGAGGAACACCGTTGGGTTTTAGTGGGTATACCGGGTGGCGACACCCGGAGAGTCCCACATAACCACGTTGCCCCCCCGGACGGCGTGGTATGCGTAACGCATTTCCCAACGTTAAAAAAAAAAAAAAAAAGGTCTACCCCTTCCTCTCAATAAAAGACAAGGTGCAGGTCGTGTCGTATCGGGAGGTGAAGGTTTTGGCGGGAAGAAGAGAGGAATGGCTGTTACTCCACCGACAAGAGCGCAGCTCTTAAATAGAGAGAGAGAGAGAAATTTGTAAGCATTGCGCACTTATTTTTATATGCGCAAATGTCAAATTGCAATATTGCTTTTGAAGATGAATTGTGCTTATATGTGGCCTTTTTAACCCCTCTGAATTTAATTTTACAATGGTTGAATTTAGCAATCTCAATCGCAAGTCGTTAACATCAATCAATTTATTCCTCCGATGTGTCACCTCTTGTCTTGTAGGTAGAGCAGCATATTCTGCGTTTCATGTTTTCTTTCGTTGATAAGGAGACGCCCGTACTGTAGGTACACTAGTGCAACATGGCTACGTGTAGTTTATTCTATATTATTAAATAAACTTACAATATTTTTAATATTTCTCAATATAAACTGCCCCCGTGGTCCAGTGGTTGAGTGTTGTGCTCACGATCCGGAGGCCCCGGGTTCACTTACTGATGTAAGTACATAGTAGTTACATGAGTCATGTCGGGGGCCTTTGGCGACTCAATAATAACCCTGATACCAAGGTTGATGAGGTTGGTAATCCACTTCACCACCCACACGATAGAAGAAGAATATAAAAATGACATGAGCTTTGCTAAGTAAACCCCCAAATCCCCCGTATTAAGAATATGTATTGTGCGTTAAAAAGGCCGCATTGAAATAATTCATCTGAAAAGCAAGATTGCTATTTGACATTTTCCCATATAAAAGTAAGTGCACAATGTTAACAAATGTCGAATATCAATATTGCTTTTTTAGATGAATTGCTTCGATTTGGCCTTTTAGACCCCCCCCCCCCCTGTATTTAGGTGTTTTCAGACTTACCCGCATATCCAGGAGTGTCTGCGCCGCGGGATCGACGCGAGGGTAAGCGCAAACGGCGGCAGCGCGGTGGGCGGGTCGTCTGACTCCTCCTGGGCCGGAGCACCGCTCACGCGCACCTCTGGCACGCGCAAGTGGCGACTCATTCCGTCACAGGCCAGTCTTCGTCATATCCTCAATCGGCTTCCTCTTATTCGTTTTCAAGTGTATTCGATTCGTTCTTCAATTTTATTTTAACAATAATATTAACAGTTCAACAATCACATAACAATGATGTAGATACTCCAAAATTTAAAGCTTCCTTGGTTTGCCTCGAAGACCTGTATAAGAACACTGTTTAAACTACGTCGTATTTTGCACTTTAATGAGAATGGAATGTGTTGTTAAAAAAATCTAGACGAATAGTTGTACTGAAAAGTCATCCCTTTTTCTTGCGCGTTATAAGCCAATAAAGATGAGAAATACTGTCTCTGATACAATCTTTATGAACGTTTTCCTTTGACAACGTGCGTATGGCGGCTTTGTGAAACCTTGCAGCTACATCCGCTTACGGCGACTGGTGTTAAACGTAAAGAGATTTGTTTTAATGTTCCCAACCTTTAGAAATGTTCAGTCTTCAAGTATTTCACCTATTGTGACGCAAATATTCTCCCTTTTTGTTTGTAACATTACCCGACGTAGGGCGTGCCGAGATCAGTGTGCATTTTATACAATTATTTTTGTTTTATCACTACACTTTGATATACTTACTTACATGTGAAATAAAGTAATTTTAGAAGAAAAAAATACACCTACTTACTTACCTATATTTTTCACATAACAATAGATAAATTATGATTATTATAGAAATGAAGGAAATAGTTTTCTGTCTATCCAGCTGATTTATGCTACATCAATCCGGGATAGATTATCAAGGAAAAAAGTGTTGCGGTAAGAAATCAATTTGGCGGCGAACAGCGCTATAAAACTGAAATATGACGGGGGAAGGGAATAAAAGAAATAGTCGGAGATAATCCGAGCAACATTTGACCGGACCACCGTACCAGCTGTTGGCTACGCGCCTAATACCTGCAACCATGACGTCACGTACTATCGAAAAAGTAAAGACTGTTTATCGATACCTTAAATTTTAAAAAAGATCTTTATTATACCTTATTTATAAAATAAAAAATCCTTACATTAAATAAAAAAGACCCCCGATTAAGTGGGCAATGTTACAGCCAATCTAAATATACCAGGGCTTAGATCAAGAGGACGACCAAAAACAAGATGGGCGGATGTGGTCAAAAAGGACCTGTGCATGTGCAATGTCTCCGAGAACGACACGTCCGATAGAGCGAAGTGGAAGAGAAGTACGAAGAAGGCAGACCCCACCATCAGATGGGATTAATAAAAATGCCGAGGAGAGAGAGAGAGAATGAGAAAGAGAGAGAGAGATTGTACTACCTTAATAAACTAGCTCCTCATAAAGTCTTTAGACAACGAAAATCGACAGGCAAACAAGTTACTCCACACCCTGCTTAACACATTAATAAGTTTGTATACCTTAAAGGCAAATTTTGCCAACTAAACTGTTACCACGAACTGGCAGACCTGATTTAAGCAACATGTTGTTCGTATCGATTCAACTCGACCTCGGAGTTTAGCCATTCGGAATCGTTTCCTTCCCAAATCCACTCCCGAACCTCTTAATAAAATCTAATCGCCACATTTCCGCGGCCTTAAACTCTAAAGTTCTTTACAGCTGTTGTTAACACCGATAACAAAATTTTATTATTTTATAATGTAAATAAGCCTCTGGCCATTCCTTAATGACATTGTTTAGAATTAATTTTCATTAGTATTTAGTTGGTACTTGAATGAATTAAACGTAGAAGCCTAGGGCGTGCTGAGGCATTAAAACCGCGCAGTTGATACGTAATACAAAAGTTATTATTGCTACATGTAAGTATTATTATACACGATAAAAACGCCGTTAAACTTTACTCGCTTTTGCACCATTATTTGTAACAAATTCGCTTGCCTAAAAGTTAGGTACCTAAATTGGCTTACAATATTTGACAAATTGGCTGTATCCAGTCATCCAATGAAATTTGTTTCCCGATCGATCGATGCGGCCTCCAGCGCGACTTCGCAGATTTTTCATCCCCGTCACGTCCTATACCAAGCTGTCGCAATAACCTAACTATCGAGAGACTTCTATTCTTATAAAGGGATGCATTGTTATTATAATGATAAAATGGCAATTCTTTATGTTAGTATACTCGCTCACAGCAATACTTTAGTTTATTTTTGTGAAGAGGTCTCATAGCTGAATATCAGAAAATTCATCACACACATAAGAAAATTCTTCCTCGCAGCTGCTAATGTAAATCTCCGTTATTTCCCTCGTTTATTTTCGCTGCCATAAATTCCGAAAGGGATGGTATGGTACCTAACAATTTTCTTGATGTGAAATGTTAAAAGGCGAGAACGCTTCAGACTCTCCTACAATTAGAGGTCACATTATGCCTAATTACATGTCCCTGCTCCGGTATTCAGAGCAACCCGAGACACAGTCAGTGTAAGTAGTTCAAACAAATTCTTTCTTTCTCTTCGGCGACGGGATGCTTCGAATTGCCAATCTGACATCACCTTTATCAAATATTCCACTTAAATTTTACGAGGGGTTCTATCAAAAGCCTCTACATTTAGGTCGATCAGAAACGAGATATTTCATAAAAAATCTAGGCACGTAACACCGCAGGGCGAATGTGGGGAGAATATTTTGTTGCGTTTTAAGTCGCCTAAAGTTAGAATTAGTTTGAAATTTAAAGATTTATTTCTGAAATGGAAGGAAAGGAAGTACGTTTATAGCCCCTCTTGACCTTAACACTGCTCGATAGTGTTTCAAGCCGCTTGGGGAGGGTAAAGAGGCAATAAAGCGCAGGTGGGGCAGGCTTGTTGTGCGATTAATCGAAGATCGCGACCTTTGCGTGCGAGCCGCGCCTGACGGACACATGGCACGCACACAACCGAAACATTGCTCTTCTAGGTCGGCAGGCGCTTGACTCGACCCTGATTTTCAATAGCACAGCTACACTCTAATAAATAGAAATTATAACTATTTTACAGTCTCAAAACATAACATTTATTCCGAGTACTTCAATGATTATCGTATCGTAAATCATTAAGTAGGTTACCGTAATCATTGGTAGAATTTTTCGGTGGTTTAATCACTTTTCAGTGGTATAATTAGCTGAATTAAACTCTCACACGATGCATACTAAAAAGGTACAGACCTACTACTGAGCGAGGGTAGCCGTAACTCAATGTTTCATTAATGGTAAAAGTTGGTCGGAAACAATTTCCATATAACGATTGTGGAAATAAATTAAACACAAAGAGATTTTAATTAAATACTTGCTAAAAAGACATTGGCGAAACATTAAACGTATGTATTTCTATAATTATCTCATTTCATATTTGTAATTATTTGAGTTGGAATGCGGGTGTTTTCGAGACTCCGCAGTATGTTCCGTAGTATAATTAATGTAGTAAAATAGCAATTATGAATTCAGCGTGGCTTCTACGCGGCGCTGGAGTGGGTGCTAGCTGCTACCTAATGATAATGTAAACAATGGATTGTGCGGAAGCCGCCGATAAATTAGGCAGCCGCCCGTGGCATTGCCAATGAGTCGCCATAACAATATACAATAATAAACTTTATATCTTGCTGACGTCACCACTGTTTACGAGCCTCCAGTACGCCCAGTGCAATTGATTACATGAAATAAACTGTTTTAAATATTTTTTGTTGCGCTTTTTCCCGTCAATGATACAAAATTAAATTAGTACTTAGCTTAGAATGTGAATTGTTAATGAAATCAACGTTGGGATCGCTTATCAACAGAAAATACATTAATGGGAAATGGACTGTTTAACTGTAACACTGTTTATACATAAATCGAAATTGCTTACAATATGTTTTCTCACTTGTGTTATATCTACCCGAGTATGGATTACTGGAATTACTCTCAGTACCTAATAATTATACATAATTATAGGCAGTAAACATAGTAGGTATTAATATAATATGTTATAACTTCTTTACACTCAATGCTATTGATAACATAGAATAAAACTATTAATTTATTTGCGGTTTATGTTGTTTAATGTGCGTTTATTAGGTAAGTACGCTGCATTATATTGTACGATGCTTTTGTAAAACACCATTATCAAAAGGAATGATTTTCCGTGAGTGGAACAGTAGAAATAAACCTGTAATGTAATGTCTGTCTGTGTCTGTGGTGTTCGGGAGTAGTAAATGTTTCTTTATTTAAATAATATATAATAAAATTTTGATAAGTAGATGTTTTTGGATATGATTTTGTATAAAGTCCGCGAGAGAGACAAAGATGAAAATCTTAGGTTGGTAATAGTCCCAAATCGCCGAAGATAAAGTGCCACTATTAGGTACAACAAAACGTCACAATAAGTAGTCACAGTCCATTTGAACCTCTACGCTATACAATTAGGGTACCGGGAATCCTATTGTGCCCACAAATCGTCGCAGACGTCGCTAACTGCCGTATCTGAAATTCTTGGCGAATCTGATTTGCACCTTTTGCCATTGTCAATAAGACACAAATTATTTTAGAAAATGCAGATACGTCAGTTTGCAAAATCAGCCACGAAATGTACGATATTTGTTATTGCTAAACGACGCGCGTCTATCAAATGATTGACTGTGCAGGAAGAAGTAAGAAGAGCGGAAATTCGTATATATCTTAGACCGCACATTTACATAACATAACATATAACATAGGACTACATTCCAATTGGGCTCGCCGAGGATACAACCAACACGAGATGAACTATGTACCCAAGCTTCACCTCAGAAAGCTCGCTTTCTGTTAGACCAACGCAAGATAACGACTTGGGGTAAGCCGTATCGCTTTCTATAATCAAACCAACAGTGTTGGCGAAATTGTACTTAAGATAAATTAATAACTCATTAGTGCAAGTTTTAGAAGCAAGACGGTGACATACAATACCGTATATTTAACAATAGCTTTGACTCGAACTGCATGCTCTAATAAATTGGACAAAAATAAGGCGGAATAGAAGGGTGACCAAAGGGGGCGCAAATTATGTACAAGGAAAGCGGTCAGAGAAGTGGACCAAAACGGGCTGATAGCGATAAGCGTATCATAAATCGTTGACAACGAACGTTCAGTATAGTGGTCCGTATCGGATAGATTTGGCATAATATAATTTATGCTATCACAAACTGATTTCCTACGGCTTATATAGCAACTGGGTACTACTCCGAGTACATAGCATAAACAATCTAGTGTACAACCAAATCGATAATTCAATGGCGTAATTTAATTAAGTAGGTAGCAAAGGCTACCTAAAGAGTCAACATTATAATTTTGTTCCGGTAAAGTCGAATGTGCCGTGTGGTCAACTTAAGATTTAACCTTTAATTCTAAAATTGCCTGGCGTTTCTATAATACACATAGACTAAAAAATAAAGACTAAATACGAAAGTTTTAGTAGAACGGTCTATGGTGGAACATACATCATCATCATCAGCCCATTAACGTCCCCACTGCTGGGGCACGGGCCTTCCCTATGGATGGATAGGGAGATCGGGCCTTAAACCACCACGCGGGCCCAGTGCGGATTGATGGTTATTAACGACTGCTAATGCAGCCGGGACCAACGGCTTAACGTGCCTTCCGAAGCACGGAACATACATATTAGGTAGCTATTTTAGTAAATACCTAAATCTCTTTTGGGATGCGAGATTTGTAGTTATCTGCTAGGTACTTCTCATGACGTCTTGCCCGAAAAAATAAATGCCGATGCTGAGTACTAATATTTAAAGCTAAAAATAAAAGACATAATTATCATATCATAAAACATAACCAGCCTATATATTGCTATATATTGTCCCACTGCTGGGCACAGGCCTGGAGCATACTCCACCACGCTGCTCTACACTGCGGGTTGGTGGTGTTTACGGCCTGGATCAACGGCTTAACTTGCACTCCGAAGCACGGAATCATTTTACTTTTTCGGGCAATCAGGTTATTCAAACCTGCAAAGTTCTTACCAAAAAGGACTGTCTCACAAAGTGATTTCGACAATATCCCAATCGGAAATTGAACCCGGACCTCCAGATCGTGAGCTTAACCCTCTAACCACTCGACCACGGAGACTATTATATCATCAAAGAGTAAATTATAATAGATTGGAGAGTTAAATTATAGTTTATCATAGAATATTTTATGTTATACCTATACCTAAGTGAATGGTAAAGATTTGTTTTGTGTAAGTAAGTACTTTAAATGTAATAATGAGAAAGCGCGGCATATGCCGAAGAAGAAGGCATCGAGAAAAACTTGTTTAGGTTTAGCGATGTTTGTAATCCAATTTATGTGTAATTTATGAAGTGTTATAAATAAAAAAAATCTAAGCTAGAGTACTTATATGGGTGAATATCAAAATGTCAAGTTTGGTGGCGAACTTTCATATTATTTATTAGTGAAAAATTGGGTTCCGACATGAAAAAGGATCCAAAACGGTTCGCCACCAAACTTGGCACATTTTGATATTCACCCATATCAGAAGTACATGCGGGTTATGACTGACTTGTGACCAACTTGTCAGAGACACGGGCATGACATAAGCTACGTATAAAAAAGTAATCCCTCATTGATGCGTAGAAAATCGTTACGATCAACACAACTAGTTAACTCGATAACAGCATCGATATGAATTCTGATAATGAAATACAACACACGAGATAAGATAACAGTAACAGCTGATTAACAGAGTAAATAGGGAAGTGGTAATTCTATTAATAACAGATCTACTTAGTGGTGAATAGAATCTCTCAGTGATCTACTCACTTAGTCACATATATAGAGCTAATAGAGATCTTTGTTTGAGTCTGACTTTGTAAATGGATTAGGTACCGGCGTGAGCGATAATATACTCGTATGGACGCAATTATATGAACGATTAGCATTCGCCAGTGCAAACGCTGAAACGTAGGTCTACTTCATTAGCTTCGATGGAGGAATTTACTAAGTGTGTTTAATAGGAAAAATGGGATGTTAAAGAACGCCATCTCAGGAATAATTATGACGCAGTGATGTAGCAAACCTAAAAAAACTAAGTTGACAGCTTTTTACTTGAATAGAAGTCGGTTAAAACTACTCTCTTCAGAGCTTCAAAAACCAGTTACGGATATCATTAGTATGTATGATGTATTTTATTTGTTTCAATACTAGTTTTGTATGTGTGTGTGTGTATAGTCTTTTATTTATAATTATAGTTTCTTTAAATTATGGTTAGGTATATTTTTAATAAATATGTATTATATTATACTGAGTAATACATATTTACTAAAAATATACCTGACCATAATCATAAGGAACTATAATAATATAAAAAAAAAATATAGGCTTTACACACAGACAAAACAAGTATTCAAATGAATAAAATACACCAGACTTAATATATCCGCATAAGGATTCAAAATGAGCTCGTAACTGATGTAAATGCTATAAATCTTTCTAAAATGTATTGTGCAAGGCACTATAGTAGCTAGTGACAAAAGGATAAACCACTAAGGGTTACGTTATCACGTTTGTGTTATGACGTCACACTGCGTGGCATTCCTCTAATTATAACCAGGCAGACGCACCATAAGTGTGCCAGTCATCTTCAAGCAAAAAACAATTGCTTCTAAGCGCCCATACAGAGCGTCTTCTAACCACGTGTAGGTGTGTAGGCGCAATAATCCGTTGAGTGCTGGCCCACCTATAGTGACGTCACGTCTCAGTACGATTCACACGACACACGGAGTGTACGGACACTAGTTACACATTCGCTGTCATCTAAAACTGGAATAAAAATAAACTTGCTTTACAAATCAGTCGATTACATATAAGATCACTAAATCTTTTAAGGGGCAATGTATACGTTTTTACAATAAGATTCCCATTGACATTCAGAATTTGCCTTTCAACTGTTTTAAGACAGTAGTTAACCAAAAACTTTACAAAAAAGGTTATTATAAATTTAGTGATTATTTAGAATATATTAATGCATGGGATTAACTGTCTGACAACTGATATCAGGCAGCTAAATTACTCAATTGTATAACAATATTTCATGTTTTTTTTTAAAGAACGTCTAGGACCCTGTGCCGAGGTTTTTCTTGCAGCTTCTTTTCCCCAGCTATACAAGTTATAAGAAGCTGCAGTAGTTTTAGGCGGATGAGACGTTCGTTATGTAAAAATTGACGATTCAAAGTGTAACTATGTTACCTACTGAATAAAGATATTTTTGAATTTGAATTTGAATTTAATAGTTGTAGTTTTATAAACACGACTACAACTTTGCCTTTCCCCAAGGGGATAAACAAGTTAACAAATTCGTTTTATAAACAATTCTATAGTAAAGTAAACGTTACGGAATCGTTGGTAAAGAAACATTTCATCAATCTGACGTATGGAATTTACGATATTATTAAACTATATTATTTGTATTAAAATACCACGGTTAGAATAAAAACCCAACGTTAAGCCGTTGGTCCCGGTTACTACTTACTGATGTAAGTACGTAGTCGTTACATGATTCATGTCAGGGGCCTTTTGGCGGCTCAATAGTAACCCTGACACCGGGGTTGATGAGGTTGATAATCCACCAAACAACCCACACGAGAGAAGAAGAATAAAAACTGCTGTACTGACTATAAACAGTTCATTTTTATCTATCTATGACGTCACAAAAATGTCTGCAATTGTTTTCTGATTACAAGCGCTTCTGCCCACTCCATTACGGACAAGGGGTTGGTTTATGTTCGTCCATAGCTTTATGACGAGAGCGATTAGAGCGTTAATTTTCGCCAAGCCTACATTCCATCACGCCGCAACCCAAAGGCGAATATATATGTGCGTCTGTTATTTGGATGATTACCTACTTATCTCATGTTTAAGTTACTGGAAGAATTAAGATAAATACAGTGCTGTAAGAACATTTTATTTCAATACTAGCTTTTGCCCGCGGCTTCGTTTGCTTTAAATTCGGAGTAACACGGCAGAGGGGTCTCCATATGTACTTACCTATCAGTTTTTACCTTCCTACCTTGAAAACTGCGAAAAGTCCCATATAAAATTTCACCCCCTCTTTGAAGGCGTTGGGGGCAGATTTCAAAAAAATTATGTACTATTTTTTTGTTACTCACAAATTAATAGTGCACCTACCAATTTTTAGATTTCTACCTTGAAAATTGCAAAATTCTCCATACAAACGTCCACCTCCATTTTAGGAAACTGAGGGGGTTAGAAAAAGACAAAAATAGCCTATGTCACTCTACATCAATCAACAATCTCCACTTGAAAATCACGTTAATTCGTTGTAGCTCCGTTTTGCCGTGAAATACGCACAAACATACACACTTTCGCATTTATAATATAAGTATGGATTACGAGAGGAAACGAAACAATGGGGAGTGCCTACGCAGATACATCGCCGTCTTTATTGACGTAACAATATACTAACGACATCAAGTTTTTGTTTTATAATGCCTACTGATTTTTAATCAACTTCAAAAAGGAGGTTGTCAATTTAACCCATATTATTGGAATTGCTATTAATTATGTGGGCTTCTATGGTATTAAATGTTTAACCACGCATTTCTCGGAAACTACAAATATTGCAATATTAATTTCTTTATTTTATTGGGTTCCAACTTTGAAACATCGCAAGTTTCATCACAATCGGGTTAATAGTTTTAAAATGATGGTCCAAACACATATTATTATTTACCAGAACCTTA
Organism: Pectinophora gossypiella; assembly: GCF_024362695.1. Classification (NCBI taxonomy): domain Eukaryota; kingdom Metazoa; phylum Arthropoda; class Insecta; order Lepidoptera; family Gelechiidae; genus Pectinophora; species Pectinophora gossypiella. The sequence goes on along the minus strand of NC_065408.1, from coordinate 7,648,225 downwards.
AAACAAAATATTATGTATGGAGCAAAAACAAAAATCTCGTTGATGTCTTTTGTATGAAGGAAGCCTTTATCTAACATGAAACCTTTATCAGTCGTCAAGATATAGTACTAGTGCCACAGAAATAACGTCGATTTACATACAAATTACTGATTACAGGGGTCAATAACTTTTATACATGGGGGTTAAAATGGCAGCAATGTTGCAATTTGACATTTGCGCATATAAAAGCAAGTGCACAATGCAAACAAATGTCCAATAGCAATATGTGGTCATTTTAATCCCCCTTAAACTTTATTTTACTTAATTACTTTTACTCAATTTTTTTGGGCTCAAATATAGAGTTACAAAAATCTAGATTTATTAGTCTGTAACTTCAAATAGGTAAAAGATAATGGTGCTGATTCCTGTAGACACCATCTAATTTTATTTTAAGTTATATCTGTCATTTTCTTATCTGCTGAAAAAGAAAGGGACGGATAATCGACATTTATGGAACACGCGTCAATTTTAGGCAGAAATTTAAAACACCCTTCCAATATTAAAATTTAATATTGGCCAATATTGGCAGAATTAAGTTGACAGCACACGTCAAACGGGTTGCATATGAGCAAGATGCCTATTTTATTCGCCTGGGTTATCCATTGATATTAAAATTAAAAGTTGTCAATAATCCGTCGCTCTCCTCTTCTACGGATACAAAAATGGCAATAATTTACTATAAAATAAGGATGTGTCTGCAGGAATCGGGGCCATTAAGTATTTAAAAAGTATTATGAGATCTATGATAGCGTTTGAATTCCTTGAACTTAAAAAAATATGCGTTGGACGTTTATATATTATGTTTTGAACCTTCTTAAGCATTTTCGACTCGGGATGTTTGGAATGGTAATATTTCAAGGAGTTAAACAATTAATGTAGCTTACTACGAAGCATATCCATTATTGTGGATATCTAGGTCTTAGTACTTTGACGCCGTTTAAATATGACGTCACCAGATATTTCTCACGATAGATAAAGAGCTCATGATTTACTGCTTTATATCCTCCCACCGTTTAATTAAATAAATTATGCAATTAGCATTCCGATTGAGCATTGTTATATGTTTGTATTAAGTTATTTATTCAAATAGGTATTAATTCCTGCGCATATTTTAATTTATTACCTACTTAATGAAGTTGCAAATTACATAAATAGAACAATAAAGATAGCTAATGATAATGTATTCAGATCTGATCAATCGGAAGGGGCACTTCAACCGTTAAGTTTATTTGTGTATTTTCTATAACAAAATGAATATGTACGTATACAGGGTGATGATTCAGCCAATAATTCTGAGTTGATATAAAGTGGAATTTTCCGTCGAAAAAGTATGAAACTGGAAATGACTAAAAAGACACTAATATTGTCATGAATTTTCCGACAGGTTTCCACTTGATATCAACTCAGAATCATGGTCCGTATCGTCCCCTTCAGTACTAATTACGGTGCCACTAACACCCATACGTGTTACCCGTACTGGATTAATATAATGTGGTATTTTCCATCGAAAAAGTATAGAATTGAAAATAATTAAAAAAAAACACAAAAAAAACTATGAATTTTAGATATAGGAAATTCTACTTGATATTAACTCAGAATTATAAGCTGAATCGTCCCTAGTATTCGTAATTCCCTATAATTCGGAGAATCCAATTAAAAAGAGAATAAAGTTTTTTAACCAAAAAGAGATGAACATTAGACGAAGGTTTTTTAGTGATGTAAATTAGATTTTGACGTCACTTTCAGATCAGTACTATTAATGGTTATAAGATTATAAGGGGTTCAATATGATAACATGTCACAATACTTAGTCGCAATGCGCGAAAAGAATTAGATCTGTCAAAATACGTAAGCTAGTGTTGTGATGTTCATTACCTTAGTGATGTACCTATCAGTCGAGATTAGGTCCATCTATTATTTTCTATCTAACACCATTAAACATAAATAGAGGACATGTAAAGACGAATAAAATAATCACAATAGGCGGCCTTATTGGTAAACTGCAATTTCTGCCTGGCACTTTAGGGTATTTAGGGTTTCCTATACTTAAATGGTTGTCTGAAATGAATTGTCGTAATAAATAAATATCTTATAAGGCTTCACTCTCACCAATCACTGACGACAGACCCAAGATTTAGGAGTGATTGATCGATGATAATGAATGACGCAATTGCTTGACCCATACAGAATCTGTTAGATTTTGCTTATATTAACATTATTTGCACATGTGTCATGTGTAAAGCAAGTATTCTTTATTGCACCAAAATAAAAAGGAAATACATATTATATACATTTAACTCTGTTTAGTAAAGATTTTATATGTAAAAAATACTTTGTGGGCCTGTCCATGATCTGGTCGTATTGTAGACTAAAACGACCTGATTTTCCGAAAATTAAGATGTCGTGTCTTTCGAAGGTCACGTTAATATTGTAAGAAATAAAATTGTACTTAAAAAAAAGAGATTTTCTATATAGCAAAATACTGTGTGGGACTTTCCCTGATTTGTTCAGGATATTGTAGGTTGAAATCACCTGATTTTCCGAAAAATAAGATGATTCCGTCCTTCCGAGGGCGCGTTAAGCAGTAAGTACCAGCTATTATTTACTTAAGTAGGTACGTAGTTATTACATGAACCATGTCAGGGGCCTTTCGCCTCAATAACAATCCTGACACTATTGTTTATGAGGTTGGTCATTGACCTCAAAACTGACACGTGAATAAAGCTTAGCTCCTACAGTGTTGAAGCCAGCTGACGTTACTGCTCGTATACCGAGAGTCCTTCAGCTGATATAAACCCTCGGGCGCCTCGTGGCCAATTGAATAAATTATGCACACATTTGCACTTTACCGGACAAAGTTACCGCCTCGCTCCCTAGATACTCATTAAGTTTTCGAATATTTATAGTTACAAACATTATATCATCGCCATACAGTGAAACCACGTAAGCGCCTTTTTATCGGATGTAATTTTTTTAACAAAACCTCAACCTGCTAGTTTCAATTCAGATCAATGGTCTCAATTTTTTACCCAAAATTCATGATCATCTATCTCCCTAGGCATTATCCCGTTTTTCAAAGAGTCCGCTTACCTAACCCGAAGATTTGACAGGTCTGGTTTTTTACAGAAGCGATTGCCTGTCTGACCTTCCAACCCGAAGTGAAAACCAGCCCAATACAGGTTAGGTCACATACTTCCGAAAATGCATTTCTCGGGAATGTGGATTTCCTCACGATGTTTTCCTTCAGCGCTGAGCACGTAATAAACATTTATGATTCAAAGATGAATTCGAAAACAAATACCTGAATTTTTACCCGAAATTAATTGAAAGAAATTGAGGGTATTTTTAAATAAAATTACATCCGGGACTTTTCAAAAATATGCTTACGAGGTTTCCATTTTAAGGAGACGCTATGCTGGTTGTTAAACACGATGAAGAAATAACTACCTTTGTAATTATGTATTAATATCAATCCGACATTTTAAATATAATGGTAGTTAATTCAATAATTTTATATGGGTAGAATGCTTTATCAATCGGATGTATTACCAAACATAAACACAGTCGAAGCCTTTCAGTTGGCTGGTATATTTTACAACAGACTTGATAATAAGAACACCGCCGTTATAAACTCATTTTATGTTATGTGTTTTTATGCCCCGGATCTTTTTTGGCTATTTTCTATATTTTAAACTCACGCCTATTTCCCACCGGGGCAAGCAGAGACTATGGAATTCCATTTGCTTCGATCATGACACACTTCTCTTGCTTCCTCCACATTCATCAATCGCTTCATACACTCACGCCGGTTCAGAGTAGATCGAGTGGGTTTATGTATGTATTTTCTCTAATTTCAATAAAAAAAAAGTTTACAAATAGTTAAACAGCAGTTAATACACAATACGTACAACACGTTAATATATTTTTCCTCTTGTGTGAGGAGTTCATGTCAGCCTTTTGAATGCTTAGATATTTTCTCTGACATGCAGGATATAAAATCTAATATATTATATAAAATAAAACCTAATTTCAAGCAATCTAACATCCTTTTGGAATGGTGACGGTGTTGCGCAGTATTCCATAATTTATTTTCCGTCAATATTCATTTGGAACATTTTATCACATGGATACAAAACAGGCGCCGTGGTAAATTTTATATAGATACGATCACAAATATTTATAAATCATAATCTCTACTTTGTCACTGAATAATATATTATTAATATCTTGTGTTGTGTTCTTAAGTGTGTGTGTTGAGGTCAGTGGGTAGACCAGAGGCGGCGGCGACGGCGGGAACGTTTAGATGAAGTTAGCTCAGGACCGGAAAGGGTTGTGCAAATTGGAGGGCCTATACCCAACAGTGGGATGATGACTTTCGTGTTATTATTCTAGGTATATTATATTTTTGCCAAATGAATCCAACTGAAATTCGTGTGGTGATTTTTTGGTAACAAAAACGTAATCTTCTTCTATCGTGTGGATTGTAAGGTGGATTACATCAACCCTGGTGTCAGGGTATTGAGCCGCCAAAGGCCCCTGACATGGCTCATGTAACGACTACTTACTCTTCTCTTCTTCTTCTAATCGTGTGGGTTGTGAGGTGGAATACCAACCTCATCTACCCTGGTGTCAGGGTTATTACTGAGCCGCCAAAGGCCCCTGACATGGCTCATGTGACGACTACACACTTACATTGTCAGTAAGTAGTAACCGGGACCAACGGCTAAACGTACCTACTACTTACTTACGTCAGTAAGTAGTACCCGGATACAACGGTTAAATGTGCCTTCCGGAGCACGAATCATCTTACTTTTTGGCAATCAGGTGATCATCCTGTAATGTCGTAACCAAACCAGGGATCACAAAGTGATTTTTGTGATTTGTCCCTATCGGGATTCGAACTCGGGACCTCAAGATTGTGAACCACTGGACCAAGGAGGGCGTTACACAAAAACATAATGTATATTCCTTATACCAAAGGTCATCCTTAATCTCCTATGCCCTCCCACGTCTACTCTCCCAAATGGGTACGATTCCTTTCCTATCTTTAGTCAGTACTAATACCTACGTAAGTACTATACCTGCCTACGTATACCTATATATATACACACCACCTGTTTCCACGCAATACATTTCCCAATGTCGGTAAGGATTTAGTTCTAGTCTCCTGATCCGAAGCAGATCCTTACGTAGAACTTATTTACGAGCCTGGTACGGGTTGTAAATTCTGTCAACTTGATTTGAACTTATTCAGACGCATCACTACTATGAACCTCCTACACTAACAAATACAACATAGATAAGTGAATTATACATAGGTATTTCTTTACTTTTATTTCTTTATATTTATGTTCGTTCACTATTGAGTATAAATAAGGTGATTTTTATGAATAAGACGTTGTACAATATCCGTTGAATTAACGCAATGCTCCTACAAGGTGCTGATCAATTCTAAATTTCAACATCCAAGGTCCCATTTGATGGAAATAGGTAACATTTGAATCACATAAACGTCAACAGAAATCTATATCAAGTCACTACGCAGCTACTACGTACAAGTACAGACAAGAAAAAACTTTAACGACCTCCGGTTGAGCGTTGGGCTCATGATCCGGAGGTCCCGGGTTGGAATCCCGGTGGGGACATATCACCAAAATTACTTTGTGATCTCTAATTAATCACCTGATTGTCCAAAAAGTAAGATGATCCGTGCTTCGTTAAGCCGTTGTTCCCGGTTACTATTTACTGATGTAAGTAAGTAGTCGTTACATGAGCCATGTCAGGGGCCTTTGGCGGCTCAATAATAACCCTGACACCAGGGTTGATGATGTTGGTAACCTCACAACCCACACGATAGAAGAACAAGAAAAAGTTCTATATATGCTTCTGCCATTATATTAAATTTTTGAATAATGATGTACTCCAACAATGAGAAAATAGGTAATTATCACGTTAAAAGAGAACAACGCCATCTATCGTATTTTTGGGGAACGCCAATTGGAAAGGCCCTCACTAACATTTAAGTTTTTTTTTCATATTTCGGCAAAGTAAGTAGTTCACTTATCGTTATTAAAAAGAGTAACTGAAAGTGGTTATTACGATCTCTTCCGCGATTAACTACAGCTGACAGTAAACTGTCAGAAAATAGCCACCTGCTGAATAAAGATATATTTGAATTTTAATTTTAATTCGTATCGTGTTCCCGATGGGGACATTGTCGAAATCACTTTGTGAGACTGTCCTTTGTTTGGTAAGGACTTTTCAGGCTTGAATCACCTGATTATCTGACAAAGTAAGATAATTCCTTGCTTCGGAGGGCAACCGGCAGTGAAGCAGCGTGGTGGAGTATGCTCGATACCCCCTCCGGTTGATTGAGGGGAGGCTTGTGCCCAGCAGTGGGAAGTATATAGGCTGTTTATGTATTGTGTCCACAACGGTCCGCAACGTCTAATACTAGACTGATGTGAAACGCAACACTGCCAAACATCTCACGGTACATAAACAGTGACATAAACAAATGCTTAGTATAATATCGCGTCTGCCCGTGCGGTCCGGAATATTAGTGAGGTATAGACGAATAAACAAACACCACTACCTTGAAACTCTTCCACCGACAAACATTACAGATTTCAGACATACTATCATAAATTAAACCCGCAATATCCCTTTAGGGGTGGGCACAGCCACAAGTCGTCAAAGGGTAACATTCAGTCACACCTACTGGTATGGAACTCCTGACATAGAAGAATAATACGATGTATAGAACGGTAACTCTCCGCCCCGCACCGATTCAATCATCATCATCACCAGCCCATTAACGTCCCCACTGCTGGAGCGCGGGCCTTCCCTATGGATGGATAGGGAGATCGGGTCTTAAACCACCACGCGGGCCCAGTGCGGATTGGTGGTTATTAACGACTGCTAATGCAGCCGGGACCAACGACTTAACGTGCCTTCCGAAGCACGGAGGAGCTCGAGATGAAAACTTTTTTTTTGTGGTCACCCATCCTATGACCGGCCTTTGCGTTAGTTGCTTAACTTCAACAATCGCAGACCAAGCGCGTTTACCGCTGCGCCATCGAGCTCCTCGATTTAATCAATCAATCAATAATGCTTTGCACAACAACATATACAAAGGACATAAACATACGAATAAAAACATAAGCACAATAGGCGGCTTCGTATGGGACGTCGAGCTACATTTTCTTCACCTCCTCCGGGGCTTGCTTTTTAGTCATAGAATAAAAATCTAGTCTGCAATGATCGTATGCCGCTGTCTCGCTCACGCTTACGTGGTAAGGTGGGACACGTAAAATATGACGTTTTTGCATGGAGTGACCACGGTTTGCTCTTGAATAACATGATGAACCAGGTTACCCGCCTTTCCCCCGTATAACTATAGTCTATCATTGAAGAGGACGTAAGCACTCATTGGACCTTTCGAGTTTAAACTACTTACAACTAGGTAATTAAACTTGAATAGCTAAGCCTGAGAATCTTAAGGCTTTTGAAGCACCGTCTTTGTACAAATTCTATAGAACGTTCACCTTTGCGTCTCTCATGCAACGTGGCTTCCATGATGGTTTACTTTGTTGGTAGTTTCTCATCGACACTCGCAATTAAGGTGTGAGTTCCTCGTTAATAATATTATGCAACAATTTGTAGTGGTGTCGCAGATACGTCGTGTCCATTTAAATGGCGACTGGCACGCGACGGGCAAATAATTATCTCTTAGGAGGATCCCCGCGCCGTCACAATTACAAGGAAAAATTCACGGCGGCCATTAAAAGAAGACTCAGCCTCGGGTTCCGTTGCGATTTTAAACTGAGATTAAAGTATTTTATAGCTCCACGGCTATTTCGGAAACTTTTTGCCACCCACCGAATAGATCAAGATCTAAAACCACATCTCGGGAAGTAAATGTAATTTGTGAAATACGTAATGGAAATAGGTAAATGAAATATATCACGGTCAAATCACTCTTTCAGGAGTTAATAGCGTTCAGTTTACGTGGCGTTGTAATTACTCATCTACTTTTATGTGCACAGTATATATAAAATACAAAGTCTGCTTCAAAAGAACTTTTAATTTTCCATTTTCCATGATCACGTTTTTACTTGGGTGCGCGGGAAAACAATTTTTCTTGATCAGAACCACTAATCGCAAGCTTGACTCGAGAATGAATCGAACGCTGGAACTCACGAAACAAAGCAGTTTATCAACTAACTTTGAATGTATTTTTGACATTGTTTTGTTTGCCATAGTAACATGTTTAATCGATAAAGCCAAACATATTTTGAAGTGTTCGATTTGGTCATAAGGTCGTAAAACTGCTATGAGACAGAAGGGGCCATTGCCCTCAGATGTAAGTCAAAGAAACCATTATTAAGTAAACGTAGGCTTTATTGTGAATGTTATGCTTTATACATGACGTTTCCACGCAGCATTCTCACGGTTTTTACAACCTTTGTTGAAAAAATATCCAGTTTGCATTTTTACGGAGATCACTATAAAAAGCCTTTAGAAACGATGGGCCGAAGAGAGAATTCAAAATCCGTGATGAGGTTCGCGAAAACTCAAAGGATATAACGTGTCAAGTACTAATATCACGTATGAGCAACTCAAATAGCTTGACTTGTGATTTCTGATCACTAAAGGTGTCATTGTTATGTCAGTAACTGTGTTCTTTATAGCAATAAAAATGACAATATTTGTTGAGCTGGAATAAATAGTAATAAAAGCTTGTATTTTACTCTGATATACAAATATTAGGAATAGGTAATTTTGTTTGAAAAGAAAGGTTCGAATAAAAACGGAATATATGTCGTGTGAAAGTTATTTGATAAGAAGGCAACCGAAAACAGGCTGCCATGTCGTATTTGAAGCTCTTGTTCAGTTACAGTTTATTTGTCCTAAAAGTCCACATACATATTCACTGAATATGTTATCGTAACAACGCAACGGGGAAGAGAGCAAACGTGTAAGATATATTATGTTGGCTAAATAAAAGTAAATATTTGTTTAGGATTACGTCGAATCGATTATCAACTTTGATGATACCATGTTGGTTTGGAAGCCGGGAAGACCCATTAAAACACCTACAGTGTGTGTAAAATTTACCGTATACTCCGTGAATATTATGCTAAAGTGTGATGTTTTTAACAACTGCAGCAGATTTTACCTGCGTAGGTATATCTGCTGATATTATTATCGTCAACACATTCTTTATAATACAACTGAGTGGGCACATTATGGAGTTGTACGTCAAGCAACTTGATGCATTATGTAGACAAATTCAGAATACACAAAAACATGTTACTTACGCGAAAGAAATATTATCTTCAGTGTGAACACTGGAAAGTTTCAGAGCGACATATGAGTGCAAGGGAGCACCTCTGCTATTCACATTAATCTGTTAGTCGGGATCCCTTTGCGAAATGGAACCATCTTGCCTAAAAGTAGAGACGGCCATATTACTCTGTGAGACTGTGCCACTTACGTAACCGAGTATTACGTGTTGCGAATCACACCAAATGGGACCTTATGAAGAACAATAATTCATAGGGGAAGCTTATAGAGTATGTGACAAGAACGATACCATAGAGTGTTTTCTTTATTTACTCCGTCTCTGTCGCACGCAAGGGGTAAAGCGGCATACGGTAATAACGAGATTTTCGCATGGAACGTTCGAGCTGTGACGATACATCACTAGAATGGGCCACGTGTCGAGAACAAACCGACTCGTTGTCCGATGATTTGATAAATGTCAGACACACCGTCTTGTCCTGTGGGTCACGCTAATTACTCCCTGTTTGCACGTGATAGGGGTTTGAGGGTTCGTATTTGCGACGCTTCCAAAATAACCCAGCTCGTGACGCGACACGGATATGCACACTCATTTAGTCGCGTAAAATTAACACTCACTGCGACAGCGAAAATATTGATCTTTCAGTCGGTTCAAAAATATCAATTAAATGACAGATAAGGTTACCATACTTACCTACATCGCTAGCTAAACCACTATTTACTGAGACCTTCAAGTTGTGGTAGGTATCGGTTACCATTAAATTAACAATTTTTTGTTTATTTGGACATCGTAGTAGGTAAATGCAATTATGTAAGCGTGGATACCGAACGAACGGCTGAGTCGGTCATACGTGCCGTTACAGCGATTTCTGTGTTTACAAACAAACACGTCCGGCCGCGAAGGACGAACGACATAATATACATAACCTATGCCAATCAATTGTTACCCTTTAATCTACCTACACTATATAACATTACACGCGCCACCAAGACCGACTTAAGTGCATTGAATACTTATTTAAAAGGAGCCTTCGTATTAAAATGCTAATCATACAAATATACGACCAGATTTCCCTCGGGTGACTCGCAATACGGAATCCGAAAAAGCAAATAGGTACTACTAAAGTGCACTTCACGAGTTGGTAAGATAGATGTCCAACGAAACTTATATTGAGTTTCGAACTGTGTATACAATTTCAGCAACTAAAATAGCGCCAAGTTCGATTCTGCGGCTGTTAAGATTTCTTCAACAATTATGTACCTTTAAAATTGCATTTACTGAAGTAACCACTTCATAACTACTTATAAATATTACTTATCACAATATTACTTGTAAGTTATCGTTCTAATCCATATCGTTGATTGTAAAGTAAACAAGGTTTACATTCGCAAGTCGTAATAAATTCCAGAAGCTATTTTAAAACGTGTTTTTCATAAACCAGAACAAAGCATAATATAATTACATTATACAGCGTTGACATACCTCCCGCTTTTGAGCACGAGATAAATCTCGAGATTAATCATCAACTGATTGTGGTAGTTGTGACTTTAATTATCAACGAATGTGGTTACTGTACTATCTATAACATTCCTAATTTCGTTATGTCCGGCCTATACATACCAACGTAAATTTGCCACGGAGATAATTTTACAACGACGGCGAGTCAAAATTCATCATGACGAAGACCTTTGCCAAGAAAGGGATCCACATTTTTACGTGAACATAACATATTTACGTGTTATTGATTACGTGCACATTCGGTTCTTGGAAACAAATGGCTAGTGAATTGTAAATTGATTGTCCACTTTAAGTAAACCTTTTACCAACAAATTACTTATAAGTATCGTATTCTACAAAGGTATATAGGGAAAGATTTTCGTGTGCAATTTCGTATTGTTGTTTCAGTACGACGCCATCTTCGTATTGTAAGCTCGAAAATTCCATCTGTAATTAAACCTGCGCGCAGAGTTGAACATTAAGGTTCACAAGAAAATCCTTTCATTCGCGGGATTTCGGTTAAACTTTAAATTAAAACACATCGTTACGTTTAATTATAAATATAATTCAATATCATGCAATGAGCATAATGAATACCGATATTAATTTCAACAAGACATGTTATTTTTACAGCAATTGATGGCAAATAATAACTGTCACGCACAGCAAATTGGATTTCTGAAACCCTAATATTTCATCCGTTTTATAATTAAATACAATCAAATGTCTACAAAAATTTGGTTATAAATTGGCTTCGAAGAGGAACGAAGATGTCATCGCGGCTCATTTAAATATAATTTAGAAATGGACGCGGTAATGGCTAACAAAATCATTTACTTGAAGAAGAAAGTAGACATTAAAGAACTCAAAAATAATAACATTGTCGAATAAAACGAAAAATCGCAGTAGGCATCAGAATCAAAAAGATTTTATTTCATTTGTGTTATTTTATCCACTTATTTTCTCAATAAAATTACGGAGATTAAAAGTAAGCCTGAAGACCAAATATAGAAACGAAGTAAATTTATCGGGAATACATTATCGATATTAGCATTGACACTTTAGAAAAAAGCAATATCCGAATGGAGTATTGTTCAAAAGAAAATGAAAAGAATACCCATTTCAATAATTCTTGTCGACGCTCCTACAGTCGAAATAATGTTGTCGGGTAGTTTGATTCATTCTATTTAAAACACGAACTCATAAAGTGCTTTCTTTTCGCATAATAAGGTACATAACAAATAACAACCGAGTTTTACACCTCTCGACAAATTTAAACGCCTATCATAATTCCCTGTACCAGACTGCAAGCATCTCAGTGTGGACTTGGTTATATTTTATGTGTTTATAACAGATGATATAAAAAAGTTGAAAGAAGTCTTGGAAGCTCAGAACAGCTTGGAAGATACAAGGAATACAACTTTATGCCTACGTACAGGGAAGCACCGTCATGAATAATAAAACACGTATCTGTTATGCATGCCTACATTGGATTTGTTTATCTTGTCGAATTTCCTACAAATGTCTTGTTTTCGTTTTGAAAGCAATTATTTATTTTATCTTCAACACATGTTATCGTTAGTACAGGAAGGGTCCGATGGATACAAGTCGATGTCGCAAGTCTGTCTCAATCATTGTCCACGTATTGCGGCGCTATTCGCACGATATCAAATAACATTTATTGTAATACACTCGCGAGGGTATTGAATCGCATGATAAGTATAATATAAATATAAATGTATTTTTATGAGTTACTACGTGAGTAAATAAAAATAAGTCCGACACTCACTGCTACGTCTATATGTCAATAAAAGAGCGATGAATATCCTGGATATTCAGGGATCAAATGCGTACAATATAAGGAAATCACTTATAGAAATCAATTCATATTAACTTTTCTGTTGTTGTATGCTATGTTGTGATAGGACCAGCATGATAATTTATACTCCAGAATTATAATGTGGTTGTGTAATAATAATACTCAGTTGATAAACGAATAGGTAGATAAATGCGCGTCAAATAATTGATTGATTAATAATTGACAGATTTATTAATATTTTATGTCATATTACTACAATATTAGAAATGTGGAAAATCTACAAGAATTGACAGAAAAACAAATGGCTTACTTGTAACGTACCGACCATTTTCATCGACAGATTCAGACCATCAGACAACAGATTTTTTGAGTGCTTGACCAAAAGGTTTTTTTTAGTTTAGTCGTTGGTGGATGACCAACCAATCAACCCTGGTGTCAGGGTTATTATTGAACCGCTAAAGACCCCTGACGTGAACCAATCAATGACTACGTACTTATATCAGTAAGTAGTAACCGGGACCAACGGCTTAACGTGCCTCAGAGAAGACATCTGCTAAAAGGTGTAAATGTAAAAATCTATTACTAAGTCCATTTATATTTTTTTGGGAACCTCGAATGCTATGCGCTATTCTCCGACTACATAAACTTTTCAATAAAAAATATTTCATAGACGTATTTTTTTTCTAATCATTACCAATCAAACGTGACATTTGAATTCTACTAATCTAACGAAATATATATATATATAAATATATATATATATATATATATATATATAAGTATGAGTAGTACGATTTTATTATTAGATAGGTAGGCTTTTTCAAGTTTTTTTTTTTAAACATTTGAACGTCAGTCTGATGATGATTTATGAAGACGTGTTTACGTAAACGTCTTGTACCTCTACCATAAAACAGACGCAGATCTTCATTTATAATTCTGGTGAAACATTTTATAATTAATAACAAATCGACGGATGTTCCATGTTTGTTACAAATATTTAAACATATATATTCAGGTTGTTAGTGACATCGTAACAAATACTGAGGGGGATGTTTACTGATGATCTGAACTCCTGTAAAATTAAGCAAGGGTAAAAATTATAGCTTGTCTCGGCCGGATTGTGTCGCTAATTCAATAAAAAGTCGCTCGAGACAAAACATTTCGGTTAAGTGTAACAGTTGGAATAATAAATGTGAAACTTTATGTATGAACGTGTAATTCACCTAATTGTGTAGTCAAACTTTTGACAGCCGGCTTACGTGCCTTTAAACAGTAATGACGCGTACCTATCTGAAATTTTTCCCACAATTGAGTACCTATACTTTTTCGCATAAGAGTCACCTAAACGTACATTATACATAACTTCCACTTACTAACCATTTCGGAAATTATGTGACACACTGCCGCTATCGACATAATTTATACTTGCGTATTGTACCTAGTGCTAGCTAGCGTTAAACAACCACGTGATTACCAAATACAATTACAAACCTAAAAGCGTTTAAGTCATTTTTGTTAGAGTTACAGGCATCCCAGACGAGAAGCTAGTAGAAAATGGACAACGTGAATATAGAACCTGAAACAACCCAGGAGTCGGCAGCCCTGGTTTCAAATATGTCGGCCATTTCGAGTAAATAAGAATAAACCACAGAAGAGAAGAATTTCGCAGTAGTTTTTGCCCTTTAACCGCTCAGTTGGCAGATCTTTCGGATATTAACATTACTCGCATGTACGAAGCCAAACGAATGCCACACTTTTTAAAGCCGGGCTTAGCCCTCCGTCTACCTTTCGGCTTATCGCTGCGACAAAATGCTAGCAAGGCAGATGTTCTGTATCGCAGGAGCTCAGCGATTTTGCTTTCATGAGCCTTGAGTAGGCCGACTAGCAGAGGCGCTGTTAGGTTTCCCGTTCAATCAATTGAAACATATTCACGTCACTACTATATTTTGATATTCAAATTGAACTCATAAATGCTTCACAAATGAAAATTGTATTGTATTAAAGAAAATATATAAAGTCTTTATTTATAAAAAAAATCATTATTTATTAGGGAGTCTCGTCTTTATCTAGAAGAGATTGGTTGATATGCAAATTAGGATCCGAGTTTATGCAAGGAAGCGAGAAAGTGAGGTCGCGACTTTTGGTCCTAGTTACGTGCCTGAGTGGAGATTATCTCGGTAGTATATCTTGGCTGGTGGCGCCCGAGGGATTACTCCAGTGAAGACACTTGCTCGGCCCGATCCACGTTCGAGTACCCATCGACCATTTCAGTACACGTCATTGCGTCTTCAACCCGGGATTAACGTGGAGATTTCGTTCATTTTGGATACTCGGGATTTCGAGTTTAGGTACGACATTACATTCATCGATATCGATAGATGCTGAAATATTTTCATTTACTCGTGTGGTTGTAAAATGAATGCTTTTGAAAATGTTAATAACGCTCAATATAAAACATTGTATACACGTTATTTCGGGTCTTACTGCTTACGAAAACCTATAAAAGACTCGCGTGAAATACACTCATCCGTCACTATTGTTTTCATAGCCCAAGTTTCACGATAGAGCTTGTTCTGAATATATTTATTGACGAAAGTAAAATCATAAACATGGCCGGGGCCCGCAAAGGCGACCTCTCGGGACTCGTCATCATAGCAATTCATGAATATCATTATTCCGGTTGGTTGGTATAAATATTTGAGCAATATCAAGAATATTCCAAGGCTATACAACTTCCTCCTGACTCTAATCCTTAAAAAATAAACAGATGATTGGAATTTGTAGACATATAAGTAAGCAGAACAGCCATAATATTAAATTCAGCAGTCTGAATGACTTTGAGAAGGGTCACTCGTCGTAATGCATGGACGTTTTCCCCTCAAAAAGCGCGTGTGATTCAAATTTATGGGTATCGAGACCCTTGTGATCAGCAGATTCCTGCCCGACCTGTAGCTCTGACCGAATTAATCCGAGAAAATAAATTCAAGTTAATATACCCCCATAAATATCTAAAGAACCTGCAATAAATTCGCAACAAGCGCGGATAACAATACAAGCGAGTATTGTTAACTTTTTACCTCTTTACATAATTCTTAACGACAGCACGTCAGATAAAAATGTAAATGAAGTTCAAACTGTGGAGTTTCTTTGGATCTGAGCGTGTTGTTAGACACTGTGTTGCTAGGGTATAAGCATTTGAGTTATTAAAACAATCTTATTGGCGTCATTTAGTAAAACCAGTGGACATGAGGACGCCTGTAACATATGTCGAATGAAACTGTTATCGCATTCGACACCATCAAAGTATCTCGGCGGATTTACGACGTGACGTGGAACGAATTCCCTCATATTTTATGTCCTCGTCTGTTTCCTAACGAATATTTCCAGAGACATTACTACCCACATACTCACAAACACGACTGAGGAAACTCACATGTTTTAGTAACATTGATATTGAAGTTCTCTTGATAAGGAATTTGATTTGTGTAGGTATGCGTTTCCAATAACCTAATAATACCATAATGCGTACTTGATCTTCATCAATACAGACATCAAACAACCCAATAAGGTTAGGTAGGTTCTATTATTATGTGAATAATGTACTCGCATTTTTAATATTTTAACATTCATATTTTTGCCAAAGAAATAAATGCTTATTTTTTATATACAAGCAACAATGTGAAAAAATATGAGGCAAAAGATTTATTTTAAGTTATAGGAAAGCGACGAGGGAAGAAAACTTTCCTCATCAAAAGAAACTCGCATAAATTAAATTAACGCCATTCAAAGTTCAGAAAATCTAAACGAGTTCAAAATCGATTCATTTATTAGGCGTGAAAGCAGAAGTTGATGGCATTGAATTATTTTTGCGAAAATTCACTTATCAGTAGCAATAGTTTTTAGGACGGCGTCTGGCGTCTCGTGAGAAAAGGCTGGTTGATACAAAGAATCGAGTCATTATATCATTTTTTGTTTGTTACTCCGTGTGAATATACGTAGTAGTAGCGGATAATAGTCGGGGTGCGAGATCGTACGTCTCGTGTTTATCTGTAGTTCTACTGCAGTTCAGCTTATTTTGCCAACTAGTATTTGTGTGAAATGAAATAAGGGACCAATCCCGCATTTAATGTCAACAAAAGTTAAAGAAATAGTAGTAGTATAAAGTTTGACGCTCAGAAGATACTTAGGTAAAAGTTAACAAGAAAAAATATCCGTTCTCACACTCGTAATTACCCCGAAAAAATACGTCTCTACATTTCAACGGAAACTTTTATCCACCTTCTTAATGTTTTCGTCGGATGAAGAAAGGATTATGGCATTAGAGAAAGTTTTGTGAAAAAAGTCGTGTCGAGATAAATAGAGTCGAATGTTTTGCCAGGCTCAAGTTTAGCTCTCAAGAACCTGCGCCCGAGGGCTCTGTGTGTAACAAAATGTTGTTGATGGCAAAATTTCAAGATTTAGGATCTTTCTAATTTAAATTTAAAGTAGGCGCGTGTAAATCTGGATTAACTGGATTAAACATTATATATAATGTGAAGC
Organism: Pectinophora gossypiella; assembly: GCF_024362695.1. Taxonomy (NCBI): domain Eukaryota; kingdom Metazoa; phylum Arthropoda; class Insecta; order Lepidoptera; family Gelechiidae; genus Pectinophora; species Pectinophora gossypiella. Next base: position 7,631,024 of record NC_065408.1, on the reverse strand, counting down.
AAGTTTTCTTGTGCTTAATTAAATGCAATGCTAATTAGTAGGTAACGTATATAACTGCAAATAATAATATTGGTACTAGGAATCAATGTATCCAATAACTCAATAATACTACAATAAGTTATCACTAGTAGCTTTGAAATTGAAAGGTATTGCATGGATTTCCTTGCTACAAAGGGGTGTATTTCAAAGAGTGTCAGATACGAAGCTTGCAACTTACAAGCTGAATCAACGCGGATTGGATGTCGCCAACCTAGCGGCGCAAACTATAACATTATAACAAACTCGTCCCTCGGTCCAGGTGCTCCTAGCGACATTCTTTCTAAATCTCTTCCAACTTGCAACACTGCTGACCAACTTTTGCTCGGCCGAAATAAAGATTGTTTTCCTTCGTAACTACTACAGCTTGGAACGCAATGCCAAAACGTTTTCAATGAAATAATATAGATACTCGTTTTGATGGAACAAAGATCTAATCAGCTTTATAACGCTTTAAAGTACTTACCTAATATTCAACCAATCCAATATTACGTTCGATTCTGCTGATGACTCGGATATTAATGCATCATTGTGTAAAAGGAAAAAATACTTGAGAAGAGAAGAAGAGTTTAAGTATTTTTTCCTTTTGCCCTAACAAAAAAATTTTTGTGCAAATTCATTAATAAATTTCGTCAACATCGACCTCGCTTGGGTAACCTATTAAGACTACAAAGCCCTTCGTCTAAATTATGCGCCACATTTAAAACCATATACAATTTATGATCGTCATAAAATATAATTATTTATTTTATGACGAGAAGTACTGTTCTGGAGTAGAAAATGAGATATGAAGGTAATACGTCACGAGGAGGAAAAATTATATTGCTGAGTTCCTATGTATATTATAGGTATAGCAATATTTCTTAATTTAACATTTTATGACCGAATATAGGCGAATGATAACCTTTAGGAAAGCATTGTAATTGCAAAACCAACTCTTTGTTTAAGAACATATTAAAACAAGTACTTACTGATATTTTACAAAATATAATTATTTGTAAAGCATAATTTTGTAGCCCCGATATTTAAATCAGGAGTGTTCTCTATTTGAATAGAAATATCTTAATGTTTGCTATAGAACGTCGCAAGTCGAATCCGGCGAAGTGGTATATGCTATCTGAGAGAAATTTGAACTAAGTCATGTCAAAAATTTAACTTGAAGTAGGTACGTATAGGATTAGGGATGGAAGGGGACCGATATAATGAGAACGTGATTCATCATCAGCCCATAAACGTCCCCACTGCTGGGGCACGGGCCTTCCCTATGGATGGATAGGGAGATCGGGCCTTAAACCATCACGCGGGCCCAGTGCGGATTGATGGTAATAACGACTGCTAATGTAGCCAGGACCAACGGCTTAACGTGCCTTCCGAAGCACGGAGGAGCTCGAGATGAAAGCTTTTTTTGTGGTCACCTATCCTATGACCGGCTTTTGCAAGAGTTGCTTAACTTCAACAATCGCAGACCGAGCGCGTTTACCGCTGCGCCACCGAGCTCCTCCCGAGAAGGTGATATATCGTATACTTATTACAGTGAGTTATTAATTTACCTTAAGTGCAGTTTTTACAAACAGTTGTCTCGACCATTATAGACGGCGATACGACACCACCTTATCACGTTGGCCTAACATTTCTGTTAGGCTCGATGAGGTTTGGATACTCAGTTCGTCTAGCGACAGATGTACCTCTGTCTAACCCAATTGGGATATAATGTGCTTATGTTATGCTATTCTGATCTACAAAAATTACCTAACCTGTTTTGGCCTGGTTTTCCCTTCGGGTTAAAAAGTCAGACTCGTTCCTGTAAAAAACCGGACCTGTCAAATCTTCAGATTAGGTAAACGGACCCTGTGAGAAACGCGATAACGCTAGAGATATGATGATATAATTCGGATCTATTATTAATGTGAATAATGACTATTATTATGTGTGTTTCACACGAGTGAGAAATTATGATTAGAAAAGGACCATCAGTAACAATGGTTCCCACGAGAGTAATATGGAGGATACATTCCTTAGAAATTCATCGAATTATATTAAATTTATTAAACGGTGTAGATTAACAGTACGAAACCTACGCGCAGAATATGTAAACAACTCGAACAATAAGTATTACTTATTAAATTACAAGCTTCCTTAAATATCAGCAATGTTCTATTAAATAATAAATGACAGGTAAGACTATTCAAAATATCTTGAACGTCAGCTAATTTATGATGCTCATCTCAGTCAATTAGTTACATACTGTCGAAATTGTGACATCTTGACATAGATTGACGTGGTAACGATGGCTTTGTTGCGATGTGTGCGTAATGTAAAGTACATACAAACTTATACTTTAACTACTACGTCTTTAGTTGTTTACATACTTTAACATAACATAACAAATAGTTTATTGCACAAACATGAAATACAAAATACGTAACAAAAGAGAAATAGGAAGACTACAATAGTTAACCTTATTTTATTTCTAAGTAGCAATCTCTTCCAGGTAACCTTTAAGTATAGGAGATATTCAATATTATATAATATAGCGGGTTAGTGCTGCATGGGAATACAAATATAGATACACTTACGAGTATATAAACTACATAATAATAAGACACTGAAACTATTACATATACCATGGAAGAAAAGGAGTAGATAGATTGAGAAGATTTAATAGAACTAAGGGAATGCTCCTTGATGTCTGGCCCTTTACATTCACATTAAACCCAAAGACAAAGTACATTACTTAGATAAAATTATACTTCCTCATCAAACAACCGAAACACTTCCGAAATTTGCTCAATAAAAAACGAGTGTAATTAAATTTTAAATTTGAATTTGGAACGTTAATATTAACAGTTATGTATTACCGGTATTTGATATTTTTCAAATAATCTTTACGACACAATCTTGTGAAGTGTTTCCATTTTTGAACAGAGCGACAGTAGTAGACAGAATATAACTTGAAATCAGGAATCCTAGGAAGGATGTCTAACTATAAGGTAGTATTTATTTATATGTGCATTTCTTTTTTGCAAAATTTCAACTTAAATGCTATTTGTTTTACCGCTGCGTCGCGGTCAGTCAACATTTTAACTGAACATTAAAACTGAAATGTCCAAAATTACTTTGACGATCGGAAATTTTGTAAAGCTAATTTTCTTATCTCCGGATTTACTGGACCTAAAAGTCACAGAAGTTGCACCTAATTTAGACTACACAACTTACACCTAACTGACTAACACCACCTAGAGTACCTACTACCTAGTCTCAGTACTCCTTTCAGAAAGTAAGATCCACTTTGCACCGTGGAGTTAACAAAGCAAGTTACTTAGCCCACATAATCCACGACTTCATTACTTTAGAGTTTTTACTTTTTAAAATACTTCTTTGACTAAACGTGTATTCCGAGCTCTGCTTACTTAACCATAAGTGCTATGCGACTTTACAACCCGAAGGGAAAACCAGGTCAATTACAGATTCAACCCCTAAATATTTGGTCTCCACAGGCATATAAGTTTCCTCTCAAAGATAACTTTAATTTATAGCACATGCTATCGCTTAGAGATCCATACACAGAAATTTGAAAACAAATTCGACAGTCTAGGGGACAACCCAGGTTAAGTACGTTTTTCTTCTAGAGGCGTAATAGAAGATGCAACGTGTAGACACGTGTTCACTGACTTCATTGTCAGCTGTCAAAGTAAATAGACGATTATTTTATCTAGTTTATACCAGCGTGAGAAAGTAGTTTTTCAAATTTTTTTCCTGTTTTATACTAGGCTGTAAGTTTTCAGATGCTCACTGTATATCTGCTGTTTTAATATAAAAAGCAATTTATAATTTATAAGCTGTTGTTGCCTAAGGTTGCCTGGCAGAAATTGCTGTTTAGCAATAAGGCCGCCTATTGTGCTTATGTTTTATTCGTATGTTTATGTCCTTTGTATATGTTGTTGTGCAATAAAGTATTATTGATTGATTGATTGATTGATTGTTTGGAAGTTTCCATGAACCGCTTATTTCCTGTAAGTTGTTTGTTGCTTTTAATATAACAAAAAGCTTTATGCCAGCTAAGCGGCTGATGTTAAGTGAAGGAATGCAGATGGTTCAATCACGTTGATGAAATATATATTATAGTAGATAAATTGCAGCGCCTAGTGAAACGTATACGCACTCTTTATGTTAAGTAGTAAATCAAATTAATTATAAAGAGGTAAAGTGTTCATTGGAGAAGTGACCGCCGACACTATTCTTCTGAATTCAATAATTCTTTCTCCGACAGGTATTTAAAATAGACCGGCAGAGTGAAGATAGTCCGTCTATCCCAAATTAAACGCGAGCGCCCATAATTATTACTAAGGTGGATAAAACCACAACAGACAAAGGAGAAGAAGCCCATTGAACACACACAAGATAATCCAAAAATAATACAACCTCAATTTTATCTACTAGCGTGTATTAAATGTTTCTTACAGATGTTAAAAAATATTACCTACAATAGAAACGGAAGATCATAATATTGCCGGAGAATCTTGACACCGCGATGCAGAAAATTTTGTAATCGGTATAGCGACATCTAGCGGATTTTAAAAACAAAAATACCATACATTGCACCGAGTAGGTATACGCGTATAATGCGGTTAAACACCCATGTTATAAATTTCTGGCCCCAGGAGTAAACAAGATGATAAATTTGAAAAAAGATTATGTTATCAAAATACCCTCGAAAATTTCTAGATTTTTGGCAATATAGAAGGGGTTATTTTATACATAACTACACTTATTATAAATCGAAATAATCGCATTTAAGAGTTATTACATAGTCTAAATATCTAGATTGTAAATTAATTTAAGTTTTTGTATTTGACAACCCAAAAATGTAATTAACTCATTTTTTGAAATCTCCGTTAGGTAGTAGGTATACAAAATAATGTTGTTTGAAATATTTTGTCAATGTTATGCTCTAGATTACTTATTAGCCTGCTTACATTACACTAAACCCCGAAATGCTCGGGATGCTAACCAGGAAGTAGGTAGATTACCTAGATAAATAAGTTTAAAAACGAAAATGAACGAGTTTCAGATAAAGTTACATTTGAAATATATTTGCCAGTAAAACTATGTCCGCGTGATGTTTAGGCCAGTGTTACGGTCTAACGCGGAATTTAAGATCGAATGATAAGGTAAGGCTCGATTGCACTTCAGCTAACTGATGCAGGATCGATTTTATAACAAGGCGTTGTTCTATAGTTCACTACCTGCATATTGACACTTAGTTGGTTTAATCTAGTAAATGGGTTTCATTACAAAATACCTACCTATATGTTTTATTAACCTGAACCTCGACAATGAAGGGCCCGTAGATAAGAGCACTTGAGTGTTCTCAACCCGGATAACGTTACCAGTGTTTTTATACCGTTCATTTCATAATGTAGGTAGGTACTAATGTACATACACATTATGATTTCATACAATATGCTACAAGTTTTTGCATCAAGGTCAGTATTAACTTGAATTCGTAAACATAAACCGGATTGAGGAGCGTACATTCAAATTCAAGTAGCAAATGAATATTTATTGACATACGACTTTTATATGAGCCGGCGTGTTGCAGTCCGCGGTGCGTTTACTGCTGGATTTCCTGCTTCGTTGGTCAAGACAAACCAAACACGTCAGACGCTAACACAACAAACACAACACGCGCCACTGATATGTAATTACGAGCGACCAGTCCAAAAATCACACATGCACACAAAAAAGGGAGGACTGTACTGTCAAGGCTATGCATTTTAACAACACATTCCATTTATGTATAATGTAAAAAGACCACTGGAATCCTACTTGAATAAACTTCACTACAAAAAATAACTTTGATTTTTGAACGATAAAAACTTAGCAACTGCGCCGTGCACGGGGCGTGCTATTTGGCGGCGCTGTAATTGCTAATCGGACGTTATCGGGAAATGTATGGTAGGTGACATTTCGTAGGCATGTGCCTGCTACAGTGTGCGGAGGGCGCGCCGCAGAGGCAGCGCGCTCGCTCGCGGTTTAGAGAGAACTGTGCGTGCGAGCGGGCCGCGGCGGATCGGACCCCGGCTCGAGCGCCAGCGGGCGCGGGAAACGCCGCACTGCTCAGCCGAGCGGAGCGGAGCCGACACGAGCCGCTCCGCTCCGCCTGGCTGGCGAGCGCACCGACCTGGATCATCCCCCACACATTAACACACTTAACATTTCTCGCTGCCCGCCATTTATCTCCTTTGTCATTTACAATGCTGACCTCGCGACCTTACTTTGTGTCGTTCGATGACGTCCCACGTTCCTCTTCATCTATGTTATCACTTAGTAAGTTTATTGGCAGCACGATAGATAATACGGAAACCTTATGATATAGAGGCTTATGGCTTATAATAAAAGTGGAACCCTGGGGTGCCAACATAGAGAAACTATGATAAGCACGATTATGACAGAGGCTTTTGCGGAGTAATGAATCCCATAATGTCATATTCCTATTTATGCATCAACTGTGTGTGAGTAATATGACGGACTTCACATATGAATGGGAAAAAAAGTAATGAATTAACCACCAACAAGTACTATTCACGTCGTTGACTTGCTAATTTGATACGTAATACTCGTCATAGTTCCGTCGCAACATAATATTCGTGTATACTTTAATTCGTGTGCAAAATCTGTGAACTGTAATTTAGTTGTTTATTTCACAACCAGAACTGTAACTGTCGCTTTTATTAGGACCATTTCGATACAGTGACGGTAATAAAAAGATCCCAGTTTATTTGTCGATATAAACGTCGAATTCAACAATGTAAGACAAGACTTTAGGAAGACGTAATTAGACGTGTTTAGATGAATTTATAAAAGCTGAAGACAGGTTGGAATGCTAACAAGAACTAAAAGAGCGCTAACAATACAAATCAGTGTTGGGTTGCCAAGTTTACGAAGTGATCGAATGATAATGACTATGACCAAGACTATGCTATAACGTTACTGCGGTGTACCGGTTATACTCTTCCTGATTTTTTTAAATATTAATAATATTAATATTACAATAAAAACACAACTTCAAATTATAGCGGTTGTATAAATATTGTGATAAAAACCAATCTTAATTACAACGAGCGAATGGCTCTTGTGATAAACGGATTTCATGCATTTCCATTTCAGGTAATTTCTTCAAAGGCCTAAAAACGGAAAGTGTCTGCGGAGGTACAACAGGTGAACCTGTCCAAATAACATTTGGGTTGTATAAAGTGGTGGATCAAGTAAACTTATAATAAAAATAAAACCTTATGTGTACTCAGTCGCTTCGCTACTTTTTTCTTTATTTTTCTTCTTATTAGGCGAATCATTTTCCCCATTTTATCTTCCGCTTTCAGCTTCTTTATTTCTATGTTCGATAAATATTATTCTTCGGCGTTTTCTCGCTGTGGTAATTAGAAATAATAATAAACAACTTTATTAAATTGCTTACGCCTTAATTACCATAATCATTAATTACTGGGTAGGTTGGATGTAAATCAAACAGATTGGCTGAATACATTTGAATAAAAAGAAGCGCAATGATACATAATTACAATAATTAGTATTATAAAACGAAGGAACCATATATATTACTTCCATAACTAGACAAAGGTACGAAGAAAATCGGAAAGTCTGTCGACATAAGCAGTTCCGCCACGATTTACTAGGGTGCATATATCGCTACACTATATGTACTTATATATAACTTTTGCCTGATGCAGAACCAATTTGACCAACATTTAACATCCTTTCCCCAGCGTCGGAGTCATGAATTCAAGTTTATTAAGTATATCGGGAGTGTAGGCCAAACTCAAATCTGTTCTGTTCAGCCTAATCGCCAGATAAACACTTCAGCTAAACTTGATTAATGTTCAACAATGATCGTAATTGTTCTAGCCATTAATCAAATTTGACATCGAGTGTCATTCGAGAGCATCCAAATATTCGAAGACTGTCTCGCAAAGTCATGGATATTTGAGCAAGGGGCTAGTAATCCAGTCGAAAACCTTCATTATTAAGACGCAATAATAATAGGGTTGCTGAGATTGGTAATCCACCTCACAGCCCACACGATAGAAGACCTTTACTATAAGGAACAATTATCTAACATGATTATTGATGTTTTAGAAGAGATCAGTTCATCATCACTAATTTAAGAGCCATGCTCTTGTCGGTGTAACATTATCCATGCTACTTTTTTCCTTTTTAAGAGATCAGTTAATCAACTGATCTCACAAAATCAGACATCAAGTCTGATTCGAAAATATCGAAATATTCATAGGCAAGGCCTTGAATATATTTTGTTCGAGACCCAGACAGGCAAGCTAGCAAATTCTTATTTTTATTAACGTTTCCTATGGCTGGAGACTGTATTTGGCATGAATTAAGACAATATTTATTACATGAGTTATTTAAGGTCAAATTGTACTAGATATTATAGCAGATAATTATTTTCGCATATCTTTTGACGTACCTATCGTTTGTAGTAGGATTTGACTTTGATCTGAAGAGTACGAGTGGCTGCCAGGACAAAAATATTTCATGATAAATTAGTGTTCATTATTTATATACCTACACTCGTAATATATTTGCGCACTTTATTTAACTTTATACTAAACGCCAGCTCGGTTTCGCGACTGGAGTAGGCATGCGTCAATTTCTTATAAAACTTCGTACAACAACATCGGTATGGCTCTGCCTATGTGTATATCGCTATATTCAACTATAAAGTATAGTAACATAACTAACTTTAGTAGTCTTTGATGAGAGTGGAAGAAGCGAAAGTGGTGTGTCAGGTTCGTAGTAAGTGAAATTCCGTGGTGAAATTCTTTGCTTACCCCAACGGGAAATGGGCGTGATCTTATATACAAGAGATCGAAGAGAGTGTGTACCTGTAATTGGTGCACATATACAAAAACTAATTTAAGACTTGCATTTTATAACTTTACAATATGTGTACAGTCATGAGCAATATAATGTACCCACTTTAGGACTCTGTCGCACTAACATATTTGACATTTAGTGAGACTTACAGTTCAAATTTGTCAAAAAAATTAATGTGACATAGTACCAAAGTGTATACATATTAATGCTCGTGACCGTCTATCGTCGATCTAAATAAATAAAATAAGATATTAGTGACATCGTAACGAAAACTTTAAGGGATGATTCAGACCATGATTCTGAGTTGATATCAAGTGGGATTTTCGTCGCAAAAGTATGGAACGGAAAATAATTTTCAAAAACACTAAAATTTTAAGGAATTTTGCGACGGAAAATTCCACTTGATATCAACTCAGAATCAACACCCTGTATGTAAGTGTAATAACATCCGATCGGCATCGCCTATCACTTGGACATAACACGAACTGTACGACATGTCGTGGATGATAAGCAGCACACAAAGTCACACAATACATACTCAAATATATCTTCTTCGATCTATACCGTGCGTGTAACGAATACTGAAGCTTTCATAAAAATGTTACAATTAACTACAGGAAAAATCTCATGTAAGTTTTGGCAGGAGCTACATATTTTTTGCTTTAACTTATACTTTTCTTTAGTGAAACACTTGAAATGCGCATGTTAGCTAATTTATTAGAAAAAAATTCAATAAAAAGTTAATACTGGGAATAGGTCTGTGTAGTAGTAGAGGCGCCTTTTTTATTCACTCTCCAAAAAGGCAGCTAATATGGCATTTAAAAATAGCTAGAGTGCGGCAGTCTAAAAAGTTGAAGCAACAGGAGTGCTGACGTCATCAGAACTCTAACTTACACAAATCCAATGAGAAAAATATAAAAGTTATAAATATGAAAGAACATTTTTTTATTACGTACGTCCTGAACAGAAACGAAAGTACAAAGTTTTAGAAGCCCTGCAGCAGAAAATATCAAAGCATGTACGAATTACGGGTAACTTTACCAGTGAATAAGAAGCTAACGCTACGATGTAACAAATGTAGCCTCTGTTTGTGATTCCATTTTCAGATGATATTTCTTAAAACAATAAAGTAGTCCAACCACAGACGTAGACTAATATAAACAAATAGACTCACAATCGCTAAGATTTTTTTCTAAGAAAGCTTCCGAACCGTATTGTAAATACGTATACATTAAGTTATATATAAGTTCGTTCCCTCAAATTAAGATGTTATGTTTGTTCAAATAAAGTGCAATATCGGCTGTGCAATATCGTCGTCGTGTCAGACGCTTTTTACAGAGATTGATTGTATAATTGTTTTACGAGGTCTCTGCTACCAACGGCATAATTTACATTCTGGAAGGCTGTGTTGATTAATATCCAAACATAAACATCCAAGTTGTAGAATCACTCCCAACAAAATTTGCCACAGACCAGTATCTTCGAAAGAAATGCTACATTAACAACGGATTTTTTTTTGTTGCTAAAGCTAAAGATACTTAAAGGGCCGTTGTGATTTAGTACGACCGAATTTAACAAAATTCACAGCAGATTTATTAAAAAACCTACATGAATATGTTTAATATGAGTCGTTCGTAACACTTGTGTCAAAAACGGCAATGTACCTAAAAATCCCTGGTTTCATCAGGGTCGAGAATTTGTTACCATTGTCACACATAGGCCCACAAAATCCCTCGACAGGGGCCGACCGAAATCCCGCAAATTATTCTTGTTTATCTAACCGAATAACGTCAACTTACCAAACGTGCATATTATGTCACGTACTGCGTTGGAGGACGCACTTACCTGAAAGAATAAATAAACACGTATTAATACAAATGTGTGTACCACAGAATTTTGACGTCATATGGAAGGAGAAATTTCATGGATTGCAGAAAAGATTATTATAAGTACAAAAATAGCAAATTTCTTTATACGAGTATTTACATCTATTGCTGTTCGATCAAATCCTGGGTATTTTAAAGAAAGGCCAGGTCAAACCCACGAGCATGCGTAAAGACTGATAAAATAGAATCGCAAGTGATGTGTCAGGATCGAAGTAAGTAGAATTCCGTGGTCTCTGCCTACCCCAACGGGAAATAGGCGTGATCTTATGTATGTACATGTATGTGTTCATATTGCATCAGAGGGAAACTTTTATGAACTGGAAAGGCCCCTAAAAGCCTTCATAAGAATATATCGCCCTTGAAATGAGCTTCCCAGTGGTGACTTTTTGTTACATCTACTCGTACTTGCTGTCTGTTAACGTATTTCATGTCAAATGAAGCTTAAGTGTTCATTCGGTTTCAAACGTTCCAATTTACAGCAAAAAACGATTTTTATTGTTACGAGATCAATTAATGTAAACATTTATTCGTTCGATATAGGTAATTCTGAAGTTTACAACAAAGTAAAAGCGTTTGTACTGACCAAGTTGACGGTTCAAATTTATGCAACCACAAATGCGATTAGGTATGCGGCTGGGAGAAGCCGATAGCAAGAAGTCCTAGTAACAAAGCTGAGTAGTAACAAAGTATTAAAAAGTTGTCGAATTTGTCGTGTCGGAGCTGGGTGCGGCGGCGAGCGTATCGACCGAGTGACGTAACACGGACCGAACCCGGACCACGACCCTGCTGTAGGTCCGGATTTAGGAATGTCTATGACACCCGCCCGGAAAACGCGCATATGTCGTAAGTACTGTTCGAACCAAATGAATAAGATTCTCTATTTTAACGCATAAAAGTTTATGTAATAATTTACCATGGCATAATGTTACTTGTCGTATTATTAGTTACGCATAGTATTAATTTGTCATAACTTTTTAAGCATAAATTTGAAACTCATAACTACTATAAGCATAATAATTAATGGCAATAATGATATATAAGCATAATTATTATAAGCATAAAAACTATACTCCGAATGAGAAAAGCTTTGGCACAACTTTTAACATTTCCGAAACTTATTTTTTCCTAGGCTGCATTTGGTTCTTGATTGTGACTTTTTATATTTTTTGACTCTATTTCATGCTGTTGGTCATCATTCAGTATACTTTTTGTGTGTAAGACCACCCCCGCCGCACCCTAACCTACTGTTATGCCTTGTAAAAATTATGACAAAACACTATCATTCTAAAAAAGAATTATGGATACCTATTTATATGCGAATCAAATTTTATACCATCAAATATTAGTCCAAAAATAAGTTATACCTAACAAACCAGTATGCTTAGATGTTATTATGGGAAAGTACTATTACGCTTAAAAACGTTATGCAAAAAGGATTATGATAATTAAAATTATGACAAAACCATTTATGCATTTTAAGAGAATCCCAATGAATAATACAAAGTAAAAGGTATCTTCTCGTACTCGTATGAGTATAATTCAACAAAGTCAGTCTAAAACGTAAGCTAAGCATATTACACTTCTTAATCTTCAAAACGGATTTAGATATTTGACCACATCTAACAATTTCTGATCAAAAAGTTAACAATATTCGATAAGAAACCCTAACGTAATATTTATCAAAATAAACTAAAACTTTAAATTTATATTTAAGGTCAACTTGAGAAGCATGACTTCATTTGATTAGATTTGAAGGAAAGTTTCGTATAATAATCAATAGTACAATATAACAAGCTTTATCACGCTATGCTTTAGGTCCCACCACTCGACAAAACATGCAACGTTCTGAGAGAAAATGCTCGTAATCGTAAATATGTTATGACCACAAAGAACTTTATTCTCTCCATCAAGTCTTGAAACAGACATTGTATTCGCACAAATCAGTTGTATGAAAGTAGGCGTATGGCACAGATTTTTGCTGTGGGCACAGGCGACACCGCTTAAATATTAACACCGAGGCCCTTAATATTACATTTAAACCCGAATTTGGCGTAAATCATACGATTCACCAGATACTATGGTGGAAAATCCCAAATAAAGCTGCGGGGATTGCTCATGATGAAGTGCTTTATAACTCGCTAGATGTACCTCCCGACAATGATAAATGGTTGTCAAAGTCAAAAAGATTTACTTTGCATACAACGAAACACTTGAATAGATTGAATAGGAAATCTGAGCTCGCTCGACACCTTTTTTATACATTTCACTCTATCATACAGCAATATCGCTTGTCTCTTTCTTTTTGAAACAAAATAGAAGATCGGGATAAAAATAAAATTCACTTATACAATCATGAGTATGTATTAATTTTTAATTGAATATTATATCCTTGCATTCAAAGTAAACGTGGAAACAAAACAATGGTTTAGATTAGAAAACTAATCAGCAAAACAAACATCAACACAATTAAATGTTGACTTTCTAGAACATTGAATTTAATTTCAGCTTTTAATTAGTTTTGTGCAGACCTATATTTTCCTTAGAGTTTTTATTCAAACTAACACACATTTGATGTTATTGAAAGAATCTCAATCATCAAATTAAACATTTGTATTTCTATTCAGAATTCTTACTTATAGAACCATTGACACAACAACGTCAACAACAGAAATACCTATTTTGATTTTTGTTCGCAATACAGAGCTAATTTTATACATTGACCCGCGGAAAATAACGTAATTCCATTCCAGCGACCTACCCTGTATGTGTTATATTCCTCCCATTCGTATAAACCAACCGTTCCCATAATCCATTCGCATTCGAGAGGCGCAAATAAAGCAGCCGAAGTATCACATGAAAAGACGCTTCGCAAATCAGTATACAATCTTGCCCGTAATAACATGAGAATAACCGTTTATCGCTTCGGAAAACTCGGCGAGAAATGGATATTTGGAATCACATGACAATTTGAATCAGTCAACCATAATTTGGTAGTTCTATTCTGTCCCTTCACAACGCTAAGCTATTACGTTCGCCTCCATTGCAGTAACTCACGCAATCCCTTGAGGACAAGCTCTGTCTATTTGGCATTACAATGTATCAATAATTTAGCATTGACCATCCACATAACAAACAGGGAACATAGACAACTTTCCATTTCAATTATTCATAACAGTGGCCCTGATCCCTGACACCACACAATTTTAATTTAAGTTATACCTGTCACTTTTTTTTCAGCCGAAAAGGAAAGGGACGAATGACTAACAGTTGTTAATTTTAAAATGAACGAGTGAACGAATAACCCAGGCGAATTAAATAGGCATCTCGCTGATATGTAACCCGTTTGAAGTGTCCTGTCAACTCAATTCTAACGGATTGTATTCCCTAAATTTTATGCCTGTCGTTTACCCGTCCTTTTCCTTTTCGGCGACTAAGAAAAGGTATAACTTAAACTAAAATTAATGGAGGCCTCATTTTCTCCTTTTGTCGGGCGAAGTAGTCTGGGCCATCTGAGACAAATGTACAATAAGTCACAAAAGTAAAAAAAAAAATCATAAAAATATCATTTAAAGTGCATGATCACCATATCGACGAGCAAATTTTGAACTTTTGATATTATATTTTGAATATTACAATGATAGTAAATAACAGTTGAGCGTTGCGTGTAATTTCAAATTGATACGTTTCTGAAACAGTACCTATACTATTACAATTGTCGTAACTCCAGTCAGAGTGACTTCTAAGTAAAGTTTTACATACTAAACAAACGCTGGCGCTGACTCAAATCACAAAGCGAATGAGCCGTGTCGCCAATGAATACATTTGTCAAATTCAAAACACACACACGCTATGTTTTAAATTAGAAGCCATTTACTATTGTTCGAGAGTAGACCACAGTCTTCACAATTATTCAAATGTATTCAGAATGCGATCATTTCCTATTCATAGTCGAAAATTGGGAAAACCATGACTGTCAATATTTCCAACATTTCAGTTCGAATTTAAAATGATAAATTTGAAAAATGGAACACGAATAATCTCCTTTACGCTGCTGATTCTCGGAGCGATACATTGAATGTTATATTTAACAATGGTATAATACACGTCAGCAGAATATTTTGTAACACAATGGATATTTGATGTAGAATTACAAACGCATCTTGTGACGTCATGCAAACGTTACTCCGACCCATAAAACAGGTCCGGCATGAAAGTGTAGTTTCACCATTCATTCCCGGAAATACATTAGTACCCAACAAGCAAGAGGAAATCTGTTTGTTGATTAAACAAACGAGTATGTTGCGTAGTAAGGCACACTCGTTTTCAGCTTGGCAGTCGTGGCGAAAAAGTGCAAGTAACGGGTACAATTTGGGGCCTTGCGAGACGAGCGGAGTCAGGTCCCGAGGGAGTCTCGCTTAATTGCTTGGCGCTCGGCCACGCCACCGCCACCGTGTCACTGGAAGCCTACATTTGTTTATCTACAAATTATCTCAGAATACCCACAAACCGTCCGCGACCCCGCCTGTTGTCATTTCCAACCTGCGCGAACCAGGTCTAATTAAACTGCGTCAAAATTATAAAGTTATGTTTATAACTTCAATTCATTTATTGGAACGTGACTGTAATGAAATAACTTTACAAACGTAAACAACACTCTCTAAGCCATTTTCACCCAACGAATACCTACTGGGCAAGGATCTCATCCCTTTCATCAAAGGAAGCATACCTAACCACGCATTTTCACTGCATACCTACTACAACAGGCAGATAATACTCAGTGATGTGCCGTTCCCGCGAATGTTCCCACTTTTGGAGACATTCCCGGTAGTAAAAAGACGCAAAACTTATGTAAAACAGCTGTATTATCTAATCTTTAGGCAGATAAGACCAGAGTACAAGAAAGAACAATGTGAAAAAGAAACGCAGCCAATGAATGTTCTTAAAGAATTTTTACAACGGGAAAATTCACACTTTGGAACATTCGCGGGGCCGGCACATCACGATCAAGTACTCAATTTCAAATGCTTGAAGATGTATCATATAATTATGTTTCAATATTGTACACTCTTGGCTAATACCAAAAATTTTACGCAGCTCCTGATATATAAGATTTGAAAATACTACTCTTGATAACCCACATAATAACCGTCGCGACTGCTATACGTTCCCTGACTTAGGATAGCGTTTCCATTTGCCATTCTACAAGCGTATCTGTGCCACGAGCATCTACAAGAAAACTGCTTTCTTTAGTACATACCTACTTCTGTATAAGGCAAATAGAACAGAGGGTATGTTTCAGCGAGCGAGCTATTATAAATGTATGCCGCCCGTTGTCTCTTCCATTCGATTATGTCCTGAACACGTGCTTACCAACGAGCGAACTCTCCCTTCACCTACTCGCTAAACTTTTGCACTTACACTTTGCACGGTTGTAGAAAGATATCTTGCATTAAGCAATTTATATAATGTTCTTCACTTTGTACAATTGTAATTTTTAGTCAAATTTATACGGCTCAAATCATATGAGACTCATCGTCAGCCCATTAACGCCCCCACTGTTGGGGCACGCGCCTTCCCTATAGATGGATAGGGAGATCGGGCCTTAAACCATCACGCGGGCCCAGTGCGGATTGATGGTTATTAACGACTAATGCAGCCGGGACCAACGGCTTAACGTGCCTTCCAAAGCACGGAGACTAATATGAGACTTTTCTTGCGTTGAAAACAAACTCAGAGTAGAATACCGAATGAAACTATCCAATAAGTTTTTTTTATAAGTAATCCAGTCTTCTTCTTTGCGAGTCGATGGCGATCGAAGCTAAATTTTTGCTGACCAATAATTGGCCACGCTTACGGCATTAGTATCATTATTAGTAATCCAGTGTGACTATGTTTAACGTAAAAATATTTTGTAGAAGCTATAACTGCATCCACGAGAGTTGTGAAGGGAATAAAAAAAGCCAATTTAAAATCTGTCGTATGGATAATAGACATAATACGTTTATTAGATACTAACGACCTCCGTGGTCCAGTGTCTGAGTGGTTTGTGATCCCTAGTTTGGTTAGGACATTACAGGCTAATCACCTGATTGTAAGATAATCTTGAATTGCAGAAGCCACGTTAGGCCGTTGATCCCGGTTACTTTTTACTGATGTAAGTGAGTAATCGTTACATGAACCATTTTAGGGGCCTTTGGCAGCTCCATCATAACCCTGACACCAGGGTGATGAGGCTGGTATTCCACTTCACAACCCATACGATAAGAAGAAGAATGTAGGTACTTAATATAATAATTATGATCTGTGTTAATACTTAAATATTACATATACTTCAAATAGATAATTACGTCTACTTTATCTGCTTTATTTAATTACGTAATAAACATTATGAGAAACGCAGTGATTTCAGCCTCGCGTACGGAAGCGCTCAAACAAACACTGATTTTCATACAAATGTTGTTTCCAAATGGTTCATTACAGTTAGGAATTTAAATACTAAAGTGCGGGTGCGTGTTGTTATCAGATAACCCATGGCTCTGCCCACCCTATAAGGAATTAACTAGGTAACGTATCTGTAAGAAAGTGTAGACCTAATAATCTTTATGTTCTGATTAATGTACTTATGCGCACATGTGCGCAAGTGAATACTTGTCGTGACGGCATTAGAGGAAATTGCTACGATATTGATATTTTCGAGATAAGTACATCCCTACACTCATATTAGTTACCTATTACTTCGCAATACGTCTTGCCCAAACTTCGCCATTCGCCGCACGATATTCCATTTCGGGAAACAATAAAACTGTGGGCTTAAGCAGATTACTAGGCCATTTTTGTAGTATTTGGTAAGTTTATTTATACACTAGAGCGCAATGGTGCTGATTTTAGGATACACCTCCGAATTTTATTTTAAGTTTTCTCGTCATTTTCTTATCTGCCGAAAAGTAATGTGACGGGTAGTTGCTAGGCTATAAATTTTTAAATCGCGTCAATTTTAGGCTGAGTTATTAAATAAAAAATACTTATCAAAATTTCAACAATGCCGTATTCACGACAGAATTAAGTGGACAGCACACGTGAAACGGGTTGCATACCACCGAGATACCTATTGGATTCTTCCGGGTTATTAGTCATTATTTCACTGTCCCTTTCCTTTTCGGCGTAATAAAATAAGGAGGTGTTTTCTGAAATCAGCACCAATGTAAATAGGTAAGTATTTTACTTATTTTAGAGCACGGCTTATTTACATTATACAGGGTGTTAGTGACATCGTAACGAAAACCTTGAGGGATGATTCAGACCATGATTCTGAATTATATCTAGTGGAATTTTCCCTCGCAAAAGTATGGAACTGAAAATAGTAAACACTCAAATTTTTCTGAATTTTCCGAACGGGAATTCCAATTGTTATCAACTCAGAATCATGGTCTGAATCATCCCCCACAGTATACGTTACGATGCCACTAACACCCAGTATTGTTTCTCTTGAGGGTAAGAAAAGCCAGTCATCGCGATCTTCGCGTATTACTTTCACCTCATCTAAATTCAACATTCCATCCACATATTCACGTGATAGAAGAATACGAATGCGATATTTCTAACCCTCTTTTGGCATTATATTTACAAATATCGTACAAGTACGTATCGATGCCGATTGCGCATTTGTAAGTAACATCATACATTAAGTAATATTGTTTGTTTTTATTGAAAGAAAAAGCCTCTTTACCAGTTATAAAATACTTTATCTAATTCACTCTAGTACTCTCGTTAACAAAATAATGTCTGTTGAACTCCCTTGTTGTAATTTTTTTTTCTCCATCGCCCCTTTCTCCGCTAATGACAACTGCTTAATGCTCCTTTGCGACAAAAAGCCACAGGATGGCGCCACAGTCGCACGATTTGTTTTTTTTTTTAAATACGATCTGATTTACGCAATCGCTAACATGATGGACATGTGAGAATACATAGAATGCTTTTACCTGCTTATATTCCCGAGCATGTTACAAAACCGACAGATAGATCGTGCCCTTTCTTATATGATATTATTACAGGTTGGACTGATCACTTGCCACCATATAGTCCATCATAGGCGTCATTGGATCTCTTATCAATTATGGCTGCAAGTTGTCTCCTAAGTACTTGTTGCTCTGGCCACTCCATTGCGCATAAAATGCTTGTATTCCCTAGGTTGGGCAGAGCCACAAGGCCGTAAGCAATTAATCAAATTAAATCAAATATTCTTTACTACACACTCGAAACATTTAAAAACATACACAAGAAAGATTAAAAACAATAAATACTGAATAAGTGCTCGTCTAGTTTGCATTACATGCAGCTTCACGGGATTTCATTGCGCGGCCGCTATCGACCGCGGTTACGTAACTGCACAATCGCGAGGTTTGCTCTCCCGCTGCCTCTCGCATTTGCAATGCAATGCAACGCCCCGAGTAGGCAGCGCCTGCACCATCTATTCACAGGAAAAGTTCCTAACAATCAAGCGCTTTTATTTCACACCTCGTTTAGTAACTATTTACATCATAAACCCAAGATCATAAAAGTATGACGACAACTGTATTTCAGTACCTACGAAAATATTATTCAAGGTAGCATGACACCCTAAAACCGGACAGTAAATGTAAAACCCCACATAACGACCGTTAAAAATATACAAATAGTAGGGATTATTTACGCAGCGTTAACCGTAACGGAGGGAAAGACGGACGTAAGCCCGCAATCAATGTTGCCGGCTCTGGGTAAATACGGTTTATGACGAGACATGATGGAATTGTTATTTGGCCTGAACAAAGCCACAGGGTGTGACTCTGTAGGGGGTCAGTACAACTTTACAATGCGCAATTTGACTGTAACTCGATTACACTTAGAACAACTCAAACCGAGACGGGCAAAGATAATCGATTTTTGCCCTCGGCTCTGCATTTCGAACATCTGTTCTCGACAACTTTAAAGAGTATGCAACAGTTTCGCCAACCCTCTTTCCTGTCAGTTTTTATTTTGCTTCCATTTGACACGGACGTGTAGTTTTTTCCAAACTCGCCTGTAAATGTCGTTCCTGCCTCCTGAAATGACACGTAAAACTGCGCTGCTTCCGAGTTTTTATGTGACGTAAAACCATAATGTGCTCTGTACAAAAAAAACTATTTCAAAATTCTGCTCGTCCCAGATTCATCGCGTTGCTTTATTATGAAAATTCCAAATAAAGGCGACAATGATCTCAGCCCCGAGCGAAACCAATTTAAGCCTTATTCCTCTTTTACTTTAATTTGAATTTTCGAGTGGCACTACGAAAATAGTTCAACACTTTCTCAGCTGAATAATAATATGATAAGGCAGAATGATATTGTGTTTCTTTCGATCCGTAAAATACTTATCGTGAATCTTGATTCATTATTCCTTTCAGATAGATCCGGACCTTCAGATACTATGGATATAATTTTACCTGGATTTTATTACCTTTGTATATCAATATCAACCTCATTAGGATCAAATTATAGCTCTGTCAGTTTGTATTAAGACCAATTATAATTTATATAATATAATCGTAGGTAACGCTTTAGTTAGTTACAATCTGGAAACCACATATTTTCTTACGGCGTTAATATTATGATGCACTATTTAATAATAAATAAGGAAATAAAACAATATAATATGTTTATAAGACAAAAGCTTCATCCTAAATGAGTGCTTCCAAAATTGCTAGACCTTCTTGGCTTTATTAGGGCAATACATAGTCCCACCTGCACTGTAATGTCATCAACCGTGACCTTATGTTCGAAGGCCGACCTCCGCCGAACATGGCCTTTGTTTATACTGCCACATAACTTTCTTCCTAATTTAGCTAAAATGTGAGCACAACTATTTATAAACAGCCTGGTGATTTTGGTACATTTCACACAAGTCAGGGGCGAAAAGAAAAAGGAGAATGTTTTATAATTTCATAATATCATCTCGAGGAAGTATATCGTGGAAGTCGTATGTATCATGTTTTGTCTATCGTGATAGACTTTTTATTTATTTTTTATTTATTTATTTTTTATTTTTTTTATTTATTTACTATTAGCTAAAAACACCATCATTACAGGTTTCACTTAACCTAATGCGATAATGATAGCGATATTATAAAGAAAGAACAATTATCATAAAAAACAATCACAACAACAACAATCAATCACAACAATCTTACTTGCGACATAGTAGTTCAAACGCTACTCTCTGGAACTCAGTCAATGAGCATGTGAAAAAATCTAGATTATGTGATATTTCATTTAGTATTTCAATGGCCCTTGTTAATGAACTAAACTTAAGCATGTTAGCTACTTATGTGACGAGGTAACTTATCATAGCTCATCAGCCTCCTCAAATCTCAAACGTGCATGCATCAGAAACAAGTATCAGAAGTGGTAAAAGTATTGTTGTGTCTTTTTAATGACGCTTCCGAATGCAAGTTTTTATAGGTTGTAGTAGTATACCTGCCATATGTGGCACGTTTTCAAACAGAGCAGACTCGAAAAGTGTCTACAATTTCTACAAAGAGGAACTGCCTAGTGCAGCTGTTATGTAACCTGAACGCGTTTGAGATGCAACGGGTGGAAATTCACCCAGGATACGGAAGGAGACAAAAGCCAAAGACATTTCATACATTGTTACATAGTTTTTAAGTAGAATGTAACTCCAGTGAGCCTGAGTTTCACAAATAAATAAATATGATTATTTGTATGTTATTTCGATATCTCGGGACTATGGAGTCCCGGACTTTTAGAAGGCGTGCGTGGGAGGAGCCGAATCTAACACGTAGCAGCATCTAAGCGACACCAACCGGTGATTATCCCAATTTGCTCTATAGAATTGCACCCAAAGACAATCCTAGCTAGCAGATATAATAGTATGTACCTCCATGAAATCACCCTACTTCGATGTGTGAAGATGGACCACGCTCCATATGCAGTAACCGACATTAGCTTGGATCAAATATTTTACTGGCGTCCCTTATTATTGCACAATTTACTCAAAGGGTACAATTTTCTTACCAATATTTGACGCGATATGATTGATCAAAGTAAAATGACACCCAGCACTAGAATCGCTTTTATTTAATTCTGTTCACGCAGGAGCACCAAGAAAACGCACAAGCACGTAAACGTATTTTGCTTTGAACTTTCGGCTCATCTGGTCTTCAAATATGTACCGAAACACGTCTTTACCTACTTCGACTTGTGTTTATGTTATGTTTTTTGGTAAAAATAAACCATGTGTGAAGTAGGCAGGCGATAAACTCCGGATTACCGCGCCCGGGCGGTAAAAGCTTAGTATTCGGGACGCGTTTTCAGGAGATAATTACAAGGCGTGTTTATTACCACGACGGACTACCAAATGTTTATTAAGCAACGAAGTACGCCAGGACTATAAGTATATATGAGTATGTACGTATATAATTTGTATTCGTCCTTCTTATTATAAGCAATAGAGGCTTGTTGCCTACTCGCGCTTGTTGACTGAACTAAGTATTTATTTCTGTTGAGCCACAAAACTTAATATACAATTTGCAACCATTCCTGAGATTGAAGCTTTAAGTTTGAATATGTCATGTACTAGCTAATCCGATATACATTGTCCTATCAAAAAGCTTTTTCATATTTTTTACCAATTTTCTGATTTTTCCGGCAACTTTTCCAATATTTGTTCTGTACGGGCTTATACGGGCTATAATGAATAAAACCTTTTAAATTATATATTTTTCCAATTTAATGTTACTGTTTATAAATGAGTGGCTTACTCATGACCTTGCTGCCTTTATCCCACTCTAGATGGGGCTTACTCAAACTCAAAAATATCTTTATTCAATTGTAACAATTTTTGAAAATTTCTTCGCAACAAAGAAAGGTTTTTTAAGTGTACCAACGAATTGTATCTATTTATTTATACAAAATAGATAATAAACTTAATTCTGATAGGTATCTGAACTATTATCAAAGGTATTAAATGTATTTTATAAATTAGTTTAATACAGTTAATTTAAAATTATTTTAATAAGAAATAGGTAATGACTTCTGCGGCATAAATGGCCAGCACGATAAACAACATCAAACATTTAGGTACCTTTTCGTAATGGGCAAAAAAGAATCAAATTAGTTTAGACAGATTAGCGAAGATAAAAAGGTGTAATTCAAGACCTTAATTTTGTATATATTGGTGCTAATTCCTGCAGACACCATCTAATTTTATTTTAAGTTATATATACCTGTCATTTTCTTATCCGTTAAAATAGAAAGGGATGGGTAATCGACAGGCATAAAATTTATGAAATACACGTCAATTTTAACCAGAAATCTAAAACAACCGTCTAAAAATTTTACATCGACCAATAACCCGACAAAATTAAGTAGACAGCACGTCAAACGGATTGTACACCAGCGAGATGCCTATTTTATTCGCCCAGTTTATTCATTCGTTTTAAAATTAACTTGTTGGCAATCATCTGTTCCTTTCCTTTTCGGCGGATAAGACTGTGACGGGTTTAACTTAAAATAAAATTAAGAGGTGTCTGCAGGAATCGGGCCATTAAGTGTTTAAAACATAATACTTGTTTTTGACCTAAATATATTTAAGTGTGTAATACTTGTTTTGTGTAATAATAAAGCATTTTGTATTGTTGTCAAATAATCTTATTTAATTACATAATAATAAACTCGTATACCCAATGTCATGATTTTCCAGCTTTTATTAAGCAACGTGTAATTCTAATTACCTACTTATAAAAACATTTAATCAATTAAGAGATAAAATTAAAAGCTTCTTACCGTGCGAGGAAAATTTACTATGTAAATCCGCTGAATGTCTGTAGAAAATTTTAATTTCGCACATGAAGTTATTGTAGCGTTTTCATTTGATCTAAATTGTGTCTATTCAGCCTTCTATTTAAGTTCAGTTCCTTAGTTATTTTCCTACTTGAAAGTACTGATAATAATTGTAATAAATATTAATTTCTTGACTTTGTCTTTAGTTAGTCCAGGATTCTAAATACTTTTGTGCCAAAATAAGCAATTGCTCTGTTTAAATAAATATAATAATTAAATAAATCTATATAAAAAATGTAGTAGATAACGAAGCTGATACCAAAAACAGGGCCAGCAAAGCCCTCACAAAAACGGGCCTAGGGGACTCTTATTAAATTCTAACTGGCCTTGCCAAATATATTTTTCACAATAAATTGGGGACAGGATGTGTGTCTTATGTTTTCATTGAGCAGGAATGTAGGTAATATACCTTAACAATCTCTGCCACATAGTAATGAAGAAATATTAAACTGGTGGCGACTTAAACAACCTCTAGGTTCTTGAAAGATATCGGTTGGTCGAAGCAATAAATATACATTATATTTATATGATGATGATGATGATGATGATTTATATATCAAAAAGTCGAAGATATAAAAGTTAATAATGTACTTTTCCAACCTAAATACATTCTGTTGTAAAAACTACAATTGTATATAGTAGCTATTATAATTTATGGCTGTACCTACTATTATAACTCGGAAATTATTGGTAAATCGATGAACTAGATGTTATTCTAAGAGAAAACGCAGGTGAACCTTGGGTACTAAGTTCATCTTAGTTGTGATCTTTTGTTATGTAGTTATGAACGAGATGGAAAAATGAATGGATGGTTAAATGGTGTGCTCACATGCCCGCTATGTGCGAGGGTCTTTTCCAATAAGAGTGCCTATATAAGCCATATGCGAACACATGAACGTCGGAGTTGAAGCGAGCGCCGTAGCCGAAATCGGCTGGCTCACATTATCATCATCATGAACGAGATACTTAAATCATTTATTTTGTTGTTTCCTTCTCTTTTTAACTTAGATAAATGTAAAATACCACACCTGTCAAATGTTCATGTTACGTATATACCTTGTGAAAAACGGGATAACACTAGGAGGATCTGATGAGCGCTGCAGATAGCGCCATACTTGTTGAAGAAGACTAGGGAAATAATGGTCTAAATGTTTGTTCCACTGTTTGTACCTGCGATTGCTGTACCACAGAGTCACAAACTTATGTTATGTTATCTTCTTTCTGCTATCGTGTGGGTTGTGAGGTGGATTACCAACCCCATCAACCCTGGTGTCAGGGTTATTATTGAGCCGCCATAGGCCCCTGACATAACTCATGTAACGACTATGTACTTATATCAGTAAGTCGTAACCGGGACCAACGGCTTAACGTGCCTTCCGCAGCACGGATCATCTTACTTTTGGACAATCAGGTGATCAGCCTGTAATGACCTAACCAAACTAGGGATCACAAGGTGATTTTTGTGATTTGTCCCCACCGGGATTCGAACCCGGGACCTCCGGATCGTGAGCACAACGTTCAACCACCGGACCACGAAGGCCGTTGATGTTTTGCTTGTTTGGTATTCCATTAGAAGCCCTAGTGATAAAAACGTACAAAAACTCGTTCCCCATTGTTATAGAACTTAAGAATTTCCCATAATTATCTACGTCATACTCGTAATAACTCAATATCTTAGTACAAAGCCATCAAATCAAGTTGAACGGAGAGTGTGTATCATAACAATACATTATAAATTGTCATCATCATCGGAAGTATAATATTTATATCAACGTAAGTTATAATCTATACCAATATTATAAATCACGTCGAACGTCGTGTCTTATAAGGAGGTGAAGGAATTGGTCTTTGATAGACAAGAATGGAGAACGCTACACCAACAAGAGCGTGGCTCTTAAATTAGTGATGAAGAATATTATGAATGCGAAAGTGTATATGTGGGTCTATTTGTTTGTCCATCTTTCACGGCAAAACGGAGCGAAAAATTGACGTATTTTTTTAAGTGTAGATAGCTGAAGGAATGGAGAGTGACATAGGCTGCTTTTTGTCTCTTTCTAACTCCCCACTTCCCTAAAATGGGGGGTGGAAGTTTGTATGGAGCATACTGTAATTTTAAAGGTAGATAGCTAAAAATTTAAAATTGGTATGCGAAGTATATGTGATTCACGAAAAAAAATTGCGCCAACTCTTTCAAAAAAGGGATTAATATGGTACTTTTCACAGTTTTCAAGGTAGGAAGCTAAAAAGTAAACATTAAGAAAGGGGAACCGTGTTACACTGAATTTAACGCGAGGGAAGCCGCGGGCAAAAGCTAGTGAGTAATAAAAACCTACTGAAGGCTTTTCATACTCACAATCAGTTATTAATATGCATAATCTACATCTTCATTTTGACGTCAAAGTACCTAATTGGTAATCACAATGTTATTCTGATTTTGTTTATTTATATCACATCACGTAAACATAATTAAAACACATAATAACGGGTTCTTACCGCGTTTAAATGGGGATATCTATCCCCATTTGAACCCGTTATTATGTGTTTTAATTATGACAATAATCGCGTAAACTATAAATTACGTAAACATTATGCAAACTGTTATAACGCTACATCTAACCGTTGTAATTAGAATTTTATAAGTTCCTGCGAATGCGCTTTTCCCAAGAGTCCTTAGCTTTCCACCCGTGCGTGGGCCTATAGCGCTCACGAACAATGGAGCTTTCTACTATGATGGAGTCAATAAAACCGGAGCTTCCTAACTTCTAATTTGCCAGGGACAGGTCCGATACTGGTTGCCTGGAAGAAATTGCTGCTTAACAATAACACCGCCAGATTGTACTGTATCTTTCGTCCATGTGTGTAAAACTTGTTTTGTTTGTTTCGTACACACATATGTGCGTATGTGTATACGTTCCAACCTAACTTCTAAACTAGTTGTCAGAATTTGACAAATGAGGTGTCACTTAAAGCGTCTTGATTGTCCGATGGTTATTAGTTATGTGGTGCCCTCTAGAGGACAGTAACGGAGGATGAAAAAAAATATTTTCGTATTTTATATGTGATTTCAAATAAAATGGCTTATTTGCACATTTCAAATATATATATATTAACTAGCTTTGATCTGCGGGTTTTTTTTAAGATAATTATGTCGAATTAATAACATGGCTCAGGCATGTTGAAAGCATTTTATCTTAATAAATACGATAATAATATTTAAGAAAATAATATAAATATACGGAAAAAACACGCTCTGAAAAGTTTGAAACAAGAAAATATATATACTATATTTCGGTACTATAATATTTCTCTGAAATTCTTCCTAATAGTGTGATGTTTAGAAGATAATTATGCATATTCTGTGCACAATATCAAATATGGTTCGAAAGATGCTGTGTCTCTTTTGACACCTTCTGACAGACATACGAACAGTTGCAAAACCGGTTTAGGCTTTTTTTTATTGAATTTATTGTTAAATTGCTAAGTACAAGGTGTACAGTCATGAGCAATATAATGTACCCACTTTAGGACACTGTCGCACTAACATATTTGACATATTTAGTGAGACTTTCAGTTCAATTTGTCAAAAAAGTTAATGTGGCATGGTACCAAAGTGTATATACATATTAATGCTCGTGACCATACTAATCGGAAGTCGTCTCTGTACAGTAAGTACCAGAAAAGAACTTTAAATTCATTTTTTGTTTGAACAAAAAAGAAAATATCGAACATTTTTTTTTTATATGATCGAAATATTTATTTGCCCCACTCAAGATATTTTTGATTTTAAATGATATACAACACAACCTCTACAAAAGAAAACATCATCAAAATCGGACCTGTCCCTGGCAAGTTAGAAATGAAACCGTTCATTGACTCCACTATACAATTAATTAAATTAATCGGTTCGGTAGTCCCAGACAATAGTTCCTACATACAAACTTACAAAACTACTTCTTTATAATGTTAATTGTAAGTAGATGTAGATAATATTACTGTCACCTTCAAGATTTTACGTTTATTAACTAAAACTGAAGTTACTACATTTTTTGTATTCTTTGGTAAATCGGGAAATATATTTTATCTCTGTGATTATAATAATAGTAGAGCCATCTAGCGGTAACCTACTGAAGCTCAGAAAAGAGTGCCTTAGTAGAGTTGTGATTATGAAGTGAGGAAAATTCACAAGCAAACTGTAACGTAGTAGTAGTACAAGGAAATTCGAATAGATGGCGTTGAACAGTATAGTTTGAAAATAGTATCGTTTTCAGGATTTTTGAGTAATCTGGAATATTTATCACGTGAATGGAGCAAATTAACCTGTACAGCGAGGAGCTGTTATATTACATTATTGTTTAATCTATTTTATAGGGTACATGCCGTCGATACACTAATTATTAAGTGTGCAAGCATATTAGGGCGCCATTACGGTAGGTCGTTGCTTATATTGGGGCACTGACTGCACTAAAATTACAAATATTCCAATACAATAACTAGTATAGGCTACGGTCGCATTCAGTAAAGCAACACAAAACAGTCCTTGTTCGGGAGATACTACATTATTAATAACGAGAAAATGCATTTCCACCAACACAGAATGTGGGTGAGAGTGGTTTTACCAAAACAAAACGAGTAACAATACAGCGTACCTACTCAAATACTTTTCTCTAGGAGAATGTACGAGTATAAAGCTTTCGCTTTTTCAGTTTACAGTTTTATTTTCCCCGAAACGGAAGTTCTAAAATAACGTACGCTATTTATTGTGTGACATACAAAATTATTTGTGAAATGCTTCTGTCTGTGGCATTTCCGCAATCACCCTAAATAACACAATTTTGTTATATTTTGAAACGTAGATTTTTTGCTACCTATGCAAGGTAGGTAAAGTAGGAAATGGTGTTAAAATACTGATATGTTTCAGAAATTTATAAAGTGGTGTTTACCTGAAGGGCACAGCTAGATGTTATAGACCGGTGAGCATGAGACAAAGAAAACTCCCTTGAATTTGTACAATGTATATTTTTAAATCTACAAATTTCATTAACCATAGGTAGGTCAAAAACCCTATGGAGGGAGACAGGTCGCGCTTTGGTCCGTCAGGTTAATTGTCACTCCGTAACAACCATGGGATATCACTATGTTTAAAACACTGTCCGTACACCTGTAGGTACCTCACTTACTCGAGGACCTCCGACTATCAGGCCTACCTGAGGCGTTCCGGAATACCGTACAGGTGATGAGTTGAGGCCGGCTCAGGCCAGGGCGTGCTGGACGATGGCGGCGCAGCGGGCCAACTGTTACGCAGCTGGCGGGCTGCACGTCCACCGGTCAACCTCGCAGACCTTCACCGGGCCTTATCCGGTGTGTTGACAAAAGGAGAGGCGCGGCACATCCACATGCGCGCCGCACAAAGGAAAGCTTCGACGCGCAAACAACCAAGGCAAGCTCCGCCGAAATGAAGCTTGAAATAACTTGCAAACGCAGAAGAAAACAGTAGCAATCTTCATTTACAAAATCATTGTTGAAATCATCTGATCCAATCATAAACTTCTTCTTAGATTAAAACTTGCAAAACGTTCGAAAATTAAAACGTTAAAACTTTAAAGAAAACACAAGAAACCCATCTGCAACAAGGAATGGCAATGATTAGCATGTGGTTCAGCTGACAGCGTGGCAATGCAACTCACGAGTGTAAAACAAAGAAAATAACTTACAGGTTCATCCGGGATAGTTGGGCATCGCTCGGATGAAACCTAAACCCACCCACTGGACCTTAGGCGATGGGATTTCAGTGATGTTGCTGAAAACAAGGACCTCGAGGTTATCACAAAGTTGGTGCAAAAATATGCACGAAGAATTGCGAGGACTCACCATCTCGGTTAAGTTGTTTATTTAAATCGAGACATCGGCTCTTGATGTCGCCGATAAATCGTGGCTTTTAATTTGCCCACATTATTGTTACGGCAGTGGAGTCTCCGGCGCTCTCGCGACGTCCCCACTTTCCATAACCTGTCTCTCAGCTCAGCCAGCTGTCAGTCTGACACAAGAACCACGAACAAAGTTGCCAAACTAGAAAAAATCTCCCAAACCATAAATTCGCCGAATCAACGACAACAATCGATCGACTTGTTTGATCAAAACTAATCCAAAACTAAATCTTTAAATAAATGTTGCAGATAATTTAATATACCAAATTTTGAAGAAAATAAAAATAATTAAAAATATTCGGGCCCATCGATAACCCTGCAGCGCCATCTGTGTTCTGTGAAACAACATTATATCGCCAGAAACCACAAGATGTCGCTACAAGGCTCGTTGGTCCGAAATGCTTCGTTACAATACCCCCCTACCCACGAGAGGTTTCGAACTGGGTGAGAAACACGGCTGCCCTCAGCCATAGAGCCTGGAGCGCACCACCAGTCTAAATTAAAAAAAAAAACTGTCTCTAAAGACGAGACGACAAAACAAATCATAAAAAAAAACGTAACGAAGCACAAACACCAACATCTAAACAGCACAACCCTAAGCACAACAATTACCCCGACCTGTTATTCATCACCATTCATTGATCACCTTTCACTTCTTTCATAGAGTAGCACCCAATATCCATTTCACTGGGTGTTACCCACATTCATAACCCTGTTGAGCTGACGACTCTCAAAGTGTCACTCCATACCCCAATTCTAAAGACAAAGACAAAAAACAAAACAACAGTTGCTAGAGGCTTATTTAAGGAGTCACTACCCGCTCCGTCGAAAAGGAAAAAAACAATGAGTAACCTAAAGAGGTTTCTAATCTTAATTTAATTTAAAATAATGGCTACCATAAAGCCTAAAAAATGTTGTCACGAGCAACATGAATAAACTATATTAAATAGTTGGCTATAACCGCCTAAACAAAAAATATGGAACGCTAAAGTGGGCGTTCATAAAAACGCTGCGTTGCAGACGCTAGTGTGCATGGGCCTTTATCAGCGCACACATAAACACACTAAAAACAAAAAACATAAAACATAAACAAACATAAAACATCTATTGGTAAATGTACCTAGTTATTTTAAAATCAAAAGACTAATTAATAGTCTTTAACTACATAAAAAGATATGTGTTTGTTATAAATAGGTTGTTACTAGGTCCTAATGACACAAGTAACCCCAAAATTGTTTTCTAAATGTTATTGAATGCTAACCATGAAAAGGAAAAATTCTCCAATGAGTGACCGCAAGCATTAAGATTCCCAATTTGCTTCGATTGGATGTCCCTATCGACAAACTCCGTGCATACTACACGCTCAAGACGGTGATGAAGATGATTATACAAAGCCCTAGCACGCATAAGGTGATGACGGTCCCTAGACTTCGCTGCTAAATCAAGTTTTGCCTGCAGCTCCTTCAGCTTTTCGGTGATAATTGGGAATTCGGCCTGTGGCTTCCGCTCATCGTCCAGTATTTCATCCGGAGAGAAACCTGTGATCAACTCCCTAAGCTGTTTCTTCATTTTGAGAACAGTATCAGCTGGTGCTTCAGCACGAATACTCACTCCATAAACCAACTCATCACGGAGCAGTGATTGTAAACAAACAGTTTGGATATCCATGGTTGTGTCTTAGTTATAATCTCAAGTTTGAAAAGAGGTTTGAAGTAAACTGAAGTAAATCTATGTTTCAAAATGTAACTGTCTGCCTCCAAAACTTACTCTCTATACAATATGTACAAAACTTTCATAAAATATAAACCAAATAACTGTAATTATCACACAACATCGATACTTTATATCCCTGTATTTAATTTTCACAATAATAAAAGAAACAAGTGTTTTTAATTAAATTTTGTTTGTTGAAGGTTATGTTTACTTTTAATTGTTATTGTCAAGTTGTAATATGTTGTGAATATATATTATTATGAATATGCAAAGATGGTAAAGTAATTTACTACTGAATTCTCAATAAAGTTGATGATGAAAGACAGTTCTATAATTATTTTTATAAAACAAATAAGAAAAATGTTTGCCAAGCAGCGGCACAACTCTCAATATAATGATGATGAAACAAAGTTACTTAATATCAATTTTTAACCAATGTCCTGTTACAAATGTGATAATAAAAACTTCCTTTATATGTTTTAAGAAAGTATTATTAATTGATTTAAAAAATTAAAGTTGATATCTTTATGTTTACAAATTTTAATTATTGGAAAATATGAAAAAGCAGTGCCTACTATGGATATTATTTGTCCAAATTTTAACAAAAAAAACTCAATATTGTGATAAAAAATATAGCAAGTATCAAAAAAATGTTAGCAATTGTTTTAAACCCTAGTTTACCTATATAAAAAGGTTAATAAAGAAAACACACAAATGCAGTAATAATATTATCAATAAGCCCTAGACCAGTTTGGTCTTAAATTTGGGTTTAAAACTTATTGTACAAAAAAAAGTATTTAAGTTAGGTCTCTGTATGAGGCCTAGAACCTTACTTATGCTAAGACAAACACAACTTAACCTAAGATGCAAACAAAACACAAACAATTCACACAAAATCCCATCACTTTTAATAAATAAAAAAAAAAATACACTGTTTTCTCAAAATTTAATCTTAAAGTTTATGCCAACACCTCTTATATACTAAAATGGTTGAACAGAGCGACAATTTCACCAAGAAGGGCGCCACTGAAACGTAGATTTTTTGCTACCTATGCAAGGTAGGTAAAGTAGGAAATGGTGTTAAAATACTGATATGTTTCAGAAATTTATAAAGTGGTGTTTACCTGAAGGGCACAGCTAGATGTTATAGACCGGTGAGCATGAGACAAAGAAAACTCCCTTGAATTTGTACAATGTATATTTTTAAATCTACAAATTTCATTAACCATAGGTAGGTCAAAAACCCTATGGAGGGAGACAGGTCGCGCTTTGGTCCGTCAGGTTAATTGTCACTCCGTAACAACCATGGGATATCACTATGTTTAAAACACTGTCCGTACACCTGTAGGTACCTCACTTACTCGAGGACCTCCGACTATCAGGCCTACCTGAGGCGTTCCGGAATACCGTACAGGTGATGAGTTGAGGCCGGCTCAGGCCAGGGCGTGCTGGACGATGGCGGCGCAGCGGGCCAACTGTTACGCAGCTGGCGGGCTGCACGTCCACCGGTCAACCTCGCAGACCTTCACCGGGCCTTATCCGGTGTGTTGACAAAAGGAGAGGCGCGGCACATCCACATGCGCGCCGCACAAAGGAAAGCTTCGACGCGCAAACAACCAAGGCAAGCTCCGCCGAAATGAAGCTTGAAATAACTTGCAAACGCAGAAGAAAACAGTAGCAATCTTCATTTACAAAATCATTGTTGAAATCATCTGATCCAATCATAAACTTCTTCTTAGATTAAAACTTGCAAAACGTTCGAAAATTAAAACGTTAAAACTTTAAAGAAAACACAAGAAACCCATCTGCAACAAGGAATGGCAATGATTAGCATGTGGTTCAGCTGACAGCGTGGCAATGCAACTCACGAGTGTAAAACAAAGAAAATAACTTACAGGTTCATCCGGGATAGTTGGGCATCGCTCGGATGAAACCTAAACCCACCCACTGGACCTTAGGCGATGGGATTTCAGTGATGTTGCTGAAAACAAGGACCTCGAGGTTATCACAAAGTTGGTGCAAAAATATGCACGAAGAATTGCGAGGACTCACCATCTCGGTTAAGTTGTTTATTTAAATCGAGACATCGGCTCTTGATGTCGCCGATAAATCGTGGCTTTTAATTTGCCCACATTATTGTTACGGCAGTGGAGTCTCCGGCGCTCTCGCGACGTCCCCACTTTCCATAACCTGTCTCTCAGCTCAGCCAGCTGTCAGTCTGACACAAGAACCACGAACAAAGTTGCCAAACTAGAAAAAATCTCCCAAACCATAAATTCGCCGAATCAACGACAACAATCGATCGACTTGTTTGATCAAAACTAATCCAAAACTAAATCTTTAAATAAATGTTGCAGATAATTTAATATACCAAATTTTGAAGAAAATAAAAATAATTAAAAATATTCGGGCCCATCGATAACCCTGCAGCGCCATCTGTGTTCTGTGAAACAACATTATATCGCCAGAAACCACAAGATGTCGCTACAAGGCTCGTTGGTCCGAAATGCTTCGTTACAATTTTATCGTTTGTAAACGCACTTACTTGATATTTATATGTTCAAAAAAGTAGGTAAGTATGTAAAATATTTTTCAACACAGTACCTAAGTAGTTTAGGGACCTAAAACAATTTGCTGAATAACTTTAAAATATAACGACCTTCTCGTTTAAGGTCAATGGGTCTCTAGAAAGTAATAAAACAAATTAGAGCAGTATTACGAAAATTCTTTTCGTTGGGAAGAAATTTTATAAGAATCGTTTACGCTACGATATAATTGATGAGCCGTAGGTATTTGTAGGGATCATTTGCCCTGACGATGATGTCTAGATGTCAGTCTGACGCTGCAGGGCTCGTAACAAAATAAAATACTGTTATGAGCCTCGCCACAAACTATCTGCTATAAATTCGGTGCGAATGGCCGGGTGCGAGACAATTTTTTATATTTCAGTATAACATTTATGACGGCACGTGAGAGAATTAATTTTAGCTGCAAGAATGTGATGGGAGCACCTTAGCGACTCTGGAAGTGCGTCATTCAGAATGGCTCGCGACTGATATTGCCCAAGGTCAAATGCTCAATTGGTAGGCAATTACCCGATTTTTGGATGACATATATGCTAGTAAGGTGCCAAATCGGGCAAATTCGGCTAAATTACTGAGCAGACTCCTACAGCCATAGCCATAGCGCTGTCACGATATCGTTACTGGCATAAACCTGTTGAATCCAGTTTAGAGACGTCTTGTTCTATAACTTCGATACCTTGCTAGACAAACCCCTTTATCGATCGCACCACTACAATACTCGTCCTGCGTTCTCGCCCTTCACGATGTAATCTTCTTATTGCCTTCTGTCGACCCATCTCAAACTAATAATAAAATAAATAGAATCGCTGCAGGGTACTGCAAATCATTCTCTCTGGTGGTCGCTTTTGCCGTTTGGTGGGAAAATAACAAAATATTGTGTCTTTGGATCAGCTCCAGATTAGATATGTCTCAGAGAGATCAATCCATATTGTGTGGATGTTACGTATCGTATTGTTTAGAAACTAGAACAGTAAACGTACAAAATGTACATTGGCAACCACGCTTGGCGTCTGTTTCCTACAAAACGATTATGCGCTTTTCGGAACGCTGTATTCTATGCATCTAGGGAACAAATTGTTAACTTCAACAGTTTTAGCGACTATAGGGGAAAGAAAAAGAAATGGGTTACTGCGGCTTTGTTTTGGACGAATGTTGCATAATTGGGACAATTTTTTACAAGACACACTCTTTATCTATATCATTAACTTTGAATTCTATGCATATTCTTTTTAAGCAAAATGTTCCATTCTTTATAGATCGACATACTTAATTTAGTTTTTTACCTGACTGCAACATCCATTAAAGTTAAAATACCACCGGATCATTGAAATGAGAATGCATCCAATAAATCGATTTCCCTATGAAAGTAGCGCTGAGCCATATAAAACGGCTTTATTTGAATAGTCTGTAGGAAAACAGAGACGGAGCAAGGCAGATATGCCGGTAATGGAAAAATTGTGATTGGATGGCTTCACCGTGAAAATGGAATATTTTATACACGCAATAATAAATTCGACTTATTTAATACCACTACGACCATTGTGTTTGCTTTCTTCTAAAATAATTCTGAAAATACATGCAATCCTACATAACGTACATAATATTGCAGACTCAATTTCTAAAGTCCCTTGTGCAAAACAACTTCCAAAAATAAGATTTTTTTTCGTGAATATGCGGACATTAGAGGACATCATGTCGATCAAAATATATTTTGACTTTCTAGGGGTTAAAGGTACAAAACAGATTTCAGTTGAGCATTATTAAGTCGATAACAAGGTTATTGCTGATGATAATACAAGAGGCCGATCTCAATGCGTAGTTATGAAATTATTATAAGAAAAACATTCTCCGAACCGTCCACTTCTCTTATTTTAATATTATTACACTGCGTAAAACACGCTATTCATAGAACTGTAAAATTAAATAAATGTAAATATAATAAGTTAACATCTTTGAACCGCAGCCAAGTGAACTGGAAATTTTGAGCGATTTCCCCCCCGGTTTTGAGCTGTAATGAGAAATTCGCCATACTATGGTACAAAATTAATGAAAGCTGGGAGACGAGACATTTTGGCTATGCTGTTCCTTTGGTCCCAGCACATACCTACATAAATTTATCAAGAAAGGGTCCAGAGGAAATTGACCCGCAAAGGCATTGAATACTCGCCCATAATTCAAACCCACATAGACATGCCATACAATATATTGGAACTTAAACGGACCGAAGTTGAAACATTCGTTTTCCATCAAAAGTTCTCACAACGAACCCATTTAAGTGTGTCCCACCCGGGTATATGGAGACCCTTTTACATAAAGATAAGGTTAAAGTTGTTTCTAACTTCGAGGAAGGTGTTCAACTTTGATATTAGGTAGGTATTGCAGATTAGCCTGTACCGACGCACCTTTGATGTACTCCAGGTAAATAAATAACATTTTATTATTTACGCATCTACGTTCAAACTCCGGCTCAATCCTCAAAATATTCACGGGACGTTGGCGGGGCGTAATATTTAGCAACAAATATCTAAGCGGGACACAAAGTAATTACATTCAATAATGATGAAAAATCTGAGCATAAATATAAACCGCCTTTTGTTATATTCGATCAAAGTGACACACAAACATTCGAATAACGAATACGCAAATAATGAATTCCGCTTCAATACTCTCCAATTTAGATCAATTCAGTAACATTAAACATAACAAGACCATAGACAGTAATATTTTTATGAAAAGTTAAACTATCCACCGTTTTATTTGACAATCAAACTGTTTTATAAAATGTTCATCCAATGCGTAGGTATGAACAAAATACCTATCAATATATTCCATTTTCTTTTAGGAAGTAACATAAAACTCAAATTATCCAGGAACATTTCCAGGTAATGATTTATGCGTATATAATAATGATGTATATAAAGTCGATTATAATTTTTGTCGAACTTGGTGGAAGTTTGACTGTTTTCTAAGAAAAAATAATAATATATTGTGCACAGTAAATACGTGCGGCTTCGTTTCCTGGGTGGAACGAGCCCGTTGTGAGCAAATCAATTTTGTGGTAACACCACACCACAGTCTGGGTAACATGATCCAATCTTTTAGGTGAATCGCGATGAAAACTTTGTTAGCCTGGATTTTAGACGTGACTTGACTCCGTCGCTTAGGTAGATTACATGTAATTTACTGTTTGGTAGAGGAAGCATTGGCTTCTCAGTAAATAGACGCGGCAAAGGCAAGATAAGTACATTTCTCTCGTCCATTATGCGGTAAACTTGCTAAAGGTTGGCTGAGAATAAACCGGAGGCAGAAGCCGCGGGCACTCAGTCAGGACGTGTTCGTTTGACTCTACTGAGCACACTCATAATTAACTTACTACCGATTTACTTCAATCAAAGTTCACGCTTTTTCTGTTAGTTATTCGATAACTTCGACATTGGCAGATATGTTTGCAAGAATAAGCGAGCCATTGCCATAACCTAACAAAAAACTTCACGCGGGAAACAAACAATAAAGTATAAAGTATATTTGATTTGATTTTTTGATTTGATTTAATAAAGCTATTTAGGTACTTAGATACCACTTAGTTCTGAATTCAAATTCAGGAAGGTTAAAATGGCCACATCTAAGCAATTCATCTAAGAAAGCAATATTGCAATTTGACATTTGCGCATATAAAAGTAAGTGTGCAATTATGTCAAATAGCAATATTGCATTCTTAGATGAATTGCTTCGATGTGGCCATTTTAACCCGCCTGATACATGATAAAATAATTCATGGACTTGGCAACTACCATTTGTTTGCACTTATTCGGAAATACAAATATTGTCGCGTGACATTAAGAAAATAGCAACACCGTTAAATATTTAGGTAAAAATCGACTAACTTGTCTACAGAGGAACACGTTTAAGTTTCGAATAGAAGTTAAATATATACACACATTAAAATATGCGTCATTATTTATAAAATTCACTGAATGTATTCATAAAAAATGCAAAAGCTACCAATTTAAATTAAAGAACAACCTCGTCTGAGTATTTAAAAAAGTTGGACGTATTAATTGCAATATTATGTCGGATGGTAACCCTGACTGTGGCAAAATTTAGGAATCAGCGAGACGGAAATGGTTGACTTTTCAATTTCCCAGGTAAGCTGGTTATCGTTGCCAAATATTCACACTTTTCCTGCATATGTTATTGGGAGAATAACTCGTGTCACAGTATCGATCTGTATTTGTACCAGTAGTGTGTGCAATATATCCTCTTAAGACCGAGATTTCCAGACACAATAGTTAAACAATGGGGTTTGGATTTATAAAGAACATTCGGTCTTAGGAGGATAAAGACAATACTATCTTGCACACACTGGTAATATTTGTTGTATGTGCAATAAACTAGAAGGATATACTACTACCCTTATATTCAACATTGCTGTGGATACACGTGCCCCAGTATTAGAACATTATTTTGATTTTGTTTTGTTTTTAATTTATTAGTCGTTTCCATTAGGATACATAATACTGATCATCGTGATATAAATGAGTCTTGTTGCTTCAATAAATAAATTTAAAGCACTTTTTGTGTTATATTGTTATGAATACAAACATTTAAAAAAAAAAAATATTGTAATAAAAAGATCCGAGATTTTTTGGAGGGCAAAACACATATTGATATGTATCCGTTGTGTGTATCCTAATATATACAGGGTGTTAGTGACATCGTAACGAATACTGAAGGGGATGATTCAGACCATGATTCTGCGTTAATATCAAGTGGAATCTTCTGATGCAAAATTCATGATATTTTTTGTGTCTTTCTTTAATTCGTTTCAATTCTATACTTGTGCGATGGAAAATTTCACTTGATGTTAACTCAAAATAATGAGCATCATCCCCCTTAGTATTCGTTACGATATCACTGATACCTCATACAAGTACGTACAGGAAGCCATGGAAGTACATAATAATATGGTTGTTAGTGACACCGTAACGAATACTGATGGGGATGATTCATGGAATGATTCAGTGGAATTTCTTATCGGAATATTCAAGAAAATTTTAGTGTGTTTTATCGTTTCAAGTGGAATTTTTCGTCGCAAAAGTACTATCAACTCAGAATCATGGTCTGAATCATCTCACAAAGTTAAATAAAAATAAAAAACAACAATAAATAACAACAATAATAAAAATAAAATATTTTTTATTATTGTTAATAAAGTACTCTTTGTGTTATGTTGTTCATCCCCCTAGCATTATCCCGTTTTTCACAGGGTCCGCTTACCTAACCTGAAGATTTGACAGGTCCGGTTTTTTTACAGAAGCGACTGCCTGTCTGACTATGTGATGATCCAAACATGAATCCGAAAACAAATTCGACAATCATTGGTTTAGGTCTGTGCTGGATTCGAACCTGTGACCTCAAAGTGAGAGGCAAGCGTTCTACCAACTGGGCTACAACAGCTCCTGTTTGGGTTATGTTGTTATGAATACAAATTGTTAAATGAATAATTAATATGGTAGGTAATTTAAAAATAATCGGCGGTCAACCTACCTACTGGGGATGGGGATGGGGACACGTGTGTGTGGTCTGGCCTATGTACCGCCTACATGTGCTAGTAAATGAGTCGTGGGCGAAAATAGCAAAATTTACAATTAATTAAAGGAAATAGCTGAATATACAAACTCACCCAACAAATTAATGAAACAAACAAAATCCAGGAAAAATGTTTGGATACTCCGCACAGAGCAAAAATATAGGTAAGAAACCGAGAGAAAACAGGGATATTTACTTTTCTCACAATCTTTTTTGTTCAGACAAACAGCTCAACAGATACTTATAATTCACTAGAAATATGTACGAACACAATTTACAGACATGGCGAAAACTTGAAACATCAAGTCAAACTCTTGGGAAACGCTTCTGAACAACTTGAGACGCGTCATTCCTACATAAAATCGCCATGGGAAATCATCTCCTTACACCCGTCAACTGGAGATTGATGAACCGTATAAACATGCTCCATTCATCAAACTTAATAAAGCAATAAAAGTAAATATAAAAGTCATCTTATTGAATTTTCGTCTGTCCACTATATATACCAACAACGTATCCTTTCTTATTTCGGCCACCCGATGCACAGAGGTTATTATTATTGCAAACAAAAATAAAATATCCTGGGTGGATCATATATCCAGCTCAAGCTCCCTTATTCAAGCCTCTGCCGCATCCGTCACACAATGTGACTCGGCTATGCCACCTGGGAACCGGTGCGCAGAGGTGATGAGAATTTACAAAAACTGATTGTGGTTGGAAACACTGAAAGCAAAAGATCGCGTGGTCGTTCACCAACTAGATGACGATCAAGCGAAAGACTCGTCGTCATCAAATCTCTACACGTCGTCATACAAGGAAAGCGCTGGACAGAAACCGGTGGAGGCAGATCATCCGCTCCAGATGCAACCCTGATGCTGACCACGATCCTCAGATATGAGGTTCCGGTGATTTCCGGTGGGGACATATCGTAAAAGTCACTTTGTGATCCCCAGTTTGGTTCGGACATTACAGGCTGATCAACTGATTGTCCGAAAGTAAAACGACCCGGTTACTACTTACTGATGTAATTACGTAGCTGTTACATGAGCCATGTCAGGGGCCTTTGGCGACTCAATAGTAACCCTGTCGTTGGTAATCCACCTCATAGCCCACAGGATAGAAAAAGAAGGGACCGACCGACCGACCGACTCAAGAGAGAGATTGAATTTTCACCTAAAAACATGCCTTATTGTGGTTTTTCCAGACGTTAAGGTAATAAACAAAATATAACATAAGGTCACTACGACATTCTTAATTAAGCTAGTCAAGTAATCAAGTAATAGTCAATAATACCTACAAACATAATAACTAATAGGTAATCATTCCTCAACAGTATTCAATTATCATGTTTTAGACACCAGTAAAGTAGGTAATAATACCATAGGTACTTGATTTCCAGCGGCGGACCTAGGGCGGTGCGAACGGTGCGACCGCACCGGACGCTTAAATAGGGGGGCGCCAAAATCAACAAGACTGGTCCACCCTGGCCAGCAGCCCCGTATCTAGAGGGGAGCAACTGGGTTTTGTATTTTAAGGGCCCCTCTCGCACCACCTAAATATTTTGCTAAGGCCACCACTGTTATTTCTAACTTAATTTACAAATATTACTTACAGGTAGAATAGATACAAGGTATAGATACAAGATATAACAGTTGGTAGGTAAGAAAAGCCTTAACTCTACGTACGTACAATCTTTGTGAAGCCTAATTAATCCAAATTACGTACTTATTGTACGTAGCGCGAATGTTAGGATTACGGTGTGATGTTCCTAGCGATTGTAGAGGGCTGGTTTTCTAAGGATGAGGACGTCAGGTAAAAACGTCCAGAGTGCCAAAACTAACTGAA
The DNA here is from genome assembly GCF_024362695.1 of Pectinophora gossypiella. Taxonomy (NCBI): domain Eukaryota; kingdom Metazoa; phylum Arthropoda; class Insecta; order Lepidoptera; family Gelechiidae; genus Pectinophora; species Pectinophora gossypiella. Next base: position 7,589,664 of record NC_065408.1, on the reverse strand, counting down.
TTTAATTTAAATTCGTACAAACAGTTAGATACAGCAGTTCAATGGAGCCCAAGAAAAAAGTGGCGCGAGAAATGTTGTCATAGTAATAAAAATAAAAATTTAATGTTGGGGTTGCCAACAGTGTATATATAAATATTGAAATGGATGCTCAGGTGTAATAAATTAAATGTGTTTTGTATGCATTTTTATTTATATTAGGCTTTAACCTCTCGTCTGCCGGAACGCAGATCTCAACCGGACACAATGTAAAATATATTGTGTCTGGTATCTCGGCAGATTCACCATCACTAAGCAGTGACTGCTCCACGTCTCTCTTAACTAGAATTACCATAAACCCGTAACGAAAAGACGAACACTTTTAATGAAATATCCTAAGAATAAATAATAAGTCAAATATCACATTTCGTAAACAGTGCACGTTTAACAGGAATAATAGAGCACCAAAACGATTATTATAGAAAAAATCCCCGCTGTAAAAATTTCGGAGAAATTCCTGCTGAAAGTCTGGGTAAATCCGGAGGGATAGTAATGTAACCGAAGTAGGGGATAGTAAAACCCTATTTTTGGCTCTTTTCATCCTTTCTAATGCTAGCAGCCATCTAACACAGCTGGTGCACGCTTGCATAATTCTTGTCCTAGCATATTTGAATACTTAACTACTAGATTCAGCCGAATACTTTCTGTAAAGTGTTGAGAAAAACGTAGCATAGAGACGCAAGTTTTTTTTTTTTTTGACGTGACTTATTGTAGATTTGCCGCAGATGGCATTAACTACTTGACCGGACAAATGGGGAGCGCTGAAGGACCGACCCGGTACAACGTTTAAGACAACAGGCCTGAGGGAAAAGGGAAATCGTCGACCACGCCGGCGGGGTCGGTATCAGGGTCCTGAAGTGTTTGGTGTCGCGAGCTGATTGACTGCCTCTATGGCTAGAGTAATCGGGTCGTCGGGATCGTATATTACGTCCTTCGGACGCCGATACTTTTCAGTACTGTCCCTAAGCGGGATGTATTCGGAAGCCGCAACTACCAGGGGATTTGGGTGGTGCGGAGCAGAATCGAAAAAACGTTCGGAAGCTAATTTGAGCCATTGGGCAATGGTTGGCAGAAGAGACGCATGTCAAATAATGTTTATAGTAATAAAAATAGTAGTAATTCCTGAATATGAATACCTAACTGCAGTTTGCCTCTAAAATTATCAATACACGTATTGATCCGTGCGGTAAACCTCTATGTCAGATTAATTGGAATTTGCTTTTAGTGTGTATTGCATTCTTCAATAAAACACGGTAGTTAAACCGCTGATGTCCCACAAAATGTCTTTTTATTTTGTTCCATTTTTAAATAATATTCACGGGATTCATTTTTATTACTTTCCAATCCGTGAGTCGACGATTTTTTAATAAAAGCAAACCAGTATTTTTTAAATCGACATAAATGTTGATACGGAAACTGGCGAATGGCAAGATAGTTTTCAATGGCGATAAAAATAACGCAAAATGTCATTCAATCGGATGGTTATGGGTTTTAAAATAACAGCAAAAACGGTACCAAGCATCTGCAAGTTCTCCTGAGGACTAGCGACTCATAACATAATACTCGACCTTTTTTAACAATACAGTCTGTCACACAAATTAATTATCTTAAAATATTTGTCGATAGGTACTTCTTAAAAATCACTTAAAAACTAAAAATCCCTGTTCTTTAACTTTCCTTAGGCACGTAGCGTTTAGGGAAGAAATCAAAATTATTTAGCAATACATACAGCTATCCTTTCCCAATCTTATTAAAGAAGAGTTTAACAAGTTTTCAGCAAGTTTTCGAGCTTGTCGGATGGAAGTTTTTCGTGGAAGCGATACGGTTTCCGGTTTAATCTACCAGTTTACTGTAAGTGTTACCGACTTGTAGACGATCTACCGAACACCTTTAAAGTAATAAGTTATTCTCAATCTCTCTTTAATCTTAATGCACTGTGTTTTCACCTCAGTAGCGATCTCGCGATGTAACCTATCTAGGTTACATTCTCATACATAAAATACCTGGAATTTTATGCGCACCACATTTATCTAGATACCACAAGAAGATAGATATGGTTCACGCATTCTAAGGTTTCCTTTACTCCCAGTTTAGTAGATAAATATATATAACATAAAATAAACTGCCATACTCCACCACGCTGCTCCACTGCGGGTTGGTGGAGGTGTTTTTACGGCTAATAGCCGGGACCAACGGCTTAACGTGCCCTCCAAAGCACGGAATCATCTTACTTTTTCGGACAATCAGGTGATTCAAGCCTGAAAAGTCCTTACCAAACAAAGGACAGTCTCACAAAGTGGTTTCGACAATGTCCCCATCGGGAATCGAACCCGGACCTCCAGATAATAAGCCTAATACTCTAACCACTAGACCACGGAGGCTGTTGATAAATATATAGTTAGGTATCAAAAAAACATCGTGCATATTGAATTCAACTGAAAAGAAAAACTGGAGATGGACTTCTTTGTTAACCAGTACACGTCCCAGTCTTCTATTCCTAAAGTTATTATGTATTATGATAGTAACAGTATTAAATTGCATGCAAATAATCTTTATATTTTTAAGATTCAGCATGTAACCTTAAAATGTACCTAATTTTTATTTTGAAATAAACAGTTTAATTTTTTTTACCCACGACGGAACGGAGCAGGTAGGCGTTTAGGGTGAGAGATGTTTGTGTGTGCGTTTGCGCAAAGTAAAGTTCCCACCTATCTTCTAACCTAATGATCCGATTTTGATGCGGTTTTCAATAACAGGTTTGTGATTGATGAGTGTTCACAGGTTTGTGATGAGGTGTCATGGCCTAAGAATATGAATTCTTAGGCCATGACACCTGGCTGTAACTTACTAGGGGGCGCCACAATATTAGTGCAAAACAATGTTGCAATATAATCAAAACGAAATGTCCGATTACAATTCTGTTTTCAGCAATGTGTACGTCTCACTAGAGGGCGCTACAATATTAGTGAAAAATAGTATTGCAATAATACTAAAACGAATTGTCTGAACATAAAATACAGTACGCACAGTATATGCAGCAAAATTAATGCTTATTTCTAAGAAAAATCCGACGGCAACAAAAACACTGTAACAGCGAGAAATAATTGCTTATTAATTGTTTTCCTATAGCTTATCTCTCTGATTAATATATAAATAGCCTTTTAATTAAAAACATAACATAAATCTCGCCATCCCGGTTCAGTGAGAAAATCCTTCGTTGCAAATTGAAATACGCGGATTACACTGCTTCCCTATTCCCACTACGAACCGTTTGATGTATTACCTATTAAATGTTAACGTTTGGTTTCCCTTTACACCTGTTACCTGTAGTTACGCTTTAAGGCGACTCACACGGTTTTCACTTCTTTTTATTCTTAGGATGCTTCTATGCTGTTCTGGGAGCAAAAATAAAAAACATAGAACACGTTTAGTTGCTTGTCTTCCCGGGCATTTCGTAAAAACCGACAGAGGGGTTGTGTCCTCTAACATGATGGACTAATGCTATGGGCGATAGGCTGATCCCTTATCACCAAAAGGTTTATCATATCTAGCTTACGACATCGTATCAACAGTGGCTGCAAGTTGTCTTTGATTACTGGCTCTGCCCACCCCATTAGGGATTACGGGCATGAGTTCATGTATGTATGTTATTCTTAGAAAAATTTGGAGATGCGCAGGTATTATTAAAATATGTATAATACATATTTCGGTAAGTACAGTCATGAGCAATATAATGTACCCACTTTAGGACTCTGTCGCACTAACATATTTGACATTTAGTGAGACTTTCAGTTCAATTTGTCAAAAAAGCTAATGTGACATGGTACCAAAGTGTATACATATTAATGCTCGTGACCGTACATTTAAGAGTTATATTTCCGCGAACTAAGAAATAATTCTCGTATTATTTATATACCTGCTTTAACAGTAATACGATTATGATTTATTCATAAAGTACTTAGTAAGGCCGCCTGTTGTGCTTTTCTGTATATGTTGTCCTTATCTCTGTATTTTGTGTCCATTGTGCTCAATAAAGTATTTTATCTATCTATCTATCTACTTACTTAAGTATATAAATATCGTTAATTAGATTTATCAGACACAACAGGTTATTATGTTAGGATAGGATTTTATCTATATATTTTTATGAACAGACAAGTTGTCTGGATAAGTTTGTTTAGAAAGTTGTAAAAGCTTTTAACGATTTCATAAAAGTTCGTCGTCAAAATTATTCTTATTGAAGCACAACACATTTTACCCTACAATTTGAATAGGTACTCACTTGTATTATTTGAATCAATTTTAACTTTTTTCACATACATAAATAAAATTTACCTTTACCGCTGTGCTGGTCGAAACGCAGTCATGACGTTATTTTTTCCATCTACTTACCTTGATAATTAAATATAAAACCGTGGTAGCCTAGTGGAAATAACGCTTGACTCGTATTGTGTGGTAGTCGCAGCTTCAAACTCAGCGCGGGCCTAAATGATTTTCGAATTTGTTTTCAAATTCATGTTTGGAACTTGAATCATTATGATGTGCTCAGCAGAGAAATATGTTTTTGGAGGTATATATGTATAATATTGCTACTGGACCTGTAATTGGGCTAAACTTTCTCTTTTTCGGGTTGGAAGGTCGAACAGGCAGTCGCTTCTGCATAAAACTCGACCTGTTAAATCGTAAGATTAGGTAAACGGACCCTCTGAAAAACAGGATAACGCTAGGGATATGTTGATCTTGATAATTATAAACAAGCAGTCACCCGTCTGTTATTCGACTCCAATCAACAAACACCTCTACACAAAGAGATCATTACAACATCCGAATATAAATCATTAAAACCCATTGAGATTATACACGCCATTAGAATATAAACACGTAAACACGACCAGGTTCAATAAGATGTAAATTGAGGCAATCCATTTAGCTAATTGGACAGTAGGAATAAACATACTTCACATACTACTCACGCCCAAGCAGTTAAATACACATTTTATGTAATAAACACGCCTGCAATAATTTCCGTGAAACTATAGACCTTAGCTTATTAATTATATACGTAAATGAAGATGAAAGTTTGACGTCACATTCAAAAGACTTTACAAAAGTAAATTATCGCACCCACGACTTAAATTAAGATATTATTTAACCGATACGACGGCCTATAAATAATTTGTTAAGTATTTTAATCGCGATTTTGTGCCCAAATAAAGTTAGTCTAGAAAGTGTTTTAGTTAGTTGTAGCTGTTGTACGAACTGTATTGAGAGACATGAAAAGAACCGGTGACAGCCAAGTCGTTAATGCCATTTGCGGCAAATCTATAATATAAAACATACACACATACATAAACTCACACCTTTTTCCCACCGGGGTAAGCAGAGACTTTGGAATTCCATTTTCACGTTAATCAATCGTTTCATACACGCACGCGCGTTTAGAGTACATCGTACTAGACCTCTAAGGACATCTCCAATTTGGTCAATGTACCACTACCACCAACACTACTTTTACAATCCTATTATACTACTTTTGTAATCCTATTATCCTTCATCCACTCTACGTGTCCAAACCAACTTAACATTCCCTTCTCAACAGTAACAATCACTATATCGTCTTTGACACCACATCATTCTCTTAATAAAAAAATCTCAGTAAATTGAGATTGTTTACTTTCTATATTAGTACTGATATAGATCAAACTCTACGAGTTCACATAGATTTTCTAATTAACATCCTATCCAACGTTTGCCCAAAGCTGCCCAAAGCCTTTGACTTAGTATGAACGACGTGTCAGTAACCGATATCGACCGTGTTAAGTGACCACCAGAGCATGGTAGGAGAACGATCACTGAGCTACTGACAGCCCGCTCTGAATATTTCGTAAAGCCATCAAGATTTCGGGTGACATACATGCAACCTCTAACGATTAAGTTGGTACTAGCCCAGGTACTGCCATAACCCACAATGATAAGACCTATGAAGTAATGGAACATAAGTAATAAACATTCCTTTGATTTAAAGAGAAGTTTTGTGCTTAAGTCAGACACTAGATTTATCCATTGGCGGGAACGGGAACGGGACGACGGTTGCTTTCTTCATTGAATACTTAATCTCAAAAATTAATACGAAGTGGTATTAAGTTAGTCGGAAAACTTTCGCGATAGTGTCATTATATCGGAATATTCAATAAACAAGGTGGACCTGTCTATTGTTCCTTCGTGCCAAGAAGCCGTTTCATAACTCGAAAGTCTATGCGGATTTTTGAGCCAATTCGTTTGGGGTTCGGAGTAGGAGTCTGCTCCGAGAGTGGGGGCTTAGGTTTCATCATTCATCATCATCACTTTTCATCATTTAATTAATCATCACCAGGAAAAATTACACAAGACATGCATTTCCCCTTGCCCTTCGGTGAAAGTCAAGTTAACCAAAAAATAATACAACTCAATAGAAAAAAGGTTCAAAGCTTTAGCAAGATTTTACAGCGAGTCCGTCGGCGTTATAAACCGGGGGATTTGCGAAGCATAATAATATACAGTGAATTGCACCTGTACAATCTCCTGGCAAGTTGCGGACATTTAAATTGAGATAAAGTATACATTATTGCAGTATTAGCATTAATTCGATAGCAATTTGAAAGTACGTGAAACACGACTTTGCAATTCAGTCGAAGTCAATTTGAAGTTTTCGTTGGAGGGTTTCTTTGTACCTGCTGTACCATGTTTAGGGTTTTTAGGTCAACCTTTTACCTACTAAAGTACAGTGGAATCTATGTTTAATGTACGTGCTCCTAAAAGTGTGGAAATAAGGAACATCTGCCTGTGAATACCCGGGGACTGTGTGTTTATGACGCTTTCTTACTAGTTCAAAACTAACACAATTGTCGTTCTCTATATAAACTAAATTAGCCGCTTAGATCTGTTTTTTATGACTGTCTAAATTCATTTTTGCCGATTTTAAATGGGACTTTCTTGTAGCGGTTTTATCACTTTAGCGCTACAGAGCCTACCTACTTCAGTGTACTACTTCACTCCTCTTCAACATACCTTTTCCTACCTAACGTTCTCTTCAAACAAATAAGATAAGCCTTTCTCCTTCTATTTTTGTCTTTTTCATACTCCGGCCAGCTCTTGTGGTATATGTCTTTAGATACTTTTACCCGAAAACAACTAATCTCTATGCAATGATCCACAAGGATCATAGCATAGAATAAGGAATAATACTACGTATAGAACGGTTAGCTAGATTTACCCAAACTACCAAGGTAAGTACTTTAATGTTCAATAGTATGGCGTCAGATTTTTCCTCTCAGACGACGCCCTGAGCCGAGGTTCGCGCCCAACTGGGCACCCTCAGGCCTGTTGTCTTAAACGTTGTACCGGGTGGGAGCCTTCAGCGCTCCACATTTGTCCGGCCAAGTAGTTAATGCCATCTGCGGCAAATCTACAATAAGTCACGTCAAAAAAAATAGTATGGCGTCAGACGTCAAACACCTAGATGCGCGTGTACGATAACGTCAATGTGTACTGTTCGTAAAAGGAAGTGTTTTTATGAAATGTGCAGGGTGTGACCATAGTGTGTTTAAGATAATTAACACTCTGCGGCAATTCCGTTAAAAGATAGTTTCTAAAACGCCAGTTGATGCACAACTTGTTACACGAAATGAGAATAAAGCATTTGAGTCTTAAACAATGCTAACTCTTAATTCGCCGTAATTACAATTTACATTGCAAATTACTGTTGGGTAATGCAGAAACTTCCATACAATAGAAATGTTCTTTTCGTTGTGCCCTAAAACGGGAATATGATTATTTTATTTTTATAATTTTGTATGTTAATATATAAGAATCATGAAACAATGTTTTATATTCTTACTTACTAATTTAAAACTACTCAGTTAAGATCCAAGTTCATTTTATACAACCCATTACCACACTATTCATATTTTTAATTTATCACATGAAGCAAACTGTTTTCCTATGTCATTTTTAGGTATTTATTAGGCATAAGGCATTTTTTTAGGCATTTTTAGGTGTTTTTAGGTTTTACCTCAAACATAATTTCAGTCACTTATGTTCTTGTAATTGAATGTATGTGTATTTTGTCTATAAAAATTACAGAATAAATTCCATATTTAGAATATGTTCTACACTTTATTTATTATACATAGAGCTTAGATTAATTGCCGTAACCGGCCTTTATAACTGAAATATAATTTTATTATTTAACGACTGCCATCAAAAGTAATGAGGGGCGATTCTGTTCCGCTGTCATGTTATGAAGAAAGCTTAATGCTTTTGGAAAAGTAATTAAATGATGTAGCACAGTTAATATATCAATACTATCATCATTGTGATATACAATACCAGCGGCCACCCGAGACTTTGTGCGCGTGGATTTCGGTTTCCGCGGTAAGAATTTCCGTTTTTTTTTTTAAATTGTTAAAGCCTGTGTGTTATTCTGGTGTATAAGCTACATTATTGTAAAGTTTCATTAAAAACTATTCAGTAGTTTTTGCGTGAAAGAGTAAAAAACATCCCTACTCACAAACTGTCACATTTATTATATTAGTAAGATTAGTAAGATAATAAAATATTATAAATATTCGTCATTGTACCCAGCAATGGGACGTATGTACGCTGTTCATGTTTATGATGTAATTTTATGAGCACACCATACGTAATAGCAACAATAAAACAACAGACAGGCCCAACAAGCACTTTGCTCGGGCAGCAATTTAGGGGGGTAATCATCTTATATTTTATTATTTTATCTTATTTTTATTATCATTTGTCTCCTGGCCTTATCTTTTTCGGAATTACTAGCGAAGATTTGCAGTGTTACTACAAAACAAAGACTAAAAGATAAACTATGTTTAAAATATAATCCGTAAGTATACGAAAGAAATCCCGAACGCCGCGGCGCTACTGTCGCAGATCCTGCATAGAATTATTATGACTTGTCAAGTTAGTTTCATTAAAATCCGCCGACTTCTTTCATGGCGCGAAATACTATTTCAAACCTAGTTTATTTTTAGTTTGTGTTTTGTAGTAACACTGGTAGTGTTTATTCTTCGCATGGCATGCAGTATTCCACTTTTCTTCTTCTGTCACACAGTAGAAGAAAAAGCGGTTAGAGAGGTTGATAATCCATCTTATAACCCTCACGAACCTCTACGACCCTGGTGTCAGGGTTCGTATTCCATTGTTAAACGTATATCCGTTAGCAGAAAGCAATGCCGCCCTACACAATTTACCATGCACCGTTGAATTTTAACAACCGATTAGTTCAGTTAGCAAACATTCTGCAACCTGTTGTAAAAAAAGTCCTGGGTTCTACAAGCAATTATTTAAACGTCGATTCGTTATTATTTAAGTCTGTGACTGTTTTCGTTACATTTGACCCATTGACTGTTCTAAGATTTGTTAAGAATATTGAGCTTTTAGGTGTGAGAAACAACGTCAGTTTACTAGTAATTTACTAGTAGTAATTTACTCATACAATGGTGTTGATTCCAGTACATACCATCTAATTTTATTTCAAGTTATACCTGTCATTTTCTTATCCGGCCAAAAGGAAAGAGACGGGCAATCGACAGAAAAAATATAAATGGAACACACTTCAATTTTAGGCAGTTTAATAACCCCTCCCAAAATTTTATACTAGCCAATAACCCGACAGAATTAAGTTGCTGTCAACACATGTCAGACAGGTTGAATATCAGCGGGATGCTCATTTTATTCGCCCGGGTTATTCATTCATTTTAAAATAAACAGTTGTCAATCGTCCATGCCTTTCCTTTTCGGCGGATAGGAAACTAACGGGTATAACATAAAATAAAATTAGGAGGTGTCTGCAGGACTGAGTCGTAGCCATTAGCTTACTTCCTCTACCAAAAGTGGTTGCTACTACAAATGTTTGCGCCTATCCCAGTAGCGATGACGGGTTTATAATATATTATGTACGGCGTCGGTCATTTTTCACATAAGTACCTAGTTTCACTAAAATGGCTGCAACGGTTTGAAAGATTTATATCTTCCCAAAACCTCATTAATATAAGAGAAGATTCCACTTTCGACTCCTGGAGTTGTTGTAAAGTTATTATGTAAAATGGCTTTAAGCAACATAGATATACAACAGTGGAAACAACGTACATAATATACCTACTCCTAGCACAGGTTGTCCAACATGCGAAAATAAACAACAGGGATACCACGTTGGTAGGTTAACATCCGAAGGATATTAGGTACAAACAGAACAAACTTTCTCTTATCAATCGAATGAAGCATATTCTACCGCACTTACTTCTTTGGATTTGTTGGTTGATACACTTCATATAAGTAACATTATAAAGTAAACTGTATAGAAAGCTAATGTCTCCGGACAATAATAAAATAGAGTACCATTATACGTACATAATTAATTTGAGGAAAATATAAATTATTACTATGAAGGGTGATGACGTCAACAGAGGAACAACTTATTTTCAGGTTGACATTGTGAATAACACTGGTCAAGGTCTTGAAAAACTTTATTCGAAACAAAAGTAGTTTTGTCCTATTTGATTTATGACTCACAATTTTATTGTAACTTGTTTACTACCAGGAGGATTATTAAAATGGGTGTCTTTTTTTTCTTTTTTCCAGTTATTTGATACCAATTTTAAATTTTTGAGCTAACACTAAGTCCTTACATTGTCATCATTCAATGGAAACCAAACGACGTCAACGTAAGAGAACAGGGGCCTTATTGTTGAATCGCTCGCCTTCAACTCGCGTGCGAAAATATATACCTGTCTCATCTTACAAATAACAAGTTCTGATGAGCTACGTGAAAAGGGTATATATGTATTTTCGAACGTGACTTGACGGCGAGCGATTCAAAAATAACGCACCAAAAAGGATTTCAGCCAAAACAACAAACAAGAAGTTTTAATTTATACGAATACGAATATATTCAAATATTATTATACGAGTAATCTTCCGACTCCGAAGTTTTGTCATATTACGGTGAAAGGAATTTAATTATCCTTAAAGAACTTTGAGAAAATTATTTATTTGACGAGTGGAAACGCTGGATTTTCTTCATTAATTTGATAGAGAATAATTACAGATTTTTGAATTAATACTTATAACAAATTATACCGACGCAAATGGATACGGTATTATAATCAATAAAATATCGCTAGTGCTGGGGAACACCGAACTATTATGTGAATAACACGAGCAACATAAGTCGCGAAATATTGCCCTACTGAATCAACTACTTCCACCTCTTGGCTACGAATGCTCTTGACTTTAGCATCTGAATAGCATAGTTAAGCTACACACTAAGCAACATTCGGTTAAAACTGTAGTGTACATACACACATACATACATAAACTCACGCCTATTTCCCACCGGGGTAAGCAGAGACTATAGAATTCCATTTGCTTCGATCCTGACACACTTCTCTTGCCTCCTCCACACTCATCAATCGCTTCATACACGCACGCCGGTTCAGAGTAGATCGTATTGAACCTTTTCTAAGGACATCTCCAATTTGATCATCGTAAGTCCTTCTCGGTCTTCCTCTGCCAGCCCTACCATCAACTTTCGCTTTATATACCGCTTTTGCAATTCTATTATCCTTCATCCGCTCAACGTGTCCACACCAACCTAACATTCCCTTCTCAATCCTAGTCACTATATCGTCTTTTACACCACATCTCTGTCTTATCACACTGTTTCTCACTCTATCACTCAACTTCACACCGCAGATGCTACGCAAAGACCTCATTTCTACGGCATTGATCCTACTTTCATGCTTCTTCTGCCATACCCAACATTCACTACCGTACTTCAGCGTAGGGACAAGCACTGCATTGTGAACAGCCATCCTCGCATCTTGCGAGATACATTGGCTACTAACAACTGCATGCATTGCCCCATTCACTGAATTACCCAATCTCACTCTCCTTTCTATATCTTCATCACATTTACCACACATAACATTTTTTACATTTACTGTAGTGTACCGTTATATAAAGTAACCAATCGCTTCCTAAGCTAAACTAGAACAAAATGATTTACCTTCCATTTATAATTAATTGTTGTAAAATATCGTGAGGAGTGGAAATCTCTTGTTTGAGCCCTGAACAGGAGATAATAGGAAGGATTAGAAGAAGAAGATCATTGACGATTGCTTCCGCACAATATCTCAGGAAGAGGAAATGACTGAAAACCAGCGCTGGATGGCGCCATAACATGGCTCCATGGCAGCACAAGCTGAGCCATTTCCTTTTGCCCGTATTCGCAATATTCATAATTAAGTACTTAGTTTATATAGCAAATGTACATTGTTACTGGCAATAAATTTATTTTATTCTTATTCTTATATTCTTATTCATTACTGTGATTTACGATCTTATACGATATATGTATTTGTACTAAGAGTCAATTTAATGAGAGACCTTCCAGGCTACGTTCACCAAAAACAATATATGTTGTACAGCTTTTTTTTTTGGCGTGACTTATTGTAGATTTGCCGCAGATGGCATTAACTACTTGGCCGGACAAATGGGGAGCGCTGAAGGCTCTCACCCGGATGTTGTACAGCTTTAACGTGATAATTACCTATTTTCTCATTACTCTGGTAAGTACATAATTATTCCAAAAGACAATGTAACAACAAAAGCGTACTTATACAAAAATAATTGTTCCTTAATATTTGGATCACATTATGTATAGAATTACGTTGCTACCTATATTGCTTCTCGTTATTTTGATCAGAATAATGATGGGTGGAAGATGTAATTGTGCCTGGTGTGATAAAAAGGGTTATTATTTATACTCAAAAACAAAGATAAAAGATGCATATGTATGCTATTCATGAAATTAGAAGGTTAAACGAAGAAAAATATATACAGCGCCATATATGTTGTGTTTGAAGAACATAGCCCGGAATGACCCTCATTCAAAGACTAGAGCTACCAGAGCGTAAAACACCACGCGCATACATTTAGACGTCTCCTGTAACTACCATAGTACATTCAAACTATTCAAAATATTCCAGTCTTATTCCAAAGTACATATTCCATAAATGAAGGCATACACGAGGGGACGTAATGGGCTGAGCAATTAGGCACCAGATGATAATTGCTTACAGCTGAACTGCACACTTTGCTCGCTCAGTTTTTTAATTAACACTGCTCTTATATGGCTCTTATGGTGCTTATTTTATCTTCTGATACGTTGTTTGTTATTATTAGTACTGCTTAATTACTATGACCATGTGTGATTAGCTCTTCATCATCATCATCAGCCCATTAACGTCCCCACTGCTGGGGCACGGGCCTTCCCTATGGATGGATAGGGAGATCGGGCCTTAAACCACCACGCGGGCCCAGTGCGGATTGGTGGTTATTAACGACTGCTAATGCAGCCGGGACCAACGGCTTAACGTGCCTTCCGAAGCACGGAGGAGCTCGAGATGAAAACTTTTTTTTTGTGGTCACCCATCCTATGGCCGGTGAGGAGCTCGGTGGCGCAGCGGTAAACGCGCTCGGTCTGCGATTGTTGAAGTTAAGCAACTTTCGCAAAGGCCGGTCATAGGATTAGCTCTTCACTACAGTATAATTAAGGAAATATGATATAATCATAATCAATCATTTATATGAAAACCAAAAAACAATATTGATTATTTACGTACAACATTTGCATTGCATTATATTTAAAAATACAATAACATAAAATCACAATACATGCTGTGTGGATAAATGAATTCATTAAACACACTCGCATGACAATATATACAGAGAACACACGCATTGTATTACAAGAAAAAATCCATACATAATGAATACGCACCTAATAATATATAAACATTTTATAGTACACACTAATATTTATGTTTTGTTTTATGACAACACCGCGTTTTTCTTTTCTTCTACCCTTTTAACATCATGGCGACGGGTGTTGCTTTTTCTCCTTTTGTTAATTTACTTAAATAATTTTAAAATAACAGTCCATTTCTAAATTCAAGCACGTGTTTTCATTTACATAACACCAGGGACGCATAGACATATTGTACCAAAATACAGGGTGTTAGTGACATCGTAACAAAAACTTTGAGGGGTGATTGAGGCCATGATTCTGAGATGATATCAAGTGGAATTTTCCGTCACCAAAGTATGGAATTGAAAATAATTAAAAAAACACAAAAATTTTCAGGAATATTCAGACTGATAATTCCACTTGATATTAACTCAGAATCATGGTCTGAATCATACCCCTGAGTATTCGTTACGATGTTACTAACACCCTGTATATCCTAAAATACATCATTTCCATTTGAAGTGCTAAGCGTAATTGATTGTAAACAAATAAAGGCGTTTACGAACTCGCAGCTAATTGCTGGCTCGATGGCGAGGCTCGGTGAACATTATTAGTAAACAATGCGTGAGCTTTTGACGTATACTACTGTCTGCAAATACAACAAGGCTAATCATGTTTAACCAGGCAATTACTCTAAATTCAGCCAGTGCGTAAATGGTCGCCTTGGGATCAGTACTAATCATCCAGAACACGTCAACGCCCCGCCACGTAGTGAAATCTCTATGTAGGACAGACAAATACACTGTGGTGACGTTTAAAGACTAATATAACGATAATAAAACATTTTAAATTAGATGTTGGGTATTACATTGTTGCAGAATCAGAATTATATACAAGTGGAATTTTCCATATTCCATAGCAAAAGTATAGAATTGAAAATAAATAAAAAAATACAAAACAATCATGAATTAACAACGGAAAATTCCACTTGATATTAACTAAGAATCACTAACACCCTATATATTAGGTACTATAGGTACCTAGTTCCAATAATACAATCTTTATCCAGTTGGTGATCATGAAGCAAAAATTACCAAAAGTGGCCTCGCTTTTATATTAAGTTATTATTACTTCATATCGTCTCTTGTTGCGTGTGTAATTGACTCTTATCTGCAAATAAAGTTACCAAACTTGCAATCACGTGACCCGCCGCCGTAAAATGAGCAACTCTTCAACTCAGCATTAAGGACCCAAGACGTCGAAGCAACTCAAGCAATAAATACAGAAAGTTTAGTTATTCCGATGCACTTTAATACTCTAGATTCTATTACGCGAGAGTAATTAAACTTTTGCCGTGGCAGCGACGGATAAATTTTTAAAAAGCTTTGCAGTTCATAAAGTATAAGAAAACTGAAGCATGAAATAAAAGAACGGGGCACAGCATTGGTTTGTGTCTTGACTAACAATTGTTTAACAGAAAGCTAAATTAATTATGCGACAACAAAACCGGCTTGCTTTGATTCTAATTCTACAGAAACATTCACCGTTATAAATTTATACGCCGCGGAAAATCCAGCCCTGTTCTCAACAGTATTGTACTACGCTTAAAACGACACTGGAAAGTTTAACGCGTATTTTACGAGTAGTGTAGTGAACGCGAAGGTTCCTCGCAGGGAAATGTTTTATCACTCACGTACCAAGTAAGCCCCGGGTCGTAACTCGGCCAGTTCGACGCTATGTTTAAATCACTTAGTGAAACTAATAAATTTCAATCATGCACGGAGCTCACGTTATCTTCAGTATCTCAACCAACGCCTCCGAAACCATTTATCAGGGCCGATCAGACAGATTTAATGTCCCTACGCGCTGATATACAAATTCTTATTTCTTTCACCGTACAAGGAGCCGGACAGGATACTTATATTAAAAGAAGGTACATCTAATCTTTATATTCTAAATATTTAATTATTAATAAATTTCAGTTCACACCGAAAGCTCGGTTAGGTGTTACTTAGTTCATCTTGAGATGGATGTAACTCTGACTACCCCAATTGGGATATAGTCGTCAGCATATGTATTATGTTATGTGTATTATGTTATCCCACATGTGGAGATTTCAGTCAAAAGCTTAAAAAAAACTCGTTGCTATATAAAATGCTATTCGTACCTTATCATCCGCCTAGCATTATCCCGTTTTTCACAGAGTCCGCTTGCCTAACCTGAAGATTCGACAGGTCCGGTTTTTCTGGTCTAGAAGCGGCTGCCCATAACCCACCCGTATCCTAACCTTATAATAACAGAAAACTTAAGATTAATTTCACTTCCCGTCTGATATCGTGGCTATTTGAACGAAAAAAGAAAGGCGACGAAGTGGTAATAATGAGATAAAATTTTGTTGTGGGGAAACGATAAGCGAAGAAACTTGATAGCTCTTAGCCGACGCCATTCATCTTGCCAGTGTTCGTTATTCATCAGATATCCCTCTTTAAAGTAGATCACGTGACGTCAGCCGATCTGGCTCCAACCAACTTTGTTGCTGTCGAGACTAGTGATTATGTGTAATGTATAGTGTCAAATTACCTGTCACCAGAGACACATTAAGCCCTTGCGTATCAGTCACTGGACTTGACGTCAGGAGCCTTAGCTAAGTTGCTAACACATAAGGTGACATAAGGTGACCTGTCAATTCCATAACATACCTCTATATTTTTAACACTATCACTGTCGATTAGAATAATCGTTTGCAATTTAGCTAAAGTCCCATGTTTCTTATCTATAAAAAACTTATTTAAGGATCGCATTACTCCGTCTATTATGATATGCTTAATATATAATGCGAATACTTCATCTTCAGTAAACAGTGATCACATTTGACATCCACATCGCGTGGTTGTGAGTCGTTAGCAACCACAGAACGGAGATAATAAGGTCGATTATGTTATCAACTAATCATCCAATCAGTCGGTTTTTGGCGGTACAAACGTATTATACAATGTATCTACAATTTAGAGTGACCTACACTGGATCACGAAATACAACATAGGATGAAGAGAGTGTAAATTTTGTACCAAATTGGCAATTGTGAACCTCGAGATATAAAAGCATGCAATTTGCAAGGAAGAAATAAATATGCAGTTTGGGATTACTGTCACAATAATAAGCTTAACGAGGAAACCTAAATACCTTCAGTGGCATGTGAAACTCCACCAATTGATAGAGTTTTCAACACTCCTTTCGGTTGAGTTCAGGCCCATGTGTGTTTTTTTATCTTTTTTTTTTGATCAAAAAGCGTGGTTTCAGTTGTTTTGCGAGCGTATAAATCCGAATCCATCGGCATCGTTGGCGCTCTGATTGCGTATAACATAGGTAGTATAACTATGTAAACACTGTCTATCGATACCTACCTACATGATGTAACGTTCATATATATATTTTTTTTGCACTAGAGCAGTGACCGAGAAAAAGGACGCAAAGAACACTGGAAATGTCACAGCGAAATATAATAATACATTTATAACACATTTTCTGATGTTTATCTCGTTACGAATGACACCGTTTAACGCTCTCACGTCAAAAAGACTGTTCAGTGAGTCAGCAAACTTTATGATATTATGCGTAAAACATGAAAATACGTTACGCCGATTTTTTCGTCCCTATTTACGATTGCGCGTGGATAAAAAATGCAATATTTATGAACAGAAAGAAACAAAATTTCAGTAAGTATGAAAAAGAAAATCATAGAACCAGTATTAGCTGGATAGGAACCAAAAACGTTCTTCGTAATTTGAAACAATAAACTCAATCCGTAATTGTATCTAAGTTTGTTCATTACGAAGACGGTCGTCGAGTTATATTCGAGATCTGCAATATGCCTCCCTAGTCACAACGATATTCCCAGGGACCCCACCCTAGGTCTCCCACAAGGGTTGCTCATTGTACTTCTCCAAAAGGGTCGGCTGAACTTTCTTCCAATTTATTATAACAAAATTAAGGTTTTGGTATGAACATATTTTATTCCAGTTTTCTGTTCAGCGAGAGAGAGAATATTATTGCATTAATGTTTCATAGATACCTAGGTTTATTAGGCAACACCTTTTCCAAGAGGATACCATTTCAGAACAAAAAGTTGTAAAGAAATTTTGAAAAGAAAAATTAATCTATTTATTAAAAGATAAACGGATAATATGGTACTATTTACGGATTATGTTGGTACGTATATATGGTATATAAGTACGGTTTAATATACTTAACAAGTTTCAACACGATACAAGTGCACATTAAGATGTGCGACTGCCAAGAAGGAACACAATTATCAAACAAGACAAAAGTGTATTCGTACTGCCATGGCGCGGTGGGCGTCCCAAACTTGAAACACCAACATTTAAACGAAATAATGACTTGAGTTGTTTCTAGCAAAATCGAATACAATTTGAATCCAGTAGTGTAATTAATTAATGCAATAAGCTCCTTACCGACACTTGCGCCGGCAGTTGCGGAATGTGCGGGTAAATTAATTATTGGGCTGCAGTAAGGGAAGCGACCTCCCAAGCATATTGTACCCTCTGTGTACCCGCTGTGCCGTGTCGCTCTATTGAACACCAACCACATTACATAGTGTTGAACATCGCGCGTGTGGTGACCTTTCAAACCCAGTTACGTGGAAACTCCTGAGGATTAAATTCCCCGAAAACTAACCCGTCATTTACATTACAAAATATCTACTGCATGACAGTACCAATTCCTAAAACCGATGTCTCTCAAATAACAAATTTGAGATAACAATACGCAGGTATTTCCTGAACGACAATTACTGTCATATAAGTATGTGGGAATTTCAAAACGAATTATCTATCTGCCTCTGGGACGGTTCGCATAACTCAGATTCTTTGCGTACTTTATGTACGCAAAGACGCACTTGATGTATGTATGAAAAAAAGCAAAGTTATACCTATATGAAATGAGTTGTTAAAATGCGTTAAGTTCCTCAAACATGTTTATTATAATTGTTAACTGCTATTATTATGTTACGACTGTTGCGTAATAAATTTTCTGTAATTGTAAAATAGTAGTTCCTAAGTGTTAATATAATTTTTATCATATTTTCGTCTGAGTGTAGGTAAACAAGCGGTTTACATAAACCTATATGGAAGATTAGCAGCAGCAAGACAACTAGATGTTAAAAAGACGAAGAAAATATGAGTTTCGTATGTAACCAATTTAAAAAATCACGCATATTAGAATTATAGTCCCGCTACGGTGAGTCTACGGCAAGTGACTCTACGTCGCGTCTGCCATTTGTTTGCACAGTTCAAAACTCAATTATAATCACTTTACATACAATACATTTTAACAATGAAATAATTACATCTTTGTGTCATTTTAATTTCATAAAATTCGGGTGGAAACGGTAATGTATGTTATATAAAATTACTTATTCGATGTCGAGCGTATTCAAATTATTTGTCGTTAAGTCCAAACTTACACTGAATGTAATCATCATCATCTCCCTAGCATTATCCTGTTTTGCACAGGGTTTCAGGACATTTCTCGGGAATGTGGGTTTCCCCACTATGTTTTCTTTCACTACTGAACACGTGATAATCATTTATGATCCAATCATGACTTCTGTGCTGGATTCGAACCTGCGTCCTCAAAGTACGAGGCAAGCGTTTTACCAACTGGGCTACCACGACTATAACACAGTGAACGTAATTATGGACACTTATTTTCTGCTTAGCACCGATAGCATGTTATATGGAGTTACTGCGTCAAGTATTTTATTATTCTTTTAGATAAATAAACCTGGAATACAATCAAATATTAACCTACCATCTTCAAAGTGAAGAAAACCTGTCTGTGATACAAGGTTGGTTTCCTTTTTGTTTCTTCCTTATGTAATTTGCTTATTATTAGTATCACATTGTTTTGAAGTTCCTTGTTTATATTATACTTTTTTATATCATATTTTTTCTAATATCTTGCCGTGTAGCGTTTTGGAAGCATCCGTAATATTTAATATGTTTCATGAATAAATAAATATGACATATAAATCGATAAGAATAACATAAACAAGATTTTAGCAACGAGACAAACCATTCCTGGTTTAGCGATGCTATGCGTCAAAACTGTATACTCAAAGTTTATCAAATAAATAAATTAAAAAAAAACGAAATATTAAAGAATAATACAAATCAAGTCAGGGCGACGTATAGAATTCCATTTCCTGCGACAAATATTCAATCGGCGTGAAGCTTTCCTGCACCCGGCGCTAATCTGACGTTGTCTGTGGATGATCAGATGAGATAAGCGTACTTGCGGGTTATTACTCGTACGTTACGACTCTTACGCTGGTGCTCAAGCGTTACTTGACTGCCTGCGACATCTCTACAGAGTGTTGGGAGCAGCTTGCAAAGATGGGGCCGGAATGGTAATCTAAAGTCCCTAAAAGTGCAAAAAACTTCGAAGAATCTCGACTTGTACCCCTGGATGAGAAGCGTCACATACGGAAGACTCATCCCTTCTTACACCTACACGTACAAAAGTGACGGACAACTTTACTGCGCTCGATGCGATCGTGTGTTTAAAGCAAAGTTTGCTTACACCAGTCACATAAGAGCACGTGGCTCAAGTGACGACAACAACATCTTATTTACATACATACATACATAAACTCACGCCTTTTTCCCGCCGGGGTACGCAGAGGCTGTTGAATTCCATTTGCTTCGATCCTGATACACTTCTGTTGCTTCCTCCACATTCATCAATCGCTTCATACACGCACGCCGCACACACACAGCACAACACAGCACCTTATTTAGGTAACTAGTAACCGGTACCGGCTGCTTAACGTGCTCCGGAAAGCACGGGTCATCTTACATCTTAGTTATGATAATTAAATTTTAGTTATGATATTTTTTTTTAAGATACATTTCATTTAACTCGCAGGTAAAAAATATATGAATTATAACTTCTATATTATATGTTACTGCCAACCTGTTACTTACTCGAAAGTTCGCACTGACTACCTATATTCCAATTGGATACAATATTCATCAGATTTTTTCACTTCAGTGAATATAATAATGCAAAACAATTTGTAAATCCCAATAAAAATAATTCCTGTCTTCATGAGAGACGTAAACATTTGGGTGGAATTTCAGAAATTCACATACTGCAACATTAATACTTTGTAATGTGCCAGAGATGTATTAATATGTTACAGTCATAGACCTCGTATAACAAATAGACAACCAATCTCTGTAAAAAAGTTACTGCGACGCATCTTGTCACAAGCGACGGCGTGTAACAAGTTGTACAACTGATATTGCACTTTATTTGAACAGCCATAGAACGAACTTTAACTGTTTACATGACTTAATGATTATAGTGATAAACATTTTCATCCCAGTGTGTTCAATAAACTGGCACCGACTAATCCGACCACCGCCTGCCATAACTCACGCCCATACTCGGTTTTTGGTTTCGGGGTTAGGTAACCCACGAACTGCAATGGTAGTTGTCATGTATCGGTATAAAATGACAATACGCTCAAGATACTTATAATAATAACTAGAAAACCTATACATCTATATGTACCTATATGGTCGTAAGGCCCAGATGCCTTTTAAAATCCAAATCCCATTGTTTAACTGTTGTGTCTGGAAATCCTGGCCTTCGAGGTTAAACAGGGTGTTAGTGACATCGTAACGAATACTGAGGGGGATGATTCAGACCATGATTCTGAGTTAATATCAAGTGGAATTTTCCGTCGCAAAAGTATGGAACGGAAAATAATAAAAAAAAAAACATTAAAATAAATCATAAATTTCATAAATTTATCATAAATCAAAAGTTTTCATTACGATGTCTCTAGCACCCTGTATACTTAGCTGAGATGATAAACAGACAAGAGTTTTCATTTTTTGTCCTATTTTTCGGAAAACAGTTTAATTATGTACGTACTATATTATTAATTGTGATAAACAAATTGGGCTCTGTCTATCGACGACCACAGAATGAGTTATTGGGTGTTAATATCGGCCGACACATCGAATTGAGGCCACTACACGACTATTTATAGTGGTCCTACTACTTTGAGACGTGAGAATTTACCAAATTCCTCGCGAGATATACAAACTCTCGATTAAAACTCACTGGCGTTCCGGATTAGTAGATATTAAATGTTTTCTAATTTCAAATGTTTATGTAAAATTTTATTAAATACGAAGCTCAAAATGAACAAAAAACGCTGTAAACAGATTGACGTTCTGTAGGTAAAATACTGTTAAGCTTTTACTTCTACAGCATCTAACATTTATCTTAAGACATCAATCAACTGTGGTTTCAAATTGTATTATACAATATATATTTTTTACCCACGACGGAACGGAGCAGGTATATGCGTTTAGGGGCTGCCATTAACCCAGCTAAAGTTTTTCTAGTGACGTGAATACAATTATTGAAGAATTGTAGATGTTTAACGACGACATAAAATACACTTATGAGTATGATTAAATTTCTGTTGAAATTTCATATAGAAAAGGCAGCCCCCGACGGATATTCCTCGGTTATGTATTATGGTAAAATTATTATCGCTACATTTAAGTATATCTTCGAGAAACAGACACGTTAGGAAAAAACTGTAAACATCCATATTCATTGTTTAGGTACTTAAGTATATCTATTACCGATGTCTCGAGATATCAACTCTTTTTTAGAAAGTATTTTTAAGTCTAATATAATATTTCGTTACATAATAATTGGGTTAAGTCGGGGGTTTTGAGTTATTTTATTCTTTTTCGATGATATTTTTACCGTCGTGGGTTTTTCCAAAATTTTTAATTTTGCTTAATTAAACTTTTTACGTTCGCTGAGCTTGCCTGTAACAATAGGATTGTTGGAAATTGTGGGTCCGTTTAACAGTAGAAGAAGCCATAGTAATAAGTAATATCCAACTTACAACAACATCCGCTTCTACCTAATCTTGATGAATGAATGAACTGTACCATGACCGACACAAATCGTAACAATAGATATCTTCAAACAACTAATTAATAGTCGAACAAAGCCTCTTTATGTTCAAATACATTTCAGTTTCCGTCAAGTCATCAACTAATTAGTAATAAGTGCCAAAAGATAATTAGCACTGAAAGATTAAGGCGATGTGACGAATGGTTGTCATCCATAACTCGCAGTAAACGGGATTCTGGATACGTTGCCAGGGACAAGCGCCAATTAATATTTAGATTCCATTCGCCTATAATTCATTCAACGTGGAGATCGTAAAATAGTGGAATTTGTTCGTTGAAAAAAAAGTTATAGAGTAGTTCGGCGATTGAAAGCGACAAAACAATAAATCCGCCTATAATTATTTTGTCGGCGAATATTTCGACACGGAAAACCAATAATATACATTTGCGACCTTTTCATTATTGTTTTACTTGACAATAAATAAGCGGACAAAATTTCTATACTTAACAGACAAATAAACATGCTAATCTTAGGATTAGCATGTTTATTTGTCTGTTGACGAACCCTTAGGGGTTCGTGTGATTTACTGAACACAATTTTAACTATGAAAATATAAATTAACCAGTCGTAAGTGTATAGACTTACAATACACACTAATACACTTTTCATACTAATTTCACCGATGTAATTATTGTGGGATAGGGCAAGATGGAAGAGATTATATTTCTTCAATCCTTGGTTATTAAAAATGTTTTATTAATTTAGTACATTTTCCCTTTAAAAAACAACCGACAACAACAAAACATTCGGCAATCATCTCTTCTCTCTCGCTCAGTCCTCGCTCTCTCATCTTTTAATATAGAGCCGACCACTTCAGCCGATCAAGGTTACTTTGCCTCCGTTTTCCATATAATAATTTGTTCATTTGACAATCAACGAGTGAGAAAATTTTCAGTAACAAACAGACAAACATGCCGATACTAAGGGATAGCGAAACCTTAAAAAAATATTACGCATGGCACTATTTTAACAGTGAAAAAAGAAATTAAATTGAAAATACCTATGTATTGATTTCTTGAGCCACGCAACAAAACTTTTGATTAGTCGATTATCTAACGAGTTGCAAAACTTTGTTCTTTCTATTTTTCTTACCAGTCATGTTCCCTTTGTTGTTCACGTATAATTGGTTTACTTAATGTATAACTTAACAATACCAAGTTTTATATTCAATTTAACCCACGCCTTTTTTCATTCATTTCATTTTATTCAATTTAACCTTTTTTAATCGAAACTACAGTTTAGTTGTACGCACTTACAATTTAAGTCGTGCCAGTCTACGTAACGTTGAACGTTCATTAAAATGATTGCATATTCAACTTTTGTTGAGTTATTTACGAGTATCTGTTATTTAAATCTCATCACGTAGAGAACGTGTTACTCGTAAAGTATGTTTCATTTTTTTTTTTTTCACTGAAAAATAACTTTTTTTTTTGTCGTGACTTATTGTAGATTTGCCGGAGATGGCATTAACTACTTGGCCGGACAAATGGGGAGCCCTGAAAGCTCTCACTCAGTACAACGTTTAAGACAACAGGCCTGAGGGTGCCCAGTTGGGCGCGAACCTCGGCTCAGGGCGTCGTCTGAGAGGAAGAATATTTGAAAGGATTAATCGACCCTAGTGCATCGATAGCAATAAGCGCTGAATGAGGGAAATCGTACCACGCCGGCGGGGTCGTTATTGGGGTTCTGAAGTGTTTGGTGTCGCGAGCTGATTGGCCGCCTCTATCGCTAGAGTAATCGGGTCGTCGAGATCGTATATTACGTCCTTCGGACGCCGATACTTTTGAGTACCATCCCTGAGCGGTATGTATTCAGTGTACAAATGTTCCATTTTGGTCTATGTCAAAAATTAAACTTCTTTGGAACATGAAAAAGTCAATTTCTACTCTTCTCTTACCTACTTCTCTTACTTACTCTTAATCTTCTCTTATCCTAGTCCTAGCTTAAACAATGACACCTACCATCGATCACAAACAGAAAAAAACATAATTAGTTAATTATAAAGAAGTCTCTAATTACTCTCACTTAGTCTGCCTTTTATTATTAGTATTTATACATATTATAGTGTAGCGTGGAGCCGTGGTAGCCCAGTTGGTAGAACACTTGACTCTCATTGTAAGGTCGCAGGTTCGAATCCAACACGGGCCTAAACCAATGATTTTCTAAATTGTGTTCGAATTCATGTTTGGATCAGGAATGATTATTACGTGCTCAGCGGTGAAGAAAATCATCGTGCGGAATCCTACATTCCCGAGAAATGCGTTTGGTATGACCTAACCTGTATGGGGCTGGTTTTCCCTTAGCAGATTTTCTAATCTGCTAAGGGAAAACCAGCCCCATACCTTCTGGTCAGACAGGCAGTCGCTTCTGTAAAATAGTTGGACCTGTCAAATCTTCGGCTTAGGTAATCGCGGATCGTGTGACAACGGGATAACGCTAGGGAGGTGATGACATATTACTTATAATGTGATAGCGACCTTGTGAATAAGAGGGTGATAAAACTAACATCTACCTAGACTTATCTCAAGTTTATGTTGTGTCGACGATGCGTAGTTCATATTATTTGAAGAGGTTTATTACTTTATCTAGTTTATCCCGTTATTACAAACATAATAAAACCGTAACGACCGTCTGCCACACGATGGTACGAAGGGCGGGTCGTGGCGTCACTGGTATATGCAGTACAAGACGAGCACCATTAATATTCAAAGCAAACAATATACAGGGTGTAACGGAACGGGGGTATCAACCCGAAGTGTGCCTACTCTGTCACTATCTACAAATCACATGCGAGAGTATTGGCCGCCTAAATTCATATTTGCATTAGTTATGAGCAATTGAATTCCAGGTCTTCATGTAATAAATTCAAATTTGCACAACACTACGTAGCAATCAGCTGTTCAAGGTATTTAACTTTTGAGTGAATAGCTACCACCTCTTTTATTTATGCCTGCCCTAGTAAAGGGTAAACGTGCCAGTGATGGCCATATTAATCAATATTTTTTAAATTGTTTTGTTTCATCCTTGTGAGGCCAAGATTTCCAGACACAATAGTTAAAAAAACAATGGGCATGGTCCCGGTTACTGCTTACTGATGTAATAAGTAGTCGTTACATGAGCCATGTCAGGGGCATTTGGCGGCTCAATAATAACCCTCGCACCAGGATTGACGAGGTTGGTTATCCACCTCACAACCAATAGGATAGAACAAGATGTGAACATACATAAATCACGGCTTTATCCCTAATGGACCAGACAGAGCTACAAGTAATTACACATATCTAATATCACACTTACTGCGCTACTGAGATGGGCAGAGTCACTTTGTTGTACAAGTTTTGTCCAAAAATGTAGTCGATTACCTACATTAATAGTTGATAAAGAAATGTACTTTACAATGCATCTCGTCTCCTTGTGTAGTATGCTTTATTTTATGATTACGTAATATCAGGCTCCCTTAACACCGTCATCCAGGTCAAATGGGCATCACACTAGCGGCGAATGCGTTCATGGCTAGCTAGGTACGGGACAGTTTCATTAGAATACTTTCAGAGTTTTGCAGGCCCTAAACAACTACTACTACTCATACACAGTTACCACCAATCACTGACTAAGGTGTGCAAATACTAACACCTCACTTTACAATGGATCAAAGGACACAGTGATTCAAGAGGTAACGACGCGGCGGACGAGTTGGCCAGAAGGGGAACGGGAGGTAACAGCCATCGGTCCGGAACCGATATTGCCGATCTCATTCGGACAGGTCCGCTCGCTGCTACGAACGAGAGCAGCCAACAAACACACCTTTTTTTGACGTGACTTATCGAAGTTTTGCCGAAAATGACATTAACTACTTGGCCGGACAAATGGGGAGCGCTGAAGGCTCTCACCCGGTACAACGTTTAAGACAACAGGCCTGAGGGTGCCCAGTTGGGCGCGAACCTCGGCTCAGGGCGTCGTCTGAGAGGAAAAATATTTGAAAGAATTAAACGACCCTAGTAAGTCGATAGCGATAAGCGCTGATTGAGGGAAGTCGTCGACCACGCCGGCGGTGTCGGTATCGGGGTCCTGAAATGTTTGTTGTCGCGAGCTGATTGGCTGATTCTATGGCTAGAGTAATCGGGTCGTCGGGATCGTATTACATACTTCGGACGCCGATGCTATTCAGTACCGTTCCTAAGCGGGATGTATTCGGAAGCCGCAACTACCAGGGGATTTGGTTGGTGCGGAGCAGAATCAAAAAAACTAATTTGAGCCATTGGGCAATGGTTGGCAGACTTAGGTCAATGTGCAGATTTTCATTGCGATGGAACCACGAACGATTTTGTATTTCCTGTAGACGGTGGATTTGAGAGAGACTCGCGTGAGCGAAAACTACCCCTGCATAGGTCATGATCGGACGGATGCAAGTCGTGTAGATTCCAAAGGGATAATTTACTACGCTTGTTAAGGAGACAATGAACACGGCCCATTACGAACGTGGCGCGATCGCGCACACGTTTGATATGGGCCTTAAAAGTAAGACGTCTATCTAAGACTACGCCGAGATATTTGACTTGCTCCTCCCAAGGGATCGGCTTGCCAGACATCTTGATGACTTAAGTTGACAGCGTGACCGTGACGTATTATAATAGCCCTTTGAAAAGTACACCGCTGCACTTTTCTCCGGGTTT
Organism: Pectinophora gossypiella; assembly: GCF_024362695.1. Taxonomy (NCBI): domain Eukaryota; kingdom Metazoa; phylum Arthropoda; class Insecta; order Lepidoptera; family Gelechiidae; genus Pectinophora; species Pectinophora gossypiella. The sequence goes on along the minus strand of NC_065408.1, from coordinate 7,562,109 downwards.
ACCTTGATTCTCCATTTGCGAAACTACTTGCCCAAGGCATTGGCGCGTTGGAGAATTCCGGTCGTCATAACTCGACCACGGCACGATGAATAGATGGCTGTATCATCCGCAAATAAAGCTAGTTCGGTATTAGGGTATTTGGGAATGAACAAACACACCAGACTATGAACCACCGTAAATAAATGCAGGCAGGCTAAGATGGCACTACCCAACATCAATAGTTGTCTCTCCAAAAGAATTCTAAATGTGAAGAGGTCTCCACTAATACAGGTAACAGCTGCAGGTAGCAGGTGTAGCTGTGTGGTCACGGTGATATCAACAAACATCTGTTTACACTAGGTGTCACCGACAAGCCCCTGTGCAGAACCTGCATGGACGAGACAGCGGCCCATGTGCTACTGGAGTGTGAAGGAGCCGCCAACTACCGGGTCCGGCACCTTGGCCAGACGGGGTGCCTCCCTGAGGCGACCGGCAACGTCAGAGGCTTCTTAGAATTCCTTGGGGATTTACAACATAGTAAAAGCAAAATAAATTTCTCAAGTACCGTTGTGACTGCCTACCCCTTAGTGATACGGGCGTGATATTATGTTAGTATGTTCTGATTACTTATGGCTCTGCCCACCCCATTAGGGATACGAGCAGCTGCAAGTGATTGTGTATCTTATTAACGAGACATTAATGTTACGTTTACAACATAGTAAAGACAAAATCAATTTCTCAAGTAAAGTACCTACCTAACATAACTTTACTTTTACTATGACATGGTAAAAGTAATCTTAAAATAAGTACTTTCGTACAATACAATAATACTTTATTGCGTACAAGGAATTAAAAACACATAACAGTATTTTTTTAAATCTTTCTATCGTGTGGGTTGTGAGGTGGATTACCAACCTCATCAACCCTGGTGTCAGGGTAACTATTGAGCCGCCAGAGGCCCCTGACATGACTCATGTAATAACTACTTTCTTACATGAGTAAGTAGTCACCGGGACCAACCGTGCCTTCCGAAGCACGGAATTGCAAATTGCATTGGGACAGTTAATGGGATTTATACCCTGTACCAGGATGCCAGGGCTCGCGAATAGAAAAAGGCACGCTAGTGTTTCAAACTATCGATAGTTCAGTATCGATTATCGATCATAATCATTTTCAACTACGATTTTGATTGGTAGAAATAAAAAAATAGCTTTTCAAAAAATCTAAATCCATGGACTTTTGAGTTATTGAAATTCAGTTTAGACAATCAGCCCACTCAAAATAACCATACTATCGGAGTGTAGCAATACTACTGACTGAGGGCAAAATTATCGATAGTTTGTTATTAATCCGCAACGATACTATCGATTGTATTGCACTTAGGTAATAAAATCGAAAATGTTCCCACTTTCCGAGTTATCAATAGTCTTGCTATCGATCGACTCTCGGTCGGGATAGATTATCGATAGACATTTTTTGATCGGCAAGCCCTAGTGCACCCGAAATTCAAAATGGCGGTGCTGTTAAGGGAAAGTTATCATTAACCATGATAAAAAATATTTTTTTTTTTTTGTATTTTTTTTCCTTCCTAAATTGTAGTCGTGTATTATCCAACAGTGAACAATAACATCACGCCTTTTTCCCATTGGAGTAGGCAGAGACTGCGGAATTTCACTTACCACTACACGCTCGTATCGCTACATGCCCGTACCAAACATACATACATAATATCACGCCTTTATCTCTTATGGGGCAGACAGAGCCACAAGTAATCATAACATAGGTACATAAATAATTATCATGCTCGTACCGCTAATGGGATGTTCTTGTGACTCTGCCCACCCCATTAGCGATACGGGCAGAGTGATAGTATGTCTTATTATTGACAGATTAATTTCGCCTTCTGCTATTGCGCGGGATATTTGCGAAGAAACGTGGCAATTCTGTGTTAGTGCCAGAGTGTGAGCGCGGGTGATCCTTATTAGATAAACGACTTTTTTACTTTTCTAGGTTCAAAGTAAAATACGTACCTACTTTCATAAAATACAATACATTCATTCATTCAAACAATACCATAAAAATATTTTATTGCGCACAAAGAAATAACACACCCTTAAGTACCAGGATACTAGCATTCGAAAGAGATAGAAACATGCACACGAAAGTAAACTGTCAAATTATTTGTCAGTGCTTGTTTACTATCTGTGGAGTGAAGTTCGAAATTTGGATTTGTTGTGATAACTGTGATCAGTGATAGTTCGAGGTGTCTTTGAGTAATGTAGGTTATTATGAAATGATGATGTGTGTGGGTGCCGGCGATGGCAACTTAAGTGAAGCACGGAACTTGTATCAGCGATTCATAGAAGGTAGACCAGCTGATGAAGCCAGGCAACTGCCTTCACTGCATTGCTTCAGGAAAATGGTCAATCGCCTACTGCATTTAACGGGCTCTTTCCACGCGTCATCCGAGACTGGCCGCTCGGCGACCCGTGATCCGGAGTTTGAAGAAGCCGTACTAGCCGTGCAGCCAACCCAAGGACTACCACGCGAACCTTACCACATGCAACGTACGCCCGAGCTAATTCCTGCTGATTATTTACCTCGTGTGGCATTCTGAGAATGGTACCGAGTTCAAGTGGAAAGCTCACCAGACTTTGCTTCGAAAGTGTTGTGGACAGATGAAGCGGCAGGTCTGTGCATCGAACGGGGATGACGACATTTCGAACCTTTCTTGTAAAACGTAAGTCTAATTATTAATTACCTACCTACTTACCCACACTTTCACACTTTTTTTCCTATTTACTATTAAATTAAATACCTTACCTAAACAAGTAGGTAATTTTAACTTATTTTACACGTCATAAAATAATGTGAGAATAGTTGTCAAAGCAAAATGACTCCAATTATTAGATGCTTTAGTGTCATTCTTGTTTGTTACAGTCGCCGACGTGCCGCCGACTCGGATTGTTCCAATCGGCCGCCGACTCCTTTTGACGTTGCCGCCAAAGCCGCCGCCCGCTCGAATTTCGTACCTATCGCGGCCGTGCGAGCGCCGCGAGTACCAGGCGACCAGGACGCGCTAGGAGATTTGTGTAGTGCCAATATTTGAGTGGATTAAGAACAGTGACCTCAATAGTGCTGTGCCGTGTTTTTTACATGCTGGAAATATTAAAATATTTTTTTAACTGAAATTGAAAAAAATATCAAAAGTGTTTTTTTTTAATTGAAATTTTGCAGATAAGATCTACATAAGGTATAGTTTTGTCCCCTTTCGGCTTGATACCCCCCTTCCGTTACACCCTGTATAAACATGAAATATAAACAGATTGAAATAGACTGTAATATTATGTAGTACTCGTGTATACTGGGAAGACTGTCTGATTTAACCTACCAGGAGCGTATTTTCCAACTATAGATTCCAAACAGCCAAATCTTAGCCAGCATTATGGGTACATATGCACCAGGTACGATTCGAGGCGGGCTTTTTAATTAAGGTTTAGTTTAAATGTTTATTGTATATAAATTATTTTATTTTGAGTTCTGTTTATTTGTTTTAGTTTTATTTAATATTATTTTTGTTTTTGTTTCATATTTTTGTTCTGTAACAGCCAAATTCAAAGTAACTAAAGTATAGTTTGGAAATAAAGAAAAAAGTAGAATTTGTTTTTAAAACTGCCCCGGTTAGATATACAGCTTTTAAAATAGATTTTGGAAACTGGAAGCCCGGTTCACTTACGTATATACTTACGGATATAAATCCTGTACAACTTTGATTTGGCGATAGACACCTACTAATAGTAGTCGACAAAAAAAAACTAAATTAATAATAACAACTAGCCATGTGTGTTTCAGACACAGTAGCTTACACTAATACTTACTACATAATAGCTTACTACTCGTATACTAATTTCGCCGATGTAATTAAATATAATATAAGTGTATAATTATCCTTTAATATAGAACCAACCACTTCAACCGACCAACTGAACATAGCGTCCGTTTACCATACAACTTGTTCCGGTATTTTAAGTATTCTGTAACCAAAATAGTGAATGTGCAGTAAAATAGTTTTTCCTCCACTATAAAAAATAATTTCAAACAACACGTGGAAAGAATGTTATAAAATATGAATGTGCCACACTGGACAGAGGTGACGTGATAATTTAATAGGACCGAGGGATATAGTTTAATAGAAATGTCACCATCATCCTCCTGCTCTTATCCAACACTAAGTGGGGTCGGCAGAACATGTATTCCTCTTCTATCCATTTCTGCCAGTCGTCATCTTGGTACACACACCTCAGATTTGTAGAAATATATTTAATGATTAAACGAACTTACCTAAGTGAAGTTCTATCACAATTATACGAATGCTTCGTCCGAAGAGATTGGTACCTAGGATAAAGTAAGAATATTCACACATGTAGTAACGCCTAGTTTCTACCACTCTGATGCACTTAGTTGAGAGGGTGGAATGTTGTTTACATTTCCACATTTTTATAATTTGTTTGAGGGTATTTCTCTCTCCGTGCCGCTGGCTCGATCGTCGCGTCGGGCGGTCGTCATTCGTTTGGAGTGATTTCCCTGAGATTTGATGTTTCCAAACCTTCCAGCTGGGTATCCAGGGAGGGTGGGTGGTACCAATCTCTTCGGACGAAGCATTCGTATAATTATGAGATTAAACGAACTTACCTGTAAGTGAAGTTCTATCTCAATTATACGAAGCTCCTTGTTCGAGAGGTTTTAAACAGTGTAGTCTACGTCTTATGCTCCAGCATCGTCACAATTTTCAAAGCTCATATCCAAAGCTAAAAAAAAAAGTTAGTTTCCCGCTTCCTGAACGCAGCTGTCAACTAATGTCATTATGTTTAAAGCATGTTTCATGGACAACTCCATCACCTGTGGAAGCTTTAGGGCGGGATATTAAAATTGAAGGGAGGGAGTCCTCTCGAACAAGGAGCTTCGTATAATTGAGATAGAACTTCACTTACAGGTAAGTTCGTTTAATCTCATAATTATACTCGCTCCTTGTTCGAGAGGTTTTAAACAGTGTAGATGTTCAAAGTTTAGTTGGGAATGAAACATTTAAATTGAAACGAGTACCAATAATATGATTATTCATTAGTGAATAAAGTACATTGTTATCACGAAAGCTAATTAAGCTGCCCATGACTTTAATCCCAATAAAGGCAGTGAGAGGCACAGCCGTCGCCTGATAAACTCAGCGCGGCGTTCCACCAAACGTTTTGATATTATCATGTAAAAAACAATAAGAATAATAACTGTTCGCTAAACAAGTTTCACCAGTTCTCAAGAATGGAATCGATATTATGTATGTTATATAATATATGGTTATACTATACTGTACTAGAATAGATACATAGTTCTAAATAATTAAGTTGAAGTTGAGCAAGTACATTAAATACCTATTTCACATTACTATCAATTTCACAACAAAAGAACTACACAAGAACAAATTTCTGAATGAGCTCAACATCAAGATTGGCTATAAGAGCCTCACAGGGACCTCACCATAGAGCACATTTCCGAAGCTCTTGAACAACAACGATAGTTATAGTCGAAAGGACTGTGAGACTTCATCATATAGTATAACACTCATTTTTCATTGGCATACCAAGGGCTACAATAATTATCAAAGTTACACATTATTTGTTTACATACATAAAAGAAGAAGAAATACATAAAGAAGAACGGGTAATGACGAGGGCACCCAGACACAAGATTGATTGTAACATCCTGTGCTAAGTTGGCAATTGTTGTCGACATTGAGTAGTTAAATGAATCCTAAGACAACATGTCAAATTGATTAGAGAAAATACAAATATAAGTGCAAGTAAGAATTTCGATACATTTATTCAAATGACCTTTTTCATTAAAATATTCAGAACCACTGAACTAAACTTTCCTCTTTATTATAAGATATTGTTAAATGAGGCTGAAAGTATAAAGAGAGGAAGTGCATTTACATTATGTACTTGTGTGATAATTATCTTCGTAATAATTAAGATTTTGTTTTTATTAAAATAGATTACCTGAGCCCAAGTTATTGTGTATTACCTAATATCGACCATATGGGCTTGGTAATAATATTTAGTATATTTCTTTTATGTGGTAATAATAAATATAACTTGTTGTGGATTTTTTTCCTATTCCTCTATGCAACCTTTCACCCACCAATCAGATGATAGAACAACGTACACACAACACATTAACACACGTAACATTGTTTACGCAGCTATCTCTTTAGTGTAATAATTATTGAATTTGCTTTTAGGACAGTAATAGTGACGTCCTATTATTTACTGGAAAAAATAAATAAATGAATAAAACATATTTTACCCTTAGGTGTGCAGTTACATATAAGGATAACATTGATTTATTAATTATCGGTCGTGTAGGTATATTATCATCGTTCGTAAAAATCATCCTTTCCTTTAACCTAACTTAACATGATCCTGTTGTTTGCACAGGGATTCACTTCTCGTACCCATCCTGAAGATTTAATATGTCAGGTTATTTAGTGAAGGGACCTGCCTGATTTACGTTACAACACTAACCGAAAAATAAGATAAACATATATTTATCATGAAAATATTATTGTTACTTCTCCACTGCAGTTTGGTTCCGATTGATTAAGTGGAGGGACATTATTGTTGTAATTTTTATATTAATTGTAAACTGTGTTTTGGGCTGATCAGCAACAACATAATAAATCTACAACAACATAATTTAGAGAAAACGCTAATGGTGATGTAAGTTATATGTTACTAATGAACTATTTTTCCTTCCTTTTCACCTATGAGTTAATAATAAAAAGGGCAACTATTCTATCTAACCGAACTAGGTATCAATATTTTACAATTTCGAATGTAATACTTGAAGGAAATTTTCATTGAAGTTATAATATTATCAGGTAGGTACCCCAATTTATACTGAGATTAGTATTGTTATTCCTGATTAACAAAGACAGGATTTGAATCCCATGTCTTAATGATAATGCTAAAACTTTTAGTGATAGACATTCGGAATTAATTTTACCAGAATTTTGAAAAATATATTTGCTTGTGCAAATTTTCCCATTATAACTTTATAGGGAATTCTTCCTCCTCATGAGGTACTATTCTTAAACGGCCTTGCTGCCTGGGCCACTGTTGATACTAATGGCTGTGAGACTGCTAATACATCTGGTTGTAGCTCTGCTACTACTGCTGGCTGTAGGGCTGCTGGTACTGCTGGTTATAGCACTGCTGATCATGACTGGTTGCATCACTGCTTTTATTGCTGGCTGTGGGGCGGCCTGCTGATACTGTTCCTTGTGGGCTTTCTGTTCATGCTGTTGGCTGTGGGGCTGCCTGCTGATACTGTTGTCTCTGTTCCAAAGATCCTGTTGCTATCTCGTTTACTCACTCTTCGGGCAATGTTATTCATTATTATTTATGTGCTATTTGAATTTTATGATGTTGGTTGAAAGAATTTAATAGCAGTATTCTCTAACCATGTCTTGTGTACAGTTATCTCTTTTGAAAGTAATCTCTGACATTACATACTTTGATTTCTAGCACAGTTGAGGTTGATTAATAGAACAGAGGCTTTTAGGTTTTGAATTGTCGGTTATTTCTTCAGAATTTGTACTCTCATTATTTTATAATAATCAATTTGACATAATAGTCTATTGTTTCTCAGCATTAGTCTAATCTTGAGTTTCAACATGGGTAGGTAAGCCCCGACAATTCAATGGTTTATCTTCGATTCCTCAAGTGACAAACCAAACATGGAAATAAAAGTATAAAAAATAGTTGGTCTATGTTCTAGCTATCTACTAGCGTTTAGCAAAAGGCGATACTTGTAGTGGTAGCTTTATGTTATTTGAGTTGATACCATCAAGTCCATTGTCTATCCTCTAAGTGATAGCTCTAGGTATGGAAATGAGAAATAGGTATATAGCGCTTGCTAATGCCGACCATAATCGTGGTAGCTCTTATATTAATAGGGTTCATACCATAAAGTCCATTGTCTATCCTCTAAGTGATAGCTCTAAGTATGGAAATGAGAAATAGGTATATAGCGCTTGCCAATGCCGACCATAATCGTGGTAGCTCTTATGTTAATATGGTTCATACCATCAAGTCCATTGTCTATCCTCTAAGTGATAGCTCTAAGTATGGAAATGAGAAATAGGTATGTTAGCGCTTGTCAATGGCGACTTTCTTAGTGGTAGCTCTTACATTCATTGTGTTGATACCTTCAAGTCCATTGTCTATCCTCTAAGTGATAGCTCTAGGCATGGAAATGATGAATAGGTATATTAGCGCTTGGCAATGGCGACCTTCCTGGTGGTAGATCTTTTGTTAATTAGGTTGATACCATCAAGTCCATTGTCTATCCTCTAAGTGATAGCTCTAAGTATGGAAATGAGAAATAGGTATGTTAGCGCTTGTCAGTGGCGACCTTCCTAGTGGTAGCTCTTATGTTCATTGCATTGATACCTTCAAGTCTATTGTCTATCCTCTAAGTGATAGCTCTAGGTATGGAAATGAGAAATAGATATGTTAGCGCTTGTCAATGGCGACTTTCTTAGTGGTAGCTCTTACATTCATTGCATTGATACCTTCAAGTCTATTGTCTATCCTCTAAGTGATAGCTCTAGGTATGGAAATGACAAATAGGTATATTATCGCTTATCAATGGCGACCTTCCTAATGGTAGCTCTTATGTGCATTGTGCCTTTAAGTCCATTGTCTATCCTCTAAGTGATAGCTCTAGGTATGGAAATGTAAAATAGGTATATTAGCGCTTAGCAATGGTCTTAGTGGTTGATTTTTATGTTAATAGGGTTGATACATCGAGTCCATTGTCTATCCTCTATTGTGATAGCTCTAAAGGGAAACAAATAGTCTGTCTATTCTCTAGTCAGACAGTTCACTACTAGTGCTTAACTAGGTGACTCTCCAAGTGGTGTTCTCTTGTTGGTTAGGTTGGTACCAATAATCATCACCCATACGTTGGAAGCTTGAATTATAATAAGATTAGAGTAATTTGGAAGAAATTGCTTACTATAATAAGGCTATCTTTTGCCTGTACTCTCTTAACACTCTTTCTGTTTTTATTGTTAGGGTATATTATCATCATCTTATATTGTAAGTATCATTCGGAGAAGATAACATTATTAACACCACTTAACAGAGACTGTGAGAAGGGATTATGTACTGTTATAATATATATAATATCATTTTTAAGTATGGTTATCTTGTAGTAAACCAATTATAATCCTCTAAATGTTTTAAGTGTTATCTTGAATAAGTTATGTATCTTGTCTACCAATGGTGTAGATGACCTCTGTGATATTGAGTACTACTGTGTCATAGGTACTTCTTGATGAACAGGGTAAACATGAAGTGCTTCTGTCATCTAATTATCTGAACTTGTCAAATTATTTCCGAGTTAATTATTTACTTTTCTATGCCATTCTGCGGTTATATTTCACTGGTTCTCTTTGTTTTATAAAAAAACTGCTCATTTCATTCGCTGATAGTAAGTTATCAACCGCAACATAAGCCAAGAACACAATTACAAAAAGAAACAAAAATTTTTTTTTTTGACAGATGAAAATAAAAACGCGGCAATCAGGGACTGAAGACAAGGCTTAGGCCTATTTTGATCGTGATTTTCGAATATTAAATTACTAAAGTCAAGACTGTATAGTCCTGAGATCTTTGCCTGCCTTATATAAGGCGAATTTAAACAACATCAACATCGGAATAAAGTATAACTTTTAAATCACTGTTATAACACGAACACGATACAATTTTAATATTATTATTATTTCTGTTAATAAAACTAGTTACTTTTATTAGTAATAAGAACCAACTTAAGTTACTTCTTCGAATGTTAGGATTATAAAATTATAACCTCAAAAAAAAGTAATTTGTTTTCGACAATAAAAGGAATTAAATTGAATTGATCATAATTATATCTTCTCTTGTTTTAGTAGATGGATAATGTTAAGACTTACCAGTATAATCCACGTTTTGTTTTATCAAAAAGAACTTACGCTCGTCGTCATCCACATTTTTTCTTTGGTACTGTTTCTAGCTTTTTTAGAGAAAAAAGCACTTGATTATGTAAGTAACAGATTTTTCGCACTATATCAATCATGTTTTTGTATTAAATATTAGTTTTCAATTAGTTTATTTACGGAGGCGAAGTGACGCGCCGGTGCACAAAAACCGTAATGACATTAGTTGACAGCTGCGTTCAGGAAGCGGGAAACTAACTTTTTTTTTTAGCTTTGGATATGAGCTTTGAAAATTGTGACGATGCTGGAGCATAAGACGTAGACTACACTGTTTAAAACCTCTCGAACAAGGAGCGAGTATAATTGTGATAGAACTTCACTTAGGTAAGTTCGTTTAATCATTAATTATACTTCATGCTTCGTCCTCGAGATTGGTACCTAGGATAAAGTAAGAATATTCACACATGTAGACCTTGAGAGTGTTTTGGAAACATCACATTTTGCTGTTAAGAAAATAAGTTTAATAAAATAAACCTTTTTTGTATCTGAATCAACTTATTGTTTATTTCGGCAATTACTTAGCAACTTATACGTTTACAAGTACAAGAATTTTCCTATATAATTATGCAATTCGTTATTAAATGATGACATTATGAAAAAAAAGTTTCATAGATTAACAATAGCCCTCGCCAGCGCCCCATCGTCCGTGCTCACAATGTGCCGGTTGTAAAACCTTGCGAACGTGGCGGAGTTGTTACTCCAGCCAGCAGTCTGTCGTATCTGGTCAACGCTTACCCCTTGTTGTAGAGCGCGGGACGTTGAGGCGTGGCGGGTGCTATGAGCTGTGAAGATAGAGACGTCAATTCCTGCATCTTTGAGTGTGGTCTTAATCCACCGACTCAATGTTTGAGTTGTTACTGCTTTATGGGGCTTTTTGAAGCTTACAAAAAGTCTACTAGATTTACGTATGGGTGATGTTTTATTCAAGTAAGAAATTATAGTGTTTGCGGGGCAAATCTCAATTTTTTCCTGAAAGAAGGGTAAATGCAAAACTGGTTGCTTGGTTCCAATCCGGGAAGTTTTTATTAATTCTGGAATTTTAATTCTAATTTGCGTGGGTAAGATTTCGATATTCTTTATGTCAATCATGGATAAAGTTTGCACTCTATGTGCTGTAACAAGGGCAAGTAAGGTACAACACTTCCTAGAAAGTTTTTCTAGCGGAAGTTCTTCGTTAGCGTACCAGGAGGCTAGCATTGTAAGGACTTGATTACAGTCCCAAGTAACGTCATATTTTGGCGCCGGTGGCCGGAGCCTAAATGCTCCTTTAAAAAATCTTTTAACGCGGTCATCTTCCGCGATTGCACAACCTAATATTAATGCTAAAGCTGATCTACAGCTATTTAACGAACCGTACTGTGCGCCGCTGTGAAAAATTGTTGTCAAAAACTCAATAATTTTAGGAAGTGGCGCCTCGTACACATTAATACAATTCTGAGTACAATAATCGTACCATTTCCTAAAATAAGTATCGTACTGTTTAAATGACGTACGCGAAATAGAGGCCAACATTATTTCTATTGAAGATTGCGGAACCTTTCGTTGCAGCAGCGCTGCCCTGATAATATCCCTGCCACCAGGGTAAGGTTGCGATGGATGTTCTCGTGGCTGGAATGAGAAATTAACGCATGGTCATTGGGGGCGAAGGTTACGCAGTCTGATATTAATAGTTTCCTAAAGACAGGATACCATGGTTGTGTCGGCCAAGCGGGCACAACCACGATACCTGTAGCTTTGTCCAGTATTATTTTTCTAAGAGTTTTCAAAATAATAGCGAAGGGAGGAAAGGCATAGAAAAAATAACTTGTCCACGTTATGGTGAATGCATTGACTGTGTATGCATCGGGATCCCTATGCCACGACACGTATGTATTACATTTCTTATTTAACCTGCTGGCAAATAGGTCAATATTGGGTTCACCGAACCTTTCAACAATGGTGTTGTATGCGGAGTCCGAGAGCTCCCATTCGATGTCAGGGTGATTCCGTCTAGACTCGGCATCTGCAATTTGATTGTCGCTTGATTTTATATAGCAAGCGAATATGAATATTTTTCTAAACTCGCACCATTGCCAAATACTTCTACTGATATTGGTGAGGTGTGGAAACTGAATCCCACCCATTCGATTGATGTATGCGATGGCGGTCGAATTGTCAATCCGTAGTAATATTTGGCAATTGGAGTAAGTTTTGGCAAAAACTTTTATCGCGAAGAAAGCAGCCAAGAGTTCTAAGACATTGATGTGCTGCTGTCGTTCGGCCTGCGACCACTGGCCACTAGCTGTCTGTCCGTTACAGGCTGCGCCCCATCCCGTCGTTGAGGCGTCAGAATAGATTTCTAGAGCATAAGAGTCGTCTCTAATTCTGTGTGACGGTCTCGCCAATGCTCGCAGCCACCATTGAAGGTCTGGCAGCAGCGAACTAGGAATATTCATCAACCTCTCATAGTCGTCATCGGCTTTGAGATTGAGGAACTTGCACCGTTCCAGTTCTTTTGTGTATAGCAGCCCGTACTCTACTGCTGGACACGCTGAAATCAGTAGTCCGAGCAGGCGAGCAAAGCGCCTAATCTTGCAACGTCTGATACGTGTAAACTCCTCAACCTCCTTTGTTATGTTCATCTGCTTGTCCGCTGGTAAGCTGATAGTCATGGAATGAGAATTAATTATGTAGCCTAGAAACTTACATGTCGTGGCAGGGGTTAAAATGCTTTTCTCAAGATTTATTTTAAAACCCAGTGCTAATAATAACTTCTCTGAAGTGGTTATGTTGTCAAGACATTCATCATAGGACTGGCCTAGTAAAAATAAGTCATCAAGATAAATTGTGGACAAATAGCCGCAAAGTCGCAATAATTTGGACACTGGCTTCATAATTTTAGTGAAGACATACGGCGCGGTGTTTAAACCGAATGGCAAGACATTAAATTCAAAAATCTTCCCAGCCCAACGGAACCTTAAGTATTTTTTCGAATCTTCATGTATTTTAACTAAGAAGTAGGCGTCTTTTAAATCCATTGTACACATGAAACAATCTCTAGTTAATAGTTTGATCGCTGTGCGGAGATCTTCAAGCTTGAAGTGATCTGTTTCAATAAATTTGTTCAGATTTTTTAAGTTCAATATGAACCGAAACTTGCCATTGGGTTTAGGCCGCAAAAATATACCAGATAAAAACTGGTCTTCGTGCGCTTCACATTCAGAAATAGCGCCAATATTAAGTAAATCGCGTATGGCGATCTCGAAATGTTGTATTTCAGATTTATTATACGTAGGTGGATCAGGTACATGGTTTTGGACAACTGGTTTTGAAAACCTTATTTTGTATCCATTTATCCAATCAATGATTGTTCGGTCGTTTGTAATACGAGCCCATTGTTTAGAAAATAGAGCTAGTTGACCGGCGTATCTTACCGTGTCTACCGGCGGCGGGTCGTCTTCGACGGAGGCGGCGATCTCTTCGACGAGGCGGTGTGCTGCCCGCGCTGAGAGGTCGTCTCTCGGCTCCTCTGCTGCGTTTGCTGCCGGCGACTTTGCGCCGGCTGTTTCCAGTTTTTTGACGTCTGCGGCTTTGACGCTTGAGGTTGGTTTTTCTTGGGAGTTTTAGTTGGAATTTTAAGGTCTGAACCGGATTTATTGACTGCTTTTGCAGCTTTTAATGCTTCTGAAAGATTTTCGCCGAACAAATATTTGTCTATGCTGGTATGTGCCAAGTGGTCCTTCATTTCCTTTTTAACGGAATATATGGCGAAGTTTCGTCTAGCTATTGACTCTGCGTGTTGCACATCGCATAGAAGACGTCCCATATCCATCAATTTCTGAAGAAGGTCGTGATTTTTTTCTTTTTGATTTATTTGTTCAGTGATGGTGCTAGATAAACACGATATTATCGTTGCAAGTTGTTGTTGCTTAGCTTGGAGTATTTTGTCTCTTTTGATGACACTCTCCGGCAAGGCAGCTCGAATTTCGTCGTTAAGCATGGGTGCTCCCGTCCGGACACAATTGTCCGGGGTCAGGTACTTCTTATTCAATTCTTTACGAAGCTCTCTGTCTATACCTGAGACGGCGAAATGTTCTAATCGATTTGCGATTTCTTTGTGGATTGAAGGACCATATTCAATTTTGGCTGTGGGATCTTCGCCTAGGATTTCCATTGTGGCGCTATCCAGACAGTCCATAAGATCAAGAGGCTCAGCTTGAGTAGCCGAGGTGGTTTCCTCGTGTGGCGCGGCGGGCGGCTGCTCGCAGATCAAGGCGGCGCCGGCGGTACCGGTGGCGGTGTCCGGCAACGCTGCAGCAGTAGGAACCTCCCTGTCCGGGGGGTTGCAGCCGACCCAGGCGGCGTCGAGGATATTCCGAAGGTCATTATTAATCATCTCGGTCTGATCGTCTGACGACGAGAGCTCTCCTGAAAGGAGTAGGGAGTAGTTAGGTATTTGTGGTGACTTGGAGCGTAGGCGGCAAGATAATATTCCCAGAGAATAAGACGCAAGCCGACTTTATAGCTCTGTTCGGTGAAGTAGAATTCGCAAAGAATTAACCACAACCCGGTTGATGTAATAAGTGGGTATTGCAAAATTACAAGTAAATTCCTTGTATTTTATCGGTAAGGTAGAACTCACACAGAATAAAACTCGAACCGATATTAAAAAACGTGGCGAGATAGCCTCGCAGGCTTCCCTGTCCGTTTAATGCAATTTTACTTATTACGTCGTTACCTTGTATTTCTTGAACTCGTTCAGGTGAAGATTCCCTCGACGATGATGATGATGAAGACTCGATGACCCGATGTCGCCGTTTACTGGTACTACGATGTTCACGAACTTGTTTTTCTAGTAGTTTAATTTTTTTGTAAATACAATCCAAATCGGGGGATTTGGCACGTTTTCTTTTCGGCATTTTTTATGCGGAATCACAAAATACACTATTAATGTCACGTGGTATACACTAGAATACTAAACGCGTAAAACTTTAACGTTTTTATTACTTTTGTTAAGTAAGTATTACGTAGTATCACGAGTGGTCGAGCACTAGAAAGCGAATGACGACCGCCCGACGCGACGATCGAGCCAGCGGCACGGAGAGAGAAATACCCTCAAACAAATTATAAAAATGTGGAAATGTAAACAACATTCCACCCTCTCAACTAAGTGCATCAGAGTGGTAGAAACTAGGCGTTACTACATGTGTGAATATTCTTACTTTATCCTAGGTACCAATCTCGAGGACGAAGCATGAAGTATAATTTTATTTATTAAATACATTGTGAGTAATCTAAAATAATAACAGTCTATATACGTCTCACTGCTGAGCACAGGCATCCCCTCATTCAATTGGAGGGATATGGAGCATACTCCACCACGCTGCATCACTGCGGGTTGGTATTTAGTCTATAATCGACAAATTGAAAACGGAAGTAGGTAGGTAAGTAATTATTTAAAACAGCACCAAAGACTGTTAAATATTTAGAAACTATACTGTACAAACTTGGGACGCTTTAAACGAAACAACTACGAAATTGATAGCGGTAATCCGTGACCCTTTTTAGGAAATTTGATCACTCGATCTATCTACTATATAGCAACTACGTACCGTGAAAAGGTTCAGTACATCCCGTTCTTCATAAGTACTCAGGAATAAAATTCGTTTAACGTTTTGTAAGCAAAACATTTTCGGATGATGTCACGCGCATCGTGTCACAGGGAATTTGACTTTACAGATAAGTAATAAAGATATGATAAAAGAATGAAACAGGGAAAACAAAAGTCACTGTTTGAATTATTTTCTGCTCATCCATAGTAATGCTACACGTGTGTCGGTTTATATCACAGATGGTTTGAGGAATTTCTTCGAAATTCAGTGTTGTTTTAATATTAATTGTATGATCGAAAGCACCAATCCATCCGCATGCGCAAGACTGTTTCATATTTGAAAGGCGTACTCGAACTGCATGAGAGTGGAGCAAACAAATAAAAAGTAAGTTGTTTATTTATTTACAGCGAACAGTAAGCTGATACTTTTATTGGAATCGATAGAAGCTGCCAACAGATTGATTGCCACTGCGTACCGACTGATAGCCTCTCGTTTTGAATTACATTTGTGCAAAAATGTTATCTGTAATTGTACAATACAATACAATACAAATACACTTTATTGCACCAAAATAAAAAGAAATAATTACAAAAAGTCTCTTAACTAAGTACATGGCAAATGGCGGCCTTATCGCTTAAAGCGATTTCTTCCAGACAACCATAAGGTGAGGGAAAAAGGTAAAAAAAAAATTGAAAGATTGTATTACGTTCGCCAGTCAATTAACAGCGCCTTCGGGAAAATTCTTTCTAAATTACAATTTTTCAAAACAATCTGCTTTTATTTTTTCATAAAATACGTATTCTTTCCGTATTTTTTTTTACTGGACTAATATATTTTTTTTAATATTAAAAACAAGCTTTAGTAACTATAAAAATATAAGTTTAACAACTAAAACCCGACTACGGAAAAATGACGCTCTAAAAGGTATAAAACAAGAAAATAGGTATACCTATTTCTCAGAAATTATTCCGAATAGTGATGTTTAGTGGACAGACTGGCATACGACCACGGCTATCTTCTAAACATCGCTATTCGGAAGAATTTCAGAGAAATAGGTATAACTATTTTCTTGTTTTTGTTGTTTTGTGTAAGGCGTCATTTTTCCGTATTCGGATTTTAGTATTTAAACTTGTATTTTGGGGTTTTATTTAATAACATGCTTCTAATACGTGTTTTATACAAGATTTGGAGATATAACCTTTCCCTAGAATATGTCTGAGCAGTCATGTTATCAATTCAACATAATTATCGAGTAAATACAAGTAAACCCGCTAGTAAAGGCTAGTAATGCGTACGTTTTTAAATTTACAAATCAGCCCTTTCATATGATACCCAACACACTACCATTCTAAAAAAAAATTCTTTATGTCCTCTAAAGGGCGCCCTATAATTTTTGCTTCGCCGCAGTCGAATAAAAATAGGTAACAAGTGCGCTAGACTCTTGCCTCAAAAACAAATAATTAATTTCGCCATCGTAAAGAACAGATACGTTACGATTTACATTCCTAAGAACGTTTATTCTGTTCAATCTATGAGCAACGTACGCATTTCATCAAAATTCATTTTTAGTAAAAAAAATATAAGTAGGTAAGTGAGTACAATATAAGCATCTTACACATATTATATTTGTTTTTCAGGGCAATCCATACTGCTTATGATAATTATAAGTGTCTTTCAAATGGGATCGTTTCGTTTGTTGTTTTACTCCGTCGTAATATTAAGGACAAACAGTTAGTAAGTTTGTTTGTGATGCGGATGGGTACGACTAATGGAGATAGCAAAGTCGCCTCGTACATTACGCCGCACGGCTACATGGAGATGGATAACATGGAGGTGGACGCACGGTGAGGCCTGCGGCACATGACGGAGCACATGCCTCGCCACAAACATGGAGGTGGACGCACAGTGAGGTTTGCGGCACATGACGGTGCACATGCCTCGCCACAAACATGGAGGTGGACGCACGGTGAGGCCTGCGGCACATGACGGAGCACATGCCTCGCCACAAACATGGAGATGGACGCACAGTGAGGCCTGCGGCACATGACGGAGCACATGCCTCGCCACAAACATGGAGGTGGACGCACAGTGAGGCCTGCGGCACATGACGGTGCACATGCCTCGCCACAAACATGGAGGTGGACGCACGGTGAGGCCTGCGGCACATGACGGAGCACATGCCTCGCCACAAACATGGAGGTGGACGCACGGTGAGGCCTGCGGCACATGACGGTGCATATGCCTCGCAATGTTCGTATCCACCTTTTTATTGGCTTACGTATTAACCGGGATATGTAGGGCTCAAGCCTGGGAATAGACGCTTGCGGGTTAGTACCTCGTAAATCTGTCGAACAAGGGATACGAAAAACGGCCATTAGCTAGAAACGTCGTCTATTAAACGTGTAACTTGTACCAGACGCTATCTTATCTCGTTGTATTAAATTGGATACTTAATAGATTTTTAACACATTTTTTTTATGTAAGTACTTCATCTGTACACTCCCAAAACTTACGCAGTTTTATTGTAAGGACATAATGGATCAGGCCCGCCCACCGTTACCGTCATTCTATGAATGTGATAGCTTTAGTAAGTCATGCAATATCATTATTCGAACATAAAAACCAAATTCTATGTCCGTTATAAAAGATATTCAAGACGCTAATGTTTGCCTTCCGGAATCACATTTTCGTGCCTTCAGATTTTCATGGTTTTCATTTTCGTAAGCGACACAATGTAATATGATGGGGACTACTAACGTCTTATATGGGAGCGCCCAGAAATGGCATGGTATGGTAATGAGATTTTTTCCGTCTTATATAAGGAGTCAAGGTCGCTGTAAATCCAGTAAATTGTTCATAAAATATAATTGAATGTCTCGGCTTCGCGCTTTCAATTCGCGGGGCGGGCGGTGTAATAAAACCGGTACCGCTCGGCAGTGTGAGACGTGCTCCCGATTCCGATTGCGCCACTCTATTGTTAATTCTACCCAATACCCATATATCTTCCTTTATTTATCTCCATACTCTTACAGCCAACAACGACAGTTACAAAATGGTCACAGCAAGTTTTATTTTTAGTAGAGCGTAATTAGAACAAAGTCTAATTAGGTCCATTCATTACTGCAACACGAGATCGTATTAGTTTATTTATAAATTTCATATGACTATTACTGAAGCGGCTCAGTTTGTAAGTGTTACTCGTAGCACGTTAAGCGCACAAAGCGGGTAGTGTTGACAGCAATTTTCAGCACCCTGCAACTGTTAGTTGCTCTGAAACGATTTAATTTCCTCGTGCAGTTCCAAACGCTTTTCACGAAATTAATTCCCGACTCCAAGCCCTTTTACGCGTTCACATACACTTATGTTGTTATTTGCTTATGAAAAGACTCTTAAAACACTTTACTGAGAGACACCTTACATGAAAATCCTAAAGGATAAAAGGTCGCTTCCCCTCCGTCCTGGCACGCACAATTAAACTTTGACCCATTTTTCGCGTAATTTTCGTTTCCTAAATACAATTTACTTTTAAACCTTCGATTCTCCTTTCCTTATCTGTCACTACGTTGCGGTCATTTGCTTTTATGTTTCCGGGAAAAGTTTCACAACTTCCTAAACCTATTTTTCTTTTATCTGTAATTCGTTGAGCATCTGTCTGCAAGAAAGTGAAGGAATCTTAACGTAAGCTACGCGTAATCCAATAAGAGTCCAATATCCTTGGGACGAAGGTCCTGCATTCCCAGCAACAAATCCTTTTTCGCAAAAACGAACAAGGTACCAATATAAGGTAAACCTCTCCTGGAATGTTGCTACGGTCCAACAAATTGGTGTAAAGTCACACTGACAGCATTGATCGCGAAATCTGTGATTAGCCCATTTCCATCTGATTTACACTATTGACGTAACCGCTGGATAAATATTTGTTAAAAGACAGATGTTTGTTCCAGCTTATAACACGGGAATGTTTATAAATATATGCACTGTCACAAAACATATTTAAATACAAATAAATTGAATAACCTACTTACGTAGGTATATGTATATAGCTTTATAAGGAACCGAGCCGAAATAAATTGGTTTTCATTATCAATATTACAAACCACTCTATCGTTTATTTGTACGAACGTATGCGAATTCCTTTTACGGCATAAAGAACTTGGAGTTTCCTATTGTTGTGCACCTTTATCTATAGATACTTTTCCTCATTTACGAAATCTGTTTGAAAAGAAACATCAAAGGATCATAACACGCTTAGCCATCCTTATTGTAGCAATAAACAAAACGTTCCAGGGTCGAGTAACTAAATGTAATTACTTATTTAAAAAACAATAAAGCAACAGCTGGCAGAATTAATGTATAAATTCAAACTTAAGTAAACCATTTGTATGAGTATTTAGGTTACTATTCGGATAAACTCGCTGACTTGTATAATGACAGGTCGGCTTTTACACGTCTGAAACGATGAATAGCATGAGTAATGTTTTATGTCAGTGTTTTTTTGCCCAAAATCACACGTAAAACGGATCTAGTGCTATGAATATAATACCATAATGTAGTCAAGAAGCATAACAAGTGGTTTGTTGTATCATTTGTAAACAGTTAAAGTCTTTGATAATGATGACAGATAAAACAAATGAAACACGAAACACAAAAATATTCTCAACAGATTATTACAATAGCACTTTAGTTCAGCGACATTAATAGTAGACAATTAAATTAACTATATCAAAAGACTATATTTAACAGTGATGACAAGTAAATGAACAATAAACGTATCAGATATACCTATCTAAATGTTTCTGAGACTTGTGGTGATGTCATATTAATGTATGAACATTATTTGTTCTGAAAATTATCCAGTACATTTTCGGTATTAACTTCTAACGCGTTCGTTTAATGGCCTACTACTCATATTCAGAATTCTAATGCACAAGGACGTTGTACAAAACACGCACGAAAATCAATGTGGATTTCAACATTATTTTTAATTGCATATCTATTGGATTCCTTCATAGTAACACATTATATAATATAATTGTTTAAGCCACGCCACGTCCCTTTTAGGTTTGATAGAATATTTATAGGCAACGTTATGATAATTAGGTACTCTAATAACCTCTTTAACCATGGTACCTTTAGATACTGCCATTGATGGTACTGCCTAATGGTACATTTATTTTTTGCATTACATATTACATGACTAACACCCTGTCCAGATGGGGCGTTTTACGCGCGTTATCATACCACAGAGTACTTAACATCTTACGGATACAGACGCACATCTCCAAGCATGCAGGAATCTGTAAAGTAATCAAATTACTCTGTGGTATGAAAACGCGAGTAAATCGCGCCTTCTGAACAAGGACTAAGGCACAGGAAATATATAATCCGTAACTAAGATTAACAATATTTAGCCATAATATTTGTCAGGATAATTAGCTTTGACGTGCTCTGATTCTATAACGTCAACGTTTATTGGCTTAGCTAATGTAAATTTTATCACTGAAACAAACACGGATTATATGTATATCTGAAGATATAAGATATAATTGCTTGGTAACCAAAGGCTTAATGTGCCTTCAAAAGCACAGAATCGTAATCAGTTGTTCGGATAGTCAGTTGATGCAATGTCCTCACGAAACAAGGGACAATCCGAAAGGGGTTTCAACAATATGCCATCAGGAATTTGATTTTCCAGAAATCTCCATATTGAAAGCCGACCGTCATAACCGCTGTATCATGAAACCTTGTAGAATGATGACCAACTATCATCATCATCATGTCCCTAGTTATCCCGTTTCTCACGGAGTGCGCTTGGGAATAGGGGGAAGATAAGATTGACCTCACAGGGCTGGCTTTTTACAAAAGCGACTGCCTGTCTGATCTTTCAGCCCGCGCAGAGAAAATCAGCGCAATAGAGGTTATGTACCTCCGAAACGCATTTGTCGGAAATGAGGAAGAATGTGTGTGGGAATAATGACCAACTATATACGTATATATTACTCTAACAGCATTCTATTACGTGTCCACGAGATTAATTGCATGAGGGTCCCACAGAATGCACTCGGATTCATTCGGTTCACATTTGCATTCCGCAATCAAAGACAGTTAAGCTGGTTCTACACATCATGGAATCCCTAATTGCAATGGCGGAGCAGTAATATCGTGCAGTGGGGACGGTGAATTTAGACTCTGGGATTAACTTCGCTACTGCGAGAGATATAGCGACTTACTATTGTAAGTACTTACCGCGTAATATATTTACTTGAAATGAGATTGACAGCTAAAGTGAACACTGTTTATTTTGTAGTGCAGTAGTATTACGTTATATTTTCTCTTTCATGACAATGCGTTATCCAGTGGTGCATAGAACAGTAGTGAAAATAAACCATTTTGAATTTAAAACTTTGTTGGGAATAGTCGGAGGCAGCCAGGAGCTCTTCAATGAAGCGTTTGATTATAAATTTAAAATACGTTTATTGAATTAAGTCGAAAATATGTTAATTACAAAACGTATGATCGTATGTCGATACAGAGGTCGAATGTCAAGGGCAAATAATGAAACGATTATTTTTCAAAAATTGACAGCTGATTTACGGAGACCGGTGTGAAGCGAGGCGCAAGAGCAGTCGGAGGCTCGAACGGAACGTGTTGCGGCGCGATCTTCGTTTAGCTTCATGCTGTATGAGTTGGTTCGTTAGTGAGCCGATAGATGGCGCTCAAACTTTTATTTAGGTATTATTCATTATTGTTATGCGCTCACTACACCGACCACGTTGGTCTAACAGAAAGCTCGGTGAGGTGTGGGTACTTAGTTCATCTTGCGATGGATGTACTTCTGACTACCCCAATTGGGATATAGTCGTGAACTTATGTTATGTTGTTATTCGCTATTTTTATGGTTTGCTTCTCATTGTCCGTCTACAATCGGACACTTTGGCGGCTCAATAGTAACCCTGACACCAGGGTTGATGAGGGTGGTAATTCACCTCATAACCGATAGAAGAAGATCGGACACTCCTCTAAGCATAAATTCAGCTCACTCAAGTAACTGCTTCAAGAAGCTTCGCCGGTTTCAAAACCGATTAGTTTCCTTCTACTCCTTTGATGCCGTTCTATGCGCGCAATGATTGATTTTTCTCTCGAAGCATACCCTTATAAAAATTTAATGAAAAACGACTTCCGTTAATATTAAATAGATATCCAGTACGAGCTATAATCGGATTTTTTCTGGACTTTAGGGCGGCAAACGTAACTCGCACTACAAATTATTTTATTTAAGCCTACATCTCTGAACGGAGACTTAGATAGTATGTACTAACCTGTTGTTAAGAAACGTAATGCATATCGTAGATACCTATTGTCTCTGAAAAACGTAAACTCAGTAAAAAATTTAAACTTATACTAAAAATGTAAGTAATTCTGATTTTGTAAAAAAGTGTACCTTTTTCTGAATAAATTATATTAATTAAATGGTACGCAGATTTTTTAAGTCTTTATGTATTTGTCTAGTTATCATTACATGGGTCTTAGACCTAGCTGGCGAAAAAGGCGAAGTGGGTGTATACTATACACGTCTGCCTACCCTTTTTGGGGATACAAGAGTGATGCAATCTAATGTGTTACCTAGTAGGGCCCGTTATTTGAGAAATATATGCAAATAACCGAGCCCCTCGCAATGTAACTCTCTCGTGGTTCTAATTCAGTTACAAATAAATTTATGAAAGCCGTATGAGTAGATTTTCACTTAGGTATTGTTTTATTCATCTCCCACGTTTTCCTCCCGAAAGGTCAGACAATATATCTATAATGCAAAAGCAGGTCGCATTGAGTAGGACACCGACGTACATTTTAAAGGATACAGGTACCAAGTCTGCAGAGACCCGCGCCAAGACACTTCGAAAGCTTATATTTTATAAAAAGTTCAACCGAACGTTAATGGAAAGTAGTTGGAGGTATTTTTCTTGCATTTCTTGGACATTTTATAAGTACACTGTCAAGTATGAATTGTTACTAGGAAAGGCTCTGAGACGTCTTGGGAAGGAGCTCTACGCGGCGGTAAAATGGGATAAAGATATTCCTATAAAACATTGGATGAAACGAAAAGAGTGCAAACAAATCCTATGACAATAGCCTCCTATCCTTTGTTTGAATACTCATTGCAGGAATGTTGAACAGTGACTAGTCTATAAATGTAACACAGAGCAAATACCAAGCTGCTTATTTAAGTTTTTCAATAAGTAATTAATCTCTATGGCGAGCTCTGGCAAACAGATATTAATATCTCGATAAATATAATGAGAACGATTACAAACGTTGATGGGGTCCGTAATTGACAATACACAAGAGAAAATTACTAAGAAGATTATTAAGTATATCAATGTAACATGGAAACAACTTTTTAAATTAATCGCACTGTATTATCTTCCTCACGTCATCATTTTAACCGACTTCAATAAAAGGAGGAGGTTCTCAATTCGTCAGGATCTTTTTTATGTATATATCCCGATTACTCGAAGACATCTGGACCGATTTAGTATTCAAAGTCTTACATTTCTCCTATACATCACACAGCACAACAAAGTTATTAAAACTTTGTCATTATATTTTGTACTTCCATCGTGAGATAGTCGATCAACCTCAGCAACCCTAATGTAAGGGTTATTAATGACATGACTCATGCAACGACTACGTACCTACATCAGTAAGTAGTAACAGGGACCAATGGCTTAACGTACCTGCCGAAATACGGATTATCTTACCTTTGGACAATAGAATGATCATCCCGTAATGTCCTAACCAAACTAAGGATCACAAAGTGAATTGTGTGATATGTTCCCACTGGGATTTGAACCCGAGACCCCGATCGTGAGCGCACCGCTCGACCACTGGACCCTAGAGGCCATATCCTATTATACATTTAGCACACACGTATTTGGTTGTTGTTTGTTTTTGTTTGTTTTTGTTTTTGTTGTTAAGAAATATGAATATTTCCCGTAATGTGCGGAGACATGTCAACCAAGAACGTGACGGGCATATAATTTGATTATTTATCTCACGAACAGCGATACATGACACCCGCATTCGAATGAGTGTATGTACCATCCTACGCACTCTGTACAGGCTAACAAATCCAAATTTATTCACACCGCACTCTATTTCTGAACGAATCCCATCAGTCGGCGATCGTTCGAAAACATCATCTGGTCCAGTACTCGCTTCGGCGAAACCATAAGTAATGAACGTGTTTTCATTACTATGGGTTTGGCGGAGCATCAATGCGCACCGTATTATCCCGCTCCACCCACCAGAAACGCGAGCTAGGATGGTTACAAGACATGGATAGATCGCTGACTTTATTATTTAGGTAACTTATTAAAATAGTAGGTACCTTAGTCGGTAAGCCGCGTCATAATATGACATATTTAATTAAAAACAGCTTTAACAGAACGACCTTTAGAAGATCATTTACATACCTACTTTACTTATCTATTCTACTTTTGAATATGATAGCGAGTACTAAGAATACATATTATTATTTTTAAACGAAGTCCCACTTGTCTCTCGCATTGTATTCTTAGATTGCTTACTATCTTATGCCTATCAACAAGTTTTTTTCCATACAATAATCAATAGATGGGTAATAATGTATCAGTCACGAACATTTTCAATTATGTATCGATTACCTCGTCTACAATGAGCACAAAGGCCTACTCACTCGTTGCAGTGAGCGCCCTAGAACCGGAGATACGGCACAAGAGAGTGCAGATACAACTCGATACATCCATAGTGCACTCCTCATTCCTTTTGGGAGGCAGCCACAGACATCCCCCACTTTAGTCCCACCTACGACGTGCGTTTCATTAAAAGCGAGGATTTTAAGGAAAAAGAACAAAAGCCATTTTAAAAAGCAGCTCTAACTATGAAAAAATAATGAGCACGTTTGTTTCGGCCTCCAACTTTGTACAGCTAGCCCATTTAGTTATTAGTGGGGACACGTAAGTAAATAACCAATGGCATTACTGTTTTTTTATTGAAATGAACAAACACTTAGTGTCGGCCAATTTTCCATGAGGGCCCTCGACACCACCCCTCACGTAACACTAAAACAATATTACTATCGGAAAGGCAAAATGTTCTCTTTACAATCGAATCATCTTTAACTTATTAATCGTTGTTGTATGGAGTACTGCTGTAACCTTTGACAAGGCTCTGCCTGCTGTCAGTTGGCCGCCCTCGACTCGGTGGAGCGACGAGCAATAAAGCTCATAGACAACGACTCGTTAGTAAAGACTCGACTCCAAAGTCTACATCACAGACGAAGGGAAGCTTGTCTGTCGGTCTGTTATAGGATACACTTCGGTGAGTGTGCACAGGAACTTCAAGAGTTATTTCCACCCACTACAGTCCATCTACGGACAACTAAGCGTCGGCGAGCATTTCATGCTTATGTTGTGGATATACCACTAATCCACAATAAACGTTTCGTCTCTTCCTTTTTTGATGCGAACAGCGAAGGATTGAAACTGTCTGTCGTCCGCTTTTCCAACTCGTTTATAATCTGGGAGTATATTCAAGGCTAAAGTAAATATGCATTTGCTAGGTAAAAGTGACCACATCGTCACTTACCATCAGATGAGATTGTGGTCAAACGCGAGCCTATATTATTAAAAATTAATATTTCGAGATAAGTGCTCCGAAAAATTAAATGAGATCAACTTTACTAATTGAATAAACTATTGATAAAATTATAACTCATATGCAACACTTCGTAATTATTTTTACAAATAGTAAATTAACTTCTGCAAATATGATACGTTCTCGCTCAAGGGAGGCAGATTATCAACTGATGCAGACGATATGACATGCTTTGCTTTGAAGGAGCCACTTTTCTATCATTTTCCTCAGATCAAACGGCTTGTAATTACCCCGTGGAAAGTAGGCTCGCTTTGAGGAACGTCGGCAGTCGTTGTTACGGTCATTCATATAAAATGCAAGCAAGCACTTTGAGCGGCGAGGACGCCTCGAGCGCGCCTGCGAGCCGCGAGGGTCGTACGTGCATTAACGGAACTCATTTCATGTCACTCCCACAATCTTCTTCATAAGTCCTTGCCATCCTTGACATTTGCCTTAAAGACCCGCTAAAAGATGCCTTCTGTTTCCTTTGTCGTCTTGTTAAAGACTGAACAGAAATGTAGGCAATTTATAGTCGGTAATCACGGACCGACATTGAATATAGAGATCCTCTGTGTTTAATCCTCAAAGGTGAGGGATAAACTTTCACTCTACTACTTACTCAATCGATAGCCTGTCAGTCCAACAATGATAAACGGAGGATCAATGTAAAGTCGTAAAGCTTTTTACCATCAACTGTAACTTAGTCAAATGCTAATAAATACGTAACTTACTATGTGTTTTAACAGAGTTATAAAATTTGAAAGGTGAGTAAAATAAACAAACGAAATATCAATACCACAGCTGCTCCACAGGATTTACGTAAGTATATACGTCTCCATGTGACACTATGGAATCCATCATCCCTGTCAACGATCAATCACTGTGTATTGTGAATGGGTTGCGTATGGTAGCAAATAGATAACACTTTTACGCTTTACGGTACATCACTGCCGTCTTACAACAGACAAGGGATAAATTGGCCGCGCCATCAATATTTTAAAAAGTTTATTCAGCAAAAAAACAACAATACACGTTTTAAAGACGCGGGTCCCCGCGGTTAAACACCACTGCCGCTCCCAGGTAGAAGGAGGCGAATGTGAACGTTACGAGAATTTTAAAGACAATTTATTTTATTTTGCCTCATATTTTAACGCCCGAGCTGACGCTAATCTAATAAATTGTGCGAAAATAATTGCCGCATCAATATTAAGGGTAGCGCTTTAATATAGTCGGAATCTACGCCGCCGCCGCCGCCGCGGATATTCTGGACGCTAATATAAGTGGAAATTAGAATTTTGATCTAGATAAAGCGACGATATTTTATTGACAACGTAATGGAAATTCCCGGAAGTTAATAAACGCATTTCCGTACGAAACACCCCGCTTCGAAATTTCGATTTAAGTAACCATCAAATATTCGTGTAGGTATAATGTTTAGCATCTATCGAAAACTTTGTTAAGTGTTTTAATGAGAATCGTAATTTATTACCCAAAAAAGGTGCAACCGACCAGTAATCTGTCTGGCTTGGAAATGAGTTTGAATAATTAATTGCGGCAAAAAATGTTCTTTCTGAGCAGGTGTCTTCTTGGAGAAGAACTGAGAATTTCCCTAACAGAAATAAATAAAAATCTCTTCTATATCAAAAAATAATGTTATTATATGATTTATTTTATCCGATACTGGTGGTAAAGCCATCGGTAGTCGTAGTAGCCCAGTTACAAGAACACTTAACTTTCACTGTAAGGTCGCAGGTTTGAATCCAGCACGGGCCTAAACCTAAATTTTCGAATTCATGTTTGGATCATAAATGATTATCAAGGTGCTCAGCCGTGAAGGAAAACATCGCGACTAACCCACATTCCCGAGAAATGCATTTTCAGAGGTATGTGACCTAACCTAACCTGTATTGGGCTGATTTTCCCTTCGCGCGTTGGAAGGTCAGACAGGCAGTCGCTTCTGTAAAAAGCGGGACCGGCCAAATCTTTAGGTTAGGTAAGCGGACCCTGTAAAAACGGGACAACGTTAGGGGGATGATGATTACTGGTAAAGCCATCGATAAGTTGTTATCTACAGCAATATTTCTTGAAACGGTTTTATATTTTATAACAAGACACGTTGAGTGAGAGCCTATTCATAAATTCAACTTATCGACAGTTCAACTTTACCTCGCCGCGCCGCACCAACTGTGGAAGAAGCGCGTCGCATCTAAATATATCTCAGACCCACTTCTATTAATAAACATACATAAAAGGATTAAGGTAGACACACACCTATCTATAGTATATCTATAGTGAGGTGAACTGTTCACATTATAGAAGAACGTCGAATGAGCATCCCAAAGGAATGTTATTAAACTAAAATATAGAACCTTAATATAACACTTGATTTCTTTCTTCTGTTTTTGTGTAACAAAGGACTTCTACATTGTATTGTTTTCTTACTAAAAAACCCATATAACGGAAACACATAACAAAGTTCGTTGAACACCATTTAAAAAAAAAACTGTCTTATAATTGTGCTTGTGCTTACCTCGACAGAACTGGCATATTATTGTACCTCCATACTATTAGTGCCGGAAGAAGTTCATCTGACTAGAGACTACTAACGGCCTCGGTGGTCCAGTGGTTGAGCGTTCTCACGATCCGGAGGTCCCGGGTTCGAATCCCGGTGGAGACAAATTACAAAAATCACTTTGTGATCCCTAGTTTGGTTAGGACATTACAGACTGATAACCTGATTGTCCAAAAGTAAGACGATCCGTGCTTCGGAAGGCATGTTAAGCCGTTGGTCCCGGTTACTACTTACTGATGTAAATAAGTAGTCGTTACATGAGTCATGTCAGGGGCATATGGCGGCACAATAATAACCCTGACACTAGGGTTGATGGGGTTGGTAATCCACCCCACAACCCACACGATAGAAGAAGAAGACTAGGGACTTATTTAATTTGAGGTGTAAAGTATTCGAAAGGGTCAATCCGATACACACAAAACGTAGTGTAGCATCACACCGGTACCCCCGAAGGTAATATTTATAGTATACACATTCAATCCTCGCCAGACAGGTTTAAGTCCCATATAATAGAGAATCCCATATATACACCATTCATATATTTCAATAATTTTTCCCCCATTTATTCATACATCATATTTTGTGAGGTGAACCGTAAACCGAACATTTACCATCAATGGCTTACTGCCCTCACAAGCCAGCACACATCAATTCGTATTACGACGATACGCTTGATTTATGGCTCTAACTTATTATTTGCAGCGCAACTTTTCCTCCAGAGATACAAATATAACATCGTTTTTATTAGCCCAAGAGATTTTTCCTGTAGAACCATAAAACTCTACGAAGATATATAAACCGTCCAGTGAAGATCATCTATCACTAAATGACGGTAAATTATGATGAACGACCTCCAAAAATGCG
Source organism: Pectinophora gossypiella (assembly GCF_024362695.1). Taxonomy (NCBI): domain Eukaryota; kingdom Metazoa; phylum Arthropoda; class Insecta; order Lepidoptera; family Gelechiidae; genus Pectinophora; species Pectinophora gossypiella. Next base: position 7,532,333 of record NC_065408.1, on the reverse strand, counting down.
TGTGACTTTTTCAAATTAGTATAATTACGTTACGCCGCTCTGTTTTTATTCAATTTCTCACATAAAACAGAAACCAGGTCCATGGAATAACAAGCGGCCGTCGACGCCAGGTTAATATATCTGCACATAGCTAAACAAGTCTATTTATAACTGTTTTTCTCTCTTGTTGTCACAATGAAACCCGTGAGACTATTTTTTTACACCAAACAATAATTTAATAATTAGCTAGGTACCGAGTAATTAGGTGCCTATTATTTCCCGTAATTAAGACGGCGGACCCTCCACACGCTACGTGTACGGAATGCGACATCTCCACGACACATTGGTTTAACACGTCAGTATTAATTAATAATGCTACATACAAACTCTATTGTTGTTTGGACCAAACCCAAAGATTTTCATTTCGATGATGACTCGTCATTGCTTCTAATTATAAAACAAAAATAAATAAATATATATATACTCTAGTAGGTACTAACCTACAAAAGTTTTATAAATATAATATTAAATTATTAAATCTTCACAGATTTAATGCAATTAACTGGACTGGACTGTTAAATTCGTTTTATGAACGGCAATTAGTCAATCATTAAAATTCGTTACGAGCCAAAAGTTGTAAAAGTTTCTGAATAATATTTGAAGAATGAATATCTTGTGGATGGGTCCTGTGGTGTTGAGAGATAAGACTCACCGAACATTGGCGAGGGTGTGGCGGCGGCTCTTGAGATACCGGCCGTGGTACTTCTGCAGCTCGCCGATGCTGCCCTGCTCAGCCTGCATCTTGCCGTGCGGCAGGAGCGCGTGCGCCGGCGCGGCGTCCTCGCCCGCCTGCGCGGACGGTGACGCGCCAACCGCGCTCGAGCCACGCTTACGCGCTTTATTCGACTTTCGCGCCGCTGCAGATATGCATATCTTCACTGACGATGGACTGCCAAAACTTCTCTTCTTTCCGGAACTTCTGGACGAAGTATAAGCGGTGTCTGTACTACTTCTAGTACTTTTATAAGAAGGGGTGATGGTAGCGTCGGTGGCGTCCTCTAGCGGCCAATCGGAATCGTCCTCCTCCTCAATTCCAGGCAATGGAGACTGTTGACCGAGTGGACGAGGTGAGCTTATTACAGGCTCCGGGGCGACTGCAAACAACAATAAAAGCACTCAACAAACCCGCTCCAGGGTACATTGAACGTGGAATCTTAACGACGGCAAACATAAGACAAACTCATTAGAAGTCTTTCGTAAATGGGCGCTGAATCGATAAAGATAAGGAATATATTAGAAGCAATTATTATATTATTCGCAATCCATAGCGGTCCTTTTATAGGCCTTTAAGAAGTATTAAGAGTATTAAAATTACATATTCACCGCACGTTGTGAATCTCGGGGGATACGGTTTTAACATCCAATTTCTATTTTGTAGAAATGCCAGAGAAGAATCTTAATAATTTTATATCGATTATGATTCGGTTGAAGTGAAATTATGAGGAGGAAGAAACGGTATACCGTCGCAATAATATATTCCGTTTCAATAATAGCATTATGGCAGGTCCATTAGGTGCCTTTCGTGAGACTGGCTTCAGCGGAATTTATTATGTAAATTACCTCGTATACCTTCTGAAAAACAGAACGCCCAAATGACAACAGGCTGCGACAAAATATACCCACTGGCTACTGAGCGAGCTCTCAGCTCCTTGATATGACCCTCTGGCTTGGGGTGGACACCGTCATAACAATAACAACCAAAGGCAGGCTTTACATTATTATACTTTCTCTATACCCTGCTTCTATTGAATTCCTCAACTTTTGTAATGAGAATAAATTCCAATTAGATACCTTCACAATTGTTTCCAAGGGCGTATTAAAGTTCCCTTACATTTCCATTCTCTACTCCAAGAATGTTTGTTCTTTTGTATTACCTAGATATTATCGATTTTTTATTGAACTTGCCTTTGTGGATAAAAATAAAGTTGTTCGTATAATCCCTGGATTACTACAGGCTGAATCTACATACCGTAAGCTATACCTACACAGATCCTCACCTACGTTACTGGAGCGATAAATATGTGCGTAGGGTTGTGGTCCCCAAAGTATTAATGCCACATTCTAACTAACCTATCACCTTGTTTTCACGTCAGTAACGGTTCCGAAAATATATTACTTTTCGCAACAACGGAAATTATATTTAGGTACGCAGATGTTGAATAGAAAGTATATAAAATATATTATTCAGCTATAATTTAAATATTTTACTCTAGTAATAACAATTAATTTGGTTCAAATATTTGCTTCACAGAACATGTAACGCGGTAAAGTAGGTATATGTAATGATGTTTGTGAGTATAGTGAGTATAAAGGTAAAATACTAACACTAAAAATAACTACACATCTAAGTCAGTCACTAGCTTTCACATGGATAACTGTGGAAATTTGGAGCTAAATTACATCATGGTCTACTAAATGATAGCTCTGTATAGTGTGGGTACGCAAGTAAACGGTTCAGAGTTAATCGACTGAGAAATTAGAGGTCAGCCCACCGAGTTCCAAATGTACGACGAATGTATGTTTAATTTATTCATGCTGAAGGCACGAGCAAATCGATACCAAATAGATGCGTTGCAATCGCCGTATGCTTTACGATACATAAGCAGGAACACGCCGAAACATACCGAAACAATAGCAACCTCTTGTTTTACTATCCCGTTGTTTATAACAACATCAGTCACAGTCTGTACGAAGCACAGACTAACATAGATGTTAACAAAACCCTGTAAGTATAGCTATAAAGTGAAAACAAGGTTACTAAATGTAAAGCAATTAATTCCAACACATTGAGTGCAAATGATGCAATACTCAATGCAACACTATTGGAAATTGCATGAACTATTGGCTGGTTTTTTATAGAGGATTATTTTCCTTGGAAAATGATAAAACGCAAGGAGTAAAATAACATTAATACGAGTATTATCTACTACGAAATAAACAATTACCTTTATACTGTAAAATATACTTACTACTAAATATAGACTACAAGATCTTGAATACTTACAAAAGGTAGTTGGTATCAATAAAATAAATAATATATCACTGAACATTTTTCCGCATCATAAAACCTAATATCGGTGTGATTCATTTACTATGAATACTTTATCAATACCACAAAGGTTTCTATTTATTGACAGATCCTCCCGTGAACTTTCACATGCAGATAATTGCTATCCACGTTCCTTCGAGTAATTGCCCACTTAAGCATGTAATAAGGATCGATAGCAGTGCTATTCCTACATCACATACCTACCTACATCACATATGTAGACTACAGAAACGATGTATTGATAATTATTAGATAAAAGGCAATATTTATTATTTACTCTATGAAAACGCGATGTTGTGTGTTAAAGATATATTTAAATTAATGGATAGTAGTCGCTAACCGACCTTTATAATGAACTTGGTGTATAGTTTCTCATCGCTTTTTGATCGACTATAGCGATCTAAGTTTCGATACTCCTAAATAGAATTCCTGTTTGGTTCAAACTTGCGGCTTAAGCAATCTGAAGTTGCTTTCCTGGTTCCATCCATACCTTGCTTTGTGCTCTATCCTCGCTCTATACCGTAATCCTCTTAAATTTGGCTTAGTCTACTGAAACGTAGCGTAGCTAATTCATGTAAATGTGTCGGTATCTGTGTCGGCATGTTCCACGCTTCTAGTATAAAGCTTCAACAAGAATTCAAAATTATTTTGCAACTTTACCTTAACGTTTACTTTAGACTACAAAATATGTTTTGCCGCTTATAAAATATAACCTTTACTGAATGATCTTTCATATCTTTCATCTTATTTTGTCCGTATAATATACCAATACAACTATTCAAAAATATTAGCTTCATCGCCCATTCCAAAGAACTATTCTTTCACTTACTTAACTGTAAAATGGTAGATGACAGTTTAATGCATTGTATAATCATAGCACGAAAGTAGACAGAACTTTGTTTTTAGCTTGACTTTTTATAAAAGTATACCTACCTTAGTTTGTAAGTGAAATGCTAAAGTTCATATTGAACTTGCAGGGACGATGGCAAATGGAAAGATTCAAAATGCAAGCTATGGGTTCGGCGAGGCACGCCGCCATTACTGGATTAAATTCTATTATTTCTTTCTACTTTTCTAAATAAGTTCCCTTAGAGCATAAAGCCATCTCTATACTGAATTTTGCACATATTAGCGATAAAGTAATATATATAGTCCTCCTTGTCGTATCCGACAACGGCGACCTCAGTCTCTTCTCTCGTGCGCTCGAATGTGACTGGCAAAGCCAAACTTTGTTCTGAAAACCCGGTCACATTGGAGGCAGAATAGCTGTCCATCCGAGTTAAAGGTGTAGCTATAGGTGGGTTTGGGACGATCTTTGCGTTTTTGGCGTTTTTCGTCGAGCTCTTTCAGACGATTTTGTTCAAAGTTGGCCACCCCTGTTTTGACACAGTGACGCCAATCAGGTCTTAAAACAGCAAGGTCCTCCCAGCGTTCAGTGGAAATATCGCAGGCGGTCAGGTTACGTTTCAAGACGTCCTTGTACCGCAGATATTGTCCCCCGCGTTTACGCTTCCCACTCACTAGTTCGGAGTAGAAGACGAACTTTGGGAGTCTACAGTCATTCATACGGCGGACGTGACCGCACCATCTTAACTGACTGTTCATCAGCAGTGCCTCCATGCCAACCATGCCCGAACGGCGCAATACTTCAGTGTTAGACACGCGATCTTGCCATGTGATCCGTAGGATATTACGGAGACACCGCATGTGGAAGGTGTCCAACTTTCTAATGTCGGTTTTGTACAGGCACCAAGTTTCCGAAGCATACGTCAGTATAGGAAGCACCAGGGCCTTATACACAGAAAGCTTGGTGTGCAGCTTAAGGTCGTGAGATTTCCAGACTCTCTGTGTTAGCTTCCCGAAAGTTGCAGCAGCTTTGGCTATTCGGGTGGGAATTTCAGATGATAAGCGATTGTCACTCCGAATCTGGCTACCGAGGTATTTGAAAGTAGAAACTTCTTCTAAAATCGAGTCACCCAGAGTGACATTCGACTGGTCAGCGCTACAGCCTCTAGGTGGTTGCTTGAGTACTTGGGTCTTAGATACGCTAATAACCAAGCCAAATTTGGAGCACGATTCGCTGAGAGAGTCTAAATAATGCTGCAGGGCTTCAAGTGTATTGGTCATCAGGCATACGTCGTCGGCATAGAGGACGTCCACTACAGAACTGCGCGTTACTTTATTTCTGGCTTTGAAGCGAGAAAGGTCAAAGACACCTTTGTCCGTGCGAACATTTAGATGGATTTGTCCATTGCAGCGAGCAAGTGCGTCGCTCATAACCGCGGCGAAGTACAACGCAAATAAGGTCGGGGCCATTACGCAACCTTGCTTTACGCCTGCCGTGACTGGGAAGTAGTCCGAAAATTCGTTGTTGTGGTGCACCTTAGCCATCATGTTGTCATGGAATTGCCTTATGAGGTTTACGAATTTTGCGGGACAACCAGACTTTGCCAGTACCGTCCAGAGAGCTTGACGTGGAACTCGGTCGAAAGCTTTCTCCAGATCTACGAAGCACATGAACAGCGGTTGATGCTGTTCAAGGCTTTTTTCTTGGATTTGCCTGACGACAAATATTGCGTCCACTGTACCCCTGGATGGCCTAAACCCACACTGGGTCTCTGGCAAAACTTGTTCAGCGAGATGCGATAAGCGTGCGTTGATAATGTGTGCTAAGATTTTACTAGCAGAAGAGAGAAGAGAGATACCTCTGTAGGACCCACAATCTGATATATTGCCCTTTCCTTTATAGAGTGAGATGCCTCTATTTGTAAAGTAATATCATAATGTACCTAATAACAGAATCTTATAAAGCAAGTGTATTATTTAAGATGTTCATTAATGTCATTTATTCATTCATTTATTGTTGTCATTGGTTCGATTGTACTCATGAATTGAATCCTCCGATAAACATTCAATATAGCTTCTAATTAAATAAATATTTCAATACAATGAAGATTATCCGTGATAGAAAACAAGAATTAACCCGATTACCTGAACAGCAAAGTGTTTTCTGAGAACTCTAATTATATTTTAATATAGTTTGCCCCTTAAGCGGATAAATGATCCTCCTTTGAAAGTTTAAGTAAGAAAGGGGTCTTATGTTTAGGCACTTTAAGAAGCCAACGCGGATTAGCGCCGGATTTGTATACGGAAAATAATGATAGGGAAATATTTACTTAGTGGGTTCAATTAGTTTGGTTACGGTTATATAGCGACATTAAAGTAAACACGGGCTGGGGCTGCGCGATCGAGTTCACCAATATTAATTGTATAAATAAGTCCCTAACGTTGTTCCCAATCAACATACTCGTAATTACACAGGTGAAACAAACCAGAAAAAAAGCAAAAAGAAGAAGTGGAATATTTTGAAAGGATTTCTCACTTTCATTTGGGATCAAATGCAGTTGCAATCCTACAATTATGTAATTACTTACATACTTATATTTTTTTATTTTACTGTAAAATGTTAAGTATCTACTGTGAAAAATATATTCATTATAATTACATCAATCACAATGTAAATAGTAGTCTCAGATAGCCGTCTAATTTTCAAGGCACATATCAAACGTGTGCGTGATCGCGCCGCGTTTGTAATGGGCCGTCTTCATTGTCTCCTTAACAAGCGTAGTAAATTATCCCTTAGGAATAAGGTGAAAATCTACACGACTTGCATCCGTCCGATCATGACCTATGCAGGGGTAGTTTTCGCTCACACGAGTCCCTCTCAAATTCATCGTCTACAGGTAATACAAAATCGTTTCATGCGGAAAGCCACGCGAGCTCCGTGGTTCCTTCGCAATGAAAATCTGCACATTGACCTAGATCTGCCAAACATTGCCCAATGGCTCAAATTAGCTTAAAAACATTTTTTCAATTCTGCTCCGTACCACCCAAATCCCCTGGTAGTTGCGGCTTCTGAATACATCCCGCTCAGGGATGGTACTCGAAAGTATCGGCGTCCGAAGGATGTAATATACGATCTCGACGACCCGATTACTCTAGCGATAGAGGCGGCCAATCAGCTCGCGACACCAAACACTTCAGGACCCTGATACCGACCCCGCCGGCGTGGTCGACGATTTCCCTCATTCAGCGCTTATCGCTATCGACCCACTAGAGTCGATTAATTCTTTCAAATATTCTTCCTCTCAGACAATGCCCTGAACCGAGGTTCGCGCCCAACTGGGCACCCTCAGGCCTGTTGTCTTAAATTTTGAACCGGGCGAGCGCCCTCAGCGCTCCCCATTTGTCCGGCCAAGTAGTTAATGCCATCTGCGGCAAATCTAGAATAGATCACGTCAAAAAAAGTGTACTTAGTTATATTACTTACTCGTGCTTAAACTATTACAGTATTTTCATTACGGTTTAATATGAATGCATATCACTTACTACAACCAATAATTAATTGCATTTAAATATTATAATTTTACAATTGAATCTGGAAATGTTCCGAATACATTATACTCCAATTGTACATGCATATGAGTAGGAGCAATTTCTGAACAAGCTACTGCAGGGACACGGAACGTAGTAATTTCTTACCTGCCTCTCTTAGCTCGCTATCGAACCAGGCTCACATACATAATCAATACACATTGACATTTTCTATCTGTGTCATTTCTTATGAAGGAAGAAGGTACCTGTATTCCATACTGTAAACGCAAACTCGAGCTATTTGTGGGATAATGCTAGGGAGACAATGATGATGACAGTAATCTTAAGTTAACAATCAGTTGTGACGATTAATAACTTCTAAATTGATTTAAGTTTATACTAAAGTAACCGCTGAAGGCCCCAACCACGCGTCTTTAGTTATCACACCATAAGTTTCATCTTGGGTTTTATATCTACCAATCCTTGTTTGAGTTTCCCTCTATACAGTGTAACCCCTTTCATTTGACCGAGTTTACATTGCTCTACGTTTTCCATCCCACTATTTGTTTATATCTATTGTTAAAGAGAACCTATGAAGAAGACAATGTATGAAAAGCAAAGTCAATTAAACGCGCCCAATGAATCGTGAATGTCCGTTGCGCATTGAAATTATGTTAGCTGTCGAATAGCAGTGAATTTCGCAATCCAGCAAATGCAGGTACTTGGAATTAACATATTCAGTAATTACTGCGATACTAGAATATCGTTTTAAATTATAAAATAATTGACCTAAGTATATTTACCTTAATTGATTTAAAATACTGAAATGACCTCGTCTTAAGAGTCTGAGCAGATGATTATAATGAAAACAAAAACGATATCATAACGATTGAATGCTATAGGTACCAAAAACATTTAGCAAACCGAAAGATTCGCAACGCGCGAATACGAAACGACTTCATGTAATTTAATGGTCTGATTATCAGTTAAACAATAGGCCGTATCTAGTGGACCGCCAGGATATGCGTTGGATGGTACCATAATTAACTCGGCGAACACTTCATTACAATAATACTGCACCATTATCATCGCAGATTAATGGCTCATACTGTTTGTTGAGTGTTTCGGATATTCCCAAAAGCCTCCGAACCGAGCCTATCGGTAAAACATGTGGCAGTAAGTTGTTTTTATGGTAAAATGCAAATGGAAAACAATCCAACATGCGCTTAGCTCATCAACACGCGACTTTAAAGGCCGCTGTGTACATATGAATGTTTAGATGAACAACTGGCATTCCCCAAATCCTCTGACACCACCTTTCGTTTAGGAATGCGTGTTGAAAATCCGTGGAACATTTTTAGACCCTTCCCCAAACGACTGACTTTATGAAATGGCGGACTCCAAAAGGTCTACCGAGATTTATGTGGAGTCAGTGCTTGAAAATGTTTTATATTTTGTTTCGATCCAGAGAATCATTAATAATTAACATAATAATATTCAGTAGTCCGGAAAAGACATAATTTTAACAAATATTACCTCAAATGATAACAAGATAATCCCTCCTTTCCTTGAACAAAAGTCATAATAAAATTACTACACAACTATAAAACTTGAATACTTAAAGGATACTCACCAAATTCTCTGTGTGAGGGTTGTGGGCTGCCCTCTCTTAGGACATAACTGGCGTCGTCGACGGGCGCCGCCCCGCGCGCCCCGCACCAGGGCACGCAGCAACGGAACACCCCGCCTCCGACCACCTTGGAGCCGTGTGCGCAATCCGAGCCAATGCGCCGCCGCACTCAACACCAGCACAACATCCGACACTCAACCCCAACACTAAAACCACCATTCGTGACGCACTTCTTCAACCACCACACCCTTGTAACACGCTTCCAATGAACACAATTCTTTTTTTTTATTATTTTTGGCACTTTTCTTCAAATATCAGAAATAAAGAATAATGTTCTAGTTCAGCCTTGATAGTTAGCTTAGAAGATAAGTAGAAGATATGTCAGTCGAATATAAAAAACTCGAAAGATCACTCTTGGGTCTTGGGTATTATAGACCTAAACCTTGGAGAAGGAAAGGAAGAGGGATATAGGATAGAGGAAATAGTCAACAGTGCGGAAATCCTTTTCACTGATATAGTCACTATCTAAGAACGACGATAACATCAATATTCATTTAAAAATCCTCCGATTTAACCCATTTTACACCGTAAATGGTAACCTAAAACAAGAGTAAGCACATAGTAATAATTGCGCATGCTATCGATTCACTCTTTTGTTCATTTGAAACGGCATGGTACTAGTAAACAAACGTTGAATTTAGATATTGGAATTTCATTCCACGTGAATTTAAGAGTAGATCAAAGTGCATATATAAAATGACGTTTGATAAGCAGTCTGTTGGAAAACTGCCAAAATAGTACAATCGTGGTTCACAGATTATCGCTGCTCGTCAAATACACTTCCTTTTCAGTGACATCGAAAAGAATTTCGAGAGGCCTCATTTTATAATCTAATAGACTTCTCATGTGTCAAGTAGTAAAGTAAACACGTGTACAGACGTGGCAGAAATCGTCCACCTTGATAGATTTATCGAAATCAGGGCATAAGAAACTAAGTAATAGATATTACGTATAAGAATATAAGCCGTCATCGTTTCTATTTCGTCACTTATAATCCTATTTTCTTCCAGTAATCCGAATGCGACGTCTAAATCCACTTATGTGTTATATGTAGTAAGCCGGAATTTATCCAATGAAAGACTTTTATTAAGAGTCATCAGACGCTTCAGTCTCGGAATAAACCAATGTGTCCACACAAATGGTTAATTATGAACAACATTTTGTGTTCAACGTATGTATTTACGAAGGACAGAAAAAGGTTTTTGACCAGTATATCAATGTTCTCATCGCTGTCCGCTCCAGCTTGACCGATCACGAGGAAGTAAATTTCATAATAAGATTTATTTCAATCCTTTCCATTATCTTACCCTGTTGTTTTTTCTGGGTTGAATTAAATTATCAGATAGGCTTTTATTAAATTTACCGACCCGACCCACTGACCAAACGTTTTTGTTAACGAAACGTTACTTTAGTTTCATGTTCAACATCCAAAAATACCATAACAGCTAAGGTATACACAATTAAGATATACATAGGCAATACGAATACTGACAATATACTAACAAGAAATCGCTTGACAAGTCAAATCTTTCACGTCACAATACTTTTGTAAAATAATTATCTTCAGGCTTCAGGCTACAAAGAATGACACTTTTCGCGCCAATATTAAAATACTAATCAAAATTAATGAAAATATCGAGATAAACATGTTTTCTAAAGTACCCATTGGGTTTTTTAAAGAAATCAATTAATTGTATACAGAATCTAAGCAGTACCTACATTGCACACGCAACTTGCGGCATCAGCACATCACACACAATACGTAAACCGCTTGATTGTTTACAGGCCTTGTCCTCTTGTAAAATAAAAGCATCTAAATACATAATAAAGGACGGCACACAGATTAGTGGCGTAATCCAATGCAGGGACCGCCCAAAACAAATATAAGAGATAAAAATATAATCCTGACGACCGACGCTATGGGCTACTGTTACTAACATCTCAAATTTAGTTTTTGCAGCAGTTCATAATCAGGTGTTAATTGTTAAATAGTCATCTGGTGTGTTTTTATCCGACGAGCGATTTCATATTACATATGATATGACGTCAAATTATCTTTTGTTTTTGAATTAATTGCTTGATAGTTTTCATGGAATATTTTCATTACGGCGGCGACCAGTAATTTGAAACAAATAAGTTACTATCCAAACAAATCATTAAAATTTAATCTACAGGGATTGAATCTAAAGAGAAAGAATTATGATTCACGTTTGTTTTGGTGGAAATAATGGGATGGTATTTGTTAATTGTTGCTGTCCGATCAATATAGTTTGTAAAATAACTTCCTTGTCGCTGTTAATGGCTACCGAAAACATGACCAACACTTCCCGACCGTTGATTGAACGCACGTTTTCATTTATTCAACGTCTTATGAACAAGGCGAAAGAATAATTTATTATTAGTATGTGTTATGTAAGGATTTGATTCGCCAATAGCGATAGGCGCAATTACTACTCGTTGAGCGGTCGGTGGGTTCAATTGTCGAGTCATTTTTGTACCCGTCACGGCTAACTAGGTAATGGTACATGCTTGCATGCTCCCATTATGAGCTCTGACGTCACGACTTGCGAACATCGTTAGCATTCCCGTACTCTTTATTAAACATTCTATCATTCACGTCCTCATTGTCAGCCTGGTCACGAACTGTGATTTTGCATTTACAAAATGAACCTTCCCAAAAGGGCTTTCTGTTGTCTCCTTCAAAATCCCTTGATCTTGAAGCTAAGAGGGTGAAGATCTAATGATATTTTTATATCCGATGGCTCTTTTGAAATTTCGTCGCTGTTATGACTACTTTACTGTCTATATTAGAATATATTTACGATGATTGAACAGTCGTCTAACTGAATTGAAATCAATTGTTCTGCTATTGTTTCGTCTGTGCTACAGCTACTATGTGTGCCGTACCACGCCGCGTTTGTTCACAATTTGCAAGATGTGTTGGTCTGTCGGTTTGTATTACGCTGTTGTTGAGCCACGAGTGTTGTCTGTGTGTGATGGTCATAAACAATTCACGTCTGCTACGTTTCGCTCCTGACGTTAACAGATTCTCTAAGTTCACGCTGTTTCATACAACAGTTTTACAACCGCGTGATTTAATAGTTTATTTTCAATTTGCATAAAATTAAAATTTAACATTTTTAATTCTCCTTCCAGTGAGGTTAACGCGTTTTATCTAATCTGCTCAGTCATCTCAGGATAAAAATAAAATGTTGTTTTAATAATGATAAGGCCAACAGTAAATCTCATTGTTGCATTTAATCCTACTTTCTTATACTAAGGTCAATTAACTACTAAGGCTTTTATAAACATTAATTATATCTTTTGATTAATCATTGCATCATAGTATCTACAGACTGTGCAAAGACAAAGACTTTCATTTTATTTTGTTTATCTACTTTATTGACACGCTTTGATACGTCAAGCTCTATCGTTAAAACAGTTTATTTGATATTCATTCTTCTATGCATGTTTGTAACGATGTATCTAGCAAACATTCAACAGGTTGCCCATAAATCAATAAAACCCATCGCATCCTTTATAGTAAATAGGATTATGACAATTTATTTGTTTTTGTTTTTTCTGCGATTCATTCTTAGTAGGAAAACCATTTTTATGTAAATAAGGACCTTGACATACATTAAATTACGATGTAGTTACTATAACGCGGCACAAAGCGCTAATGCATGTTTTTTACCGCGTGATATTCAGATTAAACTGTTATCTAATGTGTCGTAATAATGATCGCGGCGCGCGAATCTTTAACGGAGTTGTAACCTCAACTCTATCAATAGAGTGATTCGATAGCATAACACGACCTAGTCACACGACCATTTTCAGTCGTTATACAGAAAATTTCAGGTCAAACCGACGACTGTAAAAGTGGCAAATGAGTATAGATTTAGAAAAACAGATCCCGAGAGCGGTACAAACACAAAACAATGGTCCAGTGGCACAGTGCACTAGTTGTGGCGCGTCAATGACAGGAGGGCGAGAGACGTCGGCACGAGACCGAGGTGTCCGGCGGCACCGGAGGAGCAGGCACTCAGCAGTGCATGGCGGAATGGGACGCGCGTGGCGGCGCGTGGCGGCGCGGCGGCGAGCGGCCCCGAGCGTCGCGACGGCCGGCAGACCGCGACTGGAGCGCCGCGCGCTGCAGCCTAGGGCGCCGCGCCGTGGCGAGAGCGGGACGCCTGTATCGCCCGTTTGCACTCCGCCTACGATTCTAGCCCTTGAACCTTCTGACTTGATTTCCATTTACCTTGCTCGGGGGTGAGTCTCTTATGTTTTTGTGGGACCGCAAAAGGCTTTTCACCCCACAGGCGTCCGTTTGTTACGTAGGCACTAGAGATAGAGATGCAGATGCTGCGTGGCCGCTTCTATGAGCTGTTTTGATGTTATGTCACTATCGAACGTGCCTAGCCCTCGTTGTGTGTCCGTGAAAGTGTTTTAACCGGCCTCTTATTCCGCCTATTATAATGAATCTGTCGGGATTCACGTGACGTACGCAGTTAATAATCAAAGCGATTCATTACAAACTTTCTGCAAATATGCTCGAATAAATGTGAAGTAATGCAGATTTGATACTTCAATTCTCACCAGAGTAAACTTTAGGTGTGAACTTTATAAGTACGACTACATTGTGTGTTGAATAACTTTACAGAGGACAACCACATCGCGGTTTAAATAAAACATTCCAGGAATACCCGTCACGAGTCACCTTCATCATTCGAGTCATTTCGGTGACAGGGTCTAAATATCTGGTCATTACTTGATGGCAGGAATGAATACCTACGCTACGTTAATAACAGAGCTAATACTTATGAAAATATGTAAATCTACTCAGCCCTACATCGCGTACTTTCACACTCCCCTTCTCTCATTTCCATACATTTCACGTCTCTCGTTTTCTTTAATTTTAAAGATTACGTTTAAGTAAAGTTTTGTTAATGCCAGAAGTAGCCCCCGAAGAAGTCAGAGTAGATACGAATAGAGGTCGACCATAATATCTAGTGGAGATGAATATTAGTGAACAATCGAGACAAGAATGAATCGATTTAATCTTTTCAGGACAATTCGTAGCGAACGATGATAATACCTAGAAAATTGCTTTTGTTGATTTATGGCGTAATTCACACTTTATATGTGTGTTCATAGCAACGTATTTTCAGCGCCAAAAATGCGAATGTTTCGTGTTTATGAGCTATTAACAGGCGGTTTGATTGATTTCGCGTAACGTCAACGTTTTCCTCATTTTTCGAGCCATAACGTACACATCAATCGATTATATCGCAAGATTGACTCTACGAGTAATTTAAATAATCCGACTTGAAAAGTTACTACGCGACCTAAAACATTAACTGCCGAAAGTACCGTACTTCGGCCAGAAATAAAATGTGCCAACAAAAGCTTGATATTTTTCACGGCGCAATGAAAATGATGGGCTACTGTTTTACGTATTTATATAACTACGCTTTTGTTCAGTGTCTTAGTAATAAAAAACAGTTTTATTATAGGGTAATCATAATCAAATCAGCTTATATATCTTTATAGAAGTATTATAGAATTATAGGCTACTTACGATCACAATTATTACTTATATATAAAATATGCTAATTATCTTCCCATACTTACGTATAAGATAAATAATATCATAGTGAAAACAACGAAGAATAAATGTAATTAGATAAACATTCAATGTTTCATTGTCTACGTCGTTTCATTCACATACTGCATATTATTTCATGCTCCATTACACTAAAACGGTTCTGCACATACAAATAAACAACGATCTTTGGATTATATTTTAGCATCGACATTTTTATACACTTCTCATCAAAAAAATCGAAACACTTCCGTTTTCATTGTTTCTGTCCGAATTTAACACAAAAAAGAATTCATACGATGAAAAAAAATACATAAATGTATAGCTGGCAGTTTGGCCATTACAGTAATAAGCGAAAATTCTAAATTCAAAATTAGAATTTCATTTGTTTATCTTATAAACGAAATGAATCACTGTTTTGAGACAAATGTGTGTTTAGGGTTGGAGTACATTTAGCGTTTAAAAACTAAAAATTGGCGCCTATCCTTAAACTTTTTGTTTTTTATTTCAATACTGTGACTTTGGGACGTCTGAAAAAAGGTTTTTTTTCTAAAACGTATGGATACTTCGCCCACAGAAGCCGCCCAAGTTGTGGCATTGCTGGATTCTGGCCTTAGTCAGCGTGTTGTGGCTGCAAGACTGCATCTAAGCCTGTCATCTGTTCATAGAGTCTATAAACGTTATCGGGAGACTGGTTTGTTCACGCGCCGTTCAGGATCTGGCAGGAATCGGGTCACTTCTGAGCGAGATGATCGATTTATTGTAACAACTTCTTTAAGAAATCGACGCCTTAACGCTTTTCAACTGCAGCAGCGGCTTCGTGTTGTACGAAGGGTGGCTGTAAGTGACTCTACAATTAGAAGAAGGTTGAAGGATCGTGGACTGGTACCGCATAAGCCAGCAAATGGGCCGAAATTAACTGCAGACCATCGAAGAGCGCGCCTTAACTTTGCACGTGAGCACCTAAATTGGTCATACCTACAGTGGAGCAAAGTTCTCTTTTCTGATGAGTGTAAAATTATGCTGTATGGTAACGACGGAAGGAACAAGGTCTACAGAAGAGACGGAGAACGCTATGCACAATGCTGCATTGAAGAAAAGGTCAGCTATGGTGGCGGTTCGTGGACGGTTTGGGGAGGAATCAGCGCCGACGGTAAGACAGAGCTTGCTTTCGTGTCTGGGCCACGTCTGCCTGCACTAAACTGTCATCGGTACGTCGAAGAGTGTCTCGAGCCTCATGTGATGCCCTATGCACATTTTATTGGCAACGGCTTCATATTCATGCACGACAATGCTAGGGCTCACACCGCGGGCGTCGTACGAGATTATCTTAACGAAGTCGATATCTCTATTATGGAATGGCCAGCAAGAAGCCCGGACATGAATCCCATTGAACATCTGTGGGATGAATTAAAGAGACGAATTCGAGCAAGAGATCCTGCCCCAGAAACACTTAGCCAGCTGCAAGATGCAATCCAAGAGGAATGGGACAATATACCACAGCATGTGATCGTGACTCTCATCCGATCGATGAAGAACCGTATGGAAGCAGTAATTAGAGCTCGGGGAGGGAATACAAGTTATTAAATAAACGTTTTTTAGCTTTTTTTTTCATTTACGTGTGTTGTTTTATCCATTTCCTTTATACTCCATACGGAATAAAAATGACTCATTTAACAAAATACGAAACCTATGAAAAATTCATTTAAATTTAGAACATTAACATTAAGATTTGATAAGCTCATATTACTCACTATTAAACGAAATTTAACATTTATTCCTAAATGTACACATTTTTCTGATAATCCTGACAAAACGTAAACTTGCAAGGTGTTTCGATTTTTTTGATGAGAAGTGTAGTTGTGGGCTAATAATGATTGTGCGCTACAAACTGAAATGTATCAACAGCGGCTCATAGCGTGCGGTCAATAGTACGCCAAATCGATCACTATTTATACCTCACGTCGAGTGCTGGCAACAGATTCAGAAGAACTTCTGTTTTTTTAACTCCCGATTTCGCTCGCTGTATAACCTCCGCTCATTCTGATTGGGGTTTAACTTCCAACGCCGTTTTGCGATGCGGAAAAGTCACGTCCGGCAAAAGCGATCGATGTTTAAGTGAGTGTATTTCCCTATTTGTCTCTCTTTATTGATTTTGCACTCTCTAGTGCATCAAGTCAAATGTTTAATTTACTTTCGAAGTAAAATTTGGAGTTCTTGTTTCGAAAACTTTTTATTCCAAATAGGACTAACGCGTGTGTGAGCATTAGGGCCGTATCTCACTAGGACACCATAGTTACGCCACCAGCGGAAAATTATACGGGGTTTGTTTGCCGGCAACAAATTGGTTACGCGACCAAGTAAGTTACCCCTTATACGACTGCATTTTATTGGTGGTGCAAACGTGGTCGCGCCACCTTGGTGCCTTAGTAAGATAGGGCCGATATAACTGACTTTGCTAAGTAAGTACATCAAAGTCAATAAGTGCTCAAGGCACATCAAAAACGACATAAACCGTTCAAATCAGAGCTCGTTCATGGAGAACAGTAAATATTTCACGACCGCATCCATTACACTGTAGCGTGACAGGTGTGAATTTTTTACACAGTTTGAAATATTGCTCTTGAGTGAATTCTGTGGTTTGACAGTTGTCACGAGTGTTTTGTTATCAACTTTTGTGTTTTCGCATAATTTACAAGTTATCTTGCCGTAGGGCTCAAAATTCTTATCAAAGGTACATACACTACCAATAAATTAATTATGAATAGAAATACGCATTAATATGCTCTTTATCGAACTATTGTTATTCACATAACAAAAGAATCGTGAAAGATTGATGGATAAGTACGAGGCACTCAACACAATATAGACATTCATGTTATGGCCATCTATCAGCGTAATACTTGTAAAATACATCATCCTCGTTCATTTACGGCTTCCATAAACGAATTAAAAAGCATTTCGCGCAGGCTTAGAATATAATAAAAACACACTTTTGTATTTACGTTTGGCACTGGTGTGCGGTAAATAAATAACTGTCCCACCTGTGCATCCTGACAACGCACATAAATAATAATACCATACACACATTACATTTTACGAGCGTTTATTTTCGGCCTGTACATTGCCACCTACATGTTGTATATTGACGTCGGATACTTTGCATCTGTTTCTTGAAATTAGAATTAACTAATTTGTATGCGTCCAGACCAGAAAAAGTTCGCTCGAGTAAGGCCATTAACTAAGGCAATAAACACGCGAATTGGTAGTGAATAAACGTTTTTTTTACGTCGACAGATGTTGTGGGATGGCAATAGCGATCTAACGATCTGAAACTGTCCAAAGGGTGCCTCTCTAAAACAATAAAGGAAAATAATCGTGTCGAACGAAATCGGCGGGTTCCCCTTTTACAGAGCAACTAAAATAATAACGATGACAGAGTTTTCAAGACGGAGAATTCTATTCAGTTTCTGAATCTTGTTTGAAGTCTCGGGTGCAAGCGGTAGAAAACCAAAGGGTGAATCTTAATGCTCTGTAACAATTTGTAAACATAGACAAGATTATCCGGTTTATCCAATGGAAGAACTGTGGAATTTACGTAAGTTTTACTTCATGTCAAATAACCCACTTTAAATTAGAACAATAATGTGTTTTCTAATTCCAAATCTTCCACTCAAGTTCGTAGCTTGGGTTCCTCAAAGGAACCTGGACTACTCTGATAAGGCGGAAACTACCTCACTCAACAAGTGTCACGTATTCGAAAAAGTAACTACTTACCTTTTTATTTACACACGACCAAGGGAAATTAAATTCCTTTCTTATAGTTCAGAAGAGAGACTGTCGAAGGTATTTTATCGTTCAACTTTGCAATATAGAATCTGGAAGATAAACAAAAGTTCTTCTCAACTCGACACCCATTTAGATACTGAGAAAAACACCACACAATAGAAGAGAAGACTGAGAAAAACAGCCATTTTTTTAAGATAGCCTGAGATGTTTTCACAACAACATCGTCACACCCGCTTTACCTACTTAAGGGTATTTTATAAGTGAAATGTTTATCCGATGAAAGTTTTACAGGAAACTTTGCACCAGTGCACGACCTCGCTAAAGCATACTCCGTAATATTGTTGCGTTGGAACAGTCCATTATTTTTTTGCATCGGTTTACATATTTTTTCCTCACTCTCGTCTCATTGTTTTGCCAACCATTGTGACCGCACGCGATCGCTTGTATGGATACGCAATCAACGCTTGTAACCGATACTAAAGATATAAAATCTTTCCGCATCGCCATCAGTATTACGAGATTATGTTAACAACTGTAAAATATATTCAAATAGAAAATAGTAACTCTTCATTTTGTATAACAATGATCAAAACGTTTCTTTTATAACATAATGCAACATTTTCCCGTAATATTTAATAAAATCAAAAACGCTCAAGTTTATTAAAAACTAAGAAACTACCCCTCCCGCTGCTTTACTTAGTTAACGGTGAAAGAGCAAATACATTTATCTTCATGATTAACAGTACGCGAGGGCAACATAAAGTCCTAATGCGGCCAGTAGCCGACAGCTAATAAATGGTACTGCTATCCTTATGCACATAATAATGCCAAATCAAGACCTTCTACGTTCGCGATGTTTCCACGCCTAACCCAAACACGCAACTTCTAAAGCAAGAAATATTCGTTCCTATCCTACTTTATTTAGCCGAAATGTAATGCGAAAACGTGACGGATCAACAGCGCAAAGTACACAAAAAAGGTCGCTTATGAAAACCTACCACGAACCAGACTTAATATCAACTAAAATGCGGCAACACAGCTTCTAAAAATACGGCGCAAAGCTTAAAACTGTAGATTTTGGTAAACTGTGTACCGGAAAAATGTCACAGTTTTATCATGAAAATTACTCGCGGATATTTTTCGTTATGCGCTGAAAATACTAAAAAAAGATAGTTACTGAAAATATATCTCATTTTATATTCGAACTTTAAAACGTGAAGATAATAAATCTATCGGCTGAAAAGTAAAACGATTTAAAGTTTTCCTGCCATAAATAAGTTAGCTGAAAAATGTTGCTCTGGAATATTAATTTAAAATGGCGTCGATTTAAAAGGCTAGCAAACAAGCGGCAATAAAGACTGATCGCATTGCGGAGCATCCGGGCTGCAACCTATGTGGTATAATACCTATTGTGGTATAATAGATGTGGTATAAAACCTATTCGATAACCAATACTTTATTGCTTTCTTGAATTTCTTTACACTTCAATCATTGCTACGATAAGCAATAAGTACTTAATTTCACTCCTATGTTTAGTTTCAAGTTTTAACGGAGCATAAACGAAACTTTTTGGTGGTAAAGTCCTGTCGTTAATAAACAGTAGAATATATTTTTTGTAGTCGAGATAAGAGAAACCAAAATACAAACACGTAAATGCTTCACTATTGCAGATGGGAATACGGCTCACCACCTATCCCCTCGAATAAACAAAAAGAATGCGCTATTAAACATAATTAATCTCTTTGCACAAATATTATGCCTTATGGCAAATATCGATATATTTTTTATCATAGGGATATTCTCCGTACTAACAATGGTGTGATAAAAGGTGTAGTATTGTTAGCGGTGTGACAAACAAGAAAAAAATTCCTGTTTGTCATACTGGTGTGACAACCTGGTGTGACCACGAGTCCGGAACGCACCTATCCACCTATCACGTTCGTCTAGCAGAAAGGGCGGTGAAGTGTGGGTACTAAGTTCAACTTGCGATGGATGTACCTCTGACTAATCCAGTTGGAATACAGTTCTGAGTTTATAATTATGTGTCATTATTAAGAAGAGATAACGAATACCTCGGGCTCTATTATTACATCATTAAGTCACAGCAGCGTAGTACCAAATTAAAATCACAATTACTTACATTTTATTTGCTAATAATTCCTACTTGTTCCATTAACAAGACGAATATAAAATACAAATGGTATATCAATTGATACGAAATATAGTTTTACGAGTGTCGTTCAACTTCTTTCTTCTGAGATTGTGAGCTCCGTCGGTTCGTATCGATTCACTTCCTTACCTGAAACAATAATATATCATTATTATCAAGAATAACCTCATAACTCATTCAGTCACTCTTTACAGTATATTAAAGGAATGTGATAAGAATAATTTAATAAAATATCCTAATGGGAGTGTTGTCTAAATAACTCTCTAATTTACGACACTTTCGTCGTTTGCAATCCCTCCATTTCCTTAAATTAATGTCGGGAAATTTATTCAAATGCTCGAGAGTTTAAGGCTAAAACACTCCACGCGCGTTAAAAGACGCAACGATAAAATCTAGAACAAATATACGTAGATTCCTGGGGAGCATCGTATTGCGAGTTATATGAAACAAACAAACTACGTATTTTAAAATCACCAACAAATTGAAATCAAACCTCAACGTAACCTAATTGTAATTAAGGAAACCGAAATCCAAGCCAACAAAATTTGGTCAATTTGGTATGAACTTCTTATAAAAATTCAAAAGATTCCGTTCCGGGAAAGATTTGGTGTTGTTTTCATAATTTATTTCAGAGATAATTTTTAATTTTCAGTAAGTAATAACATAACTTTGCGTATCATAACAGTTTTAGGCTTATTTTAAATATTATAAAATGTAACTTACTTCTTCTTCGAGTTTAATCTAATCACTATTTACCAGGCAGGTTAGATAGATAAACTGAACTCTAGAAGAATCAGAAGAAAAGTTAAGTAAGTACGTACTTTATTTATCGCAATTCAAATATATTCAAAAAAGTTTTTTGCAAAATAGAATATTTTTTTTGCTTGACATTCAGTAATGTATATTCAGAGTAAATCCTAAATAAGTCCTGCGACCGAATTTTCGCCTGAAGGTAACTTTCGCCGCTGATTTAACTTCGGAGATAAATATAAAATAATTGTCTTTTTTCCCGCTGGCTGTCTGGCGACATCGGAGAGTGAGCAAATATGAGATTTTTCAAACTCCCGTCGCTCTGCAAACACGGTAACATCGTTTGTCTCTAAATTCCCGATTCCCGAGAGTGCAGTCGTTTCCTTTCCTATTAGAAGATTGAATACGTCTGAGAACTCCGGGAATATTGACAGTCCGTGATTGCGAAGTGACTGACACAAAGTTGCTTCTATTGCCCTCTTACAATAAACGGTGTGATAGCTTCCAACAAAACTTTCCTGTGGCGTATTTGTAGTTTTTATGTCCTTTAAGTTAATAATACATTAGTTGCTACGACCCGCACGAAAGCCGTAAAAATACAATGTGAGAAAATACAAGTGTTTCACTTTAACATTTAATGTCCTTTGTCCGACA
Organism: Pectinophora gossypiella; assembly: GCF_024362695.1. Lineage (NCBI taxonomy): Eukaryota > Metazoa > Arthropoda > Insecta > Lepidoptera > Gelechiidae > Pectinophora > Pectinophora gossypiella. The sequence goes on along the minus strand of NC_065408.1, from coordinate 7,510,213 downwards.
GAAATTGCTAAAGGAAGCAAGTATTTTCAAAGGACCCTTACTAATAATTTACACTTTCTAATGTACCCAAATACTTATCAGCATTCTATAGTGTAATTAAGGACTTTAAGATAGTAAATCACGATCCTGAATGTTGTTCTTAATTAAGGATGATCGTAAAATTATTTTTTAGTTGTGAACTGTATAAGTATTTATGTGTTATATGTATCCATCTTAGAACTTCGCAACAACAGTGGGTGTAGGTTGTGTTAGATTACTAACTTGTCGCTCTGTCCACCCCATTAGGAATTTCGGGCGTGAGTGTATGTATGTACGTATAAGTATGTTTCTTGTAAAAAATAATCTTTGAAGGAATGATTCATGGTTCGCAGCAACTCGTAATTTAAGGCCTGCAATCAATGTGAATACGGCGACAAGTCTCAATGAGTCTAAATATTATTATTTATTTATTTATTACTTGCATGGAGGACAGTTGGACACCATATATCATTTACGATGTCGATACTAGGGCACCAAAAACGGAAAGAATATGGAAAAAGGCATGAAACGATATTATACACTCATTATTTATAAACCCATGGCGTGTAAAGAAACTAACCTCACTTATTGATTTCGAAGATATTTACTTAGCAATTACCTAAGTATATTAAAAGACTGTCAGCCACCATCGTTCATTGCTCAAGGCTTTCTCACGCGACCGCTTGCAGCTGACGTTATTATTTGGACTATCAACACACCACTTCAGGTCGTCCTAGACTGAAATTCTATAAATCGATAGAATAAACGAACTAGGTCCAATTACAAAATCCAATTCTTTAAACAACCTCCCATTAAGCGGTTAAATAAATACAGCTTACCTTCAACTTTATGGAACTAAAACACTCGTGGAAAACATCTGGTATTTCTAGGCAGATTCTACTTAAATGTGGCCTTTGATAGTGTACACTACATATATCGATACATGGACGAAAAAATGTTTATCTACTTATCCTTTTACAAAAAACAAATGAAGTCATATGATAGCTTTAGGATTATTTCGGAATCTGGAGAAACCGTGTAAGGAGTCTAAGGAGCGAAGTAGCAGTCAACATTGTTAAACACATTTCCTTCTATAATAGACCGAAACGGGTATCGAACGGCCGCAAAGTACACAATAAGGGAATATCATATTTTTACCATACTTTTATGACTAGATCCAACTGTTTATGCATTCACGAACTAATTTCACGCTTGACCGCAGTTTCATTTTCTTTACAAACCGAAAGACGTATATATCTCCCCCACAGATGTATACATAAGTGTACTATTGCTACGCTCGCAAAGAATTCACTTTGAAATAAACATACTTAGGTCTGTTTCTACAATGGTAATGATGTTTGGGATTACGGAGTTCATAAAATGTAAGCCGTAGCAGATGTAATTGCAGAAGCATTTCTCAAAGAAAACAAAATGAAAGCAACCTGAATAATTTTCGTAATGAGCGGAGAAGAAATTAATAAACATAATCCAGATATTCTTGGCCAGACATTATGAGTAAGTAATTGTAACATTTTTTTACATTGCAAAATGTTTGTGTTATGTCATTTTTTAACCAATTTTAACCATTTGGTGATAATAAATGTTCTGCAACTTATTTGGGAGAAGACTATCAGTGTTTTGAGAGGCCCTTACTATTTTCTACCGCGTGAATGGTTGGTAATAGTGGCAACAAAGTCCAGTCAAAGTCAAGTGACAATAATTGCTTTTATGTCGCCACAACATTTTTCCTGCAAACGCTAAGGGGTGGTGAGAGTCGCTTCGTTTTATGGAATTGGCCAATATCCTCGCCACTTTATGACACGTATTGCTGTTCACTTAGGTTGAATTTCCTTTTGTTGAAGTACAAAAGATAATCCTATGATCTCCGGTTTTTTACTACTTCTCTGGTCTACGTATTTAACACTTATGATAGAATTGGATTATAATTCCGGTTATAGGTACTATTATATATTAAGATAGAATACGATAGCATTTCTGATAAGAATAAAAAGTAAAATGGAAATAAACGCCTATTAAGATACATAATACCGTTCTAATTTACCAAATAAACGAGTGAAATATTAAATCTCATTTCTTACTAAAAGCGAACTCTACTGCCAAAGGAGTTTGAGATTCAATCTCCGAGTCTGAGATGATTAAAAAATGGCTCCTTGGAATACGTTAGCCTTATAACTTTAATTAAAGCCACAGAGGGATGAAATCATGAGCAATATTCAAGAGCGGGACAAGTGGGTTTGTGTCATTCGCACCCACTAGGGTAAGTTTCAATCAAATCAAGATTGTTCCGCACGTCATCGGCAGTCCTGGTCGGGTTGATTAAGGCGTCGTGCCACAGTTCCACACAAATTAACGTCACCCGCTTGCAACCGGAATAGTGCGGCGCAAACTACTTACTCCCGCATCACACATTCCGGTAAATCGATCTCACACGCTGTCCATTACGGTTTGCAATCCCACCGTCAACCCAATCCCCCTACTCACAAGTCAATGGATAACGAAGCGATTTCAATTTGCTGCTATGCTACAGGAAAATTGCTGTTTATCAAACTCAGCGCGACTGTATCGAACAATTTCTATTTGCGTCAAAACTATGTCCTACGGAAGTTTTTGATTTTCAACGTTTCGTATTTATTATTTAACATTCACATAAGTAGTAGGAAAGTAAGAGTAAGAATTTAGTTCTCATAAAATATTGATAATATTTTTAATGAAATCTAAATGACTATTTTTTAAGCTTTTCGTCTCTAGAGAAATCATTATTCGATATTCGAATGAAATGAGCAGATTTTTGTATTTAGTTAAGTACGCCTCGTTATCTGTGTGTGTCATTTATGTACAATAAAGTAAGTAATAATATATCTATCCATTCACATAATGTTTTTGTGTTATTAAGTATAAAAAATACATTATCATAATACACATTATTATACGGTACGTTGGTTACTTACATTATAATTATATTACTATGACGTTTACCCGAGGTGCAAATACGAAAACTATATATAAGAAAACTGATAAAACAACCCTGTAAACAATAAAGGATTCATTAAATTATCGACTTGAAACGTATCGATAGTCCGAGCTATTTCCTTTTGAATCTTTTGAATGAATTAATCAATGAATTGGTAGAACCTTTCGTGTCTGTTACTATTCAAATTAGAATTCAGCAGCTAGACTAAAAACAGGCAAACACTTTCAGTTGCGTAAAATCGGCTCCAGAATATTCAATCAGATGGAATAAATATTTTCCTGCTGTTAGCTTATGAAACAAATCCAATATGCCTGAGAGTTGATTCTGTATACAAACTCCAAATTATAAAATACATAAGACGTCTTTTAGCCTTTATAGACTTCAAAAGAAATAAAAAATAAATATTTTAAATACAAAAAAACAGTGAGAGAGTATTTACTTTTCATTGGCTATCACTAATAAAGATTACCTTATAAATGAATCTATTACAATATCTTAAACTACTATTATTGAATACATTATTCATTGTTATTTGTATTGGTTGTCGCAAGTTTAGATACTTTTGAGACGTTCAAAGACAATTTTTCCTTGAGAGGTAGCCGAAATGAGGGACCGTCAGTATAAAATGTTACTTATTGGTTGCTCCCAAAGGAAAAGAACCCAAAAGAAATTCCTGAGACTTACATCGAAAAAACAACATACATCTTGGACCTACATATAGAAGTAGGTACGCCTTTTAGTAAACTCAGTAAGTAATTAAGTTCACAGAATGAAGGCAGCAAAATTGGATTTTTAAATCAAAAGACTTTGTCAGGCACGGGATTAAATGAATTAAAGGAAAACGCGTCCCGACGTACAGAATTATAAGTTGCTTCGCGTTAATTTAAACTGAGCCGCGATTTCACTAAATGAATTCATAAAGCATACAATACAGCCTGAAAAGACGGCCCGCTGTGATATATAACAGTAAAGCTGCGTTTAAAACATTACCATCTGACCATTCTAATACCATTGGCTCACTGTAAAACTATTTATAGTTATTTTTCTGACCTAAAATAAACTCGCTATAAACATCGAAACTAATGGCTTGATCGAAAACGCAGTTGAACATACATAAACTTCACACATATTTCCTGTCGGACTAAGCAGAGACTATGGAATTCCATTTGCTTCGATCCTGACACACTTCTCTTGCTTCCTCCACATTTATCAATCGTTTCATACACGCACGCCAGTTCAAAGTAGATCGTACTGAATCTTTTGTATGCAGTCGAACATGTATCATATACAATTCATTCTTTGCACTAACTTGTATTCGGCCTCCGATACTATTTCTCGATAACACTAAATGCCCAATAAGTCCGTAATGAGGATCATGTTGAGGAAAGGAAAAGTCAAGAGGAAAAGTTTCCTTTTACCCAGGGACAACGGCAAAAAAAGTTACGCCATAGATTTTCTCACGTTTACTTTCGAGAATTTGTAGGCCATACAAACTTAGACTTATGGCGTTGGAACGCCTAATACTTTTCCAAATTTGAATTGATAGAATAGAACCAACGCTTACGTTAAGCGTAAGCTATCACCGAGGTCGCAGGTTCAAATCCCAGCACGGGCCTAAACCGTTTGTTTTTGAATTCATGTTTGGATCATAAATGATTATCGCGTGCTCAGCGGTGAAGGAAAACATCGTGAGAAAACCCACAAATGCGGAGATATGTGACCTAACCTGTATTGGGCTGGGTTTCCCTTCGTGGGTTGGAAGGTGAGGCAGGCAGTCGCTTGAAGCCAGACCTGTCAAATTTTCAGGTTAGGTACGCGGACCATGTGACAAACGAGGCAAAACGAGATGACGATGAGGAGAATAGAACCAATGAACTCTAAATTCAGTCGTAATACCAACGAATAACACACTCACTGCCTTTTCATAGCAGAATGCAAAAAATAATCAGCATTTTTTTTACTCATAGTTTATTTAAAACAAATTGAATGTTATTTCTTATTCCGTACAACAATATCTGTTGTGTGGAGTGTGCACTCAGGGCGCTCCATACAGCTACCTACTTGGAAGTGCTCTCTGAATTTTTATTGTAAAAACTAACTTGCTACTCACAAGACCCTAGTGAAACTTCCCGAAGGCATATTGCTGAATATCAAACTACTGGAACCACTCGCATGCATACACAAACATAATTTACGGTAACGTTTCAAAAGCCTTTTGTTTAGCGTGTGCTTTAACTTCTCTACTCTATCTACTCAGCCTGTATCCACCCACTGGGTATAGGCCTCCTCTCATTCACGCCATCCTTTCCGGCCCTGTGCAAGTCATCCATTGCTTCACTTCTCCATTATTAATGATAAAAAATATGTAGCATGATTAAAAAGAACCATGGTTTACTTAACCTTTTTCTGTAAAGTTAATGAAAACAAAACCCCCCATGCGGACCCTTGACTTTTTGTAGATTTACCCTAGACAAAAGACAATAGTTGTCCTCATAATCCCTGCTGAGTTGAACATATCGAAAAATCCACAGAAAATTGCAAAACAATCAATAGGCATTAAGATTTCTGCTCACTATTTATTGTTCACTTCAGTTTCCCAAAGGTTCCAGTAATTTGCTTTTATAGATTTTATGCTAAGGTAGTACAATAAGAGGCAGGTTGGAGCTCTATTTATTTTCCATTTGCAAAATCCATTGTGTGGTATTTTAGAGCCCCGTGAGCGTACTACCCATTTGTTTACCTAGACAAATTGACGGGGATTTTGACTAAAATACTTAAAAATGAGTATAAATTGAAATAAAAATATCATTATCTACGCAAAGTACTGTTGAATAACGTAGAAAAATGTACGCCATTCCTTACTCTTTCCTTTACATTTTCTTGTGGGGCCGATATAAATGGAAAACAGCGAAATATTAATATTGCAGTGGGATATTACGTATAATTTGAGTCTCACTCAGTAAGATCTTGTCACCGTGCCAGCGCCTTTTTATAATTATATACCTAGGTATGTCGTGACAAGCCAGAGAAAGAATTTTATTATTTACCTGATTGCGTCAAAGTTACATGAAGGGTTTGTGTGTTTTTCTACGCCGAAGTTAAACAGAGGGTAATCTTTTATTGTTAAGTAGCCCTGAGCAAAATACAGGGTGGATGGTGTTTCTTTTACCCAGCCTGCTACAAAAGCTGTTTAAAAATACGAGTTATTTATCATACCGGGAAAACGACTAAGGAACACTTCTTTGGGCTGCTTTCCAGTCACTGTTCGGTATAATATTAAAATTGGTACTTACTAAACGTAACCATACATTACCCTAAAAGGTATGATTTTATGGCTGTTTTATTAGTTCACGTTTGTATGTAGATAATACAAACATCTAACTAAACGAATAATTACGAATTTCCCTCGATATGAAGCTGATAAAACCACATCTAGCTAGGTTTGTGGTCACACGTGAACATTGTTACGTCTAATCTAATCACATAATAACTCGCTTGTCACATAACTCTATTATTGATCGTATTAGATCTGCCACAGTGTCATACGCGATCACGATATAATGGAATTACTGGGCTAACTGCGGTTTCCGCTTTGTGAACCTGTGACATTTTAATTGTCTATGTAAATCGTCTATCGTGATTATGAAGTTTGCGGTAGCTCATTTAGGAAAAAGAAAATAAAAATATTGATAAGTACATGAATAAAAACTGTTTTGTTTCTACAAAATCTTTCTGTTAGTTCCGTAGCCAGATACTAAGTTTTCCATAACTCAAATTCAATTTTACCAATCTTTCGCTATAAATAGCACTTGCATAACTTTCCTATATTGTAGGTAGGCATCGGAAATTCTATCAAAACTATTAATCAAATCAGACCGCACAAGAAACTAATGTAGGTAGTGTCCCTAGTCGCACTTGGCCGGTAAATGGGGAACGCTGAGGGCTATCACCCGGTACAACATTTACGACAACAGGCCTGAAAGTGCTCACTCGAGCGCGGACCTTGGCTCAGGGGGTCGTCTGGGAGGATAATATTTGAAAGAATTAATCGACCCTAGCGCGTCGGTAGCGATAAGCGTGGAATGAGGGAAATCGTCGACTACGCCGGCGGGGTCGGTATCGCGGTTCTGAAGTATTTGTTGTCGCGAGCTGATTGCGCGCCTCTATAGCTAAAGTATTCAGGTCGTCGGTAGCTCATTACCTGTTGTCAGTTTATACTCGGCAAATGGGAGCAGTTTGCACAGGGAGCACAAAGCATATGCTTATTACAATTTGACATTAAAAGTAATAACGGAGGAGAAAGATAAACAAAAACATAAAGTGGTTTCCATTACCTTTATTAAAATTGCGGCCTATATTGCACCATGAAAGAATAAAATATATTACAGATATATGTGTTCTACATACGCGAGGTGACAACCTCTGAATTCAGTTTGTTCATTTAATCTCTCCCGAGCGCGTTTTCCTTTCTCACCAGACAATGTTGAAAAGAAATCGCTTTTAAAAACTCTACCTTATGTTCAATTTATATTGTCCCCAATCATTCTTTTCATACACGGACCTTTTATGATTTCCTCAATTTCATCAACGTATATCCATCTAGATCTTCCTACATGTACACCTATAATATATACCTATATAACAGTAAGGATTACTATAGAAACTTCTCGCTTCTTTTAAACAATACTTGCCACTCTAAAGGCGTGCTAATGTAACAGGTTCGTCTTGGTCCCTCCCTCCTCATTATGCTAGCACCGTCATTAAAGTCCCTGCAAACTTTCTTTATTCCGCTAGAAACTTACCCTCATCTCTTATCAAATAACTCAATCTTGAGGTCATCACTCGGATAGTTACAACTTTTTCGTTCCTTTTAGTTTGCTCTACTTTGGAATACTTTGCGTCTCCAACGAAATGTCCGTGGAATTTGCATAATGTGAAAAGAATGTCTTCAAGCTTGGGCTTGCTAATTATCTCTTTAACTTTGTGGTTATCAATGATAGCAGCTGCTTTAGTTGGATAATAAATAGTTCGCTATTTTCAGTGTAAATTTATACCGCAAATGCTTTATAAATTCTAGTTCAATATTCATGTAGAAACACAGAATGGCTTGTTGACGACTATCGAAATACATGCTAATAATGTTCACTTAATAGGATGATTGATAATTTCAATTGATAGCGTGCCTGCTTACTATGCAACAAGTCATTAGTTCTAATATGTGACATTTTACACTGTCCCTGGGTGAGTTTGTGGTCTCCTTTTGTGTAAAGCCAAGGGTATCCATGACGCAAGACACCCATTACAACTACTATTATTGATTAAGCTATTGTCGTTTATTGCTAATATAATCATTACAATATCATTTGTAATAAATAACATAACACATAATATAAGCTCACGACTATATCCCGATTGGGGTAATCAGAGGGACATCCATCGCAAGATAAACTAAGTACCCACACCTTACGGAGCTTTCTGTTAGATCCAACGTGATAGGTGGTGAGCCGTATCGCCATCTATAATGGTCGAATCAAATGTGTTATTGAAAACTGCAGTTAAGATAAATTAATAATTCATTGGTGCAAGTTCGGTACCGGGGTTAGAACCAGCGCTCCCCGATTGAGAAACGAGCCGCATAACAAATAGATTATAAATAGGAAATATTTTAGTGTTAAGTATGCTACAGCTGCTGTATGCTGCTCCGTGGTCTAGTGGTTAGAGCGTTAGGCTCACGATCTGGAGATCCGGGTTCGATTCCCGATGGTGACATTGTCGAAATCACTTTGTGAGACTGTCCTTTGTTTGGTAAGGACTTTTCAGGCTTGAATCACCTGATTGTCCGAAAAAGTAAGATGATTCCGTGCTTCGGAGGGCACGTTAAGCCGTTGGTCCCGGCTATTAGCCGTAAAAACACCTCCACCAACCCGCACTGGAGCAGCGTGGTGGAGTATGCTCCATACCCCCTCCGGTTGATTGAGGGGAGGCCTGTGCCCAGCAGTGGGACGTATATAGGCAGTTTATGTTTATGTTATGCTACAGCCCGTCAAATACTAGGTACTGCTTCGGAACGTGTTATGTCTGAGGAAAATCAGCGCTATAAATTCCTCTATATAAAAGCTTAACACGATTACATAGATTTTTATTTTGTAAATTATTAGCCAACCTACAGTAAAGCTAAAATATATTATTTTGTCTATTACTATAATAAAATATAAGAGAGCGCGAGCGATAAGTGAAATTCTTGAGGCAAACTTCCTTGCGATCGGTAGTTCGAGTCTGTAAGTAGTTTCGCATAATTTACATTGCGATGCAAAGCAATTAAACATCTAAAATCGAAGACTAAGTGGTTGTTTATAGTACAATGCTAGCTGTTCGTCCAGGACTTCGATTATCGCGGTAAGTGTACTTAGTGAAGTATTCGGTTCCTGAGAAATACCCTGTGCCCATCTCTGGGTTTCAATCTATCTTTGTTTCAATGTTCATCCAAATCGGTCGTGTCTATTAAGCATGAAGAGATAACAGACAGATACAATTATTTTCACATTTAGAATATCAAACATTGGATATAGGTAAATATAACGAATAAATAATTTAGTTCAATAACCACAGGATATACCGCGGTTCGTTAAATTGTAAACAGAAACGCGTTGACGGCATTATAAGCAAATATTTCCTAATAGAAATATTTTGATATTATTATTTAGAGTTTTGTACAAACCAGAAATCCCGGATTTGACTTCTGATCGAGTCTACTTAGGAAATGAACTTTTCGAATCTTAATGTTTTTCCTCCAACCCGCACTGAAGCAGCGTTGTACGCTTAGAATACGTTGCGTTGTCGCTCCAATCGATTAGAGAAGGTCTATACCCAACAATCGGATGAACATCTATGACTGTTTACCTACCAATATACATGTGAAAAACGTCTTATTAGATATATGTGAATATATCTGCTCTGGAAATATAAAAACTATTTTTACATAAATATCAAAGCACAGCGCAACTGCGAGTTGTTCAATTTAATTTATTTTTATTTATTTAAATAGGTATACAAACAGTACACATTAAAAAGTACAAATATAAAATTATTTTTTGTTTATGTGTCCCATTTACAGGTACACACGGCATTCACAATTACAAGTGTTCCGAGAATCATTTCATTATTCAGGATTGTTTAAACTAACTACACATCAAATGAACATATAGAAAAAATGTTTGCCTCAAAATCAATTATTCAGAGAAGCTTAACACAATCTTCCCGTTTCGTTGGGCATGCGAAAAGATAAAAGGGTCATGTGGCTTTAAAGGATGTTTATAGCATACTCGAAGGTCGATCGACCGCCGCCAGTGGGAACTCTCCTGAAATGAGACACCCTACTTTCTGTTTCGTGTCTGAATAAAATATCTTGCCAAGTACCTTCAACTTTTACAATCAATTGTCTATTTTAAGTTCATGTTATGTCCTGTCATGAGTAATATTACGTGAAGCTAACGCACTCACAGTTCAATTTGATAATTTAGGCGGTTTATAGGCCATATATACCATATTTTCCTGGTTCAATATTTAGCTATCCAAGGTCTGCTACAAGTGTACCGTACCTACTAGATATAAAATGTTTTCTATTTTGTCCGTCATGCCTATAGTCAATTTGTCTTTGTGTACTATCTCATCAAGAAGCCATTTTTCAGCACCACAAGAATTAATTAAGTCGCGCCTATTCATCGCATTATGTAGTAAAACATCGGATAAAGTTTATGTTGGCAGCTTAATATAATATTATGTCACGGAAATGAAGCGGTTTCAGTATCTACTGATAGGTAGGTAACAAAGTTAAAGATATAATTAATATTTTTATTTATTTACGATAATAAGCATCATGGCACAAGTCTTTTCTTTTTCTTTTTGTCAAATGTCAATCGGTCTATTAGTTATGTCTCACGCACATGTCTGAAAGACATTATGAATATTGTGATAAAGGTCCGACCTTCCTCCAAACATACATTTATGTCAAACACCAAACGATCCGTAAGGTATGGTCCGGCGACGAAACGGACAAAAGAATATTTTACAAAGGCCCTTCAAACAGACTGTGCACTCAAAACTCATAATAAAACGCTAAACAATTTTACGGTTACAAGTGGAGGAGACTTCACAAGATATAAATCTTCCGCAATGGAATAAACAAACCGATTCGCAGATAATTGATTCTAAATCCCCGAGAGATTCCGTAAATTTTGAGCAGGGAAATCAATTAGACTGAATATGGAACCCCAACGATATTATCAATGCAAAAAATATAGCACGGTATATCGATTGTACCGAGCATAAACAGGATGTTAGTGATATCATAACGAAAACTTTGAGCGATGTTTCAGACCATGATTCTGAGTTGATATCAAGTGAAATTTTCCGTCGCAAAAACATGGAACTGAAAATAATTAAAAAAAATACCAAAATTATCATGAATTTTCCGACAGGAAATTCCACTTGATATAAACTCAGAATCATGGCTTAAGTCATCCCCCTCAGTACTCGACACAGTGTCACTAACACCCGTACGTAGGTAGGTACTTGTATGGCTACCTGTACGTACTCGTTCGGGGTGTTAGTGACATCGTAACGAATACAGCGAGAAGGATAATCCAGCTCATTATTCTGAGTTAATATCAAGTGAAAATTTCCATCGCAAAAGTATAGAATTGAAAATATTAATAAAGCAAAAAAAAAACATGAATTTCACGACGGAAAAAATCACTTGACATTAACTCAGAATCGTGGTCTAAATCATCCCTTTCAGTATTCGGTGCGATGTCTCTTACACCCTGTATACTAAACATCTTTCATCGTAAACATCTGTCAGTTAGAAAGAAGTCTCCACCTTCAGTTCCAGGTGACGGCGACGAGTAAGCAAGGCACAACGAGTACTCGTATCTCTGCAAGTTTACAACTGTGGCAGGCACTCCTCAACCATTATGTCCCGACAACTATTCACGTTACAATCTCACTGCGAATACGAGTGAGCAAATCACCGTCTTAGCTAATCCAGACACCTTTAACACGCTTGTAGACGCTAAGCTATATCTTCTATAGTAAAATTACCTCATTTCTATTCATTTAAGTCAAACAGATACAAATAGCCGTTCGTATCATTTCGATCCGAACATTAATCTAAATATTTTCTCGTGAAGCGTTTACAAGACGTAGTAATATTGACTACGCTTACTACGCTTAGTACGTAGTCGAACCAAGTAAAACGTAACCAATCAACCATTTTATTAATTTAGTTTATAAGTACGAGCTACACCGCCTATACTCGCTACTGTGAAGTTTTGACGATAACCAGCTATTGATCAGGCGGGAGCGGCGCCCCAGGCAAGCTAATAATTATTGGAGGCCCTTTCACGTTGTGGTATAATTAGCAGGCTGAGAGCGACCCGGGAACCCATGTGTTAGGCGCGCAGTTTACGTCTCCCGCCTCGTCTGTGGTGCCAAACTTAGCTACGATAAGGTTCTCGTTCTCCGGGGCGTCGCTACAATCTTAAGCTTTAAATCTGCAAGCAGCATCAACGTAGGAACCACACTGCACTTCTCCCTTTAATATTGCGGTCGCACCACGCTGATAAAACGAAACATTAATTTCGAAATGGATTTCATAAAATAAAATCCGGGCGCCCATAAACTCCAAAGTGAATTTGAAATGTTTATTTCCTTGAAATAAAAATGTTACAATTTTGCACGTTGGATAGTTTCTGACAGGGTTTGATGTTCATAGGAATGAAAAAAACGACGGAGAAAGTAAGGCTATAAAATGTCTAATACCCTTCGAGTTTAATGGCTCTTCATAAACCATCAGGTGTTTCGAGAATTACACATTTATCAAATTTCATTTCGTACGTGAGTTACGTAGCCTCATTACTGCCAGCTTAGCGTTTTTATTTAGGGTGATTTTTAAAACATCCACTGTTACTCAAAGGAATTATCTGGAAGTAATCCCATCAAAGGCCTTTGTTGCCATGACCGCGCATCCCTGTTTGTTGGAATGTCGGACACAACCCCTTTTTAAATATTGTATCATACAATCAAAAAGTTATAGCTTGTTCGGTAACCTTTAGGAATTAAAAACGGTAATTGAAAGAAAACTTGCTAAATCAGGTTACAGTGTTGTTTCGACTGATCCACAATGCAAAACTCGTGTCGCGGAGCGGAGAAGTACTTATAATGCCCCAGGCTACACCAAAACGCGCTGTAAACACCTAGCAACGCGTTTTGATAGCGACACAATGAAGCAAAATTCGTGTTAAGCTTAGATATGTTAAATAGTTCGTACAGCTGATTTTGTTGCAGCAATCCGTTACGGGCAACGAAAATTATTTTTTTACCTATTTACCGAATCAAGTTTTGGTCTTAATTTTATGTAATAATGTGAATGACATTGAGATCAAGTAAATTACATGTAATAAACTCAATTACATTATTAATTAAAACAGTAAATTAATTTATCAACTTCGTAATTATATCGGAAAGCTAACGATATTATCCACTTAATGAGAATAATCGATATTTCAGCTTCAATGCTGGACTGGGAGCGTATGAAAAACAGACAATACGTTCTGTTTGTCGTAAAAACCGACAGAGGAATTGTGTGCTATCTAACATGATGGACAATTGTTATGGGCGATAGGCTGATCCCTTATCACCATAAGGTTAAACATATCCACTTAGAACTTCTTGCTTGTGGCTCTAACCACCCTGAATTTATGTGTGTGTTGCCATAAATTCGAATATAGCTTTCAAAACTCTTTTCTGGTAAGAAGAGATACAGTACAGAGTCAACGTTTCTTGTTTCGCCAGTTAACGATGGACACTTAACCGGTTCTCCCATCTGGAAGGATCGTAAAAGGCGGCTATAACGCCTACTAGCCTTAGATATGGCATGAAGTATGTCCAAAAACAATGGACGTGTTGTGTTGTGGCGTGACGTGTCAGGTGCCGCGTACCGCTGGAGAGACGTAGTGTCGGAGTGGCTGCGCCGCGGCGCCGGCCGTATCGACCCGCCGCCGCCTGTTGAATGCCGACGGCCCCCTTGCCACCCCTGCACCCCAAGACCTTACCCCACCCCTTCTACTTTTCACGTGCTTAAAATAGAAGCGTGCAATGTCGATGTTTGAAACATTAGCCCTCCACAGGACACTAAGCACAAAGTGAACAGCCCTCGCAGCGGATATGTATCGGCTCCCTTTGTTCACTCGTTGGACATTTTATATATATCGTAATTTAGAGTGAGTGCGCTCAGACAGAAAAAGGGTTGGAACTTGTTATTTTTTTTTTATATATAAATCGAAATTATCCTTAACTATGTGGTATTGGAACCCTATATCTATCATAAAAATCTACTAGTTATCTCGAAAATCTAAATTGCCTCTCAGTATTTATAAGTTAGGTTACGTGATATGAGAAATTACCGTACAAAACGTAATAAACATTACATTTCCATGCTGTTATCGACTTTCTGCCTACATACAAACTCTACACGAAGGTCATCTTGAGTTTACCTCAGTTATATGTTATGTTTGGCGACTTATGTTTGTTGGTAAACATTGAAGTTAAATTCGAAGTAGAAGTTCGCTCCCTGTGGTTTTCAGGCATTTTGTGTTGGTCAAGTGTCAGCTTTCCCTGTTATAGGGTCACCCCGAGGGAATAACTACGCCAATTAGCGCCACATTAGGTACATTTGAACGAAATATATATTTATTTATTTCATGATAATAATATATGTTTGTTGAGTTTTTTAAATTATACATAAATTTCATAATAAATATTACTTATCGATTTTACGAATATAAATAAAATGGTTTATAAAAAAATTCAAGACATTTTTGTTAAATAAACTGTCACCTCATAAAATTTACCTTTTTATAAATATTAGAATAGACTAGATATATAAGTATAGATAAGCTGCTTAATTTATATTGGGTGTTTAAGCTCGCCAACAAACTGTTTTGCAGTTTGGCGAAACATAATTTTTGTAAAACTGCAGTGTATATTTAAAAAAAAACGTGGTTTCCAGAATTTGAGCCGCCCCTATTACATGGGGATTAAAAACATCTATTTAGGAGTGGACGCATATAATATTATACCTCTGCCTACCCCTTCAGGGATACAAGCG
Organism: Pectinophora gossypiella; assembly: GCF_024362695.1. Taxonomy (NCBI): domain Eukaryota; kingdom Metazoa; phylum Arthropoda; class Insecta; order Lepidoptera; family Gelechiidae; genus Pectinophora; species Pectinophora gossypiella. Next base: position 7,495,037 of record NC_065408.1, on the reverse strand, counting down.
TGATACTACGATGGTGTATAGCGTCCGCTGTGATAAAGTATCTACGAAACATCTTTTATAATTACTAATGGGAATCTCAGAGATATAGTTAAATGAGCAATTCTAAATAAAAAGGGTATAAATACCTACCAAATTGCAAATTGGCTTACTAAAGTTCACCAACAGCCTAATACAATAAATCTATTGAATTAATGAATATTTTTACGGTCGTTATCGATTTAGCAATTCTAACTCGGCTCGGGAAATAATAAAGTAGGATCATTTAATATTCAGTAGCACCAGAGTTTATATAATCTGTCGTTTGTGTATTGTGGGAGGAAGCCGCCGTTTTCGAGAGATCGTAAAGTGTCTTTAAATTGTTCCTTTTACAACTAAAAGTAATTAGCGAGATAACAACGACATCGAAATTAATGACTCTTCAGAATTTCACTAAATAACTTCGAAATATTATCACAAACCATCACGACGACGCCTCGACAAACCAGCTTACAATACGGCAGAATATGATATTTGTTAATTGCTTCCACTCCGTACGTTACTAAGTCTATAAGTAAAGGTAGTTGTCAAAGTAACGGTAGTTGTCAAACAGTTAACATATTCGGGTGGGTAAGTAACTTGGGAATATAGGCTTTAATCTGTTTGTCTCAGAGTTCACGAAATCAAGAGTAAACCGCCTCTACCGCAAATTTCATTAATAATGTCCGCTGAAGCCATTCGGGCTAATAAGTATTACCTCGGGGACATATATTAGGTAATTATTACTAATACAATTTTAATTATTACACGCGGAATAACTGAATTAACATCCAGTTTACAACGAGGCTGAACTCTTAAACGATAGGACGTCGTAGGCCCTGTTAACATTAATGTTTCCTTTCCACAGGTTGCCTGGAAGAAATTGCTGCTTAGCAAAAAGGCCGCCAGATTGTACTGTATCCATCATGCATTTGTGTAAATTTGTTTTGTATGTTGTGTGCAATAAAGTATATTTGAATTGAATTGAATTAATTATTCTTTGCTTTCAGCGACTGTTTAGTAGATAGTTTCACCTTCCTCTCCGAAGGTGACAAAGGCGTAATGTAGGGGTCGAACTTACACTTCCTATATCAGGGGTACATGTTTACGTCACGCGTTACCATCTATAGGATACAATTCAGTGAGTGTGCGCAGGAACTTCACGAGTTAATTCCACCCACTCCATTCCATCTACGGACAACTAGACGTCGCCAGGCATTTCATCCTTATGTTGCGGATATTCCTCCAATCCGCACTAAACTTTTTGCGTCTTCCCTTTTGATGCAAACAGGAAAGGACTGGAACAGTCCGCCGTCGTCTGTTTTTCAACTCGTTATAATCTGAGAGTCTTCAAGGCTAGAGTGAATACGCATTTGCTAGGTAAGCGTGACCCACTCTAGACCACATCTTCAGTTACCATCAGCTGGGATTGAGGACAAACGCGAGCCTATTTTATTAAGAAAATACCTACTGATGAATATGTTTTAAAATTCATCATATTCAGAATTAATATCACGAGTTTATTAACTGGTAAAGGAAAACATCGTGAGTATTCGTAAGGAAACATGCATGTTTTGAAAAGCGAGTGTAACTTGAGACGAACATTTATGATACACAAACACTTGCAAAAGCTTTACATCTAATTTACTTAAACAAACCCAGTGATAGGGGCAAATTTCAAAGTCAGATGTACAAACCAGATACTGTACTTAATAGGGCCTCGTTATATTACTAGTCGTATGAACCAGGAGTCTATTTAACGGTCTCAATATATCAGTCACCAGGCAAGTGGGTACATACGTGACCTAAGGCTTATCAAGTATTGACAATGCTGCACGGTTCCTCATGTACCTCCAGGGCAATACTTCCAATGTCGATTGGCAAATTGAAACCCTGCCATTAGATATCTGAGTCACGCTCAAGGAGCTACCAGGAGTCCCATAAGTATACATATTTTATTGATACTAATACCAATGTGGCGTCCAGCGAACTTTAGGTGTCCAAACGTATATCGGATTGAAACGGTATTAATTTCGAAAATATCACAATTTTGATGATTCGTACTTAATAGGTTGTTTGGAAGAGATTGCTACTTAATATTAAGGTCGCCTATTGCACTCTTCTATTTATCTTTTGTTTGTAATTTTGTATTTGTTTAGGTAAACTTTATATGGGTGATAGACTCGTCACCTGTACGGTCATGAGCATTTAATATGTGTACACTTTGGTACCATGTCACATTAACTTTTTGACAAATTGAACTGTAAGTCTCACTAAATGTCAAATATGTTAGTGCGACAGAGTCCTAAAGTGGGTACATTATATTGGTCATCATGACTGTACAGTACTCCATAACCTAACATAATAAGACTTCGTTTCACACAAATTTGCTGTAAATTATCATCGCAAAATTTGTACCTCTGCTCACTCCCTTAGGGATTGTAAGGGTGAATTTGTATACGTATGAATGTTATGGTACAAAACGAGAAGAAGTCAGCATCGCACATTTATCATTAGCATTGACGGAGAAAGTGCTACGTAACGCCGCTCTGTTTCGTTCGCGAAACAAAACGGCTGAATCCCGCTGAGTATTAAATGTATTAAGAGGAAGATTAATGGTGGAGTTTCAGCCACCTGACGCTAGCAATTGCTAAGCCTTTCTCCAGATAAAATCGCTGATGTCTGCTGTCTCGCGATACAAAAAGTGTCAAGAGTAATTGAGCACGTTTCTTACTTTTATCGTCTTATAAAAGAAGTGTCGTAACCAAAAACAAAGCTTCTGAAAATGAAAGCAGAAACATCGGGCTGGCCTTCGGGTTATAAAATACGATTGGCAGTCGCTTCTTTTACCTTCACTTCAGGTTAGGTAATGGAAACAGGTCTATTCTAATGTATAGCATCAAACATATTATACCATATTATTCAGTTTTTATTTTTTGTATTATATTATGAGTTTTGTTTATGAGATTGAATATATATTTCGATTGTAGATAATTGATATCCCGTGGTTTCCAGGATTTACCAATAAGGAATAAGCTCAGCAACAAAACCTCAAAAATAATATAGTTGGCGTTGTTTTAAGTTTACGCGGTTATTATCATAATTAAAGCACATAATAACGGGTTCTTACCGATGACTGACAGTCATCCTCTGATCATGGCACTTACAACAGTGTCGAAATGTCGGGAGTCTCATATCCCCATTTGAACGCGGTAAGAACCCGTTATTATGTGGTTTAATTAGTTGGCGTTGTAAAGATTTCCCCTCGTTTTAACTTCCAATTTCATGGATAACAGACATATTCATCTTTTATTTATCTTTGTTTTTAGGTAAGAAGCAATATACAACACAATTCATAAATCAAGCAACAACTATTTTTATATCGTGCTACTGCCATTAGTAGCATAGCTCGCCCCTTTTACAAGGGACTTAAACAGCTGGCGAGAAGTGGGTGTATACACCTCTGCCTACCCTTTCGGGGATGCAGGCGTGATGCCAGGTTATATTGTGTATTATATTACCTATGTGTAAAGTGCGTGAACCTTTAAAGTAAACTCTAGGATAATTGATTCTTGACATTATTATTATAACTTGTCATAAAAAACTTAGAGCTCTTCTTAGTGACTAATCGTGTGTTTAGAGAAAATTAAGAGCTCTATACTCAAACAACCTAAACACCACTTACAAATTTGCACCGTAAAGTAACGGCCTCCGCCGTCTAGTAGTTGAGTGTTCGGCTCTAGAAGCGGAGGTCCCGGGTTCCAATCCCCGTGAGGACATCATATCACAAAAATCACTTTGTGGGCCCAGGTTTGCTTAGGACATTGCAGGCTGATCACCCGTTTGTCCGAAAATAAGATAATCCGTGCTTTGGAAGGCACGTTGAGACTTTGGTCCCGGTTACTACTTACTGATGCAAGGTCGTAGTCATTACATGAGTCACGGCAGAGGTCTTTGGCGGCTCAGTAATAACCCTTACATCAGGGTTGCTGAGGTTGGTAATCCGCCTCATAAACCACACGATAGAAGAAGACCGTAAAGTAAGCAGAAGTTCCTAAATACAGGTATATCCGAGGTTTATATCGCTAAGCCTTCAAATGAACAGCTGACAGAGGCTAAAATTGAGATAATGAACTCCTCAGGTAAACGCTTACGGGACCTCTGCTCCTTTAAAGACCAAAGAGACCCTTACAAATAATTAATTATACCTGCGTGTATTACACAAGAACTGCTTTTGTGCGCGTCCTGGTCTTACTAGAAACATGATGCTGGCTACAAATGAAGCATGTTTTCTAACATTTTGATCATTAATTTGTTTCTATGCTTTTCAGTTCAGGCGTACCTTCTCACATGATGGATTATGATGACAGTTATAGTAATAAAACATCTTTTTAAAAGGTAAAAAAAACAATATAGTTTATCGTCCAACAGAAGGATTTTATCATTTCTAATATGAATATTTATAATATGGACAATTATTATGGATGAAAAGCGCTTTGCCACCATAAGGTTCATCGTCTTAGGACTTCGTATCAACAGTGGCTGCTCTCTTTTTAGATGACTTGTGGCACTGCCCCATTAGAAATTACAGGCGTGAGTCTATGTACAGTCATGAGCAATATAAAATACCCACTTTAGGAGTCTGTCGCACTAACAATTTTGACATTTAGTGAGACTTACAGTTCAATTTGTCAAAAAAGTTAATGTGACATGGTACCAAAGTGTATAGGTACATATTAATTCTCGTGACCGTATATATGCAATAAGATTCTGGAAGTTACTTTAAGGTTACGAGTAAGTATACAGAACCACAAGCCTTCAGCCAGAACATAAATAAGTACCAGCTATTTTGGGTACTTACTGGTGTTAGAATATAAACAAAATCCTTCACGTTAATTGGGATTGATCCCTAAATCAACTGGATACTAAAGAAAGCGAAATCGTACCAAGTAAATAGTGAAGGGATGAGTATTGTTATCCTGTGTTCAGTAGAGCTCACTATCCCCGGGGCTTTCTACGTAGCGTCATCCAAATTGCCTAAGCACGTCCTTTTCTAAAATAGGTCACGAAAATGTAACATAAGAAGTGACTGAATGGTACCTTACTAAAACGATTTGCATTTTGTAAGGGAGTAGTAGTAAGAAAGAACAATTTGGAGCAGGTCAAATTAACTAAAAGAATTAAGATTGATACGTCAGTTTTTATGAAATATATCGAGACGTAATCAATATGCAAATATTTACGCAATTATGACCAGGTGGGTTAAAAAAACCACATCGGGGCAATTCATCTACAAAAGCAATAATGTTATTTGACATTTGTTTGCATTGCGCACTTACTTTTATAAGCGCAATGTCAAATTTCAATAATGCTTTTCTAGATGAATTGTTTCGATGTAGCCTTTTTAACCCCCCAAGTTCAGTAAACAGCAAACTTCCTTACCAAGCTAAGTAACGTTAGCATAGAGTTCTACCGCGACCATCGTAACGCCACTACTGCACGACTTTACATACCACTTTGAATTTCCACACGAGGAAGGAAGTTTGCTCACGACGCGTTCGCCCGAAAAGTAGGACTTGGTCTAAATTAGATTTCTTTTCAATTCAACGTTGAACGTTGCAATATAAGTTTAGGTAGGTATTTCTTACCGAACAAAGTGCCGTACTTGTTGCGTATATTAATTCTTGTTTAATGAACTGTCTAAAGAGCATCTTGATCCTAGAAAAACATATCGATATCCAACTAAGATATCGAAGTATTCTCCAAAACTGTAGTCTCCAAATAACTCAACTATTTATATATTTTTCCCAAAAAACTAAAACCACGTATATCGTCAACATCGTTAACAATTTCAAACTCTACCGACATCTATACTTTTTATTTGCAAACACGTTAACAACCATGTTACTGACACAGAAACATAAAGCGACATCTGTTGGAATTTTGTTAAACTACTTTAATTGCATTTTCACAGAGGAAAAGCGCTTTTCTTTAAGTAAAAGGTGCATATACTAGATGGCGTTGACTGTCTGAATGAAAACATTTTCACTTCATTTTATGTTTTACTTTATCAGGGTAAAATAAAATGTACTTCGATATTATATTACAGTTTCTGAGGAGTGTTAATAACAATTTATGCGAAAAGATGACTTGATTAAATAAAATTTCATGAATATTGAATGGTGAATATAAGGAAATTATATCATGTGCTCACATATTCTTACAACTTATTTGAAGTCGGCCTTGAACCCTACACGCTTCACAATAGTGGTAAGTATAGGTTCTGTTCCGTAATTCGGTTCTAAGAATTGTGAAGGGCAAACCCAGACCTAGAATCCATAATCGTATAGGCCTTTTATAAATCAGGCTCTGAGAAACTTCGCACACATATTGAGTCAATATTTCAAAACTTTCTAGGTAATTTATAATAGTCTCTCTATTACTCCCTACATACGCGGATTAGTGTTTGAAGCATCCCGAAACTAACTGCTATATGCCTTTATCCCTTCTGCGATAGAGGGCTATTCCTCACACTTCAAAAACCTATCCATCGTTGTACAAAAGCTAATTCACTTCACTTACCTAGTAAACTTTTTACTCCGGCGAAAGTTATTAATTAAATATATTGAAAAAGGAATTTATAAATGTTATAAAAAAACACAAATAAAGTCCGTATGAGCATTCGGTAGCCTCTATATAACACGATACCTTCTTTATAATATTATCTCACAGAATTAGTAACATCTGCTGCCAACGATACCCTACACGCCCTTTATTTCCTGTATATTTTTGCTGTACCTACAAAACTATTTGTAGAAGTAATTTTCAGCAACAATATGGACCAATTTATTTTCTATTTTCCCTAAATAAATAACACATCACATCCTGATTTTGTGTATTCTGATTACTTGTGGCTCTGCCCAACAACAGATTAGGGTTTTCGGCCGAGAGTTTATTTATGTAAGTATATATTTTCATAAATAACATGTATCCGTTTACCCAATATACATAATACTTAGTAAGTACTTGGTTAGTATTACACAGTTACAATAGTATGAAACATTTTGCAATCAATGCTTATTATACCATTCCGTTCGGAGCACGCGTGACTTACATTCATTGTGTCGGGTTCAAATCCCGGCCCGGGTTCTAAACCACTGATTTCCGCCATATTACAAAAAAAAAGTATGAGTTCATGAATTCATGTTTGGAGCACAGACAATTATCTAATATCATGTAGTTCTCAGGATTTAAGCCTGGTTAATGGCAATAGGCTCGCCCTCTATTACTGGGGACGTAAACATAGCTATATACGTAGAGCTGGGTTGTATACACTTTATGTGGGATATAGAAATAACACGAGATTTTAAATATCTTTACTCCTTACATTTTAACAAAATCTAACCCAACCGTCATCGCACCATAGAATCCTTTTCTTATTTTTAAAAACTGCCTTACGTCCCATTCATTAACCATTCTACATTCATACCATAAACAATCAAATTCCCATTAATTACCTTACATAGTATACTCATTCTCCTACATTTATACGTCTGCATACCTCTTCGGAGATACAGGCGTGATGCTTTGGCGCTTACATACCTCAGAAGACTCGTTTACATTTACTTAAGTACTGTCAAAGAAAACAAGCACATACCTTCCGTAATTCTGTTCATTCAATCGATATACACCTAATGTGCGGTGAAAGATTTCTGCGAATTGATCGAATGGTAGTTCGACGTTGGTCTGTTAACTCGACTATCGTCGAATAATTCGCATTGTTGAGGGATTCGCAACCGTCGGATAACAGTAAATACATTAGCACACAATAAACACTTACACGCACTATTCCAACAATCAAAACATTGAACCCTTTGAGCCTGAACACTACAATAGAATGTCGTAGCGAGATTATCAGTAGGTAGCCTTAGAATTGATAACGAAATAGACTTAGAGAAATATCATGTGGGCTTTGTTGGACCCAAACAATTATTAGTATTATGTGCTGAATTGTGTAGAAGGTATCAGATTACGAGCCCAATAATCTATATAATCATAACATATCCATCACCCATATCGTTAGTATTTATTGCGCGCAATCGATCACAAAGTCAAAACATAAAACTGAAAAGGGACACTCAGAGAAAGGACACTCAGAGAAAGGACACTCAGAGAAAGGACACTCAGAGAAAGGACACTCAGGGAAGGGACACTCAAGGAAGATACAGTCAGGGAAGGGACACTCAGGTATGAGACACGAAAGTATTAACTACTTACATTGAACGAACATTTATTTTTAGCATAGATAATTTATTTTCCTTTAAATTAATCTTGATAAACACAGAACTGATATAAAAACCCAACTTGATTACGTAGCTTATGCCGGTGAATTAAGCAAATAAGTAATTCAATACAACTCGGATATTCGGAGAGTTCGGGACAAGTTATGAATTTCTCGGAAGTTAGATACCTGAGCCACTCGTAGCTTGCAAACTTCTCCCAAGATATCGCTTCAAATTAATATTACTGTGTAGTACTTTATTTTCGTATGATATCACTAAAAATATTCACATAGTGATCATGTGATTCTTAATATTTATTAAAACCCTGAAAGTATGGCTGCAGGGTTTGTTATTTATAAATACCATTGTGAAAAATAATAACGCAATAAACAGATGCAAAACGATTCCGAAACGTGAAAACAAATTAATAACTAACTTTTATTACGCTTCATTAACTCAGTAAATACAGGAAACGTTTTCCGTCAGCTATCCCTATCATTTCCAATATGTAAAGGTACACTGTAGTGAGTTATTGTTTCAAATAAAATAATTAATATTGTTCCAAATATTTTACACAATTGTTTGCTGGGATCAATGAAAAATGGTAAGCGTACCAAAACGATCGATCACGGTGACTAGGGCACAAACAAACAAAGGCGAATAATGAGTGAGGAAGTACATTTAGCGGTCGATGAAACATAGCCCAAGCAGTTCGCGCTCTTCTAGTGATTTATGCCTTCCCCACATGTTATATCTCTCCACGCCACTAAGAAAACTTTCAAGGTCCACTCTCAACAACAAATGATGCAGGTCTCAGTTCTATTCCGCCCGCTTCAACTTTTCGCATAAAATATAATTCAGAAATCCAAATGACAAATAACCGGAAGGTAAGAAAGGTAAAATTCGTCTTGTTGTTTCTGTTCTTTGTTTGGCATCTCACCCCTTCTCCCTAAAGATGTATATCTTCATTTTATATAATATTTAAGAGTGCACATTTGTCTTATTCTTTGTAAGAAATTCCGGGGCGTTTTTTAAGTACTTACATACGTAATTTGTAAAATCTTCATAAAAATCTTTAGCAGTTTCTTTATTAGCTGTTTACTTTTAATGTTATATTGGTACGGGCTCTGTGAATATGAACTAGGACGTTTGTTGCGAGAGCGCCCAGGGTTCAGCGTGTAATAACAAGGAAAGCCGCACTGCAGCAAAGACTTTAAAGGCGTAATGCGGAATTAATGAAGGAACCCAGATAGACGAAGAGAGTTTCTATACCTTATTTCCCTAAATTCCGGAGTGTATCTGAAATTTAAATTGTAAATGCGTTGTTTGTAATTTGCTCAATACTTTAAAGTCAAGTACTAATTATTTTCGGGGATGAATATTACACTATCTGGATATTTTTATTTTGATAAACATCTAACATTATAGGTACGTAGTACGTACCTATAAATAGACTCAAACGATGCTAGGTAAATACCTTTTTAGCGAGGAGATAGCCTGCTACAACCCGTATTTGGGATTAAATGAAACAAAGTTTCCCGAATAAACTTTCATCTTACGAACAAAATGTCAATATTACTTGTTCGTTAACATGACGTAGACTTTGCGGAGACTTTGAAATTACTTGTCGAGGGGAAGGTGCACTATGCTTACCACATTTTATAGACATTCGTTATGAATTATAAAAGAAACCAATTCCACTTCGATGTGACTTTAATGGTACTCTAAAAGGGAACTACTTCCATCCCACACACAACACCTTTTTGGTGCGGGAAGTGAAATAATTTAAGTGTGGAAGCGTTCATAGAGTTTCCTTTCAACCCACACTCGATTTATTGCGTCAGAATATACATATTTGAGTATACATACAGTATCGAGAAATATTATGGTAAACAATAGAGTTAGAGCGGCACGTGAAGTATGTACCTATAGGAATCCTTCAAAATAGTTTTCTACACTTGGTCCCAGAAATAAATAACACCTGTACATACGCAAACACTTTACCTATACATTGTGGATTCACTGTGATGAGTGGACCCCATAACTTAATATTGCAAGTTGGACGGATAATCCAGGTACCGGGATCGTACATACGTTTCCTCTTTGCATCTGTTTACAAAGAGATAGATGAACGGTCAAAGGCTAACAGCCAGTTAGGAAAACGCTACGTATGGACAGATTTATTTTGTTACGTTGACTAGAACGAGACCTTGACGGCCTTGAGTCGGCTTTGTAGAATAAATTGATATTTTCACAAGCCTCGTATATCCGAAATGTTCCGTATTTAAACTTTTTCAATAAGCTCTTTGAAATGATCTCGCGGTCACTTTTAGTTAAGATAAATGTTGAGGAATTGTATAATGTATGACAGTGTCTCAAGTATCAAGTCACATTTCACATATGTAACATATCAGCCACTGATATGAAAAGCAACTTGGAAAAGTCAAAGTTCTTTTGGTCCCATGCTTTGAAGGATTTCAAAAAGCGGTCTAATGCAACTTATTTTACGAGTATAACCTATAAGTACAATGAATTCTAGTAAATATTTATTTAATGTATGGAATGTTTTATTATTACTGCATAAACTAATTACTTACTCGAACATCAAAATTCCATAACACTTAAATCAATTAATTAATTAAGTACCTTTCGATGCAATACACGATAAAGTGTCCTATAGATAATGAATACTTATTGTTTATTTTTAAATTTATAGGTTACTAGAAGATTAATCATTGTCATTGGCAACCTTACCTACAAATAGTATTAGTTACACATATAATTGCGTTAACATAACATAATTTTAAATTACAAATCCATTACAATCGGCATTAATAACATAAGCTCACAACTGTATCCCAATTGGGTAGTAGAGTAAGATAATAATTGGAATTCATTTCTGTTTTGATCATACAATAAATTAGCATTTGTTGATTGCCTGCACAATGAATTCCTTTCGTTCGTAGCTAAAACTTTAGTATTAAAAGGACCATATCCTCAACACACATATTTCAAATCTAATAAAAGTAGATATTTGAAATAACGTACATAGTCGATGTGGGAAGTAGACATTTTGGGAAAGTGGCCGATTTGGGAGAGTGGTCATTTTGGGAGTTGCCGTTTTGTGAAGTAGACGATTTGGAACTGTGGTCCTTATGGGAAGTAGACCTTTTGGACCGAAAGGGTCTTAAATACTCTATTTTCACGAACGACTTGTTAAACAAGTATTTAAAAATGTTGTCACGATATAGTTCTTAGCATTTAATAATGTCTGCAAGTTACATAAATTACTTACCGAAGATATCCCACAGACTTAGAATTGAATCAATTGGAATCACACAATACATGTGTGTTTAGAATAATTATACGAATTGTGGCGTTGACTGCGACCCTCTGAACGGCGATTCCCGCTACGTGGCTTGACATCGCGTCTGTCATTTACATGTACAGTTAATCACACTACATACTATGTATTTCATACAGAACACTGAAAATATCACTATGTACATTTTCTACCTCTTTGTGGATTACCTAATTACATATTCACAATGCTATTACAAGTCCACTTACAATTTATTGAATATACTTACGTAATCCTTTGTAGGGATCAGCTTGGCGTGCTACTGACGTTCTGATAATGTTTATTACAAACATAACTAACTGTACATACTGTAGTGTTATTAATGGTTTTGAAATGTTAGCAAAAGTTACAAGTACAATAAACATACTCTTTATTGGACTCGATGAAACAGAATTACTACATCAATTTACTTCAAATAACTTAAATACTCTGAATATATTATGGGACGTAATAGCTTAGAATTAAGAATAATACTATGTAGCAATAAGAGATAAAAAAACTGGTCAAGTGCAAGTCCGACTTGCGAACCGAGTGTTCCGAGGCTTTGATTTTGCCGTTGAAAAACTATTATCTCCATGCTTCGAGATAGGTGTCGATTAGTTTACCAACTGTAAAATAGTTTGCAATCTGTCACTCTCTGGACTGTCTGTCTATTGTGTGATGGACAGACGGACAGATAAATAACCGGACGGGCAACAAAGTGATCCTATAAGGGTTTCGTTTTTCCTTTTGAGGTTCGGAATCCTAAAAAACACTACAGTCATCAAAGCAGGTGGCTACTGAACTGTTTCTGTTTACTTAACAAATAATAAAATATTGCACATATAACACTTACGTTACTTAGCGATACAAAATTCAGTAGTCACTCTGTTTTATAAACATATTAACAAAAGGTATGCTGAACATTTTTTCACTGTACTGACATCAAAAATTTACATGGTTATTATTAATACCTAGTCAATTTTTTGGGTATTATTAATACCTAGTCAAATTATCGCGTATTCCTTCTCCTCCTCATTAGGGAATGGTGGACAAATTATGTAAATTGGTGGTAGGCAGGAACATTATTCCAAAAACGATTGTTTCATTAATATAAGAAAGATATTCTTTCAAATAAAACAGAATAAGAATAGCCAATGAAATGTTAGCTGTCACTTTTGAGCATACCTTGTTTTATTTTACCATAAAATACATGAGGAAGCAACTGTACCTTATTTAACATAGTATGATTAGAATGCTAGCAGGACAGATATAGTATCGCCCAGCGTGACAGAGACGAGAAACATTTCTCTTTCGCTCTAAAAGTACACAGCTTTGTACGAAAGATATGTCACTCCAATCATGTTGCGTTGAATCGGGTTAAAAATATATTTTATGAAACATACTCAGATAACAAACTTACGCAGATATTTTCATAAAGTGAAAGCCAGTGTGAGAATGCCCATAATTGTACCCGTCGCTGAAAATTTTCTCACGACAATTTGTGGTTCTGTCTATCGAGATAGGAATTACGGGTCTGATGAGCTCAGAAGGTAAAGCGTGCCTCAATTCCCAGGTCGGTTAACCACAGAGTTAGAATTACGTTTTGACTTAAAGTTACGTAGATATTATTTGTTCTAAAACTAGGCAAATATAAAGTTCGCCTTTGGTTTGAACCTTAGTGACCTCTGGTCAACTGGTCTGCACACTCCAGGGATCTTAGAGTGATTTATTTTATTGCAAGGAATAAACTAGATACGTATGAGCTGAAATATAAATAGTAAATAATAGAAAGAATAGTTAAACGCTTTTGTAAGATATCGTTGAAAGAATAATTGTCGGAGTGTATTTCTTCTTATCGGGGTATCAGCTTTCAACATAAAGTATACTTATCTCGAAGATGAAATATTGAGCACTATATTATTATTATTACTACTCGGCATCCCACTGCAGGTATGTACATAATATAAGCACAAATTCTTTAAAAAAATGAGCTGGAGTTATTAAAATATACCTACACTCATACTATACAAAGTATATTGTATATTTTGGGAGTAAGTATATCGGACCTTTGATTAAACGCTGATCCTGATAAGTAGGTATTTCTCACGTAACTCCGCACGAATAAAGCCGTAGTTAATCTATACAACGTAAGGCACTTTCGCATATGTACTTTGAAGATATATATTGTATTATAGATACAATCGTAGACAACATATCTACTGCTCACTCCAGATTTATTCGCATTAGGGTCAAAAAGGCAATCATTATTGAGATTGAGCCTATAACACGTCTCGAGCGTGTCATCTGATCACCACTCCCCTATAGACATTACATTCGCGAGTTGAAATACTTAAGTTTCAATTACAATTTATAAACCGTGAATGTTCAATTTACAAAATTGCAGGAGAGCGGAGAACTAAAAGCAATTGAAATATGTAATGGAAATTGAATTTACAAACACATATCTGAACATGAGATGTTTTGCAACGCAAAACGAGTTCTGCGTAGTTCCATTAGATTCTAGACGAGCATTGTAACTACTTTCACAATGCTATCTCCTCGTGATTGCAGAGAAGTAGGTAATCCTCTCTCAGGCGTATATAGATAGAAATTGTAAGTTCACTAGAATTAGTATTGTGCCGATTCCAGTAGACGCTTCCAAATTTGATTTTAAGTTATGCCTACCCTCGCCTACGAGTATTTTTTTATCCGCCGAAAAAGACAGGTGTACATTTAAGTGACAGCTGTACTTCTCTAAAGAAAAATACAATATATTTTTTACACCTCCATGCATTGATGTATATGTGACTGTATCAAAGCTTTTCTGAATTATCAACATTGACAAACTAACCAAAGCCGACAAAGACAAACACTGGAGATACACTATTCTGTAAAAATATCAAAAAATTAGACCCTGTGTAAGTAAATCCTAAATCGTCAGAAATGCTTGCTGTGACTTGATACGACACTTGAATATTTGTTCGACGCTGACACGATGGGAAACTCCTCGAGCGACGAGATTTTCATCCATCCTACATAATAATAGATTTCGTATTGTCTACTTGTACGTATATTCTTATTCAGTACCTAGCAAGCGAATATAATATTTAATTAAGAAACCGTAAGACATGAAGCGTGTCTTATTAGAGTGGATATACTGTTAGCGTGGGTACTTAGTTCATCTTGCGGTAGATGCACCTCTGACTAGCCCAGTAGTGAATATAGTCGTGGCTTTATGTTGTTATAATAAAATAAGTTTATTCAACTGTTACTACATTGGGGTACGAGTATCTAAAAAAAAATACATCAAAAACCACTTCAATAAATGAATAAATAATGTTCTGAGACAGACGGATAGTTTTCTTTGCCAAGAATTTTAGTAAGAGCCATTCTTCTAAGACATTTTGTAAGTTTAATAAGTGCAGAAAGTAATATATTGCCGTAGAAAGAAACAACCAATCACCATGTCGCGAATCCTGCGCAATTCTTCCGACTCATTTAAGTTTTGAAGTATTACTTATGACTATGACCTTTGGTACTGTTCCCGAATACTTGGAACACTCAAACTTTTATCTTTTATAGGAAAAGTACTGCTCACGTCATTACGTGTTTTAAAACTAAAAGAATATTAAAGTCGACGTAAACTATGAAATAGGTACGTAAAAAAGTTGAATATAGTTCATACTTTCTAAACCATAAATAATTGCTGAATATATAGGTGCATTAGATATATTATGTTATGCAAAGAGTACTTCTACTCAAGTTTATATTAAAAACTTAAACCTTTACGTCACCCCGTATACCTATATAGGCAATATATATTTCTACAGAAATATGTTTTTACTTTGTTCGTTATTATCCATTATTTGTAACTGTGTAGTGGTTATATAATGTTTTAAAATTTTTGTAACATCAGATTTGAGCGAGCCAAATAAAAATAGTTCTCTGTTGAAATATTATACATATATAATTTATTTATTTTGTAACGGCCTCCGTGTCCCAGTGTTGAACGCTGGGCTCACGATCCGGAGGCTCCGGGTTCGAATCCCGGTGGGGACATATCACAAAACTCACTTTGTGATCCCTAGTGTGGTTAGAACCGTTTAAGTTTAAGCCGTTGGTTCCGGTTACTACTTACTGATGTAAGTATGTAGTCGTTACATGAGCCATGTCAGGGGCCTTTGGCGGCTCAGTAATAACCCTGATACCAGGGTTGATGAGGTTGGTATTCCACCTCATAACCCACACGACAAGAAGATTTATTTTTTAACGTGACTTATTGCAGGTTTGCTAAAATGTCATTAACTACTGGGCTGCACAAACAAATGGGAAGCTAGCCTCAGAGTGCTCAGTATAATTGTATACAAAAGGCGTAGAATAGACAATCAAAAAATCTTAACCAAAAATCTTAATTGGTATTGTGGATTAGAAATAAAATTGACTGACGCATTTTTTATTGTTAGTTCATTGTCTAAAAATACCTATAGATAAGTATACGTTAATCTTTTTCAATAAACCATTATCTTTGCAGTGATTATTTTCAGCGTGGAAGCAACATAAATTCAAATCAAGCAAGTGCCTAAGTGACCTAGGCATACAATTATTTCTAGTAACTATATCTAGTACAAAATATCCAGAGTCAAGTAAAAAATAGAAAAAGAAGTATGTTCATTTTATGATAAGATGCTCGCGAGTTAGAACATTATTATTGCCTATTCCTATTCTAATGTTGTATGGAACCTCCCATGAGATATACCTAAGCAAGAAAAAGATTCTAACACAATGTTGCTACTTTCGGTACATATTTTGTCTGTATAGCCAAAGAAACAAAAACTGTATATTGGCGAATTGAAGTTGTAAGTAAGTAATCGTTTAGTCGATTACTAGGGTTAGGTTAATTTTAATTCATTTTATGAATACATAATCGTTACTCGCTTTAAAGAATGAAGATGAAATACTTTTAAACATGTTACAGCTGAATTATTCCCGTGCCATAATAATAAAATATAACTCATTTTATTACAACATCATACAAGAGATACAAAATGAAAGGTTTTTCGTATCAATAACTTCTAATTTTCCGCGGCCGCTCTCAATTGTCGTCGTATTACAATAATACGTATAACTTTTGCTATCAATCATATCTGACGATAATGAAAACCCCAGGTGGTCCATTTAAATGCTCTTTTCTGTGAAGCGTAATCTGAATCCGTACAAGTACTCTTAGAATAGGTATTCAACAATAGAAACACCCTTGGAATGAACTCGTCTGATTGTATACTGCCTGAAACGTCCTCGAGCGCAGATTTTTACAAATTTGATAAACGTTATTGTACTTCTATGTCGTACTGGGAGTAAGAAATAGACTAAGTAAAAATATATAGCAGCGTTGAACTATCCAATTCTAACCATATATAAACAACGATTATTGCAATTCCTTCTTCTTCTTTGCGAGTCGATGGCGATCGATACTATTTTTTTCCTGACCAATAACAATACGATACAGTTTACATCAAAGTACGTCATCGACTAACTTTTATATTCATTATAAATATGTGTAATTTCCGTAGCTACTAGCCAGTTCCTTTATTAATTATATTTAAATTGATTTTACAGTTGCTCAACGAAAATACTACATAATTAAACACCTAAATTGGCTACATGTAAAACGTAGATCGTAGCGTACAAATGGAAATGTGATTGAGTTAATTATCATCAAAAGGAATGTATAATTAATACTAATTTTCGCAAAGCGTATCTACACTACGGTAGTAAAGTTAATAAGCTGTTGGTTTAGGACTCAGATATTCGATATTACACTCAAATCTCTCTCTTGGTGTTAATCTACCTTATAAACATACATATTTGAATATAACGATCAATTCTCGAATACGGACCGAGCGTATGTTATCACCGCAATAAAGATGACGAGATTGCAGATAACGTTTTATCACCTTATAAAATTTGTCACTAGAATATGGGAGGAAACGCCATAACGGCGGAAATTTAAAATTTATACCACCCGGATCCTATCAAATGGTTATCAAGGTAAATCAGGTCGAAATGGCCACGGACGGTAGTGGGAGAGAAGACGTCTAGATAATATCTAGCTAGCTGGAGCCTAGGAATTGCTTTCCGATCGCCGGCACACATCCGTGCGAAGCTTTTCTCGCATCCACAAAGTATCGGTTGACACGGAAAAACATTTCGTGGATCTTGCAATATTTTTATTCTAAAATATTAGAAATTTATTCTGCACTGCGAGAGGATAAATAAATAAATAACTTTTCACTTCCCACTGGACACTTTTACGGTGAGATGGCAAACGTGACTCTAACTCGTGAAAAAGAAAAAGCTTTTTCCCGTGGAAAGAATAATAGCACCACAGTTGTATTTCATAAAAAATCCATTAACGTACAGGTGCTCGATGGAATATCGATGACAACATTGTGTCTGCAAAATGTTTCACATAATTTTGTGCAAAGTGCTTAATCTACGATGATGTCTGCATTACTTCCACTAAGTATATGGAAAAGATATTACTTTTGTTTCCCACTTCGACTTCTCTTGGGACATTACTTTTGTTAGGTACTGTTTCCTCTTCTAAAAGCTTTTCCGATCTATACCAACATATTCGAGCATCACTAATTCATACTTCAGGCTGTAACAATATTTTACACCCATAATACTTCAAAGAGCAAAACTGTGTCAGAACTAAATGCTATGAATTCTCAATAACAAATTCATATGCTTTCAACTTAAATGACGTTATGCATTTAGACTACTGCAACAGCTAAATAGCAGAATGTTTAAAATAAACTTGTATATGTCGTAAAATAGCACTTAATCGATATTGGCTAAGTGACGCAACTAAGTTTAATTAATTAGTTGGTTATGAGCCGTCACACCCTGTAAAATGCTTCATGTGGGATTAATTATAAGGTCTAGTCTCCAGTGGTTTGATAAGGAATGGAATTTATCACCTGACAAGCCTGACACGTTTTACAGCCCGCCTTCGTCAATGCTACATACGGTGCTACGCCGTAGCAAGTGGCTACGAAAGTTACGCATATTTATTATGAATAAATAAAAAAGGTACTCGATGACGTACTTTGATGTATAAGTTTTGTACGTAGGCATGAACAAAAACCTATGTGGCATTGTAGGCCTCAGATGTTTCGTGTAGTTTGTTTTGCCTTCAAAACTAATGTAGATTTTAATCTTTTAACATTTAATTACATTTTAAACTTTTGTAACACTAAATTGTTCCAGAAATAGACTAGTTTCATTAATGTAAATCCTGCCTAAAAAGTTTGCCTTCCACTCAGTATATAAAGTTCAACATGTTTAGACGCGTGTGGATATCTATGTGTCTCTAACGTGATGTAAACAACAAACACTGAACTATACAGCAGTAAACTTAACATATATATTAATATAATCCGCTTAAACTATCATAAACAAGACGTGATACGAAAAATATTTCATAATAAGTATTTCACAGTTAGCTTTCTTTGACGTGACTTATTGTAAGTTTGCCTTTGATGGCATTAATTATTTGACCGGACAAAGTAACATTAGCGCTAAGCTGTGCTAACTATGCTATGAATGATGCGAATTGGACTTTATAACCCTTAATACCAAACCTTTCTTTTAACCTTTCTTATTGAATTGCACATAAAAATAATAAAGATTATCATGTACTCAACATCATTAATTTAATAATGCTCTTCTCGGTGTAGCATTCTCCATTCTTGTCTATCAAAGGCCAATTGTTTCACTTCCTTATAAGACACGACGATCACCTTCTCTTTAATCTGTTCCATGTAAGCTCTTCTTGGTCGTCCTCTTCCTCTCTTTCCTTGTAACTTCACTTGTATGGTGTTTGTAATAAATTCGTCGTGTCTAATTAAGTATCCAATCATCTTGCCGCTTCTGTCCTCAATAACTCTCAATATTTGCCTCTTTTACCTTACGGTTACCACAGATCATATAATACTAACGTACTCTTACTTATGAGGAAGCGCTAGTGCACTTCCTCATTATAGTAACTCTTTCTGTCCAACTCATTATTTTCAATCTCCTCCAACACCACCTACAGCTAGTACTAACGCTGTCAAATCATTTTTAATTTATTTAAAAAACTTTTGTCTTACTATAAAATAATGTCACTTCTTTGATTTCGCAGACGACAACTCCCATATAGTAAAAAAGTATCACCTTCCGTGATGGCCAACCATTAACAGTTGTGTATACCGCTTTTAGCTTCCCCCGTCATAGGAAAACATAAAGCACTATTACAAGCCCCGACCTGATAAATATCTCTGCAACTATACAAGCTGCATCCTTATTTCGTCGTTCCGTACACACGCCAACATTATGTGGTAGGCATCCGCAATAACTCCACACTTTTACCAGTTTGAGGATAAGGTTTCACCCATTATAAACGCCAACTTATTTATGTAATTTGTTCTTAACGAAGTTTAAATGATGTAACAAATGCTTTCTCATCAAACCAAAGTATGTTTTTCATTTTCAATTAAAATTTTAAGGAATATTCTTTACCCAATGTAAGCTGACAAGTTGCTTCGACTTTTAACCCAGTGTAAAGTAATATATAGTTCTTTACACGGGCAGCGTCTAGGTATACTTATTTACATCAAACATACGTCAAACGAGTATATATGTAGGTATGTTGCTTGTAGTTTATCACCATCCTAGATTACCTTCAGTGCAGTAGGTTAGAGTTGATAAACTATTCAACGTTTGACCACCACGTTCTAGTGACGGATATAGTCTTATCGCATGCGACAAACATTATTGAACTTAGAAACTACCAGACTAGCTGGGTTTATTGCTTTTTCACTGGGTTATTTTCAACTTAAGCCCCGCACCAGCGGTCTTGCCTGTGGAACATTTTTCACGTGTCTCTTACTATAACAAATTGACTTCTTTATAAGACATTCAGATAGTTTTTATTTTATTCCAATGTTCACTTTAAACCGCTTGATGCAACATATAGAGTTGAGTATAATTAATCAATTCTTTCGGTGATTGTTTGCAATAGATTATGATTGTCCCTAAAATATTTCTATAAAAATAAACAGAATGCTCGGTATACTGATTAGCGCAAAAGGCGTGTACTTACTATAAATAATATAAATATGACATATGATTCCTTCAATTGCCCCTTAGATAAACCTAAACATAACATAAGCTCACAATTATAATAATAAGTGAGCCATATTTCCGTCTATATTGGTCGAGCTAACTGTGTCAGTGAAAATTTCAACCCGTTGAGTTGGGTTACCCAGTAAATCCACAACAGAATACAAAAGTGTATTATGTAAGAGTCCACAAAGACGAACGTAGAGCCGCTGATCGAGCCATACCTAATTTTTTAAATATTTCGTCCAGTAAATCCAAATTTATTTTAAAGGCATACACCTACCTACTGAAATTATTAAGCTGTAGCATTTTGAACTGAAATAACCACATATTATAAGTAGGTAAATAATTCCATTTATATATCACCCATGGAGCAACACGAACCTCCGCTTTAATATCACCACGTGTCTCTGGTACTGAGAAGTCATGTAGTAACTTGGAATAAGTACTTGAAGTTGATTTTCTCGTATATCTACTTACAGATATACATAACATAATATAAACAGCCTATACCTATATGTCCAACTGCTGGGCACAGGCCTCCCTTCAACTCAATCATCCGGATAGTCTCCGGACACAGGTTGGCCGCTGCAAGGATAATCTCTGCAGGTGGGGATATCTGGTTGATGGTTGCGATGATTGCGAGTGTGGAGTATCACCACAAACTATGGCTCACCTTTTGTGCTGTCCTAAGTGCCCTAACACCTGCACTATTAAAGACCTTTACGAAGCCACTGACAATGCCGTAAGCGTGGCCAATTATTGGTCAGCAAAAATTTAGTATCGATCGCCATCGACTCGCAAAGAAGAAGAATCAACCGGAGGGGGTATGGAGCATACTCCAGCACGCTTCTCCAATACGGGTTGGTAGAGGTGTTTTTACGGCTAATAGCCGGGACCAACGGCTTAACGTGCTATACGAAGCACGGAATCATCTTACTTTTTCGGACAATCAGGTGTTTCAAGCCTGGAAAGTCCTTACCAAACAAAGGACAGTCTCTCAAAGTGATTTCGACAATATCGCCATCGGGAATCAAACTTGGACCTCCAGATCGTGAGCCTAACGCTCTAACCACTAGACCACGGAGGCTGTGTGACTTACTATAAGCAAAATTATTGAATTTATTTTCCGCGGGGCATTTTACTACCCACCAGGGTTTAAAATATATTTGATCAAGGATTAAGCATGTTCAGCGTGACTTAAAATAACACATATTAATGATACTTCTATCCTTTCCTCCCACACATTTGAATAGGTACGTTTGTGTGTTCGTTATATTTATAACATTAAACATAAATACTATTTATTTAAGAAAATTACTCTACTCCCACTTAAAAAGGTTTCAAATTAATGTATCTACTTATACACAAATACGCACTTGTGCTTGTTAAAAGATAGCTAACCTAAAATGATTAGAATAGAATAGAATAGAATAACTTTATTCCCAAAACAGTGCAGTACAATAGTAGAGAAGATAAAGATAAGTATACAAATCAAAAAAAAAATACACTGCCAGGGAAAAGGGACTGACTCAGCATGTTGTTGCGAAGAATAGTGGAAATACCACTCTTAGCAACACTGATATTCTGCCAGTACCTAAGTTACGCTTATAAATACTTTGAACTATCGTGCCAACAAAAAGTGTCGGGATTTACTTACAATAAATAAGAAAATAAGCAAATATAATTATGAAGAAAATATATGAATTAAGGGATTACGAAAAATATGAAAGTATTAGTCAAAGGTAGATAGTATGCCAAGGGGTTAAAGTATACATAATAGATACGACAAATAAACAGATGTGTAAAATAAAAGCCACAGATAAACAGATAACGAGAGAGATTCATTAACAATATATGACAAGTAGATGTGTATAACATAATTATGAAATAAGTATAAAGTTCAGTTACCGGCGTTTTTCTGAATATTAAGAAGATATTCCTTATATTTCACCTTAAAAGTAATTTTGGAAGTAAGCTTCCGAAGGGGCGGTGGAATATCGTTCCAACATTTATTAGATCGGTAACTGAAGCCTCCACGAAAAGCGGCAGTCCTATGTCGCGGCAGATGCATCACTATTGAGCAAGACCTCGCAGATTTGCGCCACAAGAGTTTTTTAAAGAGGTATTGAGGTTCTTGAAACTTAATAATATCGTGCAGTTGACAAGCAAAATATAAACTTAAACGATGATGCATATTTAGCAAATTAGAATTGTTGAGAAAAGGCGTTATATGAGTACGAGGAGGAATCGGAAAACAAAAACGTGCACAGGCATTCTGAACACGCTGAATGATTTTTTCAGATTTTCCATATAAACAAGGCCCGTATACAGTGAAACCGAAGTTCAACTTTGACAAAATCAGTGTTTCACAGAGCATAATTCTTATATCCGTGTTGACAAATGGTCTGATTTGGTACAAAACTTTTAGCCTATAAAAACAATTTCGTGCCACTTCGACCACATGACTATGAAATCTCAACTGTGAATCGAAATTTAAACCGAGATTGCGTGCTTCGGATACGTGATCAAGAGATGTACCCTTTATTGATACATTAGGCTTTGCAGCGTGTGATGCTCTGTCGCGGAGCCACCACCTCCAATTCAGTTGAAAACGATATAGATTACTGTACGTACCATGTACATAGTGTACGTGAAAAGATTTTATGTGTACGTGCTATAATTAGAAAGAAAACAACAAATTAAAGTGGCTTCGCTGGAGAGCATACTCCCCAGCGGAGCCACTCAGTTTGCATACTTCGAGATGTTTTCTTCCTGTAAATTGAAGTATAGTTTGATGTACGTACTACGTACATAGTGTACGTGAAAAGATTTTATGTGTACGTGCTATAATTAGAAAGAAAACAACAAATTAAAGTGGCTTCGCTGGAGAGCATACTCCCCAGCGGAGCCACTCAGTTTGCATACTTCGAGATGTTTTCTTCCTGTAAATTGTAGTATAGTTTGATGTACGTACTACGTACATAGTGTACGTGAAAAGATTTTATGTGTACGTGATATAATTAGAAAGAAAACAACAAATTAAAGTGTATATGACGGCATGAACAAAACGTGAAGCGCTGAAGATTTTAAGAAACAATCTCCTTGCGAGAACTTTTTATTTATGCACAGACTACTAAGAGAACCTAGTTCAGACAAACGTCTCTCATTCAAAACAAAGAGCCTCAGAATTTAGAGTATGACACTTGATTTGACATATAAAATTATATTGCCACACGCATAAATAATTGTGGGGTTGCCATGGTAATGAAAGTTTGCCATTAATGCAAAAAGGCATATTTAAAATAATAATAATAAAGCTTTATTTCAGAAAAAAAATCCATAAAATATAAAACAAAATTAAAAAATAAAATGTTATACAAGTAAACTGCAGTCTTTTTTTTATAAACCTTGTCATCAAAATTTTAAGTAATCTAAATAATTTTAAGCTATCACTACTGCCACGCCGTGCCATATCATTACCATGGCAACCCCACAATTATTTATGCGTGTGGCAATATAATTTTATATGTCAAATCAAGTGTCATACTCTAAATTCTGAGGCTCTTTGTTTTGTATGAGAGACGTTCGTCTGAACTAGGTTCTCTTAGTAGTCTGTGCATAGATAAAAAGTTCTCGCAAGGAGATTGTTTCTTAAAATCTTCAGCGCTTCACGTTTTGTTCATGCCGTCATATACACTTTAATTTGTTGTTTTCTTTCTAATTATAGCACGTACACATAAAATCTTTTCACGTACACTATGTACGTAGTACGTACATCAAACTATACTACAATTTACAGGAAGAAAACATCTCGAAGTATGCAAACTGAGTGGCTCCGCTGGGGAGTATGCTCTCCAGCGAAGCCACTTTAATTTGTTGTTTTCTTTCTAATTATAGCACGTACACATAAAATCTTTTCACGTACACTATGTACGTAGTACGTACATCAAACTATACTTCAATTTACAGGAAGAAAACATCTCGAAGTATGCAAACTGAGTGGCTCCGCTGGGGAGTATGCTCTCCAGCGAAGCCACTTTAATTTGTTGTTTTCTTTCTAATTATAGCACGTACACATAAAATCTTTTCACGTACACTATGTACGTAGTACGTACATCAAACTATACTTCAATTTACAGGAAGAAAACATCTCGAAGTATACAAACTGAGTGGCTCCGCTGGGGAGTATGCTCTCCAGCGAAGCCACTTTAATTTGTTGTTTTCTTTCTAATTATAGCACGTACACATAAAATCTTTTCACGTACACTATGTACATGGTACGTACAGTAATCTATATCGTTTTCAACTGAATTGGAGGTGGTGGCCCCGCGACAGAGCATCACACTTTGCAGCTTCTATAATACTAGTTTGTTGCTTTGTACCTATAATCATTTATGATTAAAATCTGAATTAAAAATATTAAAATTTAAAACTCACTTCATTCGTCTTCCTCAAATTCAATTGGGACAAAGTTGAAAGTTCTCAACGCTCGCCACAATCAGAGCGACTTACGATTGACTTTCTTGGACAAATCGCAGTCGATTTAAAAAGCCAATTCACAATCCCCTAGCATTTCCAAGTTAGGTTATCTACCATAAAAGTGGAAAAAGAAATGTAATAAGCGATATACAGATAAACCTAAATATTTTACAATGTCGTTTATCCAGCTTAACTAAGCCATGTAGTTAGGAGATGATCCAAATGCCCGGAATGGATTGGAGAAAACTGAGTACCAGCAGTTTCAGTATATTTGAACGTTTAAGACCATGTCGTTTTGCAAAAAAAAAAAAACATCTGAAACTAACCTTCTGTACGACTGCGGCGCGACAGGCCAGCTTCTGCGCGAGCGCAGCACGAGCGCGACGCGCGGTGTGCTGCCGTGCGGGTTGCTCATCTGCGGCGCTGACGTACGCTTGCGACTCCACCCGCGACGTCCACTGTTCGCGCCCCACAGGTGCGCTGTACCGTGTTCTGGAAAAAACAGTCTACGTTACAATATGCTTTCCATGTCCATGACTAATCTGAATGTCCTAGGTTCGACTCCCGGAGGAGAAACCACTTAGCCGATGTGTACTCTTGCTATCTGCTTTATGAAAGTTTGTATGTACATTAATACTTTAATTTGACGACCTCCGTGGTCCAGTGGATGAGCGTTGGGCTTACGATCCGGAGGTCCTGGGTTCGATTCCCGGTGGGGAAATTTCACAAAAAATACTTTGTGGTCCCTAGTTTGGTTAGGACATTACAGGCTGATCACCTGATTGTTCGAAAGTAAGATGATCCGTGCTTAGGAAGGCACGTTAAGCTGTTGGTCCCGGTTACTACTTACTGATGTAAGTAAGTAGTCGTTACATGAGCCATGTCAGGGGCCTTTGGCGGCTCAATAGTAACCCTGACACCAGGGATAGAAGAGAAAAGAATCTTCTCTTCTTCTTCTATCGTGTGGGTTGTGAGGTGAATTACCAACCTCATCAACCCTGGTGTCAGGGTTACTATTGAGCCGCCAAAGGCCCCTGATATGACTCATATAACGACTACGTACTTATATCAGTAAGTAGTAACCGGGACCAACGGCTTAACGTGCCTTCCGAAGCACGGATCGTCTTACTTTCGGACAATCAGGTGATCAGCCTGTAACGTCCTAACCAAACTAGGGACCACAAAGTAATTTTTGTGATATGTCCCCACCGGGAATCGAACTCAGGACCTCCGGATCGTGAGCCCAACGCTCAACCACTGGACCACGGAGGCCGTTAAAAGAATATTGATAATAAAGACGTTGTGATTCCTAGTTAGAACATTGCTAGCTGATCACCCGCTTGTCGGAAAGTAAGATGATCCGTGGCTCGGCCCGGCTACTGTTTACTTTGTAAGTGCGTAGTCATTACATGAGTTGAGTAGTGTCAGGACGCCATCGCCTGCTGGTAGCTCAATAAAAACCCTGACACTAGGATCTAGTAAGAGATTTAAAGTTAGGAATATCGTCGTGTTTAGATATATCGCTTTTATATTATTTTTGTTATTTAAGATTAGCGCATTTTACACAATGACATAGGCCCTATAATCGGGTCGATAAGTGATATAAAACATGAGGTAAATACAATTAGTGAGTACCTTATTGTTATTTTCGAAGTTCCAGGCACGTTTGCATCGACCGTGGTCAAAGGATAACTGACCAGGTGTGTGAGTAGGTTCATCGAATCTGATGTGAATGTAACTACCCTCACTTTACTATTATAATATTTTTTATTTTTACTTGTTTTGAATCAGGAACTGACTTAATTGTAATAATTGCCGTAACCAACCAATGAAGAGTCGTGAAAGAAATAAAGTTAAGTATATTTATTTCTTTTAAACACCGTCCTAATACAAAAGTTAATAAAATAATGTATTTTCCTACTGAAATATAAACTTGAAACACGACGCTTACAATAAATTAAAGATGGACAAGGGCGAGAAGGACTCGTACCCTGAGGCACGAATCGAATCCTTGACGACGAAATATTAAAGTGATTCAAATTTAGAACTTCGTGATATTTCGATTTTTAACTTACAATTTGAAGTTAAAGAAGAATTAAGTATTAAGATCTTCTTTCGCCCCTTTTTAAGATTACAATGGTCTAAAATTAGTCGTAGCGTACTTTCTACATCAACGAACATAAATTTTGTAGCAAGTCGAGTTCAGCTCAGAAAATATCTCAACCAAATTATCGAAACAAATGGACGAAAAACTAGTAACATAAGCGGTAACATAACTGAATTAACATACCTATAAGTAGGTATATTTCTTACACTTGGCTAGTTTTAACTACTCAAATCAGTTACTTTTTACTAAACGTCAAAACACGAAATTACTGCGAAAATTGTACGAAAAATCACACTGTGACGTCATAGGAAAACGTGGTAAAATGTCGGTCTTATTAAGTTAAATAGAAAAAAGAAAATATTTTTCGATAATTTTAGATCTGTGTTTATTTAGAAAAAATCAGAATTTCATAATTTATCTTGAACCCAATTATTCGCGATGCATTGGAAACAATTCCACCCTGGCACTGTTTTTTTTTTAATTTAACGTTGTAGAGTTTCAAAGTCTACAGGTACATCAATAATGACAAAATGTCTTTGAAAAAATGTAGTGTAGAAACACAGCAACACGGACCTCTGCGGAGTAGAAACCATTGACGAAAAGCAAATAATAAAATAACAGTAAGTGGCACGAAGCTTTGAATGACTCTCTCTTCAGATTATTCAAAAATCCCAGCAGGCAATAGTAATTCGATATAGCAATGAAGCAAAATAAAACACAAGAGTGATTTTTATCTGTCATTCACATAACCAATATTGTAATAAGACTTCTACAACGAAACTTGTATGCACTACCATTCGTATAAATCTGATAAAAACGACCTCTTTATACTTTGAAGAGTACCGTTTAGGCATAAATCAAAGAAAATTTATTCTTCCGCAGATTTGTGCGAATACACAGTGATAGAAGATCTGCGTTTGAAATTACGATCATCAAATCGCGGCCTGTTTACGGTGTATTGATCTCTGCCCGGCTTTCCTCGGCAGCCGTTTACATGCAAATAGACCATGTTGCGCTAAAAGACTTGGCAGACGGAAACTGGCTGCGGAAACGCATTTACGTAGAAAGAGGGTCCACGAGGTACAAAAATATTGAAATTTACGTAACTATAACTACATAAATTCATGCCCATAACTTAAACCATACCTATAGGCTACGAAACTGTAAAATCTCTCATTCCTAAAAACATTCATATTGTTAGTTTACAAAGTTAATATGATTATGTAATAACCTAGGTTATTAGTGTAGAGTTGCCGCAGATGGCAGTAAGTATTTGGCCAAACAAATGGTGAGCACTGAGGGCTCTCAGTCGGTACAAAAAGATAACCGAGTGTATGCAAATGTTTTCAGTAACGTGAAGGAAAATCACGATTTGTCAAAGACAGACAACTAGGCGTCGGCGGGCATTTCATCCTTATGTTGTGGAAATCCGCACTAAACGTTTCGCCTCTTCCTTTTTGATGCAAACAGCGAAGGATTGAAATTGCGTGCCGTCGTCTGTTTTTCTAACTCGTTATAATCTGGGAGTCTTCAAGGCTAGAGTGAATAGGACTTTTTCTAGGTAAGCGTAATCCACCCTAGACCACATCGTCACTTACCATCTGGTGAGATTTTGGTCCCACGCGAGCCTATATTATTTAAAAAAAGACGGAGCGCAGCGATGCCCTGTGATGTTACAAGGAAACAAACTCCGATCGTTGCAACTGAAAAAAAACTACTGGAGTGGAACGCGCGGTTTACGGTGATGATGGTGAAATAAAGAAAGAAAAAAAGAAACATTTATTACTTCTTTCTTAAATATATGTATTCAGAATTTGTTTTTTTTTTTTTAATTAACTGAACAAAGAATGTAAACTTCGTGGTCCTTGTAACTGACACTTACACAAAGCTGATAACACACACAGCAGCCCTGCCATTAATGTATAAATTATGTTGCTATGGTAAGCCCAACTGATATCAAAAACGTTCTGTAATCTGTCAGTAACGGCCTCTGTAGTCCAGTGGTTTGAGCGTTGGACTCACGATCCGAAGATCCCGGGTTTGAATCCCGGTGGGGACGTATCACAAAAATCGCTTTGTGATCCCTAGTTTGGTTAGGACATTACAGGCTTATCACCTGATTGTCCGAAAGTAAGATGATCCGTGCTTCGGAAGGACGTTAAGCCGGTGGTCCCGGTTACCACTTATTGATGTAAGTGAGTAGTCGTTACATGGGCCATGTCAGGGGCCTTTGGCGGCTCAATAACAACCCTGACACCAGGGGTGATGGATTGGTAATTCACCTCATACTAATCCATACGATAGAAGAAGAAGATCTGTCAGTATTTTACATATGTATCAAAAGGAGTACTTGCTTATATGTTCGGTCTAATTTAGAGGATCAAACCAAAGTAAGATGATCCGTGCTTCGGAAAGAACGTTAAGTCTTTTGTCCCCCTTTACTACTTACTGATGTAAGTACGTAGTCAAGACATGAGCCATATCAGGAGCCTTTGGCGGTTCAATAATAACCCTAACACCAGGGTTAATAAGGTTGGTAATCAGAATCACCCTCACAACCCACACGGAATTGTTCTATACATTTAAAAGACAATTGAATGGACTTGCATAAAGTTGTAATTGTTATAATCTGCATTTTTGTAAGAATAAGATAAAGCGAAAAGTTGTACCAAAGCGAAGTCGAGTCGCTAGGGATAAATATTTATCATTTAGCTCAGTATAGAAACTAAGGTAAATTCCCGTCTCGCTAAAGTTATTCAAGTCTTAGATGGAGAAAAACAGTATTGTGTGACTGCATTAATTAAGAAAGGAACAACAATTAAGCCCGCGTTGATCGCGAGAATAAATTTCAACGGTGTTTCCATGGCAACGCTTAATTATTTTACATAACTAACTAAATTGGTGAATATTTTTCCGAGTTTATTGAAACATTCCTTATTTGAATTTAGTTTCTCAAACAGGTTAACAAACCAAATTACTTTTACTTTGACTTAACACTGAGTAACGAGAAAATAGGTAATTAATTATCACTTTAACACTGTACTACGCCATCTATGTTGTGTTTGGTGAACGTAGCTTAGAAAGTCCCTCAATGCTCTTCTTCAGAGTCATTTAATTTTACTTCCTATTATAAACTTATGTGGCCAAGGACATAAAAGATAAAAAAAAAAAAAAAGGGTTTTATTTCTGTAAATCTATAACAAACAAGTTACAGGGGCTTCTCTAAAAGTAGTCAGATGACACTTGTGATGGGAATGCCTCATCACTATTATTATCGTACTTCAGAAACTTGCTCAAGTGCATCTCACGGGATGATGGTAACTAAAACAATATTTAGGGACGCCTGACATTAGGCGAAGTTTCACGAAGAGCAAATCAGCAAATCGTTACATGTAATCTATAGGTAGATAGTTCTAGTTTCGGTCATAGTCACGCTGCTAAGGGACACGATCGTGTCCCCATGTGATGGGAAGAGAATATATTTTCAAAGACAATTGGGTAATGTCAAAGATAAATTATGAAATTCTGTTTACTAACTAGAAACAGATCTAAAACTGACCAAAACATTTTTTTATATTTAACTAATTCATGAATAGAACAGTGTTATAATAAGTTCGATATTTTATTACGTTTTGCTATGATATCACAGTGTGCTTTTTCATATAGAATCAATAATAATTTCGTGTTTAACGTTTAGTAAAAACTAACTGATTTGACTAGTTAGAAATCTCCAAGTGAGAAACCTACAAAAGTTGGAAACTAACCTATTGCATTGACAATATATACTTCATTTTAGAATTAAAGTTCACTCAAATAACAAGAAAGAATGTTTCCACGTAGGCCGTGTCACCAAATCTATCAGATGTATCTGAATTCCATGTACATATACTGAACAATTTATATGACCTGAGAAAGCATGAAAAAGGTAAATATAAAACCAAGGCACTATGCTACGTCGTCGCGTAGCAGCTACGAAAAAGTATTAAATGCATACTTTGTCGACAAGCTAAGTAAAGTTTTGACTACGTCGTAGGCCAGTGTCGATTACTTTTCAAATGGGGTAATTTTATAAAAAATATTCTTCATTCATATTCATGACCATGAAGTAACGGAACCTTACAGTTCCGTTACATATATGTAAGACCATAATGGTACAGAAATAAAGGAACTCTAGGGTTCCGTTACTTTATATATAAACGAGCGCTGGTCAGGTCGGAAGATAAATATATTCGAATTTAATAAAATCTTGTAATAAAAATAAGACAGATGACAAGAAGAATAACAGTAATACTTTTATAAAAAGATCATAGTTTTAAACACATTTTTGTTTTATTGCTATTGTAGTGTGGAAATTAAGGGTTGGAACAAGAACATTTTGAAATATGACTATTATACAGTCGTACATAAAAAAAGCAATTTCATTGTAGATACATGCAAACAAACATGATAATTAAGTGCCTATATACATTAAGTATTACACAACGATAGGCGAATCAAAAACGAGCAAAAAGAGAATGACATTTACCACAACCCAGACAGCCAGACATAAAGACGGATAGACATGCCGAATCTGTAAATTGAATATAGGTTTGGGCCCTTTAAAAGTTACTTACTTTGCTTTATACAAATCCTGTAAAGCCGGGATCCGTAGTCTTTAGACCATTATTGAAATCTAATGTTACACGTGTATAGCTGTACGTACTCGTATTTACGAAAATTTGTCAAAATCAATTTAAGCTGTGGAGGAACTTGTCGAAGTCCTTGGTAACATAAACCGCAATCTTGTTGATAAAGCATCTGAAGTGTCATGGCAGCCGAATTAAATTGCTCGTCGTAGAAGTGGTAGAAGTGCTCTTGTGTTATAACTCTTAATTTTGTTATGAAATCTGTTATGTGAATAAACAGATTTAATTATATTCGAGGATATTTGTGTAAGCGTAACAGAAAGCTCGGTGACGTGTGGGTACTTAGTTCATCTTGCGATGGATTTACCTCTGACTATCCCAAACGGCGAATTAGTCGTGAACCTAATGTTATATTATGTGTGAGCGTAGAGAAGTGATACCGGAAATAAAACATCAAAAACAATCGTGTTCTAACATTTATTGGTCCCTCATCAATCACTCACATTATACTTTATTGCACAAAAACAGAACATAAAAACTTACACAATAGAAAAGGGCGGTTTTGCAAAGCACCATATCCACATGCATAACAAGTAAGAGCTCACCTCGAACGTGTAGTGTGGGGTGTGGTCCCTGCTCAGAGCACGCGCGGCGGCCACGTGCACTCAGCAGCACTTCTCTGCGCGCACGCTCGTGCACCTCTCCTCCCCCACTGAAGCCACTGCCGCTCGCCTCACCCCCGCATGCGCCCGCGCCACCACCCTCATCCCTTCCTTCTTCCAACACACACGCAGACATCACTATTGTCACTCTATTTCCTTTCCGTATTAACAAAACTTTTCCTCTGAATGTCACTCACACTACAACAACACTGCACGTTTGTTTATACACCAATTATTCTGTTTGAATAGAACAGAACACATCCATTACCGATACGTTTAGGCACAATAATTCACCGATTCAATCTGAAACAAAAGAACGAAACATGACATCATGTTTTCAGGTAATTCGACGATTGGGCCGATCAATACAAAACAATTTATGAAATTAAAAGGTTTCCTCAAATGACATTTTACTCGACATTTTTAACAAAATGAAATAAAAATCCGGCCAAGTGCGAGATTTGTGGGCAGGTTCCGTATCACCTTGCGACAGTATTTTTTAAAATGTCAATCATTCAGTCCACTCTTCGTATCCTCATTCCTTAAAGGTACGACAAAGGAATGGAGTGACTTGCCGCAGTCTATGTTTCTCCCTCATTGTAATCTTGGAATCTTCGAAACTAAACTGAATAAACATTTACCAAGTATGCAGATACCACTTTAGACCACATCTACACTTAACAGGTGAGATTGTGGTCAAACGGAAACCTATTTCTAATAACATTTTTAAAAAATACAATTATGTAAATGGAGCGCTTTTATACATAATTATAATTTGCCCCACTTAATCTAGTTTAAAATTTGGGTACTTTTCTAAAAAGTATATTTTTATGAACGAACACGTAAATGTAATTATTTGTTAAAAAATCTCTTTAAAAATAAGTTTCGATGAGGAAATCGTGTCTTTGCAAACCAGAGGCGAATGCGGGGGGAGGCATGTTTTAGGAGTTATTCGTCCGTTTCGGAAAACACGTTAAAACAGTTTAGGCCGCACTCGAATTGGTTATTAAAACTTGTTAGGAGTTTTCAAAACATGAAAACGTTGTGCTACGGATTCAGCTTAAGCACGCCTCGGACACTTTGTATAAACATCCTCGTTTTACACAGATATTACACATTGACTTTATCGTACACGCGCAACTGTGTATGTGACGTCTGAGGGCCTTCATTACTTAGGTAGGTAGTATTTATTTACAATGGAAATTCACATTATAAAACAGTAGGCTTACAAATCACTGAACTAATTGTGTTTAAATAAAGTGTGCGAGTGGGTGAGTGGGAGTGTGATGTGTGTGTGTGTGTGTCTTTGTGTTAAATACTTAGCCTAGGTTCAATTTTATTGCAAATTATTAGCATGTTTTGATGAACAATCACCACGGAAAACAAATATTTATAGGCGCCACACAGGCACGCCGGTACGGGCAATTACTGATAGATCAGATATTCAAAACAGACGAATAACGTCGGCGTCCAATTTCGAAATTCAAACATAAACTAGACAGATAAAAAATAAATATAACGACCCGCGCGCAGTCCTCACGATTTGAGGCTAAACTATATCCACGGGGGGGGTGAGGTAAACCTAGCTCAGGCGCTGGATGGGACCTCAGAGTTGCCGTTGTACGTATATGTTCCTTATTCTATGGCTTAAGGGTTCCCTTTTTTACCATTTAGATCCGGAACCCTGACTGACTTTTGAATAATAGAGTCTGGTTAATGTCGAGTTTTTAATAACCAATTAAAATTATTCCCAACTCGTTTACAAATTCAATCAAATATTATTTCTGTTATAATTAAAATGTCTATGATTTAGTAGGTAGGTTAGTTTAGGTTAAATGTTAGCAAAACATAATTAAAGCAATATAACATGTATACAAATTGCCTTAAAATAATGGCTTCAGTCTTTTGTATTTACATTAATTACATGAAACTCATTTTCATTAATACACTCCAAGGAAAACGAAAGTAGAACCAATTAAAATGAGGTAGGGTAAATGCGGAGCTGGTGGCGCAGCGGTAAACGCGCTCGGTCTGCGATTGTTGAAGTTAAGCAACTTTCGCAAAGGCCGGTCATAGGATGAATGACCACAAAAAAAAAGTTCCTCCGTGCTTCGGAAGGCACGTTAAGCCGTTGGCCCCGGCTGCATTAGCAGTCGTTAATAACCATCAATCCGCACTGGGCCCGCGTGATGGTTTAAGGCCCGATCTCCCTATCCATCCATAGGGAAGGCCCGTGCCCCAGTAGTGGGGACGTTAATGGGCTGATGATGATGAGGGTAAATGCATTAACGACGAAGGGACAAGTTAATCGTTTCATTCCGTTATTAACAACTTATATTTTTATGTCAAGACAGACAGAAATTTTAGAATCCCCCGGCTTCCGACAACTCCATAAATACAAAATGTGATTGACAGCAAAAGCCGATGTCTCTAGCTTTTCAATTTATTCCTAGGCGTGTGAAGGAGTTTTCACGATTTCTTCAATATCAGTTCGATTTCTTTTATAGCGACCTCTGCAATAGAGGACTTCCGTCTTTCTTTATAGAACACACAAAATAAATCAAGTCTCTACAAATCTGGTTATCAAACTACGAGAGCAACAATATTGTCCGAGATGGGTACCAGACATGGCTGTTTTTTTTTTTGACGTGACTTATTGTAAATTTCCCGCAGGTAGTATTAACTACTTGGCCGGACAAATGGGGAGCGCTGAAGGCTCTCACCCGGTATAACGTTTAAGACAACAGGCCTGAGGGTGCCCAGTTGGGCGCGATCCTCGGCTCAGGGCGTCGTCTGAGAGGAAAAAAAAAATTGAAGTAATTAATCGACCCTAGCGGGTCGATAGCGATAAGCGCTGATTGAGGGAAGTCGTCGACCACGCCGGCGGGGTCGGTATCGGGGTCCTGAAGTGTTTGGTGTCGCGAGCGGATTGGGTGCCTCTATAGCTAGGGTAATCGGGTCGTCAGGAACCACACATGGCGTGACACCGATGTATCTATAAAATGGATCTGTAAAATTTTAATGGAACGCTGCTCTTTTAATTGGGCCGATGAACCAACATAAATTAATTCTCTCGGAAGCAAGTGATGGTAACGAGAGTCATTGTAAATATTTACCCACCTCGCTAACAGGTCGTAGTAGAACAACAAGCCGAAAATACTTTAATTGAGTAATCCCCGCGCATATAGACGTTATTCAATTATGCGCCATATTTCAATTGGTATATTTGCCAATTCCATTATTTTAAGCACGTACTTACATCGCAAAATAATAGTGAGGATAAGCCTTCCATTATTGTTACCGTGTCACCGTGTCCTGATAGACTCGTTTGTTGGGTTTTAGTTAGAGCAAAGGCCAGTGCCACCCGGCACTGAAAAAAAAATCGTGTTCTTTTATTTACCAGAAACCCCTCTGACTAAAATAACACGATTTTTTTATTTTTTATGCTATACTTAAGTGAAATTGAATTAATCTTCGTGTATGTATAGCCAAGATAATAAATAATATTAAAACAAGAAACTTTTTTAAGTTTATCGAAAAGTATAGGACTAGTGATGGTACTTACTATATTTATTGCCGTGTTAGTAGGTATATTGCTCTAAATATTTTGTCACAAGGATCATAAATCTTAATATCAAAAATGTTTTCTAACTATAAATCCTTGCAAAGCTTACAATGTTTTCAATATTCCTGCTTTCCTTTTATAGAACACCCTTTCCTCATCAACAATTTTAGATTCACGTAAAATAGGAATTACCCACTTATTTCCTTAAATATTTATTTTTGGAACCGAAAAAAAATATTACTATAATCAGAAGATTAAAAAAAAATGCCTTTGAGTTTTATTTAAATGTGGTAGGTGTTTGAATGTATTACGTACATTCAAACACAAAGTTGCCCCTAATCCCTATTCGGGTGGGCAGAGTCACAAGTTATGACTAAGACAAAGTCTTGATGTTCATCCTAAGATTTCGGCAACTTCATTTGCAGTTCTAAGGTGCTATTAGGAAGTTATAATAAGTTGGTGATCAGGAACTTGGCCGTCAATGTCAAAAGTTGGGGTAAATCCAGGGGCGATCGATTCCGGGGTAAATGCAGTGAGGCCACCGACCGTCTGTAGCGTCGCCACGATTCTACCGTTCACCATCGACCATCGACCGTCGTCTGTTCACGCGAACACGCTCAATATCCGACCCATTTTCCGTAAGTAAGGAATGGACTCGTCTACAGAAATATATAAATAAATATATAATATATACCTCATACGTCTCGCAAACAACAGGTATTATTGTTACAAAGCCGACGTCCCGTTGTGAATACAATACAAGTATTGAGTGGAGTTCCTGTAAATAAACTCTTACTCTTTGTTGCTTGCTAACTAATGAATGGATGAGCGAAGCTTCGTTTATATTTATTCAGTAAGTGATCACCATTTACATGCACAGTTCTATGCAAAAATCATACAATATATTGTCCCCTCCAATTTTGATGTGTAGCATTTCCAGTATTACGAAAAAGTCCTAAAGTGCGGTACGATTTACCCTAACAATGGTGCTGGTGCTGGTGGTGATTCCAATATCTGTCATTTTCTTATCCACCGAAAAGGAAAGGGACGGGTAAACGAAAAGCAAATGTAAAATTTATAAAACAAACGTCAATTTTAGGCAGAAATTGGAACAACCCACTCAAAAATTTACATTGTCGAATAAATCGACCAAATTAAATTGACAACACACATTGCTGTTGCATACTAGCGAGATGCCTATATGATTCGCCCGGGTTATTCTTTCATTTTAAAATTAACACATGTCAATCATTCGTTCTTTTCCTTTTCAGCGGATAAGAAAACGACAGGTATAACTTAAAATAAAATTAGGAGGTGTCTGCAGGAATCAGGGTCAGAAAATGAATAGTTAACCTTGGACGTCTCATCTCAACTAATGTTTTCTGCATATCTTTGGTTAGGTTAGGTTAGGTTAGTTGTTTGTCCGGCCAAGTAGTTAATGCCATCTGCGGCAAATCTACAATAAGTCACGTCAAAAAAAAAAAAAAGTTAGGTTAGTTATCAATACGGAGGATGTGGTCTGCTGTGTGTTCCCAGCAGACCACATAGATACGGAGGGTTCAGGGTGGACAGCTCCTCCCACCCTGAATTCAGGGAGTGTCCGAATCGGACAGCGCCGACGGGTGCACGGAAGAGTGTGCCAACGTCCCCGGACACCCGCCAATTGGCGAAGGTAGTGGAACACCGAGGAGTTTTAGTGAGTAGGAGTCTCACATAACCCAGTCGCTTTCCCCGGGCGGCTGGGTATCCATGATGGATTTCTCCTCGTAAAAAAAACCTAATTCAGTACAATTATCAGTACGATTATATTTCAATAAAGATAACATTTTACTATAGCATCAATATACGGCAAGAATGAGTGACTTTCCAGGCTAAGTTCCTCAAAAAAATATAGATAGTGCTGTAAATATTATCCTTCGCTTAACCTTCTAATTTCATGGATAACAGACACATGCAATTGCATCTTTTATCTTTATTTTTGGGTGTTTACGATGAACCTTTCTATTACACCCAGGCCCAATTACATCTCCCACCCATTATTATTCTGCTCAAAATAAAGAGAAGCAATATAATTCTATACGTAAGGAATGTGATCGTGTGAATTATTTTTATGCTTCTGTCATTACATTGTATATTTGAATAATTGTGTAGCCTAGCATTGTATATTTGAAAAAAGGTAATTATCACGTTCTCGACAGCGCCATCTATATTATTTTTGGGGTACGTAGCCTGAAAAGCCCCTCATTAGATCTGTCATACATCAGTCATTGTTGTGACGTTTATTAGCATAGTGATGTGTCAGCCGATATTAGGTCAATCGATTCCTTTCATAGTAAATTAATAAGTAACTTATTGACATGAAACGATTATATGAAATGAAATGAAAATGAAAAATGAAAATATTGTTTATTGTATCCGATATAGGACTTAATTAGGTACATTCATTTAATTATAAATACAGAGATATATTCAAACTTAGACCCAAATAAATCCATCTCTTAAAAACTGAGCAGAGGTCCCCAAACTAGGCACAGCCTGTATCTTGGGGAACCAAATTACAATTAGGTTGCTGAGTTTGTACGAATAAGGTAAAATGAAATGTAGGTATACTAAAATTTAGGTTTACAAAGTTTCCCAAAATTATCACTAAAATTAACATATATAACTTATATTAGCCAAATTAACTTACTGCCGCCATAGGCCCCTGACATGACTCATGTAACGACTACGTACTTACATCAGTAAGTAGTAACCGGGACCAACGGCTCAACGTGCCTTCCGAAGCACGGATCATCTTACTTTTGGACAACCAGGTGATCAATCTATAATGTTCTAACCAAACTAGGAATCACAAAGTGATTTTTGTGATTTGTCCCCACCGGGATTCGAACCCATCGCTCAAGCACTGGACCACAGAGGTCGTCGAACTATTATTTACTGGGACTACTTATTAAGACAATATTTTTTTCTAAAACCTAAACAAAAGTGGTTATTGAGTAAAGCCCTATTTAGAACAACATTTTATCCTTAATAAATGATCATCCTTAAGGTAATTCCAAGATCTTACTGAAGACCCTGTAAACCATTTTAGAGCTTGATAATTTCATAAGTGCTAACGTTACTTCCGAAATAAAACCGAAATTTACTACCAACCAAATGTCAAATAAAGTCACAGTTCCACACACACTTCTCTACATTATATATTACATACTTACTTGTAATAATTATTAAAGTAATTTATCTTTAAAAATCCCGTTCAGATATCAACCCCAACTTCTAGAAAACTTTTATTACTTATTTTTGCTGCATTAGAAAAAGTTAAAGGACGACACACACTCATATTTATCAGAACGTCATCATTTTTTCTTTGTAAACAATATTATATTACCACAACAAAGCATTAGGTTAATTATTCATTGAAAGCATGTTCATACTGAGTCGATCCAGGGATTTTAGAACGTAGATTAAACCACTAAACCATGACGGTATTGTTCCATACTAAATCACTTATTATTTTTACGTAGTAGTCCTTTTCCAGACAGGAATACGAGACTTATTAGATTAGGAAACGGCAAACACTTTCGTGATGAATGTATTTCTGACAAGTTTTAACCTTCAGAATTCGTTTTTGGACATCATTTGTCACGTGTCTCGAATCCCTCGCCAAGTCCTTCACTTGTCTTATTTATGTAGTTTCTTACCCTAAAGGAAACTAAAATATATTATGTTGTAAATAGGTCACAGTCAATATGGGTAAGGATAGTTTTATCACAGTAACCAAGTTATTAGCCTTATTTATTAGAGCCAGTCCAACTTCTGTTTGTCTAGCGGGAGCGTGACTGTCATATTCGACGCGACGCCGGGAAAACATCACAAAACTTCTCTAATAATAACATTGCAGGAAATACTTTTCGAACCCGACTACCTCTAATGAATATTTCACATTTTCCAACTAAAGTTTCAAATATACCATCATACAATTCAATTATTTCTTTAATTGGCTGCCCACTCAAAATTGAAGTGATTTCCAATAAAATAACCGAGATTTAATTCGAAATTATTATTTTTATGTGACTTACAGTGATTGTAGATTTGCCTCAAATGGCGTTAGATATTCAATAAGAACCTCTAAAATCTAACTTCTTGTACTAGTATAAAGTTTGAACGGAAATCGACCGGCAATATTACTCTTAAATCCATAAGTATGTGTACTTATTAAACATTAAACTAAAACAGGTATCTAAGCATGTCTAGGTAGGTACTTAGATTAATTATATTATATCTTAATAACGAATTGGTACAGGCTTAATTTAAACTTGTTACGTTCGGTACATCTTTAGTCTGTGGTTTTTATTAGAAAGACTGTTGATTGGCTTTTACTATTCTTATGGCAGGCAATTGTATGAAAATAATATAGGTACTTAGACTTTTAATAGCGAAATTGAACAGAATAAGAACTATATCTACTTTTGTTGAATTTTCAATATACAAAGAGGTTTTATATGTTGTACGTTCATGTCAGTTTAAAAAAAAAGCAGAGCACGGTCAGTGAAAAACTACTGCGTTTATTTTAATGGAATGAGGGACTTTCCAGGCTGCTTTCCTCAACATTAATATAGATGGCGCTGTACACATTTTCCTTCGTTTAACCTTCTACTTTCATGGATAACAGGCATATTCATCATATATCTTTGTTTTTGGGTATAAATGATGACCCTTTTTATTACATCCAGATACATTTCCATCTTCCACCCATTATTATTCTGATCAAAATAAAAAGAAGCAGTATAAATAGCAACATTATTATATACATAATGTGATCTAAATGGTTCTCTATTGTAACTCATAAAATTTTATGTAATAATTTAACTTGGCATACTGTTACTTGTCCTCTTATTAGTTACGCATAGTATTAATTTGTCATAACCTTTTAAGCATAATTTTGAAACTCATAACTACTATAAGCATAATAATTATTGACAATAATGATATATTTATTTTATTTTATTTATTTAAAAAAGTACAACCACATCACACATATTGAGCTTATTCCATAACTTAACTAGGTATTCTGACTGATATGTGTAACAATAACGGTGTACATAGCACTCACAATGTATAAACTAATTTACATAAACTAATATAATTATAAACTAATTAGCAGAAAGGTTATTAAACTTAATGAAACTAAACTAAATCAAAACATACAACTTTGGTGGTAGACTCAAAATCTTAACTCAAAAAGTGTCGAATAATTTTAGACCTGAAACTGTGTAACTTGTCATGAAATATGTCCACATCAATTCCAGCATTAATATGATTATACTCCTTAAGCATCCTGACAGTTGGTGACTGTTGGCCCAAATTTGTTCTACAAAAGGGCGTGTAAAATAACCTACTAATTTTATTCCGGGGATATCTTGAGGGAACAGAAAGGGAGGAACACTCCGGAAGACCACCGCACTGTATATGACCATTAAGAATTTTATGCAAGAAACATAGATCAAGTAGACGTCTACGATCGTATAAGGAAATCATACCAAACTTCTTAAGACGGTTTGGATAGGGTTGTCTGTGAGAAAAATTAGTGGTGCAAAATGCTAAGTGTCTGGTAAAGGCTCTTTGCACACTCTCAACGCGTTGGGAAGGTGCCATATATATAGGGTTCCAACTAACACTAGCATACTCGAGATGGCTGCGGACTAATGAATTATAAAGAAGTATTTTGGTTTTTGGATTTTTAAAGTCCTTGGTATTTCTTTTCAAGAAACCCAGCATCCGAGCGCCTTTCTTAGCTGAGGTCTCAATATGCGGATTGAAGCTGAGCTTCAATATATAAGCATATATAAGCATAATTATTATAAGCATAAAAACTATACTCCGAATAAGAAAAGTTTTGGCACAACTTTAAACATTTTCGAAACTTACTTTTCCTTAGCTGTATTTGGTTCACGATTGTGACTTTTTATATTTTTTGACACTATTTCATGCTGTTGGTCATCATTCAGTATACTTTTGGTGTGTAAGATAAACATGCTGGCGGCGTAGGGGTGGCCCGAGAAAAAGAAATTATGACAAAACACTATTATTCTAAAAAAGAATTATGGAAAGCTATTTATATGCGAATCAAATTTATGCCAACAAATATTAGTCCAAAAATAAGTTATACCTAAAAAACCAGTATTCCTAGATGTTATTATGGGAAAGTACTATTATGCTAAAAAACCTTATGCAAAAAGGATTATGATAATTAAAATTATGACAAAAACATTTATGCATTTTAAGAGAAACCCGATCCAAATATCAAGCAACAATTATTTTTATAATGCTTCTGCCATTATTATGTATTTTGAAATCATTATGTGCCCGAGTAATGACAAAATAGGTAATTATCGCGTTAAAGCTGGACAACGCCATCTATATTGTTTTCGGTGAACATAGCCTGGAAATTCCCTCATTGAAATAGTTTGGTTAGAAAGGGCATGATTGCACTCTCTAAAGTACGTACGGTCACGAGCATTAATATGTATACACTTTGGTACCATGTCACATTAACTTTTTTGCCAAATTCAACTGTAAGTCTTACTAATTGTCAAATATGTTAGTGCGACAGAGTCCTAAAGTTACATTATATTGCTCATGATATGTACAAGTATATAATTGCCTCGGTTTCGGCCTATGCGAATCTATATATCCGTAGTATTAGGTAGGTTTGTTTATTTGTGATTGACAAATTCGTTGACGAAATTAACGGCCAGGTACTGGGTGATTGAATGAATTCACATCCCTTTTCCAACATCTGAAGTGGATGAGAGTCCAATTTCCTGCGAGCTCGGAATTATTTATTTGTAAAAGCAAAAAAGGGAAAGAAAATGAGTAAGTACTTAACTTATTTCGCAAAATATTGATAATCAGTTTTTTTTTCCATGCTTAATGTATAAGAAATGCGTAAGGTACACATTAGTGAAAAGAATATATTTTTAAATTTTGATAATAACAAAAGGCTAACTTATGTTCTTAATTCAAAAATAATTGTACTAAATAATTAATGAAATTAAAAAGCAAAGTAGAGAATTTTACACTCTGCAACTTATTTTATCGTACCGTGTCGTGATTTTTCTATTTTATGTTGACTTTTCAGCCACCTCATAGCCAACCACAACATAGAAAATTTCAAAACAAAGGTATAAACCCGCTAATTGGCTTTCATCTCTTAACGCACTTAATTTGACTGGGTTAATAATAGATGCTGCCAAATTCGAAACTAGTAATTATTTTGATTCAATCA
Source organism: Pectinophora gossypiella (assembly GCF_024362695.1). Classification (NCBI taxonomy): domain Eukaryota; kingdom Metazoa; phylum Arthropoda; class Insecta; order Lepidoptera; family Gelechiidae; genus Pectinophora; species Pectinophora gossypiella. The sequence goes on along the minus strand of NC_065408.1, from coordinate 7,451,500 downwards.
TTTACACAAGAATTTCCACTTCATATCACCGATCAATCAAATCAGTGACTCATTCAAGCTTTACTAATAAATCCTTTATAGTTGAATTTGTCTTTATAATATCCAATTCGAGTCTTACCTTACTCAAACTAATTTAATTTTAGCGTTAATTGACTTTTATCCTTGGATAAAGGCCCATTTGTGTTTTATATAATGAACCAGAATGAGATAACAAGAATCTCTATATCTGTTCACGATTATTACATTGAATCAAATCGGAAATTTGCACAGACTGACAAATCCAATCAGATACCTACTAAACGCCAATACAAAAATACACTACGGAAGTAAAAAAAACAATCTGAGACGTCATAAAAATTTTGATTATTCTTGATTCTAATTCGTAAAAGAAATATGATTTTCAATAGTTTTAGACCAGTCTTTATTTTAATGATTATCATTTCATAATTTAACATTTGAAATTATTATTTAACTACTTAGTAATCGTTTTAATATATTTGCTTCTTCGAAAATTATTACACGCGGGAGTGGTCGTAATTTCCCCTGCTCTAACGTCACGTAAATACGTTTAAAACGCGGACCATATCTCATGCCCTATCGGCATAACAAATAAAATGTGAATAATTTACCTACACTTGGCTAGAGCACTTCAGTCAGTGGTGAGGGCCTAGTTTATGCTGACTAATGCCAAATTTCTTGTTGATTTTTGGATTAAGCACTTTTCGACAACTTTTCCTGACATAAAAAATAAGCTGGCGTGATCGTAATAGAATAATTAGCAATGTTCGATAAGTATAAAAATGTTTCCTTTTTCAATTTCTTAGCGAAATATAAAGCTAATTCAAACAGAATAAAGTTCTTTTAACATTTTTCTAAATAATCTTAATATATATTCCACTCTGGTTAGAAGGTGAAAGATGTAAAGTACTCACACCTTAATGGACTAGGTGCGCTTCATTCGATTCTCTGAGAATACCTTCAACAACCTATTATTTCACCTTAGTACCATTTACCAAATGGGTAAATTATTGGGAAATTTACCTACCTTTCACGAAAGTAGTTATTGTTGTTTAAAACTATTGATTAGTCGCTAAACTAGTTATTAACCGTATTTCTTATTCAATGCTGGGATTTCTAACACAATCAAGAATCGCAAGACTGAAATATTCTACCGAAATATAATATATGAAATAATCCGATAGGGGTTTCGCTAATAATAAGCACGTTCTTCGCGATATATGAAGCGTATAATGGTTATAAGCGATGTGAGAAATATGCATGGCCCGTATGCCGCATATCGCTCGACTTCTCCCAATAGCTGCTTGTAGTATTACAATCAACGCGTATGGGATGGTGGTCTTCTTCTTCTGTCGTGTGAATTTTTTCCAACTGGTATTATTAGAATATTTTCAGAGATCATTTAGGGACCTAATTTCTGGACCTATAAAAAGGTAAATATCAAAAATAATCCAACAGTATCTTCTTCTTCTATCGTGTGGGTTATGAGGTGGATTACCAACCCCATCAACCCTGGTGTCAGGGTTATTACTAAGCCGCCATAGGCACCTGGCATGACTCATGTAATGACTACGTACTTACATCAGTAAGTAATAACCGGGACCAACGGCTTAACATGCCTTCCGAAGCACGGATCATTTTACTTTTTGGACAATCAGGTGATCGACCTGTAATGTCCTAACCAAACTAGGGATCAGAAAGTGATTTTTGTGATTTGTCCCCACCGGGATTCACACACACAACGCTCAACCACTGACCCACGGAGGCCGTTAGGCACGGGGTGGTGGTATTATGGTACCATAAATAGCTCGACGCCAACACGGGACACTACCCCGAGCATAACATCGGTAAGTATTTATAGTGTGACCATTAATATCCCACCGCCATACCCATATACGCATGTTTTTATTACACACTAACATTCGCTTGATCAACCACGTCACATTTTATCATGGTCGAAATTTATACTTTCCTGGTCCGAAAAATATCGCTATAAGCAGTATTGGATACAGCTTGTAAACGACGTAGGATAAATGCTTTATTTATAAATACCAAAAATATATATTAAATGTGCCCAATATATTTATTAATATTACTCCCTAGAGTACCTACGCATTCCCAAACGATCAGTGCAAATGGAATTCAATTTAAAAATTAATTAAAAGTTAAGTATATCGTACGAATATTGCTAGGTGCATAATTTCAATCACAAATAACAATGGAGATAAAACTGGTGAAACCAGACTCTAAAATAGATAGATAGATAATATACTTAATGTACTTACTTAATGTTTTGTTTCATAAAATTTAGGTACTTACTTTAAAACGGGTTTATCCAAACCATAAGGGTGTTATTGCGTAAAAGCCCCCATTTCACTGCTAGGGCATTAAAAGCAAGTTTCACCGTTAAATCTTGGTTTGTTGGGTAGGTTTACTTCTGTAAATTTTATGTCATTTCTAAAATAGAATTTCGTCAAATGTTTAGTGGAAACGGAGTGGAAAATTATTTACTTAGATCTGAATCACAATAATATTATGACATAGTAGGCGTATTACCGTTAACGAGAATCGTAATTTGGGTATACTTACCGGTAGCTTTTTGTACAAACTGTCTGTATTATTGTGTAAGTGCGTACTTAGGTTCTGTTATAGTTAGGTATTGTTTGGTAGAAAAACAGTCACCGTTTTATCCGCCGTAGGCGGCATTATTGAAATTTGTGAATGATGAATAATCTTCCACTTCTATCGTGTGGGTTGTGAGGTGGATTACCAAGCCCATCAACCCTAGTGTCAGGGTTACTATTGAACCGCCAAAAACCTCCGACATGGCTCATGTAACGACTACTTACATCAGTAAGTAGTAACCGGGACCAACAGATAAACGTGCCTTCCGAAGCACGGATCATCTTACTTTCGGACAATCAGGTGATCAGCCTGTAATGTTCTAACCAATCTAGCGATCACAAAGTGATTTTTGTGATATGTCCCCACCGTAATTTGAACCCGGGACCTCGGGATCGTGAGCCCAATGCTCAAACCACTGGACTACGGAGGTCGTAATGAATAATAACATCATAAGAAACCAATTTGACCAGGTATTACATTATAAATAAACTCCCGGACCCGGCGCATGTGTAAGATTTCCTCATTTAATGTAAAGCCCTCCAAGACTCTTCCTGTCCTTCACAATTGAATTAGAATTTAATGTAATAATTTGAGAGGAAACGGGACCGTGAGAGACTCTTCCCTTAGTGGATCCTCACTAAAAGCCTGTTAACTTGGGATTGCATGTTGAAAAACTCATCCACAATGAGAAGCCGTCACGCGCCATCCTCGTAAAATTTAAAAGGTGCCTCATAAAATTTAATCTTTGCCTTTTTATTTTACCAGTGAACCTTCTAATACACTCTGCTCTTTTCTGAGATAGGTATCGCGTTAAAACTGTATAAGAACCTGAATGGATTTACGCCGAGTTTTACGAGATGGTTTATCTAAGTAGGTAACAAAGATTAAGCATCTCCCTGAAACCGATTGAACTTATACAATCATAATCATGTTTTTACACAATAAACAATAAACACAAAAAACATTGAAATTGTTGGACCAACGCGTATTTAAAATATAATCATAAAAAAAGCACAATAATTCACGTTATAATGCAAACAGATTATGAACGAAAAAGTTTTTTTGTATTATCAAAGTTTATTTTGATGTTTATTGTCCGATTTCCCTTGAATTTGCAGCAGTAAATTCTATCAACAGTTTTTAGATTCAAACCTACTACGAAAACCTGTAAAACACTTTAATATAAACTGAAATCAAACTCTACTTCATCATTCACTGAACATGATTCTCTTGCCTGTTCATCTAAATAGTTGATATTAACATGACATATGTAAAAGAGCCGAGAGATAGCTGCGTATTATTAATATTCACATCCTCATCCTTTACATCAACGTTTCATATCTAGCGGGTAATTGTGCCTGACGTTATAATTAATTTAATCAAGTTAAAACCATCACGCAATTCCCCTTATAACCCAAAATGTTGCGAATTCACTCAAAATTCCACATGACCATACTTTAAACAAAGTGTACTTAACAGAATACTCTTATTGATTAAACCAATCAAACCTTCATCTAGCCATCCTATTATCGGTACTATAGCTGCTACTTGACCTAACAGGTAATTTGAATGCTAAAATATCTAATGGATTCAAGATTGCGTACACATGATACAAATTTGCATATTGAACGAATTCAATTGAAATTTTTGAAAGCTTGTAAATATTGAAATTGGCGCACTTCATCTTCGTTACGCGATCGCGTGGTAAAAAATGAAGGTGACTTTATGGAAATCGAATCAAATAGGGTGTAATCACATGGCCACGTACGACAAATCCACTTTACTGGACTATTACATAGAGTATTGTGCACGGGGACAGCAGTGCTATAAAGCGAATTGCATCGACGCTGATTGCCGCCAAGCGTGCAATACCGCTTACGTGACACATAGGTACATACATGCACAACGCCACGCATCGATCGCTATCTAACCAGATGTCCTTTCATGAAAGTTTACAGCTTGTCTAATGTCTTAATTTTATAGCAAAAAAATTATAACTTTTATTAATTATAACAAAAATAAAATGTTGAACATGCATGCTAAAGCCATAGGTACTGCAAATTAAATCTCTCTTCCAAGAACGTATAAATACATTTTAAGTAAGTACCATAAAGCTTAAAGCAAAGCCATTTAACAAAATTTTATGTACTGTTTCGCAAAAGATTACAGTTAATGTTTTGTCTCTGAATTGTCTTGAGAAGAAAAATCCCTACGGTGAACAAAAAATGAGGTGAAGCCGGGCTTAATTTATCTAAATCTTTTCAAAAATAGGCCTTCTCGCTCACTAGCTATTCTCTTCGGATACGGGTACACCTCATTAAAAAATCGTCTACATTTTCCGGGTTTCTCGGTTCCCGGTGGAGTGCCTCACAGCAATAAGCAGGTATTTCCAATAAAGTAAAAAGTATCAAAATCACATTTATCAACGAGCGCGCGTAAGCAATAATTCAAGGAAAAGAAAAGCAATGCATTTTGTTCACAGCCAGAGAGACAGCTCACAGCTTATTCTTATTTTTGTAGCGAGCGATACAAACGATCCGTTGCTACTCGTAAAGGGTACCTCGGGATGTCACACAGCTCTTAGCACGATTGCTAGCGTCTGAAGTAGGCATATCATTATCGAAGTTAAAACTGGAGCTTTGAGAAGCGAACCTCTCTCCTTTTGTACTCTCAAAACACTTACCACCCCACTTTAAAGCAAGTCGTACTTATAAATACGTATCTACTTATAAAAACGTTGAACGCAAAGAGAGAAATCATGAAAAGAAAATCGTTTTCACAGCCCGAGCAATTTGTACGTTACCTCTCTTTTTAATACGCACATAATTTAACATACTAAAGGGATATTAAGGCAATCCTTACTTCTCGTACGGTTGGAAAAGTTAAAATCAAACTCAGCATAGACTGACAAATCTTCCAGATATCTAAAATGCTAGATAGGCAGGCTACCGCAGCTTAGTTTTGTCTGGTTTTTTTTTACTGTTTAGTGGGTGGGGCCCCAAAGAGCCATCTAATCGTATTGGTGGCCTGTCCTTCATAATCTATAGATTAGGTATGATTTTATATCTATCACGCTTTCTCACATAACGTTAAGGTGCTAACAAGCTTCGTAGGCGGATGGATCATGTCATGTTCGTCCACAGACCCGCGTACTCACACAAACTAACTACACTAAACTTCTAAAGTGGGTGCGTGCCTAATACGCATTGAGTTGGAGAACGAACTTTAATCTTGGAGAGCGTACCAAATAGTACTATCTAATTATGTAACCAAATAGTACTATCTAGATATAGAATTATGTAAAATAAATAAATGTTTTCTGTATAGAGTATATGATACCATAAATATATTAGAATATCATAAGATTTCAAAGGCATTTCAGCTAAAACCTTACATCAAGTGTTAAACCCAATAAATCTATTTGAGAATAATCGAACCCTTTGTAACTTAACCTCTGAAATCTGACTACAAACAGATTAACATCTGCCAGGGTCGGAGTAGTACCTAACCCTTTGGTTTTGTTAATACGCTATGTGGGTCTTGAACTGAACATGTCATTCAAAGGTCGAGCGGGTGGAATCTTAGTTCGAATATACGTTGCTATAAATTATCACATCTAGCTAAGCGTACTTTAGCTTCATTCTGATTAAACCCTAAACACACAAATCCATTCGTAAATATCGGGGTCGGTGTTGACAGCTCGGAATAGTTGGCCTAAGTAAACACGACGCCACCATTATGAAGCCCTTTAGATTCTGCGCCTGTGATTAGTAAACACTTCAGGATATTAAAATTCATTAATAATACCTAAAACCTTGCCATAAAAGCCAAGTTTCTTTAACGTTTAGTATTGTGTACTATGGAACTAACTTAGATAGGATTTCAGCCTGAGGAGACACACGGATTCACACAAAAGGTCAAAATTAAATGACAGAACTGGAACTCCCATTTGTCACGATACGTCCTAATTGCTATTTACATCCACGCTTGGATTAGTATTTCTTAATTAGAAATGGAAATTAAACTGTGATGTGATGATGAGTACAATCCTTCCTCGCGTCTCTAGCTAATTACTTTGTCATTATCTGGAAAACAAAGTAATAAATAAACGTTCTTTTACGACGTACATGCCAGACTCGCTAGTAAAGTTTATGACTTTATTTATGGAAGCACTGCGCAGGGGCAAGTGTCAGAAGGACAATGGTGCAATATACAGTCCGGCTTCAAAGACACAAAAACATGTGGATTTTTTATACTTTACAGCCTTCAAAAGGACATAAGAGCAAGTTACATTAAATATAAGTTTATGGCATACAGAAAGTGACTGTCTGCCTATCTATTTGCTTCGATGATGCTTGTTCATATCATCACATTAATACGAATGCAGGGTACGGTTTTGCCCTTCTAATGATGTAAATGGGTTTGCAGTTGCAATTTTCATAATAAGTGGTCTTGCAAATGGCAGCCCGTATGAATCGATGAATGAACCAGAGAGTATGACAGTCGCATTATCAAGAAGACTGTAAAATCGTTCATCGAGTAGCGAACGAGCAGATGATTCGTATACCTATATGGCAATCTGCTTGAAGTATTTATGCCGGTTACTCAGAAATAAGTACTGCCGGGCTTAACTAAGTACTATGTTATATTTTCGTACAGTTTCTCTCTCGGAAAGCCTCCTTTATACCCTAGTCAAACAGTGAAAAGCCAATATAATAAAATGCGCTGAGCGCCGCCGAGTGAGTGTACATCAAGTAATATGATTCTGTCTGGAGATTCGTCGTTTTCCCACAGGTCGTTTTCGAGTTTATTAAGTTTCTATAGGTGGCTTCAGTGAGAAACTAGATTTATCTCTTTACTATTTAAGTACTGACTCAAATAAAATAGCAGAGTCGAATTCTGTCACTCGTGTACTGAGTGGGATCACACAGATTGGGAACATATTTTTTTGGATTATCAACTAGATTTTAGATATTGAATAAAACCTGCAAATATTCAATAAAACAAATACCACATAACGGCTAAAGATTCATTGAAATACAGTTGAGTTATTTGTTACATAACTATTTGAGACCACCTACTTAAAAACGTATCTGTAATTTTTTTCTTAACAAATTGTGGATGTGTCTGGTCGCGTAACCACGTGAATTAGTAAAATTAACTTGCCGGTTAGTCCATCTATTGCTTCAAAAAAATATCCCAGAAGTAATTATTATATCCATATTAGTACCTATACTTCTACTACCTTATCCAAAAACCCTTATACATAAAATATATTGAACGGTACTAGCGGTAATAAATAGATATTGGAATAATTATTTACTACTTAGTAACCGACTAACATACATAACATAAATAGCCAATGTACGTCCGACTGCTGGGCACAGGCCTCCCCTCAATCAACCGGAGGGGGTGGTATGGAGCATAGTCCACCACGCTGCTCCACTGCGACCGACTAATAAGTTATTAATTTATCTTAAATGCAGTTTTCACTAACACAGTTGATTCGATCATTATAGACGGCGATACGGCTCGCTAACTATCACGTTGGTCCACAATTGTGATATAGTCGTGAGCTTATTATTATTAGACTAGCCGCTCGTTACTTAACAACTCGGTCGTCACCAAGTCTACTAACTGCGTGACTAGTCTACTCCGAGACTCGCTGTCAGAGGAGCGCCTCGCGGCCAACACGAGCGTCCTCATCCCCTGTCACTCGCAAGGCGCTCCGACCACTTGAGCACAAACTTTCGTCTTACCTCCACTTTACATACTTACATAAGATCACGCCTCACTCCCATTAAGGTTAGGTAGAGAATACCACTTACAACAATCCTAACATACTAATTTCGCTTCCACTCTACGAAGTACAAACCATTACTCCACGCCATGATAGTTCAGAGAAATCATCCGCATATCTTCGCCTTATAGTGGAAATCAATAAATCGAAACGGGAACGCTACTATCATGTCAGGTAAAACCGTCAAAGACTATTTTTTTACCTCAATTGAAACTTGCATGTCTGTTGCGAGCTCTGCGAGGTTTTGTTAACAAAAATGACAACAGAATGTGATTTTTCAGAAAGACGTAAAATCCACGTGGATTTCACTAAAGAGCGGCGATATCCAATCAACGCAATCACAATGCAGCCGAAGATAAATCTTAGAAATAAAACAACGATAGAATAGACTCTGCGTCGGCAACCCTTTATTCAGCAAATTGCTGATTTTCACAATACCCTTTATTCAGTGCTCAGACAATACGAATATATTAGTAAGCTACCTAATGAATTTTTGACTTATCTTAAAACGATTCACTTCAAAATTGCCAAGCAAAATACAAAACTCGTCTGAAGTATTGTGCTTTCGGCTACCGCGGCTATATTAGGAATTGAATTAGAAGATATTTATAAATTGACGCGACGCCCGCATTTCCTATTCAGCTAAAGAAATTAATTTGAAATGGGCTCGTCAGTCGTCGTATTTACTTTAACTTGGTTGGAAATCTGCTTGGTAGTGTTAGATAGAAAAGAATCGATCGACCTAATATCGACTGATACATCACTATGCTAATGAACGTCACAACACTAGCTTACGTACTTTGATCGATCTAATTATGTTATCATTTTTTTAATTTAATATTTTGTATTTTATTAAGGTAATACCCCTATACAAAATTTTTGCACACTTTACAAGACATTAAAAAAACTATGTGTATGCTATTATGTTATCTTATTGAAATATAATCACTAATTGTGTTGAACTGGTCGTTCTTATTAATAGTAGAAACATAGTCCGAAAGAAGTTAACGTAAATTCAAATTATTCAATAATAACGGTTACAAATAAAACTCAGCAAATATTTATTAGGGCAAAACCATCGGGAAAAGCTTGTGTAAAATAAAAAGCAGGACCTATATTAGGCAGGCATGGGTCAATGGTTTATCGATTGCGGCCGTTGCGTGAGGAAATGTAACTAGCGGTAGGTATATGTTGTGCACGTAGGTATAGCATAAGGACTTTGCCGATTAGGTACAGTATTTTGCAAAAAGACTTAAGTGTACTTATAATAAAATCTGACAGAGGGATTGTATCCTTAGGCTGAACCCTTGTCACCATACGTTTCAACATATCTGTCTTAGGAATTCGTGTCAAGTTATCTATGATTACTTGTGTCCACCCTATTAGGGTATACGGGCTTCGGTTATATATGTATGTATGCTTGTATTTATAGTAACATCTACGGATGTACAGTCTATATACTACAAATTGTGTAGACACAACACACACACACACACACACACGCACAAATACAGATTGATGGTGACATCGTATCTATGTGAGTTAATATCAAGTCAAATTTAATGTGGGTTTTTAAATTTTCAAATATATACTTTTGCGATCAAAAATTGTACTTGATATTATGTCAGAATAATGAACTGAATTATCCCCCTCAGTATTTTATTTACGACGTCACTTACACCCCGTACAAGTACGTACAGGTAACCATACAAGTATGTATGGATGTTAGTAGTAACTAATACTGAGGGGGATGATTCAGACCATGATTCTGAATTGATATCAAGTGGAATTTCCTGTCAGAAATTGTTTTTTTTTATTTATATTCAGTACCATCCTTTTTTGCGACGGAAAATTCTACTTGATATTAACTCAAAATCATGGTCTAATCTATCCTCAAAGTTTTCATTACGTTATCTAACAACTTATATACTTACTTACCTATAACCTTCCCCTAAAATCAGGGGTTAACATAATGTGCGTTCTAAATACTTGCTTTTATTATATTATTTCATTATAATACTACAATAAAATTGTTATAAAACTGGACTTTATACTGGTGTCCGACCTGAGGGTGAGAGAAACATGCTATGTCGCTCCCTAGACTCCCATTGTACCTGCCCCTGAGACGCTCTTATTTATCACCCACCATTTGTACTTCTTAGGTACGTGTTATGAATGAAAATTATTTATTTCACGTCACACAATAGATAAACGCCGCCAAACCCCGTATCCCGCTTAGCACGTTCATTAAACGGCGTTTTATACTTGTTGGCACGCTTTATTTCTTTAAAGATAGCGATGTTGATAAGACTGTAACTCTTACTATTTAAATATTGAAAATAAACAAACTCTTCCGTAGAAGTCCTTGTCTCCTAAGCATACAACCAACAATACTAATCTTGTTCAAGTTCCTACGTCTGACAACATCTGAATTTGACTCCAAATTCCAACAAACCCATAACCACCTTAATTAGTATTACCCACGTAATTACACAAGTTCTAAATACTTTCCAAGTTTACAAGTAGGACAACTAAACATTGAAATAGGCTTACTAAGCTTATTTACTGTGCTAGTTACCATCGAGAAATCTTCGCGAGAACTTTATATAGTCGCAATTGAGACTTTATGTTATTAAAAGCGGATTAGCTTTAAACAACTTTGTTACCAGCGCAGTGGCAACTAATTAAAAGTAGATTTAAAGCTCGGGTGATTTTCTTACAGATGTTTTTGATAAAGAAATGTACACATTTAATTGACAGAACACACTTTTTCTGTAAGAAACATCATTTATTTATGTTAATGTTCAAAAGAAAATATTTTTATATGACCCTCAAAGTTTTTAATTATATTTGAACGCCCTATACAGTCCATCTACTAAGGCTTAAGTACCTTATAATGTCACTCAAACTTGTCTGATATTAACTGACAGATTCCTCAAAAACACTTTGAGTGGAGTTAGGAATTCAGAAAAACATTAAAAACTTGCAAGAACTGTTTCTTGAGGTATTATTACATCCTGCCTACTAACTTTAAGTGTGATGATGATGAGTCGAGTGTACTTAGGCGATAATTCTATTTGTTTTTTTTTTGGTGTTCGTACACAGGAACTATTACAATGTCTACAGATATATTGGCTATAATTTCATAAGTGTTCCATCCATAGACACTTGACCTTGAACTTGAAATATAGACTTAAAGAAAAAAGATAAGTAAGTAAATAAAAAGCATAAGCACTTATTTTTACTTTATACGCTGTACTTTCACAGGTTCCATCACTCACACCACAGGCCCAGCCATTTCCTTGTGCTCGTATTAATAATAAGTAAGTATTATTAGTTTTTAAAGAAAAATATAAACTGTTACTGGCCACAAATTTATTTTATTCTTATTCTTACTATATCCTACAAGGACCAAAAGTAATCTCGATATAAAGTTTACTTACTAAGTAGACTACAACGATAATTGTTTTCCAAGTTCCACACCTATAAAATATAATGACAGAAATATTCTTCCTTAATCAACATACTTTTAATTGTTCTTTGAAAAACACAAAAATGTTAAGTTCGTCCTAAATTAAAAGATGTCAATCCGACAGCCACATTTTTCATAAGTAGGTACTTATAATTTTTTTCCTAGTCTCAAGGGTTCGTTGAACACCTTAACTTTTGAGTTATAATTTTGAGAGATGTCTCGCATTTATAGCTGGCATTTACTGACTTCGAAATAATTACTTTGACAGCATAAAGAATTTTTCGTTTTTCTAGCATGTTTAATTAAATTAAAATTTATAAGAAGTAGATGTAAGCAGTGTGCGGTGCCCCTGAGCGATTGTTTTTGGGGAACATTATATACCTATCAGAAAATATTGACTTATCTTATAAACAAAATTGTATCCAACAAATAGAAAACAAATAACCCGACATTCGAAGAAAATCCTTTCCAGATGTAAACACACATACACAATGAACAGAGAAACAAAATAAGGCTCTTATGTAACCAAAACAAACAACTGTGTCTGTGGATTAAATGTACCTACAGTGTGTATTCTGTTCTATACGGTCTTATATATACTATACTGTAGAATGTTAATACACATGTGCCAACTTCGTGTTTAGGTGTGCCCTCGCCAAGTAGAGGCTGTCTTAGTTGCCGCCAATCCAAACATGATGCGTCAGTACATGATTCTAAGAAGTCAAATGTAGACTTCTGTTATCTAACATAGTCTATTATAATTTTCGTGAAAAATTATCGATACATTTTCCGTACCCCCAACACCTGGTCTTTCTAATACCTGATATGTATATCCTTTTAGAAAGTGGCAATTTAGCACGCCATCGTGTAGGAAATAAAGTAATAAATAATATTTTCATATTAAAAAAAAAAAAAATAAAAAAATAAAAAGTCATTTATTTCTGAAAGTACATACTTAACAGTTGTTCGTGGATAGGACTTCCCAGTAAGTAATGAGGATACTTGAGTTGGGAATGTCCCGCTACTTCCCTTAGGTCTTACTAAAAATATTACAAGTTTGTAGGTAAATATAAATGGTCTTAAGCTATGTATGTGTGAGATTCAACAAAAAAATAAAAAACAAAAATAACAATAAAATAAAAAGTAGTAAAGTAATTGTGGTGATGAAGAGTCCTTACGTTAAGGTGGATGAAAAGGAGAAATGCTTGTGTGTGCGTGCCTGTGCGTGTTCGTGTGCGTGTTCGTGGGCGTGTGCGTGTGCGTGTGCGAGTGCGAGTGCGTGTTCGTGTGCGTGTGCGTGTGCGTATGCGTATGCGTATGCGTGTGCGTGTATGTGTGTGTGTGTGTGTGTGTGTGTGTGTGTGACAGAGAGTGTTTGTACATTGTGAATGACAGTGATCGCCCAGCCCTACGATTCTCATCTTGGGGTCGGATGTAGAGAGTCCACTAGATGATCACTATCACACGTGTAATATGCCATACCCAGTCTATAAAGTGCCTACGACTAGAATGAAGATTTATTTATACTAGCCTATTTAAGAGGTGTTCCACTTCACAGTAGGAGAGTGTGGTTAGCCATTTTTTAATAGCTGTCTTACAGTTGTAAGACTGCATCGGATATATGTTTAGAATTTTATTGACTTTATTGTAAATAAAGGGCGATTGACAGGCGTATTGGCGTTGGGCAAAGGTAGTGCGAACTAGGTGTGAACGAGCGACGTTATGATTTCTACGTTTACTTTGTGAAGCTGGGTCATATCACTTTACCTATAGTAAATTAACAAATCGACAAATCTTAATAAGAAAAGAAAAATAAAATTAACCCTATTTACCAACCTACTGGTAGATTCTAGTGTAGATATATGTTCCCAGAAAGATTTATCTTTTCATAACATTTTTATATCCTTTATCAACATCTACCCACAGAAACACTCGAGTATTTACAAAGTTTATTTTCAGTATTCAGCTACTTTCGTTCGGAATTTTGAAACAATATATAAAAGAATACAGTGGACCAAAAAGGTTTCCCTTAGGTTAATATTATTGTGTGGGTTATCATTTAACTTATATGGATGTTTGTAATCACAGTTGTTGGTTTGTTGAGAATTAGAGATGAAAAATTCGACCATCCAGCGGAGTCCCTTGGGCGGTGAAGTCATTCTTCACGGTTCTTTTACAAAATAGCAGTCATTCATTTATATTTACTTACAACTATAATGACGGCCGAGTTGATCAAGTCCGAAAAACAAATTTTCTCATGGATGCTATCAATTACGTATTAAGCGATAAAGAAATTTTTGCATCTATGAAGTTGACAAAAAGGCATTGCGCATTCGAAATTAAAGTACTTAATTTGAGTCAACTTCGGTCTACTTTCTTTGGTCAACTCTCTTAATGCTATACTCGTTAAATGTATAAATAATAATTAATAATAACGGAGTTTAAAACCACACAGACATCATATTTATCTATTCATCTTCTTCCACGCTTACTTACAAGTTTTAATAAGCTTTCATTTTGCACACAAACATCAATTTATAAACTACGACCCACGAGGAATGAAAGAAAAAATGAAACTTCTTTTCGAGGTTGTGGAACTAAGCGGCAGATATTATGCGGGAATGGAGCAGTAATCTAATTTACTTTAATATCCACAAAAGGTGTTTTCTTAAGGGTTAATATAAATGCTAATGGGTCGTGTCACCTCGCCGCCGCCGGCCCCGAAGTATAATGTATATTATCAACGCAACGGGCGTAGGTACCCCATGGTGGTTCACTGCATGTTGTATATACACATCCTGATTTGCGAGATTTGATGCAACCTATCTATTCCTTTGTGTCATTACTTTATGGTATAACTTCCATGTTTTTCTCAACGGACAAATATAACGAAATGCATAGCATAGGTACTTAATGCCTATTGTACGATGATTGCCTGAATTCGATTAGTAAAAGAAAAATCCGAGATATTTTTTATGAATTGTAGCGTGGACAGCGACTCCCATAACGGCGACTGCTTGACATCACATCTGTCATTTACATGTACAGTTCAAAACACAATTTTAATCACGCTACATACAATATTTTTTTCCACTGAAGTAATTGCATTTTTGGTTCATTTTTGTTTCATAATATTTTTTGAAACCTTCCAGCCTGTTTCATAAATGCAGTAATCTTATGGGATTAAATATGTGATACAAAGCTACTAGGTATATATACTTACATCTTATCTCGATATTTTTTTCGGATGGCTGGTTACTGGCGCCTAATTTCAATTATCAATACAATCTAATCTAATCTAGCCTACAAGATCCGACTGCTGCGCAAAGGCCTCCTCTTCCTCTTCCCATCATTGCAATCCTGAGCGCACTCCGGCCAGTCCCTCCGGTAAGCGTCCATGTCGTCGCGCTATCATAAGACACAACGCGTGACGATCCGTGCGTACCGCTCAGCGTGCATGCGACAAACATGTCCGGCCCAACCTCATTTAAGTCTGTCATCAATACAATACAAAGTCCTTATTGGATACTGAAGAAACACATTATTTAAACTATTTCAGAGTAATAGTTGTTACAAAAGCGGCCTTATTGCGTAGGTAGAACTTTATACTGTTAGGTATAGGATATAATTAAGTTTATCAATTAATATATAAATGATAGTTTTAGTAGCAGCAATGATGGATGATGATGTGATAACTTTTAAGAACCGATGTGGAGAGGTTTAAACTAATAAAACACATTGTCACCAATAGACTCTTATTTATACATATAACTTTTTATGTTTTTAATAATTCTTAGTACAATATCTGTGCCTATAGAACAGGCGCACACACATAAGCTTCGACGTCCTTTCGTGTTCTTCTCGTACACTGTGTGGCGTATTCTCATTATCTCTCTAGTACTCGAAGAACCTATGAACTCTGCAGCGGGTTCGCTGGGAGAGCATCACCTCGTCAATTACTTATAAACGTAAAAATAGATGAATCCCACCTGATGAACTCTTCAAACAGCCGTAGGTTTACCGTACTTGTTAGGCGCTTGCTGCTATAGGTCTACTCTCAGGCATTGCCTAAATTCTTATCCCGGACTAAGACTTTTCACCTCACCACCTCAGCATACAAGTAAGTTCGCACTAAGTTGAATCATGAGCAATCTTGGTAGCTTTTAACAGATCAATAGCAACTTGTGTTACCAGGGAAGAGTGACACTCTTTATGATACATAACGATGATAAGCAGCAATGATTCGATTATTCGAGTATTTTTATGTAAAAATGAATGAAAGTGGATACCTAGGTATTTACATATATTTTCATAGCAAAGGTAAGTATAGCCGAATTACCTTGTTGACAAACCTTTCCTTCTGATCAATTCTGAAATTGGTAAACGGTATTCGTTGTCTTCCAACTTTCGAAAATTTTTGAAAAACTGTTTTATGTATAGGTAACTTTCACATCAGAGAGTAACGTTCAATGAATTTCGTCCAACCTTAGCATATAGGTAACTCGACCAGTCCAGTATCGACCATTCTTTTTCTTGATTATTTGGTAAAATTTATCAACGAATAATTCCAAACACTGATAACCACACAATAGGAGTACTTTGTTTCATCCTTGTTTCACAATTTTTTGACACTTTTATTGAATTTTTACAATGAAATTGAAATTTATTCTATAAAAATAACAATAGACATGACAAATGCTTGACATGACTTGGACATGACAGGAACATTATTTATTATTTGTAATTTTATTACTTATAATATACTAAACAGTCAAAACATACATACCAAAAACTGTAAATTAGATTGAAAGAAGATTACATGCTATGATAATTTATTAAAATTGTTCAATTTTATTTGATCCTAACTAATAAATATAACAGAATAAATTCGAAAGTGAGTTTGATTGTGTGTTACGTTACAGCACAGCAATAACTAATAAATAGTACTGCCTATAGATGAAACACTCTCCACGCGTTTGGAGCCAGGGACAAATATTTTAGGTAGTTATTAGGTATTACTTATCTAAATCAAAATTCATTTTATATTATTCAGGCAACGGGTTTAATGATTATAATCACGGTACCTATTTAAACATAATAGTTATGTTTGGTATTCTTGTAACACCTGTTTTTAGATTTCCGACAAGGCTGAATCGCATGCGAGTGTGTGCCTCCGCGCTTGGAAAAAGTTGTGTCAAATTAACATTATCGAATGACGATGGCAACTTAAAAAAGATTAAGATGACTAAAGACTAGGCTGTATGGGTTAAGTTCCCTTTGCATGCCTTATTTTTTAAAGTGGTGTATAGGCCACGTCAATGATATTGAAATGATGATATTGATGTTAATGATCTTCTGGTGAGTTTTTTTGTGGTTATTATCTCTGAACTTTGGCTAAAAATAAGTTCCACATGTCCATGACAATGGCTTAACCTCACTATCTTTCTTTCAGTGTAAAACCCTCAGAATAATAACTGTAAAACCACCTAAAAACAATAGCTTTGACTATCGATTATGCTGTTATACCGTCACACGTAATGTGGTTTACCTATGTTTCCGCGTCTTAACGGGGTAGACAGACCTGTAATATGTCGTTTTGTTGCAGGATTCAAAGTCTAACTTGGATGTCTATCTTCAAGGGCTACCTGGGGATTTCCCCATTAAGATAATGTTGTGCTTACACTCGGAGTAATTGTCTTCTACATCTACATCATGCTTTTCATTTAGGACCTGCTATCCAGCGGTTTGCTTCGTGATTTTGCCTAAGACCTGCCGTCCAGGCACTTAATATATCACTTTTTGGGTGAAACTTTAGCGTTTAAGTGGTTTGACTAAGCTTTTCTTGATTGTAATAACAGGATTACTCCTAAATTTGTGTTATCATGAAATAACCTAGACGTGCTAAACTCTTTGCTATATAAGAAGAAGTAAAGTTAATATACATTTTTTAAAAGTGAAATTTTTAATACCATCACCTTTGCTTTGCTTGCAATAGGAGAGTATCCTGTTCAAGGCGCCCAATCCT
This sequence comes from Pectinophora gossypiella, assembly GCF_024362695.1. Taxonomy (NCBI): domain Eukaryota; kingdom Metazoa; phylum Arthropoda; class Insecta; order Lepidoptera; family Gelechiidae; genus Pectinophora; species Pectinophora gossypiella. The sequence continues at coordinate 7,433,560 of NC_065408.1, read as the reverse complement.
ACTCTCTATTTTTTTGCACTCTATTAAGATCCCTTTTATTCTCTGAGTTCGGCAACTAACACCCATGCCCTGGGACCAACCCTTTCTCAATGCCCTGCCGACGGCGTCCTAGAGGTAGGGTGGGCTCATCCCCACACAGAGGCTACGCAGGAAGTTTCATCCTTCAAAATATCCATTACAAGATTTTTAAAGCAGAATTTAACTTAACGAGGCCTATGTTTGCGCCAGCCTGTATTTACATGATAAATGTACTTAATTATTTTTTTCAATATTCTACCCCTTCGAGGATACAGACGTGATGCTATGTTATGTCCTTTATTCCCAGTAGTTCTAACTGATCAGTTCTACCGTAGAACTATTGTATTATTTCACAATATAAAGAAGGTATTGGTCTTTTTAAAACAATGTTTATAAAAATATATTATTATATCAAAATGGAGTTTCATTAGTTGCAGCCATTTTCTCCACATACCTATAATTATTTTGTTTCTTAAAAGGTAAGTAACTAGGAAAATAATAAGAGGAAAATTAATTGTAAGTATTTGTCTATTTAAACCAAATCATAAATAAAAAGAATAGGTCTAACACTACTACTTATATAAAAACAACGAACTGAAAAGTATAAGAAAACAGCAAAACAGTTTTTACCATAACTGTACAATAACGTCAAAACTCGCTCGACGTAAAGGGAAAATAAGGCCACTCGCCGTAAAGAGAGTCGCTGTTGCGCGGGTCGCCGTTCGGAAAGTCGCTGTCAACGCACCAATTCTTTTTTATTTTCTTAGTGTTCCCAACTAGATAGCCACGATAAAGTAGCAAAAATTATGAAGTTTTTCGAGTTTGTATGTATGTTTCTGGGGCAATTTACTAATCGTTTTATCCAGTCATCATCGAAATAGGTTACGTAAGGTTGAATCAGCTTTCAAGCGCACGCTTTCAATAACTTTCATTACATTCGCGTTTCTGTTTCAATATGCGATCCATGTATCTATTGTATTGTAGGTATCTATTGTATGTTATAGCGAGCCTCGGGCCGACCATTGAACGCTTTCAAAACGACCACACACAATAATATCGGCGAAGTAATCAAGGAAACGAACCCAATGTGACTGTTTTGAAACCTCCTCTTACTTACAACTTAATATGTCATAATAAAGTAAATTATAAGTTCCTTGCCTACGAAACGAACAAAAACAGATTAAATAGAAAACTGTCTATCATTCCGTTCCAATCGACTATGGGTTCACAGTTCACGCCCTCTCTAAACTGTAAAAAACTGTGTCTTAATCTGATTCTTCGCTCTCCAGAACCAAAAGACGGTTGAATTTGTCTTCTACCGGGGTAGGCAGTACCCCGACACGTAATAACATAAAATAACATCACACCTGTATCCTCGAAGGGATTGGCAAAGTAAATAGTATATACACCCACTCTTCGCTAGATATATTTAGGTGCCATGTAATAGGGGCGAACCTATTGCTATCCATGACAAATCATGGAAACCACGTGATAGTCTAGAGTCACCATTATGTATTCCTAGGAGTCACCCGTATAAGCAAAACGTACAGTATGTCCTTCCATTTAAAATTATTGGTTTATTTAATTAAGAAGTTGGTTCCTACAATAATAAATAAGTTAGATAAGTAATTAAAAGTTTCTTATTTGGTTGCGTACGCAGTTTTATTCCCTTGTCTGTTGTCATGTCATTCATCTTTTCAGTGCCTTTAGAAATACTTACCTCAAATTACAAAAAGTTATCTTTGATAATTATGTCGACTTTGATTTCATATTAATTTGTCATGTTATGGCTTACAAAAATTACAAAATTTGTTTAAAAAATAATCTTAAGAATAATAATTTAAAATCGAATATGCCTATTATCTTGTAAAAAAGCTTCGCCTTTTGACATCGTTCGTCACGAGACTGGCTTTAAGAGCCTCTTGGAATGTGTATCTTGATTCACAACTTTGAACTCATGGGACTCTCATCCTTAAATACATACCTTGGGGTATAAATTTACGTACTACACATTGTTAAACACAGTACGTATAAACATTAAAATCCTTTTAGGCAGATGGGCCCATTCTGTCTCTCAGTGGCGCACCACGGACACTTCTTACAAACAACCTCGTTTTACACAGACACTACACATCACATTGACATTATCAATACGCGCAACTGTATATGTGACGTATAAGGCTGTCTGTCCATTGAAGCGGAGCGAGCTTGCGGAGCGATGAAACGGATAAATATTAACCAATAGGATTGCATAAAAACTCCGCTCAGCTGCAGTGGATAGAGATTGGTTAATCCTATTGGTTAATATTTATCCGTTTCACCGCTCCGCAAGCTCGCTCCGCTTAAATGGACAGGCAGCCTTAGGGCTGCCAATTAATTTAACAATTACTTAGGTAGGTAGTACTACTTACGAAAGATACTTTTATAATAGTCAGTCAATATTTATTTATTTAATTACCACACTAATCACAAACAATATTTTTAACAATGAAAGTTCACAATATTAATAAATAGGCTTTACACGTGACTTAAAAAACGCTGAACTAATTAATTTCATTTACATTATTTTTACATTATTAAGTACTTAACCTAGGTTCAATTTTATTGCAAATAATAGTATGTTTTGATGAACAATCACTATGACAAAAAATATTTATAGGCGTCGCGCAGGCGGCGGTCCAGCGCGGACAATTATTGTGAGAAACACTCGAATCTATTACAAATATTCAAATCAAACGAAAGAACGTCGGTGCCAAATTTCAAAATTCGAATATATAAACTATAAGGATAAAAAATATAACAACGGCCCGCGCGCATCGTTCACGATTCACGTCTAAACTATGTTCGAGGGGGGTGAAGTAAACCTAGCTCAGACACTGGTGGGGAGCGGAGATTTGCCGTTCTATACGTAGTATTATTCTATGTCAGTGTTAAGATAACAAGTTTTTGTTATGAAACAATAGGAACGAGAACTGTTTACCTAGTCACTTGTATAATTTAACTATAGTGGCAGGTTTCGCCAACTAGCCTTGTGCTCCTGTGTGGCATTTTCCTATTGTTAAGCCTAGAATGGGTCACATTTATTAAAATTGCGCAAGTCTAGGTAGGTTCATTGTAATCAAAACTAGAGCAGACATGAATGCTCTAGAATATTCTTTATTCGAATCCTGTTATCATTTAGTTAAGTTTTCATTGCCTTTTTCTTTTTGACCTGACGTAAATATATGATGTAAATACATACATACCAAATCGTGCTTACGATTCAAACAATAATGAAGTATTCAGTGTGCAAAAGTACGTAGCATAACGTTCCGTTTCTCTGCACGCGGTTCTTACAGGAACACCAAGTTAAATGTAACTAATCATAATTAAAATAAACTGCACCTTTCACGCAACACTTTCCAAGAATATTATACTTTCCATGAAATGAATACACGCTTTCACGATCCTTGTTATTATTTTTCTTGGTTTTCTTTTTGCATTATACGTGGGCCTCTGATCTCTTGCTGATAATCTGTCTGTTATTTTTGGTTTGTCTACTAGGTAGGTTTGGGTTAGGGTTCAAATCTGGATACTCAGATGCATAATATTCGCAAGTTGGGAAACTGACCTGCCCTTAAGTCAAGCTTCGTTGTCACAACTTTGTCTACAGTCTACTATCTAAGCTACTGAAACTACAACTATAATACCAAATATAAATGAGTTTTCGGTATCATCAAAATAATTATTGTCTGTGTCTGTGGCTGATCACCTGATTATCCAAAAAGTAAGATGATCCGTGCTTCGGAAGGCACGTTAAGCCGTTGGTCCCGGTTACTACTTACTGATAGAAGTAAGTAGTCTTTACATGAGCCATGTGAAGCGCCTTTGGCGGCTCAATAATAACCCTGAAACCAGGGTTGATGAGGTTGGAATTCACTTCACAACCCACACGATAGAAAAAAGATTACTGTGTCAACAAACATTCCTGACATACACAGTGGATGTGTACATTAATTTACCTTTTTTCGAAAAATATATTCCAACCTATTACTTGGACAGTATTAACAGACATTTGATTTGTATACAAACATACACGTGCTTAAATGAATAACGTAGTTTTAGTAGATAAGGGTAGGTAAATAACAACCCTATGTTGATGTCTATATCGGTCTGTTTCAAGGTAGAAGCACTAACGCCAGATCAAATTGCTTCTTGCGAGTAAGCCTATTGTTTCCTGTTAACCAGGGATGAGAGCTACACTATAGGCAATGTACCTATGCGCTATTATCCATTCTCCTTTATCCTAGCATTTATTCTGCGTACATTGTGAAATCCGAATACTTATTCTGAATAAATAGCATTAATAATAAATTCATTCAATAATAAGTGACCATACGCGCGTGGTACTGTTGTTATTCGGGCAAAGGTGTACCCCACGATGCGATGAGCTTTATTTTTCAGTGATAAATATGTGATATCAATTTATAATCCATATTTCACTACTATATACTTACGTGCTATTTCCCGCTGAGACGGGAGGGGTCTAAGATAAGTAAGTAAAATACGTAAGTGTGTATTGCACGTAAGTGTGTATACATGTCTATCTTATAGTGAAAGATTTAAGCTGCATCTCGCTTAGGTTTCAATACTCAACACCCAACAACAGGGGGGTTGAAAAGGCCACATCGAAGCAATTCATCTAAAAAAGCAATATTGCAATTTGACATTTGCGCATATAAAAGAAAGTACGCAATGCAATCAAATATCAAATAGCAATATTGATTTTTTAGGTGAATTGCTTTGATGTGTCCTTTTTAAACCCACAAGTCTTAGTCAAAGTCCAAATGAACCGACCTTTGAATAACGAATTTATGTCTTATCCTAGGAGCACCTGGCCGCCTTGCATTATTGAATCCCGCTCCCAAAACCGGATTAACACTTGAATTTTTAGCTTACATTTCTAAACGAACGTAAGATAACATGACATACCGTCACGCCTGTATTCCTGAAGCGGTAGGCAGAGGGTTCGTCACCAGCTATATTCAAATCCCATGTAATAACAGGCAAGCCTATTGCTAACTGGGCACAAATCCTAGGAACCACGTGATATCAATTATCTATGATCCAAAACCTAATAAAGTCAAATTCTCAAGACTCGAAACCGTGACACTACGATTTAAGAGGTAATAATTGAAATTGTCTTCACTCATTATTTTGTCACATTATTATGTGACAGTCATAATACAGCATTTGTATGTTAAATGCTGTATTATGACTGTTTGTTGTCCAAAATAAAATAAAGTACTTAAGTAATTCACGGGTTCTCCAAACAAGGTTATCACGGATTCAGAATGTAAGGTAAGCCCTTCAAATCCTCTCAAATATTATTTTATTATGTAAGTACTTCCTTCTTTTCTCCCCTGCTTGCACATAGATAGAGACGCGAACAAAAGCTATCTCGTTTCAGAAAGCTATAAAACTAGACAGAAAGATCTAATATAACAAATACTATAGTAAAGCTCGTAAATTGAAGCATATGATCCAGCAGTCATATAACTCCCCTTTCTCTCCAGCGTAGTTTGCACAATATTCGTTCCCCTCTCAATACTAAAGACAAAATTACTTTCCCAATTTCCCCACATCTTTTATTGGTTTGAGATTGGAAATTAAGCCCACATAATTATATTTTTGGTGATCCATAATCAAAATATAAGAAACCATATCATATATAAGCTTTGGCCTTGGATCTCGGTCATATAATATCTACTTACCTACATAACACTAGGTACTAAGTGCTTTAGGCTGACCTCTTTATGGTTCTACCTACAGGAAAATCGGACAAAAGGTTAGGTTACCTCGATGAAGTGGATCGAAAAAGGGATAAAATCATCTCATTCCATAGAAGGGCCAATGAATTGTTTTTGTGTGAATTTACTAAGTATATTAGTACCTACATTGCCTAAACGCTGTGTATTGTTTTTCAGTCAAAATAATAAATTTATAACAGTTTTATGACCTATGAATGGAAACCGGTACACCGTAGCGTATCCACCACATATTATTTCGCTGATTTTTGCAATTCTCTTACATAACGTTTTGCTTATGGTATACCAAGGTTAATCGACTTTCAACTCAATCGACGTTATTATTTCAAAAAGGTTTTATATTGCTCGAACCTCGTACTAAAGTATCGAAGATATATTGACTTTAGCACTGCTTAGGTGCAACCAGATCTAATGAGAAGATTGTTGAACCCGAATGAAATTACCTGGCACTTGCTCTTCCAAATATCATAAATAAACTTTACTAGCAGATAAACTATCAGAAAATACGGATTTCTTTCTTATGATCAAAGCAAAAAAAAATTCGTAACTTTTGTAAGCTCCTCCCAATGCGTTCATTCGCCAACAACTTGGTGTGTCGATTGGCGCAAGAGTAGCTTGTTGAAATAATTCCTAGTATAATAAGGTAGGTATAGATAGTATGGAGATCCTGATTACCAAAGACGCAATGCTGTCACTCACCTCTGAGCTATGTGTAAAGGAACCTGCACATATATTCCTCATTATAGAAATGTGAAGGATGACCGAGCGGTTACCGCGAAACGTAGACAAACCCTTAGGTGGAATACCCGATTTTTTATTTGCACAATAGACGAGTACTTGCTATGTCACAGCTAAAAACGTAAATTTTAAAGTAGGTATGTTCAGTTCTAAAATTCTCTTTGAATTACAGAAGCTTCATTCTATTACAAAAAGTGGTGACATGAGCTCGGAATTGAAATTTCTGACTTCCATGATTAATGTTTGTTGTGCAAACGGGAAATTATGCGCATTCTATAAAATACACTAGCAGGTAGAGTCTGAGTCTGACGTGTGACGTAGACAAAATTGAATATTAATAAAATAATTGTTATATAATTATATTAATTAATAATTCTAAGTCAGAGTAAGTTGAAGAGGAAAACCAAAGAAAAAAAATGTGAAAAGCATGTTTTACAAAGAAGTCAAAGAATTCAATCTTCTACTGGGTACCCTCAGGTCTGTTATTTTAAATTTTGTATCGGATGAGAGCTCTCAACCTACAATAATAACAATAATAAATAATAATGAGTCACATCAAAAAGAAAAAAAGATCTTCAAAGCTAATCTTGGAATTAGGAGAATGTAAGACCATCTCGCTCGTACATTTGTGAAATCAATGACGGACGTCATCAACACTTGTATTGTGACTCTTAAATTAATGATAATGAGGAGAATGTAAATTTTGGCGCTTTCAAAACCGTTCTAAAAGAAAATTCTCAGTAACCGGAAAATTTAAAGAAATTTCCTACTTTGCTGGGAAGTATCTACAAAAATACGAGTAAGCGAATTTAAGTTACATTATTAAAAAAAATATCAAATAAAAAAAAATTGCAATCTGTTAAAAAAGTCTCGTAAAAACCCGTAACATGTAAATTGAATTCTCCTCTATCTCTTTTACATTTTGTTTTCACAATCAGTTAACTAGGATATCGGACGTCTGGCGCAGATTGAATAGGAAATGGAAATAGAGCACGACCTTAACGCAATGAGACATGCGTTATTAGGTCACAGAAGTTGTTGTGAACGGAAGGTCAAGTCCATAACCTGCCGCGGGGCAATGAAACCCTCATCGTCACAACAGAACTCAAAGGAAAACCCGAGCCGGAAAATCACAGGCAACTTACTTTTCCGCTTTAACATACAAATATTCCAACACAACTTTTCAAATACCAAATAGAGCCAGTGAATGAAAAGGAAAGGGTACGCAGAAACCAGCTAGCTAATTTCGTGACGGACTATTCTGTAAAAAGTACATACCTCGTAAAAATCCGTAACACGAACAGAAAACTTTCTCATCGTCCATTTATGTTGTCACAGCCCATTGAAAGATTAGAACATTTTATAGCGTGTGACTGAGACAAAATAGAACAAGCCCTTAAACGCTATTCATTCCAAAAATAATAAATATACTTATCTTAATAAATCTAATTAAGCCTATGAGAATAATAAATTCTAGAATTATGGTTGCTGAGGTTAGTAATCCACCTCACACCCCACACGACAGAAGAAGAAGAGGTCTGAATACCAATTTGTGTAGCCATTACAGTAAAAACCAATTCGACTGAAATATAAACTGATGTGATGCGATAAAACCTCCTTATGACTCTTCAAAATATTACAAAAGTAGATATCCCGAGGAACCGGAAGATACCAAGAAGCCTTCTAAGTTGCTACTTCCCAGTAAGCACAAATATCAACAAAGTAGAAAATATCAAATAACAAATTATTGACTCGGTAAAGGAAAGAGCAAGCTATTGGATAAGTAGAAAACCCGTTACAACCTATTTCATCTACATTTGTAAGTAAGTACATAGAGTTTCATAACTCTCTGGAGACAAAGTAAGTATACGGTATAAGTCATAGCCTTGGTTAACTACTTGGTTGGAAAAGTTCTACCTAAATATTGAGAGCTTTCATTCAATATTAATACAACAGCTAAAAATGGCAAATTCTTACTTTATGCAATTATCCAAATAAAATAAGTACATCAAAAAATCCAAGTCTGTCCGCATCCAAGGATTTTATGGCTGTATAGTGGTTCCCTGGAAGAAATTGCTTCAGAGTAATAAGGTCGCCCATTTTGACTATTGCTAAATGTTTGTATGTTTTGTTTGTGTGCATTAAAGTATATTTGATTTGATTTTGATTTTAATTTCAGAAGATCGTGTCTGATCAATACGTACGCACACAGCCAGTAACAAACACTATCATAAATGTTTCTCATGAATGTTTTATGTCTGGCAGAAACAGCGTAGTTGCCACATATGAATTAACCACTAGCATCTCAAGATGGAAAACTGATCGACTACCTGACCCGCATCACTTAACACTTTACGTATCTCACGCGCACACAAATAAAGCACACCCCAATCCCTACAGAGTTAGTGGCATGCGCGTATCCAATCGTAAAATAAATCCTTACAGATATTTTTGTCTTAATTCAAGTATATTAAGAACAAAGGCATATCTTTTTTGCCGAGTCTTATTGTAGATTTGTCGCGAATGGCATTAACTACTTGACCGGAAAATAAAAGCATCGTGCTTTAAAAACACCATTAAAAATATAAAGCAAACTCTTAGGAATTTCAGAGAAATATACCTATTTTCTTGATTCAGATTTTTTAGAGCGTGATTTTTCCTTTTTTTGTGATTTTTCCGTAGTCAGGTTTTTAAACATACTTTTTTAAGGTCTTACTTATTAAAATAATATGCTTTCGATACGAGTTTTATGCAAAATTTGGAGATAAAACCTATCAGGAGCATGTCTGAGCAGTCACGTTATCAATTCAACGTAATTATCGAGTACATACATTTGATACCCAGCACGCATTAAATTAAGCGTGACGTCACATAGCCTATGGCCACCGGATAATCAAGACGCTTCTAGTGACACCTCATTTGTCAAATTCTGACATATGATTTAGAACATACGTGCATACGACGTAAATACATACATACATATACACGTATATAAATGCATAGCGGTCAAACAGTTAACCAAGAAGGCCTACAGTGCCCTACGAATACAATATAATAACGCATTCAGGCGGTTGTTGCGGCTGCCGCATTTCTGCCGTGCATCGGCAATGTTTGCGCTGGCGGATTTCGACAGCTTTGAAGCTATTGTACGCAAGAAATCAGCATCATTGATGCGCAGACTGCGCGGCAGCAGCAACAGCGTCCTGAGGGCGGCAGCCGACAGTGGGGATTGTCCACTGATCGGCTGTATGATTAATAAAACTTTATCGATATTTAAGATAATTTACTAACATAGTTCTTAAGTTTGTTACTTACCAAATGGATTTAGTTGTTCGATAATATATATATTATTATATTTTAACCCTTCTTTTTGCTTCGGCGCAGTCGGGTAATAAATAAAACACATCAAAGTTTTCCTTACTGAAGAACTTTTCGCACGAGTGACTTAAGTAAAAATATAAGTATCTACGACAAGCGGACAAAGTAACTAAATAGGTACTTACTGAATTCACGGGGTCCTAAAACGTAAAGTAGAAAAAACTTCGCGATGATAAATATAAAACAATATTTAAAAATCACTACGGCGCCTTTTTTCCAACTTTTATACTTGAGTGATTTATATTGACCGAAGAAGTATTATGGACAATCAATCGGGACGGACACCTTCCTAACATTGGGACCGCTTCCGGAAGTCCCGATTCTGCTGACAAATGAGATTTACCCGATACTTGTAACTACTTACGTTCACCAGAACTATAGTTATCGAAACTTTTCCTTCTAATGCGACTAAAAATTCCTGAAACTACGGCATGAAATTACTATTGCTATTGAAACGGCTTTTTAATGCGGCTGAAAATTCCTGAAACTACACACGGATACAGAAACCGTGTTAGCTACAAATGATAACTTATTTCATTATAAGTATAGAACTGGAGAGTCCAATTCCAACTTATAAAGAGCTCAGCAGATATACAGTACATTGAAATTGCACATTAATAACATAACAAGAACAACACATAATATAAGTAACATAACTACCTACAATCCCAATTCAACAGAGGTACATCCATTGGTGTATAGTGTGTTGGTAGTTCCATAGCAGAGCATCCGCGCTTCCTTCACAAGACTTACATTTAACAAAAGAAATACAATCCTCGTCCTTATACAGAACAGAAATTTCTTTCAGTCAACCTTAGAGTATTCTTTTTATGATCCGGACGATGCTAATACAGGCGTATAGGTAATAAAATAGTCATACGCTGAGGTCATACGTATTAGTTCATTTTGCAATTGGCAGTGACTCAATGTGGATAATGATTAATTAAATAGTGTTCTGTTATTTTTCAGCAATGTAATTTTAGACTTTGATAAACGGTGCGACAACAACAAAACACGATCGAAATCATAATGAAATATCTAAATACAATAACTGTACAATATTTATGCCATTTATAATTTATTGATTGAGGCCTTTGCCCGTGGTGAGACGTATTGTTTATGTAATAATTATTTATTTAATCATATGGCAGTTTATTACGTAAGGGGATATAATATTGGAATAGAAGGTATTATATCGGATAGTTATGAAGCATTAGTGTTGGGGTCAGGTCAGGGCTGACCAACCGCTTTGCAATCAAATCCCCCAGCTATTTTGAATTATAGTCTGTATTAAGTAGGTACTTACTATAAATACGAAGTGCCACCACCTTTCTAATAAAAAGTTTCCCGAAGCCAGATAAACCTGTGTCCATGGTACATCCGACAAGTTTGTTTAATATCCATGTGTCAATCTATCTGTATTTGTAGATATTTATTGGTGATGACGTATATCGGTTTGACATACAACATCGATAACAATAGGTCTGTCAATCAGTGTTTTCACTTCCACCACTATAATTATAAATATAATAGATATACAGGGTGTTAGTGACATCGTAATGAAAACTGAGGGATGATTCAGGCCATGATTCTGAGTTAATATCAAGTGGACTTTTCCGTCGCAAAAGTATGAAACAGAAAATAATAAAAACAACACTAAAATTTTCATGAATTTTCCGACAGGGAAATCCACTTGATATCAACTCAGAATCATGGTCTGAATCTTTTTTGCTTGTGTGGCTAAGTGGCTACTTGTATGTACTTGTACAGGTTGTAAGTGACATCGTAACAAATACTGATGAGTCAGCTCATTATTATTAATATCAAGTGGTATTTTCCATCGTATGGAACGGAAAATAATAAAAAACCAAAAACATATAAATTAATTTTGCGACGGAAAATGCCACATGATATTAACTCAGAATAATGATCTGAATCATGGTCCTCCAGTATTCGTTACGATGTCACTAACGCCCTATCTACTTGTGTGGCTACTTGTATGTACTTGTGAAGGGTGTAAGTGACATCGTAACGAATACTGAGGGGGATGGTTCAGTTCAATACTCTGTGTTAATATGAAGTGGAGTTTTCCATCGTCACTAACACCCTGTATATTATTCCACGTGTCACCTTTTAAATACAACTTTAACTATTTTGTGTCCGAGTACGCGTACACGGAGTTAAATATTTACTGAATTGGTTTTGGAAAGGTACCTTGAGTAAAAAATATATAATGCCTATAAGTACATGTCTTATATTTTAACATCAATAATTCTCAACTTTCACTTTAAGTACGTGATATAAGAAAATGTTCACTTGTAGGTATCAGACACAAAATACTAGACACGCTCGCTGTTGAAGTGGAGCACTAGTTTTAGGTTTCTACCTAAAACACAGACACCAGTGTCTAGCGACAAGCAGTTAACACGTTTTGTTAAACATTTCTTTTTAGATACAGGTCTCTAAGTCGTCAACTCTAAGGTCGCAGGTTCGAGCACGCGCCTAAACCCATGATTGTCGAAATCGAATTCGTGTTGGGATTATAAATGATTATCACGTGCTCAGCGGTGAAGGAAAACATACTGAGGAAACCCAAATTGAGAAATGCGTTGTCAAATCTTCAGGTTAGGTAAGCGGACCCTGTAAAAACGGAATAACGCTAAGGAAATGATTGATAACAAAGAGCGGGCTATAAAATGTGATGGCTTCCAAACACCGGCAGCTGTCGCGCCATTTGTTACTAAACGTGATTGCAGCCAGCGACAGCTATCGGTGGCTGCGTAGTCGGTGACCCGTTTGTGCCGAGCCTAAGATGGATATGATGGAGCGTACAGTACCTACAGTAACAAATTACCCGCCTGTAACCCATACAAACAGTCCATCATGTAGAAGAGGGACATAAACAATAATCAATATTAGAGCATACCTACTTATTATAAATGCATTACTTATAGGAAATAAGCTCGCTCCCTATTACATGGGACTTAAACGCAGGTGGAGTGGGTGTACTATATACCTCTGTCTAACCATTCGGAGATAAAGGCGTGATGTATGTAACGTGTCATCATCATCAATGGTCACAACATCTTGACAGATGATGGTAATAGTGGATGTGTAGCTGTCACGTTTTGTTTCTCTCTTGTGACCTATCAAGCCAATACCAGCACGGCACCTTGTATGAATCTGTAAGCAACTATAAAAACATTAACAAGTTATTTTTGAAACCCATTTAGCTTTCAGTATGTCTGTTCATTGTTAACTGTAATTATATTATTTACAGTTCAACGTGGATGTTAGCCGCGTTTTTTTAACGAACTAAAAATAATCGCATTTATACGAATGAGGAACACCAAGCCAACATAAGGTCTTGACCCCGTTTTTCTAAGATTGTAGATACCTATTCTATTCACAATAGTACAATGTAACACGTGCAAAAGAAACGTCTTGCTTATACATATGAAAATGACAAGAAATCTTCCTAGAACACAGAATAATAAAATGATTTGTGATGGGAATATGTTTACTTAAGTACCACAGTGTCAGATTTTATGTCTATAAGTCAATATCGAAAATTAACGTCTAGCTAGAAGAATACTAGAATTTGAACAAAGTAGGTGCTCGGCATAAAATGGTAGAAAGTGAAAATAAACTACTTATAGTGAATGTTTCGTAAGCGTTTCTTAAGTACCACGTAAGTGCCCCAAAATCAGGCGACTATAAGGCGACGCTATATAATTTATAGCCTTCACCCAGGAGAGACGTCAGCATCAAACATCCCATCAGACGTCCGTTTAAAGTCGAATCAAACAAAATTTGACTTGTAAATTGTCTTCTTTTTAATTGTATTCAGTTGAGGTGAAAGGGTTGCTCATTACGACAGTGCTGTCCTCGTAAAGTTTAATTTATTTTCTCTTGCTTGGTGAGAGCCGTTGACGTACAACTCTGATTTATTGCGTCTTTGTAACTTTAAACACGTCATTCTTATATATTTTTTTGATAAATCCATTTTATGATCTATGCTACAAACAAAAGGACGTCTGTATTCCATTCTGGGATGGCCAGTGAGGGATATTAAGCAACTTTTATCTTTGTTTTTGGGGATATAAATAATGACCCTTGTTATTACACCCAGGCACAACACATCTTCCACCTATTATCATTCTGATCAAAATAAATAGAAGCAATAAGTATAATTAGCAACATAATTCTATACGTATCTGATCCAAATATCAAGCAACAATTTTATTTTTATGTAACAATTGCCGTGCCGAGATCGCTGATGGCCGTATAGCTGTGGTGTGATGTGCCGATGCTGAGCTGAGCTGTGCTGTGCTGATAGAGTTTAAGCTGAGTTGAGCTATTATTTATTATCACGCAATTATTTTATTTAACAATCAGAATAATACTCCTTAGTTGGTATAAACTAGCAAGCAGGCCCAATATTAAATGATACAGGCATAATTTCAACTTGTTACGTTCGGTACATTTTTAGTCTGTGGTTGTATGAAGAAAAGAGTAGATTCTCTGTTGTTATTTTTTCATGGCGGCAATTGTGAAAAATTGTTAAAATAATAATAGCGCAATTATACACCATAAAAACTATTGTGGTATTTAATTCAGCGTCCCCTTTTACATTATGCCTCTGCTATTAAGTACATTATATTTTTGAATAATTATGTAGTCCGAGCAATGAGAAAATAGGTAATTATCACGTTAAATCTGAACAGCGCCATCTATATTTTTTAGGGAACGTAGTCTGGAAAGTCCTTCATTAAAGGGACAAGTCCAAAAAAAGAAAATCTTTCACTTTATCGGTCTTAAAAGTAATTCGTTTGAACCCAAAATAAAACCTCGGCTCTTGTTGTAGTAGTTCCAGTACAAGCTTCAGATGAAATCTAAAAAAATATTATATTTCAAAAACAGATAAGCGGGAACATGCTGCATGATATGAATTTGCTTACACGTGCGTGTATTACCTTATCAGATATCTCGAGACGAATATCCCGGTGTATGTTTGATTTGCTTGTAATAATATTTGCTAAAGTACGTATGCAACGCTAACACAAATTCTTTTTCGTATCTGGCGATTGTTTATCTCGTGTTGTTATGTGGAGATTATGAGATAAAAAAGATAAAACTTTGCATGTATTTTTGGTAAATAATTGGCCAAAAATTGTTTCCGAAAATGCCTTAAATTACAAAGTAAACCCCTTCGTTATGTATGCGGTAAGTTTAAGGTTGCTTTTTTAGATGAATTGCTTCGATGTGGTATTTTAACCCCTCACATACTACCTATACATACTATTTGCTAGTTGGAGCAGACAGGATATATGTCACACTGCTGTGCCCAGCAGTGGGACATATGAGTGGGGCGTGGGTCGTATATATAGGCTGTATATATGTTATGTTATGAAAGGAGAAGGCGCAACTCCTTCTTATTTCTGTCTTCAATCTTACGATACGAAGTCTTTACGAAACTAATTATTACTGTTGAACTTAAATACCAAACCCAAGGACGAGTATGACACGAGGCAGATCATTTTAATATTAAAACCACTTAAAGATAATTTTAACGATAATTGGCCACATCCTTAAAATTGACATTTACTTGTTACCTTTGTATAATTTTATACGCACGTGTTGTTTTTTGCCACTGAGTAGGAATTAGTATTTTTTAACCGACCACAAAAAAAGGAGGAGGGTATCATGTTGTCGTGATCTCATTTTATGTAAGTATATCCCCGATTACTCGAAGACGCCTGGACCAATTTGAATTATTTTTTTATTCAAATGGGTATGGTTCGCAAGTAGTCCCATTGTCAGCATGTCATGATCTGATGATGGGATTCTAGAGAAATTGAGGGCAACCCTCAAATTTTATATAGGCACAGGATTTTCAAAGCTACACCAGTATTTACGTCGGATCGTAATAATTTTATGTGGTTGAGCTGATGGTAGAAGGTCAAATCCTCAATGGTTAGGAGTTAAAGGATAATGTACGCACATTTAAACTGATACTTACTTATATTATTAGTAGCTAATCAGGTGTTCTGATGATGGAAGGTCATGAAGAAAAATATAGAGGCACCATACTGAACCCAAATAAACCTACCCGCCTTGGTCAGGAGATTTCTCAAGCGTTGCATTTCTGCTAATGCTCGTTCATAGTGGGGTTTACTTAATAGTTTAGAGAGTTCCAAATCAGATAAAGCTATTCCATCTAAAGTCTTGACTCTGCTGAGAGCGACGTATATTTGACCCTTAACAAAGTTTTTTTCTTGATTTTCCATGCTGGTTTACTAGGGAAAGTAGCATGCAGTGGTTTTCCGTAGCCTTCTGCATCTGGTAATTTTAGGGACTATTTAGATCCCAAGGTCTTCCGTATATATACCGCCAGAGCCTCGTCCGCTATCTAGCAGGGAGCACCGCAGCATGGTATTCGCGACGCCGCCACCATCTGGCGCGTGCAGGTGAGGTTGACATTAGGGTCAGATAAGATGTCAGTTCCGTTCTCCCCTTATTACGATTGGCAACTATTTTTTTACAAAATGGCAACACAGGGTGGGATGACGTCAGTTGGGCTAACCTTGAAATGATAGCTGTCACTTTTGATCATAAGTACCTGGTTTTCATATACCATGGTACCACCTAAAATAGAGCCTACCTACGTATCCCGGCGATCGACGGTCTATTAGGTCAAGGAAATTAAACCTGTAAACGAAGTAAGCTGACGGGACAGGGCAACTAGTCGAGTGTTGACTAAGAGCTCTTTAAACGGCGTTTAATTTACCATGAACGTTGAGCGCCGCCGCTCCACCGAATCTGAAATAACACTAAAGTTTGTACAACTCGCTCTAAGAGAATCGCAAAAAGCAAAGTTTCAACCTATTCCCTGGAAATCCAAAACTATAAATGGAGCATGACTAACATTTCTTTTGTTTTCTTGGTGCGGCACTTTTGAAATATTTAACGCTGACACATGTATACAGGGTGTTAGTGACATCGTAACGAAAACTTTGAGGGGTGGTTCAGGCCATGATTCTGAGTTGATATCAAGTAGAAATTTCCGTTGCAAAAGTATGGATTGGAAAATAATTAAAAAGAAAAGAAAAATTTTCATAAATTTTTTGACACGAAATTCCACTTGATATCAACTCAGAATCATGGTCTGAACCATCCCCCTCAGTATTCGTTACGGTGTCACTAACACCCATAAGTACCTACTTATATGGCTATTATACCGTATGTACTTGTACGGGGTGTAAGTGTCATCGTAACGAATACTGAGAGGGATGATTCATCTGATTATTCTGAGTTAATATCAAGTGGAATTTTCCATCGCAAAAGTATAGAATTGAAAATATTTAAAAAAAACTAAAAAAAAAACATGAATTTTACGACGGAAAATTCCACTTCATTTTAACTCAGAATCATGGTCTGAATCAACCCCCTCAGTATTCGTTACGATGTCACTAACACCCAGTATAAACCTCACTGGAGTAAAGAGGCATCAGGATTCCGAGGTCTGTATATCGCTGCCCTGGTAACAGAAGATGATATACAACCTCCTCTCTTTCAGACATGATTAGTGGTTTTGTGTGTGAAGCAGTAGAACAAGATTCCGAGAATAAGAGTATCTTAATATAAATAATTATAATAAGATGTATAGTGGCCATGTTGGTATGTTATATAGGTACTATATAGTGTGTTAGTGACACCATAACGAATACTGAAGGGGATAATTCAGACCATGATTCTGAGTTGATATCAAGTAGAATTATCCGTCACTAAAGTATGGAACTGAAAATAATAAAAAGACACTAAAATTTTCATGAATTTTCCGAGAGCAAAATCCACTTCATATCATATCAGTGACATCGTAACGAATACTGAGGGGGATGATTTAGCTCATTATTCTGAGTTAATATCAAGTGGACTTTTCCATCGCAAAAGTAAAGAATTGAAAATAATTAAAAAGAAAACACAAAATAAAACATGAATATATCGACGGGAAATTCCACTTGATATCAACACAGAATCATGGTCTGAATCATCCCTCTCAACATTCGTTACGATGTCACTAACAACCTGTACGTATATTATTCTAATTACAACCTTAGCCGAGATGATGATAAAAGCATGCTAAGTATATGTTTTCAATTTTATAATTCTCTACCAAACCACGAAAGACCAAACGTCCACCTTTGTGATCAAAACAAACCATTTATGAATTTATTTTGACTGACTAAAAACATTCGTCAGTGATGATTACGTTTAGGGACATTCATTAGCGTCCATGTTGTCAACTTGTCAATTTAGCTGGATTAACATTTGTGTTAAGCTCATGCAATGTCAACGAATTATCGATAAACCCGACTAATAATTCCCATAAGGATGACATAATAATCCGCTGGGTCACAATCATAAGCCACAAATACACGTGCCGTGACATAATTCCACTAAAATAAAATAATACAATACAATACTAAAATATTTTATTGCGTCAACAATGAAAACCCTTCTTTAATAAATTATAAAGATTATTTATAATCATAGCATGACATGCCTGAACGATAAAAACGATAACAAAGACAATATAATATAATGTATTTAATCTAGTACGTATACACAGACGATCAAGTTATTATACCTTTACATTACACATATAAGTCTATCACATAGAGTAATAGTGATTAGTGGACTCAAACCTACTCTACACGCAATCCCACTGCAAGTCGGTGGAAAAACACCATAATTACATTAATTTCGCCTCTCGGCGTTTCGAGACTCAGGAGTCGAACCACTAGTAAGGGCTTTATTCAAAGTCGACATTATTTCTTTCTCCGAATACTGCTTTTTTACTTTTAATGCTATTTTATTTGTAAGTAAGTACTTACCAAATTTTTGATCATTATAATTTATTGCATTTCTTTTAGATTTTTTATTTTATTTAATGTGAATAATTTATTTTTACATGTTTCTGTGGCGTTTGAAAATAATGTTATTTTTACTTCTTTCAATCAACTACTTTATTGCATAAATAACATACAGGGCAGGTACAAATGGATAAAATAAGTAGAATGCAAGCAGGGTGAAAGAAGTCGATCTGATGTTTCAATCTGTTTTGCCAATTCAATACAACTGCTGGTCTACGAAGGTCTTGCCACGTGTCTACAATAAAACCCTAACAATGTTAGCTAAGTTACTATTCAATTATAAATGGACTTCAGCCAACAAACATTGTAACTAAGTAACTAAAGTTAATATTAAATTTAATGGAATGGTTTGTTTTTCATACATTGAATAAATAGATTTAGATTCACGGTAAAATACCTGCAGTTATAGTATAGGTAAACACAAGCCTAACACTGAATATTCATAATGTGGCTGGTATGTGGTGTAAGTTTCAGTAATGCGTTGGTAACCTAGGCATAACATAGAAGTAATTATAATTGCCAAAATGGCACCAGTTTGGCGCTCTTTTTACCCCAGGTAATACTATACCTACATGGTAAGTTTGAACATGTATAATGAATTTATTACGAACTGAATATAGACCTTTGTTTTGTTGGTGAGATACCTACAAGCACTATTAAATTACAGCACAATTTACAAACAATTTATTGTCATCATTATCATTCTCCCAGATAAGATATGATATTGTCCATGTAACAATTAAAAAGAAGTAGTTTAGATATTTATATTTACAATAAAAGAACGTAAGTAGGTTTATGAAAATAGATATTGAACCTATTTAAAGCCGTCCAGACTAATTTTCTCAGTTCAATGACCCCGCCGCCGTACCTTCGTGTGCCTTCGTGTTCGAATCAGCAAGCCAATCGCTAAGCTATTATTATCTGGTGAAAACAAATTTTCGACTTAATGGGACAATGTTTCATGAGTACGGAACATAATTCACCACGATGCTGATCCGCTGGCGTTAGTAAACAGTTACTTAGGTACCTAGTCTAAAGTCGGTCAATAAATAAGTTTGCTCAATTCGTTTTTTAAAATTTAATTTTTCAGTTGTCTTTACGAGATTTTGCCGTTTTGAGAAATTGCTGTTCAGCGAGTTTGCCCTTCTGCGAAGTTGCCCTTTAGTGAACAAAGGACTGCGAGCAGGTAGGGGCTTTCCTAAAATCTAAGCTAAGTATAAAATAAAACTGTAAAATAGATAAGTTCTCATTAAGGTTTCGTTAAACGAAGTTTTATCATTATAAAACTGAAAACTCAAACTTCAAAAGGGCTCTTTCTCTAGTAGAGAAGTAAGTTATTATTTAGTAAAGAGCAATTAAAGCCTTACACAAGGTGGTGGGGTATCTACTTACTTCACACTACCACCTTAGAACTAGCAACGACAATGTTGTTAGCGGATTATTTTGTCTATCGGCTTTATTCGCAAATACAATCCAACGTCAACAAACAAAAACATTTACATGTCTGACTACTGAATAGTATATTATTGTATTATATTCTATAATTATTTCGTCTTTCTAAAAGCTTAAAAAAGATTTCGGTCCTAGTAATCATTCGCGCAGGTTATCAATTTTAATACGCCTATGCGTATTTTAATCGTACGCCTTTTACTTCATGAGCGCTCCTTACATACCAGCTTAGGCAGTTACCATTCACGAAGATTAAGCTAAATAAGAACTCAACTAATTCAATATCAAGAAAAAAAAGAATAATTAGTTTATCAAACGAAACGTTCCTGAGTGTTTTGGTAGATTCCAACAACCTGTCCTGAAAAGTCGAAGATGTTACTTAATTATTCATTTGTTTAACGCTTCCTCCGACGTCCGTGTTTTGTCCAACTTCTTTATTAAATTTCTCACGACGCTTTATATCTACCAGAACCTGGTGCTCTTCCGAGAATAATTTATGAGATCTTAGACCAAAATACAAACCTTAGATATTAATCCATAGATACGGACTTTACGTACTTACATATAGCAAGCGGGAGTAAATATTTATATGTCCGCACACACTATACAAGCACTTTTGTGAACTAACCATATAAAAATAGTATACCTGTGGACTTTCAAATTTACAATTAAGTACAGTAGCTATTCTTTAAAAAACTTTTAGTTCATATTCCAGTTGACGAGGGATGGCCTCTGCCCAGTACAGATACGCTCTGATTTTGTTACTAAGTATATTCATGATGTTTCCTTGATCGGTAGGCATTCTATCTTCGACCTCATCCTCAAGAATGAGGACGGAAAACCGCCATAAAATTTATCATTTAGCAAAAATTATTTATAAAACACTAAACACAACTGTGTAAATGACAACTAATATTTGAGGTGGGATTATTAGCAACTGTCAGTTCGTGGTCAGTTGGCTGCATCAGTACATAATACGAATTATTGATAGGATACAATAGTAACACACAAAAACAAGACAATGACAACACCTACAATTTTCACAAAACAATCAAATACAAGCAACTTGATTCTCATGGACTCATTTACCTCTCATTAAATTGGTATTTATATTAAAGGCAATCTCTGTACAAAGACACCCTAACAGGGTTTCAAAATATTCCTGCCGATAATACGCATTTCCTTTTGCGCCTCAAGAATAATGCGTTTATTTAAAGTATTTTATGTTTACAAGGTGATTTCTCGCAAACACCCAGCCGTTTGATGTACAAGATTATACGATCTTGTTATTCCGATCATAAAAGTGTGGAGCAATTTGTTTAAAATCCCGATATTCACGATCATGAGTCAGCGAGCCTGTAGGCATCAGATGACGTTGCCGTTACATTCCTAGGGACGACCTCTGTCCCTTGCCTGTGTTTGGTATGTACGTATTTATTGTATTGGGAAAACATAAAAGACAATGTACTATGCTGCTTCTTACCCCGGGTATATCACAGAATTTGTCTACTAAGTGATTACGGTTACATAATGAACATTTACGGGATGGATGGACGATAACCTGTCATTATCATGACATAATTCATTTAAATACATAAATCGGGTGAAAATAAATCTCCATTGATTTGTGGTTCTGCCAACAGAAAGATATTTTGTATAATGTAGATATGTGTGTCTGTGGTAGCTCAAAAGCTATTTTTTTTTGTTTCTATAGTCATTGACTCAACGGGTCTGAAGGTATCAGCTGCAATCACCTTCATAGGGACACCATCTGACAATTAGGTACATATTATGTTTGTAAAATAAACAAGACCTGTTGCGTGTTCATGATAATCACTTTGAGTATGTTAACTCATCATGTTTTGATTTATCTGTTTTAAATTTTTCATGTCATTATCTCTAGAATATAGTGTATTGTCGGCCAATTCCCTTCAAACCCGTAACAAACGTAGAATGACAGAGGATTTTCTTTATTATACATTTTGTTAAGAATTTCTTGGCGATAGGTACCTATTCTTGTACTATACCAAAAGGAGCGTTTTTTTAATGAAATAAACCTTTGTTTGTGAATACATTTTTCGTGTTACATGTTATATACGGCCAGAGCTACTTAAATACTTAATGTTCAGCTATTATTTCTTACTAATATATACATACAGAGTAGACAGAACATAAGTCGCCCTCAAAAATATCTCTCTCTCTCTTTATTTAAGAGCTGCGCTCTTGTCGGTGGAATAATCGCCATTCCTCTCTTCCTCCCGCCAAAACCCTCCCCAATACGACACGACCTGCACCTTCTCTTTTATTTGTTTCATAAATGTTATCCTAGGTCTACTTCCTCTCTTCCCTTAAATTTTTCCTTCTATAATGTTTGTTATAAATAAATCGTGAAAAATATATAAGTAATAAAAATAAATATATTATATATAATAAGTAAATTAATCTAACTTCATAAGTACTTATACGAATTAGGAAAAGTTACTTATGTCGTATATTAGTAAATGATCTATCATTTCTTTTGATGGATCACTATTAATTATATGAATGAACTAGGAATTATGGATTCCGGTAATAACATAACCAAATAATGTATTCGCACCTACGAGTATTAATTGTTTCACTTTACAATATTATAATAGCTTGTGACAACATATTGATAATCACTTTTAACCGACTTCAAAAAGGAGGTTATCAATGTAGAATAAACGTAAACATTATGAAATGACCTGTAGATCAGGGGGTTAAAATGACCACATCGAAGTAATTCTACTAACAATAGGTTAAGACTGCATTTTTACTAACAACTATGGATTGTAAGTCTGAAATAAATGATTATTATTATTATTAATTCATCTTAGAAAGCAATGTTGCAATTTGACTAATATGCGTATATTATAAAAGTGCGCAATGCAAACAAATGTCAAATAACAATATTGCTTTCTTAGATGAATTGATTCCATGTGGCTATTTTATACCCCCTAGAACTCCGTCAAGTATTTTTTTACCTGTGTTTTTAAAACGAGAGGGTGACTGCCCCCATATATATATAATCGTGTCTTAAAACGTATTCTTTTTTCGACAAAGATTTTCAATTTTGGGAAGGGAACGGTCGTTTGGAAGCGCCTTAAATCAGACTCCTAATGAGCGGTATCATTAGCACAGGTTGAAGGTAGGTGTGAACAGGGCGCTAGGTCAAGTTATACTACTGTAGGCACGTCAATTCTTTACCCACACAGGAAAATGATAAAATATCCATAGAATTGAGAAATGTAGAAGGAGATAGTACGGTCACGAGCTTTAATATGTATACACTTTGGTACCATGTCACATTAACTTTTTTGACAAATTGAACTGTAAGTCTCACTAAATGTCAAATATGTTAGTGCGACAAGAGTCCTAAAGTGGTTACATTATATTGCTCATGACTATATATAGGTATCTAATTAACAGGCAAGTGTGGGAGGAGAGGTAGTAAGTAAGTACATAAGTAGGTAAAATACCGGCAAGTATGGGGGCGAAAAATGGGTAATCATAGTTGTTTACAACAATTATTTTATTTGTGATTGTTGTAAACAACTATGATTACCTAATACTAATGATTGTAAAAGACTGGCAAGTATTGAAGTATAATAGGCACTTATTTATACATTCATTATAAGATCATTCATAATGATCATGTTGTGATTTGTTGAGATTCCGGCTTGCGCTACTTTACATTCTGCAATAAAACAGTTGGAAATATAGTTTAGCGCTCCCTGTCTAATTTAGTACTCATTAAACAACAGCGAATTATAGGATTTTGCCCATTAATCACACACCTACCTACATGAACTCACGCTCGTAATCTGTTATTGGGTTAGGCAGAGCTACAAGCCTTCAGTAGTCATATGGCACTGCTGGCTTCCAAAAATGAATATGATGAATTGTAACAACCTAACATTCAAACATTATAAAGAACTCAACGAGAAATTAGCAACAAAACATGTCTCTTCGCTTTTAGTACTTCCCTAAAACTAATCAAATACTCACAGAATAATTAAAGGCATGGGTATGGTATCAGGTTCCCAGGCAGACTGCAACTAAGCATAAAATTAAATGTCGTAAACAAAACAATAATTCTTCTCTGCGTCATAGAACGCAGAGTTTCAGAACTACTTACACAATAATTTAATGGTTTATTGTAGGACGAACAGAGGACAATACCTACAAAATATATATTTAGGTAATACTGAAGACTAGGCAGCATGGTCTTATGATCTTAGCCTGACCCACAAATGGGCAAAAGAAAATAACAATATTTTGGTAAGTATATATTATTATGAAAAGATTGTCAAGCACGCATAGATTAAAACTTTAAGACACGATAGTGTAGGTACTCAAAGTCTTCGGAAGAAAACCGAGAGCAGGTATCGTGTAATATTGCTTTAATGCTGAACTGGGAGCGAAAGAAAGATAACGCGTTCAGCTGCTTGCCTTCAGTTTTAATCTCTTAAAAACAAACAGGAATTGTGTCCTTTTTACATGATGGCACATTATACGTATGGGCGATCGCCAGCCCTATTACATGCGGTTCATCATACTCATCCTACCACTTCCTACTTATCAAAAGTCGCTGCAAGTTGACTTCTGATTAGTTATCCCTCCCCAATAGGGATTATAGGCATAAGTTTTTATGTATGTGTTGAAAAAATATACGAGGGTCCAATCTATGCTATACCTAACAGTCCTCGAGTAGAGCCGGCACGCGACGTTTGTTTTTATTCGGTTGCGGTTTGCCAAGTACGTCTGACATCAATCGAATGAGGGGTCGAAAATACTTTGCATGGGATATAGAATTTCATTGTTTCAGCTAAAACCACATCCCAAAAACGTTTTTAGAACTGCCATTTGTACATGCCTAACCCAACCAATCGCAACTTATTTTGAGGTAGGTAGCCTACCTAATGAGGAAATTATATGCATGTGTGGTGCAGTGATAAACACTACGCCATGGTTAAAAACAATGTAATGTCGCCTTGCAATAATAATACCCTTTCCCTCGATCTGTACTTTACTTTTCCTCCCAGATTGAAATGTTTGGAGCATCGAATTTACATATACTTAAGACGAACAACTGGAGAAGTATTGTAGGTGCCTACTCGTCTGTATGTTCTTTTCCCTCCTCGTAATAGGTACCTACCTCACTTGAGAACTCAGAGGAATTCAAACTCACTTCCATTGTTCCGTTATGTACAGAACCAGAAATAATGAACTTTTAAACTACCTACTTCAAACTTTATTTAATGGACGTAATTATTAATTATGTCGCTTTGATATAAAAGTGTGTGTTCCTCTAGTCACTATCGTCGCATGATATCAAAAATACAAACTTCAACTGTTCTAGGACCTAAATAGCGCTTCCGATAAAACCTACAAAGGAATTACAAATAGAAAAAACTTTAACACTTACCAAAGTACGTAATAATATAAGTCACTAGAGATGAATATTACACACTATAAACGTCACTTTCGTCACAATACATCACTTGATCTCACTATTTACTTAAGAATTTAGCACAGTACTGTTGCGTTTCAGTATTCTTCACAGTTTACACAAACTTGGTGAGCACAATCACATCTTTGTGGAGTAAAATATATGTCAGGAGTATATAAGTACAATTAGTAGTGCTACGAGGTTTAGGGTAATTTTATGATTTGGGAAGGGGTCCGCGTAATACAGAGTCGCGTATACGCTACGTATGTCGTAGCTCGTAGCAACTGGCTACGAGTTGCTACGGGCGCGTGACGGCCGGGTGAAGTGCAGAGCGCGACTGGCCGCGTCGCGTCGCCGAAAACCACCTATTGTAGGTATCATTCGTGCTGTAGGGCTGCCAGTGGACGCGAACTATTATTTACAATAATAAAAAAACTTTTTGATTATGTTTCACAGACAGTTTAACATTGTTTCTAACACACATATAAGTAAGTAAACTGGGACACGTCAGCCAAGGTTTTAAGTGTATATGAATTGCTTTGCGTTGCGGTCATTTCGTATTAGGTATTGTGTTTTCAGTAAGTATTACCTACGTAACAAGTGCTTTCTATTACAGGTGTCTACGATTATGTTTCTAATTAGCCGATATTAATTCATGGATTTTAAGAAATCTGAATTGTTTAAAAAATTGTCTGTTGACTGTTTACTTGTCGCATTGGTACGGGATCCTAGATGTGCAGATCAGACTCGTCAGCTAGACAGCTATTGCAACAGCCCTACAAAAATGTTGTTAAGCCGTGTTGGTAGATAGGTACGTAGTAGTGATAGATGTGTCGTTTGTAAACACACGCCGCGGCCGCGCGCTGCGCCGGGCTATCACGCGATCTCAGATGGTGACTGATAGATAACCCACATCACAATAGTAATGGCTCATACCAACCGGCATAATCTGTATTGTAGTACTACAACTGACTTGCTGTGCTTTAAGTAATAAAGCAACTAGTCACTACAATATTCTTTTTGTAATCGAGAGACAAAAGTAAGTGTAGTAAGTGTATCAATTGAATAGAACTCCAAGTCGGTTTACAGAAAACAGGTTTTCCATTTCAGTTCACAACCCTCAAGAATATAGGTAACCTTCTATGCTGGACTGGGAACGAAAAAAAAACAAAACGTATCTTCCCAGGCATGACGAAAAATCTGACAGGGGGATTATGTCCTTTCTGACATGATGGACATAATTGTTATGGGCAATAAATTGATTCCTAACATAACGTTCATTATATCCCTCTTAGGACATTTGAGTCACCGGTGGCTGCAAGTTGTCTTCTGTCCCACTTATTGCCCTGCCCACCCCTTTAGAGACTACAAGCTTGAGTTTATGTATTGTATGTTATAAGTAGGTATTTAATATTGAGTGAATTATTTGAATTGATTTGATATGCATGACCTGATCCAAACCCACATAAGTCTGAACCGAAGAAATAAGTCCCTCAAAGTACTTAATAGGAAAATTGTATTTAAACTTCCCTTTGTCAAAGAAGGATGATAGAATAACAAAGTGATTGGAGGCCACGGGAATGTTCGTTATGTCAAAACTTCTCAAAACTCTAAACTTTTGTCAGGTTCTATTTATCTGATAATAATATCTGCGACAAGAAAGTCTATTTTTGTTATCAAATTAAACCATCTTGTTTATGTTGACATACACATTGTTGTACCCAATCGATTCCATCTCGTATATAATCTAGTAAAAATAAAATAATCTATACTTATAATAAATCTGTAGAGAGTTCAATTCTGTACATTAAATATTTTTTCAAAATAACTATCAGGGGATGATAAGTGGTCGATACTGATGCCAAAAATGCAATCAGTAAAATTTTTGTCTGTCTGTCTGTCTGTCTGTCTGTCTGTCTGTCTGTCTGTCTGTATGTTCCTTATAGAAACAAAAACTACTGGACGGATTTTAATGAAACTTGGTACAATTATTCTTCACACTCTTGGACAGGTTATAGTATACTTTTCATCACGCTACAATCAATAGGAGCAGAGTAGTGAAGGGAAATCCTTTTGTATGAAAAATCTAAACCACTCAAGTTAGACGTTTGAAATTTGGCATGCAGGTACCTTAGATACCGTAGAGGTACACTAAGAAAGGAATTCCCGAAATTCCCACGGGAACGGGAATTAGCGGGAAAATACTTTTGTATGAAAAATGTAAACCACTCAAGTTAGACGTTTGAAATTTGTCATGCAGGTACCTTAGGTACCGAGGAGGTGCATTAAGACAGGAATTCCCGAAATTCCCACGAGAACGGGAATTAGCGGGAAAATCCTTTTGTATGAAAAATCTAAGCCACTCAAGTTAGACGTTTGAAATTTGTCATGCAGGTACCTTAGGTACCGTGGAGGTGCACTAAGAAAGGCATTCCCGAAATTCCCACGGGAACGGGAATTAACGGGAAAATCCTTTTGTATGAAAAATCTAAACCATTCAAGTTAGATGTTTGAAATTTGGCTCGCAGGTACCTTAGATACCGTAGAGGTGCACTAAGAAAGGAATTCCCGAAATTCTCATGGGAACGGGAATTAGCGGGAAAATTCTTTTGTATGAAAAATCTAAACCACTCAAGTTAGACGTTTGAAATTTGGCATGCAGGTACTTTAGTAAACTTAAAGCTTAGTTGCAACAGGATATTACAAAATTCCCACGGGAACGGTAGTTAGCGGGAAAAAACATTTGTATGAAAAAAATCAAATCTAAATAAAAGGAGAAACTGACTGACTCAGTGACTGACATATCAACGCACAGCCTGAACGGCTAAACGTAGGCATTTGAAATTTGGAAGGGACATAGCTTAGGTACCGTAGAGGTACACTAAGAAAGGAATTCCCGGAATTCCCACGGGAACGGAAATTAGCGGGAAAATCCTTTTGTATGAAAAATCTAAACCGCTTAAGTTAGACGCTTGAAATTTGGCATGCAGGTACCTTAGTTAACTTAAAGCTTAGTTGCAACAGGTTATTGCAAAATTCCCACGGAAACGGGAGTTAGCGGGAAAAAAACATTTGTATGAAAAAATCGAAACCGCGTAAGATAGATGTTTTCAATTCAATTAAATTATTTATTGCATTCCATGTAGTACAATGGGGTGTTACATAGGCATAGGAACTAAAACATGGACCCTGTAGGGCACAGCATAGTTGAAGGGAAGAGAGGAAGTGTGTATTAAAATTAAAACTCAATGAACAATCAATTAAAAAAAAAATCAATTCAATCAATTAATTCAATCTAGCATGCATGCATACCTTAGTAAATATAAAGTTTATTTTTGGCTGTAATATTTTGAAAAATGGGAGTTATTAGGAAAAAAATTGTATGAAAAAATCTAAACTGCATAAGTATGCACTCCCACACACACAAAGATCTCTCTCTTATATAACACGCCACGCGGACGAAGTCGCGGGCAAAAGCTAGTGTATTAATAAAAATAAAAAAGCAATTAATGAAATCAAAAAATAGAACGTTCATTTTCCAATGGTTTTTGCTTTGTTTAAAAAAAGAATACGTTCATTGTACACATGATATGCTTACAGCTAGGTTATTTTACGAAATGAACGACTAAACATTGCCCGCGGGTTCGGGCGTGTTGTTAATTGCTCTCTGTCCAATTCATATACTTAAGTAAGTACACACATACATACACTCACTCCTATCTCCCACCGGGGTAAAAGCAGAGACTATGGAATTCCACTTGATTCAATCCTGACACAGTCCTCTTGCTTCCTCCATATAACAATCTAGATGAGAATAATAGCAAATAATTATAGATAAACATTTGTTTACTATTGCTAATATTCCTAATATTGTACGTCCGTAAAGGACAAACTGTTGATACCTTATAAAATGTAACACCCATTGTACACAGTTAGACAATAAACGATTATCTTATCTTATCTTATCTCATCTTATCTTATCTTATTGTTTATTAACAAAAAAAACATTAAATCATTAATTATTATAAGTACTCGCTATTAACAGCCTCCGTGGTCTAGTGGTTAGAGCGTTAGGCTCACGATCTGGAGGTCCGGGTTCGATTCCCGATGGGGACATTGTCGAAATCACTTTGTGAGACTGTCCTTTGTTTGGTAAGGACTTTTCAGGCTTGAAACACCTAATTGTCCGAAAAAGTAAGATGATTCCGTCTTTCGGAGGACACGTTAAGCCGTTGGTCCCGGCTATTAGCCGTAAAAACACCACCACCAACCCGCATTGGAGCAACGTGGTGGAGTATGCTCCATACCCCCTCCGGTTGATTGAGGGGAGGCCTGTGCTCAGCAGTGGGACGAATATAGGCTATTTATGTTATGTACTCACTATTGGGAAAGTAATTAGAGAGTGCGGGAAGGCACTTTGCGAGTTCTTAATCCTTCCGCCGCCTAGAGGTAACTGTACGCATTGCGGGATTTTACCCTATTCTTTTCAATATTGTATCATACCGCATCAAGATAAAGTTGGAATTCTCCAATGGCGTTGACTTCCCTTTTAATTACTAATATCCGGTTTTCAAGAAGTTTATAAAGGCATTTCCTTGAAATTGATTACAAAATTCACCGCTTTGTTATTGTTTGTCAGATACCTACTCGAAAATCTTGAAATACAAAGAAAGTTTTAAACTGCTCTTTAGTTAGACTATATACCTAATTAAATCATGGAACAATAACCGCTTTGGTAAAATATACTTAATCAAGCCTTAATTCATATTTTACCCGAAATGGCAGCGTACCAGGGCTTGAATAACCGAAAAAATGTCGGTTAAAACTTATATCGGTATGACGTGATACCTTTAAAAGTAACAATACCGCTTTTTTCTGCTACCGAAAAATAAAGCTAATACCGTTATTTTTACGATACTGTTATTATAAAATAAAGGAAATAAACGTATCAGAACTGGCAACGTCGCGCATTAAGTTAGGTAGAGCAGGGTTTCCCAAACTTTCAAGATAACGAAAAATTCACCAAACACATTATATTTTATAGAACCCCACGTGAAATAATTGAATACAAATAAAACCTTACTCCAGGGGTAAATAAGCGTGAGTTTATATTTCTTATGTGTGGGTGCAATAAAGTTAAATGTTTTGTATTTGTAATAATAAAAATGCGTGATTTTGTGCAATAAAGAACTATTGATTGACTTTGTCACGGAACTCTCGAGAAAACGATTTTGGTTAGTTACTGATAAATAGAGGTACCGTTACCGTTATTTAAGTGCATTATTTTATACCGGTACCATAACCGCAAATCTTAACCGTTATGATTCTACCTTTAAAGGAACTTATTTTGTACAGGTAGCTTAACCTTATACCTTAAACTGCTTTAAAGCCCTGCTGCCTAGTACTAGCACACTGCCAAATGTGGGATAAAAAGACACCACAATAAAAGATCTAGCACATTTATTAAAGATGAACGTAGAGTGCATTGTACATTTTTAGTACGTACATTCTTTTCGTGACTTTGCAGCTTTCGTGTCCCGTCAACGACTTGTAAAGTCCCTAATAAAAGTAAAATCCCAAGTAAAATTACGCAACTCCAGAGCTTGCAAACAACTTAAGACGGAATCCGAAGATATAAACTTGTTCATATTATTCATGTCATCTGTGTACGTTGGCGTACGTTACAATCTTTTAATTCTACTTCGTGTTCCATCTCGTTCATTTTTGTACTTATAAGAAATGTGGAGAATCTTTAGAAACTTGTCAAAGTTGAGATATATGTAAGTACTTAAGTAAAGAATTGTTTTATTTGAAAAACAGTTTAAACAAGGCGCCTTCAGGCCATTTGTCCTAAATTTTTATAACGGGTACAGACCCCTCATCGCTCACCATTTGTCCGGGCAAGTAGTTAATGCCATCTGAGGCAAACCTACAAAAAAAGAACCGCGGGTTCGCCAGTGTCGTAGTCGATATAAAACACCTCACTTGAAGAAGAACCAAGCCTGAATACAATCTATCCACATTCCTGTGCATGTGTAAGAAAGTACCTATCTATTTTCAATGTATAAGGTAATTAATTCAATTAAAAACAGAAACTCAACTCATTTCAGCCCATTCAAATGACTGAAGTTTTTCCAGACAATCAAAAATATGTAAAAATTTGGAAGTGATAATAATGAAGAACCAAGAAAATTGGGTGCGAAATCGCGAAGAATTTATTTAGGTCAACGATCAACGAGAGGCTCATCTTTTGCCTAAGTGACTGAATAGAGGCAAGAGTAAGTAGGTTTTATGTAACAAGAATTGACCGCCCGCTGCCTTGCCTACTTCCGATAATGAGATATCCACATACTCGTACTAACTCTATACAAAGTCAGCGCATGTACTAAGTACTCTCCTAAATATGCCAATGGTACCATTTGCATTGGACATTGGTGCCATGCTGTACTATAATAACAGTAATAAGAGGTTAAGTCAATATTTTAGGAAGCCATTACAGGTAGTGTCATGATCACGCATATTTAAAAAAAGTTTCATTATCTGCAAATAGATATCTCAATATCTAACATGAATTTTAAGTAGGTTACAGTTAAAAGTTGCGAAACGATGGAATTTATATGGACTATTAATTTACCTGCAGTTTTATCGTCCAAGCAAATGGGCCTATAATTTAAAAGTATTTTAATGATTTAAAATATTATTAAATAGATTTCATATGAATTATTTATATTAATTGAAAATGTTATACAACTAATTAATTTATTTAAAAGTAAGAAAACAGAAAAGGCGGGAACGGAAGTGAGAATTACGCGGTGAACGAAACAAATGAAGAACTTGTTTCCCAACTTTTCCAAATGACGGTTGTGGAAAGAATTATGATGGATATTTGTAAATAGTCGATAAAGACACAGAGACAGGTAGGTCCTTTTCGAAATACACCTATGCTTTTCTTTTATATTTTATCGGATGTACCTAGATACACTGTTATGGTATTCCTTGATTTTATTTCGTTTTGTATTGTTTTCTGTTCAATGTAGGTATTTTATAATAGATTTCTTTTTGAGGTGTAAACCCGTAGTTCTAATGATAGCCATCTGACCCATTTCTATTGTATATTATGAGATCTCTTACTATTCACGAAACCGGATCTTTTTGGACAGGCGTCGAGACATGGGACCATGGTGTAGCCTTTTGACACATGTGCTACCCACTTGTACAAGAATTTTCGTACCGGATACTGTCTGATACGGCATTCGCAAATAAGTAGGTACTTACCTATATGTAGAAATTGTTATCTAACAGGACTATTGTAAAAACATTGTGTTGTGTTTGTGGCGTATTATAGTCGCATAATCATCTATCTCCCTAGAGTTATCCCGTTCTTCACTAGGTCCGTTTACCTAAACTGAAGATTTGACAGGTCCAGTTTTTTACAGAAGCGACTGCCTATCGGACCTTCCAACCCACGAAGAGAAAACCAGCCCAATATAGGTCAGATCACGTACTCCGAAATGCTTTTCTGGGGAATATGGGTTTCCTCACGATGTTCTCCTTCACCGCTGAGCATCTTCCAAACATGAATTCGAATACAAATTCTAAAATCATTGGTAGACCGATGCTGGGATTCGAACCTGCGACCTCAAAGTGAGAGTCAAGCGTTCTACCAACTGGGCTGCAATGGCTAACATAGTCGCCACATAGTCGCTGCTTGGCTTGATTTTAACCTAAATTGAAGCAGCCATGTTATTACATCTATAAATACCTCGTCATTGATTAGAAGTTTAGGTACCTACAAATTGAGAAAATATCTATAGCCCCTTTTGATAGACCAAATTAATCTGTACAATCTAATTAAACATTTCGCCATCATACTCGGATTATGTTGGAGTCGGTACGTATTATAAGTAAGATCCTTTGTGTCAAGATAACAGGTAAGTCCCTAATTGAGGATCAATTCGTCTCACTCGGTTGTGCGTTTAATAAAGGAATAGGCTATAAATAAGGTCAACATGAAAATGGTAACGCGTGCCTTGTTATATCAGCTATTGGAGAACGTCCATCTTTCCCATGCTCTAGGTGAATGTACGCAACCAGATTGTGTAGGCATAGTGTAGGTTTTGACACGAATCAAAAAAGTATGCCCAACCTCATATAGGTCTCCTATAAGCAGATTATTGTACCCCCGTCTTATGAATAGTAACGGGATATGCAGGTCTAACCATTGATGCATAATGGTGCAGATTCCAGTACACACCATCCAATTTTATTCTAAGTTATACCTTTCATTTTCTTATCCGCCCAAAAGGAAAGGGACGTGTTTACGACAGGCATATTTTAGGCAGAAATTAAAAAAATCTTCCTAAATAATTCACTCATTCATTTTAAAATTAACAGTTGGCAATAATCCGTCCCTGTCCTTTTCGTCGGATAAGAAAATGATGCAACAACTTAAAATAAAATAAGGAAGTGTCTGCAGTTACTATAGAGTCAAACCAACAAACTTTAACTAATAAACTATTATAAGTATCGGTCTTTTGAAAAGGTGAAAATCTTAACCACCTGCATCCGTCTGATTTCTGTTCAATGCTTATGGGTCGTTTGTGCTCAAGCCAGTCCCTCTCAAATCTATCGCTTACAGGTGACACAAAATCGTTGCGTGCTCCGTGGTTCCTACGTAACGAAAATCTGCACATTGGCCTAGGTTTCCCAACCATTGTCCAATGGCTTAAATTAGCTTCAAAACGTTTTTTCCATTCTACTCCGTACCACCCAAATTCCCTGGTAGTAGCGCTTAGGGACGGTACTGAAAAGTATCGGCACCCGAAGGACGTAATATACGATCCCGACGACCCGATTACTCCAACCATAGAGGCGGCCAATCTGCTCGCGACAACAAACACTTCAGACCCCCGATACCAACCCCACTGGCGTAGTCGACAATTTCCCTTATTCAGTGCTTATCGCTAGCAACCTATAAGGGTCGATTGTTTCTTTCAAATATTTTCCCTCGCCCTCAGCCAAAGTTCGTGCCCAACTAAGCACCCTCAGCCCTGTTGTCTTAAATTTTCTACCGCATGAGAACCCTCAGCGTTCCCCATTTGTCCGGCCAAGTAGTTAATGTAATTTGCGGCAAATCTACAAGAAAAGTCACGTCAAAAAAGGGTCTATTGTATTTTGACAATATTGGATAGGAAATGAATGCTTCCAACAAAGTTCAAAATTTTCCTCCCGTAGGTAGGTATCTATCTCAAAGATCCAAATGCCAATATACTTCATTCTTCGGAATATACCTATTCTTTCAAATTCCGCTGTTCCACAATATTTATAGTGCTTACTTACCTACCGTAGATTTTAAACTGTGCAATAAATTGTGTTTGATTTGATTTAATTGTAAATGTACCTACTTATGCATAAAAATATAAGTACGTTAGTATCATATTCTTTATT
Source organism: Pectinophora gossypiella (assembly GCF_024362695.1). Taxonomy (NCBI): domain Eukaryota; kingdom Metazoa; phylum Arthropoda; class Insecta; order Lepidoptera; family Gelechiidae; genus Pectinophora; species Pectinophora gossypiella. Next base: position 7,398,314 of record NC_065408.1, on the reverse strand, counting down.
GTATCTACACATACGAGTATTGACAAAAAAAGCGAAAAAAAGGACTAATAAAAGATGGGTTTATCTCTAAAAGAGATCTCTTCCACCCCACATGCAATTGTACGTGGGAGTAAAATGAACAGTGTCTAATCTAAAATGTGTCTTCGTCTTAGTACCTACCTGGAACAATATTACTTATCACCGGTTCAATATATATTCACGTTTGTCTTTTTTCTTTATTGTTTTAAACTTGCCCAGCAATCTGCAACTAAGTAATAAAATCTGTTGAAATAAAGAAAAGTAGATGTAATAAATTACAATGAGCTTAGGTATCCAGCAAAACGGCGCGGGCGTGCAGGCCAGTACGACAGGATTAACGCGGGGTTTACAACTGGTGCGCCAAGGGTCGTCTGTCACTGTTAGACCCTTTTCTGCCTTATCGTACGTACTGGCGGCGTGGCATCTATATGCACTGTAACCGAAACAATAACGCATTGCTCGCATATACTCAGCAACATATTTCTCCTGAAATCAGGCGTATATTTTTTTAGATTACTACTACTGCGTCACGAATAGTCATGCACGAATCACGACGTATGGAAACAGCACGAATGCTTTCGCAAAAGAAACCAAAATCTAAGGTCGTTCTGTTGAGTTCTGGGCGGCTCAGCCATCCTGATTAATTTATCTGTAAATACTGAGTCACAACGTTTGAAGGCAAAGCTGTCACTCCAACCTGGATGTAAAAACAAGCTTGAAATCGGCACAGTTTCATGAAACGAGATAGTCGAGTAAAGCACGAACTTTGGCTGGCTGACCACGATTATTTTTATTTTTCTCAGAGAACCTCCAGATTGCCGTCACAATATCAGGACTACGTCCATAAATAAGTCCCTTATCTCTATACGTTACATGGCTCAAGACAGCCTGAGAGAGTCCTGAGACACATTTTTATATTTCGATGCCATCTGCTGTGCAAAAGCTCCTTTCCATTGCTCAGAAAAGAGAAGCATCAAGGCCAAGGAATTCATATAGGAAACTATATCATAACTGTGGTGTTTAGATAATAATTAGTAAGTAATCTATTTTAAAGCTTAGGCCATACCGCGATCAAATCCTGGATGTTCAAGAAAGGCCAGGTCAAAAGTACTCTAAACCAACGAGCCTGCCTATTAACGGGAAAAAGGCGTGAAAATATGCATGTATGTACCTAATACGCATTTTGAAACATTTTGAGCTCAGCTTCCATCGACAATTTCGCGCGGTTTTGTCATACCTTTCTAACAAGTAATGTCAATCAAGAGCGTTATCGTCGCCTCGTCGGCTCTCGGCCGTATTGTGGTGCGTTCATTTGACAATAGGTAAAAGTGCAATATCAAAACGCAGCTATATTGCATGTTCAAAAACTGAAATAATTTCGCTGGTGAATCAAATTATAAATATTTTTAAGTTAAAAATAACTAATGAAAATCTGTATACAGAAAAAATAGAATCCGTAAAAGTTAATAGAGTATTTAGTTAATAAAAACAATCCAATAATAATATTGGAGTTATTTCAATGAGCGTACATAAATACAATACAATACAACACTAACTTTCAGAACGTTTCCCGAAGTCGCATGGAAGATTTGGAATTTACGAAATTTTATTTTTGTAATTTATAATCAAAATGGCTTCAACTAAAAAAGTTGAAGAAATTGTTAATGACGACGTGGTAGAAAATGGTGACGACGAGGAAGTGGATGGCGTAGAAGAAGGAGATGCCAAGGATCCCGCCAAAAAGAAGAAAAAGAAAAAAAAGAAGAAGAAGACAGGTTAGATTTACAAATTCATCAAAATTTCTTTGTATTTTACTCAATTTACTCATTTTCCGAACCTGCTTGGTCACATAACATGGAAGCCATACAAACAATTAAATCTGATAATTGTAACGTAAAACATTGTTTGTCGTCTGTGAATGGAAAAGCAGGTATATGTAACCGCCATAAAATTCTGAATTTAATTACTCCTTAACCATCATAATATGTATTCAGATTTCATCCTAGTTTCTTTCATTTCAAAGGTCATTCAAGTGTTCCTTTTAGACTGGATGTTCAACACTTGTCAAGTTGTCCTCTATATTTTAGCTGAAGGCGAAAACCCGGCTGGTGAGGAGCCTGAAGTCACAAATGCAACAGAGAAGTTGCAGTCTTTGTCAGTAGAAACTGCAGCTGAGGGAGATGACAAGAAAAAAAAGAAGAAGAAGAACAAGAGCAAAGGAGGCAAGGGTCCTGCGGTGCAACAGACCAACCCTCCGACTATACCAATTGCTGAATTATTTCCTGATGGTGAGTTTAACAATAACTAACATAGTTGGCTGTCAACCATTATAGCCTTTTATATGGCTCACCACATATCACAGTCTAAAGCATTGTAAAGTGTGTACTTAGTTCATTATGCCATGGATGTACCTCTTACTACCCCAATTGAAAATACAGTCATGAGCTTATATTATGTGTGTAATAACCATTTGGAACTATAATTAATTAAATGCATAAAAAATTAAAGATGAGAAAAAGAGGTTCTAAATATGATATCTATAAGGCCAATGAAACAAATTATTGTATATCTACACAACTTCCAGGCAATTACCCTGAGGGACAGATTATGGACCACGGCCCAGCTGAAGGCATTGATGAGAGAACTGCTAAGGACCGCTTCTCAAGTGAAGAGAAGAGAGCTTTGGACAGGATGCAAAATGATATCTACCAGGAGATCAGGCATGCTGCTGAAGCACACAGACAGGTAGGCAGATGAGACTTATTGATATTATAGGTAAGGTTTCCGAAATTTTAAAAATATAGATTGTACTGGCTAAAATACCAACTTGTCCTGTGCTTAAAGACTTAAATTTGCTTTGCAACATTAAAATATGACATGTTTTGCATTTGATGGACTTTGAGAGGTTAATAAAGAGCAGCAGAGGATGCCCCTTGAAAGTGGTTAATGTATAACAATATTTTATGTTTATTTTTAAAAGAATGACAAGGGCCCTGTGCCAAGGTTTCCCTAGCAGTTTCTTTTCCCTGGCTACACAGGTTATGCGAAGCTGCAGTAGTTTTAGGTGGATGAGACATTTGTTATGTAAAAAATGATGATTCAAAGTGTAACTATGTTACCTACTGAATAAAGATATTTTTGAATTTGAATAAGATATGTGTTTATGCTGCTGGTATTAAATAACAGTACTGATTTCCTACTGGATAATCAAATCACTTTCAAGTCCTAGGATGATTATCATAGTATCTTTACATAATTTTTCCCCTTATTCTTGGAGTAAATCTAGATATCATCTAATTTCAGACACGCAAGTACATCCGCGACTGGATAAAACCGGGTATGACGATGATCCAAATTTGTGAAGAGCTGGAGTCGACAGCACGCCGTCTCATCGGTGAGGATGGGCTCAAGGCGGGACTGGCCTTCCCGACTGGTTGCAGCCGCAACCACTGCGCTGCACACTACACGCCCAATACCGGTAACAAGATCTTAGTACACACCTCATATTGACAATAGACTATTCAATTCATTATCATGATAACTATATTTATTAATGTATGGGCTCATTGTAATCTAATCTGTTTACTAGTTTATCTTCCTGTAATCTGGGTATTCATGTATTGTTTTATAAACTGTTTGGTAAAAGTAGGTTAAAATGTAAGAACTCGCGAAATTGGTACAATGATTTTGGGATGGGCATTTCTGCTTTCCATTTGATATCGTAGTTAGGTTAGGTTAGCTTACTAGGTACATAATAAGTTGTTAAAATATTAGGAGACACGACCGTCCTTGAATATGACGACGTGGTGAAGATCGACTTCGGCACGCACATCAACGGGCGCATCATCGACTGCGCGTTCACGCTGCACTTCAACCCGCGCTATGATCCGCTCGTGAAGGGCGTGCAGGAAGCTACGGAGGCAGGCATCAAGGCTTCAGGAGTCGACGTAAGGCTGTGCGACGTGGGATCTGCTGTGCAAGAGGTATACAAATGAAAAATAAAGAAATGTAAAAAAAAATATCCTCGAGAAAATTTTACGCTATAAAAAATCTGATAATACGTTTTTTGAACTAGCTGTCCCTGCGGCCTCGCTTGCGTTGTTATCATTGTCCGCCCTAAAGGTCCATTCTTACATTTTTTTCTTCTCTAACTTGGGATCGGTCTTCCAACCAAGCACTTTTTTGCTATGCAGTATTGGCGTGTAAGGCATGCCCGCTCATTGTTGGGATGCCTGCATGTAGATTGCTACAAGTTAACCCAAGTGTATGTGTGTGTGTATGTGTGTGAGTGCGCGTGCGTCCGTGCGCGCGTGTGCGTGTGTATGTGTGATCTCTTCAGGTTGCAGTCATCGCTTTTATCTCCTCTCGTACTGTAGGAATGTTTAAGTACTGGTGGATTTCATCCATCTTTGTGACCCAAAGGGCATTAACTATGGCTTTGAGTACACCATCCTGATATCTTTGTAAATCTCTGTGTTGGAGGTTTTAGCGGTAAGTGAATGTTTTAATTCATACACAAACTCATGCAATATTATTTTGCAGGTGATGGAATCACATGAAGTGGAACTTGATGGCACAGTGTATCAAGTGAAACCAATTCGCAATCTAAATGGTCACTCCATTGGACCATACAGTGAGTACTAATATATCAAAATTATACACAACAATATTGGTTAGTTTCATCTATTGTCTTCACAGATTGTGTCTATATGATTATTAACGATTTGTACACCTCCTCATCAGGAATCCATGCCGGTAAAACAGTACCTATCGTGAAAGGCGGCGAAACAACACGTATGGAAGAGAATGAGTTTTACGCCATCGAGACATTCGGCTCCACCGGCCGCGGGCAGGTGCACGACGATATGGATTGCTCCCACTACATGAAGAACTTTGACCAACAATTTGTACCATTGAGGTACATTATCTTTCACTTATATATATATATAATATATTTTTTTAATTTGAGCTTCTTGGCATGAAGTAAAATTCCACATCCAAATATGCTTACCATTTTCAAAATAATTTCAGACTCCAATCTTCGAAGCAGCTTCTAAACCTGATCAACAAGAACTTCGGCACGTTGGCATTCTGCAAACGTTGGTTAGAGCGCGCGGGTGCGTCGCGCTATGCGATGGCATTAAAAGATCTCTGCGACAAGGGCGTGGTGGACGCGTATCCGCCGCTCTGTGACACCAAGGGCTGTTACACTGCCCAGTTTGAACACACCATCCTGCTGAGACCCACAGTCAAGGAAGTTATATCGCGCGGCGACGACTACTAGCAAAACCCCACATACTTACCTATAAGGGTTCTAACATATTTGTTTTCTTTTTATACAGTTTGACCACCACATTAGCAGTACAAGATTAAATATAGATTCTGACACAAAAGATATTTTAATTTTTTATCAGAAACAAAAAGAAATATGAACAATCTATAAATGCAGGTCATTTTCACAAATAGATTTTATTGTGCTAAAGGATGGTGGAACTGTAGTTTTTAATGGTTTATGTGTGTATTGTTTTCCTAACCTAAGTATCTATGTTGCAAACGAGTTAATTGTTACAACGGCGGGTGCTGGCTAATTCTATGATAAAATCATGGAAATATGCAATTACACCTATGGTGTAGACAAAACATCGAGTCTTCAACCTGACAAAAATAGATAACAATTCAATGATTTTACTTTGTAAAAACACTTTATAAGTTAAGTTGACATTTTTAGGCTGTATTCCATATTACAAACTGTACAATATAATGGCAATATCTTCTTTATATTTCAGTACTAATCCTATTTTGAACACTAAGGTCGAATGTGATATGCCGATATTCTAACAATTTTGTCATTGAATCAACTTATTTGAAATAAAGTTCTATATATATTAGATTATTTTTATTTTTTAACATACTCTGTACTGTGTTGGCTACTGGAATTAACCCCCAAATCATTATACTATCGCACCAAATGCAGTTCCAGGACACCTGGTTGAGTTAATTTATGAAACAAAACTTTCCAATAAAATTTAAAAAGAAAGTACTTAAGAGTGGAGTAGCTTCATTGAATATGTTTCGATCCACGAGACCGGGACTGCATACATGAGGGACCAAACTTTTTATTTTCATATACCTACTCTCATACTTGGTAAATAAAATTACTAGTGGTTATAACTTCAAAATTTTTATTTTTTAAGAAAACGCTATTTGGATTACTAAATATCGCAAGTTTGTAAACGGTTACATTTCATAATTACGTATCTACTATGTGACATCGGTACAAAATCTTTCGCCAATAACACGAGATCATAAAAACGTATAAAATTGTAATAATGACGTAACTCGATACAAACAACTAGCGTTAGCTATATACGTATTAATTTACCAATGTTCACTACTACGCAATACTATCACTACATACTTGCATGTAATGGATACCTTCGATCCTCTGCACTTATACCATCGTTTTCAGATTTTCAGAGATAATAATATCTGTAAGTAGAATTCTCGTTCAACACAACATGAACATGAATGCAAATATAAAGAAGTACATACATAAATCTCAAACTAAACATTTGACAGGAAATTATCGAATTTTTATAAAAGTTGTAGGTGAGCATATTTGCAACTGATATTATATTTACCAAGCCTCATGATAATCGGATGACTAGACAAAATTAAATAATGTTTTAAACATAATATACAAAAGGACACAGTTAATACATATTAAGGTAAATGACAGTTTTTAAGATTGAATTCGTGTTTGTGTTATTCACTACCTTTTAAACCACTCTCACATTTTAGCCAATAAACTTATCCTAGCACTACATAATAATCTGTGTTAGTAAGTAGCACCTATTCACTAATAATATTCTATCATTTGTATGAGTAGGTACACATAATTCATTTAAAACTTTAGTATTACAAATAATGCTATCTAAATTAGTTTTAATTTTTAATAATGTATTCATCATAAAAGCAAACCTATTAAAACAAATGTCAATAAATAATTAAAAATCCCGATAGGTATTTCGTACGCCATAAATTGAACTAAATAATACACAATACCTTATACCAAACTGGTAAAGTATCACAGAAATTAACCATACCTAGCTAAATCTATCATGATGCCTTCAATGATATAGCAAAATCACTACATTTATATAGGGATTTGGTCAAACAATCTCATGAATGATTAAAGAATACACAAAATTACTTAGTTAACTTAAAGCTCCCCTAAATAATTACATAATGTAAAAGACAAGGCCCATAGTATTTTAGGCCACATTAGTATTGCTCAAAAGTATTGATACTGAACTTCATTGGGTTAAATAGTTACTCTTGTTTCACTGAGAGTACAGATTATTGATTGATCTTTACATATAATGTATTCATTGGAAGTATTTACGCCGCAAATGTTACGCTACTTAAGACTGTTTACTCCTCACCACCTCCATTGACTGCGGAAACTGCAGTGTATGGCCAGTTGTAGATGGATTGTAGTGGCACATGTAGCAACTCCACCAGATATCGGTAATTCGGTTCTGGAATAATTAATTTACAAATTTCTAGTAATGTACTAACAAACATCTGAAGTTCAGCAAATGATTAAATACACAATAGCAAATATTGACAAATTATAACCTAGTAGATATTTCAATAATTGTTAATGAGTCTTCGAGATTATCTAGCTATAGCAAAAAGTGTCCTAACTAATGTTTGCACATACCATTCTCAGGGTTGATATATCCTTTTCTAATGAGGAAGTCTATGAGCACTGGTGCACTAGTGGTCTTAAACTGGGGAGATAGGGCTCTCTGGATACATTCTTCAGCAGTCAACAGCTCAAAACTCTCAACTTCACCATCAGCATTTTTTGGAACAAAATCTAATGGCAACTCTAAGTCATAAGTATATTCTGTGTTGGGAAACAGCCCTCTTTCGCTCTCAAAATAGAAGCTGCAAAATAGGAATATTTGTTAATTTATTGTTTATTGAGATTATATATAAAATTGTAAGTAGAGTATCCCACCTAACACATCCAGCTGGTACCAGCTTTTTCACCAACTCCCCTTCAACAGAAGCCTCCTCTGCTGCTTCTTTTATGGTTGTCTCCAGAATACCATAACCCACTGCGAGACCACCACTGACAAAACAATCCCACTTGCCTGCCAAATAGGATATATAATAAAAAATGGTTAGCTGATTTTAACTACATTTTTTAAAAAGTAATAAAATGCACAGTAGACAATTTGTAAAAACAATTTACTTATAAGACAAGCCATTGCATTTAAAACTCATATTTTGTAGAATAAATAAACACACTTTATCAGGAATGTATTACCAGGCCAAGTTTGCTTAGTGAAGCTGCGTTGCTGTAACCAGATGCAAAGTCCTTTGTTTGGATGAAACAAGTAGCCAGTCACACTGACACCATAATTTCTGATGCCAAAAAGGCAAATGGCACTTCTATCCATTTCCAACAAACTTTCATTGAAGAATGGAGCACTTACTTCAAAACACTAAAAAGAAAATCAATACAGAAATTATATTTTCATTCCAAAAATTATCAATAGAGGTTCACCAAACTGGCCATATCAACAATTAGGTATGTAATAAAAGATATGAATGATAACTTGTACAAGTAATATTGCATACCAGAATTTTCTCATGATTATGAACATAGTGTGTATAATTTCTGATAAAATTCAGACTAATCACAAATATTACACCATACCTCATCTCGCCATCCTTTAAGGGCACATATCTCATTTTCTTTTCTCAGTTTCATTAATATATCTGCAACTTTCGTGGTTCTTTCTTTATAGTCCCGGAATGCTGGATTTAATTCTACAAGTTTACCTGTAATTCTAAACACCTGTAATGCAAAATGAAAAACAAAAATATTGGAATCTTATTGGAATTATATGTAAAACAACCACCGAAAAAGAGAATACCATGCAACAAAGGATCATTTTGAATGCTTCATTCGATTTTTAATTCAAAATAATAAAGGAACTGGAGTTGAAGTTGTATAAATAACACTTACCTCAGGAAACCTGTGTAGATGTTTCATGACATCAGATCGTATCAAACCCACCTGGTGGCCGGCAACTATGAATGGCTTGCATAAACCTTGATGCAGTCCTTCAAATAACATAAATAGGAACACGTAATAACTTAGATTTCTACTTTCAGCAGCATTATGCACTATGATTTAATCACTAACAAAAATGCTACATACCAGATAAATAGAAGCAGTTGAATTTCCTGGCGAGTTTCAAAAGTTCTGAAATATTCTCAGGATTCATTTCTTTCATATTTTTATGCCATATAAAGTAAAAAAATCACTTCAACAATCACGATTCATGAAGTATAATGGTATCAGCCAACCAATCTTATTGCGCGCTTAGTCTCGTGTAATTAATATCTGTGAATTTATTTTCTAGTGATATTAAAACTATTACGACACTGGAAATACAAACTAGGAATCGAAGAACATTTTTCTATTCAATATTTTTAAGAAAATCAAACAAGCGAACGACAGACAGCTGCGTCAAGAAAACGAACGAACACAGATAAAAAATCGTAAAAGCTAACTAGAAATCATAAACGGAAATGACGTCATAATCGTAGGTACACACAAATAGTAAGTATAAGAAATACTTGTTCTTTCTTTCTATTCTAATACTTGGTCCTTGTAGCTACAGCACTGTGCATGCGCTAGTGTAAGTAATGTGAAAAAAGCATAGGTGATTTACGTTTAATTTCGTAGACTGATTGATGATTCACAGTTGATCGCAGTTTTTATTTGTATAAAATGTTATAAAAAAAACAATGTGACAGATTGAGAACAGAATCTATATTTGTGTAATCAGAATTTATATTTGTTGCGTTGTGTGGACTTGTGTAAAGCTGTGTATCTATCCAGAAATACATAGAAAATCTTTGATGATTTTGTGTTTTGTGATAATCAAATATAATGGCATTGGATACATTTGGAATAATTAAGGACATTTCTCCAGTATTCCGCCCTTACGTGCAGAATGTTTATCAAGATTTGAAGCTAGGTAAGAACTTGGATACCACTTGAATGTATAGAAAAATACTGGAAAATAACATTTTAATGTTACCTACAGGTTTGTGTAAGAATAAAGTGGATATAGAAAGAGTTTCTGGGTCGTCCGACGCTGCGGAAAGTCAATTTCGATTAGTACTACCCTACTGTTCCAAGAAACTGAAATGGGAGGTAATTTTTGACGCCTCAACACCTTGGTTCGCGCCAGATTTCAGATTTGACGATGATAGTTTCCTCAACAACATTGATGAAGAGTTTCTAGAACAGAAACTGCCAAGTTTATCTAAGTGGAATGAAAATGATCCAAAAGCATTGAGTGATGTTATATCAGAGTTGATTAGTCTTTATAAAATTCATCAGGTAATTAGGCTGCTTGCCATGAAAATGTTTTCTGAATGCAATGTATGTTATAAGTAAATAGATAATTTACTTTACAGATTAAAAAGTTAAATGAAGATGATAGTTCACGGGCGTCATTTGAATACAGTGCGCTATTGGGTGATGCCCTGAGCTCAGAAGACATTGAGGTGTGGGTGGGGGGGCATGTTGTGGAGTTTCTTATTAAGCTAGATGTGGATGTATCGAGGCTGCCTGAAGTTTACAGTGATGGGTAAATAAGAACTACACACTTCAGAAACTTAAACAAATTTCTTGCTTTTGCAACTTGTTATATTCAATTTCTTAACAGAAACAAAAGTTCACGACTATATCCTAATTGAGGTAATCAGCGGAACATCCATCATAAGATGAACTAAATACCCACACCAAGCTTTCTGTTAGACCAATCATTCAATTTCTTTGTCTTATTTCAGAACTGAACAAAATCCAGGCATTGATTCTGCTTTATTACTTGTGAGGTACCCAAACTCCACAAATGCAGAGTTGATATTATCACCCGTGCTGACCAAATCATTAGGGAACATTACACTGCCATTGTAAGTATTTAAAATACACATAAAATAAAATATAAACTTCACATCTTATCGTGATTTTAACTTATTGGTGTTCTACTTATTTAATCAATGATTGTTGATAAATATTTTAAGTCATTTTTATTAAATATTTTTTCACAGAATGCATCAATCAGCAGTGCTCATGGACTATGTCCCAATGGTGACAGAATTGTTAAATAACAAGGTACCTTTTTTTGGTTTAGTAGACAAAGGACTTATTCGCAAAATGCCTGACCCCTAAAAAAGGACCTATTTGTACAATGACTTATTCTTAAAACAGTAAATTCAATTTCTATCCTGTTTAAAATATAATATAGTGAACCTTTGTTGATTAGCACTATTGAGATTGTTTTGTCCTGCAACTGCTGTATTTATATTCGTTGTTACAGATAAAAGATCTCTTGGATAACGAGAAGTTGAAGAGAGAGTTATTGGCCCAGTTGATTGTGAAATATGAAGGAGCCATATTGGAACATGACACCAACAATGCTGCCTTCCTATTTCAAATGAATGATTTCCACTGGATTTTACAAATAGATATAGGTAAAGTTACTAATGATTTAGGTCTGTGAGTTATCTAGACATAGTTATGCCTTCCTTCTGAACATTATATTGAAAAATTTACTTTTTCAGGTCTGAGATTTCCTGAAAAACCTCCTGTCTTAACCCTGAGGTCTGTTTACCACTGCATCAAGGGTAAACCTAGGATCAAAGTGCTGCCTTCCTGCCCTTATCATAACTTTGAAGGGTACATTGAACAACAGGTTGAAATATTCAAAAATGAATGTAGAGGTGCAGCTCCCAGCAACCAGATTACAAATGTTGAAAACTGATTAAATACAATTTAATAAGTAAACAACTAAGATCTTACAAAATAAAAAACAAATCTGAAGTGAAGATATTTTATTTAATCGACTTCTACATTCATAGTTAGTATATTAAGTACTTAGTTAAATATACATCAGATTCAACATTTTATTTGCAAATTTAATTTTGTCTTCCAGTAGCATTCTTAAATAATTTTGTCTACATTTAGGAATCAAACATTTCTAAACTTCTTGAAGTTGGTGGGACATGAGAAATTTTGAAAATAAAACTAAAATAACATTAACTACTAATGGTGAAATAAATTATGATTAAAATTTACATATTAGGAATATGATCACAAAGAGTATCCAAAGTGACAACCTATTGCCGACAGAAGAACCCCACACAACATTATTTTCTTACTGATATTTAAAAATAATATTATATAGGATCAACAAAACTTGATCTAATATACATAATAACAGTGTAAATGGTATTGAAGTAATACTCTTATCATATGTTTAGTTAGTCAATTTAGTATCTTTATCACCAAGTAGTTCATAGCGATATCTCATATAGAAGACTTTCATTCTGTCCCAAACATTTTCAACAGAGTCCATTGCTGGCCTGACATCAAGAAGGGCAAACTGGTAGTGGTTGTCTACTTCTCCACCATCATAATAATCAATGACATAACGGACTTCCTTCCCGCAGCGGTCTACAATCCAATCATGGCGGTCAAAAGGTAGCTCATATCTGTAAGATAAAAATCTGGTAAATAAAACATCAAGCAGAAGTATAATTAAAAAGAGAATTACAATACAATGCTTACCCCAGCCAAGAGCGAATGCGAGCTCTGGGGCTGTACTGTGTAGCCTTGCCACCAAAACTCTTCAGCCTAGGATGTCCACATTCCTTTGCATGCAAAGCTTCCCATTTCAACACCTCCTGCCAAGCCTAAAAAACAATTAAATCATACATATAATAATTTCCAAAGAATTATGATAACAGAATCAGTGTTTTCAAATAATCACCTGTTCATTGTTGGCATTGTGTATTTTGATTATATCATCCATGTCTTTTTGTTTTATATCTTCATCCTTCCAACGCCACCCCTTGCGAAGCATGGCATTCCAAAACATTTGCTGGCTAGGGTACACCCAGAACTCAGTAGTTCCATCAGGCATAGCACGAGGAATCGAGGATACTTGGCGGTTGGTGGGCAACAAGAAAGGCTGGTCAGGGGCAGGCTGTTGGTTTGCTGGGGGCATCTAAAAGAATTTCCCAAAATTCAAAATCTTGCTTAAGTCCTCTTAAGGGTGTGTCATATTTAGAACCAAACATAGTTTTACATTTTAACTTACCATATTATAGGGGTTGACATCATTCCCATCATGCTGTACAGGGCACTCTGAAGGACGTGGCTTGGTGTCACCTCCAGCATTTGCAGCTTTGTTGTGCATTGGACATTCTGATGGAGGGTTGATATTGCTCCCAGGCATGCTGGCCTCGGCTGATACTTTATTACCCATTTCTGTTTAACAAAATGTACGTTCCTCTTACGTAAGGCGTATACAGGTTATAAAGACATATTTCCCGTTATCAAGGCGGAGATCAGAAGCTTTTCACTATAATATACACAACACAACAGTATAATGCTATTTACTATAATTTCGTAACGGAAAATTGATAAAACGCGTAGGTAGATATTTTTATTTTACAGATTTTTTCTACTGAATGAAATGTGATCAAAAACGTCAAGGGGGCAGTAGGTTTTTTTTTTTTCCTTTTGCCCATTTGTGGGTCAGGCTAAGATCATAAGACCATGCTGCCTAGGGGGCAGTAGGTATGTATGCTAATGTCAAAATTGTATGTCAAATTCGTAATCGTAATGAATCGTAACTAGTGATGCGTGGCACGCAACGCAATCGATAGTAAGTAGTAGTGGTAGTAGTCTCCTTCATGAAATAGCAAAGCAACATTAATTGAATTATTCAAAAAATAACTTATTATTACTACACTGGGATCATTATTTGTATGGATCTTAGGTATTAGGGCCATATACTGATTGTAAAAAGTCCATCGTCGGTGGACAATCTTCTAACAATCTGTCCGTATACATACATACAAATAATGATCTAGACGAACAGTAACAATAATAAGGTCGATTTTTCTTTGAATGATACCTATCAGACTTCATTAACGAAAGATTGAAAGACGTAACAGCGCTCTTACCACTATAGGTACAAGCTCCGTATCTATTCCACAATATCGTGAATTGATTATTTATGTCATGCAGCATGATGCAGCATGACATGATATTGTGACGACGTAACATTATCTTATCGATAAATAAACTATCGATATATCAGCATCTCTGTTAATAATTTTGTTTTCTTTTTTTATACATGGCTTAAGCTAATTAGACTTTAAGCCATGACCGAAGCATAGTATATAATAACTCTCCTTTGTGCTTCGCCGCAGACCGGGTGAGAGCCTTCAGCGCTCCCCATTTGTCCGGCCAAGTAGTTAATGCCATCTGCGGCAAATCTACAATAAGTCACGTCAAAAAAAAAAAAAAAGCTTCGCCGCAGTCTGATAAAAACTTAAAAAGTAAATTCAATTGCACTGACTCACAAATTGAATATTAAAGCCTATCAATCCCACAAAATGTTTTTTCTTCTACCCCTCAGTAGATGAAAAGAGCTTACCTAATGGCTACGTAATAAAGTTTAACCCTGGTGTCAGGGTTATTACTGAGCCGCCATAGGCCCCTGACGACTATGTACTTACATCAGTAAGTAATAACCGGGACCAACGGCTTAACGTGCCCTCCGAAGCACGGAATCATCTTACTTTCATATTTATACACACATACATACATAAGATCACGCCTATTTCCCGTTGGGTTAGGCGTCTTTTTACCCACGACGAGCAGGTTTATGCGTTTAGGGTGAGAGATGTTTGTGTGTGCGTTTGTGTAAAGTAATGTGTTCACCGAGAATGGCACATTACTGTTTACGACTATATACCCAATTTGGCTAGTCAGAGGTACACCCAACCATCATGAAGTAGGTACCCACACCTCACTGAGCTTTTTGTTAGACCAATGTAATAGATGGTGAGCCGTATCACTGTTGTCGCTGTCTATAATAATCAAGCCAATAGAGTAAAAAACAAAGAAAAATGCACTTTACTGACACTGAATAATTTATAACTAATTTCTAGGTTTCTTCATCTATTAACATTTACTTCTTAATATATTTCAAATACTTCTTAGCATTGAAATTATCTTCAACATCTTCAGTAATTTTAACTTTCTTCTTTGGTTTTCTTTTATCTATTCTAAGTTTCCTTTCTTCAGGTGACAATTGTGATAAGTCCAAAGGTAACTGAAACATACAATTACATCATAGTTTAAGTTTTCAATAACTATTGACCAATAAAAGAAAGAATGAATACAAACAGTGCAAAACATGTACCTATATAATAATCAATAAATCAATCCAGTTCTTCGGTTGGATAGGTACAGATACAAATTGTATGTAGATATCCTAACCTGCCAGTTTTGTTAGGTCTCACAAATTAAAAAACAAAGTCAGCCAAATGTTCACACTTACCTTTATAATTTTTCGAGGTTCGTGATATCTAATATTAACAGAAGAGCCATCAGCCAAAACTACTGTAGTAGGATACATTCTTGTATAAACTTCTCGATGAATTTTAGTTACACTAGCTACATTATTATTAAGGTACCTTTTACATGTTAAATTAAAAGGAGATAAACGACATAAAACTCGCAAATTCATTTTTAATAATATATTAAAATTGAATTAATTGATGTTGTCTAATTTTTAGAGGTTAATATATTTATTTTCTCCGCGCGTGCGATTATACAAATGTATGACAAAGATAGATTTATACATTCAATGTTTCTGTTCTATCTTTTCTTTTTATAACGGTATTTGTCTGTCTCAAAAACATGCAACTTACGGGAGCCTTTGACGGAACACATGGGGTTTTTTATTTTTCAATCTTTCGTCATGCGACTTGCATATTTGCCAAAAACGAAGAGGGCAAAAACTTAGGAAACGTTGCCCATTTAGACATTTACACTACACTACAAAATAGAGATGGCGATCTGAGATCGATTAATCGAATAATCGATTTTTCGAGCCAGAAAAATCGATTTTTTAAATCGATATGTAGTACTGGATCGATTCATTGGATCGATACATCACCCTTTAAAATCGACATTCGATTTTTTTTGTTTTTGTATTAACCATACAATTAGTTGTAGGTGCCCGTATTACAAGAGTGCTGCCGGTTAATTACTCAAAAACTTACGAGATGGCTGTGTGTTTAGTTTCCTTCGCCTCACTTCTCTTCAATAGAAAAAAGTTACGTTTATAATCTGTGACTTTTTTTATCTGTTCTGTGATTGCGTCATCACATCATTCGATTAAAGATCGTTAATTATAACATTCGTCTTATTTTGAATAAAATTGATTAATACTTATATTGTAATAGAAAATTGGAAAAAAGATCGATTTTTTGGAAATCGATATTTTAGATCTCGATTTTTTTGTGGATCGATTCATCAGGTCACGATTCGAATCGATTTAAAAATCGATCTTTTTTGGAATAGATCGCCATCCCTACTACAAAAATACACGATTTTACGGGTATTCAGTATAGTGGTGAATAAGATCTCTGTCTCCGTTTCCGGTCCCTACATAATAAACGCCCTATCCCGAAAAATCGATTTATAAAAAATCGTTTTGTTTTTTCGATTTGCTACTTAGGGCATCACTACTATAGTACAAAAGTTTTTTTGTTTCATTCAAATTAAAATTAAATGTTGTTGTTTGGCTTGGGCTTGCTTGAGGGCGAGACCGGGCGCACGTTGTCTTCTAGATATATATATATTACAGTTTATTTGCTTTTCTTTCGTGATTCGAATATTTCGAAAGATATGTGCGACAGTTGTTTTTAATTAAACCTTCAATATATTTTTAATCACAATGGGTTGTGCTCAAAGTGAAATTGCCCCTCAAAATGAAACTCCTAGAAAAGGGTGCACTGATGTTCTCTGGCTGGTAATTTATATTCTATTCTGGATTCTGATGGTAAGTAAACAATAGTTTTGTTTACTATTGTACTTTGGGATGTTCGTTCGTTAAATTTGATATGTAGTACTATTCTATGGTTATAGTCTTTAGCTCATTACTTACCTAATTATTACAATACTTTCTGGAGGTACGGTTGGCCTAGATACCAAAACCAAGGCGCGGTATGCTAGATCAATAATATTCGCGTGTGGCCAGAGCAATATTGTTGAAGCTAGTCCCAAAAATACTTAGGCTAACTTGTTTTACAGATAATTGTGGCAGCTATATCATTTGTTTATGGCAATCCACAAAGGCTCATCAATGGCTATGATTCCTTTGGGAACACCTGCGGAGTGAAAAACAACAAGAAGTTTATAAACTTTCCCCTGGCCGGCATCAGCACAGAAGACAAGAGTTACTTGTTCTTCATGGACGTCAATAATCTTAGACAGTCACTAAAAATTTGTGTTAAACAATGTCCTAATAAGAAACTTGACTCATTTACTGAGATTCAGAAATTTTATAGAGACACTGGATCAAGTTTGTGCAGCTATGAAATACATTTAAACAATGTGACTAGAAATGAAAAATTGCATAACTACTATGGGCCCTGCCCCACTCTGCCCGTACCTGATACATTTCCTTTACTAAACAGATGCTTCCCAAAATCAGCAAAGGATTTAGCTGAAAAGGTTTTTACAGACTTTTATGATTTACTGAACAGCTGGGACACTATCGAGCAGATGCTCTCTGACCTCTACTCTTCATGGAAAGAAATGATAATTTGTGTTATCATAGCATTCAGTAAGTATTATTTACTTGCACTTATAGACTAATCTAGAAAAGTAAGATAGTTTATTACAACTCTTCTTTCAGCAAATAGTTATATACCTACTTTATAACTAATACATTTTTTAAAGAAAAGCTATAGCTTTAGTCAATACATCTAAATATGAAAATATTACCTTCTATATTTGGCCAAAAATCATTCATATTATTAAATATTGCAACTACTGGTGTTTATTTTTATTACATAAAATTTTATATAAATATCTACCTATTAACCAGATCATAATATATTTTAATTATATATATTTATGTACAGAGCAATTAGGTATGGTTAATTTGTAATGCTTTCATTCTCTTTGTTTTTGTGGGTAAGTAAATGGAACTGGAAATGACTATTTTTACGCCTTTAGCTGTTATACCAAGTAATTACTGTGTAGGCTGGCATTGAATGAGGACACCTGTTCTGACTCACCTTAAATGCTATGATGTCATATTAACTGACATGAAGTTTCAGAATTGTATCTACTGCCCTACTTATTTGGCACCATAAATATTTAAGTGAATCAATACTCTTAGCCTTTAATGTATTAGGCATATTATTATAAAGTTTGATTAAAATATATTCAGTAGTTTACGCGTACAAAAATATGAGATATTAAAAATACTCAATGGTTGTTCGGAAGATATTATATACCTACTCAACTGATCGATCGTAATTAAATTTTACTCACGTACCTACACTTTGTTATCCAGAGAAGAACATAGTCTACTTTCGAGGGACAGGCTTAGGATATTTGTCGCGATAACCGAATACAATCGAAAATGTTAAGTGCGAATGAAGTTTTCTCACCTTAACTACCTACTCAATCGATCAGGGTTTGCAATAAAAATACGTGGTGTGGTAAGTACCTAACCGAATTCACGCGGAGAAGTTGGGAAAATCTAATAATGTATATTTATACTACACCCACGCAAATAGTACCTATTTCCATTTTTGGACCCCTACTTCAAATAAGCGGGAAGAGAAAATGTATGAAAATATTTTCTCGCTAATTATTTTTCTGGTATACCTAGTACAATACAACATTTTATGGCTCTTTTCCTCGTAGCTGTAGTATAAAGCACCTCGTTTTTCTTTTTGACGTGACCTATTTTGATTTGCCGTAAATGGCAGCTTATGTGGCCGCAAAAACCCGATACAAAATTTAAGACAACAGGCCTGAGGGTGCCCAGTTGGGATTTGGGAGTAAAAAGCACCAACCTACCTACCTATCACTCGGGAAAAAGTACGATCCTTTACTCGGGTGTATTAAGGCCCTCAGCTTTGGTAATGGGACACTTTCACCCCTCGGTGAACAATGTACTATGTACTGTATTGATAAATTCCACAAAAATAAAATAACAATCAAGTGTTCCCTCGGTTTATTTGCACGGATTTCTGCTAAGATAACGTTATTAAAATTTTGGCTAAACACTAGTTAGGTAGTTGGTTATTCAACTTGATAACGCTTCCGTCATGAAACATAATAAAAAATTATCATTATGTTAATGAAAATAAAGCAAAATTCATTTATTATTCAAACACGTTGTAGACAAAAGTCAAAATTTCCTTCATAGCTCTATTACCCACCGCAGTAAGCAGAGAGTATGGATTCCTATTTACATGTCCAATCTAACCTACACTTACAGTATCGGTATATACCAACAGTGATATCTTACGAAGATGGCTGATCACGATGCAGTACTTGTCCCTACGCTGAAGTACGGTAGTTAATGTTGGGTATGGCAAAAGAAGCATGAAAGTACGATTAATGCCCTAGAAATGAGGTCTTTGCGTAGCATCTGCGGTGTTGAGTGATAGAATGAGAAACAGTGTGATAAGACAGATGTGGTGTAAAATACGATATAGTGACTAAGATTGAGAACGGAATGTTAGGTTGGTTTGGACACGTAGAGCGGATGAAGGATAATAGAATTGCGAAAGCGGTATATAAAGCGAAAGTTGTTGGTTGGGCTGGCAGAGGAAGACCTAGAAGGACTTACATTGACCAAATTGGACATAGAAAAGGTTTAGTACGATCTACTCTGAACCGGCGTGCGTGTATGAAGCGATTGATGAATATGGAGGAAACAAGAGAAGTGTGTCAGGTTCGAAGCAAATGGAATTCTAAAGTCTCTACTTATGTATGATATCACACGAGTTGTGGCTCTGTCCTGCCCTTTACTTGTTTTCCTTGCCCTTTTCTTACTAATATGATATTTTCAGTATGTTCCCTGATAATGGTGTCAATTCTTCACCTGCTGGCTAGTTTGGTGTCCTGGATATTCATGATCCTCGTCTCTATTGCGAGTATTGTGGGGACCGCGTTATTATGGTATACGTACCATGAGTTGAGGACTGGGAAGAAAGACTTCGCGGGAACTGCTTTTTTGGCTGTAAGTGGTTATCTGTACGTGTAAATGCTTTACCAAGCGTGTGGTACACCTTGCCGCTCCAGAATCGGTATACCTACGTTTACAGGCACGAACGAAAGAGCGTCGCGGACAGTGCTTTTTCTGTCTTTGACAGACGACTAGAAGTATGAGGCATATGGTGATGAAATCGCCTTTACTCCTGATAGGGGTACTCTATTTAGTATCTGCCTACCTACTTTCATCCCTTTTTTGTGTTTGGTATATCTAGTTTATTTCATTCATATTTTACAGGAATCCTTCAAAAATCAACAGGCTTTCTTGTGGTACTCCATTATAGCGACTATTATTACTGTAAGTACCCATGTCTACTTCATTATTTTGTTTTATTTTTCGTACAGACGTTGACAAAGCATGCGTACCTAGTAGTCAACACCTAAACAACATTAAAGTTATAATTAAATAGAGTATAATTTAAAGTAATTTTAATGAGATTTAGGTAAGAAGCGGATGTACCTAAGTGGTAGATTCGGAAGAGGAAATCCTAGGCGAACATTACCGCGATTCAATTCAGGATGTTTTAAAGAAAGGCCAAATTAAATACCTGGCTAGGTCAGGATACCTGTTGTATAGCTTGTGCAAGCGGTATATTATTTACATGTGTGTTAACTGTTACGTGAAACGTCAAAACGTGAAATGTTTTTGTATGAAATACTGCGTTATGACGTCATCATAAACGTGGTGAAATGTCGAAGTCTTTGTTACGTAGACTTCGCTCGACATCTAAGGAGAAGTAGTTGTCGGATGAAACCTGGCGACGGGACGTTCCCCGATTGAAAAGCAAGCCGGTGTACCATAGTGGCCTTATCTTAAATGCAAAACTTATTATTTATCCCTTGACCCGGTTGACTACCCAATTATAAAGTAGATGCTCCCCAGGTGATTCTCCTCCTACTGGTGTTCGTGATGCGGTCTCGCGTGTCGTTCCTGGCCGAGCTGTTTCGTGAGACGGCGCACTGTCTCGGCTCGATACCGGCGCTCTTCCTGCAGCCCATCATAACGTTCTTCGTCCTCGTGCTCTTCCTCGCCTTTTGGTCTACTGTCGTGGTGAGTTATTTTCTTTTTATAAATGCATGAATTCTATTTGTGTTCTCCATATACTCTTATTTTCTTTCTGTCTCTAGCTTTTTCTTACCGCTCATAAATCTGAGTAAACATTCGAACCGAAGGTTCAATACCCGCTCAAGTTAATAACTTGTTTGGCAATATGTAATAAATAATAATAGAGGATGTATCTACCAAGTTATACAAAACATTGACATTGACAATTACGTGAGATTCTCTGCAATGCGATTTAAATTTTGTACTTGTTTAGGTATGCCTAGCAACGGCCGAGTACCCTGGTATCCCTCACAAGTCGAACTTGGTGTTTACCTACCCAACAGACTACATCGATAAAAATGCCTTGGAAGCGCAGAACGGCTTTGGAAACGCTACTAACAAGAGTGAGTCCTATATTCTTATTGGCTTATTTTTCGGCCATATTTGCTTTTGATAGATGTGAACACAATGCATATATTACCAGATCAAACGAATGAATGTTCTCTCGGGCTTATTTATACTATTTTAAATACTATCGCAGTTGACGGTCTGATTGTTCAAAGTGATAAGAGTCATTACATTAGCAACATTATGTCCCTCATCTTTAGATCTTTCAGCGTCAGCCAACAGCTCACCCTATCTGCTTTGTGTTCCCAATTTGATCCTAATTGTTAATTAATTTAATCTTAATGCATAACAGAGAAATAAATGTTTTCATCTCGAGCTCCTCCGTGCTTGCGGAAGGCACGTTAAGCCGTTGGTCCCGGCTGCATTAGCAGTCGTTAATAACCACCAATCCGCATTGGGCCCGCGTGGTGGTTTAAGGCCCGATCTCCCTATCCATCCATAGGGAAGGCCCGTGCCCCAGCAGTGGGGACGGTAATGGGCTGGTGATGATGATGATGCATAACAGAGGCGGCACGAGAGGATTTCCGACCTGGGAATATTTTGTAATGTTCCTTTGGAATGTTCTCTAACTACTCGTTCATACATAAATTTGCCGCGGCGCACATAAACTCCCGCCTTCCAGCCCGTAATGCTAACGATAGCGTTTCTTTGAGCGAACTTTTAATAAAGAAGACGCCTTAAATGGAATAAAGAAATAAAATTCATATAAATATTTGTATGTTAACAGCGTTTTCGTTCCAAACTGTGAAGTTCGACCCGTTATGGGTGAAGAGCATGTGGTGGATCTGCCTCATTTGTCTGGTGTGGGGTAGCGAGTTCATTCTCGGCTGCCAACAGATGACCATCGCCGGCGCCGTCTCTCACTGGTATTTCAGGTAAGCTGACAACTTACTCCAAATTAAACACTTTTTACGAAACATCAAAACTTTGAAAAATGTAAGGAAATAGTTATGTTATGTTATTATAAAATGACTCAAAAAGAAAAATTTGATTATATTTTTGATGTCCTTAAACTAGCTTCTCTTTACAAAATTATAGAGAGGATCCGTCTCAACTGTTTATTTTTCTCATTTCTGCTACCGAAAAATAATGGTACCGTTATTTTAACCGGTACCATAACCGCAATTCTTAACCGTTATGGCTCTACTTTTGAATCAATTCGGTACTGTAATTTTATACCGGTAGTGTAACCTTACTCCTTAACCGGTCCAGCCCTGCTGTTGAGTACTATATAGGTAGATAAAAACTTATCTCTCGCCGTTCCCAGGTTGCCAAGCATCAAGATCGCATATCCATCCCTACGTTTACCATCAGTTTCAGATTTTTAAAAACCTCTTACTTGTAACTATAAATCAACACCAGTTACAAATTTATGTATGTTTCTTTATTTATTTTATAATAAATTATTTAATTACCGTATCTGTAGATAGTTCAATAGAATTTAATGATAGCGTAAAGCAGTATTTTGTACTATTGTCGCCTCTTAAGCAAACTGTTATCCCAGCACTTGTCAGAATTACGAGTCATACTTATTCTAAATGGTAGGTTATTATGCCATCGAGTCTAAGAAAAAATCCGTTATTTTGTTTTGTATGATAGCACTAGAAATTAGTTCATACTTATAAGTGTAAACTAACAGCAATACAAGTATTTAGTGTTCAAGTTGTTCTGAGCATCTAGCATTAAAAACTTGCGTATCGCCATTCGCCATCGATGGTAAAAAAATATGAGAATTTGAACAGCAGCCGAACCTGCGTAAATTACATTTTCAATCGAACACAGTGGAGTCGATAGGGATACGTAAGTTTTTAGGCTATGTCCAAGCTACTTCTGTTACAGAAATATTGTTTTTACATTACAGGGGACCAAACGCACATTCGCCCGTCCTGTACTCAATTGGCAAGCTCGTGAAATATCATCTAGGATCCGTTGCTAAGGGCTCGTTTCTGATCACGTTGTTCAAGATACCACGACTTATTCTCACCTATTTACATGCTAAGTAAGTATTGTACTATAATAAATATAATGCGAAATAATAGTAAATAAAAAAATCTTCAAATCATCTCTTAATCGTAACTGTTGGTTGCCTGGAAGAAGGTGTTGTAAGTTCGTAGTTACGGCCTCCGTGCTCCAATAATTGAGGAGGTTCCGGATTGGAATCCCGGTGGGGATATAATCACATCAATCTCTTTGTTATCCCTAGTTTTATTAGGACATTACAGGCTGATCACTCGAATGTCCGAAAATAAGATGTTCCGTGCTTCGGAAGGCACGTTAAACCATCGATCCCGGTTGCTACTTACTGATGTAAATGCGTAGTCGTTACATGAGTCATGTCAGAGGCCTCTGGCGGCCCAATAATAACCCCGACACCAGGGTTATGAGGTTGGTAATCCAACTCATAACCCACACGATTCAATCAATCAATCAATCAAGGAGTCATCTGCGCGTACAAGTCCATCAAGAAGTTATTAGTTCCTAGTTGTTAAAGTATTGTGTATTGTATTGTAACTAATCTTTCAGACTGTCAGCAAGAGCGGAAAAGGGCTCTGACTGCGCAAAATGCGGACTCAAGTGTGGCATATGCTGCTTTTACTGTCTCGAGAAATTCATCCGGTATTTGAATCATAACGCTTACACCATCATCACTATCGAAAGAGTCCACTTCTGTAAGGCTGCAGCTAAGGTAAGATTCGACATTTTACGTATTTTTGTGACGTTTACTATATATCTACTACAATATGCAGCACCATTGCGGGAATGGGGGAAATTTTATCTTCTGTTGAAGATCTCTATATCTTGGGCAAGCTAGTTTTGTGGTTGTGGTACGAAGTCCGCAAGTAGATCACTAATAGGCAATGCCGTAAGCGTGGCCAATTATTGGTCAGCAAAAATCTAGTATCGATCGCCATCGACTCGCAAAGAAGAAAGAATAGGCAATATAATAAAAGAGATCTTTCTTTATTGTATATCTATAATGAAAATCAGAATTTAAATATTCAGTCTTTTTTGAGCTAAAAATAAATGCTTCAAACTCGGCACTTTAAGGACAGTCATTAACATAATATAAACTCACGATGATATCCCAATGGGGTAATCAGATGTACATCCATCGCAAGATGAACTAAGTACCCATACCTCACTGAGCTTTCTGTTAGATCAACGTGACAGATGGTGATATCGCCGTATCGCCGCCTATAAGGGCAAGCCAACTGAGTATTGAAAACTGCACTTAAGATAAATTAATAACTCACTGGTGCAAGTATTCCATCGGTAACGGGGTTCGAACCGTTTGAGAAGCCACCACAGTGACTCTACCACATTAACCACGTTGACATTTCCAGGCGTTCAGCACAATAGTAAGCAACGCCCTCCAAGTGGCGACAATCAACAGTATCGGCGACTTCATCCTCTTCCTGGGCAAGTGTATCGTGACTGCCGTGACGGGCATCATCGGCCTGTTACTGCTCAAACGCAACTCCGATCTACACTTCTTCGCTGTCCCCACACTCGTCATATGCATCTTCGCCTTCTTTATCGCACACTGCATACTCTCTCTTTACGAGGTGCGTTTTGTTTCACTGTTTTTGTGCAACCTGTATATTTTTTGTTCTGGCAATATTTCTTCTAGTAATATTCCGTTATTGATTAATAAGATGTTAATTTATTTAGTAACAGATCTAGGCTTGCCAATCTACTTAAGTGTTTTTAGTTGTACCTGATATTTTATACTTAAAATGGCAGTATTCTTATAGTCATTCTAATTCAAAGAAGCAAGTTAAGTCATCCTTAATCGGCTTTGTAAAATGAGTGAGTTTCGTATACATCCTATATGAACTCGTTTAAGTTTTTTTTTTTATAAAATTGTAGTATGAAAATGGTTGAAATTGAAACATAGTGTCCAGACAGTATTGCCAATTTTGTATCAAAATAATTAAGAACAACATACTGAGAAAGTTATTATTTTCCAGATGGTGGTTGACTCCCTGTTCCTGTGCGTGTGTGAGGATAAGAATCTGAATGGCGATGAAGGAAAGTGGAAGACGTCTCGCTTGTCGGACCTCGGGGCCAAGAAGCCGGAAATTGACGAGGGCGCGGAGTTGCAAAACCTGCAGAACAAGTACTAAGAGTTGTGAGTTGCGCTTCGCAAGCTTTATACTTCTGTGATGGAGATTGATCGTACACAGGTTATTGTGTGATATTTTGATAGAAGATGTTTTTTTACTTAATTTGTCTATCTTTTTCTTGTATTTTTTTGTAAGTGAAGGATAGCACTAGTTTAAGAGCTGTAGCTACCATTATAACACCAAGGGAGGTATCTCTACTCTATTTTTTACCGATACAGAGAATTTCGACATTTGTAAGTCACAGATTATTAGCGAAATTGTAAAATCTACTTTAATTTACTTATTTTTTATAAATATTGCTGTTTATATACAATGCTTCTGCACTTATTTAATTAAATGCACATCGGTAACTACAGTGAACAAGTGAATAGAAAATTTAAAGATGTTTTTGTTTTCAGGTAATCTCAATTTGGATCTGATCTGAGGTGTGCTATTTATACATCTATTCTTTCTTATACATCTATTCATCTATTCATACAATCTAGAAGACTAATGTTATTTCTACGCTTTACTTTTTATTATAATATATCTATATAAGCACTGATTAATTCACACAAAATGTAAGATTGTGTATTAATACCTTTTTTGATATTTTTGTATACTATTGTTGCTATTCTAGATGTGATTTATTAATGTTTACAAAATATTGAGGATTACGTAAAGTTTATTGTGAAGCATCTGGCCGCAGCAGGTGTTCCAAGCCTTTAGGTATAAGTCTTTGTATTGTACACAAAATAATGGTATATTTTTGTGGTAACAATAAATGATAAATAGATTTTAGTTTTGCCTGTTCAACTGCAGACAAAGTAGTTTTAAGTTTAATTTTATATTTATTTTTATATTAAAATGTAATGAAGCACAAATCAATTTTATAATAAGTACAATTTTTATTATTTTTTACTTGTAATGATTTAAAAAAAATTATACAAGTTTTATTTTTGATAATCTCACGATTTATACGCATTTAGATGGAATAGTTGTATTGCTTTTACAAAATCAAAGTAATATAATGTCTATAATTATAACCGTCCATAAATCTTTGTTAGTGGAGGATAAATTACATCTTGTATTTTGAGTCATTGTGGAGTTTTATTATTATTAGGCTAGCTTGGTAAGCTCGACTTGTGTAAATTGTGTAATGTGTATCTATGATAGTGTCTACATTTTCATTGTACCTTACTCTCGTGATATTTTCGCTGTAGCTTTACTAAATAGTTTGAAATTGTACGTAAATCTCCTTATCGTCGTCTTATAGTGAAAACGTCGTACGCCCCGTTTTGAAAAATTCGTTTCAAATCTGGTAAAAAATCGTAGTTTTTATTTTTCCTTGAAACTATGTTTCGAGGTTTTGTTGAAGAAAATCACTAAAATTTTTCAGAAGATGCTTACGCTGTTTTTACATAAGGCGTCGTAATATTTAGGCACAAAGTGTGATGTTGAATTTCATCTCTCTACCTATATTTTCTACCTCAAATGTAGCTCTTCCTTTTGGTGGATAGGTAATCGTAATTCTGCTTTTTGAATAAATCAACTATTTGTGTGTGGAGATAATAGTTTTATTATGCTTAAAACATCCTTAGAATTATTTCTTTACAGGTTTCTTTTTAAACTGTTTCCTTTTTTTGATCTGATCAGATATGGCTTTACTCTTAGCTTTCAGCTGCTTGCGTCGGATAGTTTTATCAGGACGGCCTTTGGATATTTTCATGTTGAATACTGGTTTACTTGGTGCTTCATCTTCGCTTCCTTCTATAGATTCTTCTTCCTTAATTTCTTCTGAAAGTTAAAGAATTTTATTAAAATAATTCAATGTAGTTATTTCCTAATTAATAAGAAAACAAAGTATAAAATAGAAAGTATACCTTTGATAATGACATCCTGTGCTTTCTCGATTGGATCACCCTTGAAGAAGTCTGGCCCTTCAATATCAGGATATGCAGTCTCAGGCTTTGTAGCCTCATACACAACTTTCTTCTCAACCCTCTTCTCATATTTGTTAGCAGCTTTCTTTGACATTGCTTGTCTCAGTTTTGCTGGACTAATATACTTTGGATTCTCCCACAAGGTGCCTCCACCAAATGAACCAGAGAATATTTTGACCTGAAAATATTTTTGATTAAATCAAATAAATATTTAATTACATGCACAGTTTCTTCAAAAAGTTATTTACTTACTGGGTTGAGCACAAATCTTGGTCCGATTTCAGCCAAAGCACCATCTTCAGATAAAATCTGGTAGTTTCTGAACCAAATTCTGTTGTCTAGGATCATGAAAGTGTAGATATGATCAAAGAATGGTTGGCTTTTAGGGTGGTGGTTCGGGACTCCAAATATTTGAGTCAGCAGTTCCTTCAGAAGTGAGTAGTGTGGGTCCTTTGCAAACTGTGGGTCAAATGACAGTAGGGGTCTTGTACCCCTCAAGCAATTTCCTGTCATTTTGAGCTCTGCCATTGTGTAAACTGTAAAGAATAAGTATACAATACAATAAGAAAATTTAATTGCACAATCACACACGAAAAGAACAGTATACAAGCAGGATAGAAGACTTGAACATCACGACGTGTATGACTATTGAATTACAGCAACAGGCAGCCTTATTGCTAAAATTCAATTATTCAATGTCATTGACCTGCATAAAACTAGACTAAAATTGATTTAAAATTGTAAGTTATCATCTTTGTATTCATAACAAAACTGTACTTACTATTTTCAATTAAAAACTTGACACTAGGTCCATTAGGAATGTTGGCCATCCACAAGTATAAATCTCTCATTTTTCGCCCTTCAAACAGAATGCATTTATTGCAATTTTTCATCTCACTGATCTCATTTACTACATAAAGATTTTTGCTCCGTTCCATTTTGGACTCGGTTTTGTGGTGGGGCATCAGCTTCTTGATATCTTCCATAAGGTGACGGTGGCGATGGTTGATGCCTCGTGCAGCAAATACTAATACTCTTTGTCTGTTGATCCATTTTACCTATGAAGTAAAAATTGTTTATTGAAGCATGCATATAAATATTTTTCTACTGTGTGGATTGTGATGATGTATTATTGGCTATGTAAAAGAGCGTACATTACAATTGGGAGGTTATAATGTGTTTATAATTTGTATGAATAAGACTAGGAATGTATAAATAATTATGTTGGTTTTTAAAACAAGAAATAGACATTCGAGAAAGTTTAATTTGGACATCTTATTTATGAAACGTCTTAGCGTAAAATAATGTAATATAGAAAGTTGGTTACCTGTCTCGGTGCCGGGTCATCTGACATACGAACTGGAGGTAAAACCACCACGTTGTCATCTACTTTCTTGACCTCTTCAGGTTTCGTTTTCTTGGCTTTAGCATTTTTAACCTTCAATTTTGCCATTTTCTTTAATCAAACAACAATTATTTCACACGTGTTAAACGACGAAGATCGCAAGCCCGCAAGGTTTTTAGTGAATTATGACAGTGACACTTGCTTGACAGATATAAATAAAAGAAGTTGTATGACAAACAAAACCAACTCCATAAAATGGAACGTAATTCATAGAACGAGGAAAATAAGACAATACAAGTAAAACAAAGAACATAAAGCAACACGGGCTAGCAAGCAAACCGACAAAGAACGATCAATTGAAGAAAATACAATCACATAAATAGAGAATACCATTTAACACACGGAACCCAATATTTTCAAATAATCGACTTTGGGAATCTAATTTGCGACGATTCTACTCGACAATCTAAGCTTACAATTGACTTACAACAAGTCACAACACTATTTGACAGCAGTAACATATTTTATTTGTCTCTGTCTTATTCATCAAATATCGTATATGACTTTCCTTTTCTATCACAATCGTACGTAAGTTGTTATCAAAAATTGTCAGAAAAGTTATGAGCGAGATGAAAAGTTCTTCACTTCTTTGATAAAAGATTTCTATAGTTTGAGCTTACTTCGCTTTTTCAAATAATGATAAATATGTATAATTCTGGATTATCTATTGTAAGGTACCTAGCTAAATCTAATATAATTGTACAAGGTAGATACGCATCTCAAGCTTTGCCGCAGCTTTCTTCCGTAAGTTGACTTATTTATTAGGTACTCTTTGTTTGATAAACACTGTTATTTGACTAGATTATTCATAATTTAATATGATGTATATTTAGCGTAGTGCGCCTCCTATAGTACCTACTATCACTGATATCTCTAAATAATGGTAGTGAGGCCAGGGCATTGCTAGACATAGGCTTTCCTTATCTATGTCACTTAAAAAATTGTTTGGGAAACTTTGTAATTTTGAAAACTATCTACATGGTTAGTAGTGATAGAAAATATGGTTAACACTTTCTTTTTTAGGAGAAGTATGATGTAAAGAGGAAAAACTTTGGCACAGTGCAAGCTGCGGATATAAATTATTTTAAGTCAATACTTAGTGAACAGCGAGTTGTGACTGATGAGAGTGATGTTCTGCCTTTCAACATTGATTGGATTAAAAATTGCAGAGGTACAAATCATACAATATTATAAATAAGTTATTGTGTGTGTCACTGCATGATCAATAGTCAAAAAAATTAAAACAATATGGTTTAAATACTTTTTACATTTACATTCAACAATGTTCAATTGCAGGTCAATCAAAAGTAGTTTTAAAACCAAAAACAACTGAGGAGGTATCTAAGATACTAGCATATTGCAATGAGAAGAGACTGGCTGTATGTCCTCAGGGAGGCAACACTGGTCTAGTGGGAGGTTCAGTCCCTGTCTTTGACGAGATAGTACTCAGCTTCATGCTGATGAACAAAATCATCAGCTTAGATGAAATATCAGGTAACTTTGTTGATAGTACTGTAGGTAACAATAGAATTAGAGACTGTATTAACTACAATGATTAACTGGATGTATTATTTACGTGATTGTAGTAATAACATGAAGCAGGAGCATTTCCAGCTTTTATGTCAGGGGGGTCACCAGGTTGTAGACAGTCTGTCTACATAGAAAATGAGATAAAATTGCTATAGCCACCCAATTGTAGTACCACTGGTAGTAACACAGGCAAAAAACGGACCCAACTTGTTGCCATGGGGGAGGGGGGGGGGATGCATGACCCCTCCTCCCTGGATCCGTTGAAAATATTTAAGAAGGAAGTTTTTGATAAGGAGAAAAGTCAATGGCTTTTACACAAATCACCTAATCATAAAAGTTTTTATGTATTAACTGCAATCCCAAACTCCTTAAAATTGTTAGTATGCAGATAGATATTACAGACAGATCTTGTGCCTGAAGCAACCTATTCTATTTTGATGAGTCCTCATCAAATTCATCTAAAAAGCAATATTGATATTTGACATTTGTTTACATTGCGCACTTACTTTCAAAATTGCTTTGATGTGGCCTTTTTAACCCCCCTGAAATGATGTAACAACAGGTGCGTTAGTCTGCGAAGCGGGATGTATCCTAGAGAATGTGGACAATTATGTACGGAACCACAATCTGATAATGCCACTAGACTTGGGTGCGAAGGGCACGTGTCATGTCGGCGGCAACGTCAGCACCAACGCTGGGGGCTTGCGGCTGCTGCGGTATGGGAACCTGCACGGATCCCTCTTAGGAATAGAAGCTGTGAGTTGCATCTGCAATAATTATCCATTTTTATCATGAAACCTTTCACGAAACTTAAAAAAAAAACCAAATATTTTGTCAACATAGCTCAAAAAAATTCTACAAACCTCACTATTTGTAAGTAGTTCTAGCGTTGATCTTGCGTGTTACTTGTAGCCATAAAAATTATGAACGGTGTGGTGGATGGTACCATTTTCTACTATACTCAAAGCATAATTTAATCTAAACATAATAGCCAACCACAAGTAACTAAATCAGGCCATTTTTCGCTGCTCTACATTGTCACCTTTATTGGTTACCTACAAGTTAATAGAGAATGTTGTGAGTTCAGCTAATAATAATAATCTTAATTTTTGTTACACTTATTTTTTTTGTTATATTATTCAATAATACACACTGCACAACATAACCTAACGACTATAATTCCCAGTTGGAGTGGTGAGACATACATCTATAACCTTCGCGTGATGAACTTCTAAGTCACGCTTCACTGAACTTATAGTTAGACCAGCGTGTGAGGTGGTATGCCGTGCCGTCTATGATGCTCGGCAGCTAGTTGTTAGTGAAAATTTTACGTTAAATAATACTTATTACAGTTTCGAATTTAGACGCCTTAATAATTTCTCCAGGTGAAAGCAGACGGGACGGTGATCGACTGCCTGCGGTCACTGAAGAAGGACAACACGGGGTACCACCTGAAGCACCTGTTCGTGGGCTCCGAGGGCACTCTCGGCATCGTCACCAAGCTCGCTATACACTGCCCCGTGCTGCCCAAAGCTGTTACTTTAGGGTTCTTTGGTAAGCTGGCTGTTAGACTCCTCGTGGCGGAAATTTCCTCATCAGTTTAGTAGTTCTACTCCAGTCTCAAACCAACACTTTTGGAAGGAAGCTTATTTATGTTTTCGTTCATTTAGTTTTTTATTAATCTTCCTAAAGCGTGGTTGGTGGGGACCCAAAGGAAGTAAAACTAATTTAATATGCTTATTTTCTCGTGGAATCGATTCATCATTAATTTAACAGCCACGCCCAAGTCGGTGTACCATTCTCCATGCTACTTTTTTAGGGAAAAATAAGTGGTTTCCCTCTTGCCTTTCGCCCCGCAGTATTCGAATCGATTCGTGGAATCGATTAATCTGCTCTAAATTAATTATTAAACCAATTAAAACAATTATATTTGTAGGTGTGGAGAACTTTGACAATGTACTGAAACTGTACAGAAGCGCGAAAGCGTCTCTTGGAGAAATTTTATCAGCGTTTGAGATGGCGGACCGAGAAGCTATCACCTCCACCTCTAAGAACCTAAAGCTACCGTAAGCAGCTTGTCTGATCTTTTAATGATTATATTATATAAATTCACACAATTATTAAAAAGCAATATAAACATAAGTATGACTTATAAACAGACACCTCTTCCAACGCGTCACATCGAGGCAAGGTATCCAACAAGCTGGCAGCAAGAGTATCTGTTCTTGAAGAAATATGAATATATTTGAAAAGCATAAACGTAGGTATAACATCATATCTGAACAAAACTCGTAGCGACGCGATAACTAGATAAAGGTTTATTGTTGAATACAAAAATAATTTGGAATAGATTCAAGACTAACATTTACTTTTGTTTCAGAAATCCACTGTCGGAATATCCGTTCTACGTTCTGCTAGAAACCCACGGAAGTGACGAAGAGCACGACGCTGATAAACTAAACAGATTCTTGAACAAGGAGATGGATAGCGGACTCATATTGGATGGTACCGTCACTTCCGAGCCTGCTAAGATGCAGGTATGATGTTAAATAGGCTGTAAGCTACTTAAAAAAAAATTCAAAAGTTTAATTACGGGCGCCGTGGTAGCCCAGTTGCGCTTACGCTTGACTATCGCTGTGAGATCGCAGGTTCCAATCCCAGCACGGGCCAAATACAATGATTTTCGAATTTGCTTTTGAATTCATATTTGGATCATAAATGATGATCACGTGTTCAACGGTGAAGAAAAAAAGTGAGAATTGCATCGTGGTTTTCCCTTCGCGGGGTGGAAGGTCAGACAAGCAGTCACTTCTGTAAACAACCGAACGTATCAAATCTTCAGGTCAGGTAAGCGGATCCTGTGCTAACGGAATAACGACATGGAGATGATCCAACAATTTAATTAGATTTCTATAGAACCACATATTTAAAATTGACAATCACGTTAGCAATCCTTATTCCGACTAGTGTAAGGGTATAAATAAAACATTGCATGCAGTAGCGGCCCTAGCAAAATATGTACGTGGCAGGCGTGCCCAATCTGCCTAAGGCTGCGTAGTAGATTCCCCCCCCCCCCCCCCAAAAAAAAAAAACGGCGCCCGGTACGATCGCCGTTCGCACCGCCGTAGGGCCGCTACTGATTGCATGTGTGCCTAATACAGATGTATACTCCACAACTTACTACAAAATTCCGAAAAGCCGACGTCCCTTTAGTAACTTTGATATTATGATGAATAGCTCCAACCTTCTCTCTTCACATTTTGAAGCTTACCGGTGATAAGCCGTTAAATAATGATGAGCCGTTTCTTTATAGACCATTTGGAATCTTCGCGAAAGTATAGCAGGCGCTGGGTTGTTGGACGGCTATATTTTCAAGTACGATGTATCGATACCCATTGTGAAGTACTACGATTTGGTTCCGTTACTGCGCCAGCGACTTGGCAGTAAAGCTACAAGAGTTTATGGATATGGACATATCGGTAAGTGGATGACTTTTTACTA
Organism: Pectinophora gossypiella; assembly: GCF_024362695.1. Taxonomy (NCBI): domain Eukaryota; kingdom Metazoa; phylum Arthropoda; class Insecta; order Lepidoptera; family Gelechiidae; genus Pectinophora; species Pectinophora gossypiella. The sequence continues at coordinate 7,364,155 of NC_065408.1, read as the reverse complement.
TTTTTCCACTGCCGACTTGGGAGATGGGATGACTGGTCCATTTTATTACTCTACAAGCAGAGACGATGAGTATTTTATTTTTATTTTATCTTATTTGTTACATTGATTACCCGATTGTCCGAAGGTAATACGATCACCTATGATCGCTTCGCAAAGCATAACGTGCCGTTGGTCCCGGATACTACTTAATGGTGTAAGTTCGTAGTCGTTACATGAGCCATGCCAGGGAATTTTTGCAGCTCAACAATAACCTTGACAGGGTTGATGTGGTTGATTACCCACCTCACAACAGTCACAACCCACACAATATAATACGATTTGATAAATTTTATATATTATGTTATAAGACACCTAGAAGGACGCATATTGTCCAAATTGGATATGTCCTTAGAAATGGTTCAGTACGATCTACTCTGAACCGGCGTGCGCGTCTGAAACGACTGATAAATGTGAAGGAAGCAAGAGAAGTATGTCAGGATCGAAGCAAATAGAGTTCCATAGTCTCTGTGTTATAAGTGTGTGTTATAATTTGGCATTTGGCAGAATTCTGGATCTTGTTCTGGCAAATGATAATATAGTTACTGTCAGTGACTGTGCTAGTAACTCATTGGTTCCGATTGACGATGAGCACGGTGCTCTGTTGTTGTGTCTTGACTTTAGTTACCTTACCCCGCTCGATCGTGCCAGTACCAAGAAGTATATGTTTGATGACGGCGATTACGTTTCCATCAATAAAGAACTAGGTGAAATGGATTGGAGTAATGAATTTTCTTGCAAAAATCTCGATGAGTGCGTGGATCATTTTTACGATGTTTTTACCCACCTTAGGAATAAATATGTCCCTTGTAAGGCGATCAAAACTGATTCGTACCCAAAATGGTATTCCAAAGCTCTGAAAAAGTCAATTAGGGAAAAGTTCAAGTACCTCCGCAAGTTTAAAAAATACGGCAATCGCTCAGACCAAGCATCGTATAATATATTGAGGGACCGCGTTCGTTATCTCGAATCTGTATGCTACAACAATTATATCGAACTCGTCGAGAATTCTATCGAAACAAACCCGCGCTGCTTTTGGAGGTTCATGAACTCTAAATCGAATTCAGTGCCTTGCAGTCTTAAACTCGGGAATAATACCTATAATGATGGAAACTCAATCACCTCTGGCTTTTCAGATTATTTCCGTTCTACTTTTTTGGATTCCACAACCAGTCCAATAACATATCGCTTAAGCTTTGAGGACACAGTGTCCACTGCCAGCTCATCTACTTCTGACATTTCTTCTATCGAAGTTGATGTTGATATGGTTACTAAGCTGCTGTCTAAGCTCGATGCCAGTAAATCTGCAGGGCCTGACTACCTGCCTGCCCGTTTCTTGATTAATTGCGCTAAAACTATATCTGTTCCTCTAGCCTTGCTATTTAGGAAATCGTTCGATTCCGGCATAGTACCAACTCTCTGGAAACAGGCTTTTGTTACTCCCGTCCATAAAAAGGGCCTTAAGTTTGTGTAGTGTGACATAATTGGTTGAATAAATGATTTTTCTTTCTTTCTTTCTTTCTTTCAAAACTGACATAGCCAATTACCGACCGATATCTAAATTGTGTATTGTCTCGAAGGTGATGGAGAAGCTGGTATATGAACAGTTGTACCCGGTGCTGAAGCACTCGTTTAGTGAATCTCAGCACGGTTTCTTAAAGGGGCGGTCCACAGTATCTAACCTTATTCTGTTAAATGATGCGGTAACTGAGGCAATGGATAATGGAGATCAGGTCGATGTCATTTACACTGATTATAGCAAAGCCTTTGATCGGATCCAGCATGATTTACTTCTAGCCAAGTTGTCTAAGGTCGGCATAAGAGGAAACCTTCTACGGTGGTTCTCTTCCTACATTGATAATCGGTCACAGGCTGTAGTCGTTAACAATTACATTTCTAGCTGGATTGTTATACCCAGCGGCGTGCCTCAAGGCTCCCTTCTGGGGCCATTGCTGTTTATTATCTTTGTGAATGACATCGACCACTGCTTCCACTCCTCGCAGCTACTCTGTTTTGCTGATGACATGAAAATATTCGCCCGCATCTCATCGATTGCTGACGCTGAGGCGCTCCAGTCGGATCTTTCTCGTTTGGAGGATTACTGTTCAAATCATCTGCTCGACTTGAATCCTGTTAAGTGTAGTATAGTAACATATACTCGCAAACATAACCCAATTAATTTCCACTACACTCTTAAGGGTGAAATTCTTGAGAGAAACAAGCTAGTACGAGATCTTGGAGTGTTTCACGACAGTAAGCTGATGTTTGACGCCCACATTGAGAAAATTACTGCTAAGGCGTATAAAGCACTTGGGTTTGTGATGCGTTCATCAAAAGACTTCGTCAAAATTAAAACGTTTAAGATACTGTACTGTACCTTTGTGCGCAGTAACTTGGAGTATGCGTCGCAGATCTGGAATCCTATGTACCAAAAATACATCCATCAAATTGAGAACATACAAAAGAAGTTTGTGCGTTATGTTTGCTACCGGTTTAAACAGCGATATTCATCTAGTATGTATTTGGATATGTGCAGGAGATTTCATTTGCTCCCTCTCGAGAAACGACGGGAAATAGCAGACTTGATTTACTTGTTAAAAATAACTACTGGTGTTGTTGATTGTCCAAGCCTGCTATCAAAAATATATATTAAGCCCCCTTATAGAAGTCTGCGTCACAATAATTTGATTTTTCTTCCGCGCGCTACTACTAACTATCGGCAGAATACTTATATTTGGCGAGCCGCAAATAGTTTTAATAACCTATGCGCTACAACTGAATTAGATTTGTTCAACACTGGTTGTGAGGCAGCGAGACGTGAGATTATAGTCCGGCAATCTCGTGCGCGACCCTCCTGCGGGGCGACAGACGGTGGCGGGGACGGGGTAGCGCGTCATCCTTTTGACATTCTAGAACACGGCTGCACACGTAGAGAAGTGTGCCAGGATAAATCTTGCAATAAGTTGTACTTACTTGTGACGTAATATATGTAGGAGTGAATAAAAAGATAGAACTATTTTATTTTATTTTTATTATTATGCTTGAGGACCAATTATTAGGAAAACTAAAATATTAATAGATTGTTTTATTATAAATCAATTTCCATATCGCTTTCATTTTCACTCTCCGTTTGATATTCTTCGTCACTTCTCTTTGATTTCTCCGTGTTTTGCTCATTAATTATTTATGTACAACCTCCTTAAGTTGTCTTGAGATAGCCTTATTCATCCTCAGATATTAATCTCGTGTGCGTCGCCCTCAAAGTAGTACAAATTATCAAGCACGTGTTGCCGCTTCGGCTGCGCGGCCGAGACTGCCGTACTTGACGCGCAGATGCACGCGTTTCCCTTCCCCGCTACACCACCTGCTACCCGCTGACATCTTAGCTACCCCGTCCCCGCCACCGTCTGTCGCCCCGCAGGAGGGTCGCGCACGAGATTGCCGGACTATAGCAAGCAATTCTTTAACCTGTAGCATAGAATAAATAGTAGTGTATCTAGGTTGAATGACGCGTGCATTGTGAGTGTAGCCTTTTTGTACATTTTGTGTTTTTGAGACAGTAATGGTTAACTGCTGACTGTGTTATTATGCCTAGTGTAATGTGCATTAGTGCAAACCTTTTTGTTTGTTTTTTTTTTTTCAATTTGCTATCTGCGAGGAACTATAATTGGCTTTCTGTTTTTACCATAAGTTGCTACTAAATTAATTATAGCTGTTGTTTCTCCGAACATTAAATAAATAAATAAATAAATAAATAAATAAGACAATAAAAAAGTTAAAAATGTAATCATTCGAATATAAGGCTACAATTATGTATTTTCCGTTTTACTTTCCATTTACCCCTCCGGTTGATTGAAGACAGGCCTGTGTCCAGCAATAGGATGTATTTAAGGGCTATTTATGTTATGAATACTTTCCGTAATTAGAATCTACACATAACATAAACAGCCTATATACGTCCCACTGCTGGGCAAAGAATTAGAATCTAATAATAAATTATGTAGCGTGCGCCATCAGGATAAATAATAGACATAGTTTTCACCCAGGCGACGGCAACATTCACATCAACGTGACGGTACCAGAGTACAACAAGGAGGTTTCATCTCTCTTGGAGCCGTTTATATTCGAGGAGGTATCCAAGCTGCAGGGCTCGGTGTCGGCGGAGCACGGCATCGGGTTCCGCAAGCCGCAGTACATCCACTACAGCAAGGACCGCAGCGCGCTAGGACTGATGCGCGACCTCAAGACGCTCATGGACCCCAACGGAATACTCAACCCGTACAAAGTCTTACCCGACGTTTAAGTAATAGTTTTTTATTATTATAACTTTTTGCTCATAGCATTATAATGGAGAGGATATTTTGTACAATATGTTTTTAGTGTATTTTTTATATATTATTTATATATTCGAAAAATCTGTCAATTTCCTGTAAATATTGGCTACATCCACGCTATGATCCACCAACCTAGCCGCAAAACACCTCCACCAACCCGCTGTGGAGCAGGGTGGTGGAGATACCTCCTCCGATTGTTTAAGGGGAGGCCTGTGCCAACGGTGGGACGTACATAGGCTGTTAATGTTTTGTTATTGGCTACATGTATACATAATTAAAACACATAATAACGGGTTCTTACCGCGTTTAAAGCAGATATTAGACACCCGATATTTTTACACTGTTGCAAGTGCCATGATTGTTATTATGTGTTTTAATTATGATAATAACCGCGTAAACTTAAAACAATACATGTATACAGTTGTAGTTACCATCGAATAACCAATATAATTATAATAATTATTATTTTTTATAAAATTTGTTAACTATTTTTAAAGTTTAAATGTACATATTCAATTAAAAACTAAAAATAAGACGCTGGAGTATTGTTTTTATACGCCACTGTGATAGATAAGTGATAAGGTAACCTTTAATACCCCATCTTGTTTGGCGTTTGTTTATCTATAAACGATAAACACACAAGTCAAGCTGCAGCGGCCGGTCAGTGATACATTGTTACTAAAGTTGTCTCAGACAAGATATGGCTACATAACGAATACTTCTATACTTGATCAAATAGGTAAGGGATTCAATAATGAAATTGTTAAGTACATGTTTATTTAGTGGGTTTTTTTATTAATATAAAAAGGCATACAAAATATGAAATTTTATAGTTTTCAATAAATGCATCAACTTTTTGAATTTCAATTTTATAGTACTCGTTCGGTAGATCTCGTGTAAATAACGTATCATCTGATAAAACAGATAACTAATTACACTACAAATGAAATGACAAATAGTGAATGATACTAATTAAACGAAATTTATTTCAGTTGACTGTGTTATTTCGTCGTTAAATGATGTTAAAATCTGCTCTGTTGTTAGTAAGATGTGCAAAGAAACATGTTTGGGATCAAGTTAGATTCTCATCACAAGCATTGTCACAGCTTTCTTCGGTAAGAACTTACTTTTTTAAGCACTTTCCATTTACTATTTACACTAGGAGAGTCAGGAAAAAAAGGAGACCTTTGCCAAGCTGTGGGACACTTCAGACTAGAAAAGTCAAAATTAGAAAGTAAAATTAAGCCACTAGCCAAAACACCGTAGAAAAGTTCTATTAGAATATTATTTACCAATTTATATATAGATACCTATTATGCCACGCTTCAAGGAAAATAACAGTAATTTGCTTATATACATATATCCGTCGAATTATATTAATTAATTCATAGAATAGAATCGCTTCTAAAGAAACGCTTGATTTTATCTGTACGATGTTCAAAGTCGTTAGTTTGGGCATCTACATAATGACTGAGTCTCTTAAGTATGTTTATCTCTCATAAATTCATAAAGTGATAATTATGGTGGTTATTTTCAGGAAAAGTACAATGTCACTAGGAAAGATTTTGCAACGTTGCAGTCGACAGACGTGAACTTCTTTAAATCCGTACTCAGTGATGATAGAGTGTTAACGGATGAGAACGATGTGTTGCCCTTCAACATCGATTGGTTGAAGAACTGTAGAGGTAGAGCTTTTGTTGAGTTTCGAAAAACTTTCCTTTTTGAACTTTGACTCCCTAAAATACATGACATGTATACGACGTGTGTCGCGAGTTTCGAGAGAGTATAAAAAATGAAAGCGGTATATAAAGCGAAGGTTCATGGTAGGGCTGGCGGAGGAAGACCTAGAAGGACGTACATTGACCAAATTGGAGATGTCCTTAGAAAAGGTTTAGTACGATCTACCCTGAACCGGCGTAGGTGAATGAAACTATTTATAAATTTGGAGGGAGCAAAAGAAGTGTCAGGATCGAAGCAAATGGAATCTCTGGTTACCCCGGTGGGATGGGAAATAGACGTGAGTTTATGTATGTATGTTCAGAGAGTATTGAAAAGCGGGAATAGTCGATCGCGGCGTGGGATTTTGAACGAACTTAGCAATCTAAGGAAACTGTAAACATAATCCCACCACTGCTTTCCCGACTCTGTCTGCATCAAACTTAAGAGTTATTGTACCGTACAATTAAAACTCCTTCAAGTATCCTTAAAGAAAATGTATTTTGGTTATTTCTACCATAAATTACATTCATCATTAAGTTACGGCAGTCCAGAAAGAATCTATCATTCGAATAGAATAAAAATAAAACTCATCGGGCTCCCTACTTAACAATCTTTACCCAAAATATACAAGGCTTATCTACTTTACTTCTTCACCAAGACCAACATTTTAGGCCAATCGAAGATGGTGTTAAAGCCGAAAACCACTCGGGAAGTGTCTCAGATCCTTTCATACTGCAACAAGCGGCGCCTGGCGATATGTCCGCAGGGAGGCAACACCGGCGTCGTCGGCGCTTCTGTCCCTGTCTTCGACGAGATCATACTCAACATGGGACTCATGAATAAAATCATCAGTTTGGATGATATATCTGGTAAGCTTGCCTGTTGAATAGCAACATTTGGAGTGGTCCCATCCCGCGTAACTGGATGTTTATGACTGGTTGTCGACTTCGTGTCAGAGTGGGTGCAAGTTGTCCCTATGGTTCTACTCACCTCAATAGGAATCATAGGTGTGACTTATTCTTATCTATTCTGGATTTCTGCCAGGCGGTGTCCTGTCCCTACCCGATCGCGACGCCACCTATGGGTCCAATTATGAAAAAAACTATCTAAGCTATCGAGGGACCCACTATACGTACAAACACGTAAAAAACACACTCAAATTGAACTTAATTAAGGAAGAAGACTCAATAATTATTTTTTTATAAACAGGTGCTTTAGTCTGTGAAACCGGGTGTATCCTGGAGGTGTTAGATAAGCATGTCCAGGAACATGGCCTCATCATGCCTCTGGATCTGGGTGCTAAAGGCTCGTGCCACATCGGGGGCAACATCAACACCAACGCCGGTGGTCAACGACTGATCCGCTACGGCAACTTGCACGGGTCGCTTTTGGGAATTGAAGCTGTGAGTTTTGAATGCAATTCTATGTTTACACTAGCCCAAACATCCGCATTACCACTCTCTAAAAGAAACAGGGTTTGCAAAAGACACTTATTTGTTTGGTTCTATGTTGGACTGTGAATAAAGAGCATAGATCGTGGTCAAATGCTTATCTTCCAGAGTATGTCCTAAAAGTTTTACAGAGAGATTATGTCTTCTCTGAAGACCAGACGGTTCATTCATTCATATCAAGTGATCGCTAATGAGAAAGATTACAGTCGTGAGTTTATGATTGCGTGTAGGATTACTGATCTGGTGTCTTACTGGTAATGGCTAGGTGAAAGCAGACGGGACGGTGATCGACTGCCTGCGGTCACTGAAGAAGGACAACACGGGGTACCACCTGAAGCACCTGTTCGTGGGCTCCGAGGGCACTCTCGGCATCGTCACCAAGCTCGCTATACACTGTCCCGTGCTGCCCAAAGCTGTCACTGTTGGATTCTTCGGTACGGTTTCAGTTTGAAAAATTATTTTCTTTCAATATGCCTTAAGGCGCCCATATTTAGGTTGGTCCACAACCGGTTGGTTGGTTGGCTATTTGGTCCACATGAACAGCTTTTTTAGTCCATCGAAATTATTTTTGTTGTACTTTGAGTACCATTTTCAAATATCTCCCAAATAGGTAACTACATCGTATATCTTCTTATACCATTCACGCAGTGATCACTCTTTGATTGTAGACACAAAACAAAGGATAAACGATCGAGTCAATTTCAGGCTTAGAAAACTTCGACAATGTTTTGAAACTTTTCAAGAGTGCGAAATCATCACTTGGCGAAATATTATCAGCTTATGAAATGATGGATAACGAGTCGATTAGAGGCACCTTGAGGAATATGAAACTAACGTAAGTACAAGCATAAAGAAAAATACTACACTACAAGTAAATTTTCAGAAAATATTGCTACCTAACTGAGAAGACCGAAACAGATGGAGTAAGATCGTATGAGAGATTCAGAAGGGAGGTAACGGAACAACTGATAAGAAAAACATTATAATCATGACGATTGATTAGAATACTCAACATTGGAAACAAAATTGTAAATGTTACAGGAGTCCAATCCCTGAGTATCCATTCTACGTACTAATGGAGACACACGGCAGCGATGCGGACCACGACACCGAGAAAGTGAACAGATTCCTCTCTAAGGAAATGGATACCGGCTTGATACTCAACGGTACCGTCGCCACTGAACCCGGTAAAATCCAGGTAAATGCTAACTTAGTACCAACTACATAGACAACGATTACACACGTGGGATTTACCATTTTTGTGGTAGCACTAATGCTTGCTGCGCGGGTTCTAATTCGGTCTCATGAGGGTTGAAGTGCGCGTTCTCATCTCGTCGATTCTGCCGCGTGCGGTAACTCTTTCCCGCTCTAGCAAATGACAGTTGTGAGTAAAAGAAAAGGATAGAAATAAAGAAAAGTACGATGTGGTGAGGTCAGATGTAGTTCAAAGCCTAACTGTAAACAAAATCCCTCGTCCGCTTTCGAGTAAAAAACGTACAGATACTTTATATTAAAATCCCACATTGACGTGGACGTACGTTTTTCGTATTTGACCTACAGGCAGGATTATCGCCAAAATAATTCATAGTCATCCTACCGTGCTATTTAATATATTAACACAAAGGACAATTAGTTTATGCATATTTACTATGCACTTACCACGTACGATAGGATAATATATCTAATTTGCAGGCAATTTGGAAAATTCGAGAAAGTATACCCGCGGCGTGTATGATGGACGGCTACGTGTTTTGCTACGACGTGTCTCTGCCGTTGGCTAACTACTACCAGCTGGTGCCTATGTTACGAGAACGGCTCGGCTCCAACGCCTCTGTTATTGGGTTTGGACATATTGGTGAGTATTGCGACAAGTTGTCATCACTGGTCGTATTTCAGTGTTGCTATGTCTTCGTTTTTAGTATTGGCATCTAGCGGATAGCTAATTATAGGTGGATGTGTCATGTTTGCTTTTCTCTTCAATTTCCAAATTATATGATTCTCGTATATTCCCGCGCAAGTTTACTAAATTATGCTTATGCTGCTGCACATTTAATTTTTTTAGGAGACGGCAATATCCATATCAACGTCACTATCTCTGATTTCGACAAGGAAGTTCTAGGTGTTTTGGAGCCGTTTATATTCGAGGAGGTGTCCAAGCTGCAGGGCTCGGTGTCGGCGGAGCACGGCATCGGGTTCCGCAAGCCGCAGTACATCCACTACAGCAAGGACCGCAGCGCGCTAGGACTGATGCGCGACCTCAAGACGCTCATGGACCCCAACGGAATACTCAACCCGTACAAAGTCCTACCGGATGATGTTTAAATCTATCTCGAGTCTCATCCGTCATTTCAGGCTATAATTGCTTTGTACCTAACAATATCAAATGATGTGATTATCATTACCAGAGAGAAGGAAAAATGGCAGGTGATCATGTTTAAAATAAAACAATAATTTATTTAAATGACTTTTATTAAAATATCCATTTATTCTTATAACATTCATAATATCACTGCAACAAAAATACAATGAAATATTACAAACATTTTCCTAATTGCTTTGAAAATAAATTAATCCAGTATTGCATAAATATAATTCAAAAATGGTGTTCAGTTATTAGCACATTATTAACAGTTTGAATATCTTAATATATAACCTGTAAATATATCTTATTATTGCTTGTGTGTGAAACATTCTGGCCGAATTATATTATTCAGCAATTAGGTCACTGATTAAAATCCTTCTTTCACTCAAGGCAACGATCATTCCCACTCATTTCAGATAGGCAAAAATCACATAACAAAGTTCAACATAAATGTAACAAATTTGGCATTTTAATCTTACAAGATTATGGATAGTAATTGCAAAAACGAACAAACAATGTAAAACGACATTTGTGTGTATGAAAATGTGATTGAATGTATCCAAATTTGTGCAGAAGAAAACTAACACGTAAACTACACAAATCTCCATAGCTTGTTCGAAGGAATCTTGCTTATTTGTAGCAGGTTATTGCCAGAAAAAGGATGATATCAAATTATTCATTATATCATTAAAATATATTTATCAGCCTTCTAATAATGCATTTAGAATGATCGATATATATTTTGTAAATGGAATGGATTTTTATTGTATTTTTGTTTCATAATCCAAGAAAAAAGAAAGATCCACAGGAAAGATTAAAAAAGTAGATGTTGTCAAGAATAAAAAGAGAGAATTAATGGAGAAATCCTGAGATCACTAAACATTATTATTACATTGACGAAATGTAAACAAGAAGCAATGGCTCCTAGTATGGCCTTCAATTTAACAGTGGTGGGAGCTACTACTAAACTACATATACACAAAAACTAATAGACATCAAAACTAATTTCATCGATATTTTTACAACAGTCTAATATAACTAAGGGCGCAGCCGCATGGATTAAACAAAACAAACCCCTTAGTTACTTTAACCTTGTTTACATTTAGTCCATGGAGTTGTTTCGGATGCTTGTGCTATTCAGAAACGTAAAGAGCGTGTAGCGTTGTAGCTTTCATGGCTGTCTGTTTCTCACGTTCCATGAGAAAGAGACAAACATAAGACAAGTAATTATGTTTTTGAATACCACAGCGTGTTTACGTATAAACATAGAAATGTTAACACTGGCAAATTTATACATAAAACGAGCTGACCCACCGTAAACACGCGTCAATTTATCCTCCCGGAGCAACAGACCAATTATAATTCATAAATAGACAAATCATAAAAGTCAAATAATTATACTGAGAAGTATCTCATTAACCTTATGGACCTTAGCAGAATAATTATGTAAAATTAAAAAGCTCTTAATTTATAAATGTTCCAGAATTGAACCACTCTAAAAGAGCACCTTGTAGTGTGGTAGGCGTAAAATATTTGTCAAAATGGCCGCAACACGGTCAGCAGTGGAAGCAACTGTGAACTACCGCTCAAAAGAGTAATACTGACCTCACCAACGTTCTTCGGGCACCATTCATTTGAACTAGAAATCTCTAGAGTGATTGCAAAGTTGGTCGCATCCGAATAAATCTTTTTATCGTTTTATAATATTTTATATTTTTTTTGTATTTCATTGTCCTAAGTAGTAGAGTAGGCGAGTGGTCTGTCCCCCGCGAGGCGCCGCATGCGCGGTTATCGCTTGATCTGGTTGGACATGCGCAGGAACTCGAGGAAGCCGGCCTGCATCTCCGCGTCCATGTCCGTCTCCCAGGCGTCGTTCTCAAGTTCCTCCCTACCGAGAAAGCATATATTAGCATCACATCTGTAAGACATTATGATAGACGTAACGCCGTAATTCTTAATGCCGTAGGCGGAACTCCAACTAATCGGAAGACAACTTGCAGGTATTTTTAATTCGGAGTCATAAGATGGATATGACAAACCGTATACAGCAGATTGCGCAGATCCATCAAGTTATAAAAAACACGTTCTGGAAGATAACATGATTGTGTGTCCACCTCTAAGATACAATAGACGCAACGAGGTGAAAGATAAGGCGATGCTCACAAGATGTCGTCTTCGAGCGCCGTGTTCTTGCCGGGCGGCAGGTTGCTAGACAAGAAGGCCTGCTCCTCGGCCGTCAGCGTGTTGCCGTCCGCCAAGTAGCCCGCCTCGCCGCCGCCCTCCATGGCGCCGTTCACTGGGAAATCACAAACACAATGTCATGCGAGGTATAGGTAATACCGTAATGCCCATAACAAGGTAATGCATTGATCAAATTTTGACTCTGTTGTAACGAAACGCACCGAAAAGTAATATTGTATAAAAAATATGCTTCTTAATACTAAAAAAAAATTAAAGGCCAAGGTTCATATTTCTTCGTCCTTAACATGCTACTCGCAAATCGCGTGAGACGCGATAAATAAACCACGCTATTGGCTACGAGAGAATTAGACCGTTTCCATTAGCTCATTTGTATGCAGGAATGAGTATCTGGTAGTTATTTGTATATCACAATATAGTGTATAATGTTATAGTAGGCAACCCACCGGCTTGGTTCCTGCGGCGGTTGTCGGGCGGCTGCTGCGCGCGCGTCATGGGGTCAGGCTCGGCCATGCCCCAGCGCGCGGCTCGCAGCTGCACCACGTTGCGCACGCACGCGAGGTGCGAGCGCCGCTTCAGACGCTCGAACGCCGCGTGCATGCCCGCCGGGCAGTCCGCGTCCAGAGCTATCCCGGATAGCTGCAATGTTACAACCCGTATTAACAACTTACTATAGTAACATATTTACAGGGTATTAGTGACACCGCACCATATTCTGAGGGGATGATTCAGCTCATGATTCCGAATTAATATCAAGTAGAATTTTCACTCGCAAAAGTATGGAATTAAAAATAATTAAAAAAACAATAAAATAATTTTGCTGTGTATTCGGTAATTCGGTACTGAGTCACTAACATCCTGTATACATCAAGTGTTAACTGCACTCGTCTACACAAATCTGAGGTAAATTTAGTCGTTCACGTCTCGGACATTTAGTGAGACTTAACAGTTCAATTTGTCAAAAAAGTTAATGTGACATGGTACCAAAGTGTATACATATTAATTAATGCTCGTGACCGTACAATAAGTAACAATAAGTTACAAAATTAAACAATACAGTTTGACGGTGTTGGGACCAAGTACCGTTGAGCAGAGCAAATACATTAATGACGTGTCCTGTTCTGTAATTTTCCTGCTTCAATGTGTACCTAACGGCAACTTATCGATACTCTTACACTCGGTTCTCACGGCTTCTATTTGTATGGCGATTACGTAATTATTTGCGAGCACAATAGAAGGGCATTGCGAAATATACTACAAACCCTCTCCAATTGTATTAATTAGCCTATATTGGTCCCAATTGTTACAGACACTTCAGACCTAATTTTATTTTAAGTTATACCCGTCACTTTCATATTCGCCGAAAAGGAAAAGGACGGATGATTGACAACCGATAATTTTAAAATGAATGAATAGACCGGGCGAATAAAATAGCCATCTCGCTCATATGCAATCCGTTTGACGTGTACTGTCAACTTAAATCTGTCGGATTATTGGCCGATATAAAAATTTGGAAAAGCTTTTTAAATTTCTGCCTAACTTTGACGTGCGTTCCATAAATTTTATGCCTGTCGATTACCCGTCTCTTACCTTTTCGAAGGATAAGAAAATGATAGGTATAACTTAAAATAAACTTAAATGGTGTGTACCGGAATCAGCACCATTGTATAACTATATAAATGTTTTGCATTATACCTATAAATTTAATCACAGTTCTTTGTCGTAATCTACAAAATCTTCGAATAAACATGCGACTGTTGTTGATACGAAAATAACATCAACAAAGATACGAGTGATTATGTAATGAGTTGTTTTGATTACGTTATAGTGAGTATATTACCTTGAGAAGTTGACAGACTGCTTTGATGTTGGTTTCCTTGTCGGTGTCCAGAAGGTGGAGTAGCACTTTGCAAAGACTCTCCCCTAGGGTACGGATTCTTCCCCCCTGCAGGAAACAACAATTATATAACAATATATAGCTAATATATTGTTGTGTACATACCACCTTTTACGTTGGTCTAACAGAAAGCTCAGCGAGGTGAGCGTAATACCTAAAGACGAAAAACAAAACTGCGATTATCTTCAGTGCGAATGTTCATCACCGCTATGCACGTTACAGCTAAGAAATAAATCATCGATACACTTAGATCATCTTACGTTGGATGGACTGATTACCCCATGGGGATACAGTCGTAAGCTTATGTTATGTATGTTACATACTAAGGAATGGGTGCACATACTGTACATCTCTGCCTACACCTTCAGGGATACATGCGCGATGCATTTCGTGCACCAATAATAATAAAAGTCAAGATGTAGTTGTTTATGAGTGAAGCAGGCCGCCAAATGTGTACTTTCCTTTTCGGTTTGAGTATAATCATACAAACTTACAACTGTTCATACAAGCATACAAAAACAACTTCACTGAGTATTCAGTACATTGAATAGCTCTAGTGTTCCTCAAACCTAACAGCAATCATGCACGACATCCCTGAATATCTTCGGAATAAGCACTTTACCGAATGTTAACACAATTTTAATGAATATTTGCTCATACTCATAACGTTTGACAATAATGTTACATAGAAGTACTCTTGTGTGTATGCACCATTGAAGCTCAGTGCACAGTTTTGTTCAAGTTTGTATGCACAATTGCTCACACAAAAAACTTGCAAGTTCGGCGCAGTTTACGGCCTTATTACATTACACGATTCAACGGGCACCAAGTGTTGGGTATATTTTTTTTTTACACTACCCGATTCTGACGCATGGGAGCCGAGGACGGGTCGCGTACTGCAATAAGACCTTTAATTCAGCTTCCCGCTTCCCAGACTGGTAAAGCCTCTGTGTGCTTTCTGCTAATAGTTGAATTATAAGAACCCCAAATGTTTGGTGACATAGGTGTGTATATAGTTACATTTAATGCATTTGAAAAACAATCTCATAACTTGAGAGTCGAGACAAACTTCACGACTTCGTCATGACGTAACCTAATTGGATGTTATATGACAAATAATCAAAGTAGTAGGTAAAGATGTCGTGTAGCAATTTGTACCGATACCAATAACGACATTAAATAATAGCAGAACAGAATTTGAAATTGAGATGGTTTCTACCCGGACATGTTGTTCTGAAATAACATGCTGTACCGAAAAATGACACGTCTTAGAAATACCGCAGCTGAAAAACATTGGTTTCCATCACGCGTTGTTAAGCAGGAACCTACTATTTACATCAAAGAAAACGCATAATAAAAATAATCATCAAAATAAACATAATCATAATAAAAAAACAAAATAACATAATCATCATTTCAACCACCATCATTGTTTTTTTTTAAATGTTTTGTAACTTTTAATTCTGGTGCTTTTGTAATAACAATAACTTCTTCCTACCATTTTCTATATTTTTTTTTCTTTCATTTTTATCTTCTGACCTGATTATCCTCCAGTTGCGTGTAAATCTCGGCGAGGAACATGGCGAAGCCGCGCATGTTCTCCTCGGAAGTCTCGATGCCGCTGATGATCTTGTTCTCCTCGGCAGAGCAGCGCTCCAGCAGGCACGCGCGGAACGTAGACTCCTCCGGCGGCGCCACCGAGTCGTACATCGAGCACAGCCGCGCACCGTTGTAGCGGAAGTTGGACTCCCCGATCGACTGAACACAGAGAAAGCATGCATTCAATGTCTCTTATACACAAAACTACTAGGTACCTAAGTACCAACAAACTTATACCTCATTAAAAGTATCATTAATAATGTAAAGATAGGCATATAGTGTGAAAAGTTATTAAGTTTATTGAGGACAAAAATAACACAACAATAGTTTACAGTAGCAATTTAATAAATAGGTGTCCTATTGTACAAATAATAAACAAATCATTCTAATTTGAGAACTATGTTACATTTTGTAAAGAATTACCACACAACTCAAATGGTGAATGTACTCTATTATTTAAAAAAAAATTGTTCCGTCTACCCACTGCTCAGCATAAGCTTCTTTTTGTACCATTTACTCTGCACTTGTATGCACAAGTGCCACCACCCTTTTGTCCTACCCATTGTTATCAAAAACTTTTTTTTACTTTTTATGTTCTGTACAATGAATAACAATCAAATTCTTACCTGATTAACAATTGCTTCCACCAAGGGCCTGGTATAGCTGGCATCATGCAGTGTGGTGGCAAAAGAGTCCACCAATGGCCCGCACAGGGTATCGAACTTGCCAGGGTCGAAGGTTATCTCACACATCACCGTTATCAAGTTCGCAATGTTCTCCTATGAATGAAATAATATTTATTAACTTGTGTACTCCAACACTTGCATTGTTTTTCATAAAACATTTTCAAGGTTATTTGTTGTATTTAAATACAATACCTATCACAAATAAAACAAATATTCAATATGCTTACAAAAGACAATGTGCTAACTTCTGTGGTGTTAAATTATTGGTTAATTTATTCAATTGGAGACAACCCTACAGTTTCAGAGAGATTTTTAAAGTAACACTAGCCAGCAACACATAAGGAGAAATAACTAACCCGCATGTCCATATTCTCTGCCTCCTCCAGCGAGTACGACATGCCCTGGAAATTGTACGGGTTTTGATCCTGCGCCTGTCGGAGGCGATCTTGCACGGAGAATCTTTGAGGCCTGTATGACCCCTGATCTTGGTTGTAGGCTGGGGCAGCCTGAGGAGTGTAGTTAGGCGGGTACCATTCCTTGGCCTCCGCCGACAGAGTCGACTTAGAAGCGTCGGCTGAAAAACAAAGAAATTTGTTATCCATGCACATAAAAATTAAAGCATAAGCACACTGAGATGACCTAAAAACCTACTAAATATCTTTGGTTGCAAAATCCACCCGCGGCTCGGCCGGCTGCTTTCTGTCAAACTACGCCGACGTCATTAAAAATGAAAATCCAAACTTTCACCTGAAGACTTAATAGGAACGCAGTATAAAACTGGCCAAGTATGACGACGTCAAAGCGTGCCGGATCGGTTTCGTGAAAGTGTAGCACTGAAAACATAATCAAACAAGTGTTACCCTTTGCATCATCGCCGACGATCCTTGGCCGGCGAAGCTCCCGTGGCTGATTCTCGGGCTGCTGCCAACCGCGGCCTCTGCCCCTGGACCCCCCGACCTCTCCGTTATTCATTTCACTCTTATAGTCCTCGATAAATTATTTATGTGTGGGTTTCTTTGAATAAATTCCATAAACCGCAAGACACGCGTCCCGTGGTGGGCTACAATCGTTTTTCAGAAGAACGTCGACACGTAAACAAAGAAAAATATACTTCGGTAGCGATTTCACAGCACAACCTCCATGTTTTTGAGCGAACGAGATAGAAGTATATTTCGAAGAAGATAGGTTATGTAGGTTATAAAAAAAGGTATTTTAACGTACAACATCTCATGACGTATTCAAAAGTACCTGTTACTTTGTAATACCATAGTAGCTAGTATTTATTTTTAAATCTTG
The DNA here is from genome assembly GCF_024362695.1 of Pectinophora gossypiella. Lineage (NCBI taxonomy): Eukaryota > Metazoa > Arthropoda > Insecta > Lepidoptera > Gelechiidae > Pectinophora > Pectinophora gossypiella. The sequence continues at coordinate 7,346,576 of NC_065408.1, read as the reverse complement.
TTAAAATACGAAAGTCACATAAAAATCGAGGACTCTCTAGCAGGCAAAAATAACGACCAAGTGCGAGTCGGGCTTGTACATCGAGAGTTCCGTATCGAAAAATATCCATGTAGATCTCTAGAATCTTCGGTTTTAGAATCCTACTTTAAAATATTATCTTGTAGCATTTATTCAACTTCAATTTACCTGTTAATCGTAAACAGTAATTAGAACGACAACAGGACAGAAATACAATACATCACTGGTATCATTGGTATAGAGCTTAGTTCGAAAGAGACCAGTAGACACAGCAAATTCTAATTACGTGGATAAACGGTCGTACAGTTATCAAAGCCCTCGATATATACTGCGGGGACTAGTTATGTTTCATGCTGTACTCTTGACTATCCCAGTTGAGAACTCCGGCCAAATATTTTGTGCCATTTGTGGTAAATCTACAATAAGTCAATCAGTTAAATCTAGAATAATAAAGTTTTGGTTTTGTGCTTAATATTTGTACTCCAATAAACTAAGCTAGAAAAATAATTTAATAGATATACTACACGATAAATTTGACATGAGTGTTAAAAAAATCAAATCGTTTGCTGCTTTACACTGCCGACTTACACTGGAGAAACATGATTTGGGGCTGTGTGTCATTAGATACAAAATTCTAAAAATAAAATAAACCACATATTCAGTAATATGTACACCTCTAATTTTTATTCATCTAAAATTTAAGCACTGACTTTAACAAATTATATAGGTACTATGTACAACATAACAATCAATCTGCACTACTTAAATATGGTTATTTTTTTGCTTCTATATACAAGAATTTCCACATTTTGTTATAAAAAAGCTATTAGAATTGCAGAACAATGGCTATAATGCTATTTTGTTTTCAATTTGTTATATTCTTGTTCGACATTATCTGTAATAAAATAATAGCATAACCAGACAATGATGATTATAAGATCACACATGATTACAAGCTGTACCCACTTAGCTACAAAAACTGATTTCATAAATGTTGTTCTAGGCACATACTTAGTTGTACTTTACTACTATAAAACATATTATAATAATAAAAGCTAGCTAAGATCATAATTTCTCTCTATATACTAAATGATTCCCCACAGCCACAGGTTCCTTTTATATTTGGATTATTGAATACAAATTCTGATGACAGTTTGTTTTCTACATAGTCCATTTCAGTGCCTGAAACAAAACATTTATATTTAAAATATATAATTATGTAAGCAGATATACAGTGTCTCAAAGGCTTTGTATAGTTACAGAAATTGCAATTATTGTAAGCCACAGTATAATTTTTGTAAAAGAAATGGAGAGTAAAACTGTAATATTGGGATGATAATATTAAGGAAATACTAAAACTTAAACCATGGAATATACATGTTAGAAAAGGGGTGCACCAGTAAATTACACCACTTTTTAAGTTTCTGTACCACCGTTTTACAAAATTAGTTACTTGGTAACTACCAAAGGGAGGAATTAGCAGTATGAAATCTACCAAAAGAAATAAAGTCAACAATGCATGGGTTTTCAAATTAAGTTGTGATACTAAGGAAGAGTATTAAGTATGTATAAAAAAAATGAATTTGTACATACCTAGTAATGTTAACTGAGCTTTTTTATCTATGATTATGGTGACACCGTCTTGTTTTACTTCTTCATCCAATTTATCTTTAGTTCTTGCATAGTCCAGAATGTATGACAAGCCGTTACATCCCCGCTGTTTGACACCAACCTTGAGCCCGATGCAGCCATTTGCCTCTTCTTTAGCCATGATCTCTTTAACTTTTTTTACTGCTGTTGGTGTTAGAACTAAAGCTGCACGTGATGGTAGAATTCGCTTCTTCACCGCTCTTACCGTCGCACTGGCAATAGATTTGGTCGCCATCTAAAATTTACAAATTTACATTCTCACTAAACTGAAAAAGTTATGAAATGCGACGTACTTTTTTTGGTAACACACTGAAAAACACTAAAGTCTGGCTCTTTCCTCAAAAGTATCGAAGAGTATTCATATATAAAAACTTATGTGTCTTAAAACTGTTAGTGAACTTAAAATTATAATCTAAAAGTCATGTATACCTGGTTATTCTATGTTTATTTTAGATTTTAAATAATTATTTCAATTTCATAACACGAATTTTGCTGTCAATAATTATGTCAAACGAAGGTTTTTTATAAATGACAGATTTGAAAGAGTTGCTTTCACTGCTACATAGAGTAACTAGTATATACGATATTAATACTTACTCCAAAAAAAAATAATATTTGCGTGTATCCGAAGTTCTTGTAATTTTGCGTCAATTTCGGAATGACACGTCTCTTGTCGCACTCGTGTTGCGCGTAGCAATTTTCTTTTCGATAAATGTAATAAATTTACAATGGGTGGACAAAAATTTGAATACGATGAGAGTGGGTCCACATTCTTTTATTTTGTCCTTTCATTCCTTGCTCTAATTCTTGTGCCAGCTACGTTTTATTATTGGCCGAGGAAAAGGAAAGAAGGTAAGCTAAATTCTACTTGTTTTAGAGTATTTATCAATTACAGTGCGCTCAAACTTTCTTTAGACGGTATTTTTGTTACTAAAAAAGGGTTGTCGGTCATTTCCGTCGATACAAATAGGCGTAGCTTTCGTTTACCGTTAGCTGTCTCCATATGATGTACGCAGCTGTGTCACGGGCGCGGACTAATTATTATACACACACCCATTTAAAGTTTTGTTTTAATTTATACTCTACCAAAAGTATTCGGAAAAATAAAACTATCTACGTTTATTACATTGCTTAGAGTTTTCTTAGAGAAACATGTGACTAAGGAATGTGTATTACTCACCTTTAGTTAATGAACGAAACTTCCTTCAAATGAGGATATACATCATTCAGTAATAATAATAATTTCTTTCAGATCCAGCCAAGAAAGCAGAACTATGTCAATGTCCAGGTTGTTTAAAGAAACAGATAATCATAGAACAATCACAACCTTACAAGGGAGTTAAAAATTTCTTTATAAAGCTTGCCATCATATCAGGATGGGTGTTGCTTGGCTTTCTGGCATATAAGGTGTCCCAGTTTGATTATGAAATGTCAAACTTTGATCCCTATGAGATACTGGGGCTTCCACCTGGTTCCACTCAAGCTGAAATCAAGAAGTCTTATAGGAAACAATCTCTGATTCTCCATCCAGACAAAGAAACTGGTGATGAAAAAGCATTTATGAGACTAACAAAAGCTTATCAGGTAAGTTAATTTAGTAGAATAATTAATTTAATTCTTATTTCAAAGTCTGTTATCATTATGAAAATAACTAGGTATTTTGCAAGTCATTCATGATTGGAAGGTAATTTAAATAATATGATGTAATTTAGCCACTCTTTGATTTTGTTTATAAATATTGTTTGTCAATTTTGTTCAGGCTCTAACAGATGATGAAGCTCGGCGGAATTGGGAGAAATATGGCAACCCTGACGGACCAGGGGCTATGAGCTTTGGTATAGCTCTGCCCAGTTGGATTGTGGAGAAAGAAAACAGTGTGTGGGTGCTCGGGCTCTATGCTCTAGTTTTTATGGTCGCCTTACCTACAGCTGTAAGTATTCTATTAAATAGTTTGATCAAGTTTTAATACAAATGTTATAAGACCAACACTAATGAAATAACTTAAATTCTTTATATTTATCAAGATTTCCAGACACAATAGTTAAACAATCGGGATTGGATTTTGAAAGGACATTTGGTCTTACAACTTCAAAGGAATATTTGATATTGAAAAAGAAAAGCTAGATACATTTGCACAATTTAAAAGCCTAAAATATGATCATATTCCATATTTATGGGTAATTTTGGTTTTCGAAATAAAGAACTTCATTGCTTTTTAAGTTAGTAGCCATAGATATATTTTATACATAATTATCTGTATATTTTCAGGTGGGTACATGGTGGTATAGATCAATTCGCTTCTCAGGAGAACAAGTGTTGCTGTACACAACACAGACCTACTTCTACTTCTGTCACAAAACACCCTCCATGCCTCTGAAGAGGGCTCTCATGATTCTGGCCGCGTCCTGTGAGTTTGACAAGAGGCACAACTCTGAAATTGTTGAGAGGGTCACTGATAATGAAGAAGTGCCTGCAGTAAGTTTTTTTTCTTTTATTCTTCTAACATGCGATCGGTCCCTCGACCATAAGCAGTTATGTTATATTGCCAGTGGGATGTTAGGCATGCCTTTCCAGTGTCAGGTTGCCTTCATTTTGTTTCTCACTGCTGAAGTTTGTCCCAGATATGTTGCCTGCAGTAAGTAATTATGTTGTTTGTAACCTTTTAATTCATCTGTACACAAATTTTATTTTAGGTAGACTGTTATCTACTACTATTTAGGGACAACCCTACTTATCTAGAGCTAGATCTGCTCTAGGATCTAGTAGAGAATAGATGTTACCTATTTGTATGTAAGCAGCATTTGGAATTATAAAAATGATGATTATTTTATTAAAATATTTTAGGCCAGAAATCTACATATTTTTTGAAACAGAAAACATGTTCTTTTACCTAACCTACCCCTTCGGTATACAGGCGTGAAGCTATGTTTGTTGTTGTAATTGTAATTGAATGTAATATAATATGTCTAAGTGATATATATTTAAATGCCATAATTTCCTGCCAGCTTCTCCGCGAGCTACCCAACCTGGGCGAGAAGAACAAGGAGCAGCCGCTGTGCCGGCCGTACAGCATCAAGGCGCGCGCCCTCCTCCACGCGCACCTGTCGCGCATGCGCCTGCCGCCCGACACGCTCGAGCTCGACCGCCGCTACATCGTGTCGCGCTGCCCCGATCTTATCGTCGAGATGGTCAACTGTGTCAACCAACTGATCGCCCTCGCTTACGCTAGGAGAAGTAAGTGACTTGTATTTGTGACCAATATTGCTGCGATAACGACTATTGATAGTATCGAATTGTGAACTGTGATAGTCGCTATAGCAACAACACAGGTTGTGATAATATGCATTCTAAAATTAGAAAAATACTAGAGTCATAAATATATCAACAATATCAGTTTCTAAGGATTAATAAAATAATATATTTTTTAAGTGTGTGTGTGTGTGTGTGTTATTGCTTTTTTAGATGAATTGCTTCGTCGTGGCATTTTTAACCCCTCAGGACCCAGTTATGCAATGGTGCTAATTCATTTTATTTTATTTTAAGTTGTACCTGTCATTTTCTTATCCGCCGCAAAGGAAAGGGACGAGTTATCGACAGATACAAAAGTTTATGGAACACACGTAAATTTTAGGCAGAAATCTAAAACAACTCTAAAAATTTTACATTGGCCAATAATCCGATTGAATTAAATTGACAGCACACGTCAAGCGGGTTGCATACCAGCGAGATACTTATTTGATTTGCTCGGGTGGCTTATTCATTTTAAAACAGCTATCAATCATCCGTCGCTTTCCTTTTCGGAGGATAAGAAAATCACAGGTGTAACTTAAAATCAGATGTTGTGTTCAGGAATTAGCAACTATGTCACGTTAACGTATCTACGTCAATTTAAAACACCAGTTACTAATAAAATGTGTTATGGTTGTGACGAAGCAGAACCATTACTGTAACTAATTTACTACAATGCATATGCCTTATTACAGGTACAATACGATAACGAAAATTGGTACAATAATAACCTTATACTGTTGGAATGTTACTAAATAGCCAAAAATCGTGGAGCTCGGTGGCGCAGCGGTTAACACGCTCGGTCTGCGATTGTTGAAGTAAAGCAACTTTCGCAAAGGCCGGTCATAGGATGGGTGACAACAAAAAAAAAAAGTTTTCATCTCGAGCTCCTCCGTGCTTCGGAAGGCACATTAAGCCGTTGGTCCCGGCTGCATTAGCAGTCGTTAATAACCATCAATCCGCACTGGGCCCGCGTGATGGTTTAAGACCCGAACTCTCTATCCATCCATAGGGAAGGCCCGTTCCCCAGCAGTGGGGACATTAATGGGCTGATGATGATGAGCCAAAAATCCATAACTTCAATGTTGATTAGACTATAATCAATGATATTACATAACACGTCATTGAATAATCTTATGCCACTTTCCCCAATAGCAAAATAAGAGGAAGACTTTATTAATTGAGGAAGGTTTCATTGGCTATAAAAAGTTTCCCTTTACTGCTTTTGAATTAAAGTCAGTAAAGGATGAATATAATTTGACGGGTGTCGCGGTAACCGTGTTCCAGCCAAGTGGTTAATGCCGTATGCGGCAAACTTATAAACTTATAATCACGTCAAAAAAAAAAGCGAAAGCCACACGCATGTTGCGGCACATCCTCATCCTCTATCCTCATAGAGGATTCCTTTTCTAAAAATTACCTTATTGATTATTTATCAACCTGTGAATCGGTTTGCGTAATCAACTCAAATTATGCAGAACCTTGCCATTATTAAGCAGATCCAAATTAATGAATTTGTAGTACAATAACGTCATCGAGTAATGATTGTTAATGGTGCTGGTACCAGTACACACCATCTAAGTTTATCTTAAGTTATACCTGTCATTTTCTTATCCACCGAAAACGAAAGGGACGGGTAATCGACAGACATAAAATATATGGAAAACACGACAATTTAGGCAGAAATTTAAAAATCTTCCTTAATTTTATATTGGCCAATCGTCATCATTATCAGCCCATTAACGTCCCCACTGCTGGGTTAAGGGCCTTCCTTATGGATGGATAGGGAGATCGGGCCTTAAACCATCACGCGGGCCCTGTGCGGGTTGATGATTATTAACGACTGCTAATGCAGCCGGGACCAACGTCTTAACTTGGCTTCCGAGGCACGGAGGAGCTCGAGATGAAAACATTTTTTTTGTGGTCACACATTAGGATGTATGACCTAATTCTGTCTGGTTATTGGCCAATAGAGGAGCTCGGTGGCGCAGCGGTAAACGCGCTCGGTCTACGATTGTGTTGGCCGGTCACCTATGACCGGCCTTTGCGAAAGTTGCTTCACTTCAACAATCGCAGACCGAGCGCGTTTACCGCTGCGCCACTGAGCTCCTCTATTGGCCAATAACCAGACAGAATTAAGTTGATAGCAAACGTCAAACGGATCCCATATAAGCGAGATGCCTATTTTATTCGCCGGGATTATTCATTAAGGTGATGTGTTTCAGTCAGCTAGGTAACGCTGCGTCAGTAGATGGCGTTACTTCTGCAGTTTTCGTATTTTTTTCCATTTATTCGTTTAGTGTTGAGTTCTGACCCAGTGAAATGTTAGGTGGCGAAATCTTACATACATTATCTTTAAGTTAAGCTACAATTTTGAAGTATTTACTGAAGATATCATATTGAAACATTGCATCAAAAGTTGGTGTCATTTCAATTTGTGTACAAACACGAAGCTGTCACACACACATGCGAACTAGGTTAGCTATTAAAAGAGATGCATAATTTGAAGTCTACTTCTAACTTCTAAATGGCGCATTTGGTAAAGCAGTAGCCGCCATTCTTAAGGTTCACGGTTCAAACCCAACTGCATGTTTTAATTGTTTTTACTTTTTGTATTTTTTTTACAATTGAATTTGGCGAACCCGTCTATTTGTTACGGAATTTTCAAAAAGTATCACTTTTACCAATAATATTATAATTAAGTATACAATAATTTACTTTGCACTAAAGTACCTTCCGTAATTTCCGTATTTTTTATTTTGTAAAATTCTAACAGGCATTAATCGCATCAGTGAACATGCGGCTAACTAAAAAACTACTGAACGGATTTTCATACGGTTTTCACCAATGAGTAGAGTGATTCATGGGCGTGCTTTAGGGTTTATAATTTATACAAGTATTTTTTTTTGTATAAAATGGTTCAAAAATGATGATGAATGTCAAACATAATTATCGTTACAAATATAGCCGACTTGGAGCTTTCGGCGAAAACGCTGCCTGAGCCCATTGAGATATAACAAAACATCGTATGGTTGAATTGTTCCTTTTTTGTAGGTATACCGAAAAGTCCACAATATGTCATAATAATTATATTGTGTATAAAGAATTGTGTATATGTATTGTATGATTTTACAAATAACGATCACAGTACAGTAATAATAAGGTAGATTTTTCCTAAATTGCGTAGGTTCAAACTTTGTCGCATCGCGTTTGAAAGATGTAATAGCGCTTCAGGACGTCCCGCAAGCACGGCGCTGATGTCGCAGTATCCGCATATAATTATTATGACTTGTCATTTAGTTCCAATAAAATCCGCGGGACTTCATACGTATGTCAGTGACAGCTGGTGATAGCATGCGGGACACTTAGCACCTAATCGAATTCTATGTTGTTTTCGCGCCCAGTCCAGACGACTCACAGCGCATTTCTGGACATATATTTACGCGTGGTGTTTATTGTTAGGTTAGTTAGTTCAGGTTAGGACGTCTTTTTATAACGAGGACGTTAAAAAAGACGAGGCTGGGACGTATTGAAGTAGTATTTCCATATATACGCGGCCTGAAATGGGCTGTTTCGGGGACCTGAACTGGTTGCTGTCGAACTTATTATCACGTTTTCTTGATTAAAATTCATAAATAAGTCAAATAGAAAAAAGAAAAAAGATTTTATTTAGTTTTAGATCTGTCATGATGTCTTTTTTTTTTTTTAGTTTTGGTTTTCCCCGAAGGGTAAGGCAAAGGGAACTATGCCCATACAGCCATGTCTGACGTATTTTTTTTCTTGATGATTAATGAAATGATGAAAGGTGATGATGATGAAACCTAAGCCCCCACCCTCGGAGTAGACTCCTACTCCGAACCCCAAACGAATTAACTCAAAAGTCCGCATAAACTTTTGAGTTATGAAGCGGCTTCCCGGCACGAAGCGAAAATAGGCAGATACACTTTGTTTATTGAATACTCCAATATAATAACACTCGCGAATGTCTTCCGACTAACTTAATGCGATCATTAACCACAAAACACCACTTCGTATTAATTATTTAGATTACTCAATGAAGAAAGCAACTGTCCCGTTCCCGTTTCCCGCCGAAAAAGCCTGTCATGATGTCTGTGATGTTTGTTTATTATACATAAGAATTTCAAAATTTATCTTATTTTTTTCCCAAAGGGCAAGGCAAAGGGAACTATGAACATACAGCCATGTCTTGTGTTTTTTTTTCTTGATGATGATTAATGAAATGATGAAACCTAAGCCCCCACCCTCGGAGCAGACTCCTACTCCGAACCCCAAACGAAGTAAGCGGCTTGTTGGCGCAAAGCGAAAATAGATAGGTACACTTTGTTTATTGAATATTCCGATTTAATTAATACTATCGGGAATGTTTTCCGACTAATGTGATCATTAACCACAAAACACCACTTCGTATTGATTATTTAGATTATTCAATGAAGAAAGCAACCTTCCCGTTCCCGGTCCCACCAAAAAGTCCGCGGCAAAGAGAATATAAATAAATCTGTATGTTGGATGGAAAAACAATTAATTATGAATGACTACTATTTAGGCCGGCAAATGCAACAACTTCTTTTTTGATTTGGTTTTCCCCGAAGGGTAAGGCAAAGGGAACTATGCCCATACAGCCATTTCATTTTATGTATTGATTTTTTATTATAATATATGTCCTCTTTTAAAACACGGTATTTACCCATTATTTAAAAAATGTTTAAATAAGATACGTTATTACAAAAATATTTTTCCAATATTCCTTTTCTCAGATTGTAGTATTTTTAGTTTTTTATTTATATTTATTCTCTTCATACAAAATCTCTTTATAAATTGTCACTGACATTCTATTACACTTGTCAAGTAGTCAAAGCCTTTAGAAAAGAAAAAACTATCACGCACACAAACTAACATTGACACCTCTACACGCTCAGCAAATACACTGTAATCTGCACCACTACAAATGTAGAATTGATCAAAATTGAGGGTCTGAAATATGGTACTTCTCGTATTCGGACCCTAAATTTTTGTTAGTTTGCGAAAATAATACACCAAAATATTACTATTTATCGGTTTTATAACAATATTCCTCTATCCGTTTTCCTGTAGCACTGCATCAACTTTTGTATGGAAAACGAATCACCTTAATTTTAAAATTAACAGTTGTCAATCATCCGTCCCTTTCCTTTTCGGCGGATAAGAAAATGACGGGTATAACTTAAAATAAAATTAGAATGTGTCTGCAGGAATCGGGGCCATTGTAGTATATTTCATAAAAAAAAATGAGTAGGAGATTATTCCAACACTGACTGTAACCTCGTAACCGATAAAATAGTTAAACAATGGGGTTAGGATTGTAAGAGAAAATTCGGTTTTGCGGCTTTAAAAAAACTACCTACATAAATAAAACCCAATAAATATATAAAAACTTATATAAAGCTGCTAATGAAATGTACTAGCAATCAATCTATAACACCAGTTATTTAACTTATATAATATTTACGCACTCTTTTCTTCCAGTACCACGTCTTCCGACGATAGAGACGATAGAAAACTGTATGAAGCTGTCTCCGATGGTAGTCCAAGGTCTTTGGGAGTACAAGTCCCCTCTCCTCCAGTTGCCATACATCACAGAAGACCACCTCAAATACTTCACCAACCGCAAGAAGCACATCAAGTCGCTGCTCCAGCTCGCCCAGTTACCAGGGGAGGAGAGGCGGCAGGTTCTACGATTCCTGAATGATAAGCAGTATGACGACCTCATGAAAGTACTTGGGAACATGCCCTATATACACTTCCAAGTTAATACAGAAGGTGAGTGGGAGGGTGACAGTCTACGCGCCCTTGGAACATCATCATCATCAGCCCATTAACGTCCCCACTGCTGGGGTACGGGCCTTCCCTATGGATGGATAGGGAGAACGGGCCTTAAACCATCACGCGGGCCCAGTGCGGATTGATGGTTATTAACGACTGCTAATGCAGCCGGGACCACCGGCTTAACGTGCCTTCCGAAGCACGGAGGAGCTCGAGATGTTTTTTTTTTGTGGTCACCCATCCTATGAACGGCCTTTGCGAAAGTTGCTTAACTTCAACAATCGCAGACCGAGCACGTTAACCGCTGCGCCACCGAGCTCCTCATGAGCTCTTGGAACACCAGTGGTCTATATCATTACCGTGAACGCAAAAATATCCTAAAATCTTTTGCCTTTTTGCAAATATCCAGTTAGGACTTGGGTAAGTATGCGACATACATGAGTTCTAAATCTAAATGGATATTTTCAAAAAGGTAAAAGATTGTGGGATATTTTTGCGTTTACGGTAATGATTGACTTCCTTTAGCACGGCGCGTATGATGGCAAGACAGAAATATATAGTTCAGCCTAGTGCGAAAGAAACAAAAAATACTACTCTCAAAATGCACTCTCAAAAACACTTGCAAACTACCTACTTATTATCACCGTGTTATTAACACGCAAAACACGATACAATGCGCCAAAAGTATTCGCTAAAAGAGTTTGAGTTATTTTGCTTCCTCGTACACGAGTGCATCATTCGAATATAAGGCAATCCTAGAAGATATTCGTTCACGTCTGATGTTAATATGATATGTTTTAGTAATCGACGACGAGAACTCTACAGTGGTAACGGCGGGGGCCATAGTCACAGTAACAGTGTTCCTGCGAAGGACGAACATGAGGGAACTATTTGGGGATACTACTATAAAAGAAAAGGAAATTAAGTGAGTATACAGTACTTTTTTTAATAACCACAGTCACCCTGTGGTACATCGGATTGCTTCTCAAAAGGGGAGAACACCAGTACCGGACTTGCACCAATGAGTTATTAACTTATCTAAGTGCAGTTTTCAGTAACCCAGTTGGCTCGACCGTTATAGACGGCGAAAAGGCGCACCTATCACCTTCGTCCCACAGAAAGCTCGGTGAGGTATGGCCACTTAGTTCATCTTGCGATGGATGTATCTCTGATTACCCCAATCGGGATATAATCGTGAGGTCTTCTTCTTCTATCGTGTGGGTTGTGAGGCGAATTACCAACCTCATCAACCCTGGTGTCAGGGTTACTATTGAGCCGCCAAAGGCCCCTGACATGACTCATTTATAACGACTACGTACTTACACAGTAAGTAGTAACCGGGACCAACGGCTTAACGTGCCTTCCGAAGCACGGATCGTCTTACTTTCGGACAATCAGGTGATCAGCCTGTAATGTCCTAACCAAACTAGGGACCACAAAGTAATTTTTGTGATATGTCCCCACTGGGAATCGAACCCAGGACCTCCAGATCGTGAGCACAACGCTCAACCACTGGACCACGGAGGCCGTTATCGTGAGGTTGTGTTATGTTATAATAGGTTAAAGTTAATGTCAGTCGCTTCTGGAATACAAATGGTGACTGTCAATTTCTTCAGGATAAAATCTATTATATCTGTGCTTTTTAAAACTTATTATTTAAAAATACATTTATTTTCTTATCCTTATTACAAGTCATACCTATATGTTACTAAGGTACAACATGTTCTTCACAGAGAAGAAGAAGAGGGCGGCGAGAATGCAGAAAAGGGAGACAACGATAAAGCAGAGAAGAATGACAAGAACGACAAGAAGGAGACGTTCAAGCGGCCAGTGTGGATGAAGCAGGCCAAGCGGCCCGCGAAGAAGGGAAAGGCGAAGGTAAAAATACATAGTGTGTGTTTCTTCATAAATGAAAATATATTAGAAAGAAAGAAACATTTATTATTTTAGGACATCACAGACACGGATTACAATAATACAGGACAGACATAAAACTAACAACTAAATGGCTAACCATAGGTGATATAAATACATCGTAACATTAGTTAGTGACATCGTAACGAATACTCAGGGGGATGATTCAGACCCTGATTCTGGGTTAATATCAAGTGGAATTTTCTGTCGCAAAATTCATGTTTTTTTTTTAGTTTTTGTTAATTATTTCCAATTCTATACTTTTGCGATGAAAAATTCCACTTGATATTAACTCAGAATAATCAGCTGAATCATCCCTCTCAGTATTCGCTACGATGTCACTTACACCCCGTACAAGTACATACGGTAGCCATACAAGTAGGTATGGGTGTTAGTGACACCGTAACGAATACTGAGGGGGATGATTCGGACCATGATTCTGAGTTGATATCAAGTGGAATTTCCTGTCAAAAAATTCATGATTATTTTTGTGTTTTTTTTATTTATTTTCCGATCCATACTTTTGCGACGGAATATTCCACTTTATATCAACTCGGAATCATGGTCTGAATCATCCTTCAAAGTTTATTTACGATGTCACTAACACCCTCTATATATAAGGTATAAATAATAATAATAAAAAAACAAAAACTTATTCCTAAATGTTATGTCGGCTTACTCGTCTGTAGTGGGTGGTGTCTCGAGTAAAAGGACCACTCAGCGTTATTCTGTGAGACCTACTGACCATATTGTATACCTCATTCATCAAAAGATATGTTGCTGTTTCACCTCTTCGGCAGTCATAACACCGTGCGTTATGGCGTAGACTAAAAACAATGAAAAATTTACCTTCAACAAGTTTATCCTTGATAATTACATTAAATAAATGATTCTAATTTTATAGGCGCCCGCTAAGCAAGTGGCGAAGCCCGCACCCGCCAACGCCACGCCGCCGCCGCCCGCCAACGATACCAAGAAAACAAAAGAACCAAAGAAGAAAGAAAATGATAAAGAAGAGGGTAAGCTTAACGATTGTCTTTATGGCAAGTTTATAAGACTATTATATAAACTACAATGCATCTGCGGTGTTTGCACAGTTACTTCATCGCGTGTGGCGCGATAAATACCGCGAGCTTCGACCAGTAGCCGTACGTCGTTCTACGTGGACGGCATTCGCTGCGTCTTTTGGATGGAATTACTTGGACTTTCTTTTATTTTTAAGACCTCTGTAAAACATCAGGAATGCAATAAATATCTTATCTTAATCCGCAGCTGAAATTTATCGCGCCGGGGTCGATAGCGAAATTGTGCAAACGCCGTTGGGTTGATTTAGGATCTTAACATTATCTTTAACGATCCTTCTATACAATTATTGACTGTCTTAACCAACAATATAAATAAATAAATAAATAAATAAATGGCAATATTAATAGGTGAGGACTCAGATGTGGAGTCAGAGTCGTCGGGGTCACACAGCTCGGGGTCGGAGGACGAGTCGCGCGACAAGTCGTCGGCGGCGGACGACGACGACGACCAGTGGGACAAGTTCCAAAAGCGGCTGCAGAAGCGCGAGAGGCTTGAGGGACGGTCCAAGAGCTCACACCCCGTGCATTGTCCGTACTTCCCACTTGTAAGTGCTTTGTTTCGTATACTTTTTGAAAGCCTATGTGTGTTTATGTCGTCTCTCTTATGTTATTTTTCATTTTCATTTCTTTTAAAGTAAACCTACATAACATACATAAACTGCCTATATACGTCCCACTGCTGGGCACAGGCCTCCCCTCAATCAACCGGAGGGGGTATGGAGCATACCACCACGCTGCTCCACTGCGGGTTGGTGGACGTGTTTTTACGGCTAATAGCCGGGACCAACGGCTTAACGTGCCTTCCGAAGCACGGAATCATCTTACTTTTTCGGACAATCAGGTGATTCAAGCCTGAAAAGCCCTTACCAAACAAAGGACAGTCTCACAAAGTGATTTCGACAATGTCCCCATCAGGAATCGAACCCGGACCTCCAGATCTTGAGCCTAACGCTCTAACCACTAGACCACAGAGGCTGTTCACCAAAGTAAACCTATGCCGTGTGTATGTACACGACTCTTGAGTTATCAACGTTAGTTACGTATTTTAAAGTTGTGTTGCGCGGGATTGATGGACACATTCTTTAGCAGAAAATGATACACTAAATTACAACGAATACCGTGCCGATAAATGATCTAGTTATAAAAAAATATACTGATTTACTTTTATAAATGACAGTGATTGATTAGTAATCACATATATCGCCGCTGCATGGGACGCGATTGATTGATACACGCGACATGAATGAATCTGTTTATCCGATTATTTTTCCGTTTTTTTTTTTAAATTATTTTTGATAGTCACGATAACTTACTATACTAGTACTTATCAACACACGTGTGCGTAGTAGTGGTGATAGTTCACGCTCATGCGTTGCGTAAGACCATTTGGTGCGTGACAAACAACAACTATGTTAGTTTGGCTATCAGTAATAAGAAAGTACCTACAGTGGTGTAGGTTGAGCGTTGGGCTCGCGATCCGAAGGTCCCGGGTACGAATCCCGGTGGGGACATCATTATTACAAAAGACACTTTATAATGCATAGTTTGGTTAGAAAATTGCAGGCTGTTTACCCGATTGTCCGAAAGTAAGAGGAGGCACGCATGTTAAGCAGTCGGTCCCGGCTTCTATTTACTGAAGTACCGTCGGTTATTTATCTCACAACTTCATACACAACCCATACGAGAGAAGTACTTAGTACTATAAAAAAGTACCATAAGGCCCGTGAGTGCGAAAGGGAGCGAAGCTCTCGCGGGACCGTTCCCACGTTTTATGGCCGAGTCTGCAGCGAGGTATGGCGCACGGTATAACAGTTTTTATTTGTATATGTGTACGTTGTGTTTTATTATTCTGTACGTTGTATTTATTGTTTTCGCCCGAATTAAATGATTGTTATAATGACGTAGGAGAAGCAAGAGTACTGGTGGTGCTACATCTGCGACCGCAAGTCGCACACGCTGCTGACTGCGCCGGCGCATGTGACAGCGCTGGTGGACTCGCACGAGCTGCAGCTGCGGTTCACGGCGCCGCGCTGGCCCGGCCTTTACACCCTCGCCTGCTGCTTGCGATCAGGTAAATATATTATATTTTTTATATCCTGTTCTGTGTACAATAAACTGTTAAATAAATAGATAAATATACCTACATGCCTATGAATTGAAAATAATATTAAAAAATACAAAAAAAATAAGAATTTTGCGACGGAAAATTCCATTTGATATTAACTCAAAATCGTTGTCTGAATCATTCCCATCAGTATTAGTTACGGTGTTACTAACACCCTGTATTGCCAAAAGGCGAAGTAAAGGTGTAATTCATCTAAAAAAGCAATATTGCAATTTGACATTTGCGCGTATAAAAATAAGTGTGCAATGCCAACAAATTTCAAAAATAAATGGGTGAATATCAAAATGTGTCAAGTTTGGTGGCGAATTTTCATATTATGTTTTCGTGAAAAATTGGGTTCCGACATGATAAAGGATAGTTCTAGCAGCGAGGTAACTTGTTCCTCGTAGGTAGAACTATCCTTTTTTTCCAATTCTTCACGAAAACATCCACCACCAAACTTGGCACATTTTGATATTCACCCAAATATTGTTTTTTTAGATGAATTGCTTCGATGTAGTGAATCTTGGCATCACCGCGTTTCATCGAGCTTTATCCGAATTAAACTGTTGGTGTTGGGCTGTAAAATTATTATTATTCTTTAGACTCGTACATCGGCATGGACCAGCAGCAAGACATGAAGCTGGACGTGAAGGAGGCGGCGGCAGTACCGGCCGAGCACCCGCAGTGGGACCTCAGCGACTCCGACTCCGACAACAATGACCAGGTCAGTCACATTTCCTATCAATTACCCTTTTTCAACACGTTTTTGATAGGTTGAGTAAGACAATTGATGAATGTAGAGAAAACAAGAGAAGTGTTGTGAGTTCTAGGCTACGTTCCCCAAAAAATAAAAGCGGCCAAGTTCGAGTCTGACTCGCCTATGAAGGGTTCCGTAGCAGCAAGTAACATAATATAAAAGTTGTTGTAGTTCGTTGTAACTTTGATCGATGTTTTAATGTAAATTGCGGTTTACGATTTACGATGTATTAAAAAAAAGTACTTTATTAAGTTCTCTCGTTCAGACCAATTTTAAAGACAAATTTTCGGTGGAAGTTTGCATGGTAATGTATATTGTAATAATACACATACAAATATACTTTATTGCACCAAAATAAAAAGAAATAATTATAGACTCTTAACTAGGTACATGGCAAATGGCGGCCAAAAAATTTTGAGTTTCAGTTCTAAGTATGGGCAACCCCCAAAATTGATTGTCTTTTTTTTCTATTTTTGTGTGAAAATATTAATGCGGTTCACAGAAAACATCTACTTACCAAGTTTCAACAGTATAGCTCTTCAAAAATGTGACTGTAACATACGGACGGACAGACAGACATGACGAATCCATAAGGGTTCCGTTTTTGCCATTTGGCTACGGAACCCTAAAAAAAATACAAATAACGCTGTACAGATTTGCCTTCGTTTAACCTTCTAATTTCATGGATAACAGACATAAGTAACTTCTATCTTTGTTGTTGGGTATAAAATGATGACCCTTGTTATTACACCCAGGCACAACACATCTTCCGCCGATTATCATTCTGATCAAAATAAAGTGAAGCAATATAGGTAGCAACATGTTTCTATACGTATCTGATACAAATATTAAGCAAAAAATATTTTTTATATATGCCTCTGCTATTACATAATATTTTTGAACAATTATGTACCCCGAGCAATGAGGTTGGTATTTAAAAATTATTATAGCTAAGTAAGCTAGCTATTGGCCCCGATTCCTGCAGACACCGCCTAATTTTATTTTAAGTTATATCCGTCATTTTCATATCCGTCGAAAAGGAAAGGGACGGATGATTCACAGCTCTTAATTTTAGGAAGAATGAGTAAATGAATGAATAACCCGGGCGAATCAAAAAGGTACCCGGGCGAATTAAAATCCGTTTGACGTGCTGTCTACTTAACTGTGTCGGGTTATTGACTGATGTAAAATTTTTAGACGGTTGGTTTAGATTTGTGATTAAAATTGACGTGTGTTCCATAAATTTTATGCTTGTCGATTACCCGTCCCTTTCCTTTTCGGCGGATAAGAAAATGACAGATATAACTTAAAATAAAATTGGTTGGTATTTACAGGAATTAGCACCATTAAGTTTTCTTTCATTAAACGTATTTGAATTTGAAAATAGGTAATTATCACGTTAAATCTGAACAGCGCCATCTATATTTCTTTGGGAATGTAACCTGGAAAGTTCCTCATTATCACCGATAATCTATAAAAAAAAATTGTGTCAACGAAAGTTGACTGTCCTTGATAATCCGATCAAAAATGTTCTATGCGTGGGAGTTATTTGCAAATATAGTTTTATTAAAGAGGAAGGAGTTATAAGTCACGCTGAAGCGGGCCAATAAATATTGATGTGTGTCTGGCGTTATCTAATTATACTATGTTGTTCCGCAGGGAGGCAACGAGAGTGAGTTCACGACAGACGACGAGGTCGATGAAGAGTAAATTATCCAGGATTAAGTTATTTTTGTAGAGTTTATTACGAGAAGTAAGCGGGATATGTTGTTGTATGGTTTGAGAGCGAGTGAATATAAATGTTTTATATTCTAATTTTGTTGTATTATTTACTTCCTTAACGCGTAATAAGAAGAGAAACATTAGAAAAATCATTATCCGTTTCATATTTTGTGGAACAGTGTCTTCCCGTGTGGTAATTGTATTATGTAGGTACATCTGCCGCGTCGTCGCGACGACGCTGTCCTGTGATTTGTCCGGTTGTGAAGAACAGCTCATAGATATACCCAGTGGTAAATATTCACATTGTCTTGGCTTGGCCTACATATTTAATTTTATATAAGAAATAATTGTTAACTGGGTGATTCAAGAAAATTTTAACAGCTGTTGTTTTGTATTTATTTAGAGATTTCTCTTATGATTCTTATGTTTTTAAGGTACATCTACAAACATACACATGAACATAAAGAGAAACATAAATCGAACTTGATTTTGATCAGAAATAAATAATAAGGGTAAGTGTTTCATCCTCTTATCACCCCTCCAGGTACCTAAAGGTGGCCGAACTGGCCCAGCTGATCTAAGCACGGGCGAAATTAAGTTTTTGCATCGAGAACAGGTTCTGGCAGGAGGTTGGTGTTCATTAATTTCGCTGTGTACAGGCAGTGTGTCACGGTACACAAAGGGTTGTTAGTGCGGCTCCGGGCGGAGGGTATCGTCCTCGCAGGCTGCGCGGGGGGGGCGCGCGCGGCCCGGCTCACTCGCGCGCCGCGCCTCGCCCCAGCACCACGACCGAACGACCGACGCCTGCGCCCGGTGTCGTATTACCGCTCTAAAAATATCCCGCGAGCGCGATCGCCTATTTCGAAACGGTCGCGCGGCGTGTTTTGAACCAGTGATTGACAGTGTCGAGTGAAGAAGACCAACCCCGGCCCCCAGAACCGACCCCGACGTGAGTATCCTCCTCCAGCCTGCGAGCTGCGGGAGCGCACCCTGCAGATTGTGTTACCGCATCGCGGTTTTAAAATAAACAGCTGTTTCTCGGAATCGATAGCGCTGTTACACGCTAAATTAGGACGATGCTTACAGTAAGATTTTTAGGAAATTCGAGATGGATTAATTCCTAAGTAGTCGCTCAAGATGCCGCTGAACTTTGTAATTTTGCACGCAAAAGTTGAGGGAGAAGGTGGTGAGGAGATACTCGTATGCTAATAAGTATCTATCTTCCAATAACTGCCAGGCCCAAAAAGATTCTACATAGGTTATGCAAATTAGAATGCTCTATAAAGTGCTTATTCACATATTCTTATTGGGGTTATGAAATACGTATCAAATTCCGCAAATTGGCAAAGAAATCGAATGAGCTTGAAATTAGTTTCATGAAAATGTTTTTTATAGGCACGTGCCGGGAGGAATTAAAAAAAAATACGCCTTGGGTTGTATTTAGTGTTAGAATTCAAACAGGAAAATATTAATTTCCTATAAGTGTACCTTTTGCTGACGTTGAATTTACATAAGTCTCCGATAATACTCTAAATTGGGGTACTGATACAAGCCGGCGGTGATTGAAACTTGTTTATTTAGTAAACATTCCAGCAAGTACCTTGTCATTTACATAAAACCAGGTAGGTAGGCTAATGTGAGACTAGATGATATAGATTTTCTTAATGAATGAACAGCAAGACAATTCTCTAAGCTATCCCAGTCAGGAACCTGGTCAATTGCATAAGAGTAACTAGTTGGCCAGGTGACGCGGGTCAAGTCATAGACGTTCACGAATTACCGATAAACCTTATGTTTTGGCAGTTTTGCGGAGTAAATTGGCAATTAGATGCACTCAGACGCGGAAAATGTTTCAGCCCTTGGGAAAATCGTGCTCGCGCGGACGAACCTTGAAGACGTTATCGCATTCCTACCTCGTCAAGCGTTGCGCAGTTTTCTTATTATATTCTGTCGTCGGGGTGTAGTTATTTTTCTCTATTTAAACAATAACAGGAAAACGTACTTCAGTAGTCAGCCGTTACAGTCATACTTCAGGAAAATTAATATAAACAATACACGATAATGTATCATTGTCATTGGTTAGGCGTTCGGTCATCAATAGAATTATAATACGCCGCGACTGTGCACATAATTATTATTATTATGTTTGCAATATACCTGCGTTATCGTCTACTACATACAATTTATTGCAGGACATTTGTAGGGTAGCTGTCTGGCTTAAACAGTCAGAGGATAGCAATTAGGTACGTACTGTAGCCTGCAGAGTACTATTTATCTCTCGTTTACTGCTTATCGGATAATCATTCAATAGGTAATGATAAATTCATCACGCATGCATTCCCATACGTGAGCGATCATCAACCCAACTTGCTACATCCACGAATATTATGTACCTCATAATTACATATCTAGTCAGCTACTCATGTCTACAGCTGTTTGTTTCAACCTTGGAGAGGTATTTTTATATTGCCGTGGCAGCTGTAGCTACAATTTTATAGAAATGCCGTAGTTAAAAAGTTTCACGCATAATGTTACGCGCAGCCGTAGGTCCTATGTACCAAAACATTAGCCTTCGGCGTTGGCTTTCCGCGTTATCAGCTTGGTAGATGTAGTTGCGTAGCCGCCAGCCGGACGGTTTCCATGGTAGTGGTTGTGGATATGGCCTGTAGTTACGATTGGTGATATCCCAGCCATTGGGCACGGGCGGGCGCGATGAATCCGACCGCGGACTGATAGCGGGCCGGTTAGACAAGTCTCAGCAAGAGTGCAACCAGTGATGTGCCGTTCCCGGGAATTTTCCCAAAGTGGGAATGTCCCGTTGTAGAAACTCTTCAATAGTTAGGACACTGGCTGCTTTTCTTTTCCAAGTTGTTCTTTATTGTAATCCGGTCTTATCTTCGTAAATGTTAAGTATTAAAGCTCTTTTTCACAAGTTTTGCGTCTTTTTACTACCAGGAACGTTCCTAAAGCGGGAACATTCCCGGGAACGGCACACCACTGAGTGCAACGGCCCAAACTAAAGGGAATTTTAAAACGTTCATGCAGCCAGCCCTTTGATTTTATAATGTTACGGCTTCACGGAGATTCAATAGCGTATCGGAATATGTGCAATAAATCCACGGTAGTTTTATATAAATCTTTCGGGCTCCTTGTACATAGGACTTGTACCTTGGACTTCTATGTCCATAATACTTATTGCCTTGAACTTGCTGAGTAATAAAGGAAAATTTTAACTCTTTCTTTGTAATAATTTAATGAGCGCCTTACTTGACAAACAAAAGATGAACAAGGAACAGGAAATGCAAATTTTAACAGACGCTACATAAAATACCGTGTAATACTGTGTTGTTTGTAGTCGCTACATAGCCTTATGTGCCTGTAGGTAAACTTTGCATGATAATTACGAGTATTTAGTTGTGTTTACATACTTGCACCTCTTTACTGCGATGTTACTTCTACAAATGAGACGATACATTCACGTGGATAGCTAATGTGCGTTATTAATCCGTATAGGTATTCTAATCTTTGCATTGAGTTTGCTGTAATTTGTAATAAAATCCCTATAACTAGGTACTTATATATATTTTTCACTGGTGTCTAAGTGAAAAACGTTACTTACGTTATTTTATTATATCTTGTGTTCTCAAAGAGACCCAACATACCTACAATGTTGTTGCACATATCATGCGGGCGGACTAACACTACAAACTTTTTCCTATAAAAACAATGACATCATCGGTTAAAACCGAAGTTATTTACGGTTTATGTAAGTATATTAAAAGTATAGCAGCGTACTAATAAACGTAGAAAAACTTTTTGAAAGGAACTCTGAGAGACAAGAAATCAGTGGGTAACTTAATATACTTTATCTAACGCCGATAATATGCTCGAATCATTGTAATCAATCAATCGATCAAACTTTAGTTTCAATATATTTATCACGTTTTCTTATGTCATTTGTTAGATTATAACCATTTTAAGGTACTACACACATGACTCATACCGTTCTGTTTCCTCTTCGATTTGCATATAATCACTAAATACGCTTATCGATACGTTGAATTTACTACGTTCGCGTTATAAGCAATGGATCCTTTGTCATCGGAAAAGCATATCAACTACCTAGTTCAAGGAATAAGTATAAAAGGAATGTAAAGACAAATATTTTTCTCAAGATAAGTAACGAACAGTAATAATAGTTAGCAGTAGGCAGAGTTACAATGACACAAGTCTAAAAGCATTGATAACTAAGTTAGGTAATTGGTGTATACATATAATAAATAAACAGGACGCTATTGAGAACATAACGATAGTCAAAGGTAGGTAGGTACGTTTCATATTTAAATATTTGTTCTATCGTGTTCCATTTATTAATTTTAAGTAGGTACCTATTTCTTAAATATCTTGGAAACGCTTTTATTTTTGAAGTCTAGACTTGTATAAGTTGGTTTAATTCGCGGATGACCGTTACCTGCTAACAAAGGGCATCGGTTTTGCGACTAATCCTGACCCCGACTAATGAGTCACTCCAGCCACTGGCTCGATTACTCATAATATAGTCCACTGTTTGTTATGGTTATAAGCTGTTTAGTATCTGTCCCTAAAAGTTACCTACACTCAAAACAATTAGACACATTGTGTTTATTAGTAAACTTTTATACTTATCTTACTACCTAAGATCATCTAAGATGCAAATCCGAAATGAAAACATATTTTTTGTAGAAACTTTTGGATGGGTGTGGTATGGGTGATGGATGGATTTAATAATATTCATAAAAGCAACGTAAACAACATCGACGTTATCAAATAACTTATAAGTTATCGTAGTTTTTATATGAGCGACTAGTTTTCACTATGGTACGGTTTCAAAAGAAAAGCACGAATCTAAAAAAATAATGGAAGAGAACCGGTTCCAATCGTTCTAAAATTTTGCCTAAGATTTGTAAAGAGCATTTTTAGAAACCTTGTCACATGATTTTAATCTTTCTTGGCAACTTGCTGAAAAATACTTTTTATGTCCATCACATTATGCTTATATTAGCAGTTAGAACTTCTATATTTAATATACCTAGTTCTATTGTTAGGCTAAAGACGCTCGTGTGTTGTCTGGATGTTGTGGAGTCAGTGGGTGTATGAGGACAGACACGGTTCAGTGTGTCATTCATAAACATGCCAATAAGGCATTGGGATCAATCGTGCACATCCGTTGTGTATGTACTAAGCACAACAGTGCGTCTTGGTACCGAACAATCACGTACTTATGTGTAAAATTACATTACTCACGCAGTTCAACGATGACGCAGATGTTTGACCCACGTAACTTCTAGGAACGACCTCACACTACTAAAAATATCTACTGGTACGTGGGATGGCCACTGTCCTCAAGACATGTCTTGCGTTTCTATCCCGAGTGATCCAATGCAATGCGATGCACCGTGATGTTATCTTGACCTATTTCATTACTGTAACATAAATTAATTCCGCTTTCACGGTCGCGGTGGTTGCTAATTTCGCAAGTAAGTCTTGTTAGTGATCGACTAGTCATTATTGGTGGTGTGCCAATATTTGCGTTATTCACAAGACTTACACGACGTCTAGGCAATGTGCGGAAAATAATTTCAAACTGCACATAGTATAGTGGCATCTATTCTAAAAACAAAATGGTAATGTTGTAAGATAATTTTAAGAGTGACAATCGCAATGAACTTGTCCGCGTCAATGACTGTTATTTTCGTTTACAAAAACATTCAGTGTTAATAGGTAGACCTACGTGTTATATTATGCAACAAAATTGTCGCGCCAGTTAGAGTTGTTATTCACGAAAATCTTCGCTGTTCTATTGCCTATTTTGTTAATCTAACAAGTGATGTAACAGATCGATCAAAACATCAATCAATAGGTCAATAACCAAAATCACTTTTAATTTCTACGACAAGGCTATAAGGGCCGAACCTATTGTGAGCAGTGGAAAAACTTTATCGATTCCAAATTTTTTTTTATATTAACGTGATCAAGTTGCTCTAATAAATGGGGCGGGTTTCGGTTTCTGGAACCACTATATCACGTAGGAGTTCAGTATGATCTGACGATGAGAGTTTTCAGTATAAAGCCGTCTTATCAGTGAGACGTCCGAGCGTCGCGTGGCCGGCTGCCAATTCTTTCGCAACCGTTTTATATTTAACACTCCAAGGTTCTTACATTGCATTTTGGGGGTTAATGACATTACCGAAGCGTTATACAATGTGTTATTCAATGTTGAAGTAATTCCTGACAACCTGGAACGTTTCTGGAGCGTCGCGGACGCTGACAGAAATCGTTTGCGGCAAATGTGTCAAGCAAAGCAAGTGCCAAGTTTACGCTTTGCGCACGCGCTGAGATGCCTCTCCGCACCGCCACGCCACTCAACGTGATGTCGGCAGAAATAACGTAGCTACGATTTTAATTTTCATTCGGAGTTGAAATATATAAGGCTTGCATGAAATATTGCGAGTTATTATATTCATAATATAAAATTCAACCTTCAACAGGTAAACTCGGGTTATTAACCTTCCCATATCAGGAAGTCGTGTACCAATATTTACAGAGAGCCCTCCGAAATGCAAAAGTTATGCTGACAAGATAACAAACTGAAAAAGGTCGGTGTGTTATTTGTGGATTCCGAAATTTGTGTGCGAAGCTGCAGTATTGTAATTCTTTAGAATATACGTCATTTACTAAGTAAATAAATTACGCGTTGCGATGCAACTAGCAAAAAAATTCAAATAAGACCTACTCTAATAGAAGTACCTAGCTCTCTATTACAGAATATTCGATTGGTATCTATCACAGACAGACTGAATTCCACCGTGCAATGATTTATCCCTAGCCGGGTTGTGGTTGTAGACCCAAGATTAATGACTGGGAGATTATCAGTGTGTATTCAATTTTATATCCACGCATTAAAATGATCGATAGAGCCTGTTGAATCACCACTATTTTCGACAATTTGTTATCATATTTCAAGTCTGTGTCAATGCTTTTTAAATGTTACTACGGTAATTATTTTTCTTATGCACAAAGGAGGAAGTGCTAATGAAGCAATAAATCGTCGGAATCTGTGTTCGTGTAATGAGATTCATGAAGAATTGTTGGTGATTAGAGGGCGAGCAGCGGTTCATGGCGCCATGTCATGCTATTATATTATTGAAATAGTCGAGTGCAGCAGACGCCAACGCTTGCGACACGGCGTTCGCGCGCCGCCCGCAGCCGGACGCTGGCATGCAATATGCGTTTGTCTCGTACGCAACCAAAATGTTACGAGCCTTATAGTGTTTACAGTACTCAGAAAGAGTGAAAGCCTAGTTAACAGTCCTGTAATACGGTACGGGCAATAAAGTTTAAAGATCTCGGAGACCAACAACTGCGCGACCTCAGAAGGCCGCAGCTGGACAAATAAAAGCACAGACACGTATGTATTTTGTAATTACTACAACACTGGCAATGACATCACCTTCGAACACAATAAACAGGCATGTAGGTACATGCTTAGGTATTTCTATTGTAGCTCTGAAATAATTTGCGCGTGCATCTACGACGGTTCTTAATCTGATTGGCACAGATTATAACGGTTTCAGTTTCTGTTTAATCGTATTGTGTGAGAATCTCCCACGTACAGAACCCGATATTTCCCGCTATTTAAACTGCAAGTGTTATTATTTGATTTTTCAGTCAATAATAGGCACTATATGATACCTAGCTACCATCTTTTTTCTGCACAAGTGTTATCATTTTTTTTTTGTAACTAAAACTAAAGTAGTATACGTATAGTATTAGTTACTTATCGTTCGATAGCTTCTGCTACTTCTGCTCTCTAAAACCATTCTATCATTTGTATTTGTTTACGAAAATGATGCACTTTATTCAGAATTGATAATATCTAGCTAGACGAGTCTCCGAACGAGTTTGCGTATAGGGAATTCATAAATATTCATTAATGCGTGACACAAATACTCAAAATACTTATCTAAATGGAAAAAATATGTATGTTCACAGATATTGGTCTCTGTTATATAGGTACCTAATAAAAATAAAACTGATGCTTTCGCGTGCAGAACCACTGCATACAGATCATTTTAATATTTATCATCTGATTATCAGTAAACGATTCACGGAAGTAATTAGTCTTATAGATAGCAGTTTTAGTTATGGCTACCTTCCGTAGAGACGAACTTACCTACCGACCCGATGACGCAGATCGGCCGTGAACTGAAGTTTATAAAAACAAGTTGTGTTGTAAGACGACGAAAATGATTAATCTGTTGTGGTAAAAGCCCTGCTTTCTATTTCGTACAGCTTTTAAGCTTAATTAAAACTAATTTATACTTGAACCTGATGCATATTTATTTTAACAGTTAACGGTGCCAACGGTGCAGTCAGTTTATTCGAGTTTGAGAAAATATTTTGTTGAAATGCGGCGGCGCACCTCATGCACCCCGGTCCCTGTCAGATTATGAAGGCATTCGCATCATAAAAGAATCTCCGTCTCACCCAAATACCGCGTCGCGAGGTAATCGGTTTTGTGACCGACCCGGCGACCGCAGCCGAGACGCGGGCTCTTGCGGTTACTCATACGCGTGACGTCACCGATTAACGCATGAGTAACGATCCGGTAAAAAATCCAACCATGTAAATACACAATCCTTCCCCACCGAGGACGCTTCTCGGAACCCTCTTAAAATGTTAAGAAATCTTATAAGTCACCGTGTTACGTCGAACAGCGATTGTTCAATCTACTGATTGTAAAAAGTGATAGGCGTGCCCTGGGCCGAGGGCCGGCGACTCATCATGTTTACAGTACCTTTTTACTTTCGTCTGACGTTCAACAATTAGAGGCCGTTCTAGCCTCGTGTTTCCTAATGTTTCTTTACTATGCAATGGAAAGTGTGATGTA
The DNA here is from genome assembly GCF_024362695.1 of Pectinophora gossypiella. Lineage (NCBI taxonomy): Eukaryota > Metazoa > Arthropoda > Insecta > Lepidoptera > Gelechiidae > Pectinophora > Pectinophora gossypiella. The sequence goes on along the minus strand of NC_065408.1, from coordinate 7,319,286 downwards.
TACGCGCTGTGTAGGTAAAGTGTCAAGCAGAATCACTGTCACTTGTTATCTTCGTGCCATTGCGATTATTTGAAGTCAATAGAGAGGAAGAATTGCCAATACGTATTATAAGTTTGAAGACTACATTTCATTTTCTAAATTAAGTACCTATAGGGAATCCAATATGATTCTGATCGATATACTTGTATTTTTTTAGGTTACTGACTCAACCAGGTCTTTAGCTCCAGCCAAATATACTTATGATCGAAGGTCTTTGGTAGGTATCTATAGGTATGATTGTTACGTGTAGACATAGAAGTCTTAAATGAGACGACTGTCGTACTCTGTGAGTTGTTGTAAGTTAAGAGACGTTAGCCGCCCACCCTGCCAAAATTACCAAATTACCAACGGACAGCTCACTACGTAATACATTGAATAAAAATACAACGGGACCAACGAGAGAGAATTCCGCTTTAAAGTAACTGCTTACAACAATTATCATACATTACATTCTTAAGATAAGACGGTAAATGTAAATGACGTTCAATCTCGAACAAAGCATGACAAATACGCTTCAGTCTGTGATGCTACCATCTAAAATCAATAAACATCTAAGATAAAAGCTAGTCTTATTAGGCTAGATTCCTACATAAGTATGCAATAAAGGAAATTATCATTGGTATACCATCTATTACTTTAAAACAACTTTTATATGATAATGTTAATTATCATATTCAGCATTAATACACGTCTGAATGAATCGTAATAGCATAATTATCTCTAATAGATTAATTTGTTTATTAATTATACCTGCCTAGCTACTGCAAAAATAAAGAAATATAACCGCGAGAGCTATTTATCTGCAAACATACAGTTTCAAACAAATATGTAAGTAACTATAACATAACTCCATAAAAGTAAATTTTAAATCCAGGTTTTAGGAATGTAAGTACCTAAGTACTTAAACAAAAAGTTTACAATCAGAAACGAGTTGTGAAATGTGCGAATGAATAGAACCTAACCACTTGTACGGTTCGTGGAATATTTTGTAGCGAATTGAAAAGAATTGATGAAGATGTGAAGTGTCAGTTGGACAGTGTCACGACCTGCTGATTGGCGCCAATGCATCGGCCAAGGTTGTGGAATGCCGCTGTGATTTCAATACAAAATGCAACAAGGGCAAAACACCAACCAACCAGCTGCATATAAGTAATGCAAGTGCACTTTATAATTATGGTTTTGAAGAAGTGCTCGCCACAAAATGTATCTACAATCTTCCCCTCCTCGATTTCGTAGTGTAATGATTGTTGCCCACATAATTACCTGCGAGGCTGTGGCTGACTGCCCGTAGATAACTATTCGAAGTTTTAAACTAGTTTTAAATCATTAATAAATCGCTCAAGAATTCGTTCGTACCCGTCTTCTTTCATTTTTTGCACTAACTATACAGATCATTGAAGAATTATTCCAAGTATTAAAGTACCTATTAATTCCTACCTAATACTGATTTCTGCTTCGTGATTAGGCACGATTTTTGCGTTACGAAATCCATTTAAGATTATCGCTAGATGATGTTTTCTTCACTATTTCTAGTTTGGTTATTCTTTTTCGATAACAAAAACTCAGATAAGTAAGAAATTTATTTAGGATTCAGAAGAGAAGTAGTATAAGTACTCGTATGTCCTGGTCTATTTACCTAATGCATATGTAAGTATATGAGCGTTATTTGGCACTACCTCTTGAAACAAATCATCTAGAACATAAGTAGATCTACATTTATGTGGGTGACAGTAGCTAATACGATTATGTATTTCTAATACGTAGATAATAAGTAAGTAATATGTTTTTAATATGCCCAACAAGTTTCATAATAAGTACCCAGACTTATATAGATAAATCATTAGGTAGTTATAGTTCACCGGCCAGATAATTGTACTTGAGTAGAAAAAAATGAGAATAGAATAGATACCAAAACGAATGGCCTTCGTTTATTTATTGTGTTAGTTCGTGCAACTTTGTTGACGTGGAGACTGAAGAGAAGACGGCACCCGAGATTGTATCAATAAATTACTTAATCAAATTTGGAATATCACGGAGTGAAATCTCTGGTCGCCGAAAATTGATAAATGAATTTGGTTATTGTTTGTTCCCTGTACATATAAACGAAAGTATTGCTCTCAGCCTCCTTTCACTGATGTCTTTCGGTTCGCACTTAGATGTTGATGTAAGATAAAATAGATCGCACGATGTCTGAATAGTTACCGCGGACCGCGGTCAGCGAGGCTGCAGAGAGAAAATAAATCTTCAATTGGGTCGATCAAATGCCAGGCTTAATGCTTTGGCGTAATACTTAATCGCGCTTTTATTCGGAACCACTTTCCACTTTCATTATTTAGGGAATGATAATTAGTTTTATCTCAGTTTTAAATCAAAAAAGATTAAAATCTTTAAATTGTGCAGCTCGATTGACCGCAGTTCAATGCGATGCGGTTTGATTTATGCCACCGAGTGGTTTTAGGTCAAAGTGAATAAATCGATCGGAGTTGGGTTGGGTAATGTTTGTGTAATATATTTGTGGTGTATTTGATGTGTGAATGATTGTTGCAGATGGCACAGTTGATGACTGTGCGGCTGAACAAGTCGAACCAGGAGCCGCTCGGCTTCCGGCTCCAGGGCGGCAAGGACTTCGGCACACCACTTGTAGTACAGAAGGTAAGTGGCAAACATATAGACACACTAATAAAGGTCTTTGGATGACGCAGCTAAAGTAAGTAATTAGTGGATATTTTATTTGATGGTGTATTCGTGCTAAGCTCGACTGAAATAATCAAAAGAATATCTTTAGAATGTAAGACAACTCAATTCCTGATGTAGGTGTTAGTTAACGGTGTATCATAACAAATGTACTGGATCCATCCTTAGTGACCGTTTGCTATAAAAATATTCATACAATAAATAATGTTGGACTCGTTTTAAAATTAACAAAACGAACGAGTATCTATAGGCCGGCCGCCCACGCGCCGGCCACCGCACGAGCGCGACCGGCCCGATGCGACAAAAAGCCGACAACTGCGATAGCACACACGACCACATACAGTCACTGACACTGCTCTACCCGAATGGAAAATACAATATAAAACCCGATACAGTCCGTACTCAAATACGAACCCACGTAGAAAAGAAAGATCCGGTGTCTAATCCGAAATTTAATGCATCGTTCAATAGCAATTAAAACTAATAATCATGAACACTAACAAAACTCCAATCTCTAGTCATAAATTATCCTCATGCACACCTTTTATTGCTGTCTACATAATAATATTTACGTCTAAGCTTTTCCGGTACATCGCGGAGTGCGGTCGCGCCGCTCGCAGTCGTGTTTTTTTTTGTTGACTACATCACACGACAAGTATTCAATATGAGAACATGATTGGTTATCCAAAGGAGCTTTTACCTCTCATTAACTGTTATTTGTCCTCGTTAATGTAGCTTAGACGTAAGTAAGTACCATAAAAAAACTATGACGAAAATAGATAAGTACCACCTCATCAATCAAAACGTTAGGAGACATAATATTAGGTTCATTCCTGTTAGAATTTATGTAGTAGGTAATTCTAATGATTAAATTGAGTATAATTAAGAAAGACGGTGCTTTTTTGTACTCAGTTGGAGTGGTCCTAGTTTGAAGTAGGTAGGTAATTCTTCAAATTACTTACTTAAGTATAGAAAGTATTTTTTTCAAATACTTTGCCTACTTTTTGATTGGATTTGATCGGCCGTGCACGTATTCAGCGTGACGTTACAATGTCAATAGCAACCCATAATGATCGTAATGATGATGGTTCTAACAGCATCAACGGTACTCTTGCTTGAATTGCCGATACGTCGAGACGATCGGTAATTGAACTAGATAGATAGGATACAAATCATTTTTGGCAGTTCACAGCGTGGTGAATCCCGGATCTATTCAATGATGTTATCGATCAAAGCAGGTAGGTTTACCAATTTAAAATCAGTGCTGAAGATTTTTATGCTTTGTTTATCGTTGCGGATTATGTTTAGGCATTACGTGATGGTGATTCCTCGATGTAAAGAAGTAGTGCCGCGTGCATACCATAGACTATATTATCTGCGATAAATACATCCTTGCGTAGGTACGTGTAAACATCAGACAGTTTTAAGGAAATACGTCTCGTGAAAGCTCGATCGTGGAACATGCAATTATTGCAAAAAAGCTGCAGCTGTGGCCTGAGACTGCGACGAACGAAATCGAAATGAAGCGTCTCTGTAACGATCCATAAGTGTTACAGACGTTTGAGCCTCTTTCGTTATATTGCTGTGAAAATATCCTTTTGATAATGCATAATTTTGAATCTGTTTACGACTAAGTAATTTTGCTTGCACGGAATAAAATACTCGTAATTTTATTCTCTCGGCAACGTTTTATGCCGGTTTAAAAATAATAATTTCACGGGCCTCGTATTGAATGGATATTAATTACTGACACGGCATCATTGTGGTTCGTAAAAAATACCTTCAACTTTCTTTAACATTGCGTGCTGAGGTCGAGGATAAGCTGAAGTACTTATGTTTCATTTAAATCAGACGGACAATAGTAAATAGGTACCTAGCATTAAACGTATTAATGAGTTGATTCATACAGCCGTAAGACTAGGTAATAAAATTGCAAAGTAGCCTCAATACCTGCATGAGAGCACGAGGACGATCCACTAATCGGGACAGGTTTGAGCTCAACTGCATTCCAGGAGCGATCACGTCACCAATACTTTCACTCTGGGCTCGCGTCTGCCGGGCGTGCTCCTATAAAAGTTTTTTCATCTTAATATAGATCAAAACACCAACACTAACGTGGCAGCGGCAGTGTCAATTAAGGAGCCAAATATGGCTGTAACAATGTGACTATTAAGTGCTAACGTAAATGGATTGACCATTTGTGATGTGCGCGTCGAGTGGTGGTTCGCGATAGCCTTAGAGGTGTTTTGGTAAACGTTACTTATTTGCGCTTGTTGTTTCTACTGCAGATGAGAAAGCTGGAGGTATAATAGGTGCCTATAGGTATAGTAAGTAGCTGAATGGTGGAAGCGGGTTGCGAGTGCGGGAGCCTGGTGGACGTTACGCAAGTGCTCGAGTTTGTCGGTCCAAACTCGAACACAATCTGAGTCACGTACTGGCAGGGATTTGTTTTGAAATTAGAACGCCAAGCGGCGACAACAACGCCTTCTATGGATTATAGCTATCGGCATTTTCTAATAACCTAACACCACAGGAATTCAGAGTAGCTACCTACTCTACTATCATTTAAATGTCAATTTAGACCACATTACCGAGCCGTGGTCAGGTCAACGTTCTATTTAGTTATTTAACATGCAATTAAAAGTTCATTACAGCTGATTGTAAATTAGTAGGTACCACATGTAACGTAGGCATTGCAATTATGTCCTACTACACACATTAGACGCAAAGTACTTGCGTATAAACTAACCGCATGCTAGAGATGACGTCTGTTAGGTACCTATAGCTACTTGGTCTTAGATTATAGTGTGATAACTACTAGATTTGCAATGCATATGAGAATACGGAAACGTGTGGAATATACCTTAGTTGCAGAGATATAAAATGTTAATGTAGGTACCTACTGAACGGAATCACTATACTTAGTCTATGTCGGGGCAATGCACGATCGCTGGAAAAAACGAGTAGAAGGAGCACCGGTCGTGCCATGGACTCGTGGTCCATATTTCGAGAGAATAATAGTAAACAATGAAGAAAACATAACACGGCCAGCGTCGGCCGCCTCGCATTAATATCTCGTTCTTGAATGTAGTTCTGGTGCCGTATATGGCCAACGCGTGTGGCGCCGAGATGAAGGCACTGCCATAGAATATTACTGCCCGACCAGCAGATGTATCTTTATATTATTTATCATATACTATATACCTAGCATCATCATCAGGCCTCATACACCTTTTCCAGATGATTTATACAGTGTCTAGGAGGCACTTTTTTCGTGACTATTATAAATTTCATAGGTATATTATTGTTTTAGTTGTGTTAATGTGGAATAAAGAGTTTTTGTATACGTATGAACGATTATTTATTATTTATTTATTTATTTATTTACATTTCACGACTTTACAGTGCAAAGGCGCCAATGCACCGTGAAACTTTAAATATAAACAATAATATAATTAAACATTATGAAAAATTAGGTATAAACAATATAAAACCATATTTAATTTTCACACATCATTCATCTTCTCGCAGAACCTCATACACTCGCGACACACATACGTCCACTCACTCACAAACAGATCACACTCTGGTGCTGATGCAAGGAGTGCATTAAGCATTTGGGTTTTGTTAAATAAGTAATCAAAATACTATTAGGAGTGAGTTCGTTATTTCATACAAAAGACATAAACGCATGCAAATAAGATAATATACTTTCAGTTCATTGTGCAATATCTTTATACGCAAATGTACTTAGTGTCTTGTTCATTATGCTTTAAAGATACGTATAGAACATAGTCAACCACAGCGATCTACTGCGAATTGGTTGATTGAGTGCATCTAAATACCTAGGTATTAAATAAATTTGGTATCAAACGAATTGCACGTCTGTTATCGGTTTTCCTTAGCAGGGTTGTCAACCACGAGGCCAATGTCAACCACTGAGACCGGAAGAAGGCTGTTGTCTCGGAGTATTCACTCCTGACACATAACATACGAGGGGGGAGGAACTTATAAAGCCGGCATTATAGCACGCGCGCTTAAATAATACTCGCGAGCCAACCAGTTGAGTGCTTTGTAATGCGTTCCGTCTTATCGAATGAGTTTTAAACTGTCGTAAAGCAGTTCGAATGTGCGTGTTAAGTTCCCTTGAGTGAAGAAATATTGTGAGTGCTGTTATCTGGCGGCGTAAACAACTAAGCATTTTAATGTAATGTACCTACCTACGTATATACTTATCTAGTCTTCCGTTCCTTTTGTTTTCGTAGTTTAACAAGCGGCAGGTAACTAATTGTCGTGGTAAGCTCCTCGTGTACACAAACGTGAGTGGCGTTTGGCTCACATTCAAAGTTCTTCTGGCTATTTGTAAAGGTACCGGTGATAGCCTATAACTTTTTATTGTTATTTCTGCATATAAATAAATGATTTTAGAATGCTCATTATAAGTTTTCACACTTTAACGATTTGTCTGTTTTAGTGTAACGTCATAATTTAATATGAGTTACTAAAACGTTACCTAAGCGCTCTTCTCGCCTTATAGAATTAAAGTGTTACATGGTTAAGAGAGCACAGCTAGAAGATCTTCCTAAATATAGATACGTAGCGAAATTGAAAAAAAAAAGAGAGTATTCTAATGTAACTTATTTATACCTACATCTATCACGTTGGTCTAACAGAAAGCTTGGTTAAGCGTGGGTCCTTGGTTCATCTTGCGATGGACGTACCACTGACTAGCCCAACTGGGAATATATTTAATTGCGAGCGTATGTGCTTTTATTACAAATTCCTGCTAGAATTATGAGTTATGTTATTTATCTTGCGAAAAGCTATCATTTAATAGGCCATGGTCCAGGCCAGACGGGTGCGCAAGCGCCGGTGTCCAAGTGACGTCACTCTTCCTTCCGCTCCTCCCACCCTGCTGGCCTGCATTCCGCGATTAATGTGCCGCGGTCTGCACTAGGAAACTGGAACGAACGCGATATATTTGTAATATATATAGTAGCATATACGGTTGAACATGTTAAATATCGCCATTGTCCTATTAGTTAATCGACAACTAAGCTATTTACTGCAATATTTTTAAATAAGTATTAAAGGAATTTCAGTTTAGACTGCGCTTTAGTGAGTCAGTAGGTTCAAAGGTACTGTTTATACAGTGTCCGGCTTATGGGCATTTCTACGGGAAGAGCCGATTGAGTGATTCCAGTGAAAAAAGTATCTGTAGCATCTAATTACGTACTTGGAAAAAATACTCACGTATTTATAGGACTCTTGGCTTGGTGGAGAGTAATTTAGAAGACCGCAAAATTTTTATAAAAGCGTCAAAAAAAAATCCCGAAGTTTGAAAACGGGCAGAATTTGGCTTAAAATGACGTGAAGCCATTCCAGAATTGACTCGTTATTGCTACATAACTTTTAAAATACTAGTTTCCAGAACATAATTCCAACGTTCACAGAAAAAGGGATAGTTAATAAAGCTAAATACGTAATTGTGTTTATTGTGAACCCTTTATTTTTAGTACAATAACATATTTTAATTTTGAAGCCAGCATGTGTCTCAATTCGGTGAAATTAAGTTTTTTCAACTTATATCACTAACTACGTGCAGTACTATCATCACTACCTGGTTCCCGTGGAGAGCCAGGTGCGCCCGAGTGCCCGAGATGTGTGGATGGGCGGACTGCTGCATAGAGGAGAGTTTTTCGAAGGGTCGAAATCGGTCGTTTTTTTTGGGGTAGTGTCAATTCTAAAATCGGTGGAAGATATTAATTTTCTTTATGAAGTATTTAATAATATATGTGCTAAATTAATTAAGTAGGTATTTAGGTGATATCTGACTGTATGTTTTGTATTAATTGATTTAATTGATAACTTTACTAGATAATTGATGAAATGTGATTTTTTCTCAATTCGATGGGTCTCAATTCCCTGGAAAATGGGGCACCGAATTGATAATTACTTGCACCGAATTGAGATTTGATATTGTTTACATACATAACGGTTTCATGATATATTGTGCAGGTCAGTTTCAGTCGCAGTACCAGATTCAATTCAAATTCAAAAATATCTTTATTCAGTAGATAACATAGGTACACTTTGAATCGACATTTTTTACATAACGTACGTCTCATCCGCCTAAAACTACTGCAGCTTCTCACAACCTGTATAGCCGGGGAGAAAAAACCTCGGCACAGAGCCCGAGAGTTCTTTAACAAAAAACATAATATACCTTCCTACAGTAAATATCGCATTCGTAATCATTTATTGGTAAGAATTATTACACGTCACATATTGTTTACTTATTACTTTGTTCGTGTAAAGGAACGTATGGTACCTAACTCTGACCTGTCCAGCTATATCGGTTTATAGTTAGCCGTATGCCATAAGTACATCAGTATTGTAATAATAATACCTTCCCACCATAAGATCAATTGCAATTATTTGTTTATATCAGTGAATACGAAGACGCATGGCCTTAAGTAGGTAAACAGTTGATAGGTACATCTTCCGTGATGCAGCTTGTAAGAATTCAAACTCAAAAATATCTTTATTCATTAGGTAGTTACACTTTGAATCTTCAATAATAATATAAGATCGCAAACCTTCCGCGACAAGAAGCACGATAACCGCACTTCCGCAAAAAACGCACGAGCAATGCCGTGTATATCGTACTTAATAGGTACGAGCATTTTTACGCATATCGTAACTGAAAGAGTTTGATTCTGTCCAGAAGCTAAGGTTGTTGTGTGGTGCAGGTGAACGGCGGCAGTGCGGCGGAGCGCGCAGGACTGCAGGCTGGGGACGCGTTGATTCGCGTGAACAGCACCGACGTGTATACGCTGAGACACCAGGAGGCGCAGGACACCATCCGCGCCGCCGGGCCCGTCCTCGAGCTCACTGTACAACGGTACGTCTATCCACTACATTATACAGTCATGTCTGTGTACTGGCTGTCCGCGCTGAGTGGACTTCGCTCGTACCGCTGTCTTATTCCATCCATGAAAAGTCTTCCATGTGGGTCCCTGGGTTTTGATCTAGTAGGTCTACTGTGGAAACTTTCATCAGCAGATTTACTTTACCTACGTATAGGTAAATAGCAATACTTTAGAGTATTGATAAACCTTCAAATAATGATGGTAATAATGCTCGCCCACAGTGGCGGTGGTACCTGGCGCCCCTCAGTGACCCCAACGGGCAGTCTCCCGCGGCCGGGTTCGCGGCCCCTGGGCGGCACCCCCACGCCCGTCACCAACACCTCGCTGAAGGCCACCCCTCAGCCGTCCCGCGCCTTCGGCTCCGGCCACAACAATGTCGCCAAGCCTTTCGGTTATGTAAGTACTTCAACAGTCATAATGCCTATATTTAAAATATCTAAACAAATTATGTGATTTTTATGAACAAAACCTTGTCATACATTTGTTAGTTTCACTTCGAGTGAAAATTGTAAAAAGGTCTATTTTTGTACCCGGAAAGCTAGCGCAGAGCTTTGACTTGAAATATAGTTCGAAGACATAGTTGTAAACTTAATGTAGGTACGTATTTACCTACTTAACAAGAAGCATCAATAATTTAAAGCCCATAATTTACTTCCGAAGAACTAATAAGATGGATCGACTTGTTGAATATAAACCGGGCCTAGTGAATTATTTATAACCTACCATTGTGAAACGTAAAATAGAAACCGTAATACATCAAGATACTACGAAGGTAAAAACGAGGACAGCTGCGCGTCGGGAAACCGGAAGCTCACCAAATTGGCAGGTTGACGGTCAAGCCAACCCCGCCCTTGGCCGGTTTTAACCTCGCTGAAATACCGACTGCTTGTGCCAAAAGAAATTATTTTTGAATTCTCTACAATTTATGTAAGAACTACATAACAAAAGTCGATCTCTCTATTGACGTAGGTAAGATCTGTTTTGATGCACGAACCGCATCTTCTCTTTTAGGTATTGCGAATAACGAAAGTCTGGAACACCTTGCAGCAATTTGTTACCAAAACATTAAGAGTGAAAAATATAAGCATATGCTAGGTAAGCGTGTCGCCCATAGGCCGCATTGTCACTTCACCTGCGATCCTAAATAATAATCAAGCGCTTAGTATTGTGTAACGAGGAATATGGGATGTTTCCAGATGAATGGCAGCGACAACGTCAAAAGCATAGTAAACAAGCAGTACAACACGCCTGTGAAGATGTACAGCGACCAAACCATTGCTGAGACCCTGTCTGCTCAGACAGAGGTGCTCGCTGGAGGAGTCCTCGGGTGAGTCTGAGTCTGTCTCCTTATTTCCTCCTTAGAATATCTAAGAATGTCACCCGAACAATCCCGACCCCAATTCCTACGCGGAAAACATTCACGTTTTATTAACAATACTTACAAACTGTTCGTGTACTGTGTTCGTCGTTAGTTACAACAATAGAATGCACTGCACTGGATTTCTGCTCTGTTTTATTTATAAATGTTTCGGTCATAGTTACATGTTGATTGACTTATAAAGCCTAAGTTTTAGTTAGTTTGGATTAGACAACGACGATGTGAATAAGTGTGTTTGTTTGACAGGGTTAACTTCAAGAAGAATGAGAAGACTTACGATGCGGAGAAGAGCGCCGTGTTCAAGGTGCTGCAGGAGGCGGAGAACGATCCCGAGCCAGGTACCACACATCATGACGATTACCTAAATAAAACGATATGTTTTCCATCTGCATATACCATGTCTTCATCTAATTTGGTACAACTTTCTCCTTTCATTCAACAATCATTGTGTAAATATTTCATATTCCGGCTAGTTTTCAAAATGTTTCAAAATTGTTTACCGAATTGCTTAGGTACCTACATAGGTACTGAAAAAATAAGAAAGAAGAGAACATCACTTATAACCATTCTCGATACATTATATTTTCAAATACTTACCACTTGTTTAAAGTTGCGATGATGAGTATTATCAAAATTGGCTGATAGTAGAAGTGGGAGCCCCGGGTGGCGGCGTGCCGCCGGTGAGCGGGCTCCGCCACGTGCAGGCGCCCATAACGCGGCCCGACGCGCCCATCAACAATACGGGCGGCCTACCCCCCGGACAGAACATTTGCGAGGAGTGCGAACGACTCATCACGTAAGTCGGACGACACGCGCGAGCCGGCACGGTAGCAAACGTCGTCGCTGGTCCATTCGAATGTAAAGTTCGGACTCACCAAAATTTACGTTCGCGTTCCGGATAGTATCGGCATGAGTCGTGTTTGACCCTCTCGTCGATTTCCCTAGAAACCTTCCCCATCATCTTCCGCGACAGTTTATGTCCTTTATAAATAGGTACGTGTTGATAATCTGTCTGAATGATTTCGGATCATGGTTTGTGATGCGAAATAACGATATGTTGCGGGCCGGCAGAGCCGTCTCACTTTTACTCGCGGGCGAGCGTGGCGCGCGCGGGCACGCCGTGCAGCCTGCACCGCACGCACCGCTCGCGCTCGCGCACGCCGCGCGTGGCGCCCGGCACGCCGCAGCCGGGCCCGCCGCCGCCGCCGCCCGCGGCGCGGGCCTCGGCCGGCACGCAGACGCCGGCGCCGGAGCCCGAGCAGCCGGCGGCGCCGCCACGGCCCGGCATCCCGGTGGGCTGCCACCAAGTGCTGCCCGACGGCCGCCTGGCGTTGGGCGCGCCCGTGCAGCCGCCGCCCCAGGGCACTCTGCCCGTCGTCAACGACACCCCCTACTGCTCCGAGTGTAACCGATACATTATGTAAGGCGCCCCGGAATGCCTAGACGTATTTGCGACCGTGTCGACTTGTGCTCTAGTTCTATTGTGTAGTAGATTTACATGTTGTTCGATGTTTTCATGATGCGGCTCCTTTTCGTTAGTTTCTGTAAATACCGTAATTGAAATGCAGAAGGGGCCGTATATATATTCGATTTAGTACACATATACTTACGTGGATGCAAGACCGAAAATTCCGGAGATAAATCACAATTATTGCAATACGACCTAAGTACTATATGTGTACTAGACGAGCGTTCTGCTCATCATTATCATGTATTAATAATCTTCATTCTTGTCATATTTCTTCTAGTAGTTAGGCGGAATGAACTCTATCTGTCCGTATATACTGGATTATTTTGTAAGCCAGCACTCCGCATGCCTTCACTCTGCTGCACAGCGTAGTCGTGCACTTGTGTAGCACGAGTTATTTGGTGAGCATGTGCTCGTAGTACTACGATGATGGTTCCAGTTGAATCACCAATCTATTATTTGTTTCGTGCTATTTTTCTTGAGTCTATCATAGCATCGTTTTGGCTCACATTTAGGCGTGCAATAAAAATATGTTTTATGCGTAGCGGCGTGTTCGTGCGCATCAAGGACAAGAACTTGCACGTGGAGTGCTTCAAGTGCTCGACGTGCGGCTCGTCGCTCAAGAACCAGGGCTATTACAACATTAACGGCAAGTTGTACTGCGACATCCACGCCAAGCTCGTGGCCCGCCAGAACCCACCTGCGCCCAACCTTGAGCCTGTCACCGTCCCGCCGTAAGTTACATTCTTACATTAACTTTGTTTTACATACACATGAGCTCATTAGTACGTTCTCAATAAACGGGTACGGGTAAAACAACAACTCTACGTAACATAAGCTCACGACTATATCCCGATTATTCCCGATTGGCATAGTCAAGATGAACTAAGTTCCCACACCTTACCAAGCTTTCTGTTAGACCAACGTGCGATAAGTGGCAAGCCGTATCGCCGTCTATAGATCGATAGTCAATTGGGTTGGTGAAAATTACATCTCCGGTACCGGGGATCGTACCGGCACTCACCGTTTTAGAAGCAGCAGTGAACCACAGAACCACAGTGACTATACTTTCCTTTCTATAAAGTATTTATTTATTTATATATTTTTTCTATATTTATTTAATAATATTGTTTAAAAACAGTTTGTATGAATTTATTCCAGTGGTGGACGAGTGCCGACTAACGCGTTCACGACGCCATTGCCGCCGCTTGCTACGAACAATTATACGAATGGATCATCATCCATGTTTAGCGTGAGTATAAACATAGCATATCGCTTGTATCCCCTAAGATATTATATACCCATATATATACATATACCCATGCAGAGGTTTTTAGTCACCCACCCCTCACCAACTATTTTAAATCAAATAAAATAAGTTAGAACAAGTCTATTGTCATTTACCGGGCACAAGCCCTGGAAACCACGTGATATCAATTATCTATGGTCCAAACATGAATTCGAACTCAAAGTCGAATTCAACGGTTTAGAGCCCGTGCCGGACTTCAAACCTATCATAACAGACCTAATGTCATACTCCAGATTCAGGTTTCACTATCACACGTTCAGCTAAATGTTAACATGTAATAGATTTACCTGTTTGGTAGCTATTAACTTCAATCAATATCATACCTTGTATATAACACAGCCATCGAGCAACCTGTCCGGGCCGAAGCCGTTCGGTTCATCTTTGGGCTCAGCGTACTCCCCGTCGCTGTCGCCGCGTTCGGCGCCGCTGTCGCCGGCGCGGCCCGTGGCGGCCCCCGCGGCGCCGCAGTACGCGCCCGCGCCCGCCCCGCAGTACAGTCCCGCGCCCGCCCCGCAGTACGCGCCCGCACCGCAGCCGCCCTTCGTCCCTTCCACCACGCCCGCCGCACCCTTCGCGCCCAGTAAGCGAGTCACTTTTGCTGTCTAATCAGCCCCACCTTGTTAAAACTGTCACACTATATCCTCTTCGGTCAGTAATTTAATTACACCGCTGTTCAATTGTAAAGTAAGTTTTTAAGAAAAACATTTTAATAATTGCTTTTAGAACATTTTTTTGCATTTTTATAGAGTGACAATTTTCAATAAATCATATTTATGAGTGGTGTTGTATGAAAGTGATACTTTGTCTAGTCAATTCGCAATTTAGCACTTTTTTAGAATATGTGGACACAAAATAATACCTATACATTAGAATAGTCTTAGTATTAAAAGCTTTTAGGAAAGTCGTAACGTGTCATCCCTATACATCATGTACAAAAGAAGAATGCCAAACAGATAATTTCAATAAGTATAATGTATTTTGATTTAAGACAATGGGACCTAAGATACACACGTATAAGTATATAGACACATTAACATAAGTAAAATGCATTTTCCAACTTGTACTTTGTTAAGCAATTGTTTAAACATAGGTGTATTAATGTTTTAGCTAAAATGTATTTTAATAACATAAGTAGTTAGGTACTAAACATGAAATTATTCTAGTCAAGCAAAGAACATAATTTATAAATTAACGAATTGGCTCGTATTATGGAAATTAAAATTATTTATTTTCGACAGAGGCCCCAGGTTCCATTTTTAAAGGTAAAAAGTAAACAGGATTTATAAATAGAGCTGCTGAGCTTTTAGCTACTGTATATGTGTGAACATCAACATAACGAGTATGCGCTACGCGGGCAGCCAATGTCAGTCGCAGCATTAAAATAACTACTTTCCTGGCACTGACACCAACCGACTCATACGACACCTACTACGTAGTATCTGCGACTACAACTTCATACATTTAACACAGCTTATTTTAAATGTTCTGCAACATTTGCTTTATCTATAGGCTTTTTTTACAAAATAACTAATACTTTCTTTCATTTATTTCTTCCTCCCCAACCACTCATTACCTAAAATTAATGAACTAATAGCTAAAAATGTGAAAAGCGTAGTTTGGCCTCCGCCAAATCCACCAGAAGACGAACTCCCAAAAACAAACTTTAATACAAAAATAATAGACACTAAAGTAAATGTGGCGCCAGCAATCGTCGCCCCGACAGCAACTGTCGATAACAATACAATGAAAGTGGCGAATATACAACAGCAATCTGTACAACAAACATTCTCCACGTCACAACAAATGGCAGAATTCAGTTCAAACGTTTCTTATACATCTGCTACAATGGCAACTTCTACGGCTACTTCCTCCAAATCTGAATCGATAGTGCGTAGTGAACAGTCAACGTCGGAACAACTAAAGCAAGAAACTAGTAGTTGTACTGTACAGTCTGTTTCTCAACAGTCTTCTTCTCAAAGTCAGAGTATGGCAGTTTATGAAACCCAATCAGTCCCATTAGAAGAAAAGTCAAACGCGAACGCGGCGGAGAAAACGACAGAATCTATTCAAAAGATAGAAAATATCAAAGTACAGGAAGTAATAGAATTAAAATCAAAAGAACAAATACAAATGGAACAAAGTGTGGTCGAGGAAACCCAAATAGAAGAAAATCCCAATATAAATAAACTTGAGGATAAAAAGGAAGAAGAACCAGTGACGAAAACAGACACAATAACAACAAGCAAACACGATAGCGAGATCAAACAAGCTAAATTGACCTCGCAATCTGAGACAAGAGGCTCTGAAACCATTCAACAAACGATCGTTGCAAAACAAGCTGAAAGTGTACAAACAATATCTGAGCAAACAAAAGTGACTAATACAGAAACTAAACCTATTCAAAGTCCAGAAAATATAAACGCTGCAAAAAGTGATACTTCATCAGATCAGCAAAGAATGGTTACAGAGAATATTTCCACTTCAAAACAATTTACGGAGTCATCTAAAACATCTGAAATCAGCACCATAAACGTTGAAATCCCTCCAATTAAACCATTACCTCCTACTTCTATTCCAAATACTGTACCTCGTGGTTTTGTTAGATCTATGGTTGACGCATTAACAACTGCGCCTGACAGACCCTATTCTCCTTTACCAGCTCCAACTCAACCAATAATTCCCTTTACTCAAACGAATATAACGGAGGAAAACCAAATACCTGCACCTGCAGAAATACAAAAAGAACTGCCTCCACAAGAAAAAATGCCTGAACAACCATCTCCAATGTTTGCACAACAACCTAAACGTGGAATAACTCCTATACCGGCTCTTAAGACATATAATCCACCAGAAAAAATGGAACCCACAATACCAATGCCCCAAGAAACAAAGCCATATATTCCACCTGATTTTAAAATAAATATAGAACCTAAAATATCACGAGATAAAACTTCTTCACCTATGGTGGATGCACTCACAACTGCACCCGAACGACCGTTTACGCCAGTTAGGGCTCAACCTATAGAAAGAGGATCTCTAAGAGATGCCCTTACTATTGCCCCAGACCGGTCTTACAGTCCACTTCCTCTAAATATAACTAATCAATCGAGTCATTATACTTCGACCTCAACCGTGAAGATGCAGTCTACTACTTCAGACATCGTACGTCCAATAGCAACTCAGACATTAACACAAGTGACTGATCATATGCAATCTGAGTTTTCGTCTATGCAAAATACTTGTAAATTACAGTCTTCCTCAGATATTTCAGCATTTAGACCCGTAGCAAAACAAGTGTTTCCACCACCACAGCCGGAAGAATTTTGTATGCTAGCTAGTTTCCCTCCTATAAGTACGGAATTAAAGACCAGTTTTGAAAAATCCCGTTCCGAGCATCAAACAATGGTTGCGGAATCAAAAAGTATGCAGCAATCGACTATTACAACTAGCAGCATGAGTACGCAGGGTTTCTCATCTGTTAAAACAGCTCAAAGCTTTTTTGAACAATTAGATCAAAAGGAAGCTTTATCGTCAACTTCTGTAAGATCTAAATCTGGATTACAGAAACCTGACAAAATTCCTTCATACCAGAAGCATTTCGACCAACTGCCCTCACAAAGGGGCATAACTCCAGAAGTTTGTAATGCACCTGCTGTACTTCAAAGACCCGTTACTCCAACTACAGATCCTCCAATAAAACCTCGTGACAAATCCCAAGAACCAAAGTCAGTGCCAAGTTATACTAAGGCACAAGACGTATCTACGTCTAAAATGCCTCAAATTAAAACTCCTGTTCCGCAAATACCTTCACAATTCCGTAAAGACACACCCATATCAATGACTTTCCAACCCGTGACAGATGAAAATATTATGAGAGCTTCTCCTGCTCGAAGCCGGCCTACTACGCCCAGTTTAATTAATAAACCTGCGCCCATAATTCCATATTATCAAATGAACTTAGTGACTGTTGAACATTTGGCACCAGATACTAATTTGTATCAACCTTCAAGTCCAGAAGCTAGTCGATCTCCTACACCGAAACCAAGATCACGTTCCCCAGCTCAAGGCCCCCCACCAAATCCTTTGAAAGCTCAAGCTCCGCGAATCAAAGAAAGTACCCCCCAACGACAAGCTGCTCATTCACTTTTATCACAAGCTACTTTAAATCTTAGAAAAGAACATGAAATAGCAAACAAAGGATTCCAAAGCTCCGTCGAAGTCTTCAACGCATCAGGCGCTAAAAATTGGGCTCTAGATCAACCATCAGTTATAAAAGAACAAAGACAATCGAATGTTGGATTTCAGAGTGAAAGTTATAACAAAGGTGACATGAAAATAAAGGAAGACTCAGCATTCAATCAGAATTATGGACAAAGGCAAATGCAATGTCAAAACGTTACTGAATACGGAAGCACTACGGTACAAACAACTAAAAAATCTTTTGAAGAATTTGAAAGAACGCAATCAGCGAAAGTTATAGAAATCCGAACAGGGGGTTCGTCTTCTTCTGGTTCATATCAACAAATTGAATCTAACGTTCGACCTTCCCAAGTCAGTTCTAAGCAAGTGTTCCCACCTCCCGTTATGAGTATGCCAACTCCCCAGAGTTCATCATTTAACTTTGCTAATGAAAACGTTGCCTCCGCTAGTAAAACAATAGTAAGCCCTTCGACGTCTGGTGCTAACCAAGGCCCAGTGTGTGATCCTACCCCATCAACAGGTTCTGGTGTAGGCGCTGCCGGTCGTGGCAAAACTTTTGGGGTCTCATCGGCCCCGAAACGTGGCAGAGGTGTCTTGAACAAGGCTGCACTGCCCGGCTCTCGAGTCCCTCTTTGTGCTTCCTGCAATGGAAACATTAGGTGATTCAGTAAAGAAAATGTGTGTGTGTGTGTCGCATGTTATTTGAATGATGAGTTAGTTGCAATTGCAAATTAGATTAATGTCATGATATCGATTACTTAGTAGGGATATTTGTGGGCCTGTTTACTGTTTTCTAAACAATAACAATAATAATATTTGCTTTCAATGTGTGTTCATTTGATTTTTTGATTTTCTAACAGTTAATGAATCGCAGACTCACAGCAGCTTTCTTAAGACGGAGTTCAAAAGTCCAGCTGAAGAAAGACTTATCAGAAAAATGGCTAAAATGGCTTTAAATGGATACGAAATTGGAATACAGCGTAAAATTAAGCCAGCTGATCACATTCAATCAATGGCAGACAAAATACAAGATACTGTTGTTACCAAACATCCTTTGAATACTGACAATATATCTTCCGGTGAAAGCAGCCATGAAAACACTTTGAAACGTCCATTGCACAAAAACTTTGACAGAGGATACAACACATTGGACAGTATACAGAGCATTGGCGATAAAATTAAAGATACCATAATTAGCAATCATCCTGCGACTGTCAACAATTTAAATACTAGTAACAATAGCATGCCTCCTCCACCGCCGTTGCCGACTTCTCCGATACCTACGTTTAACGTTCACAGCACACCAATTGTTCCGTCCTCGCTGAACGTAAACAATACAAAAAAACAAACTGAATTCATCACTAAAAACTTATTCAGCAACAATGCAACCGATACGCCGACAAAAAATTTCGAAAGGGGTATCAATGGTAATGGATATTCAAGCAGCGAGGACTCTCATAAAGACAAGAATGAAAATAATTACAATAATACTTTACGAAAAAGAAACGAATTGGAGAAGAATTTCTTAAACGGCATAAATACGGCGTCTCAAGATAAACCTGACTACAAATATGATAACGGGTCTTCAAACACCATGAGCAAGAGAAGTATTTTCGAAAAAAATAATGGTATAAATGGTTCCAACAATTTTGATGAAAGAATCGGTAGGAATAACGAGAAACGTAGCAATGACACTATTGATTCTAATAATCTAAAAAAACCTAGTATGTTTGAGAAATTAATTGCCGCTGACAACGGGATTAGCAACACGGGAAAAAATTATGAAACAGCTAAAAAACAAAACTTACCAAGTAACTTATACGAC
This sequence comes from Pectinophora gossypiella, assembly GCF_024362695.1. Taxonomy (NCBI): domain Eukaryota; kingdom Metazoa; phylum Arthropoda; class Insecta; order Lepidoptera; family Gelechiidae; genus Pectinophora; species Pectinophora gossypiella. Next base: position 7,299,441 of record NC_065408.1, on the reverse strand, counting down.
AACACGTTATATACATTGAAAACGAACGGGACTAAAATAAGTACGGAAATAGAAAATGCCACAAATAAAGAAATGAATGACATTAAACATTATTGCAACGATAAAGGCGCTAACGATGATACTGAAACAGAAACAGTTGTGAAACGAAGACAAAAGAAAACTGATCGAAATGATGATGGGCGCCGAGATTCGCACATTATAGCACGCCCTCTGAGCACAATGACAGCCGCTGATGTAGCTGACGGTCATTACCCTGTATGTCACAAGTGTGATAAAGCTATAACCAGGTAATGTATTTTATATTTTGAAATATGTAAAACCTACAAGGCAAGTCATAAACTACAGTAAAGTCATCAAAGTAAGTCTAGCGAGAGCATGTAAAGCACGTGTTGTTTTATGTTTAAATTAACGTATTAACAGTAGGTATTCGTATGATTTATTGTAAATTACATTGCAAAAAAATCAACAATCTTTGAAATGATAATGAAGGTTTATTAACTCAAGATTCGTTACAAACAGGGGACCTTTCATTACTGCATTGGGTCGTATCTGGTGTCCTGATCACTTCATCTGTACAAACGCGACGTGCAGGCGTCCGCTGCAAGACATCGGCTTTGTCGAAGAAAATGGCCAACTGTACTGCGAGTTCTGCTTCGAGCAGTACATCGCACCGGCTTGCGACAAGTGCCACGCCAAGATTAAAGGCGTTAGTACCTTTTACAATAAAATTAAAGCTATTTCCAACAAACGAACAACGTTTTCATAATGTGATTTAATTTTGTATTTCAGGATTGTTTAAACGCTATTGGCAAGCACTTCCACCCAGAGTGCTTCAATTGTGTATATTGTGGAAAACTTTTCGGTAACAATCCGTTCTTCTTAGAAGACGGTCTGCCATACTGTGAAGCAGGTAATTATTTTTTCCATGTCTTTCACATTATTATTTAAAAGTATGAATAGAAAGAGCAACTCATATGTATGGTATATTTTCAGACTGGAACGAGCTATTCACAACAAAATGTTTCGCCTGCGGGTTCCCCGTGGAGGCGGGCGACAGGTGGGTCGAGGCGCTCAACAATAACTACCACAGTCAGTGCTTCAACTGCACGGTGCGTATGATGCGAGCCCTACTAAATACACACTCACATACACTATGACACATTTTTGTTAATTGGTTGTTTGATCTAAGGAAATTAAAAAGAAACTGAAAATATTTAAGATATAAAAGAACAATGTTGCGTCAATAATCTCGATACCATCTACATAATAAGACGCTGTTTATTTCTCTTAAGGTGATTCGTTTTCCATACAAAAGTTGATGCAGTGCTACAGGAAAACGGATAGAGGAATATTGTTATAAAACCGATAAATAGTAATATTTTGGTGTATTATTTTCGCAAACTAACAAAAATTTAGGGTCCGAATACGAGAAGTACCATATTTCTGACCCTCAATTTTGATCAATTCTACATTTGTAGTGGTGCAGATTACAGTGTATTTGCTGAGCGTGTAGAGGTGTCAATGTTAGTTTGTGTGCGTGATAGTTTTTTATTTTTTCTAAAGGCTTTGACTACTTGACAAGTGTAATAGAATGTCAGTGACAATTTATAAAGAGATTTTGTATGAAGAGAATAAATATAAATAAAAAACTAAAAATACTACAATCTGAGAAAAGGAATATTGGAAAAATATTTTTGTAATAACGTATCTTATTTAAACATTTTTAAATAATGGGTAAATACCGTGTTTTAAAAGAGGACATATATTATAATAAAAAATCAATACATAAAATGAAATGGCTGTATGGGCATAGTTCCCTTTGCCTTACCCTTCGGGGAAAACCAAATCAAAAAAGAAGTTGTTGCATTTGCCGGCCTAAATAGTAGTCATTTATAATTAATTGTTTTTCCATCCAACATCAGATTTATTTATATTCTCTTTGCCGCGGACTTTTTGGTGGGACCGGGAACGGGAAGGTTGCTTTCTTCATTGAATAATCTAAATAATCAATACGAAGTGGTGTTTTGTGGTTAATGATCACATTAGTCGGAAAACATTCCCGATAGTATTATTAAATCGGAATATTCAATAAACAATGGCCCCGATTCCTGCAGACATCTCTTAATTTTACTTTAAGTTATACCTGTCATTTTCTTATCCGCCGAAAAGGAAAGGGACGGATGATTGACAGCTCTTAATTTTAGGAAGAATGAGTAAATAAATGAATAACCCGGGCGAATTTTTAGACGGTTGTTTTAGATTTGTGCTTAAAATTGACGTGTGTTCCATAAATTTTATGCTTGTCGATTACCCGTCCCTTTCCTTTTCGGCGGATAAGAACATGACAGATATAACCTAAAATAAAATTAGCTGGTATTTACAGGAATTAGCACCAAAGTGTACCTATCTATTTTCGCTTTGCGCCAACAAGCCGCTTACTTCGTTTGGGGTTCGGAGTAGGAGTCTGCTCCGAGGGTGGGGGCTTAGGTTTCATCATTTCATTAATCATCATCAAGAAAAAAAAACACAAGACATGGCTGTATGTTCATAGTTCCCTTTGCCTTGCCCTTTGGGAAAAAAAATAAGATAAATTTTGAAATTCTTATGTATAATAAACAAACATCACAGACATCATGACAGATCTAAAACTAAATAAAATCCTTTTTCTTTTTTCTATTTGACTTATTTATGAATTTTAATCAAGAAAACGTGATAATAAGTTCGACAGCAACCAGTTCAGGTCCCCGAAACAGCCCATTTCAGGCCGCGTATATATGGAAATACTACTTCAATACGTCCCAGCCTCGTCTTTTTTTAACGTCCTCGTTATAAAAAGACGTCCTAACCTGAACTAACTAACCTAACAATAAACACCACGCGTAAATATATGTCCAGAAATGCGCTGTGAGTTGTCTGGACTGGGCGCGAAAACACAACATAGAATTCGATTAGGTGCTAAGTGTCCCGCATGCTATCACCAGCTGTCACTGACATACGTATGAAGTCCTGCGGATTTTATTGGAACTAAATGACAAGTCATAATAATTATATGCGGATACTGCGACATCAGCGCCGTGCTTGCGGGACGTCCTGAAGCGCTATCTTTCAAACGCGATGCGACAAAGTTTGAACCTACGCAATTTAGGAAAAATCTACCTTATTATTACTGTACTGTGATCGTTATTTGTAAAATCATACAATACATATACACAATTCTTTATACACAATATAATTATTATGACATATTGTGGACTTTTCGGTATACCTACAAAAAAGGAACAATTCAACCATACGTTGTTTTGTTATATCTCAATGGGCTCAGGCAGCGTTTTCGCCGGAAGCTCCAAGTCGGCTATATTTGTAACGATAATTATGTTTGACATTCATCATCATTTTTGAACCATTTTATACAAAAAAAAATACTTGTATAAATTATAAACCCTAAAGCACGCCCATGAATCACTCTACTCATTGGTGAAAACCGTATGAAAATCCGTTCAGTAGTTTTTTAGTTAGCCGCATGTTCACTGATGCGATTAATGCCTGTTAGAATTTTACAAAATAAAAAATACGGAAATTACGGAAGGTACTTTAGTGCAAAGTACATTATTGTATAATTATAATATTATTGGTAAAAGTGATACTTTTTGAAAATTCCGTAACAAATAGACGGGTTCGCCAAATTCAATTGTAAAAAAAAATACAAAAAGTAAAAACAATTAAAACATGCAGTTGGATTTGAACCGTGAACCTTAAGAATGGCGGCTACTGCTTTACCAAATGCGCCATTTAGAAGTTAGAAGTAGTCTTCAAATTATGCATCTCTTTTAATAGCTAACCTAGTTCGCATGTGTGTGTGACAGCTTCGTGTTTGTACACAAATTGAAATGACACCAACTTTTGATGCAATGTTTCAATATGATATCTTCAGTAAATACTTCAAAATTGTAGCTTAACTTAAAGATAATGTATGTAAGATTTCGCCACCTAACATTTCACTGGGTCAGAACTCAACACTAAACGAATAAATGGAAAAAAATACGAAAACTGCAGAAGTAACGCCATCTACTGACGCAGCGTTACCTAGCTGACTGAAACACATCACTATCTACCTACGAAAAACTATCAACAACATACCTACATTTCCTGTAACATAAAATAGTCAAAACACAACTGCTTATAAAGTTGGTCAAAGAAATGTAACTTTATAAATATGTCTTGGAATTACCCTTTATAACCAACACAAAGTCTATTAAGCAAAGATAACGTCTTTTGTAACAATCCACCATCAGGTAATAATAAATAACCTACTTACTTGAAAATATATATTTCAGTTTATTCATCTCCATGAAATTTCCAGTGTTGCTTAGTCCACATTCAGTGTCATATTGGTCACACATAAAAATTTAAGACTGTAACATACTTGCAGTAGGTAAGAATTACTTACCTATTACTATTAGAACAAAGCTCGTCATACGCTGCTACACTGTGTTAAAATTCCTTTTATTAACAAGTACCCGATGTGTGCGTCCTCTAAAGTGTGCCCCTATATTATTATTAACTTATGTTTAATGTATTGTTTTTCGGATATCAACTAAAATCTTCCCAAAGTTCAGGAAGATGTTGAATTTATTCGGAGACATGCCTGTAGAAATGCTTCCCACATTATTCCGATGAGTTTGTGTGGTAATAAACAGTTGTGAAAGTAGAATTGTTTTGGCTATTTTATGTATAGTATTTTTTACATTATTATATTATTGTTTTCACATTTTATGTACCTATTTATCAACAAGTTTGTGTGTATATATTTTTTGAACAATAAGTGTTTTGAAAGAGCTCTAACTCTGTTTTGATTACAATACCCATTTTAGTCAGTTCATACAAATGCATTTCAAAACATTTTCGTTCTAGTTCTACGAGTATCAATAGCGTATTTGTTTTCATTGTTATAATTTATTGGTTTGAAAAATTAGATGTTGGTTTTGCAAAAGTAATAAAGAACCACATTAGAAAATGTAACTGTCGTTGGTTTCAGTTTTGAATAGTGCCAATTTGTCATCAATATAATCGCAATTTTCAGGTGTGCAAGAAAAACCTCGAAGGACAGAGCTTCTTCGCAAAGGGAGGCCGACCTTTCTGCAAATCGCACGCCCGCTAAGAGTCCTCATATAATGTACAACTCTGACACTGTTTACTCGACAACTACTTTCCGCCCAGTTTCTCCCTCACCTCTGACACCTCCAGCACAGAACACGCCCTCGCCGCAAAGGACGAGGAAGTTGGAAACGCCCCTCCACTTCGATGGAGGACTGTTTTCCGACATACGGAGCACTGAAGGCAAGTTATTGAGCAAAGTAACAGTAGATCGCGTTCACAGCTCCACGCGTCATGACGTAGTAGATGAACCTAGTGTTTATGAAAGTACTGGATTGTACGGAAACAAAGATTACATCGATGATTTTGTCAAAACAGAAACAATAACTAATGAGGACGTCATCAAAGTCAAGTTCACACCCGTCCCGCCCGAGCTAGATGCACCACGACTGCTTACGCCATCAGCTTTCATGCATAAGCAAACTACCCCTGTTAGACCTATAACACCTGTAGAGTACCTGAAAGATAATTACGAGGATTTGCAGAGCTACAAAATTGTGAAAACTGTTTGCAAAGAAAAATTTCTTGAACATAACAATTTTGACGCTAAAGATACCCTTAACGTCTTCGAACCTGTTAAAAGAGCACCTAGCCCATTAGCAAATTTACTTGTTTCTGAACAATTGACTAAGATAGACCACTACTTGCAAGAGAGTCTGGATGCGTGTTCAGTCAACGAAAACAAGGGGCGCGTCACTCCTATCCCAACGGTTGTGGAAGGACATACCACAACAGAATTGAAAGAATCCCAGAAGAAAAAGGATTTCTTCGAAGCAAAATCCCATCATTTCGAAAGTAGTAACAAACAATCTAACAGTGATAATCTTCAAGAAAATAAACCGAGCGATCGGAGAGAAACTGCGGCAGTAAGTTGCACAAGCATAAGAGATGATACAAGAAGGAAGTCTAAGTTACACAGTGTCAGTGAAAAACGTCAGGGAGTATTAAGTACCATATATAACATGCCAATACATTATCACGCCATGATAATATGTTTTCTATTAATTGTATATAACCTTATTTATCAATATATTAAACAGAATTGTCTTGGTAATAAGAAATAAAAATATACCATTTAATCAAAATTGCGAATTCCTCTGTAATATTAGCAAATTGTTTGCACATAAAACTAGTCATTGAATTTATTATTCAAAGAACTTATGGATTTGAAATGATGGTTTCTTATTTTTTTAATAATTTTGATGGTCCTCTCAAACAAGATGTAAATAGTTTCAGATAATAAAAATTAAAATGCATAATCATTATATAATAATATATTATTAACAATTTGGTGCTTTACATGACAATTTGCTCGCAATATTGTGATAATTCACATCTTCCTCTAATTTAAATATAAGGCTTTGTATACAGCTTCCGGAATGTTGCCGTAAACAACTACTAACATTAACAGTAGTTAGTAACAATTACATTGCAATTGATAGAGGATGAATTCAAATTGTGAATTTGAGGGTATTGGTGCACCAACTATAGTTGTGAGTATATTTTTTATCTGTTTATGTGTTTTCGTGAAGTAAGGTCCATCAAATGCTATATGTAATGTGTTTTAAGATTTTTGACAAAATTTGGATAAATTAAAATTTTATTACTTATTAGTATCGAAATTGTTAAGTTGCAATGATTTTTATTTACTGTTGATCGTAACCTTACATTAAGTCCTATTTATTTAGATTTACTGTATTGCAATTAGCATTATAACGCATAAGGTGTCACATGTCAGCTTAAATAAAGTATTTTATTTTAAGTTGTTTCTTTTTTGAGAAAGGTAAGTAAACCCTTGTGAAAGATATTAATCCAATTGACTTTAATTTATATATTTGAATAATACTACATTACTTAAACAAAACATTACTTAAATAAATAAAGGATAATAGTTGAACCTCTTAGCTGTCTTCTCTCTTAGAAGATTGTAAATCCCAGGGACTATGTACAACCCCATGATCATCTCCAAATATAAATTTTGCAATTCTGAAAAGTTAAGACAGAATTAATATTTCAACAGTTTCAGTAACAGCACAATTCTTTATGGTGGTCCAATATAGGAACACCTAAATTAAATGGTTATTACTGAATATAAAGCACAAAACTGAAATTATTTCTGCTTTATGAATAGTTAATGATTACAATTTTACAAAATATGTTGGACAAGGGAAAAGTAATATAATAACATATAATAACAAAACCCTGAACACATTTATTGATATAGGGAGGTATAGCACAGACAGTTATTCATTATTATGACAAACTTGTGCATGTACGGTCACGAGTACTAATATGTATACACTTTGAAACCGTGTCACATTAACTTATTCGACAAATTAAACTGTAAGTCTCATTAAATGTCAAATATGATAGTGCGACAAGGTTCTAAAGTGGGTACATGATATTGCTCATGACTGTACTTCTATGTAGTTTTTTATAGGTTACATCAATACTTGACGTATAAGGTGTTGGGATTGCCTAGGGAGCAAATTTGTATGATTACATAAAATCAAATGAAGCTAATGTTAGTAAACAAATAACAAAGTTCTATTACCTAGAATCTACCGAGTTTTAATTACCTACGTAATAAACAAATAGATTACTTACGTTTTCCACTCTATACCCAATCCTATGAACGTAAACGTCAGGAAACCATGCCACAGGATAGTCACACCAGGCACTGGTTGTCTTTTATGGCCAAAATTTTTAAATGTCCTACTGTTGATCATTGTAACAGATTTTATCACCCCTACTAGCACCATGTTAAAATATTTACTTCACGTAAATCCACAACCAAATTAATTCCCCTTGTCAAGGTTTTTGTTTGAATATTTTAGGAAACTTTTTAAATAAAATTTAAATTAATTTAATAAATAATAACCCTTACTTTGGGGCAATTTGGGGTTATGTAAATGTCAAAGAGTAAAGTGTTTTTTTTTTGTTTTGAAAATTGACATCTCGGTTGACCCATGGATATTAATTATGATGATCTAGAATTCTATCCATCATTCGTCAATCATGATTTAGGATTAAAACAAAGCTCGACCTTCAAAGACCTTATTATTACTGAATTATGATCGTTATTTATTTGTAGGGTCGTATGCTGATTGACGGAATACCGTGGATTACGGTAAAACCATAGACAACATTATTGCCGACGAAATTTAGAATAATCGACCTTATTATTACTTTACTGCGATCGTTATTTGTAGGATAGGATCGTATGCTGATTGACGGAATACTGTAGAAATACCATGGTAAACCACGATCACCCATCATTTATATCCAGAAACAATGATAAAAGATATATAATATGTCTGTTATAAATGAAATTAGAAGGAAGGAAAATCTGTACAGGACCATCAATATTGTTTTTGAGATACGTAGTCTGGAAAGTCCCTCATTGTCTATGGTGTGACCGTGGTTTTACCACTGCTGCGTTACCACCTGGCACACCTCACCATTGGAGTCAAGACTTGTGAGAAGACCTATGCGGACGAGAACCAACCATAACTAGGAGCAAATCTAATTAATTGCTATTTTAAATTAATATTTTTGCAAGGTCTGTAGCCTTGGTAAACTAGGACAGGACTGGTCCTCGTCTGACACACGCACTAGTCGGGTATACTGTATACTACCACTAGTGTAAGGAATTTAAGGAAAAGAATGTGGTGACCTTAATAACTTTAATATTCTTAAAGGCGGGCTTAACAAGACTTATTAACCAAAAACATTTACAATCTAAATGCATGAAGAGAAATTCACTATTGCCTTATCATAAGTTGTACCTACCATGTACAAATTTAGTGCAAGTTACACCTATTTTATGAATAATAATAATATATCAACTTATAATTATTTACATTTATAAAATAGAAAAAAAAATAGCTTATACGTCGTACATCTCTAGTGATTGGTGATATAATGGTGCTAATTCCTGTAAACACCATCTAATTTTATTTTAGGTTATATCTGTCATTTTCTTATCCGCCGAAAAGGAAAGGGACGGGTAATCGACAAGCATAAAATTTATGGAACACACGTCAATTTTAAGCACAAATCTAAACCAACCGTCTAAAAATTTTACATCTGTCAATAACCCGACACATTCTTTTACTCATTCTTCCTAAAATTAAGAGCTGTGAATCATCCGTCCCTTTCCTTTTCGACGGATATGAAAATGACGGATATAACTTTAAATAAAATTAGGCGGTGTCTGCAGGAATCGGGGCCATTATCACAAAATTGAAATATTATAATCCAAAAGCGCGTAGTCAAGTAAAATTAAGTTCCCTTATGGCAATAATAAAATATATACATACTTCAATAATTTTGCTTTATCATCAGATGAATTCATCTGTATAAAATTTTCAAATCATAAAATAATTTGGTAGATGCCAGTATTCTGATGTCAATTGTATGGTAATAATTACCAAGATAAACAAAACAACACAAAATTTAACTTTTTCCCTGAATAAAATACAAGTATATAAAAAGTTCAAAGAATTAAACCCAATGCAACTTTATCACGTATGAATAGCTGAATTTTGACTTTTAACATTACATTCAGCAGCTATTACATAATATGAAAATAATAACAATCACAGCCACACTTCCACGCACTTAATACTTGAAATGAGAATATTTGAAAATAGTATCAATGCTAATGATTACTATTGCATTGGACCTAATCATTCATAAATGAAACAAGTCATGCTTTATAGTAGAAGCGTAACAAAAAATAGTTTCACCTGAACTATGTTTTATTTAAGTAGGTACAAATTAAGTTATACTTATGTAAAACAAAATATTTTTAGTTCTTGTATAGAGCATGACAAACTGAAACAGTATATTTTATAATTAATCCTATAACAATTAAGAAAATAGTTATATTTCACCCGTCTCTTACGTTAATCTTCAAACTTGATAGAGTAGACGCCCTTGTCGATGGCACCTCCGCGGTACGAGCCCCGCTTCTTCTTGGTTTTCTCGTGTTTAAAGGACTTGCCGCGCGTGTGTTTCAAGTCCAGATTCGCGCGCTCTCCCCATGACCCGCGAGCTCCACTCTGAAAAACATAATTAGTTGTTCATTGCGGCAACTCAATAGCACACAAATTAATACAGAAAAGGTTCACTCTCTAATAGCTCACCTCATAATTTAATCAAATACTATTTTCTTGTTCTGGTTATTATCTCCTCCATCAAAACTTTTTCTATCATTGAAACCCCCTTTGTTAAATCCTCCCCGGTCTCCGCCCCAAGAGTGCCGGTCTCCGCGTCCCCCCCGACCGCGTCCTCCGCGGTCTCCTCCTCTCCCCCCACGGTTGAATCCGCCGCGCCCGCCCCTGTCGAATCCTCCGCGGCCGCCGCGTCCTCCTCTATCGAAGCCTCCGCGGCCTCCTCGGCCTCCCCGGCCTCTATCATCGCGCCCTCTGAATCCCCCGCGACCTCTATCGCCGAAACCACCCCGGCCCCTAAATCCCCCGCGCCCTCCCCAACTGCCAGATTTGTTACCCTCCTCTTCGTTCTCTTCCTCGCCGTCGTTGCCTTCGCCCTCCTGATAGAGAGATAAACTTATGAAAACCAAGACAACCCTATGTAAAGGCCGAATCACAAGTAAATGCCCGAAATCTAAAGCCACTGGGCGTGCCACCATTGTAACGTTGGGATGCTGTTTTATTAAGGCGATACATGGAGTTGGCTTGGCTTCTTATTCTTTAGGGCATTTACCTTAGCTTCGAATGAATTGTCCTTAAGTCTAGGGTCCACTTCCACTTTATCGGAGACGACGCGCCTGAACGGAACTGGTTTTTTATTTTTGTCATTTTCTTTCTCATTAGGTGTTGATGAATCTACTGGGTCCTAAAATGAGTATTAGTAAAATGTTCATTAATAAATCATAACATAATATTTTAGGTAGGAACCTAAAATAAAATAATAAAATTATATTGATTATGAGAATATATCCCACTCCTTAGTAAGTACTGTAACTCCCCATCCTTCATAAGAATGAAGTATACAACACCATAAAGGGTTGGTAATTTGACATTAAAAGTAACCAAGGTGTCAGTTTATAAATAGCTTATACTCCTTATCTTTACATATCTCACAGAAGTCAAATGACAGATATCCTTAGATATTGGGTACTAGCCTTTCATCATCCTTTTCAGTCACAAATATCACAAGAGGCTGCATTTGTCATTGTAAATTTCAGGCATAGCAACATGTAAGTAATGATAATTATGTATGCTTCATTGTTATTATTATACATGTTTCATTATGATAGATAAAAGGATATGCCAAAAATACCTTTACAAAGTTGTTATAAGGTCGCTTAGCTGGTGTTGATGAATCTCCATCTGAAGCTTTCCTTTTCTTGCCAGCTTGGAACCCATTTTCAACCTAGAAATAAAATAAGATGTAAAATTAAGTAACACAAATGGGACAACTTGTAATCGGCAATAATTCATATGGGCGGGGAGAAAGCCTAACAAGCCATTATCACATGTTGAAGAAAAAAGTTATTAACACCTTCACTGACGCCACGTCTATAGGAGGAGTCCCGATTCCATGTTGTGTTATGAATGAAAGGTTACTTAAAGGTTGAGGTTATGGACCAATGACTATAACAATCAATGAAAGTATTAAAGGATGGATGCAAGATTTCTTTTGATAACTTGTAACTCTGCATTTTCCAATATGTAGTAAGTGTAATTATGTTAAAGATGGATATTAAAAAAAACACTAATTTAAATTTTTGTACCTGATTGAATTTTTCTGCTTTCTTAGGAACTTTAGCTGCTGGAGGACCATCGTCTTCATCACTATCTTCTTCACTAGAGGATTCTTCTTTTTTTGTTTGTTTTGCAGGAGTTGCCTTTTGAACTGCTTTTTTAGGTTTTTCATCTTCACTGCTGTCATCATCGGATGAAGAGTCTTTCTTAGCAACTGGCTTGGGTTGTGTTTTTACTGGAGATTTGTGAACTGTCTTAGGTGTTTCATCGTCGCTGCTATCATCTTCCGATGAAGAGTCCTTTTTAGATGTTACTTTAGCAACTGCCTTAGCAGGAGTAGGTTTTGGTACAGCCTTCTGAGGTTTCTCATCCTCACTGTCACTTTCACTATCTTCTGAAGAATCATTTTTTGCAGGTGTAGCTTTTACTGCTGGTTTAGGAGGTTGCTTTTGTACTGGTTTCGATTTTTCATCCTCACTGCTCTCATCATCAGAAGAGGTGTCTTTCTTTTGGGGTTTTGCTTTACCTGCAGGTTTCGCTGGTGTGGGATGAAGTTTAGGAATAATCTTCTGTTTGGATTTCTCATCTTCATCATCACTGCTATCGCTATCAGACATCTCCTGCTTCTTAGGTGTTGGTTTAACAGGAGGTTTAGCTGCAGTTTTAGGCTTTTCATCTTCAGAATCATCACTATCATCCGAGGACGAGTCTTGCTTTTTACCTGGAGTAGCCTTGGCTGGGATTGCTTTCTGTTGTTTGGCCTTTGGCTCATCATCATCACTGCTGTCATCAGATGATGCTTGTTTTTTGGCTGGAGTAACTTGCGGTTTTGCAACTGGCTTTTGCTGTTTAGGTTTCTCATCTTCACTGCTATCCTCTGAAGAAGACTCATTTTTTACTGGTGGTTTTGCTGGGGTAGCCTGAGGTTTTGCAACTGGCTTTCGCTGTTTAGGTTTCTCATCTTCACTGCTATCCTCTGAAGAAGACTCATTTTTCACCGGCGGTTTCACTGGGGTAGCTTGAGGTTTAGCCACTGGCTTTCGCTGTTTAGGTTTCTCATCTTCACTACTATCCTCTGACGAAGACTCATTTTTCACTGGTGGTTTCGCTGGGGTAGCTTGAGGTTTTGCAACCGGCTTTTGCTGTTTAGGTTTCTCATCTTCGCTGCTATCCTCCGAAGAAGACTCATTTTTCACTGGTGGTTTCGCTGGGGTAGCTTGAGGTTTTGCAACTGGCTTTTGCTGTTTAGGTTTCTCATCTTCACTACTGTCAGAATCATCAGATGAATCTTGTTTTTTAACAACAGGTTTTGCTGCAGCTTTAGGAGTTCCAGGTTTTACGGGTTGTTTTGTTGGTTTAGATGTAGCATCATCACTACTATCACTGTCACTTGAAGATTCCACTTTTTTAAGAGGGGTTTGAGTTTTAGGTTTGACCTGTAATAAATATGACATTATGTAAAAAGAATTTACGGATTTTTTTCTATATAAATTGTGTTTTTTATATCAGAGGTAGTGACGAATAATTGTGCTGTAATATCACAGAGAATCATGTAACATTTTTCATCATATAATATCATTTTTAAACATATTTAGTTAAATAAATAAGTTTATTTTATTACCTGCGCAGGTTTCTTTTCATCTTCAGAGCTGTCAGAATCCGAAGATTTCGATTTTTTATTTAAGGCAGATTTGATTGGAACTTTTCCATTAACTTGAGGTGCTGCCTTCTTTGGTGGCTCTTTATCAGATTTGACATCATCAGAACTGAAATTTCAATAACATTCCATTTTAATTTAATAAACTCAGCATAGTATGATTTCATAAATAATATATACCTGAAGACTTTTAAAAACAACTTACCATTTTAATTTCTTATACCATTGTAGAATGTCTATAAATGATGGTAGGGTCTTTGCACGAGGTTTCTGTAATGAAAAATGTATGTTCTGTTTATTATACATTTAAACATGCGTCATTCTGTAAGTTTACAGCCCTAGTAGTTCACTTCACCACACTACTAAGTGTAGTCCTTCACGTGTGACTTTTGCATTGAGGTTGATATAAAAATTATATCATATTGTTATAAAACTAATTACACACACCTTATATTACTACGAAAAACGTAACTAATTCCCTTCAAAACATCTCATTTTTATACTTTGTACCTGATTGAGCACATGTGGCGAACCACACGTGGTCTTTGGTTAGCATGGTTGTGAACTTACCGCTTTGGTCTTCTTCAGTAACTCTTGAGCCAATTGTTTGTCGACTGTGAGGAGAAATTGATGAACTAACGATAGTGCTTCGGTTTGTATTTCAGGTTGATCACCCATTTTCAGGCCCTATATTTAAAAAATACTCAATAATTTTAGCGCAGCGTCGAATAAACGCCGCTTGTCGTCACACGCAACAGATTAAAAAGAAAATGATGGCGATCGGGGGCGGCGGGCGGCGGGACACAAAATGAATGATTGAGAGTCGTGAGAGTGAATGATAGTAACATAAATCGATTTTGTGGAAGTCGATTACCAATACTATACAGATGACGGGCTTTTCGGCGGGAGACGGGAACGGGACAGTTGCTTTCTTCATTGAGTAATCTAAATAATTAATACGAAGTGGTGTTTTGTGGTTAATGATCGCATTAAGTTAGTCAGAAGACATTCGCGAGTGTTATTGTATTGGAGTATTCAATGAACAAAGTGTATCTGCCTATTTTCGCTTCGTGCCGGGAAGCCGCTTCATAACTCAAAAGTTTATGCGGACTTTTGAGTTAATTCGTTTGGGGTTCGGAGTAGGAGTCTACTTCGAGGGTGGGGGCTTAGGTTTCATCATCATCATTCATCACCTTTCATCATTTCATTAATCATCAAGAAAAAAAAAATACATAAGACATGGCTGTATGGGCATAGTTCCCTATGCCTTACCCTTCGGGGAAAAACAAAAAAAAAAAAAAAAAAATATACAGATGACGTTTTTAAACTAATAAAAAATGGCGCATTCGGCTGCCTGATTCAAATCAAGCTCCCGATAGATTGGATAATGTAGTAAGCCCTTAGGTTCAACATTTACAATACAAATACACTTTATTGCACCAAAATAAAAAGAAATAATTACAAAAAGACTTCATCATTTCAACAACGTCATTATTCGTCATTTGGATGGTAGCTGGTATCCATAGCTCAGTTTTAAAAACTTTTAGGGATAACAGCCGACTCATATCAATTATGTCACAGCCTGTAACTACACATTTATAAATGTAAACAAATATTGTCATATATTTAAGGCTTTAATGGTACGAAATAAAGATATTATATATTATATTATTATTATTATTATCATTTATAATACCTTGCATTATTTATGGTATTTCATTACTCTATTTAAGCTCGAGTCGGATGAGAATCAGAGTAGGTAGTGCGAAAACGCCCTTATAGTGGCAGTCTATGGTGGCATTAGATGATAAGCAATCCGTCGATATTACACACGCTTCGAACAAGAAATACAGCTCTAAGTGTTCTACATTCAGACTAGCCTGGTAAAAACATAACATGAACAGCCTATATACGTCCCACTGCTGGACTCAGGCCTCCCCTCAATCAACCGGAGGGGGTTGGGGTTATATTTTCAGTAGAGGTCTTTGATTTTCAGTACTTGGTCTTTGTGTCAGTAAAACCGTGGTAAGACGGGTGAAACCACGATATTCCGTCAATCAGCATACGATCCACATACGACCCTATTGTAGACGTAAACGATCACATTGAAATAAAAATAAGGTCGAATTTTCTTTGAATTGTAAGTTATGATTGATGAATGATTGAAAGATGTAATACCACTCTATGGGATTTGTGTTTTTGTCTTTGTCACTGGGGTATGTATTATTGTAATTGTAATCAATCACTAGGTAGGTACGTACGTTTTTGTGTGTATCAGACAGAGCTGAGAAGAAACTGTTTTGAGTTATAATAACGTAATGCTATAAATTCGTAAGATCATTTCTGCATAAATGCAAAGTGACTGTAACGAGTGAAAATGAGCAATAGGAAGGAGAGCTTGAAGAAGTCTTTAGGGATAACGGAGTACCCTTGGAGTTCAGGTACGTTTTTATGTAGGTAGGTACTTATGTACTACCTTAGACTTATTGTACGATTTTATTATAAGTATTTGCAATCAATTATAGCAATATTTCACATAATACATTTAGTAGATTTAAAGGTCGTTGTAAATATCTTTCTTTCCTTCTAAGTATGGATGCTAAATACCTACATCTTTGTTTACATACAAGATCACTCACTAGATCTGCTTCTGTAATGTTTTTCTTCTTCTGTTGTAATGATTTTGCAATCATTAAAAGTTTCGATACCCGCTGAGTTTCTGGGACATTAATTTTGGCCTACATGAATTGTTTACACTATTTTTTTTGTGTGTACACAACTACGTTGCAATTGCGTAAACATGTGCCAATCGAGGGTCAATAAAATTTATGATTAAATCATAAATTACGTTTACCTACCAAATGTAAGGTGTATTCAAAATGCTATTACACCTAAACTAGCTTCTGCTTCAAGTTTCATATTACTTAATAACTACACTACAGGAGCAAAAACCTGTACTTTATTGGGTTCATAAATTTTTGAATTAATTTATAACAGTATATTATGAAGCAAATTGCTATACCTACTCTATAATGCCAAAACAGCCATTGTAGTGTGTCAGCATAGAGTTTTTGTATAAAGAAGCATGCTTTAGAAAATAGCTTGTAAGTATAGCGATAAACACTCATCATATAATATCATAGAGCAACACGGACCTCCGCGGACTGTAGAACTAGCTGTCCTGGGGGACATAGGTTAGCAGAGGGGAATGTCTGAATATGGCTATTGGCTACTGCCTCCCGTGGTGCTATCTATGCTATGAATAAGCAGTATTCAAATGCAACATACCTTCTTACTATTTTTTTGTCACATTATTCCAACCAGCAATCTATTAACTTTTTATAAAAAAATAATAAAGTACTTATGTATATCACAGATGATGATGAAACTGAGAGATCTCAGGCAGTTCCTGAGTTTTCTGTGAGAAGAGCTCGCAATGAACAAGAGATGTCAAATCGTGGAAATGGATCTGATGCACCTGGAACTAGTGGTAAAGTAGATTTAATTTAATTGGAAAGACTATTTTTTTTTCAATTTATTAAAAAAAAATCTTTGTTTCCATTGCTTTCAAATTAATTTATTAAAATAATGCATATGTGTTTTTCCCAGCACTCTTTCACACCTGCATCATTTGCTTTAAATACTGATAAGTGTTCTTGTTATTAATATTATATTTTACTGCAGCTCAACCTCCACCAACGTCGGCACCTTCCCAATCGTCCCCAAGGAGGAGTCAGCTCTTCTGGTCTTTGTCCCTGAGCAATCCTCACAGAATGTCAGCTATTAGTGTTCCTAGAAACAGGTAAGAACTCTTAGAAATTTCCTTTGTATTTTCATATTATTATGTTACTGTATGTAATCAAAACTACCAGTGTGCCATAGTGTGCTCAATATAATATTTTTTCTATCTACATATTCTGCGGCTATTCATCATCATCATCCCATTGCAGTCCACTGCTGGACATAGGCCCCTCCAATGCGCGCCACCAAGCCATATCCCCAGCCTTACGACTCCAGACGCTTCAAGCCACGTTCTGCAAGTCGTCCCGGCATCTTGTCTGGGGTCGGCTCACACGGCGTTTCCTTAGACGCGGCCTCCACTTCAAAACACGCTTGCACCAGCGGCTATTAACTACATAAATAATATAATACAGTTCCAGGCTAGAGGTGCCGCTGTCTTTAGTTTCGCGGCCGTCGCATTCATCGGAAGGGCGAGGCGAGCGTTCTTCCGCCTCTACCAACCGCAATAACGCAGCGTTGGACGTCCAGCGCATCTTCGCCTTCCGCCGACTCAACCGGAACCTCAACAACTACCGCGCGAGTAGAAGCGGGTCACACCTCTACGCTATCCCGCGCAGCGAGCGACGTTAGTGTAGTGTAACCCATTGCCTTGGTGAAACGGGACTACAGACTACTAAGATTCACTTTACTCAAAAATGTTATGATAGTCCTTCCCGTTTTCACTTAGGCAATATTTCCGCTTAATAAAAGTCACCCTTATCCTAACATAGTAAAACGTTGCCTTAACGCGAATTAACTTGAATAATTACTAACATTATGCAAAACTAAACAACCGACAAAATGGAGCAACAATAGTCGGTTTATTTTACTTTTTAAAAGACAAGTTACAACCACTGAACATATTTTATAGTGTGCCTGCGAGCTTCATAAAATATAAGCAAATTCTAGTAATGATACTGAAATTTCACTTTAACAGGCAGTTCAGCTCGAAATAGCAGAGACTCAATATACTCCACGCCATCAGTCGCGCTCTCAAACAACGTCACGGCGCTTATCAAAGCCAGATCGAGAAGGAATTTGCCGCGTCATTCATCACAATCTGCCAGAAATGGTACGGAATGTAGTTGCAGTATGCCAAATTTGACCAGTTGTCTTCATTAGATAGCGGTTTATTTTCATCATCAACATGCATTTTAGCAGGGATGTTCACTACACTACGTGCGGATAATGGGCTCAACTTCGGTCTGCGTGCATCTACGGTAATGAAATACGCCTTCGAATTTCTTCTCGACCATATACAGGCTTTCATGATAAAACCTTATTTCTATTAGTAATGTTGGGGTTGTACTCCGTTTTCGTCTAGGCTTCTTAAAACAAGAGCACAGTACTGACTGGGCTATTACTACTTCACGCTCAGGAACATGTGCTGTCTTGTCGTATGTGTAATTAATTGACGACTCATTATAGTGAACCCCACGCTTACTGAGGCAGTGATGGTAGACACTGAAGAGGCGAACAGAGGCATCTGGCGACCCCTGGCCGACCCCTCTCTGCCTATCAGCCCGGGATCATTAGGAGGCATCGAGTCTAACGTTCAAACTGTTAACTTAGACCAATCTGATGAATTAGATGGTGAGTGTGAAGTTACTTAACTTTTAACCTCAAACCATACAGTATTGGGAGGGTTTTTCTACAGGAATTTTTAGATTTCATGTGTGTCACCGGTTCGATCCCGGTACCGGAATTGCACCAATGAGTTATTCTCTTAAGTGCTATTTTCACCAACCATTATTAGAGAGTACCATTAGAGACCATAAAGACGGCGATATGGCTCAACGTTGGTCTAACAGAAACCTGGATACTTAGTTCAGATGGTTGTACCTCTGACTACCCTATTTGGGAATAAAGTCGAGATCTTATGTTATGTTATGTACCTTCCTACATTGTACATTATTGGTTGTTATATGAAAATAAACAGCTGTTTATTTAATTATAGAATTGGTCCTCCCAGATGAGAGCTCATTGACAGAACCTAACAACAGGAATGATACTGGCATGGAGTCAGAAACAGGCGAAGGTAAAAGAAAACCTTACATTAAAATAGTAATATATAGCAAACAAAACACAACACAAACAACAAACAACACACAACAAAACAAAACAACAACAAAACAAAACTCAACAAACAAAACAACACAACACACAAACAACAAAACACAACACAACAATTCGTAACAAAATTGAATTTAACTTCGTTATCGTGGCGAAAGCATTTGTTGGCCACCTTCGCGTCACTCAGGGAGGCTCTTCCGAATAGCCATGATTGTATTTTCAATGAGTTAATGAAAAGTAAGTAACAGTCTTGTATAACCCACTGACTGACGATGGATAAAAAATAATAATACAAATAATCATCCGTTAACTAGAGTTAATAAGGTAAATTTTTCTTTGAGTGATAATCTTCCATCAGAGTGTCGATGACGACTGATGGAATACTGATAGTGTAAGCGGATCCTAAGGTTGTAACGGAGCATTGACTGTATCAGGTGGATCGCACAACGTGTCGGGCGTATCGCTAGAGGAGGAGATAGTTGAGATCGACGTGGGGACCGACCCGCCGCCGCAGCCTAACGAGAACAACATCGTCGCCCGCTCCGATGACCACTCGCCTAATGAGGTATATAATTCTTTACTATCACTCACGCCCACGCCTATTGCCTATCACGCCTATGTCTTAAACACAATACACATCTCTTTTATCTTTGCTTCATTAGCCATAATACTATTATTTCCATACTGGCTACTGTTTCTCTCTTTATTTAAGAGCTGCGCTCTTGTCGGTGGAGTAATCGCCTTCAATACTCCATAGATAGGGATTGTAGAACGGTGGTTGCCCCAATCGCCTTCCGTTCCGCAGTTCAGTCATGAGCAATATAATGTACCCACTTTAGGACTCTGTCGCACTAACATATTTGAATTTTTGTGACACTTACAGTTCAATTTGTCAAAAAAGTTAATGTGACATGGTACCAAAGTGTATACATATTAATGCTCGTGACCGTACACCGACCAATTTTTCAATCGGTGATGTTCTAGCCAACCAGTACTGATACCGCTGCTGCCCGACATCAGGGATGCGCTTTTGAAGTAGCGGCGCCTACTCGCTACGTCACAAGATCGTCATAGTGGCTTCTGTTTACAGCTGACAAAATGGTCTACTTTTATGATTTTTACTTTAGCGCTATTAAACATAGCTTGTTTGGAATTACAGTTGTCAGGACATTTTCCTCTTTCACTGGGCTTTACACTATCTATTCTGTTGTCATTCTAATGAAGCTATTTTTAATTCGTTATAGCGGCCAAATCACAGAAAAACAAATTGGAATTCTCCGCTCCCCACCATCGTCTAAGCCAGGTTTACCTCACCCCCCACGGACATAGTTTAAACTTCAATCGCGAAGTCTGCATGCGGATCGTAACCGTATTTAATGAAATACCTATTGTATCGGCGAATATGTTCAATATATGTAAATTACCTATAATAATAAGTATTTATATTTATCCTTTATCGAAGGCTGTCTAAAAGAGATCGCGATAAGGCCGCATTTGCCCACTTTTAGTTTTTCCTTGTAGTTTTCTGTTTGTGTGTGCAATAGTGTTTATTTATTCATTCATTCAATACTTACTTATTTTTTCCTAGGAGCATGCTGTGGCAAACACGAGCTCAGCAAGTGATGACGCTCCACAACAGCAAGGAGTCAAACGTAAAAGAGAATGTAAGTATTTATTTAATGAATCATAATTTAAGAAGAAAATACTTGTCTTTTATTAAACGGTTTTACTTTTAATTATGCAAATCCTTTGCTTTCAGCTGATGAAGATAATATTGATCCCTGTACGGTGAAAGAATTCAACCAGGTCAGTAATTTTAAGTTATTCTGTATACTTCTTTATCCAAAAGTAACACGTCGTCGTCGTCGTGTGTGGCGTAGGTTTTACCTAATAAACTTTTTTTTTACGTCTAGAATTTATTAAAATTAGAACTGTGTATCGGTACTATTGTGTGTTGCACGTGGTGAAAGAAAACATCAGAGATGCGTTTCGGAGGTTTGTGACCTAATCTGTATTGGGCTGGTTTTACCTTTGCGGGTTGGAAAGTCGGACAGGCAGTCGCTTCTACAAAAACCCGTCAAATCTTCAGGCTACGTAAACGTACCCTGTGAAAAAAGGGGATAACGCTAGGGAGATGATGTTATTGTTGATGTAGAACCTGCTCCGCGTGCTGGAGTGCCCGGTGTGCCTGGAGTGGATGGAGCCGCCGATGACGCAGTGCCGCCGCGGGCACCTGGTGTGCGGCCGCTGCCGCGCGCGGCTAGCCTCCTGCCCCGTCTGCCGCACCGCCTTCTCTTCCGTCAGGAACCGCGCTATGGAGAGCGTTAGTATTAAGATCATTTTATTTTATAAGATATTGGTGCTAATTCCAGCTATCTAATTTTATTTTAAGTTGTACCTGTCATTTTCTTATCCGCCAAAAAGGAAACGGACGGATGATTGGCAGATGTTCATTTTAAAATGAATAATCCGAGCGAATTAGATAGGCATCTCGCTCATATGCAACCTGTCCAACATGTAATCCATAAATCTTACGCATGTTATTTATTCGTCCCTTTTCTTTTCGACGAATATGTACAACGATTTCAAGCGTTAAAGATATTTTTATGAAGCTTAAAGTTAGAAAACATACAAAGATAGGAAGGTACAGTATATATGTTTTGTGGCGTGTGTGTCCAGGTGGCGGAGATGCTGCGCTACCCGTGCCGGCACGGCTGCGGGCGCGACCTGCGCCTGCGCCGCCGCAACACGCACGAGGCGTCATGCGCCGCGCGCCGCTACCGCTGCGTCGCGCCCGCCTGCACCGACCGCGCCGGCATCGCCTTCCATGAGCTCTCGCATCACTTCCAGGTATACTTCTTCATATGTCTCATGAAGTTGTTATATATATTGAGTTTTTACAATATGTTTTTATTGTATTGTTTGTCATTGCAGAACAAGCACTTGTCTATGGTGAAGATTGGTCGCAAGCACAAGTTCGCAATGAAGGTGAACTCTGAACAGCATGACAACTGGATTATCATGGCGTTACACCAAATATTTCACTTGCGCGTTGACGTCGACATCCGCACGTGGGGCGTCGTTGTCTACGTCGCATACCTCGGACCCAAGTGTAATGCCAACCAGTACAATTATGAGGTAAAGTTTTCAATTTAAAAGGTCAATGTATTCACAGACTAAAAATAAAAATGTCTTTATTGAACATGGATATCGACAAATATTAATTATGATAATAACCGCGTAAACTTAAAACAATGTATGGATATCGACGCCGTAGAGAAAACCACGAAAACATCTTTTCAAACAAAACATCGATTTCTTTCAACTAATTTAAATCCGGGTCAAATTGAACCCATATTTTTTTTACATGGATTGAAACTAGCTTGTCTATTGCGAGGTTTCGGTTTAAAAAAAACACATCCAAATGTGATTTTTCGAAAAAACGCTTACGTGGTTTTTCTATAATGTGACGATATGGGGTATCAATAATTATTCAGATGGTTTTCATGATACTTTGAAAGGTACATAATTAAATTAGTTTTTATATGTTTCGCTAATTGTCACAACTCTACCCTAATTGAAATCTCATAGTGTGAACTGCCTCGTTTAGGTGACGCTCATCGGTCAACACAACTCTCGCAAGTTGATGTACACACGCACAACGCACTGCGACCTGGAGTGCTCGTCGTTAAACGTGAGCCGGCAGGACTGCTTCCACCTCACGCTGGACCAGGCGCTCAACTTCCTCCGCGTCAAGAACCGCCACTGCGAGCCGGATAAGTTCCTCTACTTCAATGTGGAGATCACCAAGAATGAGGTTTGTAGTTCATGACCATAAACAATAATATTACTTATAGAAGGGACACTCTCTGCCCCGTGCTATTTAACCCCACCCATAGAATAAGTAATTATACTACGTACCCCACTCCCGATTTGGGTCCGTAAGACGTAACGCAACATATCCATACTTCGTGACCTATTTTTTACCGCCTTCCCCCTCTAGTTCTTCATGTAGTAATACATACGGCTGTAAATAGGCCAGTATCCAATTAGTCAAATCAGTTACTTTTTACTAAACGTCAAAACACGAAATTACTATAGAATTTGTTTGAAAAAGCATAATGTGATGTCATCCAAAAACTTGATAAAATGTTTAAACGTAACATAACGTAAACGCACTTATTTTTACGTTTTTCTTGATTAAAATTCTTAAATAGAAGAGAGATAGAAAAAATAAAATGTTTTTCGTTAGTTTTAGGTCTGTCTTTATTTAGTAATGAGAAATTCATAATTTATCTTGAACCTAGTATACAACCCAATTCCTTTCTGCAAACATAAAGAGAAAAACCCGGCAGAATTAAGTTGTCAGCACACGTCGAACGGGTTGCCTATTTACCTATTTGATTCGTCCGGGTTATTATTTCATTCACTCATTCTATAAGCTGTCAATCATCCATCTCTTTCCTTTTCGCTGGACTAAGAAAATGACAAGTATAACTTAAAATAAAATTAAGAGCTAGGTGTCTGCTGGAATGAGCACCACTGTCCTAGTTATAAGATAAAAATATAAAATTGAAGCAGTAATGTAATAAACAGTGATCGGGATAGGCAGTACCATTTGCGAGATTTGTCTTAACATGGATAATGCCTCCCAAATCTTGAATCTCGAAACACAATATTCGAATTTTTATTAAACATTTACTTTTATTCTGTAAATTATTTTAGTATTTTTTTTTTTGTGTATATTTTTGTCTTAACTGTTTGTCTCGATTATCAAATCTTCACATTTATAATATTAGTAGGACTGTACTTATAATATCTCAAACAGTTTACTTTTATTTAATACAAGATGACAATATTATAACGTCATCATCATGTCGTCTATATCGAGTCGCCGTATCCGGCGACGGCGACTCCTAAATATCTATCCCAGGTCGTTGTTGTGGTGGGCTCGGAAGTGGCTGGCGAAACCGACCTTCGACTTGAAGGTCCGGTCACACGGCACACAATAAAGCTGGCCTGACGAATTCAGTGTGTAGTTATAGGAGGGTTTCGGCCGAGTCTAATAATGTAAATTATAATGTAATGTAATCTCGTAGTTATATCCATATTAACCATAACATTCAGGGTTATTGACTCCAAATGGCA
Source organism: Pectinophora gossypiella (assembly GCF_024362695.1). Classification (NCBI taxonomy): domain Eukaryota; kingdom Metazoa; phylum Arthropoda; class Insecta; order Lepidoptera; family Gelechiidae; genus Pectinophora; species Pectinophora gossypiella. The sequence goes on along the minus strand of NC_065408.1, from coordinate 7,274,895 downwards.
CTACGTATCCCGATGGCTGGTAATAAATGAGCATCGTCTGAAATTCGCCAGGTCCCCGAGGCGCGGGAGGAGTCCGACTCCTGAGACGAGTCGTACCGGTGCGAGGGCGCGGCGGGGGGCGCGGCCCGCCGACCCCGCCGAGCGCGGCCAGCCCTCGCCTGCGTCTTCTCACGCCCGTGCAGTTGCAACCGGTACTTCTAAAGACAATGTTCGTGGCCGCGTTATAGACAACGCAACCGCGCTACAACGACCGTACATACAACTCGATCGTCTTCGTTTTCTACTCGTTTTCTTTAATGAATAGGGGTACAAAAATGTTTATACATAATGAAGATTAATTTATTACATATTGTGATCTCATCGGGGAGTTTTTTATAAACAGATTTTAAAAATCGATACTTAAGGCGTCTGAATTATGCTATTATTTTTCGCTGTTATTTTTATTGTAATTTAAAAGAAAGTATAAGTTTATGAATAATTGTTTAGTGTACACAGAGACATATGTTTCACATTTAGCAATAGTAAGTAGAACTGGATGTGGGTCAGTGACAATTAGCTGACTAGTTATAATTACTCTCTTATATGCCGTAGTACCTTCATGTCTGTAGCCGATCTCTGTTGTATACTGATCTGAGTGTTAATTAACAGAATAAAATAATAAAATGTTCAATATCCAACTTTTATTTCATTTCTAAACATTGTCAAATAAGTTAAAATGCTATTTACACATGAGATGATGAGCATATTTACACTGAGTCACGTTAAATATCTAGTACCTACACTATCAGGAAATGGGGCACCACAGTTTCATAGATAAAACTAGTAAGAGAGGAGACACTATGTAATGGCAAACACAAGAATCAAATTCTTGTTATTTTCCAAACTATGAATTATTACCCTTTTTTAACCTGAACTAGTAAAAAGACAAACGAACCAAAAAGTACTATTACATTACGTTTCCTTTCGAATACAGTCAAATCAAAATTAAGTAATAATTTGGCTTCGTTTGTCACTGACATAATTATGAACAATCTGCGCGTATTTGTGTGCTATGGTTGTCTTAAATTATTTCATCACAATGTCCTTATGATGTCTTATCGTCGAGATCACGAGGTAACTGTACATTATGCGACGAGCTGCTTGGAGGCGAGGGTCTGCCGCGCGTACTCCGTGCCGATGAGCCCGCGACACACCAGTGAGAACTCTTGCACGGCCTCCAGCAACCGACGTTTGCTGCTCTTTTCCCTGAGAGCAATAAATAAATAAACATAACACTATATCCCCCAATGGTGTAATCGATACATCCGTCGCAAGATGAACTAATTACCCACACCTCATCGAGTGTGGGAATTAATAAATACATGACATTAAATATGCGGCCTTATTGTACACACGTTGGGGACATTCGATAATGTGCATAGTGTGAGAAGCATTCTCTGTGCACATTGATTGATATGACGATGGGGTCCTTCAGTCATACGTCAAGCTTGACGCCGCTCAGAGACGTTTCTCCTACATTTTAGTAGCGGCCCGTCATATCGGGTGTTGGTCTTGTCCGGAAAAGTAAGTTAGTGACGTACTTGACGACGCTAGCGATGAACTTGTGTTTGTGCGAGTCTGCGGCGTGGTGCGTGGGGAAGCCGGGCGGCGCCAGCGCGGCCCGCAGCCACGCGCCCAGGTCGCCCGACTCCGAGCGCCACTGCGCGCGGTTTAGCGCCAGCAGCAGCTCCGCCAGCGGCTCCATTTGGTTACGCGGCGTCGCTCCACCTGACCAAATAATCCGCGTTATTCTCTATGGCAACCATTTATAAATCTGTAAATAAACTACCGTTTTGCGGTGACTGATGGTGAGTGACAATGTAAAATTTACTTTGTGTTAAGTGCCTGGTGGATGTCTATATTTCATTAGAAATTAGTTAATTGTTCGTAAGTTACGGTTGATAGAATTGATTGAGGTTTGTATGAACGCGCAAGCCGTGGCGGGCGATACGGGGGATGACGCGCCATGAACCGCTGTCACGGAACTGCGCGTGTCGCTTGACGCGCCACCTCTCCATGAACGGAGAAAACTCTTGCCAGCCCGCGAGACGCACCCACTAGGCAACAATTGACGTTCAACATGCACGACAACGTTGTACAACAGCGCGCGACGTTGCCAGCTGAAACGATTAAAGAGATAATCGTTAGTTGAGCGTCAATAGTTGTCGGGTGGAGACGTGACGTGCAACAACACTAGTTCCTCTGGCAACATGTTGCCGACGTCAGACGTGTAGCAGATGCTTAGACTTTCAACATGTTGTGCAACATGTCGCGCGCCAAATGTTGCCAAGTGGAAACGCGGCTTAAGCGTCCCAAGGTTGCGTGTGTGTGTGTGTGTGTGTGTGTGTGTCACCTATGCAGCGCAGCGCGGCGGCGGCCAGCGCGGGCGCGTGCGGCTGCAGCGCGGCGGGGCGCGCGCCGCACAGCGCCGCCAGCCACGCGCACGCGGCGCGCGCGCACGCCGCCTCCCACATGCGGACGCAGTTGCAACCTGCGGCACAGGTGGCTCGTTTTATCACTACTACCACAATCAATGCGGATGCAGCAGAACAATCAAACTTTCCAAGTTAGTATATAATCGCATGAAGTCGTTCATAGTGGAAGCGCGGATGGAAAAAAAATTCAAAGGCCGCAGATTATGAATAGAGCCTTAGAGAGCGGTAGTCCTTAGACTCATTGAAGATCTTCTTTGTCGAAAATGGAACCCACGACACGCGTTTTTACACCGATTAAACAAATCCTATTTGATTTTTAACCTGTTCGTTAGTATATATATACCTAATTCAACAAGCTGCGGCAGATCTTCTAGACAGTCGATGTAGACAGGTTTCTTCTTGGTGATGGCGTGGAGGAGCGCAAACAGCGCCTCGGTGAGGTCGGGCCCGGCGCTGGGGTCGGCCGCCACGCTGCGCGCCGTGGCCGCGACGCACGCGGCCAGCAGCCGGCCCGTGTCCGACCAGTCGTCGCCCAGTATTAGCACTAGCTGTTCAAATTACACAAGCAAAACGTTTATAGATGGTCCAATCTTTAAAAGCCTTCCTGGTGGGAAGAAATGGATTTACTCCAAGATTCTTTCTCCGGCACATCCTTGTAGGAAAGCGTCTAAGTCGCGCCATCTCCGCAAACTCGGAGACCATTCCGTAGAGTTCCGTACAGTTGCAGCAGAGACTTGGTTAAGGAAGCTTAAGCTGGATATTTGATCCACGCAGGATATTTTATTTTTGTCTGCCATACGCAATAATAATAATAATTCCGTAGAGATTTTAGCCCACAAGTCGTTAGGCAAACATCCCTTAAAAAGGATAAAAAAATATACTGACCAGTTTGACGACGTCCAGTCCGGCGGCGCAGGGCCTAGTGTTGAACCCGGCGATAGTAAGGTGTGCAATCTCGCTCACTAAAGACAAACAGTCGTCCATCAGAGTGGAGACAGTTTGTTTCAACACGCTGAATAACGGCTGTAACAAAGTTCATCATTACTACGTCTTAAATGTCACTGAAGTATAGTCCCCGTAAAATGTTGCACGCATATTGGGAGGGTATAAGCGTAGAATAAGGAATAATATTACTTATAGAACCGTATCTCTCTACCCGAAGTAATTCGTATCTGGTATCAATTCGACTTCACCCTCTTTAGGTTTTGCTTTAGTCTTAAATGCCGTTAAGGAGTAAGGGGGAAAGCGCGCGGATTGCGTCTCGCTCGCGTTAGGCGGCACACGTATAAATGATACTATTTTTTAAAAACATTCGTCTATGATATGGAACAGGCTAAGGTCATTAGACCAAAGCTTATTATAAGATTAATGATTACCTAAATGATAAAAATGTCTGGTATTGAATGTGTTCTAGTTATTAAATAACTTGTAATGTACCCTCATTGATTTTAAAGATGTGTCGCTGTTGCAGTTTCTTGTCATTTCTTCTCCTCAGCCATAACACCTTGCGAAATGACGTAAATTCAAAAATGTTACATTGACCTTCAACAAGTTTATCCATGATAATTACGTTGAATAGATGATTCTGATTTCATGCTGACTGGCTGCGCCGATGTTTATATTTAGTTTTTAAACTATTATTTATATATGTATTCGAACACACAACTCAATCACTCACAAACCCTTCCTTTTCCGGCGCACGTTTAAAAAAAAAAAAAAAAGAATATACGAACTGTCACCTGTCAAATCAGTGTGTGTCGTCATCTGTGTACAAGAGGGTCAACGCGCGCGCATTTGTATTGACTTCTCAAATATAAACTCATTGAACTATAAAATACATAACGCAAAACGCAAATATAAACTGAAAAAGTGCTGTGTAAAGTGAGTGCAGTGCAAATGTAACAATTCGCTCTTGTTGGACAAGTTACCAAGGAGAAACAACCAGCGACCTAAAAATTCAAAAATTCTAAGGTAACGTGCGCCTCCAAGTGTCTGGTCCCTCTCACCGGATCCTATTTCCTTACAATTTACACGATTACTATTATCTATTTATCATATTTTCTTAAAAAACTCGTAAATAACAATTTTCTGATAGACGCCGCGTGCCGGTATAAACCTGTTTGAATCTTATTTATTTCCGCACATCACGCATTAAAACATTGTTATATCGCATTTATTTACATAACATTATACATGTAACGCAATATTTACGTAATTATTATTGTATTTCAATAATAAATACTTTCGATTCTCGCTCAATCGGTAGGTATCTACCGCCATTTCTACGCCATTAATTTGTTTACGCTCACGCTATTCTCAACCTTAACGCTATTGTATTACGCACTAAATTCGCTTTTAATATTAACTCGTTTCTCGATATTCAACCCGCGTTTTCTAATAATAATAGTTTTACTCAACGGTTTCTATCATGGCAAAATCCAAAGAAAAAATGGATATTGACGATATTCAAGATAATTTTAAAATAAAAATACTTGAAGAGAAAAAACAAAGTTTGTTTTCTATAATGCAAAATTTGTATAATCTGAGCCTAAAGGTTTCCGATCCCACTATTCAAACGCAATTTCTTGCTAGAACGCTTTCTATTGATAAAATTCGCTCCGATTTTATTGAAACAATAGATAACCTTGTAATTGAATACATGCGCGCATCTCCTGAGACAAAGCCGAATTACAATGTCTTAAACTCATTTGACGAATTATACTGTTTTATAAAACAGACAGAGAACACTCTGAGAGAAAAGTTAAACGCTAAAACTAAAGATTTTGATCGCCTCAACCCAAAGTTGCCCCCGCTTCAGTTAGCAAGTTTTGATGGTACTCCCAGTAGTTGGCCAGTGTTTTATGAAAATTTCCGCAGTCTCATACATTCCAATCGCAGGCTATCAAATGCTGAAAAAATACAATACTTAATTGGTTGTCTCTCAGGCAAAGCTCTTAATGTATGTGCAGGCATCTCCGCTACCTCTGAGAATTATGATATAATATGGCAAGCTCTCATAGATAAATACCAGGATACCAGGGTACAAGCCTCTCTCTATTTAGAACAAATGCTACAGCATAAACCCAATCAGTCAATTGATAATTTTCTAAATAACTTTTGCTCCGCTGAAGCCGCTCTCCGTCTTTTAAGCATTGATGACTTGTCAGATTTCATGATAACTCATATTGCATTAAATAAACTTGATAAAGACACTCTCACCTTGTTTGAACAAACTCACAAACAGTCAGAAATTCCTACCTTTATAGAATTAAAAAAGTTCTTAAATGAACAAAGTAAAATTCTAGCGCTTCGCTCATCCGCTCACTCTCAGCCTCAAAACTCCTTCTTCTTCCTTGCGCTATCCCACTTTAGGTGGGGTCGGCTCTCCTAATTTTGCGGCGCCATGACATTCTGTCTAGGGTTGTCGGGTCGGGTAAATTTTCATTTTTTAATAATCGGGACATGCTGGTCCACCAAGTATAAGGAGGGCGTCCTCTGCCTCTTTTGTCCTCGGGCAGGCAAAGAGCTGTGTGGACTACATGCTGCTGGTCTCTCCGCATTACGTGGCCATACCACCTCAAACGACTTTCTTTCAGCTTATCGGGTATAGGGGCTACTTTGAAGCTTCCGCGAACGTACTCGTTTCTAATTTTGTCTTGCCTAGTCACCCCTCCCGACCATCGAAGCATTTTCATCTCAGTCGTATGAAGTTTTTGTGTGTGCGCCTCTTTAAGCGGCCAGCATTCCGATCCGTACATCAGCGCAGGTCTCACGGCCGTCTTATAAATTTTGCCTTTGATGCGGACTGGCATACGCGGGTCACAATTAGTCACAAAGCACACCTGTAAGGGTTCGCCATTTTTGCCAACCAACATTGATCCTATGTGCAACATCAGCTTCTACCTCTCCGTTTGCAGCGATAACCGAGCCAAGGTATCTAAATTGTGCTACTCTTGGAACTGGTGTATTGTCGGGGTACAAAATAGTAGATGTGCAGGTACTGTTGCTGAATTGACATTCCATGTGCTCAGTTTTGGAGCGACTAACTTTAAGCCCAGCATTCTCCAAAGCGCTAAACCACGAATGTAGTGCTGCTTGTATCTGGGTGGCATCATTAGCAACCAGCGCAATATCATCCGCATACATAAGATTCCAAGGCAATGGAGTTTGGATGTCTTTTGTGAGCAGATTCATTACCAAATTAAACAGAAGGGGACTAAGCGCTGAGCCCTGATGAACTCCCACCTTCACTTCAAATTCCTCACTTAACCCCGCCGGACTCTTGACCTTCGTGCGAACATTTCGGTACATATCTTGTATCAGCTGTACGTAAGTTTCCGGTAGATGTTGTGCCCTCAGCGCTTGCCAGACAAGTCTTCGCGGCACTCGGTCAAAAGCCTTTTCCAAGTCAATAAATACGTAATGCAGATCCTGCTTATTGAGGCGGTGTTTGTCTGATAATATTCGTACTGCTTGTATTGCATCTGTTGTAGACTTTGAAGGGGTGAATCCAAACTGATTAGGGGTTATTTCGGAGAGAGATTGTATTCGCCTATTTATAATACGTTCCCAGATTTTGAGAGAATGTGCCTCAAAACTCCAACAAACAAAATAATAATAATAATAAATTCACTCCCAAAAATAAATCTACTCATACTTTTGTTGCAACACCTGAGTGTACATACACTGTCACTCAACCTCAAACTCATAATAATTTTCAACAATTAAATTCATGCAAGGTATGCAAGTCTACCTACTCTCATCCCCTATTCAAGTGTGAATCTTTCTTAAACGCAGACCCGCAAACACGCAATAATATTGTTCGTCAAAATGCTTTCTGCCAAAACTGTCTTGGTTTTCACAATATAAATATATGTAAGTCACAAAACAGATGCCTAACTTGCAACCGCAAACATCACTCATTATTGCATATAAACTTTAATAACAAAACAGCCCCATCGCATAACAACGTTGTCAATAACGCATTCCCGCGCTATTCCGACGCCGCAACCGCTAGCTACCGCGTTCCCCCTCCCGCGCACGCGCCGCAGCCGCACCCCGCGCCGGTTCAGCCGCCGCCCGCTCCCTACGCAGGCCCCTCGCACGCCTTGCCGTGTACGTCGCTAGCGCCACCGAACGCTATGACTTGCGTTGATGACAACGATTGCTCTCTTCACGCTGCTTCCGCACGCAATTCAAATACAACAGTTTTGTTACCTACCGCATCTGTTCATGTTTATAAAGATAATAAACCAAATAATATCCGCTTATTTCTCGACACAGGTTCTATGAGTAATTTTATTACGAAAGACTGTTGTGATCGCTTAAATTTAAAAATTACACCCGCTTCTTCGACCGTCAAAGGTATCGGTCAAATCGAAAGCAAGTCTCTCGGATTAACGCAATTTAAAATGTATTCGCGCTTTGATTCTCGCTGCTTTTACACGGTAAATGCACGTGTAATTGACACCATAACCGACTACTTACCTAACACTCAAATTGATGTTACGGAATTGTCTCACTTATGCGATCTGCCCTTGGCAGATGAGCAGTTCTACGCGCCCGCTGCAATCGATTGCCTGATAGGCAACGAATTGTTCCCGCTTTTACTTGGTTCTGGAAAAGTAACCGCTCCCAACTCATCGGTAGTAGGTATACAAACTACTCTCGGATATGTCGCTATGGGTAAAGCCCAATGTACTTCACATGCATCGCACACTCAAAATTCACGCACTCACGCTTCTACTACGCATAACGCACCGCTCACTCATAACGCACCGATCACGCACAACGCACCGCTGACTCACAACGCACCGTTGACTCACAACGCACCGCTCACTCATAACGCACCGCTGACGCACAACGCACCGCTCACGCACAACGCACCGCTCACGCACAACGCACCGCTCACTCATAACGCACCGCTGACGCACAACGCACCGCTCACTCATAACGCACCACTCACGCATAACGCACCGCTCACGCACAACGCACCGCTCACGCATAACGCACCACTCACGCATAACGCACCGCTCACGCACAACGCACCGCTCACGCATAACGCACCTCTCACGCTCAACGCACCGCTCACGCACAACGCACCGCTCACGCACAACGCACCGCTCACGCATAACGCACCGCTCACGCACAACGCACCGCTCACGCACAACGCACCTCTCACGCATAACGCACCGCTCACGCACAACGCACCGCTCACGCATAACGCACCGCTCACGCACAACGCACCGCTCACGCATAACGCACCTCTCACGCATAACGCACCGCTCACGCACAACGCACCCCTCACTCATAACGCACCGCTCACGCACAACGCACCGCTCACTCATAACGCACCGCTGACGCACAACGCACCGCTCACTCATAACGCACCTCTCACGCACAACGCACCGCTCACGCACAACGCACCGCTGACGCACAACGCACCGCTCACGCACAACGCACCGCTCACTCATAACGCACCGCTGACGCACAACGCACCGCTCACTCATAACGCACCACTCACGCATAACGCACCGCTCACGCACAACGCCCCGCTCACGCACAACGCACCGCTCACGCACAACGCACCGCTCACGCACAACGCACCGCTCGCGCACAACGCACCGCTCACGCACAACGCACCGCTCACTCATAACGCACCGCTGACGCACAACGCACCGCTCACTCATAACGCACCGCTCACGCACAACGCCCCGCTCACGCACAACGCACCGCTCACGCACAACGCACCGCTCACGCACAACGCACCGCTCGCGCACAACGCACCGCTCGCGCCACGTTCATCTTGTACTCTCACTCAAAACGAATCTTTAGACACATCTCCCACAAACTCGACTTGCAGTCACAACACTCCACACTCGTCTCACGTTCTAAACATGCACAACTCAGACAAAACTTTCTTCTGTAATACAGAATCTCTTTCACTCGAACGCTTAACGCAACGCTTTTGGGAAATAGAGAATGTCCCAATTAGGAAACATTTAAGTCCAGATGATGAGACTTGTGAAAATATCTTCCAGTCAACGTATACACGCGATGATACTGGTAGATATACCGTAGAACTTCCATTCAAAGAGAATCCATCTCAATTAGGGAACTCTTATGGAATCGCTAAACGCCAACTATTTTCTTTAGAAAAGAAACTCGACTCTTCTAATTTACGCAAAGATTATAACGCTACAATTCAAACTTACATTGACCAAGGCTATTTAACTAAAGTTGACCACTTAACGCAAGATTCTCACTCTTATTACATTCCGCATAGAGCTGTCTATCGCCCAGAAAAAGAAACTTCAAAAACACGCATTGTATTGAACGCAGGATGTAAAACTACTTCAGGCAAGTCACTTAACGATTTACTCTACATAGGTCCCAATTTACAAAGTAATCTTTATGACCTTCTTTTAAACTTACGCATGTTCTCTATTGCACTAATAGCTGACATCGAAAAGATGTATTTCCAAGTTCATCTTGCACTCAAACATCAACCTTATCAACGCATTCTTTTCAGATTCGATTCTGATTCTCCTATTGATGTATATCAGTTCAATAGAGTTTGTTTCGGTGTATCAAGCTCACCTTATCTCGCTATGCGTGTAGTTCGCCAACTCGCCGCAGACAGCCGCGATACTCACCCTCTCGCAGCCTATGAAGCTGAAAACCACATGTATATGGACGACTACATCTGTTCCATTGATGGTATAGATAACGCTGAAAAAACATATAAACAAATGGTAGATATGTTCAAATCTGGTGGCTTCAATTTAGTTAAATGGATCTCAAATAACCACGCTCTCATGCAACGCATTTCTTCTTCTCACAAAAGTCCGCAAACAATAAATTTAGATTCTGATCCTAACGCAGCTACAAAAGTCGTAGGTATGCAGTGGCAACCTACTGACGATCATTTTCATTTCTCAACGCATATTGAATCACAAGAAAAGTGTACGAAACGCTCAATTCTCTCAATAACCGCTCGCTTATTCGACCCGCTAGGTCTCATCAGCCCAGTTGTCGCTTTTATGAAGCTGTTAGTACAGGAATGTTGGAAGCTGCAACTCGATTGGGATGATGAAGTCCCTGATTTCATTTTCACAAAGTGGAAACAATTTCATAAAGAACTGTCTCACTTACATAAATTGAAAATACCACGCCATGTAGGTATAACTTCCTCTATGAGAGTCACACTTATCGGTTTCGCTGATGCTAGCGAAAAGTGTTATGGTGCTGTCATTTACGTACGCATTGATACTGGTGATGACTCGCACGCTAACTCTGTTAAATTACTTACCTCTAAATCCAAGGTATCTTCCCCAAATAAGACACTCGCGCGCCTAGAGCTCTGCGCAGCTCTATTACTCGCAAAGTTACTCGCCGCTGTTTGTGACGTATTAAGCAAACGTTGCAAAATAAATAATATATACGCTTTCTCTGACTCTACAGTAACGCTTACCTGGATTCACTCTCCCGCTTATAAATATCACACGTTCGTAGCAAACAGAATCTCTCAAATTAATGAATACTTACCCGCTCCGCATTGGTTTCATGTTCGTGGTGTAGAAAATCCCGCCGACATAATTTCGCGACCTGTAACGCCTTTAGGATTACTAGATAATTCTCTCTGGTTTCATGGCCCGCAGTGGTTATCCGGTCCTATCTCTAATTGGCCTGTAAAAGAATTTAAAATAAATCACAACGATGAACAGGAATCTAAAACTATCGCCGCACCTATTTACACCACAAATGACTTAGAAAACTCTGATCCTATTCTAGAACTCTCTCGACGCGTCTCCTCTTGGTCAAAGTTATTAAATTCATTAGTTTATATATTACGCTTTACAAAAATATTAAAATCAAAAGGATCTATCACAGTTAATGACTTAGAACAATCTGAACTATACATTGTACGCTATATTCAAAATAAATACTTTTCTCAAGAAATTCATTCGCTTAAAAATAATAAAATTTGCTCTAATAAAGCCATTGTAAAACTCAACCCGTTTATTGACGATAAAAATATACTTAGAGTCGGTGGTAGACTTTTTCATTCTCAACTGGAATTTGACCAGAAGCACCCTATATTACTACCGGCTAAAGACCGCATTGTTTCTTTACTGGTTGAACATTATCATAAAGTTAACTTGCATACTGGACCCGCATTATTATTGGCTCTCCTGAGACAAAAATATTGGATACTTGCTGCTAGAAATCTAGTTAGACAAACAGTACATAATTGTAACTTTTGTTTTAAACTCAAACCCCGCATAACTAATCCCCAAATGGGTGATCTCCCCGCTATTAGAGTATCTGAAGTTAAATCATTTGTTCACACAGCTGTAGATTACGCTGGACCTTTTTTCATAACGCATATTAGACGCCGCGGAATAAAAAGCCATAAGGCCTATGTGTGTTTATTCGTGTGTCTAACCACAAAAGCTCTACACTTAGAATTGGTCACAGACCTAAGTTCCGATTTATTTCTCGCCGCTTTTAAACGCTTTATCTCACGCAGAGGCCCAGTCTCCATTATTTACAGTGATGGTGGTACTAATTTCATGGGTGCCAAACGTAAGTTAGACGAAATTTATTCACTTATACAGTCCACTAATTTACACAATGATTTGTGTCAAGCTCTGTCTCAACATAAGATTCAGTTTAAACATAGCCCTCCTTATGGACCTCATTTTAATGGCCTAAGTGAGACAAATGTCAAAAGTGTTAAAACACATCTCTACAAAGCTATCGGCAAGCAAGTCCTTACTTATGAGGAATTTAATACAATTTTAATTCAAATTGAGCATTTGCTTAACAGTCGCCCAATTTGCGTACTTTCTAGCGATCCTTCGGATCTATCCGCATTAACGCCTAATCATTTCTTAAATATAACACCTTTAAAATTCTTACCCGCAGAAAGTATTGACTCAAATATCCCCGAAAACAGACTGACTCGCTATCAGCTGTTAAATAGAATAGTCCAAAGTTATTGGAATCGTTGGAGCATGGAGTATCTTACGTCTCTTCAACAGCGACATAAATGGAATAAACCATCAAAGCCTGTTACTGAAGGGACAGTTGTTGTTGTCAAAAGTGACAATTCACATCCAATGTATTGGCCTTTGGCTATTGTCTCAGAGATTTATCCCGGAAAAGACAAAATCATTCGCGCAGTTAAAGTTAAAACTGCTACTAGTAGTTATGTACGGCCTGTAACTCGACTTTGTCCACTACCGTTGCAATAATTATTTACAATAAATATTCTCAAACGCTCTTACTCTTAAAATTAGTTCATTAAATTCTTAACTTTAATTCATTAAATATTCAACTCTTTCTTGCAATGTAGAGGAAACCTCTAGGCCCCCCGAAGTTGGCTGCGCCGATGTTTATATTTAGTTTTTAAACTATTATTTATATATGTATTCGAACACACAACTCAATCACTCACAAACCCTTCCTTTTCCGGCGCACGTTTAAAAAAAAAAAAAAAAAGAATATACGAACTGTCACCTGTCAAATCAGTGTGTGTCGTCATCTGTGTACAAGAGGGTCAACGCGCGCGCATTTGTATTGACTTCTCAAATATAAACTCATTGAACTATAAAATACATAACGCAAAACGCAAATATAAACTGAAAAAGTGCTGTGTAAAGTGAGTGCAGTGCAAATGTAACAATTCGCTCTTGTTGGACAAGTTACCAAGGAGAAACAACCAGCGACCTAAAAATTCAAAAATTCTAAGGTAACGTGCGCCTCCACTGACCATAGATGTATTCTTTACTCTATGGTATCAGTGTAAAGTAGTATATTGTTTACTGTATGGTGTCAGTCAACTTTAGATAGTGATGTAATAGGCTGACTGGTGGTGTGGTGTGTGAGAGTACCGACCTCGACCAGCGAGTGGTGCTGCGCGAAGGCGGGCAGCGTGGGCAGCAGCGTGCGGAACAGCGCGGCGGCCAGCTCGGGCCGCGCCGCCAGCGCGCCCAGCAGCGACGCCGCGCACTCCGCAGACCCGCGGCATCGTTCGGGCTCCGACGCCTGTATACCACAACACAACTGTACTTTTAACCTAGCGTTCGAATCATTATTATCAAAATTGGCTCGTGTACTAGGTTCAAGTTAAATTATGAAATTCTGTTTACTAAACAAAGACAGATCTAAAACTAAAGAAAAAAAAAAAATTTTTTTCTATTTAATTTATTTGTGAATTTTAATCAAGAAAAACGTTTTTCTATGACGTCATAACTCTATGACGAAAGAAAAAAAACTCTCTTGAAAAACGGAACTTGCTTGAAATAGCACTCGCTTTTTCAAGCAAGTTCCGTGTCTCGTGATGGTAGACCGAGTGGCGCATTGTACGCACCTGTTGCCTCATGTCCTGCTCCAGCATGCGGGCCAGCTCGTGCAGCAGCGGCGTGGCGGCGTCCAGCTCGGCGGCCGACAGCGCCGCGCCCGCCGCGCCCAGCAGCTGCCGCCGCACCCACGTGTCCGACCGGCTCACTGGGCCCTGGGGGGGACAGTCAAATAATTGGGTAGTTTCCTAGGTCAAAGATAAATTAAATTAGATATAAAAATCTGATTACTAAATAAAGACAGATCTAAGGTAGACAAAAAAACATTTTCTATGTACCTTATTTATGAATTATAAAGAAATGCGACATTTTATCGGGATTTTTAATGACGTCTCAAGTTGCTTTTTCATATAAATTCCATAGTAATTTTGTGTGTTGACGTGAAGTAAAAGGAACTGATTTGACTAGTTGGAAGCTACCTTATTATAAAACATCGTACCGAACCTGTATCCTTAGAAATAAGGTCACACTAACAAAACAAACAAAACATCGTCTGCATTTGCCCCGTTCGCAGCGTCATAATCGAAATCGGGCATGATGGAAATGTTTTTTTCTAGGTCCACATGACCTAAGCTCTTGTCGGTGCAGCATTTTCCATGCTACTTTTGCATCACCGACACCGCACCGCTAAGAGTTATGCTGCACCGTCAAGAGCGTGGCTCTTAAATTGATAATGATGATGACCTAAGCTGGCGAGGATATAGGCGTATGACCTAGAATGGATGTCCAATAGTAATGGTGTATGTGTGTGCGTGCGTGTGTGCGGGCTACGTACGAGGGCGGCGCGCACGATATCGGGCGCGAGCGCGGCGGCGGGCGCGGCGCAGTCGGCGCACAGCTTGCGCAGCGCCAGCGCGGCCGTGGACGGGCAGCGGGCCAGCGCCGCGCCCACGGCGCGCACGCACGCTGCGCCCACCTCCTCGCCGCGCCCCGCGCCCATCGAGCTCACCCACGACGCGTAGCTCCCTGCAACAACAAAGCGACCTTATGACGTCTGCCTCACCCTCTGTGTTACCCATATAAAAGTCAACTCTTCTAATTGGCTATGCAAATCTCTTCTTTGGATGGTATTGAAATAAAAAGCCATTTGAAGATAATTTTAAAAAATGATGATATTTTCAACTCAAAATACACAATATAGATACGTAAATAAGGCTTTAGTTATTACTGACCGAGACAATCGAGCGCAGTATTGAGCGTGCGCTTGTCCTGGGCGTCGTGCGCGGCCTGTACGGCGTGCAGCAGCATGGCGGTGAGCGGCGCAGGCGCGCGTTGGTGCGGCGCCGAGTCCGCTAGAGCCAGAAACACGTGTAGAGCAGCCTCGCGCCGCGTCTCTGTTGTAGCTGACGAATATGCCGCTTCTACAGTCGCCCAGCACCACTCGCCGAGGATGCCGTAGCAGTACATCTGTCATACAGAACAATTATATTTTTATTTGCGGACGCCACAATCGACAAAATTTTTTTGGCTGATTATAGACACTGGCACGGTTTTCAAATACAATCTATAGTATAAAATATTAGTAACGACAGTAACAGCGCAGCAGCTCGTATTTGTACTTTTAGAGCGCACTCTCCGACTTGGTGGATCTTACAAGAACCTTCCAGAAGTATAAAGCATCAGTTCTAACGACAGTATCGGCGATGTCCTGCCGATAGCAGCGCAGCAACTCGACATCATACCCTTAGAGGGCACTCTCGTGCGTCTCCGACTTGGTGCATCTTACGAGAACCTTCCAGAAGGTTCTAGTCTAAGTGTAAAGTATCAGTACTAACGACAGTATCGGCGATGTCCTGCTGATAGCAGCGCAGCAACTCGAGATCGTACCATTAAAGCGCACCCTCGTGCGTCTCCGACATGGTACATCTTACGAGAACCTTCCAGAAGGTTTAGTCTTAAGTACAAAGTATCGGTACTAACGACGGTATCGGCGATGTCCTGGCGGTAGCAGCGCAACAATTCGAGATCGTCTCTTGAGAGCGCGCTCTCGTGTGCCTCCGACTTGGCCACCAGCGCCGTCAGCAGCCGCGAGAACAGGTCGCGCCACACCTCGTGGATCTTGCGAGAACCTTCCAGAATGTTTAGTACTTCGTCCTGGGGAATGAAAAATTATAATAGATTATTGAAGGTATTGGAGGCAAAGAGTCTTTATGTTGGTAATGAATGCGGGAGTTCGTCAATAAAACATCAAATTTGTACTGCGACATATGTTATTGGCGGTCTATTGTGGACAATGCAAGCAGCTTATCCTTGCCTTGCTCTGGCGATTTGAAGAGTGATGTTTAAAGCAATGTTTATGATCTTAATTTTTTAACATAGGATTAAACTCGCAATATATGCTCTGGCATATAGAGTCTGCTCTAAATACCAGATTGGACTCGGTCTTGTAGAGAATACTGTTCAGGGCCGGCCTGGCTTGTACAACTAGTTATAACACCAGCAGTTGCCGCGTCCCGGAGAGGGGTTGGACGTAGTTGTGTTTCTTCACAATGGATACATCAGATTTGTTTAAATCTCACCTGCAATGTATACCAGGCTCCAAAGACCAGGTTGGACCGGGTCTCGTGCAGCGGGTAGTGTCCAGGCGCGGCCTGCCCCGCGAGCAACAACTCGAGCAGTTGCCGCGCCCCGGCGTGGGGCGGCTCGCGCTCCGCCGCCGCCACCACCGCGTGGGAGTGCCACTCTACTATGCTCACGCAGCAGGTTATGACTGCTGATACCAGTTCCTAGAAGAATAAGAAGTGTGTTGTAGGCGGCAGTCAATCTTAACACCGGACCTGTCAATTACCTAAAGGTTAGATAAGTGGTACCCGAGAAAGGACAAACAAACAGTTTAAAAGCTATTTAAATCCTATCTCCAATATTAAACTATAGTGTCTGGAACCATGTACAAGTCAACTCTATAGGTATTACATGCAATCAAAAAAGGAAGAGATTTTAAACAAAACATATTACTTTTTAAATCCCTTATCCTCAGCCTTTGTGACATGTTCAGAAAGCTATCCAGCATTCTACGTTTTTAGGGTTTACTAAAATGGTAAAAAGGAAACTTTACGATGCGACTCCGTTCTCCTAGCCCAGCACAGACAGAAATTGGCAAACAATTATACCTCATTGATGGAGTTAGGCACGTTGTCTCGCTGCATGATGGGCGTGGCGAGCGCGGCCAGCTCGTCCGCCAGCTGCAAGGCCGCCTCGGGGAACCGCGCCGCCGCCGCGCCCCCTCCCGCCGCCCGCACGCACGACAGGCACGCCTCGCACGCGTCCAGTGCCGTGTCGCTCACTGCCTCGTTCCACCTGGTAGATAACATTTCAAATATGTAGCAAAATCATACACGTAGCACAATAATACGCGGGCAGCCTATAATAGATACATAATATAAATTGATAACTTACAGGCAGGTCTAGTCGAAAAGATCGCTCCGAATCGCACCCGATGGGAAAGTGCTTATTAGGCTGGTGGTGTTTCCACTCTGGATTTCCAGCGAAATAACCTGCACTAGCCAACCAACTAGGTATAACAGTACTTCCCAAATCCGAGTAGTTTTTCCGTCAACCATTGAAGCAGGTACATTAATACAAAGTAGAAATACAGATCGCAGGTGGTCAGACATCGCCAAGCCCACCGACGCGTCTGTGCCGTCCCGCCTAGAGATGTTGTAATACTAACACACCCCGAACACTTTATACAAAAATACGTTTTACACATACACTACACAATGACGTTATCGTAATCGCGCATCTGTGTGTGTGATGTCTGACGACCATACGACTGAAGATTACAGTAAGGCCGAGGGCGGGTGAGGTAAACCTAGCTCAGCCGCTGGTGGGGAGCGGAGAGTTGCCGTTCTATACGTAGTATTATTCGTTATTCTATGCTACTAGTGTAGTGTAGTGTTTACTGACGTGAACAGGACGCGCACGACTGCTAGTAGCGCGCGGCAGAGGGGCAGGCGCTCCGGCAGCGCCACGCCGGCCGGCGCGTCAGGGTCGTCTCCGCCCAGGGACAGCCAGCTGCAGGCGCACACCGCCGCCGTCGTCCATGATGATATTACTGCTTCCGATGGCGGCTCTGCCGCGTACTCACTGGCGAACGAACATAAGTTGAAAAAAAAAAAACGTAATTGTAGGAAAGGACTCTTAGGCCGTACTGGGTACGTGTACGCATAACTCGCGTATATACGTAAGACGCATTCAAAGTAGTGTTATGTAGGCAAATAGTAATACAAGGTGTTAGTGACACCGTAACAAATACTCAGAGGGATGATTCAAACCATGATTGTAAGTTGATATAAAGTGGAATTTTCCATCTTCATTATCAATATCGTAGAAGCAATATCGATAGTTTGGGAACGCAAATTCATAAGCATTTTTTACTACATATTAATACATTCATTAATACTTTAGAATATCTGCATCAAAAACTATAAAAAAATAAAATCTTACTTGTAGACAGTCTGCAAACACCTCAGCATGTCATCCAGCACCATTGGACACGCTTGCTGCAGCGCCGTGCGGTTCCTGGACCGCAGTGACGAGCCCATTGTCATGCTGTTATACTGTGCCGGACATAATACTTATTACCTTTATGTTATTTTATACTAAAAACCGATTAGACTGAAAGCTATAGGATAAGATATCTGAAATTTTATTATGGGCAGATGACATGAAAGTATCTCTAATAAAATCTATTATATTATATTACAAATAGGTAGATACTGGCTGTAGATATTTGAAGTATAGCTTATAATAATTAGCACCTGTCAATATGTTCACGTTAGGTAAGTAGAGACCGGAATAGAAACCGTTAAAACACTAGGGAACAATAAGCTTATCAATGAAATAATTGTTACTAGATTATTTTTATTATTTTATTTATAATACTTCTAAATCTACAGACCTCCTCAGGAATCACAGTAAGTACTTCAAGCAAAAGTGATGTATTCTCTGGTGTCGACAGTGGCCGCAGGATGGTGGCTAAGTCCTGTGTGCCCTGCTGCAGGATGAAAGCTGCCAACTGTAAACAAACTCTGTTAAGTCATCCAGCAAACACTATTCAGGAAAACCAGTAACAAAAAAGGTTAAATATAAATAAAAATTACATTTAAGAAAAGCACATTAACATTAAAAATTCTTAAAAGTAAGATTAAACTCAGAATTAAACAATCTTAAACTGAATTTATAAATATATAATGCTAATGTTCTAAAGCTTTTTTGTGTGTTTAAACATTAAATCACACAAATCTAAAAATAAATAAATATTAAACTATACTAAACTGAAGGATTGAAAAAAAATAACTTACACTGATACATAATCTATTAGTGACTATTTTGGGGCCCTTAGCATAAGCATGGACAGCCTGTAAGATCTTCTCTTTGAGCTCTTCGTGGCTCTCTGGAGGCAGTTCATTCCAACATCGCAGAATCTTGGTATGGAGTGTTGTTGCAGCATAGAACTGTATTTCTGTGCCCTGGAATGTGTACTTCAAAATAGTACACAATATAATAAAGGTCAAAAACAAAGTAAACAAAATAAATTGCCAATGAGTCAAAGAAAGTTAATGATATAGAGCAAATCATTTATTGAAACAAGTCCAAGCCATAAGAAATCAATAACAAAATTTTCAATAGGAAAAGAATGTATCATAATTTATATACAAAGAAGTATAACATTTTACACTTATAAATTTAAACCTTAACTAGTTTGGTTGGGTAACATTCGTTAACATGTAATATTTCAGTATAGACTTTTCAGGGGAAGATGTTGATTCCTAGATACATACATAGAGGGAACACTTACCTTGTTGGGTTGAAGCAGTTCCCAGACAAACTTCCAGGCTTCAGGCGCCCGTTGTGCCGCCGTAAGCCAGGTGTGAGCCCTGGCTCGCTCCGATTGCTCTCCATTGTAGAAGACAGACACAGCATATTCAAGATTCTGTGCTGTATACTCCATTGGATCTCCCGCAGTATTTAACGATTTTTATTAACACATAATCACTATTTTACAATAAATACTTAAGCAAAATGTGCGCAAACTTGCACACCTATAAAACTAAAAGGAGAAAGAGTAAATGGTAATCAAAATCGTGATTTAATCAATTATTTTCACAAGCACAGTTGATTGCGGAATTTGTGTGTATTACGTGAACGTACAGAGAAGATTGTACGAGGGATTTATTTGTGAGATAACATTACCGTTACTGCAGGTGATAAAAAGAGATAGATTCAGTTTTTTTCATGAATTTTATTTAGCTGGTTTATAGTGATAAGCTTTGACATTTTTATGGGTGCGTTCTTTTATAAATTATTTTATGACGATCTCTTTAGTTGCTGGTTGTTTCATATATACACTTCTCATCAAAAAAATCGAAACACTTCCGTTTTCATTGTTTCTGTCCGAATTTAACACAAAAAAGAATTCATACGATGAAAAAAAATACATAAATGTATAGCTGGCAGTTTGGCCATTACAGTAATAAGCGAAAATTCTAAATTCAAAATTAGAATTTCATTTGTTTATCTTATAAACGAAATGAATCACTGTTTTGAGACAAATGTGTGTTTAGGGTTGGAGTACATTTAGCGTTTAACAACTAAAAATTGGCGCCTATCCTTAAACTTTTTGTTTTTTATTTCAATACTGTGACTTTGGGACGTCTGAAAAAAGGTTTTTTTTCTAAAACGTATGGATACTTCGCCCACAGAAGCCGCCCAAGTTGTGGCATTGCTGGATTCTGGCCTTAGTCAGCGTGTTGTGGCTGCAAGACTGCATCTAAGCCTGTCATCTGTTCATAGAGTCTATAAACGTTATCGGGAGACTGGTTTGTTCACGCGCCGTTCAGGATCTGGCAGGAATCGGGTCACTTCTGAGCGAGATGATCGATTTATTGTAACAACTTCTTTAAGAAATCGACGCCTTAACGCTTTTCAACTGCAGCAGCGGCTTCGTGTTGTACGAAGGGTGGCTGTAAGTGACTCTACAATTAGAAGAAGGTTGAAGGATCGTGGACTGGTACCGCATAAGCCAGCAAATGGGCCGAAATTAACTGCAGACCATCGAAGAGCGCGCCTTAACTTTGCACGTGAGCACCTAAATTGGTCATACCTACAGTGGAGCAAAGTTCTCTTTTCTGATGAGTGTAAAATTATGCTGTATGGTAACGACGGAAGGAACAAGGTCTACAGAAGAGACGGAGAACGCTATGCACAATGCTGCATTGAAGAAAAGGTCAGCTATGGTGGCGGTTCTGTAGGTATGACCAATTTAGGTGCTCACGTGCAAAGTTAAGGCGCGCTCTTCGATGGTCTGCAGTTAATTTCGGCCCATTTGCTGGCTTATGCGGTACCAGTCCACGATCCTTCAACCTTCTTCTAATTGTAGAGTCACTTACAGCCACCCTTCGTACAACACGAAGCCGCTGCTGCAGTTGAAAAGCATTAAGGCGTCGATTTCTTAAAGAAGTTGTTACAATAAATCGATCATCTCGCTCAGAAGTGACCCGATTCCTGCCAGATCCTGAACGGCGCGTGAACAAACCAGTCTCCCGATAACGTTTATAGACTCTATGAACAGATGACAGGCTTAGATGCAGTCTTGCAGCCACAACACGCTGACTAAGGCCAGAATCCAGCAATGCCACAACTTGGGCGGCTTCTGTGGGCGAAGTATCCATACGTTTTAGAAAAAAAACCTTTTTTCAGACGTCCCAAAGTCACAGTATTGAAATAAAAAACAAAAAGTTTAAGGATAGGCGCCAATTTTTAGTTTTTAAACGCTAAATGTACTCCAACCTTAAACACACATTTGTCTCAAAACAGTGATTCATTTCGTTTATAAGATAAACAAATGAAATTCTAATTTTGAATTTAGAATTTTCGCTTATTACTGTAATGGCCAAACTGCCAGCTATACATTTATGTATTTTTTTTCATCGTATGAATTCTTTTTTGTGTTAAATTCGGACAGAAACAATGAAAACGGAAGTGTTTCGATTTTTTTGATGAGAAGTGTATATATATTTAAAAAGATAAGAACATTTCTTTACAAAGACCAAGTATATAATTTAATTTGATTATCCAGCACACCGATTTACAATGGTACTACATTGGGACTACATAATCGATTAGCAAGAAATCGATTATATTTCATAAAAACGTTCATTCATTTAGCTCAGAAACTGTACAGCACTAGTAAAAAAACCATTCATTCAGCTGTCCTATCTCAGTGCGGGAAACGCATAATTTTTCCAAAGAATTTAAACACATTTTTGTTGAAGCAAAATGAAAATAGAGGAAGTAAAAAGTACTGCAAAAACACAAAGAATATCTGCTCACAGCCATATAAAGGGCCTGGGCTTAGATGAAAATGGAGTACCCATACAAATGGCTGCAGGTCTCGTGGGCCAGGAACCGGCGCGAGAGGTATTGTACATTTGAATTTATCGGATAATTAAATAATTAGTTTAAAAAATAAATAGTATGAAGTTATAGACCCTCTAAAATAATAAATTGCTGAAATGAGCAGCTAGCTCTAGTATATTGATCCAACTTTGAGGTTAGTTTGTTTGTTGCCATGGAGTTGATGCAATGTTGTTTTTGTACTCAACTCAGATTCTACACTGGTTTTATGTGGGTTTGTGCTGCAATGCAAGTGTACGATATGTTGCTTATCATAAATATACTCTACATAGGGAATATTGATAATATGCATGCACCTTTTTCATTAGAATATTGGTACCTAGTGAGTGGCTTGTGATTTTTCAGGCTGCTGGGTTGGTAGTAGATATGATTAGAAGCAAGAAGATGGCTGGACGAGCATTACTACTGGCAGGGCCCCCAGGCACCGGTAAAACAGCCATTGCATTGGCTATAGCTCAGGAATTAGGAAATAAAGTAAGTCTAATAGTAGTAGAATTTTGTGATATTTGTTACCTATATTAACTTTTAACACTTTTTTATGACTTAAGTAATATCAAGTATCAAGATTATATTGAACTGAATTATGGTATTATTTTTGTATTGTGTTATTGCTTTAAAAAAATAAGATATAAATTTTATAAAAATGAAATATTTTTTTATTACTTTCTCATTACTTTGTTTCAATGTTATGAAATTTCTATTTTAGGTGCCATTTTGTCCTATGGTGGGAAGTGAAGTATACAGTACTGAGATAAAAAAGACGGAGGTATTGATGGAGAACTTCCGTCGTGCTATTGGTCTCCGTATCCGTGAAACCAAAGAAGTGTATGAGGGTGAGGTAACTGAACTCACTCCTGTGGAGATGGAGAATCCAGCAGGAGGTAAATGATTCAAAAGCAATTTTCTCAAGAATCCTAAGTAGTTTTTGAAATTGTTTGTAATTTCCAAACTTTCAATCAATAATACTTTATTGCACAACGACATATAAAATACATACAAAGGACATAAACATACGAATAAAAACATAAGTACACTTAAGTAAACTTTCATACATATATATGTACAATAAGAGTAACACACATTTAAAATTATATGGAATCATCTTTCTTTAGTACACATAACATGAGCTCACAATTATAAGTATTCCTATTAATTGGGCTAGATAAAGGTACTTTGCATTATTACCTAATTCTTATAACTAGTTACTAGTTGTAGCATGTTTGTGAAGGATCATGGATATAATCAGATTAGCTACAGTTTTCAATACATAATTCTGTGATGACTTTGCACTTTTTTATTTATATGTAAAATAAATAAAAATAGCCTTTATTCTCTGACTTACATTGTTTTCTCTTACTATTAACTTAAATCTAATAATTAGTCGACATCAACGATATCGACACCCTCCTTGTCAGGCTGTCCTAGGACATAGGCCTACTCTAGGCTTTTCCAAATGTGGCGATCTTTGGCCGCTCTTCTCCAGCTTTTTGGGAGGTCGTCTTCCCATCTTTTTTTTTGCCTTCCTCTTCGACGTTTCCCATCTCGAGGGTACCAGTCAATTATTTGGGCTGTCCATTTATCTTTCAAGCTTCTTACCATGTGGCCCGTCCATCGCCATTTTAATGTTTTTACTTTATGGGTCACATCGACAACTCTTGTTTTCTTTCTGATGGTAGAAAGCCTCCATTTGTCTCGTAATTTTATTCCCAACATGCTCCTTTCCATTCCATGTTGGCAGATTTTTAATCTTTGGATGATGACTTTTGTTAGAGTCCATGTTGGGCATCCATAATGTAAGAACTGGAAGAATACATGTATCGTGTACTTTTTTCTTTTCTGCTATTGGTATGAATTTATTTTTCATAACTTCTTTTAATGACCAGTATCTTGCCCAGCTGTTATTTATCCTTCTTTGTATTTCCTTTATTTGTTGTTGTTTTGGTGATATTAGTTGACCCAAGTATATATATTTGTCTACATACTCAATTATATTATTATCTACAGTAATTTGGATTTTTGAGTTATTTGTCATTGCTTTAGTTTTTGACATGTTTATAGTCAGTCCAGCTTTTTTACTTTCTGTTGATAATTCTTTTAGCATGCTCTGCAGGGCTGCTGGTTCTTCTGATAATATCACCAAGTCATCCGCAAATCTTAGGTGGTTAAGTTTATTGCCGTTTATGTTTAGTCCATGTTCCCAGTTAAGGTTCCTAAAGATTTCTTCCAAGACTGCCGTGAATAGCTTTGGCGATAGTGGATCGCCTTGTCTGACTCCTTTTTCTATTTTAAATTCTTCATCTACCTTTTCTAATTGGACCTTTGAAGTGCTATTCTCGTATATTAGTTTTATTATTCGAATGTATTTGCTTGGAACTCCTTGGTTCATTAGCGTTTTGTATAAGAATTTGTGTTCCAGAGAGTCGAATGCTTTATTGTAGTCGACGAATATAATAAAGTAGAATTTCCCATATTCGTTATATTTCTCCATTCCGCCACATATCCACATATAATGGAGAAATATGTAGTGCTTACTCATTACTAAAACATTGTTTATGTAATTCAGGTTATGGAAAAACGGTCTCGCATGTGATTATTGGTCTGAAGACAGCTAAAGGTACAAAGCAACTGAAACTCGACCCAACTATATATGAATCTCTGCAGAAAGAGAAAGTGGAAGTTGGTGATGTTATTTACATCGAAGCCAATTCTGGTGCCGTGAAGCGTCAAGGCAGGAGTGATACATTTGCCACTGAGTTTGATCTTGAGGTATGTTAAATTGGTGCTTGTAATATTTCTATTAAAGTATTTTTTTTGCAACCACTAACTAACAAAATCTGGAATCTGAGTGGAACAACATTAACACTAAAACCGCTTCACCTTTACAAAAAATATTGCCTCCGAAGAGGTTACTTAGTTACCTATAAAGCCTATTGTGCTTTTTAGTTCACTTTTTTGTTTCAATATCTTTGTTTTCATATTTTATATTGCATTGTAATCAATGTTACAATATTGTGTCTATTATAACCTTGACAGGCAGAGGAATATGTGCCACTTCCCAAGGGCGATGTCCACAAGAAGAAAGAGGTGGTCCAGGATGTGACCCTGCATGACTTGGACTGTGCCAATGCCAAGCCGCAGGGTGGGCACGATATCATGTCCATGATGGGCCAGCTCATGAAACCTAAGAAGACTGAGATCACTGGTGAGTTCCACTTATAGGCCTCTATTTTTGTGCCATATTTTCTGGTGCTCTTAAACTTATCCACAACTCTCCCGTTGTTGTAATGTTGTCATCCAATTACTGACACCTACCAATGGCATTACTACAGACCTTGTTTTACACAGACACCACAGATTGACGTTATCATACACGCGTATTTGTGTGTGTGATGTCTGACGCCCATATGATTAAGGTGATGTGTTTCAGTCAGCTAGGTAACGCTGCGTCAGTAGATGGCGTTACTTCTGCAGTTTTCGTATTTTTTTCTATTTATTCGTTTAGTGTTGAGTTCTGACCCAGTGAAATGTTAGGTGGCGAAATCTTACATACATTATCTTTAAGTTAAGCTACAATTTTGAAGTATTTACTGCAGATATCATATTAAAACATTGCATCAAAAGTTGGTGTCATTTCAATTTGTGTACAAACACGAAGCTGTCACACACACATGCGAACTAGGTTAGCTATTAAAAGAGATGCATAATTTGAAGTCTACTTCTAACTTCTAAATGGCGCATTTGGTAAAGCAGTAGCCGCCATTCTTAAGGTTCACGGTTCAAACCCAACTGCATGTTTTAATTGTTTTTACTTTTTGTATTTTTTTTTACAATTGAATTTGGCGAACCCGTCTATTTGTTACGGAATTTTCAAAAAGTATCACTTTTACCAATAATATTATAATTAAGTATACAATAATTTACTTTGCACTAAAGTACCTTCCGTAATTTCCGTATTTTTTATTTTGTAAAATTCTAACAGGCATTAATCGCATCAGTGAACATGCGACTAACTAAAAAACTACTGAACGGATTTTCATACGGTTTTCACCAATGAGTAGAGTGATTCATGGGCGTGCTTTAGGGTTTATAATTTATACAAGTATTTTTTTTTGTATAAAATGGTTCAAAAATGATGATGAATGTCAAACATAATTATCGTTACAAATTAGCCGACTTGGAGCTTTCGGCGAAAACGCTGCCTGAGCCCATTGAGAATAACAAAACAACGTATGGTTGAATTGTTCCTTTTTTGTAGGTATACCGAAAAGTCCACAATATGTCATAATAATTATATTGTGTATAAAGAATTGTGTATATCGAGGGTTGAAAGGCAAATAGGTTTAAGCGACATTTTGGGCGAAATTGACTTATATATATATTCGGAATCAGCGATTTTTTCCGCGTCGACTGATCTTGGTTTCAGATCAATCGAAGCTACTTTTTGGCGCTTCAACCAATTAGCACTTTGGGTACATTTTTAAAAACCCGTGTTTTAACCGACAAAAAAATGCACAAAATTCTGGGCGGGTGGCATATCAGTCGTATTCCGGGATATGAGTCGGTCACATAAGCTGTTATGTCTTTTCATTTTCATGATTCGAAGTCTGTTAAAGCGTTTTCCCTGACAGTGTTTTGTTATAGATAAGTCGGTTCAATCATTTGTCCTTAGACGAAACGAAAATAGATTTGGCGCTTAAATCTTTTTGCTTTAATCCAGATTTTATAAATATTGTCGCTTCAACCGTTTTGCCTTCGACAGTTTAAAAGTAAAATTGGCACTTGAACTGTTTTGCCTTTACCGAAAATATTCATAGAATTTGACTTCAGCTATTTATGCTACATTTTTTTAAATTTTTTGTCGTATAAAACAACTATCATTTTCTTTTGAAAGGACTTAAAACGTTTTTCCAAAACAAAAAAGAAATAATGTTAACATTTCAGTCATCGCAATTTTGTATGAAACCTTGTGCCCGCATCACTTCAACATATCAAAATAAGTATGGGCAGGTCCTGGTTGGGCGGTTCACACAGCTAAAAATTACGATTGGGAAGACCGGGAGTGTGCGTGTCATCATGTCACCCAAGCCGTATCCGTTGATGGTGACTTCTATTTGTGTCTATCCCAAGTCGTTGTTGTGGTAGACTTTGACGTGGCTAGCGGAACCGAACTTCGAATTGAAGATCTGGTCACATGGCATACAATCAAGCTGGCCAGCCGAGTTTACCGTGTAATTGTAGGAAGGTTTCCGTTGAGTTTTCCGTATTTGGCGTCTTGGACTAAGATTTTCGAGGACTATATCACGCGCTATTCCAGGTTCAGACACACTCATCCCAACTATCAGTTGGCATGTTGAAAGCCACATGGTTGCGCTTGAGTACGTCTTTGTACCGCAGGTATTGTCCACCTTGTTTACAGTTCCTTCTAGACACCTCGAAATAGAAAACCTTTCTGTCATCCATTCGCATGACGTGACCGCACCATCGTAGGTGATGTTTTATGATGAGAGCTTCTATTCCGAATATGCCAGAACGACGTAATACTTCTGTTATTGGAAAACCATCTTGCCGCTTTATGCGAAGGATGGACCTTAGACATTTAAAGTGTTACGTATCAAGTACGCCGCTGAGACTTTGTACACTAATATTTTAAGTTTTCCAAAGGCTGCCACCGCACCTGTTATCCGGGCTGGCAACTCCGATGACTTTGGAGTCATTTCATATTTGAGAACCCAAATATTTTAATTTTGAAACTTCCTCCAGCTCAGCGCCCTTTAAAGCAACATTGGAAGAAGCTACATCCCCGGAGCATCCTCTGGATGGTTATTTTAAAAGGGTTTTGCACAAAACTATAAATATTCTGGTGTGTGACTTAATTGAATCGGCCATTCCTCGGCAAGTTTGGTTAACTGACGCATAGATGTGACACGTGAGAGATCAAAAATGATCTTATTCATTTTAGCCTTAATTTCAATTAAGCTATAAATAACAATTCCACAGAGTATCCCACTTATGCGTGATACAGAAGCGATATATAAAGAAAATAGACTAGGAACCATGGCTCCATGTGTTATGACATAGCCTTGTTTCGCGCCGTAGGTAACGACGAATAGCTCTGAAAAGTTACTTCTAAATCAAACTGTCGTCATCATGTCGTCATGATATTGTCGTATCAGGATAAGTCATAACTTTTCAGGACAATCTGTTTTCTTTAGAGCAATCCACAAGCCGCGTGAAGCCTCACGCAGCACATAACAAAGGCCGATGTTGTTCAAGCCTTTTGGCCTGAATCTGTTTAATAACAAAACCGTACCCCCATATCTCTGTCCGGACAAAATCATCATTGGGTTTCCGGAAGTACCTTTTCTGCATCACGGGATAGAATAACGTTAAGGCTAAAATTTAATATCGATCGCCATCGACTCGCAAAGAGGAAGAAGGCTAAAATCATTCCAGCAGCTGACTCCCATATCTTCAGGATGAGTTTGTATAACCAGTTATTAATGTGTAGGCATATTATACAGTTCAGATGGTATTTTTGATGTGTTGGTATTCGTCATCCTTCTTAGCGCGGTAAGAAGTTCTTCAAAGGTCGGGGGTGCCGCTAGATCTTAAGCGAAACCCCCGACCTTGTTGTAACAAACTCGACCGATATGTTGTAACAAACAAGTCAGTGGTATTACTATTGGGATTTAAGACATCGTTAAAATGTGTCCAAAGCGCTGCTAATAAGTCTTTCTGATCAGTGAGGCGTTGGGTCTTTTCCTTGTTGTAGATTGAAACTCTCTTCAAAGTTTGTGGCCGAAAACAGTCTTGAAGCTGTCGAAAATCTACCGGAACTGGATTGATAGGAATCAGCATAGAGCTGAATTTCACAAGCTTATTCCACCTGGCATTTGTTTTTGAGACATATGGTGACAGAAAAGCCCGCCTGTAGTTCCCCACGAGCTGATTTTCACGTTAGAACCATCACACCAATCTTAGTCTCTGGTTTACCAACCAATAACTTCGGTAGAGCAGAGCACAGCTATAAAAATGCTCGGCAAAGGAACACCATCTATTTATTATTATTATCATCTATATTATCTCATCGACAGTCTGCTGCGATGTCCGACATATCTCGGCTTTAAAAGCATGATCGAGTTCTGTTATTGTTTGTCAATTTCGACGGTATCTTATGGCCAGCTCGAAGTGGAGGTCTTAGGCGCAAATGTAACAGAAATTTTGATCAAACAAGTCGCTGATCTATCCACCCCTGGCTGCCTCTTAATATGAGAGCAATCAGTCCTTCACTGCTGTCTGTCCTTGTACCGCGTACCATCTAGTAGGAGCCAGTGCTTGGAACTTGCATCCAGGCACGTGGTCTTAAATTTTTCAGTAAATCGGAAACAGGTTGTGATAGTGAGATTAAACTCAGCACAGAGTATAAGCATATTAAGACTTTTTCAAAGCTATTTGTTTCTTTTATTGCCCGCATTCAGTTGGTGACAGTTATCTGTCATCCGCCATCATACGCGGTTTACCATATACTTAAAAAGTCGAATTAAGCATGTGTAACAATCTTTATGGTTATATTCTAGATCCTGTTTCTTAATGAAATCGATTTACACATTATATCCGCCGTGATTTTTCCTAATATTGTAAGGTACAAATATCTGTTAATGCCTTGCCCGACTAAAATCTCTCCCAGGAAAAACGGCTTAAGGACCGACTTTTTTTCCGATCTTACTAATATTTGGATTTCATACAATTGAAATTAGTAGCGGATGGTCACTTAAGATATTTTCCTTCCCTGTCATATAACCTTTTATGGAGGTTAAGCTGATTTGCCTCTAGTCTTCTTTTTTTAAGAAGTCGTTTAACTCATTTAGCTTTAGTCAAACTAATAAGTGAGAGGTCTCTTAAAGCATTTTGCTTTTAGCCAATATTTGGCTCTAGTGGATATCAACCGTTTTTCCTTCAACTGTAATTTAGTTCAATTGAGGCATTTTGTATTAAGCGACTTCTAAAATCTATAACTGATGTGTTTTTCGAACCAAATAAATACAGAATTGTGCAACGTTTAATTTAAGATAATTCTTAGCATTTTGAACACTTTTGATTCAGTAGTTTTTTTTATATGATTTTTTTTCGAAAAAATAAAACTTTAAATGGCTCTCCTGTAAAGTTCACAAAATGTCGCTTAAACCCATTTGCCTTTCAACCCTCGATATGTATTGTATGATTTTACAAATAACGATCACAGTACAGTAATAATAAGGTAGATTTTTCCTAAATTGCGTAGGTTCAAACTTTGTCGCATCGCGTTTGAAAGATGTAATAGCGCTTCAGGACGTCCCGCAAGCACGGCGCTGATGTCGTAGTATCCGCATATAATTATTATGACTTGTCATTTAGTTCCAATAAAATCCGCGGGACTTCATACGTATGTCAGTGACAGCTGGTGATAGCATGCGGGACACTTAGCACCTAATCGAATTCTATGTTGTTTTCGCGCCCAGTCCAGACGACTCACAGCGCATTTCTGGACATATATTTACGCGTGGTGTTTATTGTTAGGTTAGTTAGTTCAGGTTAGGACGTCTTTTTATAACGAGGACGTTAAAAAAAGACGAGGCTGGGACGTATTGAAGTAGTATTTCCATATATACGCGGCCTGAAATGGGCTGTTTCGGGGACCTGAACTGGTTGCTGTCGAACTTATTATCACGTTTTCTTGATTAAAATTCATAAATAAGTCAAATAGAAAAAAGAAAAAAGATTTTATTTAGTTTTAGATCTGTCATGATGTCTGTGATGTTTGTTTATTATACATAAGAATTTCAAAATTTATCTTATTTTTTTTCCCAAAGGGCAAGGCAAAGGGAACTATGAACATACAGCCATGTCTTGTGTTTTTTTTTTCTTGATGATGATTAATGAAATGATGAAACCTAAGCCCCCACCCTCGGAGCAGACTCCTACTCCGAACCCCAAACGAAGTAAGCGGCTTGTTGGCGCAAAGCGAAAATAGATAGGTACACTTTGTTTATTGAATATTCCGATTTATGTATACTATCGGGAATGTTTTCCGACTAATGTGATCATTAACCACAAAACACCACTTCGTATTGATTATTTAGATTATTCAATGAAGAAAGCAACCTTCCCGTTCCCGGTCCCACCAAAAAGTCCGCGGCAAAGAGAATATAAATAAATCTGTATGTTGGATGGAAAAACAATTAATTATAAATGACTACTATTTAGGCCGGCAAATGCAACAACTTCTTTTTTGATTTGGTTTTCCCCGAAGGGTAAGGCAAAGGGAACTATGCCCATACAGCCATTTCATTTTATGTATTGATTTTTTATTATAATATATGTCCTCTTTTAAAACACGGTATTTACCCATTATTTAAAAAATGTTTAAATAAGATACGTTATTACAAAAATATTTTTCCAATATTCCTTTTCTCAGATTGTAGTATTTTTAGTTTTTTATTTATATTTATTCTCTTCATACAAAATCTCTTTATAAATTGTCACTGACATTCTATTACACTTGTCAAGTAGTCAAAGCCTTTAGAAAAGAAAAAACTATCACGCACACAAACTAACATTGACACCTCTACACGCTCAGCAAATACACTGTAATCTGCACCACTACAAATGTAGAATTGATCAAAATTGAGGGTCTGAAATATGGTACTTCTCGTATTCGGACCCTAAATTTTTGTTAGTTTGCGAAAATAATACACCAAAATATTACTATTTATCGGTTTTATAACAATATTCCTCTATCCGTTTTCCTGTAGCACTGCATCAACTTTTGTATGGAAAACGAATCACCTTAATAACTAAAGTAAGACTAAGGAGGGGTTTGGTTCAGGTAAACTTGATTATACTTTATACATTTTTTTTTATCTTATAGATAAATTGAGAAAAGAAATCAACAAAGTAGTAAACAAATATATAGACCAAGGAATCGCCGAGCTTGTGCCTGGAGTGTTGTTCATTGATGAGGTTAGTATTTTTACTACAAATGTAATAATTTTTTTACTAAGTGAATTAGACTCAGAATCAGAATCATTTATTCAACGTAATTATCATGGATAAACTTGTTGAAGGTCAATGTAACATTTTTGAATTTACGTCATTTCGCAAGGTGTTATGGCTGAGGAGAAGAAATGACAAGAAATTGCAACAGCGACACATCTTTTAAATCATTGAGGGTACATTACAAGTTATTTAATAACTAGAGGAACACATTCAATACCAGACATTTTTATCATTTAGGTAATCATTAATCTTATAATAGGCTTTTTTACATAAAGTAAGCTTCACGTGAGCTTTAAATTTGTTCTCTGACAAATTTAAAATATTATCTGGTATTTTATTGTAAAAACGTATACATAACCCCAAAAAAGATGAATTTAATTTACTTAATCTAGAATTTTTAATAACAATTTTATTTTTATTCCTTGTATTGTAAGTATGCCTTTCACAGTTTATCGGAAGGAGAGATACATTTTTACGCACATACATAATGTTTTCATAAATATATTGACTTGCGACTGTCAGTATATTTATTTCTTTAAACAGCTCCCTTAAAGAGTCCCGACAACGCAGATTATAAATAGCGCGAACTGCCCTTTTTTGAATAATGAAAATAGTTTCTACATCAGCGGCTCGATCCCACAATAAAATACCGTAAGACATTATGCTGTGGAAGTAGCTGAAGTAGACTACTGACTAGATTGGGATTTAATTTTATTACGTTCAAACCCCTAACAAACATAAATTATGTGTCTTTTAAAATAATGTATC
Source organism: Pectinophora gossypiella (assembly GCF_024362695.1). NCBI lineage: Eukaryota > Metazoa > Arthropoda > Insecta > Lepidoptera > Gelechiidae > Pectinophora > Pectinophora gossypiella. The sequence goes on along the minus strand of NC_065408.1, from coordinate 7,241,834 downwards.
ATTTCTAGGTACACATGTTGGATATAGAAACGTTTACATATCTGCATCGCGCCTTAGAATCTGCTATCGCACCAATAGTTATTTTCGCAACCAACAGAGGGCGCTGTGTAATAAGGTACTGGTTTTGCATAAATATCATTTATTTTTAACTGTCTTCTTTTTCTGAAATGTCTTATGTAAGGTATTAAAAAAGTAAAATAATTATGTATTTTTTATTTTTTCCAGAGGAACTGAAGATGTCATCTCTCCTCATGGTATACCATTGGATCTTTTAGACAGGCTTCTTATCATTCGTACTCTGCCTTACAACAAAGCGGAACTATTACAGGTATGTTAATGACAATAGTAGCTATAAAATATATATTACAAAAAAAGAAAATACAAAAAAATATAAATACAAATATTCATATATTATTATGTATATTTGCACTGTTGCTAAATGTCTTATAAATGTTTGTTTGTGGAACAAAAAGGATATTTGCCTTGATTTGGTTTGGTAGCCCTGACTGAATACTGAAGGCTTCGACCTATAGACGCAGCGAATGCTATCTATATATATACGTGGATAGACGTCGTACGTCTATTGGTCTATTGGTTTGCATTTATTTATACAAGTATTATTTTGTAATCATAGATATTGAAACTGCGCGCCGCTACTGAAGGAATAGCTATTGAGGACGATGCTTTAGCTGCGCTTGCCGAAGTCGGATCTAACAGCACTTTGAGGTGAGTCACTTTGACCTAGTAATAACCCTGACACCAGAAGAAGACTTTTATTTGTCACACTCACACTCGTACCCGTAATGGACTGCGAGGAGCCACAAGTAATCAGAAGATAAGTTGCAGCCACTGTTGATACAAAGTTCTAACTAGGATGGATACGATAAAACATAATTATAGTGCCAGTGATAGCCCATCGCCTATATAATGATATATCATTTAGAATAGGATGAACCCTGTCGTTTTTTACGACATGCCCGGGAAGGTACGCAACTGAACGCGTTCTATGATTTACGTTCGATTACAGGCCAGCATAGAAGCAACCTTTCTCTTACACCTTATCATAATATATTTAGGCTAGTTTCCAATTAATACAAATTTCTTGTACATAATAAAACAGACAAAAGGAAACATACAGATTTCTTCTACCTGATCTATGTGACGAGAGAGATATTCAACGTATAATATTATGTAGATAGACATACATAGGCATACCTACTAATTATTTAGAAATTACTTATAGTCAAAAACTTACACTAATATCTTTGACCTTGTATAGTAACCATTTAGGACGTTTATTGTATTGTCAGGTATGCGGCGCAGCTGCTGACGCCGGCATGGCTGGCGGCGCGCGCGGACGGCGGCGGCAAGATCGCGCCGCCGCACATCGCCACCGTGCACCAGCTGTTCCTCGACGCCAAGTCCTCCGCGCGCATCCTCACGCAGCACTCCGACAAGTACATGAAGTAAACGAGCCTCGCTTACGTACATGTCATGTTATATCAACTGCGCTTTAAAATGTAACAAACATAGAAGAGTTTGTGGCTGGCACTAGGTTATCCAGGATCTTGGTTTTCGAGGTTTCTGTTACTGTACTCTGCTAAGTTTATTTACAATTTTGATTATTTGGCTAGAGAAAATTAAAATTATAGTTACTCCGATTTTTAAAAGAAGTAAATGTAAAAATCAGCATATTCGCATTCGCGAATATCGCCGGCCGATATTCGTATTCGCGAATGTCACAAAATCGATAATTCGTTTCATCACTAGGAGTGACTAATTCGTGTTTAGGTTACGTGTACTGACTTATAATTCCTTGATTCCTATCGGCAATACTATGAAATGGTGAAGTGTTACGTTTTTGAATTCAGATTATGCATCAATACGACGACTATACAAACTATACAAAATATACTTAGTTTATATAATAATTTTAGTCAATGTCAATATATGTATTGACCAATTTTGCAAATGATAAATCATCAGTATGAAATACTTCTCAATTTTCAAGCAGCTTGTCTCTTACTTTTCTATACTTGTTATATTTACTTAGAGTAGTTTGTTTACGTTAGAGTACAAGTATTTTTGTAGTTCGTCATGTAGAGTTACTGATTTATTGCGTGCGTAGCTTTATAAATTTCTTTACTTGACGGACATCTCAAATACTAGTCCACCACTGCGTAACCAAGTGTCTAAAGTACGGGTCAGTCTTGAGAGGTGTGCGCATTGTGAATTTATGAGTGATTATGCACTAGACATTATCGTAGCACCGACGTTGTGTGTGGGAGTATGGCTGCAATTTTGCTTCGTCAAATCTATATCAAGAATATATTCCAGTGGCCCATCGTATCTTTAGTTTTCTTTAGTTGCTCTATTGTGATATGTTTTAGTTTAATATTAATTAACTCGGAATGAGAAGCAGATGTATTTTCGTTTCGGAAGCGTGAGGTACGATTATTATTTTTTGTACTGACTTATTTTTTGTTTGAGTATTTGTCATCGTATTGTAATAATTAGGGACATAGATTAAAAGTGGAGTTGTACAATAAATAAGTTTTATTTTGTAAAAAAGTTTACTTATTCTAAACGTAAGACCTAAATATTTACAATTAACAATTTTGTTCTATCTAGCCGAGGCATTTTTTGTTCAACAATTGGCAGTTTGGAACATTGCACTGGTAAGACTCATTGCGGTCGAAAATAAGACTAATATTATACAAAATTAACGGTGTGCTTCAAACCACCTTTAAAACTACAGAGCTCATCTGTTCAGAGAGAATACTGAGTTTACAAAGATCCAATCGAACTAAAAACTACTACGATGACTATTTTCACGTCAATTTGGCGTCCTTACTCTGAGAATTCGGGAACGGTACGGGAATGTACCTAGCTTCACTGTGTCGAGGGGAGGCGGTGGTGGGGTCCGCGGTGGGCGGCGTGAAGGTGGGCAGGTCGACGTGCAGCGCGGCGGCGGGCGCGGCCGTGTGCCGGTACAGCGCCTCGAACTGCAGCTCCTCCGGGAACGAGTGCGAGCGGATCTTGCGCTCGTCGCGCGTGTTGAGAGGGTACACTATCACTATCTTCTCGCCGTCGCCCTTGAGCGCCACCGACGGTAGCGCCGTGCTGGCGGCGGCCGGCGCGCCCCCTGGCGGTAGCCGTGCCGTCGTCGTCGCCACCGTCGTCGTCGTGGTGGTCGTCGGCGTAGTTATCTCCGGCTCCTCAGGCGACTCCATCAGGCGCTTCTCCCCGGGCGGACCCACCGACCGTAAAGTCTCGATTTTCATCTCCAACGTCGGCGTCGGCACCGGTACTGAACTGGTGACGTTCATGTCCTCGGTGGGAATGTATCTGGCGGTAGGTTTAGGCAGCTCCCGTGAACCGAAGATGGGTAATCGGGGCGCGTACGCGGAAACTAAAGGCAAGAGAGTGTCTCTGGCGTAGCGTTCGGCCCGAGAGATGAAGGAGGCGAGCCGCGCGGGCAGAAACTGTACGGCGAAACTGGGCTCCTGTTTCTCTGCGCGCTCGCCCCACCGCGCGTCTATCGTGGGTATGGTAGACATGTCGTAATTCTTGGCTTTTCGCGAGGGTGGTAGCGTTGTGCGTGGAGATTGGGTCGGACGAAGCAGAGGCTCGGATATTTCTGGTGCGTCATCTACGGAATCCGCTCTCTGTCGGGGCGTCTTTCGCGGCCGAGGTTTCAGGATAGGTTCGGCGATTTCGATGCCTCCGCCGGGAGATATTTTGGTATTGGTCATGCCGAACGCTCGGCCGGTGCTCTCACCGCCGGTCCACTCGTACGTGTCGACAAGCTGGAAGGGTCGCTGTGGAGGCTCTTCGGGCAACTCGTTGTCGTGAGGATCCACCGAAGGACCTTTGGTAGCGTTCGCCTTACTGATGACGTAGTCTCGGTCGCTACTCGTCGAGTTCAAAGGTTCCTCGTCCTGGAAATGAAGCGAACTTTTAAAAACGTATTTATTATACACGTACCTACATAAAGTCACGCTCGAATTCCCTAACATGCTGGACAGAGTCACAATAAATCAATGCAGACATTTCTAGTATCCATATTCATTCTAGGAAGATATGAGGAACAGCTTGGTATCACAAACCATCGCTTTATAACTCCAAAATCGCTACGAAACGTAATGTGATATAATATGTATCATATGATGAAATTAATTCATTATGTAGAATGAAGTGTGTGTGTAGTGTAAATCCGTACCTCTCGAATTTGACAGTCACCGGGATACAGCGGCAGCTCGACGGATTCCTCAGAAAGCAGCTGCATACCTTTTTTGCAGAACGAGGACCTGGGAATCAGATTTACGTCAGGAATTAGATATCATTTTAAAAACTGTTATATTATAGGCTAGATGAATTCTAGTCAAATAAGATACCTACTTCTTACGAAACATCAAAACGATACATTTTCGTGAAAGTACCTATCTAATACTGAGAAAGGAATAGCAATAAACGTGGTCAAAACGTCGTACTCATTGTCAGTTTTAATTTAAATAAGAGAAGAAAAATGCGATTTATTTTTGATCATGTTGCTCTGGCTTCTGTTTGAAGAGTAATTTGTAGTTCTTCGCAATCTTCTGCACAGAAAAGGTGGGTGAAAGACGTAGTATTACTACTTATCTAGTATCTATGGCGAATGGTGAGCATTCGAGTAATTGTGGAGGGAAGATCATAATATGCACTTACGTCTTGCCGAAGCTATCAGCGATAAGTATCTTGTCGACGTGGATGTTCTTAAGGCCGGCGGTCAGCCAGCCAGAGTAGCCGGCGTAGTGGACGGTGGCGCGGAGAGGCACGCCTAGAGCCGGGTGTGGCACCAGGACGCGTGTAAACCGCACCGACGTGTTCGATAGGTCTTCACGTCTGGAAATGTTTTGCAGCCAATTTTGTATGGTGATTAGGTAAAAATGCCAGATCCACCAAAGCGGATATGTAAGGAGTAGATGCATGCGGAATAGACCAATCACGCGCGAGAGAGCAAGAGAAAACTTGCTGTGATTGGTTTCCTATTTCCTTGCTTTGGTGGACTTTGGTAGAAACCCACCAATATTCTACCATTTATCTGGAAAAATCATGTTGATGGGGTTGGTATTCCACCTCACAACCCACACGACAGAAAAAGAGACATCATCGTAGATCACGAATGAAATATGCATGGTCAAGTACAACCTTTTGTACCACAGCATGTTATTTTTTTCGGAGGCTGCACATAACGTGTTACAAATTCTCTTCGACGTAACGAGGCATAAGACACTATAATCAGTTCCTTGATTCCAACTCTTCAAAAACTTCAATAGGAGCGAGAACAACGTAAGTGCAGTTTGTGTTTGTCATTTCTTGAGCTGAGAAGTTCAAATGCCTGGCCTCCTCTATTAAAAACGATTTCAATACATACTTGTTCATAGGGAACGACTCATTAAGTCCCGAATCTCCGTGCAGAGTGAGCGTGACGCGGCCATAGTTGGGCTTCTCTCCCGGCTGGTTGCCCGCGAACACCGACACGTGGTACTGGTGCGCTGAAGACAAAATAATTCACATACTCAGCATTATGAAGGAAAAAACATAACATGAAAAGCTATTTTTTAAGGATATATGTAATCAAACACGAGTTTTAAATTAAAACTACGTTTACCACAGAAAGGTTCTTCTTCCCTGGTGAGTAGATACAGTTGTCCTCGACCCAAAGAGCGGTCGGCGTAGTAACCCATGTTGCCGCAGCGTCTGTCCGGACCGCACGGGAAGCATTTACCCTAAACATGAGAGAACTATGAAATACTGCTGGCATGGTAAATTGGAGAAATGTCTATGTCCAACTTTGAGAACACGTTTGCCGATAGAAGGAAAACCACCACAAACAACAAGAGTGCACACACAAGCAATAAAGAATGTTCAGCATCTAACAGAAAACGCTGTAGAAAAAGGTTGCCGTCTAGTGTTTGAGGAGGATTTTTCGTCGACTGGGTTTGAATATGGCTTGCAAAATCGCAAATGTTCAATAACAAGTACAAACCTCAAGGAAAGTATCGTAATCGGAGCAAGGAAAAGCGGGGAAGTGGCATTTAGGAGATACGGAGTCGGTGAAGAACTTGTAGGCTCGTCGGTGGTTGCACAGAGAACGACCTTCGGGCGACGCCGCTGCCCACGGCAGTACTAGGTCTGATACCGCACCAACGAATCTGGTGAAGATAATATGTGGGGTGATAGGTAAACAACTAGTCCATAATTGTGTACTTATATAAACTCACGGTTATAATTATAACGGGGTAAACAAATATAAGTTGCCTCTAGCCTCTTTTGATACGAAGTTCCAAGATGGATATAATCAACCGTATAGTTACAGGAGATAAGCCCATCGCCAAAGGTCCATCGTGTTAGAAAACGCACAATCTCTTTATCGGTTTGACTGCATGCCCGAGAACACACACAGCTGAACGCGATTGGTCCCAATGCAGCATACGTAGATGCTAAATTTTTCCTTTTAGTATTTTTGGTGTATCAAAAAATAAACTAAATCTATGGGTGTACCTATCTTTAGTGGACCTTTTATTCAAATAGTATAATAACCCTGACTCTAGAGTTCATAAGGTTGGTCATCCATCTCACAATCCACAAGATAAAATAAGAATACTCGTATAGTTAAGAAGTCATCCGCTTCGAACAAAATAGTGTACTTACAAGTTAGAGCATCCATGTTGCACCCTCCCTCCGTTGGGATAGAAGTCAACATGGCCCAGTGGCTGAGCGGCGCCCAGCCCGCCCAGAATGAGGGTTTCACCATTAGAATGGATCACGTCCACGAACTTCGCGTCTGTACGGTCCAGTCGCGCCCTGGGGTCTTGGAATTCAAACAGTGGTCCTGCTGGGTCTAATCCTAAAACAATCGAGGGAAAATTTGAAAAACCAAAATGATTAAATTAATTCTAGTGATTGATTGTATATTGTTAGCTTTGTTGAGGGTGTTTTGTGTTGTTTTATTTGATCTCAATTCACGATTTAAGATTTTATTTATTTTCTGGAATACCGTAAGTAACGTACTGACTTCTGACGCAAGTTTTTAGCGGTGTGATATTAAATACCATTTCTTAAAGATCAGTACTTACCTTTAACTTTAAAACTACTGAGTTATAATTCCAATGATGATCCAATCGTAAGAAAGTTCGGGAGTTGGTACTAAATTTTACCTGTAATCCGGCTGATGTTCCTAAGTTCAGAGCCCGCGAAGCCGGCCACGTGTGCTCCCAGACTGAACCCGATCAAATGGACGTCTTCGAACCGCAGGTCAATATGGTCTGCTAGACCTACAAAAACATGCATTTTAGTGTTTAAAATGCATTCGTGCCAAGCGCCACTTGAAATTTCAAACAGGACATGGAACCGTTATGGAATTTAGAGAGAATCGGTTTCTACGTAAGCGTCATTACTTATTTGGGACGTTTTTAAATACCCATTGTTAGCAGTGCGTACCTTGTAACAGCATTGCTAGCTGCTTGCCTACTAGTCTGGTGTTCGCTGCCGCTCGGAGGTAGTTCGGCATTGATGCTCCACCTTCCCAGTCTACACATACCACGTTACATTCCTCCTGGAAAGATCGGAAAAAAATAGCTTAAGACTTTTGATTTGCATATTGTTCACTGAAGACTGTGAAGCGAATCTGGGTACTTAGTTCATTGAGACATGATTTAGATATGTACGCGTGTATGTACTAATTTAAATTATGCACTTCAAATCGACATATCTCTATTGACAAGCATCGGAAAATGATGTTAAAATAATGTAAACGGGCATAGTTCGTGCGCCACAAAATGCTACCCTGTTATCGGTTTACAATTCTGATGTTGTCTTCTCCATTGTGTCCGGCGATGCCGACTGCTCTAAATGTCTTAGTCCATGTGATTGGCTCTGATGTGTGTGACTCACAGAACCGAATCTCGATTTGAAGATGCGGTTAATCGAGGAGAAACAGAGAGACAAAGAGACTCTAGTCAAAGAAAAGTGACTCACAACAGCCATAAGCGCGGATCGCATCTCGTAAACCCAGACGTTGTCACAGTTGGAACCGAACCCGTGCACGATGACGCGCGTGGGTCGCGCCGCGTCGAAGGCGCGCGCTGCCCAACTCCACGCCGCCGACATGTTGCCAGCTGACACCGCCAACAGCGGCTGGTCACCTCTGTAAGACACATGGTTACATTATATAAATGTGGATCCGGTTACAACTTAATCGCCAATCATTATTGTGTTGTGATACCTCATACTATAGTCCAAGTCAAAAGTTGGTACTTCTTCTTCTGTCGTGTGGGTTGTGAGGTGGAATACCAACCCCATCAACTAAGAGTAGGTACAGGTAGGTCAAAGAAGGTATTTTAAACCGGCGAGCATGAACATTTTGATATAAATGGAGAACGTGAAAGTAGTGTATCAGGATTGCAGTAAGAGGAGTTAAAATATGCCAAGTCAGCTATTCAAGGCACGGATAACTCATATACTATACATATTTATAACAGGAAACATCCCTGATTTGTAACGATTTCAAGTGCAACTTGCGGAGTTTTCCGCTGCGCTAGTACTTGCATCATGCAAACTTCCAAGTATATATATATAATGTATTACATGGAGGTTAAGGTTGTTTATGTTATGTTTACGTAACAATCTAGTTGCTTATTTTTTTAACAACAAACACATACCAACAAACAGTAAAAGAGAGGTTACATCAGCTCCTTTATTATGGTAGTACGAAGTAAATATACAATGTTATGTCATCGGCTAGTTATGGTCGTCAAAGGAAGATGATGCCGCAGAAACGGTTGCATAATTAGTTTAGCATACATTGTAGTAATAAAGGAACTTTCTAGCACACGGTATCTAGTTTTAAATGCTTTTAATTTACAGTAATGCATACATATTAGGTATATTAATAGGGCCGTTTTAATATTATCAGACTTTGAATTTTACTTTTTTTTTCTAGTGTTATGAAAATATTTTGTAGTTTTTTCAAACAACGTTCTGCTATCGAAAGTATAGCACAATGAAAGAATAGTCAATGAAAGATTTTGGTGTTTCAGAATGCATGTAAATCGTCGGTCTCTGCTATTGTCACGTTAATAGTCATTAAGTTGGAGGCCTCAGGCTCCGAGTATGCTTCATACTCCGTCCGGTTGATTGAGGGAAGGTTTGTGCCCAGCAATATGTAGGCTGGAGCCTGTTTTATCACATTTTACCTGCTGACAGTGGAGTAGAGAAGGAAGTGCGTGCCGACCTCCTGCGGCGGACTGGGCAGAGTTTCCAGGTAGGCGAATGGGCCCGCATCCTCGAAGCAACCGAAATCTCCGTAGCACACAGATCCTTGTGACCGCTTTGTTCTGCAACATACCGTTTTATTTCATCACTACGAACGAGGGAAATAAAATAGTAATCATATGGTAATTATAATAAAATAACAATGAAAAAATAACCAGAGACGACGGAAAACCGGCAGGTCTGTCGATGCATAATTAGGAAGACCGGCTCCTCGAGGAAGAAAGGAGGGTATAATAAAGACTAGGTACTTACGAAAAGTGTACGCTCGCGAGATATGGTCACTGTGGGACCACGCTTGGGTTAAATTTATGTTTTTCTTAATCGCATGTTATTTTATTAGGTACCAACACTTTTTATAATATACTTACTGGAAAATAACAATTGCAAAAACCGTTTGACCTGTGTATTTGAATTTGATAAATATGAATAATCGTAAACAAAATAGTTAATAAATTCTATTGTTTAAGTGGTTTTAGTTAAGTATTTGACACATTTACACAATGACAGAGGTCGACAAACACTTGTAAATTGTTTTAAATACAATAAATAAAGAATAGGTACTCTACAGTGGCTTACCTAAATCCAATGATGATGGTAGATCATATTACCTACCAAGCAATTGTCACGACGCGACGTACTTACATAAAAGCAAACTCGTCATGAATGAACACAAACTGGAGTTTCTTTTCTTTTACGTAGGTGCGATAACACCGTGGCAGTTATTTAAACAGACGCATTCAGTCGCGAAATTAATGAATTCGCGATAGAAAGTTTATGTCGGCTGAGATACGAGTGGTGAAAGCAATGTTTATTTGCTTTGCTCTTTAAAAATAACTGAAAATCCAATGAGCAATATAAGCACACCTACTGCTCATATCAAATGTAAATGTAAATAACCAGCTGTGTGACCCGAGTCCCTTTCTCTTGTATCCACGACTTTAACCCTGAATACAGGATCTTCCGATTTGACTAGTGTTAGACGGTTAAAAGTCAACTTTTTAAGTTATTTTAAAGTATACTACAAGTACTAAGTTAGCTTTTTAATTAGATAGATTAGGTTATGGAGTATATAATCGGTACTCCACCACGCTGCTCCTCTGTAGGTTAATGGTGAATATTAGCCCGGATGAGAGCCCTCAGTGGTCCCCATTTGTCCGGCCAAATAGTTAACGCCATCTGCGGCAAATCTAAAGTAAGTCACGTAAAAAACATGTAGGTACGCACCTAGTCCGCGCCCGCTTTATCTCCCACTGCCGCATGGAGGCGCGCACGGCGGCCAGCAGCTCGGCGTCGCGCCGCTCGTCCTCTGCTTCCTGCGCTTGCGTCGCCGGCCGCCCCGCGCCGCGCCATGACTCCAACTCTGCATCTGTATGGAAAATTGTTACTGGTTCATGTTGTATACAGCGTTAGCGCGATAAGCGCTGGATGAGGGAAATTGTCGACCACGCCGGCGGGGTTCTGAAGTTTTTGTTGTCGCGAGCTGATTGGTGCCGATATTTTTCCGTACCGTCTCGTCCCTAAGCGGGATGTATTCCGAAGTCTGAAACTACCAGGGGATTTGGGTGGTGAGGAGCAGAATCGAAGAAACATTTAGAATTTGAGCCATCGGGCAATGGTTGTACGAGCTACGTCATTGTGCAGATTTTCATTTCGAAGAAACGGCGTATTAGCGCAGCTACGATAAGCTAAGCGTTTTTTATCTGTTTGTAATCGTGGCTACATAACAGATTCCTTTTTTTCAGGGGTTACATCAGATAACACCGGTTTAGTGATTTGTTATTTAGTTTCAAAGTATAGCAGTAACTAATTAAAACCGCGTCATAAAACAATGCCAGGAAGCAAGGTGTTTTAGGTTCCAAGTACTTAACTAGGAATATCCATAGGAAATAGGGTAGACCGTTGAAGTGGTTTCCGGCCATAATATATCACCTAATACCATCTGCGACAAATCTACAATAAGTCACGTCAAAAAAAAAAAAGGTTTATGTAGTTGTATTTACTTCAACATACTTGTCATTCCTTTCCTGCATGCATTAAGTTTTATTATCTCCTGCGTGTTTGTTCTCTAGTCATGTCATGCTTGACTACAAAGATCGCTTTAAAGTGAAATACTGTTTTCATGAGAACGGGGTCGCGCCGTGTCCCGAGTCCATCGGAGAAAGCGTCATAATAATTACGGTAATTATTTTCTTAATTATTTTTATGGGAAACTACTGGAGATGGTTTTATTATTCATCACATTGAGTGGTAATGTGGACTGATGGCTCCAGATTTAGATTTTTAACTGTAGGTCACAACACAATAAATACATCGCTATACTTACCCCGGAAGTTTTTTGGTATCAACTTGTGTCTTATTTTAAAAATAAGTACTAAAAATAAATAACCCTTTAAAACTTGAACGACTTGAATTATAATGATAGACCTGGCGAATTGTTAGTGCAGCGATAGTTTGTAAATACGTTGTTTTGATTTGAATTTGAGTGTAGGAAACAGATAGGTACGGTACGGATGTCAATTACTTACTTCAGCATGTCTGCATGTTGTTAGTTCTAGCCCATAGCAATTAATACAAGACTTTTCAACTTGGAATCGAGCCAAGCTTTAGTGCAAAACAAACTCGTTGCCAGTTATTTACTTCTTCAAGTGGTCATCAGTTAGGTAAACTTAATGCCTTAGGCTGCGATGGTTGGTGTGATACTTATCGTTTGAACAAAAAGCCGGGAATGTAGTAAGTGGATTTTGTAGGACAGTGTGTTCGGTCGTTGGCAGGTTTTTGCTGCGTTGACCTTGATCTGTCATTATGTTGTAGGGCAGTATGTGGCGCGATGCACTGGCCTACTGGTGTTGAGGAAAGCGGGCCGCTCCCACCGTGTCAATGGTGGGAAACTGGGACCTACTTCATGGTTCAATAGCCATCATGCCTTCCAAAGGCATACGCTTCACAGAATCGCCAGCGAAAGAAAGCAATAACGATTTTTATCATACACTTCCGCATGCGAAGGTGGTTGCTCTTGCGGTCTAAATGTGCTGATCGGTATCTCATCGTGTACAATATAATGGGCGATGTATAACGCTGTAAAACATATCTCCCACATCTTTAAATTCTAATGTATTCACAGATTTCAATGCATTACAATATTCTGATTAAAGCCATGTGAAGCTAACGATCTCTATTGTATTTGTGATAATCTTTATTACTTCCACTCAAGTAAATGGCCACCTTTATTGGCATTTTGTTTGTCGTAAGTTCTTGTTGTATGACTACATACCTACTCGACCAATCGTACCTAAAGTCACCTGCATGATGTCCATAATTTTGTTTCTTTATTGCACTCGCTTTAACCTTTTCCTTATTAAGTTACATTGTTCTCATTGATAGCATTGCATTGTAGCTATCTACCAGAGGACTGGATAATTTCGTGCACTCTATTCTACAATGGAAGTGCTATTATAGAACCAATGAGCCGAGCGGATTAATCAGAGATTGCGGTTATATTCATATCAGTTTGAAATTGGTTTTTGATTGTTTGATGAGTGATGACGAACTGAGCGTTTAAGGTCGCTTCTTCTTTACTGGATAACTTACTTATAACGTAAATAACCTAATACGTCCACTTGTTGGGTACGGGCCTCCCCTTAACCAACCGACTCCGGTTGGTTCATACATACTCATGTATGAGGCATACTTCACCATGCTGCTCCATTGCAGGTTGGCGGAAGTGTTTGTTGACTTGCCAAAACCAAGCCATGGCTTAACGTGCTTTCTGAAGCTCGATGCAAAAACATCGCGCCTTGTATAGAATGCAAAAAAGGATGTTCTCGATAATAGGATCAGGCTAACTCTTGTGTAAAATCATAATCATTTGTACTTCACTCGCTAGGGACAGGAGAGGATAAATATTTAATTATATAGGTCTTCTTCTTTTTCTATCGTGTGGGTTATGAGGTGAATTACCAACCTCATTAACCCTGGTGTCAGGGTTATCATTGAGCCGCCAAAGGCCCCTGACATGGCTCATTTAACGACTACTTTACTTACATCAGTAAGTAGTAACCGGAACCAACGACTTAACGTGTCTTCCGAAGCACAGATCATCTTACTTTTTGGACAATCAGATGATCAGACTGTAATGTCCTAACCAAACTAGGGATCACAAAGTGATTTTTGTGATATTATGTCCCCACCGGGATTTGAACCCGGAACCTCCGGATCGTGAGTCCAACGCTCAACCACTGGGCCACGGAGTCCGTCATTATATAGGTAGGGTATAGGTACTATAATAAGTGGTACTTACACCTAGCTAGTGCTAGAGTGGCGACAGCAAGCAGTAGAGCGAGCGAGCGGCATGCGTGCGCCGCCATCCACGCGGCCCGGCATTCACGGCCCTGCAACAAACAAACACACGTTTACCTTCAAACTTGCTGACAATTGTACCACACTGTAAACTATCTAGATATATCACGTGTCAAAAGGCGTGGTAGCCCTTTTAGGAAGGTAAACAGGCATATGGCCGACCGCATGGTGACCTGTCTTCGCAAGTTTACCTTCGAATGTTGGCACCACGTTATCAACGACCTAGAGTCCCTAAAAATCCTTTTGGGAAGGTAAATTAAATATGTAGGCTTGCAATTGGCCGCATAGTAACTAATCAGTCGCACGTAGTCAGCTTTATTTTTCCATAAAAAAAGAATTCAGACTAGAACAACGTCTGGTTGTGTGGTTGTTGATGCGCTTCCAAATTATCTTACAAATCACTTTTCAAATCCCATAAAAATCACTATGTGTCTACACTCAGCGGGATCCCCTGTCTGGAAGACATAAGAGTGATGCAGAGAATTAGATCTGGATTTGTTCTACTGAATTATGCTGAAAACAGAATTTGTTCCGTTAAAAAAACGGAAATACAAAGTTTTCTAACCGACCTCCAGCCAGCGGGATATTTACCAAAGTTAAGTCTGATGAAGTATAAATTGGTATTAACTTTTAGATCTGTATTTATTCTGTTCAACAAAACAAAAAAAATACTTCTGACATCCTTACTTCAGCTACAATCAAGCTGCAATGAAACGTCCAGTCAGCGGACTTTTTCTCTCAATGATAATCTTTTGTAACTTTTATACTAAAATAATAAAAATTAACCTATTTACCATGGTGCCCAGTTATGGGATGTGGGTTATATACTTATATGATTATATTACATATAGCTATTTGACGTCTTGCATCTGTGTTCGAGAAATATAAGACACCAACAAGAATACTTGTTCACCTTCAGACGTGCAATTTAAGTATATCAATTGAAACCAAGTAGGTGCTTAACAGGATAATAATACATTGCGATTTAGTGTCTGCCTTCCCGGCTATTCAGGCAGTGGGACCGGATTGTATTCATCGGGATCTTGATCGGAGATTCTAAGCAAAAAAACATAACTATGCCAATAACAAATTTACTTACTTTTATTATATCAGTAATAAGATTAGTCATTGCAAAACTAAGAAGTTTAAAATAGAAGGCGCAAATTTATAGTGTCCATGACGAACTACATCTAGTACATGACCCCTAAAATAAAAAGTGTCAAGTTCGTCTCGTTTACTGGAGACCTTAGGTACACAACGGATAAGGTCTTGTTCCTTTTATTTTATCTTAGATGCTATTAAGCCTACAAGTAGTCTATTAATTAAGGTAGATCATTAGGTTAGGCTCTAAATCGGCGAGCATGCACGATGTCTTTGTTGAGAGTGGAAGAAGCGAATGTGGTGTGTCAGGATCGTAGTAAGTGGAATTCCAGCAAAGACCACTCTTTGCTTACCCCAACGTGACATAGGTGTGATCTTTTGTATGTATGTATTAATAGGTTAATGACAACAGTCGTCAATTTTACAACCCATACGAAAGAAGAGTAATAGGTAATTTTGAAAAATTACAGGGTATTAGTAGCATCGTAACGAATACTGAGGGGGATGATTCAGACCATGATTCTGAGTTAATATCAAGTGAAATTTTCGTCCTTCGCCCCCAAATAGCGATCTTGCCAATATACGAAAAGATACTAAAAATAGCGACAACGACCCAGCGAATCTCTTAAATAACAAATTGTGATCGCGAAGTTGAAACCGATATAGTTTCAAGGCAATATAAAGCAAGTACAATAATGTTGCCAATTGAAAGGGAATTCGTCGAACCCGGAATGGGTCTACATCTACCTCAAGATAATTGCATCAAACAGGTAAGTATGCGAGATGCCAAATCAAGTCTCGAGATAGGTACGCGGAAGCCACTAGCCCGGTGGACTAGTCATTAGCCTCTTAATGCCATCATAATCATAAACGACAAATTATCAATAAAAGATCAGCGTTTAAATGTCTAAGTAAAAGTTGTAAATGTGGATGTTTATTTTTATTTTTTATTGCCGTTTTCTCGGAAAGGTGGCTCACTTGGTGAAATTGTTTAGGTAACTATATGCATTTTTATTTGATAGTGTAAGGTGTTTTATGTTCTATTTGCATTGAAAGATTATGTAAATACCTACCTGCTGTTCCTCGAAATGATCTTTTGTGTTATAAATATCAGTGAATCCATATAATATATTTATATATAAATATAGGTACCTGTTTACTACACAAGTATCGTGTTAAATATACGCGGAACTCTAATTTTAAAGATGTGTTTGTGTTCCTAATGTTAATCACACCTGCCTACTTCCTAAACGCGTCACTGTCATCGAGTCCTTTGTTTGGTGTACAGTTATAAAACAATACCTGGTACTATTTATACTTATTATAAGCTGTAATTATGTCATTAATCTTTAATTTCCTGCTACCTAATCCAAGCGTTAGTGCCTGCTACAACGACGACAATAGTTAACGACTTCGTACGATAGTACGATGACGCTTGCATAAAGTGGATTTGATTGACGAATACCTAAAGACATATGTACTTACCTTTTTATAATAGAGATAGATTACAAAGAAGTAACTTTTATGCCTGTTATTTATCTATTTAACCTATACCTAACATATAATTTAAACGACTTTAGTAGGCTTCGTCTCGACATTTTAAACATAGTAATAATACTTAGTTATTTAGTATTTTTTAAGTGTTTCAAAGTAGTTTAATGGAGGTCTAGTCCCGATTCCGCATCACCGTTGCAAGTAAATAAATACATTTCAAGGTTTCATTAATAGTTTTATGGATGATGCTGTATTTAGTTTATCGGCACTACCTACTTACTTATAAATTGATACCTAATTGCTTCTGTTCACATAGATACCTACTTTGATATTCCACGAGGAAAATACTTGAAAAAACCGATTACGATATCACTAGTTTCTTTCTGATCACGATTCGGACTCGTCGTATAGTGTAACCGCACCCTAACCCTTCGCAATACATGGCGCGTGTTTCGCATGTCAATTATCGCGAAATCGCTGCACAGGCGAAAGACACTTATACCTACACATTCATTACTTTTAATATAGTGCGTTCTTAAAGTTGTTACAAGCCTTATATTAGGGTCGCCAGTAAGTACTTAGCACAACGGAACATGTGAAGATAATCGCTCAAGGATACAACCGCTCCGGTAACCCGCATTTTCTTGAGTGAACTGATTACGCAGCTTTAACTTCAATAGAAAGGACAAGAGAAAGGTATGAATCGGGTCCTTGAGACGAAGGTGCATAAAGATGATAAAAGCTGTATGAAAGTGATATAACCGGGTAAAACCACCGTTATTAGCAGTCACTACCTCGTTTGGTATACCTAGAAAACATACTCTTTCAGTAATCTTTATAATCTTTTTTTATCAAGAAAACGTAATAATAAGTACGATAATTTATCACATTTCTCTATGACGTCACAGTGTGCTTTTTCTTACATATTCCATAGTAATTGCGTGTTTTGACGTTTCGTAAAAAGTAACTGATTTGACTAGTTGGAAACTAGCCTAATGGCGTAGCGCTTTCTGAATGTGACTATTCATCGTAAAGTTATTTTTGTTTTACGTTTATTAGGAAAACTGCTTAGTTTCTCAAAATAAATAGTGATTCATGTTTGTGATGTTGATTGTTTGTTTTTAATGTGGATATTAGTATGTAATAGGTATAGTATAGTATAGTATTGTCGTTAGTAAATGCGGGGAAGATTATTCTTTTAACTATCAAGATTTCTTGATAGTAATGTTACATACCTTACTGCTATAAAGCATCAAGATATTGAAATGTAAGTTTAGCTTCAACATATTTATATTGCAAAGAAAATATATGATTTGCAAATAGTTGTACTTTTTGTTGTGTGTACGATACGGTTCACCACCTATCCACCCTGGTCTAACAGAAAGCTCGGTTCATCTAGCGATGGATGTACCTTTCACTACCCCAATTGGGATATAGCCGTGGGCTTATGTATCTAAGTACTTTTTGTGCGAATTGAATTTTTGACCTATTTTAGAATTATAAGCTCTTTGAGTGTAATATCGGTATCAAGGTGGTAGTAATTTGAGCGAAAGGTAGGCGACCAGGCTTTGCAGCGACCGAGGCCGGCGCCGGCGCACCCCGTAGGTACGTTGCACTTACTAACGGCAAACAACAGCCGGTTGTTTGTTCCTATACATTCACTGTAATAAAATCGATTTTATTATGAGTATTTATATTATGTACTTATGATAAAATGAGAGGAGCTCGGTGGCGCAGCGGTTAACGCGCTTGGTCTGCGATTGTTGAAGTTAAGCAACTTTCGCAAAGGCCGGTCATAGGATCCACATGAAAAAAAAAACACAAAAAAAAGTTTTCATCTCGAGCTCCTCCGTGCTTCGGAAGGCACGTTAAGCCGTTGGTCCCGGCTGCATTAGCAGTCGTTAATAACCATCAATCCGCACTGGGCCCGCGTGATGGTTTAAGGCCCGATCTCCCTATCCATCCATAGGGAAGGCCCGTGCCCCAGCGGTGGGGACGTTAATGGGCTGATGATGATGATAAAATGAAACGTTTTAACGTCTGACCGCAATCTCACTTGATGATAATTGAGAAGATAGAGTAGGTTAACTCTTTTCATGCAGTTTCATATTATGTTCTTTAAAATTATTTGTATGTTTTCCTCTTCACACGTAATAATGAGTGATAGAGTACATTTAAGAATAATCAAATGTGAACAGATTTTGCCATTGCTCATTTACTTTACAATCGTATTCGTAATATTACGTATGTAACAGGTATATACATATACAGGTATATTGTTTTTGTTTGTTTATGACGGTGAATTATTGTAAAATATCATCATCATCGTTGATTTAATAGCCACGCTCTTGTCGGTGTAGCATTCTCCATGCTACTGTTTTAGGGAAAACAGGGAAAAACAATGTACTCATATGTGTATATTATTGTAAAATATAATCGTTACTATTTGATTCAAGTTGAGGTAAGTACCTTTACATATTTTGATAGAATGCCTTTATACACCTTTAATACCTTTACATAATTCGATAGCTTTTCTGCGGAACACTCATCAGCTAATCTTGAAACAGACCTTTTTTTTGTAAATACATAAGTACGTAGGTATAATGAGGTACAATGGGGTTAATATATTCTTGCACAGTTCATTTCGTTATTTGTTTTTTTTTGTTAATAATATCAGTTACTTTGTTGCCATCAGAGCTATTGGCCTGAAACCACCTGCAACGTAGCCGCGTTTTCACAGTTCGTCGCATGCGCAGCCCGAGGAACTGGTATCGACTCAAATTGTTCAACTCGAGTTACTTCAATAGTCAAACGGGTCATGCGATATTTGCCAGCAATTGGCGGGTCTGATCAGGCACGTAGTTAGATGGAGAATAAGATCCTGTGAGTAAAACGGAAGATTTTATCTCCATGTATTTCCGCGACATACTTAGCTATCTCACAAGCTCCAGTTAAGTATAAGTACATTTACTTTCAGGCGTAAAATTATTATACTGACTTATCAAATCAAAAATATCATAATAGGTCAGTTGATAACATATTTAGTTAAGATTTATTTTTATTATTGGCGAAGAAGTTTGTAATATATTTTCGACGTTAATTCATAATATTAAAATATATTTGGATCTAACCTAGCTAAATTCGCAATACGCGCCTGTCTTATCTTCAGTATTTCAAAGTTGTAAAGTAAGTTTTTACCTTTCTCAAGACGATTTGATGCCTCAGACATGTTATTAAGTTATGAAATTCTTACATAAATGTAGAGTGTATAATTACACCTAATTACCTACAACGAAAAGAACTATTAGTAAGTGGATTAGACCAAAACCGTGTAGATGAAATATTTTAGATAATATTGTTAGTTTAATTGTTAATTTCTAGTGGCCTTCGGTATTCTGCTGTAGACACTGCTAAAGGCGTATGAAATACTTACGTAGATACATAGTGGAAAATACAGCATTTTAAGACATTGGATATGATTAGGCACGATACGGTTGGTTAGAGTCAGAACCGACGTAAAGAGGTAAAAACCTCAAGTAATTTGATACACAATTTGGAATATTGACTTTGACATTGACTGAGTTCATAGCGCGGTGTTACTTTAAGTTTGTTTGTCGGGAAACGACAATGAAGAAAATTGCTAGTTACGCCTCGACAAGCTCGTTCCGCTCTCTGTGCTAAGAGAATTATGTTTATTAGTCGTTTATTATTGCAATGTGATACGAGAGAATATTCTTTTTTACGTTATGAAATAATCAAATTACGCAATTAAATGGAGTAATTGATGTTTATTTATTTTATAAACAGAATATTTCACTGGGTGTGACGCAGAGATACATTGGTACATACATACTTATAGGAATAGACAAAATGTGGCATTGATTACAGGTGGTATATGTGGTGGTGGTGGCTGTAGGTTCATACAGATTATTTATTTATTAAGCCTACACGGCAACATTGCGTTAACTTATATTTGTAACAATAATGCGACGCATCATTTTGTGAGAAGTTGGGAACTTTCGAAATGTAATTTCACTTTTCATGAGCCAGTTAAAATAAGCTTAACCTGAGGTATTTTTTTAAGTTCCGGAAGTTTATGATATTTAAGGGCGTTTATTTCTTTATGACACCACCTGAATAGTCGTTGTGGTTATTTAAATCGCATTAGCGAGTTGGAGGATGGAAGCCTGCAGGCTTGATGCACACAGAAGCGGTAGCGGAGGTGATCTGGGCCCTCAGCGCGCGCCATTTGCGGCAAATCTACAATAACTCTACGTCAAAGAAAAACGATGTGGCAGCGGTATCCAGCGCCCTCACCAATTTGTCCCGCCCAGACCTAATAGTTGTGATTGCAAAGGGAAGGAAACCGCTGACAGTCGGATGTCAGCACACCTGCTGCTTCCTCAGTTATTAACTGGACATCACCTTCCGGAAACTTGCTGCACGGTATACTGCATGCGTTGTGTCTATAATTATTATCATAAAACTTCACTTTTTTAGTGAAGCACTGATTAAACACCCCTGAATCATATACTGTGTCTTAGACTCAAATCCCGAGCGGGTTTAGAAAAAACCATTGACACTGCTTCGTAACTGAGCCTTTTCTCTAGGACGAAACACCTTAAGGAAAGGCCTTTGTGTCCGGTAATAGGACGTATATATACAAATATAATAAGTACATATCCTGTTTAATATACCTAGCCTAATTACAAGTGTTTTGCTTGTGGCGATCGGTCGTACTATAGATAATGTGAGTAGGAAACGGTCCACCACATTTTTGCCGAAGGTTGGAAACTTGTACTACTTCATTTTCCAGTTAAGAATGACGAAATACGACTCTAGCCAGCTATTAAGAAACTAGAATTCTAAAATTGTCTGGCTAGAGACACACTTCCTTACAAGCTTTGATAACTATCCATAATTTGTTTTATGCATCCGTAATGAATAATATGTCCCGCATTGCTTAAGCGACGAGAAAAAAGATAGATTGCCTTAATTGATCAGATAAATTATGCCGATCTGTGCACTTTTTATAGAGAGTGATTATGAGAACTAAACCAATTTAGAGTTCACGCCAGAAGGATAATGTACCTAATGTCACAATCTCGTTACACCCATCTCGGCATATGAAGGCTTTCACAACCGCAACCTACGTTACATCACTTCCATCGAGTTGGGGTTGCAGCAATGCCATTGTTGCACCGTTGTTCTCCGCACAGAGAAGCAAGAACAAAACTTCTTTGTTTCGCCTCGTGTTTAATGAGAGAGCGGTAAGCGAGCAGTGTTTAAAATATTGCTCCGTATTATGTAAATTTTGACCAGCGGAGACTTTCTTTCGCCGCTCAATTAGCGTGCACAGCGCAGTACATAACGAAGACAATTCTTTTTTTCGAATACGTGCTATATCGACTGAGAAGCCATTGGAATCTCTCGTATGGAGAATATTTCTTGGAAATAGCTGCGTTTCCATTTTCGGTGTAAGTGTAATTGTACATGTCGTACGTTATTAAGGCTATCTTAACCGCGAAGGTCAACACGCCAGGTTTCATTGTACACTGGGACCCAGATTACTCTGTATTCTCTATTATGCCTGTCTCTTATAATGCTGAACTTTCACTAGCTAGCACATCTCACGACCTCTAGCCCTTTCAACCTGGCACTGCCGGGCACGCGATTTATAAATATAAACTTGGTCGATATGCCACGCTTATTGGAGTACCTACTTACTTTGATACTTTCACTCGAGGAGAAAAAAGTTCGGATACGGTGTTTCTTTATCCTGTGCAACAAAGCGAGTTCGGGTGTGTGCGGGAGTGACTTTCACTCGGGTCGGACCGAGCGTTCGATTCGGTTCGGGTTCGGCCGCCGCTGACCACGCGCTGCGGTGCGCGTGCGCCGCGCGACGCGACACACTGGTGAAAGCGGACTCAATGCCCTTTATGGCCATCATCAACTCATAGATTGCGGCTGATTGAACAATACTGCTCTATAAGTTACAAATCGGTACATACGTTTTAAAGCAATGTTCCGCATGTCTACTAAATGACTAGTATTGTAGGTATATTTATTTCAAACGGGTCACAGGTAACTCTATCTAAAGATATTTATACACATTTTGATTACTTAGTAGCCAGCAATCTAATAATTGTTGTTGTGTACAACGAGTAATTACAGCAATTATGTAAAAGTTATGTCACAAACTGTAACTATTTTCGAATAACACTGTTATTTACTTGAATAATAAAAGAACTATCAAATATTGTGTAATTATTATGACCATATATTAAGCAATAGGTACCTTAGTTATGTATCTGTATAACTATAAAGTATTCAGAAATATACTTTTGATTTCCTTAGTTTGCACTGAAAGAGATAGTATGAAGATACTAACTAACTTCTTTGTTGAAAGGCATAAGTTTACACGTTATTAAAATAAGCACTTGAATAAGACGGCAATAGAGTTTACACATTCAACCTTATGTTTATGCTAATGAATAACTTTCTCCCTCTGTAGTGTATGTTTAATGAATAGTTACATTATAGATAGCGTCAATAAATTATTGCACTTAATCTTCGTATTGACCTGGCTACCTCAATTCGTGACTATACAGTAACATTTACATATAGCGTGGGAATCTATATGTTACTGTATGACTAGTAAAAAATATATTATAGACTCAAATATAGAATTTACATCTATAATTCCTACAGAGGTGGGCAGAGCGCCTTAATTATTATGTCACACTGTTACGGTTCGAAAGTTATATATTTACTCATTTACGACTCTAGCGAGGGCCCCCCCCTTTCTTACTCGGTTTTTATTGAACCAGTATCCTCAACACCAATAATAGAGCGGCAAGTTACCCCTACTCATCCCAATAGAAATCACGGGTGTAAAGCTGTGCGCAAGATTACGTACGTGCATTTAATGTTTTAATTAAGTACGGATTGTTTTTTTTTTTTAATGGAACTCCGTGAATGAGTTGTGGAATGATATTATCTGATACAAACGCAACGAAACAGAGGTAGGTTATAAGTGAAGCTCTCGTCCATAAAAATAAAATTGTAATCATAATAAGCGTGAAATTATATCGATAGCAATCCGACATTGGTCGGGAACGGAAGTCATCTGCGCAGGTACATTATCGGCGATTTCCGTGAATCGCATAAAACAAGTTGCCTTTATGGGTTTTTTAGTTTTTAAAATTATATTTACCAACATTTTGACGATACCATGAGCTCTATGCTGTGGTGTGACAAATTTACCTTGACCACCAAACCACAACAACTAGTATAATACAGCTTCACGCCCGTATCCCCGAAGGGGTAGGCAATGGTATAGAGCAACCATCGAATCACAGATCTTTGTGTTTTTATTTTTTAGATTTGACTTTTTTAAAGTAAATTATACCTACAATTACTAAAGCTATTTTCTAGTCAATTCGAGTCGCCATACAAAAGACATCAACGAGCGATAGTTCTATTTAGGTACTTATTATTATAAACATTAAATGGAAAATAGCCTGTAATCGTTTTAGTGGAATATTTTAGTTCTAAAAGTATTCATATCACTTGCGGTTACTTCCAGGACAAATATATTATGCAGTCAGAAACGAAAAATGTTTCGTAATAATAAATGATTTTCGGTGAAAATATTGTTGAATAGCTCTTATGTAAAAACATTAATAGAATAATAAATTATACATGATTCATACAAAGAACCAGTTATAAATAATAACTTTCAGTGGTAAAATAAAATATATATTTTTAAATCTACTTATCCCCCTCCGGTTGAATGAGGGGAGGCCTGTGCCCAGCATTGGGACGTATATAGGCTGTTGATGATGATGATGATGACTTATATTATTTGGAATAATATAATTTATTAATAATATAATAATAATATATTTTATTGTAATAATTTTATCGAAATAAAATTATTACAATAAAATATATTCTTTGGCTGTTCGCTTCTAAAGTAATTTAAATACATATTATACATTCATACATAAACATTAAAATGTACAGCCGTTAGTACCTACACGACATTAATAAATAGCATTCAAGGGATAGGACAATAAATAACAAGCTAAGTAAGATGTCAGCAGTTACCAAGATCCAAGTTAATCGTCATTTTTATCACTCGTACGTATCGTTTTGCATTAGCCATTTATTAGGACTACTACCTAGGATTTCATAACATAACATACATAACATAAACAGTCTATATAAGTCCTACTGCTGGGCACAGGCCTCCCCTCAATCAACCGGAGGGGGTATGGAACATACTCTACCTAGGATTATTTCGCTTTTACTCATTTACCTACTTACAAATAGAAAAAACACACAGACAGCAGGACAGGAGGAGGACTCGGAGGTGCTATGATTAAAACGCTCTTCCTCGCTTGACAAGAGCGACTGGTTCAAATCCCGTCGGAGTAATTTTTTTATGATTAAATTTTATCTTTGTGAGTTTCCCTTTTCTTTGTAAGTTTCCCTAATCACCGGTGCGCGCTATAAAAACCAAAATCATTTATTACTTGGTCGGACAAATGCGTTGCAAAGACCTATCACCGGGGTACATAGGCTAAATCAATCGACGCAAACTAAAGGCGAATGTATAGGCTCACGTGACGTGATCAGTGGCAGTACGTTTTGTTTTCACTCACGAATCGCGAGATTCTGAATGAAAGTATTCTGTGTGTGTAGTGTGGTAGCGTTAACGACAACGCACAACGGGAGCGGGCACGGCCGCGGGCGCAAGAACATCAAACTTTTCATCATAAGAAAATCATAATCAAACTTTAGTTTGTCGTTGTTTGTTTGCGTTTTGTTGATAGTCGAGTTAGTGGAATTTCACGATCTCTGCCTACCCCGTCGGGAGATAGGCGTGACCTTATGTATGATATATGTACTACCAATGTTTATAGGCTGTATAATTAGGGCTGTCACCAGGTTGTCTAGATAACAGTATATCCCAGTATCGAATGGGTCTATTCCGACTTCTCATGCTTTCTCCGACGAATTGATATAAACCCAGACGTAATGCAACTGTTCTAATAAGTCCATTGTTTTATTTTGCGTTTGCCACAATCTCATCTGTTAGTGACAATGAGGACTGTAGATTGTACCATTGTTGGTACTAACATAGAATCACGCGATAATACGTATTGACTTACGTAAGTTCTAACCAAATATTAAAAATACAAATATTGTAGGGTATTTTAGCGGCTGCGCTAATGATATTGACTCTAAGACGCACCCAATTCACGCGCGATTCTATCTAGTAATGTGCCCTTCCCGGGAATGTTTCCGTCAATAAAAAGGCGCTAAAGTTATGTAACAAGGGCTTTATTACCTAGCCTTTAGGTAGATATGACCAGAGTACAAGAAATAACAGTTTGAAAAAAAGCATTCGAGTTTTCTTGGATCCTATGAGAGGGGTGCGACGCAATGAAAGCCGAGAATACTATTAAAAAAATTGGCTTTATTGCGATAACCGTCCGAACAAAAACTCAAAAAAAACTAGTTACATAGGCCAACCCACTCAAACACGATGACATTTCTGATACCGCGTTCTAATCTACTAGTAGCGCCATCTATGTCAGCAGTGGGACATTGATTAGGCTACAGAAAAAAAAAAAAAAAAAGTGTGTTTTTTTAAGAGTTTTTACAACAGGAACATTATCGAGAACGACACATCACTGATTCTATCACTAAAACGGATTTATTTTCCCGCGCACGCGCTCGCTGTCAATATGAACAGAACCTGAGGGAAATTATGTTGAAGTTTTTTATGACAGCTGGAGATGACCGATCGATCGTTGCTCGGCGAGACATCACGCCTCGACTGATGTCATATAACACTCATGCTATTATCGGTTGTATTTACGAGTGCATTTGAATTTATAATTTACTTTACACAGTAAGCACATTGTTATTTCTCATATACATAGAATTACCCGGCGTCGGCTTAATAATGATACATGGATCGAAAGAATTTCGCATGGACAGGAGGAGGACCCGGTGGTGTAATGGTTAACTAACATACACTTGACAAGAGTTGCGGGTTCAAGACCCGTCCGAGTCAGAAATCTTTTCCATTGAAATTTTCTCTTTGTAAGTACATAGAATTCCGAGCTGGCAAATAAAATATACTAATAAAATATACATGATTATTTGCGACTGAAGAAATTTTATTTCTTAAGCATACTATACGCTCCATAGTAATCTAATCAGTTAGTACGTAGCTTTATCAAACGTGCATAAACCTGAAGAATAAGTTCCATGTAAGTACCTACATCAGAGAAGTCAGTTTAAAGTAAAACCCTATGCCTCTTTTTCTTCCACGTCAGTCCATCATAACTTAAAACAGATTAAAATAATAAGTACTTACATAATACTGCATTTTTTATGGTAGGTAACTTTACGACCCACAACGTTTCAAAGATAGTTAATATCCACTTTAATTGCTAGCCTAGCATGATCGCTTTCTTTTAAGGAGAGCTTCATAAATAGCCGATAAATTAATGGGTTGTCGTGACGTTTATCGACGATTCACAAAGATGGCGTGTCGATCCGATCTTGACCCCCTGACACCCTTCTCACTGCCTTTCATACCTTTATCACATAAAAGTGTTAATAATTGCAATTTTAATACCATTTCGTCAAGGCGATTTTTTATCATAATGATTGATAGATTTCCGTTTAATTAGCTGGATAATGTTAGATAGATTTTTTTGGATTGATTGATTCGATTCGAAAGGCAGATAACAATCAAGAAAGTGAGAGTGAGCTTCATTTGTTACATTTAGTTAGATGGCATGATACGGTTAATATACTTACTACATTTGGACAAATGTACTTGCATGTATACAAACAAAGAATGACGAGACCATGGTTTATGAATATGCGTTTTGAAGGGAAACCAGAGTTATGGTTTATGAAGACCAGGTATGCTCAATCCTGTGACAAGCCGCCATTGCTATCGTATGTGTGTTACCATTAAATTGGTATCTCCAACATTCCAAGGACGTAAATTTTATTATTGAAAAGTAAGTGAATTACTAATTAATTCCTACTACTTGTCACATATTTAAAAATCATTGAAACTGTAAGTAACTCCTTTACTGAAAGTTCAAAATTTCCTTGCAAAGTAAGTAAATATAAAAACAATGGTCGTGGGTAATTTATTTTTTACGAAATGGCAACGCAGGGGGGGATGACGTCAGCTGGGCTACCCTTGAAATGTTAGCTGTCAGTTTTGAGCATACCAGGGGCCTGTTTAATAAAACTTACAATTGTAAATTACAATGACAATTTGATGTACATTGCGGAGTGTGTGATCACGAATATTTTGCAGTTTCAAATTAGCTACGTAATGAACATCAAATTGTCGTTGTAATTTACAATTGTAAGTTTTATAAAATAGGCCCCTGGTGTTTTTATTTATATCATGAACGAGACGAGAGTGGGGATAATATCGCTGAACTATCGGTTGGAAGTAACTAAGATAAAGTTATGTTAACCTGTAAACTTATGGCCGTGCACTTATTCACGTTATGTAAAAGGTGGCTGAACGCATATAGCAACGAGAGAAACAGTGCCTTACGGTTATAAAGGGAGGAAAGGTTTATGGCCTGCAGATAACGAATAAAACCTGTTATTATTTCTTTATGATGATGATCAGTTCCGGAATCGTGTTCAGTTTCCGACGTAATATAGTTACATAAAGCTAATTGCTGATCGGAATTAGCTAACTATAACTTCGTAAATAATTAAATACTAGGTAACGGTTACGTTAATAATAACGTTATTCAATACGCACCAATATGGAGCTCTGCCGTTACTCGGCCTGCCAGCGCGGGCGCGACTAGACTTTCGTAAAACTTCGCCGATTGATAAATAAATCACGTCTCTCGTTTCGACATTATTCGCGTGTGCCAGGGATGTAGCTAGACTAAACAGGGCTTCAAAGGTCCCACTTGAGATTTGTACAGGGGAAGAAACTAAGATGAAAATAAAAATAAGGATCAAATGGCTAAAAGTGCTTCGTTGCGATGCGTTGTTGGATATGGGAGGAGAACCTAAAACATGTTCAAAATTTTCTGCCTCTTCAATAAAAGCGACCAAGAACAATTGTAAAATTAACTTAAATATTCGGGTACCTACAAAATCCGCTTTTTCTTATTAAAATTATAAACTTCTATATCGAATATTTAACCTCGTAAGAACCAGATTTCCAGACACAATACTCGTACTTAGTTAAACAATGGGATTTGGATTTTAAAAGTCATCTGGGTCTTAGGAGGTTAAGGGTGGTATTAATAAACCAATCTCAGCTTCGAGACTGCTCTCAAGATCATGTCATTGTGACAGTTCTCATATAAAAACAGAGACTTGAGCATGATCTTGAGGGCAGTCTCAGCGGAGATTCGTTTATTAATACCACCCTAAGTATATAATAAAATCGCGAAGTAAATATTGCTTAGATAGCTGAGAAGATGCTGTCTACGAAACAAAACTTAGCAATAAGTAGGAGGACCTAGACTTAGTTGTCTATTTTTGAGCCCATAGTCTCAGTCCATCCCTGATCGTTTCAACGCTAGGTATTTACTGCGCCGTCAGCAATTATTGCTCGTTGCGCATGCGAATAAAACCCCAACACAATGCTGCAAGAACCGTGCATGCTGTTGCCAGTTAATGTCCCAAAAACAGCTTTAGGGTTGCCTTATCTTCATCTTAACTTCGCGAACGCAAACAAACAGTCATCTCTATCGTATGCCCAATATTTTCATTAAGTAAGTATGTCAACATTTACACTTTTTTGGGCGGAAGGCAAGAGTTAAACCACTGCCCTATTTTTCCCTAAAAAAGTTTGGAAGGCACGTTAAGCTGTTGGTCCCGGTTACTATTTACTGTAAGTGAGTAATCGTTACATGAGCCTTCGGCGGCTCAATAATTACCCTGACACCAGGATTGATGAGGCTGGTATTCCACCTCACAACCCACACAATAAGAAGACGAAGGAGAATTCTAACATCGACAAGAACATAGCTCTTAAATTGATGGTTACATCAACTTTGAAAGAAAAAACACGTAGATTAGCATACTGGAGGTTTGCTCAGTATATTGAGTGAGCGCTCTCAGCGTTCCTAATTTGTCCGGCCTAGTAATTAATGCCATCTCAGCTTTTTCTTGACGTAATGTTGTAGGTTTACCGCAGATGGCATTAACTTGCTGGACAAATGGGGAGCGCTGAGGGCTCTCACCCGGTACAGGAAAATAATTAATCAGACCTGAGGGTCCCTATGTGCCCGGCTTAGGGCATCGTCTGAAAAAGTTTATATTTGAAACAATTGATTGACCTTAGTGGACCGATAGCAACAAGTACTGAATGAGGCAAATGGTCGACCAAACCAGTGGGGTACCGAGGTAACCATACAATATGTTATGTAAAAAATACCTTCCCGTTAGGAAAGCCTGTATCCAGTTGCGACCCATATATTGGTTAATTATTATGCAGATCCCCGTTCTCTTAGTAAGTATGGCTATTTAAATCGACAACCCTAGAAACTGCATGTGTGCGGTATTAGAGTCGAGAGACCACATCGACGATTGTTTTAGGTACGTACGAAAGAAATTGAGGTGGTTTTAACACTAGTCACTAAAAGCTACAAGAAGGAAAAAAACACTCTAATACTGAATACTGGTACAATTCCTCTTTGTTCCTAAGTTTCATGTGAACGGAATTGTCGTTTTCAATCATCTAGTTCCTCTGTTTTTGTGCTGCCTTTGTTTTCTACCTTTATAAGAGAACATGTGGAGGAAGTGAATCTATTCTCGATTATAAAGTCTTTCTCACCGGTCTGAGTTCCGTTAATTTTTACTACATTCATCATTAATTGCTTTCGCTTATGAGAAAAAGTGTTTATCTTATAAACGGCGGCCGCTTTACACCTTCTTACTTTTTAAAGTTATCAATTTAACTAAGTAGGCACTTACAATAATAAATACCTAAGTATGTGAAAGTAGTATTTACACAGCTGTGTATGTTGACCGCTTTTGTAATGTATTCGAAATGTAGAGCCAATGAAGAAGTTTATTATAAAGGTAGCTTTGAAAACAATGTGGATTTATTTAACTTTATATGAATTTACTCTTGCCTATAAGTTTCTAAATGGAAAATAATAAGTGACAACTGTGCCTTAAATAATGTAGGTAGGTATACTTAATTATCGAATGGTAATTGATTACTTCGTATTTAAATATATAAACAAGACAAAAACAAATCAATAAACTTATAATGACTACTTTTTATAAGTAGGTATCATACATTATTCGATATCAGATATATAGATAATATTAAGTATTAATTGACAATAACAAACCTCACAGTTAGTCCAACGGCTCCGGTGTACAACTTGGAAAAAGTGCTTTATAAACGATTGTGCACTTTATAAACTTTCTAGAGCTTTTCAAATCACAGACACAAAGGAACTAAGTAAGTCTATATTTAAAAAAGAACTGTCACCAATCGAAACTTTGATCTTCACGGTAAGTTTAGTGTCGATATCGTAGTGTCGAGAATGAGAGACACAAACGCGCGCGTTTTCCAACGTCGCGAGCAGCACTGCGCTCGCGCACCGTACACCGTACTCGCACATCGCGGTGAAACTTACTCGGGAGAAAAGTGGCGTCCCCCTCAGACACTGCAGCCGGTTACATCAAACCCGTTGTTTGAAGACTCAGCGGTTTTTGCCAAGTGTTATGGTATTAAGAGACGCTTAGCTAAGCAACTTCCGCTTTCCAGTCGGTGGTCGCGACGTAACGCAGCAGACGTACACATAACCAATAATAATTTAACGCAACTTTAAGACAGTTACAATAACTATTTTTTTTCTTATTTAGCCGTTTTTGCTGCGGTTCTTGCGGTGTGGGTGCTTTATTAGGTACGATCACGTGGTTATCCAAGCCAGATCGAATCTACCACGAGAGTAACATCGTGGTTAGTAATGGTCAGCTGTGATTAGTCGTTTCATCGTTTTAACTACTTTGTTACCTAGAGTTCGAAAAAGTTTAACAATAGGTACCTTACGGGTGGCAGCTTGTACATAGTGGCGAAACTTATGATTATTTATAATACATAAACAGCGTAGGTAAGTATATAACATAATATATCAAATGGCCACGAATCTTTTAGCTAACTGGGGATATAGAGGATACTCCACTGGGTTACTGCGAGCGATTAAAAAGAAAAGATAGAATAGAAATACCTCTATGGCTACTCCACCAACACTCGGTGGACCTGTACGAAGGAGTAAGCTTCATACCCCTCCTGTGCCCAGCAGTGGGTCGTTTACTTATTGGCTAGGCATATTATGTTTATGGCAGAACATAACTAAGCTAACGACTGTATTCCCAATTGGGAGAATCAGAAGTACATTCATCGCTTGATGAAGTAAGTACCCACACTTCACCGAGCTTACCTGTCAGACCAGCGCGAGCGTAATAAGTAGTGGGAGCCATAACAATATGTTCAAGTTAGGTAAGTACCTGTGTACAAATACAAGCAATTACCATTCAACACATTCCATATTATTTAATAGGCTTGGTCATAACTTGAATTTGGACCTATTTGCTGGCAGCATTCAAGGTGCTAAAAAAGCACTTGTTAGAG
Source organism: Pectinophora gossypiella (assembly GCF_024362695.1). Lineage (NCBI taxonomy): Eukaryota > Metazoa > Arthropoda > Insecta > Lepidoptera > Gelechiidae > Pectinophora > Pectinophora gossypiella. The sequence continues at coordinate 7,209,886 of NC_065408.1, read as the reverse complement.
ACTTCGTTTCCTCTATTGTTTAGATATTTCTATTTTTAAGGTTTTTTTTCATATGGTCTTAGAAACTTAATGTAAATTGTGTTTTCTTTCAATCTGTGGAAGCTTGTTAATGGCTTTTAGATATTTAGTATGTAACTTTGTAAATTTAGCTGTAAGCTCCCCAAATAAAATAAAAGACATCAACCAAGAAGTCCATAATATCCAGTGCGCTGGTTAATCGATTAAAATAGACGTAATTACAAAACTTAGGCATTAGGCTGTTGCATCAGCAGTCGATGCAGTAGGTTACTAAGTAAAGGGGTTACATAAGCGCTTTTTGCTGTTCGAATAACAAACAATGTTTCATTCTGACGCCTGCCGGAAGATTGAGATGGCCGATGGGCTATCCAGTTATTATGGATGGGTTTTGCAAGCTGTCTGTGATAAACAACAACTGGTACGGATTATGAAAGAAGTGTTATACAAAGGATTTTGTCGGATGATTACGTTTATGGCTATGTAAACGAATGGTATTATAACCAAATAATTATGATAGGTACTTGATAGTTATGGTATGGCTAAGTATCTACATGACAATGATTTGCCTTGGGTAAAAAAGACATAAATAAATGGAGAGGTTCATATTCGGCAGTATGTTTCGGTTATTTACTTCTAATATAATTCTTGAAAGGACAGGCACCGAGTTTACACTGCAGTTCAGGCTGTGTTCCCTTATCTTCTCTTTCGGGAAAATCCAAGTAAGTAGGTAAAATTAAAAAAGCTTGTCTCTTGTGTGAATAAAACGCACTTTTCCTCATTGTTTTTAAGCGAGAAAAAGACCCTTTTCGTGATGGAGAGTTGAAAAGTGTATTTTTTTCGTATTTCAGGTAGTAAATAATAACGCTCATCGCGCAAATTGATAGATGATTATCCAAATTCATCATCTAGCTTGTTACATGGTATTAACATAAAGACCAGATAATAATACAATAAAATATTTATCTACCTGCCTACTTACGTGTTTTTCAGTTCTCAAAGAAGTCGAAACTATAAAATACCATTTGATGTGGTCTTCATTGTTCTTAAAACATTTGTCAATTTGCTTTAGCGGAAACACGCTATCACACCATGAAAAAACAGTCTAAGTATAATACAAGCTAGTCTTGACTTCTAGACTCTACGTTTGTGACTTTTAGTTAAAGATTTTCCTTATGTTCACAGTTGAATGGCCAAATTATGAAATTACGTTTATGTTGTATATTTAATTCTTACATAAGTACTATTTCTGTATTATAGTCAGTAGGTAGGTGCCATGATAATACCAGTGTATTATTTACGAGTCAAGAACACTGCGAGTCAGGAGTAAATAACTATGTACCTACTTGACCGGACAGATGCTGGCAATTTAAATAATCAGAACTTCCCCATTATGGTGATTTATTACCTACAATGAGTCTTTTCAGCTAGACACATCATTGCTTTACCTACAGAGTTCTAACCAGGTTTAAGTCATCATCTCCCTAGCATTATCCCGTTTTTCACAGGGTCCGCTTACCTAATCTGAAGATTTGACAGGTCCGGTTTTTTACAGAAGCGACTGCCTGTCTGACCCACCAACCCGCAAAGGGAAAACCAGCCCAATACAGGGGCTCTACCGGGTAGGACGAAGTCGATTCAGGTTAGGTCACATACTTCCGATAATACTTATCTCGGGAATGTGGGTTTCCTCACATGTTTTCCTTCACCGCTGAGCACGTGATAATCACTTATGATCCAAACAGGAATTTTAAAACAAATTCGACAATCGTTGGTTTAGGCCTTTGCTGGATTCGAACCTGCGACCTCAAAGTGAGAGCTAAGCGTTCTACCAACTGGGCTACCACGGCTCTCGGGCAGCCAGGGTATGCTGCTTAAACGACACCATTTTTGAAAATGTAATTAAGATTGCTGAATATTTCACAACAAAATCAGGTACTTACCAACCAATTTCACGCTAAATTAAGCGTTAAAATACTAGACAACAACTTAACTGAACAGTAGCCAATGGTTTGTTGTCGGAATCGGTCGATTGCTTCAATACCTAAGACTGTATCAGGCAGTGTCTACGTTGCCAGTTGCAGCTGCAATCGAGTTTGCATTATTGCGCAACCACTTTCACCAAGTCCGTCCCTCGCGCGCGCTAACCAGGGCCGCAAATACGGCTCGACTTGTTTACATAGAACCGTCACCCTTTCACACCTCATAATACAAATTTTGCAACAACAGACCAAACGGTGTACCGAAGGCAAGAGTCAAGGGTCCATGTAAACTGGACAGGTATGACGCACGCTGGGTTACGTATTGCGTATTGACAGTCGATGTTTTCGCGTGTTTGCTGGCGTTACGCCGTCTGAAATGGGGAAGTCGAAAGCTGGGTTACGTGGAAACATTCATATCTAGTTGCGGAAATGGAATATAATTTTAGGAATTAAGGAAACACAGGGAGTTGGCTTATTTTTCGATCGTAGCATAGACATAGGCCAACTTGTCAACTAGAATTTTATGGAAGAAAACCTGTGATGTGGCGTTTCCGGGAATATTCCCACTTTGGGAATGACCCCGTCAGAAAAAAGGCGCAAAACTTATGTAAAAGACCTTTATTACCCAATCCTTAAGCAGATAAGACAAGAGTACAAGAAAGAGCAATTTGAAAAAGAAAAGCAGCCAGTGTCCTTGCTATTAAAGGATTTTTACAACGGGAACATTCCCACTTTGGGAAAATTTCCGGGAACGGCACATTACTAAGACAACGCATAATGCTGTACTTGGGATTATTACCTATACTTTCGATAGGTATGATTTACTTTCGGATCCCAGATTTGCCTCATATGACATAAATTACTTGGCTAGACAAGTGCGCTGAAAGCTCTCATCGGACAAGGTACCTACCTACGTTCCTACCTACAATTACGTCATATAAGATCACCAACCTTTCGATCGAAAACCATGCAAAATTAAAATAAATTATTTTCACACACATGAAATTGCTATTTAACAATAAGCCGCCTATTGTATTCGTTATTTATCTTTTGTGTCCTATCATCCTATGTGTAAGTAACTTTGTATTTTTGTTACTTATATAGTTTTTTACGGTATGAGTCAATGCTAAATAATTAAATTAACTCTTTCATAGTGTAATGTCAGTACCACAACTAAAGATAAGTACCCACCAGATCTGCAAAATACTAATTTCTGGCGAGTAGGCAGTAAATGGCTCTACATTGGCTTGTTTGTCCGAATCATCCCCGCTTCCGACATCTGAGATTGTGAAATTGACAAAAGTGATCTCATTGATCCAGTGGCTGAAAGTAAGAGGATGTCTCGACCCGAGCTGACGTCACCCGGATTTGGCCCGCAATGTAATTCGAGATAATTTTACAATCTCCGGTCTCGAGGTGAGGGTGGAGAATATGTAGGTAGGTACTTACTTATTTTTCTGAGATACAAAAATCTGATTTTGCATGAGCTGCTTTATGTTTTAGAGATGGGCAGCGAAACTGATTTTAGTAAGTGCGAATAAATAGCTCCAATTAGGCGAGGGAATCCTTTATCAGAAGTTGCCGAAGAGAGATGACCATAATTAATGATTCTATCTCGCTCGTTAATTGATTATCTTTCCTACTTCTGACTTATTTTAACATACATAAAACAGCTTAGGTATACCATTCAACTGCTGGGCACAGTCTTCACCTTAATGAACCGGATGAGGTATGATGGATAGAGCATACTCCACCACGCTGCTCTGAACTGTGGGTTGGTAGGCCTCAAAATAGTTTTGCAAAGTTTGCCAATGAACTAAGAAAAAAGTTTTCTATAAAGTTTGGTTTGATAAGACTTCCGATGCAGTAGCGCCATCTACACTATGTCGTTATAACTAATTGATAAGTACCAACAGATGTCGCTAGTAGGATTCTAAAGCATGTCTTATAGTGTTAGTATCTAAAAATAACACCAGAGTTCGTTCAAAGCGCTATTTTTAGTTTTTTTAGACATTTGACAAAAAAGATGGCAGCGATTGCCGACTGTTGTCCTTCGGATTTATTGCGAAAATGGCGCATTATGTGATATTTTCACATAATATAATAATTATAAGTGGAAATTTGTGTAGTGCTGCTTTGTGATGGTGTGTTATTTTACATGAATGACAGTGTTAATCGTGTGTAAATAGGACTGCGACTTTCGTCTGGATATTGGATTACACATAAAATCTCAGGTATTTACACTTCCTACGCACAATTTAGTGTCTTTTTATTAATTTTTGCATGCTCACGATGTTCAACTTACTGTACACTACGTAGAATATAAGGAATTACTAGGAATATTACATAATTTAGTAGTGGTTGTCAACTTTAGCCTGAAGTACATTTTTCATGAAAAGTGCAGTAGGTATACCTATGTACTATATTTTTGATACCATATGTTATGATTATAAAGATATGAGAACTAGCTTATAAACCAATCGCTCAGCGACAGCAGTCGTAGCCACGGCACGGCGGCTGTTAGCATGACATCAGCAGGCATACTTGCTGCTGTAAACTTACCATCATGATTCATCATGCAAGACTGCCTTCACCTCTAATCCCATTGTCATAAGGTTGATATCTAGTAAAAAAAATAAAAACATTGCCTGCAAATAGGTCAGAGAAGGTAAAACAATTTTATAATAAAACAATTTTATCATTCTTATTACCTATTTTCAGGCACAGGAAAATATTTTTATTACAAGTTGATTTATAAATAGTCATAAACGGTAGGTTTTTCCTTAAACAAACTCCATTCTGGTTGGTTAGAAGCAAAACTTCTCTATACACATTTATTGCAGCATAAATTAAATATTTTACAAGTGATCTATTATTATGAAGGATTACAATGGCCTTCTGTGCTAGAAAGTGGAGTTGTGTTCTTAATGCATTGTTGTAAAGATAAAATGATTGCTAGGTTAGATTGTTAGATAATTATAAGAAAAAAAAATATAACAGCATTAAGTGAATGTTAAAATTATATTACAATTATTCTAATATCCTGTCTTCTTTAATTAATTATAAAATAAATAAGTGGAACAAATGACTTACACAAAATTATATTTAATTTTGGTTACTTGTGGCTCTACGCACCCCATTAGGGATTATGGGCATGAAAATATGCAGTTTAATTCCACAGGCATGTGTTCTAAGTGATTGCCAAGGAACCTCTGAGCCATCCTTAATATCCCAGTAGAATATTTGATATTAGGTAGGGATCTAGGTAGGTACCTTTATTGTCATTTGATAGTAAGCGTAATTTATTGTTTTTGTATTTATTTAAATGCTGGACTATCTGTATTAGCAATAATCTTCCTTCCAAGGAATTACGGGCATGTATATGTAATAATAAATATAGGTACCTTAGGTTGTAAGGCCCGTTGCCCTTTAAAATTTAAATCCCATTGTTTAAGTATTGTGTCTAAAAATCTGGGCCTTATGAGAATAAGTACCAATAAAATGATAAAATAAAAATTAACAACTTAAATTTATTACAGTATTTTCCAGTAGGTATTTGTTATTGTTTTAATAACTAATAAACTTAAATACCGATTCAAATTCTTTAAATAATTATTATTAAAATAATTTTAATAATCAATATTAAATGATTTTAATCATAGATAAAAGTAAACAAAAAATCTACCTTACTGTTATGTGATCTTAATTTATTATAGTAACCCTAAAATATTAGCCAATTGATATCATCACAGAATATAATGTGCAAAATAATTGTCTGTATTGTAACAAATATGGGGAAAATTCAATTATTTTTTTAGAGTTAGGTACCTTCAATCTGTTTACAGATGACTATCTGATGATTGTCTGACTACTGGGAATAGTTAATCAATATGTTTTGATATCATTTCATGATAATTGATATCACACAGGTTCCAAGATTCATGCCTAGACAATGGCAATTAAGATCACCCCCTGTTAATTATTTTTTATTTTATGTTTATGTGTTATATAGGACTTAAGCATTGATACACCTCTGTCTATCCCTTCGGAGTTACAGGTGTGGTGCTATAATGGAGCTGTTAGTATAATACGTTTCTATTAGAATTAAATCATTAACATAAACAAATTGTATATATTTTTACTATCATACCCCAATGCATACTTTAAGAAGTGCAAACATTACACCTTAGAAGTATGAATTTATTCATAAAACTTCCCACAAAGTGTCTGAAAATGATGAAATGTTTTCTAGTATTTCCGTCCTTGGCTAATTGGAGAGTTTTTTCTAATTATAACAAGTAAAGTAGGTCTCTAGTGTTTCTTGGTAGCACCCTAAATCTGTGAATATTACCACTGTGACACAGATAGATGACTAAGTCAAGTTAGTTAACTTTTGTTTATTTATAAATAAACTAGTATTTTGAACAACAGAAATCATATGATTTCAAAACTATTGGATTGTATAAAAAATAAAATTAGAAAAGTGGCTGGTGGAATCTAAGAGAATGAAATATTTGTGACTGATGCCCTACTTCTTAGTTCAAGTCTTTTGAAAGTTGATTTTTACAATTTTAATGTTTAAAATCTGAATGTTATTATACCATAACACACCACCCACCTATATACTATGTTGCTCTTCTAATAACAAAAGGTGTCATTAAAAAATATACATTTTCATCAATCATGCAGTTTTATCAATGTTATTTTGGTACACTGAAGTAGAATAAAACTAATCCATACTTAATATAATATTGTAAATGCTTAAAAAGTAACCTTCTCTTTGTTACCTTTTCATGGCTAAATTTTGTCGCAAGATTATGTAGATTGAAAATCGAAAACCAAATGCTAGGGTACTTTCCGAGGTCTGTGTGTATTTACCTCGATAATGTCGTTAAACTGGGTGGAAAACCAGTCCTTAAATGAAAAAGAATAACCTAAGCATGGTATGCATACCTACCTATCCCTAACTATTTTACGTAAGACTGTAAACCATTAAACATCTTGTAATTAGAGTTTTATTACTAAAAATCGGTGTCTGCGCAAACGTTTGTTTACTTGAAGCTCAGACTGATCCAATTTCTGGAGAATTTAGTTCATCCGTCGTAGTTTTAAAAGCCAATCGTCAAGGCATCTTGCAAGATATGAGAATTTTGGAGCAGTTGATATAATGGAGCCGATAGTTACGTATACAGTTTGTGCGTCAGCATTGTATTTCAACATAAGATAAACCATTAACCATTCATCGCAAGCCCGTGTGACAAGACCGGACCATAGTCGTCGCATTTACTAATAGGTGCAATTTCTGCGTCCTTCAAGGTTAAATCCTGATCACTGAATTCAGAGGTCAATTTATCTTTACAATAGTATCACAATTGGCTGTTATAACCATAGGTATTCTAGGTTGATCTTTACGTTACCAACCTTACGTATCAGCTGTATCATATAACTTGATTTAGCAGGATTCTTCTGTAGAGCACATCATTATTTGGACGTAAGTAGTTTTTCATAGGATTATCGGATTTCCGGTTTTGGCTACTATTTCGTAAAAGTTTTTTACCTTATAGGTTAAATTTTAAAGATGAAGATATATTTTACCACGTGATTCCACTTGAGCGGTTTGAAAACATATTTTAGATATTGCTACTGGCCACAGGCTATCACTTGTTGATCTGGCCATCTTCCAAACTAAAGCATTCTGTCAGTGGATTGATGGCGCACATTAGTTTACATGATTTGATGTTTAATGTTGCTAATCACGTGTTGTACATCTAAGCCTGTTATAATTCCACTGCAGTCTTGAACTTTTAATCGTTTTAATATCAACGCTGTTCCACCGACCCGGTTGATTGAGAGGAAGCCTAAACCCAGCAGTGTGAGACGTCTATGATTCAGGCTATTTGTTTTGGTTAGGTGGATGATCTCAAGACATCATTCGTAGGAGCACCAATGAAACCAGATCCTGATTGTATTGAGATCTTGCAATTCATCTGTTTCTTCTACAAATACCTATTATATTGGTAACGCGTAGTTTTATCGGGTGAGAGCCTTCAGCTCCCCCCATTTGTCCGGCCAAGTATTGGGTGAGAGCCTTCAGCGCTCCCCATTTGTCCGGCCAAGTAGTGCCATCTGCGGAAAATCTACAATAAGTCACGTCAAAAAAAAAGGTAACGCGTAGTGATGTCTCCACTGCCGCGCCGTGTCTCTAGTAGACATACATTTCATGCCAGGTTCAACGTCCTGAATAAGTGACGAAAGTTCGAAGCAGTTCATGGGTTGTTAATAAAATATTTACTTTCGAGCGAATTCAAAGTTGTGATATTCCATGTGACGATACGCAACACTTGCCTATTCTACTCACAATCATGATTTAGGGCAAAATGCAGCGTTGAGTCAGCTGTGTGGAATTATGTTCTATTTTCGTTACATTCATCGGCCCCAAACTCTAAACTCTGCCAAATTATAAGTTTTACGACAAAAATATGCAAGCTACTGCGTCATAACTACGCGCTGTTTATGATAACCGCAGGTCTAGACTAGTTACAAAATGACACGCAGTTATTCACTGCTCGATATCCTGAGAATACTGTTTTTTCTTTGGATAATAGTCCGTTTGGGTTTGATCATTCTACTGGTTCATGGCGAGTTCGTGCTAAAGTGCAGATTTGTCATGTTTGCGTAGACTACGTCTTTTGTAAAGAGTTTTTCACAACAAAGCTTTGGCGGCCAGCGGCACGGTCACGATGAGAAGTTCTCGGAAATGTTCTGATGAAAAAGTGATAATAAAGGTTTCGTAAACTTCAATAATATAGATGAGGGATTCCCTTATGGCAGTGGGAATCGTAGGCAAGTGCGAATAGTTGATTGGAGGTTATTCAACTGGTGGTGGACAGAAATAGCGCGATCGCTCGCGGCTTCTCCCGCTTGCCGAGCGGAGTGATGACGCCCCGGACCGACTATGCTTCCGGGATACACTCAGAATTGGCCCACTGTACCATCGTTAAAAGCGTACTATGACGCTCGAGCTGTCGTTATTTGTTATGTTCCTTATACTCTACCCCTGGGCCCGCCAACGTCAGTCGTCAATCGTGAAATTTATCTACGTTTAAAATATTAACCACTTTATAATATACCTTTTTGATATTTAACCAATAGCTAAAACACTTGTGAAAATACTGATTTCTCGTCCTGTAAAAGTCCGGATGTGACAGATGATTCAATCTGCTTTTTGCTAGAATACCTTTAAAATTAATCACGCTTGTTACAATAAAGCTGGCCGATGCACGTGTAGTGACGGCATGTTGTGATGTGGGGTTTAATGTGTTGCGTTTATGTGAGTGAGGTTGTGGTGCCGGGCGGAGACGGCGGCGCGGCTTCGTGCCTGCGGGCCGGTCGCCCTCGCCGGGATATTTATAGAGGCGCCGAGACGCCGGCCCCACACTATACCACATGTTAATTGGCTACTTACACCGATTTTTTCTGAACGTGACCGTTCACACTACGCCAATGCCATCCCGACCGGCCGTGGAGATTCCGACCGACAAACATTGACACCTATATAACTGGCCTAGATGTAGAAGGACTGTGAGACATTCTCTGCGTCGAGCGGCCGTCCCGAACGGTCGTTTGTTCAGAGGTCCCGAGCTGCGCCCCGCAGCTCCCCGCGCTGCGCCCCGCAGCCCCCCGCGCTGCGCCTCGCAGCCCCCCGCCGCGCGCCCCGCGCCCCGTGCCGCCATTGTCTGCCGGCTACCTGCTGGCGTGACCCTGCCGCCATTCATTGAGTCAACAATAGTTCTTCTCAGAACTTGCTGGCTTATCTAAGTTTCAAGGATAAAATAACGACTGTTATTTTACAGTTGCATCGATTTTAATTTTAAAACCACAGTTTCGTGGTCCTCAGTGGATACCTTGCGGTGTTAACTAAGCTGAGTGGGACGTGGCCCTGGGGCGTCCGCTTGCCTCACTTTGAGGCAGGCACATTACCCGGACGGGGCTAGAACCACCGGCCTTGGGGTCTACCCTAGTCGACCCTAGCTGTCACCCGGGGTAGAGTGACCAATCTCTACCCCTTATATTTTTCTCTTCGTGTTTCGGGGTGTAAAAACCCTCCGCACTTAGAGCATAGGAACCCTCTTGCACAATAAGATCGGCAAAGGGATACCAGCTTAGGGCACACCACAAGCACACATCTTCTTTGTTAACCCCAAGCAAAGAGGCAAAACTCACTCTTACACACCCTCGAGCAATCCCACTCGAGTTGCGAAAGTTAGCGAGCGATCGCCTCAGAGTTTCTTGCGCCGCTTATTCTCTGAGGAACGCTTTTGCGAAGCGGTAGTAATTATTATATAGCAGATTGGCCGTCCCTTAAAAATGGCCGACAGCTCCGAGCTGTGGGCCGAAATCGGTAAAATAATTTTGACGCATATCCTAGCGGATAAAAGCAGCGCGCTTTACGCTGAGATATGCCGATTAGTACCGCAAGTTGCGGCGTTAACCTTGCCTTCCGCGCCCCGCGTTGACAGTGCTCGTTCCGACCGCGCGTCGTCACCCTGTCTCCCCGCGACCCCCGGCCCCGCCGCGTCTCTCGCGTCGCTTCCCGGCACTGCCCGGCCTACTGCGTCTGCCCACCCCGCCGCGTCTCTTGCATTGTCCCAATCGCGCGCGTCTTCCCCTTCCCCTGCTACCCTCCTCGCCGGTGACGATGAGGAATCGTGCGATGTTCTTATGGACGTTGCCGAGTCCGATTCGTCGTCGGAGTGTGTGGAGTCGTCCTCTTCGGAGGACATATTCACGCTCGTGGAGGGCCGTAAGGGAAAACGAGCCCGCCGTCACCGCGAATCTGAGCCTGCTAAGGTCCAAAAGACGTCCTCGGGAACGTCGATTCCCTCTTCCATCCCCGAGGCCCGTAAGGCCAGCCCTAGCCCTTCCAGCCCTTCTAAGGCTCTCAATTGTAAGAGTGCCATCAGCGGCACTCAAGTACAAAAAGGTCCCACCCCTCCGCCCTTGTATATGAGGGACAAAAATAGGTGGAACGAAGTCTCCCTTCGGGCGAAAGAGGAGAACATCGTAATCACCAGCGCCCGCACGACCCAAGATGGGATCAAAATTCAAGTCCCGTCATCTTCTGAGCATAGAAAGCTCACTACAATTCTGAAAGGTAGAGGAATACAATTCCATACCTACGCCCTCCCGGAGGAACGTATCCTCCGTATCATCATAAAGGGAATCCCTAAGGAGTGGGAAACCACTCTTGTTAAGGAGGACCTTGTTAACAACGGTTTTCCGGTGCTTGAGGTGCACCGTATGCATCGCGGTCGTGGCCAGGTCCCGTATGACATGGTCACAGTCATATTAGAAAGGACAGATGAGGGCAAGAAGATCTTCAACCTGAAGACTTGTTGCGGTCTATCTAGCCTTAAAGTCGAAACTCCCCATAAGGGAGGCCCCCCAACGCAGTGTCATAGATGCCAACTTTACGGGCATTCTAGTAGGCATTGCCATGCCAAGCCTAGGTGCGTAAAGTGCCTAGGGGATCACGCTACCTCGGATTGCCTTAGAGGCAAAAACGAGGTAGAACCCCCTAGCTGTGTGCTGTGTGGTCAGCAAGGTCATCCTGCGAACTATCGCGGATGCACCAAGGCTCCACGCACCCACCACAAGGTAGCCCAACGAAGGGCAGCCCGCGCTGCAGCTTCCCAACCCGGCCCCACTAAAGCCCATATGGCCCCTTCCTCGCACTCTACTCGCGATTTCCCGGCTCTGCCACTCACGCAGACCAAACTCGCGCCGCAGCGTCCATCCGCATGGACTCGTCCCCCGGCAATCGTCCGACCCACAAATCCGCCCCGCGCCCAACCTAGTAGCAATTTAGGTATTCCTGCAGCCTCTCTCGTGCCTCGTCCGGTTCCTGCGATGGCCCCTCAGGCCTCTGCATTTCCTGTCAACCAGTTTAGGGAATTTAGTATTCTCTTTAAGTCGGCCCTTAGTCAACTTGACAGTTTATTAGACTCCCTGTCCCAATTTAAAGCCTAATAATGGATTGTACGAATAAAAGTAGAGTCAAACCGCGTTCCCTTACAATAGGTTTTTTCAATGCTGATGGCATCTTAGGTCAACGTGCAGAGATTCACGAGTTTGTAAAACATCATCAGGTAGATATTTTATTAGTGCAGGAATCTTTCCTCAAACCCTCTAACCGCGACCCCAAGATGGCAAATTATAATCTAGTGCGAAACGACAGGACCTGTGCGCCCAAAGGGGGCACTCTCATTTATTATAAAAAGTCACTTCACTGTATCCCCATAGACCCACCTGACCTCACTGACATTGAGGCTTCGATCTGTCGAGTAGGCATGACAGGACATCAGCCGATCACATTAGTGTCGGCTTATCTATCTCCTAATAACTCTAAGAGGTTACTTAGAAGTGACCTCGAAGCCCTCTTTAATCTCAGTAATTCAGTCATAATTGCAGGCGATCTTAACGCTAAACATCTTTCTTGGAGTTGCTTAACAACAAACACAAGAGGCAGGGTATTAGAAACTCTAGCCGAGCCCCTCTATTATGATATAATAACACCATTGCAGCCCACTAGATATCCCCCTGACTTGAACCACAGACCAGAAATACTCGACTTGGCGCTTCTAAAGAACATAAACTTACGTTTATGTTCTATAGAAGTACTACACGAGTTACAATCCGACCACCGACCTGTTATATTAAAACTAGGCTCCCGTTTAGACGCCCCTGATAATCCAGCACCCCCTAAGACAGTGCTGGACTGGGAGAAGGTGGCCGAAGGCCTCCAGTCTTCCAGTTCAGTGTACTTAGATAGTATCCCAGTAGAAATAACCTCCTTAGAGGAGGCCTCGACAGCTATTAACTCCCTCACGGATCACGTGAGGTCGGTTTTGAACGAAAGTTCAAAACAGGTTCCGGAGATGGAAGACCATCGCTGGAAACTGCCTACCGACATCCGTGATCTGCTAACGGAGAAAAACGCAGCCACCCGCGCATATGATTCCAATCGCACCGAGGAATGTCGCCGTCATTTGCGTCTCTTGCAGCATACTGTAAGAAAACGTATTAATGACATGCGACAGAATCGGTGGGATAATCTTTTGAGCGGCATTGAGCCCCACCACCAGGCCATCTGGCAGCTGTCTAGGTCTCTTCAAAAGGATACGGTTGTTCCTACTCCCCCTCTCAATAGGCCTAACCAACCCCCCGCTTTCGACGATGACGAAAAAGCCGAATGCCTTGCCGACAGTCTCGAAGCCCAATGCTCGCCCAGCACTCTCCCTATCGATCGTAGGCACCTCTCGACGGTGAACTCTGAAGTTCAGCGTAGGGCTTCTGTACCTCCCACAGATCCTCCTCTTCCACAGGTAACTGAGGAAGAGGTCCTAGGTATTATCAAAAGATTTCATACCCGAAAAGCCCCTGGCTCAGACGGTATCACGAATCGTGTCCTTAAAAACTTCGGTGCTCCCCTCATCTGCTTACTAACGGCAATATTCAACGTCGCCTTGAGCAACTGCGTCTTTCCACAGCAGTGGAAAGAAGCAATTGTAATTGGTATACCAAAGCCTGGGAAACCTAAAAACGAACCTTCGAGTTACCGCCCCATAAGTCTCCTCAATTCCATGGGGAAGGTTTATGAGCGGCTCATATTTGCTAGATTACGGGACTACGCCGAATCCAATAGTCTTATTCCACCAGAGCAGTTTGGTTTTAGAACCAAACACTCCTGCGTTCAACAAGTGCACCGTATTGTTGAACATATCTCTAGTAGATTAAACTTAAAAAAACCTGTCGCTACGGGAGCGCTCTTCTTCGATGTGGCGAAAGCGTTCGACAAAGTCTGGCACAACGGCTTGATCTACAAGCTTTATTCACTGGGAGTGCCAGACCGTCTCGTGCACATCATACGAGACTTCCTCTCAAATCGAACCTTTCGCTACCGCGTGGAGGGGACGCTCTCGTCACCGCACCCGATACATGCCGGAGTCCCACAAGGCTCCGTCCTCTCCCCTTTACTATTTTCATTATATACTAGTGACATTCCCAAATCCCCTAATACCGAATTAGCTTTATTTGCGGATGATACAGCCATCTATTCTTCGTGCCGTGGTCGAGTTATGATGACCGGAATCCTCCAACGCGCGGCCAATGCCTTGGGCAAGTGGTTTCGCAAATGGAGAATCGAGGTAAACCCGGAGAAAAGTGCAGCAGTGTACTTTTCAAAGGGCTATTATAACACGCCACGGTCACGCCGTCAACTTAAAATCATTAAGATGTTTGGCAAGCCGATCCCTTGGGAGGAGCAAGTCAAATATCTCGGCGTAGTCTTAGATAGACGTCTTACTTTCAAGGCCCATATCAAACGTGTGCGCGATCGCGCCGCGTTTGTAATGGGCCGTCTTCATTGTCTCCTTAACAAGCGAAGTAAATTGTCCCTTAGGAATAAGGTGAAAATCTACACGACTTGCATCCGTCCGATCATGACCTATGCAGGGGTAGTTTTCGCTCATGCGAGTCCCTCTCAAATCCACCGTCTACAGGTAATACAAAATCGTTTCATGCGGAAAGCCACGGGAGCTCCGTGGTTCCTTCGCAATGAAAATCTGCACATTGACCTAGGTCTGCCAACCATTGCCCAATGGCTCAAATTAGCTTCCAAACGTTTTTTCGATTCTGCTCCGCACCACCCAAATCCCCTGGTAGTTGCGGCTTCCGAGTACATTCCGCTTAGGGACGGTACTGAAAAGTATCGGCGTCCGAAGGACGTAATATACGATCCCGACGACCCGATTACTCTAGCCATAGAGGCAGCCAATCAGCTCGCGACACCAAACACTTCAGGTCCCCGATACCGACCCCGCCGGCGTGGTCGACGATTTCCCTCATTCAGCGCTTATCGCTATCGACCCACTAGGGTCGATTAATTCTTTCAAATATTTTTCCTCTCAGACGACGCCCTGAGCCGAGGTTCGCGCCCAACTGGGCACCCTCAGGCCTGTTGTCTTAAACGTTGTACCGGGTGAGAGCCTTCAGCGCTCCCCATTTGTCCGGCCAAGTAGTTAATGCCATCTGCGGCAAATCTACAATAAGTCACGTCAAAAAAAAAAAAAAAAAAAAAAAAAACTGTGAGACATTCCCGAGTATACGACGATATTGCATTATAAACGTCGACGATGATAAAACTGTACTGACGTTGACGAACTGCAGGACGCGTGTCTTGCTTGCGTCGTTGTCTCAGTAGTTTGCAATCTTAGTTAATTCGAAAAAGAATTCGGAATGGCTATAGGTTCTGCAGACGTGAGCGTACTAATCTAAATAGTCTGATGAGGTCGATACCCCGATTCTGACGTCCTTATATATATTTTCTTTCTCTCTGTTGTTCGACACACGAGTCAACGAAATGTTCTATTTTCTCCTTATATCTGAGCTAGAAACATGAATTTGATTCCGATAAGTAGTAACTTTTAGACCACGAGGCTCGTTGGCGTAGGGGCTATAATAAAACGCTGAAATCTAAATATATTTTAGAATTTGTCAAGGTGGACTAAAATAGCCAAAATTTCTAGATGCGACGGTGAGTCAATGTCGGGCATTTTAAACCGTTTTATTGTATTTGAGTGGCCAAGCGTTGGAAATTCCAAAAATGTATTTGGAATTGAAAAGTTGGGGACGTTCACAATTTGTTTTGTCAGCTTTGTAATTAAGAGGGGTGAAGAATATCATTAATCACTCGCTAATGAAAATTTACACGCGGCAGGGGCGTCAACCATGTCAAATATTAAAACAAGTTTGTTATGTTACGTACGCACACGCCTAATGCCGGTTGCAGACCGCGAGCTAAGTTAGTTTAGCTTAGCTCGCATAGATAAGGGCTTGTCTACATGACGCCCTCATCGCTTGGTTTGAGCATTCTAATATACTATTGTTTGTAGTAATTGCTAGATTCCAAGAAATCCGTAAATGAAAGTCTTAACAAATTATTATTTATCAAGATGGTAAAAACGAATTCTTATTGTGAGACTGTCGGTCTGTCTATTGCTGAATATTTCAGGATCTATTGCTACTAATATTAATTTTGTATACATAACATCAGCTCACACTAACTTCTTCTTGAATCATCCTTGCAGTAGAAACATTTATCTGAACTTGTATTGACGGTAAAAGTCTCGCCTACGCATAACAAATGAAAATTATTAGATTATTGGTATTTAGACACACTTTAAAATAGATTTCGGTCTAAATGTCACGTGAATCCTAGTTGTTCCGTGTATATTTGTGTAATGATCGCTTTATTACTGTACTTGTTCGTCATACTGGCAGCAGTGGGCGGCAGTGAACGACCGGCATAGTTGCTGCCCAAACTTACCAATAAGAAAAAATATTAATTTACATTTAGATTTATGTTCGTGATCGGGAACAATGTGACTCATGCTAAGTAATGTCAAAGACATACTTTTATGTTATGGAAATTCTGCTTTTGTTCAGAGTTCGTTCGGTAAGATTTGAATCTAATACAAACAGTATGTGTGTCCCTGGTTTTCTATTTTATGTAGTATGTATTAATAAGTGTGAATTCTAAGATTTTTGTAATTCTTCTTATTTTTAAAATAAGAAGAAATAAGAAAAAATAAACCCAGTAATCGGATACTGTGTATGTTTAGATATACACACGCTTGCGGTAGATTTTCTCTGATGCATCTGTCTGTGTCTAGCATGTTGCAAAACTAGATGTGCTTATAGCTCCTATTAAGAAGAACATTAGAGCATGCATCAGACCGTATGGTTACGATTCATTTTCATTAACACATTTATAAGTGTAGCTCTGATTGTGTTGTGTAGATAACAAGATCTTGTTTGAAATCATAATCTGGTAAAACATTTCTAGTGGTCTTAGCGAGTGTACGTTCCAACAAGCGTATTCGATACTATGAAACTTACGGCTAGGTAGCGAATGAATGAATCCTTAACGTTGATTTAGGATAAGATAGCCTTGCTAGAATACTTGCGCAGTAGTCGTAGATATTGATGTTTTATGTAGATACTCATAGCTGCAATATCGTAGGATGGAACGACTGTGTTGCCGTAGAATAGAGACCTTCAGCCTACGACGGTCGCGGTAGTTTGTGGGCGATTTGTCAACGTCGCTCTACCTTTCCGCCCGCAGCCCTCAAAAGGGTTTCACCAACTTGATACATTTCCTGTCGTTTACCCTAAATTAGTTTGGTTTGGGTTAAATTGCTTGGTTGCTTCAATTTTTTGCGAACATAAGCTCAGTCGTGATGGAAATGATTATCGGACCTAGGTCGCCGTCGCGGTCGGTACTGACGGATGGTTGTTTTTTAAAAGCTTCAATTTAGAGTTCCATGCTATGCAGTAGACCAGAAAGCTCCATCAATCCGTAGTAAAGTTTGTACTACTTGTAACTATACCATAGTATAGTGTACCGTCCTCAATGGTTGATGAGCGGTACCAGTGGCACATGTACTTACTATATACAGGCCGATGTTTCCATTGATTAATTCAGGCAATTCTATAACAGCCCTTAATGAGAAGGTGCATAACAGACTCATTGTTCCCCTCCGCTGTTTTTATTAATTATATCCTGTAATGTTATTTCAATGGGCTGTTATACCTACTTAATATACTTACTAAGATATTATAAAGACCACAGTAAAAGGCGTATAACGCTTTATATTTATGCCAATGTGCATTCCTTTCAAATTGAATAACGAAGTTGGTCGTATTAGGAGACGATTGATTCGTCGCTTGTAGTTCATGGAAGCGCAGCTGAGCAGAATTTCATCGGAAACGAGCCGTCGTGTCAGCCCATACGCGACCTGAGTATTTTTGCCTCACAATATGTAGGTGGAGATATGACATAGGTACACGTACGTACATAGGACACTTTAGTAATGACTGTTATTTCGTTTTGGAAAAAAACTCATTAGTAAAAATTAGGGGTGTTTTTCTGGTACTTTCCATATTTTTCAAAACTTTATGTGCCGAAGGAATCACACAGAATGTTTCCCACGCCTTACTTTACGGGACTGTGGTCTGAATAACCGCTTGACATTATTCGAATGTAGGATAGGTATCACGTTCCGTCTGCGGTTCCTTTCGCTTGGAATTCCACGCGTGATTAACAGATTAAAGAGTAGACCGACCCGTACAGGCCGTCGGTTTGTTTAATTAATAATAAGTAGGTATACATTTATTCTCTGGTTTTCAATTAATAAAGCAGACAATAAAGAAAAAAAGTTATGTTTTACAATACGTACGACAATAGTGGCTCTTAAATTCATGATGATGACGACAATATTGTCACATTTATAGAAACCACTTTGAAATGTCTTTGTTCAAGACGAAATGCGTACTAGTTCTACGTAGAAAAGATTCAATTATGCGTGACGAATAAATCTACATCCACTAATTTTATTAATGAAAGTAATGCAGTTAATAGTGCCCAGTGCTCTGCATACTTTCTCGCTTGGTCCAGTGGAAAGCTGTGTGAACGTGCGCGGAGTGAGCGATCACGCTGCGCCCGCGACGCGGCGCGATGCGCAGACGTCTCGCATGGTGGCGCCTCCTTGCCCCATCAGCATATTAACATGCACCGACTGCCAACTGAATAAATCACCCGGTCCCACTTGGCGGGAAAACTATTCAGTTTGCCAGCTTATAAACAACCGTGGCAGATAGTCGTTGACACCTACTCTCTCACTAACGACTCGCCAATCCTTTCTAATTAGTCGCAGCGCTCCGAAATGACTCTAGGGTGTTTCCCGAAATTGTCTCCCGGCATGTGCTTAGGTATACATGTGGTTGTAACAAACATTGTTTTATTTTACGGAAAAGTATAATTCAAGACGACTTACTAGAATTACAATGTGAATAAATCAATAAGTATTGTAAACATTTGTTTGTTTGTTACAGTGACAATGGTGGTTGGGGAGAGCAAGCGTGCCAACATCATGGACGGCATTGAGAACACAGGCGACGTGCGCCTGCACGACCACCGGCTACGGCTCAAACAGAGGTAAAACATTCAGCACTATTAAAAAGGAAATGATTTTGGAAAATAAAAGGAAAGACAAAGGAAAAGCATTGCGGAACCTAAAATATGAGTTCTGCAACTGTTTATCTGTTTGACTGTTTACAAAAGTCAAAACCAGGATTGTGGTACTGAACGTTTACGTCTATCCGTACTCCCACAGTCAATATCTCGGAAATGTGATTAAATTTTATGACACAACTTGTAGATAACGTCACTTCCATTTGCCAGTAAACGGAATACATACATACATACATAAACTCACGCCCGTAATCCCAAATGGGGTGGGCAGAGCCACAAGTAATCAAAGACAACTTGCAGCCACTGTTGATACGAAGTCCTAAGATGGAATAATAATAAAAATTGTGTTTTTGGAATAATGTTTCGAATAATTTCGATTCATTCATTCACCTACACTCGATTTTCCGAAGTCCATGGGCGTAAAGGTTGGCTTGCGTCACTCAACAAGCGTCATCACGTCGTGTAATTTCGATGATGATTCGATAGTTACTGTTATATTAGACAGCGAAAGTAAAATATATATGTATTTATTGGTGCTGCTTATTGATAATTCTCCACAAACAATCAAACGATATTGTAGTACTGGCTGGAGTCTGATAAAATATTGCCGTAGAATATCCGCAGTATCAAGACAAGACTTATCTAGATTTTAAATATAATTTTATGTTGACTGGAAAAGTTTATATGACTTGGGTTATAAGATATGCGACTTTCTATTCTGTGGTTATAAACAAATTCCTGTTTGATACATCTATCGTCAAAAAGTAGTGACGTAACATCTTCCTTAGGAGTATTGATTTTACGTAGACCGACCTGAATTTAAATCCAATAAAGATATCGTAAGGCGTTTTCACGCAGGCCTATAAAGTGGTATAACATTGCAGCAGTTATTTCCCAAACTGTTCGCTGTAAGGAGGTCGACATTTATGTATGCAGTTTGTATAGACTGGTTGGACTGGCATATTATGCATCAGAAGCAGAGTGATGTCACACCCTGGACCCTCCATAAAAAAAACACATTCTTACCGTGTTCCGCCTAACCCGTAAATGAGTAATAAATAATACCCTAGAGGGGGTGAGGTCGACGCCCGATACGAATTGGTGCGGCGCAGAGAATTACCATTCTATACGTAGTATTGTTCTTTATTGTATACTGATGTTTAATCGAATTATAAATGTCATTTACATTTATTTCCTTAAATATATTGCTTTGATTCAGTATAAAGTTTAGGTGCAAGCTTTGGTCTTCTTGTATTTCTGCTTATCTAAAAAAAATAAACGTTTTTTAAGTTTCAGATATTCTCGAACCTGTTGCCACTGATTTTGTAATTACATATCAAATTTTATTAGGTATTTAATGTTTATTTTATTGGCGCCGAACACGTTGGAATACGTTTCCTTTCAAATGGAACTTGGATTGTGAATGCCTTTGAAGCGAGGTCACTTCATTCAATTCCACTTCTGTATTGCCTACAGCATCGTGTACTGAGCACAAAATGCGCGTGGGCAGAGACCGATGCCTCTGACAGACTCATGTTATGAGAGACTAGATTATACGGATTCGTTAAAACAATGGGCGAGGTGTAAATATAATGTCAATTATCTCGTGCTATTTCAAAGGAACATTTTTTAATTGTCTTGCTTCTGGATGCTACTTCAACAACTCAAAAGCAGTAACCTCCATATTCCCTTCGAGTAATATCGACAAACCTGTACTGCGCAATTTAGGTGGACGCGTCTGTAGCGGTCTGTAAGTATACACGAGGGATATTATGTGTTCTCATAAAACACACAGTGTATTATGAAGAAGCTGTCTATGAATTTCACCTTTTATAAGATAGAAGAGTACAAACATACCTGAATTCTCCTTGTGTTTGTATTTTCTGTCTCTTTCTTACTCACCGCAAGGCGCTCCTGTCATTCTTCGTCAGGCGCATTACTTGTCAAATCATAGCGTTTAAGAATTTCGCCGCGAAATGCACGTTAAGTTTTTTCTGTGCGCAATTATAGTGTTTTAACAGTGTAAAACTATCAATATTTGGATTTTTTATGTTGGAATAGCGAGTGTCGGTGAGTACACTTTAATAATGAGCGAATCTGAGCTACGGGAGACTACCGGTGCTTCGGATGAAGACCGCGACTCTCGCCCCGCGGAGCGCCGGCAATCAACAGACGAAGAGAGCTCTTCCTCTTCTTCGGAGGATGAGGAAAGCTCTGCTTCGGTGCCTCCTAATAAGCGGAAAAAATTTAATAACTTCTCAGACCCGCGAATAGACTCGTTGATCCAACAAGTAGGGTTTATATCAGGTTATCTCACACAGTTACCGCAGTGTTTATCCGCTACTAATACTTCTCAGAGTTACATTGATCAACCGGGACCTAGTTCTAGTAGGTTTGAACAAAATCAAACACCGTTTCTCACAAATCCCACCACTCCATCAACATCCAATCTTTCTTTGGGATCTATCAAGCTAGATTTTGATGAAAAAAAGATAATACCAACAGCTGATAAGGATAGGCTTAGTGAACTTTCGCAACTGCAACAGTTTAATAGTCAGGGATGGAAAGGAATCAGGTACAAGAAAGCATTGCAATCCTATGTTGCCACTCCAGGTTTTATCGGCCTGAGGGTCAATGAAGAATTTTGTAATATCACTAAAACAAAAGACTATTTGGCATCTACTGACCAACTGTTAGCAGGAATGTCCAATAACATTTTAGAACAGAGACAATTATTGCAGTCGGGACTACAAGGTATTATTGACTGGGCTTCAGCAAACCGTAACGACTTAAATGCAACAACTTTATTTGATAAATTCACTGCTGTATTTGGTCCAGGCTCTCCTTCTTATAAGAATTTCGAAACACTTATGCAAATTACTTGTGGGAAAAGAGCAGAAAGTATTGAGATTCGTCGAGAACGCATACTAAAAGAAATTTCTAATCCAAATTTAAAAGCTATGCTCCAAAATATTCCACCCAGTTCTGAATACTTATTTGAAAAAGAGGCCCTCACTAATGTAATTCAATCTTTAGGAGGAGTTCGTTCATGGTTACAACCTATTGGGCAAACTAAACAAAAACCTACCACAGCTTCAACCAAATTTCATAACAATTACAAAAAACAAGACAATTTTGACAAAAAAGCTAAACATGAGAAAAAGAATAAGTTTAACAAAAAGCCAAATAACTTTCGTAAAGGCTTCAACACCAATGTTGGTGTTGGAGAGTCCAGTGGTAAACAAAAATGACTATTATCAGAAAGAATTCCAGGGGGGGTGCCTGAAAGATCATGTTTCAGCATGGATAGAGTTAGGAGCCAATCCATTTATACTAAAGTTAATAACGAAGGGTCGCATCCCTTTCTTAACACACCCTCCATTACAATATCCCAACAAAAATGTGATAAAAAACTTTACAACGAAAACAACACCGGACATGACTCTAATAATAAACGACCTAAAAAACAAAAAGGTATTGGAACAACCTATAGAGACCAATGCGGGTTTCCATTCGAAGATATTTCTGAGACCAAAGCCAGATGGAAGTGTCCGACCCATATTCGATCTGAGGGGTCTGAACAACCATGTGTTTACAAAACACTTCCAATTAATTTCCCAAGTAGATGTGAGGGAATTTCTTCAGAACAACGATTGGCTAGTGAAAATAGACCTACAACAGGCATATTTTCATTTGCCAATTGCTTCAAGTCACAGACGCTTTCTGCGCATAATTTACAATGGGGAAATACTGCAGTTAACGGCACTTCCATTTGGCCTGTCTTCAGCTCCACGGACTTTCGCAGCGGTTTCCAACTGGGTCGCGGAGACCCTTCGAAAAAAGGGGATGCGTCTTGTTGTTTATCTGGACGATTTTTTGATAGTCAACCAAGACCATCTCACACTAGTGGACCAGGTTGCGGAAACCTTAAGAGTCCTAGAGAACTTAGGCTGGCGCATAAAT
This sequence comes from Pectinophora gossypiella, assembly GCF_024362695.1. Classification (NCBI taxonomy): domain Eukaryota; kingdom Metazoa; phylum Arthropoda; class Insecta; order Lepidoptera; family Gelechiidae; genus Pectinophora; species Pectinophora gossypiella. Next base: position 7,186,834 of record NC_065408.1, on the reverse strand, counting down.
TATGGCAAGTCAGTTCTGAACCCACAACACAAACTAGAGTATCTGGGCCTAGTGTGGGATACGGAATTAAAAACAATTGCACTACCTTTAAAGAAAATACAAAAGATAAAGATGACAATAACAAAACTTTTAGAAAAAAACAACATAAATCAAAAAGAGACACAGTCTCTGTTGGGGCAACTAAACTTTGCAAATTTTACAATACCTCAGGGGAGGTTGAAATGTCGACGGATGCAAATTTTTCTCAAACAATTCAAAGGCAGACCAAGGCAGAGAAAAACTATACCCCAAAATGTACATCAAGACCTGACTTGGTGGCTAAAAAATATAAACAAAAGTTCCATTCCTCTACACAAGAGCAAGGTGACTCACTTCCTAACAACAGACGCAGCGGATGCGGGCTGGGGAGCTCACCTCAACAACCTACACTTAGCAGGAAATTGGTTACCTCAGCAACAAGGTTGGCACTCAAACAAAAAAGAACTGTATGCAGTGTACAGAGCCATAAAACTAGAACAAAAACAATTAATAAATGCTCATGTACTGATACAATCAGACAATCGAACCCTTGTTGCTTACATACGCAACAAAGGGGGTACCAAGTCGCTAAGTCTGCTGGAACTTACCACAAAACTAATGGAACTAACCGAGCAGCTCAATCTCATGCTGTCGGCCGCATACCTTCCGGGAAGGTTAAATGGAATCGCGGATCGCTTGTCGAGAAATCGACCAGTTCCAGAGTGGCACTTGTTACCCCAGGCCTCGGAGGCCATATTCGAAAAGTGGGGTGTGCCCGATATCGACCTGTTCGCGTCCAAAAAGACGGCAGTCGTCCCTCAATACGCTACGCTAGACTCCAGAGACGGGTCAGCAAACTTTTGCGACGCATTCACCCAAGTATGGAACTACCGGATAGCCTGGGTGTTTCCACCTCCCAACATGATACCAAGAGTGTTGGCTCATCTCAACGAGGCGAGGGGAACATATATCCTAATAGCACCAACGTGGCCACAGTGCTTTTGGATGGCGGACATCCAAGCACGGGCCCAAGAAGCACCAATGACGATCACCAACCTACAGAACAGCTTAATAGACCAAACGACAGGACTATGTCCACCTCAAGTGGACAAACTGGCTCTTCAAGCATGGAAAATTGGGGGTGGTCAGACAAAATAGGGCACTGGAGCTTAAATGAAAGAAACCTTTTAAATAGTAGCTGGCGAGCTTCTACTCTTACCACATACAGTGCACCTATAAATAGATGGCTAGTTTGGTGTAAAAGTCACAATGTTAATGAAAAATATCCTCAAGGGAATAATGTCGCTAGGTTCCTGGCCAAATTATATTTGGAGGATAAGCTGGCATATAAAACCATTTTACTGCACAAATCTGCAGTTGCAACATACTGTGCAAATAACGACCAAATATCTAAAAAACTTCTTCGTACATCAAATTTTAAAGGCCATTTCACATGCCAGGCCACAGCCACAGAAAGTACCAATTTGGAACACAGAAATATTATTTAACTGGCTTATAACTAATCCAAACTCGGGCTCCTTGTTTGATACGTCCAGAAGATCTGCAATTATTCTATTGCTTGCTTCCGGAAGGCGTATTCATGACTTGACACTGTTAGACATATCCCAAGAAAATGTGGAATTTTCTCAAGAACAACTAACCCTATGGCCTAAATTTGGGTCTAAAACAGATACAGGTCAAAGCAGACAGTCAGGCTGGATACTAAAGAAACATGAAAATGAAAAAATATGTCCTGTAAAACATATTCAACAACTAATTACGGTATCTGAAGCACGGAGGAGTAGTAATATTACAAGTCTATTTATTTCCATAACGGGGCAAGTGAAGCCAGCCACAAGGACGATGATCGCTGGTTGGATCAAAAGCATTTTTAGAGAGGCTGGTATTGATGCACCTCCAGGTAGCGTTCGGTCTGCAGTTGCCTCCAGGAGCTGGCTGGACAATCGACCAATCGAAGAAATCCTCAGGCGAGGTAATTGGAAATGTTCAGACACATTTACTAAATATTACCGTAGGGAGGTTAAAGAAAATGCAACTGTTAAAAATGTTGATTTACTTTATTCTAATTTTAACAGTGTTTAAAATGTTTACTCTAATTTTTGTTACATTTTCTAAATCTTTACTAATGTTAGTCACTTTATTAACTAAGAAGAAGGTATATTTTAATAAATACTTAAAGGATCTCATTATGATTATTCAAAAGAAATAATTTTATTAAGTTTAAAACTATAATACAAATTTAATTCATTGTTATTTTAATTATAATAAGTTAAGAATTGGATAAATTCACAGACTGATACTAAGCATTATTTTTGATTAAACTTGCTTTATAACTTTATAGAACAATAGTAAGTAAATAAATTAAAAAACAAGTGTTTTAATTAAATTGATATTCTATTTAATTCATTCACATAGCGTTTAAGCTTACTTCACCAGCAGATAACAAACACATCTTCATAATACACTGTGTGTTTTATGAGAACACATAATATAACTGTTTTGCATTCCAACAAAACAATTATTATGTGTGAAATAAAACACACAGTGTACACCAAAGTGCCTTGCTGGTGTATGAAGACTATGATTTGACAAGTAATGCGCCTGACGAAGAATGACAGGAGCGCCTTGCGGTGAGTAAGAAAGAGACAGAAAATACAAACACAAGGAGAATTCAGGTATGTTTGTACTCTTCTATCTTATAAAAGGTGAAATTCATAGACAGCTTCTTCATAATACACTGTGTGTTTTATTTCACACATAATAATTGTTTTGTTGGAATGCAAAACAGTTATAATTTAAATTAATTATTAAAGTTTGACCTGCTATTAGGAGGTTATGTAGTTAATAACTATAGAAAGTTTTTTGACTTCGAGATAAGTTTCAGTATGAGGATATTTTTTTGGTATAACAGACAAGCAAATCAAAACTGCCGTATTCGGGAAGTGTCGCTTGATACTTAACCCACAACTGTAAAAGCGTTGCTGTGACGAATCGATTTGCCTTATGAATTTGACTCTCGATGCTAAACGATCAAGCAAATTGACGGGTTTTGGCCGGTAGATGTTGACTTTATTCATAACCGTATTAATCGGTTTTCTTTGTTTCGTCGTACCATCAATTACAAAATATATAAAGTAATCTTAAACTGCTTCTGTGAAATGGCTCTCGCTACATTTATAACGATAACGACTTGATTTTTGGATCATCACCAATGTAAGAGTCACGCTCTTGTCGGTGTAGCATTCTTCACGCTGCTTTTTAGGGAAAAATAGGGCAGTGGTTTCCCTCTTACCTTCCGCCAGCTTTTTGGGTACCTACCTAATGTTTTCAAAATTTGGCAAGATTATGAAAGTAGGTAACGAACAAAACTTTTTTTAAATGTTACGAATGTAAACTAAGACTTGAAATTCTTGGAAGATCGTATCTTTGAATGTCTCATCTCTGAGTCATCATGCGTGAAGGGTCGAAACATGCAAACATTCGCTCGATATACAGGCTGTTAGTGATATCGGACCATTATTCTGAGTAGTTATCAAGTAGAATTTTTCGTCGTAAAAGTATGAAACTGAAAATAATTTAATAAAATACTAATATTTTCTTGAATTTTCCGACAGGAAATTCCACTTGATATCACCTCAGAATCGTGGTCTGAATCATCCCCCCCAGTATTTGTTACGGTGTCACTAACACCCACACGCACTTGTAAGCTACTTGACACCTGTACGTACTTGTACAGGGTGTAAGTGACATGGTAACTAATACTGAACGGTGGTGATTCAGCTCTTTATTCTGAGTTAATATCAAATGAAAATTTCCATCGCAGAAGTATATAATTGAAAAGCATGAATCATGGTCGGCATTATTCCCCTCAGTATTCGTTACGGTGTCACTAACACCTGTATACCTAATGCGTTTTTTTTTAAGAACAACGCACATTACTTATATAATAAATTGTAGCACCGAATGTAGAGTTTCTAATTTATACATAATCAAAATAAAGTTTCATATTGTAAATGTTTTCAGGTTTGACATAGTCAGAAAACTGGGTCAGGGAACGTATGGCAAGGTACAGCTGGGTATAAACAAGAAGACAGGGCAGGAGGTGGCCATCAAGACGATCAAAAAGTGCAAGATCGAGTCGGAAGCTGACCTCGTCCGCATCAGGCGTGAGGTGCAGATTATGTCCTCTGTCAGACATCCAAACATTGTACATATTTATGAAGGTGTGTTTCTGTAGTTTTATAATGTTGTATACCAGCTACCATGGCATGGCATACGCTATCTATGTAGACGCGACTAATAACGCGAGCTTTGACCAATTAACGTACGAAGTTTATGTACATAACAACATACCATGCGTTTATTGGTCGATGCTTGCTACATTTGTTGTTTCTATACACGTAGCAAGAGCCATGCCACAGGAGCAGTTTAACATTACTTTGTATGATTACTTCAAATGCCTTACGTGTCTTATCTGTCAGCTGCAGCTTTAGAGGATCAAATAATGTATATGTTAGTCATATAATTATTTTAAGACATTGTGGTCAATTGGAATTAAAGAATAATATTACATAAAATATTGTAAAGGACAATTTGGTAAACACTGCGGATTGTTGTCATATTGATACAATTCGGATTTAATCCAAAGTACCAGCTAATTCAATGAAGTACACAAAACTATACGCACAGAGTGTCACAGTTGCGAGCAAATAACAGTAAATGTACAAATAAATTAGTGAACGACGTCTGTGTAAACAAAAACAAAACGGACGACTCAGTTTGCCGACCTGACAGTCCAATCGGCATTTGGCACACGCATTTAATTGGCATTTGCATTACAATGAGACAGTAAAATGTAATATTATATATGTTTTAATGCTATTTACCTTGTATATCATTGCAACATTGTCTTATTAATGAAAGTAATTGTATAGGATAGGTCTTTCACGAAAACAACTTCAAGAGCGAAATATTTGGTTCAATGGCATGCATATAAAATGCCTACGGCTTATGGTTGTGCTAAAAGAAATATATAATGAAAAAATACATTAAATACTATGTATAATGGTAACAATAATGATGACACGATACTAAAGTTCTCTTCATTACTTTTCAGTATTCGAAAATAGTGAGAAAATGATTCTCGTTATGGAATATTGTTCCGGAGGCGAGTTGTATGACTACCTCAGCCAGAAAAAAGTATTACAAGAGGAGGAAGCGAGAAGGTCAGCAATATTTGTATTTAATTATCCTTCTAAGTAGATATTTGGCAGGAAAGTCTGTATTTACACGTGATTCATATATTTCCAGGTTGTTTCGACAAATTGCCACAGCTGTATACTATTGCCATATACACAAAATCTGCCATAGAGATTTAAAGTTAGAGAATGTTTTGCTCGACGACACTGGTAGTGCTAAGGTGAGTTTTAATGATCACACTTTTATAGAATTTCGAACTAATTAAAATTACGTTTCTTTTTCATTACTTAAATACACTTCTCATCAAAAAAATCGAAACACTTCCGTTTTCATTGTTTCTGTCCGAATTTAACACAAAAAAGAATTCATACGATGAAAAAAAATACATAAATGTATAGCTGGCAGTTTGGCCATTACAGTAATAAGCGAAAATTCTAAATTCAAAATTAGAATTTCATTTGTTTATCTTATAAACGAAATGAATCACTGTTTTGAGACAAATGTGTGTTTAGGGTTGGAGTACATTTAGCGTTTAAAAACTAAAAATTGGCGCCTATCCTTAAACTTTTTGTTTTTTATTTCAATACTGTGACTTTGGGACGTCTGAAAAAAGGTTTTTTTTCTAAAACGTATGGATACTTCGCCCACAGAAGCCGCCCAAGTTGTGGCATTGCTGGATTCTGGCCTTAGTCAGCGTGTTGTGGCTGCAAGACTGCATCTAAGCCTGTCATCTGTTCATAGAGTCTATAAACGTTATCGGGAGACTGGTTTGTTCACGCGCCGTTCAGGATCTGGCAGGAATCGGGTCACTTCTGAGCGAGATGATCGATTTATTGTAACAACTTCTTTAAGAAATCGACGCCTTAACGCTTTTCAACTGCAGCAGCGGCTTCGTGTTGTACGAAGGGTGGCTGTAAGTGACTCTACAATTAGAAGAAGGTTGAAGGATCGTGGACTGGTACCGCATAAGCCAGCAAATGGGCCGAAATTAACTGCAGACCATCGAAGAGCGCGCCTTAACTTTGCACGTGAGCACCTAAATTGGTCATACCTACAGTGGAGCAAAGTTCTCTTTTCTGATGAGTGTAAAATTATGCTGTATGGTAACGACGGAAGGAACAAGGTCTACAGAAGAGACGGAGAACGCTATGCGTGCCTGCACTAAACTGTCATCGGTACGTCGAAGAGTGTCTCGAGCCTCATGTGATGCCCTATGCACATTTTATTGGCAACGGCTTCATATTCATGCACGACAATGCTAGGGCTCACACCGCGGGCGTCGTACGAGATTATCTTAACGAAGTCGATATCTCTATTATGGAATGGCCAGCAAGAAGCCCGGACATGAATCCCATTGAACATCTGTGGGATGAATTAAAGAGACGAATTCGAGCAAGAGATCCTGCCCCAGAAACACTTAGCCAGCTGCAAGATGCAATCCAAGAGGAATGGGACAATATACCACAGCATGTGATCGTGACTCTCATCCGATCGATGAAGAACCGTATGGAAGCAGTAATTAGTGCTCGGGGAGGGAATACAAGTTATTAAATAAACGTTTTTTAGCTTTTTTTTTCATTTACGTGTGTTGTTTTATCCATTTCCTTTATACTCCATACGGAATAAAAATGACTCATTTAACAAAATACGAAACCTATGAAAAATTCATTTAAATTTAGAACATTAACATTAAGATTTGATAAGCTCATATTACTCACTATTAAACGACATTTAACATTTATTCCTAAATGTACACATTTTTCTGATAATCCTGACAAAACGTAAACTTGCAAGGTGTTTCGATTTTTTTGATGAGAAGTGTATTTACAGAATATTAGTTTCAAAATTACCTTCGAAATACCTTACAGCCACTTCAGCGCTAAAAGTTTAAATTATACGATTGAAATAATGAGCTGATGTTCAGAACTCAAAACTAATGTTGTCTAATTGTTCACAGATTGCTGATTTTGGCCTGTCAAACGTATTCAAAGAAACGTCATTACTGTCAACGTTTTGTGGGTCGCCTTTGTACGCTTCGCCTGAAATCGTCAAAGGAACACCTTATATTGGACCCGAGGTAAAAAATCTATTGAAACATGTCTATAAAATCTACAATCCGAGACGCGTGTAAATTAACTTTAACAGTTACAATAATGACGAGAGCTGTTTTGTTTTCTATTTTTGGAATTTCCAGTATTTAATACCAAAGACTTAAAACTTTTTACGTCATTAGTTTGTTGCTGTGTATTTTATGATTTGCTTCGAATTGCAACTATGTTTTATTATTCCGGATAAATCAGCATGATACGGAATTGGTCCGTACAATAGAATATAATTTATGATGATATTATTTGACTACTGTGTGTTGTGGCTTGGAATGGGATCTCAACAGCATTCATTGGGTGGTTCTTCGAAAACCGAGAGTCCATATAATTCATTTCGTTAACGAGAAAGAGATAGACCACCGGTGTTCGAAGATCTACCCCATTACCCGTTGTTCAGGGTTTGCCTTGACTATGATCAGCATGATCACGTGGGACTTAGAGATTATTATAAGATCTGTGTGTGTTCAGGAGAGTTCCTGTTACCTAATTTTTAAGAAGAGAGTCAAAGAGCACTTTTTATCCATAGAGTATTCTTAGTCTAAGTATATAGTTATATATATAATAGGTATGTATGTAGGTATAGTATATTATATATGTGTATAATATATTTATAGAGGCTTAGGCATATGTTTGTGTAAATTTATTATTTTTTTAAACGGTTTTATAAGTAGATATAATTATTATAATGTATTTAATATATTGCACCTCTTTTTATTCTTCCGCAGTTATTCTAATACTACCTCTGGGTTGGCTGGAAGAGATCTCTCTTAGAGAAAAGTCCACCCTTGTAAACGTCCATTTCTTGTTTGTGATGTAACTAGTTGTTAAGTGCAATAAAGTATATTAAACTGTATCTTCAGGTGGATTGCTGGTCCTTGGGCGTGCTTTTATACACTCTAGTCTACGGAGCTATGCCCTTTGACGGCTCCAACTTCAAGCGGCTCGTGCGGCAGATCAGCAACGGAGACTATTACGAGCCTAAAAGCCCCTCCAGTAAGTTCCATTTGCTGTTTAGTTTGTCTATCATATTTCTAGCTACTAATTTCTTCTAGATACTTACCGCCTTACCAATAAAATGTAAACAAGCGGTGAACGTGTTTAAGCATTTGACGGTCAACCAAACTTGAATCCAATTATCAAATGATTCGATTCAACTGAGCTTGGCTGTCAAATACTTATAATAATATGTACTTTTTATAGCTAAGGCATAAGGACTTTTTATTAGTCATAAGTAAGAGTAGTCAGATCCAATGACAATAGTCGATTAAGTTTGGAGGATAAACAGCCAGTTGTAAAATCTAGACAGTTTTTGTTTTGTTGAAACCAAATGAATGTGCTAGAAGCGTTAAGACTGTGTAAAAGTACTGTTGCGATTTTCATAGTCGTTTTCATATCTTGTTTACATCTATCGGTCGTTGAGGTAATTGCGCGGTAAACTGCGTTTCAGTGTAATGTTTTCTGTGAACTATTTACCGAGCGCGACGCGACGCATTATTTAAGACATTCTAGACTAGGGTAAGAAAACTAAAGGAATGTTTGAATGAAAATAGTTCTTTATGTAAAGTTAATATGTTTATCTTGCATGACACATCAGACTACATGAGTGTGCGTATGTGTGCACACTTGGAAAATACTACTAGATAGTTCTGTTTATTATCTTTAAAGGCTTTTATTACTTGTAGTTTCGGAAGTAGAATAGAATAATTATCGTGATACGTTATTATTTCGCCTACCTTCCCCTGTCGAATTCTCTATTATTCGGTTATGTTATATCACTTATCTACGCCACATCTACGCAATTGTTTATTTCTATACTAACTATTGTACGTTTTAGGCTGTTCACGTTGTTCAATTCGTAATGTATTGTTCGATTTGCAACTCAAAATCTTAATTAAACATTTCCGACAAGAAATACAGCTATCATCGTTTATAGTATAAGCGCTAAAGGAAAACATCGTAAGGAAACACCGTAAGGTTTTATTGGCTGGTTTTCCCTTCGCGGGTTGGAATGTGAGACAGTCGCTTCTGTAAAAAAACCGGACCTGTGAAATCTTCAGGTTAGGTAAACAGACCCTGTGAAAAACGGGATAATGCTAGGGAGATGATGATTATCGTATATAGTACTTACAATCAAGAGACGTTATTATTTTTTATACCGGGTGAGCCCAAAGCGCTCCCCATTTATCCGGCCAATTGATGCCATTTGCGTCAAATCTACAATAAGTCACGCCAATAAAAAAAATACATTTTCTTTAAGGTGTCCTTTTAACTATTATATGAGTGCGACCGATCGTATGTATGAAAGTTTAACATTGTTAATCATTGTTGCAGCCGCCTCGCCGCTAATCCGCGACATGCTCACAGTGGACCCACTCAAGCGCGCAGACATCGCCTACATCTGCGACCATTCGTGAGTACAACATCCTGGCTTTACATGCGAAGTTAAAATAACTTTTGCTGCTTCGGTGATTATATTGTGTATTGAAATGATGCTTTTATTATGCTAAGTTTATTTAGTCATATAAGTAAAATGTGATACTATTAGGTACAGAGATTTTAAGGCTTACGATCGCACATTGAGAAGGAAGATCTCTTTATTCTTTACGTTGTTTATTTGGTTTATTTCACAACAAATGGTTAGTAAGTCCAAAAGATGAAATAAATCTTAACCTATGTTAGTACGACATTTTAATTATAATTTTATATTTTGCCTGACCGATCACAGAGATGCTTATGATGATGGATATACAAAATAGTTTGAGAGGTATGAACCTTTATTGAGAAACACGGTATTCTGACATGACCCGTGCGAATAGGCTAGTTTCCAACTAGTCAAATCAGTTACTTTTTAATAAACGTTAAAACACGAAATTACTATGAAATTTGTATGAAAAAGCAAACTGTGACGTCATAGAAAAACGTAATAAATGACGGACTTATTATTACTTTTTTCTTGATTACAATTCATAAATAAGTTAAATATGAAAAACAAAATGTTTTTCGTTAGTTTTAGATGTGTCTTTATTTAGTTATCAGAATTTCATAATTTATCTTGAACCTAGTACACGACCCAATTGACTGGATACCTCACGTAGTCCCCTTGGTACGCGTAGAGTTACCACACACGGGATTTATATTGTGAACATTTCCCAGATGGGTGAACCTGGGCTGCGAGTCATCGTGCCTGGAGGTGGCTGAGGCGCTCGCTGCGCAGACGCCGGTGCGACTCGACCTGCTGCTGTCGCTGGCGCCCGCTGCGCCCACCAACTCCAACTCCGTCGTCGTGCCCAACGAGGTCAGTACTTCTCGTGTGAGTTCGTGCTCTACAGTGAAGGAAAACATCGTGAGGAAATACCCACATACTCGAAAAATGCATTTTCGGAAGTATGTGACCTAACCTGTATTGGGCTGGTTTTCCCTTCGCGGGTTGGAAGGTCGGACACGCATTCGCTTCTGTAAAAATCGGACCTGTCAAATCTTCAGGTTAGTTAAGCGGACCCTGTAAAAACGAGACAATATATATTTTACTTCTCTTATTTCTTGAGCAGCTAGTTACGTATCAAAATGTTTTTTTTGGTCCCTAGCAGGCAGAGTTGGGTCAGGAGGAGAGTTGCACTGACCTCACCAGCTCCGCGTCGATGGCCGTGGAGCCCAGCAACTCGGCTGAGAAGAGGATTTTGGACCTTGTCGCGGGTATGTACGATACAATTGTATATTTACAACATTGAATTGGGTTGAAGTAGAGGGAGGTTGCTGTTGAGGTGGATTACCACCCTCAGCAACCCTGGTGTCAGGGTTATTATTGAGCCGTCAAAGCTTGTGACATGGCTCATGTAACGACTATGTACTTGCAACAGTAAGTAGTAACCGGGACCAATGGCCAGCGCCTACGGAAGGACGGATCATCTTACTTTCGGACAATCGGGGGATGTCCTAACCAAGCCAAGGCTCACAGAGTGATTTTTGTGATATGTCCCCACCGATATTCGAACCCGAGACCTCTGGATCGTGATCCCAACGCTCAACCACTGGATCACGGAAGCCGTTAGTAGTGTCAATAACCCCTGTGAACTTTTCAGAGGGCGGTGAGGATGCGATCAAGCCGTCGCCGACGCGCACCATAGTGTCTGCAGGCGAGAACAAACGTAAACTGGAGCTCGCCATGTCTGCCAGCGGGTTGCAGAGGAAGAAGGAACGAGTTGGAAGGTAAGAAGAAGTAATATTAATTTAAAACGTCAGTTTCGTTACAGAGTTCGTTATGGTTCTGAGGCTCAATATACTTTTTTTACTGTTAGAAAAATAGAAAGAAAGAAAGAAACGTTTATTATAAAGGGACACCACAGTAACAAATACAAAACAAATATATAATTTAACACACAACTTAATATATATATATAATTATTTATTTACTTCGGAAAACAAAGAGTTCCATTGGTGTTAGTAGCACTTAAAATAGGTTAGTAAAATTAAACTAAACACAAAACAAATAGGATTCATAACGCGCCTATTGCCACGCGCACGAGATGCCACACAAGCGGACAGTCTGGACTGTGGGCGACCACCTGCAGGATGCTGCTGCCACTGGCGCGCACGCGCCTCAACAAGGACGCACATCGCTTGCGCAGGATCGCCGGGAAACCGTCCACACGCTCATCCGCGAACATGCCTGAGGCACTGCAGTAGCGCGGCAGCCCCAGCAGCATCCTAAAGGCGTTATTATATTGGACCCGCAGGGCATTAAACGATTTTTGGGTATACTTGCACCAGAGGCTGCTTGTATAAAAAGATTGACAATAAGCTCTAAAGAGCGTGATTTTCACTTTCTTTGTACAATGAGCAAACCTCCGGATAATCATATTTGCCCTCACCGCCAGTGCCCTGCGTTCCCGCTCTATGTCCTCGTCGTCCCCGAGGTCCTCCGTTAACACATGGCCCAAATATATAAACTTTTCAACTCTGGCAAGCTGAGTGCCGTTTATGGTCAAAGACGGAATCACATTTGGATATTTATTCCCCGATTTAAACACCATAAACTCACATTTTCCAGAGTTGTAAATCAGGCCATGCGATTGAGCGAAGCCCTCACAGATCGACAAGAGCTTTCTTAACGAACCTATTGTCGGTCCCAGCAACACCATATCATCAACTTACAATCAAACAAAACACATAATAAAAACAACATACACGAGAAATACAAATAAATGAGTGTATGGACTGGTCAACGATGGTGGTGGTGTCCTTTATAAAAGGGCCTCACTCAGCATAAGCCGCGGCGCTAGCCACGACGCTGGTATTCTGTGGACCCTTTGAAAATGAGGTTGGACGTGTGTCTAGAAAATCGATCCTCAGTAACTTAGGAAATCGTAAATAACATTTGTTTGAATAAGAAATGCTTAGCTCAAACTTATTGTCTCCTAGTTAGCTGTTCTATTCCCAAGATAATTTCCATGATAAAGAACATAAGGAAAAGAAACAAAAATCTAATTCTACATGTTTGGAAATACAATCAAATGCAGGTATCATTTACTAGGAACCGGTTTGGTTTAAGTTTCGCTATTAAGCTGTCGTATACACTGACCTTTCACAGAAACATATCAAACTCTATCACGGATGCAAGTTACGTGTAATACACGGCAGCTGTCTTCTTGCATGCCAAAATCACCCACTCAAAGATACTCATATTCTAAATATATGTAATGTTGACGCGGAGTTTATTTGCTGTTTATTTCATGTACAGTTGTGCGAGTATCGCCCCGCAAGCACCTGTGTTGGAGGAGGCGGCAGGAGATATGCCTCCGGAAGATATGCCTGCGGAACCGGTAAATATGAACTTTATTCTCCATTCCATTCTAGGGAAATGGCAATGTTTTCTCGCTAAAGCGGCTTATAAGGTGTATTCTATAGGATTATTATATGACTTCAGTTGACAGGTGTGAACCTGTAAATCATGGTACATTTTAATAAAGTGAAAGTGGTTGAATTGGGTAGTTTCCTAGGTCAAAGTTACATTATGAAATTCTGAATTCGGTGACAAATAACGTATTATTTTTCCTAATTAAGAATTTGAATAAAGAAGAACGTAATAAGTGCGACATTTTGTCACGTTTTTCTATGACGTCACAAGTTGCTTTTTCTTACAAATTCCATAGTAATTTTGTGTTTTGACGTTTAGTAAAAAATAACTGATTTGACTAGTTGGAAACTACCCTATTATATTGACAGTTTGAATACTTCTACGGAGAATTACTTTTCTTTTTTATATCCAATTTAATAATCTAAAGGCTTGTTAATGTGCGTGATACCCCATCGGATTGACGTACGAGTAAATACCCATGTGTAAACTATTTATTTTGTGTAGATTATCACGTTGGTAGTTGGGTAAACATACATCTCCGCCAACCTGTCGTATATCGAAACGCAGATCTAAACCAGACACAATACAAAATCTATTGTGTCTGCTATCTCGATAGATGAGAGGCTAAATAACAAGGTGTATTGAATGTGGCAGACCTCTCCACCAACATTGAAGTCGTCAGCAACAATCACGATCCAGCCTTCGCCCGCCCCTGCGCCCGCCGCCACGCCTAACGAACTAGTCAGAGACCTCACGAGGGACATCAAAGAGACTCCAAAAGAAACTCCCAAAGAAGACGACTTGAAAGACAAGACCGGCGCGAAGCCCCGCGTCACTGTCAAGAAAAAGGTCTCGCCACAAAAGTCAGTCGAAGAGAAGACGTCGCCGGATAAGGAAGAACCAAAAGTAAGTAACAAACGTTTGTAGCTAAACAGTAAAATGGGAAAGAAAGGCTACCATGGGTATCAAATAAAGTTACACTCTATACATTCTCATAAAGTATTCACTCTGTAGAAACATTAAAACAGCGAATTTAGTATACCTCATTAAAACGATCTTAATGGCTGAAATGATTATGAAAGGCTTCCCACGCTTACCTCTTTTATGTTTTATTTAATTTCGTGGATGTAAAAAAATAATTTCGATGATGTCTCGCAGAAATACTCAACAATATAATCCAATGCCTATATTATACTTATATTACAGCAACACGTAATTGTTTCTGTTTGACAGCCGGAAGATAAGCCAAGTTCCGTGGCTTCCGCAGCGGACAAGCTCACGTCACTGTCGCTCTCGCAGCAGCCCAACCAGGCGCCCAAGCCGAAGAAACTGTCTATTCCGGGCAAGTACCTACTTTATTTCTTCCCTCTTTACGTACCCCCTCCGGTTCATTGAGGGAAGGCATGTGCCCAGCAGTGGGACGTATATAGGCTGTTTATGTTATGTAGGTACCTACTTACTTTATTTCTCAATTAACACTTTCGTACGTATTAGTACGTATGCAGCAGTGACTTCTATCCGAATACTATTATGCAGACTCAACGGATATTGTTCTGTCCGATTGCAGTGTCACCTCGCAGGTCCAATTCTGACTCTGAACCATCCAGGAATCAACACAATCAAACACAAAAAAGTCATCAAAATCGATAGAGCAGAATTTAACGTTTGAGTTTTTGCAGGCGGTAACGTGGGCAGTTTCAAGGAACAGTTTGAGAGACGTGCGTCGCTTACCGCCGCGCCAGAGGTCAAACGCAATGTTTCCAAACCAGGTAAAAACTGCATCTAGTAATCTAATTCTTTATTTGAAAGTTTAGATTTCATAGTCACAGAACATCTCAATGATTTAATTTCTTGTCAAGTGGCTTTGGAGTTTTGTCTTGATTAACTGAGACGTGGAAAAGTAGTTTTATAATGGATTCGTACGATCGTACATAAATACATAAATATGTTATATCGCGTTAGCACTACTTTGCGACGCTTGAACCTTTTCTTGAAGAGGTAAGTGGTAGAATGTCTTTCAATAAAAGTGGGAGAGAAAAGAAACTTTAGAAGTTATTGTTGTTTACTTATTGTCATCATATCCAACTTAGGAGTTTATGTATGTAAATATAGTATCGTCTTATTTGTCCTACAGTGGTATCGAAGATCGCGAAGCCTAAAGCACAGAGTGAGGACCGCGACCTACCGTCCAAGTCGCCTGACAACGGCACCGTGCGTCTACAGCAGATCGGCATTGAACCATCTCCGGTAAGGAATTTGACTTATTTTTGTAAATCTTTCTGCTCCCGCAACTGTTTTCTATCGCTGTATATTATCTACGTAGAGGTGATACATAACCTAGGTTTTAACCAATCGACGCAGTATACGTTGTAACAGTCTGTTTTGATATTAGGCACCAATGGAGGAGCAGATGTCTCGCGGCGGCGTGAAGAAAACTGAGAGCGAGCCCTCGCACAGCAGCACCGCCGTCGATCCCTCATTCTTACTGCAAGACGCTAGGAGGTAAGCACTTGGTATAAGGCCACGAATTTATTTCAATCATGACTCACCCGTGCGTGCACTTTATAATCCCGCAGTTGTCCAAATCGCGGTCTTAGAAAACCAACTTTATATAATAGTAAAAAAGATATCAACCAAAAGATACTTTTTTTGCTAACATGAGAATAGTTATTCTTATAGTTACTTTGAAAAGATATGTGTAGTGACTATTGGTAACATGTAGGATTTAAGTCATGTGAAAACAAAACTTATTCCGTGTATTTATGTCAGCAAGAAATGTCATGAATTAAAAAGCATCTGGTAAACCACAATGTGTTGATGCGCAGGAGTCTACAAAACTCGATGGCTAAGCTAGCGGAGGAGAAAGCGGGTGAAGACCGCCGTCGCGCAGCGCGCGACATCATATCTACCGCCATCCGCACTGGTAAGTCATCTTGGATGTCATAAAATGCATTGTCACGTGTTATCTGGTTGATGGTTGCGATGATTGCGAGTGTGGAGTATCACCACAAACTATGGCTCACCTTTTGTGCTGTCCTAAGTGCCCTAACTCCTGCACTATTAAGGACCTTTACGAAGCCACTGACAATGCCGTAAGCGTGGCCAATTATTGGTCAGCAAAAATTTAGTATCGATCGCCATCGACTCGCAAAGGAGAAGACGTGTTATGTCTTGAGAAAACTTAGAACGCGTTCAGTTGTTTATCTTCCCGGCCATGTCGTATTACCCAAATATAACAATGGGCTGATATGATCACCTGTCACCCTACCCATCATATCCATTTTAAGGACTTCCATCCATTCCAAAACTACAAATTGTCTGCTTATTAGGGACTCTTCTAAGCCCATTTAGGATCACGACGTTCATGAAGTCTGTACGTGGGATCAAGAGCGTGTGAATGTTGTCTCACACGTGGAAAATGTTAAAAATAATATAAGTATTTACTTATATAATTGTCAGTGACGAACGTATTGTAATAACTTCCCTTTGAGATAATCTTAGGAAACAAAATAGATAATCTCTCTAAAATGTAATTTTTAATAAAGTATAATAAATAGCTTATTGAACTAATTGTAGGGTAACTATCCAGTCAAGCGCATTATTCCAGGTTCACACTTACATATGACAATTTATATTCTAGTTTTGTCCGAATACAGCAATAACTTGTTCAATCAAGAGACGGACGTCAAGGCCATTTTCATGTACCGTATAAACCAAACTCTTGAACTCTGGGCTTCTCCAAAGGGCGTCGTATAACCTCTCCCATTCTTTAGTTTTGAGTTTATCAATAGTATTCCGGAAATTAGAATCTTCTTTCATCTTCTGCTCAAATAGTGCTGCCAGTTTGCTTTTGGGGAAGAATCCCATAGATTCATTGATAAACGAATTCAAAGCGGAACTTTCTTTTACATTCCCGGGTGGTCTCTTCCTAAACCTGACCGGCTCGTTCATATCTGAAATGAAGTGATTCATTGTCACGTGAACATTATTTGATAGATGACTAATGGATTAAAACTTTTAACAGCTATATAGCTGAAAATCACATTAAATTATACTAACCTAACAATTCGTTTATTCTGCTCAGAGAGTACACGACGTCAATTTGCGCATCATCTAAAAAACGAATCACCTGAAATAATTTCAAAATGCGTAAATTCCATAAATAATACCATTTACCAGTTTAACACAGACAAATATAAAACAAATACATACGGCTTTAAATTCAGGCAAAGTTTGTGTTTCATGCCAAACTTCCTTGAAGTTTTCCGTTCTGAAGTATGTGACGGCATATCCGAAATCCGTGTTTTCGCCGTAGTGCCTGAGCAGTCGTTCCAGTTCCAATCCAGACTCCGCTATAATAACACCAATGAAGTCCTCGACATGCTTGGGAAATGGCTTAGTTTCATATGGCGCAGCGTAACTATAAGTCACCAGGAAGACAACTAAACACGCACCAATGACTCTCATGGTAGGGGACACTTACAAACAATAAAATAAAGTACTCTGATAACCACCTTTTTATAGTGGAACGTGCTTACAATATGATAAAATATATCATAACATGGGTCATTGATAACGTCTTCCACAATTATTCAGTGTACAGTTGATCATGTACCTATCATTCGAAATCATTAATTAATTGTGGCAATATGTCTCTAATATCTCGATTACATAAGATTACTAAATCTTTTAAGGGGCAATGTATACGTTTTTACAATAATATTCCCATTGACATTCAGAATTTGCCTTTCAACTGCTTTAAGACAGTAGTTAAACAAAAACTTTACAAAAAAGGTTATTATAAAGTTAGTGATTATTTAGAAGATATGAATGCATGGGATTAACTGTCTGAGAACTGATATTACGCAGCTAAATTACTCAATTGTATATCAATATTTTATGTTTATTTTTTTAAAGAACGTCTAGGGCCCTGTGCCGAGGTTTTTCTTGCAGCTTCTTTTCCCCGGCTATACAGGTTGTGAGAAGCTGCAGTAGTTTTAGGCGGATGAGACGTTCGTTATGTAAAAATTGACGATTCAAAGTGTAACTATGTTACCTACTGAATAAAGATATTTTTGAATTTGAATAGTAAACACAAAATAATACAATAACAGAGCTCAAAAGAAGCACAATCAGTATGCTTATTAACCTTCGCCCTTAGTGGTCTTCGTATAATGTTCTCCTAGTGGATTATATAAAGACAACTCGTTAAACCTTGGAGTGCGATGACTTTTAACATTGTGATGTGTAGTGCAAAATGCTTATGATAAGTGGAGATAAACAGGCCTATCTTTGCTGCAAGTCCAGATATGAAAATTATGTAAATAATAGATGAACTTTCTTATAGAAAATGAGGAAAGTTCCACTTATGGTCAATAATATGTAACGTGATAATAAACGTTCAAATTAGGTACTATTTTATACATCTACACCACCCTACATGGTTGACGGACAGGAGAAAGCACCAAAAGGGTAGAATTTTAAAGTCAAAATGTGTTTCTATTAAGTATACGTAACCAAGATAACACTCCTCGCCAGCTATGTTAAAATCCCATGTAATTAGGGGGTGAGCCTACTGCCATAAACCGGGCACAAATCCAGGAAAGCACGTGATTTCAATTATCTATAATGTAATGTAAGTCACGAGAACGAAAGGACTATCACGGATGTAGGTACCCCAGCTAGCATAACATACATAAACTCACGCCTATTTCCCACCGGGGTAAGCAGAGACAATGGAATTCCATTTGCTTTGATCCTGACACACTTCTCTTGTTTCTTCCATATAAAGCTACAAGCTTCAAGCTAGTAGCAATTATGAATAAACTACTATACCAGATGGAAATTTTTTGACTGTGGTATCAAGATTAGGATAACAAGATGGGATGTCGTGTGAAATATAGTTGGATACAGCTATCTATGTTATCATCAGAATTTCTAACCTTTTATAGAGTTCAAGTTTCAAACTAATAACAATCTTACGGATGTAATTTTATTTTGATTATGTCGCTTTTTTTGTAATTGTTTTTATCAGTTACCTTTCCTGTTAGGTATCAATAAATAACATAATATTTTTTTTACCCTTTGAGTACACAATAAGCTGATAACCCCATGATGGACCTATGATGTTCAATTGATTTCGTTGGACAGATATAATGTTTTGTACAATATTGTTCCACTCCGCATGCGTGTCGCACGCAAGCAATCAGATTTTCGTATCGTTTATTGCACGCGTGCCATCCACGTGGTGTTGCATGTTAGGAAATAGGCCTTAAGACGGATTTTCACAAACAGCTGAGGCACCTTTTTAGGAAAACTTATAAGTGGATGATTATTATTTCAAAAATATATTCATTTGTTCACGCAATAATTACAAACAATACAAACATGTGACTTACAAATAAAACACCTCCAATGCGCCACATCGAGTCAATCTGAATTGAAAACTTTCTGAATTCCCAAACTTACCTTTTGACAAAAATAATTGCCAGCCCTTGCATCTCCCGAAGCCCAGATGAATTGCATTGAAAGATTATTATTTCAAAATAGATTTATACTCATATTTTGATCTAATATTTTTTGTGAACAAACAAAATAAATTTTGTTTTGATCCTGTTTTTATTAATCGTCCAATCCTTTCCAGGTAAGCCCCCAGTACCGTATGGACGGTCGTCGTCTGCAGGGGTAACGTCATTAGTTTCGCCTCCAGGCA
Source organism: Pectinophora gossypiella (assembly GCF_024362695.1). Classification (NCBI taxonomy): domain Eukaryota; kingdom Metazoa; phylum Arthropoda; class Insecta; order Lepidoptera; family Gelechiidae; genus Pectinophora; species Pectinophora gossypiella. The sequence continues at coordinate 7,166,925 of NC_065408.1, read as the reverse complement.
CGCCGCCCACGCCCCCTGCCGGGACCACGCCGCGCGTGTTCCGCACTGAAGCGCATCACCGCGTCGAGGATCATCGTCCCTCCAACAGGTAAGTCTCTTGTACTCGGTCTACTCATTCTTGGCTTTCGTTTTTTTTAATTTGATTTTTTTTAAAACAAAGTAGGATGCAGCCTAATGAGGGACTCGTTAACTTAGCAAATGCCAATAGTCTTCAAAACCACTACTTTGATGGTTTGAGTAAACTTTACTACGGTGTTCTTGTTTGAGGAAAAATATGCACTTCATATTAATACATCAATACACAATAAATAATATCACGCCTATTTCCCGTTGGGGTAGGCAGAAACCACGGAATTCCACTTATGATCCTGACACACAACTTTCGCTTCTTCTATTTTCATCAAAGACTTCGAATGCATGCTCGCCGGTTTAGAGTACTCTTGCCCTGGGCTTTTTTTTAAACATTCTGGATCTGATCTCGGTATGTACGCTTAGACATTCCTCTTCCAACCTCACCACTTACACCCGTATCGTAAATTTTCTTCGTCTACACACATCGGTACACGTGTATAAGTTATCTGATCACATATTTACTTTGTACAATACTTAGCAGGGGCGTGTCTGTGGAGCGTATCATCCCGATCAACATAACTCCGGAAGAAGCGCCGACGTCGCCGCCACCCAAGGTTGCACCTGTCCCCGCGCCCGCTGCCGCGCCCAGGCCCGCCCAGACGCCTTTGAGGTATCTAAAACAAGCATGCATACGAATAACCAACCACTTATTTCAAAGGTTAACGTACAAGGCGGTAATCCAGAATGCCTATACGCCCGTAAATTTTTATATAGGGTCTATCTAATCAAATCAGTTACTCTTTACAGAACTTTTTTAACTTGACTTATTGTAGATTTGCGCAGATGGCATTAACTATTTGGCCGGACTAATGGGGCAGCTGAGGGCTCTCACCCGGTACAAAATTTAAGACAATAAGCGTGAAGGTGCCCAGTTGGGTGCCAACCTCGGCTCATGGCGTCGTCTGAGGTTTACAGAACGTTAAAACGATACATTTATATGGGATTTTTAGAAATATTGAAGTCATCAATAAACATCGTGAAAAATCTTACTCAATTCCGCAAGTGTTACGGAATTATTAATGAAATGAATTTGATAAATATGAAAAGAGAATTAGATTGTTTTTTGGGTTAGTCCAGAATTGCGTTCGATAATGATCTTTGACCCAGTCAACTACCCAATTCGCCATCGCACATTACTATTGCACTGGTGCACTTCCAGACGCCTAGTGTCCAACGAGTCCACAGCGTCGGAGTCGTGCGCCAGTCCGAGCGGCGAGCCGATCAAGAAGTCAGCGCGCGAGTTCATCATCCCCATCGCGGTGGAAGGCAAGGGCTACGTCACGCCGCGCCAGCGCAGCCTCGAGCCTGAGGCCTCCTCCGCTTCTAGGCTCGCGCGTACGCCGAAACCACGACGTATTAGGTACTTATCTAAAATTTTAATATAATATTAACTCAGTCATTAAATAACTCACCCCTGACTGTTTCCGGTGCAAATATGCCCATAACCCTTGCCGCATCAGCGATGCTTGTAACATTTATTTAGGTTAGCGTCTGATCATAATCTCACTTGTTAGTAAGTGATGATGTGGGCTAAAGTGTAACACGTTTTCCTAGCCTTATTATACATATACATACTTCATACATATACTCAAGCCTAATTCTCACCGGGGTAAGCAGATACTATGGAATTTACTTCGACCCTGACGTACTTCTCTTGCTTCCTCCGCATTCATCGATCGCTTTATACACGCACACTGGTTCAGAGTAGATCTTACTCTACCTTTTCTACGGACATCGCCAATTTGGTCAATGTACATCCTCCTAGGTCTTCCTCTACCAGCCCTACCACCAAACTTCGCTTTATATTGTGCTTTCGCAGCCTTATTATATTACTCACTCTATCCTTGAAAAGTCCAAGATAATTATATTATGGAAACACATTCCGGAAAGCTGTTTACACTTCTTCGCTGTTCGCATTAAAAGGAAGCGACGGAAGCGTTTTATGCCCTACCCACCCTTTATTCCTACATTTCCCTTCTAAAATACTTTTCATCGATTTTAATAAACATAATTCGCGTTTACAGTAGCCTGGTCAGCGGGGGTGAATCGGAAGAGGAAGACGACTCGCATATGCATCGACTTAGGTAAGCAGGTTTTGACTATTACACTATATAGGTAACGTGCTAACATATAATGAGCGTTTCGTACCGTAACATAATAAAAAATCGGTCAAGTGCGAGTTGGAGAAGCGCACCGAGAGGATGCATCAGCAAACAAAGGTTGAACTCAACCGACAGTGGTAAATAACGCGGCGCAATGCTACTATATAAAACCTTTAATCGTCTGTCATTTACTAATAGGGTCCTGTTACTGTGTCTTGGGAATTTACAAAATCCCCTAAAATATGGAATGCTTCCGTGAACCCCTTTGTAAGGGGTCTACTTATCAAATCCAAGATAAGGGTCAATTCATCCATTCGAGTTGATTTGTATGTATCCATATATTCAATAACCTATCAATATATTCGCAGGTCGTCGCGCGCCGCTCGCGCCGAGTCCGTCAGCTCCGGCGAAGAAGATGAAGAGGATGAGGGCTTCCACCTGCTCACTGCTGAGAACCTCTTCTCTACGTTGCTACACAGGGTAAGGGCTTAAACGACTCCTATAGTCTTCTTCTCTCGTGTGGGTTGTGAGATCAATGACCAACCTCATCAACCCTGGTGTCAGGGCTACTATTGAGCTGCCAAACGCTCTTAACATGGCTCATGTAACGACTACATACTTATTTACTTACGTAGATAGTAGCCAGGACCGAGTGCTTAACTTGCCCTCCGAAACACAGATCATCTTACTTTGGGAAATTGGGTGATCAGCCCAACGCTCAATCACTGAATGCTCATCTAAAGAGTTATATAAACCTATACTTCAATATTATGCATAGATGTCTAAAGACGTAACACGCGTATATGCATTTCGGCATGTGACCTAACCTATATCGAGCTGGTTTTCCATTCGCCAGTCGTTTGTGTAAACATCCGGATCTATAATATCTTGAGTTTAGGTAAGCGGACTCTGTGGAAATGGGATAATGCTGGGGAGAGGATGATGCTCGAAGACATAACGCGTTACGCCGTTAGGCCCGGCTACTAGCCGTAAAACTCCTCCACCAACTCGCTGTGGAGCAGCATCGCTCCTCCAGTTGATTGATGGGAGGTCTGGGGGGTTAAAAACTCTACATCTCATCGCAATTCATCTATAAATCAATATTGCTATTTGACATTTGTTTGCATTGTGCACATACTTTTATATGCGCAAGTGTCAAATTGCAATATTGCTTTTTTAGATGAATTACTTCGATGTGGTTTAACCTACCTGTATCCAGCAGTGCATATAGTCAAATTCAGTGGTTTAAAAATTCGAATCCTGATACTACGATGTCATTAATGCGTTCTCTGAACAGGGCTACTACGAATTGTTAACTGAGACGATAACCGGAATAGTGTATTGGAAATTTTTCATTTTATAATGTAACATTACAGGTCCGCGCGCTGACAAACCGTCTGAACGGCGAGGAAGGCCCGGGTTTCCCGCAGCACCCACACTCGCTCTTCAACAACCTACACCAGTCGCCATTCTTTAACAGGTAACATTCTACTCGTTTTTCATACGCGTGGCTTTACACATAGGCACTTTGGGAAATTGTTGCTGTCTGCTTTAAAAAGGGTCGACGGGACTGACCCGAGACAGACTGACGGGGCAGACTTCCCAGAACTGATTCTGGGAAGTTAAAAAGGCCACATTGTTGCAAATTCATCTTTTTAAAAAATAATATAGGCCCGCGTTTGACCACAATCTCACCTGATGGTAAGTGACGATGTTGTCTAGGGTGAATCACGTTTACCTAGCAAAAGCTTATTCCCTCTAGCCTGGAAGACTCCCCAATTATAGCGAGTTGAAAAAACAGACGACAGTTCCAATCCTTTGCTGTTCGCATCAAAAAGGAAGAGGCAAAACGTTTAGTGTGGATTGGTGGTATATCCACAACATAAGGATGAAATGCCCGCCGACGCCTAGCTGTCCGTTGGAAATAGAACTTAAAAGCCTTTTTAGACGCAGACAGCTCCAACCATCATCACATGTTACTGAATTAGATCAGAGGGTCTAAAAAGGCACATCAAAGCAATTCATCTAAAGAGCAATATTACAATTTCACATTTGCGCCTATAAAACTAAGTGCGCAATGTCAACAAATATCAATTAGTAATATTGGGTAACGACCTTCGTGGTCCAGTGGTTGAGCGTTGGGCTCACTATCCGGAGGTCCCAGGTTCGATTTCCGGTGGGGACATATCACAAAAATTACATTGTGGTCCCTAGTTTGGTTAGGTTAGGTTTGGTTACTGGCTAATAACCAGATTGTCCGAAAGTAAGATGATCCGTATTTCGGAAGGCACGTTGAGCCGTTGGTCCCGGTTACTACTTACTGATGTAAGCATGTAGTCGTTACATGAGCTATGTCAGGGGCCTTTGGCGCCTCAATAGTAAACCTGACACCAGACACACAATAGAAGAAGAAGGATTGGTAATATTGCTTTCTTGGATGAATTGCTTCAATGTGGCTTTTTATTTACCTACTGATATTCATTGAACTGTTTCTTTCTACCTTTCATCTCAAGGCACCTACTTCGTTCTAAATATTTCAGTTAAACAGAGTATCACACATACCACCATTCATTGTCCACTTGGGCCATAGGTGTAATATTTTTAACATTTAATTTCATTAAGTACATATTTTATTTTATTTATTAAATATAAACTTCTGATACTTCATATAAACTGTGCATGATATTAATTTTAAGTATTTCTTGCTGTTTTCATCCGATATTAATACATTTTAATTTTACGCATGCAGCCCTCACTTACCAAGGAGAAATCTATTGTAAGTAAATCTTTTATTATTTTTGGTACACGTTGTATATATTTGTAAATCATTTTATAATAATCCGTTTATTTCTCCGCATGCAGCACACATAGATATGTGGAGAGTAAACGAAGTGTTTCGGAAACGTGAGTGGTATTTTGTCGCAAGATTCGTTTGACAGTGACCCGTCATCCAAGCTCATCTGAATAGTGGTCATTTGTCACTGACAAGGAAACTGTTTTTTATAGATAGAAAATGCCCCATGTCAAATTGAGTAAACCTTTAATAAAGCACCTTATAATTTTAAATTATCGTAAAATATTCCTACAAATTTCGTGTCCATTATTTCATGAATATATGGGAGATGAATTTTCATTTGCAAACTGGTTTTATATTTAATCATTTTGTGTATCCATGTTTGTCTTTGTGTTCGAACATATACTTTTTTAGATATCTTTCTCTTATGTGTGGTAAGGTATAATTAAATTGTCTATAAAACAAATATATAATAAATATTCGACTAACGTGTATGTTGTATGTATAGACGCGAGGGTTGGGGCTCGCGCGACCTGCACGCGGATTTCGACTCCATGTTCAGCAAGCCGCGCGCGCCGCTGCCGCGAGGTGAGTGTCCCTGCACACTGCGGACCACCGTGGGCTCTGGGCCATTGTGGGCCACCCAGCCCCCGGGGGCTCGCACCCCGCCACTGCGCGGAAAACGTTGCCAATAGCACGCTTTCGAGGCTTCACGCATTTGTAATATACACCGGCCTGTCACTGTACACACTTTTTCATTGCCATGCGGATTATTGCAAGACAGTAGCAGCTATTTTTAGCCCATACATTACTAGGCGAAAGATGTATTTCATTAATTATATAGTAAAATAGTATTATCATTTAATTTTATATCATCCTACTGTTTAAAATGTTAAATATCAATTTACAGATCTGCGATCGCCAAAATTTAATTTTTAACGTTCCTGTAATTAAAACCTTTAGTTTAAAAAAATATATAAAACCCGTTGTTGAAAATATGATTTTTAATAGTGATAAAGCAAATGAGAAGCAAGATAATTATGAAACAAATATGCAGTCAACCCCCAAAGAGCAACGCTGGCCACCGGTGGACAGGTAGCCAAAGGGTTTTGTCCCGATGCGTTTTATTGACGTTTTATTAGAGGAAATCTGCGACTCGTCACTTTGTGATTGTAACAATTGGCGATAAATTTGACAAGTCGTTTAAATAGTAATATAGGAAAAATCAAGTTTAAAATATAACCATAAAGGCGGTTATTATCGTCAGTGTAGGATTAATTAATACTTTAAAAACTATAATTTAACAAAATAACTCAATATTTATATATATTTTATATGAGTATATCTACGAGAACCGTGACTGTATGTATATGTAGACTTGTTGGTATTTTACATTTATATCGATATTTGTCTACAAACGGGCAAAACACTGGCGCTCAGTGACATTGACACCTACCATCTCCGATACAGAGTCTGATCCGCCTAGGGCCGCGTGCGCTAACATCCTTCGGCAGAGGAGAATGTCTGCGTATGACTACTTCCCGTGTTACTCTAAGGCCGTCCCCTAAACACGCATGCGGTTCGGACCAACTTACACTGGACGTTGAACAAGTTTGTAGCATTATCCAGCATAAGTTGTCAGACCCGCGCCGTACCTGTCCGAGTTTAGCGTACGCCCTAAGAGTCGACCCATTCACAGTCGCACAAGTAGTTAGAAACACCGCACGGGCTCAACACTTACAACAAAGCTAGCTTCGACTAAACAAATCAATTAACTATCATCCATACGATAAGTCAGGGCTTTTCCAAATTAAACTTTGACGATAGCCTCGAATATTAGTGACGTTTTCCGCCGCAGCTGAGTAGTTTCCATTTAACATTGTTGCCTGACAGACTATTATTGATCTCGCAAGACGTCAAGAATAGTCCGCTAGGCACGTTTTGAGTGTCTGTAATTTTTCAGAGTTCATTAACATTCTAATAAATAATTTTAACATTTTTTGCATTGTAGTGTTATACTGTATTCAATATGCATTCTTTGTCCAGGTGTTGACTTTCTCCTACCCGCTAACACTAGCAGGAAAATGTTGCGTTGCTCTCAAGTTTCATAAAATCAGCTCAGTTTTATAGCATCAAAATTGCATGAAGTGTACAGAAAAGGCATTTCACTTATCGCATCGCCTTTGGCAATGCAGTGTTACTAGTGTAAAGTAGATACTATTATTTCTTCTCTTGGTTCTTTAATTTTTAATAAAAATGTAACGAAGGACATTATTACATTATTTCCAGAATTACAGTTAATTAATTTGTTTGGAAAGTGATAGCATAAATGTGTAGATAGTGGATGTGGTAGCACTGTATGTGAGGTAGTCGGTGGTCGCAATGCGGCCACTCTGCAGCTCCTGACAGCGTAGTGAGGTTGTGTCGGTGTGGTTGCAGTGGGCTTGCGCGTTACACTGCATGCTCCGACCAAATCTTCACTTCACAGCGGCACCAGCGCCAACCACAAATCTGCCACAAACGACACACAACAATAGGTACTAAACTATATTTATTTCTTCCTTTATGTGTTTTGTGTTCCGCACTGCGCCGCGGCTGTTTACCAGAATAGAGATGCCTTTACATTGCCGAATACATCCAGCCATTATCTAGTATGCATTCTGGTAAATTATTATCGATTCAAAAGCAACATTTTAATGCATATTCTTGTGATTTGGTTTGCATATCTAAAGCTTTCGGTTTGCCCTAATCGGATTAGTTCGTATTTAGTTCTCCTAGTATTAACTTTTTAACAGTTTGATTCGATGTTTGCATTAATCTTTAAAAATATAATCGGGTACAATCACTTCGAACGAAATTTCGGGGACCGCCGGCAATTTCGCATCGCGGCGGAGCCCGATTTTCGCATTTATAAAAAAATATATTCGAGAGTTTATAATCTTGGCCAAATTCGACACTGTAAATACACCATCCCAGCGAGCATTCTGCATGATCGAAAGTGTGTTTTTCGATTAAATTTCAGGTAATAGTAAGAAAAGCAAGCACCAAACGAAGACCTCCCAAACCCCGGAATCGACGGTCGCGAGCGGGTTAGATCTGTCGGACTTGGACCTGAGCTCGATAGAGTTCTCGGAGAAGGAGATGCGCGCGCTGTCGGGGCTGACGCCGGCGCTGTCGCGGCGCCTGCAGCAGCAGCTGCTGGCGCACCTGCCGCCCGCCGCCGCGCGCCAGCTGCGCCGCACGCTGTCGCTGCACGCGCAGCCCGCGCCGCCCGCGCCGCCGCGCGCCGCGCAGCGCCAGCTGTCGGCCGGCGCCGTCGCCGCGCCCGCGGTTACAAACAACGAGTCCACGGACTCTGGCACTGCCGCTCCGCAAGCCGAAGATAAAACTCCCGAACCAAAAGCGAAATCTCCCGAATTTAAGGCGAAATCTCCTGAACCGAAGGCGAAGTCTCCCGAGCTAAAGGCGAAATCTCCCGAACGGAAGGCGAAGTCTCCCGAGCCAAAGGCGAAATCTCCCGAACGGAAGGCGAAGTCTTCCGAGCCGAAGGTGAAATCTCCCGACCCGGAGCCGTCCGCGCCTTATCCGCTCCGGGACGAGCTTGAGCTCCCGGCGCCCCAGTTCTGCACGCTGCCCCGACTCAAGAGACATTCAACACTCTCGAGGGAGTCAACGCCGCCGATCTCGACCTCGACCGATGCTGACGATCGTTCTTTGAAGCCGAGCTCGCTCGCGAAGGAACCGGGCCAGTCTCGGGGCAGCAGCGTCCGCAGTACGCCCGACCGGCCACTGCTCAGTAAATATCTGACGCCGGAGAGAAACGTGTCGCTGGACGAGTCGTACTCGTCGGACGGCGGCAGCATCCTGTCGGAGCCGAGCTACATCGCAGCGTACGGCGCGCCCGCTGCGCTCGGGCTGCGGCGACACTCGATGCGCCTTGCCGGTGAACAGCCCCGAAAACGTATTTCCAGATTCTTGCGTTCCGATTTCTTTGATACTCCTCCCGACGAAAGTATTTACCTCAAACACAAAAAGGAGAAAGAATTGGAGACGCAGAAAATTCTCAGGGAGATTCGGGAGAAGAAAAATAAATGTTTAGAAACCTCCGGAGTGAAGAGTCCTACGGAAGCGGGAGATGTTCAATCATTGTTCAAAGATGAATCTACATACACGCGTAAATGCTTATCGCCGATCTCACCTATTAGCATTTTGACAGGAAAAGAACGTAGTAGATCAAATACGCCGTTTTTCCCGATTTTAGACAATATAAAGGAAAATACTTTAGACTCCTCCCTTACAACTGATACGAAGCGATATACACAACCTGACGAAACAAAACAAAAATATCAAAATGAAGAAAACACTTTGAATAAGGACACGAGATTAATGAGGCCAAAGAGTTATCCTGTGAAAAATATAGACTCTTTCGACGAATCCAGTGATAATACTGTAATAGACAAATCTTCTAGTAAAGATATAGAATTTAAAGATAAAACTTTACCCAGAGAATCGAAGTTAATAAGGCCAAAGAGTTATCCCACAAGTAGTCCATCTCCAGAGAAAGTATTTGTAAACCGCAATGTTAAGAATGATGAAACAAAGGCGATCACACCGAAAGAAGAAGTTGCAAGTCCTGCGACTAAAAATGACGTTGAAGTATGTTTCAGTATTACTCTACCTAAAAAAGCCACTAAAATGGCTGGGTCTAAAACTGACACCCTGAAAAATAGTGAATCTTTAGAGAAAGATGATTTAAAACTTGAAAATAGTAAAAAGTCTGCCGAAAACAGTCTTGTTGTTAAAAAATATCAAATAGTTAGCAGTACTGATGAAGATAAGTCTGATGTTAAAGAACATATGTCTGAAAATGGCTCGGCTATTACAAACGGTGTTGTCGCTGAAAATGTAGTGAAAAGTAACATTGATGACACAAAAATTAAAGCTATGAATAATTCATCTAAAAATGAAGATCTAAAATTTAAATCAACAGAAACTGAACCAACTGAGAAGAAAGGTACAATTAAGAAAAAGATTATTAAGAAAGTGACATCAAAATCAAAAACAGATGCAGGAAGCAGTCAGGAGGGAACTGACATTAAAACTACTGAGAAAAAGAAGGTCACAAAGAAAGTAAAGGAAAAGAATACAGATGACGGCACAAAAACAACAACTGTCACAAAGAAAAAATCAGTTTTACAGTCTATAGGACATAAATTAGAGAAACTAGCTTCAACCAAATCAAGTTCTCCAGAAAAAGTTTCTGAGAATAATATTACCAACCATGAAAGCAAAAAAGAAACTGCCAAAGTAAACAGGATGCAACGTGAGCAATCTGTCCCGGTGAGCGCTGAGCCACCTACGGAATCGAATCTCATTAAAAGAGCAGTCACTTTAACTGACGTTGCTGCTCTTGATACTCCAACTTCTACACCTAGTAAAACGACTGTGTCCAGAGTTCTGGGCCTTTTTAAGAAATTCGAGCCTAAAGAAAAAGCTCCTAAACCCTCTGTAGAAAAATCTCAAAGTGAAAATCTCGAAACCAGTGCCGAAGCCAAGAGTGAACCATTATCGGAATCCGTTTTAAATAATATGGAGATTGAAAAACCCAAAAGACCAACGTCTTTGCTCCTGAACGGATTAGGGCGTAAAACCAAGTACGGAAGAGCTGCCAGTGATAGTGTTTCAGCAGTAACACTAGATAATGATGACGAAATTGCAAATAAAAAAGAAAATAATTCTAAGAATATAAAGAACAGTTTAAAATTAGACTTCTCCAGGTTGCCAAGAGTAAAGAAAATAGTTCCTACTAATCCTGTGATAGAACCACAAATTATGAATGTTACCTCCGACGACAAAGATTCTGAAAAGAAAGAAATTGAACGGAATGGTACTATACTAGACGACAGTTTCAAAATTAGGGATACAGCATATACGCAAAACCGTAGTCGCTCCCGAAGTAGATCAACTTTTTCAAATTCTGAAGTCAAATCTGACAATAGTGCTGAAGTCAAATTTTTAGATAGAAATCCACTATCTCCTCCTGAGAGTATATCACATCCTGTAAGAAATCATGAATCTACCACACCAGATAAAGAGGATATAGTTGAAAGAATACGAAGAAAGAGTTTTTACTCGAGGTTTAACGAAAAGAAACAACGACGTAAAAGTAGTTTGGTTGGGCCTGGGGCTGCTGAATACGATCCAGTAGCAAGAATACACTCGCAACCGACCGAGCCTAAGTTCGATGTATCACCTACTTCGCCCGTTACTTACGATCTCTCTCCTGGATACTCGGTTGCCTCCGATTTATCTCCCTCAACAGATCGCTATAGATCTCTTTTGACTGATTTACCTACTACAACTAGAAGTAACTTAAGATTCGACAACTATGGACTGAGCGATAAAATTGATACGTACCGATCTCTGGACCGAAATGAATTTAGAAAATATCCCGGAACCAGAAGCTATCTTGATTACGATCAACCGTCATCTTACACGTCACATCGCTACGCTAGAACTAAGTCCCTGCTAGATAGTTCTGACGGTACGGAAGATCACAGCCTCGGCAGTCTGCGAGACCCGCACAAATATAATAGAACTATTTCCATGTACGCTCCAGGCAGTTACGCCACCTACAGACCGAAACGAACTCTAAACTCAGCAATTATTTTAAAAGAGAGCGAAAAGGAACCGAGTCCAGAAAACATATTGGAGAAAATCCGACAAAGGAAAAAGGTCTCGATCAGCATCACCAGAAAACCAGACCCTGAAAAGGACCCACTGTCAAGGTGTGTATATTTCTTGTACTCACATGTTAACGTAAATAATTCAAAATAACTATCCCAAATTGATACGATTTGACTCTGTGCACGCTTCACGCTTCCGATTTAAATGATATAGCACTAATGCTTTTACCGAGTTTTTGATATCCCCTAGAATTAGAAAAAGAAAGTGTTTTTTTTTCTAGTTAAATACTGTTGTAGATAGAACATGTAATTAATAATCACTTCTAATGAAAATGCAATATTATTATTGAAATTTTGATCTGCGACGCCAACTATAAAACTTAACTATCAAAATTCATCATACATTGAAAGTAGCATTAATTCACTGTGTAGTTAATCATATTTATATCATTTCGATGACACTTCACATAGTACAGACACACGACACCACATTACAATTCTGTACCCGTTCAAGATAACAACCAAACGTTGATTTCGTTTTCAGATCCGATGTCTCATCTAAAGGCGAAGGCGACGGTGCAGAATGCTCTGAGAAAGTTGACTGAGAGGCACTATTAAATACCAACCGTCGCTACGGAGGGAATAATTTGTGATTTGCATTTGTTACAAAGTCACTTGAGAGTTTATAATCATTTTACAATAGTTATTGAACAATTTAGGCTTCTAGTGTTATTGTTTTAATTGCACAGAACAATCATTGCAAAGCACAATGTTGAAATTAACGAGATATTTGCCTTTTTCGAGACTGTATCGACGATATTCTTGCCAATTACATGCATATTGAGTAGTTCTGCCGTAGTGTTCTTCACATCGAATCTCACGGATGACAGATGCTTAAGATAAGACTGTCTTTAGGTGGCAAAGTAGATATTTATGCCAAATTAACGAATCTCTGACAAAATTTACAATTTTAATGGATAAACCACATGAATTTGATTTCGGAAACTATTTTCTAGTGTTGTTCTCAAGGCTTAGATAATTGCAAGTATGTAGTCATTAATTGTGAACACTAACAGTTCTGAAATAGTTACAAATCTTGGTTAGTGTCCGACCGAAATAAGGACGACTAATTCGATCGAAGCCGAATATTTATCTTTAGCAAGGATATTTTTAACTACTGGTTAAATATTAAAATGTGATAAAGCGACATCTTGCAGACGCGTTTTATACTAAGTCCTGAGATGGATATAATGAATCGTATGGTGACAGACGATCAGCCCATTGCCTATATGATAGTGCATCAAGTTAGTGAACCCAATTGTTCAGTAGACTCTTACAGCGTGCCCAGGATATCTCCCAGCCCAGCATAATTTTTCTTTATCAAAATTAACGAAAGTAATTGTGGTAATATCTAACACAAAATTTCCTGACCTTCAGTCCTTCAGTCTCTGGCAGTAGATAAGACTTCGGCTTCGACTAACCCTGCGGCTGGCTTTTGGCTGAACCTTCGGTCGGACCCTAAGTTTGGTGTTAAGTTTTTCGTCTATTTGCAGTCACTGTCGCTGCGGTGTATATGATACTGACAGAGACAGCTTTACAAAGGCTGAACAGATTTTGTTAAACAAATATACTACAATTGAAAAATAATATTTTGCAAATATGGAATTCTTTATTACATATTTATTGTAAATTGATTCTTATGTGCCTTTAAATACAACGTAAATGACTGGATTTGATATAGTCCATACGTATATAGAAAAAAAAAATGACACGATTTAAGTGTGTTTGCACAAAATATGTTTTACTCAGTATAATTTTAATACTTTTTTAGCTATTATGTTTTTTACGTGACACTAAGTTTAAATGTTTATTATAATCGTATAGTATTGAATGCTAAGTCACGTCGTAACAGTAATCGAATAGAATGGTGCTTAGATGAAATGTCTCTATAGGAATTACTTATTTATAGATTGAACGTGTTATAGAGTCACACCAAACGTGTATATTTTAGCAATAGTATCGAGTTTCAGTTTGTAGATCTATTCATGCATAATGTTGACTGTTACTACGGTAACTCAGTATTTTTAAGTTGTTAAGGTTTCCGTTTGTTTGCCATCTTCCATTACGTTATATGCATGACACCCAAGAAACGGCTAGTTTGATAGAGGTGTTAAAATAAAGCAATAATTTTACATAAATCAGTTCATGTCATATTTATAATTTATCATCTCAATCCTATTTATTAACTTTATTAGAATTGAAATTATTTATTTGTGTGTGGTGATTTTTAATATTTTTCATGTTAGTCATAGTCGCTACACGAGTGGTGAAACTAAAACTGTGATTTTTACGATTAATATTAAAACTGCTATCACACACGTTTTGTATTGAATGTGAATAAATTAAATAGTTGAAAATGAATCTTTTATTTACACAATGCACCAAACTGTAAATCTTACTGTCAATATTATCCTGTTATCTGAAGTAAATTAAGTACGATAGAAGCTAACTTCCAAAAATACTAGAAGTATTAGAAACAAAAACAACAAGAACATTATTAAAATGCATTTATTATCAGTTCCGGACCAGTTCATACGTATTCACTTGTACGTAACGCATACACTTATGATTATTATAATTACACAAGCAGTGGCTCTAGGTCGACGAAGTGTTTTTTGTCCTCTTCAGCGAGCCGTTCGAGGATGTCATCCACGTCCGTCGAGGGGAAGCGGTCGACCAGCGACGCGACCATGCCTTCTGCACTTGCTGGGTACCGCTTCAGTTCCACAGTATCACCTGGGAAACATAACATGTTATATACTTCTGTCTTGTTTTGCCATATGTTTATCATACATGTAGTCAACAAAGGTCTATTCTAAAGATAAGTTATGTAACCTAACCTAACCTGTAAATTTGATAAGGTCCTGTTTTTTTTAGAACCGACTAATTGTCCTTCCAACCTGCGAACGGAAAACTAGGTTACATACCTCCGAAACGAAATCCTGAGGAATGTGGGTTTCCTCATGAAGTTTTCCTTCACCGTTGAGTAAGTGATAATAATTTATGATCAAAAAATTTATTCGAAAATTATAAGTTTGGGCCTGTGCTGGATACCAACTTACGACCTGACAATGATTCCAACTCCGAACTGACCGATATTTTTCCGACTATCACGGCTGCAACCGCAAAAGATAATGCTATAACGGCAATGGATGGTAGTGAGTACCTTTGCAGTTCGCATGATGAATCATGAAGGAAAAAGCTTACTATGATCACGACTCTCAGCAAACGTGATTACTGGCATGTTCTAGGAGGTTCCGTTCTAGATTATTCGAGAAAAGAGAAACAATTACCAGTGTGTTTAGTATTGGCCTGAACGAAGATGTTCCGTGGCTGTTTGTGCAAAAGCACGATGTCTCGCCAGCGCGCCCACGCTCCATCCACGCGGCTGTACGTGTCGAAGAGGCGCTCACCCGCCGCTACGTCGCCCGTCGCCTTGATAGTCTGCAGCTTTATTAGGAAGTCGCCTGCAGGTAAAAAGTTGCAATCATATAAATCAATTCAGAAATCTGGTCACGAATCGGGGATCGCCACCTTGGCTGCTTACGCGGTACGACAAAATCAGATGAATGTTCGATTTGCTCCAATCTGAATCGACTTCGTCTTACCCGGTAGGGCCTCATGACAGGTAAATTACTAGGAGATCCTTATGATTCATGGAAAAGAATGTTACGCTTACCAATAATTCGTTTGCCGTCGGTAGCAAGCCGGTCTTTCTGCAGCGTCATGAGCAGATTCTTGCCTGGTTCCACTTCAGACACTGTCAACAGACCGTCTCCTTCCAACTCTAGAAGTCGCATTAACACGAAGCGGGCTCGCGCGTGCGCCTGTTGTGATGAAATTAATAAATTGGCATTATAACAATATTTACAATAATAATTGTAAAAAAATGATCTTGAACATCGGTTTACTTCGTTGGATTCGGAAGTGATAAGTATACATCATATTATTATATAATGGCGTATGAATTTTTTTTTAGTCTAGGGCGACCTGATAAGGAAGAACTGGATTTTAGGGAAATTAAATACTGGTGCTGATTTCAGTAGAGATGATATTATCTAAGTTTATTTTAAGTTATATCACTTTATTATCCGCCGAAAAGAAAAGGGACAAGTAATCGACAGGCATAAATCGTATGGAATACACGTCAATCATATTGCCCAATAACTCGACAGAATTAAGTTCACAGCACACGTCAAATGGGTTGCATATCAGCGAGATGCCTATTTTATTCGCTCGGGTTTATTCATTTATTCACTCGTTCATTTAAAAAATTTCAATACGTCCCTTTTCGGCGGATAACAAAATGACAGGTATAACATGAAATAAAATTAGAAAGTGTCTTGTTTATGAATTTTAATAAAGAAAAATGTAATAATAAGTACATTTTGACACTTTTTCTATGACGTCTCAGGTTGCTTTTTCATACAAATTCCATAGTAATTCCGTGTTTTGACGTTTAGTAAAAAGTAACTGATTTGACTAGTTGGAAACTACCCTATTCTAAGGTTGAAGAAAAATGACAAACTGTCAAATATTACCTGCAACCAAGTCTGAGTGGAAGGCTGGTACATCTCCGTAGCCTTGGCGCATCCGTTCCACAGCAGACTGAGCCAGTTTACGTACACCACATTCTGTGCCTCCTCGCCCTCGTACCCGAAGATTCTACAAACGACAATGATAGTCAGTGCACTAACAAAAGCAACCACTAATAACAGCATTATTTTTTTATTTTTGTTCCATATCCTACTGAAGTCCTGAAGTGTCCTAGGATCTGGTGTGTCCTGTTTTGTCCTGAAGTGTGTCAGGATCGAAGCAAATGGAATTCTATAGTCTCTGCTTACCCCGGTGGGAAATAGGCGTAAGTTTATGTATGTATGTATGTCCATATCCTACTTTAGTATTTCGGCCACCAGCGAGAGTAAAATAATTTATAACAATAGTAATTTTTATCTAAAAGTAGTCAAGTATCTTACTTGAGTATCTCCGGCACCAGCGAGAGGTATAGACCGACGGCTTCCGCTCGACACTCTTCAAAGGCAGAGCCCAGGGTCGTGAACTTGCTGTCGTAGGTCTCACCTTCCGTGTACCATGACTCGATATGCTTTCCTGCAAAATTATTACGTGGACAATGTCAGTCATTGTCAAGAAGCCAGAATACCCAGATAGGTAAAAATCTCACATATTATCGTTAAACTTAAGGGTGAGGGGTGGCATCAAACGTCAGTGGTTTTACCCGACAGTCGGACGACTGCCGGGTGCAATAACTCAATAGTGCTCTTGTATGATACTTGTATTTTTGGCAATGGTCACTTCTATGAAATACCGGAATTTTATTAGTTTTGTTCAAAACTTCGATTATGTAAGGGGACCCCATAAACATGTGTTTCTTTTGTCGTGTGGGTTGATAAGGTAGGTCATAGACTTCACACCCCGGTGACAGGGTTACAGCTCTATTACACTACACGACACGATTTTCTATTACACTGCACGACAGCTATAGTTAGGATAGTTTATTAGGATGTAAGGGTCTTGATTTCGCCATACTGCAATAGCGCCGAACTGTAAACTGCGTAAATGGGATAAGCGCCAACCCTGGGGTGATGAGGAGTCAGACTTACCAGAAAGAGGATTAATGACCTTCTCCTTGTCGAAATTGAAGGAGCCGTCAGCGTTCTGCCGCAGTAGTTTACCGCTGCCGTGACCTAGCAGCTCGTGAAGACCCACTTGTACCTGTTAATGGTATGGTAATTAAATGTTTACAGGTAATATAACTATTTCGCATGATGCATAAAATATGACTTTTATGGAGAGTTAAACCTTTGTATTTAAAATCACCACTATTTCCACTTCAATTCATGGTACCCGGATGATGTTTGAGCCACTTGTTCTGTCTTTTTTATTTCTGTTAATACGCCTAGCTACCGAAGGGAAACACACCAAAAAGACTTTATAAATTAAAAACAAATAATTAAAATCTTTTTACTTGTTGTGTGTGTGAACCCCGACGGTGATGGTGACGTTTTGTTCTCCTTTTGTTTTTTCTGCTTTATCTATAATACGTATTTTTCTGCAAATATTACTAAATAAGCTAGGTATTTTTTTATTTAATATAGGCTCGCGCGACCTGATGGCAAGTGACGATGTGGCCTAGGGTGGATCACGCTTGCCTAGCAAATGCCTATTCCCTCTAGCCATGAAGATTCCCAGATTATAACGAGTTGGAAAAACAGACGACGGCAGTCAGTTCCAGTCCTACTACAACTACTACTACTTTAAACTGACTAGTTACTGAAATCTGTATATTTAGGAAAATGGAATATATCTTTAAGTGACAAGTTATCTAGGGGTGGTATTAATAAACTAATCTCAGCTGAGACTGCACTCAAGATGTTGCTCAAGTCTTTCTTTCTATATAAGAACTGTCACATTGACATGATCTTGAGAGCAGTCTCGAAGCTGAGATTAGTTTATTAATTCCACCGTAGGTTTAATTCTGTAATTGAACAAAACAGAGCAAATATATAACAGCAAAGTCTTACCTCGAAAGATGCTACCCTATATTTCTCGAGCAGTTTCTTATCAGCGTCCGAGAGGAATGGAATGACTGACTCCTTGTACGCAGCCGGGATCACGTTACCCAGCGACACATTCTTGAAGCCCTCGTTTTGGCGAATCTCATCGTCTGTTTGTATATTAATAAAAATTGTACAACGTAACTAAGAACACTCACAATTCCATAATAAAGGATAGAATATTATGGATAAACGAACGACATCTGTGGTTGAGCGTTGGGCTCACAATCCGGAGGCCCCGGGTTCGATTCCCGATGAGGACATATCACAAAAATTACTTTGTGGTCCCTAGTTTGGTTAGAAAATTACTGGCTGATCACCAGATTGTCCGAAAGTAAGATGATCCGTGCTTCGGAAGGCACGTTAAGCCGTTGTTTCCGGTTACTACTTACTGATGTAAGTAAGTAGTCGTTACATGAGTCATGACAGGGGCCTTTGGCGGCTCAAAAGTAACCCTGACACCAGGGTTGATGAGGTTGGTTCTCCACCTCACAACCCACACAATAGAAGATGGCTACACAATGGATGTTGACACTTACAGTTAGGAATGTTAATGCCAGCCGGTATGCCACTTCCAGAGAAGGTAAGCACATCCAAGCTCGTGAAGTCGGGCCGAAGGAAGGTGTCCTTCTCTAGCGCTTCACCCCAGGGCAGCAGCTTGATGAACCGCTCCGCGCCGTCCACGAGGTTCCCGAACTTCTTCGACATCTCCTTGTTCACCATAGAGACGAACCCTTCGAACTCGCCGCGCTGGCCGCTCGGGTCGCGGTAGGTTTCTATGAAGCCCTGGTAACTGCAAGGGACCAAGACTTTGTAGTGACAAAGTTCTTTTTATTCATTTTTGTGCTCAAAACTGCGTTCGGTTGACTGACGATATTAATATGACTTGGTATGCAGTTATAAAGTAATAATGAAGAATTTAAGAGTTTTGATGCTTGAAATCTTTTGGAGGGCAGGCCTTAGGCAGAAAACAGAGGATGGAAAAATAAAATTCTCCCCGGTTTTGGCCTATAACTTTAGTTAGGAGAAAAAATTTTTGAATGTTCCAAGTTGTTTTTCATGAATACTTTTTTAGAATGCATCGTTTATCTAAAAAACAAGAACCACTTACGTTTCAATTATAGGTCCCTTATCTTTTATCCAAAATCTGCTTCCTTCTTTATGTTCGTCCAAATCACCATCCTTGAAGCTGTTGATGTAATGTTTGATCATATTCTTCTCGTTGTCGTTGGCTGCGTAGTTCATCGCTGAACTGAGATGTTGGTTCACTAGTTGCAGTAGCGGAGAATAGTCGCCGCGCGTCACTTGGAAGTACGCGTTTTTGAACTTCTCCTTATCCATTGTAATAGGAGGCTTGGATGATGTCTCCACACTAGCCAGGTGGATTGTATATAGAGGCACTGAAATAATAATTAAAGTACAGGCAAACAACAAGGTATTTGTGGGTAAAATGTAACTGCAACTGCGTGGCGTGATATATGACCATATATCACACAGTTATATTATTTTTTTGGAGCTGGATTCTTTGCAGACTTATTTCATGCACTGTATCACTGCGACTAACAAGACCTATTGTGATGAATCTATCGTCTGTGGCGGCCCTAGGGTAGTATGAACGCATCGGGCGCCGTTTAGGGGGGCGCTAAAATCAATTAAGACGGGACCACCCTGGCTGACAGTACCGGATCTACAGGGGAGTAACTGGATTGGGCACAGGTACCTTACTGGTCACATAAAACTCTCATACATTTAATGGGTGGCGTAAACGATTTTTTTTTAAAGATTTAATTGTGTATATTTTGATGGCCGTAAACTAATCGAAAAAGCTGGTTTTTGAAGTCTCGCACCACCCAAATATTTTGCTAGGGACGCCATTGCCTATCGCTACTGAGAACGTGATAAATAAGCTAATTCCATTGGTTTAAAATATTGCATCGCGGGCTATATGCGCACCACATGTTATATCTACAAATACAGACAATAAAATATGCAACAACCTTGTCTCTAAAAGACTTCTGTTTGAATTGAAATTCGTATGAAAGTTCAATACTGACAAAAATATGATTTGTGAACTTACAGCCATCCTCATCATTCACCGTTTTAAAGGTCCGACAGATGTACGCCTCAATGCGTTTTGTCTTCATCCATTCATTGACTAAGTTAGAGTCGGCTTCAGTGCAGTTGCTTGAGAAATATGTTGTCACACCCTGCAAGATAACAACTTATGTATTGTGTTCGTTGAACAAAACCTTTTTTCTCAATGTATTTTTTCTTTTATTTATCTATTTAATAATTTATTGTACACAGGATATCACAGAAACACAATTGTTTCCACAGGAAGTTGTGGAATGCAATGTTTTCCATCATACTGGAAATAGACAATTACAGTTGAATACAACTTTGTTAAGTTACATTTGGAGTTGCATTTGTTAAGTTGTTGTTAGGTGATACCCAATTAGTGGAGCTTAAGCTAGATATATGATCCACGCAGGATATTTTATTTTTGTCTGCCATATGCAATACAATATATAAGTTACATTTATGTGATTTTTATTACATATTTAATTTTATATTTCATTATAATCCATCATATGAGGTGAATACAAGCGTGATTATAATTTTGTTTGTCTCAATACTGGTAAAGTGCAAATACTACTACATGGACATATCATAATTAATCTCTTACATGCAAATAAAACAATAGAGAGGCAAACAAAATGCACCTTATACAAACATTTCAATAGCAAACAACCATATGGTTGACTTACCTTATCAGCCAATCCAAGGCTAGTGAGCCTAGGAGCAAGACTGTACATGGCTTCTTTAGTATTCTGCCACAGCTTGCTAATATGGACAGTGTCATTCTGATATGCCTTAGATGCCTTTACAATCAATTCGAATGATTCCTTTGATAGATTTGGAATGAATTTAGTATCTCCCATGCCCTTATAGTTGCCGCTGTTCGCGAGCAGAGCACCAGCATACACTAAGAAAGCCTGAAAACCACAGATAAGGAATTTGAGGACACAAAAACAAAACAGTAACAGTATTTTATTTATCTTTCAATAAAGGATGTGGTTTTTTTTTATCTCTTTAGATACAATAGTCTATGGGAAAAGTTATAAGCAAATAATTAGTATAAGTCGGAAATGGGGAATGTTTACCTATACTGGTAGTCCATTATATACAGGGTGGCCCAAAGGTTCACATTCAAAATGAAAAATTAAATAGAGGGGTTCATTGACCGCCAGAAACACCCCTCATGCATGTTCAGCATTTACGGTGCATACAGATCATTACTGTTCAGTGTATGCAATTTTGACAGTTCCCCATACAATTTGAGTAAACAAACATATGGTTTTGGTTCTATTTTTAACACTATAACCTTTTGCATAGAGTTTAACACCAAAATCATAGTGCTATATTTATTCTGTAATTCAACCTTACACTCCACTTTGCTCGACATTTATATACTGTTATAGCAATTTTTATACATTGCAATTTATCACGAATTTTTGCTGGATAGTATGGTGAACTGTCAAAATTTAGGAACACTCAATAATGCTGCTGCCTACATTTGAGCTTCTTGTATTAACCCCTATTGAATTATGAAAGTGTTCAAAGCCTGATAAGAATAAGTAAAAAGAAAGAAATATGACAGCGGCTAATTATACCTCTTCCTGTACTGCGTCTTAACTCTTAAAATCTTGGTCATGTTCACTGGTGTATGTGTATTAAATAAAGTAACAAATATCTACCTGGAAATCATCTTCATTGACCCCAACTGCCAAGGTGGACTTCTTGAGATCTTCAAGCGGTTCACCGAGGAAGATCCTATGCAGTAATGAGAAGATCCTCGGTGACTCCGGACTAGTCTGCACGAGAACAATAAGTCCTCCATTCCAAGCAGCCTAAAACAAAATAAGATATGTATGATTTTATTAACAAATGGGCATGAGCATCCAATTAGTAGTGAAAGGAGTCTTACACCAGTGATGGAGATTTAAAAATGGAACTTGTTTTTTGCATGTGTTTCTATCAGTCTTGTTTTCTAGACCACACACCATAATTTTCATGTTGTAATCTGTTTAAGTATATATAGTTAAATCATCAAGAATAAACAAAAGAATATTTCATCACACTTGGAAAATAATAACATACCTACCTATCAGGAATTACTTATAAAATTACTCAAGTACCTATACCTAAAACTTTTGATAAAAGTACTTAAATATAGTACCTGGCTTAAGTAATGTGCATACAGCTTTTCTTGCGTGGTCAAATTGTTGAAGGCTTGCTCACTATCCAATTCAACAAATCTTTGATTGTTTGGCAGAAGAAAATTGGATTTGTCTACTGCCATTGCTGAAACAGAAATCATCATAGATTAATTTTTAATGATGATGAACTAAAAATCAATAAATGTAGAACTACATACACAAAGGAATAGTACTAAAAAACATGAAGACAATTTGTATAGTTGTACACATACAAATTCCAATGATTTTATAAATAATATCAATATATAAATAATATGTAAATAACGAATTACTGACCATTAACTACTTTCGTCAGGGTCGTGTGACCAGTCTGAATTGTTCCTGAAGAGTGTGAACAATATTTACTAATAAATGATTCAGCGTAATTGGTGCGCCGGCATTTTATAAGGTTAATAGTCAGCGTCCGCAACATTGAATATAATACACTGTGAGACTGGAACAGAATACTTTAAAAACACTCTACTTACTATAGATCAGCAAGTTAAGCGATGAAAATTGGAAATAAAGAAATTTCCTTTTTTTTTTTTTTTTTTTGGTTTGGTTTTCCCCGAAGGGTAAGGCAAAGGGAACTATGCCCATACAGCCATGTCTGACGTATTTTTTTTTCTTGATGATTAATGAAATGGTGAAAGGTGATGAATGATGATGATGAAACCTAAGCTCCCACCCTCGGAGTAGACTCCTACTCCGAACCCCAAACGAATTAACTCAAAAGTCCGCATAAACTTTTGAGCTATGAAGCGGCTTCCTAGCACGAAGCGAAAATAGGCAGATACACTTTGTTTATTGAATACTCCAATGTAATAACACTCGCGAATGTCTTCCGACTAACTTAATGCGATCATTAACCACAAAACACCACTTCGTATTAATTATTTAGATTATTCAATGAAGAAAGCAACTGTCCCGTTCCCGTTTCCCGCTAAAAAGCCCTAAAGAAATTTCCTTAAAACAATACTAAATTCAACAAAGAGAAAGAGGTTATTTTAATGTTTGTGAAGATAGCTACAGCATGAATATGTATGTTTCAAACTCATTCAACTTGTTCTGCTAGGCGTCGCGTCGCTTGTTATCTTAATAGTTAATCTAAACAAGATATAAATGCATTAATCTAAAACACGACATATTTTTGTTGGATTATGAAATTTATTTAAAAATAAATTATTGGACCTTATTATAATCAAAAATAAATTATCTTAGAATAACGACATTCATAAACTCAAATGATTAACCTAAAATATCTAGAAGTGACTTTTTGGATTGCTTCCAAGAAACGTAATAGGTAGGTATTTAAACTGTTACTTTCTGAGTGAGAAACTTTCCAGGCTACGCTCCACAAAAAATATAGATAGCGCTGTACAGAGTTGCCTTTGTTTAACCTTAATTTCATGGCTAACAGACATATTATGCATCTTTTATCTTTGTTTTTGGATATAAATGATGACCCTTGATATTGCAATCAGGCACAACACATCTTTCACCAATTATTATTCTGATCAAAATAAAGAGCTATACCATATCTGAGCCAAATATCAAGCAACAATTATTTTTATGTAAGCCTCTGCCATTACATTATATAAAGTGTTAGTGACATCGTAACGAAAACTTTGAAGGATGATTCAGCCAATAATTTTAAATTGATGTCAAGTGGAATTTTTCGTCGCAAAAATATGGAACGGAATATAATAAAAAAAAAACACTAGAATTGTCCTGAATTTTCCGACAGGTCTGAATCATCCTCCTCAGTATTCGTTACGATGTGATAATGATGTACCCGAGCAAAGAGAAAATAGGTAATTATCATGGTAAATCTGTGCAACGTACAACGTCATCTATACTAATTTTGGAGAACGTAACCTGGAAAGTCCCTCATTTTTTTTTATCTTTATATCTTTCTAGGAATGTTAGGATATCATTATTATAATATTAATTTAGTTTGTTTACAGGTCTAAAAATATATTTTACTTCTTATATGAGGTCGATCATGCATGTCATGCATGTACAGTAAAGTATCATTTGTCCATGCTAGTATTCAGCTAGTATAGTATACACAGTGAGTGCTGCGGCAAGGCAACTCTAGCATCAATGAAGTAAACATTCAAAATGGATGGTTTCCTAAGACATGGCTGTATGGGCATAGTTCCCTTTGCCTTACCCTTCGGGGAAAACCTAAACAAAAAAAAAAAATGGATGGTTTCCTTTCGTTCATATTTTAGGTCAAATAAATTGTTTACGATGCCTAAATAAAGTTTAGGAGTGTAGTTTTAATTTTGTGAAAATGTCTTCGGAAAGGTAATTTGGTGCTTTTGTTTTGTTTAAATTATTGACAGATTGCTTTCGATATTCGTAGCTGAAAGTTGCAAAATCAATAAAAGTACGCGGAAATCGCTAATGTCACGCCCTGAATTCACTGTAATTTGGTGCTGTGCGATAGTCTCACGCGAGGTGGAGTTAAACGTTGGCGATGTTCTATTCCAGGGTAGAATGGGTGGAAATAATCGAGCCCAAGACAAAGGAGCATATGTATGCTAACCTAACAACTGGCGAATGTGTTTGGGACCCACCTGAGGTGATTTTATTACTTTCCTATTAACCCGGTCTTTCTGATGTCATTGACTGGTCTATCTTGGAATATCTGCTATTATTATCTGGATTTAAAGCTTCAAAACTTTGATAATGTTTAGATAATCTTACACTTCTGTATTAGGAAGTTCTTTTTTTATAACAACTGATAGGTATTTCAGTTTTATTTATTGCTTAATATTCTACTTTGCAGTAGACCAGACTATTCAGATACTTTTTACGTCAATTATTTCCTTTTCCTACAAGAAAATATTTTTTGTGCTATTATTCAAGCATATGTGTATGTTTTTACATAATGGTAATGTAATGTTTTATTGATTAGTTCATAACAATATATTGCATTCCAGGGAGTGAAAGTGAAACGAACAGACTCTTCACAATGGTGGGAGCTATTTGATATTAACACTCATAGGTTTTACTATTACAATGCTTCCACACAGGTAAGTAATCTATTAATTGGCTATTTAAATACTTTATGTGCATTCTTAAGAAGAATATTTAGAAATTGTCATTTTCCCAGCGAAAGTCATACTTATGAGCTTGAGCCATTTAAGATATTTGAAACAAGTAAAGATGATTAAAGAATTTCTGTAAATATATAATTGGCTTATGTTATGACTGTGTTTTGTAAAAGTTTGTTGATGATGATACCTTCTTACTCATACTTTAAATCTCATACAAGCCAGTGACAGACTATACAATTTATATACAATATAATTTGTCATTCGGCTGGTATTAAATAAAATGTTTTGATTACAGACAACTGTGTGGCACAGGCCAACAGACTGTGACATCATCCCACTAGCTAAATTACAAACATTGAAACAAAACACAGATCCACAGAAACGAAGAGAGACATCTACTCAGACCAATCAAGCTGCACCTCAGGTAAAAATAATGTTATTGGATCTTATTAGATTATATTTTATGCATTTATTTTCAATAAATATTTTTCTATAATAGGACTTTTGTAATGCTAAAATTTTGTCAGTTTTTAGTGTAACAGTTTCAACTTTTTTCAAGAAGATTATAGCTATGTTTTGCTGTATTTATAATATTCTGATGGAACAAAAATTAAAAACTAAATGGTAATTGTTTACTTGGTGAAGGACATTCAACAAGCTAGTAGAATGTTTACGATAAGATTTTTAACATTTAAAATTATTGTTATCTAAGTATTGAAGTATGCTTCATACCGATTGAGTGGAGGCCTGTGCCCAGCAGTGGAACATATATTAGGCTATTTATGTTATGTTACCTAACAATACAACATTTTATTAATATTTGGTGTTACATATAATTGCTCCTATTTTAGGCTCCTTCAGCAATAGACCCAGTTAGTAGCAATGGCAACAGTACAGTTGCGAGTGCCAGCAAACTCTCCCCGAGCAATGCCAAGAGTATCAGCCTCACCCAGACTAGCCCCGTGCGAACAAGAAGGTCGCATTACCATCACAGGTAGGTTTTACATAATATGACATACATATTAAAATAGCCTAATTTTCCAGATCCAATAGTTAAACAATTGGGAGGGGATCTTAAAGTGTGCGTCAAGCTAGCGGCCTCAAAAAAAAATGGGCACGAAAAAATAATTTGACCATACCAAAAAATAGTACTCTTATTGAAAAAAATAGTACCTGTTGTAAAAAAAATAGTACCATCACGGTTCTGGATTTATAGCCATGCTTTATTGCACTTGCTAGCTTGACGGTGAGCGAAATTTGGCGAGAGTTAACGACAAGGTCTTTCGCTTTGATTTAAACGCCAAAAAATAGTACCGAAATAGTACTCACCCCCTGCAAAATACCGAAAGTAGTACTTCAACGGTTCCAAAGTTATAAAGGCAGTTCTTTGATCCCGCTAGCTTGACGTTTTGAAAATACCTATTATCTGGGGAATGCTTGCATACTTCAGTTTGTAACTAATGTCAATAAACTCGTATGAAATAGTACTCCCTACCATCATAATTTGGATCTGATTCTCTTTGTAGAAATATGTCAAAAGTCATTATAACCTATGTCATACATTTATCACGACAAGTACAGTCAAGAATGTTGTCAGATTTTAGTATTTTTCCCCATTTTTGGGTAAAAATTGGTGAAGTGCCAGGGTTGTCAGATGAAAGTAATATCATTGTTGAAACTCTTTGAGTTATTCTACAAATACTGCAAATTGTTTATTAACAAACACTTCGATCCGTAACAAAGGTATAAATTATAAAATAAAACAGCAGATTAAAAATGTATTATGATGTATTAAAATCACAGATTGTTTTCGATAAGAACTAGACCCATGCAGCCATTTTCTATTAAAATTAGTGCATATGGGTGTATGCAATAGGAATTTTTTGTAATAGCAGCACTCTGAAGTGCAAAGAAATGGTAGGGTAGACCTCCAAAATGGCAATACTTACGAATAAATTGTGAGGTTATGTAATTGTCTACGTGACTGAATCAACAACAAATGTATGGCATAGGTTATGATGATTTTTTAACATTTCTACAAAGAGAATCGGATCAAAATTATGATGGTAGGGAGTACTATTTCATACGAGTTTATTGACATTAGTTACATACTGAAGTATGCAAGCGTTCCCCAGATAATAGGTATTTTCAAAACGTCAAGCTAGCGGGATCAAAGAACTGCCTTTATAACTTTGGAACCGTTGAAGTACTACTTTCGGTATTTTGCAGGGGGTGAGTACTATTTCGGTACTATTTTTTGGCGTTTAAATCAAAGCGAAAGACCTTGTCGTTAACTCTCGCCAAATTTCGCTCACCGTCAAGCTAGCAAGTGCAACAAAACATGGCTATAAATCCAGAACCGTGATGGTACTATTTTTTTTACAACAGGTACTATTTTTTTCAATAAGAGTACTATTTTTTGGTATGTTCAAATTATTTTTTCGTGCCCATTTTTTTTTTGAGGCCGCTAGCTTGACGCACACATCTTAAATGGACTTGATCAAATGGAACAAAAGCACTTTTGTATCATTATGGTTATAGTTACACACATATATACATAAGATCACGCCTTTTTCCTATTGGGGTAGGCATAGATCATGAAAGGAGATCATCGGATTTCGGCCCAGAAGTCAAAGTGCCGACCAAAAAATATTTTTGCTATATTCCGTTAGATCTTATCCGTCTGAGTATTTATTACTATGGCACCAAAGCTGTAGGGTCAATATCTTCGGTTTTATTCGAATTAAAAGAACTGTATTTTTCATACATTTTTGGTGAAAATGTAAAATGCCGGCCAATTAACAAAAATGGTATATATCCTTAGAACTTATCCGTCTGAGCATTTATTACTATGGCACCAAAGCTGTAGCGTCAATATTTTCGGTTTTATTCGAATTAAAAAAAAAAAACTTGTATTTTTCATACATTTTGGTGAAAGTGTGAAGTGCCGGCCAAGAAACAATATTGGTATATCCCGTTAAAACTTATCCATTTGACCATTTATTATTATGGCACCAAACGTCTATGACCATTATTTTGACTTTTATTGGACTTTACGTTTTAGTTTCTATGTGAAAAGTGCCGGTCAGCAAAAACACATGTCAAAACTATCGAGAAGATACCTGTAAACATTGTTCACTATGACAATAAACGTGTATGACCATTAGTTTGGCTGTTGTTGGATTTTTAAAACCTCGATTTTTGATTTATTTTGTTATAAAATAAAATATGACAGGCGCGTTATTTAAAGGATCGTCAGAATGTTTATTACTATGACATTAAACGTCTATGACCACTATTTTGAACTCAATTAGATTTCTCCAAAATCTGGAGTTTTCATAGATACCTACACTTTGGCGAAAAAAGTTTTATCTGGCGATAATGCAGGTAAAGGCGTAATATCGTGGTCGTCATTGTACACATTTTTATAAATCAAAAATAGGTTTTCATTTGACCACTTTCTCACCTGATGGTGATACACGCTTTAGAAGCTTATTTTTTTTTAAGAAATGTGAGGTACTGTGCTATATCGACCAGGACATTGTGATCGGCATACATGCAAAGTATAACTGCTCGACTCCTGTCTTCCCTAACAGCTTCTTCAGACGTCATGCCAAAATACGAGTTTCGTCACTAGATGGCAAGCTTATCTTTGGAGGGTGGTAACCATCTACGATCAAGATGAATCAATACCATAAATCAACCTAAACTTAGGCCGTAACGTTGAGTTGAATGCAAAAACTACAGCCAACGTCGTATCTAAAATCAGATAGTATTAATATAGAAGTTCACCTAACAACACACAAAACAATAACAAAGTATTTAGCTGACTAATAACTAGTCATTGGGAAAGCTTTGCTTGTTGTCATTGTTAAAATGTATATAAAAAAAGATTTTTTAAAAAGTCCAATAAACGCCAAAGTCTACATTTGGTAATATAGTAAAAAAATACGTTTCAAGTAATTTACCAAAAGATTTGACTTATTTTGTTTCGCTGACTGACATTTTCCCAGTTGAACCAAAACGGAAAGAGAGACGAATAAAAGTCATAATAATGGTCAAAAATGTTTCGTGCCAGATTATTAAATGTTCTAAAGGTCCTTTGTAATCCGCCGTACCGCATTTTTTGCCCAAAGCACTTTATTTTTAAACAAAATAAATAAGAAATCAAGATTTTTAAAATAAACTAAAAGCCAAACTAATGATTGTACACGTTTGGTGCTATAGAAAAAAATGTTAATAGGCATCTACTCGATACTCTCTACATGGTATTTTTGCTGGTCGGCACTTTTCACATTTGAACTAAAACGTAAATTCCAATAAAAGTCAAAATAATGGTCATAGATGTTTGGTGTCATATTAAAAAATATTGAGAAGCAACTATTAGACAGATTCGACGTATTTTTTTCGATTGCCGGCATTTTAACATATTAACCAAAACGGAAAGTCCAATAAAAGTCAAAATAATGGTCATAGAAGTTTGGCGCCATACTAATAAATGTTCTAGCGGTCCTTTGTAATACGCCTGTATCCCTTTTTTTCCCAACGGACATAATATTTTTTTTTACAAAATGTATGAAAAATCGTGATTTTTAAAATCCAATTAAAGCCAAACTAATGGTTACACACGTTTGGTGTCATAGTAAAAAATGTTCAGAGCAATCTACTCGAAAGGTTCGACACATTTTTTTTCTCTGGCCGGCACTTTCAAATTTGGGCCGGCCAAAGTATGGAGAGCCGATGATCTCCTTTCACTTACTACGATCCTGACACCACTTACACTTTTGCTTCTTCCACTCTGATTAAAATGTTTTGAAATACTCTACTCTATATATTTGTTTCTTTAGCTATGAATTCCTAAAATAATAAATACACTTTCATAAAACGCGTTATCGGAATAAGGGCGTGCATGCATATCATTGTGTAACTGGAATTTTAATTGTGGGAACAATTTGTGTATGCTCTACTCTACAGTGGAGTAGCGTGTATGCTCCATACTCCTTCGGGTTGATTGGCCTGCCCAGAATGTATAGGCTATTAACAAAGAAAGAATGTGGTTATTGAAGCTTGTATGTATTATCTATCAGGAATAGTGGTGAGGGCAGACGCGGGCGGCTGAGTGAAGATGGCACCACGCAACTTTGTCGTCATACCGACTCTGGGCGCTCTTCTGATAGCAGCATCAGCAGTGCGCAGCACAGAAGGAAACAAGTAACATACCTTCATATTTTTTTTTAATCTGATATGAAAAGAAGACCAGAAGAATATTTCTGGATTCTTGCAAGGACTCGGGATCGCCTACCTCTAGCATTCTCCACCATGTAAAGAATGCTCCATACCTACTCCGGTTGATTGAGGGGAGGCCTCTGCCCAGCAGTGGGACGTTTATAGGCTATTTACGTACGTACGTTACAGGATGTCTGATATGTTTTATAGCAAGTTAATGACTTGATGAATTGTTATCTGAGCTGTATTCATATTAAGTGCAAATGCAGTGCACATCTGTATGTAAGCACTAGATAAAGTCGTTAGATATTTAGATTTATATGTAAAGTGCTTGTATTGTTGATGTGCCGTTATATAAAATAATATGACCTATTTCAATAATTAAGTTAGTAGTGGTGGAAGACACTTCGCCTTCAGTGCTCATCTACGGGTTTAGGCCGTCGCAGATTGGACGCGTTTTCGAACAAATCCGATGTCCCGTCCGAACACAGAAACAATTCCAATCCCAACCTTGTTACTTCCGTAGCTGTTTTTGTAGAACAGTGTTAGAAACGCATCCAAATTCTGAACGGCTGTAAAGCGAGCAAACTGACAGTTCGAAATATGTATCGTTTTCGCAAGTTTAAAATATTTCGATTACTATATTTATAAACTTATTTACATAGCCAACAACATTACCCTTTACCCTAGAGACTATTCTAAATCGGTGATGTTATCTTACTACCACCAGATTGTCCGAAAGTAAGATGATCTGTGCTTCGGAAGGCACGTTAAGCCGTTGGTCCCGGTTACTACGTACTGATGTAAGTTAGTACGTAGTGGTTACATGAGCCATGCCAGGGGCCTTTGGCGGCTCAATAGTAACCCTGACACGTTGGTAATCCACCTTTCAACCCACACGATAGAAGAAAATCTTACTACTTAATCAACAATCAAACTTAACTTTATAGGAGATGAACGCAGCTGCATCCAATCCAAATCCAGTGTGCACTCCGCAACTGAGGAAGCGAAGCAGCGCCGTTCCTACACATGAGAGCGAGAAGTGGTCTCCACATTCAGGTATTATACTCAATTATAAAAAAAGACATCTAGCCTAAACCTTTGGACCTAGAAAACTAAATTTTTGCTCAGTTTCCCATTCTCATGTAAGTTAGTCAGTAAGCAAATATTTCCTTTTCATAAAGAAACAAAATTATTTAATACAATGAAAATTCCTTAAAAATATCGGGAAACCCAGAGACCTGGAGACATTCAAAAGTGTCTATGACTGGCATTTCATAATGCTGGGCAGTGGCATGAACAGTCCAAACTTAAGATTCTTTTTAGGTACTGCTTTCTACTGGCAAATAATGAACACAATATACTCAATGAAAATCCCTTAAAAATTATAACAGTTTACTTATGCTACGTAATTAAAACAAATAATAACGGGTTCTTACTGCGTTTGAAATTGGGATATGAGACTCCCGATATAATAATTTCCCGATGTAATATCCGGGAGTCTCATATCCCTATTTCAAACGCGGTAAGAACCCGTTATTATGTGTTTTAATTATGATAATATCCGCGTTAACTTAAAACAATGTATGCTACGTAAGTTTTGAGTTCACCGACGAGACAGTGTAGCGTCAGAAAATGAAGAAGTTATACCAATAATAATTCATGCAAAATGTACGGTTTTAACTTACTACTTATTACGCAGGATTGAACCGCAGTGGCAGTTTTATTTCGCCGCGCAAGGACGCCTCCGACGATTCCATGCACGAAAAGTACTTCAAATCTGTTGAGAGCACTCCTTTGACTAGACGCAAGGTAAACAGTTCAATATCAAACTCTGTACCATAGTCTTAGCACCGTTTTACGATACAAGTACATCCAAACATAATATTTTGAACTAGGATATTGTTTTCGAATGTTGTCCTTTTGGCCTTGTAACGGCCAATTTATTACCACATAGTAGATAATCGAATTTGGTTGCTATAATTTAACTTATATTCAAACCCACCACTTACAATACAATACAATACAAATATACTTTATTTCACCAAAATAAATAAAATATTTACGAAAGAGACTTATCTATGTACATGGGAAATGGCGGCCTTATCGCTTAAAGCGATTGCATCCACACAACCATAAGGCGAGGAAGTATAAACCAAAAGGTTGCGGGTGCAAACTAAGTACAACTTAGCAATAAATACATGCAAAATAATAAAAAAATGTATAATATAGTTATATATATATATATATATAATCGTATATATATATATATATACGATTATATATATATAAGCAACTCAAGAGCTACAGAATATAAACAACGTCACAACACATTTCATTACGAAAACAGAACCATTTATATTGACTATATTATAGTACCTCAATCGTAATATAAATGATAATCATTTTATGATGTTATTAGTGTATTGTTTTTTAATGTCTATTGGTTTTGCAGCTAAAACAACAGTCTGGTGGCGGATCCTCGTGTGAGTCTGCATCTCCCCAAAGTCCAAGCAGTCCACTACAGAAACCCCAACCCACGCCATACCTACAGGTACATATACATCCTGTTTTTATCGGATAAATAAAAAGCAAATTTAGGATATAGGAGGTATGAGATATGTGACCTAACCTGTATAGGGCTGGCTTTCCCTTCGCGGGTTGGAAGGTCAACATGCAGTCGCTTCTGTAAATAACTGGACCTATCTTCAGGTTAGGTAAGCGGACCCCATGTGGGAGAACGAGATAACGCTAGGGTGATGATGATGAAGTAAATATGAAGTAACATAACATACATACATATATTATGTATATACATAAACGGTATACGCCCCACTTCTGGGCACAGGCCTTCCCTCAATCAATCGGAGGGGGGTACTCGTTGGTGGAGGTGTTTTTACCAACTGCTTCATCATAGAATCACGGAATCATTTTACTTTTTTCTTGCAAATGTCCTTAACAAACAAAGGACAGTCTCTTCGCCAGCTAGGTTTAAGTCCTATGTACCTAATAGGGGCGAGCCTGTTGGCTTAACCAGGAACAAATTCCAGAAACCACGTGATATCAATTATCTATGATCCAAACATGAATTTGGTTTGAACCATGGAAGAGATTGCAATTCCTAAAGTTGATTTTTAATTCGTTGTTTTGTTGTCAGACGACAGCGGCCCGACCGTCCTTAGTGTCTTCGATATCGCTGGCCACAGACGCGGCGGGCGGTGGCGCGCGCGTAATGCACAGCCTCGAGCGTCCGCACCAGCTCTCAAGACACGCCCGGGAGCGATACTCTGACAGGTATAGTTTATCTAACATCGTATGTGTCGGCCACAGGTATCGCTGGTGTCGTGATATCGCTGGTGTCGTCATATCGCCGGTGTCGTGATATCGCCGGTGCCGTGATATCGCCGGTGTCGTGATATCGCTGGTGCCGTGATATCGCCGGTGTCGTCATATGGCTGGTGTCTTCATATCGCTGACCCAGAACTCTCGGAAGCTATACTCTTCACAAGTAAAAATATATCTAACATCGTAGCTAACACCCGTAACACTGGTATGGTCGATATCGCTTTCCATGGACACGGCGGGCTAAATGTTACGTATATAATATATTCTAATTGGCTTATCTAAGGTCAAACTAAAACAATGTATATGGGTGAGTTTCCACAATAGCGGAGACGAGAGGGAAGTACGAAATCGACATTACGTGAGAGGAAGCGAGAGGAAAGGCGCTCTGTCATTCTTTTCTCTCAAATCAAATCAAGTCAAATCCTGCATGTGTCCGTTTGTGTCTGCTCTCCGCTTTGCTGGAAACCCGCCCAATTACAATAATGTTCGATATTTATATTGTAATTGAACGCTAGGCACCTGGATAAGGATCGTCTCGCGGAGTTAGAGCGTATGGACCGGTACCCAGAGAAGCAGGCGGTGTACAGTGTGGACAAGCCCTTCCGCCAGACCAGTCTCGACCTGCGTCACAACGCCGCTTCCTCCAACTGGCATCCGCCTAGAGAGTTCACTAGGTAAGTTGGAAGGTGTAATTTTCACACTGGCTGTTTGGAAATACTGATATTATACGTTTGTTGGTTTTTACGTTTGATGTAAAGTAAAGTTTATTATTAGAAGACGATATAGTGCCTAAGATTGAGAAGAGAATGTTAAATTGGATTGGACACGTAGAGTGGATGAAGGATAATCTGATTACGAAAGCGGTATATAAAGCGAAGGTTGATGCTAGCTGGCTGGCAGAGGAAGACCTAAAGGTTCGAGAGGGGGATGCTTCAAACCGTGATTCTGAGTTGATATCAAGTGGAATTTCCTGTCGAAAAATTTATAAAAGAATTAGTGTTTTTTTAATTGTTTTCATTTCCATACTTTTGCGAGGGAAAATTCCATATGATATCAACTCAGAATCATGGTCTGAACCATATCTCAAAGTTTTCGTTGCGATGTCATTAACACCCTGTATACAAAAAAGGGAGAGTCAGGAATGAGGGATAATAAAAATGTCGCCAGTATGTTGGTATTCTACAGACTACACTTCGGGGAGTGTGCCCGCGATGTACAGGAGCTCATCCCACAATCCCCCTTTTGTCTTCGGACTTCCAGACGTACGGCCGGGTTATATCCCTATTTGGTGGACATCCCAACTATTCGCACAAAGCGCTTCGCATCTTCCTTCATTACGCGCACTGCTAGGGAGTACAATTCTTTGCCGTCTTCTGTATTTCCGAATGCATATAACCCGGGTGCTTTCAAGGCCAAAGTGAACAGGCACCTTCTGGGCGAGCTCCATCTTAGGCCTCGTCAGTGCCTTA
This sequence comes from Pectinophora gossypiella, assembly GCF_024362695.1. NCBI lineage: Eukaryota > Metazoa > Arthropoda > Insecta > Lepidoptera > Gelechiidae > Pectinophora > Pectinophora gossypiella. The sequence continues at coordinate 7,131,209 of NC_065408.1, read as the reverse complement.
AGTCTGGGGCCAAGACAAACCCATCAAAGCTAAAAAAAATGACATGTGATCGCAGACGTCAGCAAGCCGAGCCGGAGCGCTGCTCGTCCAGCAAGACGTCGGTGTCGTCGGGCAGCAGCAAGCACCGCACGCCTCCGCACGACACGCACCACAACTTCATGCGGCTGTCCTCAGCCAACGAACAGGACAACGTTGCCGCTGGTATGACACATCAGTAGGGCTATCATGCGCATCTTGATAAAATTGTCACGGTCATTTTATCGATTCTGAATTTCTGACGATATAATTATGTCGTTTTGTCGATTGGTGCTAATATGCGAACCCAAATAAGTCATGTCGTTCTGTCAAAATACGAACAAAATCACTTGGCACGCATGTTAGGGAAAAAATACAAACTTATCGATTTCGAATTTTTTTTAATCGATCGATAATTTTATCACGTTGCGCATATTAGCCCTGCAGAATAATATTAGCTCATACTTATATTTTGTTTTTATTTTTATGAGTAGCCTATTGTTCTATTTTTTTTTTGGCTTTGATCCAAATTTGTTTATTTTTATATACTTTTTTGCAGGACATTGAATGTAATTTTTTATAGTTCAGGGTACATTTTTCGATGGGGACGCGTCTAACAAAAACACTTTGAAATACATAATTAAGTTGCATGAATTGGTCCTCAGTAAACTACAAGATGAAATGCGTGAGCCTTGACCCGCCGCTGACAGAGCCCAACGTTCAGAAACACAACCAGCGCCTCGAGAGGACCACTACGCCCAAGGACCGGACTAAATCTCGACGTAAGATCTATGTACTTGTATTATAATTTGTTTGAGCGGTTTCCGATTGGAGTCATTCAATATAGCTATATAATCTAATCAAAGAAAAAAATCTAAAAAAAGCTGCGAAAGAACAGCTGATATAATATTGACATACTTATGCTTATTTTTTTCTTTTTCTATTTTTTAAACTACAGACAGTTCACAAGATTATGAGTAGGTCCATTGATTGAATAAAAATGTCAGGAGCTACAACCGGTATTACACCTCCTATATTATATTTTAGTTCTTTATTTTAGTTTCTTGCAGTTATTTCTTGATTTTTGAATTGGAGATGTCGTTAGAAAAGGTTAAGTACGATCTACTCTGAACCGGCGTTCGTATATGAAACGATTGATGAATGTGGAGGAAACAAGAGAAGTGTGTCAGGATCGAAGCAAATGGAATCCCATAGTTTCTGCTTACCCCGGTGGAAAATAGGCATGAGTTTATGTATATGTATGTGTGTATATCTTGTTCTTCCTAAATCTCTATCTTCTGGGATCTGGACAGAGGTCCAGCACTGGACGTACGCAGAACTTACGTAAGTCCTTGTTCCCCTAGGTCACAAGCGGCCTGTGGAGGTAGAAGAACAGCCAGCGGACGGCGAGGAAGAAGATGAAGAGGGTCGTTCTTCCCCCCTCTACTCCAACTGGGATCTGCGCGGCATGCAGCATCTGTTACCGCTGCAGGACTACATTCTACAGCAAGCGAAACTTTCTAGTAAGTCCAATTTGTTTTACTGGCATAGAACGGACCGGCCTCTGCAGTCAGGTGCTGGAGGTCCTGGGTTCGAATCTCGGTGGGAATCTATCACAAAAATCACTTCGTTTCCCTAGTTTGCATGGTAAAGACCCATCCAACCCATCTTGATCCGTCTAAACCGCAACTTGTTGCAGGTCGAGGTCGCTACGACGGCTCCGGTTCCGACAACGAGTCCGGGTCGTCCCGTTCCCGGTCACGGTCCGGGTCCGAGTCGCGCTCGCTGTCCGGCCACGAGCCGGACAACGAGTCGTCGGACGGCGGCGCGCGCACCCCGGACGACGACGACGGCTCCGGCGTCTACCTCCCGCACTCGTACGGACATCGCCCTCAAGACGTCGAGTATATGAACCACGGCGTGGCGTACTATAATACGTTCGTCGGCTTCGATAGAGATCGGCAGGCTTCGCCCGGTATACACAGGGTAAGATTTTGGGACACTTTATATTCCACTTATGTGAGAAACAAAAGAACTTAAATCAAAGTTAAAGCAAAATTTATTTTCAACATACTTTACGTAATTCTTAAATTAGTTCTAGACTTAAGTTACCTCTTAGGAATGTGTTATGGCTACGAAGAAGCGGCAAGATAACTTCTCAAAAATATGTTTTGTAAGGTACTTTTCAATTATATTTTACGTGTCATGATTATAAGAATAAAACATAGAAATTAGACTGTTATTAAATGTGCCAATTAAATGTGCACACAACATTTGCAGTATAAGACGTAGTCGTATATTATTTATTCTGGGGTTTAGGTAAATAATGTGTCAATGTTTGACGTTATTGTCCTGTTGCCAGACGTCGTCGCTGGGCGGCGGCGGGGGCGGGGGCGGCGGCGGCGCGGGGCGCGGGGCGGGCGCGGCGCCGCCCTCGGAGCCGCCGCAGCTGTACAGCCCGCTGCCCGCGCTCCGCGCCGTGGTGCCGGGCTCGCTGCTGCTCGAGCAGGACATCGAGAACTTCGCCAAAGACAACCTCAACTTCAACAAGGGCATCTTTAGGAGGAAGGTGCGTACGTCACATCACTAGCGCCCATACACGCGGCCAATCGTCTCGCAAACATTTCGATGCTTGCGCAGTGTAGTTGATGGTTTCTCTCTATCAGCGCCTGGTTTTCTCAAATATAATCGTGTCACACGACACTTTAAGCCAAGACTCGCGTCTACTTAGGCGTCCCAGGCCTGATGTCTTAAATTTGGTACCAGAGTACCCAATTGTCCGGCCAGGTACTGAACTGTTCTTTTACAAATACGTATGAGAACAGTTCACTACTACCGACTCCTGTCTTCTGAACGTTTAAAGAAAATATAATTACTTTTGTAGGCGTCGGTACGGGACATGCTTTCTTGGACGTCATCATCAATCAGCGCGCCGATGGTGGGCGCGGACTGGGACAAGGCTCACAAGAAGGCAGCCATCGATCTGTTCCGGCTCGTCCAGATCTACATGGGCGACCGCAAGGCCCGCCCCGGGATGACGCTTAACTCTGTCGCCCAGGATATACTGCACGCCACCTTTGCTAATGAAAAGTGAGTAAACACCACTACCGTTGAAGACCAGTCCATACATTCAATTTCAATTCGCCTTAATGTTTACTGTTTATTTATTTGTACTCTCTTGTGTAAGTCCTTTTTATTGCGTGTTTTGATTGTAAGTTATATCTTATGTGTTAGGTTGAATACTGCAGATGATGTCAGTAGGAAAGTTTTTTTAAACCTATTTTAATATCAAAGGATATTTATTATATCAAAGATTTTGACATAAATTCCATAGAGAAAAAGTAACATATCAGATTTTATTACAGCTGTTATGATCTTAGCCGTGGTCACGCTTGCCTTCATTGAAGTTATGGCGCTGTAATTGTAATCTAACACAAGTGTGACCGCGCAGACTCCGCGACGAGCTGTACGTGCAGCTGTGCCGGCAGACGACGGAGAACCCGCTGCGGGACTCGCTGCTGCGCGGCTGGGAGCTGCTGGCGGTGTGCCTCGCCTTCGTGCCGCCCTCGCCCGCCTTCCAGCCCGCGCTCACCAACTACGTCAACAGGCACCGCGACCCCGCCTTCGCTGATGCCTTCCCAGAGGTCTATATTCTCATTGTATTATAAGTTTGAATAAAAGTAAAATAAGCCTGTGGCTGACATACGTCATAAAAGCGGCCAAACATCGTACTTATTGTTACTAAATTCGAAAATAAGTCAAAACGAAAAATGCTATTGTTTTTTGATCATCTTAGACTGGCTTCTATTTCTAGATATGCATTTTATACTTTATCTTTGACCCAGTCAAATACCCAACTAACTTTTGTTTGTAGGTGGGTAAATGGCCTATCCATGTGCAAGTTTCTTACTACGCCGGGGTGGCTTGTAAACGGCTGGAGAGGATCGGCTTCGGCGGGAAGAGGCAGCCTAGAAAACCTACCACCGAAGATATTGACCAAGCTAGGGTGAGTATACTTGTAAAATTCAAACACAACTATTTGCTAATACTGATAAGTTCACACATAAACATGTACAAACACATACACTCTAATTCACACCTATGCACATACGGGATCCGTCAAGTCTTCAACACAGGTATGCGGACCCTGTGAAAACGGAATAACGTTAAGGAGACGGTATACCTTTATGATTATGTTTACATACTATTATTATTATTCTTCACTTGCTCCACAAGGCAAACTATTGCGCTAATTGTAACTGTTATTTTTTTACTCATATCAGGCAGACAGGCTAGGTCTAGATTGGGAACCTTCCTCTGCTCATTAATATCATTTTTTGTATGGTTTCCCAATGTGCCTTACGTATTGCTTTGTTGTATTTCTCAAGTTGTCTCCGCAAACGACATCCTGAGGTGTCTAGTTACGTCGTTTTCAAAGCTCTGCGACTTACCACACTTTTGTTCCAGATTCAAATATTCCGCCAATCGATGTTCGGTAACACGCTATCTGAAGTTATGGCGTTACAAAAGGAGCGGTTCCCGAACAGACAGTTGCCGTGGGTACAGACTGCGCTGTCGCAGCAAGTGCTAGCGCTCAACGGACGCGACACCGAGGGCATATTCCGCGTGTCAGCTGACGTCGACGAGGTCAACGCCCTCAAAGCCAAGATCGATAATTGGGAGCTGCCTGATGCTTCTACTTTGACTGGTAATCGATATCTACTGGTTTATATATCTGTTTGATTCTTCTTCTATCTTCATTTAACACATTTTAGGTAAATTTTAACTAAACTTTCATCTGGCCAGAATTCTAAGTTTTGTGATATACTTTAATAACTTATCGTAAAGTACGGGTGAAAGGTGAGAAAGTTGGCAGTATTTATAAAGCACCCGTGCTTTGCCTAAAAACGGATTTATAAGCAATTTGCATAACGTACCAGTATTATAAATTTTTTGCCCACAATGAAAGAAATCAAATGTGCTCGTCCGTTTCTTAAAAATCTATTTTCGGGTCTTCGAAAAACAGTCGTTACCTCAATTTGCTGATGATAAATCCGTCGTGCCCCAGACGCGCACGCGCCGGCCAGCCTCCTCAAGCTGTGGTACCGCGAGCTGTACGAGCCGCTGATCCCGGACGCGCTGTACGGCGCCTGCATCGCCGCCGGCGGGGACTTCGCGGCCTGCACGCGCGCGATACAACGCCTGCCTGCCATCAACCGACTGGTATGTATATGAAGGTTGCCTGGAAGAAATTGCTACCTCCGCAATGAGGCCGCCTTTTGTATCAATTTTTTGTCTGTAATTGTTCATGTAATGTGTTTCTTTTGTGTGCAACACAGAGTTAATATATTATGAAAAGTGATTTCGACAATGTCCACATCGAGAATTGAACCCAGATCTGGAGATCATGAGCCCAATGCTCTAGCCACTAAACCACGAGACTGTTTCTATTTGTACGCATTTGAATGACGTAATATTTATTACATTTAAAGTGTCTAAGTTACGGACGTCATTAGAGAGCGTAAAGTGCGGTGTAATTTACTAACGTCAGAAAAACCAGTCCAGTCAGTATTTAACTTAGTTGACATGTTAACCTTCCTTTTAATTAATATATTTTTGTTGTTCACAGGTACTAACATACCTGATAAGCTTCCTTCAGCAGTTTACTGCGCCGGAGGTGGTAAGTCAAACCAAAATGGATTCCGCTAACCTAGCAATGGTGTTCGCACCCAACTGTTTGCGGTGCATGTCTTCAGACCCGCGGATTATTCTAGAAAACGCCCGCAAAGAAATGACATTCCTCAAAACACTTATCACTAACTTGGACACATCCCACGTTCAAGATCTGCTGTGACCGATGAATCTCAGCTGTTACAATAATAATAACATTATGGAAAGGCAGACTGAATTTTAGAAGTTCGATACGAAATTGCGCCTGATTGTGCAGCTGTTCATTATTTAATATGCTCTTTTGGCGACATGGTTTGCCACAATGTGTAAATGTGGTGATTTAATTCATATGACACGTCGCCAGACGGATATAACTTCAGCTATTTTTCTAAGGACGTCTTACGTCACCGTTCTCGTTCGTCATCTTCGGACGTGACGGAGAAGTAAGCACCACATTAAAGGGATTTTCCGTGACTTTGACAAATTATATGAGCATAAGCTTTTTATCAAAAGCAGTATTGAGGACAAAAGCAAAGAAACTTTGTTGAACGATATACTTTCATAACCAATGTGTAATGTTTTAACACTTGAATGTATACCATATGCTATCATCTCTTGCAATCTAGTCTGTGTGATTTCCATTGATGTATCTATGGAGAATAATAAATTTATAAATGTTTAGCCACTTGACAGTCCAGGCGCACTAGCAAATCTAGCCTCAACAGTCCAGGCATTTCGAACTTGCGCGGCGTTCGGTGGGCGATATCGTGGCGTGTTATAAATAGGCTTGTAACTCAAAAACTACTGTGGCTATAATAAAGAAAATTCAGAAACAGCAAGCCAGATGTGCAATGATTCTAATTAGATAAAAATAAAAAAGATCACATTATAAAATCTATCTCAAATCCAATTAGAATTGACAGAATCCGCTCATTTTTTCAGTTATCCCAGCCATGCCTGTTAATAGCATGTAAAGTATCATGTTCTAGGGACTGTAATAATTTTTATTTGAAAGCGCATTTCTTACACTTTTTACTAGTATTCAAATTATATTTTAATGTTATTTAGTTTAAACACAAGAAATATAAATATAACACCTGGTCACGACTTATTTGTAACACCGTATTCTTACCAAGATGGCCGCCCTCGCTAAGTTTCTGTTCGCACTGAGCGTTTCTGCCTTTTTAAGTCGATGGTAACTATGGTTACCAATAACGGGTAAGATTAACATAGACATTTTGTGTGTGTGATTTCAGGAATTAAAGAAAACCAGTAGAAAAATTAAGGTTTATTAATATGAACTAAAACCAATTTATAATTGAATGCTTGTTTTATTTACATTTTTTACCAAGCACTTAACATTTGGACCTTAAAAATATATATTTTTTATTAGAATTTAAAATTACAGTCTTGCAATACAATATACTTGATTGCACAAAATGACGTACCAAACAAATAAATCGAGACACTAGAGACAAAAGGCGGCCTTATTGCTAAATCTAATTGCGCCTGCCGCTTTCTGTCCGTAAGCTCCTGTCGGACATCTACTGGCAGTTTAGTAATTCGTTTTTTTTTGTAATTACTCTCTGTGTCCTCTCTATAGCTGAACTATAGCATCTCTGAAAAAAAAGTCATTGTTTAGAACTGAAGTTAAAATAACGCTAGCGCTCCGTTTGTACGAACCCTTAAACCCAGATAAGTCGATGGTAGGTTTAGTTACCATGATGAAAGTTGACCAAATTTGGTGTACCCTGTAATCAATATCCTGGGCATCTGCTGAAATAATTGTTTATTTCGGTAAATAATGTGTTTCCACGAGTAACTAATAAGTAACGTGGTATATTTAAAACATTATAAAATATAATGCGTCGTGTAATATTCCGTAATTTGCCTCCATTTTAGTGTCAAGAGACGATTTTTTTGATACGATATTTTTCTCTTAATGTTTTTGGAACAAAATCATGGCTTAAATGTTCAGGTTTTTGTAGAAAACGGTAGAGGATATATTCAAGATGTATGCTAATCAATAAAAATAATATATTTTATATACTTACGGCATATTTCTTGTCTAAAACACTCAATCGCAAACACAGTAGTTGACAGTAGACTCGACCAACACTCGTCTGACTTCGACAGTTGTTTTTTTAATGTTACCAACTCATAGGGAAGAGATGCAAATACCACCTAGTAAGGATTTTTATAGTACACAATACTAGTATAATTTTATAATCTATATGGTATATAGAATATGGTATATAGACAAGTGGAGTATTTTTCCATCATTTAAAATCATACATAACTGACATTCTTGTATATTTTTTGTATTTTTGTACGCTATAACGATATTTTTATTTGGTTGTATCCAAAGATATTTAATGAGATGTGATTTTAATTATATTAGACTTGAGCTTTACAAAAGTGTATGTGCAATGTTTCGGACGGAGTTGTTATGGAACGATTGCGTGTTTGTTATTATTAGTTAAGATTTATTACTTAGTGAAAAGTATGAATGGATTTCTTTAAGTATGAATATCATTTGAATAAAAAAATGGCACCCGAATTTGGTACACTGATGCAAAATCAACGAGGTGCTTAATCTTTGAAATTAAACGAATTTTACACATCTCAATTATTGTAGAATCTAAATAAGGCATGATTACGACTTTATTAGAAAATTGTGTATTAAAATACTTAACGCGATTGTTTATCTAACGAAAATTTGGTCACAATGGTCCTGATTCCAGCAGACACCTAATTTTATTTTAAGTTATACCCGTCATTTTCTTATCCGCGGAGAAGGAAAGGTACGGGCAAACGACTGGCATAAAAGACATGGAATACGTTAATTGTAGACAGAAATCTTAACAATTTCAAAATTTGACGTTTAGGAACGTTGACTTGTAACCCGAATTAATTAAGTTGACTCGTCCATTTCCTGTCGATGGATAAGAAAATGACAGGTATAACCTAAAATAAAATTAGGAGGTGTCTACTGAAACCAGCACCAATATGACATCAAAACTCACAAGTAACCCTTTTATGTGCGGATAGTAACGTATATTTTAGCTATTAGTAGTTACATCATAATACGACATCACATCACAAATTACTACCATTTAGTTTATGGGGGTTAATTCACCGAATTAAGTTTAACATACGCATTTATTTTCCACTAGGTTCGTAAGTTGGGTGACTATATTTTTTATAAAAGTTTTTTAACAGGAATATTATACTTTTTAAGTCGCTTAATTACTTTTCGTACGTTCGGTGAAGGCTATAATTACACAATAACAGGAGCTATTCGTATTTCACAAACGCTGGTAGACTTTTGGGGCATTGAAGTAACTACCTTTCTAGTATCAATTCAATATATGGTAACTTATACAGATATGTTAATTCTACCTAGAATCTCTGTTCCAATCTCCTTATATTATTATGTTATATATCAATTAACGAATGAAAAGTTACTATTATAGAATAGGTAAAAGAGCAGCTTAAAAAACAATTAGACATGCTTGAATTATATAGCCGTTATTCAAGATTCCTAAGGCACAATTGTAATGTTGCTATTTTTGTTCAAATCAAAATACATGTTTCTATACGGCATTCAATGTAATCATAATGTATCATACTTCGGTTTGGAGCCTTATTGTTGCAATAATTATATAATATTGAAGTACAGATAATGAAATTTATTCATAATTATTCCATTCGTACCATATGTATAAAGTTAGAAAATTCCTTAATAGAACGTTTTATCGTATTACTATAGTTAGAACTTACTTGCATTTTGTGATGCCTGTATTGAAATACCTTTCAGTTATTCGATGCTTACTATTTATTTGAATAAAATCTGCCACATGGGGCTTTTTATGACAACTGTATTTTTAACGTATGAGCCAAATTGGCAATACAATTACAGCTTTATAATTATGTATTATAGAACATTGTATTTTCCACCTAAATGTCACAAAGTACTGTAAAGATACATTCGCGTAGTTGTTAAGTCCTTACTTGGATTTTATCTTATGACGATTTTATTTCACATGGATGTATTTGAAACTGTTGAAATGTTAAGAAACTGTTTTTCCGAGGTTTTCTTATGTTATATATAATGTTACCACGCAGTATCCGTTAATAAGATTTGTGCCATATTCCGGTGATCACCGAATTGTACCTTGTGACGATTGTTCTCACACTTCTAATGGTAGTTTAGTTGTTAGGCTACGTTTAGATACTGATTCCTTTATGAGCCTCTCTGGAACGAAGTGTCGTAGCTTGGACGACGACTAGAGAGCGTTAGATGGAGGTAGATGTCGCTCTCTTATCCTGATTACTTAGATAATATTGAAGAGATGAGCACAATTTATTTTTTGTGTACATTTTATTAGGTAGCTATTTATCGAAATGAGCGGGCACTACACGATGCAGCGGCGAGGTGTTAATACAAATAGTACGCAGAAATGCTTATAATTTCACATTATGTAAAGTTGTATAGTGCTTATATATAAATACAAAATGAATTTCAACAACTGTAATTCCTTTGTATATAATATGCCTACACTTATTTGTTATTAATGACAATATAATGCCTATGATGTTCATAATGTAGGATACCACTGTAAATGTGAAAGATCACTAAAAATAAATATCTAATTATCCGGTGGATAACTGCGAATACCACAATTTTGTATCATTTATCAACATTTGATCTTAGTGTATTATTTTAACATTACCCCTTTAAAGATTATTACCAACGAAATTTGATCCATTATATTTTATGGTACAACGCCGTGCCATTACGGCTAGAACTGATTAAATTATGGCATTTCACTTTCACTTGATTCTTTTAGTCAAACAGTCGGCTAATATGTTTTACTGTTTACCAAAATTTATTAAAATGAGATTAAGAAATAATAAAAATGCCATCGAGGCGGTCCAATCGATTTCGATCATTAAAAAAATTGCTGGAGTGTGTGTGTTCACATTCGTCGACACTCCGAATAACGATGTGATTCCTAAATTTACTGTCACTGGTTTGGTATGTTTCATATTTTGGGTGTCTATATATTGTTTCTGTGCCTATCGAGCGTTTAGCGACGATCAAACAATTTTACGAAACATTTATGATACTAAGCTCCGACAGTACGGGGATATATCTGAGAGAGTAGTTAGTTCGTTGTTTTTTGTATATGGAATGTGGAAGATACCGTTTGATACAGGCTTGACCTTGAAATATATTCAAATAGTTTTTGAAATAGATCGTAAAATAGAGAAGCTGGGAGTGAAAATCGATTACGATAAGAATGCTCTAAGAATATTTGCGGGCACCATAGCTCAGGTAGTAGCAGTAGCGACTCACGTGCTGAGCGTTTGGATCACGTTATCCTATCTTGAAGTGAGCATGCCCATTGAAGTGATAATCCAGGTTTCTATGGCCGATACTCTCGCGTTGATAATCACAGCACACATATGCTACTACCTGGCGCATTTGAAAGAAAGATATGAGATACTTAACGAATTGTTGTTGGGAATAAGGGATCGAAACGCGTGGCAGCATACCGTGCATACCGTACTGATCCGTAGCAAAGCGCCGGTCAACTCTCAGATGGTGACGGACTACCAAGACAAATGCGTTTCGGAGAAGATCAGAGCATACGCGAGGATTTATGGCCTGCTGTTTAAGGCGGTTCAGACCGCTGAAGAGATGTATGGCTTTGCGTTGGGATGCACCTTGTTGTTTTGTCTCTTTTACATCGTCCTATATCTCTTTTATTTCATGGAGGCAACTGCCACTGGTTTATTCCACGACACATCGAGATACATATATTTCTTAGTCTACGTGATGTGGCAAATTGCGTACACTTTGGGAGTGATATTCCTCAATATTTTTTGCTCTGCGAACGTCGTTGCAGAGGTGAGTACCAAAGTTTTTTTATTTTAAACTGGGAAAAATTGTTTTAAATTTTCTATTATTTTTTCATAATCATCACACTACTGCTGTTGATTTGCGTTCTTTAAATTTTTGTAAGCGTGTGCATTTATTTCTTCAACCAATTTCTCCGATATCCAATAAGTAAAGAACCGACTATCACCCAAGTACCTACTTCCATTCTATACAACATGTTAAACTTTGAGTATATTATTTTTATTTCAGGCTAAAACAGCATCTTATATCGTTCATGAAATTATAAATGAGGATATCGGCCAATCAATTACGACCGAGGTATGTAATAAAACTACTTGATTGTCCGCGAAGATACTACGCTCGAGTAAAAATCCGAAGGTGTTATGAGAACTCACGCAGCAACGCATTGAGTTCCGACTTCCGACAGGCTGTATAATGCGGAAAAAATTATATACGACGATATGATAAAACTTAACACTCAAAACGAAGATTTTCATCCTGTACCATAATAGAGACTGATTCGATTGTCTAAACGCGTTCGAATCATATAGTTATTTGTTTGAACAAACACGCGTGGCGATAGTCAATTCATCCCCCTGATGGAATTATATTACTAATAATATTCGGGAAATACAGTCTGCGACAGGGTTGATGGAGGTCTAATTCTACCTCTTTATACTTTTAGTAGCTATTGAGCAGCAGTAACTGTCAGTACTATTCAGAGGCGAAGGACTGGAGTCCTAGTACGGCTTTGAAATAGACTACTCTGGGCGCCATTCCACTTGCGTCAGACAGAGTACTGCGGGGCAAAAAAGCAAGAGGGAAACCGCTGCCCTATTTTCCCTAAAAAAGCAGCATGGAGAATGCTACACCGACAAGAGCATGGCTCTTAAATTAGTGTGTGATACTTTAAGATTTAGTATACGTAGATTAAATAATTGATGTTGTTTCAGGGGGCCCGCACTATAGTGACGTTGCTGGTAATACTACTTCAGTTTGTAATGGACTAGTTGGTGGATCCCGTAGACCAAGGTTGCTCAAGGGCGACTATCAAAATGTTAATAACCTTTCGAAAACACATAATTTAATGGACAAAAAATTATTTTCATTAAATACAAAGTATAATATTATAAAGTACTTATTAAAACACATCATTAAATCCACCACAGGCTTCGTCAAAAAGGAACTAAAAACAAGAATAAACCATAAATCCACAAATGTTTCGTCAAAACCTTTGGACATGGACAAAATGTATTACTTCACAAACAGTCTATAGTTATTATATTATAGTTATATATTAATCACTGGATTTAATATAACTGTTTTGTGTCAATGATTTATTTATTTATTAAATCGTCTGAAACAGACTTATAGGCTTGTGATGATGAGTTTCTTTAGACACTAAACTGTAACTAAACACAACATACATTATAGACGGCGATACGGCTTACCACCTTGTAGTTAGTCTAACAGAAATCTCGGTGAGGTCACACCGTGGACACTTGATACAAACAACCTCGTTTTACACAGACACTATACATATTGACTTTATCAACATGCGTAACTGTGTGTATGACGACTGAGGGTTGCGAATTTCAAAATTCGAACATACAAACTAAAATGATAAAAAATAAAAAAATTACGGTCCGCGCGCAGCCTTCACGATTCAAGTCTCGAGTATGTTCGATGGTGTCGAGGTAAACCTAGCTCAGACGCTGGTGGGGAGCGGAGAGTTGCCGTTCTATACGTAGTATTATTTCTTATTCTATGGTGAGGTGTGGGTACTTAGTTCATCTTGTGATGGATGTACCTCTAACTACCCCATCGGGCTAGTCGTGAGCTTATGTTATAATTATAATACATGGTTACGCCACCGAGATATCCTAGTGAGAAATTGGTTTGAGTTCACTCAGTTTTAGGCTCTATCGACTTACAGAAATTATAGCAGCAACAGTAACTTAAGTGGATTTAATGACTGCCTGCCTATGTACCTATATTTACATATCATGTAGGCAGGCATGTAAATAAACACCAAGACAGCTTTCCGTTCATCTTCTAGACGACATGACGCAATATAGGCCAGCCAAGTAGGCAGTACCATATTTCTAATTAACTTCGATTGATAAGGGCATAGTTACGCTAAACCGCCGAGTTCCTGTATAATTGTCGAAGTAGGAACACGATTATTAGGGCTTTAGCTAGTGTGCAATAATAATTTACTTAATGCGTGATAATATCGTAACTGGAGGCGCAATCATGGCATCGACTAGGCATGGTTTCCTGGTGACGAATACTTATGACATTAATTGGCAAATGAAAAAGGCTGGTAACAAAACAAAACGGTGAACCGGTTTGATAATATCTGGCGAAGTATTTGTAAAAGCCTCACCATACCGTGTGGATCAAGCACTAATAAGAATGTATGGACACTCCGTTGGTGTTCACTACTCGGGCAGAATCTAAAAATTTCAGCCTCTAAGATGTAGAGCCGTACTTCACTTTGCGTGTCTACTACGGATTGGTGCGGATGTCTGTGTAAGTATCTAACTCAGTCAGTAGTCAGCATTTTCACAAAGACGATCTAAAAGAACGAGTTTCGGCTTGGCGACTTAAAAATCTCGGGAAAGCTCTACTCCAGCTTAAATCTATCTAATTGTATACTAACTGTAAATGTCACTGCCAAGCCGAGCTTCGTTCTTTTTGATCGTCTATAAGAAACTGCTGATAGGCATTTACCATAAGACGGGTAGTCACTAGTCAGATACCTATTCAAAAGAAAGAAAAAAATATATTGTTATGTTGGACGCTGCAGTGTGGTTAAACGTAAATACAAAGAAAAATAAATAGAATAATTATACATTGTTTTAAGTTTACGCGGTTAATATCATAATTAAAACACATAATAACGGGTTCTTACCGCGTTTAAATGGGGATATGGGGGTAAGAACCCGTTATTATGTGTTTTAATTAAAATAGAATAATTACCACAACAATTAAAAAATAACCCTATCCAGGGGGGATAGTGTTATTTTTTAATTATTTTTTTTTAATTTAATTAAAAACAATAAGAATGTTGATAAGTAACTATCGCTGGAAGCGGCAACATCCCAGAGTATAGTAATCATATCAACATCCTCCCCAATGTCTTTTCACTTCTCACGATCTGAGTTTCATGAATCTATAACTTAGATCACTTACCTATATTGGCATGCGACTCTAGTAGTTAATCTCATTCCGAGAATGCCATGTTCATAGTAGACTCGTTTCATTACTAAGTTAATTGCTACCTGCGTAAATATATTAAATAACATCATTATAACATGTATGTAACAGGGAAATCCATCTTTGACTTGCCATAGCGTGCTTTGGGAAGAATTATAAAGTCATCATCCGTGATTTGAGCCTTTTAAAAGTATGTAGGTCCTTTGTTTATTTAATTAGTATATATCCTGAACAATTTTCTACTAGGTATAATTACTACTTATAATGAACATGTTTTTTCCGTCACAACGGTTTTAAAGGCTTAATAACTGGTGTACTTACTGGAAATTAATGTGTAAAATTCAGCTTATAGTATAGTAGTATCTATTAGTACCTATACGATGCACAGCAAAGTCAAATTGTCGATAAAGTAGGAGGCTATAGTGCAAATTGCTATACTTATAAAAAAAACAATCAATAAATAAAACAAAAACAATATGAATAAGTGTCAAAAAAGGGCTAATAATATCCGCTACGACTCGTCATTTAGAACTACGTAGCAAGGACCGGATCAAAGCGAGTTCGTAGCGTTCTGAGGTAAGTTGGAGGTGAGAAGAGAATTTATAGTCAAAACGGTGCCTAATACATAAACAACTAATCGATAAGACTACATCTCCAGTCTGGTGCATCTTTAGGGTAGACTGTTTTTTGTCGTGGTCCTTATCCAGGCCACCAAAAAAATGCTTATAACTTTTGATCGGCAGACCGACAAATTCTGGTATTTGGCGACAAATTATCGACATTTTTTCTGTGTAGTCAGAATTCCGATTCGTGATAGTGGCAGTGCCAGGATAAGGGACTCTTTTCTGTCGAGTATTTTTATTAACCCGTTACGTTTATACTGGAAGTTCCTGTTATAACATTGCATCAAGCCCTATGATGGGGGTAGGCCGGGTGTATAGTATATACACTTACTCTTCGCCAGCTATGCTAATATTTATGTTGTAGGGAGTGATTACTGATTTGTGATTCGATTATCCGCGAATGTGACGCTTATTTATGCACAACGGTTTTTATTTTTACTACGAGTAGGTATGCTTCCTGATTGGAGTCATCGTATCCAATCATTTTGACATTTTATTGCGTATTTTTCACATTCGGCCGTGGTGAATTACTGCAAATTATGTCCCTTTTCCGGGTCATCCACAAGTCCACAACAAGACTCATCCGAAGGGTTTATAGCCATCATTTTTATAGAATTGCATATTAATATTATGCTTGTAATGGAGGAGCTCGGTGGCGCAGCGGTAAACGCGCTCGGTCTGCGATTGTTGAAGTTAAGCAACTTTCGCAAAGGCCGGTCATAGGATGGGTGACCACAAAAAAAAAAAAGTTTTCATCTCGAGCTCCTCCGTGCTTCGGAAGGCACGTTAAGCCGTTGGTCCCGGCTGCATTAGCAGTCGTTAATAACCATCAATCCGCACTGGGCCCGCGTGATGGTTTAAGGCCCGATCCCATGGGGACGTTAATGGGCTGATGATGATGATGCTTGTAATGAAATTATGTCCACAATGTATTTAGTATTATTGTCTTTGGTAATGATTTTTAATAACTATTTTTTAGTTTATTTATTCAATATCAGAAAAACAGTTCAATTGTTAAAAAAATAAGACGGCCTTCTAAACAAAAAAAAAAAACCCGTAAAGATTTATGCGAAGAGCGATTGAATGCGCTTAACTCGCTACACTTAATTATTATGTATGTAAGTTTAACACGCGCCCAGATAAAATAATACTTCATTAATATTATTTTACATTTTTTAGTTCCTACACTCATGTCTGTGTGTAGCCCGCTAGGCAATTTATTTAAAATATCTGGTAGTAGGTAAGTATTCGCACTTCCTCACGCTATACACATTCCGTAGATGGTATATAGGTAAATAAGACATACGTAACGTAAAACATACTTATCTACGTAATTCGCCGTGAGAGAATAAACATTTACCTGCTATACTATAGTATCATAGGATACATACATATCAATACTACTCTTGGGCAGTAATGAATGACAAAACGTCACAAAATGAACTTTAACCGATCTAGCCACTGATCTCGGAACACTTGCTCTTTGAGGCTCTGTTGTTATAGAGCATACGTAGTTATCCATATTGTCTTTTATTCTACTCAAAAGTCTAGTCTGTCTAGTCAAACAGCTAAGAAAGCTAGACAGCTAATGTTATGATGTTGGAGGAAATGACTGAAAACCAGCTCTAAATGGTGCCATTGCATGGCTCCAGCACAGCACAAGCTGAGCCATTAATAGCTCGTAATATTCATAATTAAGTACCTAGTTCTTTAGAAAAATGTAAACTGTTACTGGCAATAAATTTATTTTATTCTTGTATTTCACTTTTTCTCCTTCATGTCAATGGCTTAATAAAATCCTTTGGAACCTTGACTTGCCATCATTAGGAAAGTATTTATCAATCTACGTAGCATTCACCTATACTTTTGACAGGTTGACTAGCCTTCTAAGATTTATAGAAAATAAGGTATATATACAAAATAATACTAGTGACAGGTTGAATCTAAAATGTTGTAGGTAGTAACTTAGTAAGTACATACCTCATCATGACTAAGTTAAGAGCCACGCTCTTGTCGGTGGAGCATTCTCCATGCTACTTTTTTAGGGAAAAATAGGGCAGTGGTTCTTCATCATCTCCTCAGCGTTATCCGCTTACCTAACCTGAAGACATGTTAGTAAGCTGCCTGCCTAACTGCATGTCTGACCTTCCAACTAGCAAAGCGAAAATCAGCCCAATACAGGTTAGGTCACACACCTCCGAAATGTATTTCTCGGGTATGTGGCTTTCCTCACGATGCTTGCTTCACCGCTGAGCACGTGATGATCATTTATGATCAATAGGTTTAGGCCCGTGCTGGATTCGAACCTGTAACCTTACAGTGAGAGTCAAGCGTTCTTCCAACTGGGCACCTGGGATTGGAACTTTAACAATCTATTTACAGTAATTGTTAGCAAATACCTAGGCATGTCTTCATTAAGGTTTTTCCCGTGCCTCGTTTAACGTATCTATATCGGTTGATCTACTCTCGAAGTACAATTAGTGGTTACTACAATCATGTTACGTAATGTACCCCACTTGACCTGTGTAGATGCATAAATATGCAGTCTAATTCTACGTCACGTTTATCAAGTTACGATTTGTATAGGGTGGAAAATTTAGTAACACTTTTTTTCACTTTTTTATGGCTAAACCCTATATCACTATAAATAATGCATGAAATATATTTTTTTTTGCAATGAACGTACTATCAAGTACTTACTTATGTCTTGTGTGTGTTCTGGTATAATAATTACACCTAAACTGTTAATACTTTAATTATAATTAACTACGTGTATTAGACCAATTAATTATCGTAGATACGTTTACTTACAACAACTTTGTTAGTTTGAAACCATTAAAAGTGCGAAAATCTAATTTCGAAATATGAAATTGCACGACCTAAGTAGGTTTTATTGTGGTTTTTAGTTTTATTAGACTCATAAAGTAAAGAATGGGTACAAAGACTGGGTACAAAGACTGGGTTTGTCAAATAGTCTTTAGGAAATATTACGTACGTAATTTCCCTTGGTTTTCGTGACTCATACTTAAGTCGGCAGAGCCACATATCGTGAAAGACAATTTTCATTTGGATATACTTAGATAATTTCTAATGAATCATAGCGTAATATTATTGGAAAATAACCCGAATATGTATTTTTAGGTGGAATGGCGTATTCATCAGAATGATAAGTAATAATAACCTTGATACCAGGGTTGATGAGGTCTATCATTGTTCTCACAACCTACACGAGAGAAGAAGAAGAGTCAGAAAGAACGCTAACAAATAATTGCCAACCTATGTTTGTATCAGTAGTAAAACTTATTCCTAGAAGTTGATTAAGAAACAAGCAACATCGCTTCGCTGAAAACCTAAAACTTACACGCTTTGTTATAGTGGAGTCAATGAAGGGTTCCACTTCTAACTTGACAGGAATAGGTCCGATTATGATGTCTTTTTATGATGTATCATTTAAAATCAGAAACATCTGGAGTAGGGCAAATAAATATTTCGATCATTTAAAAAAATGATTGTTTTTTTATCCTAACGAAAATTGCATTTAAAGTAAGTACTTTTCTGTACAAAGACGACTTTCGATTAGTACCCCTAATCCGTTTTGGCGTCTGTCCGCTTGTCTGTCAGAGGGTCTCAAAGTGCAAACTTAAAAGGCTAAGCTGTATCTTGTGAACCATACTTGATACCTAGTTGAAATATGCACAGAATATGCATTATTATAGCGGATATTATATCGAATGAAAGAGGGCGCCATATATGTAACGTTGATTTCAACCTTTATTTTGGCCTCGTTCTATGAAAGAAAACGACAACACATACGAACGAAAATAGAGTTTACTTAAATCTGAAATCTATAATTAGTATTATACCCTAACCTTTTTGTAGTAACCGTTTTTGTTATCGCAACTTATTGGCTTTATTATTCCAAAAAGCAGTTAATTAGTAGAAAATACAAATGCCAAAACGGATCACGCTGTGCAAAAGTGATGTCCAAGACAAACAGACTAATTGTCACTTCCCCGTAGCGTAGCCTGAAGGTCTTGGTCTAAACGCCGTGAACTTGTCGACCTGCCATTATATCTATGGAGAATTAGTGCGTGAACCGTGGCGGTCGAAGGAAAATGTCCATATAAGAGCGCACGTTAGCCCGGCCCGCACACTTGAACATGCGCGTAAACGCCGTGACGTGACGCCGGTCAATTTGCAGTTGGAAGTTTACGTACTAAGGTATAGCTAGTCCAAAGTGCAATGTTGCTGGTATTGTTAATAGTTCTGCTGCCGCTGGCGTGGATGGCTATGTTCAAATACAGGAGGAGGCACATGTACAAGTTGGCCAGGCCTATACCAGCGCCAGAGGTGGAATTGCCCGTGATCGGTATCGCACACAAACTCATGGGAAATACTGAGGGTAAGTCTGTTTACTGCTACAGGTGCTTATGCTTACTTATGTGTTGTGAGTGAAACAAGTAAAAGTGACTGTTCAATTCAATTCTTAATCTTTCGAACGCCGGAACGCGGATCTCGACCAGACACAATGTAAAATCTATTGTGTCTGGTATCTCGGCATATGAGAGGTTAAGGAATGACTTTTGTGTGATGACAATTCTGCCACGTTCACGTTTGAAGAAAATACACAATAGGACAGGAATAAAATGTAATTGGTAGAAAATTCGATATTTATTTAGGAATGTCCTCTTGCAAGATGTTGAGCATACTCGTCATTGACACTGAAAAGTGACTGTTAGATTCTGTGGGCTGTGACTGTCTGCATATTACCTATTTTTTGGAAAAAACTGTTGTTCTTAACATTCAAACCACGCGCCTTGCGTGTTTTTGTATGCTTACGTAGTAATATTTTGATTGATAGATTACACTTAAGTAGCATTAGTTCAGGCCTTCTCGGTTGAGTGATGATACTAAGTATTAACCTGCCTTATCAGTTTTGCTTTTGGGATTCATTCATATGTATACTTACACCCGATTGTACGTAGATAGGGGCCAATATTAGGGTAGGTCGTCAAATAACATGTTGGGGCGTCTAGCTGCTTTTGCAAGTGTTTCTAAGAGTGTGGTGGTGTCCCATGGTGTCCTAGAGAGATAGGACCTTAACATGATGTCTATCTATCTATATCAGCCTAAATTCATATCCAATTTTGGATGTAGGCCTCTTCCATGTATTCCACTTCCGACGATCTTGGGCTATCGACATCCAGCCATATCCTGCGTGCCGTACGATGTCATCCTTCCATCTCATTGGTGGTCTTCCTCTCGGTCTTGTGAATGCTGGTTAACATGTTTTACTAGTTTTAAGTTTAAGTACGCGGTTATTATCATAATTAAAACACCTAATAACGGGTTCTTACCGCGTTTAAATGGGGATATGAGACTCCCGATATTTCGACACTGTTGCAAGTGCCATGATCACGGGATGACAGTCATCCCGTTATTAGGTGTTTTAATTATGTTTTACTAGGTATTAATATGGGCGATAGATCGCTCTCCGGTCAGCATAGCTACTGTTCATGATATATCCATCATTCGTCATATCGAAAGTGGCTTTAAGGTCTCTGTCAAGTTGTCCTCTACTTACGCTCTGCCCAACCCGTTAAGAATCTCAAGCGTGAGTTTTTGTTATCATGATATGTATGTAAAGAAAATGCAAAATAGTTTGCAAAGTACATATTAAATAGAGTAATAATCAATCAATGAAAAACGAAACACATAAGAGATGTTGAAATGAAATGTGCAGCTGTATAATGCCAGAGGAGAGATGGACAATTGCGATAAGCAAAGGAATCCGACTGGCCGCTGATGTAGAGGCTTATGCAGTAAAGATGCAATGATGACCTACATTTATTACGCAGACAAAGCTATTTTAACCAACTTTAAAAAAAGAAGGTTACCGATTTGACCCATATATGTATGTAATATTGTTGGAATTGCACTATATTCGTAGATATATATACGTTAGTCTATGGGGGCTTCTAAGCACGTGCATAAGTGTACGCATAGGTATGTTTGTCCAGGCATTTGTTGGATACTTGAAATCGTATTGCAAATATTCATTTTTAATGCATTATTTAACTTAGTACGTTCATATCTAATGCATGTTTCAATCGGCTATTCAAGTTATAATAAAAAAAAAACATTATTACGGAGGAAAAATAATGAACGCGTTGATGTCTTTTGTATGAAGGAACCAGTGTTAGAGTCAGTATCAGTGAACGCAAGGGGCGCGGGGGGCAAGCTCTGACTGGCATAGGTATCTATTGTACCACATTGGGAACGTAAAAGAAGCTTTATTTCCTAGCCTTTAAGCCGATCATAGGATCAGAGTAGGCACAGCACATACGACAAGTCGTGTTACCAGAAATTAAAGCTGTATGAAATAAAAATATTTTCAAGATACTTACAAGATTAAATATTTTAAAAAGTCTGACATTCAAAGCAGGAGAATACAAAATTTAATCGATGTAAATATAAACGCAAATACACTTCTCATCAAAAAAATCGAAACACTTCCGTTTTCATTGTTTCTGTCCGAATTTAACACAAAAAATAATTCATACGATGAAAAAAAATACATAAATGTATAGCTGGCAGTTTGGCCATTACAGTAATAAGCGAAAATTCTAAATTCAAAATTAGAATTTCATTTGTTTATCTTATAAACGAAATGAATCACTGCTTTGAGACAAATGTGTGTTTAGGGTTGGAGTACATTTAGCGTTTAAAAACTAAAAATTGGCGCCTATCCTTAAACTTTTTGTTTTTATTTCAATACTGTGACTTTGGGACGTCTGAAAAAAGATTTTTTTTCTAAAACGTATGGATACTTCGCCCACAGAAGCCGCCCAAGTTGTGGCATTGCTGGATTCTGGCCTTAGTCAGCGTGTTGTGGCTGCAAGACTGCATCTAAGCCTGTCATCTGTTCATAGAGTCTATAAACGTTATCGGGAGACTGGTTTGTTCACGCGCCGTTCAGGATCTGGCAGGAATCGGGTCACTTCTGAGCGAGATGATCGATTTATTGTAACAACTTCTTTAAGAAATCGACGCCTTAACGCTTTTCAACTGCAGCAGCGGCTTCGTGTTGTACGAAGGGTGGCTGTAAGTGACTCTACAATTAGAAGAAGGTTGAAGGATCGTGGACTGGTACCGCATAAGCCAGCAAATGGGCCGAAATTAACTGCAGACCATCGAAGAGCGCGCCTTAACTTTGCACGTGAGCACCTAAATTGGTCATACCTACAGTGGAGCAAAGTTCTCTTTTCTGATGAGTGTAAAATTATGCTGTATGGTAACGACGGAAGGAACAAGGTCTACAGAAGAGACGGAGAACGCTATGCACAATGCTGCATTGAAGAAAAGGTCAGCTATGGTGGCGGTTTGTGGACGGTTTGGGGAGGAATCAGCGCCGACGGTAAGACAGAGCTTGCTTTCGTGTCTGGGCCACGTCTGCCTGCACTAAACTGTCATCGGTACGTCGAAGAGTGTCTCGAGCCTCATGTGATGCCCTATGCACATTTTATTGGCAACGGCTTCATATTCATGCACGACAATGATAGGGCTCACACCGCGGGCGTCGTACGAGATTATCTTAACGAAGTCGATATCTCTATTATGGAATGGCCAGCAAGAAGCCCGGACATGAATCCCATTGAACATCTGTGGGATGAATTAAAGAGACGAATTCGAGCAAGAGATCCTGCCCCAGAAACACTTAGCCAGCTGCAAGATGCAATCCAAGAGGAATGGGACAATATACCACAGCATGTGATCGTGACTCTCATCAGATCGATGAAGAACCGTATGGAAGCAGTAATTAGAGCTCGGGGAGGGAATACAAGTTATTAAATAAACGTTTTTTAGCTTTTTTTTTCATTTACGTGTGTTGTTTTATCCATTTCCTTTATACTCCATACGGAATAAAAATGACTCATTTAACAAAATACGAAACCTATGAAAAATTCATTTAAATTTAGAACATTAACATTAAGATTTGATAAGCTCATATAACTCACTATTAAACGACATTTAACATTTATTCCTAAATGTACACATTTTTCTGATAATCCTGACAAAACGTAAACTTGCAAGGTGTTTCGATTTTTTTGATGAGAAGTGTATTTTGAATTTGTCAGAAAACAAATTTAAAGCTCATGTGAAGCTTACTTTATGTAAAAAAGCTTATTATAAGATTAATGTTTACCTAAATGATAAAAATGTCTGGTATTAAATTATGTGTTCATCTAGTTATTAAATAACTTGTAGATGTGTTGCTGTTGCAGTTTCTTGTCATTTCTTCTCCTCAGACAATGACGAAATGAAATTCGTCAGCCAAATGACGTAAATTCAAAAATGTTACATTGACCTTCAACAAGCTTATCTATGATAATTACGTTGAAATGAACGTTCTACATGTGAATGCTTTTTTTTTTAGTTTGTGTTTTTGTTCAAATACATTAATGCTAAGTTTATTTTTTATTTTATAATTGCGTAAGTTGACAATGTGGGCATTAGGGTATTTGACTGGGTAAAAGATAAATTGTAAAATGCTAATCTACAAATTAAATAGAAGCCAATTTAACGTGACCATAAATCAATCTCTTGTTTTGACTTATTTTCGTCATTTAATTATGAATTAAGTATCAAGAAGTACGGCTTTCGAATTATTTTGTTTATGACGTCACAGGCCAGTATTTCCATACAAATTGTATAGAACATTTTCGAAAAAAGTATCTCATTTGACTAAGTTATCAAATAGCCGTTTGAAATTTGATATTGCCCATTGATATTGTGTCTGGATGAAAGGACTCCAGACATAGAGATTCTGTCCTTTCTAACACGATGGACATTGTTATGACCATAAGGTTCATAATATCCATCTCAGGACTTCGCATTAACAGTAGCTGGAAGTTGCCTCTGAACACTTGTGGCTCTCCCACCCCATTAAGGATTATGGGTGTGAGTTTATGCATGTATGTAGCTAACTTAAACTTGTCTATGTAACTTGTAAATGCACAGGTTTAAATTGCGTCATACTGAAGTAATATTTAATTGTTTAAATACCTAAACTAGAACAGAACCGGTTGGAAAACTCGACAATTGTCTTATAGGTAAAATCCCATAAACAAAGAAAACAAACCATACAAACACCACAATTATCACTATATAGATCTGTAATTATTACATGGTTACGTTCCATTATTACTCACCGAACATCAGTGCATTATTGTAAGTAACTTGTCGTTTCATGAATTACGACTACTAAATACACGGTGTGTATATTTACTTTTTACCACACCCTGTCCACTACATACAAAACACCTCGTTTTACACAGACACTACACATTGACGTTATCGTGTGACGTCTGATGCCCTTACGATTGAAGACTACAGTAAGACCGAGGGGGGTGAGGTAAACCTAGCTCAGCCGCTGGTGGGGAGCGGAGAGTTGTCGTTATATACGTAGTATTAATCCTTATTCTATGATTTTACTTTGGTTTCAGATATAATGACCACACTAAGTAACTTCAGCTATGAATGCACGAAACACAATGGTATAATCAAAGGATGGTTGGGCCACATCCTGTATTTTGGTACGTAAGAAATAAATATATTACTTTGGTACACCTTGTTTCAATAATCGAGATGACGTGTGATTATTGGTTTGGTACAATATGGTTTAGTTTTGTATACTATGTCACATCTAGCCACATTTTTATGGCAAATTCAAGAAACAAGAAACATTTATTGAGAAGCTGTGTACACAATTACCACCAAAAACAATATACGTATAGATGGCGTTGACAGCTTTAACGTGATAATTGCCTATTTTCTAATTATTCAGAATGGCAGAAACATATATAAAAATAATTGTTGCTTGATATTTGGATTACATTATGTATAAAATTATGTTGCAATCTATATTGCTTCTCTTTATTTTGATCAGAATAATAATGGGTGGAAGATGTAATTGTGCCTGGCTGTAATAATAAGGGTCATCATTTATACCCAAAAACAAAGATAAAAGATGCATATGTCTGTTATCAATGATATCTTTACAGCGCCATCTGTATTGTGTTTGAGGAACGTAGGCTGGAAAGACTCTCATTTCTATAGGGTGCTTTTTTATATTTGCAGTACTGATAAACCCTGCGGATTTGGAAGTGGTGTTGAAGACTTGTTTGGAAAAGGATGACCTTCACCGGTTCCTCAGGAAAGTTATTGGATATGGAGGCATATTTGCACCAGGTTCGTATATAATAACCCTCCTCGAGAAGCTTGGTGGCGCAGCGGTTAATGCGCTCGGTCTGCGATTGTTGAAGTTAAGCAACTTTCGCAAAGGTCGGTCATAGGATGGGTGACAAAAAAAAAGTTTTCATCTCGAGCTCCTCCGTGCTTTTTTTTTTTTACGTTAAGCCGTTGGTCCCGGCTGCATTAGCAGTCGTTAATAACCATCAAACCGCACTGGGCCCGCGTGATGGCCCGATCTCCTATCCATCCATAGGGAAGGCCCATGCCCCAGCAGTGGGGACGCTAATAGGCTGATGATGATGAACCCTCCTCGAGGATTGGCAGAGGGCATGGTCAAGTGGTAAATTAATCCTGTTTCCATAATCGATAAGACTTCGCTGTCTGTCCTTCTGTCTGTCACCAGGTTTTTATCAAGCACCGCGATAGCTAGACAATTGAAATGTTCACTAATTGTGTATTTCTGTTGCCGCTAACACGACAAATACAAAAAAATAATGGGGCTCCCATGCAAATGTGATTTTTTTACCCTTAGTATTTTGCTTTATAGGAGCATTCATGGAAATCGGTAACAATGTTGAACTATACTTTTGGCACTATTGACTATTTAGTTAATGTTTATTTAGAAGCTTATGGTTTAATCATTGTGTATCCATAAATAATTAAACAATAACTTTTAAACCCGTTATAAAAATAAGGTCGGTTCCGAGGACAATATAGCAGTTGCGTAAAGTATGAAAATTATTCATTGTTCTATATCAATACCTACTGTTGTTTACTTAGTCAATGATACGGAACCCTTGGAGCGTGAGTCCGACTCGCACTTGGCCCGTTTTTATTTTCGTCGTTGATAAGGCTTTTAAATCAATATTTTTTTATTTATTTTATTTTTACAGTTTTTAAAAAAAAAAACGACTACAAATTTATAGGAATTCAGTAGATTCAGTAGAGTTATTATCCATAGACCCTAATTGTAGGACATTACTGTATTTCATATCTCAAGGCTTAGTGAATGTTATATCAATACTTAGGTACTACTACACAGAACGCATAGTTCAGTACCATTAGTAATTATATTTCGATATTCGATATTGTAACAGCCTTCGTGGTCTAGTGGTTAGAGCGTTAGGCTCACGATCTGGAGGGCGGGTTCGATTCCCGATGGGGACATTGTCGAAATCACTTTGAGACCTTTGTTTGGTAAGGACTTTGCAGGCTTGTATTACATGATTTTCCGAAAAAGTAAGATGAATCCGTGCTTCGGAGGGCACTTTAATCCGTTGGTCCCGGCTATTAGACGTAAAAACACCTCCACGACGACGCAGTGGAGCAGCGTGGTGGAGTATGCTCCATGCCCCCTCCAGTTGATTGAGGTGAGGCCTATGCCCAGCAGAGGGACGAATGTATAGGCTGTTAATGTGTATGTTATGTATCATCATCAGCCGTACGACGCCCACTGCTGGGCATAGGCCTCCCCCAAGGATCTCCACGACTATCGGTCCTGCGCTGCCCACATGTTATGCTTATAGATAATATGTAACACGTACTGCGCTAAGATCTAACAGTTAGATCTTTCAAAGTACAGAAGCCAGTGTTGTAAAGTTCGCATAGTGATGTATCAGTCGGATTAGGCCCATCGATTCTGTCTATCTAACAGTACCAAGGTGTGATCACGCACGTCGGTAGGATATACGTTCGTAAGAACTGCACTAAGCGTCGAGTTAAATATTGCTGGAGAAATTATTTTCACGAATACTCAGTTTGACTACGGGGAAGAAGGGGTCATAGCACCACCTTGCAAAGTCATACCGTGCTTGCTAAGATCGGAAAGAAAACTGTTTTGCATATCATCTTTTTTGGTACATATTACGAAACTTGTATCTTTATTTTTATAAAAGTAAGATTGAAGTCACCTGAGTTGAACCATGCCTTTTAAGTCTATTTACAATTAAGTATACATTAAAAGTTGTGAGATGATAATCGCATTTCGAGGCAAACTTTGTTGTAATCACTCTCTAGCCAAGGCACTCTCTCAAAATGCGTAAATGTCTGATTGCTATCAACAGAGCCATGACATTATTTACGAGTAATATTTCAGAGAAGGATAATTGTAATTACTTACTTATAATAAATGTAAAGAAAAAATCTAATTATCTAAATTAATTTAAATCTTCAGGTTAGGTAAGCGGACCCTGTGAAAAACTGACGCTAGGAAGATGATGATGATGACTTGTAATTAATTTCTTCCTTCCTCTCTTAATTCAACGGTCAACAACCTAATGCTTTTGTTTGCTAAAGCTCTCGTTTCGAAATTATATTTTCAAGTAACTTCAATGATAAAGTTTGTAGTTTATACCTTAATAGCAAGAATATTTTACGACTAAGTTTTTGTGATAAAACTTCTTCTTCTTCTAATCCTATCTCTGTTGGGATGTAGGGCTCGATTAACAGATTTTCACTCCTCGCTATCTTTTGCAGCCTCTGTAGCTTGCTCCCAAGACATGCCGAGAATTGTAATCATTAGTCTCGCCATGGTGATAAAACTTACTTATAAGTACTTACATTACTTTTTATTAGTACACAATCATATTTTGTTAGTAACAATTTATCTTAATAATAGTAATTAAATACATTAGTCAGTACAAACACTGCACTGCACTGTTTTTATTAGTTGCCGATAAACTGTTGGATAGGCTATATGCTGGATAACTGTTTGATAGCACTATTGACATTTACCAGATAAGTTCCGTATAGAGTATATCAGCTATCAGCGAGTATTAAAACAGACCTTTAATGTTAAAATATTGGTGCAGTATCAATATGGCGTCGTCGTCGCAAGATCCTGGTGCCGGCGTTCAGCCCGAAGATCGTGGAGAACTTCGTCGAGGTGTTCTCTGAGCAGAGTGAGCGGCTCGCCGAGCGGCTCGATGCACGCGCTGACACTGGCACCTTCAGCATATGGCCGTACCTTAGCACGTACACTCTCGACTCTGTTTGTGGTGAGTTATCTTCACGTAGTTTTTGTTTTGTTCCGCTTTCACGCTGAACGTGGAGCAAATGTTTTTTATAGGTGATCTAGGTATGTAATTGGGCTGGCGTTCCCTTCGGATTGGTAGGTCAGATTGGCAACCGCTACTGTAAAAAACACGACCAGTGTCCATAACTTATAAGTCCACAAGCTACAAGTTACAAGTACTTACGTGTAAATTACGTTTATCAAAAATAGTAGAGCGATTGGAAAATATACTTGTGAAATAAATATTGACACTTGTAACATGTAATTACATGTGTAGTTTGCTAAACACATTCTTGTAATAATGATTTTTTTTACAAGAACATTACTTGTAATGCGTGTTTATCAAAACTCTTTCGGTTAGGAACGCGGTCCCTGTGAAAGCTAGGGATAGTGCTACAGAGATCAAAAATTTAAGGGGCACGGGGGGGAGGGACGAGAGGAACTGGGAGCAACTGAAGAACCTGTTCAGCTGCTTCTCTTCCTAGGTATGAAACTGATAAAGGGATAGGGTCCCATCTAACATGATGGACCAATAATTGAGTCTTCTTCTTATAGTTTGGGTTGTAAGGTGAATTACTAACCTCATCAACCCTAGTGTCAGGGTTATGATTGAGCCGCCAAAGGCCCCTGACATGGCTCATGTAACGATTACTCACTTATATCAGTAAATAGTAACCGGGACCAACGGCTTAACGTGCCTTCCGAAGCAAGGATCAT
Source organism: Pectinophora gossypiella (assembly GCF_024362695.1). NCBI lineage: Eukaryota > Metazoa > Arthropoda > Insecta > Lepidoptera > Gelechiidae > Pectinophora > Pectinophora gossypiella. Next base: position 7,101,787 of record NC_065408.1, on the reverse strand, counting down.
CGCACTTTCGGTTAATCAGGTGATCAGCCTGTAATGTCCTAACCAAACCAGGGATCACAAAATTATTTTTGTGATATGTTCCAACCCATTCGAACCCGGGACCTCCGGATCGTGAGCCCAACGCCACGGAGGCCGTTAATAATTGGGTAGTTTCTTAGGTCAAAGATAAATTTTAAATTCTGATTAGTAAATAAAGACTCATCTAAAGGTGACAAAAAACGTATTATTTTTTCTATTTAACTTATTTGTGAATTTTAATGAAGAAAATGCGTCATAGTGCGTGCGTAATAAGTGCGTCATTTAGTCACGTTTTTCTATGACGTCTCAGGTTGTTTGTTCATATAAATTTCATAGTTGGAAACTGTCCTATTGGACCGGTAATTGGTCCATCAATACATATACTGATGGGCTGATTATATTATCTGTCACCATACGGTTGATCTTGGACGTTTTTGTAGCTATGTGATTCTACCCACCGTGTTTTATGTATGTAAGTACATAAATGTTTTTTTTTTTGGAATTATGTTGATTATGTACATGGTTGACCGCAAATTGTTAACAAGTACTTAACTTACCTACTACACCCTGAATTTTATTACTTTAACATGTTTTTTTAAATTGTTTACAATAACAGGTGTAGCCGTGGTAGCCCAGTTGGTAGATCGCTTGACTCTCAATTTAAGGTCGCAGGTTCAAATCCCAACGTAGGCCTAAACCAATGATTTTCGAATTTGTTTTCAAATTCATGTTTGGATTATAAATGATTATCACGTGCTCAGCGGTGAAGGAAAATATCGCGGGGAAACCCACATTCCCGAGAAATGGGTATGTGACTTAACCTATATTGGGCTGAATTTCACTTCGCGGGCTGGAAGGTCAGACAGGCAGTCACAGCGCTTCTGTAAAAACCGGACCTGTCAAATCTTCAGGTTAGGTAAGTGGATCCCGTGAAAAACCTATTATTTTTTCTATTTAACTTATTTGTGAATTTTAATGAAGAAAATGTATAATAAGTGCGTCATTTAGTCACGTTTTTCTATGACGTCTCAGGTTGTTTGTTCATATAAATTTCATAGTTGGAAACTATCCTATTGGACCGGTAATTGGTCTGTCTTAGGTGCCGTCCATTAATCATGTGATGTTTTTTTTTGGCATTTTTCCGCCTTGGTGATACATGGTGAGGTTCAAGACTAACCCCCCCGGAGATGATGTTTACAATAACAACTGTTTCTGGTAAACATTAAATTAAACTATGACACTTTATCTTAGGTATATGAGTCAAGTTCAAGTACTCATTCGAAGCACGTGCATTATGTGATAATAAAATACTTATGAGGAAAAATGTTAAAAAAATTAGATCTGACGTAGATTTACGATTACGTAGTGTTGTCCATTTCACATAGCTATAAACATTATACTTCCCCAAAAAACATAAATTTAATTTACTTAGGGGCCGTCCATTAATCATGTGATTTTTTTTGGCATTTTCCCCCCTTGGTGATACATGGTGAGGTTCAAGACTAACCCCCCCCCCCCCCCCTATTCTATATCACGTGTATTTTTTAGTACATACCAAAATAATAGCACGAAACGCCGCTTTTCGGTTCAGTATCGCGCGTTTGCCGAAAAAATAAATACTCGTGATATATTACTACCCCCCCCCCCTTATGATATTTCGTGATTTTTTTCATGGACCTCTCCCCCCTCTCGAGCCTCGATTAATGGACGGCCCCAATTCATAAAGGAATTCTGTCGTCTCTGCCTAGGTACCCCAACGGGAAATAAGTGTAATCTTATTATACACATTTTATGTGATAGGTGACGACCTCCGTGGCCCAGTGGTTGAGCGTTGGGCTCCCGATCCGGAGGTCCTGGATTCGATTCCCGATGGGGACATATCACAAAAATTACTTTGTGGTCCCTAGTTTGGTTAGGACATTACAGGCTGATCACGTCATTGTCCGAAAGTAAGATGATCCGTGCTTCGGAAGACAACGTTAAGCCGTTGGTCCCGGTTACTACTTACTGATGTAAGTAGTCGTTACATGAGCCTACACGATGAGTATTTTAACGTATGAATATTTTCCTTTGTTATGTCTAGTGCAAGTCGGCCCGTGCTAGAATTCGAACCTGCGACCTTATAGTGATAGTCGAACGTTTCAACCGGGGTACCGCATGTTTACTAAAGGAAGACATTGAACATGTACTAGAGGCGACAATACACCGTGGTTTCGGCTGCGCTATAAAAGAAAGGTCGCGCGAACTACTGAGGATATCCATGTTATTAATATGTAAATATCACCTGTCTGTCTGTGTAACATTGTTTATTTGTACGTGCGTGAGAGGATTAATGATGCACAAGCGACAGAAGTAGGCCACCCGTTTCATTCGGAGTTTCATTTTGATTTATGTCTTATGTATGAGGTATGAGCTAGCCCGCGTTCAGAAACTCACGCAAACCTAGCCTTGTCTGTAATTTTACTAAATCTAGGTACTACATCGTCGTACCAAGCTGAAATAAAATTATACACGAAATCATTCTAATTTGTCAAACTAATTTTAATTCGTTATCGTTTAAACGAACAATTTCAGGTAAATTAAGTTGATTTTGTAATTTTTCCTCGGCCTTCCTCAATGTATTAAATACATTGCCGTCACAGAGCTAGGTGATTAATAAACCTTGGCCAAACTTGGTTTCCTTGAGCTTTGACACAAGTTTGAGGGGAATTACTGTTAAAACATTCCGTGAAACTGTCAACGGTCTACGACAAGTCCATTTTCTGTAAATGTGCCTTTCAAACGGATTATACCTATTATCAAATTCAAAAATATCTTTATTCAGTAGGTAACATAGTTACACTTTGAATCGTCAATTTTTACATAATGAACGTCTCATCCGCCTAAAACTACTGCAGCTACTCACAACCTGTATAGCCGGGGAAAAGAAGCTGCAAGAAAAACCTCTCTATCTATCTAATAATAGATATTTATAATATAGTAATAATATCTTTATTTCAGGCTCAGACCTATAAAATTAAAATGTAAAAAAGATTATAAATTTAAAATTGTGCACATAAAATTAAAATTGCAAATCTAAAACTAAAATACTCAATTGTAAATTTTAAAATTTCAAAATTAATTTATTTAATGGATACTTAGTTCCTCTTGCGATTAATGTACCTCTAACTACCCCATTTGGGAACACAGTCGTTAGCTTATGTTATGTTCATCGTACATCAAGGGCCCTGTGCCGAGGTATCTTGTAGCTACTTTTCCTCGGCTATACGTGAGAAGCTGCAGTAGTTTTATGCGAATGAGACGTTCAACAAAAATATATTTATGTAAAAATTGACGATTCAAAGTGTAACTTTGTTATATACCCCATGAATATAATTTTTGAGTTTGAGTTGTGACCTTCACTTTATAACATTAAAACCTTAAAACACATTATGAAGTTTACACCACTTCCTTAAGGAAATACAATTTTTAGAATAAACGTAATAAAGTCATAGACCTACCTTTTTAAAGTAGTTTGTGGTCAGCGTTTCACCTTTGCCTCGCAAACCACATTACATATTTCACTAGAACACGGATTTAGTCATTTTCCTGCAAGAAGTCCTTTACTTTTGCGATATAAAGAGATGAAAAAGTTGAAAAGTTGGTGCGAATGTTGATGGTAGGGCTGGCAGAGGAAGACCGAGAAGGACTTACGATGACCAAATTGGAGATGTCTTTAGAAAAGGTTTAATACGATCTACTCTGAACCGGCGTGCGTGTATGAAGCGATTGATGAATGTGGAGGAAGCAAGAAAAGTGTGTCAGGATCGAAGCAAATGGAATTCTATAGTCTCTGCTTACCCCGGTGGGAAATAGGCGTGAGTTTATGTATGTATATAAAGAGATCATTGTCAACAGTAGTTCTATGTTAGGAACACCATATTATAAAAGTCAAAGACAAAGAAATCGACTCAAGTTTTTGCATTTGAGCAAATCACTGTCTACAAAAATGATTATAATACCTTACGGGAAGGTATCCAGAGACAAAATAATAAAAACGACAAATAATAATTTAAGTCTGGCAACAGAACTTGCGAGGTTTTTTTCTGTCCATCAGCATAAGTCTATTATAGTTTTGGTTTAACTACGATCGATTCCTAACTCAACATCACATCATATTCATCTTGGAACGTAAATCAGGAAGGGCCGAGGGTTACCTTCTTATAGACTTGTAGCTCCCTTCCCCTCTATTAGGGATCACGGCTGTGACTTTTGTATGTATGTACCTACGAGCATGCGCCGTAAAGATACACTTAAGTTGTTTTATGTTTATTTATGGCTGTCACTCCATTAGGGATCAGGGACGTAGTTTTATGGTTATGGCCTAGTTATACGGCATTAAGCTGAGGGAGATCTTTATATTTTGGGCGCCTCCATTGTGTATTTAATGTCTGTAATTATTTGTCTTATTAAACTTTTTGTATTTGTTTTATTAAACTGTAATTTAAGTTTGTAAATGTGGCGTCCAATATGGAAATAAATATTTACTTTCTTTTCTTTCGAAGTCGAAGATGATAGTTTGATTATTATATCCGGCCAAGTAGTGAATGCCATCGGCGGCAAATCTACTATAAGTCACGTTAAATTAAAAAGTAATTATTATTGCCAACAGAAACCGCAATGGGCGTGAAAGTGAATGCACAAGGAAACCCCAACTCTCCATACCTGCTGGCGATGAACAAGGTTTTGAACTTGGTCTGCGAGAGGATCTTCCACTTGTGGCTGCAGCCAGATTGGTTGTACCGCCTATTCCCGCAGTACCCTGAACATCAGCGGTGTGTGAAGATCATGCATGACTTTACGGATGATGTGAGTCTTATGCTATTGCAGCCTGACATTTACGAGTTATCGTTTTAGGGTTTCGAAAAAACCAACCGAATCCTTATAGGATTACTTTGTTGTCCGCCCGTTCTGTTTGTCAAGACCCTTTTTCTTGGGGTGCGGTCCCTTGAAGTTGTAAAAAGAATCTAAATACGGCTATGTTATGTTTGTGTAGACTCTAAGATGGTCTTTTATGCGTGCAATGCGGCTGGCTATATTTTTAGTCTTATTTAAATTTTTTTCGCAGGGGAATAAAAACTATGAAAGGCTAAAAGCACAAGTAAAGAAATGTTTTCTCTGACTCTTTATTTAAGAGCTGCGTTTTTGACAGTGTAGTAATGACCATTCGTCTCTTCTTTCCGCTAAATCCTTCAGCTTATACGATACGACCTGCACCTTCTCTTCTATTTGTTACATAAATGTTCTCCTAGGTCTACCCCTTCCTTTCTTTCCTTCAATTATTCCTTCTATGGTGTCAAATCGACGGGGAAGAAGCAAATACTCCTATCTTACATTTTTAGGCAAATCGACTTTTTGATGTAGTTCGTTGCGAAATTTAATTTTACGTTGGCTGGCAAGATCTCCGTTGTATATTTCCTACTTTTAGGGTGATTTTCGATGAATAGAAATAGCTCTTAAAATAAAGATTTTATATGTTGCAATATTTTTTATAAAAATATCTCCTTTCTACAGAAATAAATATCTCCTATCTCATGTTTTAATCGATAATAGCTCCTATCTTCAGAATCAAGCATGAGTCTTTTTGTTTAATGGAAGATGATAGAGGTCGATGGATGATGATGGGCAATGGGCATGGCACGAAATGTGTCTTTGTTTCAAAAATAAGAGATGATGGACCCAAGATCTACTTTTTGGGGTGATTCGATCACTGACACTTTTCAATATTAAATTATTTTTTTCCTAAGCGTGTAGCTCGAAAACGGGCGAAATATCAAAAAAATATTATATTAACAAATTTGTAGACAATTTAATGTTCTTTAAATTAATATAAAGTTATTTTCTCTAGGACGCATCGTTTTTGAGATATCAGCGAAAAACTCAAAATTGGTATCTCTGACCTACACCCATTCCGCAACACAAAACATTTTTTTTAAGGACAGTTATTAATAAAAATTGTTTGACAAGTTAATTATTTGATATTGGATAACTGGGTTATTTATAATTATCTTTTTGTCAAAAAAATTCCCACAGTTTTAATTTTGGAGAGGAATTTAGAATAAAAAGTGAGAAGTAAATCGAACGACCAATACCATACAAAAATATCGATATTTTATATTTTTGTATGGTTTGGTAAACATTAAGTTACGGAATTGACACCATGTAAACGTGGGAATTTTTACTATGTTAACTCCATAAATAAGGACACATTTAAGAAAAATCATAGGATTCCTCCCACATACTCTACAACCCTTTTATTGACCGGGCTATTGATAATGATTTTAATAAGTACCTACTTGTTGATCTCAGTTGATTATTGACTTAATAAATATATAATTCGTACTATATTGATATTTTTTTTAAATGCCAATTAAAAAACAATGGTGCCTACTTTATCATGATCAATAAATAATTTGTTAAACCTTGTTTAAGATCAAAGTTTATTTTCATTAAAAATGCTAAGCGTAGCACTTTCTTTAAAAAAGCTGTCGTTTCAGTATTTTTTAAAAAAATACGATTATTTGTTATTATATTGCATGCTTTATAATAGTTTACAGTTAAATATTTACTAGTTAAATGTTGCGGCATTGCTTTATAATATCTCCTAACTTGAACATAATTTGAAATTCATTCAAAGCAATACATCCTATCTTACAAAATCATGTATAATTTACGTTAGTTTTATAGTTATTGTTTTTTTTTTAATTATTAATAGATTTTTGAAGCTACAGTGAATAGTTTACAAAGAAAAATAAGTCAAACAATAGGAATTTGAAGGATTAATTGCAAGTGGAAAAACCGTCTAACGTCAAAACTTTCGACCCAACACAGAAACTAATAGGCTCTAACTTACATTAACTTTAATTCCTCTATATATACAAAATTAATATTAGTTTAAAAAAATGTCTCTTGAAATAACAAAACTACCTTCAGAACATGACGTCGCGCTATAATTATTAACAAAAAAGTTATTCAGTTTTTTCCTCCTCCTGTAAAGTTAGGTCTGTGTAAGATAGGAGTATTTGCTTCTTCCCCGTCGAAATGAAAAAGTGGTGGAAAGAATAGAAGAAAAAAGAACCATAAATAAAGACCATAGAGAACCGGAGAGGAAATATGATTGGTCACCTGATACGACACGATTCGTTTATAAAGAAATGTTTTAAACAGCTCGAAATCTAGAGATGGACTTATTATTTTCAAGAGGCGGACTTAGAAGCGAGCTTTTAATTAAAAAGTTTTTAATTATATAAGCAGTGTATGAGTTCCATCATTAGGCAAAGCCGTGTCCTATTTAACCCCTTGATTTATTGTTGTTTTTAGGTAATAAAGAAAAAACGAGAGGAAATAAAGAATCAGGGACAAAATAAAACAAAAGACTACGGTAAGTGTCACCATAAGTATCTACTGTCTGATCGACTATCTAAAACTTATCCAGCAGATAATAGTATGTACACATATACACACACATAGTTCAACTCAGATGTGCGCGCGGCCTTATGTGTGGGTAGACTTTGTGTGCGTGACAAACACATACAGTCGGGTATGGTCACGAGCATTAATATGTATACACTTTGGTACCATGTCACATTAACTTTTTTGACAAACTGAACTGTAAGTCTCACTAAATGTCAAATATGTTAGTGCGACAGAGTCCTAAAGTGGGTACAGGGTACATTATATTGCTCATGACTGTACACATACAAATAAAGTTATTTAGGGGTTGTATACGGGTTTTAAAAAATACAGTTATTTCGTAATTTAATGTTTATTTATTGAATATTATTCTAAATCGCTACTTGAAAAATCAAGTGAATTGAACTATCTATACCAGACATGAATCTAGAGTTATTTATCCATCTTATATTGCGTTCCATTTCTAAATTGTTAACAACTTAAATGTGTTTTTTACCTTCCCCCTTACACGTCATCTTTCACAGACTTAGGCACTTATAAAAGGAAGACATTTCTGGATCTACTGATCAGTGTGTCTGGTGGAGGGGAGAAAGGGTACACTGATGTGGAACTAAGGGAAGAAGTACTAACTCTATCAGTAGCTGGTACCGATACTTCCGCCGTGGCGGTGGGGTATACTCTGAAACTGCTTGCCATGTACCCTGCTGCACAAGAGAAAGTTTATAAAGAGTGAGTACTTTAAAATATTCATTATTTATACCAGTTCGACCAAGTACAAGTAGGGTTTACATAAAATCATGCGTTTAATCATTAATAGGGTTGCGAAGCTGCACTAAGAATGAACTTGAAGTGTACAGGGAGTGGGTTCGAGTTTCATACGAAGTTCTAAGATGGATGAGTTACAAAGGACACATGACATCTCTAAATATAGGTCACTATTAGTCAGTATTATGTACTACTGAGTACATAATTCAGCAATGCACTTTCTTTTTGACGTAAATTGTATTTGGAGGTGTCCTTTGTAACATATTATATGGGCGATCATCCATCTTAGAACTTCGTGTTTAGATACTAACAATTCGTGTGTAGATACTAACAATTTTATTGAAAGAATTTATAATTCATAATACAATATTTTCGTGCAGTAAAAACTGCAGTACTTATCTATCTTTAGCATCAATCTATTCACTCAAGCGAACATGTGATTCCGAAACTGAAATGTTTATGCTAGTTATAATTGCTTGATAATGCACAAATGCGATTGCTCTGTTTGGTCTAGCGTAGTGCCGCTTATGCTAGGTATGTGGGAACAATTTTAATAGACTAAAATCTTCACGTGTAAAAATAAAAATATATATACAGGGTGTTAGGGACATCGTACCGAATATTGAGGGAAATAATTCAGCTCATAATACTGAGTTAATAATTATCAAGTTGAATTTTTCGTCGAAAATTTCAAGATATTTTTTTGTGTTTTTTAAATTATTTTCAATTTAAATACTTTTGATGAGCCGAATCATCCCCCTCACTATGTATTAAAAAATACAATAGTTTGCAATAGTACATTATGTACCTAAATGAGGTGCAATAAGTGCTATTTTACCAGGAAGTTTGTTGAAAAAGTTTGTATTGTTTACCTACTCTGAACCATCACGTGTGTTCATATTCAGCGCTTATCGCTATCGACCTACTAGGGTCGATTAATTTCAAATATTCTTCCTCTCAGACGACGTCCTGAGCCGAGGTTCACGCCCAACTGGGCACCCTCAGGTCTGTTGTCTTAAATTTTGTCCCGGGTGAGAGCTTTCAGCGCTCCCCATTTGTCCGGCCAATGCCATCTGCGGCAAATCTACAATAAGTCATGTCAAAAAAAAAGTGAATGATGATTGTGGAGGAAGCAAGAGAGGTGTGCCAAGATTTAAGAACATGGAATTACATCGTTGCTGCTTACCCGGGCTTGACTTTATCTATATGTAAACAAGTACTTACTTGGGTGTTAAAAAAGTACCACCTAAACTGCATTTTCTGAAAAGTACGAACGTAAAAGCTTACTGGTTTTTTTTTCTATTTTTACAAAAAGATAAAAAAATAACAATACCATAATTCAAGATTGCACTTTTTATATTTTCCAGGCTACATGAAGTATTTGGTGACTCAGACCGGCCTTTGACGAAAGAGGATCTGATGCAACTGAAATATTTGGAGAGAGTGGTTAAGGAGTCTCTCAGATTGTACCCGCCTGTGCCTTTTATTATAAGGAAAGTCTTAGAAGACATTAAATTACGTAAGTTACTATTTACACTGTTTTTGGATTTGCTGCTTTTGAGGATTTTCGGCTCAATGGCGCCAATAATAATTCAGGTGGACAAAACTACGTAGTATTATTCCTTATTCTATGACATAACTTAATTTAATTTTAGTTTGACAGCGCTATATAGTGCTGTCCTTCACTTATAACGAGTGCAAGACAGAGATATAGCTAGTTATAGAACTATCAAATTAAATTACAATTATTTATTATTATTATTTAATTATATTGCAAATTGGAAGCGACGATGGTGAATGTCGGTGTACGGACAAACCAAAGTTGGTTTTTGTTGCACCGTCAATTGTAAAAAAAATGTATTAAGTACTGTATTTATTTTTAATAAATAAATAATTATAATAATTAAAATTAAGTTTCTGCAGGAATCAGAACCAATTGTGTGTACGTACTTAAGTTAAAATATGTACTTTAAAATAAATTAACACAATTTCAAACAGAAACCAGACTCCTAATTTTCCATAGAGTATGGTTGGAGCTAAGCTAAAATTGTATGACATGAATCACAAATATTTCAAAACTGCGTAGGTCGTTAACTTTTTGTACTGAAAGAAAAAAATACCATATTATTTCTACAGCATCTGGTCGTATCCTTCCCGCTGGCTCTGGAGTAGTTTGCTCCATCTGGGGGACCCACCGCGACCCTAAATACTGGGGCCCCGACGCTGACAACTTCGACCCTGACCGATTCTTGCCTGAGAGGTTCAACTTGGCCAATACCTATAGCTTCATGCCCTTCAGCAGTGGCCCCAGGAATTGTGTTGGTAAGTGTTGAAAACATACTTCCGGCTAAGTTAATACCATCTGAGGCAAACCTAATAAAAAGTCATGTCAAAACAAATACATAACACAGAATCACGCACGTATCCCCGAAGGGGTAGGCAGAGCTGTATAGTATACAGGGTGTTAGTGACATCGTAACGAATACTGAGGGGGATGATTCAGACCATGATTCTGAGTTAATATCGAGTGAAATTTTCCGTCACAAGATTCATGATTCTTTTTTTTTGTGTTTTTTCTATACTTTTGCGATGGAAAATTTCACAAATTAACTCACAATAACGAGCTGAATCATCCCTCTCAGTATTCGTTACCTTGTCACTTACACCCCGTACAAGTACATACAGGTAGCCATACAAGTAGGTATGGGTGTTAATGACACCGCAACGAATACTGAGGGGGATGATTCAGACCATGATCCCGAGTTGATATCAAGTGGAATTTCCTGTCGGAAAATTCATCAAAATTTTAATGGTTTTTTTTTACTTACTTATTTCAGTTCCATATTTTTGCGACAGAAAATTCCACTTGATATCAACTCAGAATCATGGTCTGTAGTGTATACATACACCCACTCGGATCCTCGTCAGCTTGTTTGAGTCCGAGCCAGCTATGTTTCTGAGAATAGGAAACTAGAAGTATTGTCAATAATACCTATCAATTATAGCAGCGACCTATTGTGATAGCATGTTAATTATAATTGGTACCTACACTACTGCAATATTACTTACTGGTTATTACCTACTTGAGTGATAGGTAAGTAGTGGTTACAAGTATTATAATATAATTTATATAATGTTTTGTTGAATTAATTGCTATAATTTCACAGTACGATAGTATCTCCAGCCGTATCCGCAAATACCTCTAGAATCTTTTCTGGTGATATGACCAAATCGACACGCTACAAATTTTTAGGGCGTCTTAAAAGGCCACATTAAAGCAACGAGGGTCTTTTCAAGCTACGTTCCCCAAAAATAATATAGATGGCGCCGTACAGATTTAACGTGACAATTACCTATTTTCTCATTACTCGGGTACATAATTAATCAAAAATACAATGTAATGGCAGAAGCTTGAATAAAACTATTTTTTGCTTGATATTTGGATCATATTATGCATAGAATTATGTTATTATCTATATTGCTTCTCTTTATTTTGATCAGAATAATAATGGAAGATGTAATTGTGCCTGGGTGTAATAAAAATGGTCATCATTATGAGCTGATCCCTTGTCACAAAGGTTCATCATATCAATCGTTTCAAGAGTGGCTTCAATTTGTATTTGACTACGGCCGCGAGCCCGTATGTATATAGAATGTGATAATAATTATTACACATTTTACATAATCGGTTTCGCAGTCAAATCGAGATTTTTTCATATTTACTTACCTAACTAGGCAATGGCCCCGAGTCCTGCAGACGCCTCCGAATTTTACTTCAAGTTATACCTGTCATTTTCTTATCCGCCGAAAAGGAAAGGGACGGATGATTGACAACTCTTAATTTTAGGAAGAAGGAGTAAATGAATAACACGGGCGAATCAAAAAGGTATCTCGCTGGTATGCAAACCGTTTAACGTGTGCTGTCAACATAATTCTGTCGGGTTATTGACCAATGTAAAATTTTTAGACGATTGTTTCAGATTTGTGCTTAAAATTGACGTCTGTCCCATAAATTTTATTCTTGTCGATAACCCGTCCCTTTCCTTTTCGACGGATAAGAAAATGACAGATATAACTTAAAATAAAATTTGATGGTGTTTACTGGAATTTGCACCAATGAAGTGATTATTCACTGAAGATAAATGTTATTTGATTACTGCAACATTGTAACGTTATTTACTTATAATAGGTAGTGTTTCCGCAAACTCTGTTAAATATGGTACCTGACTCGGTATTTGACCCGTGTTTACCTGGTTATTAGACGGTCGTTATTATTACAATGATTAGCGCACAATAATCTATTTAGTCGTACGAGTCTGTTGATGTATACCTGTGAAAGGACTTCCTGTGTTATTAAGTTCATAATTGCTGTCGTTGGTCATAATTATCTAAGTGTTCATGTTATATTACACCATATACAGTATAGCGCCTTTTGATATTTTTATTGCAATTAAGTAGTTACATGCTGTTTATACTCAATTGATCGGAGTTGGAAAATACCTAAATATTTAGAAGTTCCTTGTGGCTTAATATCGCGGGTTTAACGTTCTTTTCTCGCATCCATAATAGGCTAATGTAATGCATTACGAATCAACTTACTTGTTACTTTATTACCAACTTTTATCGCCATAGTGTGCGAGAGGTTTTAGTACACAATGGCCGCGATTCCTGCAGACACCTCCTAATTTTATTTTAAGTTATACCAGTTATTATCTTATCCACCGAAAAGGAAAGGGACAGGTGATTGTCAACAAGCTAATTTTAAAATGAATGAATAACCCATGCGAATAAAATAGGCATCTCGCTGGTATGAATTTCGTTTGACGTGATATCTACTTAATTCTGTCGGGTTATTGGCCGATGTCAAATCTTTAGACGGTTGTTTTAGATTTCTGCCTAAAATTGACGTGTGTTCCAGAAAATTTATGGCTGTCGATTACCCGTCCCTTTTTTTCAACGGTTAAGAAAATGACAGGTATAACTTAAAATAAAATTAGATGGCGTCTGCAGGAATTAGCACCCATGTATGAGTTAGTTGTTGTTATCAACAGTGTTTTTTTTTAACGATTGCTGTTCTTAAGCTCCGCGTAATATCTAGCTGCGCTAGGTCCGGGCCAACTGAGTCTTAGGGCAAATCAGGCACTGCTAGTACTCAAAATTTTGGACCTAGGTTCAAAAGTAGATTGCAAAGGTGCAAGTTGCAAAGGCTACTGCTTACCCCAACCCAATACAGATTATGGATGTTGTGGGAGTTTATCTTTGAAAATGCATTTAAGTAACCCTTACCATTCCTCTCAGTCTTTTGCCAAAATACTCAAGTTCTCAACATTGTTTTATATTTTCAATCACTCATGTTACAGGATATCAATACGCGCTGATGTCAGTAAAGACGGCAGTATCAGCAGTTCTTCGGCGATACCGAGTAGTGGGCAAAGAAGAGACTAGTCCAGCTCCGACCATCAGGGTCAAACTGGACGTCATGATGAAGGCAGTGGACGGCTACCAACTAGCTTTGGAGAGACGGCGACCGAAACCTACAGCTAACGGCACATCTAAAATTATAAACTAGATAAATTCAGAAGCAAATGTTTAAAACATCGCATATGAAATCTAAAACTGTAACAACTAAAAAAAAGAAATTCGAAAAATACTGATTTGAAAGTTTGACAAATTCATAGTTCAGTAGAGTCTTCTAAGTATATAATTATTTCTGTTACACTACATAATATAATATTGCTTGTCAGTTTATGTATCCTGTACTGAATTTCATTTGCGATATCTCTAACAGTAGTAATGTACCTCTCAGTATACGAGTAAGTTATTAATTCTTAAGCTTTATAATAAAGATTTATATGTGATAGTAAATTAGTCTTTTGTCACTTATTTGGAATTCATAAAAAACTTATCTAAATGTCATTGGTCATACTAAATCATTAAACAAATAACTTCGTACGTAAGTACCAGATACGAAGAATTTATCTATAGGATCGTGTTGTTGGGCAAGCACTAAGAAATTACAATTTGGCTAGTTACCTACTCTGTTCAAAAAGCATATACTATAGCATCACGCCTGTATTCCCAAAGGGGTAGGCAGAGGTGTATATATGTACTTATATGTACATGGCAATCAGTGTAAGTTGATCACACGCATCGACCGTTGTTCAGACCAACTTACGCTGGACGATGAATAAGTTTGTTGAATTCTCCGCGGAGGGCCGTGTTGCTCTATGAATTATCTAGTAAATGTTATAGGTTTGCCTCAAAAGGCATTAACCACTTGAACAGAGTACTAAATACCGTCTAAGGTAAAATGTGTGAAACATTTGACACATGCACATATTTTTGAATCCGCCATATTAAATCTATTATATTACGATTTTAAAGCGATGAAGACTAATACAGCGATTCAGAAGCGTCAAAATATGATTAAGTTAGCATAAAGGCGGTACATATGCTCCTGAGAAGTCTTATGGCGCTAAACATCGCTTTTAAACAGCTCTATAACGGTAATTATAACTCGAATCTCCGGCTATTTCGAGTACATTGTAGCGCTATGAGCTGTATAATTTGTGGCCTTTTTGACACTACAAGAGCTTTATATCCGGATATAGAACTACTATATTACTTACTAATGGAGCTAAAGCTGTTTTGAAAATCTTTTGTCCGGCAACTGAACAGCTTGTTATAGCGCTTGTGTACTTAAACCTTCCGGCCAAGTAGTTAATGCCATCTGCGGCTGCGAAATCTACAATAAGTCACGTCAAAAAAAAACCTCATTAAACCTATCGTGTACTTGATTTCTATAAAAATCAATAATCAGTTAATTTAAAACAGTACACGATAACAGGGTAAGGCGGCCTTGCACTTTTCCATTGCCGTGCGTTTGGCTCGTTATGTTGCAGGTTTTAAGCATGCTTACAAATTATCTTATGGTATTTTTAAAATAACTGGTTAACCTCCGTATAACAAAAGTAAGGTAAACGTGGCTGGCATAGAATTAGAAATAATACTACGTATAGAACGGCAATTCTTAGCTCCTCGCCAGCGTCTGAGCTAGGTTTACCTCACCCCTCATCGGGCATAGTTTAGTCTTCAATCGTACGGGCGTCACACGTCACACACGCAGATGCGCGTGTACCATAACGTCAATGTGTAGTGTATGCGTAAAACGAGGTATTTTGTATGAAATGCCTGGGGTCTAAGTATAACTACCCTTAATTTTTATAAAAAGTGCGAGAATCTTCGAAAGTGACTAAACTATAAGTAATTATATACTCGTGTTTACAAATGTACAGTCTCCTTTATAAAGAAATATGATAGAGTATTCTAACTACACGTAATATTACGAAACCTCGACCTTTAATGTTTTAACTAACTGAATTCTCTTGGCATACTGGATTGCATTCTTTGAATTAAGAAATGCATTCTTTGGCTTAAGAATTTCTTAGAAGTTGAGCTACGAAATTAAAAAGTTAAGTTTATATTTTCTTGGAATATTTTAGCTTGTTGAAAGCTGGCAAATTGGTTGGCTACTAGCCGAAACACCTTCGCCGATCGGCTGTTACGGTATTACAATGTAGAGCAGCGTGGTACTATGCTCCGTATGTAACCCCCCTTTAACTGTAATATCGTATGTATATGTCGTGGCCAGATCGTAGAATTGTTCATTTCATGATGTGTTCGACCATTTCACGAAATGGTTATATTTCATGAAATAGTCAACCTATGTTGACCATATCGCTGAAACGTCAACGTTTAATGATATTTCCATGTTATGTGATAGTCCATGTTATGTGGTGTAACAAAAATGCAAATAGTCCATTAATTTCTTAGGTTCAAAATATGTACATATTCGATATGGAATTACTTTAATGTACAATTACTTTAATTCATCGATTACCTATAATATCAATTAAGTTTTAAATATAATCGATACCAGCGCCACTACCGGTGGACAATGGTACTAATTTTACGATATGATTGCTAACGTTTGGCCATATCATGCATTTAATTGCTCATATCGTTAAACGATTTGTCTTCATTGATCTGGCCAAACTACATCATGATGTGGCCAACGAATGACATTCTATTTCATGAAATATGACCATTTCATGAAATGATCGGACACATATACATTACATATGTACATGTTTTTGAAAGTAGAAACTTCGTGAAAACTTTCATTCTCTGACAAAACGTGAGCAATTCGTGCCAACAAAAAATAACATGCACATTTACATGTGATTGCGGGAGAAACGATTGTATTTTATTGTGTAATAGTTCCCTAAGGAACAACGGTAACAGTCACCGTGTGTTTTCAAGGGGTCCCCTCCGTAACGGCGGGTTATCATTGCGGACACGCAACCACGTTTTTATATAAAACTAGGTTACTAAAACACGGGAACCGGGTTCAATTAAACTTTAACAAATACCAAGAAGGGTGGAATGTGAAATGGCTGGTAATTTGATTTGTTTGAAGCACTTACTGGCGCGACTGTCTGTAGATAACATAATTAGTGTTTTGTTTTTGCAGAGTTCTCACAGGAATTATATAAACGTTTTAACTTACTTAGATATTATTATTTATATCTAGTTATTAAATTTTTCTCACTAAACTTGGAGTAAGGAAGAAGACAAAAATCGACTACGGGATTTGCACTCCATTATATTTATAATGGCCTATTTATTGTGTAGGTCTTCTTCTTCTATCTTGTGGGTTATGAGATGGATGATCAACCTCAGTAATCCTTAGCAACCTCAGCGACCACAAAAACCAAACTTTGTGATATTTGGTTTGGGACCGTTCCCACCGGGATTCAAACCCGGGACCGTGGGATCGTGAGTCCAACGTTCAACCACTGGATCATTATTATCCCGTATATGGTTCGTAATATTCACCTAAGACTCCAATACTAATAAGTGTGGCTTGTAGCAGTGTGTAGCTCTGCCTACCCCGATATTGATTACGGGGATGATATACGTCTGTCTGATATACCTATATTTAAAGAAATTTATACTATAACAATTACGTGAAAATGCATTCACGTTACATGGCTTTTAGAAGCGGGCGCGTCACGAACTATTCCCCATAAATCGGAGGAACCTTGCAACTCAGTTCGAGTCTGCTCGACTTGACTTAGTCGAGGGCGGGCGCCCGACCCGACTAGTCGCATTTACCTAATTCGACTAAAAATATACGTAAAAGTGCTACGGGCGATCTCCATTCAAAATTGCTATGGCTACGATGAGTTGACATGCAATTTACGCGTTCGTATACATCTGTTCTTTCAAAACAGCTCTGAGCTGAAATGATGGTGAGAATTGATTACTTGTTTTCAATATTCTTGTTTGACATTTTCCTTAGATTAAAAAAATATTTATTAACTAAAAAAGTTCGATGATGCTGAAAAAAATGTTTAAACTCCAAGGCCTTATGTTTATAATTGTAGAATAATAGTACGTATAATAGATGATTTTGTATAATAAAAAAAAACAAATAAAACTAAAACTTTGTTTGTCGTTTGTCGTCTAAAACTTGATTTCGAATTTTTTGCAGAGGTATTTAAATAAAGACTCTTTTTAGAGAAAATTAAATAAAATTTATTTTTAAATAAACTTTATGGCTGTCGTAAAAGTTTTGGGCTTTGACGTTTAGGTAAAGTTATGAGTTTATGAGTGAATCACTCAATTTGTCTGGCATCTGTTTGACAGTTTGATATAGCATCATGGTTGACGAGTATGATGATGATGAGCCCTTCATTTATCGACTGAACGACAATGGATCTGGTCCCAGTCTCCTTTTGAAAGTAAGTTAAAATCTTGTTAATAAATTATGTTCTATAAAATTGACCAAAAACGTAGCCTTTTGGTCACTATGAATAAACCAAACACTTTAAAAGTTATATTTTCTCTACCTTGGCATCTATACAACAATTAATATTGGTGTAATATCGGAGTATTGACATAAAAAATAATGTGCCTTTATGACTATACTAGAAAAAGTAATGATAATTGTAATAGTAAGTAATGTAATGATCATTATACATATAGTCATCTTAGTTCATCTTACGATTGATGTACCTCTGAATATTGGGATATAGTCGTGAGCTTATGTTATGTGTGTTATTTTATTTTGATGATTTTCCATCAGGTTTGTGGGGAGCGTGGTTGGCGAATGTACCAGGGTTACAACACTGGCGAGGAGAAATGGAATCTCTGGTGGAGGACGAGCGCCTTCCCCACCGCCTGCTACAAGACTCTCGGTGATTGGCAGGTTCAGACACTCCGTCCTACTCTTCAATATGATGCTTTCCCGCTTAAAGTCCATCTGTGGGGGAAGTCCGTACACCCACGAACTTGGTGCTTGTAATTCACTTAGTGTAACTAAAATGTCGACATTGTTAGGTTATTAATTTTTAATGTTTTATCGACTTTCGACTCATATATTACGTGCCAAAGTCGTGAATAAACAAACAATTTCAGTACTTAATTTAAGATTTTGTAGTAGGTAACAACAGATATGTAGGAGTAATGAATTCTTCGTGTGTACACTATGGGCGTGAATCGGAGTCGGTGCGTGCAGCCGATGAGTTTCTAGTTAGCAGACCTTTTATTCAGACTGAAACTCTAATTTATTGTTTATATAGAAATGAAATAATAGCCGAATCAGTTACAATGTTAAAAGAGCACTATCGAATTTTATTTTTGAAGTACATTAAGCATTTGTTGCCTGTTTGTTGACCGCGTTTTGTGGATTTGTGTAAAGTTAACAATTTTTTAAAACGTATTAAGTATTATATTATAAAATTTATTAAGTGCGAGTGGTCCTAAAGTTACCGGGTTCGGATCCTAGTAGGAGAAACATATTTAACATAACTATAATATTGGTTCGAACTCTACATACACTCTTTAGTGACAGTACTTACGATCCTCCTACTAATCAAATATCTATAGGAAGATGAAATCATATAGCTTTTAAACTTTTATTTCAGTTTATGAACCACATTCCTAAAGGCGGGTCCATATGTCGCAAGGATAATCTGTCAAGACTCCTGCGTTGTATGCGGAGGATCTACGGTTCTATATATGATTTCAGGTAAAAACACATCCATATCCTGGTAAAAATAAACTAAGCATAGTCTCTCTCTATGTTTTTAGTCACTGTAGAACGCATGCATTCTCTGTAACCGTAGTATTAGTAGAACATAGTAAGCTCCAGATATGTCGAGGGAGTTCTAGATGAAACATTCGTACTGAACCGAACTTTTTATATCACAACCATAATGCTCGTACATACAGTAAATTCTAATATGAAATACGTACACTAGGGACAATAGAAAGCTCCCCAATCAAAATGAATGCATGAAATGTAATGAGAATGAGTATGACTCGACATTGGAAGCGGAGGGTGCTTTAATAGGGCCGTGGCTATAGTTCTAACGGTCCCTCATTTTTGTTAATCTATCCCACAACCACAACAACACAGATATAAATAAATTGAGCAAAGAAAACAATTTATGCACAAAAGTTTCATATTACAAAGTAGGCAAGCACATAATCCTATCTATGTGAAAGAGTTTCCTCGCGGATGAAGTCTAGATATATTTCAAAATAAGCATTATTTCTGATGAAAACAAAGACGGTAATCAAAAAAGCATGTCTTGATCCTGGCTACGGGTCTGGAACTCGACACGGTGGTGAAACGAATATAATTATATTGAATTCGTGTCAGCTTTTGGTTCCGTTTACAATGAGAATAGAAACTATAGAGTCACTGCTAATTTACATGTCACTATCAGGCGTTGCCCTCCTCAATAGAGCTTTGTATTAGGCAACAGTTAACGCGCAACACGTGAAATGCAACATGTTCGGCAACATTGCGCAACTTCTCGCAACAGCGTGCGTTGTTCTGCAAGGTTGCCAACGCAACGACTCAACTTGTATCGCTCGGCGTATATACGTATGTGTGTACCTATGTGGTAAGTTGCATGTAAAATTACGATTGGGAATGAAAATGTTGAATAAGTGAAAGAGTTGGTGTATTTGGGTACTATGACGCATGCAGTTTTTTTTTAATTGTTTATAATTGTGTGTAGGCAATATATTTTGAAAGATGCAAGGATGGCTGTTCACAATGTTATACTGGTTCCTACGCTGAAGTAACTGTAGTGAGTGTTGGGTGTATTAGAAGAAGCATGAAAGTGGAAA
Source organism: Pectinophora gossypiella (assembly GCF_024362695.1). NCBI lineage: Eukaryota > Metazoa > Arthropoda > Insecta > Lepidoptera > Gelechiidae > Pectinophora > Pectinophora gossypiella. The sequence continues at coordinate 7,081,345 of NC_065408.1, read as the reverse complement.
TGAGGTGTTTGAGTAGCATTTGCAGTGCTGAATACAAAAACAGTACAACAAGAGAACGATGTGGTTCAAAAGACGATGTAGTGGTTGAATAGATTGTTAAGATTGTTTGGACACGTGGAGAGGATGAAGGATAATAGGATTACGAAAGTGGTATAATAAAGCGAAAGTTGTTGGTAGGGCTGGGAGGGGATGGGCAAATTGGAGAAGTCCTTGAAAAGGTTTAGTACAATGTACTCTGAAACGGCGCGCGCGCATGTGTGTAGCAATTGATTCATGTGGAGAAAGCAAGAGAATTATGCCAGGATTGAAGCAAATAGGATTTCATAGTCTCTACTTGCCCCGTTGGGAAATAGGCGTGAGCATATGCAATATGTTGTGTGTCAATGTTGCTAGCTTTAGGATACCTATCAACGCTCTACCACAGGCTTAAATATTTTTCAAGATTTCCAAACTAGTAGTAAACCCAAAATTTGATAGAAACAGCGTGTTGGAAATTAGGCATTTTTTATGTTGTAGCTTAGATTTGAATATGCACATCTTCAATGTCACAAACATATCAAAGTTATCAATTGTTTATTCATTACCTCTGTAAGCATAACATCACAAGTTTTAAGCTTATAATAAAATACAGTGAGCGAAATTGTTGCCAAAATAACTTTCGTCGAATTTTTTGTGAAATGGGACGTACACGGGGAAATACGGGTATTTCAGGTGAACAAAACATTACTGTAACTCTGCTAGTCGTTCTTATCGTAATAATTAAGCTGCGGAGAAAAGGTTACCTTCAAAAATATCTCTTCCGTATTCGTAAATAGATAATGAAACGTTATCGTTTTTACAAATTTAATGCAATCAAAGCGTACTAAATATGAAACGTTGGACACGCGAGGCCGTGAATGCTAAATAAAGGTTGTAAATTTTAATTTTAGGTAACCGCAGATTAGCTATAGGGTAGAAAAAGTAGGTACGTTTATCAATCCTCAATAACTTTATTGCACAAAACATTACAGAAGCTGGAATTATGTGGTCTTACAAACTAAAAATATCAAGAATTGGACAGTATTTATCTTGGGGAAAATAGTCTATAAATCTAAATTATGCTCATCATTACCATAATGAATGCCAACAATGAATGAATGAATAGAATGCCTTACCTTGTAACAAAATTAGTCTTTTTAAATCTTTCTGTGATATTATATTATGACTTTTGTAGAACAACTACGTAAATGAAAGACGTCGGAAAAATAAAGTTTACTATCCTTCGAGTGAGACTAAAGACGATTTATATTATAGTCAATTTCATATCTCAGTAACAGTTTCGTTTCCCATCCCTAATGAGCACCGAGGAAGCAGTTGTTTATCAAACAGATGAATAAAATTGATTTAAAAGCAAGTCTGTAAACAACCTTGCCTGCTCCGTCTAGATTGCATATTCGTGACTCAACTCACTTTTGCCTTTTTTGAACCATTATCTTTTTAAATAAGTGCAGAGCAAATTTATGACTTGCCTTATTGATACTGGGAATGTTTACATTTCTAATTTGAATTTGTTACGGGTTGTTTCGGTAATAATGTTGGTTTTTTCATTGATCGTAATAACTGTTCAAATGTTTGTAGCAGTAAGACGCATATCGGTATTTATGCCTTTATATTTTCCTATAATGTTAACTAGTCAATCTGCATAATTAAGGTAGATGTAATTGCTTTTTTACAGTTTATTTGAAATGCTATTCGTAAGTTCCGTTGTTTTTGTTTTTTTCACATTTTTTTTCCTAATCCAGCTTCAATTCTATGACTTCATGCACCGTATTGGTTTGTGTTTTCAAACTTACAGATATATTTTGCATAACAGCTTTCAGTTTCTTGACCTCTTATGCATTTGTTGGTTGTTCGTTACCTATAGGCTCTACAGATGGATCTAGATAGATCGCGAGTCAATCGGTTCGCGTCATCAGCATTTGAATGAACCAACGTCGATTGCGTGCTACACGGCATTACCCATCCACCTCTTATTTTTATATCGATACTAATAAAAATTGCCAACTTTTTTTTGGGGTAACGTTGAAGGGAATTAGCCAACGCCATGTTTTTGGAAAGAAAGCCTACATAGATCGAGGAAAGTTTACTTGTTTAGGGGAATAATTTTAAAGGTGGCTGTAAATATTGCATGAATACCAATTGCTATTCTTCGAAGGAATGGACATTTGACAAGTTCTTGATTATGTACGGTCACGAGTACTACCATGTATACACTTTGAAACCATGTCACATTAAGTTTTTTGACAAATTAAGCCGTAAGTCTTATTAAATATCAAATATGATATTGCGACAGGGTGCTAAGGTGGGTACATGATATTGCTCATGACTGTATCTATTTAAGCACACTAAAAATCATAATCTAATTCATGGTGAAACAAATAAACTTGAGAAAGTAGGGACTAACAAATTACCCATTACCAACAAATCTTCAGCAATTACGTACCTACTCATAAGTATTACGTAGTGTTCTTGAAATTTAATGCCAACTTTTAAAGGTCGTCGTGGAGGAGTAGACAAAGAAAGTTCACGGTTTAATATTAAATTATCGCTTTGAATATTAATGTTATGCTTTCTCAGCAATTACCCCAAGTGGTACGGTCGCGTGATTGTGCAATGGGCGGCGAATGTCCTGAAATTAATCGTCTCGTTTCTATTCAGGGGAATAGTTTTACGCTAGAGAAGGATAGCTATGTTCTCATCGTGGAAGTGAAAATGAGTAGTTAATAGAATAGGTCTCGTCCTGATGGGAAGGTTGAACGGGAAACTTTTGATGGAGCTGAATTAATTGAAAGTTCAGGCGAAGCGCAAATTGGAGTAACTTTTAATGTTGTATTTTGATTTAAAATAGAACAGTTATAGAAAGGATGGAGGATTTCAAACACGAACTATTCCAAGTATGTGTAGCTAATGAAACAAAATCATTGACTCAAACAAAAGCATATGCTATCCTATCCTATGTTGCACTATTAGGTATATAATATTAAATATCTCCTATACTTAGGAGCTGCCTGGAAGAAATTGCTACTTAGCAATAAGCCCGTCTATTCTCTTTTGTATTGTATTTCCAGTTTGTGCCATAAAGTATTTTTTATGTTGTGTTCTATAGGTACTACCTATATCTATTATATTCAAACTTAATAATTGTTGATTTGAAAACCAACAACAGACTGTAAATACTATAAATGTATTAATGGAATGATGTGACTTGTTTTGATACAACTCGAACCCGCACCATAGATCACAAATCATACCTTACAAACACACAACATAACCTCACGGCATTATTCCTAATTGGGTAGTTTCCTAGGTCAAAGATAAATTATGAAGTTCTGATTACTAAATAAAGACAAATCTAAAGCTGACAAAAAACATTTTCTTGTTTCTGTTTAACTTATTTTGCAATTTTAATACTTAAATAGAAACATAATAATAAGTGCGACATTTTATCTTGGTTTTCTATGACGTCCCAGGTTGCTTTTTCATACAAATTCCATAGTAATTTCGTATTTTGACATTTAGTAAAAAGTAACTGATTTGACTAGAATAGCCTATTGGAACACAGAACAGAATAAAAGGTCGATTATCTTAGCTAGGGAGTACCCGTACCTATAAAAGTTTAATTTAAGCGAGTAATTATTATGGGTACCTAAGTTATGTGCGTTTAAGAGTGACATTAACATGATATAACGTAAAATCTAACATATAAGCTCATGACTATATCGTCGTTGATGACGCAAACTGACGTAAGAATCTGCAATTTTTGTCGAAAATGATTAGCACCTTTTACAATTGTCAATAAAACACAAATCACTTTGGCAGTAAATTACGGATTCGTCAGTTAGCAAAGTCAGCCAACTGTAAACGCCTGTTGACAAAAACCCATTTATAAAATCACAGATAAAATTCAAGCAATTTGGTAACAGTCGGCAACAGGGTTTTCGGCCTAGTTAATTCTGATGAAGGTAAAAATATGGATGTCTGGCAACCTTCCGGGGTGGGTGGGGTTGTACAGTATTGCGTATTCATTAACCCTGAGCCATTAGTTACGCTAATAATGCCTACAGCTGCGATGATACCCGTCTTTTTATTGTGATATTGCTACAACCGGCCCGTTTTCTTTTTTCAAAAGTTATTTAATAGAATTAGTTTGACTTTTTTATTTGATAGTGGCAGTTAGATACCTACAGTTTTAGATTGTACCTAAGTTTGTAAAGAAACATTACATAGACATTCATTATTAAGATCACGCCTATTTCCCGTTGGGGTAGGCAGTGACCACGGAATAAACAAAAAAATCTTATTAATTTTTCATGCTTCTTATCAACTTAATCACGTTTTGTATACTGGAATGAACGGGAGCGAGACGGTCAGTAGCCATTTTCAGATTTAACGTGATATTTTTTTTTTATTAATGGCAGAGGCATACATAAAAATAATTCTTGCCTGCTTATTATCGTGTAATAGGTTCAAAATAAATTATGAAATTCTGATTACCAAATAAAGACAGATCTAAAACTAACGAAAATAATTTATTTTTTTCTATTTAACTTATTTATGAAATTTAATCAATAAAAACGTGATAATAAATCCGACATTTAATCACGTTGTTCTATGAGGTCATAGTGTGCTTTTTCATACAATTTCTATGGTAATTTCGTGTTTGGACGTTTAGTAAAAAGTAACTGATATGACTGGTTGGAAACTAGCTTATTAAAATATAATCCTTTACTTTCAAGTGTTATCTGACGCCCTGCATTGAAAATAAATTAATTTTGATTAATTTGTTTTGTTTTAAATTTATTTTTTTGTATACGCTCATATCAGCAGGGAATATTTACATGCGGTGCCTGGAACATGTATATTTTAGTGATCACGTAACTTATTTGGGTTTTGCGTGCCGTAGTGCACATTATGGGCCAATAGTTCTTACACGAGGACGTGCAATTCTTTGAATATCTACTCGTAAATACGACGTTCTGATATTTTATGATGTACTGGCGCAGGAGTTATTTAGTGTTTAGGGGTGCCGTCAACTTTTGTTATCGGTGACTTTGTGAATAAAGCATGATTATGTAAACTTTGTTGTACTACAGATTTTCTAGATGCAATAAACGAAAAGCAACGTTACGTTAGTTAATAATGTATGTTGTTAATGACATGATAAAAATCTAGAATCATAGGTAATTCACTTCTGTTGCTTATTTTTTTCGATTCGATATTTGAAAGTCTTAAAAGTTCTTATGATGGTATTTTCGCTATCAATTCCAAGTTCCATACGATACGACTGATTAGAAAATGTATCTGCCGTTTCAAGTACTTTAAATTTTTCGACTTAATACTTAGATATTATTTTCTAATGTTGACATATAAATATATTGAAGCAGTAATGTTAAAAAGGGCACTACTTTCATGTATGTGCAAATTGGGTAGTTTCCCAGGTCAAATATAGATTTTGAAATTCTGATTACTAAATAGACAGATCTAAAGGTGACAATAAACGTTTTCTTTTAACTTTTCTATTTAACTTACTTATAAATTTGAATAAAAAAAAAATCAAATAATAAAAGCGATATTTTGACATGTTATTCTATGATGTCAGAGCCGAGCGGAGAGTTGCCGTTCTATACTTAGTATGATTCTTTATTCTATGGTTATATGGCTGTGGGCTTATTCACCTGTTTGCTCTAGCCACCTCAATAGGGATTACGAGCCTGAATTTATACAGGTATACTATGTGTCATTTCAGCCCGCCATGCTTCCACCTACCGCTGGAGTACGCGAAGCTAGTGTCGGAGTGCTCGCGACTCCGGCGCAGCGATGACGGCGCCGGCGCCAACGTGGTGTGGATACACAAGCCCGTCGCTAACAGCCAGGGCAGAGGCATCTTCCTGTTTCGGGTAAGCCATTAATTCTTGAGCTTTGGGGGCCTTAAAAGGTCACATGAAAGCAATTCGTCTAAAAAGCAATATTGTAATTTGACATTTGCGCATATAAGTGCGTAATGTCAACAAATGTCAAAGAGTAATATTGCATTTTAGGTGAATTGCTTCAATGTAGCATTTTTAACCTCCTGGTGCCAAAGAGAAGGTAAAAGGAAACGCACTAAAGACACCAGGAGTAGCAAAATAGTCAATGCTAAAGCAACCACTCGCTCTCAGTTTCCCAAATAGTCTGTATACTTATGTTACTGTCCTGACTAAACTAGCGGCACGCTATTATGGCCATTTTGACTTAATATAAAGTATTGCCGCATTTCGCTGTGTCGTACGGCTGATGATGATGATAGTAACGTCGTCAGTGCGAGGTCCTCTATCGTGTGGGTTGTGAGGTGGAGTACCAACCTCATCAACCCTGGTGTCAGGGTTACTATTGAGCCGCCAAAGGCCCCTGACATGGCTCATGTAACGACTAAGTAGTAACCGGGACCAACGGCTTAACGTGCCTTCCGAAGCACGGATCATCTTACTATCGGACAATCTGGTGATCAGCCAGTAATGAATAGAATAGAATAATTTATTTGCCAGAAAACAGTGTCCTAACCAAACTAGGGACCACAAAGTAATTTTAATTTTAGTGCGAGTTATCAAGTTGACTCGCATGCGTAATAATATTCAATATTCTTTATTTGCATACTATGATGGTGTACAAGTTTGTCATGTATGAGTTTCACATCATAGACCCTTTCGGGCACAACAAAATAGAAGTTTAAAAGAGAGGAGGAAGCTTTTCAAATGGTAACATCAGTATCATTAAGGTATTCACTGGTGCTGTAGTAACATTTATTAATGAGAAGTTCTTTTATTTTTTTAATAAAGATTAAGTACATTACAAATTTGCAGAGTATCTGCGACATGAGATGTGGGAGCGCGGCGGTGGTACAGAGGTATATCGAACGACCTCTGCTCATAGCTGGATACAAGTTCGACCTCCGGTTGTACGTGTGCGTGCCCGGGTACCGACCGCTAACTGCCTACATGTACGCCGAGGGACTTGCCAGGTTTGGTAAGTTGTTATTTACCTACGGGTAAAATATTTTCCTCTGTGTGATGAATGAATAATTCATAACCCACAGTCCCTCTTAGAAATGATAAAGCCAAAAAACTCAATGACAGAGCCTTCTTCACACCCTAAAGCCTGTTACACGGATAAAAAAGGATAATTCTATCATGTTACTTACTTCTTAGACGTGTGTACCTACTAGAAAAAGTATTTAAGGTGACTTTACCTTCGGATTGGTGAAATTGCCAATCGCTTTCGGAAATCGGACCTGGTCTGTCAATCAATTAGGATTAGATGACCAGACCTCGTGAAAACTGTGTGGTGATAATCTTTTTGGTGTTTCAGGCACCGACAAATACACGTTGTCGGACATTCACAATCCGTATCGACACTTGACGAATTCCTCTCTGAACAAATCTGGCCCGAGGTACGCTGAGTGCAAGGAGAGAATCGGCAGTGGTAACTATTTGTTTATTTCTTCTTCTCCTGCAGGTAAGATGATAACTTAGTCAAGACAACTTACTTATATACTAAACTGGGAGTGAATCAAAATGCATAATAGGTTGAGCAGCTTGTCTTCCTAGATATATTGTAAATAAGGACTGAAGGATTTTATCCTTTGGCGTCGTCCTTTCTCTCTCTTGGCGATCGGTTGGTCACCTGTCATTATACGGTCCATCATATCCATCGAAGGAATTGGTATCATAAATGTAGAATGTGTGCAACTCAAATAACATAAGTTTTATAAAACTCAACTAACTAGAATTTGGAAATGAGAGGCATATATTAATTAGTAATATGATGACGGGCGGAAGGCAAGAGGGAAACCACTGCCCTATTTTTCTCTAAAAAAGTAGCATGAAAATGCTGCACCGACAAGACCGTGGCTCTTAAATTGATGATGATGACGATGTTATCCAACCGATTTCGACTACAACTGCCGACGTTGATGTGTTCGCATGTGGCTTATATAGCCAATCTTGTTGAAAAAAATCCTAAAAAGACAATAAGTAAGTACCTACAGGCTATCAAGCTGTAAGCACACCCCGGACACTTCATTGACGTCATCGTACATGCGCGTCTATGCGTGTGACGTCTGACGCCCTTACGATTGAAGACTAAAGTAAGACCGAGGGGTTTGTGTAAACTTAGCTCAGCCGGTGGCGAGCGGAGAGTTGCCGTTCTATACGTAGTCATCATCATCATCAGCCCATTAACGTCCCCACTGTTGGGGCACGGGCCTTCCCTATGGATGGATAGGGAGATCGGGCCTTAAACCACCACGCGGGCCCAGTGCGGATTGGTGGTTAATAACGACTGCTAATGCAGCCGGGACCAACGGCTTAACGTGCCTTCCGAAGCACGGAGGAGCTCGAGATGAAAACTTTTTTTTTTGTGGTCACCCATCCTATGACCGGCCTCTGCGAAAGTTGCTTTACTTCAACAATCGCAGACCGAGCGCGTTTACCGCTGCGCCATCGAGCTCCTATACGTAGTATTACTCCTTATTCTATGCTCTAAGTCTAACTCCGTTGAAGTTCAAATGTAATAGCAATATACCCGTATCATGATACATCAGGTTGCAAGTGGACGTTGAAGCAAGTTCGGCGGGCGCTGGTGGGGCGGTGGGGCGCGGCCGAGTGGCTAGTATGGCAGCGGATACGAGCACTGGTCACGCTCACCTTATTGGCGCAGGCGGCAGGCACCCCGCCCGCCAGGAACTGCTTCGAGTTCTACGGGTTCGATGTCCTGCTCGACGACTCTTTGAAACCCTGGCTGATTGAGGTGATTTTCAACACGGTTTGATGTTGTTCGTACATAACCTATGTAGGTATGTTAGTACTTCACATAACTGTACAAAGAACTCTCTAAACCACGATAACAACGTAGTGTAGTGATAGAGAATCGGACGGGTTTTTTCTCGAAAAATAAATATTTTACTCGTAACAGTATCGGTTGTTTGCTATGCTATCAATCCACACAGTTTAGTAGTTAATAAGTAGGTAAGTACACAACTGGGGAGGGACTTCTTTGGCGCCTTTTTTAACTTAGTAAACTTAGTAGTCAAACTGCTAATTTTGTCGAATAGAAAAATTTTGGGATTTCCTTCCTAATAGTTAACCCGTGCTAAGAGAAACTCACAAAGAGAAAATGAAATAAAAAATATCTGACTCGGGCGGGACAAGAGGAGGACACGTTCGTCCCGACTTGAAAAGAGCTGCGGGTTCAAATCTGGCAGAGTTAGATTTTCGTTTTAATTTTCTCTTTGTAAGTTTCTTGCCTAAATAACGTACTAATCTATCTGCACCAAAACATCTGCAGGTGAACCTGTCCCCAGCGTTGGCGGCGGATTGCGAAGCCGACGTGGCTGTAAAGCAGCCGATGCTGCACGAGCTGTTCGACCTGCTGGGGCTGCCCATGCGCCACACGGGCCTCTCCTACTTGCAGGGGCCGCTCGTCAACCTGGTTAACAGGTAAATTAAGTTGTTATTATTAAATAGAACGACCAGTTCAATTAAATTACTTAGCGATCGATAGCGATAGCGATAATCTCCCTCGCATTATCCCGTTTTTCACAGGGTCCGCTTACCTAACCTAAAGATTTGACAGGTTCGATTTTTTACAGAAGCGACTGTCTGTCTGCTCGCGAAGAGAAAATCCATTCTATTACAGGTTAGGTCATATACCTCCGAAAATTCATTTCTCGGGAATTTGGGTTTCCTCATGCGATGTTTTCCTTCAGCGCTGAGCACGTGATAATCAATTATGACAACAATGATCCAAACATGAATTCGATAACAAATTCGACAATCATTGGTTTAGGCCTGTGCTGGATGCGACCTCAAAGTGAGAGGCAAGCGTTCTACCAACTGGGCTATCACGGCTCTAAAATTACTTAGCGATCATATTTCAATTCAGATAACATTCTACAATAGCCTCAATGCGCGGCAAGAATTAAATCGCTCAAAGTACGTCAGCTAGTGTTGTGACGTTAATTAGGATAGTGTATCAGTCGAGATTAGGTCGTTCGATTCTTTTCTAACAGTAAGTATTAGGGAAAACTCCAAAGAGAAAATTGGACCGGAAAGATTCTGACTCAGCAGCTTGCAGCGCTTGTGAATCTAGGTAAATTGCTTGGAGGAAGAATAAGATTAAAGATAGGATTTGAGGAACAAATGGTATTCAACATACATTGACTAAATTGGGGTTGCTCTTAATAAAGGATGGTCTGCTTGAAACGATTAAAGTATGCCGCAGAAGTTATAAAACATATCAGGATCGAAGCAAATGGCATTTCACAGTCTCTGCTTACACTGGCGGCAAATAAGCGTAAGGTGACCTCTAATATTCCAGCTGCAGTTCCGAGGACGAGAGCGGAGCGCCGCGCGTGGTACCGGCGCGCGCGCCGACCGCCGGGCACCGCCGCGGCACCCGCCGCCGCCGCGCCATGCCGGTCAACTGCGTCAACATACAGCCGCCGATGGTAGACAAGTTCACGGTGCCTAATGACGTTATAAAGTTCCTAGTAGATTACAGTTGAAAACCTGCCGAAGGTTACTGGCAGCCAAAAATAAATCCTAAATATAATGTCTAAAGATAGGCGATTCTCATGACACCGCAAGCAGATACGGCGAAGCGGATTTTGTAACGGTGCACCGCGCATCGACGCGGTAATCCGCGCGGATTACCGCCTAGCCGCGCGGATGGATTTCGTTCAATAGTAACGGCCTCCGTGGTCCAATGGTTAAGTGTTGGGCTCACGATCCGGAGGTCTCGGGTTCGAATCCCGGTGGGGACATATCACAAAAATCACTTGGTGGTCCCTAGTTTAGTTAGGACATTACAGGCTGATCACCTGATTGTCCGAAAGTAAGATGATCCGTGATTCAGAAGGCACGTTAAGCCGTTGGTCCCGGTTACTACTTACCGATGTAAGTACGTAGTCGTTGCATGAGTCATGTCAGGGGCCTCTGGTGGCTCTAAAGTAACCCTAACACCAGGGTTGATGAGGTTGGTAATCCACCTACTATACATATAAAGATACTGTAGCTCACAGTTATCCGCGCGGTTATGCGGTTCGTCTTATGCTAAGCATGAGTGTTCAAATTCATTAACGATAGGTACCTAATTAACACTTCTCTATCAATAGGCTTCCTTTAAACAACCGGAGTGGGTACAGAGCATACACTACCACGCTGCTTATGTTCGGGTTAGTGAAGACACACGGTTTTATTTAAAAATATACATTATTTGTGTAATATTAGATAATTCAAGTCGAAGTTCGGTTTCCAGCCACATCAGAGCCCACCACAACAACGACCCGGGATAGATATTTAGGAGTCGCCGTCGCCGGATGCGATTTGGACGACATGATGAATATTAGATATTTTCTAAATTGATTGGGAAATGATTGATGAGGGGAAGCTTCTTTTTAGTAGTGCGACGATGTTAATCTGGGGCACAGGAGTGCCCCCGCCAAGACGAGCAAAGCGAAGCGCAAGAGCAGGGCACTACCTACCTTTTCTCGAAAAGTGTCGTCCATTTTTTTATTGTTTTTGTTTTCAAAATAATCATTCACTTTACGTGGTTATAGATAAGTCAGATATTTTAAGACGGCATGTAGTTGAGCGTTGGGCTCACGATCCGAAGCTCCTGGGTTCGATACCCGCTGGCATCACGTCTACCAAAAAAATCACTTTGTGAGACTATCCCTGGTTAGATCTGGAAATTGCAGGCTGAAATCAGTTGATTGTAAAGCGTGTATTCATAGATGTCAGGGACCTTTAGCGGGTCGATATTGACCCTCTTACCAGGGTTGATGTGATCGGTCATTGATCTTATAACTCAAAACGAGAGAAGAGAAGGGGGCACTAAATATAACGGTATGTAAGCACTCAATATGAAATAGAAGAGTGATAGATGTAAAGTTTTACCATAAAGATGACATCGCGTGTGCTGCATGGTTGTGGCAACATTATTCATGAGATTTGCATATCTGGAATTTCACATGTGAGCTGTTTCCGCCCTCAATTTTTTTATAAGTAGAAATTCACAGTGGAGGTTGTACTTACAAGCGGAAATGTGCATATTTTTAAATTACGGTTGTTTTTGTACTGGCAGCAAATTACGATTTGCATTTTGTTAGCACATGACGTAATGTAACCAATTGGGTCGTGTACTAGGTTCAAGATAAATTATGAAATTCTGATTACTAAATAAGAACAGATATATAACTAACGAAAAACATTTTCCTTTTTCTATATAACTTATTTTATGAATTTAAATAAAAAAAGTAATAATAAGTCCGACATTTTATCACGTTTGTCTATGACGTCACAGTGTGCTTTTTATAGTAATTTCGTGTTTTGACGTTTAGTAAAAAGTAACTGATTTGATTAGTTTGAAACTAGTATATTGGAGTTATTCAAGGCTAAAGAGTTGAGTGTCATTTGCTAGGTAACGTGTCTCACCTTTGGCGACATTTAGGTACACTTACTAAAAGGTGAGATTGTGGTCAAATGTGCGCCGATAGTAAACAAAAAAAGACATTAAAAAAAACTGACGAGCTGTGACCTGGAAATGGAAAAAGAGCACAAAGGCGACCTGGCGACGCTCGGTTGACAGAGAATTACAAACTCTCGGCATATCATGGGAGCAAGCTAAAGAGGCTGCAGAAGATTACTAGGAGAGGACTGTTGGTATAGATTGCAACAAGCAAGTTCGAAGGTGGTATAACACTGCCTGCAGAAGTTGACCAGCATTCTTATGATGTTCTTAATCTACAAGATCCCACTGCTGGGCAAAGGCCTCCCCTTCCTCTTTCCATTTTTCGCGGTCCTGTGCGTACTCCGGCCAGTTCCTCCAGCAAGCGTCCAATTCGTCACGCCATCTCTTTCGTGGTCTGCCACGACGCCTGTACTCATCATGAGGCACCCAATGCGTGACGATCCGTGCCCACCGCTCAGGGTGCATGCGACAAACATGTCCGGCCCAATCCCATTTGAGTTTCTTAATAGAAGACATAAAACTTTAATGTTGGTAATTGTTTCTTTTCTTTTTATACAGGAATTGACTGAAAAAAATAAGGAAATGAGTAATGGCAGATCGTCTAAAGCAGCGTCAGAGATAGGCATGGACACAGATTACCAGGTAATTTAGTACTAGATATTTGTATGCGAATATTTTAATACTTCGGTTATAATTGACATAAGATCCAATAAATAATACGCAAAGTAGTAACAGCGCCCACGGAATTCCACCGACTACGATCCCTTATCCCGACACACTACTTTCGCTTATTCTACTCTAATCTTTTATCATAGATATTATTTTTTAATATAAATTACTGATTTATTCTACTTAGGTACCTACTCTTAACCTTTTTTTTTTAAAACATGCTGAATTTGATCTGAGTATATTTGCCTAGTCTCAGAGCGAGACACATTTTTTTAAATGCTTAATTGTTATTTGTTTAGTCAACGTCGGGTATGGCCACAGCGCCAGCGGAGCCGTTGGATGAGTCATGGCGCGGCGGCTACGCGACGGCGGCGACGCGGCGACGGATCATGAGCGCGTGCGCGTGGGGCAACGGCGTGCGGTGGAACCGCGCCGTCGGCCGCGTCGGACAGTGGGTGCGGATTTACCCGCATACTCTGCCGCTAGACGACACGGTAAGCTTATAACAGGCAGACACCCTACGGCCTGGCGAAACTATCACACCTGGAACTTTTTTGTTTTCACGAGACCTATTAAAGTCTTGGTCAAACGGTGACATAGTTGTTAGGTTTACTGTCTCATGCTGCAGTTTGCCAAAATATTCTTCTGCTTCTGACATATGGGATGTCAGTCGATGATCAGCCCTCCTGGCGTCGGGGTTACATTACTACAGAACCGCCAGATGCGCTAAATTATTATTATTATTATGCTATTGTCTGTCTCGATACTACATAAATCAGTAGTTATGTTTTGTCCATACCCATTGGATGCTGTGCAAATATTTCATGTTTCGGAAGTGTTTCGTACGTCTTGTCTTCAGCTTGACCTACTTTTGTATAACATTCCTAAAGTCGAATAGATAATCGAATTCATAACGGATTTTTATTTTCCTAGTTGCCAATGGAAGACGCGCGTGAAAGCGTATCGCAAGTCTCAAAATTCGTGCGATCGGCGCGTGAAGTGGCTCGCGAAGGCGCAAGAGATGCGCGTGCGCCGCGGGACGAGGAGCGAGACGCTGTTTTTGAGGCCGCATTGCGCAAGAAACTCGAGTACTCACAATTTCAAGTGTGGCTCCCACCGGCCTGATGTGTTCAATAGTTATACTAAGCAATGTAGTTAGTCGAATAAATGCTTGCTCAAATTATGTATTTGGTTTTATTTTTAAACTTAGTCTGTAACGTTGTTCTTTTTTGAATATCCTAATTTTGAGAAATAATTGATTAGGTTTAGCTACGTGGCCTGCGCTGATTCTATTCAGTAGCGAGTTATACCACAAAGGGCCTATTTCATAACCGTGAAAATTGTAAATTATATAACGGTAAGTACTTCGTAAAATGTACGTATACATTGGGGACTGATTGATTAGAAATATTTTGCAGCTGGATCAATCAGCAGATGTCATATCAGTTACGCAACGACATGGTATATATATAAATAAATAAATAAATAAATAAATGGAGCGGCGCGGCGCGGCGTAACGAGCACAAAATTTCATAGTAATTTACAATTGTCACATTTTTAGAACAGAAATTGAATAATTTCCGTAATTTATCCATCGTCATAGTTCATCTTTCTACTTACAAATTCTTAATTTATCAGGGGAATGACTACACAAAACGAAAAGGAAAAAGTGCCTATTTTACGTTGAGTTAATTATTATTGTAGTAATTACTATTATTGGTTTAAACTATGTTAATTGCAGAGGTTTCTAGGAATCAGTAGGTGTGGGTGTACTTAACGTGTACTTATACCACTGAAATTGAAAGTCATTCATTGTCTGAATGTTGTTAAGAATCTATAAAAATGAAGCCAGTAAAAAGAGCAGTGCAACCGTTCGATTCCTTCATCCAAGTCTATAAAGTGTTAATTGTTGCTGGTTTTTCAAGGCTTTTCGATCCTAAAAACCGTTATATTAAACTTTTCCACGACATATATCGACCGATGGTGATTGTATTATTGTATATTTATGCTCTACAACATACAGCTCATGTTATAATGGTAACGTTGTTCATATTTTTGAAAACTATTTAAGTACTTAAATATGTTTTATGGCAATATTTTGTTAGATTAGAATTTTGTCGCCCTTACGCATTCTTCCACTGCGCTAGGTTCAGTGAAATATAAAAATAATTAAATTATATCAGGTACGAGAACAAAAAGCAAAGTTCATCAGAGCTCTTATAGAAACAATCCCAGAAATAAGTCTGTGCGTCAAAATTATGGCAATGTATTTTAGTACAAAGAAGTTGGACAAACTTATTGGACTTATCAGAGGTAAGGTAATAAAGTAGATACGTATTACTTGTCCATTCATGACGAGGGTTCGCAGTAGAGTGCCCGATTGGAACAGCACTGCAAGACCGCTCAACACGACGACTCTGTAGTGACTGTCTCGAGGACTTCATTCAGCTTTGCCCGTACGCACCTGGCGTCGGAGTGTTGCAACTTCATGACGGAAGTGTTGTAACTTCCGATTCGATCAATTTCTCTTCTGAAATTTTCATACCCTTACCGCTTCCAGTTGACTGAAAGGTGTTTATTATAAAACTATAGAAGCTCTAATAAATTTAGATAAATTGAAATCACAGTTTGTGGTCAATTTACAGACCCAATTTTTGCCGCATATAACAAACAGGATGAAAAATATTTGGAGCACAACACCACAATGATGCGCCGTCTGACGGGTACTGCAATGGGAGGCTTAGCTTTTATTATTGTCTGTTGGATAATAGGCCCTCTCGTTGGCAGAACGAAAAATGAAGACACTGAAATATCAACTTACATGCCTTTTGATTATAAAACGACATGGCCCAGGTATTTCCAGATTCTGTAACTATAATTCTTACGCTTACGATTGCAAAAGCAACCTTCCCATATTTCCAACGTGGTCAATGGGATATGTAAACGCTTTCATCAAATATTGACAATCCGTCAACAAAATAAAAGTTGTAAAAAGAAAGTTGTGATAAAGCTTTTTCAGCGTAACAATAATTATATAAATAGGTTTTGATTTGACCAGATTATTTTTCTATGCCCTCTATTTCTCATAAAACCAAGCACCTCCAATCATCGCGTTTAGATCAGGGAGACTCCCATCTCATATCCCTGATTTTAACGCGGTAAGACCCTAGTATTATATGTTTTAATTATGACAATAACCGCGTAAACTAAAAAAAAATGCATCTATTTCTCGTTTGCAGATTCCTCTTCGCCATGTTACTCGACAAGGGTCCCTTTTTGTGGATGGGCTTTGGCCATATAGCAATAGATTGCGTCATTGCCATTTACTACGCACAAGCTCGGGTACAACTGAAGATCATCAACTTTAACTTGCAGCATATATTCGATTCGCCTAGAAATCTAGATGGGTGGATTAATAACAATAGAATTGAATATATCGACCAATCGGATAAAACTGGGCAAGAACGCTTTGTGCACTATGTTATGCGATATGAAAAAGTTGTGTGGTTAGTATTGTCCAATTGATATTTTTCTAGGTTTAATCCCACATTTGGGTGAATTGTTCCGTCTTTATAGATGCGTGCGTTATTTCTGTGGTGCTTTTAATGCATGTCTTTTTCGAGTCAGCTACAAATAAACTTCACAGATAATTCGATTCAATCGACGATCAATGTCGCTTTATCTTTAAAAATATATTTACGTCACCGAAATTGTGGATCTCGTAGAGGTACTTTCGAATATACATCTAAGTATTAGATTTTGTTATTTATTTTGTCGAATCTTAGAGCAACACGGACTTCCGCTCAACAGAGGCCCGTGTTGCCCTATCACCCGTATTCTAAGATGTTAGCTCGAAATTTCCTAGACTCCATTCTCAGTTGAGCGACCTTAAGGATGACAGTAAGTATTATTTTGGGCTGTATGATATCGACTCTCACCTCCAGTGAATAAAGTCCTCAAGTCGAGTACGTAAATATCAACTTAAAATACCAAAATTCTTAGGTGATGTTGAGTCGAGTCGACGAAGTTTCGAGTTACCATCTTAGAATATGGGTTTGTGTGTCGGATGGAAGGAAATACAAGTGACAAAAATATTGTCGCAGGCATCGATGTAAATATTACTATTGTTTGCAGGTACATAAATGAGCTGAACTCAGTATTCGGTCTACCGATTTCGTTTCAGTTACTTATGACGTCATTTTCTGTTTGCTTAGCTGTTTATCAGTTGAGCTTGGTAAGGGTTTTTCGAACACTATTGTTATTAAAATATGATAATAAAGGCGCGACCCCACCACGGTGAACGAAGAGGCTACGCAAAAGAAAATGTATATACATATTATGTATGCATGAATTGACGTCACTGATATATTGATATTGATGCTTTGCTCGAATAGGCGGTTAAATATTTGATGGGTCTCCGTTTTCACTGGAGTAAACGAATATGACCCACCAAACCATGTTTCCGTGGATTGTAGTCTTCTTCTATCGTGAGGTGGAGTACCAACCTTATCAACCCTGGTGTCAGGGTTACTATTGAGCCGCCAAAGGTCCCTGACATGGCTCATATAACGACTACTTACTTACATCAGTAAGTGGTAACCGGGACCAACAGAAAACGTGTCTTGCAAATCATCTTACATCCGAACGATCAGGTGATCAGCCTGTAATATGCTAACCAAATTAGGGATCACAAAGATGATTTTTGTGATTTGTCCTCAGCAGGATTCAAATCCGTGACCTCCTGATCGTGAGCACAACGCTGAGCCACTGGACCACGGATGTCGTTAGTGGATTGCAGTGGCAAGTGTGTAGGCTCTCCGCGCGCCGTGCTACGTTAGACCATAGTCGTGTATGGGTCTTCGTGTACTCCAATGCAAAACGTAGACCCACGTAGTCATACAAATTAACACACGCAGCTAAAATACGCCACCTAGAGCGTGCATGGGCACGTGGTGCGCCCACGCCTTAATGATAGTGAAAACCGTAATGGTAAATGTAAAGATCATAAAATAAATAAACTACAGACAGATAATGGTGCTAATTCCTGTAAATACCATCTAATTTTATTTTAAGTTATATCTGTCCTTTTCTTATCCGCCGAAAAGGAAAGGGACGGGTAATCGACAAGCATAAAATTTATGGAACACACGTCAATTTTAAGCACAAATCTAAACCAACCGTCTAAAAATTTTACGTCAGTCAATAACCCGACACATTAATTTACTCATTCTTCCTAAAATTAAGAGCTGTGAATCATCCGTCCCTTTCCTTTTCGACGGATACGAAAATGACGGATATAACCTAAAATAAAATTAGGCGGTGTCTGCAGGAATCGGGGCCATTGAAATACTATAATAATAATAATATACTAAACAAGTGGTACTATAATATTTTTTTTTTAATTTCAGGAAACGACTCTCACCGTCGATTTCGCATTTACGTTTGGATATTATTGTGTAAATCAATTTCAAATATTTATTTATTGCTATTACGGAGGAATGGTCGAATATGAGGTATGTATCTAAGTACATACTAAACAATTAAAAAAACTCCAAAGGTCTATTGAAATAGAATTTTATAATATAATATTGGGCGGAAGGCATGAGGCAAACCACTGCCCTATTTTTCCCAAAAAAGAAGCAAGGAGAATGCTACACCGACAAGAGCGTGGCTCTTAAATTAGTGATGTGATGAATATAATATTGTTAATCCCGGTTCGGGCTCTAAACTACTGCAGTGTTTCCAGGATTCGTGCTCCAATTAATGGCAATAGGCTTGCCCCATAGTACATGAGACAAACATAGCTGGCGAAGAGTAGGTGTATTATTACATAAGATCACTAAATCTTTTAAGGGGCAATGTATACGTTTTTACAATAAGATTCCCATTGACATTCAGAATTTGCCTTTCAACTGTTTTAAGACAGTAGTTAAACAAAAACTTTACAAAAAAAGGTTATTATAAAGTTAGTGATTATTTAGAAGATATGAATACATGGGATTAACTGTATTAGGCAGCTAAATTACTCAATTGTATAAAAATATTTGTTTTTTTTTTAAAGAACGTCTAGGGCCCTGTCCCGAGGTTTTTCTTGCAGCTTCTTTTCCCCGGCTATACAGGTTGTGAGAAGCTGCAGTAGTTTTAGGCGGATGAGACGTTCGTTATGTAAAAATTGACGATTCAAAGTGTAACTATGTTACCTACTGAATAAAGATATTTTTGAATTTGAATATATACCTCTGCCTACCCCTCCGGGTATACAGACGAGCTGTGTGTGTGTTTGTGTTAATTTAACTGAGCGCTCATAAAATGATTCACAGAGCAAGTTCGTGGCAGATTCCGTATACTTGGGCAACTGGGTCGCCCTGTCGCCGAGTACCCGTCGACAACTGCTGATCGCAATGACTCGCTGGACAACGCCAATTAGGCCTAAGGTTGCTGGAATAATACCTCTATCACTTATTACTTTTATAACGGTAAGTATTGGCATAGAATAAGGAATACTACGTATGGAATGGCAACTCTCCGCTCCCCACCAGCAGCTGAGCTAGGTTTACCTCACCCCCTCGATCTTATTTTATTCTTCAATAGTAGGGGCGTCAGATGTCACACACACAGATACGCGTGTACGATAATGTCAATGAGTAGGATCTGTATTAAACGATGTTTTTAATTAATTTTGTATTGCAAAAGGATTGGGCCTACCACGTCTCTCTGATGCAATACAATACACATAATTAATCATTATTATTTAAGAGCTGCATTCATGTTGATGGAGTAATTTTCTTCTTCATTAGATTATTCAGTAGATTTGACGAATATAGTATTCACTACATGACCGGATAAATGGGTAGAGCTGAGGGCTCTCATCCGATTCAAAATTTCAGACAACAGGCCTGAGGGTGCCCAGTTCACCTGTTGGAACGGAAACTGGAAATGATAAAAATGATTTTTAGATTGAAACAAGTAGCCACGTAGGTACTGTTAGATAGAAAAGAATCGATCGACCTAATATCGACCGATACATCACTGTGCTAATAAACGTCTCAACACTAGCTTACGTATTTTTAAGGGGTCCATTTCTTACCACGCATTGAGACGGTTGGAAAATGCCATCTTATTGAAATATAATCAATAATTTTACTGAACTGGTCGTTCTGTTTAATAATAACTATGTGGTAATGATTATACCTACTTCCGTTGTGTTCCAGACAACCCGCCACGCATACACTCTATACACTATAATGAAAAATCAAAACAACAAAGGCGATGGACAGCGAACTTTAGCTTTCTAAGATGCTAATGATATACCTATCTATGTGTTACCTATTATCTGTTTGTGTACCTAATAAACAAAATAAATTATATTATCATAGCCATCCAAATTATATCCTAAAAACAAAACGTTACCTTGCATTTTGAAAATAAATATACATATTTATAAATGATATTTGTTTTTTATAGCACTCACCTGTGGTTAGGGAAACTCACAAAGAGAAAATTAAATCGAAAAAAATCTGGCTTGAAAAGAGCTGGGGGTTCAAGTCCCGTCCGAGTCAGATTTTTCGATTTAACCTTCTCTTTGTAAAATATTGATTGATATTAATTAGGTAGGTACTTACCCTATTATTGCGATGGCCTCGAGGTTCTTCCTATAATAATTAAAGTAAATGATCAATTTAAATATCAGATTCGTATAATTGATTCATTTTACGATGATTCCTCTGTTTATTAGCATAATAACAATAGTTTTCTCCATCGTTGAAGCCATTCTATGTGTACATGCCGAAGAGACCACCGAAATGGATGAAAATTTTACAAGGGAAGTTCATCCCTTCGATTCTTTCAGATCAGTTTATAAATTGTTGACAGCTGCTGGTTATATCAAACTCTGCAAACCTAGAAATCGATGCACTGAAATATTGCACAAAATCTACCGGGTGATGGTCATCGGTATGCTGGCGACTCACAATGTGCAACACATAATTTACGCCGTTCAGGTAACAACTATCAATCAATCAATCAATAATACTTTATTGCACAAGAACATATATAAAGGACATAAACATACGAATAAAACATAAGCACAATAGGCGGCCTATTATAGAACTATTATCCACTGAGTTGAATACCCAGGTTTTTTTGACTGATCACCAAGGGAATACCAACATATTTTACATGTAGTAAGTACCTATTTCGCCGACGGCTAACGATTGAAGTCTACAGCGTATGATAAGAGTCAAATGACAATGGGCACTTTTGTATGAAACTTGGTCCAAGAACCTCCACTGATGAGACATATATGTAATGAAAGCTTATGCTTTCCCTATGATTCTGGCAAAGTTCTATCAGATTCTGTCCCGGGGTTCTTTTTTTACGGCCATGTTTGTCCTGGCTAAAAATGTGATAAAATACAGTGGGAGCTAAAATCGGCTCAAGATTTGTTGCTGGATAACTAAGTCTACATAAATAATTATGTATCATATTGTATATCATTTTAAAGAGGATCTTTTCCAGAATCCGAAACATAAAAAACAAAACACAAAAAAGTCTTTATGTAAGCGAATTATAGTCAATTTATATCTGCAGCGCCATTGTTTCTCGGTAGCTAAGTTCAAGTTTCATGCCTTTTACCCCTTCCAAAAGTATCTTACCGATTTTTTTTTATATTGCTTCCGGAATTTGATCTGAGTGATAATAACAAGAAAAATAAATAGACACCTCTCCGATAGAGACCGCCTAAGCTATTGCCTATTGCAAGAAATCGTCATCATTAGCAAGTCATTACGGTATTGCATATAAGCTTATCAGCAACTTGGAACTTGGTCCAAGAACCTCCACTGGTGAGACTTGCATGTAATGATAGCTTATACTTGTCCTATGATTCTGGCAAAGTTCTATTAAACTCTGTCCTAGGGTTTTTTTACGGCCATGTTTGTCCTGAGTGTACAGTAGTGGACTGCAAAATCACCTCAGGATTTGTTGTCGAAAAACTATTTAACTAAGTCTATATACATAATTATATATCATAATGTATATCAATTTTAAAGGGGAAGGTTATCAGAATCGGAAACACAAATAAAAAAATGCATTATGTAAACGACTTTTAGCCAACTCACGTCCGTAGCACCATTTTTCTCAGCAGTTACGTACGAGTTTCGCGCCTTCCAACCTTTCCAAAGGAGCCCAATCATTTTTTCCTTCTTCTGATATTGCATTCTTAACCTGACAAGTGACAACAAAAAAATAAAAAAAATAAGAAGAAATAAAATAGATACCATTCCGATAGAGGCCGCGTAAGCTATGGACCTATTGCAAGATAACGTACTCAAAGGCTAGTCATTATAATCCAACAGACGTAACATGATTAGAATGCGGCGGGACGGAAATGTAGTACATCGCCTTATGCGAAAGAGACGAAATATGTGTCTCTTTAACACTAACAGTATACAGCTTAGTACGAGAGAAACAAGAAATAAGTCATTCTAATCAAGATGCAATACAATTTGGAAAGGTTGGAAGGCGCGAAACTCGTACGTAGCTGTTGAGAAAAATGGTGCTACGGACGTGAGTTGGCTAAAAGTCGTTTACATACTTAATGCATTTTTTTTCTCCACCAGTGGAGGTTCTTGGACCAAGTTCCAAGTTGCCGATAAGCTTATAATATGCAATACCGTAATGACTTGCTAATGATGACGATTTCTTGCAATATCGATATAGCTTAGGCGGTCTCTATCGGAGAGGTGTCTATTTATTTTTCTTGTTATTATCACTCAGATCAAATTCCGGAAGCAATATAAAAAAAAATCGGTAAGATACTTTTGGAAGGGGTAAAAGGCATGAAACTTGAACTTAGCTACCGAGAAACAATGGCGCTGCAGATATAAATTGACTATAATTCGCTTACATAAAGACTTTTTTGTTTTTTGTTTTTTATGTTTCGGATTCTGGAAAAGATCCTCTTTAAAATGATATACAATATGATACATAATTATTTATGTAGACTTAGTTATCCAGCAACAAATCTTGAGCCGATTTTAGCTCCCACTGTATTTTATCACATTTTTAGCCAGGACAAACATGGCCGTAAAAAAAGAACCCCGGGACAGAATCTGATAGAACTTTGCCAGATTCATAGAGAAAGCATAAGCTTTCATTACATATAAGTCTCATCAGTGGAGGTTCTTGGACCAGATTCGCCCATTCTCCTTTCGACATCGACATAAAATCTGATGAAGCCAGTTTCGAAGAAGGGGTTTCTGAAAACGAAATAGAACAGATTAGTTTTAAAATGATTTCTTCAATGAGAAAATCAAAATGACACCTAAGATGAATAAGTAACCTAAATAATTTGTTAGGATTTTATTGTTGTTTTGACAGAATTGAATGGAAGAGGAATACATGTTGTGTCATCCTCTTAGAGGATAAGGATAGGAGATAATGATGAAGAGTTACTTAGTTATTTAAGTCTTTTTATAGGTACGCAACGACAACGAAAGATTCTTAGAAGCAGTCATGGTGGAGCTACCAGAAGCGATGTTGATTGTTAAAGTGATCATCCTATACATGGAAACGAAGACGTTGGATAAGATTAATGATATAATAAATGGTAAAGTTATCGTGATCATTGATGAAATATACCATTTCTTAACACAAATATTTTTATAAACATGCTTCTATATTTTACAGATCCCATTTTCATAGCTCTCAATGAACAAGATAAAAAGTACTTGTTCAGGAATAAGAAATTCATGCAGTGTTTTTTTAATTTTACTTTATTAGCGGTGACAATTGGGGCTGTGTTTTGGGTAATTGATCCTATATTTAGAAGAATGAGTGATGCAAACCACGAGATACCATCCTACATACCTTTTGATACGAGTACATGGAACAGGTAAACAATTATTTCTTTTTATTTCTCAGGTTGATCCAATCATTTAAGAATAGAGTTGATCATGTTTTCGTCGCTGTGTCTTCTTATCTCGTTTTTAAAGAAGACAATATTATCTTATCTTTAACTTACAAAATTACTTTAGCACTAAAGTATTGATTCGGCAAAATTATCATCATAAGTAACCAATTATCCTTTATAACAGATCAACAATTTTTTTCCTAATACCAAATTAACTTGTATTATTTAAGCTACAAGCTTTTAGGCTCTTTATGTAAGTATTGTATTTTTTGTAAGTAATATAATTTGTTTTTCAGTTTTTGTTTAGCAAATATTTTGGACAAATGCACCGTCTTTTGGATAGGATATAGCTACTTCACTATCGATGTCCTCATTGGAAACTACTATGCACTAGCTAGAGTCCAATTGAGAATTATTAACTACAACTTGGAGCGTTTATTCCACCCATATCAAAGAGATGTTCCCGGGACAAGCAACACTTTTCAATATCTTGATGCTTTGGATAAAACTTTACATAAGCGCTTTGTTCATTACGTTAAGCGTTATGACAATGTTGTTTTGTAAGTATGTATTTACATTTTATTTAAAAGAATCTATTTTTTACAAACCCACTGTAAACATTATAACTTATTACCATTATTGACACTGTAGTATAAATGGTAACATGGCTAATGTTAAAGAGCATAGACAGAGAAAATTTTTAGTACGAATAATCTAGATAATCAACACCTCATCATCATCATCTAAATCGCCACCGAAACAAGCAACCATCAGCATCATCTAATCATCATCTAAATAATGTACTGTATCCTTACACAATTTTATGAATATTTCAGATATACAAACGAAGTTACTAAACTTTTAAGCATACCTATAACAACACAATTCATTCTAACGGCTTTTACTACTTGTCTTGTGGTGACACAAATGAGTCGGGTATGAAAATGTATTTATTTTATAATCGTTATGCAAAGTTAATTGTGTGCCTCAACCACTTTCTTGTTTGTTTCAGACTGATTCCTTCTCGATGTCATTCATATATCTGATTATATTCTACTTATTTATGCAGTTTCAAATTATAGTTTATTGCTTTTTCGCCGGATTCGTCGATCATGAAGTACGAATTTATTTTTATAATTTACTTGTTGTACCTATTTTAGTTTTGCTTTTGTTTTCCGGTTTTCTTTAGATTTGAGATTAAGCAGCGGAGCAAAGTTGGCGAACTTTTACTCAATAAAAATATCTCATATTTCTAGCGTAATCTTACAAATATTCACTTGTTTACTACGGAAGAGCGTTGGCTCCTAACACAGGCTTTTATGCTTAAAAGGAGTCATCAACCCTAACTTAGAATTTACTTTGTAAAGTGAAATAAAATATTTTCATTTTTTTTTTTTTTTTTTTTTTTTTTTTTCTAGCGTACCTTTTTTTAAAAATAACAATCTAGGAGAAAGCTGTGGCGTAGTTAGCATAGTGTATAAGTAGACGCTGATAATGTAGATATCAATGTCATTGTCTTACAGAGCAGATTTGTAGCGACCTCGGTTTACATGAGCGATTGGCAGTCGCTCTCACCAAGATTCCGTCGATTACTCGCCATCGCTATGACCCGATGGATTATTCCAATCACTCCTAAGGTATCGGGCGTCATTCCTCTCTCACCAGCTACCTTCGTTACAGTAAGTTCTAAATTTTACCTTACAAAAATTTGGTCTTCTTTTCACGAGAGTTTGGGTTGTGTGGTCAACGATTCCACCCCATCAACCCTGGTGTCAAGGTTACTATTGCACCGCCAGGGCCCCTGACATGGCTTTTGTAACTACTAGCATGGATCTCTTACTTTCCTTTTCATTTTACCTTTAAATGGGGCGACTAGCTCAGCCAGAGTCTAACACTTTAACCACTAGACCACTGAGGACGATTTTGGTAGGTGGGCAGATGTAGAAGTCGTCAAAAAATTCAAAATTCTTTATTTGTTAGCAACTATATACTTACAATAAGTAATAAAGGTGATTGGAGTCTCCTTTTAAGCGTAGTGCCTGTGTCAGGAGACTCCGCTCTTCCATAAAAGCAAGTTGTACACAAATATTCTTCATTCTTATCCTTCTTATTCTTAAATATGCTAATAAGTTTATGGTGTGTTTGTGCGTGGGTGTGTGTGTGTGTGTGTGTGTGTGTCTGTGTGTGTGTGCGCGTGTGTCAGTAAATTGAACTGTAGGATTTCTTGCACACTAGCGATTTTTCCCGGTGGAGCGATATAATTCTATGAGCATTCATATATCGTTTGTATGTCAACAATAAATATGTTAATTTACCTTCCATTGTGACTTGTTTCAGGTAACTCGTGCAGCTTACACTTTGTACACGGTCTTAAAAGGCAAGAACGACGGAGATAGAACTTTGGCATTTTAAATAATTATGTCATCACC
Organism: Pectinophora gossypiella; assembly: GCF_024362695.1. Classification (NCBI taxonomy): domain Eukaryota; kingdom Metazoa; phylum Arthropoda; class Insecta; order Lepidoptera; family Gelechiidae; genus Pectinophora; species Pectinophora gossypiella. Next base: position 7,054,789 of record NC_065408.1, on the reverse strand, counting down.
AGTGTCTGTTGTTTTTTCTTTCATAAGTATAACTTTTGTACTAACAGGCTGTGTACTAACCAAATACTAACATTAAATTTTGTGTTACTATCAGAGTAGAGATGATCAAGATAGTTGGTAAGATGCAGTGACAATAAACAGATAGACCTACATAGATGACTGATGTCGGTCAACCCTTTTGTGACATTACGAGTACAATATTATGTTATGTCAGTAAGATTTGCTCTGAACCGAAAAGTGAGAAAACTTATATTCAAGCATGGGAGCATACATACTGGAAATTAGATATATCTGTACCTATTTAACACTTTCAAGGACAGAACGTCTAATGACGTTCCGATTCCAAGGTGTCATATTACCTATTATGAACCATCAATGACCCATGATCTCTGTCCGTGAAAGGGTTAATATGAAATTAGTATGTAAGTACTCAATGTTTCTCTTGCAAATAGTAAAAAAAATAGTTATTGTGTCTTAGTAAACTTATTGTAGGTTAGCCGCAAATGACATTAACTACTTACGAAAGATTATTTTTGAGAGTAAGTCTCGTATGATGTGCACGAGACGGTCTGGCACTCCCAGAAAGCTTGTAGACCAAGGCGTTGTACCAGACTTTATCGAAAGCTTTCACTGCATCGAAGCAGAGCGCTCCCGGAGCGACAGGTTTTTTGCACTTCAATCTACTAGAGATTTATTCAACAATATGGTGCACTTGTTGAACGCAGGAGTGTCTGGTTTTGGATTTCTGATTTCTCAAACAATTTTCATTTTCGAGGCACGGGAATTCTTGAAACCAAATTCTCGAGTCTTCTCGAGTCTCGAAAACTTATAAGTTTGAAATTTAAAGAAAACATTCAAGAAATGTATGAAGTTTCATTTCTAAAACTACTTAAATAGAAACGAAACATAAGAAATCTTCTTACAAAAACATCACAATATGCTTTTTCCGTCGAGTGAATTGTGAGTTGGATGACCAACCTCAGCAACGCTGGTTATTAAAACGCCAATGGCCCCTGACATGTCTCATGTTACGATTACGTACTTACCTCAGTACTAAATAGTAACGAAAACCGACGACTTAAAATGTCTTCCGAAGCACTGATCATCTTACTTTCGGACAATGAGGTTATCAGCCTGGAATGTATACATCCATCTATGTTTTAAGTTCATTGTAATAGGGAGCGAGCAATTGCCATTAACCGACCACAAATCCTGGAAACCATGTCATATAAATTAATTATGATCCAAACATGACTTCAAACTCACAAAGTCGAATTTTGTGGTTAAGAGGCTGAATCGGGATTAGAACCCGTGATACTAAAATGTAAGTCACGTGTTCTCCAAACAGGGCTATGTCGGATTCACCACCATGACTATGGAGCTCAATAATCAAATCTTGAAATTATATTAGGAACAGATAAATAACAGCAAAATTTTAAAATCTATGTCTATCTAAGTACCTGTCTTTTTCTCTCGTGTGTGTAATAAATAATAATCCTGATTTTACTGAATAAAACCATCTAAATAACTCACCAAATCTCTAGAACGCTGACCCTTCGTCCGCCATTTTGTATCTAAATACAGCATATGTACGTTGATAGTGTAGCAGAGTACAAACTCGTCGTGCCACAGTGGTATAAGTATGTAAGTAAGTAATTACTATTTTCCACGGAGGTCAAGTATCTGCTAGTAACCATCGACCAGAAACTACGTTACCTAAGGCTACGTTATGGCCCTTTTTTACGCTTCTGTAGTTTGGTATGAGAAAGCTTTTCCATAGATTACAATACATTATGCTGCGTACTGCTGTAAATACACTCAGTGTCATGGCTCTCGAACTATGTCTGGAATATGATGCGAAACTGTGCATATTCACGGCAGGACAAAGTAGAAGTCCCAAAACATGAGATTGTAAACATGACTACTGATGTCATGGCCCCCATACAGGTATTCAATAAACTGTATGAGGTGAAGTTTCCCTCTAGAGACTTGCTTGGATTGGGCGTAATCTCGTTATCTTGCAAATATGTTCCCCATGTTATTGAGGAGACTTATGGGGCTTTTCGGGTATGATATTGTTTGATGATACCTAGTACATCTTCCTCAGTGACCTACGGAAGAGAAGGCTCGGTGGGTGGTACAGAAGCTCTACGCTGAACTTCTGAGTTCATCGTTAAGAGGTGCCTACAATCGAAAGGGAGAGTGCTGGTTGAGCATTGTGTCATAGTGTGTAGATATAATTTCAAAAACAATAACCGGTGCGTTTTAATAACTTATTGTCAGGAATTAGGTACTTATATAAACTGCCTATATACGTCCCACTGCTGGGCACAGGCCTCCCCTCAATCAACCGGAGGGGGTATGGAGCATACTCCACCACGCTGCTCCACTGCGGATTGGTGGAGGTGTTTTTTACGGCTAATAGCCGGGACCAACGGCTTAACGTGCCCTCTGAAGCACGGAATCATCTTACTTTTTCGGACAATCAGGTGATTCAAGCCTGAAAAGTCCTTACCAAACAAAGGACAGTCTCACAAAGTGATTTCGACAATGTCCCCATCGGGAATCGAACCCGGACCTCCAGATCGTGAGCCTAACGCTCTAACCACTACACCACGGAGGCTGTTAGCTAATTATAATAATTTAACCGAAGTACCTACTTAAATGAATTAATATAACATTCGTATAATTGATCCATTTATAATGTAGCCTTATCTATCGTCATTTAGCTTATTATCATAATAACTTTAATTGAACGAAAAAAAAGTAACAATTGGAAATCCTGGTTACTAATTACTAATGTAAGTACGTGGTGATCCATCTCTTAATCCACGCGATAGATGAAGAAGATTGAAAGACTAATTAAGGTTTTGGTAAAGTTTCAAGCCATTCTTAATGTAGTGGGTCTACCCAAAAAGCTACTGGCAAAATGGAAAAAGGTATTACAAGAAAAGTCCAGCCATTAGATGCTTTCAGTGCACTTCAGTGCAGTGTTTGAAGTGTCGATAATCGCCGGATATTTCAAACTATTCAAACCGAGAAACCGATTCACTGACATATTGCATATAATCAACCGGTTGTTAGACATTGTCATCAGTTACAATGCGCGGAACGTCATTTATCTCGTTCAGGTAATATTTTTTACAAACATGACATAAGCTCATGACTCTATTCCCAATTGTAAGTACATCCATCGCAAGATGAACTGGGTAACGTGGTTGACGCTTCACCGAATTTTCTGTTAGACCGACGACGTGATAGCGAGAGTGAGTCGTATCGCAGTCTACACCCATAGCTAAGGCTCGGGCTGAAATCCAGGTTCAGATCCACTTGGTTATAATGACTAATATATATCATAATGCATAATGCACTTGTACCATAATGTAGTATTTCAACATACTTGCTTATAAAGTAGCTCATATTTCACCGCTGTTAGATATATAAAGCACAGTAATGAAAACTACAACTTTTTTTAAAATCCCTCCATATTGTTCTTACATGGACCGATCGTCGTGGAGATCCTTGGGTGAGGCCTATGCCCAGCAGTGGGCGTTGTACGGCTGATGATGATGATGATAGTAGGCGCTAACAATTTAGGTAATTACCAATATCATTGTTTTACAGAGCAGATTTGAAGCCACCTCGGTTTACATGAGCGATTGGCATTCGCTCTCACCAAGGTTCCGTGGGTTATTCGACGCCATCGCTATGATCCGATGGATTATTCCAATCACGCCTAAGGTATCGGGCGTCATTCCTCTCTCACCAGCTACCTTCGTTACAGTAGGTAAGTTGCTTTACATAAATATTCTCTACTCTTCTTCTCTCGTGTTTAGTGTTACTATTGAGCCGCCAAGGCCTCTTTTTTTGTTTGACCGATGCGTGTTCATAAGTTATTTTCACAAAATAGGTACTTAGCTAATTATTATAATTTTCACGACCTTGAGACATTTATTTTTAATCATTTAAGTACTTGAATGACCAATTAAAAGATATGATTCTTCTAATTAGCCCGTTCATAATGAAGCCTCATCTATCGACATTCAGCTTATCATCATAATAAGTTTAATTGTAAGAATAATAGCTTTTGATAAAGTTTGAAGCCATTCTTAATGTGGTAGGTCTACCCAAGAGGCTACTGTCAAAATGGAAAAGGATATTACAAGAAAAGTCCAGCCCCTCGAAGCTCTCAGTATAGTGTTTAAAGTATTGACAACCGCTGGATATTACAAACTATTCAAACCCAGAAACCGATGCACTGATATATTGCATAGAATCTACCGGTTGTTAGCCATTGGTATAGTCATCAGTTACAATGCGCAGAACATCATGTATCTCGTGCAGGTAATATTTTTTTACAAACATAATGTAAGCTACCCTATTCCCGATTGACCTAGTCAGAGGTACATCCATCGCAAGATGAACTGGGTAGCGTAGTTGACACTTCACCGAGTTTTCTGTTAGACCGACGTGATAGGTGGAGTGCGCCGTATCTATAAAAGGTCCCAGTGAAACTGTGTTAGTGACAATGTTGTGTTGTGTTGAACTTTAGATAAATTTCCAATTTAGTAAGTATTTCGTCGAATGTAGTTTGTGGCATTTACATGAAGTTTTGAGACTGCCCTCTAGTCAAGCCTTTAAACGCCTGGGAAAACAATCATCATTGTAATTTAATAATACCTATCACTGTGGATATACTGAACTGACACTGAGAATTATCATAACAGAGAGGTACCGAAGTACTTTCCACAATGTAAAAAAAGTATTTTGATATTTGATACTCATCACTAATATTTTGCAATCTATGATTAAGACATTATTCTTACGAAGTTTTGTTTACAGGTTCGCCACGACAAGGAAAAATTCTTAGTAGGAGTTATGATGGAGCTACCGCAAATTGTATTGTTAGTTAAAGTGATAACTATGTACACTGAAACGAAGACTTTAGACAATATTAATGATTTACTAAAGGGTACGTTTGGTACGTACTTTGTTAAGTAGAGTGATAGAGTAAGAAACACTGTGATAAGAGAGAGATGTAGTATAAAATATGATTTTATAGTGACTAAGATTGAGAAGGGAATATTATATATAAGTTGGTTTGGACACGAAGAGCGGATGAACGAAGGATGAAGGGCTGGCGGAGGAAGATCTATTTTTGGGGATGTCCTTAGAAAAGGTTTGACGTAATTATGGTATGAAAATGATATAGGGTATGAAATCATAATGAAAATGATTGATGAATATGCAGGAAACGAGAGAATTATGTCAGGATTAAAGCAAATGGAATTCCATAGTCTGCGCTTACCCCGATGGGCAATAGGCGTATTTTTATATAATTATGTTAGTTTGTTTTTCTTTTTTTTTTTGTAATGTTATAATATACCTACTGAAGATTCTCAGTACGTGACTAGTATATAGGTACATTATGATTGTCGTATAGTAACATTATTAATATATTATTATATATAATATACATATACATCAATGGTTGCAACAGACTCGTAGAATATTTTATATTTTATCTACAGATCCCGTCTTCGCTGTTAACAATGAAGAAGATGAAAAGTTTTTGAAAAGGCATATAAAAGTTATGCATTCTTTAACAAAATGTTGTATTATAGGATTGAGTATTATAACATGTTTTTGGTTTGCTGAACCCATAATCAATAGAATGAACAGCGCCGCAAACAGTGACATACCATCTTATTTTCCTTTCGAGACTGACACTTGGACTGGGTTTGTATCTATATTTATTAAAATATATATAACTAATTGCCTGTTATGGTTGATCATAGAAATAGTGAAGCTGTCATTATTGTCATCGACTTCAAAGTCGGTTAATTTTGCAATATTTAATAAAAAATAATACTACGTGTAGAACCGTAACTCTGCGCCCCGCACCATTTCGCATCGGGGTTGACCTCACCCCTTCTGGGGTCTTATTTTATTAATGGCCGCGCTAAGGAGTAAGGGAGAGAGCACGAACTGTGTCTTGCTCACACTTGGTTAGGCAGCACAAATAAGTGTGAGTTTTTGTATGGATTATCCGGGGTGTACTACTGATCTTTCAAGCCAGTCTTCTCTATCTTTCAGACAAATCAGTCTTCTCAAATAAAGATACATTTATCAGTCCCTTTTCGTTCAATCTAGGACAAGACTACCTATCTTTTTTCATTCATTGTTTATTTTGTGTTATATTAGTTTTTATATTGTTTTTTTTTCTCGTCATGCAGGATTACACTGTAATGTTGTATGTACCTTTATAAATAAAATAAATAAATAAATCTTTACTTATCCACTTACTTACATAATATTTTCAGGTTTTTAATGGCGAATTTACTGCACAAAAGCCCCATTCTTTGGATAAGCTATGGACACATAAGTATCGATATATTCATCGCAATCTACTACGCACATGCTAGAGTCCAGCTGAGAATTATCAATAACAACTTGGAGCGTTTATTCCGTCCATATCAAGGTGGTGTTCCCGGGAGAAACGGTAGTTTTGAGTATCTTGATGTTTTGGATAGAGGTTTACATAAGCGTTTTGTCCATTATGTGAAGCGTTATGAACTGGTTGTACTGTAAGTAATTGTTTTTTTTTTTTTAATTTAATATAACAGCTGTGTAGTATTGTTGCCTTAAGTCGTTGGTGTGTGGGTTGGTTGTGGGTTACTGGCTGAAACTCATTCACCAACCGCCGCGTGGTGCTGCACACCCCCTCGGGTTGATTGAAAATAGGCCCGAGCCAACAGTGGTTACATACGATTACATATATCCTGACTACGTATATACAAACCTTTGATATACCTTAAAGAGACTTCATGATTTATACCCACAAAGGGGTTTAAAAGGCCACATCGAAGCAATTCATCTAAGACAGCAATATTGCCATTTTACATTTGTTTGCATTGCGCACTTACTTTAATGTCAAATGTCAAACCGGAATAAAGCTTTCTTAGATGAAATCAAAGATGAAATGCTTCGATATGGCCATTTTAATCCCCCTGATATCTACAGAGACCTCCTATTCTATCATTTTCTTATCCACCGAAAACGAAAGGGACGGATGATTGACAGTTGTTAATTTTAATATGAATGAGTCAATTAATGAATACCACGGGCGAATCAAATAGGCATATCGCTGTTTGTATCCCATTTGACGTGTGCTGTCAACTTAATGGCCAATGTAAAATTTTGAGACGGTTGTTTAAATTTCTGCATAAAATTGTCGTGTGTTCCACAAATTTCATGCCTGTCGACCGACCTCTCCCTTACCTTATATGCTGATAAGGATTTGACAAGTATAACTTGAAATAAAATTAGATGGTGTGTACAGGAATTAGCACCAATGAGTATTTTTTATACATTATTTCAGGTTGACAAATAAAGTGACTAAGTTATTCAGCACAACTATAACGGTTCAGTTCTTTGCAACGGCTCTTTCGACTTGTCTCGTGGTGAACCAAATGAGTTTGGTACGAAATGTTTTTTAATTAGTTGTAGTATTATTTTCTTTGAAAGACTTCTCTTTAGATTTTTACCGAAAACAGTTGAAAACTGACGAAATATAATGTTTGGGCATACGGGACAAACGGCTAGAGGAAAGCCAAGATGAAGTTACTTTGACCAGCGTTAATCTTAATTTACATTGACGTTGTGTCATGTTGTGTTATTAATGTTATGTTCCACCATGTTATGTTAGTATTTTTAATATACAGGGTGTTAGTGACATCGTAACGAATACTCAGGGGATGATTCAGAACATGATTCTGAGTTAATATCAGGTGGAATTTTTCGTCGCAAAATTCATGATTTTTTTTTAGTTTTTAAAATTATTTTCAATTCTATACTTTTGCGATGGAAAATTCCACTTGATATTAACTCAGAATAATCAGCTGAATCATCCCCCTCAGTATTCGTTACGATGTCACTTACACCCCGCACAAGTACATACGGTAGCCATACAAGTAGGTATAGGTGTTAGTGACACCGTAACGAATACTGAGGGGGATGGTTCAGACCATAATTCTGAGTTGATATCAAGTGGAATTATCAGTCTGAATATTCATGAAAATTTTTGTGTTCTTTTTAATTATTTTCAGTTCCATACTTTTGCGACGGAAAATTCCACTTGATATCATCTCAGAATCATGGCCTCAATCACCCCTCAAAGTTTTTGTTACGATGTCACTAATACCCTGTATATTCTTTACCTATTTTAATATTATTTCGTTTTCGTGCTTCGGAAGGCTCGTTGGTCCCGGTTACTACGTTTACTGATGTAGTTAAGTATCTAGTCGTTACATGAGTCATGTCAGGGGTCTTTGGCGGCTCAAGAATAACCCTGACACCAGGGTTGATGAGGTTGGAAATCCACCTCACAAACCACACGATAGAAGAAGGATTTTATTTTGTGCTTTTCAGAATGCAAACTTACTGATTTAACGTTTTCTTTTCACTTTTCAGACGGAGACCCTCTCCATGTCATTCGTGTTTCTGTTAGGTTTCTACGTCGCAACCCAGTGTCAAATTGTATTTTATTGCTTCTTCGGGGGTTTCGTCGAATATGAGGTGAGTAGGTACATATTTTGTCTTCTAAGGCCAAATTTAGGTTTCCTTTAAAGCTAGTGTTAAATTGATTAACATAAAATATATAAGTAATAAAAATAAAAGTGTGTATAATTCATAAAAAAATATAAGATTTAAATTAGTTAAATTCATATAGTATAAATAATTATAATTCAGAAATAACAAAACGTTATTAATAACTATTTTTTTGTATGTGTTTGCCTGTGTCTTTCTTCTCCTCAACTTTGTGCGTAATGGCTGTAATTTATAAAATTTAATTTGAAATACAGTCCATTAAGAATTTACACTTGCTTTTTATTTCTGCTGCTAGAACTTTAAAACCCTCTGAAAAACGAATTTTAAATAATACAAGTAAATATAAGAAGAAAATATATAAATCAGAGATGACTAAGCACTACCAGCTCTAAGTAGATAAGGTCTGAATCAGCTACTTAAGTTTTGACCTTGTTAATAAATGGTGAAACTAATTTGAAAGCATCGGCCCCATAAAACTAATGATATTGTCTTACAGAGCAGATTTGTGGCAAACGCGATCTACTCGGCAGACTGGCATGTGTTGTCGCCAAGTTTCCGTCGGCTGGTCCTCATTGCTATGGCGCGATGGACAGTCCCGTTAAACCTTAAGGTCTCCAGCGTCATTCCTCTCGCACCGTCTACCTTCCTTACCGTGAGTCGCATGATGTAGTACCCACAAATCGACGCCTCATAGTGAAAACCACATAAGCACCTTTTATAAAAATAACAATGGGACATGATTTTTGTTAACAAAACTCCGCACTAGACAAGCTAGTTTCAATACAGGTATAATCTGCGGTCACCATTTTTAAACGTACTGAAATTAATTGAAAGAAATCGAGGTATTTTTGAAGAGAATCATACCAGAATGTGATTTTTTTGCTTACTACGTGCTTTTTCACAATCAGATGACGCAATATACTGGCACTATTTTTATGCTTAACCCTTTCATGGGCAGAGACCATGGGTCATGATGGTTCATAATAGATAATATGACACCGTGGAATCGGAACGTCATTAGACGTTCCGCCCTTAAAAGTGTTAACGGTCTAGGGGCCCTGGTGTAGTTAGATGTAGTTACTAAAAATGTTAAAAAAAAAGATTTATTTTAGTTGAAATTTGGTAAGAGAAAACCTTTTTAATTTTTGTTTGATTAAAAGATAAAACGTATTACTTTTACTTTTATTTGGCAGATTGAATAAAATATAACATTGATTTGTTTGATTTTTCAAGCTTCTCGGGAACAACACTATTCTTGGTGATTAATAGTGTATTATATGTCATGCACGGACGCACCGAGCTAGGTCTGCATGGACAGTTAAAGTGTTAAAACAACGAGGTTCGTGTGACAGCGATTTATTAACAATCTTTGTGTTACTTAAATATGATCAGAGGCACAACAATACGTTCACAATAAATAATATTTGCAGATTACAGTTTCAGATTAATTATTAATTACTAATATAAATTTGGATTCGTTACAGTATTAACGTTCACCAGACAAACATGTTAACCGGAAAGTAGAAAGAGAACGGGTGACGGATGTCAATCGAATCACAGAGTGAATAGACAAAATGTTGCCATATAAAATAAGTGTTTATGAGAATAGTTACATCTAATTCAATAGTTTCTAATTATAAGTAATAAAAAGAACATTTAAATAGGAAGTTATCAATAGCTTCAGACCCAGATTAAATCTAAGGAAAATAGGAAGGGTTTATAATTATTTTTATTATTTGTAGGTTGTCTAGACCTTCAAGTAGTAGCAAAAAGGTGTAGAGCTCATTTAGCTTAGTTTATCTATGAGAAAAAAAATATTTCGATCACCGAATGGTGTGGCTATACTTACGCCATCTATTGTCGAAAATTATATAGCGAGGGCTAAACACCCTTAATTTCATTCTGCTATAGGCTTAACGTTGAAGCTAAATACACATTGATCTATATCGTCTGCATTTTAGGCTGACCAGCTAATTTTTAATAACTACGACGCCCTTGCGTAGTATTACCTAATCTGTCTGTCTGTGGTTGTTGATTATAACCCTGACACCAGGGTTGATGAGGTTGGTATTCTACCTCACAACCCACACGATAAGAAGAAGACCTAATCTGTGGCCGCTCCGTGCCCGTATTTATTCCTGGGTGCATCCGTAAATAGTATGAATTTGCGCGGGTGCACACAAACTTGAAAATTGTAGAAATGCTCGCCCTCGAAATGCTTTCAGTGTCGCTTCTGAGTGCATTGAGTTTAAAATGGAGAATTTGGCATGGTTCTAACCAATGGTTAATCCTTTCTTGAAGGAGCACTGGTAGACGGCTGTAAAGCATTACAAACTAAGGATTGTGTTTTAAGGAAAATGCCCGATAACGTATCTCATCGTTTCCCTAAAAAACATGAAAGTTTATGTACTTATTATTAAGTTTATGTGCTATACGTAACTAAAGTAATTTGTTTCAGATAACCCGTACTGCTTACACATTGTACACGGTACTAAAAGAAAAGAATAACGGAGAGAGGACTTTAGCGTTCTAAATACGATTAGTAATGTTTTCTTTGTTGTAAATTATTATGTTTATATTTAATTTGTAAGTTACTTACTTATGAATAATCCGTGAAATATGTAGAGTAGATTTTCGCAAAATATGTGTCTTGACCGTTTCGCTAACATCACATGAGCGCAAGGTGAAAAGAAGAAACGGGCGAGCATCAAATTTTGCCTAACGTGTATGATGGGTTATGAGCCAAATAAAAGAGATATTTATGATTAATACGGATTTTTAATTTTTAACTTGAAATTACAACCGGCGGCCATACAGTGCAAGGAGCAAGAGAATGAGTGAGGTTATGAATGTCAATGTCAGATTGACAATGACATTGATAGATGCGTTTAACGTTCCATTATGCTGAAGTTTATTATTCTACTAAATATATCTAAACATATATTCCAACAGTGTAGAGTTGGTTAAAATAGTCATGTACTGCGGAACGGAAGGCGATTGGGGCAACCAACATTCTACATGCCGTATTTAAAAAATAAGTACCTAATACGGTTCTCGTAAAAAGGACCATACAATAGATACTTTAGAGAACCACCATTGGCCACCTCTTATGACACGATTCAATTACAAAAAAAACATCATAGAAGGAAAAAAATAAGGAAAGAGACGAAGCGGTACAGGTCGTGTCGTATCAGGAGGTGAAGGATTTTACGGAGAGAAGAGAGGAATGGCGATTACCACACCGACAAGAGCGCAGCTTTTAAATAATGAGAGATAGAGTAGACTTTGTGAACTAATTGTTTGTAAAGTTAGGGCGTGTAGAGTTAGAAGCTTGGCTCTAACGAGATCTGATAACTTTTTAACATTGGTGGAATATTATTATATTAAAAATTTTAGATTACTTACTGCCTTTTCTTGAAAGACTACTGCAATATTATGCGCAATTACCCAGCCAGTAATTATAATAATTCATTTCTTGATTTGAATCAGAATTTGAAAACGGTAAAGCGCAGTGCAAATTCCAAAGATAATAATTTAAATAAGCACTTGTAGTTTGGTCGTGGGTTTAAATTTCTTCGCTAATTACTGCCTTTGCATGCCTGCTTATGAATATTGAACTAAATATAAAGGATGGAACAATTCTCTTTGTCATGAAAAACCTTATTTACTTGCTTAAGTAATGGGCTAAAGACTAAAAGAGTTCGGTTATTGATCTGGAGGTTCATTACCGGCGGGAAAACTATCAACAATCTAATAGTAAAATAATAAATTATAATCATTTTTTTACTAAAGGAACACAGGTACAATTTTACATAAAAAATATACAGAGTTAACAATAACAAAACGCATTAGCGGCCGTCCCTGAACTAAGAACAGCTTGTATCGCAGGGGCCATACTATATGTTATATACGGATACAATAATGGACACACGGACCTTTGCCAGATGCAACATAGTGTAGGGATTATAAAAAAATAGTATATTGAAACATTGTTGCAATCAGAATTCTGATTGTAAATAAGGTGATTCAGTGTCCTGATTTGTTAGTCCCGCCGGATGAGACCCTCAGACCTTTAGTGCTCCCCAGTTGTTCGACCAAATGCTTTAAAGTATGCTTTTAAGTCAGCCATTTTGAACACCTCCACTTTGGAGTGGAATAAATGTTAATAACTATATATAATAACTGGTTCGAGCGGATGGAAAAGTGTATTAAACTTCGTGGTGAATACTTTGAAAAACAATAAAAGGTACTATAAGGTTATAGTTGCTTTTTTTTTCTTCAAACGACAAAACTTAAAAGGCATGCCTCGTATGTTATGTGTCGTTGTTATGTAACTACGAGTATAGTCATTACGTGAGCCATGTCAGAAACTGTTCAAACTTAGGTAATTATAGTCTTCGTCGCATAACAATTTCACAAGTATAATTTTACGAAACATTCAGATACTCACGCCTATTTCCCATCGGGGTAAGTGCCTACTTACCTGCCTAGGCAGTATGGATTTCCATTTACTTCGATCCTGACATACCTCTCTTGCTTCCGAACCCCTAACAAAACCCAAGAAAATATTTTTTTTTTGTGAACATCCTAGGTAAGTACTCGTAATTACAGCGATGGCTAGGTATGTCAAGGTGAAATAGTCAATAAGCTTTCACTTTGATGAAGCTTTGATTTCCTTTTGAACATTGCATTTAATAAGTTGTATTTGAAGATTACAATGGAATTTACTCCCCAAACACAACCGTTTGATTCCTTTGCTTTGATTTTTAAAATACTGGTTTGGGCTGGATTTTACAGGCTTAGGAAGAAACCTAAACATAACTATATGGTTTATTTACATCATATATACAGTTGCATTGTGTTTTTATGGGTCCTCATTTACAACATACAGCATTTGGTTTATATTGTACAGGTAAGATATACTTAAAAAGTCTAGAAGAAATATAAAAGAAAACTAGAAATATAGGTTTAGCCAATTTTTTGTCAGTTTGCAAAACTAAATACACTTTTAAAACTATATAATAACTTTTTAAGTACACAAGATAATCTTTCGAAATAAAAAGGACTCGAAATGTTATAAATGTATAGTCACAAGGAAAGCTGATGTAATTATCTATAAAAGGTTTTTTTTACTTTGAATTTCTAAACTTCATAGTTTAGAAAAAAAATATTTAAAAGTGTAGTACTTAGTTTTGCGGGCCAGTGTATTTATTTATGATTGATATTGATTTATTAAATAAATGATGGGGCTAAAATACAATGAAGAAGAAGAATGCTCTAAATATTACGATTCTTTACGTATTTTTTTAGATTGCGTTTTACGTTTTTTTTTTGATAGTAGCCGTGTTTCGATACTGAATAGGGGTTCAGATTTTTTCCGATCTAGTATTAAATTGGGCTGAGGTATATTTTCTCCTAGAAAAAAATACAGTGTGAGAATCGCCTCAATTAGACTTGCTAAAATCTCCTATTTTTCTATTGCAAGGTTTTTGAAGATAAAGATGAATCGTTTGCAAGCTTAATGATTGAAATACCACAAATGAATCTCGTGATAAAAATGATTACTTTGAGAGTGGGAGCTTCGAAACTAGAGAAACTACATGAGCTGATGCATGGTAAGATCCCTTATTCCACTTCGATGGACTAAACGGACCAACTGTAAGATTTTATTACCACTGTTTTTCAACGTGTGGATTAGGTACGACCTCTACGGAGAGCAAGACCTTGCTCGGGAAGCGACAGTCCCAATCTACGAAAAAATTCAAGGATTGTAGTACTATTTCATCACTATGCCCCCTCTTGATAATGTAGCATTCTCCATTCTTGTCTATCAAATGCCAATTCTTTGACTTCCTCATGAAATTGTGTCCTCGTGTCTTATTACGTGTCCAATCATCTTGCCTGTTCTTTCTTCAATAACTCTCAATCCTGATAAGATTACTGTTATGAGGTACTTTTTACTCTATAATAAAATAAAAACACCGTTTCTGTGATAAGACACCATAGTATAAAGAATAATACGCAATGCGCTACCAACATTTGATTTCTTTATTCTTTTGTTAAAATCATAAACAGTTTTATTATGGTTCTCAGGGTAGCCAGATTTTTTACCTTAAAGTATTTACTTAAAAAGTTTGAAACACATTGATAAAAAAAAATGATAATTTTCTTTTACAATAAAGCCTTAACTACTGGTGGATTTATAAATAATAGATCATTTGTAATTTTATGGAAAGTAGTTCTATTTTCATACTAATTGACACAGATCCTTTATTCGGCGCAAGCGACGATGAAGATGAGAAATATTTAAAGAAAAGCAAAGATTTCTTTGTTCGTCTCATAAAGGTGTTCTTCGTTCTGGTATCTATCATCGCTGTTGTCTGGCTAACATCCACGATCCTCGGCAGAGTCAATGACCCCGACTTTACGATTGCTGCATATTTTCCTTTTCACACTAACACCTTGCAAAGGTAAAGTAAAACATTTAGCACTTACTATTAGATATATTTTCGGACGCGCCCCTGATATTAAAAAACCTTAAAAAAAACTGCGTAAGTGCTTATTTTGTTTATACAAATTTTGCTATAACCATGAAACTAAGTAAATATTCAAAATTCATAACTTTATTGTGTTTTTTTAAATTATTTTCAAGTCTACGAATACTTTTCCTATGGAAAATCCCACTTGATATTAACTCAGAATAATGAACCGAATCATTTCCCTCAGTATTCGTTACGATGTCACTTACACCCCGTACAAGGACGTACAGGTAGCCATGCCAGTACGTATGGGTGTTAGTGACACCGTAAAACCACCGTAATGATTCTGATTTGATATCAAGTGGAATTTCCTGTCGGAAAATGCATGTAAAATTCTACTTTTATTTTCAGTACCATACTTATGCGACGGAAATTTTCGCTCGATATCAACTCAGAATCATTAACACCCTGTATATTACAAAGCACGGCGGCGGTTACTCCACCGACAAGAGCGCAGCTCTTAAATAGAGAGAGAGAGATATTACAAAGCATGCCTAACAA
Organism: Pectinophora gossypiella; assembly: GCF_024362695.1. Lineage (NCBI taxonomy): Eukaryota > Metazoa > Arthropoda > Insecta > Lepidoptera > Gelechiidae > Pectinophora > Pectinophora gossypiella. The sequence goes on along the minus strand of NC_065408.1, from coordinate 7,039,139 downwards.
CTATCAAAATCACCTAGAGTAACTATAAGTACCTAGATAACCTAGTCATATTTTATACATTTTCAGATTTGCATTGGCAGTATTTCTGGAGCATGGCCTTGTAATATGGTTGGGATACGGTCACATATGTGTAGACATACTTGTTGCATGTTATTACTCCCAAGCTACGGTTCAATTAAAAATCCTACGGTACAACTTACGGACATTATGTCGCTCCGGCCAGACAGCGGGCTACGTGTGCGAACATAATAAACGAGCTTATCGATATTTAGACGAATTAGATCCACAAATTCATGAACGTTTTGTCCTGTGCGTTAGACGCTACGAAAAAGTTATTTGGTGAGTATTACGGGCCTTGATTTTTTACTTGACAGTTTTCGGATAAGTATTTTAAAAAGTACAGGCGCTTATTTTATACCTCTTAAAATATTTTATTTTCTCGAAAAAGCTTTATATCATAGAAAAAAAAAACATATTTTTTCGTTCTATTATTTCAAATTTCGCGCGAAAACGTTTGGTCACGTGACATTTGGTCCAGTGACGTCACATTTCAACAAACAAAGAAACTGCAAACAGTATAACTTGAAACTTGACAGATAGTTTTTGTTTATTTTGTGAAATGTGACGTCACACGAAGCTTAATCATGGCCGCCCGTGTTTCGGATCTTGTACACACAGATAAAAAGGTTGTATTTTTATTTTGTAATAATAAAATAAAGTGATCTTAATAAAAAATATTGGATAATTATCGTTAAATGGTAAACTACCAAATCCGTCATATTTCATATTTTATTGTTACAACTGTCAAGTGGCCAATTATAACTTGAATTATAACTAGAAATGTACGTAACTATAAATGTATGGAATAATTTTACAGGTTCGTCGGACAAGTGAACTCAATATTCAATAACGCTATTTCCTTTCAATCCTTCATGACGTCATGTGTCATTTGTACGGTTATTTATAGAATGAGCATTGTAAGTATCCGCTACAGTGATCAAAATAACTCCATAGCTAATATATGAAGGTATAAATAATAAAACACAAGTATTTTCATGCCAGGTGGTACCGGGGGGTTAAAATGGCCACATCGAAGCATAATAATCGAAGAATAATATTATTATTATTATATTATTATCGAAGCAATTCATCTAAGAAAGCAATATTGCTATTTTACATTTGTTTGCAGTGCGCAATTACTTTTACATGCGTAATTCAAAAAATGACAAATAGCAATATTGCTTTCTTAGATGAATTGCTTCGATGGGGTCTTTTTGCCCCTTCTGTATTATATTTTACATACTTACCTACGCTGCATACTATTACTGGGTGAATTAATTGCTTTTAGGTGTCACCGACATCCGTACCATTCCTGTTTCTTGTTGGATATTTTCTCATATTACAATTTCAAGTATTTCTTTACTGCTTCTATGGAGAACTCGTTAAATATGAGGTGAGTACTCGAGTAAAAATGTTCGTTTCACTGTGCGAGCAGCGAAAACATCACGCGCAGATAGTCAAATAAGTCACGCGCAGTTTTGCCATGATACAAAATTTTAAAGATATGATAATCTAGTGATTGGTGGATATATGTACCCTCTAACACCTGTGTTATTTGGTTATAATTTTTCAGAGTAGTTTCATAGTAGACTCGGCGTACAAGAGTGACTGGCGGCTGTTGTCTCCTTCCTTCCGTCGGCAGCTGCTTATCGCCATGGCTCGCTGGTCCATACCCATCACTCCTACTGTCTCTGGGGTTGTACGGCTCTCTCTCTCAACCTTTGTTATGGTAATATAATGTTGTTTTTACACCCCATTAATAAAAGATGTGAGTTGGTGCACGTATGTATATGTATTATGTTCATTGAAGCTCATTACATTTTGTGAAATGATAGTTAAGTGACACAATATCGTTTTTATAAACGATGAATATTATATTGTACCTACTTATGCTCTTATTCATTTATTATTTTCAGGTAATTAGAGGGGCGTTCAACTTATTCACCGTTTTGAAAACTACCAACAACGTGCAAGCATCGAATAACTAAATATCAGCTAAGTATTATACTTACAGCGTTATTAGTTTTTCTTCGCTTTATTATTAATATTATCGAGACGTTCGCAATAGGAAATTAAAATAATAAATATAATAAGTTCAAATGTAGAATAAAAAAATCTTCTTGAATTGCTTATTTTCTGAACACGGTAATTTTCTTTAAACCATAAAAACTCTTTTCTTGACATATTTCATCGCGTACTTATTTATTTAAAAGGAACCACTGCCCTCGCGGCATGGCTACTACGTCGCGCGAGACGCGAATTTTAGCTAGTACGACCAAACAGTAAGACATCTATCTATGTAGATAGTATCCGCTGCGTTTATTGGCCCTTAGCCCTCGATATGATTAGCGCCGCGCGCGGTTGTCGTGCAGTCCGTGTCGTGATTTCCAATCATTAAGTATGTGGTATTTCTACTCCAAGATATAAAATATACCAGCTGAATATACAAATATACTTTTATGTTTTTTACAATAATTCGCATCATCATCAAGCATCAATTCGAGTCTCTTTGAACTCATACCTGTGTGAAATAGCTCAGTCACTAACATTTAGCAAAAATGCATAGTGATGCCGTACATTAAGTATGAGTGGCTCAGTCCGTCGTGTCCCGCCCGCTCCACAACTGACCGTTGCCCACAGCAAAGCAGGTATTTCGGATTTCACACTCGCAGCCAAATGATATGTTTCGCTCGTTAACGCTCAGCCTTTTGTTTGCTTCTACTATTGGCTCTAGTCTGTAGATTGATAATATAACATAAAACATAAATAAATAAACAGCCTACATACGTCCTACTGCTAGGCACAGGCTAGACGATCCTTCAATCAAACGGAGGCGGTAAGGAGTATACTCCATCACATTGTTCCATTACATGATTACACAATATTGTTTTCAAAATTACGAATCTTATGATCATGAACGATAATTATATTATGTATATAATCATAATTATAATTTACTTTATGTATTGTTTATGCACTAAATTTAAAGTATTTATTATTTAAAGCACGGAATACAAGAAAGAGGTTAAAAGAGCCAAGTGAGCGCGATACAAGTATGAGCAAATAGTTCATACTTCCAACTTTACGCTCCACTCGTCCGCAAACTTTCCGACGCACGGAACTCCGCGATAGTATATTACAAGGTCGTCTTATGTATTATAACTTACAGGGCAAAAAAAAAATCATAATAATATGATTAAATGTATGTGGGATGTTTGAAAGTGTAAGTAAAAGCGTAAGATAATATAAGATGAGACAGGTACGTGAGACAAATATACAAGATACATGGTGTGAAGGAGACCTTTTCTTTTTTCATACCTCTCGCTCTTCCAAACTCAACCCTCACCATCTACCCTCATATCCTGTAAAAAAGAAAGGGACAGTAGAGGAATGGAGAGCGACCTGTGTGCGCGTCGCTGAAGGCTTTACTTTTTTCTTTAATGCGAATATTAAGGTGTTAATCCTTTTTTGTGTTGATAATTTTAAGTTAATATAGTGGGCTTCATGAAGACTTCAGTGTTTCCTCTCCCCCCCCCCCCCCCCCCCCCCCGGTATGTATAATAGTCACATCAAAATACCGTCGAGTGGCCATAGTAGTGGCGTTAGATTGGGGTGTTGTTTATTCACGGCGCCCGCATCTGCGGAATATCAGCGCGGGATACTCCATTACTATACGAATGAACCTGTGGTTAGTTCTGCCTCAATCCCAGGCTCACATGTCGCCCGTATACTAGTACGAATAAATCATAAATTCACGTACTTAGTTATCGAACTAATACATACAAACATAAACTCACGCCCGTAATCCCCAATGGGGTGGGCAGAGCCACAAGTGATCAAAGACAACTTGCAGTCACTGTTGATACGATGTCGTAAACTGGATATCATCATCAGCCCATTAACGTCCCCACTGCTGGGGCACGGGCCTTCCCTATGGATGGATAGGGAGATCGGGCCTTAAACCATCACGCGGGCCCAGTGCGGATTGATGGTAATTAACGACTGCTAATGCAGCCGGGACCAACGGCTTAACGTGCCTTCCGAAGCACGGAGGAGCTCGAGATGAAAACTTTTTTTTTGTGGTCACCCATCTTATGACCGGTCTTTGCGAAAGTTGCTTTACTTCAACAATCGCAGACCGAGCGCGTTAACCGCTGCGCCACCGAGCTCCTCAATATGTATGATAGAGGTGTAATAATAACATATTTACAATTTTTATACAAAAAAGTATTTACACTTTTTCTTTATTTTTACGAAACTTTTGTTTATAATATGCAATTAAAATAACATCTGTGACAAAAACACCCATAACCATAAGTGTCGAGAGAGGATCGAACCAGGGGCTCACGGTTATTTCATTATTATGTCCAGTTCTTCTTCTATCGTGTGGATTGTGAGGTGAATTACCAAGGGTCATTACTGAGCCGCCATAGGCCCCTGACATGACTCATGGATTATGTCCAGTTGACAACATTTTGCTTCTTACTGCTAAAAATAATAACTAATAACATCATCATCATCACCAGCCCATTAACGTCCCCACTGCTGGGGCACGGGCCTTCCCTATGGATGGATAGGGAGATCGGGCCTTAAACCACCACGCGGGCCCAGTGTGGATTGGTGGTTATTAACGACTGCTAATACAGCCGGGACCAACGGCTTAACGTGCCTTCCGAAGCACGGAGGAGTTCGAGATGAAAACTTTTTTTTTGTGGTCACCCATCCTATGACCGGCCTTTGCGAAAGAACTAATAACATTTGTTAATAATTCATGCACATCAAAATTTTATAACAAAAGTTATCAATTGCTTCAGACTCAGAGTAAACCTGATGAAAATAGGAAGGGTTAATAGTATTTTTTATGATTTGTAGGTTCTCTAGACTTTCAAGTAGTGGCAAAAACGCGTAGAGCTCGTTTAGCTTAGTTCATCAATAACAAAAATAATAATTTCGATCACCGAAAGGTATGGTTACACTCTCGTCTATTGTCTTCGAAAAGTATATAGGGAGGTTCCCAACACCCTTAAACCCTGAAACATCTCTAATAAGAAATCCTCTATCCCTTTAACACCTTACATTCGACATCGTGATCCTCAAATCCGAAACGTATTCGAGAAAAAATCAAATTCTAGATGGCGCTGTAAAATTTCCATTCTGCCTCACCGTTTAAGGCTATTGAATGGTAGTATTGTGCCCGACCTATTGTGTTTTTCTATTGAACCCCGGCTCATACGAGAAATGGCTGCACTGTACGAGATTTCAATTACTGACATTGTAACTGGAACAGTCAGATTAGTTATTTCAGAGAGCAATTGTTAGAGAATGGTACCTATTAAAGGGGAATGTGTTCAATCGGATTTCGATTGAACCCTTTGGTCTCTACTACATTGCGTCTGAGCGTGCGATTGCTTATTGAGAATGAAAATTCATATTGTGCGAGTATTTTACACTGCCCGAGTGTGCACCCTCATACCCTCAGGTATATTGTCTTAAAATGTCATATATGAGATCCCTGAGTTAGTAGTAGGGCTGGCAGCAGAATACCTAGAAGGACGCACATTGACCAAATTGGAGATGTCCTTAGAAATGGTTAGTACGATCTACTCTGAACCGGCGTGCGTTTATGAAACAATTGATGAAGGTGGAGGAAGCAAGGGAAGTGTGTCAGTATCGAAGAAAATGAAACGCCATAATCTCTGCTTACCCCGATGGGAAATAGGGGTAAGTTTAAAGCATTTAAGTATTTGGTAGTAGGGCTGGCAGCGGAAGATCTATAAGGACGTACATTATCCAAATTGGAGATGTCCTTAGAAAAGGTTTAGTACGATCTACTCTGAACAATTGATGAATGTGGAGGAAGCAAGGGAAGTATGTCAGGGTCGAAGCAACTGAAATTCTAAAGTCTCTGTGGGAAATAGGCGTCGGTATATGTATCTATGTATTTTGCCTTCAGCTCTTCCACAAATATATTTTCCATTAAGAATTGTGTTTGTATATTTACCTCTATATGCGGTCGGTAAATCTGAGGCGACGGCCGGGAAGCCAGGCTTAGATTAAGCGACGTTATTGCCCGTACATCTTGCAGCCACCCGCGGGGAACTCGTAGCTTTAAGAAACACGGTAGCAACAGTAGTCTTAGACAACGACCTTAGGTTTATTTATTTATTTATTCGTAAGGAAATTAACAATAAAATAAAACATAATATGAACAATATTCTAAAAAACTAAATGCAAATGAAGAATTTCCACATATATATATATAAGTACATTACTTGTACGGTCTCATCTTTTTTTAACGTGACTTAGTAAATTTCCCGTAGATGGCAAATGGGAAGCGCTAAGGACTCTCATCTAGTACACAATTTAAGACAATGTGCCTAAGGGTGTCCACGTATGGGCTCGAACTTCGGGTCAGGGCGTCGTTTGAGAGAATAGGGTAGTTTCCAACTAGTCAAACCAGTTACTTTTTACTTAACGTCAAAACACGATATTTCTATGGAACTTGTATGAAAGAGCATGTGACGTCATAGAAAAACGTGACAAAATGTTGCACTTATTATTACATTTCAATTTATTAAAATTCATAAATAAGATAAATAGAAAAAGAATAGAAAGTCGCGAGGTGACTGACCGCCTCTGATTTAGAATAATCGCTAGCGTATTCTTATATTATTTCCATCCCTGAGTTTCTTTTAAACACGGTTAACTACAAACAAAAATAATATATGTAAGTAAGTAAGTATACAGGGTGTTAGTGACATCGTAACGAATACTGATTGGGATGATTCAGACCGTGATTCTGAGTTGGTATCAAGTGAAATTTCTCGTCGGAAATTTCATGAAAATTCTACTGCTTTTTTAATTATTTTCTGTTCCATACTTTTGCGACGGAAAATTCCACTTGATATCAAATCAGAATCATGGTCTGAATCATTCCTCAAAGTTTTCGTTACGATGTCACTAACATCCTGTATATGTAATTATCGATTATTAAAATTAAATATTTGCATCTTAATAAACCACTACTAAGTATTTATGACATGAATGTAGTACGCGACAACAACAAAGTAAGTGTATTTATTATACAAGATAAATGAATTTGATGTATACTTAAAAAATCATAAAAGTTATCCCAAACTCCCATAAAATGGGGAGAAAATCACACACACGATCGCAGTGCACATTTGTATTGGGAGTCCCGTGAATGCATCATGATATTAGCAAACATTGACAAAACAGGTTGTCAAATATGCAAAGAAGTCCTTTGGGAGGCGTTCCACTAAGCCCGACCCGCAGTTTGACTGTCACTTCGACTCTGCATTTGAAATTCATAAACTCATACAATTTGCTGCTCATATGCATTATGAAAATATTTGGCTGGAACTACTTATGTGGCGCCTTGTATATCTATACGTAAGTACCTATATATAGTAGTTGGTATATAAATAATGCATAATGCATGTTTAGTTCTTACTGTCGACACATACAGTATACTGTAGCAAGCGCAACATATTATTTATGGATATTATAAAGTCGCCTAGTACTCTAGTACTTGTATAGCATACCTAAACAACGTGTTCATCGAAGGGATATGTTTGATAATAAGATCTAAGCGTATTTATTGATTATTGATATTAAGTAACATGTACTATTTCAAAAAACATACAAGCCGTCTATATACGTCCTACTTCAGGGCACAGACTCAATCGCATACTCATATATATATATATATACGTACGTTTATCTGGTAAAATAGTTTACACATTGAATTGGCATTTTTTTTTTGTCAAACGTCTCATACGCCTAAAACTACTGCAGCTTCTCAACCTGTATAGCCGAGGTAAAAGTAGCTATAAGAAACACCTTAATGTTCTTGAAAAATGTTAATACAATTTCAATAATTTGACTACGTAATATCATATCCGACACTTCTAAACAGTCACTAAACTTGTAGTAACTAATTTTCAAATTAATCAACCATAAAGGGTTATCTAGCAGGAGCATTATGTACAGTTAAGTACGCCACTTTGCTCTACAGATCGGGTTGGACTTACACCTCAAGCGCCATTAGAACCTGCCATCCGAAAAGATGTTAGTATATAATAAAAAAATATATATGGTAGTAGCTTATTTGTATCACATATTTAATTCCATAAGATTACTGCATTTATAAAATAGGCTGGAATGTTTCCAAAAATATTATTTACTTAAATATTATTTCAGTGGAAAAAAATATTGTATGTAGCGTGATTAAAATTGTTCGGAGAGTCGCTGTCAACGCTACAATTCCGCTAAAACATAAAATAAATGAAGTCGAGACACAACGAAACCAAAACTCACAGACGCACATGGCTGTGAAATTATAAATTCCGTTCGTAATAACACACGACACATCGACCACGTGACAATTGAATGAGCAGCGACCGGACGGGCGTTCGGCCGAGCAATCCATTATGCAGATTGGTGGCCCGATTGCTGCATTCAGAGGGCGCGGCGACAGCGACACGGCGCTGCGTGAAGCGGCTGACCCCTAAATGGACCTATTCTCCGGACTTTGGAATTGATTTTATGTGGGCATTTACAGATTGCCTTTACTGATGACCGATGAGACGGCTTAGCCAATAATGTTTTTTGATTCAAGATTCTACTTCTTATGTCGTGCTGCAAGATCGATGACCAATCTCACCAACCCTGGAGTCAGGATTATTATTGAAACGCCAGGGATAATGTATGTAATTAAGATAATAAGCGAATCACGTGACATTTCGCTAGCTGTTCATGTTCAGTCTATTAGACTGTACGTTAACGAAAGCGAAAATAATTCTAACTACTTAGGTCTTAAGTCCTATTATTATTTGGTCATTATACCGTTGAATAACTATCTTTAGGCCAGGCGCGCACTACGAGTTTTTCGCCGCGCGGCAGAAAAGAGCAGCGGCATAATGTCGCACTGTAATACTGCGCCGCTGCGGCGCGCAATACAATTTAAAACTGTTTAGTACAGAATTACAATGCGACATTTGCCGCTGCTTTTTTCTGCCGCGCGGCGAAAAACTCGTAGCGCGCGCCTGGCCTTAGTCTTTTATTTGCGTAAAATAGTAAAAATATGAAAATCCGCTAAAAAGTAATTTGTACGAACTTACGATTAGTAGTGGCTAGCTGCAAAGCTAACGTACAGCGGTATTTTCGCTTTTGTGTGTTGATCGCGCCTATTGTCCAGCACGGTTGTCAGAATTACTGCAGAACGACCCCTCGATTCATTTTATGGATATTGCATCGCTGGATTAACGATTGATTGATGACCCGTACACGAGAGCTGATTTCACATGTTTTCGGGGAAATTCTCGGGCGAATTAATCAGGAGAATTAATCCATTTTTCATAAAAAAACATCAGTGACTCGTGATTTTGTCCGTGTGACATAACATAGCATAACGCCACATAATAACGGGCTCTTACCCCTGACTGGATGACTGACTGTCATCCCGTGATCATGGCACTTGCAACAGTGTCGAAATATCGGGAGTCTCATATTTCCCTGATTTAAACGTGGTTAGAACCCGTTATTATGTGTTTTAATTATGATAATAACCGCGTAAATTTTAACAATGTATAGCATTACGCCTGCAGCAGTAGGTAGGGGTGTATAGTATATACTCCTCGCTAGCTGTTTTAGACACATGTAGGTAATAGGGGGCGAGCCTATTGCTATACCTGGGAACCACGTGAAACGAAAAAAAAAACAAATCAATTATGGGTATCTATGATCCAAACATGAATTGGAACTCATAAGTTGTCCGTGTGGACTTCGGTAGTATCGATGCAAGTATGGAAAGTTTGCCCTCAGAAAGAACCTACACAAACCTTTGAAATCAAACTAAGTATATCCGCTTAACTCCGTCTAAGCGTTTCTAATTTTCTATCTAATGTGTCAATTTTCATCCAAAAGATAAAGACATAATGCACCTGTTACCCTGCTCTACCGGAAGAACCACTCCATAATCCTCTAAGTAAATGGCAGTTCAAGAAGATGGCACAATGCAAAGTGGCCTCAATCTGGGATTTCCTCGCCCCGCGCCCGCCGCGAAAGTCATGAATATATAATTATTTCTCGACTATTAATATTTTTCCCAGCTCCCGTGGCGTTGATTGCCTCTTGAATTTATTACTAACTCCACGATAGGCCATTTTCGTATTTATTAAGACCACCTGCCTAGCTCTCAACGCAACTCTCACAGTGAATTATGAGCTAACGGATTTTCCTAATAGAATATTTTATTTCTCGCGCACTCTTAGGCTGAGGCTTTTGTTTTCGCGGAAATTGTTTGGTTGAATATTAAATGACAACTGGTTATTCAGCTTAAGAGCTTAGGGAGAAGTAATTTGCAATTGTCTAGCAAATAAAATAATCAAAATTCAAATTCGTTTGTATTAAGCAGGTAGCTGGCTGGTATGCCGTTTGGTAGCACAGTGCAGATCTCTGGAATTTTACACAACACTTAATGTAGTGTGGTCAAGCATACAAAAGTAATTTGGGAAAAATATATATTTATGTTTTCTTATAGTAACTCTTTTTACAATAGTACATTCATCATCAATTTAGGAGCCACGCTCTTGTCGGTGCAGCATTTTCCATGCTACTTTTTTTTAGGGAATAGTACATTAGGTAAAATTAATTTGATAAATGCCACATTAGATTTACATGTTCGTTATCAGACGTGGAGGCACTACCGATATATTCAGCAGGAATGATTCGAGTCCCACAATACCACATAATCAGTCCACGAAATACCCTCGAAAATGAGCTTTGCACTGAATTTTAGCATCTCTACCCCATTGGAACGGTTCCAAGCAGTTACAATTCATATTAGCGGCCACATTCAGATAATGAGAGCATCCGTATTCGACAAACATTTGCATTCGCCAATGTTTATCTACCGCTGCGAACATTTCCAATCAGGTACGATATTAGTACGATACACAAAATTGATATTGATGCCAAAACTACGTTCAGTTTGTGTTCGTTATCAATAACCGGCCGCCTGTTTAATTAAGACTGTTTAATACTGTATATTTAGGTGGGCTGTGCGAAATATTAGTATCTACCTCACGATGTATTGAAGTAAGATTTGTTGTTTAATTTTAATGTGTTATTTATTTATTCAAATAGACGAGTAACTCTGTACGAACGTTAGGGTCACGTCCCGGGATCGAATCCCGGTGGGGAAATACCACAAAAATTACATTATGATCCCTAGTTTGATTAGGACATTACAGGCTGATCACCTGATTGTCCGAAAGTAAGATGATCCGTGCTTCGGAAGGCACGTTAAGCCGATGGTCCCGGTTACTACGTCCTGATGTAAGTTAAGTAGTCGTTACATGAGTCATGTCAGGAGCCTTTGGCGGCTCAATAGTAACCCTGATACCAGGGTGATGAGGTTGGTAATCCAGCACACAACCCACACGAGAGAAGAAGAAAAAGAACAGTATACATATCGTGAAGCTATAAAGTACTATCAGATGCAAAAGTCAAATCAGTTTCTCAAAGTAATAGATTAACCGACTGGTTGTACTTAAGACCTTCTGATTACTTATCGTTTCTCTAATAGACCTCAACATCCCCAAAATATCAATTTTACAATTGTGACGACTATGGTTCAAAATTTCACGACTGATAACTCATAGCTCGCTAGCTCAATTGTTATAATCCTCGAGGAAGACGAGGTGACTAGACTGTATGATCGCAGGATCGAACCCCGCTTCCTGTTGCATTTTGTTTCTTGTTTTTGTTGTAGCAAGTTTTGTTTTATCATCATCATCAGCCGTACGACGCCCACTGCTGGGCATAGGCCTCCCCCAAGGATCTCCATTTTGTTTTATATTTCTTTTTATTATTTAATGAGTACTTCACTAACACGTAAAAATCAAAACAAAATAATTATTTATAACTAGATTAGATTATAGCCAATACGCGACCTAAACCCGAAAACACGAACAAAAATGGAAAATTAATAACCTCATCAATTATGAATTTGTAACTTACGTATATGCTTTGGAAGCTAATAAAAAGCAGCTTATAAACCGACATAACTGTGTCCTTTCTAACATGATAGACCTGGGGCCTGTTTAATAAAACTTACAATTGTAAATTACAATGACAATTTGATGTACATTGCGGAGTGTGTGATCACGAATATTTTGCAGTTTCATATTAGCTACGCAATGAACATCAAATTGCCGTTGTAATTTACAATTGTAAGTTTTATTAAACAGGCCCCAGGTATACGGGCGATGGGCTGGTCACCTGTCATCATCCATAGTATGTGATGAACCGCACAGAACACAGTTGTAGAATATCTTGTCGTAATTTCCATCCGCCTGCCAGATTAAGGATCGTAGGAGTGAGTTTATGAATGTACTAGCTTTTGCCCGCGACTTCGTCCGCGTGGCGTGTTATAAAAGACAGATCTTTGTGTGTATGGGAGAAAGGTTAAAAAATGCTTAATTTTATTATTATTAAATGAGGTTATAGTATAAGTAGCTCAGTTAAATAATTAATTGTTATTAATTTTTAGATCATAGTTTATGATAATTTGGTTTAATATAAATTTAAGAAAATACGATCAGAGGAGGCTAACCGTGAAGTAGTTATAAGCTTTCGTCTGGAATTCAGAGATGATACATTCATACAAATATTTTTTCCCGCTAATTCCCGTTCCCGTGGGAAATTCGAGAATTCCTTTCTTAGTGCACCTCTACAGTATCTAAGCTACGTCCTTTCCAAATTTCAAGTGCCTACGTTTAGCCGTTTAGGCTGTGCGTTGATATGTCAGTCAGTCAGTTTCTCCTGTTATATATTTAGATTATTCACATGAAGCAGTTCGAGTGGTATTCGTCTGTGTATTCGTACCTGCTACTTGCAGACTCCTGTTTAATTAGGCGTGAACAAACACGTACGTGCGCAAATGCCCCGCGGCGAGGCCTTTTGTCCTTTGTACTGAAATCCACAACTTTCTTGCGCCAGCGACATTGTTGGCGCGTTGCCGGGACACTGCGGGACAGTCCTGCGTTCAAAGTCCCGCTTTTAATATAGTTCGGTAACAGGACATAAACTCAATTGGGGTAGTCAGATAAGATAATCCGTTTATGGGCCCTGATTCCTGCAGACACCACTTAATTTTACTTTAAGTTATACCTGTCATTTTTGTTGGAGGCGATGGTTGCTCCGGTAAATAAAAACTCTTCGAGATGTTAAATGGATTGTATTAAATTAAAAACTAGGAAATTATTTACATATAAGTTAGCGAGAAATAAAAAAAACAAGTCTCGTCGGCAAAGTCCGTGGCGTAAGTCCCGTAATATTGCCATAGCAAAATATATTACAATAAAATATATTATTATAAGACTTTCATGTTGCCAACAATTTTCTTATCTGCCGAAAAGGAAAGGAACGGATGATTGACAGCTCTTAATTTTAGGAAGAATGAGTAAATGAATGAATAACCCGAGCGAATCAAAAGGTATCTCGCTAGTATGCAAACCGTTTGACGTGTGCTGACAACTTAATTCTGTCGGGTTATTAGCCAATGCAATTTTTTTATAAGGTTGTTTTAGATTTGTGCTTAAAATTGACGTGTGTTCCATAAATTTTATTGCCGATTACCAGACCCTTTTCTTTCTGGCGGATAAAAAGTGACATTTATAACTTAAAATAAAATTAGGTGGTGTTTACAGGAATTAGCACCATTATCTAACTGTGTGCAATGGGTGTTACATTTTAGAAGGTATCAACAGTTTGCCCTTTACGGACGTACAATATTAGGAGGTACAATAATAGATTTAGCTAGGTAATTTAAACTTAACAATAAAACTCCGACACATTCTTAGTTGATATCAAGTGGAATTTCCTGTCGGAAAATTCATGTTTTGGTGTTTTTTTTTATTATTTTCCGTTCCATAGTTTTGCGACGGAAAATTCCACTTGATATCAGAATCATGATCTGAATCATCCCTCAAAGTTTTCGTTACGATGTCACTAATACCCAATATTTTTTTTATCAAGTGGAATAATTTTGTATCAATTCATTACCAAGTGCAATTTCCTGTCTATTAAATTTATAGGTAGGTTACCTAGGTGTATATGACGTCCGCAAGCGACCGGTTATTGTAGCCTGTTATTTCATATTCAAATGAGTTACTTGATCGTATGGTAATTTAATTGGTATTTGATCAATAATGCCTTGAGTTGTTTTCGTGTATCTTAACTACAACATATATCAAAATGTAATTGAATAAATCAGATTTATTTATTTTTATTTTAAAATGAAGGTCGTGGACATTAGTCATACGATCTCGACGACCCGATTACTCTAGCCATAGCGGCAGCCAATCAGCTCGCGTCACCAAACACTTCAGGACCCCGATACCGACCCCGCCGGCATGGTCGATGATTTCCCTCTTCTTCTATCGTGTGGATTGTGAGGTGAATTACCAACCCCATCAACCCTGGTGTCAGGGTTATTACTGAGCCGCCATAGGCCCCTGACATGACTCATGTAACGACTACGTACTTACATCATGATGATTTCCCTCATTCAGCGTTTATCCCTATCGACCCACCAGGGTCGATTATTTTTTTCGAATATTTTCCTCTCAGACGACGCCCCGAGCCGAGGTTCGCGCCTAACTGGGCACCCTCAGGCCTGTTGTCTTAAACGTTGTACCGGGTGAGAGCCTTCAGCGCTCCTCATTTGTCCGGCCAAGTAGTTAATGCCATCTGCGGCAAATCTAGAATAAGTCACGTCAAAAAAAATGTGTTCATTAATGGTTTGTCCCGTAAACGTGTCCCGGTTTATCATGAGCAAGTGATTTCGAAACCTCTCTCCAAACGGTTTAATTTTAATAATTTAGTAAAGGGTGGTGGTGTGTCTTTATTTCGTCTGCACTCAAACGGAATTAAACGCACAAAGTAAACCATAATTACTATTGTATTTCCTACTGAACCCATCTTACCTTTTGGCCATTACCCATTTAGGCTCGAGTTAATATTTCATCTTCCTCACATTTTAGTTTCAATAAAAATGTAGCTAAGTATTCTAAGTTTTTGTATTCCTGTATTGTATCGTAAATCATGGTCGGGGTAATCTGGAGAAACAATGGATGTATTGCATATTTTTTTCTATTTCCTAGATCTATATTTCTCTAAGAATAACAGGGTCAAAATTATATCTAGACGAAGTCGGGGTAAAAAAGAAGGAAATATGTATACATATAATCTAACTCTATATCTGTATTTAATTATAAGTCTATATCTTAAAGTATCTATTGTGCAAGCTGTTTGTTTCCTTAATAAAGTAATATAATAAATAAATAAATAATGCGATAAGTATACAATCCAGTGCAGTAGCTGGAGCGGGATCTTGTGTTCGAGTATGATATATACGTATAGGACAATTGCTTGTATCAAAAGTGTCTGTAGATAGAGTCTTCTGATTATTTCTGGCTCAGAAACACGGGCGTAAGTTTGTGTGTACGCAATGTAGTATCACATCTATCAACCCACGTGTGGGATATGCGTCATCGCATAATCCGCGAGTATTGTTTATAGAGCTCTGTTTCATATTATTATAGGTACGATACAAAACGTCAGAACGAGGGTCAAAACTAGTTTAGTTGCGAGCTGGCTACCCGCCCGAGGCGCTACACCTCGCTTTGTGAATTTAACTTACATTTCAAAAGTAAACCTGGCTAATTGAAATACTCTATTTAAAATAACATGTTACTGACGGTTCCATTGTTATTCTAGTTAGCAGGTTCTGAAGGTTTTGTTTCAAATTTCCACCCGGTTTGATACGCTACTCGTAATTTCGTTGATTGGATAGAAAGGAAAGCCTTGTTTCGAAATTATCTCTCTGTGGTAAAGTACAGCTTTGAAAGTCTATTTCTGTGCCCGCTTTGCATTACAGTGTAGACTTATGGGTGCAGTTCATATAAGTACATTCGCAGTTCATATTTAAAATATTTAGACTTGACTCAAATTACTTTGAACTATTCACAAGATTTATTTACAAATCACACTATGATAAAAAGCAGTAGGTACATTGAAAACAGCTTTTTGTGTCTCTAGTTTTAGATCAAACTAAACTAACCCGGTTGTCTTACCATAAAAAATAAATACACGTATATTTTAAAAAATAAATTAAAATACGAAACCAATCCGCTCAACAAACATTGGTTGTATAGAAACACAAAAGGCTGGAATAACAACACGTAAACATAAAGTAGAAAGTTCAATAATGTTTTCATTTCTCAGCAATCGACGAGTTGAATAGGGAAAGTAAATAAAAAAAAACCATTCGAACAGTTTATTAGTAGGTATATCACAAACAATTGGCATATTTCTAACAATACCCGGATCGGACCGGACGGTATTTGCCGCCGGCAAACAGAGCGGCCCGCCGCCGGTCATTTCACTGATTTGCTACCCAAATTAAAATGGACACCCCGAACAATGGCCAAAAACTGAAAACGGACTTCACAGTATTTGTACAATTTTTATACCTTTCAGGTTGATTAGGAAGTTCTAGTTAGAAGCTTGTAAAGTGCCACAAGTACGATCCCACGAAGATGAAAATATTTGAGACTGCTGACATCTATATTTCGAGGTTTTTTCTAAAGCTTTTGATAAACATCGATGGGTTCAACTGCATTAACCTTTCATTATTTAATGTAAACAATTATACTATTGACTTATGCTTCATATTAATCTTTGCATTAGCACTCATTGGAATGTAAAAATCAATCACGAGAAATAATAATGTTTAACTGATACAGGTGAGAAAACACCTGCGCCGGTCTGGACATGTCTAACTAAGCCCATAGTGGTCTCAATATTTCGTCCAGCCGAGAGTCGAAAACCATGCATGGCAAATCATAATTATTCATGAAAACATATCGTCGCTTTAAAGTGAACACCACATTTATAAGCGTCTTATTGAAAAAAATCGGATGTCATTTTTGTTAACAAAACCAAGGATTTGCCAGACGAGGTTTTGCGAGGAATATACACGCTACTTTAAATAATGAATGAAATTAATTGAAAGAAATAGAGGTTTTCTTGAAGAAAATGACTTCGGAATGTGATTTTGTCAAAACGACGCTTACGTGATTTCAGTTTACCGGGACGATATCAATATATATCGTTCCCTAATAGTTACTATTCCAAACCCGGACTGGTGATAAAACATTTTTCTTTGACGTTACAAAAACGTTATAAAAACAAGAGCTTCGGTTAAAACATACGTCGCAAAAAATGAAAGATTTGTATAAAAATCAGTTCACATATTTTGTTACTTTTTGCGGTCGGCATCATGTATTTCATTTTATCCATTGATTTACAGTTCACATTACAATAGCACAGTTTGCAAAAAAAACACACACAGAAAAAAATAGTGCTGAAATTTCAGTTTGCCGTGTAAAAATATTGTGAAATATCGAAGTTTCGAACAAAATGTGACCAATGTGAGCTACCTACTAATAATTCAATGACGCCGTTTTTAAGTTATGACATTGTGTGAAATATTGTAACTGAACAATACTTACGTTTATTTACTACATAAATATGTTTTCAGGAATATATAAAATTTAATTCTTAACATGTAATTACACTTAATTATGTTCCTTGTTCTTTTTGGGCGCCATTCTACTCGCGTCAGACAGAGTACTACAGGGCGGAAGGCAAGAGGGAAATCACTGCCCTATTTTTCCCAAAACGTATATAGTTTAGCGTGGCTCTTGAATTAGTGATGATGATATATCATTTTAAAGATGCGCATTAAACTTCTGTTTACTTTCTTTCTTTATATTGTCGCCTTGCAGAGAAAACTTCGTCGGCGCCTTTTTGGAAAGTCACACTCTGGGGTAATTTTCTGGAATAAAAGTTCGAAATGCACACTCTACTTTCATTCGAGGTAAAACCTGATACATTTTTTTATCTGAATTAAAATTAGCGGGTCTGTTGCGAGGTAATAAAACCTCAGAATGAGTTTTATTAAAATTTTCGTCTACAATATAGTAAAAAGTAAACAAGTATTTTAAATAGCGAACACGATACAGGGAAATTAACCTTCCTTTTTTAAATGAGTTCAAAAAAGGAGGAGGTTATAATGTTCCACTATGTATGTAATATATTGTTTGCATTAAGTTAGTAAACTTTAATAAATATACCGTCACGTTTTGTTCATCCCTTCTACATAATATGAAATACCGTGGAATACTTTACGTGTATAAAACTATATAATTTAAGCTCAGGAAAATGTCGTTAATTTTAGTAATGCTAATAAACTCAGCAAAGCATGCATACTCGTGTAACCATAAATGCTCATAAATGCCACCAAATTTCATGTCGAAATATATTCCGATGGTAAGATTTTACGAGAGGGAAGATTTAAAACACGTTTCGTAAAGTTATACTACAATTTTAAAGATAGGTAAATGTTTTATATTATGTAGGTACTTACATGGAGTTAAGTTGGAAAAACGTCTCTCAGTCGTTTAAAAGACGATAGATAAGAATTTCAAGAAACAAATAGCTTCTTCCCTTCTCTCGTGTGGGTAAAATCAATCCCATCAAAAACATAAATGTGAAATGAGAGTCAAGTTCAATATTATAATATACCTATGCCTTGGTTGTTGACTTCAACGACAAAAGAAGTAAGATCTAAATGGGTGCCGCCAAGTTCAATGGTCAGTCTTGAAATTTATTTATAACAACATATTTTTTTTTTCTTAAGCCTAAGATCCGACTTGGCTAGTTTTTATATACGAATTATTATGTTCGATGGCTAGTTTCTATCAGGAATTCAAATTTTCGGAATAACAAAATAAGAACCGAAAATTTCTTATCGATTAGAACATGCGAAGGCTGTAATATAATTCATATATGAAAACCTATTTCACACCGGGGTAAGCAGAGACAATTCCATTTGCTTCGATCCTGACATACTTCTCTTGCTTCCTCCACATTCATCAATCGTTTCATACACGTAGGTTGATGCAGAGTAAATCTTACTGAACCTTTTCTAAGGACATCTCCAATTTGGTCAATGTACGTCCTTCTAGATCTTCCTCTGCCAGCCCTACCACCAACCTTCGCTTTATATACTGATTTCCTATTATCCTTCAACCGCTCTATGTGTACAAACCAACTTAACAATCAAAAAATGATGAGTGATGATGATGAAATCAGCTTTAAGGTAGATAGCCACGCACCTGCACTAAGCAACAAGGTTCCTTTTTGAACTCTACCATAAAACTGTTAAAAACACAAGTGATGATTCAAATCTATGGTGTTTGTACTTCGCCGGACAAATGTGTTATACTTAATGTTCTGTCCTTTTCTCTACAAATTGTCACCTATCTATTACTCTATATATTAGTTTCCCATACTACCCTCTCTCAACATTAGTATAAGTACTTGTTTTCCTCAAACATTCTGTTTGTTTACTCATAGTCATTAGAAACTTGCTGTAAATGTACTCAGATTAGCGTTACCTGGCTTATTCGGGATGATCCCAGTTTTGGAAGAAGCAATTAGGCCTACTGAATCATTGAGCAGGCACTACTTACGGCTTTAATTAAGCTCGCTTCGGCTTATGTGTAGTCACAACGTTACAAACGCAAACTTGTAATATAATAATGCACTGAATTTTTAACAGGTACCTTCCTTTCGGTAATGGGGCGTTGATTTTTAATAACAAACCCCGTAAGCTGCATTACATTTTGTTTCCATATTTATTTATTAATGTAAAGAGTTTTAAAGTAGCCGTAAAATAATAAGTGCGAATATTTTGAAGGATGGGTTTATGACAACTTCTCACAATACAATACAAATACTCTTTATTGTACTTGAATCACATTAAAAATACATTAGTATTATAATTAAATTTTAATTTTTTCTTCTTCTTCTTCTCATGTGGGTTATGAGGTGGATTACCAACCTCATCAACCCTGGTGTCAGGGTTATTATTGAGCCGCCATAGGCCCCTGACATGGCTCATGTAATGACTACATACTTACATCAGTAAGTAGTGACCGGGACCAACGGCTTAAAGTGCCTTCCGAAGCACGGATCATCTTACTTTCGGACAATCAGCTGATCAGCCTGTAATGTCCTAACCAAACTAGGGAATACAAAGTTATTTTTGTGATATGTCCCCACCGGGATTCGAAACCGAGGTCTCCGGATCGTGAGACCAACGCTCAACCACTGGACCACAGAGGCCGTTATGACAACTTATTTGATTAAGTACACATACATACATACATAAACTCACGCCCGTAATCCCTAATGAGGTGCGCAGAGCCACAAGTAAATAAGAGTAAGTGTGAGTGAGTGAGTGTGAGTGTGTATTTGATTAAGTAAGTATATCATCATTAGCCCATTAACGTCCCCACTGCTGGGGCACGCGCCTTCCCTATGGTATGGATGGATAGGGAGATCGGGCCTTAAACCATCACGCGGGCCCTGTGTGGATTGATGGTTATTTTTTTTTTTTATTATTTTAAAATGTCTTTATTGATAAAATTATAAGTGAAAAATTATTACAAAAGATCTTATTCTAATGTAAACTATCATATTATGTAAACGTTATACAAGTTAATTAACCTTTCTAAACTTATAAGATGTGTAAATAAAAGTGGGTATGTAATGAAAAATATATGTGGTTCCTATACCAGGAAAAAACTAAAACGTGTCTTGGTTTGCAGGACTAGACACTTACAAAACAACAAAAGTACCTTTAAACATAAACACAAACATAATAGCGCTTGTAATAACATAAACACAAATATAATTCCGTGTTCCGAAACAAATGAAATAGAATGACTAATCGCATTCGAGCAAAAATCAAGTTAAATCGGCGAAGCGGCGCGATGGCCAAACCGGTTGCCGTAGTTTATGCACCTATGGTTATTAACCAACGGCTTAACGTGCCTTCCGAAGCACGAAGGAGCTCGAGATGAAAACTTTTTTTGTGGTCGCCCATCCTATGACCGGCCTTTGCGAAAGTTGCTTAACTTCAACAATCGCAGACCGAGCGCGTTTACCGTTGCGCCACCGAGCTCCTCGTAAGTATATAAAATCTTGAATTAAGGCGATACTGTCTGCCGAATTGTGAATTTTGCATTGGAAGAAGTACCCGATCATCACTAATTAAAGAGCCATGCCTTTGTCGGTGTAGCATTCTGCTACTTTATTAGGGAAAAATAGGGCCGTGGTTTTCCTCTTGTCTTCCATCCATGTAAGCAAAAGAAAAGAAGTACCTAACATAGGCTAATTATCTGGTTCTTTTCTATGTAATTTTATGGATGACGGTAAGCAAAATTTTATTTAAAATAAAAAATAATCTCAAAAATGTCACATTGAAGCATTTCACCTAAAAAAGCAATATTGCTATTTGACATTTGCTGTCATTGCGCACTTACTTTTATATGTGCAAGTGTAGATGAATTGCTTTGATGTGGTTTTTTTGGACCCCCCAGACAACAGTGAAATAAAAGGATTTCAACTCCGTAGAAATTATAACTTTCAATTTGTGGTAATTTTTAAGTCACAATTCCTTTTGCGTGGTCTAGGTATAACAATGTTTCAACAGGAAAATGAAACAATATGAAATTATTTAAGCTTATTAACTGTAAAGCGATTGAACCGGTAGGCTATTTGTCGACATCTGTAAGTTCTCCGCTGCGGTAAATAAATATCAGAGACGACCCGCAAGCCTCTTATCTGACGATTGAAAAGTTCTGCGGGAAAACTACGAAGGTGCTACCATTTGAACTCGAAAGCTTAGTATGATCTGAGTGATAAAATTTCCGCGCTATGGATAAAATGAGCTTTTGAAATGTATGGTCACGTCTAAAAACATTTATTACATAAATAAGTTTCAAAAAATATTTACCTTCTTCTATCGTGTGGGTTGTGAGGTGGATTACCATCCCCATCGACTCTGATTTCAGGGTTATTATTGAGCCGCCATAGACTCATGTAACGACTACGTACTACATCAGTAAGTAGTAACCGGGACCAACGGCTTAACGTGCCTTCCGAGGCACGGATCATCTTACTTTTTGGACAATCAGGTGATCAGCTTGTAATGTCGTAACCAAACTAGGGATCACAAAGTGATTTTTGTGATTTGTCCCCACCGGGATTCGAACCAGGAGCCTCCGGATAGTTAGCATAGCGCTCAACCACTGGACCACAGACGCAAAAAAAAGACGTAAAAAAATATATTTATTGTAGGTATTGAAACCTTGTGCGTTTTTTTCTTGTAGATATTTCTTTTTCTCCCTAAAGTGCTCAGCGGTGAAGGAAAACATCGTGAGGAAACCCATATTCCCGAGAAATGAATTTTCGGAGGAATGTGACCTAACCTTTATTGGGCTGGTTTTTCCTTCGTGGTATGGATGGATACAGGCAGTCGCTTCTATAAAAAACCGGACCTGTCAAGTCTTCAGATCAGGTAAGCTTGTGAAAAACGAAATAATGCTAGGGAGATGGGCGATAATTATACCTAGTAGGGGTAACGTCGCTTAGAAGGACTGAGACGGTTGCGAGCAATCGAGTCGAACGTTTAACTAGCGACCACAGATGCTTGTGGCTTTACAAAATATTAGCACTTGTTTTGGGACTTTCTCTTCCAAAAACGATAGAATAAAAAATAATGCATTAATTATTGGTGTGTCATCATCATCATCACCAGCCCATTAACGTCCCCACTGCTGGGGCACGGGCCACCAACCAACCTCATCGACGCTGGTGTCAGGGTTTATTACTGAGCCGCCAAAGGCCCCTGAGATGGCTCATGTAGCGACTACATAGTATATGCTTACCTAGGTAAGTAATATCTGGGACCGTCTGCTTTATGTGCCCTCCGAAGGATCATCTTACTTTCAGACAATCAGATGATCAGCCTGTAATGTCCTAATCAAACTCAATATGATCCCTATCACGAAGTGATTCTTGTGATATGTCCCACCGGTATTCGAACCGGTAATAAACTCCCGGATTCTGATGTTTTGCTAAGTCTACATGGAAAGCTTAGAACGCAATAATACCTACTAAAATACTGTACTGTACTTGTTTCTACGTTAGATAAGACTACGTAGTCATTTGTATTCTAATTTCAACTTGTTTGTCAAAACTACTTGTCATAAACATAATAATCATTTTGCGTATCTCACTTGAACGCTGTACCTATCTGAATGATATTATCCTATCCTGCCAGAGGCGGATTCAAGAATCATTAGGACGCTATTATATTACGCTATCAGCTTATCTTTACATATAAATAACACGTTGACATTTTGACACGCGGACTAAATTTAAAATTAAATAGGTAACTTATTATTCCAAAAATTTAAGGGAAGAGAGGAAGGGGTAGACCTAAGATAACATTTATGAAACAAATAAAAGAGAAGGTGCAGGTCGTATCGTATCGGGAGGTGAAGGTTTTGGCGGGAAGAAGAGAGGAATGGCGGTTACTCCACCGACAAGAGCGCAGCTCTTAAATAGAGAGAGAGAGAACTTATAATTACTACGTTACATTTAACAACATTACTCCAATGAGGAACTTTCCATGTTCCCCAAAAACTATACAGATGGCGCTGTAAATTTGCCTTAATATGCATATTTTATCTTTATTTTTGGGTATAAATGATGACCGTTGTTATTACACCCAAAAAAGAGAAGCAATGTAGGTAGTAACATAATTGTATACATAGGTAATCTCATGTTGTTGCTTGATATTGGGATCAAGCAATAAATATTATTATTCATGCTTCTGCCAGTACATAATATTTTTGAATAATTGTGTACCCGAGTAATGAGAAAATAGGTAATTATGACGTTAAATCTCGACAACGCCATCTATATTATTTTCGGAATACATAGCCTGGAAGTCTGTCTTTCACTTCAGCAGATGGTTTAGATCCTTAATTGATCCTTGATTGAACTTAGCTCAGACGCTGATTTCGACCGGAGAGTTGCCGATCTGTACGTAGTATTATTCCTTAATGAGTTAATAGTAGCTATGCCCAAATACCTACGTTAAAACCACAGAGCACTTAATGTAAACACAAAGAAACGGATGCAATACTGAAGAAGTCAACTATCAAGATAACACAATTTACAACTTAAATTAAGGAAAACATTATTATAAAAACGTGAGATAAGATACATGAACAAGTAGGTGCGTATATAAACCAAATAAGTGAAAAAGAGTGCAACATACAATATAACTTACAACACCAACTTTCCGTTCACAATGTGGAAGATTCTCTTTCTCACAGTCGTCACCTTATTCGCTGTATTAACACCAGCCAGGGGTAAGTCACTAAGATATTCATAATATTTCCGTCTGCCGTGGGCAGGGAAGCAACAAAGGCCTCCCCTTAATCAACTGGAGGCTAGATTTAACCCAATGCGAGTTGATGGAGGTGTTAGGGCTAGAAGCCGTGCCTCCTGAACTACGATCATCTTACTTTCAGACAATCGGGATCTGCCTGTAATGTCCTAGCCAAATTAGAGATCACAAAGTGATTTTGTGATATGTCACCACCGGTATTTGAACCTGGGATCTCCGAACTGTGAGCCCAACGCTCAAATACTGGACCACACCACGAAGGCCATTCAAATCGCTAAATAATTGGTATCCCACGCAAATCAAGTAAACTAAACACCTACCTAATAAGAGGTTGCATACTAGCTAGGTGTATATTTAATTCGTACAAGTGATTCGTTTGGACGACTGAACTATGCCTACAGTTTTCTGACCAAGTAATGAATCCAGCTGTGGCAAATCCCCAATACTTGACTCACATCACACCCCGGACACTTCATACAAAACACCCCGTTTTACACAGACACTTCACATTGACGTTATATACACGCGCATCTGTATGTGTGACGTCTGACGATTGAAGACTAAAGTAAGACTGAGGGGGTGTGGTACCTATATCTAACTCAACCGCTTGTGGGGAGCGCAGAGTTGCCGTTCTATACGTCGTATTATTCCTTACTCAATGTTCACGTTTAAAATATAGGACCTACAGCTGTGTTTGTAGGTAGACAACCGTATTTTTTTAAAATAACTTCGATTTTTCAGCTCTTTGCAAGGGAGATCGTAACGCCACTTCCGGTTGCGGAGTGTACTGCAACCAAAGATGCCAAGATTTCTTCGGAGAACCTAAAGCTTGCATTCTACCCTGCTACCCTGACTCTTGCAGTTGCTACAATGGATACTATTACGACCAGATCTATAGAAGATGCGTACGCATTTGGGATTGCTCCTATTTTTTCGAACTCAGTGGCTAAAGAATATAAAGACAGTTCAATAATAAAGATCAAACCTGATCAAAGAAACATGCTGAATAAAATAATGTTATGAGTTTTACCATTTTTTTTTTATTACTGTACTTACTCCGAATTACAACAGCTTGAAAAAAACATTTTTAAGGCGATCTTTTTTTTGACGTGACTTATTGTAGATTTGCCGCAGATGGCATTAACTACTTGGCCGGCAAATGGGGAGCGCTGAAGGCTCTCACCCGGTACAACGTTTAAGACAACAGGCCTGAGGGTGCCCAGTTGGGCGCGAACCTCGGCTCAGGGCGTCATCTGAGCGGAAGAATATTGAAAGGATTAATCGACCCTAGTGGGTCGATAGCAATAAGCGCTGAATGAGGGAAATCGTCGACCACGCCGGCGGGGTCGGAATCGGGGTCTTTAAGGCGATCATAATCGATCGTATAATACTGAATTGTAATTCAGTAATCGTGACACAGGTACACAGTACTAGCTTCTTGTGGGACTTTCCAGGCTAAGTTCACCGAAAACAAAATGGCGTTGTACAGCTTTAACCTATTTTCTCATTACCAGGGTATAAAAATATTCCAAAATACAATGTAATGTTAGAAGCATATATAAAAGTAAATGTTGCTTGATATTTGGATCACATTATGTATGTATAATTATGTTGCTACCTATATTGCTTCTCTATTTTGATCGGAATAACAATGGGTGGAAGATGTAATTGTGACTGGGTGTAAAGAAAGTGTCATCGTTTATACCAAAAAACAAAGTTAAAAGATGCATATGTCTGTTATTCATGAAATTAGAAGGTTAAACGAACAAAAATCTGTACAGCGCCATCTATATTGTTTTGGAGGAAAGTAGCCTGGATAATCCCTCATTGCTAAGTACTAAACAATTCGCGTCTCATTCTTTTTTACTTGGGAAAGGAATTACTTGTAATATTACTGGACGAAAAAATATTTCTTTCATAACAATAAAGGCCCAGAGTTATAGCGTGAGCACATCTTTCTTAAAGAAATAATAAATATACAGGGTGTTAGTGATGTAGTAACGAAAACTTTGAGGGATGTTTCAGACCATATTTCCGAGTTGATATCAAGTGGAATTTTTGCATCGCAAAAATTTGTGACTGAAAATAATTGAAAAGAAAAACACTACTATTTTCATGAATTTTCTGATAAAAATGCCGCGTAATATAAACTCAGAATCATGGTCTGAATCATCCTTGTCCTGTATATATATACATATATATATTTAGTAATATTACATGCGTCAATAGGGTATTGTACCTATTCAAATATATCTGGTTAATTTTAAGCAGATGTGTCAATAAGAACCCAAAACACATTGCAATTTACACAATGAGGTAAAACCAAATAAGTAGTAACATAATACATCAATGAAGCTTCTTTATTTTTATAAGAATAATAATGGGTGGATGATGTAATTGTGACTGAGTGTAATATACAGTGTGATAATTTATATCTACCCAAAAACAAAGATATAAGATGAATAACTTGGTTAGCTAAAGTTTCATGGGATTCTCCTCTCCCTTCTGAATTAAATAGAATGTTTATAAAGTTTGCTCAAAACTTAAATAATATTATGATCTGTCTATTATCCATGAAATTAGAAGGTTAAACGAACAAAAATCTGTACAGCGCCATCTATATTGTTTTTGGTGAACATAGCCTGGAGAGTCCCTCATTGCTACTAGACAATTCACTTCTGCTTCTTTTTTGCTAGGGAGAGGAATTACTTGTGATATTTCTGAACGAAAAATATTTCGTTCAAAATAATAAAGGCCCAGAGTTACAGCGTAAGCACATTTTTCTTAAAAAATAATAAGTACGCCAACCTGGAATCGACGCATGACTTTGTGCCGTTTGCCGTCGAAACGGCGGGGACTTGGGGTTCTGAAGCGAAGCGCTTTATCAGAGAGGTGGGTAAGCGGCTAAGGGAGCAAGGTGGCGACTCCCGGTCCGGGCTTTACTTAGCGCAGCATATTTCCCTCGCCATCCAACGAGGTGACGTTGCAAGCGTGATGGGCACATTCGGTCGAGAGGTGATAAAAGGGAGCATTAGTTTTAGTAGTATAGTTTTAATCCTTATTTTTGCGTTTTTTCCAGTAGCTTTGTAATAAAATACAAAATAATTAATACCATAAGTATATTATTCGTCGTATTATCATTCGTTGGCCACATCATGATGTAGTTTGGCCAGATCAATGAACACAAAACGTTTAACGATATGAGCATGAGCAACTAAATGCATGATTACTTCATGATATGGCCAAACGTTGGCAATCAAATCATAAAATTAGTAACATTATCCTCCGATAGTGGCGCTGGTGTCGATTATATTTAAAACTTGATTGATATTATAATCGATGATGTTATTGTACAATTTTCCATATCGAATAGGTACATAATTTTGACCCTAAGAAATTAATCGACTATTCGCATTTTTATTACACCACATAGCATAGACACCGCCTAAATTAACGATATGGCCAAACGTTGATTGATATATCATTAAACGTTGACGTTTCAACGATATGGTCAACTTAAGTTGGCCATTTCATGAAGTATGACCATTTCATGAAATGGTGGAACACATCATGAAATGATCAATTTTACGATCTGGCCACGTCATATATATTACCCCCCTATTGACGCATAATAATTTTACATGCGTCAATAGGGTATTGTGCCTATTCAAAAATGTCTGCGCTTATTTTAAGCAGGTGTGTAAATAATGCAATTATACAATGTGGTAAAATAAAATAGTACTTAACATAATACATCAATGAAGGACTTTACAGGGTACATTCACCAAAAACAATATAGATGGCGCTGTACAGCTTTAATGTGATAAAGACCTATTTTCTCATTACTCGGAAACATAATTATTCCAAACTACCTCTACAATGTAATGGCACAAGCATATATAAAAATAATTGTTGCTTGATGTTTGAATCATATTATAATGTGTAGACTTATATTGCTACGTATATTGCTGATCTTTATATCGATCAGAATAATAATGGGTGGAAGATGTAATTTTCCTAGGTGCAATAAAAAGGGTCATCATTTATACCCAAAACGATTTTTTTTGTTATGGTTTTCCCCGAAGGGCAAGGCAAAGGAAACTATGCCCATACAGCCATGTCTTATATATTTTTTTCTTGATGATGATTAATGAAATGATGAAAGGTGATGACGATGAATGATGAAACCTAAGCCCCCACCCTCGAAGTAGACTCCTACTCTGAACACCAAACAAATTAACTCAAAAGTCCGCATAAACTTTTGAATTATGAAGTGGCTTGTTGGCAGGAAGCGAAAATAGATAGGTACACTTTGTTTATTGAATATTCCGATATAATAACACTATCGCGAATGTATTCCGACTAACTTAATGCGATCATTAAACACAAAACACCACTTCGTATTATTTATTTAGATTATTCAATGAAGAAAACGACTGTCTTGTTTCCGTTCCCGCCTAAAAGTCCACCTAAAACCATAGATAAAAGATGCATGTCTATTATCTATGAAATTAGAAGGTTAACCGAAGAAAAATCTTTACAGCGCCATCCCTATTGTTTTTGAGCAACGAAGTTTGGGAAATCCCTCATTGGTAAAACGAATAAAAGGAAAATGTATAAAAAAAGAGTTTCCATGTATAAAGTAAACAGAGTCCACGTTAGTACTAAAAAAATTAAGGTCGTCTGATTGATAGCTATTGTATTCACGTTTTCTACGTTTTTTTCTTCGTTTTTGTGTTTGCCGATGGTAAGTATATTTTTCAAAGGTACATTCACTGTAAGTAAGTACCACGTGATAGGCAGTAAGCCGTATTGAGGAGCTCGGTGGTGCAGCGGTAAACGCGCTCGGTCTGCGATTGTTGAAGTTAAGCAACTTTCGCAAAGGCCGTTCATAGGATGGGTGACCACAAAAAAAAAGTTTTCATCTCGAGCTGATCCGTGCTTCGGAAGGCACGTTAAGCCGTTGGTCCCGGCTGCATTAGCAGTCGTTAATAACCATCAATCCGCACTGGGCCCGCGTGATGGTTTAAGGCCCGATCTCCCTATCCATCCATAGGGAAGGCCCGTGCCCCAGCAGTGGGGACGTTAATGGGATGATGATGATGACTACAAACAGCAACAGTTTTAGCGACATACAAATAGGAAGGCCGACCCTAAAGGTGCTGTATGCGACGCGGCGTTAGACCGTAGACGGAACGTGGTTTAGAATAGGTGGCAGGATCTCTTCCCGTTTATGAAATGCATATGTATGAAACATTTTCTACGAACCGATACTTCCGATACCTGTTCGTTTAAAAACACGACAGCGACCTTTACTAAATGGCCCGGCAGAAGACATCTTTCCGTGATTAGCCAACTTTGCAAGGCGTTTCGATTCCTTAACATTGTACCTAAAGTAATGTGTTCATTTAATTCAGACGGATTATACGTTATTGCTTTGTGATCAAAATATTATTTCAACCTTGATAAACCCCTGGACTTGTCAATTTACCGCTGAACGTTAAATATGACTTGGGATGTTTAAGTAAGTAATCCTTAATAACTTAACTTTTAATTTTGTTAACTAAACATCACGGCCTCTGGATGTACCTACATTATATTCGTATACATTTTCCTGTTGCTATACGAGGTACAGTAAAAAATATCTACGTGTTTAAACACAATATATAAATAACATATTATAGTAACAAAACTGGTTTTGATTACAATTAGTAGCCGCCATATGGCAGGCGCGACGCGACAAATTAGTGGTTTTGAAAAATAGACACAACACAACATACGGTATACTAATCGCAGCGTCTATCACCAGATCCAGCAACCCCGGCCCACCCATAGTATGGTGTCCGCATGTCAAGCCCTACACGATGAACAAGTCAATTGAATTGGGTTATTTATCTCGTAGCCAATACAGTTGGATCATATTGCGTAGCTAAAAGAGTTGGTTTGTTTATCGCTTCAAGCGCGTCATGCAGGTAGCACAATACAGCTGTTATACTGGTACTCACTGCGTGTATTGTTTTAAGACCGCGTCAGAATTTTCCAAATCGCACCTACCATACTACCACATAGCTAAGACACCTATATATAGCGTGGATAAAAATATGGAACTTAGTTACATATTTCCTGTTGTTGAAGTGAGCACGCATTGTTCTTAAAACCAAACATAATGAAGGTTGTGTTATTCCTCGTTCTTGTTGGCGTTATTTATGCCTCGACTGCAAAAAGTAAGACTAATGTAGTTTCATATTTTTAATTATAATTGCCTTATACAGGGTAATAGTGATATTGTAATTAATACTAAGGGGGATGATTCTTACCATAACTCTGACTTAATATCAAGTAAAATTTTCCATCGCAAAATTCATCTGTTTTTTTTTTAGTTATTTTAAATTATTTTCAATTCTATACTTTTCCGATGCAAAATTTCACTTGATATTTACTCGGAATAATGAGCTGAATCAACCCCCTCAATATTTGGTACTGCAAATGGCACTTTATATCAACTCAGAATCACGGTCTGAATCATCCACTTCAGTATTCGTTACGTTGTCACCAATACCCATACGTACTCGTATAGCTTCCTGTACGTACTTGTACGGGGTGTAAGTGACATTGTGACGAATACGGAGGGGGAATATTCCGCTCATTATTCTGGGTTAATATTAAGTGTAATTTTCCATCGCAAAAGTATAGAATTGAAAATTGTTTAAAAAATCATAAACTTATGAAAAAAGTATACACCAACTCCTCGCCAGCTATGCTTTGCCTGTATGAGTATTATAAAGAGTCACAATAAAGATATTACAAGTACCTAACTTAATAGCTAAGGACTACGTATTATTACTTAGTTCCTAAGTACTAAGTTTATTATTAATAATTCCGGTAAACAGCATTGCTTCGTGCACACTAGAAACTGTTTTAAACTTTATTCATTTTAATTTTTGTTAGACTAATAAAATGTACGGTAAAATTGATGATTTCACGATGTGTTCAACCATTTCATGAAATGGACATTTTTTATGAAAATCGTTGAAACGTCAACGTTTAATGATATATCAACCAAACGTTTCGCTATATCGTTAATGTAGGCGGTGTCCATGTTATGTGGTGTAATAAAAAACAATCAAATCAAATCAAGTAATCATGAACGTTTTGTGTTCATTGATCTGACCAAAGTACATCATGATGTGGCCAACGAATGATATTCTATTTCATGAAGTATGACCATTTCATAAAATGATCGAGCACATCATGAAGTAATCAATTCTATGATCTGGCCACGACATATACACTTTGAAACCATGTCACATTAACTTTTTTGACAAATTAAACGGTGTAAGTCTCATTAAATGTCAAATATGATAGTGTGAGAGGGTTCGAAAGTGGGTAGATGATATTGCTCATGACTGTACGTGTGTTACCCAAACAGAGAATACCTACAGTCGTGAACTTATGCGTGTCGTTTATGAGTTATTTAATTTTTATGTATTATTTTAACTCGACTTTTTTTATTTCCAGTTAAGTGCTCACCACATTCGATTCCGGGTTGCAGGACTGACAACTGCGATAGACAATGTAAAGACTTCTTGAATCCTCACCCTCCTACCTGCCCAGCTGACTCTTGCAGTTCGTGGAACGGAGGATGTGACTGCGATACGACCAACGGCTACTGGTACCACCCGGGCAAAGGACAATGTGTCCCATCCAGCGAATGCTCTGATGCTTAAACCTTAAACTTCCACTACTGTGTCGTTCGAACTAGGCCAGAAATTAGCCGACTTTTCACCTGCACGACGATTGTATTAATATCTCATCTTGACGATTGATTCGTCTTTAATTTCCTGGTCTTAGTTCGTGTTTGATACAGTGCCTTAATGTGGACGAAGCAATGCTGTTTACCGGATTTATTAATAAAAAACTAAGTACTTACGGACAATATTTTCACTCTTTTATTTTTCAATCTTTGTTATGGCACTACCCTGGTTCTTCACACAAACAACCTCGTATTACACAGACACTACACATTGACGTTATCGTACACGCGCATCTGTGTGTGACTTCTGATGCCATACGATTTTAGATTAAAGTAAAACCGCTGGTGGGCAGAAGAGAGTTGCCTTTCTATATATAATATCGCGTTGTGGTATAGATTTAAAAGTAATAAACTGTTTGAATCCAAATTACTTTTATTTTTTATGTGCAGTGCCTAAGTACCTAAGTACCTACTTACACGTGGCGTCTACAGTTACATAGAAACGATTATAATCTACTGAAGTCGAAGATCAAGTCAAGTACTTAACGTTTTTATTCCCAATGCAGCCGTCAATTACATATGCTAATAAGTATGTTGAATGAGCATGTAAATAGCCGGATTTTATGATGATAATTATTGATAATTATATTTCTTTTAATTATTTAAAAAATCAACAGTACCTATGGCGCTTGCCATACTACAGCTGCATGTCTAAAATATAATACTCTAATATAATACATGTGTATGTATCCACTTTAGGACTCTGTCGCACTAACATATTTGACATTTAGTGAGACTTACAGTTCAATTTGTCAAAAAAGTTAATGTGACATGGTACCAAAGTGTATACATATTAATGCTCGTGACCGTACATTGTCAATAACATACGCCATATTCAGAATATATAGCGTAGCTTAAAAAAATACGAAACTTAGTTGAGACTTCCTGTTGGTGGAGTGAGCACAGATATCTAGTTACTAAAGCTAAACATGATGAAGATTGTGATATTCCTCATAGTCGTAGGTGTTGTTTATGCTTCGGCTGAGGGTAAGAATATGCTATTTTATACTATTTCTTACTTCACCTTTACAATTCACTTAAGGTGAATACTAGCTAAGAAAACAAGTATTTACACACCTTAAGAATAAATAACTGAATTTTCCGTCGCAAAACTCATGAAAATGTTAGTTTTTTTTTAAATTATTTTCAATTCTATACTATTGTGACGGTAAATTCCACTTGATATTAACTAGTATATTTTATAGTATATTTAACTCGATGTATCGGACTGTCTTGCAAGGCCATGGCCATATTTGCTCACGATTAGGTCCCGTAGATTTTTTAATCGTGATAATTTAAAATTACAACACGTTACGTCATATTGTTGAAGACAACAAAAATAGTTGATACCAAATGAAATTCTAACTCACGCAGCCTTGTTTGTAAAAATAGCACACTCCCTGCAAAGTGTACTTTTTTTTATTAGCGACACTTGACATGAAAGTGGATAAACAAATAATATAGGTACTTAATAAAAATTTTTTTCAGTTAAATGCCCAGAAAATTCAATTCCAAGCTGCAGAACTGACAATTGCGATAGAAAATGCTCAGACTTCTTAAATCCACACGACTTTACATGCCCACCAGAAATATGTATAGCCGAGGGGGGCCTCCCCGGATGTGACTGCGATACGAGCAACGACTTTTGGTATCACCCGGGCAAAGGAGAATGTGTTCCTTCCAGCCAGTGTCATGATGCTTAATTGACAATGTGATCCTGTGTCGTCCAAAGCTAGGCACAAGGACGCCTTCAAAGCTTTAGCGCGGCACGCGGCGGTAAGTCGCGATAAATATTTTTCGCGACATGTATCGCGCGACCTGAACTCTTCACCTGCACGTCAAGGATTTAGTTATAAATTTTTGCCGTTTAATTTGTACTTACACCTAATTATGTTTAAATGCAAAGAAATAAAAAATAATAGATAATTTGTACTTCATTTAGCATATTTTTCTGGGGCCTTGTGTCTGCGTTATGTCGATACATTGCCTTGGTACGGGCAAAAAAAAATTCTTTAATGGATAAATATATACTTATATAATAAACTAGTGTGACTCTTTTATTTTTCAGCCATTTGCAATGCTTTACATTATACCATTATTTTCCCTAGTGTGTGTGCGCCCACACTAGGGAAATGGGTTAAGCGCTTATCGCTATCGACCCACTAGGGTCGAGTAATTCTATCAAATATTTTTCCTCTCAGACGACGCCCTGAGCCGAGGTTCGCGCCCAACTGGGCACCCTCAGGCCTGTAGTTTAAACGTTGTACCGGGTGAGAGCCTTCAGCGCTCCCCATTTGTCCAGCCAAGTAGTTAATGCCATCTGCGGCAAATCTACAATAGGTAAGTCACGTCAAAAAAATAAAAACTAGGGAAATAAATCTTACTAATATATACTAATGTTACGCAGGTAGGTACTTAAGTAGTTTACCTCGATGTTTCGACCATGTTGCGTTAGCCATGGTGACTAACGACCATATTTATATCATAAGTAGCTACATCATTTTCTTCACGGTTAAGTCCCGTACCTACCTACCTTTATTAATTGTGAGAAATTGCGTCACAAGAATCGTGAAACATGATGCTTCACAGTCGATTTCGACTACAGCGACAGCAGCTGGTGGATTCATTGACGGTTGCCATCGGATGAATCGTGAAACAACTAATGTGTCCGTATAACAAAATAACAAGTGGTCTGTCAGGATCGTAGTAAGTGAAATTTCATGGTCTCAGCCTACCCCCATAGGGTGATCTTATGTATGTACGGTCACGAGCATAAATATGCATACATTCTGGTACCATGTCACAATAACTTTTTTGACAAATTGCACTTTATGTCTGACTAAATGTCAAATATGTTAGTGTGACAGAGTCCTAAAGTGGGTACATTATATTGCTCATGACTGTACATATAACAACGTATTCTATTCCTTTTCAGTAAATTGCGTAGAAAATTTAAAAGACCCCGATGAATTGAGAACCTCTTCCTTTTTTGAAATCGATTTTTTGATTTTTTTAAAATAAAATATTGGTATAGTTTCTGCGTGGCATAAAATAAAACATTAAGCGAAAACCGTTGTCTAAAATACTAGCCACAATAGCGAGAGAATAGGTAGAAGCTGGTTTGGACCATCGGTGGCGTGATCAGTCAATGTCCAAGCCACATTGTTATCCTGCCAAATGGAGTACCTACAGAACGAAGTGGACACGGAATGGAATCTTAGTTTAAAAATTTCAATCATTCTTTCGTAGCTGAAGTGGAAACTAAAATAGTTTGTTTTAGGTACTACTATAATAGTAGTAGGTACCTACTTTACCTAATAAAAATGAATTGAATGCCATTTATTGTATTTCTACTTCATTCTTTATAATTTATACACTGATTAAGTATCTAATAAAAGCGCGTTGGGCGTTGTAGCGATGGGGTTCCTATGTGAATTGTGGCTCTACTAATGCCTACCCACGCCATTAAGAATATCAGGCGTGCGCGTGTCTTTGACACACATAGAAAGTTCTACTTTTCTTACCATTACTATTGGTACCTAAGTAGATCGTCAATATTCTTATTTTACAATGGGCCCGATTCCTGTAGACACCTCTTAATTTTAAGTTATACCCTTCACTTTCTTATCTGCCGAAAAGGAAAGGGACGAATGATTCACAACTGTTAATTTTAAAATGAACGAGCGAATGAATGAATAACCCGGGCGAATAAAATAGGCATCTTGCTGATAAGCATCCCGTGCTACATCAATGGTATTTGTGCTACATACCTATTTTATTTGGGAAACCTATTTATTATTTACATGCATAACGCCATCTATGTAAAATAAGTGGAACTATCGACACGTCTGGTTGTCTCGTTGTAAGTTTAACATAAATACCAACTAGATGGCGCTAGGAGTATTTCCCTAGAGTAATTTTCAGGTAATAATTCATAAAGTTCTTTTTGTGAATATAAAAGTAACACAAGCTTTGTTAATTGTGTTAGTTATTTGTTAAGTCTTAATTAAAATGCACTAAAAACCAATAATGGATGGCTGTCATAATCCGAACATAATTATACTTAATCAATGTAAAAAAATATAGTAAATAATAATGTCTAAAAGAAACAAAAAATCATATTTTTTTAAACTAAAATACCTACTAATGGACAATCTATCAAAATGGGAATAATAAATGTCAAGGAGAGAAAGAGAGAGTAGTCACAATACAGGGGGATGTATACTGAAAAGTAAACTCAATAACGAAATCAATTTTTATGAAATACACCATTCATCTGTCAAATCATAATATACGTAGGTAATATCATCAGCAATGAGTTCTTTCTCGAAAATACAGTGACCCACTCGTTTACCCACGAAAGGTTCTTAACACTTTCAAGGACAGAACGTCTACGGACGTTCCGAGTCCAAAGTAACATACTACCTATTATGAACCACCAATCTGGTCTGGAAAACCTGGTCTCTGTCCGTGAAAGGGTTAAGCCGCCTTCGACTTGGCTTAACAACTTCTGACATTCGATTCATGACGCCTTACGTGCCCTTTCAAGCATGGGAAAAGCTTTGTTTTTAGTAGAACATAATAGATCACTGGTTCCGAACCCGAGGGTAATTACCCTTAAAAGGGGTAAAATTAACTTTTGTTGGAGGTAATCAAGGAGTGATAAATACTCAGGCTGAGATGTTTTCGTATGACCTAGCGGCGGATATTTTTGTCTTATAGTAAGTACTTAATGTACGAAAACATAAGCAAACGTTTGCTTTAAAAAAACATATCCCAAATATCGAATCACCATTTGAAAAGTAAGTAAAGCGAATTATACTAACAATTTTCTACAATGACCATATCGTATACTTAATTAAAGTTATAACTTATTAGGTATTTCATTAATGCTATTAGTACGCTGCTAGTTTTTCCGTTCATTTTATCAACTGTAAAAAATAATATATACGTATACATATTTATACTTATAAGCTTATGAATTACGTCAATTATTTCATAGTGAGCCGTAAATTCTTGTTTTGCGAAAAAATAATAATGTGCCCGACAATATTTTAAAAGAATAAAATGTGTAGTAGAAATTTTAAGTCCTTCGGGTCCCCCTGAGGATGGGGTCCTTGGTCACAGGCCCCGTGTGATCTTATGTTGAAGACTGTATCACTGGTGACGCCGGTTCATCAAAACGCTTGCGATCCGCCCATAAACAGCCTGAGTATGTTACCAGCCTTAAACAGTTGAACGTCAACGTCGCCAGCAAAAATTGCCGACATCTTGGAGATAAGGCCAGCTCGCCACAAACCCACAGCCGCAAGTAATTGAAATCCGTCAGAGCCCCACATCCGCTATGACAAATGACAAACAGACTGCCGGACACACTCCACTACTGTTGTATTTATGGCCACATAATGTTGTTATCCATAATGTTTTGCTATGTGATATATTTTTTATAAACTGACTATAAAATCCACCTTTTTATTTTTAATTTATGAAAGAAAATCTCAGATTTCATTTATTTTTATTATCTATTATTTGTTACATACATAATTATATGTTGTGTGATTAATTGTATATTATACGATATGGCGATACGGCTCACCACCTATCATGTTGGTCTAAAAACTCGGTGAGGTATTAGTAATTAGTTCATCTTACGATAATGTACTTCTGACTACCCCATTGGGATATATTCGTGATATATCCCACTTTTCTTTTATTTTGTTATGTTGTAGTTCTTTTGTTCTGTTATAATTAAGTATATAAGAAAATATGTCATCATTCAAGTGTACGTTTTTACAATAAGGTTCCCATTGACATTCAGAATTTACCTTTGAACAGTTTTAAGACAGTAATTAAACAGAAACTTTGTAAAAAGGTTATTACAAGGTTAGTGATTACTTAGAAGATATAAATGCATGGGATTAACTGTCTGGAAACTGATACTAGGCAGCCATATTATTAAACTGTATAACGATATTTTTTTTTTAAAGAACGTCTAGGTCCTTGTGCCAAGTTGTGAGAAGCTGCAGTAGTTTTAGACGGATGAGAAATTGGTTATGTAAAAAATGTCGATTCAAAGTTCAGCTATGTTACCGATGGAATAAAGATAGTTTTGAATTTGAGTGATAACTGCTAAAGCAATAAAGCTGCCTATTGTTCTTATGATGTCCGTTTGTACCTGTCCTACTTATTATGTGGCTTTGTGTGCATTAAAAAATAACTGCTTGATTGTATGATTGACAGATTATTCATCATCATCATCAGCCCATTAACGTCCCCACTGCTGAGGCACGGGCCTTCCCTATGGATGGATAAGAAGATCGGGCCTTAAACCATCACGCGGGCCCAGTGCGGATTGATGGTTATTAACGACTGCTAATGCAGCCGGGACCAACGGCTTAACGTGCCTTCCTAAGCACGGAGGAGCTCGAGATGAAAACTTTTTTTTTGTGGTCACCCATCCTATGACCGGCCTTTGCGAAAGTTGCTTATCTTCAACAATCGCAGACCGAGCGCGTTAGCCGCTGCGCCAACGAGCTCCTCATTGACGGATTATTATTACTACTTATAAGAAATCTGTAACGATAGGTGGTCGTGTACATATCTAATATTGACCTGCCGGGTCTTCATGACAACCGCGCCACGCTCAGCGCGAATTATATTTAGCGCTTCGACCAATAAACGATACGAATGCTATCTACGTAGATGGGCGTCAAACGAAGGACGTCGAAGGCCTCGATATAATTCGCGCCGCGCGCGGTGCTGTTACCATGCAGAGACATAATTACTTTTAACCACGGAATAGTATAAAGAGGTTGGGAGGGCCAAGCGAGCCCGC
The DNA here is from genome assembly GCF_024362695.1 of Pectinophora gossypiella. Lineage (NCBI taxonomy): Eukaryota > Metazoa > Arthropoda > Insecta > Lepidoptera > Gelechiidae > Pectinophora > Pectinophora gossypiella. The sequence continues at coordinate 7,000,007 of NC_065408.1, read as the reverse complement.
CTCGCGCGTAATACAAATGTGTGCAAATAGTTCATACTTCTATCTTGCACTCCAATCGACATACTCCGCGTAATTACAGTAAATAGGTCGTTTTATGCATTATAATCTGTCATGACGCCAAATATCGACTATCATGCAAGAAGATCCTTACCACAGGAAGGCTAAAAACCTCAGTATGGTCGCCTATTTATAAAAAAAATGTTTTTGTATGCAGTAATTTACGAAAAGTAATGATAAAATTGCTGCCTATCACATAAAATGCCGGTAAATGCCAGTTAGAGCTATCGTAGTTATCTATTTGCAGGAGTAGTAGTAAAAGAGAGTGGAGTTGAATCGGCGATAGACGTTCTCATACGAAATGCGCGTTAGAGCCTTTCCAACCTCTTTCTTCTATTCCGCTCTTTTAACTATTAAACAGCACTGTACAAAAAACAAATAAAAAGCGTAGAGCGTAGCGTTTCAAAAATAAGCGGAATGTCAAACAGTGTTCATTTACATAGAGTGGTTCCAAGAATTTGTTTGTGATCACACTCGCCACTCGTCAGCAATTCTGTGGGCTAATGTGTTTTTTACGAGTTGTGTAAAACAATCGTTTGATGGAATCCCAGCTGCACCCGCATTGTGTTGGGAACAGTGACGTGCCGTTCCCGGGAATTTTCCCACTTTGGGAATATTCGCGGCAGTAAAATATACGCAAAATTTTATGTAAAAAGAGCTTCATTACCTAACCTTTAGGCAGATAAGACCAGAGTATAAAAAAGAACAATTTGAAAAAGAAAAGCACTATTAAAGTGGTTTTACAACGGGAATATTCCCACTTTGGGAAAATTCTTGGGAACATCACTGGTTGGGACCGCATAATTTCTCGTTTGATTGGGATATACACTGGCACTAAACCTACATTACTTTGACGGAGGCGAGATCTTACGAAACTGAGCGCGGACTTAAAAATATTCTCGTAAGTAAGTATAGTTGTTTTCTGATCTATGTAGTTAATTGTTTGTTTCTCAGAACGTTTTTTACGACTAGGTAAAGATATCAGTTTGCCATGTATATTTATATTCAGGAAGAATATTTATTTATTTTATTTTCTTCGAAAAACCAACAGCAAAAGAAATAATAAATTATGTTATGTAACTATACAATAAGCCAATTATAGGTTTTCGCAAACAACAACTTAATATCTATATGAGATGAAAGCCAAAAAAATTCACGCTTCACCATTTGGAATAAAAAAGTGACTGAAGTTGTTTAGGAATCGGGACGATAAACTTGTTACACCTTAGCACACCCCGGACACTTTATATTTTATATTTATATTTAAAATATAAAGTGTTTACACTTGGTGATTGGCGATGGTTAGAGTAATCGGGTCGTCGGGATCGTATATTACGTCCTTCGGACGCCGATACTTTTCAGTACCAGAAGGTCGAACGCTTGCCTCTCACTTTGAGGTCGCAAGTTCAAATCCAGCACAGGCCTAAACCAATGATTGTGCTAAGCGGTGAAGAAAAACATCGTGAGGAAACCCACATTCCCGAGAAATCCATTTTCGGAGGTACGTATCCTAACTTGTATTGGGCTGGTTTTCCCTTCGCGAGTTAGAAGGTCAGACAGGCAGTCGCTTCTGTAAAAAACCGGACGTGTCAAATCTTCAGGTTAGGTTAGCGGGTCCTGTGAATAACAGAATAATGCTATTTTCAAACAATATTTTTTTTGTTTATTTATGTTGTGCTCCGAAGTGCGGAATCATCTTACTTTTTTGGACAATCAGGTGATTTGAGCTTACAATGTTTTTAATAAAGGACAGTCTCACAAAGTTACCTATGTTTTTTATGATTATTTGTGTTGTAGCGTGTGTGGGCGTTGTGTAGGAGGATCAACATAGTTCAGACTAAACAGTCTCTGTGGCTGAAATAATAATGGATTATCTGCTTCGTAGACACTGCTTAAATCTTTTTCAATAGACGTCGTAGGTGCATGATGCCTATACACATCAGTCCTGGCTCGCCCTCCACATAGAGATATGTAGACAGGCCTATACTGACACACTCGGCGACACAATCTCACGACAAATCCTTCCGTGTTATGACGTCGTAACGTGGAAACTTACGGTGCTGGCGTCGCAACGTGGATATGCAGACAGGCCCATACGCACACACTCGGCGCATCAATCTGACGACAAATCCTTGAGCGTGTGGATTATCTACCAATTATACCTCTCAGCCGGTCTCAGATCGTGGCTTTGTTGTCGACGGAGCCCGTCTTGTCACTTCCTTGTTTAAGCCACTTTTCTAATAGTCCTTCTGGTATCAAATATTCAGTGCTTCAATGGGTGGAAGTTTCTGTGGTCCTGTAGTACACGGGCTTGCTTCTCAGGGTGTGCCGGTTAGAACCCCTCACTACTGCATTTGCACCAGTGAGTTATTAATTTATTTGAAGTGCAGTATTCACTAACATAGTTGACCTATCTGTTACGTTGGTCCTGTTGGTCTAAAAAATAAAAGTCAAAAGCTCGCACACACACTGGTACATCGCTCAAACTCCCAAAGGTTGAATGAGAATGAGTGAAATTCTATTCTTACTTATACTTATAACATCTTAGCCTACCGTTCCTTCTATCGAAGCCGCCTGCATACAAAATGTAAACAAATATACATTAAGAAAATGTGTTTGTAATACAACGTTTCAGATTTACAGCATAGTAGCAGCTTTCTAATTGCAAGCTAATCCCCGTTCCACGGTAAGCCGCTGAACAAAACGAAACGCTCCAATGCAATGCGCATTTTAAATACCACTGTTTTTGTAGTCTGGCTTTCTTTGTAAGAGGAATGGGCATACCTAAATATGCTTGCACCTCAAGTATCTATGTACTTCTGTGACGTAAACGATGACTTTTCATGGCAGAGTAGTTATTTTCGATAGTTTGCCACTGGTTCAAGTCCCGGCCGTTTTTTCCACTTGGCTTGTAGATTTCCCGCAGATGGCATTAACTACTTGGCCGGATTAACTATGTGGCCGGAAACTTGGGCTCTAAACCACTGGATTCGACTTTATGAGTTTGAATTCGTGTTTCGATCATAGATAAGTTATAGCACGTGGGTTCCAGGATTTGTGACAATAGGCTCGCTCCCTATTACATAGGCCTAAACAACATATATGCTGGCCAGGGATACTATACACCGAACTGATGCTATTGTTAGTGTTCGTTAATTCCTTCAATAACCAGAGCTAGAGACTAAATCCATGGCTGGTAAGGTGGTCAGTGCAACACAAATCTATACATAATCACAGCATGAAAAAAGAAGGCCACCAACCTGACTGCTGCTACGCCGGGCTCCAAACCACGGAACCGAGATACATATACCGCCGACAGTTCCTTGTTGTATTCACCAACTTAACACTCAGCTGAGTTGAATTAAGTATTGTCCAACATTAATAACACAATTCTTCACAATTATTTTACAAGATTAAACAGTTTCTTCACAATAATGCACAGCAAACAAATTATCCGTGGCGGACCCCGTGGTCAGCGCGAACAGAGTGACGCCATATTGGTTTCGACCAATAGCGTGGAATGCCTCTCGCGTAAGTCGAGGCGGCAGATTCAAATTTCAGCCATGAGTATAGTTTGCAGGCACAGTTAGGCTTATTACCTGGTACATCTTTGCTGGAGTGAAAGAAGTAAGAACTCCTCTACTATAATGAAAGCAAACGCGTTCTTCTGCTTATCAATCCTGGCATGTCTTAAGGGCGACTTCAGGTTCGCAAAATCCAAAAACTTACATGTTAGTAAAAAAAACTGTTTAATCGAAAATTAAAAAAAAAATATTTAAAATAAAGATGCCCCGTGCCTTTAACGTATTTCAATATTAACCCTTTCACGGACAGAGACCATGGGCCATTGATGGTTCATAATAGGTAGTATGAGAGTATGATAACTTGGAATCAGAACGTCATTAGACGTTCTGTCTTTAAAGTGTTAATGTGTCTAACAATGTAGTAAAACATTATTGAAATAAAGTACTTCAATAGACCGACATACCAATATACTTAACTAGGTATAATAAGTGAAGTTGTTACATGAGCCATGTCAGTGCCATTGGCGGATCAATAATAACCCTCGCACCAGGGTTGCTAACGTTGGTAATCCACCTTATAACCCACATAATAGAAGAAGATTAGGTATAATTCAATTAGACATATCAATCTTTAATCGATTAGTTTGTGTAATTACAGGAAGGCCGATACATCTCAATGCGTATCTACTCGTATGATCGGATTCCAAGATAATTAAGACGTAATCAACCTAATGGTTGATTCCTACCTAGCACAATGTACCTAATGATTTTCATCTTCATCAACTATGATGCACTTGCATACGGCAACAGATAAGCCTATCGGAATCCCATTTAATCGTCTGTCAATTGAATAGTGAATGGACTTGTATCAATGGTTACGTATCAAAGGGCTTTCATACCGTTTCGGTAACGGTAATTACCGATGTAATTTATACCGGATTGGACAGTACCGGTAGGGCGTTACGGTATAATGGCAAATGGAATACTAGCGGTGTCTAGTTGGAGTACCTACAGCAAACATCTTCGTTGGCTTTAATCCAAGGTTTGGGGTGTAAGTGTAGAGGAATGGAAGGTGCATGGGGAAACAATTTGAAATACAGTACATTAAGGTGATCCGTTTTCCATACAAAAGTTGATTACTACAGGAAAACGGATAGAGAAATATTGTTTTAAAACCGATAATTACTAATATTTTAGTGTATTATTTTCGCGAATTGACTAAAATTAGGGTCGATAACGAGAAGTATCATATTTCAGACCCTCAATTTTGACAAATTCTATATTTGTACTAGTGTAGAATACAGTGCGTGTGCGTGATAGGTTTTTTCCTACAGCAATGCTAATGATTATTTTTATTCGGTATAAGGAATTCTCGAGAGAGAATAGACTTGGTAGCCAAGTTGAAGGAACGCTTGCCTCTCCCTTTGAGGTCGCAGGTTCGAATCCAACACAGGCCTAAACCAATGATTGTCGAATTTGTTTTCGAATTCATATTTGGATCATAAAAGGTTATCCCGTGCTCAGCGGTGAAGGAAGGAAGAAGGAAACCCACATTCCCGAGAAATCCATTTTCGGAGGTATGTGACCTAACCTGTATTGGGCTGGATTTCTTTTCGCGAGTTGGAAGGTCAGACAGGCAGTCGCTTCTGTAAAAAACCGGACTTGTCAAATCTTTAAGTTAGGTAAGCGGACCCTGTGAAAAACTGGATAATGCTAGGGAGATGATGGGATGAAGAATTCTCGAGGACAAACGAGAGACGAAGACCGCCCCTTTCTATTCAGTCGAAGTGTATAGATGGGTAAGTACTAGATTTTCATGTCTCTTTTTCTAACTAAATTCATTTGATTTTCTCAGGCCTATGTATACGAGTGAGCGTATTTCTCGGACATTCAAGAACTACATTGTACCTGCTTAAAAATAAATGAATTTCAGAATGTTTCAGTTGAATTTTTAACATTGTTACCCATTGTTGCCCATTCGCTCCGTGCGCCGTGTTTAAACCACTGTTGAATAAGTAATATAATATGTTGCCTTAAACTTACTTTATATATTTACTTAAATACAAAATAAAATCCTGTTATGTCTTGATAGGAAAGGACTTGCACTGTCATGCGTCTACTCGCCTGCATCAGCTTCGATGACGAACCACCAACGACGGATTTTTGTCTGCGTCTTTACAGAAAACTGACAACTACTGAGTAGTAGTTTTAGATCACGTACCTCGATTATCCGCGTAGGTAAGTATATGCGTTGAGAGATCATCGTCAAACGGTTAGTGATGGAAACGGATAGTGGCTTAGAGAATCACATAGCTGTTATCATATTTCTTACACAATTATTATAAATATTACATTTTCGATGTACTGTAACGGCCCCTGTGGTCCAGTGGTTGAACGTTGGGCTCGCCATCCGGAGGTCCCGGGTTCGAATCCCGGTAGGGACACATCACAAAAATCACTTTGTATTCCCTAGTTTGGTTAGGACATTACAGACTGATCACCTGATTGTCCGAAAGTAAGATGATCCGTGTTTCGGAAGGCACGTTAAGCCGTTGGTCCCGGTTACTACTTACTGATGTAAGTGAGTAATCGATACATGAGCCATGTCAGGGGCCTTTGGCGGCTCAATGATAATCCACCTACCAACCCACACGATAGAAGAAGATGAAGATGCACTATATCTATTATTTCATGACAAATTATTTAATCGAATCAAATATTAGTTTACAAATATTATGATAATTTGCATAAGTCTACTTAAACATAACGCTGGTTCTCAGAAGATGTACTGACCAAGCTGGAAATTGGTTTCCGATGAATTTCGAGAATCTAATTATTCTTAGTCTATTCCAGTGAATTTTAGCCTGTGTTTTGTGGCTCTCTTGCAATTAGTTTCTGCTCAAAGCACGTCTGGTACAGACTGGAGTCTATGATCCAGGCTAAGCCAACGGAAAACAGAATTTCGGTTAAACCAAACCATCGACAAAGTAAAGGAATCATCCATAAGTTCCGTTATCAGCTGAATAACTCAAATTATTTACTCATTTCCACTTTGGAGCGTAATTTAATACTCTAAAGATAATACCATTGGGAATCCCTCGGAAGATAAGCGCGTAAAGTAATTCTATTTAATGTTATTATTGTTTAAAATTCATTAGTTTGTGATAAATTAATAAGCAATGTCAGCTAATCATACATAAATTACATAATATAATTGTATTACCTTTTGCTTTTTACTAGAAGAGCTCAGGCGCCGCAATGGACCCAGCTAAAATAATATTTTAAGTAAGTTTACAATACTTATGTAAACAAACACATATAATCTAGGACAATTACAAATAGAAATAGAAATAAAAATGTTTTATTGCGACCATATGTTCGTACAAAATGTGGTGTTATAAAAATACAGAAGTAAGTATTATAGTATCAACATGGACCTGGTAAGGGCACTGCAACTGATAGAGGGGACAACATACTGAATTATTAGTCAGTGATACATACTTACTATACTTTAACAATATTATTGCACTTATATTTTAAGTATTGTTTTACATGTTTATTGTGATTTAATTTATAAAATATTATTAAAAATTATTCATTTTAATTTATCAACTATATATTCATTAACTGTGTAAATTCACCAAAGAACAATCGGTGGCCATTTTGTAAATGATAATTCACTATTTGTCTCATTGGTTTCAAATATGAACCATATTACGTTTTATTTATCCAAGTCAAAGAATGACGCAATATTTGTTGATCAGAACATCAATGTTGATCGCAAACAATTGTAATAAAACTTCATTAAAAGTTTTATTACATTTTTCACAAGTTGCAACATTCTCATTTATTTTCCATTAATGTTCATTGGAGTTCATTGGAATTATTGTAGCGATTGAGTTGGATATTTGCCAAATCGAAAATACTTTCGGCCTCTAACTTGTGAAAGTAATCGCTAAGGTTACTTCGATTAACAAAATAAAGATTGATTTAGTAATGAACCAAAATAATACTGAATTTTTTATTACTTATGTTTTGAAAATTTGAGCTCTAAATAAGAGTTCCAGGTCCAATTTTAGAGTATTATGCGATTGACAATACATGGAAAGGTAAAAGAAAATCTAAATAAATCCCTTTATCTACTTGCCTGTATCCGTATACAAAGTAAACAATAAGAAACAACAAGCCATTAAGATAATTCCATTTCAGAAAATCCCATAAGTACGCATGTACATTATTATATTATTCAATTATGCCTTACTTACAAGCGGGTTCAAGCTAAAGCTTCACAAAGCGCGTTGTGGTCATTATTCTCTTTAAAAGACATTTTTCTATTCTTGGTGGATATTACAGGCATTTTCCGTGAAGGGCCTCTTCACTTCGTATTATTCAGTGATATTGCTCGTGAAATTGGTAGTTTACGTGCTTTATAAAGGTACGCGCGTATCCAAATAGGTACAGCGGTATTAATCTGGCTTACGGAGGCGTAGATTGAATTCGTATGCCTTTTTGCCGCTGTGTGTTAAAAATCCTTTTTGAATGTGTGGACTAACGTCACGCATAAAGGACGTCCAATAAGGATAGTACTCTCTTTGTGCTTCATACATGCCGATGTACTTAATACAGCATCACGATTGTGTCGTCGAAGGGGTACGTAGAGTTGTATTATAGGATAAGCATAGCCAAAACTTCAGGATGGTTTTGTTAGCAATTAAGTGTATTAAATAAGTCTACAGAATGATTTACATTTAGGTACATTACGTGAGCTCGTGCTTCTTAGCCCAATGAAGTATCATATGAAGGTAACAAATGCGGAAATATGCCGACCGGAGTAAGTGCGTAGTTACCCTAACGTCATCAAGTTCCCCACGACAAATGTATTGCTGTGTATGGCAAGTGAACGCACGAGCGGATTGTGCGCAAATCATCTGTATATTCGGATTCAATGCGCGAATTGCGGTTTGAATAGAGATGTTATTTGGGTGATGTCGATTTGACGTACCTATTGCATGTATACAGTCGTCTTTTACTAAAGAGAGAATGTGGCTTCAGGTAAATAGTACATAAGTAGCTCGGAACTGTTGTTTTACCAAACACTTCAGGACCCCGATACCGACCCCGCCGGCGTGGTCGACGATTTGCCTCAATCAGCGCTTATCGCTATCGACCCACTATTTTTCCTCTCAGACGACGCCCTGAGCCGAGGTTCGCGCCCAACTGGGCCTGTAGGCCTGCTGTCTTAAACGTTGTACCGAGTGAGAGCCTTCAGCGCTCCTCATTTGTCGGGCCATGTAGTTAATGCCATCTGCAGCAAATCTACAATAAGTCACGTCAAAAAAAAAAGGAACTGTTGTTTGATGTCTTTTTGAACTTTTCGCATTTAAACCACAAAGTTAAGGTTATACTGCATACATAACATTGGCTGAGTAAGGGACATGTGTGCCTCGAAATTACTTATTTACTTCTGACCTTCAAGCTCATATTGTTATTCTCTCACATTGCTTTGCAGTCAAGGAATGCCACATTAGGTTTTTCCATCCACATAATAACTACTTAGACTAAAACCACAAATAACATGAATTGTAACCACAAATCACTATCATAAATCTGATACATAAGCGTTAGGTATATGAATAAGATAAGAACGCAAACCGGCAAGGCGCTGGTTTAAAATGCAGTACAGTCCATAACAGTGAATTGATGCCATTATTCATCTAAGTAAAGATGACGAAGATGTAAGATATCTCTAAAACGAGAGTCGGGGACTTCGCCCCTCAGAACGGCGCCCCTACCCGCGAGGCGCCCCTTCTCGCGCCGGGGGCGGCTCAGCGTTCAACAAATGGAATTATAAGCCCGTCTTACATCCGCGGTTACCTTCACTAAACTCTGGGGCGCGTTCCAATATGTATCGCAGTTGGTATATGCAGAAAATAAAATCACATCTTATAATAATATCTACTTACTTAATAGGTACTTAGCATCACTCCTGTATCCCCGAAGGGGAAGACAGTGGTGTACAGTATACCCACCCACAGGAGTGTACCCACTCCTCGCCAGCTAAGTTTAAGTCCCATGTAATACGGGGTGACCATTATCCGGGCATCAATCTTGGAAACCACGTGATATCAATTATCTATGATCTAAACATGAATATTTATGCATATTTATGCTCTAGATATTAGCTCGTAGTTTAGGCAATAAGCTTTATAACGACAGTATTAAAAGTTGCAATCTAATTTAGTCTCTAAAGATGCTCTGAGTTTAGTATCACGGCAACTTGTACTTGTAGGTATTTATATTACGATGCGATGTGTTATTGTGTAAATTCATTGTTTCGCTACATAAAATACGTGTATTGTCTAATAACATGATTAATTTGTTAAATGCTATTCATGCTGTTTGTGAATTTCGTAATTAGTTAATGCTAATGTGATGAGTCCCGTGTAGGTTTTGGTTGCGATACAAGCGTGAATTAATTCCTTTGAAATTAATCGAGCTGTTCGCATGATGTTTGTTTGTTTTCTTGTGGACACATGTTCAGTAATAGTTGATAAAGTCTAATAATCGCGTGGATAATATTTACTAGGTACAAAAATAAGTCAATTCAATGAACCAGTTACTTCTGATTTCACTACCCATTTTAGGTTTTCAGCTCGCATTTAACCAAAATTGAGTATATTTTTATCATAAAGGAACTAAATAAGTATAATATTATATTATTTCTTCCATACCAATACATAAGTAAGTACACGTATGTTGAAAATGAGTAGCGCTAAAAGAAATACAAACAACCAGCGCCATCTAACGTCAACATGTGTAAGTGTGAAGACTAATATAAGTTCAAATTACGTTATCAATTTAAATTACATGTGCAAGTCATTCCAAAAGATAATTTATTGTCCAAGGACAAGGGTCTAAAAATAGTTTCTAAAAAAAGTTGTAATGACAGGATAAAAATAATGATGTAAAAAGTATTTTCAGACAATTAAAAGGTTTTACCTAAGATATAAAAGCTGCAATATTGAAAGAGAGTATAACAAAGAAAGTCGTCCTTCTTTTCACGTTTAATTCTACGTGTAAACTCGCAAGAGAACTGTCATTACAGATAGGGGAACCTGCTAACGTTCATAAGATGAATACTTACTGCGAAAAGAAAAATAGTTTCAGTGTCTCTCCGATGCACGATGTCGCATCCGACCGCTGCTAAAGTGCGAAATAATAGAATCTCTCTTGTATCGTGTGGGTTGTGAGGTGGATTACCAACCTCAACCTGGTGTCGGGGTTACTATTGAGACGCCAAAGGCCCCTGACATGACTCAAAAAATAAAATATATATAATTAATAAGTGCCTTAACCGAGGGTGGTATTGGAACGCACCACAAGCGCTACGTTTCGGAGCGACTACGGCGTACTGATTACTAAGTCTGTCTTGTGCATTTGTTGCTAGTGCTACGTTCGTTACTACGCGCCACCGCAGCCTAAGACTCTGTTACTTTGTTAACAAGCTGTTTGCGATAAATTCGCTTGTTCCTTCGCCCATGTAGGTATTGTTATTTAACATATTATTAATACTAGCTTTTGCCCGCGACTTCGTCCGCGTGGCGTGTTATATAAGAGAGAGATCTTTGTGTGTGTGGGAGTGCATATCAAATTTCAAGCATCTAACTTATGCAGTTTAGATTTTTTCATACAATTTTTTTCCCAATAACTCCCATTTTTCAAAATACAGCCAAAAATAAACTTTATATTTACTAAGGTATGCATGCATGCTAGATTGAATCAATTGATTGAATTGATTTTTTTTTAATTGATTGTTCATTGAGTTTTAATTTTAATACACACTTCCTCTCTTCCCTTCAACGTTGCTGTGCCCTACAGGGTCCATGTTTTAGTTCCTATGCCTATGTAACACCCCATTGTACTACATGGAATGCAACAAATAATTTAATTGAATTGAATTGAAAACATCTATCTTGCGCGGTTTCAATTTTTTCATACAAATGTTTTTTTCCCGCTAACTCCCGTTTCCGTGGGAATTTTGCAATAATCTGTTGCAACTAAGCTTTAAGTTAACTAAGGTACCTGCATGCCAAATTTCAAGCGTCTAACTTAAGCGGTTTAGATTTTTCATACAAAAGGATTTTCCCGCTAATTTCCGTTCCCGTGGGAATTCCGGGAATTCCTTTCTTAGTGCACCTCTACGGTACCTAAGATATGTCCCTTCCAAATTTCAAATGCCTACATTTAGCCGTTCAGGCTATGCGTTGATATGTCAGTCACTGAGTCAGTCAGTTTCTCCTTTTATTTAGATTTGATTTTTTCATACAAATGTTTTTTCCCGCTAACTACCGTTCCCGTGGGAATTTTGTAATATCCTGTTGCAACTAAGCTTTAAGTTTACTAAAGTACCTGCATGCCAAATTTCAAACGTCTAACTTGAGTGGTTTAGATTATTCATACAAAAGGATGTTCCCGCTAATTCCCGTTCCCGTGGGAATTTCGGGAATTCCTTTCTTAGTGCACCTCTACGGTATCTAAGGTACCTGCGTGCCAAATTTCAAACATCTAACTTTTCATACAAAAGGATTTTCCCGTTAATTCCCGTTCCCGTGGGAATTTCGGGAATTCCTTTCTTAGTGCACCTCCACGGTACTTAAGGTACCTGCATGACAAATTTCAAACGTCTAACTTGAATGGTTTAGATTTTTCATACAAAAGGATTTTCCCGCTAATTCCCTTTCTCGTGAGAATTTCGGGAATTCCTTTCTTAGTGCACCTCAACGGTACCTATGGTACCTGCATGCCAAATTTCAAACGTCTAACTTGAGTGGTTTAGATTTTTCATACAAAAGGATTTTCCCGCTAATTCCCGTTCCCGTGGGAATTTCGGGAATTCCTTTCTTAGTACACCTCTACGGTATCTAAGGTACCTGCATGACAAATTTCAAACATCTAACTTGAATGGTTTAGATTTTTCATACAAAAGGATTTTTCCGCTAATTCCCGTTCCCGTGGGAATTTCGGGAATTCCTTTCTTAGTGCACCTCTACGGTATTTAAGGTACCTGCATGCCAAATTTCAAACGTCTAACTTGAGTGGTTTAGATTTTTCATACAAAAGGATTTCCCTTCACTACTCTGCTCCTATTGATTGTAGCGTGATGAAAAGTATACTATAACCTGTCTAGGAGTGTGAAGAATAATTGTACCAAGTTTCATTAAAATCCGTCCAGTTGTTTTTGTTTCTATAAGGAACATACAGACAGGCAGACAGACAGACAGACAGACAGACAAAAAATTTACTGATTGCATTTTTGGCATCAGTATCGATCACTTATCACCCCCTGATAGCTATTTTGAAAAAATATTTAATGTACAGAATTGACCTTTCTACAGATTTATTATAAGTATAGATTATGTTCCTATACTCGTACTCTATTCTTCTTCTTATCGTGTAGGTTGTAAGGTGGAATACCAACCTCATCAACCCTGGTATCAGGGTTATGATTGAGCCGCCAAAGGCCCATGACATGGCTCATGTAACGATTACTCACTTACATCAGTAAATAGTAACCAGGACCAACGGCTTAACGTGCCTTCCGAAGTACGGATCATCTTACTTCTGGACAATCAGGTGATCAGCCTGCAATGTCCTAACCAAACTAGGGATCACAAAGTGATTTGTCCCTAGCGGGATTCGAACCCGGGACCTCCGGATCTCTTTATTAGTAGTGGATGATATTTATTTTTAAAAGAAGACAACTACAGATAAATTGTTTTTAATTCACTGCATTAACACTTAATTCACTCACTACACACCATCATAAATACACACATAAATCTAAAACAATATCATTAATTAAGTTTAACCTAATTTGCAACCATAGTTATATAAGTAATCCATTTTTGTATTCTTACCCAATTCTTCAGTATTAAATTAGGATAAAACAGTACGTTGAAATCACAGCGTTGCGACTACGCAACAAATCGACTCCACCCGTGTCTCTAATAAAGTCTGAAAATATCTGGAAAACAACAGTTTTTTCCGTATTTTGTAGTCTATCCACAGGTTGTGGGTCGTCCACGTGGGAGGAACGCGGTGCTACGCCACAGTAGCTGTCGTGTTTCATTATGGATAATGGGTGAGATGAAATTATTATACAGGCTGTTAGTGACATCGTAACGAATACTAAGGGGGATGATTCAGACAATGATTTTGGGTTAATATCAAGTGGAATTTTCCGTCCCAATATTCATGTTTTTTTTTTTAGTTTTTTAAAATGATTTTCAATTCTATACTTTTATGATGGAAAATTCCACTTGATATTAACTCAGACTAATAATCTGAATTATCTCTCTCAGTATTCATTACGATGTAACTAAAACCCTCGTGCAAGTAGGTACATACAGGTAGCCGTACAAGTAGGTATGGGTGTTAGTGACACCGTAACGAATACTGAGGGGGGTGATTCAAACCATGATTCTGAGTTGATATCAAGTGGAATTTCCTGTCGGAAAATTCATGAAAATTTTGTTGTTTTTTTTTATTATATTACGACTTTTGCGATGGTAATTCCCACTTGATATCATCTCAGAATCATGGTCTGAATCATCCCTCAAAGTTTTCGTCACGATATCACTAACACCCTGTATGTATACTATTATCATAAATAATATTTCGGGGGAGCGGCGCTTATTAATTTACCCTAACACAGTTGGCTCGACCATCATAGACGCCGATACGGCTCACCACCTATCACGTTGGTCTAACAGAAAGCTCACTGGGGTGTGGGTACTTAGTTCATCTTGCAATGGATGTACCACTGACTACCCCAATTAGGATACCTATAGTCGTGATTTTATGTTATGACAGTAATATTGCAAGGTTTTAAACTTGGCAAACACGTGGGCTTGAAATTGTAGTTACATTCCGGACACTGCATACAAAAATGCCCTTCTTATACACAGACAATTCTTCTTCTTCTATCATGTGGGTTATGAGGTGGAGTACCAACCCCATCAACCCTGGTGTCAGGGTTATTATTGAGCCACCATAGGCCCCTGACATGACTCATGGAACGACTACGTACTTACATCAGTAAGTAATAACCGGGACCAGCGGTTTAACGTGCCTTCCGAGACAATCAGGTGATCAGCCTGTAATATCCCACACACACCACTATATTTCACAGACACTACTCAGATGCACTGTGTGCTGCCTTATTCCATGCGTGTGAGCGAGATAGACTGTCCGTCTCGGTTCCTTACTCCTTCAAGGCGGGGGTGAGGTAATCAAGCTCGTATCAGTGCGGGGCAGAGAGTGTCCCTTCCATAGGTAGTATAGTTTCATTCTACGTTTGAATGAAATACATTGTTCTACACTTGTAAATTAATATATTTGGAGCCGGATCAAAATTTGTTCACCTATACAATTGCATAACAATGTACAGTGCAAAAGGTAATGCTAATGGACGAAAGTGCACGCTATAGATTGCATACAAACCGCTAGAGGTAAAAGCCGGTCGGCGCTAATGGAAAATATTTTTATAATGGCGACCGGGTCGGACGCGAACGGATGCGCCCGGATAAAACCCGACACTGCCTGCGCCTCGGACGTTCATTACGGAACAAAGTTGATCTGAATAACTGTAGCGCAGCCGATACTTTTCTGCAGTTGCAATGGATATACCATACATACCCAACGAAACATAACTATACCTTACATCACACCCCGGACACTTCATACAAGACACCTCGTTTTATAGACACTCACATTAACGTTATCGTACGGTCACGAGTACTAATATATATACACTTTGAAACCATGTCACATTAACTTTTTTGACAAATTAAACTGTTAATCTCATTAAATGTCAAATATGATAGTGCGACAGGATTCTAAAGTGGTTACATGATATTGCTCATGACAGTACACGTGCTTGTGTATCTGAGTGTATGACGTCTGACGCCTGTACGATTGAAGGCTAAAGTAAGACTGAGGAGGGTGAGGTAAACCTAGCTCAGCTACTGGTGGGGAGCGGAGAGTTGCCGTTCTATACGCAGTATTATTCCTTATTCTATGTTTATTCAAATTCAAAATATTTATTTCGGAAACTAGTCCGTATTTTGTTAGTAACAAAAAGCTTAACCTAGTATTTGTAACAGATTCGAAAGACGACAACATAAAAATAAGCTACATGAGGCCGGCCCGAATCACCGAAGCCGCGGGCAGTTATGTAACTGCGTGCAATCGCACCCAGCGGTTCAGCAGCGGCGAGTCGTACCGGTCCACCAATGCGCTCATGATGGTGTTGGAGCTGGCACGCGCAGCGCGCAACAGAAACGCACAGCGTATATATAGGGATGTGAATATGTATGGTACATGTGAACCGCCATTATGGTTCGAATTCTAGCTCGAGCTCTAAACCACTGAATTCAACTTGATGAATTTAATAATTGATATCACGTGGTCTCCAAGATTTAGACAATAGACTCACTCCCATTACATGGACCTTAAACTGGCTAGGAGTGGGTGTATATACTGTGCACCTCTGCACACCTCATTCCCTGCAGTGTAATCGTTTATTGACTTGCACGTTAAGCCGTTGGTCCCGATTTCTACTTACTGATAACCACGTAGTCGTTACATGAGCCATGTCAGAAGCTTTAAATGGCTCGATAATAACCCTGACACCAGGATTAATGAGGTTGGGAATCCACTTCGCAACCCACACGATAGAAGATCTTGATTTTGAATAATAAATCTACGCTGCGCGTTAAAAAACTTTTTTATATTAAGATATTGTATCACTACGGTAGAGTACGGAAGCAGGATGGAAGAGGCGAGTCACAAGGACTGTAACCTGACAGAGGGCAGCAGTAACTTTCAGTACTATTCAGAGACAGGCGTCATAGTACGGCTTTAAAATAGACTACTCTGGGCGCCATCCCACTCGCGCCAGACAGAGTACTGCGGGCCGGAAGGCAAGAGGGAAATCACTGCCCAATTTTCCCCGAAAAAGTAGCATGGAGAATGCTACACCGACAAGAGCGTGGCTCTTAAGTTAATCTGATATACAAAGGCAAGTTTGATTTAGCGTGGCCATGGTTCATGTTTGGATCTTAAATGATTATCATGCAGCAGTGAAAGAAAACCCGCACACCCGGGAAATGTGTTTCGGAGTAATGTGACCTAACCTTTACTTGGAATGGTTTCCCCATCAGGTTGTGAGGCAAGACAGGCAGTCGCGGGCTTGTTAAAACTGTTAGTTAAACGGAACCTGTGAAAAACGAAATGACACTGGGGAGATTGATGATGACTATTGAGGGCACTCAAACAGTATGTACCCTTTCTCTAAATAATACACACACAGTTATACACGTATAGTTTTTACGCAATATGTAATGTAAATTAGTTGAGTACAGAGTAAAAATAATATTAAATATGATACTAGGATATACTTAGCGTATGTATGCGTCATTCCCAGTAGGCCCAATTTAATAGATCACAATTGATATTTCCTTGCTACTTATGCTACTTAGGTTCCATGACGATCTTTCGGCGTAGCGAGTAGGCGCAGCTACTTCAAAAGCGCACCCCTGATGTCGGGCAGCAGCGGTATCAGTACTGGTTGGAGGCCAAGGAAATGGATTCTGGTAGGACTCTAGCTAGAACATAACCGATTGAGAAATTGGTCGGTGTACTGCGGAATGGAAGGCGATTGGGGCAACCACCGTTCTACACGCCCTATCTATGAGGTAATGAAAATGGAGGCGATTACTCCACCGACAAGAGCGCAGCTCTTAAATAAAGAGAGAGATTTGATATTTCCTTAACCTCATAGTAATAAGGTTTAATTTTTCATACTGGCTCTCGTTTTTTATTTGAATCTATCGCTGTTAAATGTGTGTGTTTGTAATGTGTTTATTTATAAGTATACGAAATGAAGTTGACGGTTTCTTAAAACGTCTAATAGTTTAGTGCTATAACGTCAAAATACACACACACATATATACATATAAAAAAAAAAAAACCATATCAGGCGTCAAGAAGCCCTCCGGAAAGCGAACCCCGCCCGAACGTACCCATTATGCTTGCAGCGTTGCCTCTCTGGACCGCAAGTGAAATACGCTGCGCGAGGAAAAAGCCAGCTCGAGGGTCTCCGCCTCCATCCCTTATACGGCGACCAACATCACGCACCAAAGCTTTGGCCTCAACGCCCCAAGGTCCCGCTGTCTCCAACGCAAATGGCACGAACTCATACGCTGATTCCAAATTGGCATACTTATTGTGCTTCCTGAGCGCCGCCGCTTCAGCCGCCGAACCGGCAGACTGTTGCGTAGCGCCCCGGTGACAAAGCGAGTATGTGCTAACACATGTCGCGTCCCAAATGAGACACCGACCCCTCTGCCACGGAATCAGCGTAAGGCCATCCGGTTTTTTGCCATCTGCCCTAGACAGCCCGGGAGGCTCCAGGACACACGGGACTCCGGCAGAAATAAAAGCACGGCGGATGATGTCGTTCACCGCATGATGGCGAGGTCGACGGCCGGCGCACCGCATGCAGCTCAAAGCATGGTAACCATCTGCTTCCACCCTGGCACCGCACACACACGTATGAGGCTCGCAAACAGCGCATCCGAGACGCAACGCTGCAGCTATCCTGAGCGAGTCGTCGTCCAAAAGCGTGCCCACGTGCGGGGACGGGAAAGCCTGGAGCCAACAACCTGATTCAGGTCTTGCCGCCGCACGAAGCCGGGCCGCTTCCAACCCCGACGCCTCGTCGATGAGATCTGCCACCGAACGGGAAGACACTATTTCGTCCCAGTCTCTTTGACGTTCTGGATGGAGCGGCTGGGTGCCACCTGGGCATAAAATCGACCAAATATCCATGGCCTCTACTGCGTACGGGATACAGAGCCCATCACCATAAGAAGGTAAAATACGAGTGACGAGCTCCATGACCCCATGCGAGGGGGCCAAGAAGGCAATTGGACCTGATTCCTGCAAGCGGCGCACACCCAGCCCGCCGTGTCTAATAGGCAAACTAGCCTGGCACCATTGGGCCTCATTTAGGGCCACGTTCAGTGTCTCCTCCAGAACCTGCCTTAACGCGCCATCAAAACCAGCTACCTCAGCCGGGAATCTCCATAGTGCTATTGTTAAATTGATTACTCTCGACCTAAAGCTGGTTGAACTTGCAGCTGAATAATAGATCCGATCAATTAGCCAGCTCTGGAGTTGCCAAGTTTGTTTAATTGCAATACCTTTTAGAGTTTCTGCGAACAGTTCTCATTAAACATTCGCTCTGCCAACCATTCCAACCTTTTGGATAGCTAAGAAATGAGCATTTTGAAGGATTGTTTCATTAAGTACCTAATAGGTAAATAAAGTCCTGAATTTAAATGTTATTTCTAAAACAATGTAAATCATACGCCATATAAAAATACTTAGACCTTCCGAGTAAAATATGTCTTCTTCTTATCTAGCCCAAAGTGTCCGGCTGCTGGGCAAAGGTTTCCCTCCATTTCTTCCAAGACTTTTTCTTCAATGCTTCCTCCGGCCAGCCAACCAGGAAAGCATCCAAGTTGTCGCGCTATGTCCGCTTCGGTCTGCCACGCCTGCGTCTATCTCTATTCGAGGACCATTCTTCGGTGATCTTAGCCCACAGGTGTTTAGGCATCCGCCAGATGCCTAATCTAATCTACAAGATTAGGGCCCCGGGCTGGGTAAGGCTGCCGGGTAGATAGTCATAAGGCCGATTCAGAAGCTTCCTGATGTTTGTGTCTAAACCAAAACACGCATGCATTTGAAAAACATTACCTATAAGTAAACACATCGAAAACGAGATTAATTTTTAATGTGCCTCATATTTAATGTAACTTTCGTCAAGTGATCCCAGTTATGAGATCTTATCCGCTAGATCAGATAATACCTACTTATTGCGATTGCGGCTTAAAAAATATCTAGAAGCTCTTTCTTATGATACCAGTTGACCTAGTAATTGCAGTACCGATATTAAATTTTAATATATTTCAGTCCCTTTTTTGCAAAAAAGGTGTGCGAGCAAAAAATTTCATCGAAAAAGAATAAAATAACTCAAAACCCCCGACTTAACCAAAGTATTATGTAACGAAATATTATATTAGACATAAAAATACTTTCTAAAAATGAGTTGATATCTCGAGACATCGGTAATAGATATACTTAAGTACCTAAACAATGAATATGGATGTTTACAGTTTTTTCCTAACGTGTCTGTTTCTCGAAGATATACTTAAATGTAGCGATAATAATTTTACCATAATACATAACCGAGGAATATCCGTCGGGGGCTGCCTTCTCTATATAAAATTTCAACAAAAATTTAATCATACTCATAAGTGTATTTTATATCGTCGTTAAACATCTACAATTCTTCAATAATTGTATTCACGTCACTAGAAAAACTTTAGCTGGGTTAATGGCAGCCCCCGACGGATATTCCTCGGTTATGTATTATGGTAAAATTATTATCGCTACATTTAAGTATATCTTCGAGAAACAGACACGTTAGGAAAAAACTGTAAACATCCATATTCATTGTTTAGGTACTTAAGTATATCTATTACCGATGTCTCGAGATATCAACTCATTTTTAGAAAGTAGTTTTAAGTCTAATATAATATTTCGTTACATAATACTTTGGTTAAGTCGGGGGTTTTGAGTTATTTTATTCTTTTTCGATGAAATTTTTACCGTCGTGGGTTTTTTTTCAAAATTTTTAATTTTGCTTAATTTTATTTCAGACTTTTTAGAGAGCATAATAATACGAATTATAATCTATATATTGTGTAGGTAACATCTCGCAAAACAATAAGTGTGATTCATCCTACCACATAAAATTAAGTTTCTTATTAAATATTATACAGTTGCTTTCTGTTTAAAGTTACCTCTATAACACTCATCTTAGAACATGCACCAATCACCCACGAACTCATTTCTGAAATCCGCATTGAAATCAGACAATAAGTTTTAATTTTAATAATATTGCAATATAAACGATTCACACTAATAGAGCAGCGCCCCCTAGTGAGTTAATATCATAAGACTTATCTTAGACCATGCGCCATTCAACTACGAACCCATTGCTGAAAACCGCATTGAAATCGGACAATTCGTTTTAATATTATTGCAATACTATTTTTCACTAATATTGTAGCGCCCTCTAGTAAGGTAAAGACGTAATTTTTATTATTTGGGAACATACATTAAGCTACCACGTACACATTGCTGAAAACAGAATTGTAATCGGACATTTCGTTTTGATTATATTGCAACATTGTTTTGCACTAATATTGTGGCGCCCCCTAGTGAGTTACAGCCATGACACCTGTCTAAGAACATGAACTCAACAAACACAATCCCGTTATTTAAAACCGCCTCAAAATCGGATAATTAGTTTAAAAGATTGGTGGTAACATTACTTTGCACAAACGCACACACAAACATCTCTCACCCTAAACACATATACCTGCTCCGTTCCGTCGTGGGTAATAAATGTAATTAAAATTATACTAACCGTAATTAACAACACTTTGCTTTACTTAATACTACCTGATTATTGAGTGATAGGTTCAACTTTATGAATTAAATGAGGATTAATAGGATGAATTTGATTCACTTGACCACACAATCCACGTGCCACTTATAGTCGATCTTGATTTTTCTTTAATCTTCGCCAATCACTTCGTATTAATTTATCTACAATTTATTGTTTATGATCTTCTCTGAAATCCGGCTCGAAGGACCATGAATATGCCTGATATGACTTTTTACTGATTTTTAAGGGATTTAGGTAGCAATGAAACAGCATCGTGTTCGACGTAATTACGTGTAATCAATGGAACCGAAAAAAAAAACGCCTGTCAAAAACAATTAACTAATAAAAACTATTGCAAATAAATTGCTATTATAAATTGAAGAGGCGTTTCGAATAATATTGACTCTAAACACTAATATTGTGGCGCCCCCTAGTGAGTTACAGACATGACACCTATCTAATAACATGAACTCATCAAACACAAACCCGTTATTGAAAACCGCATCAAAATCGGATCATTAGTTTAGAAGATAAGTGATAACATTACTTTGCACAAACGCACACACAAACATCTCTCATCCTAAACGCATATACCTGCTCCGTTCCGTCGTGGGTAAAAATAATAAATACAAGAGATCGAATATTCCGTAGTCCAGTTGTTCAGTGTTGGCTCATGATCCCGGAAGTCCCAAGTTGAAATATATCATAAAAATCACTTGGTGATGCCTAATTTGATCAGAAAATTGCAGGCTGATCACCCGATTGTCCGAAAGTAAAACATTATTTTCTTCGGAGGGCACGTTAACCAGTTTGTTCCGGTTACTATTTAGTTAAGTATGTAGTCGTTACTTGAGCCATCTCAAAGGCCTTTGACGGATAAGTATGCGCGGAAAAAAGCTCGGTGAGGCGTGGGTACTTACGTAGTTCTCTTGTGATGGATGTACCTCCGACTACCCTAATTGGGATATAGTCGTGAGCTTATATTATGTGTTATGTTGTTGATGTACTGAATAATAGTCCTGTGGTCAGTCATTGAGCTCACAACACACATGAGAGAAGTAAATAGCATCGAATATTCCGCGTTTTACTACATTAATAGTACAAAGTTTCATACAAAGTTATCGTAAACCACAATTTATAATAGCTAATCTTATACAGAGTGAGGGTCAAAGCTTATGTGGTTTGAGGCCTACGAATTCGCTCTCACGTCGTACCCAAAATCTGGATTCCAAGTTTAAATATTAATAGTGTTATTCCGAACCGTAAAAGTGTTGCGGGCAAAAACTCGATGTTATTTGCTTTATATCGTACTCATTTTCTACCTGCGAATCCGTCTGTTAGGACTTTGATTATCTGGAAGTGTAATCTTACGCTGTAGCATGGTATAACAAATCCAGGTATGCTCAAAAGTGACAGCTAACATTTCAAGGTTAGCCCAGCTCACGTCATCTCACCATTGCCATTTTGTAAAAAATAAATTACCCACCATCAATGTTTTCTATTTACTTTGCAAGTTTTAATGCTTTTTATATATGTGACAAGCGGTAATAATTAAATACCTTGGTCAGTAATTCACTTAATTTACAATAATAAAATTTACGTCCTTGAGAATTTTGGAGATACCAATTTAATGGTAACACTCATGTAACACTTACGTCATCAAACGGCTAGCAATGGCGGCTTTTCATAGGATTGAGTATACCTGCCGGGTTTGCATGACAACCGCCCCGCCCGCGGCGCGATATATATTGAGCGCTTCGACCAATAAACGATACGAATGCTATCTACGTAGATGGACGTCAAACAGCTATTGGTAGAAGGCCTCGATATAATTGCGCGGTTACCGTGCAGTGCCTACTGGTATTGTTATACCATGGGCTGTACTAAGTTTAATTTAAAACGGTCCGTGGTCTAGGCGTTAAAAGTACCAAACAGATAGATAGAGTTACTTCCGGTTTTACAATAGCAAAGGAGACGGAAAACAACAAAAACGTATTTGCTAATTTATTTCTTATTATTTAATGTTTTGTTATCTATTTCTTGTTTAGCTATGTTGTTGTGTTTCTGCTATGTTATATTGAGATTCTCGTTCAATTCATGGTAATACTATAATGATCTACTCATTTACCAAACCCAAATTGTGTAGAGGTGTGTACACTCTAGAGAATAGTGGGAAGGGTAGGTAATTTATGAGGGTAGATTCAGGTAAATTTTATAACGCTGTATATTACAAGTTGATGTACCTCACAAGGTGTGATTGTTGTTTAATACTATTTGTGGACCCTTACACATACTTTGTCGAGGTTTGGACCTGTGCGATAACCGCACGGTTGTTGTATAACATTTTAATTATCTACCTACCTCCCTTTGAGATTTTATGACTCTAGGAATTTAATGGCGGATTTGGTGAATTCAATTATAATGTTCAGACCTTTCCTGTATGAGTAATTTGTTTGTTTATTAGTGTTTTTAGTATACATTTAGGAACTCAGAAATTGTATCAAAGGTTCATAATGTAACTGTTTATATAGATAACGCCGTGTACATAAATTCACGCCTGGTGTCTCTATCAGTGTGGGCAAAGCCACAAGCCGTCAATAATACGGATATAACGACCAAATAGGCCATAGTTACAGAAAGGACATTCGCTACTCTGTTTCCTAAGACGAAATACAATTTATCAGGAAAATATAAATTTAAAAATAGCAACATTTTATGCAGTCTTATTTTGTGATAAATAAAGATTTCTTCAGCCCCGTGCCCGTAAATTAGCTGGTCTCGGGTGGCACCCGCCATCGATAAAATTCGATCAGCAGATGATATGAAAAAATATTATTGAATTTCACCTTTACTTTGTCAACAAGTGGGTTTGATTCTGCCCTTTTTTAAGAATTTGTTTTGGTTATTTTTTTCTTTATCTCCCATCTTGTATCTACGATCCTATCACCAGTTTTTAGTAACTTATTGGTGCCCGATTGAATAGAATAGAAAAGAAATTGTTTATTATAAAAGGACGCTACACACAAAGACTAGAAAATAACATCACTTAAAATTGCTTTTGGACCCATGTAGGTACTTACATATTTTGTGTATAGTTTGCTGCATTCTCCCTCCATTTGGTGAAGGGAGTGTGGCCATTAGTAGGACATATACCAAAAGACCTAGACGTGAACCATCATCTCCCTAGCATTTTCCCGTTTTTCACAGGGTCCGTTTACCTAACCTGAAGATTTTCCGGTATTTTAAAGACCTATCTGGTGCAAGCGTGTTCTAGAGTGGAGACTGTGTCCAGGGAAACAAAGTGTGGATCGACCCCTGGCAAGATGGCGGGACGACTTGCAGAAGGTGGCTGGAAGCGCCTGGATACCTAAGACAGTGGATAGGACTTTGTGACGCGCCTTGGGAGAGGCCCATAGCCAACAATGGACTGTAATGGGCTGATGATGAAGATACTAAAAGGCAGAAAGAAGTGGACTCAGCTCCCGCTTCGCTCGCTCCTCTACGAGTGGTCACAGCACTAACCTAACCTATAGGTTTTGAAGGTGGGTGGTAATTTTTCTATAATTTTATGAACAGCAAAAATGTATGAGGTAGAAATATAAGAAAGAAAATAGGTCAATAACTTATTGTAGATTTGCCTCAAATAGCATAAACTAGGAGCTCCCAAAATGGGATGCCAAAAATTTATGTATGAGATCGCCGCATTGATTTCTATGCGAATAGAAACAGGTGTACATGGTCGGCTTGTAATGAAAATGTATTTTTTTTTTCAATAATCACATTTTGAATTTCTTCAAAAAAACCTTGGAACGTACACTACTCTCTTTACTACAATTTTTGATTTAGGTTGAACTAACATGTTTATTGCGAGGTTTTGGTTAGCAAAAATCACAACCGTATGTGATTTTGCAAAATTAGTTTAAAAGGCCACGATATACGAGTCGAATATTACAAAAATCTGTCCCCGGAATGCTTTCGATACGGTCTCTAATACATTAAGCTTAAAATGGAATGCAGTCACGGAGTGTTTTTTCAGTACCTAACCTATACTGTCGTTTTGTAGCGGACGAAGCTTTGCCGCTTTAGGTACATTGTTTAGACGGTTTAAAGCAGCTGAGAGCTGTTTAGAATAAAACGTGTTCAGAGTTATGGGAATTAAACTTAGTTGGCGCGGAGTGGGTGTGTGGGCGCATCTCTGCCTACCCCTTCGAGGTACAGGCGTGATGTTATGCTATGTTATGTTGTGTTCAGAGTTGCCGTACTACATATTATAAAGCACGCAAAAGTATATTAAAACGTTCTGCCAAATCACCTCTATGCAAATCAATTGTAATTTTTAGACGTTTGTAGTTTCTTTTAAAAGTCTATTTTTTTTTTCGGTGAGGTGTGGGTACTAAGATCATTTTACGATGGATATAGCTCTACCTACACCATTGGGATATTTTCGTGTGCTTAACGTTCGTTTAAAAAGGTATAGCAACCCTAGTAGCGTTAGAGGGATGACCGAAACGTAATTCGCATGACAACACAAAGTAAAGGATGAACATCCAGCAACGCGTATGTTTTTAGCGAGTAGATGGACGTATACATATATCCACTGTTCTTATGCCTATTCCATCACAACTGAGAAATGAAGTTCGTCATCACTATCTCCCGAGCATTATCCCGTTTTTCACAGGGTCCGCTTACCTAACCTGAAGATTTGACAGGTCCGGTTTTTGTACAGAAGCGTCTGCCTGTCTGACGTTCCAACCCGCGAAGGGAAAACCAGCCCAATACAGGACACATACCTCCGAAAATTCATTTCACGGCAATGTGGGTTTCGTCACGATGTTTTCCAATGGGCACGTAATAATTATTTATGACCCAAACATGAATTTGACAATTATTGATTTAGGCCTGTGCTGGATTCGAACCCGCGACCTCAAAGTGAGAGGCAAGCGTTCTACCAACTGGGCTACCACGGCTCAACTGACAAATGTAGTTACTTACTAAGTACTTAATTTTCGGAAAAGCAGACAATGGTAGGAAATTTTACATATTAAGCTATCTGCCATAAACACCTAACACTCACATGTGCTTACGAGTAACTACCGCAGTAGGCACAGCCACAAGACAAGACATCAGAAGACAACGCGTAAATAATTCGCGCAATACATTGAATTTCAGAATAGGCATGGGAAACAGGGACACATCCTATGGTTCCCACGCTCACTCTTCAAAATACAAAGTGTGAAACACTCAGCATTTCCGCCAGCACCCACTTCCACCTTGTAAGTACCTGTGTTCGAACTGTATCCTAACCTACACGAAAACAAGTGTCGTTTTCAACTACTACAGCTCTAAAGCTCTTGCCCGAGCTTCAAGCTTCCAACTGTTTTTGTTTTTTTTTTTTATGTATAGTCCGAAGCACGGCAACCTGTTGGTTTTGGTTATGAGCCGTAAAACTCCTTCATCGAACCGCAGTGGAGCAGCATGATGGAGTATTCACCATACCTCGTCCAGTTGATTGAGGGGACCCTGTGCCCAGCAGTGGCTACGTAACCGTTTATGTTTTATGTATCTTTTGGCGTCACTTTTTGTAGGTTTACCTCAGATGGCATTACTACTGAGGGTTTTCACTCGGTATAAAAAATATGATAACAGGCCTGAGGGTGCGCGGACCTCGGCTCAGGGCTTCGTTCAAAAGAGTTTATATTTGAAACAATTAGCGTAAGTCAGGGATAGTTGGTCTTAAAGAAGAGATCGCCACTGAAAAAGAACATGAAACTGTTGACTAGATATCGCCCTAAGGTATAATATAAGTAAACAATAATTTGGAAAAAAATAAAATGATAGAGTGCCCGGGGTGTGACGATGTCCCGATCGGAAATCGAACCCAGATCTCAAGATGGTAAACCAATCCCTAGACCACAGAAATTTTTATTTATTTTATTTTATTAGGCACACCAACAGTTACTACAATAATTCATGTAAAAAATCCATTTCAAAAGAGTTAAAACTAATTGCGTAACTAATTAAAGTTGGGCACCGCATAGAAAAGAATATAACAAAAACAAACGATGTTTGTCATTCCTCAAACAATAAAAAAATACTAAAAAATTAACAGACTTTGTTGAAACTTCACAAAAATATAAAAGAACATACGAGCCATAACTTATAAAAGAAAGACCGAAAATCTATGATTACAAACTGATTCGCGGGCGACCAGCGTAGCGATCAGCCAACTTCAATTTCAATCACTTTCAAAATTCCTTTGAATTTGATTGGTTGAAATTGACAACTATTGTATATGTTTTCATATTTCAGCCAATCAGAGAATATAATTTCTATTTGTCAGGAAAGAAATTGAGTTAGATGATCGCCCAGTAGTTTAGTTAAATACAAAAGCAGTTGTGCATATAAAATAATAAATGTAATACTTGTCAAAAGAAACAAAGTCCAGAAAGGATCACGAAATAAGGCAGCAGTGGAATATTGTGGGTGTAATAGATAGGCAGTGCACTAGACGGATGGGGTCGTAAGAACTATGTTTTATTCATAATTCCTCTCCGCTACTGAGTGGTACTACTTTAAACGCTCATGCGTTTTAAGTAATAGGTTTTGCTCGATGTTGTTCGGTTTTTTATCGAGGATTTTTTAGCCGATTTTTAGTTTTTCAACCGACTTTATATAAAGGAGTTTATCAATTTGATATGTATTCGATTTTGTTCGAAATACACAATATTCGTACAAGTTAGTGTATATGTGCGCCAAACGCATGTTGAATGTCATGTTTATCCACGCATTTATTAGTAATTACACATCGTATTGAAAAATTCTTTTCTTATTTCATATTATATCGTGTCACTTAAGGAATACTTAGTGCAAGTTTAATTTTAATCTATGTTTTACAATTATGATATAAGGAATCCGACATCTCTCCGCTCCCCACCAGCTGCTGAGCTAGGTTTATCCCCCCCCCCCCCTCGGTCTTACTTTAGTCTTCAATCGTATGGGCGTCAGATACATACAAAATTTTACAGTACACATTTACATTTTCGTGCTCGCGCAGATGCGTCTGTGTAAAACAAGGTTTTTTTGCTTGAAGTGTCCGGGGTATAGGTATAGTCAAAAAGCATTATACAGATCAATTCTAGTCCCTTTGGGGTAGGCAGAGATAAAAAAATTGAGTGCATCTTGATCTAAGCCTTCTCATATTCATAACAGACGCCCAGACTTGTAATATGTCGTCGTATAAAAAAATACCACAATTCACCAAGTTTTATTCTTTTCAGAATACATAAAGCGCCAAACACTCTAGCGGCCCATTTACCAACGCTTGCTCTAACACGTCGGATGATCGCACCAATTACCATAACTCTTATTATCATCGTCGTAACATTATTTTTACGTTTTATAAAAACCTGCAATAAAATACCACCCGCGGGCCTATGTGACGTTTCTCGAATTACCCCTAAATAAGTCGTATTTTCAACGGAATTGTCTGTCAACGTGGCAAGTGGAATAAAACGGAATTTACCGGGTTTTGCTGCGGCGTAGTAATTGCCTACGTGCCGTAGATAAATGTGTTTTGGAAGTAATGTCCGACAATCTGCACGGGGTCCGACCAGCGCAATCGCCGAGGGAAATCCATATAGAATGCTGTTTGCTATCATTCCTCTTTCAATAATATATTTCAATTCTGGCTACTAGGCTTGCTGTTTCGGAGTACAGGGATGTTCATTAGATGTCGACTATTACGTTCATAAAGTGGTGTTGGGCTGATTGTTTTTCAGAGCATTTCGTGTTTTATAGATAATAGTGTAACTAGTACGACATTTACAATACCTATTTGAAGATTTTATTTTCGCTCTAGGCCACGTGTGGAGCTTTATCTACGTGTATGAAGTTATCAGGCCCAAAGAGCTATACATCATATAATCATATTATGATTATTTTTTTGTTGTAAAAGACAAAGACGATGTAACACGTCACGTATAAAATATGACCTCAATGATATGTGTAGTACCTAAACAAAGAGGAATATGTTAAAAATACACATTCGCTATGTTCTCACCAACATTTTTAATGACCCTTCCGTGGCAAAGTTATAAATCGCCCGCATACCCTTCTTGACCACATTAAAAAACAGTAGAGTCGCGACATGCAAGCAAGTTATTAAAAAACGCGAAAAAATTCAAGCATTCGCACTCAATTTTTAATGAAATTTCATTTACTTACGTATACTTCCGAGGAATTTATAATGCATTACTTCGACTGTCGGATGTACCTAAATCATGGGGATAAGTAAAGGATAAACCTGAGATTCAGACCCAAACGAAAATTGGGTCTAACCCGAAGGCTATGCCTCTATCTCTAACTACCCCTCATAAAAGAATTCGGCCCTGATAAAATAACATGGGTTACGAAAATGTCAATAAATTAAGTCAAACACTTACCTATATATTTTTGATTCAGACGTGATTATTATAGGCGATTGAATTAAATAGATGTCATCAAAATATAAAAAGCTATTTAAATTGGCAAAGTATTTGCATACCAATTCCAAGGGAAATGAGAGCCTTTTGCACTATAGGATACCACATAACAGATACGCACTGATATGTGGTATCCTATAGTGCAAAAACGCTGGGGGAAGCATACTTCTCTCCTGATTTTAAAATCGAAGTAATTCACCGTTACGCCAAAAGCTCGTCGTCTATATAAGCGTTTTATGTAGTATATAATTAACACTGTCATTTAAAATTAAATGACAATGTTAAATCGGACTTGTTAGTAATATAAGCTGAGCGATCAAAAGAACAATATGTCGACAACATTTTGAACAATTCAGCGCATAACATTGGAATACTTACATTGTTTATACAAAACAATTCAGCACAATACGTTCTACGCATTGCCTTGTATCAGTGAGGCGTGCTCACATAGCCGCATCTTTGTCTTCCGACCGATGAATAAAACATGACGGCATCATGTGGATCCTTGGCTTTCACACATGGAAACCAACCAGGTAAACATGACCTTCTGTTCCTCCCACGATTACTGAAAACAAATACGTAAAAGAAGCATCTGTAGGACGGATCAAAGGCTTTGTAGAACTGGTCATAGCGAGAATCTTCCCAAATGTAAAAACCAAGGCAGTACGGCTAGAATTGGGTCCAAATTGATTGGTTTGGAATATTTTGTTTCTGTTACTAGCAAGTTTATTTCCGTTCGACGCCATTCAGTTCGTCATTATCTGGCTCCTTCCGTATTATAATGATTCCCTATTCTATCCCAGTATCATACGCTACTGCTTGCAGCCACACACTGTCGTTTTTCGTTATCGCTTGCAACTTAGCCAAGGCTCTGAAGACTTATTCGGTAGGTTATCGGATAGTTTATGAGTAACTAGTGAAATGCCCTTAATATTGTCAGTAATAGTAGGTACCACGTTTCAGTAACGTCTGGAACAGTAACAGTATCTAATGTCTCGATACAATAACACATAGTATTCTGTGCGTCCTACACAGTATACTACACAGTGTCACGTGAGTTGCACGTAATTAATTTAAGTGGCGCGTGTTGTTGTAAATTAACACACGCCACTGAATTACCGCCACCGCGGACTTTATTCAGGAAGGCGAATGTATCTTACACTTTATATGGAAGGATTCTTTTACATTGTCGTAAATGTAGAGGGTTGGCTCTTTAACATAGACGTACCTATATTATGTATGGGGTAGACAGAACCATACATTTTTGATTCGTATCGCAATATAGATATGATGAATAGTATCTGATATTGATTCTTCACGTAGAATTTATTAATAAGTGACCAATTTTTTGCATATATTCTTTAATAAAAGTTTGTTCAGTGATATTACGTGGCTAATTTCTTGCAACTAATCATGCAAATAAAAAAAACAGCGGGTTTTGGATTTTTAGCATAACGTTGTGTAAATTAAAAGTGGTACTTACTTCAATTTTGTGTCAGGCATGACTGGGCTTTGATACAAATACAAATACAAATATACTTTATTGCACACAACATACAAAACAACACAGATGATGATAGATACTGTACAATCTTGCGACCTTATTGCTAAGCAGCAATTAAACTTTGATAACTTTGACTTTGATCTGAGAGTTATATATAGACTAAACGCAAGCAGTAGTGACAGAAGAAGGCGGCCGTCGATTTAGTCAGTTGCCTTGCCACAGTCCGCAAAGCACACAATAAACTTACAGCGGCAGATTAAAAATCGAGCGAGTCCCAGACACAATGAAAATGTTTTTTCACAGACCCCTTTCAGCCGGCGCTTTGTTTGTGAAACGAAGTTCCCCGTTTTTCCCCTCCATACATACGCTTCATTGCGATTTTCTCTTCGGTGAAAATATCGCGTAATGAATACAGCCCGCTCAGATTTCGAGCGATATGTCGACTATATCGCGCTCTTTGGGTATAAATATAGTAGGTAGGTAAGCATTTACGTATCATAATACTTACAATTGTAAATGACCACGATAATTTGGTAATACCTAAAAGCTATTTTTACACTCAACATGATGGATGTAGAGTTTAGAAACTTGTAACCGTATATGTTTCATAATACAAAAAACACTTAATCCTAATTTTTGTTTCACCGTAGTCGAGTAAAAATAGACAGAGAAACTAGTAACTGTACGTAGGTACCGACATCTTAGTATATAATAAGTGATGATGATGATGATGATCGGAAGCGCAGGATATATTAAGGTGCGCAGACGTTCGCACAAAACGCAAGCGCACACACTAAGTACTAAAATATAGAACAGAGGTAGATTTGTCTTTGTTGAACATAAAGATTGTTTTATATTAATGTGCGTTCGTGTGTGTGTGTGTGTGTGTGTGTGTGTGTGTGTGTGTGTGTGTGTGTGTGTGTGTGTGTGTGTGTGTGTGTGTGTGTGTGTGTGTGTGTGTGTGTGTGTGTGTGTGTGTGTGTACAAACGTATGACGACGCTATGGTAGTAACGGATACTAATATGAATACTTAATAATACATCAGACTCAATAATTTGAACGGTCAATGAAGCGCGCCGACACTAAGTCAAACCAAAAATTATTTATTGACGTGTAACCGAGCTAAAACTTTAATAACTAAGCAGTTGGTATAAATAATTTATAGGTTCCCACACTTGTGTTCCCAGATTGTTCAACACTTTGAGAGTTGTACTCGAAACTTAACTCCGTATCGAAGTTATGGAAAACGGTAAGCCCAAATTGGTGAACTTAACACTAGAAATTGAAGTAAGTATGTAAGTTTGATATGCTTAACCTAATTTATACTCTTCGCGTATACTCGAAAATTGGTTTCGTAAGATACACTCATGAGTTAAAGTAGGTTAGTTTGGTCGTTTGTTGGAAAATAACGTCGATAATTTGTGAGATTTCTTCTTGATAACTTTTTGAATACTGTTGATAGATTATCAATACTTCTTCCTTTTTCAAATGGAATTTCGAAAATTTTACTATAAGCTTACGACTATATCCTAATAGGAATAGTCAGAGGTACAACCATCGCAAGATGAGCGAAGTAAAGTATCCACACCTCACCGAGCTTTCTGTTACACCAACGTGGTAGGTGGCGCCGTGTCGCCATCTATAATGGTTGACCCAACTGTATTAGTGAAAACTTCACTTAAGATAAATCAATAACTCATTGGTGCAACCCGGGTTTCCAACCACCGCTCCCCAATTGAGAAGCAAGGCGGTGTACCACAAAACCACGATGACCTTTACGCCGTTCTCCGAAATAATAAGCAAGCAAGCTGAATGCATAATTATTATTATGTCTCTGCTTTCAGTCTAGCCGAAAAGCAAGAAAAGGCGTTCAGCTATATAAAGTGCTGAAAAACTTATGTCTTTATCTTTACAGCCTAAGTCCTATAGAATACTTTAGCTTCAGAACACGTTGACTTCCTCAGACGCTTATTCTAAGGCGAGAAAATAAGAGAACAGTCTTGCGACATATCTTTATTCGTCAAACACGCCGCCTCCCATTAGTATGTGGCGATAAATACAAAATACAAACTGCGAAATTTTATAGTGATGGCAAGTGCCAATTTGGCTAACTCGCGACATTCGATAGGATGTCGTATCGTATTGCTAGAAGATACGATACACCCTAACGAGGATGTCGATACCGCTTTTTATATTTATGCAACTCCTGAGACGACTTTTACACTTGAGAATAGAATTTTGTATAAGAGTTATGTTAAATCTAAGACATGGAACGGGGAAAGCACTTATGGAGTAATTTTTTAGGAAAAAAGGAACAATCGTACAGTCAAACAGACCTCTTGAAGTCAATAAACTCATATATTAATGAATTATCTTTCTATTTTATTTTGAGCTAATACTGAAAATGTTGTTGTGAAAAGAAATAGGTAAAAAAGTGCTTTATCCAGAAAAGGTTGCGGGTATAGCTAATCTGGGATAGCAAAGTAAAGGATATCCCAAAAAAGGTGGATTTGATTTTGTAAAGGATCTTACAATGTATCCACCTTTTTTGCTTATGTTGTTCTGTTTCTCTAAGAAAACTCCCGCCAAGTAGTTACCTAATGCCATTTGCGGCAATTCTACTATAAGTCATACATACATAAACTCCCGCTTGTATATTGTAATATACTTACATATTACCACACCCCGGACACTTCATACAAACAAGCTCGTTATACACAGACACTACACATTGACATTCTCGAACACGCGCATCCCTGTGTGTGACGTCTGACACCATACGATTCAAGTCTAAACTATGTTCGACGGGGGGTGAGGTAAACCTAGCTTAGACGGTGGTGGGGAGCGAAGAGTTGCCGTTCTATACGTAGTATTATATATACCATAATATGATATTACCATTAGATATAAGTAAATGTTACTACAAGAGACTCATTCCTGCACATACTTAACCTGTTTAAACATTTTGCAGGGCATTGGTAAATAGTATATATTATTTAGTATTAAGATGTAATAAATAAATAAATTTAAAAAAAGTTTGCATCCATAACATGGCTTACCTAATTACTTACTTACCCAATATTTTTTCTTCATAACATTACTATTATAATAGGAGCATTTCTATTGTCAAGTTGTCAAGACAGGAAAAACAAAACAAAAAATACAATCAACAAAGCTAACTTTTTAATTAAGTTGGGGAAAGATTGTTAATATTTTCTTTTCATGTCACCGCGTGAGAGGGATGTTTTAGTTAAACTCTCATTTCAGTATTTTTTAACAATATCCTTGACATCAAGGGTAGCTAAGTTGCAAAATAATTATGACAATAGATAGTGACAGTGACAAAAAATTTATCCTCACTACTAACTAACATAAGTTCACTACTAGGTGTATTCCAATTGGGGTAGTCAGAGGTACATCCATAACAAGATGTAGGTACGGTCACAAGCATTAATACCTAACACTTTCGTACCATGTCACATTAACTTTTTTGACAAATTGAACTGTAAGTCTCACTAAATATCAAATATGTTAGTGCGACAGGGTCCTAAAATGGTTACATTATATTGCTCATGACTGTACTAAGAAACCAACACCTGACCGAGATTTCTGTTAGACCAACGTGATAGGTTGTAAGCCGTATTGCCATCTGTAATGGTCGAACCAATTGTGTTATTGAAATAATTGACATAAGGTGACATATCAATCCCATATACAGGGTGTTAGGGAGTTGATATCAAGTGCAATTTTCCGTCGCAAAAGTATGGAAAGGAAAATAATTTTTAAAAATACCAAAATTTTCATGTATTTCCGACGGGGAAATCCACTTGATATTAACTTAAAATCATGGTGTGAATAAGCCCCCTCAGTATTTGTTTTAGCTCATTATTCTGAGGTAATATCCAGTGGAATATTCCATAGCAAAAGTATAGTATTGAACATAATTTAAAAAAAATAATAAAAGAATGCATGAATTTTGCGACGGAAAATTCCACTTGATATTGACTCAGAATCATGGTTTGAATCATCCCCCTCAGTACTCGTTACGATGCCACTAACAGCCTGTATATATTTTTATAACTGTCCATATCGTTTTTGCAATCGTTTGTAACTTTGCTAAGACCTTTAGGTTGATGAGGTCGGCCATCGATCTTACCGTAATCACAAGCCTTGTTAGTTAATATACAATTTTATTAGAAATTCTGTAGTATCATGATACTCTTGTTGGAGTCATTGGCCCACAGCGTTGTGTAATGTAAATTCAGCTTAGTACCTAATTAAGTGATTAAATTTCGCAGAAATAACTTAACACTAATGTCTTTAAGAGTCAAATAACCTTTAGTAAATAGTTCATCTCCCTAACGTTATCCCGTTTTTCACAGGGACCGGTCACCTAACCCAAGGATTTGACAGGTCCGGTTTTTTACAGAAGCGACTGCATGTCTGACCTTCAGTAAATAGTTCGTTTTCTAAAAATATATTAATATTAAAGCCCTCGTTTAAGAGCTTTTTTAAAGACGTTAATATTCTTATGAAAGGTACCAATCACTAAGGTGCTAGCAATTCAAATTCTTCCGCACCGTACGATCAGATTTCTGAGTAGAAATCTGATGATAGGAGAGTCTCCTATACCCAAATCTCTATCCTAGACCCCCCAAGGTTGTCTGGAAGAGATTGTTATTTAGCAATAAGGCCGTCTCAGAATGTGACTGGTGTGAATTGATCATAAAATACATTGATGTATAATATGTTAATTACAGTATAAAAAAGATATTAAAAAAAACATTGATAATGAATCACCATACGTTATGATTAGTTTCATAAAAACATAGATTTTTATGTTACACAAGCTTTTGCTCGAGGCTTCACTCGCGTTAAATTCGAGGTAACACAGTTTTCCTTTCCTCATATGTACCTTTTTTGTTAGTCACAAATAGTCAAATTTTTAGTTTTCCATCTTGAAAATTGCGTAATGTTCCATATAAACTTCCGCTCCCCACTTTAGGGAAGTGGGGGATAGAAAAGCAATAGACAAAAAATTGTCTATGTCTAGAAGTGACATAGGCAATTTTCCTCTCAATCCCTTCAACTGTCTCCACTTAAGAAATGACGTCAATTTATGGGGTGGGTAGAGTCAACCATCCAGGTTTGCAGCCAGGTTTAACACGAAGCTCTTCGCCGACAATCCTTTTGTGGGTTTTTACGCGCGCGAAGATAAGCTTCTAGGTACTTACCCATACAGGTTTTAACGAACTTTAAAAAGGTAAGGTCTTTGGAAGTTGAAAAATTAATTATTAACTCTTTTCATGAAAATAAAATCATCAAGTGCTTTTATTTTCATGAAACGAGATAATAGATCTCTTCTCTTCTTCTATCGTGTGGATTGTGAGGTGGATTACCACCCCCATCAACCCAGTGTTATTACTGAGCCGCCATAGGCCCCTGACATGACTCATGTAACGACTACTAACTTACATCAATAAGTAATAACCGGAACCAATGGCTTAACGTGCCTTCCGAAGCACGGATCATCTTACTTTTTGGACAATCAGGTGATCACCCAAGTAGCAATCAAGAATTGTGATTAAGTCATATATGTCTAAACTTTAGCTAAAGTGAGATTTATCCAAATCAAATAGGACTTATTAGGACTTCATAAATTCATTTCCTTCTTTAATACTATATAGTTTTCAAAAAATCCTACTTTAGATAATTTAGAATACACAAAACCAAGTTAAGTATTCACAAAACTATTTAGTCTTATCTCAGCCTACTGTTAAGTCTACAAGTATTCTTTTACTTTACTCAGATTATTTAAAGGCTCACTTAACACTAAATTGATTTAGTGAAGTATCAGTTTAGTCTTGTAAAGTAAAAATTGATTGCCTAGATATACTTAAGGCAATTTTTATTACTTGTTGCTCCTATACAAGACTGTTTTATTCGTTTTTGACTACAATAAGTAAAACATAAGAAAAGTCTATTCAATGGACGATAAAATCGAAATAGAAGCAAGCAGAAAGATGGATGAAGTCCAAATAATAAAAGGATCTGGTGGTTTTCGAAGGCAGAATATTAAATACAGAAAACTAACCTGTGATAATGCACATCCCACTGTTTTTGTTAGCGATGCGATATCTTCTTCATTGCCATAATTTTTTTTATATCGATTGGTATAACACAATCATTTAATTTTGGCAAAAAAATCGTAAGTTCCTGTTTTTCAAATCCGATCCAGCGCGTGGCGGCCCAGGTACCTACGTCTCGCACAAATCTTCTCAAAAATGACTAAGCTAGTCTAACCTAGTCTAAGCGCACGGCAACACTACACTATGAAAAATCGAGTTTTATATTAAAACCTGCTAAGTTCAAATATAAAATTAGGTACCTATTAGTCTAATAATAAATAAATCCAATCAAAAACATAGACGTGAAATGAGAGCCAAGTTCAATATTATGCAATGCTTTGGTTGTTGACTTCAACGACAAAAGAAGTGAGATCTAAATGGGTGCCAAGTTCAATGGTCAGTCCTGAAATTTATTTATAAGTAACAGTATAACATATCATATCTTCTTATAACATAAGATAATATATTGTAGCCTAAGATCTGTCTTATTGTAGGTAAGTACATATCTTCGTAACGCGTGGGTCCTTTTAAAAAGACAAATTCAAAACTAAAAGTCGACTTTATAGGTAAAATAATATGCCAGTAAAATGGATGAGAGTTGTGTTGTATCGTGGGCGAAAAGCTGACAACCTATCACTGCTAAACACATGTTCCAACTTGCTTACCTACCCTTAAAGTACTTGTCAAATGTGGCATCAAGTGGTTTTATGATCACTTAGTGCTCTGCCTACCCCGATAGGGCATATAGGCGTGATTGTATGTTATGTTAAGTTAATCTACATACCTACCACAAAAAGACCGGCTGTCATGAGTTTTGATTACTTACTGATTCTTACATCTATAGTTAGGTACAGGCACTAATTAGGTATTTATGTTAAGCGTTCATGATAGAATCTAATTATTAAAAAGTTGCCAGTTTTTTTATTTTTTCCTTTATATTCATCTAATTACCTATCTGCATACCAAATTTTAACTCTCTAGGTCATCTGGAACTGGGTTAGAGTTTTGATAAAAATGAGTCAGTCAGTCAGTCAAAAAATGAGGATTTTGGACATTAATATCTAAATAACCGTTTGAGATAAGCTTATGAAATTTAGAACACTTATATGTATCTCACAAGTCTCAATATATGAGCCAAATTTGATACGTTTATGTGAAATAGTTTTTGATTTATGAGGGGGTCAAAAGTGGCTCCAAATGGTTCGTGTAATAATACACACGGTGCGGCTCGCCAGTTCTATTTCTTGAACTTGGCTTGACACGCTACCGCGTGTCTAGATACTTTTCTTTCTTCTTTCATTCTTTCTTTTAATAATTTTAAAAATGTACCTATTTTTAACTAAGCTTTATTCACAATCATAAACAAAACATATCTATTTTAAGTTTTGTGTATGGTTAAATGCATTTAAAGTGGGCATTAGATTTGATTCCTTTATTTTTTAGCTTGATAAAGACATCGGGAATTTGGCCGCCTTTTTTAACAATAATGTTTTAGGTGGGATTAGAAACTACCGCGCACACACACGACGTTAATCAAATTGCAAGGGTTCTTCGTATATACAATATTCAACGGATACTCGTTAATTTTTACAATAATCACATTGTTTCCGTTGGCAATTAGAAGCGCGGTGATCGTACCTACTTTGCGTCAGCGAACCATGTAGGTACCTATGAGAATGTATGCACGGAGACTCATTAGCAAATTGAGTTTATGTTTGTTAGTTCCAATTGTGATAAATATTAAATAATTAAGTAAATCACATTCCTATCCAAGTAAGAACTCAGCATAACAATATTTTTTTATCTTCCACGAGTCGAAAAACTTACCTCTCAAACAAACATACTTTCCATAGGTTTTAAGCTTGTTTGATTTTAATTGTTACTTGTTACATAGATGATTCTGGCACAGAATAAACAAACATGATTTTACGATATTACTTTAGTAAATCAAAATAGAGGATCACTTTAGATATAAGAGTTTTAAGTAGGAATTCACTAAATACTTTTTGTCTTAAGTTGGTATACTCCTAGACAATTGAAGTAAAATTTATCTTAACTAGTACTTGATGAAGTGCAACTTGACTTTACTTTTCTAAACTGATTCTTACGAAATCAATTGTTTCTAAAGTCTTACTTCATTTAGAAAAATATTACTTAACGCCATTTTGCATTTACAGGAAGAAAACATGTAATATTTTTTTGACAATATTATCGTCAAAAACTGAAGTAAATTAATATACATTTCTGTTGTAGTAACAATTACTGCGTTCAGCTGTCACATATTAATAGAAAATGAATTTCTCTATACTATATGTCACCATTTTTTTTATTTGCTGAATAATCAATCCAAATTTTATTATTATTTTTCTGATATATTAAAGGCCCTTCTGTTTTTTAACACTTTCTATCGATTTTACACGAGAAACAATCATGCGTTTATAATTTCCTGTATGTGAAACGGCAGAATAACCTTTTGTTAAAACAACTTAACAAATATTTTAGACGCCATTTTCTTACAGTCTTCATTTCTTGTGTTAATATAAATGTTCGCCATTATATTCTAAAATAAAGACGCGTGAAGTAAAAATCGTTTTAGTATGATCTGAAGTTTTACTTCGTTCAGTTACAATTGACTCAGTGCAATTCAATCCTATAGTCTTAACTAAATATTGTAGATATCTTCAAGTATACATTCTTGGTATTAAGTGATACTACAAGAATTCTAAGTTTAGAATATGCAAGAACATTGTCTAAAGTAGGGTTTAAGTCTGACTAAGCGTTGTCTTAAGTCTGTCTTGTATAAGAGTTAAAGTATGTGCCCACTTTTACTAAACTGTATCTTCAAGATATCTTGAGGGATATCTTGGAGACATATAAGACTTATCCAAGACAAGGGTTTGATTTAGTCTACTTGCCTTCAAGATATCTACAATTCTCTTTTAAGACAATCGGTTGCTACTTGGGCAGCAGTTAATAGATAAGTAGGCGGTAGGTAGGTTCATCAGTACGTTCATTAAGTTCATATAAAATAATAAAAAAAACAAATAATTTTTATTACGGGTAACTTGGACCCAGGTTGTTAGTAACAATGATTTCTTACTCACTAATATTAGTATTAAATAGATATACAATACACACACATACACAATAAAATTGAAATAAAAATAAGAAATTTATTTACTGCTCCTGTACAAGTGACTCATGGAGCAATGGGTCATGTACGGACAGTCCAGTCTACTTACAATCATGCTCAGGATACTGTTAGGGCTGGCGCGGATCCTACGAGCTAACCTTGCTAGCTAGCAAGTAAGTAACCACCTATATGCGGCGATTTAATCCCCTTCATAGTAAGTATTATAATCTTATTATGACTCGTAATTTGCTTACATAGCTAAGGTAAGTACCTACCAGAAATATGTTCAAGGATTACACAAAAAGTTGGAGGGGAGTAAACTTTCCTAAAAACGTGAAAAAAGTTTTCAGTAAACCGGTTTCAAAGTAAGTAGGTAATTAACACTTTTTAATCTACTTCTGCACGGTACCTACTTTAAATTCATCATCATCACTAATTTAAGAGCGACTCCATTCTTGTCTATCAAAGGCCAATTCACTTCCTTATAAGACACGACGGTCACCTTCTCTTTGATCTGTTCCATATAAGCTCTTCTTGGTCTTCCCCTTCCTCTCTTTCCTACTTTAAATTACAAGATGAAAAACAATAGTTAACAAAATTTCGACGAGTAGGTAAGTACCTACCTAGGTAGGCACTTACTTACCTAATCTGGCTGAGAAGCGAGCTCGTAGGTACCTACCTACCTATAACGGCGAAACTCTCTTCAAAATAAATAATTCAGTCTTCGATTCTCATAAAAAATACCTACAATGGAGATCAATATATTGAATGGGCTAAATTCAGCCACCGTCGTTCAATGAATCGGATGATAACCTCGGTTTAGTGCGAGAGGGTGCATCACGCACGTGTTGTCAGATTAATTGAATGCCTTCCGCCGCCGCCGGCACCTCCCCGCGCGCCCCGCCCACTCCGCCGCAGATTAGCCAAAACAAAACATCTCCACGTGAAAATACTGCTTTACAGCATCCAGCCTGCAGCATGCACCAAGATTTCTTCTTCCCAACATGCACTCTACATTTTTTCCATGTGTACTTGTGAGTATTTTTCGTGGGAGCGGAGCGCGGGGCGCGCGGGGCGAGGCGCGGCGGGCGGGTCGCGCGGCTCTCGCGTTTAGTACACCGATCAGCAGGAGTGTCGGACGCGCGGCTTCGCAGTCGACGACTTTAGTATTCTTCGTTTATTTTCTTTTCTATTCGTTTAATTTCTTGCTCGGACCTCACCGCGCTATAAACATGAAATGTGTCGTCGTCGGTGAGTGAGTTCGTGTGTTCAAGTGGTCGCAACAAAATTATTTTGACAGTGTCACGTGGGGAATCAAATTATTGCCGGTTCCGGAGTTTTCAAGTGTTTATAATACGTACACGGCCTTCATACGCCGCAAGTATAGCCGGCGGATCATCAGAAAAGTGCGATAGTGTCGTTTTTCTGAAAATAAAGTGGTAGTTATAAGGAATTCTCGTGGGAACAAACAACAGTGTTCGTCGGTTGTCACGGTGCTATATGAAAAAGTTCGCACGAACCTAGTCCAATAGGATTCTGCTCGGAAACTTGTGAGCGGAGTGCGTGCCGGTAGAGTTTGTGCTTACAACTTGCGACATAACCTTTTCGAAAGAAGCGCGTGTTGCACGGGCATGCGCAGTGCGGGTCATCGGAATTATTAATAAGAGGTTCATAATTTTATAAACAAACCGCGTGACGGCGTGGTTACTACCTACCTGTGTCGTGTCAGTTGCTAATCGGGATCGCACGAGTACTGGTTCGGGACCTGAGCGGTCTTCGCACCTAAACATCGAGACTCATTTGGATTTTTAAATCAAGGATAACGTTCACCTGTGGGACTTTGGAGTTTTACCTGCGCGCGCACGGCACTTCTTTATAAAGGTAAGTGGTAGAGCGGAACATAACTTATACATTATATACCTAGTAACAGCAGCAACGTCGGACTGGGTACCTAACCAAACTACCTACGATGCAAATGCTTGCAGGTGCGTGATAAAAAAGTGCCTCTTTATAAATGCATCGTGTGTGTTTGCGTATGCGATCGTCCGCGCGGGCCGACCTGTCTCGAGTTAGTTTTTTGTTGGCTAACCAGTTGTTTTCTTTCGGCGGGTCTATGGATGACGTCATCACGGTAGCATCCCGTGCTTGGCATCTCCTTCACGCATTCGAAAACGACTTGAGACGAACTTACAGATAAATATTCGAATTTCAAACTTGGATATTGGATTTTCCATACCAATAAACAAGTTTTACCCTAATTTGAATACCTATTAGGTACCTACTTGGCTGCTTCCATGCCAGGTGTACCTATTCTATCACGTCTTATCGGAATTTAAATGCAGAAGTCGCCACTACATGATAGCGATATGCATACCTATCAATCAACACAAAGACCGTGCTTCGGAAGGCACGTTAAGCTGTTGTTCCCGGCTACTAGGTAGTAACCGTAGTCACCTGGTAGCCGTATTAAGTAGTCGTTATACGAGCAATGTCAAGGGTTGGCGTCTCAATAATAACCCTGACACTAGGGTTCGTGTATCCACCTCGCAATCCACACGATAGAAGAATACGAACAAACGGACTAATATAAGTAAGTACAGCAAAGTAAAGCTACCGACAAATCTAAACGGCTGCTTTATATAGAGCTGATGGCAGGCAAATGAAGGAGATCTAGTCAGTACCTTAGGTTTACGAGTAAGGACGTCCAAAAACGCAACGTGAACGTCCACATGAAGAATTGCAACATCGACGATCACAAATGGGAAAAACTTGCTGATGACCGTGACTCGTGGAGCAAACTGGTTAAGGCGTCTATGACTTTGAATTTCTCTAAATTTTTCAAATTCAAAAATATCTTTATTCAGTAGGTAACATAGTTACACTTTGAATCGTCAATTTTTACATAACGAACGTCTCATCCGCCTAAAACTACTACAGCTTCTCACAGCCTGTATAGCCGGGGAAAAGAAGCTACAAGAAAATCCTCGGCACGACGTTCCTTTAAAAAAAAAACATAAAATATTGTTATACAATTGAGTATAACAGACCACCCAGGGCCCAATATTGTCGACAACATCCTGGAATTATCTGTCTCCGCATCCGCATGTTCAAGAGTAAGCTGGTCTATACTATGTTACGTCACGCCATGAGCGCCGATATGAGTAACCATCATTGATGAATGCGCAGTCGCCGTAGCCGAAATCGGCTGGGAATAATAATAGAAAGCGAAAGTGGTGTGTCAGGATCGTACCTAGTATTAGATAGAATTCCGCAGTCTCTGCCTACCCCAACAGAAAATAGGTGTGATGTATTGTATTATCTTACTGCTCAGTCATTTGCTTTACTAAATTCAATACTCCACCAATGTTTAGCTTCACATGTAAAGAAGTTTGGAAATGTAATCTAATATCTGTAACTGCGATTCTCTAATTAGGTTAGCAGTAGTTAACCTAAATAGACTTAGTGCCTATGTAATGTACTTAAATATACATAGGTGCATATAAGTATACATATATAAGTATCCGCATATTCCGGATTCAATACCTATTAGGTACTAACTTAACTGATCAGTCGTACAAATCCAAAATAGCATTAAATAAAAAATACATCACAAAAATAAATCAGATATTATAGATAGTAAAACTAATGGGAAAAGCGAAGTCTTACTATTCAGTAAGGCTGTTGGGAAGGAAATTCCCAGTAGCGCAACTGGTAAGACTACTGGGAATAGGGGTCATTTTCGCGTTTTCTGACGTGACTTATTGATGTGTAAGTGTATATCAGACGGCATTGGCTTTATGGCCGGATTCAAAAAATTGCTTGTAAATGGAATTACAAATCAATTACTTGTATAGTAAATATAATTTTGGTTT
The DNA here is from genome assembly GCF_024362695.1 of Pectinophora gossypiella. Classification (NCBI taxonomy): domain Eukaryota; kingdom Metazoa; phylum Arthropoda; class Insecta; order Lepidoptera; family Gelechiidae; genus Pectinophora; species Pectinophora gossypiella. The sequence continues at coordinate 6,955,727 of NC_065408.1, read as the reverse complement.
TTATGTGCAGATTTCTATGGTTACCTCCTTAGAAATTCGGTATAATAACAGTAATACAAACGCTAAGAAGATGAGCTACTTACCTACCTAGTTTTAGGGCGTTGGTCGTAATTGTTTTGAAACAAAAAGCTATTTAATCTATTTCTATTATAAGATATTTTAGTCCTAATTAAGTGTATTAATTAGAAGCCTACATAGAGTAACATTATACGAATATTGTGCAATTTCAACAATATGTCATTATGGGTCAAAATGTGCTGAACTTATTTTTTTTTATTTTTTTTGTGGTCACCCATCCTAAAAAAAATAAGTTCATCTCGAGCTCCTCCGTGCTTCGGAAGGCACGTTAAGCCGTTGGTCCCGGCTGCATTAACAGTCGTTAATAATAGCCACCAATCCGCACTGGGCCCGCGTGGTGGTTTAAGGCCCGATCTCCCTATCCATCCATAGGGAATTAAGGCCCGTGCCCCAGCAGTGGGGACGTTAATGGGCTGGTGATGGGTCAAATTGATAACCTCCTTTTGTGAAGTCGCGTAAAAAGCACATTTCACAAGTATATAGTGATATTATTAATGAAAATTCTTATTCTTATTTAGCCTATACGATCCCACTGCTGGGCAAAGGCCTCCCCTTGATTTTTCCACTCCTCTCGACTTTGCGCGATCTCCGGCCAATCCTTGCGATAAGCATTGAGGTCGTCACACCATCTTTTACGCGGTCTGCCTCGACTTCTAAGCCCGCCCTGAGGTATCCAGTGAGTAACGACTCGTGCCCACCGCTCCGGATGCATCCGACAAACGTGTCCGGCCCAGTCCCACTTCAGTTTGAAAATTAAAAACTTGTTATTTTTGACTGTACTACCACATAGGATGGAATAACAAAACTTCGCAAGCAACTAAACGTCAATGAGTCTCATAGTACTTATTACAAATATAATTTCACCTAATAGTCCATCTAATAAAACACATTCCATTTTGATTGTTTAGTGTATACTTCTTTTAACATAACATGAACAGCCCTGCTGGATACAGGGCACCTACACACACAGACTACACACACACACACACAGACACTTCAACACACTTATAATATAACTTCCACACTTATTTTATTATTATTATTCCGATCTTTAACTTACATTGAATTAAGCGATGAACTGACAGAAATACATCGTATGGATCCTACAGACATTCAATACATTAAATGGAAAGTAGGACGAATAGATCTTCATTGAAAGTGATAATTAATGATCGTATTCGAATTTCGCCAGCTACGGCAATCGACTTCAATTGGCGTCGATAATTTTAACCTGATAGCACCCTTGAAGTAATACAGCCTATCCAACATTGTGCGCCCGTATTGTTTACTCCGATATAATATTCCAACTTGTATTTGTGTACCTATCTGTACTTATGTACTGTTTGTGTATTCACCAGTACTTAGACTCAATTGTTCATAGTAAGTAGTGACTGACGAGAACTTTGGGCTCACAATCCGGAGGTCCCGGTTTCGATTCCCGGTGGGGACATATCACAAAAATTACCTTGTGATCCCTAGTTTGGTTAGGACATTACTGACAAGTAAGATGATCCGTGCTTCGGAAGGCACATTAAGCCGTTGGTCCCGGTTACCACTTATTCATGTAAGTAAGAAGTTGCTACATGAGTCATGTCAGGGGCCTTTGGCGGCTCAATAGTAACCCTGACACCAGGGTTGATGAGATTGGTACTCCACCTCACATCCCACACGATGGAAGATGTGACTGACAATTTAGTATTTATATTAGAATATCAAAATTAATGACGTTTTGTTTAAATTGAGCATGGAATGAACATAGCCGTCGCAAAAGTAAAGAAATATAATGTTCAGCTGCTTTCGTCAAAAGCATGTCGACTATGGTATGTTATAAGTACACTAAACAATAAGCAAATATAAAACATACACGAAATTACATGACAGAAACAATTGGTCGAAAATATCATAATGATGGTGATGGTCATCGTCAATAAATGGACCTCACTCAGCATAAGCCGCGGCGAGGGCCTCGGCACTGGAATATTGCGGTCCCAGCCTAGTGAGACATGAACATCATGTATGGAATTTGTATGGTACATTTTGTTCTATTACATGTTCGTGTGTTACTAGGTACCTACATAAATAACATACATACATAAACTGCCTATATACGTCCCACTGCTGGGCACAGGCCTCCCCTCAATCAACCGGAGGGGGTATGGAGCGTACTCCACCACGCTGCTCCACTGCGGGTTGGTGGAGGTGTTTTTACGGCTAATAGCCGGGACCAACGGCTTAACGTGCCCTCCGAAGCACGGAATCATCTTACTTTATTCGGACAATCAGGTGATTCAAGCCTGAAAAGTCCTTACCAAACAAAGGACAGTCTCACAAAGTGATTTCGACAATGTCCCCATCGGGAATCGAACCCGGACCTCCAGATCGTGAGCCTAACGCTCTAACCACTAGACCACGGAGGCTGTCACATAAATAACATAACATCAAAATACCAAACAGATCTACACAGGACACAGGTTACTTATGGAGAACCTTACCCCGTGACTATACTCGTATGAATCACTGAATGGTGATAAATTATTCATACGTGTTCGAAAAGAAAAATACTATAGTACATTTTAGATTGAACTGTAATGCATAGATATTTGAAAGCTAATGTGGTATTATTAACAAAAGGAAGTGAAAGTAGAGTCAAGTATCATTCCTGCCTGTAATGTTTCCCTACTTCCACGTTACTGGTATTAGCCGCTTTATTACAAAACGAAGATTATAGATTATAACAGGTTTAATATAAAATGCGCGTATACAGGATACGATATATAAAGTATACAAGATACAATATATAAAGTATACAAGATACAATTTATATAAAATATACAACATTTTGTGTAAAACTGTATAGAACTGTTAGAGAGTGCTATCGTAGTATCCTCGAAACCTCCACACACAAACTGTAGCAGGAGGCGTTGTAGTGTAGAAATCTAGAGTTTGTATGAAATAGGTCGGCACGGTTTTCGTGCCGCGCGGTGCTTTTTATATCGACAGTTTCGACAAATAGCTGTACGAAGTTTATCCATGTCGATAGCATTCGCTGCGCCTACTGGTTGATTTGTTGTGTGTGTGGCCCGCGATAAAATTTGCGCCGCGCGCGAATCCCGTGCTGCCTGTGTGAACACCGAACACTACTACTTGGCCGGAAAAATATGCACCTTAATTTCTATGTTGTAAGCATCATCATCATCAGCCGTACGACGCCCACTGCTGGGCATATGCCTCCCCCAAGGATCTCCACGACGATCGGTCCTGCGCTGCCCGCATCCAGCATGTAAGCATACAAAGTCATAAATTACAACAAATCAACCACCGAAGAGACCGTTAGTTATAGGTGCAAATAAATTATCAAACTATGGTTGCATATCGTGCTCATCAAAAGATCCGAGTTATCACAAGAATTTATAAAATAATATAGAAACACCAAAGTGGAAGATGAGACATTAATCAGGAGAACCTGCTCATTTCATAATAAGTTAGTTAGCAAAGTTACCTTTGAGAATTCAATTACTGAGCGAGCACCGCGCGCCTACTTGAATTTTGTATTCAAAGAATTTTAATTCGCCATGATGAAACGTAATTCACTTAAATAAACAGTAAACGTGTTTCTAACTCAAAGAGAATTTCCATGATAATCGCGATCAGGGTCAATATTAAATTTTCTTCATTGCATTTCTAAGTTTGCTCGGTTTGTATTTAAGTAATTTTTAGGGGTTTGGCCACTAACCACATCAAAATCAGTGCAGTTGCTGAGCTGACCCAAAAACCTTAAATAATATATAATTTGGAGTCCCATACTTCCAAAACATCATAATGTAAGTACTTAAATATCAATACGTCTACTTTCGAGTAGCGTCCATAAGTACGTTTTTCAAAATCTGTTAAAATACTCGTACTTTTTGGAAGAAGCAGTGATTAGAGGTTAGACACATGCAAAAGACAGTTAAATTGTTTTCTACTTATATGTGAAGCTAAATATTATTTTATTTCGAGGCGTTTCTTAAAGAGTCGCAAAGTGTATTGACACCGTTTCTTCTGAGTTAAATGTACGACCTTCAACGAATCCGTGACAGCAAATATTTGTAAGAAAAACCTTCCTATTTGAATGAGCTGATGTTAAATATGGACTCAAAGGTGGTTAATTCACATCTTTAATCTTTACTTACTTAACTTTATAAGCGAAATATTTTTTGGTCCCAATACTCTTAGGGCTTAGGTATGAGAAAGTACCTGAAATACGAAAAAGATGGTTGTTTTCTCACATTAAGTAACTTTGTACACAAAGTACCTACGTGGGATATTTTCGTAAGTAAGTAAGTGAAAATAAACGTATTTCCCCCTACTGATTATTAGTTCATAATTGTGACTTGGCTTTTGGCAGTACGAGGGCAAGTTCTCAAAACACGGACAGTCCACACTCCATAGATAGGTATATCGTTACACGGATTATTTTTAGACATTTTTTGACTCATTGTAGTCCAATACTGTCTAATTAATTAGACTTGCCATGTTTTCGTGTTATATTAAATAAATATGATTTGATCGCTACAAAAATTTGGAAAATTTACACGATAAAATAGTTTCGTGTTCCAATTTACGACATTAAAAGTTCGGAGTACGGAGATCTGTTGAACTTATAATATTGCTTTTTTCAACAACTTTGTTAAGTGCTGTGCTGTTCCTAAGATAACTTGTGAACGACGATTCAATCAACATTTATATGGATATTAAATTATTCTATTCGTTATTCAGGGGCGTTAGTCAAGTTGCAACGATTTTGACAATTGACAGCTACAGTGACAAAAATGTATGGGATTGACGTGACATCTTATGTCACCTTATGTCAATCCCATACATTTTTATCACTGCCAATTGTCATAACCCCCAGCAATGTGTTTTTGTCAGTCCCAACATATTACAATAGGTACTAATACATTGTACACTGAACAAATATGTAAGCATTTCTAATGAGTTCCTCAGGTAAACTAAAACCCAGCGGTCAAGTAGGAAATTACTTTGAGACTATAGTACTGAATAAACAATAAATGAGTCTGGATATTATCATTAAGTATTCCTAATTGTAAGTACGTTGCCCGTAACCTTAGATCCACAGTTTATAAGAAAAACTTGGTGCCTTTTTACCTTAAGAACTGATAGTTATAAATTTGTCGTGCTCTCTAGTCTGCTAAGATTTGCTTCCATAACAGGAAAATAAATCGAATGAAATTGAAGAATATAAATTGTAATGTCATATTCCATGAAGAGCTCGGTGGCGCAGCGGTAAACGCGCTCGGTCTGCGATTGTTGAAGTTAAGCAACTTTCGCAAAGGCCGGTCATAGGATGGGTGACCACAAAAAAAAAATTCATTTCGAGCTGCTCCGTGCTTCGGAAGGCACGATAAGCCGTTGGTCCCGGCTGCATTAGCAGTCGTTAATAACCATCAATCCGCACTGGGCCCGCGTGATGGTTTAAGGCCCGATCTCCCTCCATAGGGAAGGCCCGTGCCCCAGCAGTGGGGACGTTAATGGGCTGATGCTGATGATGATTTCCATTATGTAAGTAAAATGTTATCCCCACTACTGACCCCGCCGGTGTGGTTGACGCTATCCGTCATTCAGCGCTTATCGCTATCGACCCACTGGGGTCGATTAATTCTTTCAAATATAATTCTCCTAGATGACGCCCGAGCTGAAGTTTGTGCCCAACAGGGCGCCCTAAGGCTTGTTATTTTAATTCATTGTACTGGGCGAGTACCCTCAGCGGTCCCCATTTGTCCAACCAAGTAGTCAATGTCATTTCAAGTAAACATATAATAAGACAATGTCGCGTTCTTATCACGCGAATCAAATAGGTTGTACTTACTAGGGTAAATAAAACGGTATATAGAAATAAAACCAAGTTTATTGACATTAAATCCCTAGCAAGTACATAGATCGGATCTCTGGGTCGCAGGTAATTTGATACTGGCTGAGCACCCTTGGTGCAGTAGGAAAACTACCACTTCCCTGTAACTCTTCCCACGACGACACGGGGTACACCGGCGCGCGCAGCAGGGCAGCAGAAACGGTGGGGTAAGTACAGGACCGAAAGTGGATCCAGCGGGTTGTAGAACCCGAAAGGTGAAGCGGTAGAGGTAAGTACAGGACCGGTAGTGGGTCCTGCGGTTGTAGAACTCGAAGGGTGAACCCTGGAACCCGGAATTAGTCATTTCAAGAATTGTCCGAATTCCCAGTCTGACTGCCACATGCCGATTCCTTAGCTTGATTGAAGATGGGAAGTGGATAGCAAGCAAGCTTAGCAATCTAAGATGTGGCTGTCAGCAAATTACACACAATAAAAGTGAATTTAGCAAAATAAATTTAGAAAAAGAACAAAGAACAAGATAAATTTATGGTAGGTAGTTGTTTTAAAAAACTATCTAACAAAATAGTAAAATTGAATATTTTAAGCTGAATAATTTTAATAGCAACGTTATTAAACGTATTTTGTACATTATTATTGTTCCATTTAAGAATTATTTAAACAAGGAAAGTACTTAGGTACAAAGATAACTTTAAGTTGGTTAAGTAGAATTAATTTAGAAAAATTGACAATTTAAATGTTGTTTTGAACATAAAAGATTGCTAATTATGATATAAAATAAGCACTAAAGCGTGAAAATACATTTACCCGATGATTATGAAAAATGACAGTCATGCAATGAACAAAGAAAGCATGTACTAGTCTACGTTGATATTTAAACTAATAAAAATAGTAATTGCTACACTTACCCAATTAATGGGGATAACACAACACTATAAATTATTATATCGTAGACAAAATTAGTAAAAAAACGTATTTAAAAAATATACGAGTAATCGAGGTGTTCTCGCTACAAAGGCAGAAGGATTGTGTCGAACATCCGACCGGAAGAGTAACGGCTCGGCTGTGGAATGTAGGTACGGCTACCTACGCAATGTGATAATTATTAAAGTCGTACAATATTAACGGAATTATTTTGTAAATAGCTATGTTTTGTTAAATTAATTAGTATAAGTTTATTTATGTAATAATATTTTAGTTTTAAGCAGTAGTTTTTAAGTGTTTTCAATGATAACTTTTTGATAGTTCCTAACAGAAAAACAAGAGCAATTACACTCAGTAGTAAAACGCGGCAGGCGTTACATACCCCCCTTTTTTGGGTAGGATTTTCGCTAAGAAAATCCGCTGACTAAATGTAACCAAGTCTGTCCTTCTTACTATTGACCATTCTAAAAATTACGTGGTACACATTCATTTCAACCCTTCCATTCACCCCCTACTTTCTTTCATCCCTTTCACACACAAACAGTTATCTTATTTAGTTTTAAGTGACTGCGTCCTTTTCAAAAAGAGTACTAGACTTTTAACCGCAGCTTAGTACTCACACGTAATCAATAGGAGATTTAAGGTAACCGTTTTTTTTTTTCTTTTTATAGTATAATTTTCTTATCTTCGGGGTAGGGCCGAAGATAAAATAATTAGAATGTCCTAGGGGTAGGGCCTGGAGATTCAATATTTTTTTTTGTAAAAAAGAAAAATTAGAAATACTATATATAAGTAAATATATTTAAGACGGTAGGTAGTTTTAGTAAGTAAGACATTGTTTTAGGCTAGTTTTGGATTTTTTAGTATAAGTTTTGGTAGTTTTAGTAAGTGTAGTTTTTGTTTTTTTTTTTTTATAAAGTAGTATTTAAGGTATTTTTAGAGAATATTAGAAGATATTAGAAGACGCATGCCATGCTCAAGATTTAAGTTTTTGGCAGGCCTAAGGCGTTAGATGGTATTACACATCAATCTCTTGACTGACTCTTACAGTCTGCTCGAGAATTAGTAAGCAGCTGGGGAATTCTATGTTTTTCTCTCACTTCCATCCCAGCAAGGAAGTTTTGTAAATATAGAAAGTTTTATTTTAGTTAGGTAAAAGTTTAGATATAATTATTTAGAATAGTTTGTAAGTTTAATATCCTTGACATGCCATGTACCTCTTCATAAAGGAGTTCATCTTTCTGAAGTGATAAATATTTGATTGGACGAGACATCTCTATTACTTTATGTTTTAATTGTAATTAGTTTAATTGAATAGTTATTTTTTGAGTAAGTGTTGCAAGTACCTGAAGTCTTAATAACTAAAACACAACAAACGGCAGAAGGAAAATAACAAGAAAACAAATGCTACTATCAAAAGTACACAACAATTAAAACACAGGGATAGACAGAGGTTGGCAGTGCAAAATCAAAGATTTCCTTCTGTGCGATGTGGTAGGTTCGATTTTGAGTTTTTAATTGTATGCAATCACCTTGAAAGAGAAATAGTAAGGTATTCCCACAAAGCAACCACAGCACACAAAAGTTGCAGTTACAATTCACTTAGAGCTAGACAAAATAATCAGACCAACACCAAAGATGACCAAAAATGCCAAAACCAGCAAAAAGGATACTCAGCTCAGTATTTCCTTAGTTGGGCGCCATTGTCGCGTTCTTATCACGCGAATCAAATAGGTTGTACTTACTAGGGTAAATAAAACGGTATATAGAAATAAAACCAAGTTTATTGACATTAAATCCCTAGCAAGTACATAGATCGGATCTCTGGGTCGCAGGTAATTTGATACTGGCTGAGCACCCTTGGTGCAGTAGGAAAACTACCACTTCCCTGTAACTCTTCCCACGACGACACGGGGTACACCGGCGCGCGCAGCAGGGCAGCAGAAACGGTGGGGTAAGTACAGGACCGAAAGTGGATCCAGCGGGTTGTAGAACCCGAAAGGTGAAGCGGTAGAGGTAAGTACAGGACCGGTAGTGGGTCCTGCGGTTGTAGAACTCGAAGGGTGAACCCTGGAACCCGGAATTAGTCATTTCAAGAATTGTCCGAATTCCCAGTCTGACTGCCACATGCCGATTCCTTAGCTTGATTGAAGATGGGAAGTGGATAGCAAGCAAGCTTAGCAATCTAAGATGTGGCTGTCAGCAAATTACACACAATAGAAGTGAATTTAGCAAAATAAATTTAGAAAAAGAACAAAGAACAAGATAAATTTATGGTAGGTAGTTGTTTTAAAAAACTATCTAACAAAATAGTAAAATTGAATATTTTAAGCTGAATAATTTTAATAGCAACGTTATTAAACGTATTTTGTACATTATTATTGTTCCATTTAAGAATTATTTAAACAAGGAAAGTACTTAGGTACAAAGATAACTTTAAGTTGGTTAAGTAGAATTAATTTAGAAAAATTGACAATTTAAATGTTGTTTTGAACATAAAAGATTGCTAATTATGATATAAAATAAGCACTAAAGCGTGAAAATACATTTACCCGATGATTATGAAAAATGACAGTCATGCAATGAACAAAGAAAGCATGTACTAGTCTACGTTGATATTTAAACTAATAAAAATAGTAATTGCTACACTTACCCAATTAATGGGGATAACACAACACTATAAATTATTATATCGTAGACAAAATTAGTAAAAAAACGTATTTAAAAAATATACGAGTAATCGAGGTGTTCTCGCTACAAAGGCAGAAGGATTGTGTCGAACATCCGACCGGAGGAGTAACGGCTCGGCTGTGGAATGTAGGTACGGCTACCTACGCAATGTGATAATTATTAAAGTCGTACAATATTAACGGAATTATTTTGTAAATAGCTATGTTTTGTTAAATTAATTAGTATAAGTTTATTTATGTAATAATATTTTAGTTTTAAGCAGTAGTTTTTAAGTGTTTTCAATGATAACTTTTTGATAGTTCCTAACAGAAAAACAAGAGCAATTACACTCAGTAGTAAAACGCGGCAGGCGTTACAACAAAACAAAAAAAACCTTTAGTCAACTTCCATAAAACTTGGATTTTAAACATTCACACAATATGGTATAAACCGACTTCAAAAGAGAAGGTCATTTATGGAACTAAACTTCTAATTATAAAGACGAAGAAAAGTGCCTAACGAAGCGAATGCATTGCCGAGAGTAGCACGATCGTTTTACCATCTCACTGTGGGTATTAGATAAGTTATAAATTTGTCGTGCTCTCTAGTCTGCTAAGATTTGCTTCCATAACAGGAAAATAAATCGAATTTTATTTTACAATTAAAACAAGGAACCGAGGATGTCTTTAAATCCGGTATGTTATTCAACTCTATAAAATAAATACCTTCAATTCAAGCTAGAAAGTGCAAATATTAAACGCAAATAGCATATAACCACTAATAAGATGTCTACACTAACAGTTTGACCTTTGGCAAGTATCCGTATTACCATAACCAGTCTTGTTGGAAGAACCTTCCCGTATAGACCCTATCGTATACGTTTTCGTAATTAGATAAATGTTAGACCCATAAACCCAACATTCATATTACATTAGTAATAGATACTTAGTCGGGAACTTTTATACCTTCGATAAGTTCCTTACATTAGAGAGGATACCAAGGCCTATAATTATTTAGTGGCCAAGCGGCCTATGAATTGGGCGTTATTTTTGGTAAGAAATTGCTCCCATTGATACAAACGTTATTTTTAGAACTGTATTAGGTAATTCAGTGAAGTATGAAATCAAGCTTTTTATATTATGTTGTATTTTTTTCGATAAGAATTATCCACGTGGCCCATTGAAATTCAGGTTCTAAAGACAGCCATTACGCCTACGTCCAAGACTATCAAACTCCGCACCCGAGATTATTCTGTAGGCAGACGTAGTACCAACCCAACTTTGATGGTACCTAATGCAATCTCTCCGCCAACTTTCTTACTCAAACCTTATCTGTATTGTTTTTGCCTTTTGACCCTTTCTCTTGGAGTATATATTCCTCTTCTGCTAAACTTCGACCTCATTTCTATTGTCTGACTGTCTATTGTCTTTTTAGTACGACAACTTGGTCTTTCCTCTGTCATTTTATACTCTGTCGCATATTTTTAAAATCATATTGCGTTAGCCATTTGTATGAAAGTTTTTGAATTTAAAAGTAGGTCAAATCTACCAGTCGCATCATTTCATTGGTCACAATATCAACATGTCCTTCATTCTCACAAAATGAATAATGATTTTGACCAACAATAACAACAACATGCTGGCGTAACATTAGCTAAGTGCTAAAACATTTCGAAGGTTACCCAATCATTGCCGACCATGCAGAAATAAGATAAATTATTAGATTCATTAAATTAAATCCATTGAAGACAAGGCAAGTCCCAGTCTCAGCGAGGTCAAATGTCATGGGAACATAATATTATCCAAAGCAAAACTGCTTATTTGAGGAGTTGTGTGCAGATATGAGTAAGGCATCGCACCCGCTCACATTAATATTAAAGTTTGTTATACCGCTCGAGAACTGTGCGGTCGGTGCAAATAAAGATAGTAAGTATAACGTATAAAGTATTTCGGAAACACGATATGAAATTTCCACGCTTGTGTTCTTTTGGTACGACTCTGGAATAATCCTGACACTTGTTGAAGTTGAAGCTTTATTCCCTGAAGTTCTGGGATGAGCTATAAAATAAAGATAGCACGATAGAGACAGTGCGGTCGTTTTCTCCACGACGGGAACATTCGTGACCAAGCGCGATAGTTTATTGCCACACGTGGGACGTTGTCTACATTTTTGGACCGTTTCCCGACCAAACATAATCCTGACTGACACTTGTTGAAATCACCGTGTAACAGCTAGGTATAAAACTGATGTCCTTGATAGCAATGTTGTCGGTATTTTTCCACGATTGGTCCCATCAAACTGTCTATTGACAATTCTATTGTTACGCGTTGTTTTTTGCTTTCCGCCCAGCTAACGTAACTAAAACACTAATCACAAATCACTGCCAGTTGAGCTCAAGCGCGGTCGTAACGCGGCGCCCCATCAACCGAATATTTAAATTCATTAAAAATAGCTTTAATGCCAACATCGAGTGTAATAAAAATAGTAGTTTCGATTGAGCTTAACAACCGGATCCGGGCGCGTCCCGTCATCCGATTCCTCGACAGAAACAGACGGACAGATTCATTCCGTGATGTCATCGATTCAACTAGTCTCTGTGGTATTTTTTTTTACCTAATTTGCAATAACTTGTCGCTATTCAGCATCGTTTATGTAACTATGTTATCATCTTACACTTTTATGCCGAACCTTAAACGATTACTTTATTATTTAATATTTATAATGTTGATGTCAAAAACGAAAAAAAAAAAACTAAACAAGTCCAGCTTGTTTTTAGTGGTCCCAAAAAGTATCTCATGAAATACCTCGCTGTGTGGCGCGTGCAGGTAGATGCGTAAAACATTTTTTAACGTCTATTTTGGGTCCCTCAATTTTTTGTAACGTGAGCTTATGCGGTGGGTTAGACCGACTTTAATTGTTACGCTGTTCATTGACCTCATTCCATAATGGGCATCTTACTTTCAATTTCACCGGAGTTCCCAATTAATTACTCCGCAAAATCATAGCGTTAGATATCATAATTTAGAATAAATTTGTATTATATTTATAAATACATTTTATAAAAAAAAATCTCTTTACTGTGAGTTACGGTAAAAATAGAGATTTGCGTAGGAGTGCGTCGTCTACAAGGAACCACATTTATTTGCCATCCTTATTCGTCAGGACGGGTATCTGTTTGCCTTGACCCACCTTTTGCCGCTGTGTAAATAAAAATGTAATTTTTGTTTCAATTGGGCCCGCCCAGCTCTTGAGATTTTGCGAGCTCGGTTTATTTCCGAGATGCTTCGTCCATTCAAAACAAGTAATAAATAAGACTTACAGGGGCCTCGTACAGAGGCAAGTGCTCTATCTACTAGCTAAATCTCATCTGAGCTTCCGATAATTTTTCGATGAGATGGTTCGGGCTCTATACTTAGTGCCTAGTTTATTTACGAAACGACATGTACTTAGCAGCCTTCGCTTGTCAGCGACAGCAGTAATTAATTACGATAGCGCCTCCCTCCCCCTTCGCGATTGGAGCTAACTAGGCATACTTCGCTTCGTTGGTGAGGTTTTGACATTTGATAGGACCCTGACGCTCCGATATCTATAAAGTTAATCCCGTACCTTGATTCTATGAATTATCCGGTCACCTACCTTGTGATAAGGGTTGTTGTGCGGAGATTGTTAAGTTTCGTTCCACTGGCAAGTATTTTAGAACATTATGAAATTCGTTTCAGGACTGTAAATTGTACCGTATATAAAAGTACGGCTTTGTGTGCGACGAGGATGAAGTTCTAAAAGTGCAACTGAATTCTGCAGCGTGAGATGCGCGCCTCTAGCGAGTCGTACGTAATGCGCTCGATAATATATTCAGATCGCATTTATTCGCAGAGCATAGGAACTGAAACAAGGTTTTGTTAGTGCCGGTGAGACAATCCCCTTGGGCCAGACATTTTGAAGAGCCTTTGTAAGTTTTAGTGAGCATAGAGAATCTTTATGGAAAACATGTCGAACGAGGTCTGAATACTATTAGGCCGTTATCGTACTTTATTCCACCTTATTACGTACCTTATTCACTCGACTGGGATATTCTATTCCCTAACAAACTAAGCACCTAAACTTGAACTTAAATGACGAACAGATATGTAAATCGAAATAATTTTATATTCAAGCCATTTTATAATTGTGCAAATGGAAGACGGTTTTTGTTCCCTAACTTCACAAATCCGACGTCGCTTTTTGTCGCCCCCTTTTCCTAAGTTCGTCACCGTCTACACAAAGCCAAAAAATCTCAAGTTAATCCGGAAATCACGTCTCTCTTCTAACGTCGGGGTCTATACAGGCTTCCTTTATATATTGTACTTACTCTGGTCTGGAGCCATTCTTATTAGAGCGCGCTTGCTCCATAAATCCCAGACCACATTTGAATTTCACCAGACGAATGCAGTAAGGACTACTTTTCCAATATGTCGCTCAAGAACTTGGAAAATGGACGAAGCGAGTTAGACAAGAAATGTTTTGCGACTGACCTCGGGTCCCAGTTAAACGAAATCATCTCTCGCAGGATGGCATGTATACCTACAAGCTTTGAGAGGATGTGTATAATCTCCGCGATATGGACGGACTCGTATATTTAAAGTAGGTCATTATGACATCATCTCGTAGGTAAGGTTAGTACTACAAAGACGTTTCTGTGTAATCGTAATCACGACTACCAAAAGTATAATTCAAAAACGCTATGCTTAATGATCATTTGACCGCATTGCAAGGTTCCTCAAAAGGGTCGTAATAACAATGAATTTGCGTACATTCCCGCAAAATAAATAGCACTTTGGAAGTGGATTCGTTCACAATCTAACGACACGTTTAAGCGTTGATAAAAGTACACGCTATCCTTATACTGTGGAGATTACTTCACCGTCTTCCGTCGCCACTCTGCGTAATCTCTTGAATAAAAGCGACCTTGAGATCGAGTTCGTGATTTAAGACCCGCGTCACTTCGCCACGACCGTGCATCTTTGATCATATGAAATGAAAAGTGATATAGAATGTTGGAAGTTTTTTAGAACTGAATCAAAGTCAAATCGTCTATCACTCGTCGAATGCCAAAGTCAATGAAATAAAATTTATAGTTTTCTTTTTAAGATGTTATGGAACTGAATGCCTAAATTATAAAGACTTTCAATTTCTTTCTTAATAAACTGTGTACCTAAGTTATCTGTATTTGGCTAACTTTATTTTTAGACGCAAAGAAAGTAGATACTGGGGCTTAAGTCAATAATTAAACAAATATTCTCCAAGATCTACGTCGATTTTAGATCGACAATGATTGATTATAAGTCCCACGAGATACAGATACGGTCTAATATTTTTTTAGGGTTTCTGCACACTGTGTGGGTGACAGCACTCGCTTGGTAAAGACAGAAGCGAGACAGCTGCTTCTGTTTGACGTTCCTTAGCCCGTATTTATTGCGCGACTGTTGGCCGGCAATGACGTCGGTCTACAACTATGTTAATAAAAATATTTTGACAATCCGCTTTTCCACTAAAGTTTTCATTCGTACCTGTCTTAGTGGCATTGGTATAATTTAATTTCGAAACAATAATTATGGTATCATCGCCCGAATGACTCCCGAATTTGATTGAAATCTATTTAACTTACATACATATTAATGTATGTCATTTGGACTCCTCTAATCACAAAATAATTTATTTATGTTATCTTTATAGGAATACCTAGCTATGGATGTGCCAAAATCGACAATATAGAATAGACCGTCAGTACCATCTACTGATTGATATAACAGCCACGTCAAACTCAGCGAAGGAGCCGCCGCTATCACCCCGCATTGTCTGTAGAAACCCTTAGTAACTTGCGGGTCTAACATAAACATAGTATAATTGTTAGAGTATAATTCTGGCTTAATTCGGGTTTTGCTGATTCGCTGTGATAGTGTCTTAAGCCTCAGTGTGTTTAGATAGGATCGTCGGATTTGTAAGAAGGTTATCTCCACAATTAACGAGCTCGTGAACACAAATCCCCGCATACTTGGCGTGTTAGGTTCAATATTTGATCGTAATTACATTCGTAAAGGCATTTAGAACATGTTATTGTATGTAAATAAGGATAGCAAATCGAGGAAGCTTGTCAATTCATCATCATAAACGTCTTTATCACGATTTATACATCGGTCAAACGGCATTTGTTCTCAAGGCTATTTTAAGCTCGTTTAACGACGTACAGTGGAATACCTCCGTCTTATGTTGAGATATTAAAGAATCACGCGGAGCAATTTAAAACGATATTACGCAGAACAGACTCACATTTAAAGTCCAAAGTTAAATGTCTTGTCATAATTCTCAGAAGTCTCTATCAATGTTTTATATTTTCGTTCCCTCAAGACGGACCGCAGAAATCTTAATTGTAAGTCAATTAGAAGACGTTAAAAGGCTTCGCTAACTAGGTAGGTGTAAATGTAGGTAAGCGGCCGAAGTTATAATTGGGCGACTGAGTAGCGATCACAACTCGCACCCGTCCGTTTCGGCGCCTGCCGTAAATTAGTTAGAAACTACCAGATACTTTCTCGACCCTCTTTATTAAAATATATACATAAACAAATCCTTCTAATCCTTATAGAAACTTACAAGTCGGCTAAAGAACAACTTGTTACCACATTCGGTATTTGTTAATCGTTTACAGTTTCTATTTCGTTAAATATCATAGTAGTGGTGATACTTTAGTCTCTACTTAGTCTTGGCTTTTGATAATTGGGCTTCTATTTATTCCGAGCACCAAACTGACTGAACAGTCCATAATAGTAAAGATAAAATGATAATTACTAAAATATACACTTTACCACGAGGTAAGGGAAACGATTAACCAACCGTTTCTAATTACGAGTAATTTTTATTATTTCAAATTATCACACAATAAAAAAAATAGTATATTAATTCTTCTAACAAAATAAACGCGTATAAGTTACGTTCCTATTTTCTGTAGGTATTTTACGAATACAATTTAATAAAGTGGCACATGTCTGTAATGAATTCTTAATGTTTGGGAAAGTAAATGCTTTTTGCAAACGATTGGTCTGGGTTGTTTTTGTCGTTGTAGAGAATAAATGTCGAGAGTTTAAAAACAATTAAAATCTTTTTGTGTAGTTCAGAATGACCCGCCACGAGATGATGGGAATGGTACACTATATGATGTGGTGGGGATGTGAGCGCTATATTACATTAGCGTAATGTGTGTAATGTAACTTTTCACTGAGAAGCATATTCGTGTAATGTAATAATTCCGAATTCGATTTCTAGCAGAACATTACAAAGATTCGTTAACTCAACGTACACAATGCGTAATCGATTTCTATGTATGGTCACGAGTACTAATATGTATACACTTTGAAACCATGTCACATTAACTTTTTTGACAAATTAAACCGTAAGTCTCATTAAATGTCAAATACGATGGTGCGACAGGGTTCTAAAGTGGTTACAAGATATTGCTCATGACCTTACAAGAAATCCTTACCGGCGTCAAAGAATATTGGACTTTAACGTTATTATGAATAATAAAATTGGAAATGTTCGACGAAATGTGTGATTTTTTACTTACATTGTTACATTTGCGGAATTTACAGAATGCTAAATGCTCATTAAAAGTAAGGAATATCAAGTTTAACAAAACATTTGGTTGGACGCACAAGCCACATATTGTTTTGTTATACGTAAATTTCGTATTCACAAATGGTTTTGTCACTAATGATTCCTTTCATCTTAGAACTTCTATATCAAGTATTGCATGGATGTCGTTCTATTTTGTTTTTGGTTACTTATGACTGACCATTTCCACAATACAATACAATACAAATACACTTTATTGCACCAAAATAAAAAGAAATAATTACAAAAAGACTCTTAACTAAGTAAATGGCAAATGGCGGCCTTATCGCTTAAAGCGATTTCTTCCAGACAACCATAAGGTGAGGAAAAAAGTAAGTTTATATAGCAAATGTAAATTGTTACTGGCAATAAATTTATTTTATTCTTATTCTTAAAAAAAATATATTGAAAGATTGCGGGTACAAATTATAAATACAACTCCACGTTTTAGGTCTTTACACCTTGAAAGTTCATAAATAGGCTCTCCTACTAGACGTTGGCAAATATATGGTGTGAATGTAATGAGGAACTTTATTTATGAAACTCTATTTTCATACATAACAGCCGTATGCATTTTTATCTTTGTTTTCGGGGTATAAATGATGACCTTTGTCATTACACCCAGGCACAACACATCTTCCACCCATTACTATTCTATCAAAATAAAGAGAAGCGATATAGATAGCAATAATTCTAAACCATATCTGATCCAAATATCAAGCAACAATTATTATAATACATGCCTCTTATGTAGGTAACTGAGATGTATTTTTTAAATTAAGATGGGTTTGCTCTTGACTTCGTTCTTCCACGAGGAGAAGAGATCGACGTTGGAACGAGCTTACCCAGAAAATGCATATTCACCCGTGATTTAAAGGACACCAGGTTATAAGATTCAGGAAACACAGAAGCCGGCAGCCCATTCCATTCCTAAAAAAAAAGAGAAAAAAATAGGTAATTATGACGTTAAATCTGTACAACGCCATCTACATTTTTTTGGGGAACGTAGCTTGGAAAGTTCCTTATTCTAAAAATAGTCTATATAAAATGTATTTGTAAGAGTTCATATAGCGTGGTTCATAAAGCGTGTCGGTTAATGGCCGAAAATTACGAACTACGACGCGTTGTGACCTTCGTTTACCGACTAAAGAACGCCTAAATACCTATTGAATGCGCTCATAATGTCCGCGATACTTTTTTATCGTTAGCATGCTTTAAATGTCTCATTTGTGTTGGTTATTTAATCTCTCGACATAGTTACAGACGTTGAAATACCTAAGTCCTTGAAAGATGAAATGATGGACCTTAAAACCTGTCGGATGGTATGGTTGAAGTTCGCTCAGGAACGGGACGTGTTAAAGGATCAAGGGAAGGCTGTGCCCAGCAGTGAGCTCAGTTAGGCTAATTAATATAAGATGCATGCTTACTCTAAGGTATCGGGAGGTGAACGTTTTGGCGGGAAGAAGAGAGAAATGGCGATTACTCCACTGACAAGAGCGCAGTTCTTAAATAGAGAGAGAGCTTACTCTAACGTAAGTAACCTAGCGCCCAGCTTTAATTGTTTTAAGTAGATTATCTTTCAACGCGTGGTCGGATTTTGAATTTGGTCTTGAGTTTTTAATTATTATCGTCCTTTGAATTTAGAAATTCATAGTCAGAATACCTATAGTCCAGTGTTGATTATAATTACAGGCGCCTATATTATATTATATATCAAGAGGAAATTGATTATACATAGTTGAACTTGATGAACGTGTTAGTATTAATTAATTCAATACGCATTGGTGAAGTAGGTTGCATCCTGCAGCTATTTAAGGAATTCGTGTGATATGACAAATACTTACTATGTTATACATAATATTATTCTGTACCTTAATGACATAAATAAAACCTATAATAATATATTTGTACCTTTCACGTATTTGATTTCCACATAAATTACTCTTTAATTACTAGGATTTAATAAGTCCTACCGGCAGATACCTCGCCTTCGTATCATGACGTCATAATTCTTACGAAGCCTATAAATACCTACAATGCATTATTTATTGACATGTCATTATTGGCTTTCTGAGATTTCCATTGCGTCATTGTGTATGATCAACTTCCTATTACATTTAAAAGGTCGATCATTGACTAGAATTGAAGGTACTTTTGAAATGAAATGAAAATTTATTGTAATGAAGTTCTAAATATGAATGAAAGTAATTACCTATTTTATGAAGGATGGTCGCGTCGCGGCTGTTATTAGGTAAGTGACTTTTGTGAGAAAGAATCGACTGATACATCACTATGCTAATAAAGGTCACAAAACTGGCTTCTGTATTTTCCGCGCATTGAACCTACTGTAAAATGTTATCTATCATTGTCATCTCACTGGCGTTATACCGTTTTCACAGGATCCGCTTACCAAATCTGGTTAAAATAGTTAACAGGTCCGGTTTTTTACAGAAGCTACCTGTCTGACCTTCCAACCCGCGAAGGGAAAACCAGCCCAATACATGTTAGGTCACATACCTCCGAAACGCATAAAAAATATTGTAAAATGTTATATATATATATATATATATATATATATATATATATATATATATATATATATATATATTGTTAAGATTTGGATAATAATATGCATCTTATATTCCTTATCCCAAACCGAACGCTTGAAGTCATCCTCCCAGCAAAACATGGTACAGTCGGCAACGTAACGCATTAAAATTAGAATTAATTTACCCGGCATCAAATATCTCTGTGATAACCACTGCCAGCCAAAGTATAGTTAGAAAAAAATCTCTGGATCCCGTCCAACAATCGATTAGATTTACTCCATCGTTAACAGAAAACCATCAGACATCTGGTTTTTAAAGTATTGCAATAAGTTACTTTAGATCTATTAGCTTTAAACGGGGTGTTTCCATGTGACCATTCTATCTTTAAAATAAAAGAGTACCTACTATTATTTGAAAATTATTTGGTCCATACCTGTATTAATCAGTTTAATGATCTTCAAGCGACCAAAAAATGGCGTGGTTTCGTCTATGAATCCTAATAACGGAATAGGGTGTGACAACTCTATATACAGTCATGAGCAATATAATGTACCCACTTTAGGACTCTGTCGCACTAACATATTTGACATTTAGTGAGACTTACAGTTCAATTTGTCAAAAAAGTTAATGTGACGTGGTACCAAAGTGTACATATTAATGCTCGTGACCGTACCTACTATTCATCGTCATTATTTAGGTCGTTCTGAAAATTACATTATTTTACTTTTTACTTATGATCTTTTTAACGACAGCTGGCACCGGCGAAATGTTTCTTTAAACATGTTTTGACTTGTCACAGAAAAAAATATAGAAATTCACGGTGAATAGATATTTCTGAACATATTAATGAATGGTTATTTAGTAAATTAGGTAGGTATTTAACAGCCAAGCCAACATATACGTACATTCAGTTCACCCGTATCGTCACTTAATATCTCACTTTTTTTAATATCTTAGCCGTCATGATCACGCATATTTTAAAAGAAGTTTAATTATCTGCAAGTAGATATCTCAATAATCTAACATGAATATTAACTAGGTTAAAGTAAAAGTATATATATATTTATACTTTTATTTTAAATAGTATATCGCAACTCCTATCGTAACTTATATAGCGTATATATGTAGACTATAATTTACCTGCACTTTTATCGTTTAAGCAAATGAGATAGATAGATAAAATACTTTATTGAGCACAATGGACACAAAATACAGAGATAAGGACAGCATATACAGAAAAGCACAACAGGCGGCCTGAGCCTATAATTTAAATGTATTTTAATGATTTAAAATATTATTAAATATAATTAATATAAATTATTTATTATTGAAAATGTTATAAATTTAATTAATTATAAAAGTAAGTAAACAGAAAAGGCGCGAACGTAAGTGAGAATTACGCGGTGAACGAAACAAATGAAGAACGGGGTTTGACTTGTTCCCCCACTTTTCTATAAGACATTGGTTGTGGAAAGAATTACTATGAAAATGAATAAATAATCGATAAAGTCACTCAATTACAGTGTATTTTTGAAATAGCTTAAAATTAAAAACACTTCGTATACCTATTTTATTTTCTACAATCGCGTGTGTAATCACAAAACTAGCAAGGACTATTGACATTACCTAATTCACACACCGTCCCTTAGATCTCGGCAAATATTGGCTCACGTGCTCACGTTATCAAGTGCGAATTGTATCGCTCTCTAAGTTTGACAGCTGTCAAATTGTCACCGGTATCAATAATTGTTATCGAGTTATCGACATTGATCGATAAACTTGTCATTTTAAACAACTTCGTCTTGTTATTCACAAGTGATTCCTCGCTGCTTTACGTGTGCTTACTGCAGAAAACAATTATTATAATTGTCTGTTTTAATTATTTTATTATCATGAAAATTCGTCAAGTATTTTACTTTTACAGCATTTTATTTACTCCTCGCTTTTAGTAGGCTACTTCTAGAATTGGTAATTATATGGGTAACTGATAGCCGTACTCATATAACACTATTGAATAGATACCTTGGTATAAAGTTCATTATTTAAAGCAAATATCAAACGGGGCCTTAAGTTTGTTTATTTAAGGTAATAATTATGTAGCATTGACATCTGCATCCGGCCGAGTACAAGTCATATCAAAAAAGTTTGTGTATAAGTAGTAGAATTTTATACGACAGGCTTCAAAACGCTACCACGCATGCGTTGTTTCCTTATTAAATCATTATAAACAATTGTATTTGATTTAGTATTTGCTTGCGTAATTCTAATTGTTTTGTAATGTTGATTGTACCGGAACTGTTTTTATAGAAGGTTCTTACAATTGATAAAATATATAAACAGGCAATCTGTATTGATCAAATTAAAATAGCCTTTTCTGCTAAAAAAAAAGAAATAAATACATAGCAGTCAAACACACAAACCTCCGTTTGTCTTCGTCGTAGTTGGTTAAAGGTAAAAGATAAGCCTAGTGTTCCTTTTAAGAAAATTTTGCAATATATATAATATGTATGAATGTGAGAATACTATGGAAGGATAATGACTGGAAAGATTGTTTATGGTATGAAAGGAGGATGGTTAAAAAATGGGACGTAAGGCAGTTTTAAAAAGTAAGAAAGGCGAGTCGATGGTGCGATATCTGTCGGGTTAGAGAATTTTGTTAAAACTAATTAAAATATAAGAAGTAAAGATATTTAAAATATCCCGTGTTATTTCTATATCCCACATATAACTAAATTACACACATAATTTTTAGTTCTTTTGGTCCGGTTTCTCTATTATTTCATTATAATAGATTTTATCGTTAAGGAAAGACAAATAACTTTTCTTTTTGTGAACAATAAAGTGATTTGAATAAAGGATCTGTTGTTTACTTAATTGGTTCTATGAGGAAGCCACACGCAACCAAATTACTTTGTCTAAGATTACAACTTGAAGTTACTAAGGAAAACATAGTTTTCTAACCTAAATCCCTAACAAATCCAATTTCATTACTTACTTCGACTACAATCTGTTTCTTGGGTGTTATTCCGCAGTTTATAACAGTTGAGGTACAGATATAACTTTTGCGAGTTTTTAATCTTCTATCGTGTGGAGTGTTTGGACGTCAACCCTGGTGTCAGGTATACTGGCTGCCAAAGGCGACTTGGCTCTTGTCACGACTACATACGAACTTCCTAAGTAAATAGTAGCCGGGACCGACTGTTGACGTGCCGTCCGAAGCACGGATCATCTTACGTCCTGACAATGGGGCCGTCCTGACCAAACTGTGGATCACAAATTGTGATTATGACCCAATCAGATTTCGAACCCGGCACCTCCGGATCAGGAGCCCAAGGCTCAACGACTGAACCACAGAGGCAGTTGTGGATTCTGTTTAGAAATTTCACTTCTGCGACGTCTGTCAGCTCTAATATAGATAGCGCATCGTTAAGGAAATCTTGTCTATGTAAAACGACAAACCTGACGTTTTCCGATATCACCGTTGCCAAACTTCGCGGCCTTAAAAATCAAACCTCGCTGATTAAACCCCAGAAACTCCTACCATGGGAGTGAGCAGAGCCGAAAATTTTCAGATGTTACCTGTCTAGGGAGTAGAATTTATACATGATAGACGTTCTAAGGTAATTTATTGGTTAGCAAGTACAACCATGGCCTTGGAGTTTCGTATAACGACTTCTATTCTTACCAATATAAATTATTATTACTACGTATTGATAAAGTAAATAAAAAAATCGATGCGAACAATACCTTAAGTGTCGTTATTTTCGTACTGGAAATTGAAGATGAGAAATGCCCGGGGGCTTGGAATAATTTCTTATAACGTCTCAAAGCGGCGTGTTGTTACTGGGTCAACGAAAATGTTCTGAGGAAGTATTTCAAGTGCTTTTCACTGCTTATCATCGTGTCCTGAAGATTTGGTCGTGTAGATATATTACATCGATAGGACAGGCCTGGGATGAAGTGACGAGATTATCGACTCGGCTCTTTGTGCATTCGATCCTTTTATGTTTTATTTTTTTATTTATATATGAAATTCTTGAACTTAAAAATTTAAAATTGTTAGAAATCATTTACTAGACGTACCTAATGATCAACGGTAAACTTGTGAAAGGTACATTTTTATTATCATTTATTTATAGAAGTACAAATACAAATGTTCCGTATTAAGTAATAGAGATACCTACACAATTGATATTCAAGTATTTTTTTTATTATCGGTGAGATTTTTGATAAAATCGACTTCTAATGAAACTAAAGTAGAAGTAGTATAGACGCTTCTTTAGAGACGCTTTCAAATAAGTCGCGTTGCTGTACCGCTGTCATACCGTTTGAAAAATCCATAGAACTTAATACGGATTAAAAATATATAATTTAAATCTCTATGTACTTACTATAGAACAAAGAACGTATAATAACTATTGTACAATAATATTAAAACCGTAACCATACCTATATTTACTCAACTGTCCACAATAATAAATTATTATTAGCTAATCCATTATCTTAAAAAGATCCTAGTTTATGTGTAACTCGTAAATGAATACGAGTATGGTCTATGGTCCCATAAACAATGGTTAGCCTTGTTAATGAATTCCGTGAGACAAGGCCGTGAGAGAACTGTTTATTACGTTACCGTACTGAGAATATACGGAACATGACGGGCTTCAATATTTAATAGCGTTACATTAGACAAGCATCCAAATTGTTTGTAAATGTTTCTTTCCTGGTTGCCTAGAAGAAATTGCTCTAGAGCAATAAGGCCGCCCAAAATGTACTGTATTCAAATTCAAAATTCAAATTCAAAAATATCTTTATTCAGTAGCTAACATAGTTACACTTTGAATCGTCGATGTTACATAACGAACGTCTCATCCGCCTAAAACTACTGCAGCTTCTCACAACCTGTATAGCCGGGGAAAAGAAGCTTCAAGAAAAACCTCGGCACTGGGCCCTAGACGTTCTTTAAAAATAAAATAAAAATAAACATAAAATATTGGTATACAATTGCGTAATTTAGCTGCCTAATATTCAAATTCAAAAATATCTTTATTCAGTAGCTAACATAGTTACACTTTGAATCGTCAATGTTACATAACGAACGTCTCATCCGCCTAAAACTACTGCAGCTTCTCACAACCTGTATAGCTGGGGAAAAGAAGCTTCAAGAAAAACCTCGGCACTGGGCCCTAGACGTTCTTTAAAAATAAAATAAAAATAAACATAAAATATTGGTATACAATTGCGTAATTTAGCTGCCTACCGATGAGAACTATCAGTTCTCATACCGTTAATCCCGTGCATTCATATCTTCTAAATAATCACTAACTTATTACTACTATTCAAGTGTTATGTCTGATTGTTGAAATTTAGTCCTGTGCAATGTTTTTTTGGTTTGATTTGATTAGAGTGTGTCTGAGAGAATAATAGTACATTGTTCACATACATACATAAACTCACGCCCGTAATCCCTAATGGGGTGGGCAGCTGGATATGATATGATAAACCTTATGGTGATAAGAGATCAGCCTATCGCCCGTAACATAAGTTCATCATGTTAGAGGACACAATCCCTCTGTCGGTTTTTACGACATGCCCGGGGAGACAAGCAGCTGAACGTGTTCTATGTTTTTTATTTGCTCCCAGAACAGCATAGAAGCTGTTCAACATATAGTTGGATAATACATAAGAGTTGGGAACCGTACTTTCTCCCGATACATAACAAAATTCCACTAAAAATAATTAATAAATTGTAATGTTGTATTGTAATTGTAAAATTGATATTCCACTTTATATCAACTCAAAATCATGGTCTGAATCGTCCCTCTAAGTTTTCGTTACGATGTTACTGACATCTTGAATAGTCACGGTACGGATTGATTTCGTTGTTCACAACAAGTGAAAAACTCAACCTGCGATGATAAATGAACGAAAAAGCTACCTAAACCTACTTGTAACTAAGAAAGGTTACATGAGCGCTAACAACGTTTGATTTTCTCATAATTTTGATTTTTCTTGCTTTGTCATACGCGCCGGGTGGTTTGAAAAGCATCTGACGTTTGTTGCGCTTGTTTTTATTAAAATTGACGCTTGAAGTTGGTGCGTTTTGTTGCAGTGTTTTAGATCCGCTACAATAATGTGTAACTGTAACATAGATAAAAACAAGAAACTAGTGATTTTTTTAAATAACTAATATACCTACTAGGTAACATGCTCACAGTGTCACTACCTATTGTGTTTACATTTACGACGGTTGAAATTTTCACAGTGGCTAAACAATACGTATTGTCTTCTTGAATGCTACTCCAGACGAGAGTTGACGAGACTAAATGGTGTAGTCATCGTCATAAGCATACAGACATTCTTTACAAATATATTTTTGTAGTTTTCTAATTTGAAACTTTGTTGCGTAAATAGACAGGTGAAAATGTTTGGAGTGTATTTAAATTTAAACTAGTTAAATGACAGTCTGAAAGACAAAATTTACTCTCAGGAGTGGGCAGGACTGCAAGACGCCAGAAGACCCTAAACTCTTTTGGCTGTCTCTAATATACTCCCTCTACCCACAAGCTATAAAAAAAGTTTAGTCGACACACCACCGCTGCGCTGCTGCGCCATTGCGCGCGTATTCTGCAAAAACATTACAGTTATCATAACGTTTGTTAAATTTCGTAATCTCGTCTAAGTATGCCATTGTAAAGTGCACCAGCGGCTTCTCAGATTACCCCGGGCACAGAAGATAACAAATACGGTTTTTTTACGTGATTTATTGCAGATTTGCCGCAGATGGCATTAACTACTTGGCCGGACAAATACGGAAGAAATCCTGTAAGTACCTTTCTTTTAGTTCGTATTTTATTTGGGCGATTGTACCTCTATTTTGAACGTTTACTTGATTTTCGTTCGCCAACATTTACTGATAAATCCCTAATACCAAAGGTATCACTTACATAATTCACACGCCTGCATTCGGAATGTTAGAAGGAATATAATAGGCTAGTCAAATCAATTACTTTTTACTAAACGTCAAAACACTAAATTACAATGGTGTGTATGAAAAAGCAACCTGTGACGTCATAGAAAAACGTAACGAAGCGTCGCACTTACTATTACAATTTTCATTATTAAAATTCATAAACGTTTTTTGCCACCTTCTCTAGTAATCAAAATTTAATTATTTATCTTTGACTAAGGAAACTGCTCAATTCGTAATACTGAAACTTGAGTGTTCTGAAATATCGACGCCTGCGAACTATATTTAAGAGGTACGTGAGAGAACTGTTGATCGTGTCGGGGATCCTTGTAGGTGAACAGATCTGTTTGCTCTATTCTATATAATTTAAGTAGGAATGGTTCTTTCATAATCATGAAAGAACCTAGTGAAGTTAATCAACTTCACTAGGTATTTCTGTAAACGGCTTGAATATGGTAGAGTAGTGAAACTAGTAGTCCGATCGTGAACAAACTCGCAAACATACTTCGCGCTTATAACATCAGGATAAGTATTAATATTATACAAAACTCTTGTAAAAAAGCAGGGGGGGGGGGGGGGGGGGTTAAAAAGGCCATGTCAAAGCAATTTGTCTAAAAAAGCAATATTGCTATTAGCAATATAAAAATAAGTGCGTAATGTCAAATAGCAACAATACTTTTTAGATGAATTGCTGAGATGTGGCATTTTTTAACCCCCCAGCTATGTTAAATTATTGTACATACCTACAATATTTCATACGTAAAACTTGGTAAAGAAGCGAGTTTCTCTGACTTTACGGCACGGAAAGTACTTACGCAAGAATGGAGACATTTAGCGTTCATAGTAAAAAAAACCGACAATTTATCGTCAGTAGACAAGACAATGTCCGACCGTGTAAATAGCCGATGATGCGTCCACGATGATATCACTTCGCGTGCGACGCGCGACATTGCCGCCATGTACTCGTGCGCAGCTATAGGAGCAGTGTCACTACTTCACTAGATGCCATTCAATTTATTCGATTTTTTAAATTTCAAATACTTAAATTAACTTGTACGCTAGAATATTAATTCCAAAAATCTAATATTTTGGAAAAAATCTGAAACGTACAAACTATCAGATTCAAGCCACAGCGAAGACGAACGTATAACAAGCGAAGTACGAGCAGGGCAAATAATGCTAAACTACCGATTTTTTTTATAAAATTGCTTATTTTCGAAGTCCGGATTTTCCAGACACATACGTACACAAAAGCGTTTTGTTTTAGCTATTATACTGCCTCTGCATTTATTACCCGTCAAAGGCCAGTCCTTACACATTAAGGTAATCAGGTTAAACAAAGTTTCGCAAACATTTAGGTTTTAGTCGGTGATTTCTTTGCGTTTTCGCAAGTTTTATGTACGTACTTTATTATTTTTTATAATTTATCCCTGGTCACGAAGTGTGAAGTCTAGTCTTTAGTGATTAATATTTTTGCTATTTATAAAAGGATAGAAACCGGCTTGATTTATAGTCGTGACTACTTAACGACTGTTTATCTTTTAACAGGTATTTCAGGTCCGTAGGAAATTAAGAATAGGTTTTAAAATAAATACTAACTATAAGCACACCCCGGACACTCGATACAAAAATCTCATTCTTACTGTGTGTCGCCTTACCACGCTAGTGTGAGCGAGATAGTCTGCGCGCGCTCTCCCTTTCTCCTTAGCGGTTTACGGCTATTTACACTAAAGTAAAACCCAGAGGGGGTGAGGTAAATCTAGCTCGGCGACTGCTACGAATTGCTGCGGGGCGGAGTGTTACCGTTCTATAACGTAGTAGATATTATTTTTTATTCTATGATAGAAGGTAAAATTAAGTTTTATTTTAAAAGTAATGTGATTTTTGTTAACCTCGTATGACATTTATTTTTATATGTACTATAATATAACGATGCCATTAAAATGGGTAATTATACCCTTTTAAATCCATGCTTATTTTGATAAGTGATGTGCCGGATCCTTAAAAATGTAAATCCGCGGACTCGGATCGGAATACGGATATGTATTTTTTAAATCTTTATTTAAAGAGCTTGGTCATTACTGACTAAAATACGGATATTTGCTGTCAACATCTGCGGATACGGATGTTTATTTAATTATTCAATCGGTAACTTTCTATTATTTTGATCTCACTATAATTTTTTTTAATAATTTATAATAAAATACGAAGATTTCAGGTTTCCTCATATTTATAAAAATGATGTAACTATGTCTATGGGGCAAATATTTGATATTTAGAAATAAAAAATACTCAGAAATGTACTTAAAAGACTTTTTAATTCTGCCTTATCACTTATCAGCATCAATTGAAAATTATTAACGTAAAAGATCCGCGTGAAAAATAACATACGGATTTTTTATTTCCCTCGGATATCCGCAGATACGGATATCCGGAACATCACTAATTTTATGATATCGTCTTTACCCTTAAATCGTTAAATTGATTTGGATGAAAATAATTTGGCATATTTCTATATACTTATCGATAGAAACAGAAACGGTCTTACAGTGTTTAGCGACGATATAATGAAAACCAAGTCGCGGATTTTATACATATTATTATATCAAGATTTACGTTTCTCTATGTTATACGAGAGAGCAACACTTCTCTAATAGGCAAGCCTGGATAATACTATAAACATCGACATTATGCCTATATGTGTACTGTACCCGCTATTCCATTATTTTAGGCTCGAGTGTTGCGCAGTACAACTTTTGTCCGGAATTCGTCCGAGAATGCTCCGGGAAAATTCCGGGAATACGAAACCGTCCGGGAACTAAGACGTTAAATCCTAGTTACGAGCACCTATTGAGCCTCTGCTCACTTTGTTAATGAATATAAATTGTCTCCTAAATTGCTGCAACGAATAAACACTTCCCTATTTGTACATAAGGCCCGTGGCATAGAATAAGGAATAATACTATGTATAGATCGGCAACTCTCCGCTCTCCACCAGCGACTGCGTTAGGTTTAGTACCTCACTCCCTCTCGAACATAGTTTAGTTTCGAATCGTGAAGACAGCGCGCGGACCTTTGTTTATTTTTTTTAGTTTATATGTTTGAATTTTGAAAGTGGACGTCGACGTTCTTTCGTCTGATTTGAATATTAAATTTCACAGTAATTTCCCGCGTCGGCGCGTATGCGTGGTAAATATTTATTTTTCACGGTGATTGTTTATTAAATGATGCTAATAATTTGCAATAAAATGAAATGTAAGCTAAATGCTTAATGTAAAAATAATGTGAATGCAATTAATTAGTTCGGTGATTTTTTAAGTCAAGTGTAAAGCCAATTTCTGATTTGTGTGTAAATCAATATAAAAGTTTCTTTCGTAAGTAGTACTACCTGCCTAAGTGAGTAAAGACGGGTAAATTAGGTATTGTAATTGACAGCCGTCAGACGTCACACACATACCTACATTTCCGCAGTCCGATTAATTTTCGCGAGAAAAGAATTTCCCTAACAAAAAATTTCCTCCTCAATAAACAACATAGGTTGATTAGATGGTCCCCAGAGAATTTTCCTAGTGTAATTATGTGTTTATTATGAATATTTACCTATTCCTGTAGTAGAGTCTAATGTAAATTATCATGTTTTTGTTTTATAACACTTCATAAATTACATATACATTGGTTTACGAACATCGCTAAACCTAAACAGTTTTGTCTCGATGCCTTCTTCTTCGGCATAGGTCACTTTCATTAGGGCACCACCGCGCCATTAACAAAATGTGTGCAGTAGTATATAGGGTATTTCACCTGGTTGCCCTTTGTGGCCAGCAATCGACTCCCGCTGGTGTAAACCATGGCCTATTTCTATTCTCTCTATTTTAAACACCAAGATCAAGAAGTGTCTGTATTAAGTTATCGCGAGTTATACCACGGTGTGACTGCCTTTCCCAAGAGAGGTAACTTTAGTTTATAATAAAGTAATATAAAACAATTAGTTCTGTATATACGGCTAAAGTTATTAACTCGTGAAATATCTTTCAGTTTTGGTTTCAGTCGACTGTACGACATTTACACTTGGGACGGGCAGAGAACTGTTCTCTATGCACCAATGCACTCCATTCTACTGCGACTGCATAAAACTGTTAGGTTATACTTTGCGTATCAACTTCTGAAAGTGAAAATAACTGTTTGGAGCTGTTATACGCCAATATTCTCGCGCATATGAGCATAGTTCCTTTCTATTCTCATGTCTGTAA
Organism: Pectinophora gossypiella; assembly: GCF_024362695.1. NCBI lineage: Eukaryota > Metazoa > Arthropoda > Insecta > Lepidoptera > Gelechiidae > Pectinophora > Pectinophora gossypiella. The sequence continues at coordinate 6,924,773 of NC_065408.1, read as the reverse complement.
GTATTAAACTAATCTCTTGTTTTCACATGACGTACTGTAAATTTCACTCGGACGGTATTTGTGTCCTACTTGTACTAATATATTGTTGGGTTTTGAGTTGCATATAAATGTCGTCTATTTGCCATTTAGTAAACAAAAGACGTGTTTAAGTAGCTCAAGGATTACTCTAGCTCACATCAACTGGAAGCTGTCCTCCCGCGAAACATGCTTCTAACTTAAAAATTACAAAGTTTCATACAAACTTAGCCACCGCTTTTTATCTCCTTAGGGGACGAATTTCGCAAAATCCCGTCTTAGTGAACACCTACGTTTTAAAAGAAACCTCCATGCAAAATTTGAGGCTCCTAGCATTTATACTTTCTGAGATTTCGTGATGAGTGAGTCAATCAGTCAGTGATCTTTTTTATTTAGATAAATAGTGTTTGACTGTATACAAACAGCTAAAAACAGTTATTTAACTATTCAGCAAAACAATTTTTTTACAAATTAAATAGATAATAACACTATTTGACCATTTTTTTATACCTACGTCAACATAGTTACTTTCGATACTTTAAAAGCGACAGCACAATTTTAGTGAGCTCGAAAAGTGGGTCGGTTCTCGTGAGGATCAAAATGTCATTATATAGAGCCACTTAATCTTCGTTCTAAGTTAATTAAGCTACGGTGTAAACTAGTAAAATGAATCGATAATGAGTAGCGGGAGGTTGATTACTTTTTGCGCGTCACGATTGCCTTATTAAAGGTGATTATAGCTTTTACTCGACTGCCAGGAAGACTTATATTGTTTATCCTTGAAACATCCCAAATCCCAATAGCTGAATGGATTCATTCGGATTTCAAGAGTGAAGTATCCTATCGTTTCGCTTTAACCTTCTGTGGTTATAAGCTAGGTTTTATTCTCTTAAATTTAAAAGTCCAATTCCATACGCACTATTCTTTTTACCCGACTGCGGCAAAGCAAACAGGAGGGTTATGTGTTTGACCGTAACATATTGTATGTATATCAATCTGTCCTAAGAGTTTGTTTTTTAAACCACGGCATGCGAACACTGCCATCTCGTATATATCAATATCCGGAAGAATTTTAGAGAAATATACCTATTTTCTTGTCTCATACATTTTAGAGCGACAGTTTTGCGTAGTAGTCGGGTTTTAGTTTTTAAGCTTATATTTTTCCTACTCTTTTAATTGGCTTTTTAAGAAATTATTTAATTTTTCACTTTAGTTTCGTAATTAGAAAATTTACATTATATAAAAGCGTTGCAAGCTAAATAATTTGCACAGCCAAAGTAAAAAATGCTGAAGTTAACACGAGAAAGAATTAATCATATTTTGTGGTTCTGCTCAATTTAGATTACGCGCGTCAATAAACATAAGTACGTATAGGTATTCGTAGTCTTAAACCCGAAACTACATTAAACTTGAACCTCTAATACCCTAGCAGCTGGAGGCACGAATTACTTATGTTAAAGCCTGTGAGAAAGCATTGAACACCTGTATCGGTAGCCGACCTACTCCTGTCTACCGTGTTCTATGTGTAGCCTATTTATCATTCAAACTAAGTACAATATGTTATTGTACGGCAGCAGAGTGGGTGCGTTACATTGTCGATTTGTGGAACTGTCATAAAGGAATTTCACAGACGGTAACTTCATTTTGTTTGTGTATAAACGTTCATTTTGATTTTGTAAAGGTACTTACTTAGACTGTATATTGTCAAGTCTTTGTCTATTACAGGGTAGATAAAAAGTCTCACTTGATTTATTGTCTTATAATCTTTTATTTACGAAGGATCATCTAACGTGGAGGCTGATTTCTTGCATCACCGTGGTGGGGAATCATCATCTCCCTAGCATTATCACTTAAGCTGAAGATTTGACAGGTCCGGTTTTTGTACAGAAGCGACTGCCTGTCTGACCTCCCAACCGGCGAAGGGAAAATCAGCCCAACACAGGTTAGGTCACATACCTCCGAAAATGCATTTCTCGGGAATGTGGTGGCGAATCATTAACCATAAAAGAACTTTTTAGCTGTATAGATACACTACAAACTAGAAGCCACTAGCCAGAGGAGTTCAAAGGCCCTACTACGTGGTTAAAATGGCCACATCGAAGCAATTCATCTAAGAAAGCAATATTGCTACTTGACATTTGTTTGCATTGCGCACTTACTTTTATATACGCAAATGTCAAATTGCAATATTGCTTTCTTAGATGAGTTGCTTCGATGAGGCCATTTTAAACCCGCTGTAGTCCTCTTTTGAAAATGTCAATATCACTGCCTATTGAATGTTCACAATCTTCATTTCGTTATAAATACTACAACGACGTCCTTGGGCAACCGCAGACGGTTAATGAATTAATGATACACGTGTCTTACTTTCCTCTTGTGATTAAGTCTACTATTACATTATACGAGAGCATTGTGTTGTGTATCTTACTGCCCGAATTGTCACATAATTATCATTATGATGAATGTAATTAAACAGAGAAATTACATACAGACATTGAGTCCTAGTAACTTGAATAAAGAATTTAATTATTATTATTATGCAGTAGATAAGTACGTATATGGTGCCGATTTTAGCTTGACATTGACAGATCTAAATAATAGTGTCGTCCTTTGTTAACGACGAGTCCGAGAAAGGGACAGAGCTAGTTCAAGAACTATCACATTAAAGTAAATCTAATTTCGAAACCAATTAGCTCTCTTCTTCTTATCGTGTGGGTTATGAAGTGGACTACCAACCTCATCAACCCTGGTGTCAAGGTTATCATTGAGCCGCCAAAGGCCGGTAGGTAACTGGCTTATACACTGGTAATTTACTAAACTTCGCCGTTTATATTACGCCATAAAAACGTTATAAGTGTTATTTGGTTCAGCGAATATAATTTATCTAAACAGTGAATTAATGGCTACATCACTAGTTCAAAAAATTCTTGGCCGATCATTATATTGTCGATATTAACAGGTTGTTATAAAACTCAAACAATTCATGACGTAAACCTTACTTTTAATCAAAGTTTAAAATCTCCAATTGGAAATCACTGTGATAGACTAATGTCCCAAGACTAAGTGCCTAAGCTGGACACATCTCCCCTCGATCAACTGGATGGAGTATGGAACATACTCCGCCTCACTGCTTCAGTGGGGATAGACAAGTGGAGAGTAAATGAAATAAACGGTGGTACTTGCTAAGATCTGGCCGTTAGTCTCTGACCAATAAGTGGATAAGCACTTTTCGTATGTAAGTATATAAGTATAGGTCGCCTGGTATAAAATAGCTACGTTTTTACAGTTAATGTTGTTTTATCCTGTATCGGCCTTGCACCAATGAGTTATTAATTTATCTTATGTGCAGTTTTCAGTTACACATTTGGTACGACCATTGTCGACGGCGATACGGCTCACCACCTATCACGTTGGTATAACAAAAATATCGGCGAGGTGTGGACCCTTAGTTCATCATGCCTGCGATGGATGTATCTCTCATGTATCTGACTACCCCAATTGGGATATAGCCGTGAGCTTATGTTATGATATACATATTCACACCGGCAACGGTTGTGGTTGTTCCCTTGCCAGAGCTTACCAACAAAATCCGGAATGTACAGCTATTATCAATACAACACTGTCTCGCCACGATATGGTAGCATATTGTATGGATGTTGAGTGTCTTATTGGTAGATATGTTACTGTAAAAGCTTGAACTAAGGTAAATCTTAAGATTTAAGTGTAAGTCTTAGGATTTATCGACATGAGTTGGTAAATGTAAGTGTTTCTGAAAATACGACGATTTTTTCGAGCTTTTACCATTCGAATTCAGTATATGCTAGGTTTTACCACTGTCAGCTGGTAGATGTTGGTTTTAGGAATAAAACAATGTATAATTCTTAATTATTTACTTTTATGAACTATTAGACAAAACAGGTACATAGTATTGTAAAGGTATCATATCCTCGTAAGGCCCGGATTTCCAGACACAATAGTTAAACAATGGGATTTGGATTTTAAAAGGCATCTGGGCCTTACGACCATATAATAGTAATAAGTACAAACTACAAACTAATACCAACTTATTATTATTATTATTAGCCTATATGATCCCACTGCTGAGCAAAGGCCTCCCCCATATTTTTCCAAGTATCCCGGTTCTGTGCGAGCTCTATCCAGTCTTTTCGATAACCGTCGAGATCATCGCGCCATCGTTTCCGGGGTCTACCACGTCTACGGTGTCCGTCCTGTGGTACCCAGTGCGTGATGATCTTTGCCCATCGTTCCGGATGCATGCGGCACACGTGTCCAGCCCAGTCCCACTTTAGCCTGGCGGTCTTCCTGCCAACATCAGCTATACCGGTAATACCAACTTATTTAAATTATTTTGAAAAATCACATAACGTATATCTGAATATCTCAATCTCTATCATATCCTACGAATAAATAGTAGATCATTCTATCTAACTGAATAAGTACTTTTCTATTTGGAATTTAACACAAGTACAACTCGATACGCTGAGCACGTTAAGACATGTTTTGTTTTTCAACATTTACGGTGGCAATAATGTAAATCCTAAGATTTACCAACGGAATGGTGGTAAAAGTTCGAATCGCAAACCTTTTGGGACATTTACCATTAGGAATTGGTAGATCTTAGGTTTTACTGGAATATCTTAGAATTTACTGCAGCTCGAGCTTTCACAGTAACAGATACATAGGGAAGACCAGGAAGTGGAAATACTATACTGAATTATTATTACATTTAGGGTTGCGCCCTTATATATAATAAACCTATTAATGAATCATTCAATGTTTATCGTATTCAGCTATTATGATATGGCGGTCGATTTGATGGGGGTGTAACCATTCTCATTACGGTCTAAGAAGGGTTGCTGTCAGGCAGGTGGCAGCTGGCTGTAAAATATTCTGCTTTATATTAGTTACTTTGGTATATGAGACAGAGTACTAAACAGACCATTTACTATTGTACTTAACGTAAAGTATACAATACATAATAAGTTTGAATGTAATATTTATGTAATGTGAAGCGAGCAAAGTTTCATTTAAACAAGTTATATGATGTTATAAATTGAGAAATTTACCATCATCGTGAAGATTCCAGGATAAGGATAGCATACGCCATTAAATAGAAAATAGGTCGCATTCTAAATTACATGTACTCATTATATTTTAATAGCATACAGCGGCGATAACAATAATTGGATTCAGGGAAGCAGAAACCATAAAATTGAAATCAATTTTGCTGTAATGGTTATGGGTTGTACATAAAACACGTACGGCTGGCCACCGGAAGATTTTTTTATCTTTATGTCAGCCAAATGCGTTTTTGATTTCGTACGTCTCTACATTATGTAAGGGAAATGTTTAGGAGAACGAGTCGCGAACAGTCGCACAGAATTGCGTATTGCTTGTAATACCCTTGTTCGGATTGTAATAAAAGAGTGATAGACAAAGTCCCGGACTTGCGACCCCTCAGACGGTCTTTCCGAACAATTTGCGACTTCTTATGACAGTGTAAGATTTCAATACACCCAACATATTCATCGCTTGCGCTGCTGTGTGATCACGATTTAGGATTTGCAAAAATACTCATCTAAAACCTAATTCCAAACCTTATCCCGGGGACGTAGAGCTAAAACTCGTTTAAAAGTCCCGAAGAAAATTCCCGCTTATTTCTACGACTTCATCGCACTTTGATACTCAGTCTTATTCGCAGCGTGGAAAGGTGCTTTATCTTTTGTTCCAACATAATATATTCAGTTCGCAAAATGAATTGCGAGTGTTAGTAACTCGGAGTGAGCCTGCGAACATATTCGCTGGGATCTGTTGCGTTTAGGGTTACGCTATCGCTAAAAATAAAAAAATGTCACTGTCAGTGCTTTTACCATTGCCGGAACATACAAATAATGGCAATTACAATACGGCAATCGTCTAGCTTTTTTCTCTATCTAGTGTAATAGAAATCTGGCGCGAATTTTCGGATGTCTCACTTCGCGTCGCGGCCCAAAATGCTCAGCAAATGCTGCATACACCTCTCTATGGTAACCCTACTCGTGCTCCTCTCTCTTATTGGTTACACGCCTCAGCGACAACGGATCCTATTCCTAATGTTGTTTAAGGTTCTGTTTTAGATGTCAATGTGTTCGGGATTTTCTTCCGTTTTCAAATTGCTTTGTATTTGTTGATGTTTGTGGCCGATGCTTTATTGACTCGTACCATTTATAAGTACACTAATGAGTACTTAAGACTGTTGTCGTAAGCTTAATGTGCAATTTGCTACTACATTAGACGACGCGTTTCCTTTGAACAACTTATTGACTGAGTTGAGCTGTTACGTACCGAAACATGCAGTAATTTGTATGATACATGTAACTTTAGATTGTCGAAATTAAGCGTTGGTTTTGTGTTCTTTCCCGTGATTTTGATGGTTTCATTTAACGCGGTAAACTTAAATGATAAGTAGTCGTGCAAAGAATATGGCTTACTAAAAAAAAGTTAAATTATATATGCTTTTTTAATTATTTGAACGATTTCATCATCATGCTTACTAAATTATAAAAAAGTAAAATGTTTTATTTCCCCCAAAATAAGCAGTACATAACATACGTATGCTAAATTCAAAAGATACATTCTTATTTTTTAAACCACCGCGTTGGTGCTAAGTTCATTTTAGGTTATATTTTTAAATGCTTTACTCCGCTATAGGAAACTGTGACTTCTACCTTTGGGGTAAGGTTGAATAAGGTGGGGGTGAGGGTTGGAATGCAATGCGAGATAGAAGACTCCCGTCGTGCAATTAACGTTTTTCAGAGCCCTCGGGCCATTGTGACGTCACACTACTATTCACGTGGATAAGATGGAACGTCAACTGCCAAAGGCGCCATTCGGATTGAAGCTTAGAATTTTGGTGCAATATTTTAAAATGACTGCGGAAATCGCGAGCGATTTTCCACCGCGTCTCAAAAGTATAAAGTTTTATTTTACATTTTTAAATTAGAAGTTGCATCTCCGTAATTTGCTAGTTACAAAATGTTTGTGTATTTTGATACTAAAGTTTAATCATAAGCATTATTGTAACAGCCTATATGTAAGTAACGAGACATAAAAAATATAGATCCAGCTGACAGTAGGTACAGAATTTAATTAACTGCTGCGTAACTTCTCAAGGAAAATTTTCAACTTTACGAGGCAATAAAGAATTCTCAATGCGTACAGTGTCATAACTGAATGAGATCTTCGTTTAAAAACGAATTTCATTATTAACGAATATTCATATATTATTATACCTACCTACATGGGCACACTACCAGAGTGCAAGGTCGAATTCGTTCGCAAATATACTCTTACGTAATCGAGAGATCAGCATTTGAAGCTAGCTTCATTTACGCTTAAGTGACATTCAAGTATGTCTAAGCACTTACGCCGTGCAATCGCTTGCACGTCAACTCTTCGAGCAAAATAATAATAACCCGGGATTAGCAGACATTTCGAAACAGCACTAAGAGTGGCAGAGTTCGTGAACCTCGGTGAATTCTCAGAGTTTTGCAAGTGTCGCGGTAGACAAATGAGCAATTTGCCGACTCATCACTGGTGTAATGTTGCAAAACGTCGGGCTCTCTAGACGTGGCTCGTGCTTCACAAACCACACAGGAACCTTCTCGAGCATAAAATTCTTAGGAAAAGAACGTTCATTTACACTTGCCAATCTCAGGGTGCGTTAACAAATTGTTCTGTCAACATCAAAATTGGAGTAATAAGTAGTTGCAATTTTAATGCTTTCTTTAAAAATTTCGTTTATATCTAAATATTTTAGTTGAAGCGTATTGGTTACTTCTAGACTGTACTTGTGTGTTCATTCGTGTCTTTGTTCTAAAAATTCTATTTTTATTTCGTAACCGCTATGAGTGGAAGTATTCCTTTTACATTTTCGTAGTATCGGAGGTCTCTAGATAGAGCTAGAAATAGTTCCTACAAGCTCGTTATAAAGACTACCTATAGTAGACTTGCCTTTAACAAAATTAATCGGCACCTTGGGGATCGCCAGTCTTAGAACACCTCTGCTCAATACTTTGTACTGAAATACAGCAGAACTGGGACTACCTACTGTGAAACACCTGACTAAAAGTTCTCTATTGGGTTTCCAAGATACGAAGATACTCTTGGAAAAATTGCAATATAATAGGCATCAGAAAATACCCGGAAATATATAAATGTTGATATTCCTTATCCTATTTTAAAGAAAGAAACACAAATAAGTTTTGGCGCGAGCGTCATATTGGAAGTACAAAATTTGGAGCGTGTAAAGAAGCGGATACACCGTCTGTAAATACATTCTATCACATTTCATTGAGTGACTGGATGAGTTCGAGAACCTTCCGAATTCGTTCCGTTTTAGTGTATTGAATTGCGCGTGTGGAAAATTTAATCATCGTTCTCGGTAGTGGACTGGGTCGTTTATATTCAAGCAGCGTTTGTGTGCCGGCGGTGAGTGACGTAAGAGTCAGGTAAGCTGTTGGCAGACCGATGACCTCCACACTGTTTGTCTAGGTCTTCAACAAAGCAATAAAAAAGTGTGCTAAAATTGATTGAAAATAAATAAGGTATTTTAGTCTGCATGACACGGCTTTTCTTTTGTAAAGCTTCGGAATTATACAACATTGAAGTGTTAATATACGTTTTAAATATTAAATGAAAGTGTTTATAATTAGTCAATACTTCAACCCAATATGTACAAACTTATGAAGTAAAAAGTTCTAAAGAATAATCTTGTTAAGGTGTTATTTGTTCAGAAACTCAATAAAATAATACAATGACCTCTACAAGTCTTCATGAAACTCTGAGTACAATAAACTCGAGTTGAGAAAAGTTTCGCAATCAAACATCTCCACGCAAGGTCGAAGTGGGATCTTGATGATCTTTATTGCATGTTTTGTTTATTGTGTTATGGCGTTGTCACAGTCTATAACTTTCGCCTTTATTGTTTTCTCTGAATCAAGGTTTGAGGGGAGTGGAAATCCCAGCAGAAACATGCAGATGCCAGCCATTTGTTATTCAAATTTGTACAGCCGCCGCGTCGCAAACGCACCCAGCTTGACATCAAGATGAATATGTAAAAACGATTATGTAAAACTGCAGACTTCCTATTGCTTTGTTTATGAATTTTTAAGTAGTTAATAGGGCCTAAGTAAACGCGGGACTGACCTATATCAGGCCGTGTTCGGTTTTAGTGAATAATGTATCAGCATGATTACTAAGCCTCCCAAGCGTCGAACGAACTAAACACGGTTATTTAGGTATACTTACTTGTATTTTACTTCTTTTTTTAGCCACAACACGTTACGAAAAAATGCAAACAACAAAAAATCTAATTAAAAACTTAATTTTGATTACAAAAAGTGTCTTTTTTTTTTTCAAATTACTCACCAGTCTTCTAAAAGAATGTAGCAACTTACTAAATGTAAATCTTAAATGTTCTAATTGCACTTATTTAACAGCAACTCATTCAAAATACTGTAAACCATATATCTCTCTGCCCTTCTTTGCACATATGCGCATATTTATAAGTTTATTTTTAATTAAAACAAAGCAGAACTCTCCGGTTCATTGTCAACGGTCCCATAGATTCATTTTATTTGTTCAATCCTGAAAGTGGTTCTACTGACGGCGTCAAAGCGATACTCATACAATTATCTTGCTCTAGAATTTTGCAGTCTTTTTCACACATGATAACAGGTTAATATCAGCCTATCGCCTATGTAAACCAGAGACTATAGAACAATCTTCAATTAGTTAATGTACTTTTACTTTGAATTAGCCAATCGTGTTTCACTACATGTTGACTCGCCGCTTCATCCTTCTTTTGCCAATTAATTGTCTAGCGTAGCCTCCTTGTCTACATCAATTACTTCCTATGACTTTTTACTCGACTGTGGCGAAGCAAAAAGGAGGGGTTATGTGTTTGACCTATATGTATGTATGTGTGTATGCACGTCTGTTCCAACCTAACTTCTAAACCACTTGTCAGAATTTAACAAATAAGGTTTCACTAGAAGCGTTTTGATTGTCCGATGGTTAAAGGATATGTGTTAATAGTGATGTTTAGAAGATAGCTGTGGTCTTATGCCAATTTCTCCTCAGATTTTGTTTACTACGGCATACTTACGACCACGGCTATCTTCTAAACATCACTATTCAGAGAAATATACCTATTTTCAAAAGAAAATGTTCATACTTTTTCCGTAGAGCGTGATTTTTCCGTAGTCGGATTATATACGTAGTTTTTAAACTTATATTTTTATTTATGTCATTATTTTATTATTCGCGTAGTCTTCTTACTGCTCTCTTTCATTCTATGGTCTCCGTTCCACCTTCCCCCAATCGAAATTGACTATTGTTTATTCGCTATCTCCTGAACTCCCGACCTAGCGTTGGTCATCCAACCGTTCCAATTGACGGAGATCTGGCCGCTTTTTAAATGTAAATAAATTAAACTTGCTCGCTTAACACGACCTTTTTTCGCTTTTATTCGTTTCCGTAGACTTGTTTCTTTTTTTCTATTACATTGAGTTCGTTATCGTTTTGCGCAGTCAGAACGTTTGTTTTCGTGCTTAACGGATAATTCCGTTTTTCTATCTGGTTTTCAATTTAAGCGCGTTATGCTAATTTGAATACTTACGTGACAACGGACGGACGTTAAAATTATAACACATATTTTAATTTCTCCCCTAAACTCTTCAATCTCTTTAATTTGTTCGCCAGCTTTTGTCCCTTCGTTATATCAGATAAATTGTTTCTGCTATTTTTTTTTACTTTTTACCGAGCCTGTGGACGTCCATGTTAATGGAAAACAATCGTGTTTTATTGTGCTCGTAAGGTTTGATGGGCATATAAAAGTGCTCACCTTAAGGGTAGGGTCTACGTTCATGATAATGTCGGGAGTGGCGGAGGATTCAGTACTTAAGATACCCTTTTAGGTTAGTCGCAAAAAATCAACTCGATCTTATTCATCCGATATTGCCGGCAATATTACAGCAGACGTTCCGGCGATTTACGGATATCGCGGACTCGTGGATATTATTGAAGTTGCTTTCTATTTGCTGTTTTTTGTTTTGGTTATTTAATGTTTCACGTACTATTTAAACAATACTGAACCCTAAAGTAGTAGAAGTAGGAATTATTTGTTTTTCACGTGCAAAATTTTTATTACTAGTTTCCGCCCGCGACTTTGGTTATCGTGTGCGGCACTACTTTTCTATTGTGTTTTTAATCCCCTTATAAGGTGACTTTTGGGATGAATACTACCCTATTTCTTTCCTAGTTCTTGAACTATCTTCATAACAAATCTCATTTAAATCTATTCAGCGGTTTAAGCGTGATAAGTTGAGGTAACAGACAGAGTTACTTTTATATTGAAATGTTAATGTTGAAATAATATCTGGTTTTCATCCAAAATATTCGTGCTAATGTCACCCATATACGATTTTATCTATTTGAATGAACCATTGAAAATGTTTTCCACTATATATCTCGTAGTTCGTGAATTCAATACAGAGTTTGTTGAAAACTCATCTGTTAGAAACTTCACCTTTGTATCATGAAAGTACTGCGATTTCGTCCACTGCAGACATTTTCTGTTGATTCGATCGCGTTTGTGCTGGCGCTACTGTACTCAAAATTAATAAACTTGATTAAAATTAAATGTAGAGAGAGATAATTGAAAACTGTAAGTGATATATTTAGCGTAAAATATTTAGTGTTAACCAAAAAGACAACAAATTCAAATAAATATTTCAAACGTACCTTTAGATTTAATCATCGAATAACAGAAGTAACAGACGAAACCAGTCAAAAGAAAGATAAGAGAGTCGTCGCAACTCTAACAAGAAGCGGCATTCAAACTAACATTCAACCGAGAATTTAGTAAAACTGGGGGATTCAAAAAAGTTGGTACAAATTTATTACCCTGTTGGTACTGGTAGTTCCGAAGTTGGGAAAGTTTTCGGGTCAAGGGCCGGTCCTCGAAACATTCCGGGAAGTTGGCCGGCGGACGGCGCCGGCGACGCGCATCGCCGACTGCTCGATTCTTATTGAGTTAGGCTCTATACTGGCTTCAAATTCTCTAAATATTCTTGTTATACTGTAAATTACTAGCCATATCTATTGTAATATGCACTAGAGCCCTATCCATTTTACGTGTCAAAAAGGCTGCAGCCGTGTTGAGATAAGTTCTTGACAGGTTGATCGATTTATGGTTATCCCAAATTGTATGATGTTCGATATGATAGAGTGCTTATCAATTTCACAAGTATACCTGACGAAATGTTATAATCTTACTGTTTTGAATAAACATTATCGTCTACCTTTACTGATAGCGTCGAATGCCGATCTATGTGTCCCACTTATAAAACATTTTGTTTCGTCGAGATAGGAAACTTTTTAAATAAATTCTCGGATACTGACAAGGGTCCAACCGATCCTCTGTTTTTTTCAATGTTTATTTTCACTGCCCGATTTAATTATTGTTGTGTTTTCTTTTTTATTCAATTAAAACTTCCACCTTTTGTAATAATTTGCCTTCTAATTTGAATAAGAAAAAATGGCACGTTTTTATTTTAAATTGATTTCGCTTTCAATTTTGTCGTTTACCTATACAAGATTAGGTATTCATAATAATGAGAATATATGTTTTTTCGTGTATTCAATCAAAAAATGAATGTGTTAAACGTGTTTTCAGAATATAATTTGGGATGTCGTGTTAAATGGCCGTTTGTTAGCACGTGTCCTTTTAGGCTGTGTGAGTAAATATATCTAGACTGGCGTTGCTTCGAGCGACAGAGCCAGACCGGTCATTACGCCTCGGAAATAGGCACTTTTCCCCTCGTTAGCTCCTGGCTCTGTCCTCCACCGGCCTTATCACAGACACGGCGTACACTATCTCGCACATCACATAATGACAGCTTTTTATCCCTCACTAATTTGTCTAAAGTTTCAACATCTGTTTTGTTACCTACTTCGCCACTGCCATCCTTTTCTAAACCACAATGTGCTCCAAACACGACATTTTGTTGCATCTTGATGTTAACTATAATTGAATTCAATCTCTAGCTGCTTCATTTTAAGGTTCATTATCAAAAGCTGATCTTAGGACTTTTTGACACAAATCGTTCCCTCCTTAATTAATGTTCGGTAGAGCACAAAGCTACGATTGTGTATTTTTTGTATAGACTCTGTACATTTACTGCTGGAGTTTTAATTTCTGCAGTATTAATTATAAGGGTACTGGTGATTATGAAGCTTAATTGGTAGCTTTGTTGAATCCGTGAAAGCTTTAGGGGATTTGTTTCAAATAACACTTAAGACAACCTCTGGGTTTCGGTGCCAATAACCTCATGGTTTTTATGACGGATTTCTTACGACATTATACAACTGGATTCTAGATAAGCAACTGATTTTCGTATTCATAAAAAAATGCCTGTTTAAGAGTTATTGTTATGGAAAAATATACAGCATTGACTTTAAATGTTTTCACCTCACATGTAGAGGCAGTATTATTAATTTCAAGATCATCGGAAAGCAAAAGCAATATAAGAACAAGAAAACATTGATTCCCGCATTCCAACCTAATCTCCACCGTCAGTCGTTTCATCCCAAAACCGGTCAAACGAAGTCCAAGATGGCGGACGGGAACCCAATTTGACATTTGCGCGTGCGCGTGTCTCGGTCGGTTCAAGCGCGTGACCTTCACCTCGATCGCAGGTGAACGCGCTTCGGAACGCACCCACAATTACCGCGGATTTCGTTCACAAATTGAGGTATTGAAGAGGGGAAGTTTATAGTATCCTGTTGCCTATTAAACTATCTCATTAGGTCTTTGTCAGCCAACCTATCTTGCTTTGATGTTTCGTAGTTCTTCAGGACACATCTTGATAAGGAAAATCACCCGAATCATATGGTCGCTATGTCCTTGGAAGTACTTGATCAAAAATTTACTATTAATAAAAATATTGAATGAAACGAAAACACATGCGAATTCGGATACTGCTGACTCTTAAACTCGTTTGACAGAGACTAGAAAATGAGAGTATCGTTGACTTTGACATCAATCAATTTTCTGGTCACTCGATCCCCAAAGTTCCATGAAATCTTATGTACCTGTTTACTTTCGTTTTCTTATTATCTTCCTCATTATAAAAAATAACACCAAACATTTCCGTCTTTACTATAAAAAACCTGGGTTTCTATTTACCTGAGAACAAAATTCTAATACGAAGAGAGTCCAATTACGAATCAAGACCTACAAGTGAAATTTAATCCCTGATAGCAGTGTCAAATTATTCGTTTTAAAGGTCTTGATAATATTTAAGTAGGTGCTTGGATATTTTTAGAAATATTTTTTCTTGCTTCGTTACTTTAAGGACCTACTTACTTTCCTAGGTAAATTAAGTTATAGTCAACAGCGCCCAAACAAAATATTTATTAACGAGAATAGTACTTTATATCTTGAGATGATTTCTTACGGCTAAAGTCTGTTTTGCTAAATTAAGACTTGATTTTAGGTATCTAGGTGCATTGTATTTATCAGAGATACGCCTTTGTCAAGCAGTGACCATAAGCTAACGAAATATTCTTCACATGTCCTCCTTCGGCAGATTCTTACATCGTAGGAAGAAAGTTCGTGACAACATATTTGACTATGAGTATTATTAGCTCACCAAATGGGGCAGCGTCGGTATCTGCTGCTTGTGTTAACAATTCGTCACTCTCTCCATGGTCGAGTAGCAAACTGTCACCGCCAGCGGATCACGGCTCACACCCCATCAACGTCAAAACAGCTGAGAAAGCCAAACTATTTATAGAACTCCAAGGATCATTAAGAGTAACGCTACTTTATCACATAAACATTTGGTTTCGATCTCCTTCTATATCAACTTTACTGTTGACCTGTTCCGGCCAAGTAGTTAATGTCATTTGCGAGAAATCTACAATAAGTAACGACAAAAACAATTGAGCTGTAATCGGAGTGTGCAAACTATCTTGTATATATTAGTTCATTTACGACTAGGTCACGTATTGGATGTACAGCTGTTAATATTAGTCTTAAACCTCACAGGTCATAACCATTGCAATACTTACGATTTAGAACCTTATTTTCCCGCGTATGTCGTAAAATCCTACTGAGGGATTGTATATTTTCTAACATAATGGACAATTTTTATGAGCGATAGATCCCCCCTGTCACATTAAGGTTCACCATATCCATCTTAAGATGTTATATCCAAAGTTGCTGCAAGTTGTCTTTGATTACTTACGCCCTGAGAATCATAAACTCACCCCCATGGGCCGCAATGTGTAGGCAAGGCCAGATGTAATTTAAAAAAATAATGAGTACGGAAATAGAATTTACAGCCTTAGACATCATTGTTAATGAATAAAGAATAAAAAAGTTTTTTCAAAACGGAGATCTAAATGCGACATCTCATTAAGTAAAGCGTTCGTGACCTCTTTAGGGAAGGGTGCGACCATTTCAAATATTCTTGGCACTCCAGCTGTGACGCCCAGGTCATATCAAAGCTCTGAGGAGTTAGATAACCCTGAGATCGTGGTATGAATTTTAAACTGCGTATCGATTGTTAATGTGGCCGAATTTCAACGCAAAGAGGCCTTGGTTGGTAAATAGATACATGGCCAAATTATTTATACATTTATGTATGAGTACACCAACCTAATAATACCGGGGTTTGTCTTTGGGTGCACTCCCATAGTGCATACAGGGATAATCGCCAGTTGGTGTCACACCACATTTAAATTAAACTGTCTTAAGGGGCCTCTACGTGTTGGCTTCGGCCCCACGCACGCCTTCCAAAAGTCCGGGACCCTGTAGGCCCGAGATATGGAAACGACATACAAATAATAATAATAATTTTTGTTTAAAGAACAAAATTCCTTAGAAAATGGGTTCGTTCCCTTTCTACGATAGAATCCTTTTCAAGCCATCTACGCTCAACAGTGGGATGTACAAAGCTTGTTTATTTATGGAATGAACTCAGAAATTTGAAAATCTTTCACGCCCACAGTGTCATAATTTAAAGCCGACAAGCAATGAAAACAAATATTATGGTAATTGTGTTCGAAACTTCTGAAGTTATCGATGGGGTCAGTGGCGGTCCAGTACGGGATTAGCTAACGCAAACAACTCAGTCAAGATTACTTGGATTTTGATCTTTTTGAAAAGATGACTTAGGAAAATAGAAATAATAAAAAACATAGACGTCGCTTGTGAGAAAGGAAGAATATTTTTATTTCAATCAAAATATGCGCTAAGTAAACGATAGCGTGGTCTTCCATTATTAATATGAATGAGGATATGAGGATAACGCCAAGTCAAAGTTTAACTCTTCAACAAAACGTCTCAACTCCGTAACAAGTTTCCAACACAGAAAATGTATTAGCGACAGAAAATATGGGAATATAGGTTAACCCCAAGTTACTCTCGTTATTGAATTTTATATTCTGGGTCTCCGGTATTCTATTTTAACTGTTCTAAAGGGGCGCCGAAAATAGTCCCACTGTGAGTGTTCTGCTGTTAGTTAAGACCCATTTTCGGCAACGTGAACTCTAGGGGGCTGAATGTAAATAAGATTTGAATTTTAAAACAAGACACATGCGTGGCTCGGCCATTCAAACAACTTCGCGTGTTTACGAACTTTTTTCTGAATGATAAATGGCCTCGCCAAAAAAGGGTCGCGGACAGTGTTTTTATTTTCAGTAATTCCATAATTATTTAGACTAGGCATGACGCTTTGAAAAAGAAGGCATTTCATGTGTTAATTTGCAAGCAGTTATATATCCGTGATAAATAAGATGCACGTGCTAAAGCTGAGTGTTTATTATAGTGGCTTACATGTATGAATTCATGGTGATATGAATTCATACATAAAATATACGTGATAAAGTTTGCGTATCCCAAATGAAATCAAATCAAATCCCATGGAGATGTGGAGGCAGGTGAGACTTGGGTCGGATTGAATTAAGCGTACCCAAAACATTGAGGTCCAAATTGCATTATTTAGGGTCAATAATTTTATAGTATATCGACAAATGAGAAACCCATGTTAATGCTAATGCCTTTTCATAATAGTAACAATAGACTTTCAGAAATTAGCAATAATTTTAATAAGTGCAAACCTATTCAAATATTTAAAGATAAAACAAACTGTTAGACTATTTAATTCTTACTGATGATGGGCAAAAATTTTTTTACCGTTTTCTATAATTTATTTAATATACTTAAAAAAAGCTATGTTGGATTTTAAAACACCTAAGTTAAAATAAAATAGAATACGACGGCAATTTTTTCATCCTGATAGGAGAAGGGTAGGGAAGTATAACATTGCGAGCTATATAACTGGGCGAGTCCCGCTTGACACCGTTTCTGGTCTCGTGATGAGCACGGCAGCCTCTAGTGTGCCATCAGGGCAGGGTGAATGTAACGATTAAAATTTCAAACACCGCTTGTGTATGGCTCTACACCGAAATAGCGTTCCCTCGAATTGACGGGACTAGCTCCCTACGCTGCGCGATTTTTCACTCTATTCTAACCGCTTTAAACAGTAAACTTGCTTTGAAAAATATAACGTGGCATACTTACTTGTGACGTGTGTTACTTATGATGCAGGAAGCGAGGGGAGATACGTATGAGTACGTGTGTTTGTCGGGTGTCGTCGCGAGATTTGTATCGCGTATTGTGCATTTGTCTGCTACATTCTGAATACCGGCATGACGTCACTGCATGTGTGATTGAATAAGTAGCGCCGATTTTATTTGGGGAACACGACACTCTGAATTCTGATGCGATTATAATGTACGCCAGCGTATTTCCCAAGCGGTATCATTACATCTCAATTTCGTCTAGAGATAATAAGTAGATTATTATTATGTTGAAATTTTAATAATTTTCGAACGTTACTCTTGATGATAGCTTGCGAAAGCGAAGGCGATTCGTGCGTCGCATTTGAATTCGTGATTTTGTGGCTCGTTAGACGTTCCGAGACGGTATGCTCGGTATCAGTCAGCGTAATCTCCATTTGGCGCGTAATGGTGCGAGGTGCTATTCTCACGTCTGTGGCTCCGTAGGTATCTCGAGCTATTCGCCATTCACCGTTTGCTATCCGGACCATCCGCGTTAAGGTATTCCGCTCGGTACGTCACCCCGCTGCCGCTAGTGCGTCACCCCGCCATCCCGCGTCGTCCCGCGCCATCCCGCACCATCCCGCGCCACCCCGCGCCGAGGCCGGACGTCCGCACGCCACGTCATTTCACGCCATTGCCGCCGCTCTCCGCACAATACCCGCCGAGACGCCGTTTTGTTTTGTTTAATTGAAAATTTTCGTCATATCGCGTCCTATTGTCTTTCAAGTCTGCCTGGGAGATAAAACACTTTATAATAACTTAGATTGCTTGCGATCCATTTGTTTATGTTACATTTAATCTTAAGACGGTTTGCGTTAACTATACCTTTTGTTGGTGAAATATTAGGCGTATGACGATATGCCTTCCATATCGTTTGCTGCTACATTTTACGAGAAATAACGTGGCAGATAACTTTATATGAAGTTTTATTTAATTCCTTCTTACTCGGTGAGAGTCTAACCCAGTTTGAAATTGTTTTAAAAGACTCTCTAGCCATTATTACTTTTATGTTAAACCGAAAACTTCTCTACAAAGTCTTTCATGCTTCAAATTTCCATTTTGATATTTTAATCTATCTGTTTAAGACTTAACATAACTGATAAAACTTGTACTTATTTGAAAAAATATTTTATATATCCCGTATAAGTTGTTATTCATTTTATCTTCACGGATAGAAAAGAATGCTCCATGCTATCCATTATCCCGGGGATGTTGTAGGAGTCGATTAACAAGACATGTCCTGTCCTAATTACCTACAGGCTGCGTCGTGCTGCTATGAAATTTGTACTGATTTAATAATTATACTTAAGCCCTGTAACCTGTTACTAATACCTACGCTAGTTTAGTTCATCCGATCCACATACTTGTCCGCGTCTACTTAGAAAATAATTATGTAAGCACTTGCTTTTCGTAAAAATTAAATTCCCACTGTAGCTTATGAGTTGGGCCACTCGGTTTGGTCTCATAGGTTGCTTATCACTCGACGACACGCGGTCGGCTCAAGGATTTGACGCACAGATGCACAACTATTATACTGACCGTGCCATGGTACACATATCCAGAACTAGGTACATTGTACCAGACAAGACCAAGTGAATATCTAGCTACGCAAATCAATGTATCTACGAATGAAGTTGGATAGTAATAGACTAACGCCATCGCTAGTTTTACAGGATACAGACGTATCCGACTGTTTTGTTGGCTATAAATAATTTGTTTCTAGAAATATATTATGTCAATGTACATCTGGCACGGAAAATGTTTAAATGCTAAATACTCGTTTTATACTTTAAGGATTTACGAGTATTTATAAATATAGAAATGTTAATATTGCGAGTCTATAATTTAAAGCGACTTTGATGGAAGGTTGTATTTATAGGTACTCGATTCTACTTGATAAAATTAATTAATAATACATGACACCGAAAATTATATCAATGGTTATAGAACCATTAAACACCTTCTTATCGTGTGGGTTGTGAAGTGGAATACCAACCTCATCAACCCTGGTGTCAGGGTTATTACTGAGCCGCCAAAGGCCCCTGACATGGCTCATGTAACGACTACATACTTACATCAGTAAGTAGTAACCGGGACCAACGGCTTAACGTGCCTTCCGAAGCACGGATCATCTTACTTTCGGACAATCAGGTGATCAGGTGGTATCTATAGATAGTAATAATAATTAGTTATAATAGCCATTTACTAAGAAGTAGGTAGAAACTAAATACGTATGTAGGAATGAAACTGTCGTGGGTTGTGATCGTGTTATATTCTGGTACTAGAGGGAGTATGACGATGCGTCTCATAACTTAATTTTTATTTTGAGTCAGTTGTATTAAAACCCAAAATCAATTCGCAATATTTAAATAACATGTCAGGTTCTAAATTAGGTATTCAAAACAGAAAAGAGAAAACAACTCAAAATCCTGCTTCTGAATAAACAGTACTTATGAGAGAGTTCAAAAAATTCAACACGAGCCTAAAATACGGGTAAACAAGTGAGTTTGGCGAGGCGACCAACGGCCCTCCGGGGAGTCGCGTGCTCAAACCCATGACTAGCCAACGGTCATTTTGTCTGTGTACCCTCAACTCTTTACACGGCCAACTTCTGAATTCCCACCGGCCAAACTTACCGTCCCACTTTCCTCCCTAGAGCCTGAATTATGAAGTAAACTTGTTCAAGATTGAAAACTGTAACTTCAACAATAGCTTAGTTTGTACTGTTACGTTACTTGTCGTAATAAGCTACGTTTTTCCCGGTCCCCTAGGGAAATTATCATAAAGTATTTGGTAGAGGGTGTTTTGTTCTTTTATGGCCCCATAGCCGTCGTGTCGCGGCGTGAAAACTTGTAGTTGATATGTATCGGGAAATTGAAGTGTTAATAAATTATTAGCATATTTTTTAAATTAATGTAAAGTGTTTTTATTGATCAACTTTGTTTATCTGATTTATGATACGTTATACACTAAATCCCGGAAAGATGTGGTTTGTGCGGCTAACCCTAGTATATTTCTTTGTTATCGAACCTAAATTGACTTTAACAATGATTCCTTTTTTGTTTTCAGGTATAACTTCATTACAATTTCGGTCACTCCGGTCGATTGTACGATTGTAAGTAATCGCTTTCCCAATCAATCATTTTTAAAACGAACTTACCTACAAACCCACCCCATTCCTGCATACAAAACGACGATCCATAATTCATTGCCATCCTAATATGAACCTCAATCTATTATCTCTAAACGATTTCGCACCGAATGAATATTCATTTAAGAGTAATACCATCCCAAAATGGCATTAGGAAGAAAAAAAATACGCTTCTCTCGTAGATGGAGGAAACTCATTTAAATTTTTGATTGTGAAGGAAAGCTTGGAATGAACGCTGCAAATAGCTCCGTAATCGAAAGGTCAATAATTTGTTTTTGGAGACATTGGGATTCTTTAATTTGTTCACAATTTAACAGGAAAAACTAAAGAGAATATTGCATTGAGAATTTGCTTTAAGTCTGTCTAAAGCAATATATATGACCTCAGAAAACATAATATTAGAGAGATTTATCGATATACCTAGTATATACCTAATTCCATTTAGTACTTAGTTCTATAAGGTTGTTATCCATAATAATATACGACAAGTTTGCTGATTAATAGAAGACCATAATAAAACTTATAGGTACAATATTTTTGACGTACAAATCCACCCCGCGCACAAAATATATCATTTAAATGTGATATGTAGAGTGATATGAAACGTTCCCGTTCATTCATCGTCCCTTGTTCTAACAGCGGAGTGAGCGCAGTAAAACGTGTGCACACGTCGGCGGTCGGAAGACGAATGGTCGCGTATCGCGCAAAAAGGTCTGCTCGGTGTCATTAGTGCGGGTAGATTGTAACGAGGGAACTTTCTGTGGACGGGGACATTCTTCATATCCCGGCCCATTGCTCTGTTTAGGGTTCCGTCCTATAACGACTCGTCCCTTTCATTATCTCGCTTTGTGCCCCATTCGCAACTATCTTTGATGTTTAAACCGCAATAAGCTTTTACGAATTGAATTTTATGCCTTTATAAAAAGCTTTGAGAGATCCTTGCTAATGTAGCATAAATTCCAAAAGAGGTTTATCATTTTGCGTGGGTCACATTTTGTGAACGGGCACAAAATTAGCTAAACATGCGGTCTGAATAATAAGCAGTTCGTATTTTGTTTGATAGGCAATTTAACTTTGATAAAATAAAACTAAAGTTAACCAGACACAACAAAATTATGCAATCACGTCGTATTAAGCGGTTGGATGGTCTTTAAATGTAAACTGAAATCCCTATACATAGTATACATAGCATTTGAAATAAGGACATTTGCTTCGATAAGGCCCTTTACGTAAAATCTAAAAGCCTATAATACTGTTATCAGAACGGTTGAAAGTCAAAACTCGTAATAAAGACGAAAACCACAAGTCAAAACCCTCGTAAAGCTGTAAAGGGACCCACCACATGGCGCAGCGGGGAGTGGGAGGGGAACCAATTGTTCAATTGATCACGTATCATTGAGTCGACGCGGGTCGGAACACTCGCCTCGCCACTCCACATCATGAAATAGCTGCAACCCATAACTACCTAATATAAGGCCAAGTAGATATTACCACAAATGATTGATATCATAACCCTACTCAGACCAAAATCTTGTCTTCGACGAAAAACGACGCTAATTTATC
The DNA here is from genome assembly GCF_024362695.1 of Pectinophora gossypiella. NCBI lineage: Eukaryota > Metazoa > Arthropoda > Insecta > Lepidoptera > Gelechiidae > Pectinophora > Pectinophora gossypiella. The sequence continues at coordinate 6,902,350 of NC_065408.1, read as the reverse complement.
TCACAAAGTTCAGGAGTTCTGACGCCGCCATTTCTATTTCGAATACTCTTGGTCATTGTAATCTAAATAACGTATTTCAAAATTTATTCGGATCAGACAGCTGAAATCGAATGAACGTTGACTTGCAAATCTGAAGCTTTTCTTTCAATAATCGAAGTCGTCTGACACAAAACAGCCCTTCAATTTTTGCAACATTTCCATAAATCACGTTTGGAACGCGGTCGCTATGAAAGGACAAAAAGGGACTGACCACTTAAAGAAAATCACATAATTGAAGAACAGTAAACGGTGCGTAAAGTGGGGGTGGCCCCTCGGAAATAATTCTCGAGTTGCGGAAGACGTGCCTATACGAAGGTCGGAGCACGGTCTCCGCGCCATACATCATGACGTGGTTTGCGAAGCGCTTGACAAATGATTCTGGCCAAATCGCCGGTATTGAAAATATATTTTCGGGAGGTTATTGTTTTAGTCCACTAGACGCTTGCCAGACGGGCAAACTTGTATTATATTATTGATAATATTTTTAACCCTTTAAAGGAACAATCTGAACCGGCTTTGTAGAAACAGTCTGCCTCATATAATACGAATCTGTTATCATTATTTTTGATGTTCCTTAGTGAAGATAAAGTTTTATTTCTCTTCGAAAAGGGCTGGAGTATTTTTCTCCTTTTGGGGTTATTCTTTTAGCGAAGGAGCAAGGAAGGAGCACGTTTCTTCGACAGACAATGACGTGTACAGTTTCCATTTCCTTATCAGTGAACCGTTCATGTGAACAAATTGAAATATGTTCTTGTAACTAGAAAAAAAAAAGAATTTTCTTTCTTAATAAATAGTGAATAAGTAATGAATGTGATGAAAGAGGAATAGTGATGGCGCTCTAATAGTATTGCAGGACATTTGTTGATACTCCGCCCTTTGCTTACTTGCTATTTCCCATTCCAAAATACATTAAAATTTCAGTTATAATTTGGAATAGAATAGAAATTGTTTATTACAAAAGGACGCCACACACAAAAACAAGACAATAACATCACTTAAAGTTCTCCCAAAACAAGTACAAAATAGTACCTATAAAAGATGTTCATCGAAATGATCATAAGGTTGTGGACGGTTTCGCTGTCTGTCCTCACGAAACAGCACAATGACATCAATTTGGCTACTTTAGTTACTTAACTATTCTTATAGTGATTGTTGGGAATGTGTCTCAGTGTGACAAACAAATAGCAACTGAAGCTTGGTCAATTGAGAGTAATAGATTCGACCTCGGTCGTCCAATCAGATCACTCTGGGGACGACAAGTAGACACAAGTTGGTAGCTGGCAAACTAGTTGCTATTACTAGGTATAGCATAGATACTAGGCTGAACGTTCTCGCATTTTCGAACATCGAATTTTCGAACTCGATGTCTTAACGTCTATTGCAAGATGAAAGGACAAATAAGGTTGATTTTTGTACAGACATTCGATCAATTTTGTTGATCAAATGACAATCACGCATCGTGTATGACTATCTTTATGTCTCTTCTTTTTTGTTCTTTTGTATGCCAGTGTTAAGATCTTAACAGTAAAAGAAGTTGCCTATTATTTGAAGTGTTTCATCAACTGATGATAGGCATATCAGACGTAACTCGCAACTGAAGATATGTCACGAATGTGCGAAACTGATGCTTTGGCTTCACAGTGTTGTGCAAATCGTTTATTTAATTCATCATCATCTCCCTAGCATTATCCCGTTTTTTCGCAGGGTCTGCTTACTTTGCGTGACGATTTAATAGATCCGGTTTTTTACAGAAGCGACAAAAAATTGAAAAAAGTCGAAAAAAAATCGTCAAATGAAATCGTTCAGTCAATTAATGCTGAATATACATTTATACATACATACAACATCTAGGGGTGGGCTGAGTAATCAGAAGACAACTTGCAGCTAGTCCAATATTGTCCTAGTATGTATATTTGTCATATACGTTCAAAAGATAAATATAAAGTAAAAGGAATAGTAGTTATACCTATTCCCATTGTACTGATTATCAGCATATAATTTACAGATGTAGGACCCCTAGCAACAGATCTACACTAAATGGTTGCGTTACATTGTAAATAGTTTAATGCGTGCATCCATCAATTTACAGTGCACAGTAGGGTGGGAAACGAAAGTGCGATGACCCCGAAGCTCTTCACATTGAATTGATTTGAATTGTAAGTGATTCTGATACGTTATAATGTAGTACTATTTATGCGTATTACTTTGGTTTCGACGTACTTGCATTTTATATTAGAAAATAAGAGCTTTGCTAGAGTATTTAAGGTGAAGATGACACCGCAAATCTGTCTGCTAAACTATTAAGTGCAGTTTATAAATAATTGTTAAACGTGCTTCAAGTCAAAAAATATTCGCTTGCAGGCATGTCTGGGTTAATAGGTTAACAACCTATTAACCCAGACATCTAGTTCTTTTAACTATCAAGGAAAAGTGTGACGGAATATGCTCCATAGCTCATCAGATTCATAATTTGTCGTTTATTCGTTCAATGATGTAGTTTGGTTTTGACATATTAGGACGGAAATTTTCAAGTTTTTAATCTAGAAAACGATCTAAGTATGAAAATCCGCTACTGACTTTGATATCGTCAAAATAACGTGGTAAATGACAGACTCGTTTAGCTTCTCAATATTGACTTCAATCAAATAGCTTATCTCGTTGAATCCACCCCGCTAAGAAACCAATTGCAACATGTGGACCAATAAGTGTTAACGGGAGCGATTCCTCCAACTATTGTTGTTGGACCACCCACTCTGAGTGTCACGCCGCCTGAATTACAAGTAGCTGACACCACTACTCAAAGTTCTCGAAAAAAGGAATAAAGCAGTAAAAAATATATGTGATTGTTTCGCAATTGTCCGAATATAGTTTGACGAAAAATGACAAGAATAAGAATAAAATAAATTTATTGCCAGTAACAATTTACATTTGCTATATGAACTAGGTAATTATGAATATTGCGAATACGGGCAGAAGGAAATGGCTAAGCTTGTGCTGCGACGAAGCCATGCTATGGCGCCATCCAACCCTGGTTTACAAAGACACTGTCTTTCATATACAGGCAGAAACAATAGGACATTCGGACGAGCTAAATCATTAACAATAAACATTACATAGATTTACCAATAGACGATAGAGATAACGTAACACATAACATAGATAACATATTATAAAGGAAATATATAGAAGTTCTTAAAAATTTAAGGCTAGAGTAGGTAATACGATTTTGCAATCTAAATTATCTTGAATCACTATTATCTTGATAGTGTTTAGTAGACGTGTGAGGCCTTATAGTTATACCTAACCCCCCCCCCCCATACCGCTCCCCACCTGCCTCTAGTTATTTTTCGTTGTAATAAAAAAAAACTTCATCTTGTCCGTACTCTTTTTCCCAAAGTAACTAGTGTTCTCCATATATAAATAATATGTAACATTTTTAAACAAAGCCCGTCAATGTAAGTACTCGTACAGACTTGAAGTCAGTCTCTCAGAGAGTCGTCGAAGAATAATGTAGAAGCGCACTTCCTGTGTATTATCTCTTGTAAGATCAGGGTCAAGGGCACTCGTATTGTGCGTTCTTTTGTTAGAACTCATCATTACACCTTTTTAAAACATTTCCAAGGTCATTTTCGCGACGCGTGAATCTTTTTGCCTTTTTATTTTATATTCTTTGAGAGTTTTCATTAACACATTTGGCTCGACCATTACAGACGGCGATACGGCTCACCACCTATCACGTTAGTCTAACAGATAACTCGGTGAGGTATGGGTACGTAGTTCATCTTGCGATAGATGTACCTCTGACTAGCCCAATTGAGATATACCTTCGAGCTTATGTTATGTATGTTATTTATACATTGTTTTAAGTTTACGTGGTTATTATCATAATTAAAGCACATAATAACGGGTTCTTACCGCGTTTAAATGGGGATATGAGACTCCCGATGTTTCGACACTGTTGCAAGTGCCCATGATCACGGGATGACTGATGAGATTGGAGTGGAGTAGGTAGATCCATAATTTTCTATCATGGCACTTGCAACAGTGTCGAAATATCGGGAGTCTCATATCCCCATTTAAACGCGGTAAGAACCCGTTATTATGTGCTTTATGTATGTTATTTGATGTTAACTTTGTCTTTGGTGTCGTTTCACACCGAACGCAACAAATTGTCACGTATTCCTTATTCTTTCTCAATACATATTTTTTTATAATTCTAAAACTTTATTTAGACCATAAACAAAAAAGTTCTCTCTCTCTCTTTATTTAAGAGCCGCGCTCTTGTCGGTGGAGTAATCGCCATTCCTCTCAAACAAAACAGTTACGGAACTAAAATATGAAACAAAAAAAAATAAAATTGAATAAAACTAAAACAAATAAACCAAATCTCAAAATAAAATAAATTATGTACAATTAACACTGAAACTAAACCTTAATTAAAAACCCCACCTCGAAATGTACCCCTAATGCTGGCTGCGTTTTCACGTTGAACAGTCAGCGATATGCGTTCTTAATATTGGTTGTTTCAAAACGAAAATAAAAACTAGACTCACTGTCTTTAAATGATTGATTTAGCGACCAATTATGGCATGGTAAGCTATTTTTACAATTTTCTATACCTACCACGTTTACAAATGTGTTTTAACATGTCTTTTACTGCATGAGAAACGATGGCAAACTTCAGTTGTTCAAGAACGCTCGCACATTTTACTTAGTAATCCTTTCGAGTTGTAAACAACTAGTAGGAAAGGATTCTATTGCATTTCTTTGAAATCTAACTGAAATGGAACTAACCAATTTGGAGTAAACTCTCCGGTAGCTTTTAGCGGAAACTGGAATTTACGTCGTCTTGCATCCGTGCTTTGGTTACATGTCTCGAAAATACATAAGTACTAGTATAAGTAGATATGCTACGTACACAAATTCGCGGTCCTGAGGGGTTAAAAAAAGGCCATCATCATCATCATCATCATCAGCCCATTAACGTCCCCACTGCTAGGGCACGGGCCTTCCCTATGGATGGATAGGGAGAACGGGCCTTAAACCACCACGCGGACCCAGTGCGGATTGGTGATTATTAACGACTGCTAGTGCAGCCGGGATCAACGGCTTAACGTGCCTTCCGAAGCACGGAGGAGCTCGAGATGAAAACTTTTTTTTGTGGTCACCCATTCTATGACCGGCCTTTGCGAAAGTTGCTTAACTTCAACAATCGCAGACCGAGCGCGTTTACTGCTGCGCCACCGAGCTCCTCAAAAAAAAGGCCACATTGAAGCAATTCATCTAAAAAACCAATTTAACATTTAGGTACGCATAAAAGTAGTGCGCAATGTCAAGCAATGTTAAATAGCAATATAGCTTTTTTAGGTGAATTGCTTGGATGTGGCGTTTTTAACCTCCTGTTCTTTAAAGGGGTGGGTAGAACTGAAAAGAAGAAGAAGACTTACACAATGTAACAGAAATCACATTAAAAATAAATAAGATAAAAAATACATTGGCCACATTACTGCAAGCAATTTCTTTCAGCAAACTGAAGGTGAAATTTGTCTTTCATTACATGTAGTTCTGCCCACCCCATTTGAGATAATGGGCGTGAGTTTATGTATGTGTAAAGGAGCTTATTCAATGTCGATGCCGCTCTATAATTTCTTGTTCAATCATGGCTTTCATTAGCTTTGAAAAACTCCATCAATTAAGTAGTACCTATCTATTAAATTAAGTAGTGTAGATAGGAGGAAAATTCGTAAAATTAATTAACAAACCTTCGAAATGGAGCTTAAATTAGACTTGAGTAAGCGCTCGTGCTGAATTTTTTTCGATATTATTTAGCTGTGTGGTTCTATTCCCATCTTCTCTTCTAATCCTGTTGCGGCACGGTGGTGAGGATGGTATCCCGACGTGCCGGCAAATTAGAGGAATGATTGGTGATAAACGATGACAAAATAACTTATAAACTTCAGCAGTAACATTATATAGTTTATTAATAACACTTCACAAACAAATCCAGAATTAGAAGGCACGGCTAGAGCTGAACAGTATAATATATTTATGTTGTTCTTATGAAGGTCGGGGATGCAATGAGTCAGTGTAAAATTAAAGGAAATGCGGAATGGAATGAGAATTTCGTAATTTAAAATGATTGACGGTCAGAAAGAAAGGCCAATATGTGCAGAGTTTGTACTTTGCTACACTGTTATCTCCTGCTTGAATGTAGGGCTCGAATAACAGATTTCCACTCTCGATCCTATGCATTCTGCCGAGGGTTTTGACTTCTCAAGCGTTTAGTCTCTTTTTATATCTAACAATATCATCTGTATTCCATCTTTTCTACGAAGGTATGTCTGCAGATATAAAAGTGATGGTCAGTCATTTAATTCACTCACTCAAATATTTATAGGTATAATATTTGGCAGAAAGGCGACTACAGGGTGTTAGTTACATCGTAACGAAATATTTGAGGGATGATTCAGCTCATTATTCTGATTTAATATTCAGTGGAATTTTCTATCGCAAACGTATAAAATTGAAAATAATTAAAAAAAATGAATTTTGCGACGGAAAATTCCGCTTGATATTAACTCAGAATCATGGTCTGAATCATCCCATTTAGTATTCGTTTCGATGTCACTAATACCCTGTATAAGCGTAGCATCCCACAAAACCAATGTTTGTTGAAAACTAAATGTATTTCTTGCTTCGAATGCGAAGAAAATACCCTCTTAAATTAATTAAATCACAATAAAAAGAAAAACTGATAAAACATCCCTTTATACTGTCCGATTTAATATCCCCGAGTTGATCCTACCTAACCTTCCCCTAACATAAGCACAAACGTTTTCTTTACCTTACAAGGATGAAAGTGGAACAGTAACAGATTGATTCTCGTATCAATGAAAGGCAATGAGGGTCAAAGCCGAAATCTTCACAATTCGGTTCCGAACACAATACGTACAATCGACCACATAGATTTTCCTACAAATGTATTTGAGTTGAAAGACTATTATGGGCGCACTGTGTGGTCAGACGTATGGGGTTTTGAGTGTTATTGCGTACGTAAGTTTAAAATTTACTGCTGGGTCGGGTTTAAGTGGTGAGATATTTAGTTTCGTCTGTAGAGCGATTGAGAGAGAATTGTTTAAGTTTTACGTTTCTGCTTGAGGTATGAAGTTTCTTGCAGCCTTTCCAGGACCAAGAACAAGAATAATACTATCGTAAAAGTCGACTCAGCAGCGAGATCGACCAGAGAGTGAGGCAATGTGAATGACTTATGGAATGGACCTGTCTCGTCATGTCACCTATTATTTAACAGAACCACCACGTCAGTACAATTAGTGGTTATGTTTTAATAACAACATTTTACAACAGTCTCAATACTCTCAATGCGCGGTAAGAAGTATCTCTAGAATTAGATCTGCCTACCCCTACCGACTATTAATCCTACCTACTATTAAGCAGAACCACCAATTCAGTACTATTAGTAATTATGTTTCAATAACAACATTTTAAAATAGTCTCAAAGCGCGGTTAGAATTAGATCTGTCTACCTACTATTATTAAATCGTACCTACTATTAAACAGAACAACCAGTTCATTACAATTAGTGATTATGTTTCAATAATATAATTTTACAATAGTCTCCATGCGAGGTAAGAATTAGATCTGCCTACCTACTATTATTAAATCCTACCTACTGTAGCGGACCCAACTAGTTGGCCACCTAGTTCCGCTCACATGCAACAGATGGCGCCACATTCTTCAAGCGGTCGTGAAACGCGGTATCGAAGTTTACACAGCAAGACGCATATATACATCTTCCAACACAACACCGTTGGATCGTCGATCCCTAGTCACACTACTAACTTGTGGCTAGTGGGGTACTATGCTCTGTTCGGTACCCCGAAAACATCCTTTGGCGGCAGAACTCCCTCGCCGCCAAACTACTATTAAACAGAACCACCAATTTCCACCATTCATTACAATTAGTGATTATGTTTCAATAATATCATTTTACAATAGTCTCAATTCGCGGTTAGAATTAGATCTGTCAAAGAAAGTGGGCTAGTGTTAATGAATCAATCAATCAATAATACTGTATTGCACAACGACTTATACACAGGGCATAAACATACGAATAAAAATAAGCACAATAGGCGGCGCTATTAAACAGCAATTTCTGCCAGGCAACCTAGTGTTGTGACGTTCATTAGCATAGTGATATATCAGTCGATATTAGATCGATCGATTCTTTTCTAACATTACCCATGGTGTTCAAGAAAATTGAAAAAGTTTTTATTAAGTTGTTTCACTACATCTGTATCCGAAACGAATTCTGAAGCGATCCTAATCGTAGAATAAATTGAAATGTTATAATAGGAAATGTGATAAGCATTTTTCCAGAATTGATAGTGAACTGTGAAAAATTAAATATATGATTTGACTTTGAATTTTTTTATGGCAATAAGTAACTTGGGTTAAATTATTTATTCTCTTAAAATTATTTACTCGTGTATAAGGTAATCAACATATAGGTATACAAATCTTTTCTTCTCCTCCCTTGAGGGTCGAAAGGTCAGTGACCACCCTTACCCTGTGTGTGTCCATTCGTACCAAAAAAACTTATTCTATAATTATATTTTATTTTTAGTGTCTTCCTTCTTGTAACATTAACACAAAACGTAACATAATCTCACGACTATATCCCAATTGGGGTAGTTAGAGGTACATCCAACGTAAGATGAATTAAGTATCCGCACCTCACCAAACTTGACGAATGTAGTGATAGGTGGTGAGTAGTATTGTCATCTATAACGGTCGAGTCAACTGTTAGTGAAAACTGCACTTAAGATAAATTAATAACTTATTGGGGCAAGTCCGGTACCGGGGTGTAACATTAAAAAGTAAATTATTTATATTATCGGCTGCATTCATTAATTTCTCTTTCTGTATTTTAGTATTATTTATTTTTAACGACCTCCGTGGTCCAGTGGTTGAGCGTTGGGCTCACGATCCGGAGATCCTGGGTTCGATTCCCGATGGGGACATATCACAAAAATTACTTTGTGGTCCCTAGTTTGGTTAGGACTTTAGGACATTACAGACTGATCACCTGATTGTCCGAAAGTAAGATGATCCGTGCTTCGGAAGGCACGTTAAGAAAGAAAGAAACATTTATTACTTCCGGACACTACAGACACAGACAGACAGGTACATAAGCCGTTGGTCCCGGTTACAACTTACTGATGTAAGTAAGTAGTCGTTACATGAGCCATTTTAGGGGCCTTTGGCGGCAATAGTAACCCTGACACCAGGGTTGATGAGGTTGGTACTCCACCTCACAACCCACACGATAGAAGATTATGTATTTAAGAAACGTAGCATATAAACTGAAAGCTTGTCATAAAATGAAAATGGAACTATCCTATCTTGGGAGCGCCTGCGTCATAGCCAATATAACCAATTGAGATCCATCCTGTCTGCAATAAACTTATAGAGGTCGGTTACCTACTTTAACATTGTACTGTATTGTTATTGATACATGTTCATTTCAATCAATAAACAGTAGAACAATCATAGCGACGCCGAAGCGGTAATAAGAAAAATAATAGGCCTGATTGAAGACGAGCGGAGACTAATTTGTCAACAAATTGGACTTGATGACATGCGCACATGGAAACACGTAATGCATACAAATATACTATTGCTTTACCTATGTACGATATGCAATGGTGAATGATGATGGGTATGCAACATCACTAGCCATGAGAAGACTTGCGTCAACTTTTTGTGTTGAAGATGAAAAACTTATGAATATAAATCAGATATATGAGAAGACTATAGAGAACCGGAGAGGAAATATGATTGGCCACCTGATACGACACGATTCATTTATAACAAACATTAGAGAAGGAAAAATTGAAGGGAAGAGAGGAAGGGGTAGACCTAGGATCACATTTATGAAACAAATAAAAGAGAAGGTGCAGGTCGTGTCGTATCGGGAGGTGAAGGTTTTGGCGGGAAGAAGAGAGGAATGGCGGTTACTCCACCGACAAGAGCGCAGCTCTTAAATAGAGAGAGAGATATGAGAAGACCACGGGACGGACACCGTAGACGTGGTAGACCCCGGAAACGATGGCGCGATGATCTCGACGGTTATCGAAACGACTGGATAGAGCTCGCACAGAACCGGAATACTTGGAAAGATATGGGGAGGCCTTTGCTCAACAGTGGGATCATACAGGCTAATGATAATAATAATATGAGAAGACAATTTGCGAACACTTTTTAAGATCCAAGATGATTATGACTTACAGTGTTTCTATTTTCTTTATTTCCTTCGAAAATCATCGCTTTACATATGAATGATAATTTCCATGTTCATCAATTATCAGATTTATCATGTAGGTATCCAAAATTGAATTCAGAACTAAAAGTACTTTTATCTTTTGTGTACGCGGGAATTGGGTAGTTTCCTAGGGCAATGAAATTCTTATTACTAAATAAAAACAGATCTAAAACGTTTTCTTTTTTCTATTCAACCTATTTATGAATTTTAATGAACAAAAATATAATAATAAGTGCGACATTTTGTCACATTTTTTTATGACGTCATAGGTTGCTTTTTCTTACAAATTTTACAGTCATTTCGTGTTTTGACGTTTAGTAAAATGTAACTGATTTGACTAGTTGGAAACTACCCTATTGATGACATGGAATTTAGCGTTGGTTTGTATTTGGAAATGCGATGATTCATCTTCATTAAGAAAATACACAGGACAGGTATTCATATTCCAATAGAGAAGTCTTAAGAACCTTGTAAGCAATAATGTGATTATACGCGGTTCAATATTCATCATTTACCAAATTAACAATCCGATTCTCCTCCGTTTCAGTAAGGATTTTGGCTTTGATGTTTTTGTAACAGTTAGGCAATACGTACTTTTATGAATAAAATTGGTTTTTCTTTTTCAATGTTAACATTACTTATCTAATTTGTACGTAAAAACTTTCTTATTAGAATAGTCTAGATATTAAAATTACATAACATAACATATTATATACATAACAATTATTTTTTTAAATGTGCACTGATTTTTCGAGTTCTTTTTAGCAGTAATTCCTAGTGGCATCACTAATGGTGAAATAATGAAGTTTACTTAAGTACGCGTTTTTTACACATAAAATATAAATGGGCCTTCAATGAGCCTTCTCAACAATTCTTCTTCTTTGCGAGTCGATGGCGATCGAAGCTAAATATTTGCTGACCAACAATTATAAAATATATATTATTCTATAATCTATATATGAAAGTGAAAAGTCACTGGCTGACTGATTTGTATAATGCATTATAAAGAGAGTCACAAGACTACGTAAAATTATTATGAAAACATCAAAGAGAACATAACGGCTCGGTGCTTAAATAGATGGGTCAATTTATTTAAATCGAAAGGGTTACAACGCATAAATTGTTTACTGTTATTGGCTAGGATCTTAATTGCTTCTAATGATTGATATAACATAGTGACAACCATTGACATCCATCAGTTTGTATTACAATGAAACGTCTATTTAAAAGGAGATTTAAAGTAAGCTAAGTTTATGTAAGTTGTACTGCGTGTACGGTCACGAGTACTAATATGTATACACTTCGAAACCTTGTCACGTTAACTATTTTAACAAATTAAACCGTAAGTCTCATTAAATATCAAATATGGTAGTGCGACAAGGTTCTAAAGTGGGTACATGATATTGCTCATGACTGTACGAGTATGAAACGAATGTGGAAAAAGCAGCGTGAGTCACGATCGAATACCATAGGCTCTGCTTACCTCGGTGAGAAATAGGCGTAAGATTATTATAGTATAGAAAATGTTATACGAACAAAACTCAAGTTTCATTACAAACATCATTATTATATAAATAAATAATAAGAACTCTTACACACCGCGAACCCTTTTTCAGGTCCGTTCTTATCAGGTACTTTTAAAAAAGTCATGTAGGTATATTAAGAAAGTACAAACAGAATAATAGAGGAGGATAGAATTGGGAAGGGGGGTTTGGTAAGATCTACATAACCACTTTAACGTTAACGACATTCCTTACGGTACATTCCTAAATGTTCTATGTCATTGATAGAAAAGAATTGCTCAAAAAGCCAGTTAAGTGCCATTATTCAATACGCTTTTCAGACTAATGATCTGGCAACTTGGAATCTCTATGTACTTAAACTGAGGCTGAATTTCCTGTGTACAAATAAACAAGTACTTACCATCGGACAATTCCCCATTAAGATGGATCAAGTGGACAATGGACCCGAGTGGATACTCGACTCGGGATCCTCAGGAATTGTCTCGAGATTATAGCGGAAAGCAAATACCGTAGTGGCCCGGAATCCTGCAGACACCTCCTAATTTTTTATTTTAAGTTATACCTGTCAATTTCTTATCCGCCGAAAATGAAAGGGACGGGTGATTGACAACAGACTGTTAATTTTAAAATGAATGAATAACCCGCGCGAATAAAATAGGCATCTCGTTCGTTTGACGTGTTTCACCTTAATTCTGTCGGGTTGTTGGCCTATATAACATTTTTGGTAGGTGTTTTTTAAATTCTGCCAAAAATTGTCCTATGTTCCATAAATTTTATGCATGTCGATTACCCGTCACTTTCTTTTTCAGCGGATAAGAAAGTGAAATTTATTTTATGAGGTATAACTTAAAATAAAATTAGATTGTGTGTACGGTCATGAGTGCTAATATGTATACATTTTGAAACCATGTCACATTGACTTTTTTGACAAATTACACCGTAAGGCTCATTAAATGTCAAATATGATACTGCGACAGGGTTCTAAAGTGGGTACATGAAATTGCTCATGACTGTACAGGAATTAGCACCAGTATAGACTAAGTCTAAGCCTTAAATCTGGCTAACTAGTTAACTAGGATACAATAGAAGAGAGTTAGGGCGATAATTGTCATGATTGATAAATGGAGTTGGAATTTTGAAGTAGAAAATGTTTCTGAATTGCTTGTTTCGGATCGACGATGTTAATTGGCTTATTTAGTAGATCGATCACTGTGTTCCTGTGTGTTACTGGCTTACTTCTTCGGCACCGGTTTGATCCCCGCTACCGAACTTGCACCAATAAGTTATAATTAATAACGTACGGTCACGAGTATTAATTTATGTAAACACTTTGGTACCATGTCACATTAACTTTTTTGACAATTTGAACTGTAAGTCTCACTAAATGTCAAATATGTTAGTGCGACAGAGTCCTAAAGTGGGTACATTATATTGCTCATGACTGTACAATTTTCACTAACACAGTCTATGTCTATGATGGTCGCATAGACAGCGACATGGCTCACCACCTATTTTTTTTTTCTTATAAAACCAATGTTACAAACACTGGCATACAGACATCGGTAAACCCGCAAAAGTTTGTCTCGATGCCTGCACCTCGCAACACGTCATAATGGTTTCCTTATATTTAACATAACTTACAATCTATACCTATAGGTAGGTACTCTGTCTACCACAACAACAAACACTAAATAGTATGTAGTATTATAATGTAATCTATGCTAACAGGTAGGTAGTTCTAAACAGCTCACAGTCCGCCGGCAGCTGATGATCGGTTCTTATCACGTTGGTCTAACAGAAAGCTCGTTGAGGCGTGGGTACTTAGTTCATCATGTGATAGATCAATGGATGGACTAGCCCAATTGGAAATATATTCGTGAGCTTATGTTTATGAGTGTTACATCAGTAGATAGATTCTGAACTTCTTATAGAATTTAATGAGTTTTGTCAGACAGATACAATTATAAAGACGGGTCCTTTCTATCTGAACTAAACTTTCTGACTGCCAGACTTAGACAATATTCAGTGTTCAGCCCTTAACCTTCCTCATTTTGTCCGGCCAAGTAGTGATTGCAATCAGAAAACAAAATAATATAAAAAGACATCTCAATAAAAACATCAACAGCTGATAAAATGGTTTTCACATGTCATTAGGTATCCTTATTATAAAAACAGTGACATAAATACATCAACGCATCTGGTTTGAATTCAAGCATAATAATAGTAATCAACAGCGCAGGCGCCGAGTTATCAAATGATAAATTAATTACGCAACGATCAATCAAAGATACGACAGATTGGCGCGATGTATTCATTAGTTTAGTGAACGGAAATGTACGGACTTCTTCATGTCTTTTAGACAGACGAGGCACGCCTCGAGCCCTTGATCCTTATAGAGTAGTAGGAACCACAATTCACCAGGTTGCTAAGTGACTTGGTGATTTCAAAGTCCCAAAATGAATGTGATGAACCAGTTCCCTGAAAGGATGCTGTCCACTTTTACAACACGTTTTTTTCTTGCTCTTGGCCACAGACTAGCCTGAAGGGAAAGACAAGGCCTACAATTGAGCGAGCTCGTCCAGAAAGATGTGTGTTCAGTCTGGTCTATAATAAATGATGATGAGAAGCGCTTCGGCCGAATAGGTGGAATATCCACCAAGTAGGGATGGCATCCAGCTGTACGTCTGGAAGTCCGATGGTAAAAAGGTGACGGCTGAATGAGCTCGTGTAGCTCATGAGCACACTCCCTGAAATACAATCTGTAGAATATCGGCAGACGGGCAACTTTTCGCCGAAGGGCTTAAAGATGTTAGCTTCATATCACCAATTATCCTGTCTCTGCGCTTCACTGAGTCTAAAGCGGTGAGCTGTTATTTAGCTGAGCCATCCCACTGATGGCTGCAATACCCGATACATGATCGGACTTGAGGTTTATAGAGTGTTAGAAACTGTTTTAAATATTATTACTAACTCATATCAAAGATGAAGTGAGCAGTCAATGATTGTAAGGTCTGTTATTTGTCATACGTTGTAAACATTGTATCGATATTATAATTGATTGAGTACATATTGTTCCTTAAACCAACAATCACTAAAAGCATTAAACATCATAACAATATCCATTACAAGTGATTTCATACGAGTTATTTGTTATTAAGAAGGTTTATAACACTGATAAGTGTTTTACGGTTATTTTATAACATTTACAGTTGTCTTTCTGAGTTAGTGAACAATTCTGCAACTTTACGAGTGTGTGCTGCCAGCTTTACGACGAATAATGGCGGTTGTAAAAAAAACACTGTCCATTTAAGTGATTGCTTGGAACTTTGGGCGTATTCTATGGATTGATTTCCTAGATTTTGGCGAAATGTTAGTAAAATGATAAACATGTTTGTTTGACAGAAAAAAAGGAAAATACGTTGACACATTGTACACGATCCCGCTTCCTGTTCGCTCTCTAAAAACGGCGCAACATTTAGCTATTTATAGGCCTGAAATATTTTTATTGCATTTTGGAAGACTTCATCCGAAAGTAGGTTTAATATTAATATAAATATTACAAATATTGCTTTCGCAATATCGCTGTAAGGCTAAAAAAATCTCCCGCATATTTTTTCTGTTATTTTCGTAGTCAATATACCTATGTCAATGATCATAGATATATACGTTATTAATGAGCGAACACAACAGTGGTAAAAAACAGATGTAGATGTGTGTACTTTGTATATGTTGTTGTGCAATAAAGTATTATTGATTGATTGATTGATGTACCTAACATACATTTAGAAATTTTGAAGGGTTCTGACTAGTTGTCAATGGATTTCTAAAAACCGAGGACACCAAAAATAGGACGACATAATCCGTCAAACATTCCAGAAGTGTTAACTTTGTTAATATAATTCGTGTCATGACGGACTGACAATAAAACTTTGTTGGTAATAAATTAGAGAGCTGGAAAGTCGTCTGTTTACAGGCGGTAATGAAATCAATGATCGTTTAATTAAATTCCTCGAGGCTTTGCTCTCAGCCTTTGGGAGTGGAGTTGGAAAAATTTCCTCCATTACGAATTTAGCGACGGTTGCGCGTGTAAAATACCCTTTTAGTTTGACGATCTGGAAGAATATTTCGATAGGTGCTTGTATGTCTATTGAGCGAAATAGCGATGCGAAATATTTTGAAAAAGTTGTAATTTATTTTATGAAAATAATTATTCGAATCCCCGTACCGGACTTGCTTGACTTGAGGTTATCAATTTATTTTAAGTGCAGTTTTCACTAACACATTTGGCGCACCATTATAAACGGCGATAAGGCTCACCACCTAACACGTTGGTCTAACTGAAAGCTTAGTTAGACCAACGTGTTGGCTGTACCCCTGACTACCCCAATTGAGATATAGCAGTGAGCTTATGTTATGTAAAATAATTATTCCAAAAAAGGAATCAGTCTGTTAAAAGCTCCTCTGTGTCTACTGCGAACAATCCAAAACCTACTTACGTAACAAAATTTGTTGCCCCAATACACTAGTTTCCGACTACTATTTTAGGTTAGGTTTACTACCAAGAACTATTTTCAACCATATTGCTATTCATAGGTACTAACTGGAGTAACTTTTGATGCTTGTTCGTCATTCAAATTGTGATTGACGACTGAAAACTGAAAGCCGAACTGAGTGACGTAACTTAGATCTATTTAAAGTTTAGTTGGGATTAAATTATTTGATCGGTACTAATTTCGGGGTTGGATGACTTGGATGAATTGTTACATTAAGTACAATTTAAGTTGCTAAACAAAGAACATGTTCAGCTGCTTGACTTTCCGGACAATTCGTAAAAAAGACGTTATGATAAACTGTACTTTCAAACATGCTGAACCATTATAGTGGACGATAGGTTGATCACTTCTGATTGAATGTATGTAGGTAAGATAGGGTGTATACAAATGCATACGTTCTTTTCGTGCCATAATGATGGTTGCGCCACCATGTTGTCCAATTCAAAAAGGTATTTTATTGCACCAAAATAAGATCAAATAGTGAGTTAACTAGTACATGGCAAATAGCAATGGGTGTCATATAAAGATAGGGATTTTAGGGACGTGAGTTAATGCATGTGTGTTGGTCTAAGGATAAAACATATGAATTCCTGTGGTTCGCAAAATATAATTGGTTTATTATGCGGTGTTGCACGTAATGCACTTTATGATTTGCGGTTTTTAATTATATTTCATTACTACTGACTAATAAATCCGTAAATGGAATGGCATTTAAATAATATTACTCTTAATGAAGTGATTATCCGAGTATTCCATTTGAATATGATTTAATGAAATTGTTTAAGTCCATAGAAATTTTACAGTACTGGCTGTTGTCTCTCTGGGTTTTGGTCGCTGTGGAAATCTTGGACCATTATTAGGAAAGACGGGCTGATAACATTTAAGGACTTCGTACCAAAAGTGAAAGAGGTCCGGGCAGTTGTACTATGCACGTGTGTCAATCACAGTGCCCTGATGTTCGCACTGCTGGGTCGATTGCGAAGTATCTCGTCCCACTGTTTTCTTCCTGCCTATTCACAGAGACCCAGACCTACGGGGTATAACGTAGAACCCTTGCCCAGGGATACGGGTGAAGACCCTAACGGTTGCAGAGGCGAAGATGGGAGCCATCGTTACGGTAATGCAGGACGGAAAGGGCAAGTCACCGGGACTGTAACCTGGAACCTGACAGAGGGCAGCAGTAATTGTCAGTACTATTTAGAGGAGGAGGACAAGAGTCCTAGTACGGCTTTAAAATAGACTATTCTCTGGGCGCCATCCCACTCGCGTCAGACAGAGTTCTGCGGGGCGGAAGACAAGAGGGAAACCGCTGCCCTATTTTTCCCTATAAAGTGGCATGGAAAATGCTACACCGACAAGAGCGTCGCTCTTAAATTAATGATGATGAAAGTATATTTGTATTTTTACTAGGTAAACAAGTATGTAAGTTCCACTTTACGTCTCATGAGGTCGAACGCGAAACTATTTTTAACTAAAAAGGTTGCAAGTTTTCTTCTGATTATATGAAGCGCGTCTCTGCTCACCCCATTACAGTTTACGGGTGTATGTTTATGTACGTATGTTAATGTACCTATGTTGTTTGGACTCGGTAACTATTTATTAGTGTTATAACGATTATTGGGGAAGTGCAGTAAAATTGTTTCTCAACTGGATGACGTCAGACGGAAACATTAAGGATTGTTTATCGATTTTCTAACTCGGCTTGTGTGTGTATTTTGTGTTTACTTGTGTGTGTATTAGTATCCCGAGAATCTGGGAACTAATTCAACACCTTAAAAATAATAAAACAATATATGTATTGGCATGAAATCCTACTCGATATCACGAGTTGAATAAATACTTATTTTTTCTTTGTTTCTAAATTTAAAATTTATTAAATTATTAGAAAAAACATTTTTTAGTCAATATCTTCAAGCAATATAGTTACTTGAATGGTACGTATAAAATTACGTGGTACGAAACAACAAGCTCTGTTCTCCAATGATACTATTATAGTCGGTTGCAGCACGGCTTGTCTTGCATTATGCCACTGAAAACGTGTAATCTGAATTCCGAGTATAAATATCACAAGAGCTTCCAGACTCCGCTAAATGGTTCCAGAGATAGAACAAATAAAAGTACCATTGCCAAGAAATTGTGCGTTACCCAACAAATGTAGCGCAACGGGCGAATCACTGTCACCCTCGGTGCAACAAGTCAACGCAAATAAACGCCCAAGAATTCCTCAATGGATCACAATTAAGATTCCACACTCCGAAGCCCTCAAAGCTAACCTATTGCGGCCCGCGAAACAGAACCGTTTCGCAACTCCCATAAATCTCACTTCACACTGTCGGCCCATCAAACGCGGCCATCGCCGTATTTGAATAAAAATAAAGTTCTCCATAACCCCCAAACGATTCGATACCCAATAGTGACAGCAGCATGACCCAAATTTCAACCGACAAAGCCGCTGACTAAACGTTTAACGCATCTCACGTCACAGACTTTATCTTTGATACGGAAAGTCCTAACCACTCGGGAGTATCTTCCAAATCGAACTCTAACGTAGTCTGACAGAACATAATATGGGAAATTTGAACTCAACCGCGCGCGTCTGACGTTTTTGGCAGCGAACTTTCGTCTCAATGTCACGTTTTAACAATTCACTTCAACTGAGCTTATTGTTATTTATAACGAGCGCGTATTAGGAATTTTAATGTCATTACCTTATCCTTTGAATTCATGTGGCAATAGGTAATGGTTTTAAATTCAATTTTATTTGTTTAGAAATTACTAAAGATTGTATAGTTCTAATGCAAATTAGATTAACGCATGTATGCGTCAGCGTAAATAATAAAGAAACTAAACATGAATCAGAAAAACTCATTAGTATTTTATGATTTTCCAAGGATAAATTTTATATAGCACCCATGAAAATGTCCTACCGGAAAAACTCGTCCGCTCGTGTACCTATAGCGAAACCTCTACGAATTTTAACAGGTTCATTACGCCGATTGGCTTTCATCACTCAACTTTGCGGGACAAAATGAACGTTTACGTATAAAATTTATCAGCCTCACCGGAACGAGTTTATATTAAAAATTAAATCGTTGCAGTCGCCAACAAACAATACTCGACTCGGCCCAGACTTTTACCAGCACATCGGAAGTTTCAAAGAGACTTGTACTTGGTTCGCGAACTGTCGTTGCATCTGACACCAACTATTCTTACTGTTTTTTTCATTCCACTTACGTATTCTACGAAGTTTCATTTCTCGTGGAAACCCGTACTTTGTAACAATCGGGCGCGACAGTATTCGGTGACGTTGATACATGCCGCGCTGGATTTCAGTTTCAGCTTTCCATCTGGTAACAATTCGAGCAATGTACTCGCGGTACGACTAAATCAAAGTTGGGCTAGGTTCTTTATTGTGTGGGAATGAACAATGGTTGACGCAAGTGGTCACAAGAGGCGGAACAATCGTCGATTAAGAATGTTTATAAAGTGGGGTTCGATATGCGGTAGTTATCGCGTCTGAGAATACATTACTTTTGCATGTTTGCGTTTGTGAGCGATAGGTTCTCCTGATAATGGTCTCCGTGCTTGCAACTTTGCCGTAGCGTTCGCAACGCTCTGTTTCTGCGCAAGATCTAACAGAATATTTACGGCCGAGTTTACAATGTTTGCAGTTTGCGCTGCACTGGTTTGAACTGCAACGTGTAATAATAACAGTACCTACTTGCATTTGTAAAAATAAAATTTTGTTATATCTACATTAATCGGGTACCTTCAAGCCGAAAATAAACCCTATTGTTAAAATTATGAATATAGGTAATTAAAAATCGGTTTATACAATACTTGCACATCAGACATATACCTTATCTTATCTTATCTAGCCTAAAGTGTCCCACTGCTGGGCAAAGGCCTCCCTCCATTTCTTCCAGGACTCTCTCTCCAGTGCTTCCTCCGGCCAGCCTTCCAGGAAAGCATCCAAGTCGTCGCGCCATCTCCGCCTCGGTCTGCCGCGCCTGCGCCTGTCTCTATTCGGAGACCATTCTGTGGTGATCTTAGCCCACAGGTCGTTAGGCATCCGACAGACGTGACCTGCCCAATCCCACTTCAACTTGGCGCCTGCGTGGACCACATCCGCAATTTGAGTCTTAGAACGCAGCACGGTGTTTCTGACACGATCAGTCCGTTTCACACCCAACATGCTGCGTTCCATTGCTCGCTGGCAGACCTGAAGTTTGGACCTTTGAGCCTTTGTCAAAGACCAAGTCTGAGCTCCATAGGTTAATATTGGGAGAATGCACATGTCCACGAGTTTGCGTTTTAGAGATAGAGGTAAATCGCCTTTCATATGTTCCTTCATTGACCAATAGCTCCTCCACGCATTTTCGGTCCGTCGTGCAACTTCTTTGTCTTGACGTGACTGGAAGGAGACTATTTGCCCCAGGTAAATGTACTCATGGACATATTCCATTCCCCCATCATTTAAAACTACCCGTTTTTGTATGCTATTAGTCATGAGCTTAGTCTTTGACATATTCATCATCAGTCCAACCCTCAGGCTCGCCGAACTTAAATCCTGCAGCATTTTTTCTAACTCTGAAGCCGAGGAAGAAAGAAGGACGATATCATCGGCAAAGCGGAGATTATTCAGTCTCTTGCCACCAAGGTCGATACCCCGCCTCTCCCATTCTGTCGCTAGGCTCCGAAAAACTTCCTCTAGCGTGCTAGTAAATAGCTTTGGCGACAGAGGATCACCCTGCTTGACGCCCTTTTCAATTTTAAAAGATGGTCCCGTCGTTTCTAATTGTATAGCTGCTGTGCTATTGGCATAGATTATTTTTAGAAGATCTATATAAGTTTGTTGTATCTGTTGGTTCTGGAGTGCGTCAAACAAGGCGTCGTGCTTCAAACTATCAAACGCCTTGGAGTAATCGACGAAAGCTAGATATAGAGGCAAATTGAACTCTGTATGCTTTTCCAATATCTGGTTCAATGTATGCAGGTGATCAGTGGTAGAGAGTCCCGGTCGAAAACCTGCCTGTTCTGGTGGTTGGTTAAGATCCAGTCTGCCAGAAACACGGCGTTCTATGATTTTTATAAACGTTTTGTACAAGTGAGAAACAAGGCTTATGGGTCTATAATTGTTAATATCAGATTTATCTCCCTTTTTATGTAGTAAAATGATATTTGAATGGCAAAACTGCTTAGGTAGCTTTCCTGTCTTTAAGATGCAATTAAAAAAGTTTGTAATGTGTGGTAAAAGTGTGGGTGTACCAATTTTTAAGACTTCGATAGTGATACCATCCTCACCTGGACTCTTATTGTACTTATACCTAAATAAATAAATATACCTAAATAAACAAATTAATTAGTTATTGCCAAATAACTTATTGTCTAAGATTAAATGAAGTTCTAAACTTGAACTTGAACTTCCCATCAAATAAATTATGACTTATCCCTTTTAAAACCAGTTACAAAAGCAATATATACTTGGATTGGTTGCCATCACGGAATATAAGAAAGAGGCTGGAAAGGCCCTAACGCGCGTTTTGTACGAGAACCGCTGTCGCCGGTTCAATCCCACTCTCTTTTACTACTACTCCTGCACACAGATAACTACGATAGCTCTACTGCTTCTCAAATTCCATAGCCACTTTACCGGCAATGTATGTTTTATGTTACTTTTCGAAAGATACTGCATACAAAAGTTTTTTTTTATAAATAACTGATCATACTTCAGGACAGGCAGAAATAGAAGCTCAGAGGGGAAGCTTTTGCCCAGCAGTGGGACAATCCAGGCTAACTGATCGTACCAAGATTTTTGGATTTCCTGTGATAAGGAGGGATCTCCTTGTATGATTGTCGATATTTGATTTTTTGCCCTGCAGGTTATAATTACAATGTACAAGACGACCTTTTAATATACTATCGCGGAAGTCCGTGTGTCGTAACATTTGCGGACGAGTGGAGTGTAAAGTAGTTTTGACGACCTGTAATTGATAATATATTTTAATGTAATTGAATTCCGTAGTAATATTTAATTTAATTGAATTTTGTAATATCTGTGACGTGTAATTATTATTATCAATAAATGACTATGACTATGACTATGAATTATTTGCTCATACTTGTATGGCGCGCATTTCGCGTCACTTGGCCCTTCCAACCTCTTTCTTCTATTCCGTGGTTGCGATTATCGGCGAGCCACTGCTTTAAAGCAGTTCAGCCGAGTTCTGAAAGTTTCGAGTCAAGTGGTGCATGTCTTTTTAAGTGTTTTATCTTGCTTGCCAACTTCTTTTTGTTGGTAACCGCAGTTTCTGGGCATGTGTACATACCTACATTCGTACATTAATACAGGGTGTTAGTGACATCGTAACGAATACTGAGAGGGATGATTCAAACCATGATTCTGAGTTAATATCAAGTGGAATTTTCCGTCGCAAAATTCATGTTATTTTTTTAGTTTTTTTTAATTATTTTCAATTCTATACTTTTGCGATGGAAAATTCCACTTGATATTAACTCAGAATAATCAGCTGAATCATCCCTCTCAGTATTCGTTACGATGTCACTTACACCCCATACAAGTACATACAGTAGCCATAGAAGTAGGTATGGGTGTTAGTGACACTGTAACGAATACTGAAGGGGATGATTCAGACCATGATTCTGAGTCGATATCAAGTGGAATTTTCTGTCGGAGAAGTCATGAAAATTTTAGAGCTTATTTAAATTATTTTCCGTTCCATACTTTTGCGACGGAAAATTCCACTTGGTATCAACTCAGAATCATGGCCTGAATCATCCCTCAAAGTTTTCGTTACGATGTCACTAACACCCTGTATATAGGACTCACAAGTAATTCGAAATCTTGAATACGATGTCAGAATCCTTTTTAACATGATGAACCTTTGTAAAAGCGATGGACTGATCGCCTGTCTGATCTATGGACACAATCCACAATTTTTTTGACATGCCCGTGAAGATAAGCAGCTGAATATGTTCCATGATTTTTAGTCGCAGCCTGGGTTCGATTATTTGTACTTATCTACTCTTAATTTATTATCATTATTTAGGCTACAAATTCACAAATGATATTTTTGTGATTTACTTTTGAGTTCCATAGGATAATTTTATGAAACGTAATTTATCTTAGTTGTTCGTCCTCTTTGACTGACTTTATGAGAATTCACATTAAAAGTTACGGTTCTATCAACACTTTAAGTTAAGGAAGCTATTGCGTTAAAAAAAATTGTAACTTGGAAACTAATTTACTTTAGCGCCACTTCTTAGAACATGCCAAAGGTATATTTTTCTTTTATTTACTATTTATTTTATTACTTATAATAACTTATCTTTTATATTTTTCTTCTTCTTCTAATCCTTATATCCCCTGTTGGGATGTAGGGCTCTTTTATGTACTATTTATTATTATTCTGACCTTTTTTTTGGCGGAATAAACAGTGACTATGGATTTCCAGTTTGATAACTTCACTTACTTCTTAGTTGTTAATAGTTTCTTTACCACTTCTCCATATTAATTGGTTCATGAGTATGCCAGTAAGACCAAGGCATCTCTACATTATACTTTCTTGGTCTTTCTGTCTACCTGTGGTGCTAATTCCTGTAAATACCATCTAATTTTATTTTAAGTTATATCTGTCATTTTCTTATCCGCCGAAAAGGAAAGGGACGGGTAATCGACAAGCATAAAATTTATGGAACACATGTCAATTTTAAGCACAAATCTAAACCAACCGTCTAAAAATTTTACATCAGTCAATAACCCGACACGTTCATTTACTCATTCTTCCTAAAATTAAGAGCTGTGAATCATCCGTCCCTTTCCTTTTCGACGGATATGAAAATGACAGATATAACTTAAAATAAAATTAGACGGTGTCTCCAGGAATCGGGGCCTGTAAGTACCTTAAACAAATTTAAATTCAAAAATATCTTTATTCAGTAGGTAACATAGTTACACTTTGAATCGTCAATTTTTACATAACGAACGTCTCATCCGCCTAAAAAACTACTGCAGCTTCTCACAACCTGTATAGCCGGGGAAAAGAAGCTGCAAAAAAAAACCTCGGCACAGGGCCCTAGACGTTCTTTAAAAAAATATAATCATAAAATATTTTTATACAATTGAGTAATTTAGCTGCCTAATATCAGTTCTCAGACAGTTAATCCCAGTTCTAAATAATCACTAACTTTATAAACGTTGTCATTATGCAAATCTTTTGCATTATGCTTTATCCACGGTGGATCAGGCGTAAATAAAAAAAACAGAACGGCTTCAGCTGTTTATCTTCCCAAAGAAAAATTGCGTGCAACAAAACCCGAATTATTAATTCATCATTAAATAGCTTTCTACTTAGTAATTTAACAATAATTCTGATATAAAATCTCCTTCAAGAAATTGTAAAAAAATCTGCGGTAAGTGAATCTCAAAGTTTGCCAAGGTGTTGAAAAGATTAACTATACAAGATGCAAAGTTGATGCCATACAAAACTTGGAAAGTAAGCTTCCTTACCAAAACTACGGCTATTCTGCCAACTGGGTAACTTTTGGATTTTATCCCCGGATCAGCGAACAACGGAACTTTGGATTTTTGGCAAGTGTAGTTTAAAAAGTCTGACGTAATTACAAAGTTATCGAAGTCAGTTTCAGTCTGCGAATGGTACTTTCTAAAATTAATTGAAATTGTTGAAATGTGTCTTCAGAATAACAATTTTTTTTGGAGTAAACATAATTAGTACCTACTTACATCCTATGAAGTCGCTGTGTTCAGCGACGTTGTTACGTAGCTGTATACAATTCTCGCTCGAATATAAACATTACCTGCTCAAATCCGAATCGAAATCTTACACCATAATTTTTCAGTTCTTTATACAATGTAAATAATCAATTTTACAAGTGCTAACAGGCGCAACTTTCACAATTACTTCACTGCAACTTTGCGCTTTACACGTGCCGAAGATGAAACGCCAAGAAACTAGCATCGAACGCTTATTTGCTTAGCAGTCAGTGTAAAAATAATGAGCGAAACTGCATCTCTAACAAGCAGCATGCGCTCGAGTTTGAACGCGTTCGGAAAAATAAATAAAGTGTTTTGTTGCATTTTCCCTTGTAACCGTTTCGTTATCGCTCGTTCCGGCTACCCCGATAACATCCAACTAAACAGCCTTAGCAAAACGTTTCCTCATACACTGTGAGTACACTAACTATAATTTTACGTGTTAAACTGTCGTTAACAAAACCATTAAGCGAAAAAACATGTTTTTTTAATAAGCCTCTTGTTAATGCAGACTGAAATCACCCTCTCAGACGACGCCCTGAGCCGAGACTCGCGCCCAACTGGGCACCCTCAGGCTTGTGTCTTAAACGTTGTACCGGATGAGAGCCTTCAGTGCTCCCCATTTGTCCGGCCAAGTAGTTAATGCCATCTGCGGCAAATCTACAATAAAACACGTAAAATAACATGCTTCGAAAGGCGCGTTAAGCCGTTGGTCCCGACTATTATTTACTTTAAAAGTATGCAGTCGTCTCGTGTACCATGTCATTGGCCTATGGCGGTTCAATAATAACCCTGACGCCAGGTTTGTTGGAGTCGATCATCCACCTTATAACCAAATAAAAGAAGAAGCTGCATGTAAAATAAATATTTTACAAATAAAAGAAACACAAGATATTATTAAGATACTGCTTCAATTCAACGATATCCCTTCTAAGATGAATTTAAGGAATATTTTTGCAACGGCAGATAATCGTCCACTGTCATCATTTTTGAAAAGATGTTTATGGTCTCAACCACCCCAGTGTTCTGAAGGGTTCGGTTTAGATTCGGCCTTGGTTCCCACTTTAATAGACGTAGTAGTTTATTTTATAATTAGTGTGGAATGGTTGAAAAAAAAAAAAATCGTCTGAAAATCTAGTAAAAACCTAATAATTCATAACTTTTTGAGCCCAAGGGCAATACCTAATAGCCACATGTTTAACGTGCCTTCGAAACATGGGTCATCATAGTTTCGGACGATTGCGTAATCAACCTGCAACGTGTTAACCAAACTAGGGATCACAAAGTGATTTTTGTCATTATGTCCCCACCGGGATTCAACCTGGAACCTCCGGATCGTACGCCTACGCTCAACCGCTAATTTATAAGCAATTCTTACGAACTACGGCATTCGTAGGAAATAAGTATCAGAATAACACGCAGTTACAATGAACAAGCGACGGTATTGTTAAATGACAGTTATTAAAAGTACACGCGCAGTTTTCTTAGTGTTGACAGGTCGCAATCAACAGTAAAAAAACATTAGCATCAGTTTGTTGGCAGTTGAAGACAGAGGCCGAGGTCGCAATACTAAACTAAAATACTAAACATTATTTTGTTCATACATAAACTCGCGCCCGTAACACCGAAAGGCGATGGTAACTCGCTGCTACTTTAACGTGAAGTATAAAGTGCGTTCGTTTCATAATATAACCTATTATTAAATAAATTTAATATTTACTTATTTGTATTTACACATTAATGACAATGCTAATACACGTCTTATAAATAAAACTCCTCTTCGCATCGATAAATTACTGAATTGTATAACTGTTCGTCGGCTAAACAGGTTATGAGGAGCTGCAGTTTTAGGCGGATGACTCGTTTTTATGTAAAAATTGACGATTCAAAGTGTACATATGTTACTCACTGAGTAAAGATATTTTTGAATTTTGAATTTCGAGGCAAGGTACCTTTCTAACAAACTCATAATTCATAAACGATTTTGAACCTTTAACTGAAAAATACAACGTTAACTTTTATGTAAATGATTACCTTCATCAAAGTCTAAAGTTGCGTGGCGTGGATAAAACATTGCTTTGCCTGATTTACATTAAGAAATATTAAATTCCTTGATACACATGTAACTGATTCGTTTCGGTCTTGTGGAAAGAAAAGTTTTCATTTCATTTATTTTTAGTGTCCGAGAATATTTTTTAAATGTAGAGTTAGGTTTCTACTGTGAGGTACCTAGTTTCTATTCTAGTTATGTTATGGCTATAGCTTTTTTCGAGTTTGTATGGAGATACTGTCCTGTGACGTCATCGATAAAAGCGGTGAAACGTCGCATTCGTACATAATCTTCTTTCTTCAGAAATTATCATTTTGTCGCTATCTCTTTCTTAATATTTTTTTTTACTTCATAACTATTCCTAAAGATGTGTATCGCTAGGTGAAAACATAAAAGCAGTCAGCTAATGAGCATTTCTATCTAATTATTCATTTAAAACGCGAATTTCTGGGCCAGCCTTTATATGCGTTTCATATTCAAACCTTTTTTGACGTGAATTATTGCGGATTTGCCTTGGATAGCATTTACTATCTGCTCGGCCGGATACCATCATACCACCAACCTTGGTAGTCAACAGTTCCAAGTACGTGACCTATCTCGTCAGATTGCTAAACAGTTCTATTGTAACCAAGACAATAAGATCGGAACAATTAGTTCGGGTAATTGATATCAAGCGTTAAACAAATGAAATTACACCTGCGATGGTCGGCCTTCAGTCTTATCCTGCAAAATACAATGTCTTTGAGATAATCTTTAGTAACTACCTTTATTTGAAATCGAAATCTTCTTCTGTACGTATAAAAAAGAAAATAAATACTGGCTAACTGACTGATAGATCCATGCACAGTCAAACCCGCTTAAAATTTCACGTAAAGGTTGTTTAAATCACGTATTTGTATTAAGGGGGATTTTTTGTAAATTCATCCTCTAAGTTACTAAAAACGGATTTGAAAGAATCCAAAGTTTACTCTATGATTTTTTTAACACAGGGACGGACTTAGGGAACTTTCCAGAGACAGACTTAGTCTACTTACCGCGCGACTAAAAGTTCACGTGTGCTTGTCGCGACGGGGTGCTAGTCACAGTCACATAATCTAGGTTCGACGCAGGGAGGTACCTATTTAATTCACCCGGGCTATTCATTCATTTTAAAATTAACAAATTAACTCAATCATCTGTCCCGTTCCTTTTCGGCGGATAAGAAAATGACAGGTATAACTTGAAATAAAATTAGGAGGTGTCTGCAGGAATCGGTGCCAATACATATATAAGAATATACCTATTTCTAATTGGAATAGTCGGAGACCAAGGAATCCCACTTGCTGCGATCCGTATTCCGATTTATCCACTCCCATGAATCAATATGTATGGAGATTCTCGCCGGTTTAGGGTACTTTGTAGTTGTTAGGACTTCTAAAGTAATAAACCTTGAATTCTTTCGTCAGGTCAAAGTATTGCCCGTGTAGTCAATAGTGCTTTTAGGGACTATTGGTCGCGCTTACGAATGGTCTATTTTATCTTGAACTCTAGCCGAAACTCAATTCAAGTGTATGCCATTTAGAGTAGCGAATAGCCATTACAAGTGAATCACTAAAGTCGTCATTATTGTACTACGTGATTTCTATTTTTTACGGCTTTTTTCATACTATATAGCGTTTTTAAAAAAACGTTTATGTTTAAAAACATTAACAGTAGCAGAGCAGTTTTGCGAGTTATTTTTGTACGTGATTTATTGTAGGTTTGTGTCCGATGGCGTTCTACGTCCATCCAAGTGGACGTAATGAGTAGCGCTGAGGGCTCTGTCCTGGTAAATTTTGCAAGTGGTTTCGCTAAATTGATATGTGTAAATACTAATTATTACTTTTTAAATATACTGTATTTTTGTAAGTAAAATCTGATTTCTTGTAAGTACTTATTTATCTACCGAGGTGGTGCTGGCAAAGAGTGGACTACACGCCTCTTCCTACCCCTTGTGGGATACAGGCGTGATTCTGTGTTATATACTCTGTCTTTTTTTGAATGGTCTATATAACTTAGTTTTAAATGGGAAGTGACGTTGGTTAATAAAAACTCTTACGTCTCTCTCTTTGTATTAAGTTACTATTTCCTACTCTGCTACCTAATAAATGTTTTCCATATTATACTAAGGGCAGCCTAAGTATACCTAAGTATTGTTTAGCATTATTTTAGTACCAAATAAATCAGGAGTATGGAATTGAACTTCATTATGTACGTCCGTATAGTGAATAAAGGGTCATAAAATGCGTTCAGAGGAAAACGTTAAGGTGGGGTACCATTTTATCACCTCGTTTATGAGTCCACAGGGAGCACTGAACGTCTATAAGATTCTGTTTCTTCAACTACCTGCGTAGGGCTGCGAGGAGCTCGATAGTTTGTCCATATTATCTATAATAAAAATAATTACATTAATAATTATTTATTTATTTATTTTTAAGGCGAATAAATGAATTATGAATTATCTAATTTATAAAGAGAAAAGATTTGTATTTTTGTTTGTATTGAATGTACTCAAAAACTACTGAACCGATTACAAAAAATCTTTCACCATTAGGGTGCTACATTATTCCCGATTAACATAGGCTACCTTTATCAGTAGAAAAACAAATAAATCCTTACTAAAACTTCAATAATGTAATCCAAGGTGTCAAAAATAGTATTGAGGACTTGAATTGTTTGTTGTCGCAAGCTGTTTGGCCACATCTATAGCACGACCATTCGATAAAACACTACGACTGCGACAGAAAAAAATATGTAGGGATATGCTCTGGCTTGAGGAGCTCGGTGGCGCAGCGGTAAACGCGCTCGGTCTGCGATTGTTGAAGTAAAGCAACTTTCACAGAGGCCGGTCATAGGATGGGTGACCACAAAAAAAAAGTTTTCATCTCGAGCTTCTCCGTGCTTCGGAAGGCACGTTAAGCCGTTGATCCCGGCTGCATTAGCAGTCGTTAATAACCACCAATCCGCACTGGGCCCGCGTGGTGGTTTGAGGCCCGATCTCCCTATCCATCCATAGGGAAGGCCCGTGCCCCAGCAGTGGGGACGTTAATGGGCTGATGATGATGATGATGATGCTCTGGCTACCTGTGCGAAGCTGGAGCGGTTCGCTAGCTCATAATAAACATAAACTCACGTATTTACAGACTGATTACGAAGGAATTACTCCCTAATGGAAAAGGGATAACAGAAAGTCAAAAGACAACTTGCAGCCACTTTTCATCAAAGGCACTTATAAACAACTCCATAAACAAGCGTGATGTGTATATACATTTACTACATTTTTTTCCTTTTCGACGGATAAGAAAATTACAGATAAAATTAGTATGTGTCTCCTAAAGTTGAGGTAAGGCAGTTTGTAATTATCACACAAGATAGGCTTGTGGTTAACCGCCGTTTCTACAGGCGGAAAGCGATGAGGCGTGGTGCGCTAGCGAGACGTTGATATCTATGTCAACCATTAAATCCATTAATTTCCCAAAACACATACTTAACTAATAT
Source organism: Pectinophora gossypiella (assembly GCF_024362695.1). Classification (NCBI taxonomy): domain Eukaryota; kingdom Metazoa; phylum Arthropoda; class Insecta; order Lepidoptera; family Gelechiidae; genus Pectinophora; species Pectinophora gossypiella. The sequence continues at coordinate 6,871,533 of NC_065408.1, read as the reverse complement.
CCAAAATACAAGTATCCCAATGTTATATCGAACAGAGTCGGTAAAAAGCAATAAAATAAATATTATTTCGTCAAAATCATCCGGCTCGACCTCCAAACACAATAGCGGTTTTGATGACGGCAATATTTTAAATTAGTGAATATAAAATCGCGTCATCGTGCATTACGACCTTGCGGTCCGGTTGGAATCAATTCGGGCGCGGCTTGCTCCCACCGACAACAATGGCCAGTAGACATGTGATTGACAGCCGAACTGAGCAAACTTTTGCGCATACGGGCGATATGTAATCAGCATTGCCCCGCATTAAGCGCTTTCCGCAGGTTTAATGCACTAATTACTCGTGCTATGACGTGTGTAGTGATTCCCGCGCAAACTGTAATTAGTCCGCCATTGCCGTGATTTGATTAATGGTCCAGCGGTGCGTCGGATTCGTCACCGGATCACCGATGCGTTGTTTTTTGTTAATCGATATCGACTCGGCACATCACTAATTCTGAGTTCGGAAACGCGTCGAAGGTTATAGGCGGTTGTTCGGAAACGAATAAGGGTGTTGTTTACGAGAATGTATTATGAAAATGATTATAAGCCACTGTATTACTGGGATATTAACATGGTATGCCATTACTTTTCTTATATATTGATGTTTGTTAGACTGAAGGGACAGACGCGTATGTTTTGAGTATAATACTTTTGCGTGGTGATTTATGTAGCTGAAATATGCACAATTATTTTGATAGTTCGTAACATAAGATTGGAAAATATATACCTACAGCATCATCTATCACAGTGATTTTCTTGCTCCTACCCTCAAGTTTACGTGTCTTTTGTAAACCCATACCTACATGTTTATCAGTTAGGCAGTCAGTTTTACAAAAAAAATTGACCTGTCAAACCTTCAAGTCAGGTAAGCGTGCCCTGTGACAGGATAACGCTAGGAAAATTATGAAATGATGAAATCTACGACTTTTGAAATTTTGTCACTGTACAACTTTTCTACATTTAATTAGCATTTTAAAACTGCTACAACTAACTAAGCATTTTAAAAAATATTGCATAACTTAATGCTTTGTATGCTTAAAAAATAAACAGAATCGAGTACATTTCAGAAGTGGCAGTGAGCTTTAGACTATTATCTTTAGAGCTTATATTAGTTGAGCTTTAAGCGTGCCAATATTGTCATAGTCGGGACCAGTGTTTGTGAAGTCGGCGTTTGATGTTTGGCTGGAAGTGTCTATCAGGGTAAACAATAATACTGGAGTATAGCACTGTGTATTGCTAGACGACTAGTAATGGGATTTAGAAAGACTAGATGGTAACAAATTTAGTCATTTTTTTCTTATCGTGTGGGTTGTGAGGTGGAATACCAACCTCATCAACCCTGGTGTCAGGGTTACTATTGAGCCGCCAAAGGCCTCTGACATGGCTCATGTAACGACTACTTACTTACATCAGTAAGTAGTAACCGGGACCAACGGCTTAACGCTTAACGGCTTAATTTAGTCACTAAATTGTGCTGATTCCTGCAGACACCAACTTGATTTTGTGATGGAGTGTGTTTTCTTTATTTTCCTTTCAATTTTATTCAAACCATAATTATACGTGTAAACTCTAATCCATATTCACTTTGTTACAGGTATCATTTTCGAGTGCTGATGTTCAAACTGTTGCGTGAGTAAGTCCTCTCATACGCATAATTATCTTAAATAATTAATTACCTAGCCTAGGCGCGCTCACGTTCCCCCCATTATGAAAATGTGAGCATTCGTAATAATTTATTTCACATGGCATTATGTAGGCTTTGGTGGGAAAGTCAAATATTTTTACACGACTACGCTGTTTATATGGTTGAAACGACTTTATACTTAGTGACTCACGTGACATGCCTCTCTCTCATTATTTAAGAGCTGTGCGCTCTTGTCGGTGGAGTAACCATCATTCCTCTCTTTTCCCCGCCAAATCTTTCACTTCCTGATACGTTACGACTTGCAGCTTCTCTTTTATTTGTTGCATATGTTCTCCTAGATCTACTCCTTCTTCTCCATCCATATTTTTTCCGTCTATAATGTTTTTTGTAAAGTTACATACATAAAATATCGACGTGGACACGTTGTCGACTTTACATCTATCATCACAAACATCACATCTCGTAATCATATTAGTGGGCGAGGTCTTCTTCTATCGTGTAGGTCGAGAGGTGAATGACCAACCTCAGCAACCCCTGGTGTCAGGGTTATTATTGAGCCGCCAAACTACGTACTTACATCTTGAAAATTATCCTTAAGATAAATTATTATAACTCAGAGCAACTCCGGTACAGAGGTACGAACTAGCGCTCGAGAAATAGACGCGTTTGAGAAAAAGAACCATGGCCAATTTTTTTGTTTATTATTTTACTTACGTACATATGCCTCAGTTGAGTAGTAAATATTTCACTGTTTAAGGTGTACACCATTATTATCATAATTAAACATAATACAGTTTGTTGAGATGTACAGTTTTAAAATATCCTTGATTTTAACGCGGTAAGAACCAGGTGTTATGTGTTTTAAATTTGTCTTTCGTTTTACATATTTTTAAATAAAGGTCTAGACAGGGAATAGAAGGAAATTGTATCAAGACGAAAGATTGAAGTGCGATTGATTGTAGGTGGAAACGGATATCTTAAATGTTGCATTTGCTAGTTTTTATAACATAGCAGGGTATTATGGCCATTATCACACGGGTGAGAGCCTTCAGCGCTCCCCATTTGTCCGGCCAAGTAGTTAATGCCATCTGCGGCAAATATACAAAAAAAGTCACGCCAAAAAAAAGGCCATTATTGCAGCAGGGGTGGTGAATGACCAAAGACTTTGTCTTGGTCTTGTTACGTGGATTCATTTTGCTCTAAATATTTTAAAATCATATTCAGTTTTGGATCTTTTAAAACTGCCAGACCCATTTGAGATCACTGCCGCGAGCTTAAGTATAAATGTAATAGTTTGAAATAGCTTACAGATGAGAGCCCTCAGCGCGCCTGTTTTTGCGCAGCTAAGTAGTTAATGCTATCTGAGGCAAACCTACAATACGGTCAAATAACATTTCCAACCTTTAAAATTGCAGTTGTGATAAATATGAGGAGCTCGGTGGCGCAGCGGTAAACGCGCTCGGTCTGCGATTGTTGAAGTTAAGCAGCTTTCGCAAAGGCCGGTCATAGGATGGGTGATCACAAAAAAAAAGTTTTCATCTCAAGCTCCTCCGTGGTTCGGAAGGCACGTTAAGCCGTTGGTCCCGGCTGCATTAGCAGTCGTTAATAACCACCAATCCGCACTGGGCCCGCGTGGTGGTTTAAGGCCCGATCTCCCTATCCATCCATAGGGAAGGCCCGTGCCCCAGCAGTGGGGACGTTAATGGGCTGGTGATGATGATGATGATGATAAATATGCGGGGACGGATTCTATCCATATGTGCTCAACATTCCTCCTCTTCACATGAACCCCTAGATTCGCTTCCGAATTGCTAAAGACAGGAATTTTCATCCTGCGTCATGCGTCATTCTTCCCCGATACATATAATTTGTGGAATTTTCAAGGCAAGAGTGAATAGGTACTATTTGAGTTTGCGTGCACCACGACCACATCGGTGCTGGCTGGATCGTGATCAAACGCTCTCAAATCTTTAAATAATAAAAGAAAGATCATATCCGAAGTCCTAATAATCAAGATGGCTGAAGGATTTCAAACATACATATATACACGCCTCTCTCACGCCTATTTCCCACCGGGGTAAGCAGAGACTACAATTCCATTTGCTTCGATCCTGACACACTTCTCTTGCTTCCTCCACATTCATCAATCATTTCATACATGGACGCATATTCAGAGTAGATCGTACTGATCCTTATTTCAAACATATTACGATTTTATATTATATTTTTTATAAGTACTAGACCGGTAATGACATTGCAATTTAACACGATTGGGCCTTGATGCATTTGCAGTAACATTGTGCAGGTTGGCGTTACACTGACTTACTTTGTAAAAAAAGCAGCGACGTGCGGTCGTGGCCGCAACTTTGCGGTTAGCATCAATTTTATGCAATCAACCCGGCGTTTTGTCCTGAATAATACTACCATCGTTTTAATAATACTTTAATTTTGAAATATTTTGCACTAGTAGGGGAGTTACGTCAGGGAGACAGAAAGAGGGAGAGAGTGACATTCTCTCTCATCTCCCGTTATCTCGTTTCCACAGGGTCCGCTTACCTAATCTGAAGATTTTACAAGTCCGGTTTGTTACAGAAGCCAACCCGCGAAGGGAAAACCAGCCCAATACGGATTTTAGGTCATATACTCTGAAACACATTTTTCATGTTTTCCTCCGCCGTTGAGCACGTGATAATCATTACGAGACATGCTCTCTCGTCTTTAAATATTATTTTTTTAAGTAAGTAACTAAGTAGACCGATTTTACCAAAAAGCTTTATTCCGATTTTAGCCAAAGAGCTTATTATTCAGGACAAAACGCCGGGTTGATTGCATAAAATTGATGCTAACCGCAAAGTTGCGGCCGCGACCGCACGTCGCTGCTTTTTTTACAAAGTAAGTCAGTGTAACGCCAACCTGCACAATGTTACTGCAAATGCATCAAGGCCCAATCGTGTTAAATTGCAATGTCATTACCGGTCTAGTACTTATAAAAAATATAATATAAAATCGTAATATGTTTGAAATAAGGATCAGTACGATCTACTCTGAACCTGCGTGCGTGTATGAAACGATTGATGAATGTGGAGGAAGCAATAGAAGTGGGTCAGGATCGAAGCAAATGGAATTCCATAGTCCCTGCTTACCCCGGTGGCAAACAGGCGTGAGTTTATGTACGTATGCATGTAAAAACCTTATAAGTAATACCTACTTCAAAAGGTATTTTGTATTCCTAATAAAGGTATATTTAAAACAAATATCGTCCCTTAGCTTACAACACCGCTTAAGTCATTTTTACTAACTTTACAGGAGACGAAATAAAATGTCTTATTTAAAATATCTGTAGATTTTTTTATTGCTATTTAATACATACTCTAGTTAGCGGTTAATAAATAATTATTTATACTTATTTTGACGATTTACTTTATTTTAACCTTTATTTTCTTCATCCAATGGCATTAATATGTAAAAACTGCCAATTTTCGACTTGAGCGGTGTTGTAAGCTAAGGGACGATATACGTCCTTCGCCTGGGCACGCAGGCCTGAACCATAAAGATACTCGTATTTAATAGTTTTTAGATAATCCATACGAAACAAACATGCGAGATGTTTCGATTGTTTTGATAAGAAATGTGTACCTATCTACTTACTTACCTAAATGTAGGTAAGTATCTATCTACCACCTAAATTATTGAAGAAACTCAATTTTAACCCAAAGCCTTCGGGTTTTTGTTATTTTTATTTTGACGGGGACACAAATTGAGATCTCTTTTTTTCATAAGGATATTCCGGTTACTTTCTTTAACAAACTTTCAAAGTGCCTTTATTGAATTTTCTCAAGTTTTGATAGGTTTTTCCGTCGATTTCTCGTTTGTAGCTTTTCGGAGGAAAGTTGAAATTGTCCAGTGTAATTTGGATACTTATTTAGCCACGGGAGTGCTTCTATTTGTTATTTTAATTTACTCACTGATTAACAACTTTCGTTAAAATCTAGCGTATACTGAATTCAAAATTGCGTACCTATTTAGCAATTTCAATGACGAACTACGGCAAAGTCCAAAACTACAAAAATACAATTTTATACATTTATACACTTTTGAACATCAGATAACATTTATTAAAAGTCGAATCTACCTACTTCAACTATTGTCTACAATTCCTAATTTGAAATGTGTTACGGCTGCAGCAGTGGCGCTACAAACTCCTCAACAACACGGTTTACAATTCAACAGCAATGGGAAAGGTAAAAAATGGAAGCTGTTTGTATTTTATTTATCAATTGAGCTATTATACGATTACCAAGAAGATACTAATCAATCAAATGTGTAAATCTGATACAATGCAAACCAACAAATAGAAGAAATAACAGCAATTTCAACAATCCAGTTCACACAGAATATTAATATCCCGCGTCATAAATACGTTATTCACAGCAATTAGTCATAACGAAGACAGTTTTGGCTGTCTAGCCGTGTCTATTTCTGCGTATGTCATTGTTTGCATGATGCACGTTTGCCCGGCCACGTCTGAATGTGCAACGCCCATGCGTCTGAGTGAACGATGTGCAGGCGACCGTCGCAATGCTGAAATCATACTTCGATATTCGTTTAGGCTATTTATTACGGCCTCAGTGATCCACTGGTTGAGCATTGGGCTCACGATCCGGAGGCCCTTGGTTAGAATCCCGGCGGGGACATAACACAAAAATTTGCGATCCCTAGTTTGGTTAGGACATTACAGGCTGATTACCTGATTGTCTGAAAGTAAGATGATCCGAGCTTCGGAAGGCACTTTAAGCCGTTGGTCCCGGTTACTACTTACTGATGTAGGTGAGTAATCGTTACATGAGCGGCTCAAAAATAACCCTGACACCAGGGTTGATGAGGCTAGTATTCCACCTTACAACCCGCACGATAGAAGAGAACTGAACTGAACTGAGCTGAACTTTGAAATTCTAGTACAATAATGATGACGTTCAGTTCAGTTTTCAAACAGAAACTATCTCAAACATAATGTACGCACAGAATCTCCAGAAACACTTATTTCGCGCACAAACGCCCGGCGGCCGCCCAAGTGTCATATACAGTTGCATACCGCATACAACTAGCCGATCACTTACAGGTGTGGTGTCCTGGTGTGGTTTGGCCGCGGTCCAACGATGTTAATCCACCCGCTAATAACCACTTAATCATTCAATTTATACACTATATGATAATTACATTTGATAAGTAACATGAGAACTCGTGTTTCAAATGGTTCAATGAATAGGCTAGATTCCAACTAGTCAAATCAGTTACTTTTTATTAAACGTCAAAACACGAAATTACTATAGAACTTGAATGAAAAAGCACACTATGACGTCATAGAAAAACGTGATAAAATGTCGGACTTATTATTAAGTTTTTCTTGATTAAAATTCATAAATAAGTTAAATAGAAAAAAGAAAATGTTTGTCGTTAATTTGAGATCTGTCTTTATTTAGTAATCAGAATTTCATAATTTATCTTGAACCTAGTACACGACCCAATTGTCATTCCGATGTAATATTTTTACGGTAACATGACTGTTACACAGATACTTCCGTCACATAAATTTCGATTTTAGTTTCGGCTGCCTAGAAGAAATTTCCTGTTAGCTATAGCGACCTAATGTGCCGTTTCATTTTGAATCGTGTTGTCGTTTTATAAATCCTTTTTGTTACTTTTCGACCAACTTACCTACTTGCTAGTACTTGCATCGGTAGAGGGTAGGTACGTTATGTAAAAGTCCCGGATTCGAATCTCGGGTAAGCAAACATCTATTAAATATCGATCTCTATCGACCATTTCCACTTTTCCTTACTATTTATCAATATATACTTAATTATGTTCTCAAAATTTTATGTTAGTGACACATTTGAAAATCATACCTGTTAACCATTTTGTAAAACCAAGCAATATAGAAAACAGAGTGGTTTCCCCATTTAGATAAAGTAGAAATTCATTTTTCATTACGGAACTAATTCTTCAAAGTCTCGCTGTGTCTAGTTAAAACTTTCACTCTCTGCCTCAAGTATAAAGTCTTTTTTATTAGAGTTTACCGGGTAAATCTCCGTGCAAACATTCTGGCTTCCTTGTAGGCGAGTTTTTGCAATATAAAGCTATCTATGTTGACTTTCGCGCTTTGCACATTTTTTCTTTCGAGAAGGCGAGGAAGTGTATAGGCAGACTTATAGGCAGATTTAGAAATACTGATTAGCGATTTTCTTTAGTGTTATTTGGGATAAGCTTGTTGTTATTTCTATTGTGCGGGTTGTAAGATGGATTACCAACCTCGTCAACCCGGGTGTCAGATTTATAATTGAGCCCTGATATGGCTCAAGTAACGATTACGTACTTACATCAGTAAGTAGTAACCGGGATCAACGGATTAACGTGCCTTCCGAAACACGGATCAACTTACTTTCGGACAAGCTCTAGAATATGCAACAAAATAAACAACTGACAAGACACTATCTCCATCAAAAATTTGTTAAATTAGTATAGTTTATTTGTTTTTTGTACCATCTAGTGCAATAATATCATATATTAGTGTTATTAATAGTGAGATTTTAGCTGTTGAGAAGTTAGTCTCAACAGACTAGATGTTGTTTTCTTTTTATGGTGAATGTTGTGTTCACTTGTAATAGGCTTACACATAAGTACTGTTTTACTTTGTTTAATTATGTTCTAAGTAAATGTTATAATGTGCATAGCTGTAAGTGATCCATAAATAAATAAATAAATAAAATAAAATGGAATTTGAGAGAGATCACCGAGCACAAATAAAAATAAATGCAAGAAAATGATGATTGATATCAAATAAGTTTATTCCAAGAGACAGACATGTATTTGACGTTCCTTTTCAAAGCCAAAGAGTGTATTTATCAAGATTATGCGAACATTGCACACGTAAAACTCAACATCTTCCAAAGTAAATTAATTATGTCGGTTTTCCGGCGCTCTCCTACTGCACAGGCGAAATTCATTACCATTATTCCACAAATTGGTTTATGTGTAGATCGTTATAATAGGACTTTGAGCACCAATTTTATTAGCCCCTCTCACCCGACCAGAGGACATTTCCACTCCGTCAATGGAGTGCCAAACTTTTCCATTTAACTTTTGGTAGGACAACTTTTCTGAACATTCTTCTTTCCCAGTTTGTATTGTCGACGCTTACGAAAAATGAGATTCGGTGGGTTTTCGTGGGTGATGGGTAAGCGATTATGATAGCTTATAACTGAGTTATTACTAGACTTATAACTATGTAATTCGTCGCTGGGAATTTATAAATGATTTTGATGTTGTAGTTCAGTTGATAGAACCCTTGACTCTCAATGAGACGGCGCAGATTCGGATCCTAGTACGGGCCTAATTTAATGATTTTCGAATTCATGTTTGGATTGTAAACGATAACCACGTGATCAGCGGTGAAGGAAAATATCATGAGGAAACCCACATTCTCGAGAAATGCGTTTCGTAGGTATTTGAACGAACTTTATTGTTATTGGGTTCGTATTCACCTCGCAGATTGGAAGGTCAGTCAGGCAGTCGCTTATGTAAAAAAAAAACAGGTCCTGTTAGATCTTCAGGTTAAGTAAGCGGACCTAGTGAAAAACGCAATAACGCAAGGAAGATGATGAGATGATTTTGATGTCAAAAAGATTAGGTACATGATCTGATTTTTGCAAAATCCTTTTGTTCACAATTAATTTTGTTTTCTTCTGAATTCTAACCGTCGCGACTGAAACAAAATTTAGTTCCGAACAAAAATACGGTACTGTTCTCTTTAGTTGCCCTGTCTACTTCAGACTTTTCTCGAAAGGTAAGAAAAACACGTAGCATGCACATTTGTTTCGTACTTTTTAGGTTTTTGTTGCGATCATTTGTTTTCGCTGACTTGCCAGTATTTTTAGCTACAGGTATAATTATTTACCAAGGTGATGCGATGACTCGTTTCAAATGTCACAAGTTTGAATTTCACCTTTAGTTCTGAAATGTATTTATCGAAAGTACAGATTTAGGAAAAGAAAACATAAATACCAAGTACCTAATTTGAACCATTGAAACAATAGAAAGAGAAACAAAATGATAGATGTAGTCTATGACAATTATTCGCATTATTGTGCACTAAAATTAAGTGCTAATAAATAGCACATAAATATTTTTACCTGCCGTCACATAAAGTTCCTGAATTAAAATATTTGATTGATTGATTTTGTTGAAAATTTTTGCCTTCCATTTCTTTACAAAGCTTTTATTTTTTTTGGGACCTTAATAGTGAAGTCATTATCTAATGGTTCCTGATTATAATAAATGTCACCACAAAAATAAAGTTTCTGTACGAACATAAAAAAATATAACGCGCGGAAATTAGAGCGATTTAAAATAGATACGCTACGCGTTTACACCCGACGAATTATGTAAACACGTCATTAATTTCTCGTAATTGCAATGGGAACATAAACTTAGAATTTAAACAGCTACACATCACTGCTAGGAAACTGTATTAGTATATTTTGACAGTCACTTCTCGAAAAGAAGACTGAAATTAAGAAATTTATTTCGACTCTTTGTTTATGTATGGAGTGTTCTAGAACTATTTTCAAAATCACCATGAAATGCGTCTTATTACTTGCGCACACCGCTCCTTATTCAACTACAAGTTTTTATGCACAGAAGCATATTTCAATTGACTTATCTAATGCGAATTTTCGGGGACAGTTTAAAGGTACAATATTATTCAATTTTTATATGAATAAATTCTATAAATCAACCGTATAGGGACTAAATCCTCTGCAAGATTGGAGTAACATTAAAAACATGCCTTCGATAAGCAGCAGTTTCTAGATTAAAACTATTCTTGCTTCTGGTAAAGGTTTTAGATTTAAATTCGCACTAAATCACTATATCTTCCGACTCGTTTGTGTTAGATGATTAACCCGATAAAATATGTATTTCAGTAAACTAACTGTATAAATGAATAGTAAAAAAAAATAGCGGAATGTTCTTTCTATCTTCTTTTAGGTTAGGTTACTTTCCAGATGATACAAGAAGTTGCGATAACAGATGTCTGTCGCTTCTGTAAAAAACTGGTGCTTGACAATATGTTCATCAGAGGCTTGCAAGAATATTTTTAAGCTATTAATGGTGCATATTCCTGTAGACACCATCTAATTTTAATTTAAGTTATATCTGTTATTTTTTATCCGCCGAAAAGTAAAGGGACGGGTAATCGACAAGCATAAAATTTATGGAACACACGTCAATTTTAAGCACAAATCTAAAACAAACCCTATAAAAAAATTACATTGGCCAATAACCCGAATGAATTAAGTTGATAGCACACGTCAAACGGTTTGCATACCGGCGAGATACATTTTTAATTCGCCCGGGTTATTTATAACACAGTCTTGCTAAAATTAACTGCTGTCAATCATCCGCCCCTTTCTGTTTCGGCGCATAAGTAAATGACAGGTATAACTTAAAGTAAAATTACGAGGAAAATTATCGGCAGGAATCGGGGCCAATATCTATTTTATAGTTATGTTAAGATTAGCAATATTAAGATTGTCGGATGTTACGCAGACATGTTAAACAACAAGCAGAATCCGCTTATGAAAAACAATCGCCGTATAAATCTTATTCGGAGAGAAATAGCTGAAAACACATGAGATAGTTGGATTTAGGCAATAAATAACGTAACATAATCCGCTTGTACATGTAGACATTATTAATAAGTTACGTCCTGTGATATACGGTTTACTCCTCACGGATCCCGGATTCATAGTACACCGTTTGGTTCCAGACACTAGTGGATTGCATACAAGCTTCCTACTAGCTTATGTTCAGTAAATTCTACTTGAAGTGATAATTTACCTTGCCTTAGAGAACGTCTTACTAGGCGGGTTTTGGGATTGTCTAAACATTTCTGCTGATGTACACCGGTGGTGGTAAGTTTTGTGCACTGTCATCGTTAGCAGGTGACTTGTCGAGTTAGGAGTTGTAAGGTTTTGTAATACTTTGTTTCTTCATTGTAAGTTAAGCTAACAATCTAGTGAATTTTGTTTGAGACTTGTATGTGAATACTGTATACAACCTGTGCTGTTCACTACAAATCACAATAATATATTACGATATGTTAGATAAGGACATGACCTTATAAATTTTAGTAGGGTGTGTGAGGTGGGTGTGTAGTATGAACACGAGTTTATTTTTGTATAACATGTATTATTTGTGAGAGACTAGACACGCAGAAGCTAGGATTATTCAACTCACAAATAGTTATCAAATGAACTTAATACATTCGACCCTTTCTTTACTAAACATTTCTATTACAGTCTTTTATTTATCAAATTGGATGTCCAAATTGACATAACAATCTTATTTGACTAACGTACATTAACAACTAAGCTGAATGAAACAAATAAAAATCGACGATACATGCCAACCACGAGTTTTGATGGGTGCTGACAAAATACTTTGAAACAAGTCTATATGAAATTTTCTTCGTGGGTTGTGAGGTGGATGACCAACCTTATCAACCCTGGTGTTAGCTGCCATTGGCCCCTGACGTGACTCATGTAACGACTACGTACTTACATAGTAACTAGTAACCGAGACTAACGACTTAACGTGCCTTCCGAAGCACGGAAAATTGAACTTTTGACATACCCAAATTTACATAGTCCCTTAGTCGGACTTTATAATACCGGGATGCTAAACAGCTTAAAGTATTCCATATTTTTCTTTACTACCAGTTCAGCAGTAATATTTAGTAACCCTTCAAAAAGCCTTGAGCAAATAGAAAACTGTAAAACATGCAGTAATAAAAATTGCAATACCAAGTTCGTATTAAGCCGGATACAAACATTGCGAGGCATATGCTCCGCACGCTTTGCGCCAAGCAATGTTACCTTACCTTCATATTCATGGCTAGGCATATGCTACGCACGTTAACACGTTGCAAGGCATGCGGGGCGCATGCATCGTAATATTTGTATCTCGCTTAATACGAACTTTATATAGCATGTTTTATAGTTTTCCTTTACGTGTACGTAAGACGAGTGATAGAACTCTACTCCCACGTTGCACTTTTATTTTGCCCAACAAGCCAATATCTTGGCCATTACTTATTAATCCTGCATTCCTCTGGAGATACTACAGAGATCCCAGTGTAAGCAACACTGTTCAGTCTTCTGTTAAGAGGATTACTTCTAGCTTCAGATACATAGAGATGAAAGGGTCCTTCTTTTAGGACTAGCCATTGCATGTATTGTTTTTGATGGCCCCTATTTACATCTTGAACGTAGAAAAAACTAAACTTTTGGACTCTATAATATTGTTAGAATATTAACTTAATTTACCCTAATTCCATATCGATGCCATAATGAAAATTAGAGGATCTGCAAAAATTGTCACCAGATTAATTTCATCACTAAGCCATTTATGTCTTCATTGTCCACGTTGGCGATAGATTGGTTAAATGTCAAACAGCATTGGCGCTTATGGCCGTGAAATCTAATAAAAATCCTCCAGTGTCAAACTTTGTAGTGACAATGAGTTAACCTCGTATTGCCTTAACCTCGTAACGTCGAGATTACGAGTCACAATAATTATACAATGGGGTTTGGAATTTCAAAGATCATTCGGTCTTACGACTTTAAACATTCATTTAATACTATATTAGGTCTTTTGATGAATGTGTCTGCCCACTCCAGGGATTACGAGCATGATTTCATTTATGTATGTATTATGTATATATGTTATTACTGGTGACAGTAAAATTTCACAGTAACGAGCGTAGCATATTATTTTGATAAATACAGCGACGCGACAGCATAAATTACGTTTTAAATTAATTATGTCTCTAAAATATTATGCACATTTATTACGCTATTTTGCTTTATGGAAGGGAATTAAATTGGACTGTGCTGTGTGCGCGATTTTCTGCGATTAGTGTTGTAATTATTGCATTTAATTAGATACTAAACTCAATGGTGTACCAACATTTCGAATGAGATTTAGAAGCGAAAATTTTATTTAGAAATTGGAAGAAAATAACCTTAGGCATTCTTTCGTTTCGCATAAAAATAAAATAAATCTTCATATTAAAGATAAACATGCAAATTGACTATCGAGAAAGTCAGCTATTTATAGACAAAACAGAACGTTTTGTTTAGAGCATTCGTAGATGTTGGCTATCTTCTACCTGACCTGATCTGTCCACTAAGCTCCGTCCTTTACCGACGGCCTTACCTCAACATCCCGATGCAAGATGGCTTTAGAGTCCGCAACCTAGATGCTTTTGTTACTTGTTAGATTTCTTTGCGGATTTTAAACTCTTTTTATTAGGTACCGTCTACGGAGGGATATACGCCATTAAAAGTAGTTCTCTATCGGTCTTAAGTGAAAATGTTGCGAGATGTTGAGGATTTGAGAGGATTTGTAGAATTTAAACTGTGATTTAGAAGTGATTAATACCGTGTGGATTATTCTGATAAATAGCGTCTCTGCTTCGGAAAGAGTCGAATATAAGATTCTTGTAAGAGGTACATACTAAAAATATCTTAGTAGAATACATTTATTACGCAGTATTAAACTAGCTTTTTGTTATCAACCTTCTCTTTTTCCCATGGGGACTTCTTTTTAAAGATATGTAAAACAGGTACATATAACAAAAAAGCACAAATATATTTCGAACAATCTGCAAAAGTTATGTTCTAAGCATTCTTTGTAAATCATATCAAATAAGTATGCAAGGTTCGACGGAATGTCGAAAATAATAACTTAGAACATTGCCAAATATTTTATACGAAATAAAAAAATATTACCTATTTCATGACATTTCTACTTAGTTTGATGAACAAACCGGAGTAGAACGTGCAGAATGCTAACGTCAAGGATATAAAGACCCTGATGCATTAACAATAGTGGTAATTTTGAAAAGTGGTTGGTAACCCACTGTGGTTTTCCCTGATATGTGCAAGTTCCTTTATGAAATATTAAATTATTTGAATTTTACATTTTGGCACTTTCTTTCGAACTGAAGGGAACGAGTACGCTCATACGTGCGTGCTATGGATTTGAATAATTCCTGCTTTTAAATATCTACTTACGTATGTCCTTCAATGTAAGTAGCTAGGCTTCTTTATAGTTTTTTTTTTGGAACTTTGCTTGTGACCACAATGCCAATTGCTGGTGTTACGGAAAAATGATGCGGCCTAGGAACACTTACCTAGGCAAAACCTATTCACCTTGGCCTTGAATACTGTCAAGGTTATATATATTCTTTGGGACACATAGACTGCGAGTTGGTGTCAGATTGTTCGTGTTTCGTTCCGTTCAATTCGGTTTTCAAAAAACAAAATAATTAGTTTAAAAAACGTGATGAAATCATAGGTTCCTGGCCACTTTTTTTGTTTTTCATTATATTTTCTTCTATCGTGTGGGTTGTGATGTGGATTACTAACCCCATCAACCCTGGTGTCAGGGTTATTATTGAGCCGCCAAAAGCGCCTGACATGGCTCATAATATTTTCATTTCATAATCATTTACTTATGCAAATAGAATGAGGCATCAAATATCTAACGTAAATAAATGTTTTTTTTTGCGAAAAACTACCTAAACTCACTCGTATTTCCCACCGGGGTAAAAAGAGACTATGGAATTCCATTTGTTTCGATTCTGACACACTTCTCTTGCTTCCTTCACAAAAAAAAAAAAATCAAACCAATTCATTTATTTTCTATCAAAGCTACATAACTTATGTTATATATTACCTATGTGAAATAGATACGTTTTGTTCTTAACAAGACAAGCTACTCATAATTATATTTTAACATAAAACTCGGAAAATGTCAAGATTTTTAACACTGAACTCATTTCGAAGTTTTTCGTTCCTGTAATATGTATTTAAATTTTAATACGAATATTTTTTTTTTGGCATTCCGACCTTACAATTCTTTAGTTCAAAGTCAAAATGTGAAAATAAATCCTTTGACATTTCGTGAATGCTGAAAAAACTTTCTCATTTTCAGTTTCATTACTGAAGTCCTCAGGTCGCTGAACAAAAATGTACAAATGTGGGTGTACTTTGGTCATAGTAATGACCTTTTGTATCGCATTGAATTTTTATGGTGACGTTATCAGAATTTTTCATATTATCTAAATAAAAATAGACCTTAATTCTGTTTTGTACTATATTGGATATGATAACATGACTAACGGCCGCCGTGGTCCAGTGGTTTGAGCGTTGGGCTTACGATACGGAGGTCCCGGGTTCAAATCCCAGTGGGGACACATCACGAAAAACATTTTGTGATCCCAAGTTTGGTTAGGACATTACATGCTGATCACTTTATTGTTTGATTCCATGCTCCGGAGGGCACGTTAAGCCGTTGGTCCCGGTTATTAGCCGTAAAAACACCTCTACCAACCGGCATTGGAGCAGCGTGGTGGAGTATGCTCCATACCCCCTCCGGTTGATTGAGGGGAGGCCTGTGCCCATTAGTGGGACATATATAGGCTGTTAATGTATGTATGTATTAGGTAAACCTGATCCATAAAAGACCGCATCGTAACTTACCATCAGGTGCGACTGTGGTCACATGCGAGCCTATATTCATCTCCTTAGCAGTATCCCGATTTCACAGGGTCCGCTTACCTAACCTAAGATTTGACAGGTCCGGCCTAATAATACAGGCTAATGCGAGCCTATATTATTAAAAAAAAACAGTGATTTGAAACTTTACTTATAGACTGTGTTATGTCTGTGGCGTCCTAAAGTAATAAATGTTTATTTCTATTTATTACGGAACGCCAGTGCCCAGTGGAGCAGAATAGCCACCTAATACAAAGTAACAGTTGGCGCTAGTTCTATAATCTAATCCGCAATGTAATCTAACAAGCAACAGTTTTATGATGTTTATGAAGTAAATCGGCTGGCAGACGCAATAATTTGTCGATGTACTAGCTCAAATGTTTACGACTTGGCAACCAGCAAGGATCGTTGATTGCGTTCCTTAACACCGAATCATTTCTATGTGCATCCAATAACTGTTCACTATCCATTTAAATTCCTAACGCTCCCGCTTTCCAAAGTAGGGAACCGGGAAATATAATGAAATTCCCGATTCGAAGACGAGAAAGGTGGTGTATGTTTAAATAATTCATTTGAGGTTAACAGTGAGACGTGTGGTGATTGGGGATACAAAATAATGCAATAGGTACATCAATCTTTAGGGCGCTTTATTGTATACAGTACACACATGTGTTCGAGGTTTTTCTTTATTTTCCGTGGCTATAAAGATTGTAGTGTGTAGTAGTTTTAGGCGGATGAAACGTTCGTTATGTAGGTAAATAACGATCCAAGGTCTAACTATGTTATCTACTGAATAAAGATTTTTTCAAATTTCAATTGATTGTCAATGCAAAAAATACACAGAAGCAATTATGCAAATATATCGTACGATCGTGTCATGATATTATTTACATTGTTATTAGTCGTTTGCTATAAACATAATTTAAATAAAAACCTTTTTTGAAACGATATTTGCAAAAACAAACTTAGTTTAAAAAAACTCCGCACCTAGTGTCGCACCTTTTTTTTGACTTGACTTATTGTAGATTTGCCGCAGATGGCATTAACTACTTGGCCGGACAAATGGGGAGCGCTGAAGGCTCTCACCCGGTGTGTCGCACCACGCGTGGTGATTATGGCCATAAAAGCAAAATATCATTTCCCTAGCGATATCCCGTTTTTCACTGTTGTCCGCTTACCTAACCTGAAGATTTGACAGGTCCGGTTCTTTATAGAACTGCCTGTGTGACCTTTCAACCCGCAAAGAGAAAACCAGCCTACAGGTTAGGTCTCATACCTCTGGAACGCCATAAGTTTCAAATTTTCCTTCATCGCTGAGCACGAGATGAACATTTAAGATCGAAACATCTATTTGAAAATATATTCAAAAAGTATTCGTTTATGCCAATGCTGTGATTCGAACCTGCGATCTCACAGTGAGAGTCAAGCGTTCTTCAAATGGGCTACCACGGGTCACAAAAGCTAAACAAACAAAATCGTAAAATAATATTAAATTTTTATTCAAATAACTCTTCAAGTAACTCTACTCTTTCCTCACTCCTGTTTTACAAAAGGAGCTGACGACCAATTAAAGGCTTAAGCATCAAAGTTGATTAAGTAACTTGATCCAAATCGTTTAAGTGCCATCAAGGCGGCTAAGTTCGATTTTTACCTTTTCTTTCATCAGCTTTGCTTATTACTTCATCAGCTATAAACTTTAGCCCTAAAGCTTATTGGACACAGAGGCGACATCGACACCATTACCGACCGGGAACCGGGTTTGTATGCGACCGCATAGGTACTTTGGACGGAAGACCGCGATGCGTCGTACAAAGATTTTTATATGAACGTGTCCGAATATTGCAAATTCGAACATTACAATAGGGTTCTATTCTATTTATTGGCGTTTCACACAAACATACTTGACTAAATTTCACTCCGCAAACATTTTTTCCATAATTTTCATTTCCCAACTAGTTCACTAGCCAAATTCATAAATGCCTACATATAATTTCGTTAGCCTTATTTTTGTTATGCAAAACTTCTAATTCCCAAACGATTACCTTGCAACTGTCTTTATGGACATTATAATATGATTTATGCATTATTATTGGTTTGTTGATTGACGATAGTGGAAATCACGGTAAACGTGGTAGATTCGGGTCAGGAATTCGCTAATGTTATCAGTTTACTGCCCTAACCTAACCTATTTCCTAATTAAGTAAACACAGCTTATTATATACAAGCTTTAAATTAATTTGACCTTCAACAAGTTTGTGATAACTATGTTGAATAATTTTAATTTTTAATGAATATTTTCATTGGACATTCTTGCTAATGTCAACTTAGTTGGGAAATGAAAGGAATATTTTTGCACGAAATGTCGAAGAAAACGTTTGTGGAAACGTTGTTTAGGTAATGAACATTTGCCTATATTCATTCGGTGAATCTGCGATATAGGTACCTTACAAAACTTCTGCTCCAAGGGTTTTAGCAAAGTTGCAAACGATTATGACAATCGACAGTGATAAAAATGTCACCTTATATCAATTACTGCCATAAATTGTTACTATTGCCTGTCGTAATGGTTTTCGACTTAGATTGGCGTGCCAGGGGAACGCTCCCGGTATCGCTTCTGTGTACTTAAACCTTTTGTTCTCTTAGTTAACTGCGCAATAATACGCGCATGTAGTAAACCCACTTCTTTATTACTAGCCACGTGTGGAGGAATCAAAACACAATTCTGAAACTAAATCGTGAAATATATGACGCGGCTTCTTTGTTGTAGTCGTCTTGTATGTAGGTAATAAATGACTCCAGAACCAGACGCATGAATTAATTCACTCTCTTAATCCATATCGGTACATGAGCTTCAGATTCTGGCCAATCCCTATAAATATATTGCCATCCCTGCCAACTCTACAATAACTCGTGTTAAGTCTTTAGAGAATAACTTACTTATTGTTGTTGTTTATGTTTTTGACGTATGTGATCTAATCTGTATTGGCTGGTTTTCCCTTCGCAGGTCGGAAGGTCAGACAGGCAGTCGCTTCTGTAAAAGCCGAACCTGTCAAATCTTCAGGTTAGGTAAACGAACCCTGCAAAGGGGATGACGCTAGGACAAAAGGAGGAGATGATGATGAATATTGATAGTTTACCAGCGCATTCTTATAATAAGTCCGACATTCGCCTCTGGAATTGGAATTTCTCCGCGAGGATTTCAGTTACCGCGCGCGCCCTTTCCATCCCCTTTTCATACCCTTATGGGGTGATGTTTGAGGTATCTCAAGTTTAGATAATCCTATGTTCTTCCCTAGGTCTCAAACTATCTCTATACCAAAATTCATCGAAATCGGTTCGGGTGTTTAAGCGTTAAAATGTAACAGACAGATACTGATAGTACTATTATTGCATACATCATTTATCGAAGAACATAGGGTTGGTCTCGGTTACTACTTACTGATGTAAGTAAGTAGTCGTTACATGAGCCATCTCAGGGCCGTTGGCGGCACAATAATAACTTTAAAACCAGGGTTGATGGGGTTTGTAATCCACCTTACAACGTACATAATAGAAGACTTTCATATTTATAATATTAGTGTGAAAGTGGGTAAGAAATCGTAGCTCTATATCTGTATAACCCTTCTTTCTGACACTAATAGCTTATGTTTACGTTAACAGGAATTGGTAAAATTTTATTATCATCATAAACTTTTCTAATTCCACTATAAATAAGTATTCTTTTTTCATTTTATTTTCCACGACGATCTAAAAACATGAAAGTATTCAGCGTAAAATGGGTTTCAACAATGAAATTCACTTGTTTCATCTTCATTTCATTTAAGGCTTGAATAAGATTGCGCTCTGTCTGAACAATTGAAACTACGATATTGCTAATTTGAAGACGGTTGAAAAATTTACAGCTGTTACTCGTACAAACCTAGCTTTGGTTCGTCTATCCACAGAGTAGGAAAACGTCTTTCTTGATTGTTTTTCGACTGACGTTTAATGCTTTTGACTCCAAATCTTATACATCATCTGCAACCTATTAAACTGACACTGAAGCGGTTAGCTGTTGGCATTCGATCAAAGATCTAAAACCGTATTGTTGACATAAACGTCCGTCTTATTCCAGCTCATTGTTCTTGTTATTTATGCCTTTGCAGCTGAAAAATCATCCGCCTGAGCACGGAAGTTATTGTTCTTTATTGTTAAAAAGCGTATGCGATACATAAATCTTCTAGATACGACGACGTTCAGAAGTCACTCAGTGGTTGGACGAAAGACGTGCTTACTTAGCAAACTGAAAAATAACATTACAACAACAGACGTGACATTGTTTAATTTATTATTTAGTTGACAAAACTATATTTTGTCAATATGTCGATATAAGAATTATCTACTAAGAAAATATTGGAGAAGCAGCGTATCGAAGGCAAATTGAAATGACTAAAAAGTCTTTTTTTTTTTGGGCAACAGACGGTCATAATATAGCATTTATGTGTTACAGCCTCCGTGGTCTAGTGGTTAGAGCGTTAGGCTCACTATCTGGAGGTCCGGGTTCGATTCCCGATGGGGACATTGTCGAAATCACTTTGAGACTGTCCTTTGTTTGGTAAGGACTTTTCAGGCTTGAATCACCTGATTGTCCGAAAAAGTAAGATGATTCCGTGCTTCGGATGGCACGTTAAGCCGTTGGTCCCGGCTATTAGCCGTAAAAACACCTCCACCAACCCGCAGTGGAGCAGCGTGGTGGAGTATGCTCCATACCCCCTCCGGTTGAATGAGGGGAGGCCTGTGCCCAGCAGTGCGACGTATATAGGCAGTTTATGTGTTACATAGTGATAAGTGAAGACAAAGAGTGCCCACAATTTAAGTCGAAGAAGGAAAAGACTGCTACAATTAGTGATGTGCCGTTCTTGGGAATGTTCCTACTTTGAAAACGTTCCCGTTTGTATAAAGGCGCAAAAGTTATGTAAAAAGAGCTTTCTTACATAACCTTTAGACAAATAAGACCAGATTACAAGAAACGGGAATAGTTCACACACATCACTGGCACCAATATCAGGAGGTGATCAGACTTTATTCTGAAAGCCAGTATAAAGGACGGTATCAGCCATTCCTGATATTTGTCCTTGAGATGTGCTTGCCAGAGGCAATAGCGTGCGCGATAGTATTGAATAATGAAAGATGTAGACCGGTGACAAGACAACATAACAAGAAGTCCATTCCCAGTAGAACTACTGTAACTTGCTAAATGTGAAAAGCAAAGCCTATGTCCGCGTCGGAAATAGATGCATTGCCCCAGTTAGGGACGGAACGAGACCGTTACAGCCAGGAAAAAGCGGATATTGAATTGAAAACAGAAGCTTAAACCTTTTTTTTTTCATTTTAAAGACGGTTATTACGGAATGAAGGATTTTAAGAAGTCGCCGTAATAACTCTCTCCGGAGAATACGTGACTTGCATCATGGTATAAGAAGACCAGCGGCCTGTTTAATAAAACTTACAATTGTAAATTACAACAATTTGATGTTCATTACGTAGCTAATATGAAACTGCAAAATATTCGTAATCACACACTCCGCAATGTACATCAAATTGTCATTGTAATTTACAATTATAAGTTTTATTAAACAGGCCCCAGGTATGCTCAATCCTATGACAAGCCGCCATTGCTAGCCTTTGATGACGTAAGTGTTATCATTAAATTGGTATCTCCAACATTCCAAGGACGTAAATGTGAATTACTGACTAATGTATTTATTTCATTTCTATTATTTGTCACATATATAAAAATTATTAAAACTGTACATAAATCTTTTACTAAAAGTTCAAAATTTCCTTGCAGAGTAAATTAAAAACATTGGGCGTGGGTAATTTTTATTTTACATACATAGACGCTGAGCTGCTCCTGTAACCGCGCTAGAGTTGTGACTAACTATAGATTTTAGGTCTTCTTCTATCGTGAAGGTTGTGAGGTGGATTACCCACTTCATCAACCGTGGTGTCAGGGTTATTATTGAGCCGCCAAAGGCTTGACATGAATCACGTAAGGACTACTTATTGAGAACCGGTGATCAGCCTGTAATCTCCTAACCAAACTGGGGATCACGGAGTAATATTAGAGTTTATGTATGTCTCATATACTTAGAAGTCTTTTAACGAAAATGCATAGTAACCAATAACCATTTTGATGATTTCTAGAAGCATCTGCTTCGACATTGATCTAAACTGAAAGATAACCTTCTGTATATGCACGCGTGATATTTTTGTTCAAAATAACAAAAGATGTATCAAAGGGGATCTATACAGAATAACAATGGCGTTTGACCCTTATTACCATTTCCAAAGAAATGATTTAAGATTACAATGTGCTGACGTCAACATATGTGAAAAGGATAATTCAATGCACCAAAGTCTGTTTTTCAATGAGAATTATACAGAACCAATTCTTTGAAGTGGAAAATATTTTGTTTACTTTTGAATTAAACATACATATACCTGCCTATCGTCCAAACTATCGATATGAATAATTCGATCATAGTTCCAATTCGACGAGTCACTCGACGTTATTTCTGATCGGATGACTTTTTGTTTGAAAACAGAATTATATACCTATTTCCATTTATGGGATATAGTTATCCCCATAGATTAAGAAAAAAATACCTTATTTGTTCTGTGGGTACTCCTTATAAATTGGAGTGGCATGAATATTAGAGAGGTATTAATATTGTCTGCAGTTTATTCTTTGTATCATTTTGGGAGGCAAGCACTTGTTTAAACGGTTCCATTATTATTATTGCGTATGGCAGACATAAATAAAATATCCTGGGTGGATCATATTATATCCAGCACACCATGTTGGAGAGGAACATTAACATTGTCATTTTTAATGTTACTAACAAAATTAGATTTTTTCCGAAATAACCTATTATTATCAGACACAATATTAAATTGAACATTAATGATCTACTCTGAACCGGCGTGCATGTATGAAACGATTGATGAATGTGGAGTGGAAGTCTCTGCTTACTCCGATGGGAAATAGGCGTGAGTTTTTTTTTAAATCGAAAAGCACATCCATTAGCACTTGGATATATTTTAGTGCTAAAAATGTATCCATCACAACAAGGGTTTGACGCTAATCGGCTATACGAATAAGTAAAAAAGTACGCCGAATATTCTACAAATCGGCTTATCTTGAAAAATAGTCAGAAATACATGCAAACACGGATTTAAAACGTTTAGGCGTATTTGATTGGTTCCGACGCTGTTATACCGATGATTGCTTGTAAATAAAACGTATTGGGTATGATTGTCCTTTAAAACAATGATGTAATCTGGTTACGTCACAAAAAGCTGGAGTGTTTCCATTGCTCTGAACAAAATAACCCTCTTCAACTTCACCGAATAGGTTATTGATCACGCTCCAGTCAACCACACTGCTTCTGTAAGAATAAACCAGAGCTGAGACAATTCAGGAAAAGATGTCCCGATGTCTAGGTTTGGACTGGTTCTATCCTTAGACAGAACACATTACTTGATATAGATAGAAGTCGACCTAATCTGTTATATATGGTACAGACGAATGATGAGCTTACTTATATTGAAAAATCGTACCCTACTATAGGTGTAGGGCTCAAATAACTACGAAACTGACAATAATTTACGAAGTAGGTATTATACGTATATATTTGTCAGGATAGAACTAACCTCTCCTATTATTTTAAGGTTGAGCTGTTCAATTTGTTCGGTAGGTAGGTTGGAGTCATAAAACATGATCTGACGCGAAGCAAATGTAATGGTGTTCATTTGGCCACCTCGTGCGGACGTGGTACAAAGAGGTCAACTAGCAAACGATTTAGATTATAAACCGTGCCCTGTTTTCACGCGCACGTACCTATAATTAAACACCGAAAAAATACCAGCATTTTCTAAATATCTACACATCGGAAGACAAAATTAATCCGAGCAGCTGTCGCGATTTCGTTAAGATTCGGAACGGACGATATCCGCTGAATGGTTCAGCGGCTGATTTTTAGACGTAATGACAAATGTTCAACAAACTTTGGGGAGCTTTTGAGATGTTTGTGGAGTTTTACTAGTTGCTCTGCCTCTTTGAAATTCTAAGTGTTTTTAAATCCATTTTGTTCTCAAAAGACCACATCGTAAGCAAAGAAACCGTACGAAACAAAGTTGCCCCGTGTTGCTCTATGGTACGAAATGATTACATTTATTTTGCGTTTTAGAATCTGGGCTAATTGGAAATTTTGATTGTGCGAAATCGTACAAATGTATGTTAACAAAAAATATTTTATAAAAAAACAGATTTTGTTTGTTGATTTTTAGGCATATAATAATATTTTCTGCGACATTACTTTGTGAGTAGTATTTTTATCCACAGAAGTCTTGCGTGTGCAAAGACCATAAAAGATTTCTCTAATAAGCCAAATGAATATTATTCTTAATCGTATATTTGAGGGCTAATCTACCATTGTTAATTGTCATCAAGGTCTGTAATCTGGCAATCTGGGTAAGTTTGCCTCATTTTTCTGTAAACTCTACTTTGGCAGAGATAATGAGGATAAAGCATAATAGTAAGTAGATTATCACTCACTCGTCACTTAACATCAGGTGAGATTATGGCCAAACGCGAGCCTATTATATTAAAAAAAATGTTTTATAAACTTTACAACGATTATCATAAATAACTTAACTTAGTATCTTCTATTTATACCTATTACTAATTTTAGACTTTGAAAGTGTCACGTGTAATTATCTACTTCCCATTGTGAACCATCGAATAGGTATTTAATATTCAAAGGTCTCGCGTACAAGTTACGAAAGTATGCTGAACTCACTTTTAATAAGTATAAATAAAAATAGGAACGGATACACAATAATATCCAAATATTCTTGGTTAACAGCCAAATATATGTGTCTATTTTCTAATAATACCTATTTCACCCTTTTCTGTGTATAAGGAATGGCTTTTTGTGTAATCGGAATATGAGTGCAAAACATAAGTAGTACGTGATCAGCTGTCTGTCTACCCGGTCATGTCGTTAAATGATAGACGGTTATATGGAGAATGGGTTGACCACCGGTCCCCCATACGGTTCATCACATCCATTGTAGGACTTACCGAAAAGGCTTAAAAGCTGGTTGAAAGTTGTCTTATGATTATTTGCGGTTCTGGCTACTCCATATGGGTTAACCTACATTTATTCGTAGGGGTTAACAGATTTGAGCACACCCAGGACATTCCATACAAATCTCATTCGTACCGTGTTTCGCCTCACCGCGTAAGTGCGAGTAAGACAGATAGTCCGCGCTCGTTCTTTCGTACTCCTTAGCGGGTTACGGTAAGATCTAGAGGGGGTGAGGTACCTAAGTCATAGAATGAGGAACTTAAATCTAGTTTGGTGTGGGGCGTAGAGTTACCATTACTACGCAGTAAGATCCTTGGGGGAAGGCCTATGCCCAGCAGTGGGCGTCGTACGGCTGATAATGATGAAGCACCTATTATTCTTTACTTTATGTCTATGATTAATATGTCTTAAGGGCTGGTATTGTACCAATATTTTCTGTATTCTCATGAAAAATAAACATTTTACTTACTTACTGTTTTTTATGTTAGCGCAAATAACTTGAGTTAATTGGGAGCCAAAAAATATACTTTTATCGTTTAGATTCGTTTGAATTATTTATAAAACCGTAAAAAATGTTTTATTTAATGCTACCAAGTAAATTGGCTTCGTAAATAACGTCCGGTGGTTTAATCAGTATTATTCGAGAAAATGCGTGGGTTGGACGGAACAATTTGCAGTGATTACATTGTGGCTAGTCGGTAAATGACCATCAGCCTAGATAACGCCTATTGATGCAGCTTGAAAACATGCGATAAAATTTTACCACAATACTTACGCTGTTCACTTCTATTCTTTACAGCATCGATGCTGCATCGAGATTGAATTGATTACAAATGTTTGTTTACAGCTAGTATTGCTCTTCCGAAGCACGGATCATTTTACTCACGCTCGCGAGCGTGCGGCACGTTAAGCCGTTGGTCCCGGTTACTACTTACTGATGTAAGTAAGTAGTTGTTACATGAGCCATGTCAGGGACCTTTCGCGGCTCAATAATAACCCTGACACCAGGGTTGATGAGGTTAATAATTCAGCTCACAACCCACACGATAGAAGAAGAAGTGTTGCTCTGCTGTCTGCTGCTGCAAAAAGTAGCACTATATAAAGTCTCTAATCTAATTTCACTGGAATAACAAGATTCTAGAAAATACCAATATATAGGTATAAACTCACAGCTGTAATATCTAATGGGGAGGAACAAAGCCACCAAAAGACATAATGCAGACACAATTAGTAGTGACGTTCTAAGAGGGATACTTAATGATGAACCATATACAATAAAAGCTACTTATAAACTGTTCCGTGCCTTTGACAGTTTAGTAATAGCAGCTCTATTCAAACTATTGTAGTTCCAGAACTAGCCAGACCACTATGAAATATCTTTCTGTAAACTGGCGAAACATTTCCTCATCTACGAATACCCGAAGCCAAATTATTTCAATATCGCCATACAGACGAGATGATGGTTCCCGACCGGTCACTCAATAAACAGCTACTTTTAGCTACCGTATCGTGGTACCCTATTTGTGACTTTTGTGATTTATGAATCGGCACTATTGAATTATTCTAGTAGGTACTAGAGTTCCGACCTCGAAACATCGTAGACTTAGGTTATATCGTCCACTAAGTCCATCCTTGGAAAATACTTTTATCTATGTCTTTTCCTAGCCCTTGAACTATTTACTTCGCACTCGAACGTTATTTCACACCTACCTTCAACAGTGTAAGTGTGAAATAACTACTTTTGTGTTTATAATATTAGTAGGATTATTATAATTAATTTTATTACCTATAGGCCATCGCCCATTAGTAATCTATTAGAAAGCTAAGTATCAGTATAAAATGTTTTTAAAAATAAATCTAGTTTCTTTTAAAATAAGTTCATGTTTGACTACAGTCTCGCAAGGGACGGGCTTAGAGTACTGTTACTACTTTATAAGTACCAGGACCTAGAAGTGGTCGCGAAAGCTAGTGTTAAATAATGTTACTAATATTCAACACAGAAACAGTCTAAAGATACATTTTTAACAACCACGCAGAATGCTTCCGTCACGTTCTAAAGTCCTGTACTACCAACTCTTTGTGTGATGTTTGAACTCCTCTCAGCGTGTTATTTGCGTACTTTTTGATTTCAACAGGGTTCTGCATTCGAATAAAAAATTGCCTAGTAGGTACTAATCCAAACCTGGAACATTTCCAAATACGTTTCACATGTCAAATAAATAAACAATCAGCCTTTCTTTATGCACCGACTAGCAAAGGAATATTTCTTGGACACGAGCAATGTTTCAAAAGAAGAAACGACATGAATTGTTGATGATGTTCAATTTCCTGATTCTTTAGAGGACAGGCAAATTGCGAAAGGGGTTATTCTTTGACTTTATTATCTTCACGAACTTACCTAATTAAATATTAAGGTTTTAGATAGGTACCTACACAACGATTACCTTTAGATATCAATTTTTATATTCCAATACCTATTTTGTTTGGAACTAGAATGGAAAAGATGTCCTTAGAAAATGTTCGGTACGATCTGCTCTGAACCGGTGTGCGTGTATGAAACGATCGCAGTCTCTCTCAAAAGGAACCAATACGCGCCCTTACAACAGCATAGAGGTCAGGCACTCTACCCTCAGTAAATACCAATACAAATATACTTTATTGCACCAAAATGAAAATAAATAATTAATAATTATTAAAAGACTCTTAACTGGGTACATAAATATGGTAAATGTGGTGGTATGGTATGGTGATACGGTAAGTAAATATGGTATAAGACAAATAGTTTTCGTATCTGTTTATGGTCAAAATCAAAACGCCGAAAAGTCGAGTCGGAATAGTCGGAAAATCTTAGGAGTCACTAGCCCACCCGTAATAGCCCCTACTTACGAGCTTTCGTTTTCACTTAGAGAGTAATTTGCGCCCAATTAGGTGCCAAGCCAAGTCGCCTGAGCCATCGAGCAAGGAGATTGCCTCGACATCCCTTTATTCTTTATGAATCACCTGATTCTCCGGGTCAAATGATTTCGCCGAAGAGCCTTTTCAATTACGATAGATCGACTTGCTATAATCTTTGTTATGACTAGGAATTCATTTGTTTTTTTTTTTGTGCCGTTGTTTTGTTTCTGCATTTAAGTAACGTAGTTCGTCTTCTACTTTTTAAGGAATGGAATTGGTAAAACCACAAGTCATCAAAACCTACTTGTGTCATAATTACGTGCACAAAATATTACATTTTGTCAAGTAATGGCTATAAGGCTACAACATACCATTTTTATAACACCATTAGGTACCATCGTAAGTAGGCAGAGGCGTGAAAGTAAATTAACCCTTGAATAACCACTGATATTCTTTTTTTCAATTTTCCCGAGGATTTATATAGCAGTAGCTAAAATTGAAAATTTAGAGCACCGTCTCATCTTTTATTAGCCGGTTTTTTTCACTGCTTGATATACGTTTTGACCTTTGACATTGGAGTGTAAGGCCTATTGTGCCTGTTCACCTTGCTAAAGAGACCCTTTCAGTCCTTTCACCTACTACCCTGTGATAAGTGTTCTTGATGAATTCTTTTACCAAAAAATTGTTTCAAGCACACTCATACTCTGAAGAGCTTCATTTAAACGTTCGTGACATTCACGAAGCCCGTCATTTAAATTTTAAAATTACTTATTTAAGTACATTATTATTTTTAACAGTCAAGTTGTAATGTAAGGCTGTTACCATAATTAACAAAAATAAAACTCTTATTTAAAAAAAATTTGGAAGTTTACAATAGTCTTTGTAAGTAATCTATTCGAGACAGATAGGGTGGTATTAATAAATGAATCTCAGCTGAAACTGCCCTCAAGATCATGCTCAAGTCTCTGTTTTTATATCAGAACTGTCACATTGACATGATCTTGAGGGCAGTATCGAAGCTGAGATTAGTTTATTAATACTACCCTTAGACTCGAGTCTCTTAGAATCATGAATGCGTGCGCAACGAAAGTGTCTTCGAAAAATAAAAAAAATAGCAAACGAAAATTTGACGTATAAGTATAGTTGCAAAATGCTTAATATTGTGTGCTGATCTTTCTTGATTTGAGAGGCTGCGTAGTTACGCAAATAAATTGGCTGTCAAAACACATTCCCTCACCGCGGGCAACGAGTTGGATTGAATAAATCACAAGAAATTTCGTTTGTGTGTAAATAAATAAAATTTCATGCCACACGTCATATTCACGTTTGCTCTCTTTTGAGAATTTGGATTCGAAATTACGGAATATTATGCCATAACTTACCAAAGTTAAGCAAGGCAGTGCTCCCCAGGCTGTCTCTTTATCATGTTTCCTTGGTTTAAAATATTATAACGGTATGGTATGATTTTGCCGAAGAGCCTTTTCAATTACGATAGATCGATTTGCTATAATCTATGTACTAGGAGTTCATTTGTAGCCGTTGTTTGATTTGCTTTTGGACCGATCGTCGTGGAGATCCTTGGGGGAGGCCTATGCCCAGCTGTGGGCGTCGTACCGCTGATGATGATATCATTTCCTTGGTATACCTAGACATACAGCGGGCATAATTGTGTCAAATTAAAACAAAATAAAGTTTTGTCCACCAAACTCGGTATCCTAAAAAAAATACAAATAGACTGTATTAAATAATCCTTAATTACTTTTAATTAACGTTCTGTTTGCAGTTAGTACACCATGATGGCACCACCAATAAAAATGTACTTATCTAAATATATATATTATATACGAAGTTTTATAAAGAGTACCGGGTAAAGGTACCGTAAGGGTAATGAAGTGTCACCTGGTTGCAGCCTGGTGTAATTTGTTTACTGGTGGCACCACCGCATGGTCTTCTAAATAGACCTCTAACTCGTCGTTTGGTTACTGGCCACCCGATTTATGTCACAATAGAACGCTCAAGTAACGCAAAATTTATAGTCGCTTGTAACTTATTCTTCTACAAATTTTCTTTGCAAATTAAGAAAAAAACGTAGGTAGAGACGGGAGGCAGTTTTTTAAGCTTTTTGTAGACAAGCCAGGGAGGTTTTCTTCCTGATTTTAATGAGATCGCCAATACCCTGCCATGGGACGGCGGGAAACTGTGTATTTTTTACACTAACAATGTTAAGGTTATTTACCTTTTGTAATAAGTATCTGGTAGTATCGTGATAATAGAATAATCGACATGACAATAATTATTTCGAAACTGATTCGAAAGTAATTAAAACATACTTACCTAAGTGTAGAAACAACATAATAAAGTGTAGGTACTTAACCCTGTAACTTATACTGAGTATATTTACCTGCAGTTTTGTGGATATTTTTCCCAGTTCCTTGGATTGTTCAGCATTTAAAGCCATCGGCCTCTTGTCAAATTGTTAATGCTATCCCGTGTGAAATCTAAATAAAATTCTTGCTTGTTTCTCTCTCTCATCTGCGTTATACCTAGGTACCTACTTAATTATTATATTCCACATAATAAGCACTTTACTCTACCTAATCTGTTGGCATCCTGTGTAGCCAAAGGTCATCAGTAAAATTATTCAAAGCCGGAATTTTAACAATAATGAAGCGAAGGTTGGCGGTAGGGCTGGCAGAGGAATACCTAGAAGAATGTATATTGACCAAATCGAAGATGTTATTAGAAGGTTTAGTACGATCTACACTGAACCGGCATGCGTGTATGAAACGAATAATGAATGTGGGGGAAGCAAGAGAAGTCAGGATCTAAGCAAATGGAATTCCTTGGTCTCTGCTTACCCCGGTGGGAAATAGGCGTGATTTTATATATGTATGTGTGTAGGAATTTTAATATAATTTGCAATTTAATGGCGTAATGATGTTATTTGTGGATCGTTCATCTGCGGGTAATGGAGTGTCAAATAAAACAATTAACGCCAAATTAGATGCCATTGTTACGGCGTCATTCGCGATAGTCGACTGTCAACCTGCCACCGACTCTGATAGAGCTGTTACACTCATTTACAGTTTATCATTAATTTGTAGGTAAATTGCGATGTCAAGCTTTCTTCTTCCCTGTATCCGTTCAGGTTCAGCCATAATATTTAGTCGTAACAGAGCGCCAAACAGTTTAATAGAGTTTTACTTTTTCATTTGTCACATATCTAAATGAAAAAGAAAAACTTAAACAATACCTGTGTGTGTAAAAACAGAACATTTCATAATAGACCTTTCTCTTATCTTTTCAGGTACAAGACCTATTTCTAAATGAGAATGGATAAGGTACAGTACATCACAAGAAATACGAATGAAAAAGATAAAAGGGTTTTCTTTATTTGTTTTTTGTTTTTCGTGTGTGGACGATGAAGTAAGAAATTGAAAAAGATAATGAAAAAAGAACTAAAAGCGGAGACGAAAATATGCGTTGCGTCCTTGCGTCCTTTCTGCATACGTTGCGTCGCGGCTCGACGCTTTTATACATTTTATATGAAAGTTCATTAAATAGGCACCGTGTCCCTAACGCGGTCTTGCCCTACGTCATTTCTGTTTGCCTTACGCCTAAGACCTTATATGTGGGTCGGAGAACCATGCTAACTAATTTATTGCGATATTTAGATGTTTAATACGATCTACTCTGAACCGGCGTGCTTGTATAAAGCGATTGATGAATGTGGAGGAAGCAAGAGAAGTGTGTCAGGATCGAAGAATATGGAATTCTATAGTCTCTGCTTACACCGGTGGGAAATAGGCGTGAGTTTATGTATATGTGTATAAGAGAATTCACGCCGATCCGTTGTTTTGCACGTTTTATTGATATGTAGAGACGTGGTGACCGCGCGCAACTTATTTTCGAATTGCACGTACTTACCTATCCCAGCAAAATATTATAGATTTTTATTAGGTACAGTAAGAAAGCAACCGTAATAAAAGCTGGTAAGTTTTGCCTTGATTGATCGCACAATACAACACACATTTACCTATACTCTAAAGCTAATCACATTCCTTTCATCACTATAAACGTGACGATCACGTAACATCAAACGACGATCGAGTTCATGACGTGACTCTTCATAAATCACCTAACGCTATTAACTGTCCAACATGCAGACAAATAACGGCTATTAATCATGAAAACAATGGACCAAACTGTTATAGTAAGGTTATTAATTTCCAAGGATTAGTATGAAAAAATGTAATATGAACAATGATTTACTTAGTGTATAGTGTTTGTAAACTTGGAGGACGAAGTTGCGTATTTCCTGCGTTGTATAGCTCTTCTTCACATAGGATGTGAATAAAATAATGTCTGATAGTCCTGCGGGCTTAGCACGGTAAACTCGCGACTGTTTCGGTGACGGTGACAAACGTCACCCGTCACTCTCTCACAGTACTGCACAGAAAGAGACAGACGCTCTCTGTCGCGGCGAGAAAGAGTCGCGTGCTTACGGTGCTAGGCCCGCTGTTCGAGAACTGCTGTTGACATACTGTTGACATACACCGCAGTGTTACGGGCTCGAATCCCGGCGCGCTCTAAACCACTGACTTCGACTTTATGAGATTGAATTCATGTTTGGATCACGTAAACTATTGATATCACCTTGTTTGCATGATGACCCGGCAATGGCAATAGGATCGCCGCTTATTACAAGGGGCTTACAGCTGTCGAGGAGTGAGTATATTATATTTAGGTGCTATACATCTCTTCCTACCGTTTGGAGTTACAGGCGTAATGCTTTGTAACTTTTTTAAATACGAGTATTAATTATCTGTAATTTTTATGCTCGACTTGGCAGGGGCACTGCCGTGCCGTTATCACACCCCGGATACTTCATACAAACAACCTCGTTTTACACAGACACCACACATTGACGCGCATTTATGTGTGTGACGTCTGACGCCATACGATTCAAGTCTAAACTATGTTCGAGAGGGGGTGAGGTAAACCTAGCTCAGGCGCTTGGTGGGGAGCGGAGAGTTGCCGTTCTATACGTATTATTATTCCTTATTGTATGCTATTAGCTAAACGTACACCACGAAAAAAATCTTAAATCAGTCTTCGTTCCAGTATTTAAAACTTCAAGGATCATTTTATGATTTAATAATAATCAAATACATACTGGTATTTAGCGACAAATTATCTAATTTGTAAGCTAAATTACACTAAGTGTTTCCTAAATGTGTTGTTTCATAAGTCACCAATAATTGAATAGTGTCAATCGTAAAGCCATTAATCAAGAATTAAATTGAATTGTGGCAATTTAGGGTTATTACAGACGGAATCCACGCTAATAACATACTGCTGAAAATTGTGAGCGGTTCTATTGCAGTTTCATTGAAAAATCCTGCATATTACCCAAGAAAATGTTTTGGGTGATGTTTTGTGAATTGTGACCTAACATCTAATTGGTCTGGTTTTCTTTAAAGGTATGATGGTAAACGGTTTTGTAAAACTGCGTGCCTTTCAATAACTTTTGGTTAGGTAAGCTAGAGATACTAAATTCTACTAAGAGGCCCCTTTTTGAACCCCCAACTATGGAACCCTCACACGATCAAGAATTATTATCTATTTACTCTTAAATCATAGGGGTACTTTAAAACACTTAGATAATTTGGGTGTAACAAGTATATCTGTGTATGACGGGTCCCGCCAAAGGAGATCATCGGATTTCGGCCCAAAAGTCAAAGTGCCGGCCAAAAAATAAAATTGCTATAATCCGTTAGATCTTATCTATCTGAGCATTTATTACTATGGCACCAAAGCTGTAGGGTCAATATCTTCGGTTTTATTCGAATTAAAAAAACTGTATTTTTCATACATTTTTGGTCAAAATGTAAAGTGCCGGCCAAGTAACAATAATGGTATATATCCTTAGAACTTATCCGTCTGAGCATTTATTACTATGGCACCAAAGCTGTAAGGTCAATATTTTCGGTTTTATTCGAATTAAAAAAAAACATGAATTTTCATACATTTTTGGTGAAAATTTGAAGTGCCGGCCAAGAAACAATATTGGTATACTCCGTTATAACTTATCCGTTTGACCATTTATTATTAGGGCACCAAACGTTTATGACCATTATTTTGACTTTTGTTGGACTTTACGTTATAGTTTCTGTGTGAAAAGTGCCGGTCAGCAAAAAACACATGTCAAAGCTATCGAGAAGATACCCGTAAACATTATTCACTATGACAAAAACGTGTATGACCATTAGTTTGGCTTTTGTTGGATTTTAATTGGATTTTTTTTTGTAAAAAAATAAAACATAACAGGCGCGTTATTTAAATGGAATTAAACGTCTATGACCACTATTTTGAACTTAATTCGATTTTTCAAAAATCTGGTGTTTTCATAGATACCTACACTTTGGCGAAAAAAACTTTTATCTGGTGATAATGGAACTATTTTGCTAAAGGCGTAATATAGTCGTCTTTTTGACACATTTTTATAAATTAAAAATAGGTTTGCGTTTACGCTTTAGAAGCTACTTTTTTGTTAAGAAAAGTGTGTATACAAGGAAAATACAGTGGGGTGATAGAGGTACTACGTTATTGGCCGAGTAGCACCAGGACATTGTGATCGGCATACATGCAAATTACAACTGCCCGACTCCTGTCTTCCCTAACAGCTACTTCAGACGTCATACCAAAATACGAGTTTCGTCACTAGATGGCAAGCTTATCTTTGGAGTGTAGTAACCATCTACGGTCATAATAATTCAACCTAAACTTAGGCCGTAACGTTGAGTGGAATGCAAAAACTACAGCCAACGTCATATCTAAGATCAGATAGTATTAATATAGAAGTTCACCTAACAACACACAAAACAAAAACACAAAGTATTTATCTGACTAATAACTAGTCATTGGGAAAGCTCTGCTTGTTGTCATTGTTAAAATGTATTAAAAATAAAGATTTTTAAAAAGTCCAATAAAAGCCAAAGTTAAAATAATGGTCAGAAATATTTTGCGCCAGATTATTAAATGTTCAAAGTTGTATTGTCTTTTGTAATCCGCCGTATCGCAGTTTTTGCCCAAAGTACTTTATTTTTAAACAAAAAAAATAAGAAAACAAGATTTTTAAAATAAAATAAAAGCCAAACTAATGATCATACACGTTTGGTGCTATAGAAAAAAATTATAATAGGCATCTACTCGATACTCTCTATATAGTATTTTTGCTGGTCGGCACTTTTCACATTTGAACTAAAACGTAAATTCCAATAAAAGTCAAAATAATGGTCATAGATGTTTTGTGTCATATTAAGAAATATTGAGAAGCAACTATTAGACAGATTCGACGTATTCTTTTCGATTGCCGGCATTTTAACATATTAACCAAAACGGAAAGTCCAATAAACGTCAAAATAATGGTCATACAAGTTTGGCGCCATACTAATAAATGTTCTAACGGTCCTTTATAATACGCCTGTATCACTTTTTTTCCAAACGGACATAATATTTTTTTTTACAAATTGTATGAAAAATCGAGATTTTTAAAATCCAATTAAAGCCAAACTAATGGTCATACACGTTTGGTGTCATAGTAAAAAATGTTCAGAGCAATCTACTCGAAAGGTTCGACACATTTTTTTTCTCTGGCCGGCACTTTCAAATTTGGGCCGGCCAAAGTATGGAGAGCCGATGATCTCCTTTGGGAACCTCTTTTCATTAGCAAAACTTATAATGTACCCTACCTCATTCATGTACCTTCATTCTTCTTTGTATTATTTCTTATACTAATAAACGCATTCTTGTACCCAACTGGGCACCCTCAGGCCTGTTGTCTTAAATTTTGTACCGGGTGAGAGCTATCAGCGCTCCCCATTTGTCCGGCCAAGTAGTTAATGCCATCTGCGGCAACTCTACGATAAGTCACGTCAAAAAAAAGCCGGCACTAAACTGACCTCAACTAGCAACCGTAAGTAGGTTGAGTTTAAATTTACCTCATCGCGATTCTGAAAGTTTGCAGTAGCCTTAAATAGCTGCTACTTAGTTATAACTGGCTAACGAAATCACAAGACTGAATGAATAACAAGTTTGCAAATAAATCAATTAATGCAAAGACAAGGAAAGTGGCAAAGGTGATTTGCCTAGGACCTTATGATAACAGTGTGGCCGTGGAGAACGTAATTTATACTTTGTGGACTGTGGACTATTGTTGGACAAGTCATGATTCCACTGTTGGGATAAACCTCCTCTACAGCGCGTGCTTAGAGCTTCTTAGCAGCTATAAGCCTGCAATTTTTGGCTCTCTACGATAAATAGTGAAAAATTACTTGAGTAAAGTGTCAATAAAATGCATACTTTTGTAGCAATATAAAGTTTATAGACTGTTTGAAAACGGTATGTTATTTTTTTTATATAACACGTTTCTTAATACCAAAGTTTGAAATGGAACACAATAACATGGCAAAATAAATATAAGATTATTATTTACAATACAATACAAATACACTTTATTGCACCAAAATAAAAAGAAATAATTACAAAAAGTCTCTAAGTACATGGCAAATGGCCATTATTTACCTGTAATTCATGCGAATGGCACGCTGTTCCTAAATACTATCCCGGATATATTTATAATTAATTAATTATCTTCGAACCCCAAAAGGCAATTCAGTTGACCCCTTTGACAAAAGATCCCTTATACCTTTAAACACAATCGCTTCAATCTGCGTAGTAATAGTTTAATAAGAAAATTGGTCTGGTCTTTACTCCTAAGTGCTTAAAACCCCATAACCATAAACCCAATAATGAACGTAGCACAATATTGAATAACGTTTGTCACAAACAGAACAGGTCTGCTGCAAACATGAGACGGGCTTATGGGGTGAGTAATGGGTGCGAGGGAGAGAAGTATAAGTTATGATGTGGTGTAGCACAGTGGCTGCATGGCCGCGGAATTAAATTGGCCCAAATTGACTTATATTAAATTAAGGCATTCGGTTTTGTGCGCACCCTGTCTCCGGTGTAACGGCCAGGGCTGGCATTAATTGCTCGTTATTTTATTAGCTTGAATGACAACGGTTTAAATTAATGCTTTATAGTAAAAATGATTAAGCTGATTTCTGTATATTCAGGTGTAATTCTTTGATGAAAAGTTTAGCAATTTATAATGTTTGTGCTGGGGGCTACTACAATAGCATATAAACAACGTTTTTTTACCGACTTCAAAAAAGGAGGAGGTTCTCAATTCGACCGTATATTTTTTTTGTGCTGTTGGCATTGTTGCACTGAAACTAATACGAACCGACTTCAATCCAACTGCAGTAAACTCAGGTTGCAGGAGTTAGAACTATATACTGACTGCAAGTGGGCTGCGCAGTCAGTTTGCAGTTTCGATACTGAGTGGCAGTTCAGATTGTAACTACTAATAGTAATGCTTGTTAATAGGTAATGGTATAGGTAAATACGTTTTTATATCTGTTACGTCCAAATACTTACTGACAAAAGCGGCAAATCTATAGTTAAGTCACGTCAAAAATACATGTATACACGCTGCCTTTTATATAGAGCCTTAAATAACTGTCTTCTTTCAATTACTTTTCTTTTGAGTAACTACATGATGTTCTAATTAAAATATTTATAAACGGTCATTCCATCAAGAAAAGAAATGGGAATAAAAATATAAAAATACACAGACGAGTTGCGTAGGTGGTCGAGACATAAATATAATAAATTTTCAACCTCCACAACCCTAGATTAGGCAGTCTTGCTTTTGTTATTCAGATCACTTCTCATGTCAAGTCAATTAATTAGCTGACTGGATACAAAACTGTGACAAGGCAACGAGTTTGATACAGTATGTATGATGAACACGTAAACGCTTTTACGCGCCCATGTATTTGCTTAACGATATCCTTGACAGGGCGATTCGACCCTTGTGCGGTCTGAAAAGCCGATAGTTCAGAGTTGATAATAGTTTGAAAGCTAAGGTTTATTTTTATAAAAAAATATTCGGAAATCGAAGTGAAAAGAAAGAACGATTTTTTTTTTTTTTTCTTCTGGCTTCCGCGGCTAGCGATGCGCCAATGACAAATCTTGAGTGATAAATCGTGAGTTAGTCTTCAATAATAATTATCTTTTCATATTGTTACTGTGCAGTCGTTAAAACGAGGAAACTTTTCAATAATAAAATATACCGGATAGGGAACGGAATTTGGAAAAGGTGAGGATCAGGAGAGGAATAATAATAAAATAATAATAAAAAGAAGAAGTTAAATTTTAATATCATTAGTATTAATAAACATACTTAATAAACGATAGACTGAAGGATTATTTGAAGATAAAAGGATCTGGATAGAAGTAGGAAAAGGAATGTGTAAATGTGTAAGTCCCTGAAAAAGTTGAGCATTATCGTATTTAGGACAATTCAGGAAGATGTGATCCACATCCTCCACCTCACCACACTCACATAAAGCACTGTCCACTATATGAAATTTAGCTAGATGAGCAGACGTACAAACGTGACCTAATCTCATACGAGTCAGGATGCACGATGCCGTCTTGCCCAACAGCAACCGCGAGAACCAGGGTTTTGCAGGAATTTCACGTTGAATAGAAGCGAAATATTTCCCTTTTGTTTGAGAACTGACAGACCACACTTCCCTCCACGAATCACGTAGATACACTCTGGGTAGAGCAAGAAGGTCATGAGGGTAGATCTTATAATAAGCCATATCTCCACAATCAATGGCGTCATTAGCAAGCCTATCAGCCCGTTCGTTTCCACGGATACCCCTATGTCCCGGAATCCAGGCAAAAATAATCGAAAATCCCTTTGCAGCACACTCAACAATCATGTTTCTGGTTTCTATTATTAATGGACTAATAAGTTTTGTCTTAAATAAAAATTTTGATAAAGATTGTAGAGCGCTCATTGAGTCTGAAAAGATTATAGTTTTCTTAAGTTTTGCTAAAAGTACATATTCAACCGCTTTATACAGACCAAAAACTTCACCAGTAAAAACAGAACTCTCAGGTGGTAATTTAATCTTTTGAACTATATCATATTGTGAGTGATATATACCAACACCTACTTTATCATCCGTGGGTCGTTTGGACGCATCACTAAAAACATGATGCCAACCGTCAATGCCATTGTCAAATTCAGTGTCTAGAACGAAATTGAAAACATTGGATGCCTCAAAAGTTTGTTTAGTTATACCCAAGTTTAAACGAACATCAGGTTTATAAACAAGGGATTCATAGTTAGAGGTGTAAAGAGGGAAACATATTGAGTTGTGAATAGGAGTATCAATTGCCAGTAATTTTTGAAAACTGTTAATTAAACAAGGAGGGCATTTATGAGTCCAGTAACTTGAGGAGTTGACTTCTTCAGAGAGGATTTTTAGCTTGGTTAAAAGTGGATGGTCGCCTAGTTGTAAACAACGGTATAAATAACTATCTGAAAGAAACTGCCGCCTCAGTCGTAAAGGGGGCTCAACACACTCGACTTGCATTGCATTAATAGGGCTAGTCTTCATTGCGCCCAGAACAATTCTTAAAGCTACCGATTGTATTTTATCTAGTTTATTTAAAGCAGCAGCACTACATGGTTCCAGCAAAAAAGATCCATAATCAATCACACTCCTGATTAGTGCATTATAAATAATTCTAAGAGAAGTAGGATGAGCGCCCCACCAAACACCTCTGAGGCATTTAATAATATTAAGATTCCGTTCACACTTAGCCTCAATATAATTGCAGTGTGGGATACCAGTAAGTTTAGAATCCAATATAACTCCTAAAAATTTACATTGTAAACTTACAGGCATGGGGATATTATCATAAAAAACATTAATTTCAGGGGGAGATCTCATACGGGAAAAAATCACTACATTGCTTTTGGAAACGGATAATTCTAAGCCATTATCATCCAGCCAACCCTTCAATATTCCAAGAGATGTTGTAAGTGTGTTACATAAATTAGAAACAGATTTACCTGAAGAATACAATAAAAGATCATCTGCATACTGTAAAATGTTAACTGAGTTACTTAAGGAATCCTCTAAATCATAAGTATATACATTATATAGTAAAGGGCTCAGCACTGAGCCTTGAGGTAAGCCCTGCCAAACAAGTCTAGACATCTGGGACCCATCTAGTGTAATACTTATAGATCTCTCTGACAGCATTCCAATAATAAAAGAAGTGAGCATTTCCGGAACATTTAATGAATTTAATTTCTTATGGAGAATAGAAATAACAACATTATCATAGGCACCTTTAATGTCTAAAAAAGCAGAGAGGATGGATTTATTTTCTGAAAATGCCAGTCTAATGTCAGTCATAAACAGACTCAAACTATCAGAAGTACTTCTGCCCTTTCTGAAGCCGAACTGACTATCAGAGAGCAATCTATTGCTTTCTAAATACCATTCTAGCCTATTCTTAACTAAATGTTCTGCCAATTTAGCCAGCACAGAAGATAGAACAACAGGTCGGTAAGAAGATGCGTCAGAAGGAGATTTCTTTGGTTTTAAGATAGGTATTACTGACTGGGACCTCCATGAGAGGGGAATGTTGCCAGACAACATAATAGAATTTATAATATTTAAAAAGTAATTTAAAGTGTTATCACTGCTGTTACAGAAAAAAGAATAGGGTATACCATCTTGACCGGGTGACGTGTCAATTAAACATGTTAAAATGCCTTTAATTTCAGACATGGAAAAAGGTGAATTTAATCCTGATAAATTATAAGAAATT
This sequence comes from Pectinophora gossypiella, assembly GCF_024362695.1. Classification (NCBI taxonomy): domain Eukaryota; kingdom Metazoa; phylum Arthropoda; class Insecta; order Lepidoptera; family Gelechiidae; genus Pectinophora; species Pectinophora gossypiella. The sequence goes on along the minus strand of NC_065408.1, from coordinate 6,830,428 downwards.
GAAGTCGGCAAGCACTGAATTTGCAACTCAGGAACTGAAGAAGGAGCTAGATTATCTAGAAATTGCTCAGCTACCTCTAAAGATAAAGAGCCTCTAGACGATGGGATAACACCCATTCTGAATCTCCTAATGCTTTGCCAAACAACAGAAACATTAACATCTGGACAAATACTATTACAGAATCTTCTCCATCCCTCAAACTTCTTTTTTTTCAAAAGTTTACGAGTGTCCTGTGCCACTTGACAGTAAAGCTCATAGTTCACAGATGTCATAAAACAAGAATATACCCTTTCTGCTTCCCTCCTATTTTTTATAGCCTCTGTGCACTCACTGTCCCACCAAGGTGGACAGGGGATCTTTCTAGAGCCGCCCACTTTAATTGGGAATAAAGCATCTGCAACCTCAATCATGACTTTGACAAGGGCCTCAGAGCAAGCGATCTCATTACCCATACAGACAGAAGGGAGGTTTGAAACTTTACTGTCAACTTGCTGACTAAATGCAGACCAATCACTGGGTAATCTATATTTCATACGGGGAGTAGGTTTCGGAGCTATCGTTGGATGTAACGAAGGAAACTTAATAGTTATGGGATGATGGTCACTTCCACAAGTAGAAGGGTGAACTGACCATGAAAGAATAGAAGCAAGATTAGGCGTACATATAGAGAGATCTGGAGCACTAGGGCCCTCGTCAGGGCCAGTACGCCGAGTAGGAGTTCCATCATTTAAAATACAGAGATTGAGAGAATTTAAAATTCCCAACATTTCTTCTCCATAAAAAATATGTCTAGATGACCCTCCCCACGCCGGGTGTTGGCCATTAAAATCACCTAGTACTAAAAAAGGGCTTGGTATAGATTGTAATATATTAGTGAGTTCACTATACAAAGCTACAGTAGGATGAGCAATATATACAGAAACTATACACACATTATTTACAGAGATAGCAATGGCTTCAACACCATTATTTACAGGAGGAAGAGATATTTGTTGGTAAGGAACAGAACTATTGATAAGGATGGCAACACCACCATGCGCATCACTAGCTCTGTCCTTCCTAAGAATATTAAAACCTGATATTCTAAAAGAATATTCAGGCAGAAGCCATGTCTCTGAGAGACAGACTATTGAGGGATTATACAGGGTGTTAGTGACATCGTAACGAAAACTTTGAGGGATGATTCAGGCCATGATTCTGAGTTGATATCAAGTGGAATTTTCCGTCGCAAAAGTATGGAACGGAAAATAATTTAAATAAGCTCTAAAATTTTCATGACTTCTCCGAGAGGAAATTCCACTTGATATCGACTCAGAATCATGGTCTGAATCATCCCCTTCAGTATTCGTTACAGTGTCACTAACACCCATACCTACTTGTATGGCTACTGTATGTACTTGTATGGGGTGTAAGTGACATCGTAACGAATACTGAGAGGGATGATTCAGCTGATTATTCTGAGTTAATATCAAGTGGAATATTCCATCGCAAAAGTATAGAATTGAAAATAATTAAAAAAAACTAAAAAAATAACATGAATTTTGCGACGGAAAATTCCACTTGATATTAACTCAGAATCATGGTCTGAATCATCCCTCTGAGTATTCGTTACGATGTCACTAACACCCTGTATTTGGGAATGTGGGAATTAAACTGGATTTAAACAAAAGCTCAATAAGAGACAAAATTAATTTTGCTATGGGTTGGTTTGATTTATCATTTTTTGAGTTATCATTTTTCAGAGCAGAACCATTTGGTGAAGATAGAGGAATATCATAATCTTTTATAAGGGATGCATGTGCAGCCCGGTCATACCCAGCCGAAGGCGTAGGAGGAGCACGAGGCTTAAGGAAAACTGTCTTTTTATATGAGCTGGAAGATGGGGACAATCGAGCTGCTGGGTTAGCAGCCTCATCTTGAGATTGTTTATGTTGCGGAGTTCTAAGAACGTCAGCAAAAGATTTGGAGACAATGGGATGTAATTTGGAAGCCTCTAAATATGAGATGCAGTTTTGAGCCATTGACACTTTGATATTTTTTTGTCGGGAAAATTCAGGACAAGCCTTACTAGTGGCAAAATGATAGCCAGAACAAAGACAACATGATCCATCCTCTTGTTCTACTGAACAAGATTCGGCAGTATGACCTTGCCCGCATTTATAACAGCGAGGCTTGGAGCGGCATTGAGCCTTTGTATGACCAAAACGGCAGCAGCTGTAACATTGAATGGTTGGGTAAATGTACAAGTCGACAGTCAATGGAGTATAGCACATAAACACACGTTTTGGTAATACTTGTCCATCGAAAGTTAAAACAACTGTTTCAGTGTTAGTAAATTCTGGAGACCCATTTATAATTTTTTTACTTTTTATTCTCCTAGCTTTAAGAACTTTCCCACAACCAATGGGGACATTCACATTATCCAAAATCTCATCCTCAGGCCAGTCAGCAGGGACACCCCTGACAACTCCCATCCGTGTTATAATGAAGGTTGGAATGAAAGCTCTCAAACTATGGCTGGCAAGGCAAGGATTTTCAATAAAGGCGTTAGCATCAGAATATGTGGAAAAGGCCATGGATAGTCTATTTCTGCCGATCCGTTTCAAGCTACCGTTCACTATGTTTTTAATCATATTTTTCTTTAGGATGCTACCAAACTGAATGGGATGCAGTGAAACAGGATCGTCAGGAGTAGACTGCTCCTTTTGAATATGCACCACATAGGGTGCTAGGTCGGAAGAAACATATTTCCTACCAACTTGCTGTTGCTGCTGGGTTTGCTGATTGGTTACTGTGACTGTTGGTGGTGGAGGTGGAGGATCAGGTATTGTTGGTAAAAGAGAATTGTCTTCGTCAGAGTTGCAATTGCACTTGTCTGCACCCGAAACGTTTTTACCATTTTTACTTTTGCGCTTTTTGTTGCAATGTTTGCAAATCTTTCTCAAGGGTCTTACACGTTTTCTGACTTGAGAGGAGGACCCGTCCTCCGTATCCATTGACGATGTATCGTCTACAATAACTTCCATCCCTACATGAGGGACGCGATGACGATCCCGGCCGCCACCGGGGTCGTCGGGGGGATCAACCCCCATAGTAAAAAGAAAAACTCACTTACCACTACACAGCAGCAAGTATTTTAAAAGAATATATATAAATATGAATTAACAGATAAAATAATACAGAATTACTCCACTGAACCCACACGAAATCAATTAAATTAAATTTTCACTAAAAAAACACGACCGCCAATTTCGGAAGTTTCCCGCGCTTTCAAAGAACGATTTTCTGATTTCAAATAACTAAAAAGAAAGAAAGCTGTTCGAATTTTAAAATAAAGATGGGTGTACATTATTTCAAAGTAGAATATAATTTAATTAGCCTTTCGCGCCATTTTAGTTTAAATCGCTTTTCAAGTTTTCCATATCCATTTTCAAATATTTCTGTAAGGACCATAGTTCAGATTTGGTTAAAGTTTGAAAGCCAAGATTTTCTGATTTGAAAAAAGGGAAGAAAGCTGTACGAATTTTGAATTAAAGATAGGTATAAATTATTTAAACGTAGAATAGAATTTTTCGCGACATTTTAGTTACCTACTAATTTAAAATCGCATCTCAAGTTCACAAGAGACTTCCATTTCCAAATATTTGAACTGCGCGTCTGTCAAAAGTTTCCACCAGCAAATGTAAAAGTGTAGAATGGAACGTTGTAGTTCTGGTTCCATTGAACCTTGCACTCTGGTGTCGAATTATTTTTCATTGTGCGCGTTCGTTGGCGCGCGTCCAACACCGCTTTTACGATTATCCACATTTTATAGTTTCCTCAGTAATAAACGTTTGACGTTACAATTTTGAGAAATCGGAACGCAGACATTGAATCAAACTTCTATTTTGATAGATCGCTGCGCTGTATAAATCGGAATCTACTGTTTTGAAAATATATTATTTCAGAAATTTATTTAATGTTAATGCCTCTACACAAATATTAACTTTAGACTACAAAAATTGAAAGAAAAGTTACTTTTACGAGTATAATAATACCGATACTGAGTAAACGAATTTTGAAGATTTTTCATGAAAAATATGTAGGATTTAGCTCCGTTTAAAGGAGACAAAATATTACTTTTTATTAGTTTGTGTTTCAGTAATTTTGAGGGCAATTTTTAGTATCTTAGCCAAAATCTACCCGTCACGACTTATTCAAAGATATAAAGAATTGATCGACATTACAAGTAGCTAAGCAATGGTGCTAATTCGAGGTAGACTCCTCATTTTAAGTCCTTTGAATATCAGATATATGGTTATTGGATTCTTCCGGGTTACTGTTTCATTCATTCATTCATTATATCATTGACAGCTGTCAATCATCGGTCCCTTTCCTTTTCGGCGGGTAAGAAAAAGACGGGCATATCTATAAAATAAAATTAAGAGGCGCAGGTGTGTCTATTTACCTGTAGTTAAAACCTAGATAATATCAGGGGGGTTACAAAGGCCACATTGAAACAATTCATGTAGAAAGCAATATTGCAATTTTCAATTAAAAGTAAATGCGCAATGTCAACACATGTCAAACAGCATTTGACATTGCATTTTTAGATGAAATGCGTCAATGTGGCCTTTTTAACATCCCTGTTTTCACAAGCTACGAGAAGATATCATGTTATTTTATTAGAGAAAATAACCAAACATACACAACAGAGCCTAGGTAATAGTTCCGAAAATGCAACTTTTATAACAAGATGAGTGTCGCGCGACAATAGATTGTGTCGGATTTGCCAAATACACAATAAGACCGCCCAATAATACATTATGTGACATTAATACGAGAGTTGACAAATTTTACACCTTTCTACAAATTGCATATTTGTTTCTGCTGGTGTAACTTTTAACAAAAGAGAGAGAATTTTTCTTTGCATTGTCTGAGAGGTATAAATTGAATATGGACTTTACTAAACAGTCATAATATTCTTGGAAACACTCGTGCGAATTGTGAGATCAATGACTGAAATAATAATCTATTTCTCATGTAATATTTATTAATTTATTATTTTATTGCCATGAACACCAGTAAAATAAATTTTGTAAACATTTATTTACTATAACAATTATTGTTGATATTATGAACTTGTTGCGTTCTTCATGGTTCGAAACATGTATGTTTCTAAATTTAGAAATAGTGTTTTCTATACAGCACTACGAATTTGCCTACTATTTTCAGGGGCCGACTAGTCGGCTACCCAAACCCGTAGTCGGTCTATCTCTATTTTTACGATTGTAACTAGGGAAACCTACGAAAGTATCGAGTGGTGGACAAAATCTCTCTCACTGTCATTTATATGTCTTCTTGTCTGTTTAGTTTCATTCCTATGACATCTCTGTAACTACAAGTATTCTCTAGACCGCTCCTCATGAAGATTCAAATTAAATGACAATGTCATTGACCCTCAACATCTGGGAGACAAGTAAAAATTCGCGTTCATTTTTCTGCTGTAAATATAAATCGTTTTGTTAGAACTGAGGTAAAGCAAGATTATAGTAATATCTTTCTTATTCTAGTTTAATGTTTATTCATCATATTTTATTACTTCAACTTCCATTAAGTATACTATAGTACATTAACCTTAAGTAAATATAAGTAGGTGCTTATTTATAAAGTTTCTTTTAATTTAGAATAGAACGCTAATCTCTCGTAAAAGAGATGAAAGCTCGCTCGAACATAAGTAATTTTTAGATTTTGTATTTAGTTAAAATATAAAAAAAAAATGTAAACACCTAATATTGCGTGTACATGCCCTGAAGTTGTTTCGTTTTCTGATCTGTTCTGACGTAATAAAACGGAATTTGGCCTGAATTTGAATAAAATGCCGACGGGCCTGGAGGGGGGAGAATATACCGAGAAGTCAAAAAGTAAACGTTCCTGACACATTTAACATTTTACTAAGGGTTATTCTGTGTACTAGTGTAAATAACCCAGTGCTATATTTTCACCTCAGGAACTTTTCCACTGCATATCCTTTCATTTCATCGGAATCCGTACCGCTGCCGCGTTTGTACGTGGGTTCACTTGAAAGGAATCTGTGGAAGCTACTTACATTGTAAGTAATAAGCAAAACTATTTTTAATTTAGCAAAAGGTTTTATGTGTACTACTGCACTAAAAAACATATTAAATTTAGCGATGAGAATATTCAGACAACGCCTGATTTTTGATTTAATATTTTATTATTTTTAAATCACTGGTAATTTTTTACTATATTATAAAAGTTTTAAAAAACCCCGACTTTTTAGAGCGTGTTTTTTCCGTAGTCGGGTTTTATTTATTAAAGTTTTATTTTTATTTATATTATTTTGTTGTCTTATTTATTAAGATAACGTCCTCCCGATACATTTTTATAAATGCAAGATTTGGAGATTAAACCTATCCAGAACATGTCTGAGCAGTCATGCTATCAATTCAACGTAATTATCGAGTAAATACAAGGAAACCCGTGTAAATAAAAGCTAGTAATATCTACATATTTGAAATGTGCAAACTAAGCCCTTTCATTTGATACGCAACACACTACCATACGAAAACATTTATGTTCTCTAGAGGGCGCCACATTGAATTTAGCGTGACGCCACATAGGCTATAACTATCGGACAATCAAGACGCTTTCTAATGACACCTCATTTGTTAAATTTTGACGGGTGGTTTAGAAGTTAGGTTAAATACATACATACATAGCGGTCAAACACATAACCATCCTCTTTGCTTCGCCGAAGACGGGTAAAAACATACTTTAAGGCTTCATTACTTTTGTGTTAAAGCACATCCATACTTCCATAATAATATTACAAATACAGGAGTAATGCTCTCTATATGTCTACTATCATTTCATGCTTATACCGCTGAACAAATTGGAATGATAAATGGAACATACTTATATCAAAAATTCGAACCTCGGACAAGGACAAAAGATATTGCCAGAGATAGAGTTAGTATATTTTTCCCTAAAAGGTAGCATGGTGGAAAATGCTACACCGACAAGAGCGTGGCTTTTAAATTGATGGTGAGAGTTAGTGTAGTGGTCACCGAATTTACTCAAATAATTTTGCAGGCGGAAATTTTATCTTGGTATATATTAATAAACCAATAAAAAAAAACCATTTAAAAGTAATATAGATGAAATAAAAATAACAAAACCGTGTCGGATATTTAAGATAAAAAAACAGAAAATATTTTATGCAAAAATACAATAAAATTCGAATCTCGGTCGCGTTATAATACTTACTAGTAAAAACAATTGAATTAATTTGAATTACTTGTCGGTAATTTTTCGTAATAACAATAGGCAATAATAATTCTGAACCTCTGACTTAGATTAACATACTCCTCTTATCTAAACCAGTATGCAGTTGCTAAGTGCTACATTGAGAGCGTGGCAAGTAACTTGCGCACATTAGGTAGTGTCATCCAAGCGAGGCATCAAATTCCGAAGGGTTTCCGTGCCGCCACTTCCTAATGGTGTCTTGCGGCCCAAAGCCTCCCTAACATATTGAATCTTCATTTAATATGTCCTTTCGTAACATTGTAAGAAAGAAAATTTACGGACGGGTGAAAGTAGAGAGAGCACGATCAAATAGTTATTGAATGTGCATCAGAGAACAAGAATTTTGTTCCGTGATTTATTTGTGAGATATTTGTTGGACCCTTGCTGTCTTTTGTTTTGTTGGGTACTTTTGAAGTTGGAATAGTTAAATGTAGTGAGACGTCTTCTTTGAAGTTAGTGATTTACGTCGTGTGAAATAGTAACCACTACCACTACTAATAGTAACAGTATTTGAATAGCTAAATATATATTTCCTAAACCATTCATTCTTGAACTTAAAAGCTTTTACGTAATGTTACCGAAAAGTATCGGCGTCCGAAGGACGTAATATACCATCCCGACGACCCGATTACTCTAGCCATAGAGGCAGCCAATCAACTTGGGACACCAAACACTTCAGGACCCCGATACCGACCCCGCCGGCGTGGTCGACGATTTCCCTCAATCACTAGGGTCGATTAATTCTTTCAGATATTTTTCCTCTCCGACGACGCCCTGAGCCGAGGGTCGCGCCCAACTAGGCACCCTCAGGCCTGTTGTCTTAAACGTTGTACCGGGTGAGAGCCTTCAGCGCTCCCCATTTGTCCGGCTAAGTAGTTAATGCTAATGCTAAACTACAATAAATCACGTTAAAAAAAGCTTTTATGTAATGCCTATGTATTAATTATGCGTGCTCCACCTTACCTCCCATAGTCATTTACCAAAAGCGGAGATTAAGGTCATTTTATCATTGAAAACTCCAATAGGCTGCTTTGTGTGCTAATGTTCTTTAAATAAATTATCATCCGCCTCATATTACTTTCTACATATTTTACCACTAACCATCTAACACTCACATTTTAATGTCACCGATAGTATGCCAGTTACTAATATTATAATTTGTTCATAAATTACGTGTTGAAAGATATGACTGAACAGCTGAACTAAATTAATAAAGAGATAAATTACTTCGGTTAATATTATAAAATAGCTAGATTGTATTAAACATCTAAGTTTGCTTTGTACATAGTAAACAAATACTTAGGAGCTAATTACTTCTCCTAACGGCCTCCGTGGTCCAGTAGTTTGAGCGTTGGGCTCACGATCCGGAGGTCCCGGGTTCAAATCCCGGTGGGGACACATCACGAAAATCACTTTGTGATCCCTAGTTTAGTTAGGACATTACAGGCTGGACATTAAAGATGAACGGTTCTTCGGAAGGTACGTTAAGCCGTTGGTCCCGGTTACTACTTACTGATGTAAATTACAAGTCCTTACATGAGCCATGTCAGGGGCCTTTGGCGGCTCAATAGTAACCCTGACACCAGGGTTGATGGGGTTGGTAATCCACTTCACAACCCACACGATAGAAGAAGATAACTTCTCCTTAATTTGTAAGTGAATGGAACTAATCTGTGTAATGTGAAAATAAACTCTTGAATATAGTCGTTCTAACTTCCCCAATCCACAATATCGGCCTCATGTCGTTACTGTTATCGCCAAACTCATTCACATCATTCAGTGCATCATAATTTCCTTAGTTTATGCATTTGAATCGCCCCCACAAAAATTTTTCACAGCTATTTTGGTTGTATCGCCCTAAAAATAGTTCTTGTTCTTCAAACAATAGGAGTCGCATTCCTGTAGAGAAATTTTGATAACAGTAAACGTAAAGTTGTCACAGCTTAGTGCCAAAACAGTAAACTGCTAAAATTTACAACTGGTTGAATGAAACTGGAAACTAATATTAGTTTGAGAGGGTTGTCGGTTCTCTCCTTATTTATGTTGGGAGTGACATGTAAATAATGAACTGTCGGGTGTGATGCCACCTCAGATCTCGCTTCAAAGTACTACTGTTTATGTTGATTAATTTACCTCTCAGCTCTAAGTCGGCGACGCTAAAAGCTTTTAAAAAATACAATGTTTTTAGAGTGATTATAACATTTTCTCTTTCTTGCCTGACTATGTAAACTGAGAGCGATTTAGAAAGTCACTGCAAAATATTTTTAATGGTTTCAAGAATTCCGATTTTTTTTGTAATTTGATGACTTTTTATTATGTAATGTCATATTTAATTATAATATATACGTCTGATATAAATGGGTATATGTATGTATGTATTTATATATTTCTATTTTATTTTATTTATTTATTTTACTTTTATTTGTTTTTTTATTTATAATATTTATTATTTTATACAAGATGTTGCACTGTCCCGCACCAAATTGTAATAATGTTTCCTATCCACTGGTTGCCTGGAAGAAATTGCTGCTTAGCAATAAGGCCACCAGATTGTACTGTATCTATTATCATCTGTGTTAATTTGTTTTGTATGTTGTGTGCAATAAAGTATATTTGATTTGATAATTAAGGAAAGGGTGGGTTGTAAATCACTCATTTTACAATCAGATAAACTGAGATTTTGAAGACGTATGATTCTGAGGTGTGAATATAAAGACTTTAAAAGACTGTGAATTCAATGTTCAGTGCCTAGAACTATTTAGAAAAAATCGAACTTAGGCCCTTTTTAACTGAAAAGAAAACTACCTCCTGTGGTACTCCATGTACCATACCTACATAATCCCACTGCTGGGCAAAGGCCTCCTTTTGCGCATTCCACTGTTCTCAGTTCACATTGTATATATATATATTATATATATATATACACATATTAATATACATTTAATGTAGCTTCGGAAGAAGGAACTGATGGACTTTCTCTAATATCCGCTGGAAGTAGTAGTGTAGTACATTGTTTTAAGTTTACGCGGTTATTATCATAATTAAATCACATAATAACGGGTTCTTACCGCGTTTAAATGGGGATATGAGACTCCCGATATTTCGATCAGTCATCCCGTGATCATGGCACTTGCAACAATATCGGGAGTCTCATATCCCCATTTAAACGCGGTAAGAACCCGTTATTATGTGTTTTAATTATAGTAGTGTAGTAGTTTTATCGTATGTTCTAGAATACATTTTCCCAGTACGAGTGGTATGAGTACGGGTCTGGCTCTAAGCTTTCATCTCCCACATTATTCTTTAATCGCGGCGTATTCATCTCTCTGACGTAACTTACATTAGTGTTCTAGACAGGACATTTAAATGTCCCGCTAGTCGGTAGCATTGTCTGATGTCCTATTTTCGTATACGTTTAAACCTTGTACACTTAAAATGTTCTAATTTACCCTGGTGAGTCATGCAGATAGTATTTTCATCTCCTAGTTAAGTTTTGTTGTCGTATTTATATTATTGTTTAAGTCGTTTTGTTCTCTTCTATCGTGTGGATTGTGAGGTGTATTACCAACCCCATCAACCTTGGTGTCAGGGTTATTACTGAGCCGCCATAGGCCCCTAACATCACTTATGTAACGAATACGTACTTACACCATTAAGTAGGTAATAACCTAAAACTAAATAATTATTGCACCCTTTTTACATAAACTCATGCCTATTTTTCACCGGGGTAAGCAGAGACTATGGAATTCCACATGCGTCGATCCTGACACACTTCTCTTTCTTCCTCCACATTTATCAATCGTTCCATACACGCACGCCGGTAGATCGTACTGAACCTTTTCTAAGGACATCTCCAATTTGGTCAATTAAAAAAGAATGGTCCTTCTAGGTCTTCTTCTTCCACCAACCTTCGCTTTATATACTGCTTTCGTAATTCTATTATCCTTCTTACGCTCTACGTGTTCAAACCAACTAACTTTGTCTTTGAAATCATCATCATCATCAATCCATTTACGTCCCCACTGCTGAGACACGGGCTTTCCCTATGGATGGATAGGCAGATCGGGCCTTAAACCATCACGCGGGCCCAGTGCGGATTGATGATTGTTAACGACTGCTATTGCAGCCGGGACCAACGGCTTAACGTGCCTTCCGAAGCACAGAGGAGCTCGAGATGAAAACTTTCTATTTTTGTCGTCACCCATTCTATGACCGGCCTTTGCGAAAGTTGCTTAACTTCAACAATCGCAGACCGAGCGCGTTTACCGCTGCGCCACCGAGCTCCTCATATAAAAATGTATTTCCTAAAAATGTCCTTTAATCATATAAAAAAGTATTGTTACACACTAATACGATTTTTTTTTCATGTAAACCCATGACGCTGAACTGCGGTGTCACCTACGCTGTGACTACGAAGGCCGCTGTTGTGGTGTTTACATGCAACATTTGTACACACACATGCTTTACTTAAATTTTAATTACCCGTCATCCCGAACTGCGTTCCGGGGTTAGTTCCGGGTGATTCCGAGCTACAGAGCAGTGACATTACTATTCAAATGTTCCGTAAAGGTTCTGCGCGTGACATCATAGTGCTAGCATTATTTATGGCGCGTTTTGTGCCACTCTCGTAGCCTTGGGTTGCTGCGATTATGATGCGCTGTTGTTCTACTTGTCAGACATTGTTTGAGGGAGTGTACGGTGCACAATATACAAAGAAATATAAGTTAAAAAACTAAAATGCAACTACGGAAAAATAGCGCTCTAAAAAGTATGAAACAAGGAAATATTTATTTGAAAATCTTCCGCATAGTGATGTTTCGGTGATAGCCTTGGTCGTATGTTGTGGTAAGCAAAGTCTTAGGACAGATTGGCATACGAGATACGACCACGGCTATATATATTTATCTCTCTCTCTATTTAAGAGCTGCGCTCTTGTCGGTGGAGTAATCGCCTTTCCTCTCTTCTTCCCTCCAAAACCTTCACCTCCCGATACGACACGACCTGCACCAAAAGAGAACTTTTGTTTCATAAATGTTATCCTAGGTCTCTACCCCTTCCTCTCTTCCCTTCAATTTTTCCTTCTATAATGTTTGTTATAAATGAATCGTATCGTATCAGGTGGCCAATCATATTTCCTCTCCGGTTCTCTATAGTCTTCAATATGGTTCTTGGTTTTGGTTGGTGGTTATGGTTGGTGGTATATATATTTATAGGCGAGTATAAATGAACTCACGCCTTGTAGCCACTTTTGACATCAGAAGTCAATTTATCGCTCAGTAACCAACAACAAACAACAACAAATACAATTCATACAATTGTTGTTGTTGTTGTGTTCGCTCATACAAGTGTTATGTCTTGCTAGCTATTTATTTCGGCCAAGTAGATAATGCCATCTGATGCAAACCTACAATAACCCACGTCAAAAATACTGGTATTTATTTCGTAGTACTCAACGTCACGCGGAGCAAACCAGAACAAAGATGATATTTAGTTAGATAAGTATGTACATTTCATTACGAACTATATTTCTTTTATAGATACATGGCCCCTATTCCTGTAGACACCTAAATTTATTTTAAGTAATACCCATCATTTTCTTATCCGCCGAAAAGGAAAAGACGCATGAAAGACAACTGTTAAATTTAAAATGACCGAGTAATTGAACGAATAACCCGAGCAAATCAAATAGGTATCTCACTGGTATGCAAACTGTTTGACGTGTGCTGTCAACTTCATTTTTTCGGGTTATCGGCCGATGTAAAATTTTTAAAACGTTGTTTTAGATTTCTGTCTGCAATTGACGTGTGTTCCATAAATTTTATGACTGTCGATTACCCGTCCCTTTCTTTGTCAGCGGATAAGAAAATGACAGGTATAACTTAAAATAAAATTAGATGGTCTGTACAGGAATTGGCATTATTACGTAGATATAAAGACCCTATCTCACTAGATAATTATAATGGGATCAACTATTAATGTACGCAGTTATATGAAGAGTATCTCACTTGGGTACACCACCATTTTTTTGCTGGTAACCAAATCTCGGAATATTTTTTCGCTGGTGGCGCCACCATGGTGTCTTAGTGAGACAGAGCCCTAAAGCAGACTCGTTTCCTACTACTGCACGACAAGAAAATATTAAATGATAAACAACAATGTGTATAAAATTCTCATATCGATTTATAGTTCAGAATAATTGAAATAACTGTAATCTCTAGTTTGCAACAATTGGATTTTTAATTGTTTTTCTTGAAAGTGTACCTACCTAGCAGTGAATATTGGAAAGAAAAATCGTTTTGTAATTTTTTTGCTGCAAATACTAGTTTGTCTTGATTCTGTTACAGTTTGACAACTTGTCACGTTTATAATCTGTTTGTCCGGCCAAGTAGTGAATGCGATCTGGGTAAAATCTGCAATCATCATCTCCCTAGCATTGTATTGTCTCGTTTTTCGACAGGGTCCGCTTACCTAACTTGAGAATTTGACAGATCCAGTTTTTTACAGAAGCGGCTGCCTGCCTGTCTGGGAAAATCTGCATTATCACTCATAAAATCAATACCTAAACAAAATATGCATGGGATTAACTGTCTGAGAACTGATATTAGGCAGCGAAATTACTCAATTGTATACCAATATTTTATGTTTATTTTTATTTTTTTAAAGAACGTCTAAGGCCCTGTGCCGAGGTTTTTCTTGCAGCTTCTTTTCCCCGGCAGGTTGTGAGAAGCTGCAGTAGTTTTAGGCGGATGAGACGTTCGTTATGTAAAAATTGACGATTCAAAGTGTAACTATGTTACCTACTGAATAAAGATATTTTTGAATTTGAATTTGAAATAAAATCTGCCAGTCGAAGTTCATTTATTAAAGTATGGATTTAACATAACATATCTAATGACTATATTTCCAGTCAGAGGTACATCAGTCGCATGATGAACCAAGTGGGTACACGCTCTTTACTGAGCTTAATTAGGGAGTATAATCATCATCATTAATTTAAGAGCAATGCTCTTGTCGGTGTAGCATCCTCCACCCTTGTCTATCAAAGGCCAATTCCTTGACTTCCTTATAAGACACGACAAAAAAAAAAGAGTATAAATCCGTCTATTTGACTTTAAATAAGAATGTTGACGATATGGACGTAGGGAGGAACCGCGTATCGTCCTATATAACGGCGCCATTTGCGCTATTATGACGTCACATCCGCGCCGCGGGCCGTGGACGTCCCTTGGTGTACCCGTCACTTGAAGAGACATTCACATATCCTTATACATACAAAGTTTGAATCCCAACACGGGCTTAAGCCGATGATTTTCAAATTTGTTTTCTAATTCAAGTCTGGATCACAAATGATTGATTATCACGTTAAGCTAAGCGCTGAAAGAAAAGATCGTGAGGAAACCCACATTCCCGAGAAATGTTTTTCGGAGGTATTTGATGTATTGGGCTGGTTTTCTGGTTTTGGTGGGGCTTAGGATTCCTCAAGTTAAACATTATTATTATTATTATTGTTTTATTAGTTTATTTAGTCGACATTTTAAACATTGATAATATTTTTTCTCCGAGCACAATAATAATTCACACCAGTGATGTGCGATCCCGCCATTATTAATAAGGCGCAAACGTTATGTGAAAAACGCTTTATTACTTAACCTTTAGGCAGATAAGACTAGAATACAAGAAAGAACAATTTGAAAAAGAAAAGAAGCCCATGTCCTTACTATTAAACTGTTTTTAGTTTGGAAACATTCATTTGGCCATTCCCACTTTGGGAACGGCACATCACTGACTCACACTCGTCACATCGTCTATCTATGGCTTAGATAGACGATGTGACGAGGGCATATGCCCTCTCCTTCCTTCTCCTTCCTATCACTCTCTAGTTCATTCAAACTTCACTCAATCTATCATAATATTACGTCTATGCATCCCTTCTACGCTCTACACCTTCTGTACTTCTCACGTAACTCCTCTACTTCTCACACAACCATCTCAACTCACCTTTCACTCACTCAGCCTGCCCACACTATTGTTGCTATTTTTCGAAGAAAAAAAAAACACTCCACTTTAAAGTTGTTTTATAGTACTAGGAGCAGCCTCCGTGATCTAGTGGTTAGAGCGTCAGGCTCACGATCTGGAGGTCCGGGTTCGATTCCTGACGGGGACACTGTCGAAATCACTTTGTGAGACTGTCCTTTGTTTGGTAAGGACTTTTCAGGATTGAATCACCTGATTGTCTGAAAAAGTAAGATTCCGTGCTTCGGAGGCCACGTTAAGCTGTTGGTCCCGGCTATTAGCCGTAAAAACACCTTCACCAACCCGCAGTGGAGCAGCGTGGTGGAGTATGCTCCATATTCAGCAATGGGACGTATATAGGCTGTTTATGTTATGTTTTATGTAATAGTACTAGGTACTGTGTTATTGTTGGTATTAGTAATTACTAGAAAAGTATTAGTAATGTGATACAGCCGCGCAAACATCGTGGCGCCACAAGGTAATAGTAGGTATTCATCATTATTTTATTTATAACACGCAGATTCGCCGAAATACTTAGTAAGTACGAGTACTTATATCAATTTACTGGGATATCAGTTCAATTATTATTTTAATTGCCTATTTCGGGTGTATATCAAAGGTGTGTCTGTAGGCGGTTTGACTTTCGATATACGTATTTACTAAATTGAAGGAACTTTAACGGGCCTAATACCTCTTCAATGTGTGGGTTGCTGCCAGATTTTGAAAATAACGTCTCATCATTATCATTACCAATTTAAGAGCCACGCTCTTGTCGATGTAGTATTTTCACTTCCTTATAAGACATGACGTTCACATTCTCTTTAATCTCTTCCATGTAAGCTCTTCTTGGTCATCCCCTTCCTCTCTTTCCTTGTAGCTTTCCTTCTATGATGTTTTAAATAAATTCGTCTGCCTTATTAAGTATCCAATCATCTTGCTTCTTCTGTACTCAATAACTCTCAATATTTGCCTCTTTTCCCTTACTCTTACTAGCACTTCCTCATTAGTAACCCTTTCTGTCCAACTTATTCTTTCCATCCTACACCTAATTTCAAAGGCTTTAGCTAGGTGCTTATATGGCTACTGGTAAAATAATACACGTATACTTATAACATCTATTAAACTACTTATAATTCGGCGAAGATGATTATATTCCAATTTGACTTTTTCTATCGTGTGGATTGTGAGAATACCAACCTCATCAACCCTGGTGCCAGGGTTATTACTGAGCCGCCAAAGCCGACTACGTACATAACATAACATAACAAAATTAAATACTTTATCAGTAAGTAAATCACACATACTTACTACATCAGTAAGTAGTAACCGGGACCAACGGTTTAACGTGCTTTCCGAAGCACGGATCATCTTACTTTTGGACAATCAGGTGATCAGCCTGTAATGTCGTAACTAAACTAGGGATTACAAAGTGGTTTTTGTGATTTGTCCCTACCGGGATTCCAACCTGGGACCTCCGAATCATGAGCACAACGCTAAATCACTGGACCACGGCGACCGTTATTCCAATTAGTAAAACGCTAGAACTGTGAAATTATTATAATAATTTAATTTGAAGCTTTTGGCGGCTCAGTAATAACCCTGACACCAGTGTTGATGAGGTTGGTATTCCACCTCACAACCCACACGATAAGAAGAAGATTATAATAATTCATTTTTCGTGTGGCTTGTGAGGTCAATGATCCACCTCACCAACCGTTATAAAATTATAAGTCAACTTGTATTTTTTAAAGTATTGTGAGGAATAAATAACTTTTAATTACTTTGTCGAAATTAGAGATTTCCGAATAATTTCTTTAATTTTTTATATGACATGTTGGTGCCACCATATTTGCGCGGTTGTATCACATTCCTAATATTATTCTATTATTACTAATTAAATAAAATTTAATTAAATTAAAAAATAAATAATAATAAAATAAAAAATAAAAATAAATTTTCTAATAAATTATAGATGTCGACGTTTTTATATTTATAAGACGAAACATATCGCTCATGATCATAGATTTACTAATACCGTAGATTAAACGTCAGGGCTCAAAAAGTGGAACGCAAAGTTACTGTTAATATAGCGAGGTTGACAGTGCTTTACATCAGTGCGCGATTAGGCGCCGAACTGGCAACAAAAATAGAAGCTCAAAGCGAAAAAGAAGCAATAAAAAGTAATAAAATTGTGCATGTTATCATAGTATAAACATTTTAATTTTCGCAGTAATACCCACCAAAATTATTATTTTTATTTAAAATATATTAAGACAAGTACTCCCCGTCAATCCGAGTCGCAGTATGTATCTTAATTTGACAAGATTTTATTGAATGTATAATCGCTGTGCACGAATGTATAGCTAAACAAGCGCCAAGTTTTCGTCGCTTGATACAACGAACGCTGTACTCGTATCTACTTTAGTGGTAAATCAATGCGCACTGTATCCAAAACTGACTTTGAACGTCTATTGTCTACACACACACACACTCTCACACACACACACACACAAAAAGCCTGATGTTTGTTTTTTTTTTTCAATTCACTTTTTGTCCTTATTTTCACATTATTTTATTTTTAAGTTAAGTATTTATATATTTTAACCCTCGGAAGCAGCGTGGTCACTCCCAACACAAGCATATCAAATTGCTTACTGGGAGGTCCACAATTTCGATATTTTAAAATACTGGAGAAAAATAAAAATTATATATATTTTTTTTATTGTCTAGAGACTTGCGAGTTAGTGAGGGGGGTAGTAGTTACTTAGTAGTTACTTGAGGGGTAGTAGTTGTGAGTGTTATATTAAGACTTAAAGCAGTTAAACTCTGTATTGTATTCGCAGAACGCACTATACACCTCTGCCTAAAGACAGCTCTCTGCGTGTGCATAGATGTGTTGCTGTATGTTATGTTACTTAAAGCAGGGTATATAAAATACCTACAAAAACATAAATTTTATTTATTCCAACTAATGGTTCATAATTTCACCACTGTTTACAAATAATTCGCTGGGCTCAGTGACTGAAATTTTGCTCTTTGATTGTACAGTCATGAGCAATATAATGTACCCACTTTAGGACTCTGTCGCACTAACATATTTGACATTTAGTGAGACTTACCTACAGTTCAATTTGTCAAAAAAGTTAATGTGACATGGTACCAAAGTGTATACATATTAATGCTCGTGACCGTACATCTGAGAGATAACTTATCCAGTAAAGAAGCATCTTCGCTCAGCATTCCATCTAAAGGCCTATTCAGACGTACGACGTTAATGGTTTCGCCATGTTACGAGTATTAGGGCCCTCCAAGTGCCGTTGAAAGTTAATTGATTCGCTGACAATAGAATTTAAACTTTAGTTATCCGTGTCATAGACTCCAGGTTCGTCTTTACGATGCGTCGCTCGTCGAGACCTCGCACTTCATACGCGTGCGCTGTTTTGCATTTTGCAAGTATGTTTATCTCTAAGTACTTGATGTTGTCATCACATAATATACCTCTACCTACATACATCTAAATATATAAAAGGAGAAACTGACTGACTGACATATCAACGCACAGCCTAAACGGCTAAACGTAGGCACTTGAAATTTGGAAGGGACGTAGCTTAGGTACCGTAGAGGTGCACTAAGAAAGGAATTCAAGGAATTCCCACGGGAACGGGAATTAGCGGGAAAATTTATGTAATTGTATGAAAAAACTAAACCGCTTAAGTTAGACGCTTGAAATTTGGCATGCAGGTATCTTAGTTAACTTAAAGCTTAATTGCAACAGGATATTGCAAAATTCCCACGGAAACGGGAGTTAGCGGGAAAAAACATTTGTATGAAAAAATCGAAACCGCGTAAGATAGATGTTTTCAATCTAGCATGCATGCATACTTTCGTAAATATAAAGTTTAGTTATGGCTGTATTTTGAAAAATGGGAGTTAGCGGGAAAAAAATATGAAAAAAACTAAACTGCATAAGTTAGATGCTTGAAATTTGATAATTGCACTCCCACACACACAAAGATCTTTCTTTTATAACACGCCACGCGGACGAAGTCGCGGGCAATAGCTAGTCGCATATAAAATCCAATACTTTATTTATTCAAAATATCCGTGATAGCACGGTTCGGGGAACGCGTGACCTGCATCGTAGTGTCAGGGGTATGAATCTCGGCTCTAACTGGATTCGGCTTTATGAGTTTGAATCCAAGTTTGGATCATAGATAATTATTGATATCACGTGGTTTGCACGGTTAGTGGTAAATAGGCTCGCCTCCTATAACATGGGACTTAAACATAGCTAGCGAGAAGTGTGTATATAAGGGAGGCAAAAATTACGCATATAAAAGTAAGTGCGCAATGCAAACAAATGTCAAATAGCAATATTGCTTTTGTAGATGAATTGCTTTGATGTGGCCATTTGAACCCCCAAGTACTATTACCCGTTCGGGGATACAGGTCTGATGTTATGTTATTTACTACGTACAAATATGTACTTCCTACATGTTTTTTTTTGAAACTATAGTCTAGTAGAAATCTATTTGGCTTCAGCGTGTCATAAGTAATAAAAAATAAATTAGATATTTATTATCATGATCATCATCAGCCGTACGACGCCCACTGCTGGGCATTAGATATTTATTATATTGAACCAAAATTTTTATACAAAAAAAAGCTCAGTGTAGATACCTCTGACTACCCCAAGTGGGGTAAAGAAGATATAGTCGTGCGTGAGCTTATGTTTTTATCAATGAAAATTTCGTGTACCTACTTAATTGACCCTACGAGTATCGAATGTGGGACCTCCGGATCGGTGGTCAAGATTTTACCATTAATTAATATGTCTAATCAAAAAAGCTGTAGTAGCCCAGTTGGTAGCACGCTTGCCTCTCACTTTGAGGTTGCAGGAGCACAGGCCTAGACCAATAATAGTCGAATTTGTTTTCAAATTCATGTAAGGAACATAAATGATTACCACGTGCTCGTCGGTGAACCAAAACATCGTGAGGAGACCCACATTCCCGAGAAATGCTTTTTAGGAGGTACCTATCTGATCTAACTTGTATTGAGCTGGTTTTCCCTTCGCGGGTTGGAAGGTCAGACAGGCAGTCGCTTCTGTAAAAAACCGGACCTGTCAAATCTTCAGGTTGGGTAAGCGGACCCTGTGAAAAACGGGCTAATGCTAGGGGGATGATGAGTAGTGTCTATTCAGTTATGAGTGTTAATATATACTCTTACTTTGATCATCTAACTTGGGTGGAAGAAACAGGTTCTTAGCAACAAGTGCCGTTTAAGCGATGCAAAACGGGGCACTTCAAACTTGCGTACTGTTTTGCATTTTGCAAGCCTTTATTGCTGTCTACGTACATACCTACTGTTTTAGTATAAAATACTAGCTACTATGTACTATAGACTGACACTTACGATGCCATAAACGCAAGAAACACTAATCAAGAACGACTGGAAGAGATAACTTTTACATAGAGCTCAGTGAGATCTGGGTATACTTAGTTCATCTTGGACCTTCGGTGTGAGTGTGCACTGTGCCCTGAAACCTGCACGCAGGAGGACTTGATGAGCGCTTCCGCCCGTGCTATTGCCGTGGCAGCATTTTGGGCAGCAATTATACAATATATTACGTTGTTCGACTTGTCATCGATGCGAAAGAAGTGAAGTTCATCTTGCAATGAGTACTATGGAAGGACAGTAGGTATAGTACGTGTCTGACTTATGTCAGGAGCCTTATACGGCTCAATAGTGACCCTGACACCAGGGTGCTAAAAATCGGTCAATGACCTCACCGCCCACTCGAGGTAAGAAGACGTACTTGTAAGTGTACGTGCAAGTCGGAATTGTACGAAAACGCGTCTAAATGCGATCGGTTTTATCAAGTCATCGATTATAAATAATAAGTCCATAACGTAAAATCTCTTTTACGCCCAATGTCTCTCTCTCTCTCTTGTTAGATAACGTTCTCTTTTAACAACTTGGGGTCAAAGATAAATTATAAAATGTTAATCTAGAGTAGAAGCCAGTCTAAGATGATCAAACATCAATCTCATTTCACTATTCGACTTAATTCCGAATTTAATTTATGAATTAAGTAACACGACGACGTTTGACCGCTATTGATGACGTCACAGGACAGTTCTATACAAACTCCAAAGAAAACCTTCGTTTTGAAGTTTCGTAAAAAGTATCTCATTTGACTGTTGTTGTCGCGTTTTTGTCCTTCAAGCGAACTATCCCTGTAAACGCAGCATGGCTGGTATTTCCAGTACGCACAGCTTATTATAGGTTAGCGGTTGTTTACAATGCTTGCACGCACGTATGCATTGGGTAACTGCTATCATAGCTACTTGCTTCTGGTGTACCTTTCAAATCTAGTAAGTTGTAGGTACTAAATACCTACATGTGCTAGGAATATACGTAATATAATTAATTGTAAGTAGTAATAGTTAATAAGGCACTTGACCGGATTAGCGAATTGGCTTCTCACTAATAGGGATTGTGGGCATGAATTGAATTAATGTATTATAGGCTCTTAGGAAGTAAAACTGCATATTTCTCCCACCAGGTGTCGCTGCTGTTGAGTTCTTAAAATCTGCTACAATTACATATTCATACTTTTTGATTTTCTATCTGTTGTCTCATTTTTACCTGACTGCGGCGAAGCAAAAATTAGGGTTATGTGTTTGACCGCTATGTTTGTATGTGTATAAATGCACGTCTGTTCCAACCTAACTTCTAACCCAGATTATGTCAAATGATAATAAATGACTATTCTATGTAATAGTGATAAAACCACACACCTAACATAATATGTTACCAAAACCACTATAGATAAAAATACCAATGACAAACATCAGCGTGCCACAGAGTAAAAAGTGGCAAGTAAATATTTGACGTGGTCCGTACCGGACGCACTGTCCACTGTATAGAATATTAATCGCTCGCTGTTACCGTTCATGTTCAAAACTCATTTATTAGTCACGAGTGTGAATGTTGGCGATAAGCGATCAGCGGTGAACTGGGGGGTTAAAAAGGCCACGCGCAAGCAATTCCTCCAAAAAAGCAATATTGCTATTTGACATTTGTTTGCATTGCGCACTTACTTTTATATGCGCAAATGTCAAACTACAATATTGCTTGTTTAAATGAAATGAGTCGATGTGTATTTTAACTCCCTGAGAGTTTAGCCAAGTTTCACCTTAACATAAATATACGTCCCACTGCTGCGCACAGGCGAGAAACGATGGAGGATGGAGCTGAAAGAGAGGAGTTCATTCAACTAGAGAGGGTATGGAGCATACTCCACTACGTTGCTCCAGCGCGGGTTGGCGGAGTTCTTTGGGCTAGTAATCTGGGAACGGCTTAATGTGTCTTACGAAGCATAGAACATCTTAATTTTCAGAATGTTCTAGTCAAACAAAGGACAATCTCATGTTATACTTCCTCCCCTTGACTGAGGGATTGTCTGTGCATAGCAGGACGATTCTATTCTATTCTACTCTATTATACTCTATTATACTCTATTCTACTCTATTCTACTCTATTCTACTCTATTCTACTCTATTCTACTCTATTCTACTCTATTCTACTCTATTCTACTCTATTCTATTCAATTCTATATAGGTTGTTTATGTTATGATTAGGCATGTTGTACAGTAAAAAAGTCGCTTCTCGCTAGTACTGAGGGAATCGTTTACCTTTAAAGAGAGGACGACGCAAACGCAGGAAGTCGGAATTATGAATTTAATTCATGCTGTGTATTGACGACGTTCTAAATGGTTCGGTGACCATAAGAAGGGGTCACTAATAATATCTTTGGATTGATTGTGATGTCATTAGGCCGTGAACTAGAGGATGATGAAATGACCTTAGTAGAAATTATAATTACGAACTTATTACAAATAATTTTAATCTCACTGGCTAAATACTGGAAAGTGGCTAGAAAGTAGTCATTTTGTTGTTGACATAATTATACTACTATGTGATATAATAACTACTTGTGACTTTGCAATGAGTAAATGAATATGAACTGTAGAAGCACTGCGAAGGATTTTTTGAATGTTCAGTCACTAAGGAGAGAAAGAGATACCACGCGAAAGAAATCGCGAACAACAGCTAGTTAAATATACTTACCTATGTTTGGGAAGGAGTGAATGACAGAAATTTTGCAAATACACACAGTACATTATGTTAAACATGAAGTCTTTATGTCGGCACAAACGAGGTATCAACCACAGCCACCAATGGCCAGCGACAAACAGTTGACACGATTTTTCTTATACAGGGTGTTAGTGGTATCGTAACGAATAGGTACTAAGGGGGATGATTCAGACCATGATTCTGAGTTAATATCAGGTGGAATGTTCCATCGCAATATTTGTTTTTTTTTTAAATTTTTTAAATTATTTTCAATTCTATACTTTTGCGATGGAAAATTCTACTTGACTTGATGATGGTCTGAATCGACCCTCAATGTTTCCGTTACGGCGTCGCTAACACCCTGTGTAGAAAAAAAATTGAAAAAACCCACGACGGTACAATCTCATCGAAAAAGAATAAAGTAACTCAAAACCCCCGACTTAACCCAATTATTATGTAACGAAATATTATAATAGACTTAAAAATACTTTCTAAAAAACAGTTGATATCTCGAGAAATCGGTAATAGATATACTTAAGTACCTAAACAATGAATATGGATGTTTACAGGTTTTTCCTAACGTGTCTGTTTCTCGAAGATATACTTAAAGGTAGTGATAATAATTTTACATATACATAACCGAGGAATATCCGTCGGGGGCTGCCTTTTCTATATCAAATTTCAACAAAAATTTAATCATACTTATAAGTGTATTTTATGTCGTCGTTAAACATCTACAATTCATCAATAATTGTATTCACGTCACTAGAAAAACTTTAGATGGGTTAATGGCAGCCCCCGACGGACGGACATTATCGGGACGAGGTAGTAGCTGAACACATATCTATGCTTTTTCTTTATTCCCACTTTAGCAGCGAAGTTGTAATACGATAAACTTGCGGTTCTATAATTAGTAGAAAGTAAGTACCCAAGGCTTTAAATTAACTATATTTACGTAAGAAAAGTCAACGGAATTAGCATAAAGAGAATATTATCATGATGGCTCTGGCAATAACATTGGCTAGTGAATAAACAGGCGAGCTTTCGAAATGTACAACTGCGACATAATCACTAAGCAAACGTTCTTGATTGTATGTAAATATTCACTTTTATTGTGTTGTTTTTGTGAGGTATAAAGAGAGAGACAATAAACTAATTAGTCGCGTTATGAGTTCACAATTCTAGTAAGTAATTCATATTCGTAACAGTACATACAAATACTTTGTTTATATTACTTATATTTTCACGCGACTTCTATTTCTGTGAATCATGCTTTTATTTACGATGTAAAACATCAAAACTTGCAATTTCGTTGAAATCTTATACTTATAATAAATCTGTAGAGAGGTCAATTCTGTACATTAAATATTTTTTCAAAATAACTATCAGGGGGTGATAAGTGATCGATACTGATGCCAAAAATGCAATCAGTAAAATTTTTGTCTGTCTGTCTGTCTGTCTGTCTGTCTGTCTGTCTGTCTGTCTGTCTGTCTGTCTGTCTGTATGTTCCTTATAGAAACAAAAACTACTGGACGGATTTTAATGAAACTTGGTACAATTATTCTTCACACTCCTGGACAGGTCATAGTATACTTTTCATCACGCTACAATCAATAGGAGCAGAGTAGTGAAGGGAAATCCTTTTGTATGAAAAATCTAAACCACTCAAGTTAGACGTTTGAAATTTGGCATGCAGGTACCTTAGATACCGTAGAGGTGCACTAAGAAAGGAATTCCCGAAATTCCTACGGGAACGGGAATTAGCGGGAAAATCCTTTTGTATGAAAAATCTAAACCACTCAAGTTAGACTTTTGAAATTTGGCATGCAGGTACCTTAGATAACGTAGAGGTGCACTAAGAAAGGAATTCCCGAAATTCCCACGGGAACGGGAATTAGCGGAAAAATATTTTTGTATGAAAAATCTAAACCATTCAAGTTAGATGTTTGAAATTTGTCATGCAGGTACCTTAGATACCGTAGAGGTGTACTAAGAAAGGAATTCCCGAAATTCCCACGGGAACGGGAATTAGCGGGAAAATCCTTTTGTATGAAAAATCTAAACCACTCAAGTTAGACGTTTGAAATTTGGCATGCAGGTACTTTAATAAACTTAAAGCTTAGTTGCAACAGGATATTACAAAATTCCCACGGGAACGGTAGTTAGCGGGAAAAAAACATTTGTATGAAAAAATCAAATCTAAATAAAAGGAGAAACTGACTGACTCAGTGACTGACATATCAACGCATAGCCTGAACGGCTAAATGTAGGCATTTGAAATTTGGAAGGGACATAGCTTAGGTATCGTAGAGGTGCACTAAGAAAGGAATTCCCGGAATTCCCACGGGAACGGAAATTAGCGGGAAAATCCTTTTGTATGAAAAATCTAAACCGCTTAAGTTAGACGCTTGAAATTTGGCATGCAGGTACCTTAGTTAACTTAAACCTTAGTTGCAACAGGATATTGCAAAATTCCCACGGAAACGGGAGTTAGCGGGAAAAAAACATTTGTATGAAAAAATCGAAACCGCGTAAGATAGATGTTTTCAATTCAATTCAATTAAATTATTTAATGCATTCCATGTAGTACAATGGGGTGTTACATAGGCATAGGAACTAAAACATGGACCCTGTAGGGCACAGCAACGTTGAAGGGAAGAGAGGAAGTGTGTATTAAAATTAAAACTCAATGAACAATCAATTAAAAAAAAATCAATTCAATCAATTGATTCAATCTAGCATGCATGCATACCTTAGTAAATATAAAGTTTATTTTTGGCTGTATTTTGAAAAATGGGAGTTATTGGGAAAAAAATTGTATGAAAAAATCTAAACTGCATAAGTTAGATGCTTGAAATTTGATATGCACTCCCACACACACAAAGATCTCTCTCTTATATAACACGCCACGCGGACGAAGTCGCGGGCAAAAGCTAGTAAACAAATAAATTTATTTCTCACATACAAAATAAATGAATAATAACAATAACTCTTCTTGTTTTCAGGTAAGCGAGCAAACTTCTCTAAAACAAGGTTTGTAAAACTATACAGTTTTAAAAGTTTCTAAAAGCTTTTTTAAAACTTCAACTTAAGTTTCATAAAATTGCCACGAGGCACGTGGTGGCGCTGCTATTGATCCGTTGCGTACCGAATGGTTCTTGTCTAAGAGGCAAAGTACTCAACTACACTCACGCTTTGATAGTTCGAGGATAAAAGTACAGATGGCGCTGCGGGTAAGGTTTTATTTACGTAGTTAATTTTTTTCTCGTAACGTATTTTCGTTTAAGTTATTACTTTAGTGAGTGACGTTTTATCCTATGTAAAGAAATAAACACTGATGTATAATTAATTATGTTACTATAGGAAATAGTAATAGTAATAGACGAAAATGTAATATTTGACTCTACAGCATTCATATACGCATTATTTTTAAGAAGAACTAGAAAAAGACATATGTATATTATGTATGTATACAAAATACCTTCAATAATAGAGAGTATGCAATCGAAATAGGTATAAGTGATATATAATATATAAGTGATATAAAAGACGAAAGTACGTTATTAGGTCCATTAGGTTTAATTATTACGGTATCAAATTAGACAATTATTGTAGGTAGGTATGTAAGTAGATTCTAAGTAGGTAAATGATAGTGAAAACCATTTCATTTGACTACCTACGCAATAATCCAGGGTTACATAACGTCTAATTGAAACCCACACTATGGGTTTTTGAGTTCGAATAAATTTCAATATTACAATTGGTAATTGCCACGCTAGCGTGTACCACCTCAGGCAGTTCTACCCGAATGTAAATATATACCTAGGTTTGTAGTAATCTGAATATACTTAGGTATTCTCGCAAAGATATCACACCAATGGTCCCACCTTAGGCCGATAATACGTGAGACTGTGCACAAATGCGTACTTAGAAGTATTTAATGTAACTATGGGCATAATACCTACTTGATACGACCTATTGACAGTTTTAACAGTTTACCATCTGAGCACGATCTAGACCTGGAGGATTAAAAGGGCCACATCGAAGCAATTCATCTAAGAAAGCAATATTGCAATTTGACATCTGCGCATATAAAAGTAAGTGCGCAATGCAAACAAATGTCAAATAGCAATATTGCTTTCTTAGATGAATTGCTTCGATGTGGCCATTTTAGCCCCCCTGTTTTGTTCTAAAGTATCAATGATGCGACAAAAAATTGCGAAAACTCTCTTTGAGACACGAGTGACTTCTTAGCCCTAGTTTGTGAACGTCAAATGTTTGTACCTACCTTACTTAACCTACTTTAACCTACTTAATTAATTCTTGATTTTTATGATTGTAAAAGTGTATATAATTTAGCCACTATTAGGTGGACACTTGTAGTTAGCCCTTAGTTATTGTCTGGTTATTATTTTAGAGAATGTATATGGCCGTAAGTATTCCTCAAAATAAATAAATAAATAATGCAGAAGACCATTTTATACTAGGTTACCTACGGTGCGGCGTAAAGTGGCGCTTACGTGTACTTTTTGTATTTCCCTTTTTAATAATGATTTCAATGACATTACATCAATACTTATGCTTGGAAGTAAGAATAATGCTTTGTTTACACAGAAAGGAAATGTCTTAACGACATTATTATTACCAATAGACTTATTATTGTCGTTTCTGAGACAAGTGTTCCGACCATCTTGAGATGCTTGACCCGATTTTTCCGAATTTATTGTTCATCGCTCCCTCGACAGTCTCGTTATAATCAAGTGGCTTGCAAATGAAACGATTAAAAATACAAAAGCCACTCCCCAATCTTTTGTTGGATTGTCCGAAGCAACCTTATGAGGTGCAGCATAAAATTTTAATTAAGCAAATAATGATTCCGCTGTATTCGCTCCTTATTCTGCCATTTATATGTTCTTTAATCATGAGATTATCCACAGTTCTCTTTTCTTAAAAATATAAGGGAGAGAAAATACCGCAGCTCTTGTTTTTTTGATATATTTTTCCATTGAAGGTGAAGATTTATGAAGTCTTCTCGCTTATAACGTAGTATGTTTCTAAAAAACTCAAGCTCACAGTCTGTAATTTGGTAGACTGCGGGGCATCACGCCTGTATCCCCGAAGGGGTAGGCAGAGGTATATTACACCCACTTCACGCCAGCTATGTTTAAGTCTCATGGCAACAACATACAGCCATACACATACTGTCTAGTCAGTCAGGTAGTGTTGTTTGTGATAGACAGAGAAATTCATAAATCGTTAGGCAACTAAGATACTTACTCATAAAGTAGTTAGGTGTCTTAATGGTGCTAATTCCTGTAAACACCATCGAATTTTTTTTTTTAAGTTATATCTGTCATTTTTTTATCCGCCGAAAAGGTAAGGGACGGGTAATCGATAAGCATAAAATTTATGGAACACACGTCAATTTTAAGCACAAATCTAAAACAACTGTCTAAAAATTTTACAATGGCCAATAACCTGACAGAATTATGTTGACAGCACTCGTGAAACGATTTTCATACCAGCGAGATATACCTTTTTGATTCGCCCGGGTTATAACTCATTTTTCCTAAAATTAAGATCTGTCAATCATCCGTCCCTTTCCTTTTCGGCGGATAAGAAAATGACAGGTATAACTTAAAGTAAAATTAGGTGGTGTCAGCAGGAATCGGGGCCAATATATAGCTCCCTTCGTTAAACGTGATTTTTTCTCAATCTTTACGAGAAGTCGCGGGTTGCCACCGTTATGCTTAAGTCATTAGTATTATTTCAAACATGGAACTCATCAAATTGAATTTCTCTAATAGTTCAACGAGATACCGAAGAGACACGTACCCGAATGGTGAAACTGGACAATTGGCCTCTGCCCAAACCGATGTGGACACCATATGATGACCCTTATGTATGTAGTAGTTTACTGAAAATCTTAAGCATGTGCTAAGTACCAACCAACACGCATACACTGCTCATATAATAAAACTGTCTGCTAAAATTACTATACTCAAGCCTATCTTTGTTCTTAAGTACGTACTCTCTTTCCGTCCCCAAACAATCCCACTTTAATATTTAGCAAATCTTTGGTCATTGTTTACAAAATAGAGTGAATACATAATATTTAAATATATGAGTGAGTGTATATTGACAAAATTTGAGATGTCCTTAGAAAAGGTTTAGTACGATAGAATAAAATAGAATAGAATAGAATAACTTTATTCTCAAAACAGTGAAGGTTACAAAAGCATTTACATAAATTAAGTTTAACAATTTGTGACTAGTAGCTAACACTGCCCAGGGAAATGGGACTGACTCAGCATATTGTTCGATCTTCTCTGGCGTGCGTGTGAAGCGATTGATGAAAGTGGAGGCAGCAAGAGAAGTGTGTCAGGATCGAAGCTAATGGAATTCCAGTCTCTGCTTACCCCGGTGGGAAATAGGCGTCAGTTTATGTATGCATGTATACAGGGTGTTAGTGACATCGTAACGAAAAAAAAAATGGAACGCCTATTTTATTGTACTAAAAACGATGGTGGGTGTTTTTCTTGTCGCAAATGTTTAATTAAGATTTTCAATTTTTACTGTGCCGCAATGTAAGTCGAACAACGCGCCACACAGACGCTAAACTTACGCGCGGCTACGTTACGCGTGTGAGATACGATGTTGATATCTAGGTAGGAGTTTTCATTCTCTTGTATTTAGATGCTTAGTAGTGGTTCAACGTTTAAAAATGTTGTTTGTTGAAGTAGAACACCTACTGCCACGATTTTTCACGCACGGTACCTACCTACCAGTTATTAAAACGTTCCTAACTTATTAACAATAAAAACCCTACTCTTGCCTTACCTTAATTGTTATTCCTTCGGATGAAGTACCTAGGTAGGTACCCTAGAACATGTCACGTCACGTAGGTATGCAACATCGCGTTTCCTCCGCGGTAGGTAGGTATCACACGCACTCACAAACACAACACCTTGCTCTTTAATAAACATCAACAATCTTCCATACTTTTGCGCAGTAAATGGTCTATGATCTATCATCATAGTCGACACTACTCATTTACAGAATGAAACAAACACTCACAAACACGAAAAAAATATCCTCGAAAAACATCACGCGATTCGGGTCAAGCTTAGTATTCGACTGAGCGGAAGCGCGCGGCGGCGTTAGCGCAAAGCATCAAAGGCGCCGACTAAGGGCGCCGACGACGCACCGGCCGCGGCCGCGTCGAGCCGACGACTAGAGAGAGAGAGAGAAGTATGTTTATGGTGCAAGTGACAGAGAAAGAAATAGTATCTGTTCGTATGCCTACTTTATTGGCGAGCGTTGCCCTTGACCCGTGCGCCGGCTATTCACCTGCGCATAGCTGAAGTTGTAGATACGTTATTATTATTATTGATGACATTGATAAAATTTAATAATTAGTAATTTTTATTTGTTTATTTTAAATGTGCGTTCTATGCAGCTTAAAACACAATATGGGACTGAAAAAAATCTATTATTTTTATGAATTTGGCGACAGGAAACTTCACTTGATACCTATCAACTCAAAGAAATACCTAGTATCTGTTCGTAATGCCTACTTTATTGGCGCGCGTTGCCCTTGATCCGTGAGGCTATTCACGTCCGAGTATCCATCAAGACAGATCAAACAAGCCCTAACTTGGAGGTCTTGCGTCCCAGGATCCTTTAATTATGTCTTAGAACCTTCTTGGCCTATGTGGTCCAGTGGTTGAGCGATGGGATGCGGAGGGTCCGGGTTCGTATTCCGGTGGGGACATATCACAAAAATCTGTTTATAAGGCCTTTGGTTGGGACGTTACAGGCTGATCACCTGATTGTCCGAAAGTAAAATGATCCGTGCTTCGGAAGGTACGTTAAGTCGTTGCTCCCGTCTACTAGGTACTTATGTAAGCACGTAGCCGTTACATGAATATTGTACACAGAACAGGATAGGTTTAATTAGTTCTTTACTGATGATTTAACAATGAGATTTAAAACTACGAATAACTTAGTACTTAATACCTCGGTACGGTACCAACATGTAACAAGAAAAATAAGATCACTCCACTCGGACAATTTTTTTCTTTGAACATGCCGACATTGCCTACGCGGCGGAGTTGCCGAACTATCGATAGGTAGATTATCAATTGTTGAACTTGAAAATTGTCTAAACTATCGAAAGTAGTGATAGCACATTTAGATCGATACTAGCGATAGTACCGATAGGTCTTGCTTTGTAACAATAATGGGTATTGATCTAAAAGATTTATTTATTTTCGATTTTTGTGTAGCGAGGTTTTGCGTAGGTACTTACATACTAAGTTGGTGGATGGTTGACATAGTAGGTAACTAATTACCTAATCTGTGGTGGTTGTGTTAGTTGGTTGTTAGTTATTCTAATGACAACAAAGAATACAATTATTTACTGTTTCAACTGTTTTAGGTAGATAATGGCCCCGATTCCTATGAGTAAATGAATGAATAACCCGGTCGAATCAAAAAGGTATCTCGCTGGTATGCAAACCGTTTGACGTGTGCTGTCAACTTAATTCTGTCGGTTGTTTTAGATTTCTGCTTAAAATTGACGTGTATTCCATAAATTTTATGCCTGTTGATTATCCGTCCATTTAAGAATAAGAATAAAATAAATTTATAATTTACGATAGACAGAGAAAGAAATAGGATCGGTTCGTAGTGCCTACTTTGTAGGCCGCGCCGCCGCCGCGCCGCCGGCGTGCGGCGCGGGGCGCGCGGAGCGGGGCGTGCGGAGCGGGGCGCGCGGCGCGGTGCGTGTGGCCGTTGACCCGTTCGAGCAGCTGTTGTCTCCATTACATCGAAAATTTTCGATAATTTGTCATTATTGTTTTTTTTATTGAAATTTGGGTTCTATGCAGCTAAAAGCACAATATGGAATTGAAAATAATTAAAAACAAAACTCAAAATTTCATGAATTTTGCGACGGAAAATTCCACTAGATATTAACTCAGAATCATGGTCTGAATCATCCCTTTCAGTATTCGTTACGATGTCACTAACACCCGGTATGTACATAACTTTGTATTTCTAAGTAACACAGCTGTTTTGTATTTTTTTGTCAAAGTTTATTAATTTGTAACTAAATTGTTATGTAACTTAATCACTGTTTCACTCTGTTTTGTACAAAATAATCAAAGATTTATTTTTTCATTGAAGTTTCTTTAGACAGAAATAAAGGGTTAGATAGACGTCATTGTTTCGATCCTGTTGCGTTGAGTCAATGAGGATAATAACCTGAAGGTCTTTGCCACCAGACTAAAAAAATCCAAAAAAAAAACAAAGATGATAAAACTGCCTATTTCTCCCATCATGTGTCCCTACTGTTGTCTTACATTTAACAGTTCCACATACTATTTGAGTGAACAAACATTGTTTTGGTTATATTTATTACCCTTTGCGCAGCGTTTATTTGCAAAATCATAGTGTTCTCTTAAAAGATCGGAAAGAAAAAACTATTTTCAATTTTCTTTTTTCAACTGGCTTTTCTTTTTCCTAATTCATCCTTCAGACGGGATACGTTGCTCCACATTTTATAGCAATTTATCACGAATTTTAGCTGAACAGTATGGACAACTGTCAAAATTTAGGAACACTCAACAGTGCTGCCGACGACATTTGAGCTTCTAGTTTTTATTCTCATCTTTTTTAAAAATATAAGCTTACTTATTATTTTTTTACCAACCTGCAGTAGAGCAGCATACTTTCTACATCTGTCTGTATAGCCTCTCTGATAAAGGGAGGCCTGTACCTAAACATGACACGTATATTACTAAATAGAACGTACCAGATTATACTTCAATAAACATAATATTTTACAATAGTTTCAATGCGCGGTAAGCATTAGATCTTTTTTTTATAATAGCCAAGTATGTTCGAGGAGCTCGGTGGCGCAGCGGTAAACGCGCTCGGTCTGCGATTGTTCAAGTTAAGCAACTTTCGCAAAGGCCGGTCATAGGATGGGTGACCAGACCACAAAAAAAAGTTTTCATCTCGAGCTCCTCCGTGCTTCGGAAGGCACGTTAAGCCGTTGGTCCCGGCCGATAATAACCACCAATCCGCACTAGGCCCGCGTGATGGTTTAAGGCCCGATCTACCTATCCATCTATAGGGAAGGCCCGTGCCCCTGCAGTGGGGATGTTAATGTGCTGATGATGATGATGATGATGAGCCAAGTATGCTGGCTCGACTATGCCTGATGGTAAGCATAGAGAAGCCTTAATTGCAGTAACAATTGATAAGCAACGCAATGAGCCAATTTCGAATCAGTTGCGCCTACTAAACGCTTCTTGTTGCCTGGAAGAAATTGCTGCTTAGCAATAAGGCCGCCAGATTGTAAAAAAAAAAAAAATAAAAAAAAAATAAAAAAAAATGTTTATTTACTTTAAAGGTAGATTTTTACAATACAAGGGCTCGGGGTCTCCTTTTAAGCAAGAAGTTGCTTGTAGTAGGAGGCTCCGCTCTTCCATAACTATTTTATACATATGTAAACTAATAATTAAGTGTACGTGTGTATGTGAGGGTGTGTGTGAGTATGTGTAGTGTATGTGCGCTTATGCATGTACGTTATATAATTATGTTATTCTATATATTCGTTAGCAAGATAGATTCTACTTCTGCGTAGGTTTTTTGATTTAACCAAGCTGTAACAGATTTTTTACAGTTATAATGTGACATAGGATATATATTTAGTTTTTTATTTAATAAATTATATATATAAGATGACTGTTTATTGTATTGCCTCATTGCAAATGTAGTTTTAACTCTTACTATCGGAGCAACATCATGTTTTCTTCTCTTATTATTAAATAAATTTGGATCAAAAGGGAGTGCAAGATGTTTTTTAAGAATAAGATGTAGAATGTACAGTTTTCTTATCGTAAGAATATCCGATTTTGTATATAGGAGATCTGTAGGATACCTGAAGGGTTTGAAGAGCATCACTTTTATAAGTGATCTCTGGGCTCTTTCCAATTCCAAAAATTTAGTTTTTGTTTTAGTTTTTGTTTTTGTAGCACCACCCCAATTATTGTACTGTATCTATCTTCATCTGTGTGAATTTGTTTTGTATGTTGTGTGCAATAAAGTATATTTGATTTGATTTGATTCTTGTAAGTACGTAAGCTAGTGTTGCGACGTCCATTTGCAAATGAACACCGCTAGTAATGTTCTGTTTAGATTATTGGCTGTTAATAGAAAATTTACGGAAATCTGGATGACACAACATCATACTACTCATCCAAATTCACCTGTCACGTGAGTTTTGATTACTACGAGAAATACGATACACAGTAGATGCATGCTTGTAGTCCAAACTATAAGCAATTTATCTCAATAAGCACCAAGGCCTTGCACCTTGCGACTTTGGTAACCGACTAATAAGAATTTATGCCTGGCCTGGAGACATCTTATCTTACTTACTCCGCTGGCCAGAAATGTAAATTTAGTGCGAGCATACTCAGGAAAATCAAATGTAAACAAAAGTAAGGAAAACTTCTCAACGAAATATAAGGAAATCTTTTAGAGTGCACTTATTTGTTACGTCTGCTTAAGGGGAATCGTTTGTCTGTTCATCCATTCTAATATTATAAATAAAAAACTGTTTCCTTTTCAAGTCTAAACCGTTGGACTGATTTGGATGAAAATTGCCACATGACTATCCAAAATCGATCGAAATCTAGTGAAAAGGTTTTTTTTTCACGTGACTTATTGTAGATTTGCCGCAGATGGCATTAACTACTTAGCCAGACAGAGTAACAATGTGAATGCTGTTTCCAAGGTCGGAAAACAACAACTTAAAATACAAAATAATACAAAATACAAAAATATTTATTCGTGAATGTTGCGTGTTACAAGATATAACAGGGTTACAGTGTTGTCATCGGTCTCAGCACATTCAGCCAAAAATTGGCATACGAATTTAAAATTGTCATGCATAAAACAAACTACATCAACCTGAGAAATCAACATTAATAATATGAACTTGACAATAATTAAATAATATAATTCAAATTTAAACTCAATAATAATAATTCCTAAATGTCATGCAGAATAATATAATATCAATAATATCAATCATTAATTTCAATTTATAATTAAAAGTAACCAATAAAAAAAATATCCACATATTTAAAAAACAATAATACCTAACTAAAATAATAATAAATATCTAAACATCATTATCAAAAAATCAATTAACAAGTAAATATAATCTTCATTGCATATTTTATATATTTTTTTTGAACTTACTAAATCAATGAGCCGAAATTAGTGTAGGTATTAAAACGATCTCTCTTTCTCTCGCATTCATGTGTATCTTCACCTTCTATGCAGGTGAGAGCCCTCAGCGCTCCCCATTAGTCCGGCCAGGTAAAA
Source organism: Pectinophora gossypiella (assembly GCF_024362695.1). Taxonomy (NCBI): domain Eukaryota; kingdom Metazoa; phylum Arthropoda; class Insecta; order Lepidoptera; family Gelechiidae; genus Pectinophora; species Pectinophora gossypiella. Next base: position 6,794,560 of record NC_065408.1, on the reverse strand, counting down.
CGTCACGTAAAAAATAATAAAAAATCACCGCCCATGATCGGTGTAAAATAAAATATGTCTATGTGAATACAAAATCTTAAGTAATATTAGTATTATCTGCACCTATCCAATGTCGGATGCAAAATATTTTTTTTATTTAAACATCTCTACACGCAGTTCAAATGTTTATCAATGATGTCCTTCAGAAAATTCTTTGTACAAATTTAGCAAATAACGGAGACATTCGAAACTTGTTCAGTCGAGAACATATTCTGAATGCAGAACAATTTTCAACGTAGCCCGTGTATAGAATAATCTCTTTCATTGTCGTGTTATTTGCTTTGAGATCCGGTATCCCTACATCCTACTCGGCGACCTTATGCATTTCTTATGATCGCACTCCCTAAAGCTTTTGAGACAAATGTAGAGCTATTTAAATGGAATATTTAGTATTGTAGCATCCATTGTACAAGTTTGTTATTCACTGTTTAAGCAGAATATTTGAGTGAGGGGACCTTTTTCTTCTAACGATATGTTTGTGTTACGTTCCAAGGGTCTTTGCGAAAATTATAATAATATTTTATTTAAGCAAATGTTTTCAATCTTCTTTCGGTTTTTATAACACTGAGAAATGAAACTGTTTGAATTATGTTTTATGATCTCTAAGGAAAACGCAAATGGAAGAAAGCCTAGTCATTACTACCTAATTAAAAGTTATATTACCATTTATAATTTTAAGTCTGAGTAAAAATCTTAATACAGAATCTCGAGCTCGTTTATTTCAATTAGAATTTAAAATGATCATGTCTGCGATATTGAAATTGAAAGGATTCCTATTTAAGCGCACCGCGATCGCGGCCGAGATAGCGTTTAAATGTTTCATTTAAGTCGTCCAATGGGTCGGAAATGGTTGAGAGGGTAAGAAAATCTCCTCCGGGAGCATTAAAATATGTAATGGGCAAAAATAACAGATGGTCTACCGCCGGCGTAACGAACTGTAAGATGGACCCGACCCCAACTGTCTAAAGAGGACCCTAGGGCCGTGGTTACGTTAGCATAGGGATATATAACTTGTTTGGCTGATATATTGTTATTTATCTATCATCTTTGCAGCAAATCTGCGGATAATCGGTGTTTGTTTGCAAAACAAAAATATCCTTTGATAAAGTACAAAGGGAAAAGCCCTGAATCTATTCAAGTGTTTGAATAAAAACACGCAGTGACTTGCTCTTCCGACAAGACAAATCTTCCGTGAACTTGCTTTGGTTGCCTCGTAAAGATAACAGAATTTCACAAGAACTACGCTTTATTCATAAGATGGAGTTTACTGCATAGAGTAAGGTAAATAAAAATATACAGGGTGTTAGTGACATCGTAACGAAAACATTCAGGGATGATTCGGGCCATGATTCTAAGTTGATATCAAGTGTTTTTTTCCGCCGCAAAAGTATGAAACTGAAAATAATTAAAAACACAAAAAACGTGAATTATGCGACGGAAAATTCCACTTGATATTAACTCGGAATCATGATCGGTACGGTGTCACTTACACCGTCTATAGTATTGTAAGATAATAATGTTTATCCCTCCACGTAAAAAAAAACATAGGAAACGTTCAGTAGCTTGTCTTCCCAGGCAAGTTGTAAAATCCAACAAAGGGATTGTGTCTTTTCTAACATGGTGAGCAATTGTTATGGGCGATAGGCTGATCTTGTCACTACAAGAATCAATATCAATCATCATCATATCCATCTTAGGACTTAGTATCAACAGTGGCTGCAAGTTGTTTTTGATTACATGTAGCTCTGTCTACCCCATTAGGGATTACTAGTTTGAGTTTATATCTATATGAGTATGTATGTTTCTTTATTTTAACGTATTGTGCCTGTTCAATATATATTATTCGGTTTCAATAAACTTGATATTGACACCCTTTTTATTCATTTGACAGAAACTATAAATCTCAATTTTGCATTGTCAAGGGATCAGCCTATATATAAACTAACTTTAGTAACACTCTATTCACTTATAGCATGATAAACTCGGGAAAATTCTTGTGAAAATCGACGGAAATCGTTATAAAATCTCTCAAGTCTACATTAGTTGAGTAAAAACGTCCCAGCTCTTGACAAATCGTCCTCTGCGGGATTTCACTTATTGAATGATTGATTTATTTGCCCTTTCCGCAAGTTTATCTGGTTTACAGGTGAAGTTGCAGTCTTTGATTTACTAACTCTAATGCTTTTCCGTATCACTCACTTCTAATTCGTGGTTTTCCCTTTTCAAATGACTTGACATCCCTTGCCCCTAAGCTCTGAGGTCCGTGGAGACATTTACGACCTAAGTGAGGACGATTTCGGGTAGTATGATTGATTTTAAGGTCACAATTGATTTAGTACCCTCGATTTGTGTTAAATGGGAAGTAGAAGGATAAGTGTCAATAACCTATAATGTGTGAACGAGCTGTTCAGGAGTTATATCTGTAAATTAAACAGGCAGATAAATACGCTGGAGGACTTAAAAACTGACTCAACTCCTTAGTTTAGGAAGTTGTATTGTTAAAAACCATAGCCTTTTTATTGTTATTGTGTCCGTCCGACAGGCAAAGGGAACATAGCCCATACAGCCAGTAAACCATAGTCTAATAATGAATCATAGTTTAGAACGAGTTTGTACCAGCCAGATCTTTAGAGCGGTAAACATAGTTCGAAACTTCAAAGTTCATAGAAAAACAAAAACACAATGGCTAAAAAGAATATCAACGCTAGCCGTATTGACAGCATTCTAAACTCAACAACGCCATCTATGTGATTTTCAAAGCCCCTCATTATTATTCTGGTAATAAGATAAATACAATTCATACTAATTGTATTTCAATAGCGGTTATGTAGCACTATCGATGTAGGGTACTTTCGACATAGGATATTTTCAATTTAGGAGCCTTACGATGTAGGCTTCTTTCGATGTAGGGTACTTCCGATGTGGTAAATTCGATGTAGAATGCTTTATATGAGGCATACCTTCGATACTAAGCACGTTCGCTGTAGTGCCTACCTTTCGATGCAAAGTGTTCGATGTTACGACCATCGATGTTTTTACTTACGATTTTATAATCCGGACCCTTCTTTATTAGTATGGAAACATTACTAAATAAAATCCATATCGAATGAATCATACTGAAAATAGATATTAAAATTATTCAAGCAACATAATAAAATGAAAGCAGCAAGCAATATTACATAAAGCAAGTAGTATAAACATGTTCCTACTGCGAGTGTTCTAAGCTTCGTGAAGAAAGATTGGGGTCATAAAGTATGATTTTACTATATGAACGCGAGTGCTGAGACACTAGGGTTATGTTATCACATAAGTTATTTCATTTGTTGTAAGTACTTTTATGGGGTGGACAGAAAGAAGTGATAAACCGCTGCTCATATATTATTTTGTACTATTATTATTCTCTAGAATGACATTATGAATTTCGCTAAATTTTATAAATGGTACTATTAATTATCAACGATAGGATTGGATCATAAAGACAATATTACTTATAATAAAGTATCGTACCAGTATTATAAAATCAACATAAGAGCCTATGTACTGCTCCACTGCGTGTACTGGGTTGGTGGAGGTGTTTTTGCGGCTCATAGCCGGGACCAACGGCTTAACGTGACTTCCGATGCTCGGAATCATCTTATTTTTTTCAGAAAATCAGCTGATTCAAGCCTGTAAAGTCAGTCTGTAATAATTCAATAAACCGTTAAATTATACAAAAATAGAAATGCTTGTATATAGTTTGACGTGACTTATCGTAGATTGGCTACTTGGTCGGAAACTTATATGATGGTTAATTATCCTGGTAAGTATATGACATCGCGCATCGTCCTGTTTACATTTCATGTATTGTTTTTTTTTTAATATCGAACAAAAGCCCCAGTTTATTTACTAAACTTATTCCCCAGAGCCCCCGGGGCAAACAATTTCTTATTCGCTATTAGAAGAACAGAATCCGACCGTGACCTCTGATTCGGCAGTAATCTGGCTATAAACGCAAGCAACATCAGATATTTAAGCCTGGGCTTTCTCCGGGGCAATAATAAGTGTCCGGAGAACGTTAGTTGAATTCTTCTCAGGACATAGGGGGAGGGGGGTGACACATCTGCATAAATACGTAAAACGGTCACGTCCGACCGGACGGCCGCGCGTTTAACTTGTATCGTCTATGGACAACACTAAGCTCGTTTAGACCGGCGAGTAGTTTTGGGCTAAGTTACTTGAATTATTAGCTACTTGAACTAAATAACCTAACAAAAATCGTCTTCGGATCGGATGATTCCTAATTTGTGGACGCGACGGAAAACTTAAACGTAAACTAAACTTAAAAGACTGATGGGCAGTCGTTTTTAAAAATGGTTTGCGTTTGACCAACAAACTTGCCTAATAGTAGTTAAATGAAAAAAAGATTTTGTATCCTAGTTTCATACTACATATTAAATACTTAGCTTCGCGGATTAATTACGTGATATTGTAATATCAATAAAATGGTCATCGAGAAATGTTTTATAGTGTTAAACATTACACTCAAAAATATTGTAACAGGAAAGACCGGTTATCAAATACCATGTTATATGAACGAATTTGTTGCTATTAATAAAAATAAGCTCCCTGACCGCACAACTTATTTTACTTTTTTAGATTTTGTTAAATCACTAAACTGAAACGTTCTTTGTACTACGTCTAATAATAGACGTAATAATTCTGATTTCGTCAACATACCTAAACGAAATTCATTCAGTAGACTTGTCTAAATTATTGTCACTTCAACAAATTTTCTTATTTTCTTAGTTATTGTTATTTTTTTTAACAAGGCTATCTGTTTAGCCTTCCACTGAGTTGCCTGCTATATGTATTCTACGGTCGAGACAAACCCTTTTCATGTATAACGATGTAATTGTGTTGACATTACATATGGCGTAATTTAAATAAATAAATAATCCAACTTGACTGACAAGTAGCAAATAGTTTTACATGTGAACGCAGCTCGCCGCCCGTGTCACGGCGCCTTTATTTTCTATTTGAAGGCGGCGGCGGCCGCAGAAACACCGCGGCTAATCGTCCGCCCGTTACCCGCCCCGCCTTACTAGTGAGGCGACACGCATTGTCGATAAAGCCTCAGTTGCTAGATATACACAGACAATGCCGCTTTGTCCGGCCAAGTAGTTAATGCCATCTGCGGCAAATCTACAATAAGTCACGTCAAAGAAAAGACAATGCCGCTTGATATTAACTCAGAATCATGAGTCAATTCATCCCCTCAGTATTCGGTAGGGTGTCACTAACACCCTGTAAATATTTTAAATTAAACTTTCTTTAAAAAAGAAGAAAAGAAACACATTGATATTGCAGGCTGAACACTCGATTGTCCGAAAGTATGATGATCCGTGGTTCAGAGAGCACGTTAAGTAGGCGATTCCGGCTATGTTGAATTTATATATTATGTAGACGTTACAAAAGCCATTATCATGGGCCTTTAGCGGCTCAGAGATAACCCTGACGCTAGGGTGATGAGTTGGGGATATTAAGCTTACAATTAGTTACAACCCATATTAAACATCCTCCTCAATATTCTACTTAGTATTATTATTTTTTTTAACAGCCTATATACGTCCCACTGCTGGGCACAGGCCTTCCCTCAATCAACCGGAGGGGGTACTTAGTATTATATATGATATTAATAATATTAGGTGGCCCAGAGGTTCACGTTCAAAATGAAAAATAACATAGAGGGGCTCATTTTCTATACAATACAATACAAATACACTTTATTGCACCAAATTAAAAAGAAATAATTACAAAAAGACTCTTAATTAAGTACATGGCATTCTTTCACACAAAAACTACTAAACAGTTTTTTGGCCGCTTTCTAAATAGTCATACTTAAAGTACAGATGCAAATAAACACATTTGATTATGTTTTACATTAAAGGTCAGGTAAAATTATCCAACAGCCCCAGGGGTCTTGTGGAATCTGGAAGTACGGATTCTATTCCCGATGGAGACATTGTCGAAATCACTTCGTGAGATTGTACTTCGTTTGGTAAGGACTTTGGAGGCTTGAGTCACCTGATTATCCGTAAAAGGAAGATGATTCCGTGCTTCGGAAGGTACATTAAGCCGTTGGTCTCGGCTATTAGCCGCAAAACATCTCCACCAACCCGTAGTGGAGCAGCGTATGGGACGTATATAGCCTGTTATGTTATGTAAAATCATCCATATGGCTCCAAAGTTTCGATAGAAAGAATAAACCGTCACATCCCTAACTGTCTTGATGTGTCTCAGAAAGTAACGTGTTCTTTTAGTGGTTTGTCCTACGCTTTTGCTACCTGCTTCGTGCTCGAGATCAGTTTACCTACGTCTGCTTGTAGGTATGTTCATATATACACGTGCATATTACATCAGCTAGTATATTTATTTGGCATTTTGGGGAAAATAAAAACATGCATGCAAACATATATTATTGCTTTTGATAAGTGGTTCCTAGTGAACCTGCTATGAACATTTTTTTTTAAAGAGTTATGGCTAACTACCGGTTGTGACTTGGGGCCGTGAATTTAGTGCCCAGTGTTCTGGTTAAGACAGAAATCTCGGAAGTTTCATACAAACTCCAGTTTCCCGGAATGATTCCGGTAGGAATATATCAGGGGCCAACACCCAGATGCGATTGCCTGTCTAACCTTTCAATACGCAAAGGGAAAACCAGCCTAATACAGGTTAGGTCATACACCTTCGAATCGCATTCCACTGGTAGGTATGTGCGTTTCCTCACGACGTTTCCCTTCACCGCTGAGCTCGCGATAACCGTTTATAATCTAAACATGAATTCGAAAACATACGAAAATCATTGGTGGGATTGACACCTGTGACATCAAAGAGTCAATAAGCGATCTTTCAACTGCGTACCATGGCTCTAGGAGTAAATCAGGAGCATAGTTATGGAGGAATAATACTATAGGGCTGCAACTCTACGCTCACCACCAGCGCCTGAGCTAGGTTTACCTCCTCCCTCGGTCTCACTTTAGTCTTCAATAATATGGGCGTTAGACGTCCGTCACGCACACAGATGCGCGTGTACGATAACGTCAATGTGTAGTGCCTGTGTAAAACAAGGCTTTTTGTATGAAGTGTCGGGGGTATGCTGCAATTTATTAGCAGCGTATCTGTCCACCCTGTACACTGGTGCACATACAATTTCTCCAAAATCTTATGTGTAGCGGAAAGCTGACGAGGAGAATTCGGAGTAGTAGGTTGGATGGACTGATTTATGTGTCGCCAGAGGCCGGCCGAGTCATAAACTGACGGCACCTGCTACACCGCTAAATATTCATTTGTCAGTCGCGAATGTAACGATCCTGACGTAAACTACCTCTGGAGTTTTACTTTTTTGCTTTCTAGTGAACTGTTGTGGAGGGTTAGTCGTTTGTTGTTGATGAGTAGGCATGTTATGTGTGTGTATTTTGAGTCTGTTATTTGGATTTTCAAGAGTACTCTTAACCTGCGAACATGCGTGAAGTCTTTGATGAGAGTAGGAAGGGAAGGAGATGTCAGGATCGTAGTAAGTGGAATTTCGTGGTGTCTGCCTATCCCAATGGGAAATATTCATCATGTATGTATGTAGGTATATGGGTTTTATATTCGGCGGTGGAATATTTTAAGAATAAGAAGAATAAGAATAAGAGGCAGGCATAGAGGCATATTGAGGTTCCGTTTAAGTATATTTGTATTTGATCTTCTTTCAATATAGTATGCCCTCAGCAACACGGGTTGTGAGAGTCATTATTGAGCCGTCAAAGACTCCTTATGAGGCTCCTGTAACGACTACATACTTACATCAGTAAGTAGTAACTGCAACCAACGGCTTAACATGCCTCTCAAGTCACGTATTTTCTTCTTCCATCAGTGCCGTCTCCTATCATACGTTAGCTTACGGCTATCTTGACTTTGTCCACAGCCCCACGAAACAGGGATCTAGTTCTGAATTCGTACTAAAAAAAATGTATTACATTTGCAGACATCCTTGGTTTTGCTATTTGACACTGACAGGTCAGCGCGCCGTTTGACCATCGCTAAGTAAACCTCATTAATTATTTAACCATCTCCATTTGCTAATCTTAAGTAAACGTATGAGAAACCAAGACGTATAATTAGACGATTAGTTTAGCTAAAGAGCATTCGCGTCAAGACGACCCTATTAGTTTAGCCAAAGAGCACTTCAACAACAAGCACTTCAGGTCCAGATACCGACCCCGCCGGCGTGGCCGACGTTTTTCCTTATTCAGCGCTTATCGCTATAGGCCCACTAGAGTCGATTGATTCTTTCAAATATAATTCTCTCAGATGATGCGAAGCTTCCGCCAACCTTAAGCCTGTTGTGTTATTTTTACCAGGTAAGAGCCCTCAGCCCTCTTCATTTGTCCGGCCAAGTAATTAATGCCATGCATAGACTTAAAATAGAGTCATTTGCGACGATGACGTACAGTTTACCTTCAGCTGTCCTGTCCCCTATATTAAAAAGGTTTGCTAATGTCTAAGACCGGCTTTTGTTTCTCGATTTCATTTTGTTTACGACTCAAACAGCATCTGCGTAAGGGATTTGTATGAATTATAGGAGTTCCGAACAAGTATTATCTAGATACGAAATACTTAATTGTTTTAGTGTAATGAATTTACTTTTTGAAGACAAACGACGCAATTACAAATAAATTCAAATTCAAAAATATCTTTATTCAGTAGGTAACATAGTTACACTTTGAATCGTCAATTTTTACATAACGAACGTCTCATCCGCCTAAAACTACTGCAGCTTCTCACACTCAATCTCTCAATACAAAAGAAAGTAAATCCATCCAAAAATAATTAATAATTATGTAATCAGTAATTTGAAAAAAGAATTATTTCTATGCTCACTTTTGTATTTTCTCAATGTCCATTGGCAAGCATCGCACTTCCGTATACAAACGAAATTCAAACTATGTTCATCAATTATTAGATTTATCGTGTATCTGAATTTGAATTAGGAACTAAAGTACTTTATATTTGTTTGGTTCACGCGGGAATCGGAACAATCTGTAAACAACGTTTCTTGAAATTGGTGCTTTTAAAAGTTTACTGCATCTGAAAACGATAAGAATCTGCCAGTTACTCAAAGTAAGTCAAAGATTTTTTATGCAGGAAGTAGCAAGATTATTATTTTTTCTCACTGTAGATAAGTCGTTTATTGTGACTGTTTCCATTTTTGGGCAACAAAGTATATTTGTATTTGATCTTCTTTTTGTATAGTATGCCCTCAGCAACACGGATTGTGAGAGTCATTATGAAGCCGCCAAAGACTCCTCATGAGGCTCCTGTAACGGCTACATACTTACATCAGTAACCGCAACCAACAGCTTAACATGCCTTTCAAAGCACGTAATTGATTATTAAATAAGCCTGTTAAATTCATAATGTATACTTTAAGTACTAGGTAGTAATAGGTAATCAGCTAAGCTTTAAGTATTGAAGATTGCGCCAGAGCATAAACCTGTTACTGACAATCCTCGATCCACAACAGTAAGATCGGAGGTATACTGTTGGCATACCCCGGACACTTCATACAAACAACCTCGTTTTACAGAGACACCACACATTGACGCTATCGTACACGCATATTTGTGTGTGTGACGTCTGACGCCATACGATTGAAGACTAAACTATGTCCGAAGGGTGATGAGGTAAACCTAGCTCAGACGCTGGTGGGGAGCGGAGAGTTGCCGTTCTACACGTAGTATTATTCCTTATTTTATGCTGTCTAAATCTCATAGTCATATTTCTATGTAATATTTCCCTATATCGATTTGTTGTGGCTGAAGGGATAAGGGCGTTATACTAATAAATATTTAAGTGCCATCAGCTTTCGTTAAGCCGGATTACATTAAAGTCATCAAAATTCATTAGCTGGCCCTTTGGCCAGCCCTAAATTGAAAGGGTGCAAACTATTGCGCCATTTCATAAAATATATAACGAACTTTGAGTTCAACAACTTCGTTGGAAAATTTTTAAATTAATTTTAGAGAAGCTTATTAAATATTAAAAGTCTTTCTTTTGTAATACTTAAGTAAGTATATGTGTATCAATATAAAAATGCCGGCGATATAAAACTATTCTTAATCTTCGTCGTCCCATTGCTTTTTCAATAAAAAAAAAATATGTACCCCTAAACTCTTCTTCCATAAAGTAAGCTGAACGAACAAATCTTAAAATTATCACCGAGTCGGTCATAATTTTTATAAATATTTTCGAATAATGAAATTTTCCCGTACGCCAATTAGGCGCAGAGGCGACAAAGGCTTTACCGATATTCTTTCCCCCAAGCTTTTACACCCTGGAACATCCAGTCATAAACAGAATACCATTATGTACAGAACACCTGGTTCTTTGACTCTAGTAGACAGTAAAGAGGGATTTCAAAAGAGCTTGTTAGCTATTCCTTGCACTCATATGACGAGAATAATCTTGTACTGTACTGACATTTCACACCTAATTGGAAGTAACTTACGGGATTTTCAGTGAGGCATTTCCTTTATTTCTTTTATTCAATACGCATAATGTAATTTAATTTATGACGAATAAAGAAATCACCTGAATCCTTCGTTTTTATAAGAAATAAGTGTTTGAGTATGCTCTTAAAAAAAGATTTATATATTTGTAAGGTACAATGATACAGACAGGCAGATGTACTAACGCACACGTCAAACTCACCTATTCTGTAACCATAGACTTAAAACTTTTTTGCGGTTGCGTTACGCCCTATAACACTCCTCTAGTCCGTGAAGATTATAATAGGAATTAGTGTACTTATCTACTTTTATAAGAATTTTTAGTCTTTCCAATTATTAATTTTGCTATCGACAAAATGGTAGTCTTATATTACCTCTATAAGTAATAGCAATCATTTTTAGTCTAGTACTCCGGGACCCATGGACTAACGTGCCTTCCGAAGCATGGAATCATCGTACTTTTATGGACAGGATGCATCAGGTGATTCGGCCCGCGATGAGGACATTTTGATTGACTACTGCTTATTTTAAAATGAATGAGCGAATGAATGAATAGCTCATACCTATATGAGACACCTACCTAGGTATCTCGCTAGTATGTAACCCGTTTGACGTGTGCTGTCAACTTAATTCTGTCGGGTCGGTAGAAGAGAAGGAAGATTGGATAATATAACATTTTTAGAGGGTTGTTTTAAATTTATATCTATAATTTACGTTGACTTTATTCTTTCTAAAGGCAGCTTATTAATAGGTGTTCGTTTGTATATATGTATATGTCTAAGGTAAATACATAATTCGCAATACTTAAATAAACGCCGGTGTAAAAGCGGCCTACTTTCCATTGTGACCGATCCGTCGTAATAAGTATTATTCGATGTTTTCGATAGCTCCTACCTCCCCTTTATGTCGAGAATAAGGTTCTTTAATTCCAGTGCTTTGTTCTCTCCTATTTCTTTTCCCTTTTGTTGTTAAATAAGTAATGTCAAATAAATAGGAAATTTCAATTTAAGCGGATAAAAATATGGAGCGACGATGAAGCCGAAAAATGCTTTTGTAAGACAGTGAATACTTTCTTTCAATTTTTATTGTATGGAACAACAATCCCTTTTGTAGGAAGATGCTTTCTAAATAAATCATCTTATAAATACTTTCTATGATGCTATACAAACTCCTCATAAGGAAAAGCGCTTTTTATGTACCTCCTGAATGCTTAAATTATCAATTATCTTTTTATTATAAATACTTTAAAAGGCTTTTGTCATAAACATTTATAAAGGTTTTGTAGTCGACTGTGTAAGCCTAAAAATATAATGGTAGACCTCATGAAGATTTCGTTGTTTTAAATTTCTACAGAGTTTTTCGTTTGGGAGTTTACCGATCATTACTTTCGCCTATCTATGTCGCAAAGCATTGAACAACACCGTAATAAACTTTAGACGGATGTTTTTTCTATAAAAATAAAAACGTTAATAGTAAACCTCATATTTTCTTTGTTTAGTAACCTGATAAAAAGAAAGCCGGAAAATAATGATCTTACCTTTCGCAAGGAAAATATTTTGTGGGATCTAAAGCCAAATAGTTATTTGTAGATCTTGTTAAAACAAAAATATGTACGTACCTGAAGACTTAATCTAATTTGGGAGGAAAATGTATTCAATGGGGTAATTCTGTGCTGATCTGGAGGTGAAAAAAAAAAAACATCTGCTTGTATCCCGAGTAGTCCCTATTAGTGTAGATGGTGAAAATCTGAAGGTTATCGTGAACTAGAACTGCGTTCATAGACACAGTACAAAATTCTCCTTACAAAGTAAGTAAGGACGTTATATTACCAACCTCCTAGCATAATTAAAGCACATAGTAACGGGTTCTTACCGCGTTTAAATGGGGATATGAGACTCCCGATATTTCAACACTGTTGTTTCGAAATATCTTTTATATTTTATATTATAAATATCGTTCTATCGTGTGGGTTCTGATGTGAAGTACCAACCCCATCAGTCCTGGTGTCAGGGTTACTATTGAGCCGCCAAAGGCCCCTGACATGGCTCATGTAACGACTACTTAGGTACTTACATCAGTAAGTAGTAACGGGGAGCAACGGTTTACCGTGCCATCCGAAGCACGGATCTTCTTTCTTTCGGACAATCAGGTGATCAGCCCGTAATGTCCTAACCAAACTAGGGACCACAAAGTAATTTTTGTGATATGTCCCCACTGGGAATCGAACCCAGGACCTCCGGATCGTGGGCCCAACGCTCAACCACTGGACCACGGAGGTCGTTAGTGTTTATACAACTGCACACATATTGTTGGTGGTGCGACCGGCGTTGTACTACTTACGTTATTTTTCTTAAACAAAATTTTACATCAAGCATAAACTAACATTTCTGTTTATTTTAAAATTGGAAGTCGTAGTTAAAATGCTTTATGGAATTGCAATGAAACGTTGCATTTTTCATTATAAAGGGCTGTTAAAGTTCAACGTTGAAACAAGAAATTAACGGCAGGCAGATTACGAGTATTTTAACATGTGCTACGGCTCGCGTCTCCGTTTTAATAATTCGTTAAGTTTACGTAGTTATTTTACGAGAAATATTTTTTTACGAGAAAAATACTTTACTATCAAGCCGCTGTCATTATTAGTCTCGATGGGCACTAGAAGAATTTCGTGAAATAGAAGAATTGCGTTCATAAACACAATGAAAAGTTCTCATTTCAAAACTTATTATCATCTTGCTATACGTTCCCCAAAATCTTTAAAACATACTGTGAGCAAACAACAAGTCACTCAATCAATTCGCTATTCATTTCTCCTTCATGTTCTTTTCACTTACTTACATACCATCAATTCTTTATTTAAATATAAAACACGACTTCCTCGGAAGCAAACGGAAAGATTTGCATGACGTCAGAAGGGGGTCACACGCTTGTTGCAACAGGTTGCCGATTTATCCTACTGACGAGCCTAATGGAAGACCCGGTGACATCAAGCCACTGTTTTTGGAGATCTACAGCCGAAATGATAGAGAACCCTCTTTACTGGGTCAATGCCATGTTACTAAAGTCCTTTTTATTTTGTCGTGATAGATTTGCATAATAAGGGAGTGAGATTAAACTCATTCAAAAAATGATATAACATGTGTACGATCACGAGTACTAATATGTATACACTTTGAAACCATGTCACATTACATTTTTTGAAAAATTAAACCGTTAGTCTCATTAAATGTCAAATATGGTAGTGCGACAGGGTTCTAAAGTGGGTACATGATATTGCTTATGACTGTCTGGCTGATAAGAATAGGTTTTAGTACCGCGCGTACATACCGCGATCACATCCAGGATGTTTCAAAGAAACACCTGGTCGAGAGTACTCTAAACTGGTGAGCATGTATTAAATCTTTGATGAGAGTGGAGGAAGCGAAAGTCAGGTGTGTCAGGCTCGTAGTAAGTGGAATTCCGTGGCCTCCACCTACACCAACGGGAAATAGGCGTGATCATGTGTAAGTACGATAGAGAGGAGCAGCCCAGAGAGGAGTAGGCTAAAAGCGCTGAACATAATAATCCTAAATGTACTTACTAACCTGGAACAGGGCAGCTGTAGCTGTCAGTACTATTCAGAGGCGGAGGACAGGAGTCCTAGTATGACTTTGTAATTGACTACTCTGGCTCTTAAATGATGGTACTTACTAATATGTTTAAATAAACAGTACAACTATTAACATGTACAAAACTTGCGGAACCCGATTATAAGCGCATCCGAAACGCATTTGCCCATTATGACTTAACCGATGTCGATGAGTTATGATCTTGAAGCGATCGTCCTCAAAGACCCGAATTTTTCGCGTCATTTAATTTATTTGTGTTGGTTGGGTTCAGTGGCGTGGCGTTAATGAATGGGGAAACGACTGTGCCAGACGTGGCTAATTTTATTAAAAGAAAAATGCAGACATTCATTTTACTTTCAGGACGTTCGTTACCATATTACTGACGTTTTCTAGGCCGTTTTATACTGTTTATAGTAAAATGTAGTAGGTAAAATGGAAGGGAAAAGGTCAAAATTATAAATATCTTTATTCAGTATAATAAAGTTATTATATAATATAGTATAATGTAGTAATATTTGAAATCGACATTTTTTTACGTAACGAACGTCTCATCCGCCTAAAACTACTGCAGCTTCTCACAATTGCAAGAAATGCTGGTTAGCTGGTCAGTGGGTAGACAAGCGAATCGGTGGTAGGATAACATCGTTGCAACGGCGTGAAAGTTGTGTTGCGGTGGAGCGCAGGACCGGAAAGGGTGGTACAAAATGGAGGATGCCTATGCCTAACAGTGGGATGATGCGGGCTGATTATAGCAGGTAAGCCACTTGTGGTCCTGTGACACTGGTTTGCTTCTCAGACAGGTCCAATCCCCGGTATCAGACTTGCACCTGAGTTATTAACATCTTCAAGGACAGAACGTCTACTGACGTTCCGATTCCAAGTTGTCATAATCTCATACTACTTATTATGAACCATCAATGACCCATGGTCTCTGTCCGTGAAAGGGTTAAATTGATCTCAAGTGTGTTTTTTAATCGTCATCGTCATCTTTTCAGACAACCCTCGCGCCCTACTGGTCACTCTGTCTTATTATACAATTTGTTAAATATTTGGTTGTTTTCTTTCATAAATAAAACATTTTATACAATAAAAATAAGGTACATATTCATCTATATGCTATAAAATGTTATTAGTGTAAATTATAAAACCACTGCACGCCAAAATTAATGAGCTCAGCAATAACAATATCAACATCATCGTCCGCTAAAATGCGTGTTATCATTTGGAAACCGTGCGATACAAACTTAATTGTATGTGCGGATCGACAGACCAGCTATGTAATATAATCCTCTTAAGCCGTATTTAATTACATACGTTCGACTATTACGACGTTGTATAGGGTAAATTGGAATTGTAATCAATCGGCCAGACAACAGGGATTGCGGCGGCTCAATGGGCCTGTGTGACGCCACATCAGCATGTGACGGCACACACTGTAGGTCACCATTAGGGAATGAAGTCTTCTGTTGACAGAAACTTTGACGACAGACAAAGACAGACAATGTTCAAAGTCGAAGTGATAGTAATTGGTATATGGTAGTGAGCGCAAGATTGGCATGTCTACAGCGTGTAGAGAAGCGTGTTTGTTTTGTAATTCTACGTGATTGAGGCGGCCATTTACCATCGTGTTAAAATCTAAAGGCACCAGTGATTTCATATCTGACTCCTCGTAGAGTAATTCTTTTCTGCTGGAATGAGCATCGCCAGAAATCGTAACAAAAGCATTCGGATACACCACGCGTCTCTAATTACCTTATTTTCCATGCTGTTTATCGTCGACTACAACTTATGCCATAGACTTGTCTGCCTATAATCGTTTGTGGGTATATATGACCTGTCGTCTCCCTCTAACTTACTCTATATCTATGGTTCAAGCGACTTATTGTCAATTTCCATTAACATGCCAAGGAACAGACCTTGTCGAGTGACCACCAAATTTGATGTACGATGCAAGTAAGGAGTACGCTGTTCTGAAACTTCCCCTGTGTCGACTGTAACGAATGGCTCCTATATAGGTATATGATACAATGTATCTTAGACAAATAGGCTAGTTTCCAACTATACAAATCAGTTACTTTTTACTAAACGTCAAAACACAAAATTACTGTGGGTTTTGTACGAAATAGCACATTGTGACTTCATAGAAAAACGTGATAAAATGTCGGACTTATTTTTTTTCTTACATTTGATGGGTTTACTCTTGGCTCCAGACTTGCCCGAAGGCATTGACGACGCCTAAGATGGAGCGAGCTCACCTCACTCCACACACACACTCCACTCCACTGTTATTGTATTGTTTTTCTTGATTAATAATATTCATAAATAAGTCTTATAGAAAAAAGAAAATGTTTTTCGTTAGTTCTAGATCTGTTTTTATTTAGTAATCAGAATTTTATAATTTATCTTCAACCTAGTACACGACCCTATAGTCCTAGAGCTATATATAGTAAACTTTACATCTCGTGCATGGATATTTTAATTAGATACATGTGATTAGTGCCAGAGGGCCTCTGTCGTATGTACGCCGGCACGATAATTATCGTCTATTGGACGATATAATCAAGCATCTAACTACAATGGACATTTCATACTCGGCTCTTTGGAGGAATTCACTAGAAGTGTTACATTTAGAAAAATAATAATATCAACGTGGTGTTTTCAGGAAAATATATTAACCATGCTAATTATTAAAGACGGCCTGACGTGACGATTGACGAATTAATTTTAGACACATTGTTACTAAGATAGTATTTTCTAATGTATTTTTTTTAACTTTCTAGTATTCGTAGCATGCGCGATGCAATACGTTAGTTCGTAATTGTGTTACGCGCGGTATGTAGACTGCATACGGGAATTAATGTTTAACATTCTCAGCTCAACTTATTAGAATCACTTTCCCAATTCTTTCTGACGTTGACCTCGGCAGTCTTAAAATGTGAGTTTTATATTCCTGGAACAATACTGAAGAAGGAATCAGAATCATTTATTCAACGTAATTGTCATAGATAAACTTGTTGAAGGTCAATTTAACATTTTTGAATCAAGGTGTTATGGCTGAGGAAAAGAAACGACAAGAAACTGCAACAGCAACACGTCTTTTAAATCAATGTAGGTATACATTACAAGTTATTTAACAACTAGAGAAACACATTTTTTAATACTAGGCATTTTTATCATTTAGGTAATCATTAATCTTATAATAGCTTTTTACATAAAGTAAGCTTCACATGATCTTTAAATTTATTTTCTGACAAATTCAAAATACTGTCTAGTATTTTATTATAAAAAGGCTTTTGCAACATTTCTCGTAGGTATTTGACATACGAGTGCTGTATTATTTTCGTCATCACTTCTAGTATTTTATCTTCGTCTGTGATAATTGAAAGCGCACAGAGACTAATATGAAGGTTGGGAACTAAGCGGAGCCTATATTATACATAATATAGCACCTGGATGACCTATTGTTATAGACCAGAAATTATCTCTGTACTATCAGAATACATAATAGGTATTAACAGTACATGTATAAGGTATAAGGTGGTACGTAGCACAGGCGATAGGCTGGTGACATGCCACTATTCCTCTTCTATCGAATCATGAGCCATAATTGAGCCATGTCAGGGGTCGTTGGCGGTTCAATAGTAACCCTGACACCAGGGTTGATGGGGTTGGTAGTCCACCTCACAACCCACACGATAGAAGAAGAAGATGCCACTATTTATTTCATGGTATCGTTTCTCTTATGCACGAATGATGATGATAGGTCATTTAAAACACCTAAAAATGTATAGGTAAAAACTGCATTTCATTTTATGTAGTTTTCCAGAAATAAGTATATAAATAAATCGATTGAAAATACTGTTCGACAGATGTTCATTTCATTCTTGTGGTGTTCGTACGATTGCCTGGATAAGAAATATTTTTTAAAAATGCACGGGAAATGACGATTTAAATCAATTCTTCTGTGCTATTATCAGGAAGAACTTGACAACTATAGGTAGAATTGATTCTTAAACGCCTACTTTCCCAATTAGGCTAGTCGGGGGTACAGTCATCACAAGTACCCACGCGCCACACGCGTGAGCCATATCGCCCTCTATAACGGCCAAGCCAAAACATGTTAGTGAAAATTGTACTTAAGATATCAAACCTCCTAATATACTATACTATAGAATTAATCATTCCTAACTAGAGACAGACAGGTGTAAAGCAATGCCTATTGTAATACAACAGTAATAACAGCATTCGATAGATAGACACACGATTTACAGTAATTGATCTCGGCACTTTGTGCTATATGAGAATGCATGGAGCTTAATGATTTGTGAGATTAGGTAAACTTAGGCGACATACTGCACTCACAGTCCATGTACAATCTATCGTGAGCCACAGGCCTTCATCGATCGGAGGATGTATCCGTTGATACAGAGTTATTATTATAGAGAAATGACGTGGGAGCATAGCCGGTGGGACAGTAATATGCACGAAACGAAACATTGCTTCTTTGGTATCGCGCAATCAGAACTAACGTATCTGTTACTACGCAACGAACTGCGGATCAATCGTTTGTATCCAACTACAAATGTCTTGGTGCGGCCTTTTCACACGGACTCGTGTAATTTACTTGTTTCTATGATCTGTGGTTATGAAGCATACTTCACCATGCAGTTTCACTCCAGTTTGGTAGAGGTCAGTAAATAATGTTCAAGCCATCCGAAGGCCTCCGACGTGGCTTTGTGACTACCCAGAACAACTTACATAAGTTTTACTTAAAAGTGTATAGGCATTTTTCATTACTATCAGATGATATTGCGGTTATATTATCCCATCGTTGGAAAGAAGTATACCATTTATTTTACCATCAGCTTGCGTATATGAAACGATTGATGAATGTGGAGCAAGCAAGCAAGAGAGGTATATCAGGATCGAAGCAAATTGAATCCCTCAGTTTCCTTACCACGGCGGGAAATAGGCGTGGGTTCATGTACTTATGTATGTATTTCTTCGTCACATTTTTATTTTAGTTACGTACAAAATAACAGACAAAACCCAAACCGTCATAGAAAGTTAAAACAGCTCATATTCTCAGTTGGGCTAGATAGAGGCACATCAAGATGAACTGAGTAACACGCTTCACCGTGCTTTCTATTTGACCAATGTAATGGGCGGTGAGCTGTGCTCGAATCGCCGTCTATATTGGTTAGAAACTTAGCCGCGCAAAAATGACTCGTCACATTGTTTATGTCCTTAGCGATGGCCTTCCACAATTTATAGGGCAGGTTTGCATATAAGCAGTGTGACAGAATCCATAAACATATTATACTTAGGTACATAAAATATATACAAACACAACAAATGTAAAGTTAAACGAAGAACCAAGCTCAGTGATATCTTCTTTATTGTGGAACTGGTACATGGGTGCTACTTATAAAGGTTATTTGATATCAAACAGTGTAGGCACTTCATATTTAGTCACAAGTACTTATATTTTATCTCTAGTAAGTGTACCTAACGTCCATATTGTAACAGTTGGCACATTATTAGTTATCAAACTTCAGACCTTGTAAAAAATTTTACATGTCGAAAAAATATAAGTGTAAATTCTAAAACCTGACTACGGAGAAAATACGCTCTAAAAAGTATGAAACAAGGAAATTGGTATATTTCTCAGAAATTCTTCTGAATAGTGATGTTTAGGTGATAGCCGTGGTCGTGTAGGCACGTTGTATTTTGGGTAGGTGAATACAGTTGTTGAATTTGATAATTCTTTTTAGAGATAGATCAACTATTTTTGACTAAACGTATCGTAGATTTGCCGCAAATGGCATTAACTACTTGGCCAGACAAAAGGGGAGTGCTGAGGGCGCTCATCTGGTATAAAATTTAAGCCAACAGGCCTGAGGGTGCCCAGTTGATAGACTAACTAAATATTGTATCTTTAAAATTAAACTACGTCCATTTCACTGAAACCTTTTTTAATAGACAGTAAGAAAAAATATTGATTGATCACAAATCCATGCACATAACTATTCTAATATAATGATCTTGCTTTGCTGAGTTTATAAGTTACTTTCATTTACGTACATAATTAATTTATCATTCGCTAGATGCGAGAAAGTCGGTGCACAATTATTATGTTGTTATGACTCCGCCCAGGAGAAGCAACGAGCAATTCTAGGTAGCATCCTGGTATCCACTATTCGTATTAGAAAAATATTTTGTAATCTATCGAGTTTGTAACAAAGATTAATATTCTATATTCGTACCAAAGAAAAATCTATCGGTTCCACCTGCAAAGAACGCCTACAAACAATGTTACAGCAAATTCAATCTCGCAAAATAGGAAATATTTTTACGGTCAATGAATATGAAATTGTGAATATATGGGGCGTTGTTATGAGGGTTTATGTTGTCTTAACACTAAACTTTATGTCTAGTCTAGTGTATGTTTCCCTTTACAACAACACTATTGTTATTATATTTGTTTTAGGATGTTTTGTATCTTCATAACTTTGAGGCAGAGTAAAAGCTTATTTCAAAATTGCAATGATTCGATTTACTTTGAATGTTTTTTACCATATAATTACACGTGGGGTACTACCTACTTAAGAAAAAAATACACTTTTTTCCTTTATACTTATGCTTCTTATGATTGAACTTTGCTTGGCTCTCAAGTACTTAAACCTACACTTAAACACGTGTTCATCGCTTGTTTCTTTATTCGTGGGCACATATTTTGTAGGAAATAAAGCCTATAAAAGTGTATAGAGACACGCAATAAACAGATTAGTTACTAAGTACATAATTATGTATAGATTTCACACAGTACAATAACAATTTCATATCAAAAATCAACATCATAAGAATTACACCAACCAAAAATCACACCCACGAAAGAAATCTGCCGATAACTGAAAACCGGTTTCGACTGGTTAATTAAAGGCACCCATGTACGAATCTCAAATCCGCGTATTAGGAAGCATTGTTGGGTTCTTTGGAGGAAATTTTAAATCGATTCCTCGCTTTCTCCCTCGGAAAGCAATCCCCAGACACAATAAGCCGTGTACAATAGCCCGTTGCGCTGCGAGCGCGGTATCATACCGCTAACCGCACTTCGTGGATTACGCTATTTACGTACCCGAGTGCAGATTTCGTACTTATTTTTATGTCGGTTCATTTTTATTATCTACGCATTCCATTTTTGAAGATATACAATATCGCTTACTTATTTGCTTGTCAGAAAACTAGGTGAGGTACTTACTCAACTTGCGCTGAATGTACCTCTGACTACCTCTTTAGGATAGCTTATAGATAGTCGTGAGCTTATTATACGTTATTTTTGCTTGTTTCTATACATAATTATTAAATATAATACAACATAATATCAAGTACTTACCTCTACAACTAATTTCCAGCTTTGCACTAATACCTTTTTGATTAGCTTGATGACTAATAAAGTTACATAAAAAGCAGTATTTTAGAAAAACCATTCATCATTCTCATCACTAAATATAAAACAAAACGATATGTACAATATCCGTAAAATCTAAACACGTTTTCCCTTAATTAGGTTCCTTAGTAATATCTTTGAAAAGGAAATAATAATTTACTTTATGTTTCAACGTACATAATAATTATCTGAATTGACTACGCACGCTCTTGCTTGCCGTGCCCTGGAGCATTTCTCTCTATATTTTGTGAGTAGAAACATGTTTTATTCAATTTAATACAAATACCTTCATATAAACAAGTACTTGGTACATCAACCCATTTGCCGCGTGTTACTTGCTTTTAGATAATTTAAAAGTATTTAAATTGATTTTTGAATAGAGTTGTATCTGTTTGATTTCACCGGTTATTCTTACCGGTATATAATAATGAGCTTGCAGTGTAGTGGTATTTCTTTATCGAATCAACATGTTTAGAAGCAGGCTGCATATACGTATTATTGTATGGGAACAATAACACAACTTACGTAGTAAAGTAACAGTTTAGGTAATCAGTGATATCAGTTGTATTGACATATACTATATAAACTGTTAGCTATTTTATACACGGTACTATAATCACTATTAGAAAATAAATAAAAATAAATCAAAATAAATTACAAAAAAAGTCGTAAGCCATTTGAAGTACAGAAATAGTATTAGGTAGTTAATTAATCGTTCGCATCTTTGACGTCACCACTCCTATGTTTGATAATATTATATATTTGATATTAATTTATATCAGGAGCTACAGTTATTTACTAAAAAGAAAGGAGTTTTTAGCAAATAGCTCCTGCTAAGTGAAAAGTAGATTTAACTTGCAGACAATAGTGAAAAATTATATGTAGTTTTAAAATGATATGCTAGTATGAATGCTACGCAAAATTTCCAACGTAATACTAGACTACTTTCGCAGGTAAACCGGTTATTGTAGGATTAAAATTGTTTCAAATACCGAAGAAAACGGTTATTCGGTTAGAGCTGCCGAGCTCTAATCGTCGAGTTTCGGACACGGATCATTTAAGGCCCGGGGGTCCATTGTACTCCTAATGACATTACAAACCCTAGTCCAACGGATTGGATAAGCTCAATATTATTCCAAATTACTTCTCCTAATTTACAGAGAGATTCGTTAAAAAAAACCCTTTGATAAAATCCTTTTTTGTGTAAAGAAATGGAGTTGATTCGCAGATAAAACAAGACTACAAAGGTTTCAAATGAATTTATAATAAACTCTAAGTCTTTTCTCGTTTTATTTTTATAATTCCAGAATGTATAATGATACAATATATCTATCTCCGCTTTGTGCTATTGTTATACTTTTTTCTTTGGTAGGTTAAGAAGATGAGTGCTTAAAATCCCATTTTGTCCCAGGTCATTAACGATCTTTTGGCGATCGAAGTAGTGTTTAAGTGACGTGTCGTGTAAGTGACGATGTGGCCTAGGGTGGATCACGCTTGCCTAGCAAATGCCTATTCACGCTAGCCTTGAAGACTCCCAGATTATAACGAGTTGAAAAAACAGACGACGGCAGACGCCAGTCCTTCTCAGTTCACATCAAAAAGGAAACGTTTAGTGCGGATTGGTGGTATATCTGTCGCAGTCGGATTGTATAATCCTCTGTATTACATTACGGCTAGCTGTTTTCAAAAACAGGGCCGTTTTGTAATGCGGCGGTTCAACTATTAGCTGTATTGAATGCGGCTAAGTAAAAAACCGCCGAAACGTATTCGTCGCCATACGTCGTTCAACATGCTAGCCGTAATGTAATAAGGCGAGGGATTAGCCGCCTCTTTGACAGTTTTTAGTTCCGATTCTTAACACTCATGGTGCTGCCTGTCATAACAACAACAATGGCGTTAGATGCAGAAAGTGTGTTATTAAATAGCGAAGTTACAACTGAATGGAATAAAGGAAACGTGTTAAATATGTCGGTAAATAGTGAATTTAAGAACAATTTTCAAGTGCAATTAGAAAAAAATATATTATGGTGACCCTACAATTTAAGTAGTAGTACAATGCGGCTAAACGTGGACAGCTTTATTGGAGAACGTATTGCAATGACAATACGGCTAATCGTTGAACCGCCGCATTAAATAAAAAACGGCCCTGTTTTTGAAAATAGCTAGCCGTAATGTAATACAGCGGATTATACAATCCGACTGCGATATATCCACCACATAAGGATGAAATGACAAATCTAGTTGTGCGTAGATGAAATGGAGTGTGTGGAATTAACTTGAGAAGTTCCTGTGCACACACACCGAAGTGTATCCTATAAAAAACCCGACAGACAAGCTACAGTCCGTCTGTGTTCTAGATTTTGGAGTCGAGTCATTGTTTACGAGCTCTTGTTTACTATGATTAATATTGCTGTAAAAAAATCTTTCGTTATTTCTCTCTCTCTCTCTCTCTCTCTCTCTCTCTCTATTTAAGAGCTGCGCTCTATTCGAATCTTTTTACTTTTTGTATGCATGTGTACCTGTAGACCAAATAAAAGTTCTTACTTATCTCTCTATCTATAATTACGTGTAATCAATGGAACCGAAAAAAAAACGCCTGTCAAAAACAATTAACTAATAAAAACTATTGCAAATAAATTGCTATTATAAATGGAAGAGGCGTTTCGAATAATATTTATTCTAAACACTAATATTGTGGCGCCCCCTAGTGAGTTACAAACATGACACCTGTCTAATAACATGAACTCATCAAACACAAACCCGTTATTGAAAACCGCATCAAAATCGGATTATTAGTTTAGAAGATAATTAGTAACATTTCTTTGCACAAACGCACACACAAACATCTCTCACCCTAAACGCATATACCTGCTCCGTTCCGTCGTGGGTAAAAAGGGCGAAGGGTGATGGTGAGACTGGCATACGAACACCTAGAAGGACGTATATTGACCAATTTGGAGATGTCCTTAGAAAAGGTTTAGTACGATCTACTCTGAACGGCGTGCATGTATGAAACGATTGATGAACGTGTATGAAGCAAGATAAGTGTGTCAGGATCGAAGCAAATGGAATTCCATAGCCTTTGCTTACCCCGGTGGGAAATAGGCTTGAGTTTATGTAGGCATCTAAAACAACTATTGCGCTATACATTGTGAAGTGTTAGTCAAGTAAGACTTCTTATGATATCACGTACATTATAACCGTTATGATAATCATAAATCGATAATCGTATCAGTATTCACCCCGCGAAATCCATTTGGTAATCGTAAACTTTTTAAACATCCACCAAATAAGTAAGGAGTTCAAACGGAGCGGAGCGAGTAGACTTGCGAAGCGTGAAGCCGTAACCGAACATAGATGTCGAATACACCTAGATGTGGTACATAGACATTCTGAAATAACCCCGATACCGACCCCGCTGGCATGGTCAACGATTTCCCTCATTCAGCGCTTATCGCTGTCGACCCGCGTGGGTCGATTAATTCTTTCAAATATTATCCTCTCAAACGACGCCCTGAGCCGAGGTTTGCGCTGAACTGAGCACCCTCAGGCCCGTTGTCTTAAATTTTCTACCGGGTGAGAGCCCGGGTGAAGCAAATGGAATTCTATAGTCTCTGCTTACCCCGGTGGGAAATAGGCGTGGGTTTATGTATGTGTGAGAGCCCTCAGCGCTCCCCATTTGTCTGGCCAAGTAGTTAATGCCATTTGCGGCAAATCTACAATAAGCCTAATCTAAAAAAAAATAAATTCTGAAATACTGTCTCATAGGGAAACTCTCCGCCCCGCACCAAAGAAGCGAGCTTGATTTACCTCACCCCCTGACAACAGGCCATTTCAGAGCCGCGACCTCAGATCGAGTGATCAACGCTCTAACCGCTAAACCACTGAGACCTTTTAAAATAATATCAAAAGTTGAAGTCTCTATTGCGATCAGCACAGCCACGAGACGTCAGAATATAACTCGTATGACATTCATTTATGATATTTATGTCCCAAGATAAGAATATCATTTGAATTTATGTTTCCCGCGTTATTACGAAGTTCAATTTAAAATACATCAATAGTTTCTTGCATAAAAGGAATATACAATACAACAACATTGTAATAAAATAAATGCTACGAAAGGCCCTTTATTGTTAAGGTTCCTGAATAAATGTATTTGACTATGTACGGATTATTCGGGGAAATGGAAATAGAAACTGTCTTTTCAACCCAACTATGGTTCTGTGTTCCAGACTTGTAACAAATCAAACCGTAAAAACTTTGTCGAAGATTCGCGATAAAATGTCGGAGTCGGCTAACTTTCCCCTTGTACTTATTTGTGCTTAATTTGTATGGAAACGAAAGCTTGTTCTCGATCATTGTTGCGACTTTCCGATAACCTCGCACGTTGTGTTCTTGTTTCGTGTATTTATTTTGATATTATATTTGTATCAGCCAAAATTAAAACTTCAAGGTTGTTGCTTATGATCTTAAGCACTTTTATATTTCTCATAATATAACGTAAGCTCACGGTAGTCAGAGTACATCCATCGTGAAATGAACTTAGTACTAGTTAGTACCCACACGTCACCGAGCTTTCTGTTAGACGAACGTGATGATAGGTGGTGAGCCGTATCGCCGTCTATATAGGTCGTGGCTTGACCGTTTCGCTTCCGTCATCATGAGCATAAGGTAACAAATACAGATTGACTGTTCAATGCCATTCTGTTATATAGTTCTTGTACCAACTAAGCGGGCAAGCACTATGTTAGCTTAGTGTTTGTATAGTTAGGGCGTGTAGAGTTAGAAGCTTGGCTCTACACGACATCTGATAACTTTTTGTCATTGCGATCGATATGATCTCGTCTTGGCAACATTTTACATGAAAATATTTTTGTTGGGATGAGTTTTACAAAAATGAGCTTCATATAATGTAAAATGTATGCCATGCATTTTACGAAATAACGAAACATTTTACGAAATACCGTAAATAACGAATCATTTTCCCGTAATCCCAATTCTACCTTCATGTAAAATTCTTGTTATATGAATAATGTGTGCAAGCCAACCAAGATAATTCTTGGGAATTAAGAGTATGTGGAACTCGTTCATAATTTATTCGATGAGCTACGTTACTGAAATGTATGGTGGAGTATTTATTTTTAATCTACTCTTGTATGTGAGTGGCGTATGAATGGTGTTTCTTTTAAGAGTATATTATGAATATAAAAGTATTTAAGTAACACAAACATAAACAACATAATACACATCCTACTGCTGGGCACAGGCCTCGCCTCAATCAAAAGAAGAAAAAAAATAGTCAATCAAAAGTATATATAGGTACTATCTTTTTTAAAGGAATATATTTGAACGCACGCCCGTTATTTTAAATTCGTAGGAACGAATGTCCTTTTAAAACCCATTGTTTAACTATTACAATTTAAAGTAGACAAAGCCTTATGCAAGGCTGGATCTGTGTCAATTTTCATCGAAATCAGTTGCGATCCATTTATAATATTACGATGGCATTTAAAAAATATTCATTTTTAAAAGTATCAAATGTTGTAGGTACTGCAAGTTTGTCATATGATTAATTGTCCCGCAAACATTTAGTGATATGGACACCAAAATATAACAATGATAATATTTGTTGCCGCTTGTGTTGTCTGTAACTCGTCGTAAGCTATATTAATCGCCTATGTAGGTAAGAGGGCCAACTTATTGCCATTAACCGGACGCAAATCCTGGAAACCACAACACAAGTGTATTGGTAGTGATAGTCTTTGTTACCGGGTGAGAGCCTTCAGCGCTCCCCATTTGTCCGGCCAAGTAGTTAATGCCATCTGCGGCAAATCTACAATAAGTCACGTCAAAAAAAGTGATAGTTTTTGTCTCTATGGTACGACCCCTTGTAAAATCATAACCCCTAAAAAGTAGAAAAAAGCATTAATTAAAAGCTGTCAGTGAAATGACGAACGCTCTATACCTCTGTGGGGTAAGACCGTCTGCAAGAATCCGTGACGGGCGAACAAAGACGCGGGTAATAAAATTTGTAAACGGCGGAATGATACGCCCGCTTAACCCCGCCGTCGTCGGAATATAATGAAAATTAGGCGATTCGTCTCGCCATGCCGCTGAGGAAAAATCTCGCGGTATGTTTAGTCTACGAAATCTTATAATGCGTTTTTACGTGAGATGTGTTGAATTCTTGGCAATTTTGTCTTGTATTTTCATTTCTCACTTCCGATCCGTGCGTGTTTGTGTAGATGATCCGTGCTTCGGAAGGCACGTTAAAGCCGTTGGTACCGGTTACTACTCACTGATGTAAGTAAGTAGTCGTTACATCAGCCATGTCACCTTTGGTGGCTCAATAGTAACCTTGACACCAGGGTTGATGAGGTTGGTACTCCACCTCACAACCCACACGATAGAAGAAGATTTCTCACTTAGGTTACATTACATATCGGTGACGCCTTGAACACACAAACCTACCGGTAATGATAAGTTTGGTATTTATATTTTTAATGTGAATACGCACAAGCACATAGTAAGGTAGTATGGTAGGGTTTTTCATTATTGTTGTAAAGGGTCATTATTTATTTATTTATCTTTAGCTGCTTATTGTGCAGGCGAGCATGTATGAATATTTGATAAGAGTATGTAGAATGAAATGGTCTCTGCGTACTCGAAGTAAACGTCATCTTCATTTATGTATGTTTATTTAACTATGAGTTCTGTTTGTTTGTTTGATGAAAATGTCTGTTCGGGTTTGTGATGAATATTACATAAAAACCCGAATAAATAAAAACAATCATTTTGTTTTACGGACATAAAACAGCTGCTGGGCGTCTTTTTTCTTCACAAAACACATGCAACAGTTATTCACGTCTACGATACTTAAGAACACAACAGGTAGGCTGGCGAGCGGCCAAGCTACGTGCTACGCTTTGTACTACGAAACCCCTGTCGTAGCAACTTGCTACGGTGCACTTAAATGAACTTGGTTTACAAGGGGTAGAGTTAAGTGATTATTTTTTTAACGCTGTATGTTCTTTTGTTTTAGGCAATTTTAACTTTTTTTTATTATTTTCTTGAACACATAACGGCCTCCGTGGTCCAGTGGTTGAGCATTAGGCTCACGATCCGGAGGTCTCGGGTCGGGATGATTATTACTACTTACTGATGTAAGTAAGTAGTCGTTACATGAGCCATGTCAGGGGACTTTGGCGGCTCAATAGTAATCCTGACCCCAGGGTTGATGAGGTTGTTACTTCACCTCACAACCCACACGATAGAAGAAGATTGAACACATTTGCTGCTAATGTGTGTAGGTAGTAGATAGGTAGCGTAGTCAATTGGTAAAGCACGAATTTTGGCATAATTGGAACGTTTCGCTTCACTTCATCGACTTCATCATATTTTATATAAAAATAAAATTACATATATAACATTTCAAAAACTCTAAATGTACAAAGTTGGACTCAATAACAGCTTGCCTATACATCATTTCTCGAAGCTTCTTGTCCCCGGCTATACAGGTTGTGGGAAGCTGCAGTAGTTTTAGGCAGATGATACGTTCGTTATGTAAAAAAATATAATTCAAAGTGTAAAAGTATGTTACCTACTGAATAAAGCTAATTTCGAATTTGAGTCGCATAAATTGCAAAACCACTTCAGATAATACACTGTAAAATAAAGTATACAAAAATAAATTGAAAAACAATTACCGAACGAACGAGAAGGTATTATCATTCATTATTAAAGGTAACCTTGTTTACATAGATCTTATCCGGGTTTAGAAATGAAATGACCGGGTCACTGTTTCCCATATTCAGGGGTCAATATTATCCCGTACACGTGGAACTTTTCACGTGATAATACTATCAAAAGTTTATAGGAACATGACTTTTTAAATATTTTTATTCTTTATGAAATAGTATAAAGGAATAGTTATTATCGACGGTAATTATATCGTCACTGGAAAGGCAAAATTACGTAAGCGCCAAAAGGCCATTTCGAGAAAAAGCCGTTTAAAGTTTCATTTTTTCGTTTTTTTATCATAACTTTTTACCCAATTATCCAATTTAGATGATGTCAAGGTAAGGTTACATTGTTTTTTAATTTTCTATGTCCAGCAATACATATTATAACTGCTGGATTGCTATTTTAGGATATAGTGGCGCTTACGTAAAAATGACTTCAGTTTACAGTAAAGCAAATTTACTTAACCGCCATCTGGTTAAAATATTATTTGGAAGCAAAATTACTTACAGCTCTTAAGACAATGCATACGAGAACGACAATATTTCTTTAAATATAGTAATACTGTAATGTTAGCGGAGTAAAAGTAACTGTAACGACTTTTACACATCTGCTCTCATTATGTAAAAATTGCCTAAAAAGTGATCGATTGATTATGTCAGTTCACCAAAAATTCTTTAAAGTAAGTTTTTGTAATATCTTACATGGGTAAAAAGACGTAAGAGACAAATAATTATTCTTAATACCTTCTTAAACTACTTATTACTTCAATTGATTTATAAAAATGGCTATTAAAATACTGAAGTGCCAGAAATAAAGTTTCATAAAATATGTATAAATAATAGCGTACAACCCGTTATCTGTTTGTAAAAGTTTCTTTTTAACACTTTCAAAGACAGAACGTATACGGACGTTCCGATTCCAAGGTGCCATACTACCTATTATGAACCACCAATGACCCATGGTCTCTGTCCGTGAAAGGGTTTAACGGTTTTATTTAGCTAAACCCGTACGGTATATTTGTATCAAAATTAGATATTGCAATTTAAGTACCTTCCTGTTGTCAGATTGATCTGAAATTTGGTACGCACCTTTAATTCCGATGTCAATACAATATAATAAAATCAATAACATTATAAATCTAAGATGGCAGCCGGTACATAATGGGGGATTACATATTTTTCCAAACCCCCTCAATATGGGTATCAAATGAAATAGCTACACAAGTAGAATACTGTGATTATGTCAAAATTTAAAATCCAAGATGGCCGCCGTTCCAAAATAGCGGACTAGGTACATATTTTTCCACAACCCCCTCAATATGGGTATCAAAGATAGGACTACTCTAGTAGAATACTGTCATTATGTCAAAATTTCAAATCCAAGATGGACGATATTACAAAATGACTGAAAGAAGGATGTTGCCCTTAATTTTGTCATTGTCATCCACCGTCCATAATATGCAGGGCAGCACAGTGGATCGCTGGGTGGGGTCGCTCCGCGAAGCCTGTGAAATCCCCAGGAGGCTTCTGAGCTTCTGGAAGGAGATAGGTTGGCTTACGTAGTCAACAATTACACGCATAATGGGCCACCTTAGAGTCTAAATGCGGAAAACAGAGCCCACTAACATAACATAACATATGCAGGGCAGCACAGTCGACCATGCAGTAGTATATTTGGGCTCAAAATTGTTTGAATTAGGACAAGCATACGTGGCTCTAAGTCGAGTCAAGTCTCTGGAAGGGTCAAGTCTTTTTAATTCCTCAATAATTCCCCTTATTGTTTTTAAGAGTATTTACCACGAAGTTTAATACACTTTTCCATTCGCTCGAACCAGGTGTTATTTAACATTTATTCCACTCCAAAGTAGAAGTGTTCAAAATGGCTGACTTGAAAGCGTTGGCCGCTTCTTCACCGCACTGGAACCTTTGACCGCGAAGAGTTTCTTTTTAAATTTTAGGAAATGTAAAGAAATCATTGGAGCTTAGGTCAGGACTGTATGGAGGATGGTCAAGAATTTCTACGTTTTCCTGCTTCAAATAATCGTTTGACGAGCGGTGTGTGAACTTGCGTTGTCATGGTGCAGCATCCTGCACTCCTGCGCATCATCATGCGTCGCTTTGGGTTAGATTTTCGAAGTTCGGCGATGACTTGTGGTATACCAATCTGCATTAACCGTCCTACGATCTTCAAGTGCAATTGTCGCAACATGACCGATTTTCTCCACGAAGATAGCCACCATCTTCTTTGAAGTGCTTCGAGAGCGAACAACTTTGACTCGTTTTGGAAGACCCAAACTGTGGATTGTTGTTTGGAATCAGGATAATAGCATAAATCCAAGATTCATCACCACTGATGATGTCGTACACGTGATTTGACTCTCCTCGGTTGAACCTCTGAAGAGTTTTCTTACACCATCTGACGCGGGCTACCTTATGATCGTCAGAAAATGCGGGATTCAACGGCAAACTAGTTTTCTCACACCAAGTGCCTCATTCAATATCGTTTAAATGGTTGTCCCTGAAATGCCTAATAACGCCTCTATTCTCGGTATGTCACATGACGATTTTTGAGGATTAGTTGTCTCACAGCAACGATATTATCTTCAGTGAAGGCGGATGTCCACGCTCGAATTCTAAATACCAGCGTTCGATGGCTCGCAGACATGGCACTTCATCGTGGAATAGAGATTTTAACTGTTTGAAACACTGAAGTCGCAGTAGGCCTCTTCGAAAGTTATAGAAAATTTTTCTTTGTAACATTCATTTTCGGACCTGACAGATTCAAACCAACGCTGTGACTAAACAATTGCATTAAATCCTAATGCTTTCAATTGTTTTGATATTCGAAATTCCAACAAATTTGAATTTTGAGTTCTCAATTCAAAATTGGCGCTAAATATGCAAACGACAGAACTTAAAAAGTATAACAAAGTCGCTTTTTCTGTCCCTATATCCCTATGTACGCTTAAATCTTTAAAATTGCGCAACGGATTTTGATGCAATTTTCTTTAGTAGATAGAGTGATTCAAGAGGAAAGTTTATAGGTATGTATAATAACATCCAATAAATAGTGTAGAAATACTGTTACTTTTGAGGATTTTAATGTGATGTCGTAAATAATTTAATTTTTCCTCAGCATTGCATCCGAGCGAAGCCGGGTCGCTAATAAATTATAAAATCAATTCTAAAATAGTTTTACTTTTAGATCTATTGTTAAAAAATAACTTCCTGGGAAACTTACTGCTAGCCCACAAACTTGCTTAATAACAGCATAAAAATGCGAAGGCAAATTTACGTACACGCCTTACTTATTCTAAATACTGTAAGTCAAAATTACTTATACGCCATTCACTGCATAAACATGCTAAGACATTTTTTTCTTATACGCCTTACTTATTTTAAAAGCTGTAAATAAAAATGACTTATACATAGTCTATTTTTTATTTTCAGTAGTCCAAAATTACTAATAAAATTATACTTTTCAAACTATAGAATGCCAAATTTACTTAAAGTTAATATGTAGTTATTATATAGGACCACAATATTACTTATACACCAGTCACGAAAAAAACACCAAAATCTTGTCGTTTAAGAAACTGGAATTGAAAAAAGTCAACTATTTTCAAATTTACGTAAGCGCCAAAAAAGTGCTCGTATCGCAATGCTACCCAGACAGATCGACGCAGAATGAAACGCTGATTCCGAATATATAAAAAACCCAAAATACCTATTTTGGCGCTTACGTAATTTTGCCTTTCCAGTGACGATATAATTATCAAAAATTATGACATAATTGTATCCTTTGATTATAAAATTATAATGATAGTTATCAGAGGAGGCCTGTGCTTGGCAGTGGGACGTATATAGGCTATTCATGTTTTATGTGTTAATAGTCAGATAATTTATACAGGCAACTAACATGTATAAAATAAAATAGTAAAACTTATTTATTATTTGTTTATTGAATGTCACCAACAGAGTCAACAGCAAATCTCGCACTGTAGATACATTAAAATAACATAGTGATTGTTACCATATGTATTTATTTTTACCCACGACGGAACGGAGCAGGTATATGCGTTTAGGGTGAGAGATGTTTGTTTGTGTGTGCGTTTGTGCAAAAGTAATGTTCCCACCTATCTTCTAAACTAATGATCCGATTTTCATGCGGTTTTCAATAACGGGTTTGTGTTTGATGAGTTCATGTTATGAGACAGGTGTCATGGTAGGCTGGGTTAATGGCAACCCCCGACGGATATTCCTCGGTTATGTATTATGGTAAAATTATCATCGCTTCATTTAAGTATATCTTCGAGAAACAGACACGTTAGGAAAAAACTGTAAACATCCATATTCATTGTTTAGGTACTTAAGTATATCTATTACCGATTTCTCGAGATATCAACTCTTTTTTATAAAGTATTTTTAAGTCTATTATAATATTTCGTTACATAATAATTGGGTTAAGTCGGGGGTTATTTTATTCGTTTTCGATGAGATTTTTACCGTCGTGGGGTTTTTTCAAAATTTTTAATTTTGCTTTATTTTTATAGTATATTGTTCAAATTAAAAAAAAAAACTGTTATTATTGTAAATAGGAAGTCTTAGTCACAGATTGGTAGATCAAATGCGAGTATATTCCGATTAAAAAAGGTACGTAAAAGGAAGGGGCTACGTATATTCATCATCACTAATGTTAACTATTTAAAATGTAGCATTAAATTGTATCTATGATAAATAAATAAATAAAATAAATAATAAATAAGAGCCACGCTGTTATTGGCATAGCTTTCTCCGTTCTACTTTTTTAGCGAAAAATAGGGCAGTGGTTTCCCTCTTGCCTTCCGCCACGCAGTACTCTGACGCGAGTGGGATGGCGCCCAGAGTAGTCTATTTCAAAGCCGTACTAGGACTCCTGTCCTCCGCCAATGAGTAGTACTGACAGTTGCTGCTGCCCTCTGTCTGGTTCCAGGTTGCAGTCTCTGTGACTTGCCCCTTCCGTCATGTAGTGCTACGTATATTAAGGACAACAATATTCATTATCCAAACAAAACCCAGTTTTCAGCCGTGACTCATTTTAAATTTGCGGCATGTGGCATTAACTCACACGATAACATTAATATCCCAATTGGGGTAGTCAGCAGTGCATCGCAAGATGAACTTAGTACCCGCACCACACCGAGCTTTCTGTTAGACCAACGTGATAGATGGTGTGCCGTATCGCCGTCTATAATGGTCGAGCTAACTGTGTTAGTGAAAACTGCACTTAAGATAAATTTATAACTCTGTA
Organism: Pectinophora gossypiella; assembly: GCF_024362695.1. NCBI lineage: Eukaryota > Metazoa > Arthropoda > Insecta > Lepidoptera > Gelechiidae > Pectinophora > Pectinophora gossypiella. Next base: position 6,759,896 of record NC_065408.1, on the reverse strand, counting down.
ACAAAGCCAACGAAATAAGTAACCCAGTACATGTTTCTATAGAATTCACTGTTCTTTTAAATCACAGAATATAAAATGCAGCCAGAGGTGGATTCCCGTGAAGTGCCTATTATTTGGGCTTCGTATAATTCGCGCATTACCTCCAAATCCACTCGTTTAGGATGTCGTGCGATAAGATAGCCGTAATTTTAATGTGTATTCTCCTGGATTTACTTGAATACCTTCTGTTATTTCTTTTTAGAACGAGATCGGCTTTGAAATTGATGGACTGACTGTTTAGTGAGACATCTTATACGCAGAATTACGCAGTGACTTATTGTAGATTTGATTACTTGATCTCTCAAAAGAAGGGCGCTGAGGCCTTTCACCCGGTATTAGGACAACAAGCCTATTGCCAACAAGACTCTTATTAATATATATCGAAGTGGGCTACAAGTGTAGAATATTTTACTTTTTCCCAGCGTGGTGATTTGTGAATAAGACACAATACTTCCTTGGATATCAATATATTGACCAATATTCACTTAACACAACTTTTGCAACAGAACAACTGAGACTTATTCTAACAGGCAAACAGTTTTATTCCATCCCCACCACTCTACCCCTGTCGTCGGCGAAATGGAAGGGAACGGCGAATGGCGAGCGACGAATGACGAACGATCAACAGGCATACTTTTAAATCATTCACAATATTTAATAATTTAGTTATAACATACAAATAACATAACAAAATACACAATTAATTTTAAAATATACAATAAATGCTAACATTCGCCCATCCTGACCATTGTAAACGCGTCCTCGCGCTAACACATTAGGACATATTATTTATCATCGTTTTATTTTATTGTTACACAGTTTATACCATTCAATATTTATTTATTTTACCTACTGTCACTTTATCACTTAACTCATACATGTACTTTATATTCTTTTCTTTACACTTTTCTTTTACTTTACTTATTATTATTATACAATGCAACCCATATTAACCATATTAACCATACTAACAATACTAGCCATACTAACAATACTAGCCATACTAACCATACTAGCCATACTAACCATACTAACCATACTAGCCATACTAACCATACTAGCCATACTGACCATACTAACCATACTGACCATACTAACCATACTGACCATACTAACCATACTGACCATACTAACCATACTGACCATACTAACCATACTGACCATAAATCCAATACAATAAATCATATTAATGTGTTCTTGTATATAAATAATACCAATACTTTATAAGGTCATCGTAACGCAATAATAAATTATATAATTATTTTTAACAAAATAAACAATTTTGCTCTCATCAAATGAATTAAAGTTCCTTTTTATAATTATCTTTCTTAACAACTTTTCCTTTTAAATTCAATATTAAATATAAGTATGTATAATTTATACCACATAGTATATATTTTTCTAGGTTTTATTGTTCAGTACCCATATTTGATCGATCATCCATATTATCGCTAGACGTGGACTCTGACCCCGATTCGGAATCAGACTGAGACTCTAGCGCTCGAAAAGTGAGCCACGGGTGAATTTTGTCCACTGAATATACCCCTTTATAACTAGCTTTGCCTTTTCGACGAGTAACTGGTGTATCTTCGACTTCATACCTGTCGTTAGGCAGAACCTTCACAATCCTATAAGGTCCAAAACACTTGGGTACTAGTTTTTTACTTCCCTTATGAGCAACATCCCTCTCTACTCTAACCAACTGTCCTATTTCAAACTGTCGTGGAGGACAACGTCTACTATCAAAACGTTTCTTTTGATTTTCTTGGGACCTAGTAACGTTTTCCATGGCCTCAGACCTTATCTGCTCTAGTTCCGTAATATCACCCTCGTCAACACTTACAGATAGCTTTATTTCACTTTCAGAAACCCCCGTGAGCCTAAGACCAAACAACAACTCTGCAGGCGTTTTTCCCGTAGATTTATTAATTGTATTGTTTAGACCCCACTGCACTTCTACTAGAGCCTCGTCCCATAATTTCTCATCTTTCCCGTGTGTCATTGTCGTTAAGGCGTCAAGCACGGTACGGTTGTACCGCTCTACTTGACCGTTTGCCCGTGGTGTGGCTACAGAATTTAACACATGTGTGACACTTTTCCCAGATAAAAAATCTTTAAAATTAGAACTAGTGAACGCACTCCCTCTATCTGTAATAACTCTATTTGGTACGCCAAAAAGTGCAAAATATTCCCTGAATGCATTTATCGTTGAGCTACTTTTAGTATTTTTAACGGCTTTTAGAACAATGAATTTCGTGAAAGCATCTATTATGGCCAATATGTATTTATTTTTCTTCTTACTGTCATTAAATGGACCCAAATGGTCAGCGTGCAAGGTGTGAAAAGGCCTTGGGACTTTCTCTATGGGATGTAAAAATCCAGACCTTTTACCACTCGGTGCCTTACCATGAGCGCATTCTATACATGACTGACAGTATTTTTTAATAAACTTGTTCATTTTTGGGAACCAATAGTCGGCCTTTACCTTGTCAAGGGTCTTCTCGTAAGAGAAATGACCAATTTGATCATGACACGCCCGTAAAATTTGCCACCTCACTCCCCGCGGAACTAACCATCTGTGTCCATCATTAGTTATTCTGTATATTAAACCCCGCTTCAAGCAATAGTTTTCTTTTACTTGTACTACCTTATCAGATTCCTTATCCTCCAAAATCCTTTTTATCCTCTGAGACTCGTCATCCGTCATTTGAACAGTCGTGAGCCAGTCTGTCGTAATGTGCATAACGAGAGAATTATCCAACTTGTCGTCAATGAGTCCATTGCCATTGACGGGATTGCGACTAAGCGCGTCGACATGGTTCATGGCTGTTCCAGGTTTGTACAACATATTAAAATCAAATTCTTGTATAAGACTCCACCAGCGGGCAACACGTGGTATCATGTCTCTTTTTGTTAGAGTCGCTCGTAACGAGTTGCAGTCGGTTATTATAGTGAATTTAATTCCGATCAAATAGGGTCTAAATTTGATGAGAGAGCTAACCACTGCCAATGTCTCTAACTCATAGGACGAAAAATGTTGTTCGTCTGGTGACGTCTGCCTACTGTAATAGGCTACTGGCCTCATACTGTTATCTGCCTGCTTTTGCATTAAAATGCCACCTACTCCGGACTTGCTAGCATCTGTATGCAGCTCAGTAATTGCTTTCGGATCATAAAGGGCCAAAATGGGACGTGAAATGAGGTTTTTCTTAAGTTCCCGAAAAGCTTGTTCTTGCTCCGCACCCCAAGTCCACTGCGTATTTTTTTTCAATAACCTAGATAACGGCCTGGCTATAAGTGCAAAACTCCTAATAAATCGTCTGAAAAAACTCGCTAAGCCTAAAAATTGGCGAACGTTATGAACATTTTGTGGTGAAGGAAATCTGTCGACTGCATCTATTTTGTTTCGTCCCGGTCTGATACCGCGACCCGATACTTCGAACCCTAAGAAATCTATTTCATCAAAGAAAAACTTGCATTTTGATAACTTCAAAGTTAAACCTGCCGTTTTTATCCTCTCTAACACTTCATTCAACTTTTGTAAACCATCCTCAAATGTAGTTGATGGCAATAGGACGTCATCCATGTACACCACTACGGAGTTAAAGCGCAATGTATCCAATACTTTATTTATTGTACGTTGGAAAACTGCGGGGGCATTTGTTAACCCGAAAGGCATCCTATTGAACTCAAATTGACCATCGGGAGTGACGAACGCTGTCTTTGCTTTTGCATCCTCTTCCAATTCGATTTGGTAATACCCGGACGCTAAATCCAGAGTAGTGTACAAGTTATGACCTGATAGCCTATCCATTTGATCCTCTATTCTTGGTAACGGGTAATGTTGCTTTACAGTTTTTCTATTAAGAGCCCTGTAATCAACACAGAGCCGCTGCTCACCTGTCTTTTTGCGCACAAGGATTATGGGGCTCGCAAAAGGTGAACAAGACTCTCTTACAATTCCATATTGCAACAATTCCCCCACCATTTTACGCACTTCTTCGCGTTCTGAGTGAGACAAACGGTATGGTCTATATACCACAGGTTGTGAATCACTTACGTCTATGTTCATTTTCTCAACATTAGTCCGCCCGAGTTCTTTTAAATTTGTAGCAAAACAAGCCCTATATTGATTTATTGTGTCCAACAATATAAGTTTTTGGTTCTTTGTTATATTACCGCCTACATTCAAGTCCGCGAGCGAAAAACTTTGCATATCCCCTTCAGATGAATCGATCTTATTAATAACCGGTCTATCAACAGTAAATATTTTTATTTTCCGAGCCCTAGCCAATAAACTATCTTTATGAAACGCTACCTCTTCATCTCCTATATTATCTACTAGCAAAACTCCCTTTCCATTTTCTAGCATAAAAACCCCTTCCTCTAAATTATACTCTTTAGGTTTGGTTCTAAAACATCCGTTCAAAAGTATTGGTCCAGTATACTCAGTAGTAGAGTACACGAGTACGCAATCACAACCTGGCTTGATTGAGCAGTTCTCCGTGACAAACAGTTTAATATGGGTTTCATCTTCAGAACACTCTGTTATGGTTAGCGTATCGTCGGTTTTCATAATATTCACATTAGGTAATTCTGTGAACGTTTGCCCTATCAAAATTGGGTATTTCAAGTAAACATCAGGAACGACTTGAATATTAACTGAAGCTTTTACACCTTGAATTTCAAGCTCAACTATCGCGCACCCTAAAGATTGGACAACTGCCCCACCAAAACCAGCCATAGCTGTGCACTTGCTCTTATCCCAGTTACCTATGATTTGTCTTGCATCAGATTCTCTTATTAATGAACAATCACTTCCTAAATCAATAAAACAACATCTATCATGACCATTAATTTTGACAGGCTGTACATACTTATTGTCATGATTACCCCCCGTTTTAGATATTTTTAAGACCGTTTTAGCCTGTTCTGCTACTTTACGATAACAATCGGCAGTTTCGTGCCCCACGAGAGAGCAATTGGAACATCTCTTTACTGCTTTAGTGCACTTAGCAATGGTATGGCCTTCCTCTTTGCAATTGTAACACCTAACAGGACCTCTACTCGTACTAGCGTTTTGAGTAATCGCCGGCTTATCCCTATTCGAATTAAACTTTTTAGGTACGAATTTGCTCTGTTCCGGTTTTCGACTCTTTATATTACGAAGGTACGCTAACAACTTGTCAGGCTCACTGAACTGAGCAGCTTCGGCACCTAGTCTCACAGCCCTGTCTTCGATTCCAAAAATAATACAGTCTACAGCCCTTTTCCCGTGTATTTCACACCGATTAAGTAACGCGGTTTTCTCATAAAAATAGTCTTCGAATGAATCCCCAAACCTAGCCTTCTCTCCTAACATGTCACTTAACATCTGGCCGTAATTTTCATCAGCAGGAAATGCAGATCTTAATTTGTTCTGCCACTCGGGCCACGAGAAGTTCACCGTAGTTAATCCCTCATACCAACGTTTTGCATTTCCCACTAATTTAGATAAGGCAAAGATCACGACCTGCTTATCAGTCCAATTATACATATTAGAAATTTCATCTACTTTCGATATCCACGTATTTATGTTTTGGTTTTTGGATGATGGATCAAATTCTGGCACAACATTAACATTTCCATACCGTTCCCTTGCATTATTATTATTGCTATTAAAAATTTTCTCAAAAAATGATAACATTACATCATTAGAAGTGTTCTTACTCCTAGTATTCCTTCTCTTGTCACTCTCTGAACTGCTAGATCTGGTATAGTAATGCTTCGAAGAGCGCTTATGTACTCTTGAACTGCGAGACCTACTACGGCTTGCCCTTGGCGTTTTTGTCGGGCTACGTCTAGACCTGCGGCGGCGGTAATCATAGGAACGGGACTTACTTCTGCTCTGCCTAACCACGCTGCTACCGCCGTCAGGACTGCGAGCTCCCGCTCTGCAACGCTTCGGATGCCCCTCCCGGCGATCAGCACTGCTTTTCCTTTTCCGCTGCCGACCGGAACTAGCTCTGCTACCGCGACGGTAATCGCAGCTTCTCTCCCGACCACGACTCCTCCGCTCACGGCCATGCGGCGGCGAGGGCGTCGTTAATCGATGCCGGTAGAGCCTGCCTTCTGCCTCATCATCAGGCAATGGAGGGCTGAAAATGTACGAAGACGGACATCACTGCTCATTATAATGTATTTTATTGCTGTACAGAACTTGCCATTATATGTGCAAAGAATACAGCAATCTATATTTGAATTAGCACTAAGTACATAAAACTATTAGCGTAGTGCTATCAATACCGAAGAGTAGCCTCGGTCAAATTATAACACCATATAAAAATATAAGCGTAGCGCCATTGTTATCGAAGAGTTGCCTCGATCAAACAATACCGCCACATAAAAGTAGAAGCAACCCTTGTGCTATCATTACCGAAGAGTAGCCTCGGCCAAACAATAGCACCACATTCAAAATATAGACGCAGTAATATTGCTACCGAAGAGTTGCCCCGGCCAAACAATAAAACTACGCGTAAAAGCAGAAGCATACATAGTGCTAATACTACCGAGGAGTAGCCCCGGCCAAATAGTAACACTACATAAGTGCACCGTTATTACTACCGAGGAGTAGTCTCGGTCAAATAATCACGCCACACGTGTACACAAAAAGAAAATGCTTTTCGTATATACTAACAAACAACAGTATAACAGGCACGGCACAATGATGTAATAAAATAAAGTATTATATCGTTACAACTTACGTTCTACATCCCACTTCTGACATGTAGAATATTTTACTTTTTCCCAGCGTGGTGATTTGTGAATAAGACACAATACTTCCTTGGATATCAATATATTGACCAATATTCACTTAACACAACTTTTGCAACAGAACAACTGAGACTTATTCTAACAGGCAAACAGTTTTATTCCATCCCCACCACTCTACCCCTGTCGTCGGCGAAATGGAAGGGAACGGCGAATGGCGAGCGACGAATGACGAACGATCAACAGGCATACTTTTAAATCATTCACAATATTTAATAATTTAGTTATAACATACAAATAACATAACAAAATACACAATTAATTTTAAAATATACAATAAATGCTAACACAAGCCACATTTGAACAAACATGTAGACTCTGGGTATAAAGTAGTAGTAACCTCTATATGTAGTCTTTTACTATCGTGCGTTAGGGTTCTTGTTGAGTCGCCAAATGCCCCTGACATTGCTCATGTAACGACTACTTAGTTACATCAGGAAGTAATAACCGTGACCAAAGGCTTATCGCATCTTCCGCAGCACTGATCATTTTACTTTCGGACAATCAAGCGATCAGCCTTTAATGTCCTAACCTAACCTAAAAAGTAGAGATCACATACTAATTTTTGTGACATTTCTCCACCGCGATTCCAACCCGGGACCTCCGGATCGTGAGCCCATCGCTCAACCACTGGACCACAGAAGCCGTTCTATATCTAGTATCGTAGTATCTAGTCTTATCTGTCACCACCAGTGTGTCAGCACCAACGGTGATGAGGTCGGTCAGTGAACTCACAACCCACACGAAATAAGAAAATAAGGCAATGATTTACATAAATAAATTGTTACCTGTAATGCCTATTATAGCGGGCAGACATATGAGTAATCAAGACAGAATACAGCCTCTTTGGAAAGTAATTTAAACTTTTAAAACTTAACAGGATGCTGTGTCATACGGTACTTTCCTATAATATGTTCACAAATTATCGCATAAATCCTGCTAGGCTGCTACCGAGGCATTATTCCGAACATATTCGTTGTACATTGAATAGTAAGTAGGAGCTTTGCGATCGCTTTACTATCTGGCAACTTGCCAGCAGTTGCCAGCGCCACCTGTTGGTCGCGGGGGTAAATGAGAGTTCCTTTTTTAAACCAACTTGTAACTACTTATTGTGTGAGAATGGAGAATGTGGGATAGAACAATTGGCGGTTTTTGCACTGGAAACTAAGTTTTCACTACTGTCACACCTACTACAGCAGGCAGACATACATTTATTTATTTTTTGAAAAAGTCACAAGTAAAAAGTTTAAGTCAATTAAATGTTATACCGATTACTTACTACCAATCGATTAGCGAAATATACGCTAAATTAGACTATTTTTTTTTTGTTGATTTAGATAATACATAATTACGATTTGTTGATGGAATAAATTGTTGTCACTGACAATTTTGGTAGGTAGCCTATTAAAATATGTATTAAACCAGTCTTTCTTTTTTCAGGTAAATATCCGATGAAATACGTAGATAATTTGCTCCCTGCAATGGCGTAAGTACGTAATGGACCATAACATTACCTTAGCGACCACTTAAGGGCTCCGCTGACACAATATATCCTACAAAATTGAAAATATTTAACTTAACAACGATAAAAAAATATCGCCGGCTCTAGCACCTATATTACAATTTTACGTTGTTCTCTTTAAAATATGCCAAGAATAATGTAAGCGAAATGTTGTGTAATTCGGAAAATTCTAATTAGGAGGACAGCTGTTCTTTTTTTAATTTTGTCGTTGAACGGCGGCGGCAGATGACGCGGGTCTGTACCGGACGAAGTACTGACAAACTTTACATTGTCTCTTTCCACCGGGGTCAAATAAAGATGCATTGATTCGATGGTATTACAACGAGCTTGGCGAATTAGGAAACCGCAGTGCGTGAACATGATATGAAAACTTATACTACACTACTAAAATTATACTTACTTTTTATTACACACATAATACCTACTCGTAATGCGAATATGAATTACAAATATTACAATAGTGAAATTAATTGTGAATTAAAGTGCGTGCATTCAGAGCATGATAAAAAAATAAAAATTGGAATACTTTTTAAAAATTGACAGAGAGCTTTCCTGCCTGTATAGAGTAATATAAATATGTAGCAGTTATTTCCATTCGATATTTAAATTTAAAATATTAACGTAGCTTCCAGTGCCCGTATTCGATTACCGGTTTTCAATTCGTTTTAACACAACCTGAAAGTAGCCTGCGGGCTTGTAGGAAACACAGTGTTCATAATTTATGAGATTCATACGGAAAACAATGTAGCAACAAACCGGATAATGAAAACAATTTTACATATCGAATTCCATGAAATTAACTTTTGGAAATAACAAAGTGTAAAAAAGTAATCTACTACTGAACCAGCGACATAAGTCGTTGGGAAAAAATACTTTGAGGAAATGGTTTCTGTTATCTAATATCAATAAACTTCTTGTTCTGAGAAGAAAATATGTAGGTCTTCAATCGTGTGGGTTGTGAGGTGAATTACCAACCTCATCAACCCTTGAGCCGCCAAAGGTCCCTGACATGTAACGACTACTTACTTACATCAATAAGTAGTAACCGGGAACAACGCAACGGCTTAACGTGCCTTCCGAAGCACGGATCATCTTAGTTTTTGGACAATCAGGTGATCAGCCTGTAATGTCCTAACCAAACTAAGGATCACATAGGTGACTTTAGCCAATCGTAATGTGTAGGTAACTTTAACTATTCCAAATAATTATAATACAAAAATATTCAAAACCTTGCCTTACTTGCATTGAAATGAACTTATTCTTATTATATAGGTAACAGAGTTTTTTTTTATATTGCCATCATGTAGCGCGCCATATGCATCGTTTAGGCGACACTTTAGCCAAGATACTAATTAAAGGAAGAACTGAAATTTTATTAAATAGGTATCTCCTCGGTTCATTGAATTTTAATCTCCACTGTTCCAAAAAGGTGGAGTTGGTTTAAAAGAGGTTCATATCTTGTTAATTAAATCTGAACAGTAGGGAGCCTCCATCGGGGAGGCTTGGTTTTGCTTTTGTGAGTCTCCGAAATTCAGAAATGAGCCAACTTCAATTTAAAGTTGACTAAGAGGCGGTTATAAATAAATATTAGCGCTTGTTTAGGAAGTTATAGCTATAGAGCTGGTCGCGACAAAAGGATCTGCCCATTCAGTAAGTCATTCAACTTCGCCTTGTTCATAATTCGACCTACCAATGGAGGGCGTGTTTGTTAGATGATTTTATATGTAGATATAACCCTCACTTTGCTTCGTCACAGTCGGGTAAAAATTAACCCCCTAGATTTCTCCAAGAAGACTACTTTGTTCAACAAAATAAGGCACAGATTAAATAATAGTAAGTACTCACGTTGCCTAAAAACAAAATTTCCCTTACTTACTATTCACAAACATAGGGCCTTTGTGAAAAGTAAATAGTACGAGCTCCATCAAAAGCAAGACAGAATAAAGAATTATACGTAACAAAGGCTGTGGTAAATGAATTATAAGGCTTTGTTCGGACGGTCAGCTCATGCTAATACTGTCTAAAGTCAATTTGATGGATCGAATGTTTGATAACAATAAGATTAAAAGCAGTGTGCGAGGCTCTATCCCTAAAATTATGTGAATTAATTAACTGTTATCTTTGAGGAAAATAGGCAGTGGAATACTTTACAACACACGTATACCCACGCTTGTACGTAAGATTAGAGAATTTACTAACGTAAATTCATGGCGGCTTCGAGTATCTTCTGAGCGCGGGCGCAACCTGCGTCGAGGAGACCATATAAGGCCGATGGGCCATTTCAGTGGGGCCATCGCCACCCGCTAAAACGGATGGGTCACGGAGTTGTCCTTTAAATACATGTGAAGTGTTTCTAATCTTATGTACTCCTGTCCGAAGTTCGAAATGGGGTAGGCAGAGATACAAGTAATCAACATACATGGGTTTGGGGCGACTAATGATGTGAAGTCCAAGGATATGTAAATATATATAGTTAGATATGATGAACCGTAGCGCTTATCGTTTAAAATAACACAATCCCTCTGTGGGTTTCTGTGATATCATCAACTCGCTAGCGTTTTACTGTTTTGCAGAATTCACTTACCTAACCTGAAGATTTGACACTACCGATTTTTCACAGAAGTAACTGCCGGTCTGACCTTCCAACTTCCAACACGTGAAGGAAAATACCAGCCCAATACAGGTTAGATTACATACCTCCAAATCACACACGCAGGTTGAAATCGACCTTTTAAAAATACTTCATCACATAACCTAAATAGGTTATCAACCGGAGGGGGTACGGAGCATATTCCATCGCGCTGCTCCACTGCGGGTTAGTGGGGGTGTTTTACGGCTAATAGCCGGGACGAACGGCGCAACGTGCCTTCCAAAGCACGGAATCTTCTTACTTTTTCGGACAATCGGTGATGCAAGCCTGCAAAGTCTTTACCAAACAATGGACAGTCTCACAAGGTGATTTCGTGATCTCAATGTCTTCATCGGGAATCGAACCCGGACCTCCAGATCGTTAGCTTAACGCCTAACCACTAGACCACAGAGAACGTTAAAATTACTTATTTGGGTAGAATGGTAGACTGTCAATAATCATCTAAAATAATATTAGAAATCATTCAATAATTCGTTCACATTATACTACCGTAATCCGACTTATCCGACTAATGATTTGATGCTTTCGCCCTAATTACCTGCATGAATGCTGCAAAAGCTATAAAACAAAGGTAAACATTTTTCAATAATTTCACGAAATTCACCAGAATTCATGTGTATTTATTAAATTTTACAGTGATAATCGTCATACTTATGTATTTAATTAATTAGGCATAATTATAAATGTTGCGTCCGTGTTAATGGAATGTTATTAATTTCATCATTATTATAATATTCATATTATTCAATCTCCACTTGACTTTATAAAATTGTAGTTTCTTTTTTTAAATAAATGAAAAACATACAACACATTTGACAGCTTATGTTCCCGGGCGTGTCCTAAAATTAGACAATGTAATTCACCTTTCTAAAATGATGGGCAATTGTTATGAGCGATAGTCTGATCCCTTTTCACTGTAAGGTTGATCATCACTGTTGACTTCGTGTCAAGTGGAATTTTCCATCGCAAAAGTATAGATTTGATACAAACATAAACAGCCTATATACGTCCTACTACTTGGCACAGGCCCCTCAATCAACTGGAGGGGGTATGGAGCATACTCAACCACGCTGCTCCACTGCGGGTTGGTGGAGGTATTTAGTAGCCCGGAACCAACGGCTTAGCATGCCTTCCGAACCACGGCTTGAAAATAATTTAAAAAAACACAAGTCATGAGTTTTGCGATGGAAAATTCCGCTTGCATTAACTCAGAATCAAGGTCTGAATGATCCCCCGTAGTATTCGTTACATATCACTAACACCCTGTATAAGATCTAGAACTAGCAATAACAACAATTACATTTGTGCTCCGTCAAAATCATGTCATTTAGAGTTTTTAAATATTGATGATTGTCTAGTGTTTTATTTCAGTAAAATACAACCATTTATGGTTTTGTTATAAGCGTAGAGCGGGAAACATGATATCCTCGACTTTTCTCAATTTATGATGTAGGAATCCTTGAGGACCCCGATACCACCGACCACACCGGCGTGGTCGACGTTTTCCCTCATTCAGCGCCTATCGCTATCTACCCACTCGGATCGTTTTTTTTTTCAAATATAATCCTCTCAAACTACGCCCTGAGGTTCACGTCCATGTGGGCACCCTCAGGCCTCTTGTGTTAAATTTTGTACCAGGTGAGAGCCCTTAGCGCTCCCAAATTTTCCAGCCAAGTAGTTAATGCCATCTGCGTCAAAGAATATGTAAATATTACACAGACATTCAAATAATTACTACCGTATAATCTGTTTTGTGTTTTTTTAATTATTATTAAATGATGAAAGGAGTGTCTGTTACCGCTTAATTTCTGGCATTGAAATAATTATAAAAATAATTTTGTTTTATTTATTTAATATCAGTTTTGAGTGGTGTTGCAACAGAAAGCTCGGTGAGGTGTAGGTACTTAGTTGATCTCGCGATGGATGTACCTCTGACGGCCCTAATTGGCATATAGTCATGAGATTATGTCGATATACCTTGCGCCCGCCATTTTTGTCATACTTAATAAACAATGTTGCCATTGGCGTAGGGAGAGACCACTCCACTTACTGTGATCCTGCATACCACCCTCGCTTTTTCCACTCTCATCAAAATCTTTATGCTCGTGACAGAATAGGAAATTATCTTATAAGATTTTTGGTTGAAACTTTCTAAACATGTATCCGAACACTCAAATGTCATTTGAAAGTAAACACGCTACAAAATTCCTGAAATATGAGTTGTATTTTAATTTTTAAATTAGGAATGTCTATACTCTTTTGATTATATTTAATTTCAAAAAAAAATATCTTCAAATTCCGTTCTAGAATTCATTGCATACATGGGTTAGTTTCTATACCTAGACCATGTTCCAGTATTAGAATTTATTAAATGGTATTTTATACCTACAAATGAATTAGTTCATTGGTATACAAATAAATACCCACAAGTTTAGTATTTGCTTAAATCGGAATTCTATTTAACATGTATGCTATTTTTTATTACGTAATCATATCGTAAATAAATTATGAGTTTCGTGATTTAGTTTCATAATATAAATGTAGTTCTGTTTGTAATTATTATATTACAACCATTATTTAACTTATTTTTCTTCGTACAGTTAAACCAAATCTACTTTTTAATTTAATTTAACCTAAATAATCGTACTCTCTATATTTCACGAAATTCAATACTCGCGTGATTAGAGTAGGTATTCTTGACCTGGCTTACATACATTGATCCTTAAATCATCATAAATCCGTATAGTTACTTTTCTTTCATTCAACATGTAGAAAAAAGGTCATAGGCATAGGCGGAAAAAAACAAATGAATAATTTAACGCCACATGAACAATTTTGAAGAGCATCTCCGTCTATTTTATTTAGAAACCGCTTTGCGCCGGATCTTGCGCTCACCGCAAAAACTCCCTCCCACATTGTTTGACTACCCGCATGTTCTGCCGCAGTCTACCTCTGTTTATTGTTAACACATTTAAATTCTCATTGTACAACTCTTAATTACGTCTACATTTTTTCGCATTCGTTTTTTTATAAATGCTACAAAATGGAAACTGGACAATTCTCAGAAATAAGCTAAATAATAAATAAAATGTTGTTTCTATCCATTAATTGAAGGAGAAGTAACATTTTAATTAAAAATTACCTGTAAAATGTTATTTACCTAAGTTAAAAAGAAATTCTGCTAATTGAAATGCTATAAACACAAGATTCTACGCCAATGGATACTGCATTTGGTATGGCATTTTGTTAAAATAGAATATTAAAATAATTTCATTTCATACAAGTACAAAAGCATTTGTTCTCCGCTTTTGTGTCGTTTATTCTATATTCGCTGAATGTGTGTTATTTTACCACCTTTCAATACCCGGTAGATCGTCTTTCATGTAAAATACAAACGTTTGAATGCTAGAAATTAGCATTTTAAAGACATCACAACATTCATCCTTCTCCGTTGACATTCACGGCATCACATTTCAGATATAAGGGTCTCAATATAAATAAACAATAGTGAAGGGTCTAATGTATTTCGCACAGGTACTCTAATTTTCAAATTGTAAATTAAAAGGACATTACAGTGCCACGACCCCGGGGCAGACCTCTACAAAGGGTTCAGGCACGATCTAGTATTGACAAAGGGCTGATCAAAGCCAAGCCATACGTATATTGTAATCCTTTTTCTATTTGTTCAGGTGTTTTTGAACTCCCATTCCGGGAGGTACGTAAAGTTATTACAGCAACGAACGGCAGCCATTGTCGTTGCTTTGTAACTAAAAAAAACCCGATGTGTATTTATGTAACTTTATGTTCGTATTGTTCAAGTTTTCAAATACCGTGCGTCGAACGTTCGAATGTGGAATTAAATCGGAATTTTCATTGGAATTTTAGTTAACATGCGCTGCCTGACTGAAATGTTTGTGCAAACCGATATAATGATGTTGGTTGAAATGTAAAACAAAATTAACGTTGTAAAGGTAAAAGTAATATAATAACTGACGTGTTCCATGAATGTGAACGGATTATTTACTTGTTTTGACGTATATTCTGAGAATCAATGTACGTTATTTCCCTTATATAAGATACGCTAATTAATACCACCACGGTTGTGCCACCAACAAACTGTGTCGACTTTTATGAAGCTAAGATATAGGTTAATTAATAATGGTCCAGATAGACAGTTGTCGCAAAACATAGAATATTAAAACATTCATAATCATAATGCCCATGGAAATAGGCGTGATATTATGTACGTAGGTAAGATATCGAATGTCAATCGCATCGCTATTAAAATGATTATTCTTGTCTAGATCTAGGTCACACCCCGGACATTTCGTACAAAACACCTCGTTTTGTAACGTGTGACGCCATACGATTGAAGACTAAAGTAAGACCGAAGGGGAGGGGGAAGGTAAACCTTGCTCAGCCGGTACTCGTTCTGTAAGTAGTATTTTTCCTTTTTAGCAGTAACACGTGAGTGTATTAGGCGAATACAGATAATGGAAATTGGGAAATTGATTCTCACGTTACGCTAATACTCGCTCGAGGCCCTTCAAGGCTATAGGTATGTGTTTTGTGACAAGTTAGAAGCGTTATGCTCATTCTTAGCCATCGTATAGTCGAGTCGTTTCGCTAGCTGGCGTCGACCAAAGACGTAAAAGTTAAAACAGATAATAACGGGTTCTTACCGCGTTTAAAATAGGGACATGAGATATTTCGACACTGTTGCAAGTGCCATGATCACGACGCGAGTGCGTGACGTAAAAGTTATGTATAAAGAGTTCACCTAACAGGCGGAAAACGTTAGAGTAAAAGAAAAAGCAGCCAGTTTCCTTATTACACTTTGGGAACACTTAGAAACGGTACATCACTGACTAAGTGCTGTTCGTGTGTACGATGCTCATGGATTCTGTAATTTATTTAACCTCTTAAGACCGAGATTTCCAGACACAATAGTTAAATAATGGGTTTTGGATTTATAAAGAACATTCGGTCTTAGGAGGTTAATTCATACCTATTTATTTTCTCAATAAAACATTTTTATTCGCTTTCCATATATTATGTTACTAGATAGATATAACTCAAAAATCGGTTTTCTTCGTCATTAATTTCAGTTCAATATTTGTAAGTTCTGTTGTGTTTGAAATCTTATATTTTGTCGTGTTTATTCTCGTTCCAATTTTGTTAGAGGGCACATTGAATAACTTTGGATTTAAAAGACGTATTCATCATCTTCCTAGCATTATCCCGTTTTTCACAGGGTCCGGTTAACCTAACCTGAAGATTTGACAGGTCCGGTTTTTTACAGTCGCGACTGCCTGTCTGACCTTCCAACCCGCGAAGTGAAAACCAGCCTAATACAGGTTAGGTCACATACCTCCGAAAATGCATTTCTCGGGATTGTGGGTCTCATCACGATGTTTTCCTTCACCGCTGAGCACTCCATAATCATAATACGTATACGTAGTGTGAATTAATAATACGTATTAGAATGGGTTAAATGCAATGCCTGGATATTTAGGCTCGTTTCATTTCACTAATTAGCTAATCAGTGAATCCTCAATGGTGATATTTTGGTTTTACTAATTAGATGCTTTGATTTCCCAGAAGTACGCACGTAAGCTGAGAAGTACCAAATTGGGCTAGGTAATGATATTTCGTGAGAGTCAAATTGAGTGTTTTCATAGCTCGTTTTTTGAAGTCGCGTTAAAGAAATTTTTGTCTGTTACCTGTTCACGCTTAAACTGCTGCGCTGAGCAAATTTGAATGAAAAGTGACACGTACATAAAACAACGCCTAGAGACGGGTATTTTTCCACGGCCGGACTTGCGGGCTTGATGCACACCGAGACTTCGGAGTCTTGGTGAGTTATGGCCTCGAGACCACGTTGCCAGCAACGTCGCCTACCAACACAAAACATAACAAAACGACTCACGACTCACTATATATATATATATATATATCTATATATATATATAGAAGTCAATCGCAAGAGGTTGTAAATACCCACACCTCACCGAGCTTTCTGCCCAATAATTTATCGTAATTGGCCAAGCGTCGCCAAGTGCGTTACCTGCCATACATTTCAATACGAATTGTTTGGCAACCATAGCTGGCGACGTAGCCTTAGCGCCTCCGTGAGTTATAACCGAATTCCGAGCATATTAATTCGAGGGTAAAAGATACACAGATAAATACTTTATTCTTCTATCGTGTGGGTTGTGAGATAGATAACCAACCTCATCAACCCCGGTGTCAGGCTTAATGTGCCATCCGAAGCTCATCTTGCTACTTAATACTTTATTGAGCACAATGGACACAAGATACAGAAATAAGGACTGCAGATACAGAATGGCACAACAGGCAGCCTTATTGGTCATGCAGCAAGTTCTTCCACCGGGTTAGTGCGCAAAATATATTGCAATTCAGATACGGGAGGCTAAGCCCGTTGTATGCTGACAAATACACGTTAGCTTTATTATTATGTCTGAATAAAATGATTCGAACTTCGCAGGGCGCGTTAAACAGTCGGTCCCGGCTGTTATTTACGAATGTATCTTGTATGTGGTCGTTTCATAAGTCATATCAGATGCCTCTAGCGGCTCTAATACCAGGTCTCATAAGGTCATTGATCCGAGAACCCACACAGAGAAGATTTTCTTTTATATTTCAAGAATAAAGTAGATTGTTTTGTCCGATATTCCTCTGTTTGTTACGTAATGACGTGGACAGATCAATAAGTATTCAGACAAGACAGGTTTACACAAGCACAAGGTCAAAGGGTTTTGTAATAGCTTCCAAAAAAACTTTAAAATTTTTACTTTTTACTATTAAATTTGTGTGATAGTAACGACGATTTTTCAATACTACTTTGTTAATTTATTTTACCAAGTTAATTGGTACGGTAATGAAAAACGATTTATTAAAGTCTTACCATAAGCAAATATTCGATATGAGTCGAAATTGCACGAATTACCTGGTAATAGTTTTTTATTTATTCTGTTGCATTGCATCAGATACATGCATAAATTACTGTGAAGTGGGATTGGCGTAATTGGAAATTCAGATGAGAAATGTAAAAATCTATGTCTGGAATTTGAAGGTTTAATTTACGCTGAAACGTTTCTGATGCAAAGGTTCTCCACCCCTGTCTAGTGGGTTGCTTTGTTTTTCTTAACTTAATATTCGTTTATCAATGGAGTATTTTATCATGATCCCCCTAGCGTTATTCTGTCCTCACAGGGTCCGCTTACCTGCTTGCTTCTGGTCAGAAAGTCTAAAAACTCACAATAATAATTATAGTAAATCTAAATCTTTAAATATTTATTTCCTCTACAAAAACAAACGGATACATAAATACATACGAAAATACAATATTTGTAGAGGCTGGAGCCTAAACTAGGATACCCTGTGTTTTAGAAATGCATGCAATGATGGTAAGACATTAAGGCCTGCACTCATATTGTAACGTAAAAAACAAGCTGAAATAACAAGCAAATTGTTTAGCCTACATCCCGATACAATAAAGACTTACCCATCAGGGCCTGACACATAATCGGCTGGCATTTACATCTTTGTAAGGAACTCACAAATATGAACCTTGCGTCGGTGTAAGAAAGCCCTCGTATTCTGTCTCCATTTTTTCGCATTTTGATGGAGTGGATGTTGCCAACCTGCCATCCGGCTATTGGTAAGCAATCCATCATTCCCCTGCACCCGACAAAAGCGTATATCACACGTCGAACTTGAGCAGTGTTGTTTAGAAAATGCGGTGAAAAGCAATCTATTATAATGCTTATGAGAACTTTTTGGAGAAACGCTCTCGGTTGATATTACTTTGTAATTTAAATGCAGTTTTAATGGCTTCATTGTGTGCAGTTCCTTTATATTTATTTTTTATTATAAATTGAGATTTTTCCAATAATATTTTAGATTGTTTAATGTATTTTTCGTTCATGATAATTATTGTTTACTGCACAGTGGTTTTCCTGTACATGATTTTTGTTTTGTTTTTGTACCTGTTTTGTTATTCAATTCATGTGCGTGTAACAAGTGTTTTATTTAATCATGTATATTTATATATTCGGCTATTGTGTGATGTCCCTGGTGTCAGAGTGCACGACAAAGAGGCCCACTCAGAAGCACGGAAACATCTTATTTTTTCAAACAATAAGGTGATTCAACCTGCAATATCTTGACCAAAACAGTGACAGTCTCACAAAGTGATTTCTTGTTAAATGTGTCACCACCAAGAATCGAACCCATGACCTCCGCAAGACACCGGATGTAACGGATTTAACGGCCTCCCTGGTCTAGTGGTTGAGCTTTGGACTCACAGTTTCTATGGTAACCAGTTTAACCGAAACAATACACTGTGTCTATATCAAACCACCCTGTTCTTAGCTTAACCAACTAAGCACAGTTATGAGAGATGAGATGAGTAACAGGCGTTCTGCCAATGCGTGCGTCAAGTAATTGATTTCATTGACATGCCGGACCGCAAGCCCGAATGCTCAATTAATTGGAACATGCCTGCTATGTTGCTTACGTCAGGCGATCCTAGCAGGCACCGAGTCGGGGTATGTCGACTCAATCATAGTTGCATGGATGAAAAGCACAAATTAGTCCTGTGTCCTAACAACAGCGTTATACGAAGGCAATAACTGTGGAGACAGCTTAAAGTAGGACCATTCTTTGATCTTTTCCGTAGTCTGCGCGGAGACTACAGAAAAAATTGTGCCCTAAAAATTATGAAATATAAAATATATTATTTCCCTGAAATTCTACCGACTAGTAATGTTTAGGCAATAGTCGTGATCGAATGCCAATCTGTCCTAAGAGTTTGCTTACAAATTTAAGAGCGTGATTTTTCCGTAGTCGTGTTTTTAGTTCTTAAACTCAATTTTTTTTTAACGACATGATACACGATACGTTGCGACGTCGTGACACTAAGTATGTTAGGTTATAGTGTTGCGACGACCTCTCCCTAAATGCTTGTCAACCAAAGGTTCTGGGGTGTTAAAAAGGCCACATCGAATCAATTCATCTAAAAAAAACAATATTGCCATTTGACATTTGTTTGCGTTGCGCACTTACTTTTTTATGCGCAAATTCAAATTGCTTTTTAGATTAATTGCTTGGACATGACCTTATTAACCCCCCTGGTCGCTCCACGGTTGATTATTAAATTCTATCAATAAATTTTCTGGCTTGATTCGCCTCGGAATATATTATCTATTTAGTCGGACGAATAGGGAAGACTCACTCGATGTGATTCTGGGGATGCAGCGGTTACTTGTACAACCCAGTTGTTTAGCTATTAAGTTACCTCGACTGACGCTTTATACATAAGGCTCAAAATATACTGAAAAGATGTGAGACCAAGTTAGAGAGATTCAATACAAAAAGTGACTTAATTATCTTTTCTATATCTTTGATTTGAACATGGTAAATGACCTTTTTTACTGCTTGTGAAAGATCAGCTGAAACAATTTATCGCTGTAATGTCCCCTCTTAGTTATTATGTCTTGATTTTTTAGCAGACTTAAATGTTGAACAAAACCTTGCATACGTAATTATTTTTTTGACATCACTTATTGTAGATTTGTCACATATGACAATAACTACTTGGCCGGACAAATGGATCGCGCTGAAGGTTCTCACAGTTAGCTAATGTATACGTACGTAAATAATACTCTTTAAAATGATGGACAGCGAGCATTACCCGATAAATGTTGGAAGTTTAGTTATATCTGTCTAGTCTATGTCTTTTCTGTTTGTGTTACGGCTAACACCGACCATTCCGAGCTTAGGCACCTCAACGCTTTCTAACCCGTTTTTATTTGACTATACCAGCGAAATCTGCATGGCTCACGGTGTCTTTCGCTTCGTGATATAAGCTATTTATTTTATGTTTATGTACAAAATAGCCCAACAGTAAAACATAAATCCCGGAATGTAGACAGTGGTGGTATTTTTAAGTTTACTTCAGTTCGTTCCTTAAACGATTTTCATATGAAACTTTGATTTTACTACAATACAAAGTAGCACAGCGACCGTGACAAAGTCTAGCTAGATCACATCCAGGCTAATTTATGTCTAATAAGATTTTTACTGCCTATAAGCTGTAAAATTTTATGATGAGAAGGAGGATATAGTTAGCCCAATTGGTAGAAGTTTCATCACGAAATTGCGGTTGCATTTTGCAGTCTTATTAAAAAGTTTCTTTTCTGAAGCGTTTAGTCTCATATAATATGTTTTTTTTAATGAATTACTTATTAGGTAGATACGTACTCTGTGAAGTCGGCATAAATTATCCTCCGTTTTGTATATTCATTCGAGCATTTAACTGGACAGGAAATGACTGTAACTATTCCAAATGCACTTTTATAAACGTGCAAAACTCAAATATTTTATAAACAGTTACTAGTCCACTTTATCTACTCGAATGCTCTTCAAAGAATATTTACATACACATGCGGCTAATATACAATTTCTGTTGGCTAGACATTTCCTGTCCTATATTTGCTTTCAAGTCACAGCTTTGTAATAGTATGCTTGTTAATACCTGTTTGGATACTAAGTTCTGTTTGCTACAGGCAAATATTAATTCAGACTACCTCATAAAATAAATAAGATGTCCTGTAGCTACTGTGTTTCTGATGAGCTGTTTGAATTGTAGGTATTTAAGTACAGTAAAATTCAAAACTAATTGCGCTTGCTCTCACTAGGTCATTTCATTAGTTAGATCATCGAAGCAGGTATCTACGAGTACCTATAGTTATTTTTTTTATAGGTTTTAAAAAGTAAGTAAGTAGTAATAGGCGTGAGTTTATATATGTATGTATGTATATTAAAGAGTACAATTAATTCAAAACTAAAAGCGTTTCCTTTCATTAGACTGAATCTTTAGTTCGATCGTCGATTATAGTGATTTTTTCCCATTTGTTCGTCTACTAATGAGAAAAAGTCTCAATACCTAATTCTATTACTTGTATTACTGTTTGAACTTTGGCCATCGTGTCCAGCAGATATTTTACTCTGGAATGTTCTGTGTACCATATACCTATGCATAATATTGCTAAAAATGTTTGAATACAGTAAAACCAGTGAAACTTTAATTCTCACAGAAAAGCATTCAAATTCAAAAATATTTTTGTTCAGTGGGTAAAATGGTTACACGTTGAGTCGTTCTAATGTTTATTAACCCTATTTAGAGTGGGATAAAGTCATGATTATGGAATACCAGAATCTTTATCATGACACGTCTAACGGCTTAAATAATTTCTGATAATACAGACATTTTTATTTTATTTTTATGTACCTATCTAATCTAATCTTATTATAAGCGTCTTTATATAAAGTATGCTTCACATGAGCTTTAAATTAGTTTTCTGACAAATTAAAAATACTGTCTGGTATTTTATTGTATTTTTTTTTAATTATACACCTATTATTTGACAAAAGAATACACCATGAAACAGGTCCCGCTACGGAAAAACAGATTCTGACAAGTAATAAAGTAAAATATTACCAGCTCTCTCGTTTATCAACTTTTCAAGTCCTGCCTAAACTACCAAAGCTTACACTAACTTTTTTACAACTAAATTACTAACACAACCACACAAGGTGCATTTTTATAACGAGTTCTTCCTCTATCGTGTGGGTAGGGAGGTGGATTACCAACCCCATCAACCCTGGTGTCAGGGTTATTATTGAGCCGCCATAGGCCCCCATAGGCCCCCCATATCACGAGTTAGCGGATAGCGTTGCTTTAACTAGCGTTCAATTTCCAAAATGTATCGCTTTCACTTTTAACTCTGTTAACTTTTTTATTAACGGATTAGCTACTATCGATGTTAACTTGTGACTGTGCCCAGATAATGTAATTCCTCGTAATTTTTATACATTCTCAAAATGGTAGACGAGTATTGACATTCGATGGGAATTAACTCAATTAACCTTTTAAATCGATGATATTTTTACCAACAAAAAAGGAATTAATCCTCAAAAGTACTCTAATACTTGAAGGGAAAACGGGACAGTTGGAAGATTTTTCCATTCCATCCCAACGTCATTCTTATAAATTAATTTGGTAAGTTAGATTGCGGTACAGGCGTGTGCCATGAGCTTTTCAATTTAGCAACCCTCTGTATGTGACGTCTCCGTTTGTTTTGTTATTTCTTTTTTTAACGTCGTATCTAGTTATCATATTTCTTGAGTTTCTCCAACTTAATTTGCAGGTTAACAAGGTTCTGAATGGAAGTATGAAAGTTTTTGAGGGTGGAAACAGTAGATTTTTTGAGTTGGGTTGTTTGAAGCGAATTACTCGTATTAAATCAATGGTTAGAGTTTTCTTACTTGTGTAGGTAACTCTATTTAAATGTAAACATCAATTAGTTAGGCTTAAGTGGAGATGGGCAGGACACTTGGCAAGACGGGAAGACAACAGATGGACTAAGGCTGTTCCTGAATGGTGGCCAAGGGATGGTATGCGATATCGAAGTAGACCACCAGCCCGGTGGTCGGATGACAATGTGAGGTATGCCGGAAAGCAATGGATGCGACATGCACAGGACCGGAAAGGATGGCGTGAAAGAGAGGAGGCCTATACCCAGCAGTGGGTGCATACAGGGTGAGTAGATAAATAGAATTAGTTTCACTTATTTAGCGTAGGTAGGTTATTTGGTTTTAGAAGATACACAATTTGACAATTTTTTTAATTATTATTTACAATTATACTGTAGTTTTTTTTCGCTTGCAGGTGTCTTTACCCAGAGACACGGGTCACCGACTAAGTGTCACTAGATGTAAATATATCATTGTGTCTGTAGAGTTATGTCAGTGTCAGCAGATAAGAACTTAGGTACTATGCGATAGGTGTTTAATATAGCTGCTTTTTGAATAGTGACATGTTAGTAGGGTCGAGGAGTTTGAAGCTCTGGTATTTTGGGATCGCTTTAAACACACGATTACATCGAGCGCAGGAGAGCTGTCCGTCATTTTTGTACGTGTAGGGGAACTTGGGACGAGTCTTCGGTATGTGACGCTTCTCATCCAGGGCTACTATTCGAGCTTCTTCGAAGCTTTCATGCAGACAGATGTCAGTATGATGGCAGATGTTGCAGAAGAAGCGCGACTCGTGAATCACACTCGTGGTGGACAGCACCAGGACAATATACACTTTTTGCAAATACCGTGTTCTGAGAACTTCTTCCCTTAGTTCAGTATATTTGTTGATCTTTTCAGTTATTGCTTTGCGAATATTATGGAATTGTGTTTGGAATTGTAACGTCTATCTGGTATCCGGTTTTTGTGTCTTTGTGATTCTTATTATTTATTACTTTTAGTGCTTCGTAATCGCACTACTAGTCCGGAGACTAGACTGCTCTAGTAAGGCCTATTCGAAAGACACTTTCTGACATTTCTAGCTGTAACATCTATCGGTAGGTCGGTAACTTACACCATCATCCTACTTCGTTCAAAATACTACAGTAGACCACTCACTACGTATAAAAACAAATAGACTGTCAATCTGAATAAAAAAAGTGTCCGCGCCGCATCTTGTCACTAAGCGACGGCGTGTCAAGATCGAATTAAGTAGCAATGGGCGTAGTGACGATACTATACAATAGATATTGCTCTTCATTTTAACAATCATAACATTAAAATTGGTGGGAACGAACGTATACTATCTATATAAATTAATGAAAAAGTCCTTAGCGATTGTGAGACTGTTTGTTTAAAGTATGTTAATATAGTTTGTTTGTTTTCACTTACGGTGAATGCTGTGTACGCATGTAATTGGCAAGCATATATACCAAGTCCTTCTTTCTATTTATAATGCTGTCTGTAAAAGTTTAATATGTATTGCTGTATGTGTACCTAAATAAATAAATAAATGTCAGTGCAGTAGATACAAATAGATCAACGTCGGCTGCGGAATGTAGTTACTATCTAAATGGAACATCATGGCCACAATATTATAATTCCAAGAAGTTCGAGAAGGTGCTCATTAATTTCTAATTGCACTAAGTTGTAGAACAACAAACGGAACTAATCGCGGACTTACAATACAAGTCCGCAGCTGTTTGCTGTAACTTGCCGCAAGTCGCAACTTGCAGCGATTGCAACTTAACCGCTAACTCAGTGAAAACTTTAATTCTTATGGAACTGTTTACTTTTACTTAGAAAAGACTTAGAGCGGGAGCTTGACTGTATGAACGTTATTTACCTACTTACTGCTTCGTTGTGTTACCTCGCGAGGAAGATTTATTAGAAGAGAATATACAGGGTGTTAGTGATACCGTAACGAATACTGAGGGGTACTGGTTCAGACCATGATTCTGAGTTGATAGATACATTTTCAGTCTGAATATTCATGAGTGTTTTTGTGTTTTTTTAAATTATTTTCAGTTCCATACTCTTGTGACGGAAAATTCCAATTGATATCAACTCAGAATCATGACCTCTATCACCCCTCAAAGTTTTCGTTACGATGTCATTACCCAGTATATTTTATTATACGTAATTTATTTATTTTAGTATTCAGTAATATTCGTAACATGCATGAAGGTTCGTCGGCATTCCTGTGTCCTGGTGTGTGGGTGTCCGTCGTGAGTCTCAGTGCATCGATAAGACGATCCTTGGTCACTCCCAAAATGTTCACAGCACTGCTCTCTCCATTACGGATTACAGGCGTCATGTAGGTATGTTTGTATGTAATCCGCACTCGAATATGGATCGGTTGTAACACGAGAGTGGCGTATATGTAATATACTGTTTGCGTATGTATATGTACATATGACTTTAACCTAGCCTTACCTTACATTAACGTAGCGGATCCGTGCAGACGCGGTCTATTGGATATTAATCATGCGAGGGATTAATTGAAATTATAAGCTTCAAGCCTTTTGTGCGTCGGACGTGTTGTTACATGTGCCATTATGACATATACTAAACTTCTCCTGTTTGGTGCGTGAATCAAACTATTACACACAGATACATAAAGTCAAATAAAGTATGTACTACAGTGATATTCCGATCCGATTTTTTTATGTAACCTTAAGTAAATAAAATTCATCTTTTTTGGGGTTATGTATACGTTTTTACTCGGCGGCTCGGAGGAGCTCGGTGGCGCAGCGGTAAACGCGCTCGGTCTGCGATTGTTGAAGTTAAGCAACTTTCGCAAAGGCCGGTCATAGGATGGGTGACCACAAAAAAGTTTTCTTCTCGAGCTCCTCCGTGCTTCGGAAGGCACGTTAAGCCGTTGGTCCCGGCTGCATTAGCAGTCGTTAATAACCATCAATCCGAACTGGCCCGCGTGATGGTTTAAGGCCTGATCTCCCTATCCATCCATAGGGAAGGCCCGTGCCCCAGCAGTGGGGACGTTAATGGGCTGATGATGGTGATAGTCATACGTCATACGTGCATGGCCCATATGTGGGGCACATTTTTTTTTGCTATATTGTCTATGTACTTGCATAAATTCTAATGTGTTTATCGAAAAATGAAATTGCACGTGAGGGGTTGATATCTAATTTTCAGTTACACAGTGCACGTGTTAGCTACAATGGCCAGAATCGGGACCTGAATAAAAAAAAATAAGATTACTTAAATTTCAATCAGCTGTTAGAATCAGTCCGTCTCACTTTTCATTACATCGGCGATCCTTTGCAAGAAACGTTTAGACTTTTTAATCAAAGCCCCTTCTTATAATCATTAATTCACAAGAGAACGATTGGCTTTCTATAATTTTGACGGATCCAATTATTTTATCGCTCCTTTCCGAAGCCTGAATATCGGCAAAATTAATTAATTAACTATTGGTTTTAATTAAATTAGCCCGGCTTCGCTAAATTTACTTTCTTCAACCTTTTTTAATGATGCAAACTTTTTGTATTGGGGCATTTGTGAAAATTGCTTGGGTTTCCCTCCTTTTGGCCATTCGTCATATTCAATTGGAAACAACCTGTCCAAGTGAGATGAGTTGAAACGTAAACATTTAATTACTTAATGTGTGCCTGTCAGGTTATGCTGCGGGTTCGAATGGATTCATAATTATGAAGTTTAGCTTTTTCAGTTTATCTTATATAAACGAAAGTTGAAGTAGAAAACGTGCAAAAACTATTTGAAATTATAAACAACAATTTTTCAGCAAGTATTGTGTAACTAAAAATGATTTATGATGACTACTGTGAAAAATACAATTCTTTCCAAATCTTTTTTATTAACAAAAAGAATTATTATCGGAAACAGTTGGCTACGGTTGTAAAATTATAAGTATATTAAATATCGTTATCGAAAACCGTAATAGCTACAGCAATAATGCCGGTTAATGTCGTCTTTGCCATCCCTAGCATTACAACGGCAAGCCACCAGGCCCCTGTTATAAAATGACGTAGGTAACAACTCATTTTTATTAAATACCGTAACTTCCCCGTCGCTGCCGCCCCCTCCTCCCACCTGCGTACTTGTTTCCACACTACATCGTAGATTGACCGCGCACCTCAAACCGCGAGTCTCGCAACTATTCACCGACACCAACTTGTTATTATGACAGTTGCCAACATCATTAATTACATTAATGAATGCATTTATACCTCCATAATGAATGGAGTTGCGAACTATGCTGGAGGTAAGCTGGAACCGCGCATTCCGCGATGTTCAGTCTTGTACTTGGACTATTTTCCACGTATTTAGGAGCGGAGAAGTTTAAGTGGTTGCTTCAGACGAGCTTTGTCAGTTCCGGTTGTACACTAAGCTGCAGATTGGGTTCGTTTTCAGGATTCTGAACCTCAAAAGGTAATTCGGAATCCTTATTTTCGGTCCGTCTGTCCATTAACATTTTTTCTACACGAGAAGATAAATTAAGTTTTAAAAATATCAAGCTTCTTTATCAACGCAATGCAAAGATACGGTTATTATTAGCCTTAATTTTACAAATTTCGTAAGGCAACAATACTTCCTATTCACCTAGAATCATGAAATTTGGAAAGAATTTGTTTTTTTGGGATGGAACAAACTTTACAATTTACTTTTTTATTGGCAAATTACAGAAAATCGAAATGTGTGTGCTCCATCACAAAAATATCCGTGGCTGATTATACTTTGATAGTGTTTTAAGTATATGCTTTTGGTCAGAAATGTTTTAGGTACATTCTGTTGCAAAAGGATCTTGACATAATGAAGTATAATTTGTTAAATGAATGAGTTTTCTCTGCATAATGAAATATTCTATAAGTTTGACTTAATTATGTAGAAGTAATAAAAATAAGAAGAGGTGGAAAGGAATTAGTAACTGAGATTAATCTGTTTAACGAGTACCTAGATACATTTAACAAGCTAGATTTTACGAATCCACTGCTGCCAAAAATCCTATTAATCACGTCAAAGACTTACGGTTTTCCAGATTTAAGGCAATTTCAACTCACCGTCCGATTTCGATGGCTCTTAATCGGATCAAGTATAGAATAGTGGAATAGCGGGATTTCGAAATGACGTTAGGAATGGAGTTTGCAAATTCTAAGCAACTCTGATGTAAGGTGTGATTGGTAGGCCTGATAATAATTCCAGTGGAAACAATAAAGCAGTACAAGAGACTTAACTTGTTATCTTGCAGTGCAGGGATAAGTCCGATTCTGAAGTTTTAATGAGATGCATTTTTATATTATTCGAAACAATTCGAAGTACATTTGGTGTATGTAATGTAGTCAGTTTCTTGTACTTATTACGTGTTAGTATAAACGAGATGTGAAAATATCTTCCCTCAATATACATAGGTATATCAGACTTGTAAAATATTAAGTGCGATTATTATTATGTTTGTTGTTGAATAAATGGTCTATAAGTTTACGTTAGTTAGTTAGTGGTGGTTAGTTTAAGTTTAGTTTAGTTTAGTTTGGTTTATATATATATATAGTTATGTAAGTAAGCGTGCATGCGTGTTGGTATTGTTTATATTGTATGTGTTATTTCTATTTGTTAGTGATGTACACGCCCCTGTTTTAGTTTTTAAGTTCATCTCTTACTCGGTCCGCTCGAAGAGATTTCTACTAGAAATAAGCTGAACCGTTTGTCTGTCTTGTGTTAGTCTAATTGTTTATCCCGTTCTGCGTACAATAAACTATTAAATAAAATAAGGAAATAAAAAATATAATAGGATCAGCGTGGTTTTATCGATAGGGAGAAGTATTCGGCATACTCCACCACGCTCCAATGTGGGTTCGTGGAGAAATAAGCGGGTGTAAGCAGAGCAATTTATAAAAGTTAATTTTTCGTTTCTTGATGGCTATTACATCTAGCATACGTCACAATGGGGATATAAACTGCCTATTTCTCTCATCAGGTGTCGCTACTATTGAGTATTGTTAAATTTTGACAGTTGCCCATACCATTTGAGTATATATAACATATTGTCTTGGTTATATTTTTACACTTTAATAACCCTTTGCATAGAATAAGTCATATGGATTTTTATTTTCTGAAATCAATTATTTAAATTTAAATATGCGCAGCGTTTAACTGTAAAATCAGTGTTATTCCCTAAGGATCGGAAATAAGAAAACTTATTTTCAATCAAATCTGCCTTTTTTCCAACCGATGGCTTTTCTTTTTCGTATATCATCCTTCAGAAGGGATACATTCCACGTTACCCCACATTTTACAGCAATTTATCATAATTTTTAGCTGGACAATATGAAAAACTGTCAAAATTTAGGATCACTCAACAGTGTTGGCGCCTACATTTTTATTCTCATTCTGAATTCACCTACTTCATGCAAAAAAGCTTTGACAAAAATAACCGCCTGGTAAAATTCATACTACATTATTCTTTATATAATTACCTACTTACTTCTACGTGTATACAAACTGGTGAACTAGAAATTTGTCCGTTTCAAATATAACCGTGTTCGCAGGCATCGACTATTCAATTATTCCCGTCGGATTAGCATCGCTCCAAAAACATGTACGTTCACATCAATCGACGATCGGAAACGTCGAATACAATTTTGTTAGCGATGAATTCGAAAACCCGACAAACTTGGCAGGCAAGGCTCTCTAATATTCCGTGTAGGCCGCTTTTGCCGCTGAAAACGTTATGAATAATATATTGTCATGGATGCAGGCTAGTAGCAGATCAGTCGGTATTACGGTTTGTTACAAATATGAGCCAACAACACACACACGCTTTATTTTGTTGGTTCTGAGTTGGAATTGGAATACCTACAGTTCGTAAAAAATGGCGGAGACTAGGTG
Source organism: Pectinophora gossypiella (assembly GCF_024362695.1). Taxonomy (NCBI): domain Eukaryota; kingdom Metazoa; phylum Arthropoda; class Insecta; order Lepidoptera; family Gelechiidae; genus Pectinophora; species Pectinophora gossypiella. The sequence goes on along the minus strand of NC_065408.1, from coordinate 6,729,624 downwards.
TAACTTTATAGATGCTAAAATCGTCATTAATTACTCTAAAGTCTTTAATGCTTTTTCTTAGGTTTGTATAACATAACGATGTAGTAGACATAGTTTTGCGTCGAGAAACATTCACTATACAAACTTTTTGGACGGAATAACAACGTATGCTGGGGAGCAAGGAGTAAATATTTCTTGCTAATATTAAAAAGTTTTAAAGACGATTGATCCCTGATTGTCCGAAAAAAGGAAAACCCGGACTTTTATATGTTACAAACATACATAAACTCACGCCTATTTCCCACCGGGGTAAGCAGAGACTATGGATGGATCAGAGACATTCGATCATCAATTGTTTCATACACGCATGCCAGTTCAGAGTAACCCGCAGTAGAGCAGCATGGTGGAGTATGCTCCATAGCTCCTCCGGAATATTGAGGGGAGGCCTGTGCCCAACAGTGAGACGTATATAGGTTGTTTATGTATTAAAATTATAGGTAACGTATTATGTTTTGTTCACAGGTTGGCGCAGCTATGATGTCCTGTCCCTTGCCACTGCCGCTGTTGCCGGCACTGCATCCACAACCTGCGTTGGCATCAGACTTCCCTATTCACATTGGAATAAAGGTAACTATTGTATGAAGAGCAAACATGTGAATGCCAGGCACATATCCAGTGAAAAAGTAGAAATATACTTAGTCTTTGACTAAGGCCCTAATATAGTAATTTAGTTCAGATAGAAAAACGTCTTAACTGAAATCACGTGTGAATTTTGAATTCAGTACCTACATTACGAAATGTTTTCAAAAATGTTCTCAAAATACATAGTAAGCAGCTCGTTTCTTGTTTTGACTGCAATTATACTACACCACTTCCAAAATACTAGCGTTATCCAGTTCTTAGTCCGTAAAGATTTAATCTTAACACAAGAAATAAATACCCAGTTAATCAGGATTTGTGAAATAAAAACAAAATAAGTGTCGCTTCCCAAAATATCCGAATCCATAAATTATATTTTAGAAATTCGTACTGCGCATTATATTTTATCTTTCATTACAGACCTCTATTTACAGTCTAAAGTCGTTTGCCCTCGTCTGGGAGAAGGAAAAAATAAAAAAATATGTAATTTAATCCAGCCGCCCTCCGAAGAGTTTCAGGCAACTTAAATTGCGAATATATCAAAGCTAAATAATCAAAGTAAGTGAAAGAATATAAGGTAACTTTGAGACACGAAACTTCAATATAAAGGAGCTGCCTCACTTATGTGGGAAATAGTAGGCAGGAAATAAATTTTGAAATTATTAAAATCAAATAAATAATCGTTTAGCCACGTCTGATGAAGAGCGATGATTTTGCGAACTGAGATTGAATACGTTTATCTGCAAAAATATCTTGAAAATGTTCATAATTAGGTACAGGTTTATAATTGTGCTATTTTATATATTTACAATTCAAATTTTTTGCGAGAAGCGACCTTCCTTACAGTGCTATTTGATATCGAATTGACGCGTGATATAAGGGTAGGTTTCCTGTATTGGACCACATGAAAGAAAGAGTTCGATATTTGATTATTCATACAAAATCTATAGACACGTTCTGACATTTTGTAAATTAAAATTTACGATAAAATTGTTGCGATATCGCACGAGTACCGTCGCAATGTGAGGAAAGTCACTTAGTTTGCTTCCATTTTCAACGTAAACTTCACTTTAATTTGACAGGTTAAATCGATTATCGAGTCCGAAGTAGTAATAGGTAAAATGAGCGCGGGATTAAGTTGTAGGATACCAATTACCATCGCAGCCACTCTCCTATAAACAGCTGGCACTGAATAGTTTCTGCACTATCCCGCATTCAAAATTGTGATGTCAAAATTCATATTACAAAGGTGCACTGTAGATCTTCAAAATTCTTCTAGCTACATGAAAACTTTGTGATCTCCCGTTTATCCCGCGTTTATTCCGAGCATCGCTTACCTAATCAGTTTTACTAGAAAAACTCCCAATCTGATCATTCAACACCAAGGGGGAACCATTCCAATTACAGGTTATGTTTATAACAACGCGGCCGGGACCAACAGCGTAACGTAACCTGCTTAAAGCACGGAAACATCTTACCTATCTGAAAATCAGGTGATTCAGCCTGCAATGTTTTTATAAAACCTGAATCAGTCTCAAAGTTTTTTTTTTAAACCAAAGGAAATCCCTACCGGAAATCGAATCTTGTCCTCCAGATCGTGAGCCGAATGCTCCAACTACACAAGAATGGGGGCTGTGAGGTTGTCACTACACAAAATATCCTCAACATAAATAAGAAGCTATTTACTAACCAAAGCAAAGCTTAAATGCGTCGTACCTTGGTTCCGCCTTTACACCAGTATCAATATTTGAGATGAACTTTTGCCCAATTACCTTTGCAAGTTAAACCGTCTTAATTTATAAGTATTGATTCGTAGCGAGGACTTTAATTAGTTCCATCTTTGAGACGTCCGCGTCTGCCTCATTTTATCTGAACGTGCACTCAAACTTCGCCAGATGTAGTCTGCTGTTATTTTATCAACTACGATAGGAAAATATAAGTCTAGAAGGATTTTGTATTGGGTTCCTTATTGGTATTGCCATGAGTTGTAAGTACTTGCGTGAGTCAGAAAAAAGGTTTATTAAGACTTACATATTTATATCAGAACGTCTACTACAGTATTTTTGTATATGCGACATTAGCATTTTAACAAACGCGCGATAATAAATTAAATATTTTTAGAATAAATTACTGTAACTTAATGCCTAACTTAGTAACCTAACTGTGAGCTCGCAGGTTCAAATCACAGCACGGGCCAGTTATTTTCGAATTTGTTTTAAAATTCATGTTCGATGATCATAAGTGACTATCAGGTGAAGGAAACTACCGTGAAGAATCACACAGTCAAAAATGCGTTTCGGAGGTATGTGACTTAACCTGATTTTCCAACCTAACCTAGTTTTCAGTTCTCGGGTTAGAATGCCAGACAGGTAGCCGCTTCTGTAAAAAACGACCTGTCAAATCTGCAGGTTAGGTAAGCCGACCGTGAAAAAACGGTCGTTAGGGAGATGATAATGACTTAATACTTACACACACACGCACACACTCAGTACTAAATCACACATTTTCACTTGTTCTAAATACTCTCTAATAAGTAAATAAAATTGTATAGTTTTGCAGCATATATATGTTCTGAAGCAAATTAGTGCAAATGAAATTTTCTTGTATGCGCTGTTTGCGATGTACTAAAGTATTTTATCGCGATTCCTGCACGCTCGATTTTGCCGGCGAAGTCATCAAAAAACTATTAAACCACGCTAACTTTTAACATATGCACTTTTTAAAACTTGCATTATCATAAACAGCGAGATTAGTGCACGCCTCGATGCATAAGTTTACTCATTAAATACCAATTTCCCCAAACGTCAGGCGAGTAAAATATGAAAAATTTGTTGTTCACAGTTTTCCCGCTCGAAAGGCAAAGTTTATGAAGAAGACTTGAATAATGCCACGAGAGCTGTTTAAAGTTACGCTTCTTATTTGAGCTAAAAGAGTTTGTTTTCCAAACACTATTACGGCGCTGTCAACCTAATTTACCCTGTTGATTCAATTTTCACCGAGCCATATTTCAGTAGTCAGGCGAGATTTCAATTCATACATAATATTTGAATAAATAAATATGCATGGAACCAATTTATAGAGGCCGGGCGTCGTCGGCGAGTGGGAGCGCCACAATATCAGTGCCCTCATTAGCCGTCCCTCTCCGGACCTACTAATGGGAGGATATGACTTGCCCTGCCATTCACACTCGTATGCACGCCGTTCTGAATGCAAATTACCTTTACATATCCCACTTACAAATATGAACACGACTCCTGATTGTCACAGTTAACAATTAGCACAAAAACTATTTAAAGCATATCCATGCTTTCGTAGTTTCTTGTGCCATTAGTAGCTACGTCGTAGCGGCCTACGATGTTTGCTACGATGTTGTAGCCGGCGCTACGTCTGGCCTGATTGTCTTATGTCAATAGCAGACGTTTTACTATTGTGCTTAGTACTTGTGAAAACAAACATGAAAATAGGTTGCTTTTCCTACCAGCAATTATATTACAACTTAAATTTACAGTTTCCACAGGGGTTAGCAGGGACTATACAGATTTTCATGCGTTACGTAGAGTTAAAACATTTCAATATTATAACATTTTTTTTTTCACTGACTTAACTCATCAGTATCAAGCAAAGCAATATTTGAGTCATTTTGACAAACGTAACTTGACAAGGGTAAGCTGTGATACGCCAAAAATCTTTCGTTGTATTAGCCTGATCCTTTTAGTCAGATATATCCTAATTTAGGTGTTAGAAATGAGCTCTTTCAGGTGTTAAGTAAAATGGATAGGATGTTTGGTCCATTTAATATTCTAGGAAGCAATCTGGTTGCGTTTAATCTGTTGTTTTGTACCACAATGGAATATACACTATAGACCGGCCAGGTGGGATTATGTTCTGTATTGGGGAATATGGATTGTGGGTCTGCTAGTAACGGGAGTATAATATACAATGCCACATCTTCAACACACAAATTCTACAGGTTGCCAAATCCATCTGAGAAGGTCTTGAATTCTAGAACTTGTGTTTTCCATTAGCACCTAGATCTAAATATTATTTGTGAAAAGTATTTTAGGTATATATACGATTATCAAAGACTTGTCTCTTGTTTTTTAAAAGCATTAATAGAACAGGCTAAGCAAACAACGATAGAAGAATGAAAGAGAGAAATGCAAAAAATCTAGCAAATGAAGGTAAAAAAATGAACAACTCGGAAAAATCTCGGCTAAAGTTGCCGGTCGATAAAACAGGCTTTAATATTCAGCTAAATAAGGAACGCATTAAACGTTTTCGCCATGAAAATGATATAGCAAGTAGACATCTGGTGATTCTATTCATCTGGCTAACGAGTAGCGACGTCGCGGACAAAAAACGACCAAATATTAGTGCGGTGCGAGGTGAAATACCGGGCATTATCTCCGGTACATTGTACCGCAACCTGCGCCGCAATAAGCAAGCGACGGTTAATGGCCGCCCGTCCGTCATCTTCTGTTTGCCGGAGCGACGGACGATTTATCGACATCGATAAGTATTGCAAAAAGGAGGTAGTAGCTATTCTGACGGACATACATAGACAAAAGTAATGCCCTTATTATGCGTGCACTAGCTACCTGAACCATATTATTATTAGCCTATATGATCCCACTGCTGAGCAAAGGCCTCCCCCATATTCTTCCAAGTATCCCGGTCCTGTGCGAGCTCCATCCAGTCTTTTCGATAACCGTCGAGATCATCGCGCCATCGTTTCCGGGGTCTACCACGTCTACGGTGTCCGTCCTGTGGCACCCAGTGCGTGACGATCTTTGCCCATCGTTCCGGATGCATGCGGCACACGTGTCCAGCCCAGTCCCACTTTAGCCTGGCGGTCTTCCTGCCAACATCAGCTATACCGGTTTTCGAGCGCAGCACAGTGTTTTTAACTCGATCAATTCGTTTTACACCTAGTATGCTGCGCTCCATTGCTCTTTGACAAACCCCGACCTTGGCCTTTTGAGCCTCAGTAAGCGACCACGTTTGGGCACCGTAAGTAAGGATTGGCAGGATGCACACGTCGATAAGTTTGCGTTTCAGTGAACCATATAATAAAATAATAATACTACGAATAGCATGGACACTCTCCGCCCCGCGCATCGTATCGGTACCGAGCTAGATGTACCTCACCCCCGCTAGTTCTGACTTTAGCCTAAATGGTCGTAAGCCGTTATGAGCCGTGGTAGCCCAGTTAGTAGAACGCTTGCATCTCACTTTGAGATCGCAGGCTCGAATCCAGCACAGGCTTAAACCAGTGATTGTCGAATTTGTTTTCGTATTCATGTATTGATCATAAATGATTATCACGTGCTCAGCGGTGAAGGAAAACATCGTGAGGAAACCCACATTCCCGAGAAATGAATTTTACCTGCCTACGACCTACTGCGACCTAACCTGTATTGGGCTGGTTTTCCCTTCGCGGGTTGGAACGTGAGACAAGAAGTCGCTTCTGTAAAAAACAGGAGCTGTCAAGTCTTCAGGTTATGTAAGCAGACGTCTTCAGGCTACGTATTCGAAATACGAGATAATGCTAGGGGGATGATGGTCGTAAGCCGTGAAGTAAGAAGTGAGGGAGCGCGCGGACTATCTGCCTCGCTTGAACGTACACGGCACAAGGTAGGAACGAGATTTTTGTGTGGGGTGTCTGTGTTATACCTGAAGACAGCCACACTTAATATTCGTGTCCTAAGATAAATGAGCTACAAGTTGACAAAGCCACAAGCCTCTTCAATACACCTTGCAGCCATTTTTATTATTTGACACACATAACACAATCTCACGATTATAATATTCCCAATTGAGCTAGTTAAAGGTACATTCATTGCAAGATCAATGCATCCAATGAATGGTGGTAATTAGTTGTAAGTAAAATAAAAGATTTTACAATACCCATACTCGTAATATTGGAGAAACCATAATTATTATTAGGTTACACTGATGCTACAAGTTCTATTAAAGGATAATTATTAATATCAGTGGAACGTGGTTGAAACGTATCAGTTCCAAAAACATCAAACAACAAATTTTATGAAATAAACTTATGGACAGGCCATTTCGTAAGAGATAAAATATTCAATGCAAAATTATCGATGTTACATTACCAACACTACAAGAAAAGGTTAAAGGAACGGTTATGGGCTCTCTTTCTTATATTTGTAAAGCTCTTGGCCCTGCAGATGCTTCTGGATGTCCCTCAAGTTTGTAAATTTTCGAAAGCCCCCTTTTTAGTAAGTGTTTTAATAATGGACGCGAAAGTCAAACGTTCTTCAATTAACAATAGTTTGATGACATCAAAAAGAAGGGTTTGATGTTCAAGTAGCTTAATGTTGCAGAGATATATCTCTCTCTTTATTTAAGAGCTGCGCTCTTGTCGGTGGAGTAATCGCCTTCATTACTCCATATATAGGGCGTGTAGAACGGTGGTTGCCTCAATCGCCTTCCGTTCTGCAGCACATCGACCAATTTCTCAATTGGTGATGTTCTAGCTAGAGCCCTACCAGAATCCATTTCCTCGGCCTCCAACCAGTACTGATACCGCTGCTGCCCGGCATCAGGGGTGCGCTGTTAAAGTAGCGGCGCCTACTCGCTACGTCACAAGATCATTATAGAACCTAACACAGAGATATATATACGTATATAGATTATGTAATGCGGAGACGTATTCTACCTGAGGGCATAGAATAAAGAAAAATACGTATAGAATGGTGATTCTCCGCCCCGTACCAATTCACATCGGGCGCTGACCGCTGGCCATATGCCGCTAAGGAGTAAAGGGAAGAGCGCGGCCTATCTCGCTCGGCGACACATGGTAATAAATAAAAATGGTTTAGGGCATGAAGGAAACGATTATTATTTCTTTAACTTTGTTTATAATCTTCTAGTCTGCGATTGTTGAAGTTAAGCAACTTTCGCAAAGGCCGGTCATAGGAAGGGTGACCACAAAAAAAAAGTTTTTATCTCGAGCTCCTCCGTGCTTCGGAAGGCACGTTAAGCCGTTGGTTCAGGCTGCATTAGCAGTTGGTGGTTTAAGGCCCGATCTCCCTATCCATCCATAGGGAAGGCCCGTGACCCAGCAGTGGGGACGTTAATGGGCTGGTGATGATGATAATCTTCTACGTTTCCTCTTTAAAACAACCGTCCGCCATTTCCCTATCATTCCGCAATTCTCTCCTCTCTCTCGCTCACTCGTCGCTCTGTCTTTCACACACCTTGTCCCTTTATAATAAACGTTTCTTTCTTTCTAATAATAAGATTTTAGTATGGAGTGTCCGAGTGTGCTCAGGATGAAAATGATCATCACGTGTGTCTATGGTCGGACGCAAATCCATCTACAATACCAGATGCTATTCAAATACAGCAGAGCTTGTCAATCAAACGTTGCAGGGATTCGAACATGATATTCAAGATATCTGATCCTCGTTGCTCGAAGCATAGTTACTATACGGGCAAGAACAACCAGCAAGGTATCGTATTCATATGCTGGAAAAGCGATACTTTATGTAACTCAAAGTCCGGGTTCTGTTATGCTGTCGAGTGCACAATGGTGCACGTATAATGGACGCCAATCGCCGTCAAACGAAGTTCTCAAATAAAATCGACTGTTGCTGGCAGATAGTCGTGTTGTTAGGGACGATTAAAAATCGAAACAAAAGAAAAAATCGATATCTGAACTAAGTATTGCGAAAACTTAAGTGGACAGGCTAAGAGTACCTTTTCTCAATATGTACTGTTTGGTGAAATATTTGTATATTTGTAATTGCCAATTTGAGTGGTTTACAGGAATCAATAATGAGTGATTTTTCATGGAAATAATTACGATAAGCATGTGGGACGACGTTGTCCGGTTTGGTTCCAAGAACAAATAATTTAATGAATTCCGTTCTAAAAAAGCGACTAATAAGCGATAAATGAAAGGTACTCTTTTATTTATTTATTTTTTATTATAAACAATCAAATCAAAATCAAATCAAATATACTTTATTGCACAGAACTAAATTTAAACAATCAGACATAACACGCCTTATTGCTCTAGAGCAATTTCTTCCAGGCAATCACCAAAAGGAAATAAACATTTACAAACAATGGTAAGTATTAACTCAAAATAATGAGCTAAATCACCCCCTCAGTACTCGTTACGATGTCACCTACACCCCGTACAAGTACGTACAGGTAGCCATACAAGTACGTATGAGTGTTAGTGACAATCATAATCATACCTCATAGTTTTCGTCACGATATAATTAACACTGTATAATAATATTATGTACTTCTGATATCCCCTCAATAGTTAAAGAGGCTATGGTGCTTATTCCACCATGGTGCTCCACTGCTAGTTAATTAATTAACTAAATATTCGCATAACCTACTAGTTCGGCAGCATTATGCGTAATTAACGCTGCAACTGAAAGCAACACGGATCTGTTACTGACGTCACGTTGAAATTCAGATATCACCGGTACAAACAGGTTCTAAGAGGACTGGATAGAACATGGTAAAGCAAGGAACTGTCTTGTCATGTCGACGAGATTAGCTTTCGGCGGTCTATGCCCAGATTTCAGACAGCAAATAGCTCTCCTTACCTATGTTTGTATTAGGCAGATACTTATTTTGTGCATTATCTGCCTTTTTAGCAAGAACATATTTTATGCTGAAAAAGGAAATATGATGTTTCTTTTTCGTTTTACTTGAACTTCTTGAATAAGTAATGTATAGTCCCATATTATTATATATAAGAAGCAAGAAGTATGTAGTCGTTACATGAGCTACGTCAGAGGCCTATGGCGGTTCAGTTGTACCTAACCCTGACACCAGGGTTGACGAGGTCGATCAATGACTCACAAGTTTTAGACTAGAATATAAATAGTTTATTATAAAAGGGCGCCACACACAAAAAAAGACAACATCATATCAAATTTCCACTAAACAATTACAAAAAAGAAAGACGATTTTTTTCGAAATAATCATAAGGTGGACGTCGGTGGAATAAACCACGACGCTGATATTATGTGGACTTAGTTGGGTGAGGCACGAACATCGTGTTCCATAAATATGTAGTTTTATATACCTAATATTAACATAACATAAACAACATATATTCGTCCCACTGCTGGGCAAGCCTCCCCTCAATCAACCGGAGGACGTATGGAGCATGTGCTCCATTACGGGTTGGTGGAGATGTTTTGGGCAAGTATACCCGGCACCAACGGCTTAACGTGGCTTCGGAAGCACGTTATCATCTTAGTTTTTCTGACAATCATGTCATTCAGCCTGCAGTGTTCTTATCAAGCTTTGTTATTATAAAGGATAGCCTTGCGAAGTTATTTCAACAATGGCCCCATCGGTGATCGAACCCGGAGATTATACAGGGTGTTAGTGACGTCGTAATGAATACTGAGGGGGATGATGTAGATCATGATTCTCAGAGTTAATATCAAGTGGAATTTTCTATTTAAAGCAAATAAACTATTTTGATTTTCCGTCAGAAAAGTATAGAACTTTTACATGAAGAATTAAGAATAAACTCAATGTTCTAGTAACATATCTTGTTTTTCTTGTTCACTTGATTGTGCATGCTGTGACTACTTGTAATTGAGCTAGCTCTTAATCTTTTTTTTATTGTCTGTAACTTTGCATGTGCAGAGTGTAGCTTGTAAGTTGTCCATAATAAATAAATAAAATAAATAAAATAAATAAATAAAAAAAAATTTTCTATTTTTAAATAATTATATTATGTTACTTTATAAGAATTTCTTGACATAATAGTCTTATTAAGGACAAGCTCTACCCACTTTAGACACCTGAGACGTCTCAAGTACCTACCAATAATAAACATCATCATTACTTGACAAATAATATTTGTCCATCTTAAATTGCCTTGAAATGCCGTGTGTGCCGAAAGAAAACCGATAAAGCTAACAACTTATCCTTAAACAAAGGGATCGTTCTCGTTACCTTTAATCCCGTTCTGTTTGTGGCCGTTCCGTCTTATTTGTACCACGTACAACAACTTTATTTTTCCATGCCTATACGTGGACAAAGTTTTCTAATAAAAAGGCCCTCCCAATAGGCAAGTTGCTCGTCGTTCGCTTATTGCCTATAGGTGACAATTGATGACGGTTGCTCTTTAACTGACTTCGCAACTTTTTTATGTTTAGTACCAGTAGGGTACGGATATTGTTTTTCTAGAAATAATGAACACTATACATGAGAAAAGTTCCTCCGTTCGTTTCTGTATTTGCAATACTTTCGCGAATGGTTCGGCGAATTTTCTACACTTCATTTTTAACGAACTGTCCTATATTGTATTGTCTGCAATAAAGATTTTTTGTTTAGTTCATTGAAAATTTTGTATTGTAGTAACTTAGCAGTCCTATAAAATTTTACGTAAACTCACCCTACCATATCGTACATCCAAAATCCAAACTGCGTAAGTAATAAACTGTATAAAACAGCAACGTTCCGTGAAAAACAAAGCAGCAATAGACTGATAGTGTTTACGGTGCTCGTTAAAAGAGAGGGGTAACACTGCGAATTAATTTTTAACACCGCAAACCCTATAATTGGGGGATCGCGTGTCTATAGTGGTTCACGCACAATTTGGACGTACTTAAAGTGGCACAAAGGGTCGTATCTCCTGAATATTATGGTTTCGACCTCGAATAATTTTAAGGTATTGTTTGTAAGCAGATAGGTAAAAATATTGCTGTCTGTTAACATAAAATATAAAAATGATGTTGCAATAACTTGAGTAATAAGGTTAACATATTAATAATATTGCAGTAAAAAATAATTGCTAAATATGATTTTGCTGGTAGCGATTTATTTAATAAAAAATCTACTAAATCTGACATAGCTAGTACTTTACTAAACTTCAAATTCAAATTATAATTTGATTAATTTATAATATCAATTGATTATATTATAAATATTAGAAATTGATTTCCCAAAAATAACATTTCTGTACTTACATCCTTTTATCCCGGGGTTATACTTATTTGGTTTACCACTTGGAATGTTCCGGATGGGTACAAAAATAATTAACGAAACGCAGCATAAAAATGTCGGTGGTGATTAAAACGCTCGTTTACCGCGTTCCGTGCGCTCGAACGGACCTTATTATATTTATCAATTTGCCGAATAAAACTGTTTCCTTTATTTTCCATGCTGTAAATTTATTAAGACTGGTTTGCGATGTTTATTGTTTTGTTTCAGCGTGAATTTTAATAGTATTCTTATGGAGACATACTCTAAAGTGCCTTTTTGGTGGTGTTTCTAATAAAAAGTAACTGTAATAAATAATGTCTGCAGTAAATCATCATCATCATCATCAGCCGTATGACGCCCACTGCTGGGCATAGGCCTCCCCCAAGGATCTCCACGACGATCGGTCCTGCGCTGCCCGCATCCAGCGGCAGTAAATCATTCGGATTTAATTTAATATTATCTGTGCCTTTGAGATTGAGATTTGAGATTTGTTTCAGACTACTTATATATCGATTTGTCAGTTTTGTCGTTGAAACAATTTTTTTAGATGTAAATTACGTTTATAGTTATTTTACGCGTGTGGGACTGAATCCCACAAAATTAATTGTCGTGGCAAAAGTTATAAGTGAATATCTTGTTTCTCACATAATGGTTGACCACAGTTTAGATAATCGTATTAGACATATCCTACTAACCTAACTGTAGTACAACGTTTCCTCGTATTCCACTAAAATACAAGAACATACTTAGTTATAAAGAGACTTAACTAGGTATATGGCAAATGACAGCCTATTACACACACATACACACACACACATGCACACACACACACACACATACACACACACACACATACACACACACACACATACACACACACACACATACACACACACACATACACACACACACACAAATCTTCTTTGAAATCCAGATGCAGCAAAGATAACCCTCAAGTTACATTTGTCGTAGATGTCAAAATTAATTGTTTTCGTTGTCTAAAACAAGGGGTTATCGTGACAAAAAGTGGTTGTCGGTGCGCGGGCGCCGGATACGGTGGCGGCAAGACTTCCGCTTCCGGTGGTAATCGGCGCGGACGGCTGGCTTCCGGGTCGAGGCAAAGTCGACTTAATCCCGCAGTTATTAAGCTCACTGGAAAGATTTCCCAACCGCGATAAAACAGTTAAACTCGTTTATTTGTCTGCGTTTTGTTTCCATTCAAAATATTGTGTTCTAAAGTTAGGGCGTTTTTCGAGTCTGATCCTGTTGAAATAATAAATAGAGTTAGTACGTTTTGTTGGTATTGATCTTATATATTTGCAAAGAGCTGCAACTTATCTGTCGTTTTGGGACACAAAAATAAAATACAGTAATTTTGCGTTTTTTATTAGGTAGCACATAGATACATTCATGTTTAAATCATAAATGATAATAACGTGCTCAGCGGTGAAACAAAACATCGAGAGGAAACCCACACTCCCTAGAAATGAATTTTCGGAGGTATGTGACCTAACCTGTATTGGGCTGGTTTTCCCTTCGCGAGTTGGAAGGTCAGACAGGCATTCGCTTCTGTAAAAAACCGGACCTGTCAAATTTTCAGATTAGGTAAGCAGACCTTGTGAAAAACGGGGCTAGGGTGATTATGATGATTAGGTAGAAAATAATATTACTTCTTGATTTATCCGGTGTTTTTATTTTTCTTTCATCTAAAGTCACATCAAAATCAATCAACCAATCAGTAATCTACACACGAAATTAAAACCGAAACTTCTGGAGAAACACTCACCTAAGGTCTTACTCAGTACCTTTTGACTCCCCTTTTTTCATCTACATCTTTAAAACTTGAAATGGTTTACCTTACAACCAAAGCCTCTTGAGATTTTTTGGGGTACGGCTGAAAATTGCTCCTAAACCAATAAATAGTCTTAAGATACCTTCCAACCGTTACCTGACTTATCCTGAGAAGGATTTTCTTTATAAGTATGTATACTAATGTCCAAGTGTTGTGATGGTGCCTATTGCTTTCCGAGTGGTCAGGAAGCCTGAAAAACAAACAAAAATAAAGTTAAAATTAATAGGAGTAAGGGTGTTAATTTATTATAATGAGTGTGTGTAATGAGTTTTTTACCTACTTTATAAGAAAACAGTCAAGTGTCAAGACAAGCATCGATATTTTAATTAAAAGTTGACAAACGGATTACGTGCTGTCAAACGAGTAGTTTTTTTTATGTCACTTATTGAAGACTATAGAGAACCGGAGAGTAAATATGATTGGCCACATGATACGACACGATTTATTTATAACAAACATCATAAAAGGAAAAAATTAAGGGAAGAGAGGAAGGGGTAGACTAGGAAAACATTTATGAAACAAATAAAAGAGAAGGTGCAGGTCGTGTCGTATCAGGAGGTGAAGGTTTTGGCGGGAAGAAGAGAGGAATGGCGATTACTCCACCGACAAGAGCGCAGCTCTTAAATAAAGAGAGATAGAGAGAGAGAGAGAGAGAGACAGAGGGAAAGAGAGACTTATTGCAGATTTGTCGCAAATATAAACTACTTGGCCGGAACTAACAAGGAGAGATACTTATAGGTACCTCTTGATGCGGGACTGCTAACCCGTCTACGTCGCAATTATCATAATATAAATCTTAAGACGCCAATACTAAGGATCATTATCGCCACACACCGCATCTGACACCAACAAAATGTATTCAGTTCGAAGGTTATGTAGCATTCATACAACTGCATAAATTTTGTTGGTGGCGCAACTGTGGCTGTTTACCTACTCCTACTACCATGGTATCTGAGTGAGATAGCGCCTAAGGGTGAATGCAAACTGTATTCTTATTACGACCTTCATTGACTCTTCAAAACTACGATTTAAAAGAAAATATTCAAAACTTCTGAAGCACACGTAACATCAGAATTCAATTCCATCAGCGCTAGACATTTTCATTGCACATCTCTGAGTTTCACGTATGTTTAATTTATTCCATTACCAACAGTCGGGGTATCCTCGGACAATTTAAACACAGACAGGTGCATACTCGAGCTTCTTTAACATAGGTACCTACGTTTATATTTACCATTTTTTACATAGTCTGTTGACCTAGGAATGAAAAAAAACAAATGCATTCATTCTGCGAACTTCGTCACGATGAGTTCGATATCCGAACAAATGACGATTTGAATACTTAAATGTACTTTACAAATTGTCAAATCTTGTACATGAGACTTTTAATAATGAAGTCGTAAAAAAGGGTTACGGGCGAGTTTACTCTATAATTTTGTGGAAATAAATATTTTTGTTATAAAAATATGGTTGAGTGCATGCCATAAAGTATATTTTAAAGGGGAAATCATCCAGTTTTAAATAAATAAAAGAAAACAATACGATAGATAATCATTTGCGTAGAGCAGAGTACTTTTCCAAATATCTGGTCCATTCGAGTCGACTTTTCATCCTCCAGTGTATTTGGAAGTAATTTTTAAAACTTAACAAGTAACTAAGATACTTTATAAAAGTAATAAGCTTCCCTAGAACTAAAATAAGCAGAAGCTGTGTTTCTAAGACTTTATTTGCCTAGAGACTAGCACAGAAGAGCCTAGGGTATATTAAATTTTAGAGTTATGCAAAGCTGAAAGTTCAGCTTCTCAACAATGTAGGCAGTCAGAAAACATTCACGTACCTTCAGATTTCCCTTATTAAATATCCAAACTTCAAGAGATGACAATAATAATAACAAAAAGAAGTTGCGCGATCGCACGTGACACACCGTACAAAAATCTTATTCTTACCGTGTGTCTCTTAACGCGTAAGTGCGAGCCAGACACACAGTTCGTTCTGTCTCTCTCTACTCCTTAGTGGCATTCGGCTATTTAGGACTAAAATAAGACCCAAAGGGAGTGAGGTTTGCGCTCGATATGTTTTGGTGCGGGGCGGATAGTTACCGTTTTATACGGAGTATTATTTATTTTTTTATTCTATGGAAATAGTGAAGTCTGGGACCTGGTTCCTAGGTAACTGAAACTCAACTATTGATTACCTGTCATTCGATTCCCTTTCTCTATCATTTTCAATTAGAGTGACAATGACAGAGTGACCTACAAGAAATTAATCTTTGCAGCATTAGTTTTTAATCGGAATGTGTTTTACACGGTTTTCCACTTCTCTTTGATTTGTGGTTGCCCAGGGTAATTTGATACCTACTGTAGCTTTGTTAGAATTTTGAATGTTACCAAGGAAAGACTAGGTATACTCATCATCAGCCGTACGACGCTCACTGCTGGGCATAGGCCTCCCCCAAGGATATAGGTATATTCATCAAAATTGGCTCAGCTCTAACCCTTCAAAACAGTTGATATTCTTCTTTAAATTCAACACTTTTCTTATTTTATATTTCTTATGTATTTACATAACACTTGTCATAAAAAAGCGCAATTAAAAAAGGTAATTAACCGCAAACTATTATACCGTTTTTAGGATAACAATATTAAGTTTAGCTAAGTGTAGTCTTCTAATGTCTTGTATCCCTGCCCATCCATACCATAATGTAAGTATGTCTGACTGCATTTAAATTTCACCCACATCTTCATCCATGCCGCAACCGAAAATAATATCGATAAAAATACCTTTCTACAGTTAAAAATATTTTATCTCTGTCAAATAAAACCCCGGTCGTCTCATAGTACCTTGTCAGGAAGTGTTGTATTACAAAGTATTGGCTCATAAAACTCCGACGGAAATTGAGAATTGAGTGTATGTTTGATGTGTTCCCCCACAGTTGCATATGTAACGATTCTCCTCATATTAATGAGGTGACGTCGGATTATAACGCGGATGATGTTTCCTTTTGTATGTGTTAATGTGTACGGAACCTCAATATTATATTTAATGCCGGGGAAGATAAGCAGCATGATACATTTTCTTTTGTTCCAAATCATGTTATTTATATACTCTGTTATTTATTAAGGTGAAGCGTATATGATACACGTATATATAGTATATTGAGGAGCTCGGTGGCGCAGCGGTAAACGCGCTCGGTCTGCGATTGTTGAAGTTAGCAACTTTCGCAAAGGCCGGTCATAGGATGGGTGACCACAAAAAAAAGTTTTCATCTCAAGCTCCTCCGTGCTTCGGAAGACACGTTAAGCTGTTGGTCCCGGGTGCATTAGCAGTCGTTAATAACCATCAATCCGCACTGGGCCCGCGTGATGGTTTAAGGCTCGATCTCCCTATCCATCCATAGGGAAGGCCCGTGCCCCAGCAGTGGGGACGTTAATGGGCTGATGATGAGTATATGATACACAATAGCTTCAGCTACCTAAAAATCGTTAAATGTACCCCGAAAAATTCTTCCAGAAATTGCAAAAACTGCTTATAAAAGGGCTGGCTACGGTTAAAAAGAGTGTAAACGCAAAGATGAGATAAAACACTTATATCGAAGGTAAACGCCGATCCAATTAGTTTAAATTGCAACTGGCAAGTAACAACTTCTTCCCGAGGGAATCTAATAAAAAATCACTAGGTGATTCGATTACATCTAAAAATACTTCGCGGAGTTGTTTGTATAACGCTGTACAAATTTTCCGTCGAAGCTTAACTTCTTTAAAGGAATATCGGATCAAACGTTGGTGTAAACTAATTTCGTAGAGCAAACTGGAAACTCTGTTAAAAAAGATAAAAAGTGCGCCAATACCCTCGGCCAACTAAATTGGTTGCGATTACACTGTCGATTTAACCTACGCCGCTTCGACTTAAACGGCACGCTGCATATACAGCTTTTAGATTTTAGGTCGCCTGATTCCTGAGCTCCTGACCTTAAAGAACTGTGAAAAATTGTCATTTAAAATCCAGGCCAGATGTTTTTACTAGAAAAAATAATTTAGCTAGTTGGTTACACTTTGTAGCGTCACATTTTCCAGTCAAGTAGTTAATGCCAGCGGCAAAAACAGTACAGTCCCTATTAGTCACTCTAAATAAGTCGCGTCAAAAAAGACGTAGCGTCATATGATCAGGGTTACTATATTAGTAGTCCACACTTCTCCACCAACTCCACAGGCAAGAACGTCATATTCTATTTCAGTTTAAAATTTCATTAAAAAAAATTTAAGTTTTGCTTTTAAGGTACTATATACCTACAATAAACAACAGATTGAGTCAGATTATCTATAATACTGAAAAGAAAATTAATAATCTCTTTTTAACCGATTGATGTCTGTCCCACACTCCCTTAAGTTAAATTCAAAAATTAACAAATTACATTATTTTCAGGACCAGTTTTTATCCTGAACTGCGTGCGAAGACATAGACTTTAGAACATAGTGTTTAACTCTAAGTGCCTATACATTTGCTGTAAAACGGATTGCCTTCTACATTGGCGACGTTGGTGATTCGTGAAATGGTCAAGGTAATCAAATAGCTGTATGAATAAATATTCTAATTACTCACTCTCCCCATTTATGCCACGCTAACCTTTTCGTGTGGGGCTTTTGTAAATACATTTCTAAATCACTCACTCACTGCGAAAAATCAAAACGGCTAACGCAGTCTGTTTTAGAATTACAAATTAGACTTGTATGGCACGTTTTTATTCATAGCTCACAAGGGTCGGTTTGCACAAGCGTGTAGCGACAGCTAGCGGTAGAGTTTGGAACTATTCGCGTTTAATTCTATTCTTTTCACTGTACTTCGAAAATACTAGAAAGAAAATATGATGTTTAGGGCGCATTATTAAGTAAAAATTTAAAGTTCTTTATGAGATAGGTATGCGAAAAGAAACTTTTTTTAAACACTATAAAAACACTAATAGCGCGCTTGTGTAAACCTAAACATTTTCACATTGTAACGTTTCGTATTGTGTCCTGTCTGTCTGTGGATTAACTATGTTTTTCGGTCGTTTTACATTTTTGTGTTTTTCTTTTTCAGTAGTACTGGTTGGTATAACTGTTGTGACTGACATTTATTTATAGTACCTATGAAAATATTTTAATTATCGTCACTAAGTGAAGATGATGATATAAATATTTTAGTGTGTTAAATATCTATGTTTTTATGAAAATTGCATCTTTGCAGTTACAGGTATGCCTATTTGTTTTTAATTTAGTTTCTTTACTATTGGATGCTGTTAGGTGTGCTCTGGTTTTACCTTTGGACTTTCGGAGTAGAAAGTCAGATGACAGTCACTTCTGTAATAAACAGGTTTCTGCCAGCTTCTTTAGAGCGAATTATCGGACTTCGTAAAATACGATTAGTACAGTTAGTTAGCACATGTAAAGAAATGCATGTAAGTCTGCCCAATATATCGGATTTAAATGAAAATTTTGTGGTGAATATTGTTATCCGCTGTTATATTAATGCCCTCACGTGAAAGCTCATTACAAATGGAATTGGTCAACATGTGGTCTGTGTGTCTTGTTTTAATCCCTCTGCGTTTGATATGTTTCATTTAAATGCGGTTGTTTGTAAATCATTTTACAAATTTGTGTACAACTGTATTATTTTCAGCTTTGAGATGAATATAATCCAATAATCAATTTAATTTTGGCTAATGATAATGTGTCCGTAGGTAAATGCGTTAGGCGGTTTGAGAATTAATATACCTTTAAGCAGGTTTTATATTCCTCCTGAGATTTTTTTGAACAGTAACGCAACATGAATTTTGACAAAATAATGTGTCCCAGGCTTTATTTGCCTTATAAGTTTATAAATGTTAAATAATCTGTCAATATCATAGATCAACACGGACCTCCGCGGACCGTGTCAATACACTTACATAATTATATTTTTATATGACTAGACTATACCGATATATTAAAATGAAACTCCATAGTTTAGTCAGTATCTGATTATTACAATAATATGGTACCGATACCAAAAACCTATGTTTTTTTTTAAGAATTAAGTTTATTAAGTTAGGTGTACCTACAAATTTTCCAAGATCTTTTTAAAAACCTGCTGAGTGCACCAAGTTTCTACCCGTCATCCTTGAATAAGATATTCACAGCATAGCTAGGAGTAGATTAGATATTTTGCTGATTCATGAAACTTTAAACTAGCTTTTCGGGGAAAGGGAACATTGTAACTGGAGCAAGATCTATAACTAAACTACTGAACTTTTTGAATCCAATAGAGCACAATACAAAAATACTTTAAGATACCCACTTTATTAGCCGACTGCTGATTTATAAAGATATGTCAACGTCTCTGTGGTGTTATAGTCAGACTCTAAGGCGATTCTCACACTGCCCCGCATGATGCAGCGTAGCGCGTGGATACGTGTTCTTCCGTTGCTTGTAAGTATCTCCGTTTGTATAGAAAAAACGCACGGTCTAACACACAGAAAAAGCATCCACGGAAGAACACGCATCCACGCACTACGCTGCATCATGCGGGCAGTGTGAGTATCGCCTAAAGCAATATTGCTATTTGAAATTTGTTTGCATTGCGCACTTTCTTTTATATGCGCAAATGACAAATTGCAATATTGCTTTTTTAAATGAATGAGGTACTTTCCAGGCTACGTTCACCAAAAACAATATAGATGGCGTTATACAGTTTTAACGTGATAATTACCTATTTTCTCATTACTCGGGTACATAATTATTCCAAAATACAATGTCATTGCAAGAACATACATAAAAATAATATAATTGTTGCCTGATATTTGGTTCATAAATAATTATTATTATGTATAGAATTATGTTGCTACGTATATTGCTTCTCTTTATATTGATCATAATAATAATGGTTGGAAGATGTAATTGTGGCTGGATGTAATAAAAAGGGCCATCATTTATACCCAAAAACAGATAGAAGATGCATTGTCTGTTATCCATGAAATTAGAAGGTTAAACGACGAAAAACTGTACAGTGCCATCTATAATTAAAAAACTTTATTTACACCATAAACAAAACAGTTACAGAACAAAAATATATGAAAAATATGAAACAAAAAAAATTAAATAAAAATAAAACTAAAACAAAAAACAGAACTCAAAATAAAATAAATTATGTACAATTAACACTTAAACTAAACTATGTATATGAATTAAAAAGCCCGCCTCATGTACCCATAATGCCATCTATATTGTTTTTGAGGAACGGCGCCTGGAAAGTCCCTCATTGCTACGATGTGACCTTTTTAACCCCAATATACAGGGTGTTAGTGACATCGTAACGAAAACTTTGAGGGATGATTCAGACCATGATTCTGAGTTGATATCAAGTGGAATTTTCCGTCGCAAAAGTATGGATAGGAAAATAATTAAAAAAGACACAAAAAAAATTCATGAATTTTTTGACAGGAAATTCCACTTGATATCAACTCAGAATCATGGTCTGAATCATCCCCCTCAATATTCGTTACGGTGTCACTAACACCCATACCTACTTGTATGCCTACCGTATGTACTTGTACGGGGTGTAAGTGACATCGTAACGAATACTGAGAGGGATGATTCAGATAATTATTCTGAGTTAATATCAAGTGGAATTTTCCATCGCAAATGTATAGAATTGAAAATAATTTTAAAAAACTAAAAAAATACATGATTTTTGCGACGGAAAAATCCACTTGATATCGACTTAGAATCATGGTCTGACTCATCCCTCAAAGTTTTCGTTACGATGTCACTAACACCCTTTATTGGCCTTTATAGTATACTAGTTTTTACCCGCGACTTCGTTGGCGTGAAACCCTACTATTAAAACTATAAAAGTTTCATACAAACCTTGCAACTCCTTTTAACCCCCTTCGGGATGAAATTACGCTAAATCCCGTCTAATGAAATATGACCATTTCATGAAATGGTCGAACGCATCGCGATCTTGCCACAACATATATCTATAGAATCATAAAAGCTAACAGCACATTTTATAAAAGTTTCGAAAGCATAAATCCATATTACAATTGTACGAATGGAAATAATAAATACACCCATGTTTTAGATTTGCTAAAAGAGTTCGCGTCCAAATATACCTCGGACTACAAAGGTTGAAATTTAATAGGTATTTTTTATTCGCGTATTCTGTGCATACAATACGTTAGTGGATATTTTCCACATATTGTATGTTTCTCTTTGTTAGAATGCATTACAATATTGTTTTTTACTGAAACTGATCACTGAATTTTACTGCATTGTTTTTAACCTAAAAAAAAAAATACTGCATGATCCTCGAAAAATATAAATTACTATAGGTACTATTCTCTATACGAAAACCGTGAAGTATGGACAAATGGGGAAGAATTTGCCCCAAAAATGAGACAATATGGACTAAATTAGAACTAAGTACCTATACGCTAAAAATGTAAGACTTGTCTATATAAAATGGTTATTCTTACAATTTATTGTTATAAATTCTTCTTAATCAGTCTTCTATTACTTTACAATTTTAGGTATCTCAATAAAAAAACATGACGGACGTGATAAACCGCATAGTTAAAGAGGTACCAAACAGCCTATCATGTCGATTGTTGGTAGGTGTTCTATGTCGCAAATAAATAAAGTTACTAAGAAAGAAAAAAGAAAGAAATTAAATGAATGAATGAAATGAATATTTATTGTCATAAATGTGGTAAGTATATCGATGGAAGTAAAGCTTATAGCGCTCAGCACATGTAGTCATGTTGTGACATACAATAATAACTACTTACATAGAGTACTGAAAAATATTACAAAAATACTTATCTATATAAAAAAAGAAAGAAAGTATTTATTATTAAGTTACAATTTGAATTACTTAGCAAAAGTTATTCAAATCATATGAAGTTAAAGCAAAAGCACTCAGCCAAGTAACCCTTTAGGAAAAACGCCACGTTTTTTTAAGCACCTTGTTACTGACTAAACAGATTTTTCTCTGGTCACTCCCCTTCCCCCCTTACCTTCTTCCACCTCGTATCACATCTCGCGAGCGTTCTTTATCCAATTACCCGAAGATAAATCTCACCTGTGACTCCTGAGGAAATAGCGGACGAAACGTAACGGAAAAGTTATATTTTCTTAAATCCGCCTTTCTTTTTGTTTGACTTATCGGCCTTTACGCTCTTTTTGGTACTCCTTTTATAGGTTCATAAAATTATCTCCGAAACTATTTCGTATAAAATTTCGTGTGTATTTTTTGTATAAGTACTTAAAGATAATCGCTTAATAAATGCATAGATACATTTAAATCAATGTACATACCTATCGTGTATTTAAGATATTTTAAGATTCGAAACCCCTCGTATTAGAACAGCGAAAACCGTTTTCAGAAAATGAATGACGTAAACGTAACAATAATGTTCCCAATGATAACTTATATCTAATATAAAGCACCACAATCCTCCGAAACCATTTTCACTGGGGCGAATCGATTAAATTTCATATGCTTCCGCGATTCGCCAAATTAGATCGGCACTCAAAACGGTCAGAAGTCGACTCTGGGCCCTTCACTCGGTATGACGATATCCGTCCTATCTGCAGTCTTGAGAAAATTTAAAAAATATGCCACCACAGACTCACGTGTTAATCTAATGGTTCTGCCGTACCTCGGAGCATTTACAAAGAGGAGTTGGCGCATGAATGTAGCCCCGTTACGAACAACTCGGTCCTGGGGGGGTCAGCCAAGTTGCAAACGATTATGATTACATGGATTAAATCCATAGTTTTTTTTATATTTCTTATTGTAGATTTGCCGCAGATGACATTAACTTTTTTTTTTTTTTCATTTATTTATTTAAGGTCGCTTTTTAACATCAAAGGTCATCAACGACCACGGCAAATTACAAATGTTTATATAATTGTATAGTTTTCAAAAATTCAAGTGTACGTATACATCCATTATGTGTTAAACAGTCTATCATATTATTAGGAACATTACATTTAAGTTTTTCATCATTGTAAGCTGTGCACTCAGCTAAGAGGTGATATACAGTTAAGTCCATCCCACATTTATCACATTTATTTCTCTCTTCTTTAGTAATCAAATGTATATGAGTTAAATTTGTGTGTCCGATCCGAAGTCTAGTGATAGCCACCTGATCTTTTCTGCACGAAAAAGAGGTTGGAGATTTTTCAAAAATAGATTTTCTTATATCAAAAAGTTTACTTGTGTTTCCTGTTCTCCAATAAATATTCCAAATCTTTCTAATTTCCAATTTAAATAACTTTTTAATTTCAGTTTGGCTAGCTTTAACAGATTTATCAATGAAACTGATATTTATTGCATTTTTGGCTTCCGTATCTGCTTTCACATTACCTAATATCCCTTGATGACTAGGAATCCAGATGAGTTCAATATTAAAGTTGTTTCGAATGAGATCATGCACTTTTTGTTTGATTTCTGTTATAAGTGGGTGTACGTTATTAAGATTTTGTAAAGCTGTCAAACATGATTTGGAGTCAGTATAAATTACAAATTTTCTAAAGTTTGATTCCTTTTGGATTAATTCTAAAGATTTAAGTATAGCAATTCCTTCGCAGCTAAAGATTGAGTGGCAATCTAAAAGTCTGTAGTTGTGGTATTCACCTCCTGAAACAATGGCATATCCTGATCTACCATTTATGACGGACCCATCCGTATAATAGGTTTTACTATTTTTATGCGTCTCATTAAGTTCGTGAAATAAGTTTTTATAAATATATTGTGGTGTATCGTCTTTGATATTTTCTGCTAGCTTTAAGTTAATAGGGAGGTCTATTTTGTCCCAGGGTGGAAAGAAACATATTTTTTTGGTATACACAGGAGGAATAACTAGATTTAGTTCACTTAAATAATTTTTAGCTCTAATTCTTAAAGGTTGTGGTAATGCAGGTCGAAAACGATATTCAGAATCTGATGCTGATTCTTTTGTATAGACATGAAACGCTGGATTGTCTGGTTGAGATAATATATTAGCTGCATACACTATGGTTAACTCTTTTCTTCTGAAGTTTAATGGAACTTCTCCGGATTCAGCGATTATGCTTTTCACAGGACTAGTCTTAAAGGCGCCTATACTAAGACGAAGGGCCGTATTTTGAATGCATTCTAGAGATTTTAAGGTACGTTCTCTTGCCGAATCGTATATAACTGATGCATAATCCAATTTTTGTCTAATTATCGCTCGATAGGTGTTTATCAAACAGCTCTGATCAGCACCCCATGATGTTGATGATAATACTTTTATGATGTTTAGTCTTTTGTAACATTCAGTCTTCAATTTATTTACATGTGTTATCCATGACAGTTTTTTATCAAGTGTTAATCCCAATATTCTTATATTCTTAACTTCTTTAATTGTATGTCCGTTTAAGTTTAATGAATAATTCGTTGTAATTTTCTTCTTCTTTGAGAATACAATAAATTCAGTTTTTAATTTTGAAAATTTAAATCCACTGGTTTCAGCCCAAATTTGAAATTTATCTAAAGTCTTTTGGACAAGTTTTAAGGTAGATTTAAGAGTTTTACCGCTACATGTTATAGTTATATCATCAGCAAAAAGAAAACCTTTAACCGGTTTTGAAACATTAGAGAGAACGTCATCAATTGCTATAAGAAATAAAATCACACTAAGGACTGATTTAGATTTAGATTGTATATTATTTATTCTAACTTTTATGGACCTTTCAGTCAAAAAATTTTTAACAAATGCTAAAGTGTTGCCTTTAATATCCATTTGCTGTAACAGTATCAATACTCTATGTTTCCAAACCATCTCATAGGCTTTCTCAATATCTAATGCTACTGTCACCAATATGTTATCATTTGCAAAAGCTTCTAGTATTTCATTTTCAACATTCATCAAATGATCTATAGTTGATCGAAACTGTCGAAAACCGTATTGAAATGGGGAAATGTACTTGTTTGTTTCTACATACCATCTAATCCGTCTACTAATAATTTTTTCAAGTATTTTGCAAAGGTTACAAGTTAGCGATATAGGTCTATAACTTGATTGTGAACTAGGTACTTTTCCCGGTTTCAAAATTGGGATCACGAGCGCCTCTTTCCAACAATCTGGGAATACCTGTTTCGTCCAAATGTAGTTATATAGGTCTAGTAAATAGTTGAGTCCGCTAATAGGTAAGTGTTTGATTATTGTATTGGGTATGTTGTCGGGTCCGGGACTAGTATTACCTAATTGAGAAAGCACAAACGTCAGTTCGTGCATAGACAATTCCTTGTTTATTGGGTTTGCGTTATTGTTTAATTCAAAATTATGTTGGTCGGTTTCTTGTGAGACTTTGTGACTAATAAAATTATCGTTATAATTTTCCGAGCTAGAATTTGAAGCGAAGGTCTCAGCTAACATATCAGTAGTGTAAATAGGATCAGATATAAATGTACCATCTGGTCTTTCGAGTATTATTTTATTGAAACGAGTATTGTGGTCACTGATTTTATGGATTTTTTTCCACATATCGCCAACAGGGGTTTTGGTAGAAATAGATGATACCCAGTCTTCCCAATTTCTCCGTCTACTTGCCTTTAGTATTTTGCGGCATATGGCTCTCTTCTTTTTATATTCTACCTTAAGTTCAGAATCTGGATCATTTGTCGCATATTTTTTATATGTTCTAAATGCTTTCTTTACTTCCTTGACTGCTATGCTACATTCTTCATTCCACCATGGTACATTTTTCTTGTTATAGTTACCCGATGTTATTGGAATTGACTTGTAAGCTGCTTGGATAATTATTTCAGAAAATTGTTTCACAATATCATTGATAGAAGCATCTACGTCAGATTTTAAATCTATTAATCTAGAGATGTTAATATCAACTTCGTCTCGAAACTTTGACCAATCAGCATTGTGAAACTTCCATTTTTGAGGAAATTTTGTGTCATTTAACAAAGATTCCTGGATTTGAGATTGAATTAAGATTGGAAAATGGTCACTATCATACAGATCCTCTAATGCGTTCCAGTCAAGATATGATACTATATTTTGTGAAGCAAAAGTTAGATCTATAACACTAGTGTTTCCCGTGTTGCTGTTAAAGTGTGTTGGTTGTCCAGAATTCAATAAAAGTACCTCTTTATTGTTGTCTAACCAGTCTGCAAGTAATCTACCTCTAGTATCACATTTTTCAGATCCCCAATAGAAATGGTGACTATTAAAATCTCCTGTAATTATAAAGGGTGTCGGAAGTTGGGAGATCAGGTTATTTAAGTCGTTTATATTTAAATGATTACTATTTGGAAGATAAATGTTACATATTGTAATGTTTAACGGGAATTTAATTTGAATTGCTACTGCCTCCAAATGTGTGTTTAATTGTACTTGACTTGGAATGAAACATGGTTTTATAAAAATAACTACTCCACCACTAGCTCTTCCACTTAGGATTCGGTTTTTATGGAACGATTCGTACCCTTTTAATGGTGCATAATAATTAGACGAAAAATTTGTTTCTTGTAAACAAATGCAGGCTGGACCTACCTGATTAATCAAAAGTTTAAGATTTTCTAATCTTGCATAGTATCCATTAACATTCCACTGTAAAATATTCATAAATGCACCAACTATTAACAAACTACAAAATATTGTCTTATCTATCTTATGTACGCTTAAATATGTATATATAAGTAATTAGTATACAAAAGTTATATATTAATTATAAACTGATGGTGGTACTTAATATCTCATGGAGTTTTCTTGATAGGCGAGCGCATCTATTTTTAAGACTTTTGTTCATCTTAGAGTATAACTTGTTGCACATAGTGATAAGGTCTTTCACGTTATCGGTATACGAATATACCACTTCTTTGACATTTTGTTTTCCTCTTATGTTATCCATTAAACTTATGAACTGATCTATATCTAAGGGAAACATTTCCTTGTCTGTTTCGGTCAAGTCCTTCTGTATATCTGCCCAGACCTCTTCCTCTCCTCTAGGGTCTATTTTCTTTAACTTTTTCTTTGTCCTTGTTCTATCTTCAGTATCCTCCAGCGAGATATTGCTAGATGACTCATCTGTTTCAATGTCCATAGTATCTAAGTCGTCCCCTTTTGAACCTAGCGCCCTTATTCCATGTGAAGGTTTTAAGAAGTCTGTTTTTGTAGATTCGGTAGTAGTAGGGGAGTGAATACGTTTTACTCCTTTTGAATTTTCTTGTGATGGTTGAAGTAATGTGTCTGGGATAGGAGTTAGAGAGGTATCTGCAATAGGAATTAAATCGTCGTTTCTATCAAATATTTTAGTTATCTCTTCCTCTAGTTGTGTATATTGTCTTTCTTCACCGTTTGAATTCTGGGGGCAATTTTTTGCCAAATGTCCCATACTATTACAAGAAAAACATTTAAGGGAGTCGGTGGAGATGTAAATCCAATAATTGGTATCTTCAAATGATATCTGGAATGATTCAGGGAGACGTTTCTCATCCTCAGGCGAAACATAAAGTTGCCTTCGGAAACTCAGCACATGCGAAAACCCGGGCTCGGTTACCCCAATTTTCATAAAAGTTATTGGTGACATTATTTTTACATTAAGTTCTTCAAATTTTTTCTCAATTACGTAATGGGGGATAACTGGGCAAACATTAGATAAAACTATCCTTTTATTCCTAGTAATCAATGGTTTAATTTCAAGAGTCTTACTTTGGACTGTAATTTCCTTTTTCCCGTCTATGAGCTCGTCTGCTGTTTGTTTCGAGTCCGTATAGATACATATACGGGAATTGGATATGCGGGAAATAAAACGGATAGATGTCGTAGGTATAATAGCGGATAACGCAAGTAGGTACTCCCTTAGTGTTACTCCATCTAGTGAATCCAAAATTATAGCTTGATCTTTCTTGGGGAAACATGTTGTCGAGGTTACATTAGCGTAACTTGTTGTTTTTGTGGGAACATTGCACTTTTGTTGTAACTTTGGGGTTTGTTGAGACGTTGGGATTTTTGGGGACGTTGAGTTGGAGTTCATCTTATTATCAGGGGCTCCTGATTAACAGGAGTTACCCTTTTACGTTATACTAATATAGTCAGGAGGGTGTTTGTTATTCACGCACGCACGAATAAACAATAATAGGTATATAAGATAACAAAACGGCACGGCCACCGGCGCGAGCGAGTAGGTAGTGACGCGCGTTCGCAGTGGCTACCTGCACAAGACTGTGACATTAACTTTTATGAGCTTTTGAGGAGCAACTAAAGAAGGTTCCAGCTTCTCAAGCTGATACGGTGGACACAATTTCAGCGGACTTCAGGCAGTTCCGGACCTTTGTTGTGGCTGCTCTTACAGCCATTTAGAAACAGTTGGAGCTCCTGACGGCCGAGTGTGATGGGCTGGAGAAGCTGAGCGGGCGTAATATGTTGCTGATCCACGGGGTCCCTGAAGAGCAAGATGAGGACTCCATCACTGCGGTGATTGAGGTGGCTCGCCGGCATTTATCGCTCCCAGACATGAAGCCAGGTGACATTGACCGAGGCCACCGTATGGGTACACCATTAAGGATAAGCCACATTTTCATAGATATATAGTTTGCTCTTCTCACTTCCTGTTTGTCGTTTTTTGAATTGTTTGTCTTATTAATGTCTTGGAATCAGTGGTAAATTCTGTCAACAAACATAAGTAATCAGGAAAGCAGACATTAAAATCATATGAAGCCAGTAAACATTTCCCCATAATTAAGATGCACATCCTATAAGTATTATTTAATTAAGAGTTCTGGAGTATCACCTAACAAACAGATAAATAACAAACCAACATTCGTAGGGTTCTAATGAAAAATCCGCGGTACCCTAAAACCGGGAGATTATTCCCTTTTCTCGCGGATCGGAAGCAGATCTCATTTCCTCCGACAACATCAAAGTGAGATAGCAATCGGTTTTTTATTTGAATCAGCAATATTTTGAACGACATCGACTAGTTAGTGGCTCGATCGGGCTGGAGCGATAGGTAAATACGTCTCCCGCCGTTGCAACGGTAATTTTGTAACTTTTGCGAAAATTGTGAGTATAGTCGCAGGACTAGTTTTTTTAAAGTTTTCCTGTCTTTGAGTCACAAAACTCGTCGACTCGATTTTTTTTATAACGTTTGAATTTTAAACATACAAGGACCATGTTCTTTCAGAGCACACTCTAAAATCAAAAATGTTAATATCCACGTTAAACAAAAAAAAAAGTCGCTATACAAAATGTACACAGCAATCATTTTGCCCTGATTTTTGTTGTCAGCCGCAACCTCCCAAATGAAAACAAGTATGTAAATCCAATTGACTTTTAATGATGCAAATTTTTCGAATTCCATTACGAATCTGGACTTCCTCTCGTTGATCAAAGGCGTTAATTTACACAATCAACAAGTCAGGTGTCCACTGAATTTATCAAGTTACCAACAACATTTGCGTTATTATTAAAATTGACAAAGTTTCAAGAAGAGCATGTTTCTACCTTTAAAACTGCGTAACATCAGCAGCAAATTAATTTATTGACTAAGTAAGTACCCACATAAAGTAGGTATATCCCGAATCAACATTCCTTTTGACCATACCTCTTTAATAGAGTGTACGCAGCACCCCTTTCACCTGATTATCCGTCGATACGGGCCCCTTGAGCTCAAAAGTTGGCAACTAGCTGGTACGCAAGCGCGAAACCCGACGCGGGTGACTAAGTGATGTATGGCCCCGCGAGAAAGCGTCTATGCGCCGGAGCGGAACGGCATTACACGCCCCACCGCCGTATAAAACTGCTGAGTTTTCCACCAAAACTAACCTGGTGGATTCGGGTGGTGATGTAACGACTGTGAACAACACTTTTCCTTAGCCAGGTTTAATGTAGCTTCACAAGGACGGTTCCATTTATTTGCGACGTCGCGCGTCGTTGGAATTGCTGTCATGGCACGAGTAGGAGACGACAAAACGACCAAACCAATCTTATTAAAGTAGATTTTACTAAGATTGGTTAATCAGGTTGAAGAGCACTTTATATTTTCAAAGAAATGTGTGACGTAGACTATTGAATTGATTTGTTGTAGGTAGGTATTTGCTCTTCATTTACATGAGTAGTCTTTTATACATTACAAAATCCGTTGACACCGTTGTGAAATTCCGAAGGTTTTAATAGAAAAAAGTAAAAGCCATGCATTAAAGTAATTAAAGACAAAATTATAGCCGTTCACTTATTAACAACACTTTGAAAATTTTCAACCCTTTGAGGCTCCTAATTTATCTTTTGTTGATAACTTTAGAGGGTAAATGTTTTAGAAAGATTCCCAGTTGTAGATGTTAATCATAAACAAGTTTAATTAAAGTCTAAAGCTGAATTAATTTGACTGATGTTCTCAATGCAAAATTGAATTACGGGTTTGGATCTTCAAAGTAGTTTGACCTAGACAATGGGTGGCAGCTAGAGATGGTCAAATATTTGTAGATCCAGTAAGGAGGGTCGTAAACCAAAGATATTGCTTGAGTATTGTCCCAATGAGATTAGTTTCCTGCGTTTCTGTGTCGTCGTGATTATCGCAATTCCTCTGCCGTTGATTTGTCCAGCTTGTGGCGTCAGACATTTTACAAATTTTAAATTTACTTTATCTTAAATTATGTGATTTTGTTTTTATGTCTTTGTTACATTGGGCATGACTTATTATCCAATCTTATATTTTTCATCTATTACATCTTATCAAGGTGTCTTGTCTAATCAACATTCGTTATCAATGTGTATTTGAGCATGTTCAGTACTTTCTATGCTCTACAATATTTTTATAAGCTCATTCGTGAAACTATTTTTTACTTGAACTACCTACCACAGACTCGTATAAACCGCCAATTTGCGAAAACTGAGCATTTTTGAAACGCCCTTGAAACTGAAAGCTGAATAGTCCAAGTTTATTTATACCTGCGGTCGAACTTTCCCCGCAACATCAGTCAAGCCCGCATTGGCACGGTAAGTTTCGTCTTGATTAAAGATAGCAATATCAGTTTCGCCAACCTTTCATCAGAACGGTACAAAGGACGCAATTACATCAACGCGACATCTGGTGGCTTTATCGGCGCATCTTGTGCCGAAGATTTGGTGGAAGCGAAGGGTTACCTTAGTATCTGGCCACAGCATTTCATTTGAATAAATTCGTCTTAGTTCAAAGTGATGTTGCTCTAGTACAGTAGTTTATGTCTCTATTGACTTTAATAAGACGGGTCTGATTGTTCTTAGATAGTTTTAGTGTGATGTGATAACTATTTGATTTCCTTGTTTCGTATTTTTTTTGACTGACAATTTGTCAAGTGGTTTTTAATGAACCTATGTGTATTTTCAAATATACCTATTTTTATGATATAACGATAAATAGTCAATAAATGTAAATTATTCTATTTCGGTACATAATCAAAATGTACTTCATATCATATAGTGGGATAGTGATAAAATGGTATGTTATAGTATGAATAATCAATATTTAAATATTGGTCTATCAACTATCAATGTTCTGAAACTATTACCCGTTTCTCAGCATTATAACAGGTACTGCGGTCTGCCGAAATCCGGCCTGCGGATACGCTGTCCAAATGTTAGCATAGAGACTGTTAGTGAGCCACAAACAAGGCGTTTGCGGCTACCGGACCGCCGTCGGACCGGACCCCGGATAGCCCCGGTTTGTCTTACCCGATCTATTAGGGAAAAATCTTAACGATTAGGTACTTACTGAAATATTAGTCACTTTTAAAGATTCACGCAACTTACGCATTAATTATTTTTGTTACTTACTTTATTATTATTTATTTATTTTTTATTATTTATTTATTGTTACTTACTTTATATAAACAATGTTATAAACACTGCATATCCGTACCGTCAATTGTAATAATATATATATTGCAGTAACAATATATATATATATATATATATATATAGGTATATATATATATATATAATATGTCACTGCAATTATATTTATTTTATCGGCCATGTGGTTTAATGTCGTTTTTGTTAACGCCTGTCTCACATTTGTAATTTTATGCAACTAATTAAATAATACTTACATGTCGTTTGATTTGTATTTGTTTTAATAATTTTTTTATTAACGGACTAATTATACTAATTTTATAAAAATGAAAAAACTTGATAATTTTAGTATTCGATTATAGAGAAAGTAGTGTACTTATCTATTTAAATTACCAACTAAAAGTGGGCAGAAAACGGCTTATATTTTAGTCTTATTTTTGTCGTATTTTCTTGTTCCAGGTAAGCGGCTTTGATGTCCACACTGAGGTAAAGAAAATAAAGCCAGTATTCCATAAAGATATGCTTCAAAAAATATTGTGCACCGCCGAGCAAAGCAGTGAAAACAACGTTGGCAAAACATGCTACAAAAGCTTTTGTTTCAGATACAGTTTATAGATTTCGTGCCTTTGACCGTTTTAGCCTCGATGTCGTACAACTATTAAGAAAAATGTGAGGTGAGGTGTGGGTACCTGGTGATGATGTGCCTCTGAATGCTCCAATTGGGATAAAAACTTGAGCTTATATTCGGTTATGTATATTTCCAAGTGTATCTATAGAAATACCTCAAACATAACAAATTCAATCAGTAAGCTTTTTATCAAATCAAATCAAATATACTTTATTGCACAGAACTACATTTAAACAATCAGACATTAACACATGAATACAGTACAATTACTATTATTAATTTAATTTAATTATTATTAATAATTTTATCCGGCATATCTATTTGTATTTCCACCCCATTATGTACTCGTCTATTCGGTCAGACTATATTACCTAGTACCAAAGCAGACAGGTACATAAACCGGAATGATTGTGCAAAATACCAATTTGAAATTTATTCTCACATTCACAAACGTTCAATGGCGCTTATTCGACACTGTATGTTCGGCAAATAATTAACCGATTTTAGTTTCCGCTTAATCGGCTTTTTAGAAAACTCATTTGACTGGCAAATTATTTTACGTGTCCGGCAAAATGAATATTCACTATGATGGTGGTCTAGGCTCAGTGAATTACCTGGCCGTGTTTATACTTTTAACAGAACATTATTTATCTCGTTTGATGAATTGCCTGTTTATATTATAGTATGATGAGATGATACAAAAATATTTTTTTTGAGGTGTCTTATTGTAGATTTGCCGCAGATGGCATTAACTACTTGGCTGGACAAATGGGGAGCGCTGAAGGCTCTCACCCGGTACAACGTTTAAGACAACAGGCCTGAGGGTGCCCAGTTGGGCGCGAACCTCGGCTCAGGGCCTCGTGTGAGAGGAAGAATATTTGAAAGGTTTAATCGACCCTAGTGGGTCGATAGCGATAAGCGCTGAATGAGGGAAATCGTCGACCACGCCGGCGGGGTCGGTATCGGGGTTCTGAAGTGTTTGGTATTGCGAGCTGATTGGCCACCTCTATGGCTTGAGTAATCGGGTCGTCGGGATCGTATATAGTCTTTCGGACAAAAGAAAAATAAATACTTGTTGAATCGGATGTGGTTAGAGAAGGTTCAGTATGGAAAGAGCAACTGTAATTATCATACAAGTACTCATATCAAATTTCAATACAGACATTTCCCTCTGTATATTTTATACTTCTTTATAGATTAGTGCCCGGTAAATCTCTGAGGTGCCCGACAAGGTTGTATGTTTTTTATTCGGTTCCAAGTAGTCCAGCGCAAAACAGAATACATTATCCATTTTATGGGAAATTAATTAAAAATGAAATGATTCAAATAGAGGTAAAATATCATAGCTTTGTTATCTTACATATCTTTAACATGCTTGCCTGGAACACAAGAAAAATAACATTACAAAATATTACCTTTTCTTTTTACGGATGTGAACCGTATTGTAGTGCTTTTCCAGGAAGTCTGAGTTTGTATAAAAGTGGGCTTTCAATTCCATTTCAATGCATTTATTTAAAATCCTTTCATGTATTCAGATCCTTTTATGCCTTAGATATAATTTTGAAAGACGTTTAGAATAGCTTTGCGAAAATTATATCCCGCGTTCGACTTCCTTTGCGGAGGCTTCTGTCATTGCCATGAGTAGGTAAGTGAGTACTTACTCTAGGTCTGTTCCTTTAAAGTGCCCTATGGTGGTCGGTGGTTTTCGATTGATCAACTTCCATATCGGGCTAGCGGTATAGCCGCGAGGAGGTAATTTGTTACCTTCCCATTTATACATATACGGCGGTTACATTCCCATTTATAAAAAAAGTCATAAAAATCTTCCTCCGATAACAAAGCTTGTAAGAAGGGAAAGAAAATAATTAATTTAGATGAGAAATTTTCTACTAATAATTAACAAAACAAGAGGGTGTCTCAATCCAATTTACGCTATAATTATGACGTCATCGGAGAAGGATTTAATTAGAGACCTTTTAGAGGCCTCCAAGGTAATTGGTGTTCGATGAGGCCCGGAGCTTTGTAGTTCGAGAGCCGCGGCATTTTCACTTAGTCATTATGTTCCTGTATTTGTGACTTCTTTTTAGTATTTGTCGCCGGGAAATTTAAGGGGAATACATTTAAATTATTTTGAACAAGTATTTTGACAGTTGTAGGTATAAAGTATTTGAACAATGTAACGTCGCTTTATAGATAGAACCACGTAAGTGCTTTTTTGAAAAATCGCATTCAGACGTTATTTTTCTCAACTTAACCTCGATTTCTTTCAATTCATTTCAGTCCGGATAAAAATTGAGACCTTAAATTTTTACCTGGATTGAAACTAGCGTGTCTATTGCAAACTGTTATCAAAAAAAACATCCAAATGTGTTTTTTTAAAAAGGCGCTCACATTGTGTTCTTTATGTGTAAGTGAACGTTATAATTAAAATACATAATAACGGGATAAGGCATATGAGACCCCCGATGTTTCGACACTGTTGCAAGTGCCATGATCACGGGATGACTGATGAGATTGGAGTGGAGTAGGTAGATCCATAATTTAAAACAATGTATAAGTGAACGTTAACATATCGTATCTCTGTTTTGTTTTAAGCTATTTATTTAAGACGTATACGTCGTTATAGTTGGTAATATATCTTCGTAGATTCAATCCTTTCATTCCAAAACATAATTCATCTAGACCCAAATATCTATTCAAGGTCTAGGCTTGTTCGTATAATCCATATTAAATTTATTGCGTTATGGATGCGAAATTAACTCTCAGATTTGCATGAACATTGACACGTGCGTAGTTCATAACATAAAAACAGATATTTGTAATTACGTATAAAGTGAACGTCTTAAAAATAATTACGATTATCGTGAAGGCACTTTGACAATGACAGTATTTGTTTACATTTCTGATCTGAATTCCATTTCATTAGTAAACTCTGCTTGTGTTACGGTCACTCGCGTTACCAGCTCGTATTTGTCTGTTGCTTCACTACACACAGTTATATTTTATGTGCGGTCATTTTCTGGCCACGTCTAAACTCCAACTTTAGTGATAAAATAAAATATTAGCGTTGCTTACACATAAACGACGACTAACTAAACATGTCAGCAACAATTTTCTCAGCAATCTTTTTACAATTTTCAAATGGATAAAAAAGTTATAGCTGCCAGTATTTCTGCGCATAAAGCAGGCTTAAGAGAAATTCCTGAAAGAACGTGAAGTTCCTTTATTCAGTGCACCTTGTCTCTTCAGACAGAGCAGTTTTGAAACGTAATATAATAAAACTTTAATTAAAGGTTTCAGAATAAGCAGGGTCTGCATTAAATGGAGCAAAAAATATTTTAATATGCGTTGGAAAACCTGGGTGAGTTGAAGTGCAGTCGTTTGGCTGGCAAACATTCCTTTTCTTACCGCTCACAAAGGAGATGTGCGCTTGAAAGTTAATTAAATTTAAATATGTGTAAAGCTAGTGCGGTTGTGACACGTCTTGACTAAGGTGTTGTACACACTTGTTTTTGCTGTACAAACACAACGTGATCTCTAACGGCGCGGAGCCACAAGTATTCTTGCAACTTACAGCCACTTTTCATAAGCAGCTGTGTTTTTCCAGAAATTAACTCTGATACTAATTCCTTTTTTATCCTATAATATAACAAGCCACCAGCTTATTCTGACCTTTCTGCGGAACCATGAAAATGACCGAGGAAGTTCCACGGTCTAACCTGTATCTCTAAGCTAGGAATTCCTATTGACAAATATAGGTTTATTTATCAATAGCTATCCTAGCTGAGAGATATATTATAATGACAACCGCTGCAGATAAAAACTGGTCAACAAAGAAAATGTCAGTACTTTTAACATCAGCTCGAAGAGTGAATATTTCCAGCTTTCAAAAAGACCAAAAACAGAAACAGTTGAACTTCGCGATTGTATCTGTCAATATTTATATTATTTATTCATGGCTATTCCAGCTCAAAGATATACAAATGACATCCGGAGATAAGAAAGTGCAAGAATGTCTACACATGAACAACTCGCTGAGTGAACAAGCGACTGGGGTTGTACTTTTAAATCGCTCGTCTTAAACTCGCGTACGAAAATATATACCTGTCTCATTTTGCAAATAACAAGTTCTGATGTGCTACGTGAAATGGATATATATTTTCGAACGTGAGTTGAAAGCGAGCTATTTAAAAAGGCCCCTGCTTTGTATGTGGCTGGACCGTGCGTAGCCTTTACTTTTCGATCGTAGCTGTACTTTTAACGCGTTTTACGAACAGACTGAAACAATCCCACACGTCCAAGTAGGGCTTAATATTATGTATCTAGAACTATATGACATATTTATTATATTTATTTTATATTTTTTAAAGAACGTCTAGGGCCTAGGTTTTTCTTGCAGCTTCTTTTCCGCGGCTATACAGATTGTGAGAAGCTGCAGTAGTTTTAGGCGGATGAGACGTTCGTTATGTAAAAATTGACGATTCAAAGTGTAACTATGTTACCTACTGATATTTTTGAATTTGAATTTAACAGAGCCGGCGAAGAGTGGGTGTATATTACTAGATCCACACCTCTGCCTTACCCTTTAGGAATACAGGCGTGATGCTATGTTATGTTATATCATTATGGTCACTGGCACTACAACTTAGAAACAGAATGGTTCAAGCAATCCCGTGTATTTATTTACTTTTCTAATAAAACATAGGTACAGGTCGTCATCAAAAAATGTTAAAATATTAAATTAATGTTGCCAATATTGCTAACAGAACCTCCTATGCAAAGGTGTGTGTAGAGATGATTCCGCGTCAGAAAACGTACCGCATGCCACCGGGCTGTAGATTGACAAAACTGATTGACTATTGCGGTTTCAAACAAGAAGTCGTTAAATAATTCGTAACATAAATAATCCCTTCAAATTGATTCTATGTTTAAATCCACGAGGGATATTTTTATCCACAAACGTCTTTCCATATTTTCAATACAATTTGCAAGTTGCTTAAATGAAATTCTGCAACGCCCTCTATGTAAAGCTATAAAATACAAGCGGTGTGATGTCAGGTGTTTATATCAAGGAATATTAAACCCTAGGTGATATTTTATTAGCGTATCTCCGTTGGCCAAGCTCAAAATGTATGCAATTTTAAATAAATTCAGTGTTAAACGACTAGTTACCTAGGGAGAGCGTTGTCCTCTCTGCGCAATTCGTTATTAGTTTTTGACAAAGAATGGCGTCCGTCCTTTGTTTAATAATAAACTTTTCACCTCTCCAGTACAAAAAAAGTGCTTTTCGTGCGTAAAATCTAAGGAAAAAACGCGTTGTATTCTCTTGTGAGTCAAAGTAGCTTTTAATTTTATACTCGGCTTTTCCCATGACAGAAAGCAATGAAACATAGTCTGATCTACAGTAGGCATGTCGGCGGTTAATATGTATATTATTAAAAACGTGACATTTAAAATTAATATTGGTAAACGTTTATATAATTTGGCTTTACCATGTTCGGTATTCATAAAAATTTTATTCATAAAATACCTAATAAAATAAAAAATAAACTTACAAAACAAAATGGCGCGAATTAAATATAAAACGTTTTCTTTTGCATTGCATTGTTTAAAATATTTTTATGATGTAAGTCCAGTTATGAGGACAGTTGTCTAAGTATAATCCATAAGAGTTGAGAGGATAGGGGGTTAAAAACAAAATGGTTTAAAATTAATAAAAAAAATATATATGTAGTGTAATTTAACCGTTCATTTTAAACAAAACACAAACTAGACACACTACTACTTTTTAAAGTAAAGAGACGACACGATTCCTTGACGATGTCAACAGGGCCATATCAGAGGTAGATTGGTTTACTGTAAACAATTGCTACTGAGTGGAAATAAAACAAAATATGTTTATTTTACGCTGTCTAATGTTAGTAGACTGCTTGTTTCTATTATTGTAAAAAATAAGAAACTGGATCTCACCGATACTGCTGGATTTTTTTTTTGGATGTTACTTTGGATGCTAAGCTACGATGGAGACCTCATATTGCTAAGTCGTCCAAAAGGCTCAGCTCAGCAGCATTTGCGGTCAAAAAATATCGTTTAATAACTGATGTAGAAACCGCGCTAATAGTTTATTTTGTCTTCCACAATCAAGCTATCTAGTCAATTT
Source organism: Pectinophora gossypiella (assembly GCF_024362695.1). NCBI lineage: Eukaryota > Metazoa > Arthropoda > Insecta > Lepidoptera > Gelechiidae > Pectinophora > Pectinophora gossypiella. The sequence goes on along the minus strand of NC_065408.1, from coordinate 6,690,536 downwards.
GTGATCAAGTCATTTTACGATGAGTTCAATATAAGATCTAGGTAAAACGATATTTATTATCTAGTCGCTTTGCGATATAATCTTTAATGTAGGTATTACCTAGACAATTTGAGACTAATCCTGTGTTACGACTTACCTATAAAACTTTTGTACAGAGCAAATTGTTTTTGTCACTATTTCACCAGTTCGTGAATTAAAGTCGGCATTCGCAGAAAAAAAACATATCTTTGTCCTCTTCAACAAATACATATTAAATATAAGTTGGATCGTCTATTCAAGTACATAATATACATAATAAAACAATGGCCCCGATTCCTGCAGACATCTCTTAATTTTTTTTACTTTAAGTTATACCTGTCATTTTCTTATCCGCCGAAAAGGAAAGGGACGGATGATTGACAGAATAACCCGGGCGAATTTTTAGACGGTTGTTTTAGATTTGTGCTTAAAATTGACGTGTGTTCCATAAATTTTATGCTTGTCGATTACCCGTCCCTTTCCTTTTCGGCGGATAAGAAAATGACAGATATAACCTAAAATAAAATTAGATGGTTTTTACAGGAATTAGCACCAATATATACTTTGAATTCTATGGCCCCTAAATACCTAAATTAATTTAAATTAACTAAATTATTGAGCACAAGTATTTATTACTTTTTCATTACTTGTGAGTAAAATACAATGTTGCTCGCTCGATTAGCTTCAATATTTACATACATAAACTCACGCCTATATACCACCGGGGTAAACAGAGACTATGGAATTCCATTTGCTTCGATCCTGACACACTTCTATTGCTTCCTCCATATTCATCAACAGTTTCATCATCAATTGGTTCAGAGTAGATCGTACTGAACCTTTTCTAAGAACATCTCTAATTTGGTAAAAGTACGTCCTTCTAGGGTTTCATTATTTACCTACTTTAAATGTAAGTATTAAGCAAATGGATATTTAATTAAAAAACGATTATTTTCGATAGTTTTCTGCTTTATTAACTTTTTATGAATATTGCGAATGGACGGAGAATGGGGCTTTGATTACGACCGCGAGGTAATCAAGTTTACTATACGAAAATTTTACATTCAATAAAATTAAATGTTAATACGAATTACTATCAGCCTCGTTTAGCTTATTTTTTTAATATCATTTTATGAATCACTTTCTTAAAACAACATTATTATAACGTTATTGTATTTGCATATTTGTACCAATGTCTGAAAGGAAAAATTTCCTAAGATTTCTTTGAGTTCACGTTTAAATTAACTGTTTCAAATATCTTGTTTCTTGTGAGAGCGTAAATCAAATGGAATCAAAGGTAGATGGAATTTTGATCTTGAGATGATTTCATTTGCACCAAAGTTAAACGTTCAAACTCAATATCGTATTTATTATTTTGGTAAGGTTACATTTCGATCGTCGTTGCCTACGATACAAGATGGTTTAAACCCATAACTATCTGAAACTACCTACACGTATCACTTTCTAGGTACCTATGTTTATTCATAAAATATTAATCCAGTCAACATAAAAGTTTTGTATGTGACATTAGTGGACTACACTATTGATTGAGCACAAGTATATGACACAACCACTACTACCAGAAATCAGAATCATTTATTCAACGTAATTATCATGGATAAACTTGTTGAAAGTCAATGTAATATTTTTGAATTTACGTCATTTTGCAAGGTGTTATGGCTGAGGAGAAGAAATTACAGGAAACTGCAACAGCAACACATCTTTTAAAATAAAAACTAATGAGTGTATACATTACAAGTTATTTAATAACTAGAGGAACACATTCAATAGGTAGTCATTATTCATTAATCTTATAATAAGCTTTTTTACATAAAGTAAACTTCACATCCTGCTGCATATATATTATTTTAACTATAAACCAATCTGATATTAAGTGAAAATGTGGTCTAAGTTGGTACTTACACGCTTAACTAGTTATTCAAGTATATTCTGTCTAGTTTTGAGGAAGAGTGAATAGGCGGGGAGAAACCAGTGGAAGGAAGTAATATAACAGACATACGTTCTTCTGCGTAATCATTGACAGATGTATAAACTCGCGCCTATTTCCCACCGGGGTAAGCAGCGACTATGGAATTCCATTTGCTTCGGTCCTGCGATACTTCTTTTGCTTTCCCACATTCATCAATCGTTTCATACACGCACGTCGGTTCATAGTAGATCCTACTGAACCTTTTCTAAGCACATCTACGTAAAGATGTTATTATTATAGGATAGTGTTTCTAGTCCTCTTCTGTTAGCAGTAGCCAACATGGCACTCTTGTTAATCCAAAACTACGTACCTACCTAATTTATAATCATTATGATCAGTGATGTGCCATTCCCAGAAATATTCCCAAAGTGAGAATGTTTCCGTTGTAAAAACTCTTTAATAGTAATGTCACTGGCTGCTTTTCTTTTACAAGTTGATCTTTCTTGTACTCTGATCTTATTAGCCTAAAGGTTAAAATAAAACTCTTTTTATATACTTTTGCGCCATTTTGACCGCCGGGAACGTTCCCAAAATGGAAACACCCTTGGACGGGCACATCTCTAGTCATGATCAATATATTTAATGAAACTGCACGTTTGTACGTTTAAACTGCATTACAAATTCAATAAAGGTTTACAGCACAAAATGCGTTCCAAAAAGTTATTTGTGCAATAACGCACAGAACACGCGGCGGCGGCGCGCTGTGGCGCGGCAACCGCGTTATTTGTACAATTAATATTACGCATAATCGGCGCACTCGCTCGTGTGATGCATCACCTCAGTGTGCACAAAGCCTTAAATATCTTCACGGTACCCGGCGTCACACTCTTTATCGTACACACATTAACAATATTTAAAAAAATCTGCTTTGGGCTTATTAAGGTGGAGTTATCTCTAAAATAGATCTTCTCCAGCCAACCCCGAATGGTGTGAAAGGACAATAAATGTAGTATTCAGGTGTAGATATTGAGGAAAATCTTGCCTTTCTTTTCACTTCTTGGAAGAAATGACTGGCAATTACAATAAAAGCTAGTCTCTTTCTAATAAATAGATACTTTTATTTCAGTCATAATCATTTCCGAAGTGATGAATGTGAAAAAATAATAATAAAAACCGGCTCGCGTTAAAGGTCCTGAATTGAACCAAGAGATTTGTCTGGCTCGATGGATATTTATTGTTTCATATCGATGGGTATTTCCACTATCTGAAGCTACGACTTGAAACTAAGGTGACTCTTTCTATCTGAAATAATTTATGCAAAAACGCACGAAAAACCACGAAAGTTAAATCATAATCCGTTGACGAATATCAAATTAAAAGATTTCGTTTCATTTTACCCATAATTAAATACGGGAACGTCTAAAGGGAAGTTAATCAGGGGAACGATTCTGAAATCCTCAATCTATTTCAATCTAATCCAAATCCCGTAATGGAAATGCGTAATTCTCGACGCAAAATCGACTGTCTACCCCGTATTGGTTTCATCCCTAATTTAACTCTTAAGGAAACGTATTGCCGGAACCGACGATCCAGAAAGACATTTAGAGGGGTCGTGCTCTGTAACAGACGAATGTGTAACGGATTTTTTATTTGAATAAGGAATACGAATGATGTTCCAAAATTCTTTTTTTGCATAGTATGTGTTGTCTCCCACTTCAACAAACTGGACTTGTCAAATCTTCAGAAAAGGTGGGCGGATTCCGTGACAGAACAAGATAACGCTTTGATATCAGGATACAAAAAAGATATCAATCACTCAATAAGAGTCGGATGAAAAAAGATTTTCCAATTCTCAATTCGATACTCACCTCTTTAAACAATAGTATTGTTACCTCAATATTTTCTGAAATAAGTATATTTGTAGAAGAGTTAGAAACTTGACTAAAGTCTAATCAATCAAAACTGTCACAAGTAGTTAAATATGCGTAAAACAGCTATGTTAAATTCAGATAACAGGAAACTTCTATCAACTGATTACATTGAATGAATTAGATAAATGCAATAATTCAACCGGTTCTGCTCGTGTGCTGTATACCTCAGTCCATTGATTGAGAAGCTGACCGGTGACCAGCTGTGGGTCGTGTGTAGGCAGTAAAGAGCAGCACGGATTCCGCGGACGGGGTAGGCAGTAGTCTGTTGTTCCAAGTCCGTGATATCGCATCGCATAGGGCATCCATGTCGCAGAGGCAGTTTCTATAGGTATCTAATACGGTTGTAAGGCCAATATTCTTTTGAAATCCAGTCTCATTTGTGTACCTAACTATTGTGTCTGGAAAACCGCGTATACGAGGTAAAAACGATGTTTTTCGTAACAAAAAATGTTAACAGTTTAAAAAAAATAAAGTTAATCTTTCTTTTACAGCAACGTAAAAGGTTTTTAAAAATAAACATTTCCATCTAGCTATTAAATGAAAGAAGACAAAATTAAATATGTATGTACAAAAGGCTTATTTTGTCGCGTTCGCTTTTTCAAAGAAAATATAATAAAACTAGCACAATTGAATCCTCTCTTTGAATTTACTTCTCTGACAATTGCTATGCGAGTTTAGTCTTAGGAATATAGTGGATAGCAGATATGATATTTATTGTTATACTTTGGGTACCGTCCCAATTTTTATGTCAAAGACAATACCTCCAAGATATAAACAAAGTCACCGGTTGTCAACGCCGCTTGCATGAAAGTTGACGAAAAAAGTGACTTTCTAAATAGCGGTGGCTTTTGACACAAAAAACCCCCAGCTAATTTTGCATAATAACTTAATATGACAAAGCGAACAGGAATATAATTGGATTTCCTGTGTCTTCATTTTGAGTTTTACGGTAAAAATTGCCGTTGCGTTCTGAAGTTAAAACTTTGTAAAATGGAACCCCGGAGTCCCACGTACCCGCTTGGCCAGTTATTATTTTTTAATTCAACGTCTTTACGTTGCAGGTAAAAAGTTGTTTTACTTGTTTTGTTTATGTGCACAACATTTTCTATCTCTTGAACGTTACAATTCACAGTGCTTTAGCTCCGAGTGTTCACAGAGGAATATTTAATTTTCTGTTAGCTTTAAAAAGCTCTTCTGTTTAGTTTAAAGTTAACTAAGTACTGCGGGCGACATCGCTGGGAACGGCTTAGTAACTAAAGTTTAAGACTGCCAGTGCTCCAATTGTCTACTCTTTGAAACGTTCTGTTTTACATTAAGTATATAGATACTAATCTTGTATTTAGTCTACATACTATTCATGGGTAATCAAGATTTATGGGCGCTAGAAAATTAAAATCTTCTATTTTACGTTAAAACGAGTCAACCCTTTATGTAAGTATTACGTTTTAATACAAAAAATAATTTATTAATAAGAAGTAACCCTAGCTCAGGCGTCAGTGGGAGCTTCAGCTTTCATTATTAAACTCTTCCCTCGTTTAAATCTTTAACCTTTCAATTTTCCGTATGAAATTTTATTCGCGATTCTGCTAAAAGCGACCGCCATTATCCGCTTTGTTAAATTTTTAATTAGAATCGGAAGTTACATCTTGTATACCTGACATAAGTACCGGGTTACAAGTTGGGAACCGTAAACTTCTCATTGTTTATATAACTTTGAGTTTGAGAAAGCAGGTAAGTTTTCGAACATTGCGGTTTTAATGATCTAATATTAAAGGTTAGGGTATTAATTAGAGATTCCGCTTATAATACCCGATAGCTAAATTGTAGGCGCTCTCGCTGTTTCACGGAGCGCGATGTTCTAGACATCTTCGTTAAAATTTGTTACTAACTTACAATATAATATAGGCACTGGCGAAACTATTATTAGTTCGTATGAGTGAGTATGAGTTCGCTGGCGTCACACTTTTTAATTATTTTTTTTTTGTATTCTTAATAGATTGGAGGCCCTATCTCTAAGGACACATTCCACTTTGATTTTTTAAACATTAACTGCTGCTCCATTTCAAAGTTTGTATGTGTTTAAGGCCTCAGGCACCCCAATAAAGTACTAGTTCAGTTGAAGTGATGTATTAATCCTGTCGACATGCAATTAAAATCCTATGTCGCCATAAAAGAATGACAGAGCAGAGGAACAGGAGATAAACTGTCTCCAGGAAACGTTTATAACAAAATTTACCGTTTTATCGTCACCACCGCGTTTCAACACTATCAATTTATATTTTCTATTAAATTCCAGCTATCAATTTCATTTCTCTGTAGGTGGTCGTTTAAAATTGCCAAGAAAAATATGTGAGAATTCTCTTGAAAATAACGTAAATAGCCGTTGTATTTCCAGTATAAGTTCAAATAGGATTTGTTGGTATTGTTGCGATACACGGGTTTGGTTGAAAAAAAAATAAAATAGAATTCGTTCTTGACATACATTATAAGTAGGTATACTGACGTCAATACGTCTATGATTCCTATCGGGATAATAGTTTTGGTATTTGCGTCAGCAGAAAAATAAGTAAAATAAGACTATGTGCTTGGATAGTTACTATAACCATAGAATAAGGAATAATACTCCTTATAGAACGGCAACTCTCCGCTCCGCACCAGCGTCTGAGCTAGGTTTACATCACCCCCCCTCGAACATAGTTTAGACTTGAATCGTCTGGTGTCAGACGTCACACACACAGATGCGCGTGTACGATAATGTCAATGTGTAGTGTCTGTGTAAAACGAGATTGCATGTATGAAGTGTCCGGGGTGTGCTATGACCTAATGAGACTCTGGTCCTACAGTCGAAATGAGCACATAATGACGTAATACAAGTTTACTAAAATAGTTATCGTATTCCCTTTAATATATACATCGTTATAACGACATGTTCACTCCGTTGTCCAAAATTTATCGCACAGTAAACGTGTTTCGTCATATTATAATACGTTATGGCCCACAAAAAGTGTCACAAAGTAACGAAATAACTTTGTAACGCAAGTACCGTATGTTTATTGACGTGTTAGTAGCTAGCCCGGTTTAGTACGTCACATTCTGTGAATAAAACAAAAGCATAACGCTTGTTTACTTCCATCAGATAATTTTCTCGCTTCTCCTGTTTGTTAGTTGGGGATAAAAAGCAAAACAGTATGTCCTTCGGCAAGTCGTTCTTGCATTTCCTTCGTTTGTTTATGCGGGACTCAAAATAAGAATAAAGTACTTAGTTCCGAATTCAAATTCTAATACACGTTAAATATTATAGTTGATGAACTGGAAATTCGCGACGATGATGCGGTCCTATTGATGACTTGTACCTCTGCCCACCCCGACATGGATAAGGATGTGGCTATAATATGTATGTATCAAAATAGAACCAGCTCGGCACCCAAACAAAATTGCAACCCACAGTCGAATGTTTACTTCAAACCTGAAAATCCAAGATGGCGAAATTGTAAGCAGTTTTGCATTTGACAAGTGTCAGATTTATTGACGTGCTTGCGACGGAGTAAGCCTATTTTCACGGGGATATACCGGGATAAGGGCATCTGGATGTGTCATGATGACGTGTGTAACAAAAGTCGTTGGTATTAATTGTGACGTGTCGTAATGCAAATATTCGGAATGTTATTTTCGGACCATTTTATGGGTTACGGTTTCATAACCTGTCACCTGTACGGTTCATTATACTTTTTAGCATTCCGTACCTAACGTGGCTGCGGCTGAAAGTTGTCAGTTGTCCATTTTCCATGCATTACGAGTCATTCTTTTCACAATTACATCACCTTTACACATAGTTTTAGCAACCAATTGATTATATGGGCCGCATTAAGCCCTTGGAAAAGTCAGACTTGCTAAATCTTTATCGTTCCTAATCGTTACATCGAATTACCATATGGAAGACCTCAGGGTCCATAAAGGTTACAAAAGTTTCCTCGATCCCTCTCCAGAAATCAGATCCGCCTTCCTCCTTAATCTTCAGTACTAGGTCAGGTAAGGTTCATGAATAAAGAAAAAAAATAACGATAATTTCAGCGTCGTTTCCAGCCATAAAGCATTTATGTTGGCAAGTCGTCATTTATTTGCTGACGCGGCGCCTGCGAGTTAATCCTACTATGTCAGCGCCGTGACCTCCTTAATCCTTCTTCCCTTTTTGGAAAGCCAAAGCCAACCCGACTTACTTTGTTCAGATTATGGTTCTTTTTCCGTTTCATAAGTATCTCCCTTCAGGATTTATTGATGAAGTTTACTTTTAGACGTCGGCGGTATTTGAAATAATTTTGAAAATACGATGCTTTTAAAAATATTGTTTTTTTAATTAGATGAAACTTGTGCCTAACCTGCTGACCGCCTAAGCCACTTTTCAACTCAAAGCAAACTATTCACCTAAAGAAAGGTCATTTGATGTAATTCAAGGAAAAATCGATTTTTACCAGGAGCATCGGATGAATATACAGGGTGTTAGTGACATCGTAACGAATACTGAAGGGGATAATTCAGACCATGATTCTGAGTTAATATCAAGTGGAATTTTTCGTCGCAAAATTCATGATTTTTTAAGTTTCTCCATACTTTTGCGACGGAAAATTATTCCACTTGATATCAACTCTGAATCAACCCTCAAAGTTTTCGTTACGATGTCATGTCACTAACCTCTGTATTTATGTATCCTAATAATTTGGGAAGAAAGGTTAATGATGTACACAGCAACCTTAAATAGGCTACGAATAGGCTAGACATGTTATGTAAGAATAGCCAAAAAAGCTATGAAACCAATACAATAAATATCTCATAAGCTCGTAAGAGATAACATGCCATCCCTTCATACTGCCTGACTCCTAAAGTACCCATAGCTGAATATTCAGATGCACATCCGTATTAATATACCTTCGCCAGCAAGACAGCAAACACATATCGCACTCATTAAGGCTTCTCCGCTTGACGTCCGATCAAATGCAAGTTGGCTGGAGTTAACAGAAGCAAGTTGGACCTTTGATTGCGGATCGCAAATGTTTGCCTCAGCTCACGGGAACAGCATCAATTATTCAAATAACCACGGACTGACTAGGAGAGTAATTTTCATAATATTACCAAGAGAAGCACTATGTAAGCAGCTTACAACTTGAGAGCAAATAACTTAGGGACACCCCTGAATGGTTCTCATGTATGGCAGCTAAGTATTATAAGTCCGAACTAGCTCCGGTTGAGTCTGCAGAGTTGCTTAAGTGCCGTTATTAATTTGATGAAAATACCTATTGATTGCCTGTATTGCGGGGTAAGTTTCATCTAATTCCTGTGTGGTACACGCTAGCGTGAGTATCAGTCTGTAAAGCCGGATATAAACATTGCGAGGCATGAGCCCCGCACGCCTTAGGCTGCACGCATTGCTATGCATGATGCGTGCAAAGCACATGCCTCGCACACAAGTTACATTATCGGGCGCGCGGCGCATGGTGTGCGAGGCACATGCCTCGAAATGTCGTGTGTTTTATTTACTTAACACTTTATTGTACATATAAAAATACAGAAAATGACAAATTGATTTTACACATTACACGTTTTTAGTGAAACAAAGATAAGACATTCAATAACAATTTGAGACATTTCAATTTGTACCTATCTGCCCACTCTAAAATCCAACTAACAAGTTGTGCCTCTTAACCACTTCTTGTTATCAAATTGTGTTTTGTGTTGCCCTGTATGCAATAAACTAGTAAATACAATTGATCGGAACGTACACCACAATGATGACTAGAAACTTATCTGATAGAATTCCAATATTGTTGTTTATTTGAGATTAAATAATTAAATCAACGAAACTCAAGAGCAAACCCTTATTAATTTATTTGGTTTACTATGCATAAATCCAATCCAATCCCAAGGACTGGAACTGTCTGCCGTCGTCTGTTTTTCCATAGACCACATCGTCACTTAAAATCAGATGAGATATTGGCCAAACTCGAGTAAATATTATTTAAAAAAAATGCGTGAATCTTTAAAAATGTTTAAGATTCTATTCAGTTTTACTAAAGGTATAATGATACAATGTACTCATGTACCTAGATAGACCTCTCTTCTATAATTGTCACTTATTTTCAATTGTCTTTATAAGAAATGATTTGGACTTTAGGGACACGTTACCAGATCATAACATTGTTTGTATATTTTATTATACATCCTTCGTGGAAGACGTTACGTAACAAACGATTTTTGGACTAAAGATTCATATGAAATATCATAATTATGTCTTCGGACGCCTACTTAACATCCCGCACAATGGAGAATCGAGACTTTTATAAAGGAATTACGAAGTCCAGCACATGTGAAGCAAACATACAATGTTGCTACAGTAGAATATACTTGATTTCATTGTAATAAAGCTGCCAGTCCAAGAATGTCGAAGGAAGTACATTCAGTCAGAAGTAACACAATGTCAACTCAAATAGTTTGCGAGATACATTTTATTTTTATTCCCTTGATTAAATAAAATGGGACTTTAGAAAGTGTATTTTCTTTATTCTTCTTGTACTGGTTGCAAGAAAAAGTTTATCATTTGTGTCCAAGGTCGTCAAGTTAGACTGTCTTCTGTCTATTGTGTAAGTTACTAAGTAGTTTCGAAGTTGTTACCTCCTGTAAAAGTTCTATACATAAGCAGAGGCGAATGAAAAATACAAAGCTGCTTATCATTCTGGGCATGTTGAAAGAAGACTAATAAGGCCTTCCTCTCTCGTGTGGGTTGTGAGATCAATGTCCGACTTCATCAACCTTGCTGCCAGGCTTATTATTGAGCCGCCAGAAGCCCCTAACATGTGTAACGATTACATACTTACTTTAGTAAACAGTAGGGGACCGACTGCTGAACATGCTCTCCGAAACACGAAATCAGAACAATCAGGTGATTACAGTTTGCGATGTCCTCATCAAACCAGAGACGATTTTTTGTTACACATCTCCACATCGGAAGCCGAATCCGGGACCTTTGAATTGTAAGCCAAACGCGCAGCCACTAGACCGCAGAGACCGTTTACATACCTAAGAGCGTATTTCCCGTCTAACACGATGGACTTATTTATTATCCTGGCTCTACCTTCCCTTATAAGCGTTAATACGGCCGTGGGGTTAGGTATGTATGTGTATTGCAGGTGGAGCCATAAGCTTCAATTATGATAATAAATGCGTATTGTAGCCTAAAATGTTATAAACAAGAATAAGCAAAATATCAGCACTGAAAATGTATGGTTTGATTAAGAATTCTTTTTTGTACAAATTTTGTCTTCATCTCTAGGCGTTGATGTAAAGTCAGAGCTTTAAACTTCACATCAGACTTTTGGCGGAATCTGAATTCAGAAACAATAGGTCAACATCGCCCTAGGTTTATCCCGTTTTCCACAGGATCCGATTTCCTTTACCGCTGAGCATGTGATAATCATTTATGATCTAAACATGTATTCGAAAACAAATTCGATAATCATTGGTTTAAGCCTATGCTAGAAACTGCGACCTCAAAGTGAGAGGCAAGCGTTCTACCAAATAGGCTACCACGGCTCTAAGACAAGTCCTAAAACAAAACTTTTGTCTGTATGGCGTTAGCATAGCACTGCGAACAATGCCAATTGAAAATCTCACCTGATCCAAAAACCGAATCACAGAATTCATTACAAAAATGGAATGCCGTAAAAATATGGCCGCTTTTACCAAAATAAGTGGTTTAAAATTTTACTTTGGAGGCACGTAAACAATATCCTCAAGTACCCGCATACCAGCTAGTTCAAGCGAGGACGTGCGTCGCATTCCGATGAAAGCAACAAGTGACACTCCGCGACTCTTTACTTCGTACGATTTTATCTTGGCCCTCTGACTATAGCGCGGACACACGCGTTTGTTAGGCAAAATGTAGACTGATCGGTGATTTATTCGAATTAAGTGGTTTGGTTTGAAATATTTGTATCTGCGCATTTCTTGCACTCATTACACAATTTATAAGGCGCAATAGTGACGTCTATATTTCTTAAGGAGCATACAGACCTTGTGAGGCATGTGCCCCACACGTCATGCGCCGCACGCTTCGCAATGTTTTAAAGCCGGATATAAACATTGCCAGGCATATGCTCCACACGCTGTATGCGGCACGACTTAACACGCAGTATATCCGGCAGTGCATGCGTAGCACATGCTTCGCCACGAATATGTAGTTATGGACTTTGCGAGGCGTGCGGCGCATAACGTGCAGGGCACATGCTTCGCAAAGTCTATATCCACCTTTACAATGTCGTTATCATTGCGATCATCTGTTTTACACAGACACTACATAAAGATATTATCGTACACGCGCATCTGTGTGTGTGACGTCTGACGCCAATAAGGTTGAAGACTAAAGTAAGGCCGAGAGGGGGTGAGGTAAACCTAGCTACGCCGCTGGTGGGGGGCGGAGAGTTGCCATTATATACATAATTATTACATTATTTTCATTGTATTATTCGAATCCTTTTTCTATGCTATGGAATTTTATCATATTCTAAGTAATCTTCTTCGTGATATCGATGGAATAATCATATCCTGACTTATTGACATGCCATCGCGGTGAAAGAATTTGCTCATCTGCATTGGATGCACCTGATCTAAAGCAGGTATAATACAAGTATAGTAGTAGTAAGGTACATATATTACGTCAATTATTAAGGCTCCATTTTTATACCCAGCATAAAATATAGCAAGTAATCGAAGCTTAAGCTTGGCAACTTTATTATGATTTCTAGAAACTTCGACTCCTTGTTAGATGCGCTTGTCAATTGTAAACGTTGAGCAAAGTTTGAACAACTAATGGCATATAGTCAGTCATGCGAAGAAAAAGTGACAACCCTAATGACGTATGTTATGAAGTTTGTAACTTTAAATGCTCTTTAAAAATGATTTCATAAGGCCACCTATAGTTGTATGCTTTCCACTTCTTATTTGTTGTGTATTTCCTGTGTGTGCAATAAAGTATAGGTATGTTTTTGCCATGTTTTGCCTACTTGCTTATACCAGGACATCACTAATCTAAAAAGGCCACATCGAAGCAATTCATCTAAGAAGCAATATGTCAATTTTATATTTGCGCATATAAAAGTAAGTGCGCAATGCAAATAAATGTCAAATTGCAATATTGTTTTTTCTAAAGTGGGTTCATGATATTGCTCATGACTGTACAGTCAAATCACTTTAGAACCCTGTCGCACTATCATATTTGACATTTAATGACACTTACGGTTTAATTTGTCAAAAAAGTTAATGTGACATGGGTTCAAAGTGTATACATATTAGTACTCGTGACAGTACGTGTAGGAGACGTATCTCTTCACTGAAATCTTACCTAGGCATGTAACTTAGACTCGCTACTTAGACTCTTGGGGCAAGTGCACCGCGATTATTCTGCCATTTAGAAAGCTTCAAACATTCTGTAGTCGGTCGTTACAGCGTACATGCCTGGAATCGTTTAGGGAATCCACACGATGATAAATACGTTTCTAAGCTTTATCTATTTTTGTATTTTCTAAATTTGAAATCCTTTAAAAATGTTTTATTATAAAACGAAATTTGACACTTCTACGGAGCCGGTTCCCTTGTGAGAATGAGACACGATAGCTACATTAGTTTTTAAACACTTTTTACTATATTTATCATGCGTATGTACATATAAAATATGTTGTTTATGTATGACTGGATTTAAATAATGTGTCTGGCGGAAACTATTTACTAGAAGCACATTGAAAGTCGTCAATTTCGTTTGAATTTATTCATCATGCCTTTTTCTCGTAGAATTTTCATCGAAGTTGACATGGTAGGTAATCCACCTCAAATGGTGTTGCATTTGCGTTAAAGGAAAAAGTAATTAAAATGATTTTACTTGAAGTATAGCCTAGAATATGACCATTATAAAATATTTAAAATCAGCTTTGACACAAATCTGAGTGAATATTCATGTCTATTACAAGTGTTGGGTTCCAATCCCAGGTCGAGCTCTACACCACTGAATTCAACTTTATGAGTTTCAGTATAAATTTAGGTCATAGATAACCTCATATCACTTGGTTTCTAGGATTTAAGCCCGGTTAATGGCAATACGGCCTCCGTAGTCTAGTAGTTGAGCGTTGGGCTCACGATCCGGAGGTCCGGGTTCGAATCCCGGTGGGACATATCACAAAAAATCTTTTTGTCATCCCTAGCTTGGTTAGGACTTTACAGGCTGATCACCTGATTGTCCAAAAAGTAAGATGATTCGTGCTTCGGAAGGCACGTTAAGCCGTTGGTCCCGGTTACTACTTACTGATAAATAAATAACTTCTCGACCGACTCCGCCGCGTTTGTTTATTAATTCGTTATACTAATTATTTCGCTGTAATCTAAAGTAATATTTAAATACATTTTTTATACTTGTATTTGGCGTTGTTTAATTTAATAAAAAGTCATCAAACAGTCTACTAAACGTTTTGGTAAGTAGTCGTTACATGTGCCATGTCAGGGGCTTTTGGCGGTTTTTTTAAAGGGTAATTATTCTCACAATCCACACGATAGAAGAAGAATTGCAATAGTTCGCCTTCTATTATATGAATCCTATCATCTGGCGAGGAGTGGGTAAAATACTATTCACCTCTGCCTACACTTATGGAGATACAGTCGTGATGTTTTGTTATTATGTTTCAAGAGTAGAAAAAAAATCTGTTAAATCGAAGGGATGCCATAAGTTATACTTACACGTATGTATGTATTTGTACAAAGAGCGTACAGTACACGTCGACAAATGAATAATTCTGTCATATTTCAGATCGGAATGTACAAAATGTAAAATGATTTTACCTTTCAGCAAAATCGTAGCGCACATAGTCGGATTGTTTTAATTTCAGCACGCTTTGATTGCGGTTTTCTATCTCTATTTTCAATTCAAAAACCAAATACTGTAGGAGCGCTTAAAATTAATACCATTTATTTCAAAATACTTGCTGCGTGCAGTAAGGTACAGTGGAAGAATGAAAATAAAATCCTCTTACCAACTTGGCAGTAGTTCTCTTAATTGGTGCTCAACCCGGTCGTATCGCTTACAAATTGTGCATTTTCGCATAATTTGCTTTAAAAAATCACTGTTTTCATTCCATTGAGGGATGTATTCTTTACGTAATGTTTTCAATGTAGCCTATTGTTTGGCTGAGGGATGCTAGTTGCATAGTAGCATGGTAAAATATATGCCAGTTTGCATTTTTTAACCGACTGCGTTGAAGTAAAAAGAGGGTTATGTGTTTTACCGCTATGTATGTATGTTTGTAAGTTTGCACGTCTGTTCCAAACTAACTTCTAAACCACCTGTCAGAATTTAACAAATGAGGTTGAGGAATGAGGTCACTAGAAGCGTCTTGATTATCCGGTGGTTATATGTGCGTGACGTCACGTTAAATCCAATATGGCGCCCTCTTAGAGAACATAGAGGGCGAAAAAAAATTTTTGTTATTCCTCTGAAAGACTTCCGAATAGTGATGTTTAAAAGATAGCCGTCGAATGCACATTAATCCAAAGAGTTTGCTTACCACAGCATACTAAGACGGCTATCTCCTAAACATCATTTTTCTGAAGAATTTCAGGAGAATATAGGTACCTATTTCTTTGTTTTATATTTTTAGAGTGTGATTTTTTTCGTAGTCGGGTTTAAGTTATTAAACTTAGTATATTTTTATTCTTCTATTAGGTAATTGTGTGAGGTATCAAGTGGAATTTTCCGTCGCAAAGTCATCACATCACTAATTTAAGAGCCACGCTCTCGTCGGTGTAGTATTCTCCATGCTACTTTTTTAGGGAAAATGTAGCAGCGGTTTTCCTCTTGCCTTCCGCCCCGCTGTACTCTGACGCAAGTGGGATGGCGCCCAGAGTAGTCTATTTCAAAGCCATACTAGGACTCCTGTCTTCCGCCTGTGAATAGTTCTGACAGTTACTGCTGCTCTCTGTCAGGTTTTAGGTTACAGTTCCTGTAACTTGCCCCTTCCGTCTTGCATTACCGTACCCATGGCTTGCATCTCCGCCTCTGCAACCGTCAAGGTCTTCACCCGTACCCCTATAACGTAGAATTATAGGTACCCCATAAGTGTGGGCCGCAAAATTATGGAACTGGATTTTTTTTAAAAATTATGACGTCACTAACACCCTTATGTAGTTCAGATTAGATCTTTTTCAGACTATGTGTGTATGAATAACCTGTGGGAATCAAAAGATATTAGTCGTATCCCCATATCCCTAACTTTACTGCTGCACCTTCTTTTTTGCCTTTTCCTTAAAATTCATTAGGTAGGATTTATTCTACTTTCAAGTAAGTAAAACGCATAATATAGATACTAGAAATGATAAACTAACATTTATCTCGCTACATTTCCTGAATTCAGACAATTATATTGGCTTTAACATCGCTTGCAAAGATTCAAGTTACTAAGTACACGTCAATACTTACACCATGTATGCGTTCTGAACACGGAAGTTCCATTGACCTATTATTTAATACACTGGAGTGGCTACCGTAACCATCTGATAGAGGAGGATCTGTACCGGTTTGTAGCACCATTAGCAAAATTCCTCAGTTTATTTTTTATTTACGATAGAGTCACTTTTGACCACAAGCTTACCTAATAGTACTTAAATGAAAAGGTGGCCTTAGTTGGGACACGCTCACTTAGAAAATGCCTATTCACGTATTTATGACCCGTGCGTATTTCCTAAAGCAGTAGCATGCTAATGAAATGTCTAGTTAATTTGTTCGGGTTATAACTCATAATTCCAAGTACTTCCGCTACGGCGCACAGCGCCGTGTTGGCGAGAATCAAGTGGCCACAAAGCATACTGGTCGTCAACCTATCCACGTATACGATATCACTGGTATGTTCTCATGTGCTCTCCCATACACCCTAATAACTCGGTGTCTATTTGCCTTGATAGTTTGAAATTGTCGAAGCTGATACGAACCTCCGAAGGTAATTACTTTGTAAATTACCACGTGTATCTGTATTTATACAGCAATTAAAATAACTAGCAATGCTTTAATCCAATATAGTAAGCGGATATCGAAAATTGAGTTCGTTTAACATAATAAACTATAATTTTAAAATTATTATACTCTGTTTTGGGATTAGTAGGGAATAGTAGTAGATTAAAATTGACTGGAATGGAAATGATTAATCTTTTTGATTGAAAAAGAGTTGATTGAAATGTTGATTTCTGGATGAATATTACTAATTACTTTGAAGGTATTAATTCGCTCCAACCTATTGATTAACTGAAACTCAAGGTAATCATAGCGGTCATGCTCGTTATTTAAGTAGATATATATCATTCATCATCATCGTCCGAGAGTACATTATTCGCCTTAAGACAAAACGAAGACTAAGCATAATTATTGTAGGTTTAAAAATTCCATAGTTCGCGTCACGAAAGAAGTCCACGGACTTTAATGGAACTAATTGACAAGTCAAAATAATTATATGCAGAATCTGCGACTATAGTGCGGCGAAACTTCATTCGTGGCGCGGGCTTTATTTTAAACCTGATTTTATTTTAAGTCTTCGTTTTGTAATATAGCGGTATAATAGACTGGACTTCTCGAAAAAAAAATGCAATGACCTTTGCACCATAATTAACTTGCGTCATAATCTCTTATAGACACGTGTAACCTTCAGTTGCTATCAATTACAGCAAATTGTACTGTCTACATTTAAAAGGATTTGTAATTCAGACAAAATTGTCCCGAACCCGTATACTGCCTGAGCTAAAGCTTCTTTACATCAAACGGCATAACAAATTCATACATTATGTATAAACGGCTTAATGGAGCTGGCATGAGGTCAGACTACCTTGGCATTAAGAGCTTTCTACGGGGTGCGGGGAAGGCAAAGTGAATATTATAACAGGAGATGTCGGTTGTTTTCCGACCCTGTGTTCGCAGATACACGCCAAAAGTTTGTTTCAAAGGTAACGAAACCTCAATCGGAAGCCTGGAGGTGTGCAAACCGGGCCTGTATACGCAGAGGATTAGGAATACCTTACTACTTGGAATTTGACTTCAAGTGAAGTTTAGTAGCTTGCTGTAGCCTAATATTGGAATAAAGCTCCGGTTTGAAGTGAAGTGTATGAGTTGAATACGCACGCGTTTACACAAACATCCCATCTTCAACCACATCGTTGCTTACCAACGGGTGAGATTGTGGTCAAATATTTACCTATCATACATAAAAAAAATATAGGACTGACGCTTATCGCCGAGATCTGTCACCCAAAACACGGTAACGCAGTGTTTGTTGCTCCCGGTATAAGCACCACTTCCGTTGAGTACTCATCGGATAATGGAGTCGAAATTATATGGCTCATTTGATAACTTGCCCCGCGTGCCCTGATACCTGCACGCGAGAGGGGCTGATGAGTGCCACCGAGGATGCTGTTCGAGTGGCGGAATACTGGGCTGAAGAAATCTGAATGCCATCGAAACGACAAGAAGAAGATAAAAAAATATAACATAACATTAGCTCACGACTTTATTCCCATTACGCCAAATGTGCATCAATCGTCCATAAACCAACAAAATAGGTGGTGAGCCTTATTGCCGTCTGGCGAGCCATCTGTGTTAGTGAAATAATAACTCATTGGTGCAAGTCCGGTACGGGGTTCCAACCAGCGCTCCCCGTTTGAGCAAGCCGGTGACCACAGTGACTGCCAAACATCCGCGCGCGACAAATGAAACAATCGAGCGCGGTCCGCACCGCTCACGGTTCCCTGTCTTTCAATACTAGGGTTTACCTGCCCGTATGCATGGGTTAACAAATGACATGGCATTCCACTAATAGAAACAGCCCGCGATACTAATCGCGTTGCGTGCCATAGGTAATCCATGTCGCAAGGGCTGGATCGAATCTGAAACAGACTTTAGTCGGGAGATAACTTTGAAGCAGATATTCCCCGTATTTTATTAATGATCTGTTTCTATGCCTACTAACGGAATATTTCAGGAGAAATAGAAATTTAATAATTTGAAATAGGTATACATAATATATATCTTTCCTGCTAAATCTTGAGAGATATTCAATATTTGTAAGAATACTCAATATAAAACGAAGACGAAGACTGGTAGGTTTAAGTTAATACGGACAGGATTTGCGGCATATTCAATTTAGAGATGGCGGAACACACACATAAAATATTAAGTTGCTAAGTGCAAACTTCATGAAAACTTATTTGACTGCAAACAAACAAAAAAGAAGTTACCTAAGTACGGCCGCAAACATTCTTACCAAAATGGTGAACTAAGACTCAAATATAAACAAGCGGTTCATCATTGATTGATTTTGTAATGAATATCATCCGGAGGGGCTGCGAGTTTCTTTATTTTTTAATTTTAATTTAACAATTTATTGTACACAGAACAGGATATAAAAACAATTAGACTAACACAAAATAAACTTAAAACTAAGAGAGGCCAGACAGGCGTGTACGTCACTAGCAAGTTTAATTTAAGAGATAAATAAACATAGAAAATAAACATACACATACAATATATTGAGAAAACCTATCCATAGAAATCGTATTTACATACGTACATATACGCTTACATAAATATATAACTATAAACGTATATAATATTAAATACATATATACATATTCAGAGTGTTAATGACATCGTAACGAATACTGAGGGGGATGATTCTGAGTTGATATCGAGTGGAATTTCCTGTCAGGAAATTCAAGAAAATGTTTGTGTATTTTTTAATTATTATTATTTTTAGTTCCATACTTTTGCAACGGAAAACTCCAATTGATATCAACTCAGAATCATGGTCTGAATCATCACTCAAAGTTTTCGTTACGATGTCACTAGCAACCTGTATATAGTCAAATAATCAATATTTATATAGATAATGAGCCACAATTAATTAAATTTCATATTTATGACTTGTGGGTTTGCTCACACTTTTCGTATGTAATGTACTACAGTCATTGTAAATTAATTATTTCATACGCAACGATTACTATAGCTGTTATAGTATGTATACACATGTAATTGTTAATTCAATCCGTCACAATATCATTTGGTAAGTCGCCGAGGGATTGGCACATTTACATAAGTTATGCTGGAATTCCCAAGGAGTGATAAGACAGAGAATTAAAATAGGACGATACTGGTTTAGAGCAGTTTTTGTTCTTTTTATGAAACAGTAATGTCATATGTCGCGAAATCGATCGAATTGGGGCAACACTAATTTGGCTAGTAACTTCGAATCATCTGATAAAGATGTAAAGGCCTGAGATGATGATGATGAAAAATATCACTACTTTTACCATCGCGCTTGTAAATTTTGACATTTGCACGTGAATTGACTGTTATGAAAGTGCTGCAATGTAAAAATAATTCCTATAAATGATTGTGGTAAAATATGTTTTCTATTTAGTAAGGGGAATGTACCTCTATTCGAAACTATGCCCTAAAACACATTCATCATTATCATCATTCCTATCGTTTATTTTTCCTATCATTACCGCCTGCTGATGCCATGGGCCATAGTTATTTAGTTAGTAACTTATTCACGTAGTCAAAAACACCCTTACAGGAAGATATCCTAAATCGGTAATATTATTGTCTTACTACTTAATATTTCAAGATCAAACTATAACAAACTCTTCATCATCATTGATTTAAGACCCACGCTCTTGTTGGTCTATCGAAGGTCAATTCTTACGACACGACGTTCACCTTCTCTTTAATCTGTTTCATGTAATCTCTTCTTGGTGTACCCTTTCCTCTCTTTCCTTTTAGCTTGCTTTCTATGATATTTCATTAATTCGTCGTGTCTTATAGTGTCCAATCATCTTGCCTCTTCTGTTCTCGACACTAACGAAATTTTATTAGTCTTGAATAATAGCACATATGATTTTAAATCACGAAATGATGTTTAAAACTCACAATAGTTACAAGAATAACGGTGTGGCAGCGTCGAATATGTCGTTACGTACTCGCCTGTCCTTTAAATCTGTGGATACAAAGACGAAGACTGCCTAATTAACATCTTACGAACGTGTTACATAATGCCTTACCGGGAATCCCACTTAGGAACTATTATAAAGCCTAAAAGCAACTTAGCTCAAGTTTTACAATAAATGGCTTTCCAGTAATTTTAATACCTATAGGTAATTTTAACCATTAAATAATGAATGATGTTGCATGTAAAAAAGTCCAGCCGACATTTTATTTTACAAAATATTGTTTGTCCATACAAATTGTACACTTTCGAACAATACTGTTTTAGAGTTTACGAACCGGAAACCACGAAATAAATCAGGAAAACTTTCTATTTTTATCGCTACAGTGATTTATAGACCTCTCAATAGAAATGCTCATAGCTCAACGGGTTTATATTTTTCAGTCCAATCCAATGTTAAAACTAGTTGGTTGAAAACACAGAGTAACCTCCAAAAATCTATGGTGGATATTATTATTTATGGTGGTTATTTCCACCATATTATAATTTATATTTGTCGTTTTTATTCATCTAGATGTTACCCTACTTATCGTTAAGGTGTTAGAAGACTCACAAGATCGATTTCGCAACGAACGATATTAACCATTTTAGGCGCTTTTAAATCTAAAAGCACTTTTTTTATTTAATTTTGATTTAAATTTAAGTCGCGTTGCTACAGCGCTGCGTCCGCGCGACGACTGCGCTGCAAGAAAAATCCGCACAAATTGTGTCGCTGGACTAAAATTGAAAGATCAGTCGTGCTTTAGGCTTCATGTCACAAAACATTGTATCGATCACATGTTGATCGATGGTAATTATCTAAGGGGCAAACATTAATTATATTACACAATTTATTCACATTCTTGTCTATCAAATGCCAATTCTTTTACTTATGTATAAGAAGTTTCTTTTCTCTTTGTTTGTTCCGTGTAAACTCTTTAGTTTCCCCTTTCCTTCTAGGTATCTGTAAAATTCATGATGTTTTTCATAAATTCATTGTGTCTTATAAAACGTCCAATCATCTTGCCTCTCCTGTTTTTGATAACTCAGGAATTCAGTAAAAGAGTTTATATTTTGACATTTCCAGTGATTAATTTTGTCTGTGTGGACTCGCGTCAATTAATCAAGTGTCGACGGGGATATATGTTTAATCAGTTATCACGCACCTACCTTAGTAATGAGCCCTCGCAATTGTAACTCCCTTTATCTGCATATTAGCTAAATGTGTGAATGTATGATAAAATAACTGATATAAATATACTTATGTGAAAGTACTGTGTGCGATGTTACACGTAAGGATTGAACGTGCACTTAAGTATTTACAATAATTGGCACGTGCTCATATAAAATAAGACACCGATAGGTACGTATAAAGAAGCAATCACTTTTTAATTAGAAAGAAAAGATCTTAAATATAAGAACAAGGGAACAAACTTCTGAAGGTCTGACGGAGCTCTGAAGACAAATCAATAGCCAGAATAGAGAAAATGTGTGTGTCCAGCCTCAGGCGTCGTCAGATTCAATCTTTTTTTTTTAATTTTAAAAGATTTGAGTGCGTTTGACCACGATTCAGCCTGTGCCATGTTTATCAAAACTTAGAAGTCTACACGTTCACAAGCTACAAATTACACAAGTACGTGTAAATTACGTTTATCAAAAAAGTAGAGGGATTGTAAAATATACAAGTGAAATAAATATTGACACTTGTAACTTGTAATTCACATGTGTAGTTGTGATAAACACATTCTTGTAATAATGAAAATTTAGTAATACAGGGCTTGTAAGTTTTGATAAACAGAGCACTGGTCTAAAGCAGCGATGTGGTCTAAGGTAGAGCACGTAAATTTAAGTTTATTATTTATAATCTCCATCAAAAACAACTGACTCCTTTCAACACTCGACCGTCGTGTCATACCAGTAACACACATCACAGTACCATACAATATAGAGTCCCAATAGAGATAGGAGTCGAAATACTCGTAACATATATTATAAGCTAATAGATAGAATCATTGATGTATATAATATGTTTCTGTAGAAACGGTAGGATAGGGATATTTGGAAATTATCATCAAATCAAATCTAACATAAGTCATCATCATCGTCTCACGTTATAATTGTAAAAATGGGATCCACTTATGTTTTACAGAAGCGAATGCCTGTCTGAACTTTCACCCCGCGAAGAAAAATCTTCAAAATTTGTTTAGTAAAATTGTTTTCTACATAAACTCAACAGTTAGAGGTATTTCATATTATCGGAACGAGTTATTAATAAAAAAACATTTACAGTTTATTTCCTAGTCACGAAGCTTTTGACCTGGTGAGACCAGAGTTCAAACCGATTTTAAATCCTACTTGAAACATAGCGTCATCCTACCACGAAACCTACTACAGTGACCCAACTTTTTGAACACACGAACAAGTTACACATAAGTAACAATATCGTTTCACAGGGCATTTACAAGTCACACACCAAACAAGTTTCGTATTTATTTGAAATAGGGTATGTAGCTGGAGGGGCTGCCTAAGTAAACTCTCCCGCACGCCGCAGAGTAGCGAAGAACTCGCGGTTTCAACCTTCGGACATTTTAGTTGATGGACCCCAAATATTAATATTTAATTCCACGTCGAGGCTTTCAGTTTATTAACAAACAAATGTCCAAAGGCCTAATAGTCGACCCTTTGAATGTCCGAAATTGAGTGACTTTGAGTGAGTCGCGTGTAATGAGTTGTTGCGGAGCTTGACAAGTGATTATTGGGATATTGTTTTGTGTGGTACTCGTATATAATTATATATTACAGTCTATTTCTGTGCACGCGTAAGTGCGAGCGAGACTCAGTCCGCGCGCTATCTCTTTTACTCCTTGGCGGGGTACAAGGGTAAGAGAGGGTGAGTTCGGCGCCCAAAAAAGTTACCATTCTATACGTAGTATTATTCTTTATTTTGTTATATTACTAACTAGTATAACAAACCTATCTGTACTGCATGTTTAAGCTTGAAGAATATATCTTCAAATGTCCATAAACGACAGGAACTGCTTATTAAAATAAATACTACCTTTATAATCCTTACTAAAAGCAAACCCATTTCCACTATTTCAATAACTGGAATTCAATAAAATGCAGGATTTAAAATAAGGTTTATAAATACGTGGTACTCAAATTAATTCTGGGCATACATATTTTTTGAACCATAAAATTAATCTGTAGGTATTCAATGCCAGTCTATATGAATTTAATATAGGAATGAACCAAAAAATTTCGTTGCGATCAATTTGTTAATTTTTGCTCAAGCTCGCTAAATACTCAATATGAGAATAAACTCAATAATAAACTCTATATGTATTGTTCTAAATTCAGTTAAAATATATCCGAGTTTCTGTTTAAATAAAGCGCTGTATTGCAATAATGTTACAATTGTCTTGACGGAAATTTCTCTGCCATGGTTAGGCTCACATAGGTACGCGTGTCTCGTCTACCGCATCAGCCCACACTTTCATCCATTCAAGCCCAGCCACTAGCAATGGCTTGCTAGTAGCAATATTTTTTTACATATATATATGTACGTATATATCAATATTTTATCATGTATACAATGTTTTCTAAGTGCGCTTACAGGCCACCGACAGTCGTTAGTCTGTAAGCGCCCGAAATCATCGTTCAAATATTTTCAATCCAATTTTTAGTGGAGTGCACAAAAATTATCAGTAGGTACATGTTTTCAATCAGACTTAAAACAAATATCAGTATTCACTTTGATACAAAAAGCCTTTTTCAGCTTATTTATTTTCTGTATTTATTTAAAGAGAGTTCCTGTTTTAATGGTACATACGAATTACAGATATAAAATTTTGCTCTTTTCATGTAAAATGATTTTCTGTAAGCTAAAAATAAGCGGATCAAAACAAAATGTACCTCCATTAGGTATTTTTGTGATTATGATAGTTCATTCATTGTGCGTTACGTGTAGGTAGTGTACTATTGGATAGGTACTTTATTTTCTTTTTACTAGTTTATAGAGAAAACTTTATAGAGGAAAAAATACTTAAAGACTTTTAGGTACATTGTGTAGAGTGGGAAGAATTAATCAATATCTGTGCTAATTGAAGGTCTATTCCGGCTTTACTTTTGACTTTTGACATTTTCACCGAGTAATATTTCATCGTGTAAAACTAATTCCCTTTTTGACGCAACCGAGACACACTTCATCCCTTCACAGTGTTAATCTAAATAGCGTATTCTGTTTGAAAGAGCAAATTTGGCGCAAAAACATGAGCGGTCAACGGGCGCCCGGGGTACAGGGGCCAAGCAATGCAATAAATTATTAATGTTACTTATAATAAATTCTGTTTTTAATTTGTGATGTGAAGTAACGGCGCGAGAATACAAAATGGGGTGTCGATCCCGTATAACTGGATGACTGTAATGTTTTCAGAAATAAAATATATTTTATTTTTATTATTTTAATAAGTTTTTTAATAATTATTGTTCCCTACGTAGATAAGAACTACTATATATATATATATATATATATATAAAAAATAATAATAATAATAATATTAATATATTAATATTATGAAATATCGCCGATGTGGCTGTAAGTAAACGCTCCTTGTAACTTCACTTTCATAAATAGATTTGTTTAAATATAATAGTTATAATATTTGCTTGCCTCGTTCCTTTTATTTATTTTAAAGCAAGATATATAATTCACGCCTATTATTCTATACATGGTAGACCATGAACCAATCATAAGAGAAAATTCTACTAGAAATAAGCTGAACCGTTCGTCTGTCTTTGTGTTAGTCTAAATGTTTTTATATTCTGCTCTGCGTACAATAAACTGTTAAATAAATAATAATACAACTTTGTATTTATTTGAGTACCAACTAACAAACATTATGTATGATAAAGTGTATAGGTACGTACTGGCGTGGGTGTATGAAACGATTGATGAATGTAGAACCATGAGGGGTTTGCATCGATCGAATGAAAATAAAAATAATTCCGTAATTCCATAGTTCCTTACTCTGGTGAGTTTATGTAAGTATATGCTCAAATGTGCTTTACACACACATAAAGGAAGTTGGTGACACCGTAACGAACACTTTGAGGGATGATTCAGACCATGTTTTTTGAGTTCATATCAAGTGGAATTTCCTGTCGGAAAATTCATGAAACTTTTACCACCTTGCAAAAAAAAAAAAAAACAGGAATGAACGTGGGTTTAAGTATTTGACAGCCAAGCAAAGTTCAGTCGAATTGTATGATAATTGGATTCAATTTTGCTTGGCTGTCAAATACTTAAACCCACGTTCATCCCTGGTTTATTTTTTATTTGTAAGGTGGTTAGTGTTTTAGCCTGCATAGAACCCAAATTTAAGTTGACATACTATTAAAAACCATCAATATAAATTGAACAACGCAAAAAGAAGCTATTTTTATCGTACGCGTTGTTCAATTTACATTGACGCGCAGAAAAACTTTAAATCTCAATTAAACATTTCCGACAAAAAATCCCCAACCATCGCTTTAATACAAACGAGTAAACGTTCTATTTTTTTTTTCATTACAGTATCACTAACACCCTGTAGTATGGTGGTCCGTAACCACTCCATGTTAGTGAGATCACAATCCCTTTGTCTACTTTACTATATGCACGGGGTAATATGATGAACGTAGGTTTACTGTTTGTTTTTCATTCCGAGTTTAGCAAAGAAGTCCGTAGAACAGACAATGCAATATGACATTCGGTATTCTCCCTTATTAAACACGAAAACAAAGAACGGATTTATCTGAACTCCATTATGATTTTCTGTAGTAGGTAATACAATCCGTTAATACCTGTTGAGCACAGGTATCAAGTGCTCAACAGTGAACAAAACATCGTGAGGAAACCCACATTCCCGAGAAATGCATTTTCGGAGGTATGTGACCTAACCTGTATAGGGCTGGTTTTTGAATGGTCAGACAGGCGGTCGCTTCTGTAAAAAGCGAGACCTATCAAATCTTCAGGTTAGGTAAGCAGACCCTGCAAAAAACGGGATAATGCTAGGGAGATGATGATGAGTCATAATGACGATCTATTATTATAGGTACTTCTTCTCTCTTCTATCGTTTGTGTCTGGTGTCAGGATTACTATTGAGCCGCCAAATGCCCCTGAAATGGCTCATGTACCGACTACTTACATACATCAGTAAGTAGTAAGTAATATTTTGAGTTTTCAATAACATAACTTCATGACCGTATTCCCAATTAGGCTAGTTAGAGCATCGATCGCAAGATGAACTGAATACCTACACTTCACCGAGCTTTTTTTTAAACCAACGTGATAGGTGGTAAGCCGTACTCGTATCGTCGTCTATAACGGTGAAGCCGGTGAAATTTGCACTTAAGATAATTAAATTTGGTGGTGCAAGCGCCCTCCGCTTAGAAACAAAGTCGGTAACACACACTTTACAGCGACTTTTTTCTTCAAACTCTCCATTCGAAAATAAGCTATTTTATTTTTTTTCTAATGGAAATTGAATACTTTATAAAGCTGTTTATCTTCTTAATACAGCTGTGTTCAAGGTATACCTTTAAACAATGCATATCCTACTTACGTTTGTTAGTACGTATAGGTACCAATGTACCTGGTTTCTGTTCCGCACCATTTTCATAAAGCGAGCATTACATAATGGGTCGGGGATTAGTGCAGTGCTTATGTGTGCATTAATTATCATTTTGGTTTGCAACTTGGATTTTGCACTAATTGGCGTACAGTTATAATCTGTGGAGTGGGGTGCTTGTAGGTATTTAGTCAATATCCCGTTCAGATGAGGCAAGTTCGGTATCGTAGTCTTAAACTGAAAACCTCGTAAACGCCTGGTTGAAAAATCACATTCTAATGGTGATTTTCTTCAATAAAACCTCGATTTATTTGAATTAATTTAAATCCGGGTAAAAAATTACACCACGATTTTTTATCTGGAATAAAACTAGCTAGTCAATTGTGAGATATAGTTTTTTTTTTTTTTGAAAAAAAAAATGCGCGTATATGGTGTTCATTCACTATAAGGTGACGTTGTAAGTATAACACAAAACACTGGAGTGACTGCAGGGCCTTGGGAATAGAATAAGGAACAATACTACGTATATAACTCTCCGCTCCCCACCAGCGTCTGAGCTAGGTTTACCTCACCCCCCGTCGGACATAGTTTAGACTTGAATCGTATGGAGTCAGACGTCACACACACAGATGCGCGTGTACGATAATGTCAATGTGTGTAAAACGAGGTAGTTTGTATGAAGTGTCCGGTGTGTGCCACGATACTGATAAGCCAAGCCAGGTTGGGCGTGGAGCCCTCAGCGCTGCTTATAAGTCCGTAAAAAAAGTGTTAATCATTACACCACTGAGTTCTCGTACTGTTCATGAGTAATTTTCTGCTAGGTAGGGTGAGGTGAGGGAAATGATCAGGGAGATCGGCTGAAGGCTCAAAGTCAGAGGGGGTGACCCTAGCTCTGGGTCTTAACTGGTCCAACGCCTATCTGTGGCTGTACAACGCAGCGATGCCGCTAGTGTGATGGGTTTGTTTGGACTAGAACAGACTCAGAGCACTTAAGCGTCTCATTGGATGTGACGAAGTTACGTAATTATGTTTCTGATTATTGACAAATTGTATTGTTTTTTATCTTTATTTACTGCAATTGTCTTGGATGTACAAGAATTAAATAAAATTTTAGATTGATACGCTGGTATTTTATATTAATGTAATTGGTCAAATTTCAGTTACATTATCAATTGTTATAATAATAACGATTTCATTATAATAGCAATACGATGTAATGGTCCGAACGAAGTCAATATAAATGATTACTTAATTTTGCCGTAAATGTTGCCCGTGCATAACATATAATCAGAATCACTTAATTAAATAAATACATTGAAAATAAATATTAATTTGCATTTGAAACTGAAAATTATTTCTATCAATCGAAAATTGGAAACATAATGAGAAATATGAAAGTAATTATTTGGTATGAATTAGGTATTTCGTTTAAAAATACACATACGTAATTAATAGTGTGCAGTCATGAGCAATAGCATGAACGTAATCAACTTTAGAACCATATTGGTGTTAATTCCTTTTCTTTCCTTTTCGACGGATAAGAAAATGACAGGTATAACTTTAAATAAAATTAGATGGTGTGTACAGGAATTAGCACCATTAGGTATATGACTAATTTGAAATTTAGTAAGACTTCAATTTGTCAAAAAAGATAATGTGACATGGTACTAAATTGTAGACATTGACCGTGTAATCCGTATACAAATAAAAATATACAGAAACAGGATAAGGTTCGTGGGCTCTACACTGTAATTGGCAAAACTAAAAGTCACCAGAAAGCCATTACACATCGAAAATTACTCATGAACAGTATGAGGACTCGGTGGTGTAATGATTAACACTTTTTTCTACGGACTTATAGAAGCGCTGAGGGCTCATAGCCATAGAGGCAGCCAATCAGCTCGCGACACCAAACACTTCAGGACCCCGATACCGACCCCGCCGGCATGGTCGACGATTTCCCTCATTCAGCGCTTATCGCTATCGACCCACTAGGGTCGATTAATTCTTTCAAATATTTTTCCTCTCAGACGACGCCCTGAGCCGAGGTTCGCGCCCAACTGGGCACCCTCAGGCCTGTTGTCTTAAACGTTGTACCGGGTGAGAGCCTTTAGCGCTCCCCATTTGTCCGGCCAAGTAGTTAATGCCATCTGCGGCAAATCTACAATCAGTCACGTCAAAAAAAAAAAGCTGACGGCTTGGCTTATCAGCGTCGTGGCACACCCCAGACATTTCATACAAAGAACCTCGTTTTACACAGACACCACACATTGACCTTATCGTACACGCGCATCTGTGTGTGTGTGACGTCTGGCGCCATACGGTACAAGTCTTAACTATGTTTGAGGGGGGTGAGGTAAACCTAGCTTAGACGCTGGTGGGGAGCGGAGAGTTGCCGTTCTCTACGTAGTATTTATTCCTTGTTCTACGGTCACGCCGTGGCTTTTGCTGAGTGAAAAAGCTGTGGATTCAAAAAACTCCCGTGTTAGAATTTTATCGATCTCTTTTTCGTCTTGTGACGTCACTAGAAGACAACTTGCAAATACTGAAGTCCTAAGGTGGATATGAAGAAGCGTATGGTCACGGTTTACTAATTATCGCCCAGATAGATAACCTACGATGAATATGAGGAACCGTCTAGTAACGGTTACCAATTGTAACCCATATAGATAGTACTACATTAATAAGTTAAGCAAGTTTCGCAAAGGCCGGTCATAGGATGGGTGACCACAAAAAAAAAGTTTTCATCTCGAGTTCCTCCGTGCTTCGGAAGGCACGTTAAGCCGTTGGTCCCGGCTGCATTAGCAGTCGTTAGTAACCATCAATCTGCAGTGGGCCCGCGTGATGGTTTATGGCCCGATCTCCCTATCCATCCATAGGGAAGGCCCGTGCCCCAGCAGTGGGGACGTTAATGGGCTGATGATGATGATGATGAGATAGTACTATAGATATGAAGAACCGTAGGGTAAGGGGTTACCAATTATCGCTCATATAGATAATATCAATCTACATCATTTACGGAGGATATAATAATCACTTATACGACTTTTACCGGTATGGGGAGCTGCACAATGCATTCAATATTTTAAGTAAGTACTTTAAGTTTCGTTTACTTTTCATTCTTTTCTTTAATGTTTCTTTTTTCATTCTTTATTGTGTCTTTTTTCTTATCATGAATATGATATATATTATCTGTGATAGGTTAGATCAGACAGGCAGTATGCACTATCACATTTCTAAAAATGGAACTCCATTTTAAATTCATATGTTGTAATTATTTAACTTAGTAGCAACGGTTTTTTTTTTACTTTACATTGTACACACGAATAGTGTAAATAGTAATAGTAAAGGTTAGTGACTACAGGTGCATTACACTTTAATACGAGCATTATCAACCCCTATCACCCCTTCATAGCACTATACCTTGAACTTTGAAAATCCAGTGTTCACCAACCGCGAAACCCCGTTGCATCTACTAACTGTTTCTAAACGACTGTGTTATGAAATGGGGTACTAAGGTTGTGGCTTGGGGGCCTATATGACCCCCATAAGAGTGAGGAGTCAATGTATTTCTTTTCAGGTACATCATCACCAGCCCATTAACGTCCCCACTGCTGGGGCACGGGCCTTCTCTATGGATGTATAGGGAGATCGGGCCTTAAACCACCACGCGGGCCCAGTGCGGATTGGTGGTTATTAACGACTGCTAATGCAGCCGGGACCAACGGCTTAACGTGCCTTCCGAAGCACGGAGGAGCTCGAGATGAAAACTTTTTTTTTGTGGTCACCCATCCTATGACCGGCCTTTGCGAAAGTTGCTTAACTTAAACAATCGCAGACCGAGCGCGTTTACCGCTGCGCCACCGAGCTCCTCCTTTTCAGGTACAGTTAATACAATATGTGCTTGTGGGTCTGATAAATTAGTTGTGGGAACTTAATGCTTGACACAAAAAAAAAACACACACACAAGTAACATAATTAAGACACAATTTGACACAGTTTTGCTTCTCTGCCAGAAAATTTAGTTTCTTCTGTAAAATACATTTGAGACACAAATAGCCGTATTATTACGAGCTTTTCTTATATTATATCATCAACAACTTTAACATACTAAGGACTTTCAAGAAAACACTGTAATTGAGTGACTTTATCGATTATGCATTAATTTTCATCGTAATTCCTTCCACAACCTCACGTTTCTTTTTTTTCTTCTTTCTTTTCTCTTAGAAAAGTCGGTGAACAAATCAAAACTCGTTCTTTCTTTGTTTCATTTGCTATTAATTAATTATAAATGATTTATTTTAATTATTTTTAATACCTATCTATTTAAATCAATAAAATATTTTTAAATTACAAACCCATTTTCTTGGACGAAGATGTATGTCAGGATCGAAGTAAATGGAATTCCATAATCTCTGCTTACCCCGGTGGCAAATAGGCGTGACTTTATGTATGTATAAATGTTTCTTTGACGACAAAATTATCGTTTCGCAACTTTTACTTTAACCTACTTAATATTCATGTTAGATATTGAGATATTATAGAAATTATTGTTATTATAGAAAATATTCATTCTATAGTTGCAGGCATTCTATAGTTTTGACGACCTGTAATTGAATATATTTTAATTTAATTGAATTTTGTAATATCTGTGACGTGTAATTATTATTATCAATAAATGACTATGACTATGACTATTAAAAACTTCTTTTAAATAAAAGACGCGTGATCATGACACTACCAACTATATAATAACTTAAGAATGACAGTATGTTCGGGTTGGTATATTGTCTCTATAATCATAATCTTCTCTAGAATAATCATTCTTCATAGACCTCCCCCACTGTACCTTACTACGGACCTTTAGTTAATGCATTGCAGAAACCAGCTTGGAAAAAAGTGCATTTCAAGTGCGCCATATAAAGTAACCAACAAAGCGTAAATGCCATGGCCACCCATCGTAACGGCGTGATCAGTAAGGATTTTTTCACCTTATTTATGGCTTATTAAAACAATTTATTCAGTCTTCTTGGATCGCACGGTCGATTTACTTTACTTGCTCGTTACACCGCAAATGTTTACAACCAATGTTTTCTTTATATCGTCCGTTATTTTGAAGTTTTTCGTGTCACTATCAACTGTTTTCTGTATCGTGTTGCAGTTATTTTTATTTGCTTGTTGATTTTGACCGATATTTGTTTAAGTTCATCCCGTTGTTTGCACGTTGAAATTAAAATAAAATATGGTCATGGCTAGAAAAATATTTATGGAGCTCTGGCTCAGGTTGAATTTTTTGTTGCGTTTCTAAAAACAAGATACTTTTGAATGGTTTTTTCCTTTTACCAAATGCGTGGTAGGTAAAGATTATACCTACACTTTCGCTTGTAAAGCTTAAGCGAGGCGCTTATTATCATTTTACACCTGTACTTACAATGTAAAGTGTGGTGCTTATACGGTTATGCTTACCTACTCTCTTAGAGACACCTAACACAACTTTGATGCTGTAAGTAGGTCACTGGTTACACCCAATCCCAAGGATGTACTCAAAACCTTTACTACCATCCATCCTGTTCATTGGCCAATACACTAACCGATAGAAATAACACCTGCCCAAACCCCACATAGGTCGCTTAAACAAGGTCCCCACAACCCACTAAACCGCCCAATGTTAAGGTCGCGTTACATAACCCGTCTGGTAGACGGCTTGGCGGCGTGCGCGCAGGGTCGTCGACCGGGGCCCGAGTGGGCGCGCGCAGCCTCTAACTCTGAACTGTGGAATTCGCACATGCCGGAGGCTAGAGTAATTCAGATGTGAGAAACATTTACACATATAGCTTGCTGTTAACTACCACACCACGAACTTTTTTTATTTATTTACTACTACTACTTATGGCTAATAGATCATTAATGTCAATGAAAACAATATTAGGCGCGGTATCATTTTGGTTCATACCGACTCTGTTTACAGATGAAATGAAAATGTAATTTTTAATCACGATTTTTATGACTTGTTTGATTTCGGGAATTAAATAAAAAATTAAACAAGTTGAATAAGTAATAATAGTTTGAGTCTGCCTCATTTGCGATGACGTATTTATTAAAAAGACAAACACGGGTAACTTCAGTTAGGTACATACTTACTAATTAACTCCCTATCCTTCATTCTGTTTTATATAGGTTCCTAACTCTGCGTTTATAAATAGGACTGACGGAGAAAATGATTAACTCCGCTGTCTTATCTATTCATAACTCTACGTTTGATATGAGACACGCAAAACAGGTTTGTAACAGGCACTTATTTCGGACTGTTAGGAAAATTCCTGATTCACTAAGTAAAAATGCGTAGGTACTTGCTTGCTTATTTTCTGTACGTACTTGATTTTGTTAGTAATTTTTTTTCATTCTCATTTTGAGTTTTCTATACTAAGTGATACGGAATAAAATAACTAGATCTGTGTTTAAAAGGACAGGTAGGCTTCGTGTGGACTTGCTTCTCAAATGGGGAGCGCCAGTTCGAACCCCGGTAGGTACCAGATTTGCACCAATGACTAACACAGTTGGTTTAACCATTATAGATATCGATACAGTATCAAAATCCGGAAGTCCCGATATAAAAATAGGTACATTTTCTAGGTGTTTTTTTTTTCTAAGCGAACCAGAAATAATTTTTATTTTTCTAAATTAATGATATATTCGATACAAAGAGTAAAAAGTTTGTGATATCCAAAAATCTGTAAATATAGATAACATGCTTGGAGTCGACGCCATACATAAAACACACATAAAATAAGCTAAATATTCAAAGTGGCGAAGTGTACTCTACCACACTATACAGCTCCGGTAATTGTGTTTCAAAAATAAAATAAAATAAGTGATTAAGAGTATTTTATAGCGACTGCAATAAAAATGAAGTTAATGAAACTAAAACGCCATAAATAAAGTAGTGAGACTTGAA
Organism: Pectinophora gossypiella; assembly: GCF_024362695.1. NCBI lineage: Eukaryota > Metazoa > Arthropoda > Insecta > Lepidoptera > Gelechiidae > Pectinophora > Pectinophora gossypiella. The sequence continues at coordinate 6,656,039 of NC_065408.1, read as the reverse complement.
TAAGCAGTCTTCAGTTTAATAGTGCCATTAAATTCAAAACTTTATCATCTGTTACGGCTAAAAATTAAAAGAAAATGAAAAGCAAAGTACTTACGTTATTAAACTTGGCATATTGAGCAAGAGAAACAAGTTTAGTGTTTAATTTCAATAAGTGAAAATTTAAATTAAATTATTTGTTAACCTTATTTTATAAGTTATGAAATGGTAATACCATTACGTTAGTGGAGATATTCATGATTTAATGTTACTTAATCCTATTTTTCTTTTTCTTTTTACAAAGACATATGTGTATATTCTTTATAATAAAAAATTACACAGCCGTACCTAAGTAGTAAAGCGCTAATAATGACAAAATACAGTATATATAAAATATAATATAGTGCAGAATACAGTGTGCTTGAATTATTTAAGTACCGGCCAACCAGGAAGAGTTCGGGCACTTGTCTATTTTATGGGCCGCACAGCAGTTCAAAGATCTAGGGACTGGTTTGCGCTTTAGTATACGTATTTATAGTCACTGTATCTTTGCATTTTAGACATACTGAGCATAGTCAGGGATCGAAAATAAAACGAACTATTTCCTAAGCTACTTACTTAAAGAAGGTGCCTAAAGGATAAGATCTTGTAGAACGAAATAGAGTTATTGTAGAACTGTCACTTCAAGTACACTTTTCTTTAAAAAGTAATCGATCCGCTCTTGATCATATTCTTACCCAAGAGGTAAGTGACTTTAGCTTCGTAGGGTGTAAAGGCGAGGTAATGACAAACGTGTAGTACCTAGCCCCCTTGCCTTCTTCCAAAATGGCTTCCACGGGTATCACTCTGATCCGCACATCATCTCAGGCCTTTACATCTTTATCAGATGATTCAAACAGCGTTTCTGTGGCAGCTTTTAAAATGCCTGTAAAGTCCGATGCGAGAGCCTGGCATTGTAGTTGAGGGTTATTATACAGATAGATGGTACAGGTGGTAAATCGGCCCATAGATCCGCACATAGACATAGTTTTACCACGGTCCACCACGGTCTAAACCGTAGGTTAGCTAACTCTACCAATGTCATGTTGTGTTTTTTTATAATATCGTGGGTAAACACACAGACGTAAGCTTCAGGCTTCAACGGAACCTTATAATATAATACAAAATACTTTATTATCTAACACATAATTACAACATTCGGCAGCCGTATAGCTCACTAACAATTATTTTTTCTTTAACACAGCTCCCACAAGTGACTGCCTGTTCTCTCAACTACTTACCTTGATAGTTACATTCGCGGGTTTATATACCAGATCGTATACACATATTCTGTAAGGCTTACGACTAGTGGCTTAGCGCACCACAGTTAGGATTAACAGTATTACCACCGATATAGATACAATAGTAAACAGCAGATAGTTATCTTCGAACACATGTCAGATTACCGCACCTGCTAATTACACTACCGTGTACCGATGACAAGAATTAATTAATGCTATCGAAAACAGAGTACAGCGTAACCACTCCACAAATACTCGGATAGCTTGTAACACTAATCGTTTTGTCTGATTTCAAATGTAATCCCAGGATAATGTGGTATGGGGTGTGTAGCTGGCAGATAAAATAGTGGTTTTGTTTGTGATGCCAGTGAGATGTATTTACTTATAACATAAACATAACATAGCATGTATCCCCGTAGGGGTAGGCAGGGGTGTATAGGAATACACCTACTCCTAGCCAGCTATGTTTAAATCCCATGTAATATGGGGCGAGCGTATTCCCATTAACCAGGCACAAATCCTGGAAACCGCATGATATCAATTCTCTATGAGCCAAACATAAATTCAAACTCATAAAATCGACTTCAGTGGTTTAGAGCCCGTGTTTTCGAGGGATTAAACTCCGTAAAACTATATGTAAGTTACGGGTTCTCAGAACCTAGCTGTAATGTTGAAGCTTATAAAGTATGAGAATCATTTTCATCTGGGACTACTCACGGCAGAGAGTTTCTCGAAGACGATTTGACTGCTCATTTTTCGAACTTTTACAAGAAGAGATTAATAAGCGGTCACTGCATGTTTTTACAAGGTAGATAAACGCTCTGCTAACAAAACAAAAGTATATTAGTTAGCACGTTGCTGCGTTACCTAACTACCTAGACACGTTATGATAAGTTAATAATACAAGGTGTAAACCTCTAACATTAAATTGGATACATATACGATCGATTTTAGTTTAATTATTGGAAACATGGTACATACAATGTTAAGTACCTTAAATTATGAATAAATACAGCAGGGACATTGAGCGTTTTTAATTTCCTTCGTAGAAGTATTTTATCCTTTGTGTTACATTGAATAAAATAAAATATATATTCAATCATATTTAGGTAACAGTATATTATTCTCTGTGACCACAGAGAATAATAATATACATCAAGCATGAATAATATAATTTCATCAATATAATAATATCAAACTTGTTATTATTATTATTAGCCTGTGTGATCCCACTGCTGGGCAAAGGCGTCCCCCATGTCTTTACAAGTATCCCGATCCTGTGCAAGCTCTATCCAATCTTCGATAACAGCGCAATATCGTTATCAAACTTATAAAGTATTGTAATTATATCGCACTTATTATTTGTAGACAGGCTAATTATACTAATGTCAAACATCTTACAGATATTAAAATCGTACTCTAATTTATCTATTAGTTTTAAAGAATGTCAAGAATAATAGGTTTTTAGAGTTTGAAGTACCTATCTATATTTTTAAGTATATGCTTAGAGATAAAATAATTAAGTTTCTTCAATTATTTTGCTCTATAAGGTTACAAAAGCTTTTTTTCTACTGTATTATAAAAAAAATGTCAGGGGTTATTAATTATATCCACATCATAGTATAATAACTAGTCATACACTATATTATGATAAACATATATTATTACTATTAGATATACACATATATATCTAATCTGTTTAAGCAGATTTGCAGGGCATTGCTATATTGTATTAAGTTTTAATAAATAAATAATTAAAATATACCGATCAAGTGCAAGTCGGACTTGTGTTACGGAATTCGAAGTGAATAAAAAAATCTCTATCCTTTATGTTACCTAAATAAATATATCAATAAAAATATATATACATACATTAGCTGACGCCCTTAATCCCTAAATGGGGTAGGCAGAGCCACGAATAATCAAGGACAGTTTGCAGCCTGTTGATACAGAAATAGCTGATTGTATGAAAGCCAGTTAACTGCTATATTTTTGTTAATCACGTTTGTTTGTGAATATTTGTACATGTTGTTACATGGATAAATCACAAGAACAATATAAAGTAGATTTTGAAAATTTTGCAGTTTATCGCATTTCCTTTTTTACCGTAGCCGTAGGCACTACTGCTGGGCACTGAGGTTGGGGCCTGGGCACTATCGGTAGTGTCAAGAAAATTTACCTTTTACCCTGACACGACTACTATGATTGGTAGGGTCGTGTTCATGCCTTTTCCATAACTAAATAATAACTTACATTGTAGTATAGTGTAACCAAACGCAACTTATAGTAAAACCGAAACGCAAGTGGTACAGACGGTCATTTTGACAGTTGTCATTGAGTAACAATGATAAAAAGGTTAACCCATAATGCGCGCGGAAACACTACAGACGCGTCTAAAAAGACTGCAACACATTTATTAAGATATAGCGGGAGGAAGGCTGTTTGTGTTGTGACTGATTGTTATATTAAAATAAACCCAGAGCTTCTTTCAAATCATTGTTTAAATCAGGGTTGATGAGGTTGGTAATTCACCTCACACGATAGTAGTAGTAGTAATTAAAGCACATAGTAACGGGTTCTTACCGCGTTTAAATTTAGATATGACACTCCCGATATTTCGACACTGTTGCAACCCGAACCCTAACCCGAGAACCCGTTACTATGTGCTTTAATTATGATAATAACCGCGTAAACTTAAAACAGTAGTAGTAGTGTTTAATTAATATTAAAAAGTCCTAATATCATAATATCAGAATATACTACACACGTCAGTAACCCATATCGACACTGGCGTGGTTGATGATTTGAAAATCGCTCATTCACTGCTCATCGCGACCGAGTCGTCGCGTAGTCGATTGATTAATTATTTTAAATATAAGCAATTCTCTCAGGCGACGCTCTGAGCCGAGGTTCACGCCCAACTGGGACTCTCAGGGCTGTTGTCTTAAATTTTGTACCGGGTGAGAGCCCTCAACGCTCCCAATTTGTCCGGCCAAGTGCTAATCCCTTACGCGACAAATCTACAAAAAGTCACGTCAAAGAGAACCGTTATAATTAGCAATGAGAAAATAATGCTGTTTTATATTCCAAAATGTAGGAAGCTTTTCCTAATAAATACCTATTCACTCTATCTAGAAATCATTATTATTTTGCTGACTGTAACTCAAATGTTTAACCCTGTAAATTTTAGTAGTAAACTATCCTGCTCTCATCAAAGGTACTTTGTGTAATTTCTAATTATACTGAAACGAGGAGAAAACTGTCGGTGGTTTAATATTAAATTCAATTAACTTTGTTAAATCCTTTAAAATAAATTTTTAATTGTCTGATCAAAATTGGCTTGAAATTTCTTTAGATCTAAAGTTATTCGAGACTGGATATTACCTATCGGTATTTAACGAACACAAAATGATTAGGGTGGGCTTAAAATTACACAGTATTTTAAATGTCTAAACCAGGAGGAATTCAATGTTTTTAGTTGTATAAAGGTAGAAGGTAAAAGTGCATATGGTTAATTCATACGTATTCGCTCTTGGACATTAACAAGACAGCCTAATCACGTCTCCGAGGATAGATCTGAAAGTAAATAGTGCGCGATGTTAAAAGGTGGCTAATCCCCCCTAAGCGTAGGTATACAATGCGCTTATACGGCGAACTTCTTATGTGCTCTAACGAAAGAACCTGGCAAATCAATGCGATTTCTCCGGATATTCACCGGGAGATTTCCTCCAAATAATCCCCCTCTTTCAATCAAGTGTGAGACAAGTCACAGCCGGCGCTTTTATCATGTACTTACGTCCAAAATCATATTTTACGCCATAATTCCGACGAATACCTAATTAATTTTATATCTTTTTTATAAGGTAGGTACTCAAAATATTATATTTTGCTTATAAAAATATACGATACCTAAACATTAAAAAAGTTCTACAAACTCATTAAAGTGCTATACTTATACTTAAATAAGACTTGAATGTGTCGTCAAAAAGTTGCATTTGTGACCGCTATTCGTGTTTATGGGAGCAGGAAGTGTTGTTATATGTTGTTTCACGTTGGGGAGCGGAGAGCGGAGCACGGAGGCTGGTGTCTCGCGGCGCAGGCGCCCAGGTGCGGCAGGTAGGCCCGCCCCCAGGCACCCGCGCGCTCCGCGCACCTGCCCGCCACTCAGTCCACCGCCACACGCCGGCCAGGCGACTTGTGCTCCGTGCACGCCGCCACTTTCTCCACACTCTCGCGAGCCCTGCGCGTCGTTTCTCGCTTCTCCCGATCGCTCAGTTTCCCGCTCCCTCGCGGCCTTCCCCGTACCTTAACACTCGAGTTTCAACTTTTTGACCCTCGAGAACTTAGTTCCCGAGTTTGAAAATTTTGAACGTCTTAGACCGGTCCGGTCAGGTGAGGAGGTTCGACGAGTGTCGGCACCGTAGAAGGAAGTCGGCGGCGCGCGTGGCCGTCGGACGTTTGGTGGTCGGCCGCGGATGCGGTCGTAAGAGACGAGTGCGAGGCCTCGAGGAGGCCGCCGCCACGCTGTTCCCGCCGCAGCTCGGGTGCGTGTCCTACGTGACGCCCAGCTCGTGCGCGTGCTGCCCGCCGCTGCTCGTGCAGCAGCACCCGCACCCGCTCCCGCTGCCGCTGCCTCTCCCGTTGCCCCTCGCCCTCCCGCTCCAAGCCCTAGAACCCCAAGTTGCTAAACACCAGCGGCTGCTGCTCTCTAACATGGTAAGTGCGCTTGTTTCCCGACTATCGCGGTCGCTTTCCACCTGCAAACTTTCCACGAGAGCATGACGCTGGCAAAGTTGTGAACAAACGGATCTGATAATAACTCTCTCGGGCCTCCACTAATGTGTTGCGATACAATCGCCCTCCATACGGTGAGTGCGGCGCGACTATCGCGCCATCGCACTTGACACGCGGTCCAAACAAATAAACAATATATTAATTACCAAACTTCTTTAACACATTCTGTAGACGTCTCTTAACTTGGTTAAGTTAGAAATGAATATAAAGTTACCAGTTGAGACGCATATATTAAGCTTATTAACGTCTCCGGCGTGTCGCTAACTTTTGAATAGGTGGTACATTGATCTCTAGAGACTATTGAAAATTGTTCAACTAATAATAAAGTCATGGCAGCCATGTGGGTAACACTAATTCAATAGTGAAACATACTACATTGTCACGATTTTCTACTCGGTTAACAGTTCATTCCCTAAATCATTTTGTAGTAGGTAAATAATGTTCCGCACACCAATGACAACAACATCCAAATAGTTGCCGCAGTTTCAGAATTTATCGCTGTAGTTTAGCCGCGCGCTGTTCGAGGTGTTAGTTATTTTGAATTCCATTAGAAACTTCATCATTTTACTTTTAATATGGAACCTTTTAAATCAAATACGAAGTATTTATCCGATTGTCGGCAACAAATGAAACAACGCGTTAACTCGCGCCACCAAAACTTGGTCAATGTAAACTTGTAATACAATTTCAAATGCAATCCCGTAAGAAAGTTAGAAGAAGCGGAGATCGGCCGAGGGCTGCCGATAACTAAATCAAGTTTTGTTTACATTTCGACTAAGATTCTTATCTCGTTTCCGACGTGTTCCGTTGCCCGCCGCTATGAAAGTAAACGTTGATGACAGAAGTTAGACTTAAATGGAAGTCGTCTCAAACTTTTCTCATTAAAACCATCCGTCAAAGGTGTATTTATGTTATTTTAATACTTATTTACTCGTAAATCCGATTCGCTTTTACGTTGGAATTGTTTGTTTAGGTACTTCGAATCGATGATATCTCCCAGGGATGAGACCCTTTCAATTGGCCTTAGTTTCCGTCGATGCTAATGCTCTTAATTTTCTTTGTAGTTAAATTGGTTTAATACCTTTGTTGTTGTCACAGCATTGATTATAAGCAATTAACTCCGGGCGTTGTGGTCGGTTGCTCCAAATATTGTTGGAAGCGTCAGAAATGTTTATGTCGTTTGTATGAATCAAGTCATTCGAATGTTCGTCACGTGCATCAAAAATATTTGCAGTCGCGACTGAGTAACGGGCTGCCAACGTATCCGGAGAACCAGAATCATTACCATGCAAAAATCTGTTCATGGAACCAACGTCGTGGATAACGGTATAAACACCCAATTACCTAACACTATTACTATACGCTATCATATCAATTCACAATTGGCCATAAGTCGAAAAATAGTGATTTCACGCAACGGAATTATAGAGGATTCTTATGATCTCAAAGATCAATGTTGTACAAAATATGTGCTTCAAAGGTAATTAAAAAGTTCAAGCGGTGAGATAATTGTGCCTCGGATGAAGTCAAGAGGTTTGCGGGCAACGGCCCTCGTTATTGGCGTTCTTTTACTTCATATTCTTACCGGAATACTCAGGAGTTCCATATAATTGTATTTATACTTTTACTTATGAAACAATATTATAAAGACGCAGCCAAAAATACTTTCCTTTGCCAAAAATCTTTGAGAATAATAGCTACAAAAGCTAACCAAATATTAGAAGTATTAGGTATCTTTTTATTTGCCTCATTAAATCTTTTATTTATATTCCATAAAATATTCCCAGTGACGCCTGTGTTTGTTATGTCTTTACTTTATTTATGTTTGTAATTCTCGTAACAACGTTTTCTATGAATGCTTTCTGTAGGTAATATTAGTCTACTGCTGATCTATTTAATGAGGCAAAAAGAACACTCCTCAAAGTAAGAAGAAAATACAGGGTCTTAGTGACATCGTAACGAAAATACTAAAGGGGATGATTCAGACCATGACTCTGAGTGACGTGACTCAGAATAATGAGTTGAATCATCCCTCTCAAAATTTGTTACGATGTCACTTACACCCCGTACAAGTATGTACAGGTAGCCATACAAGTACGTATTGGTGTTAGTGGCTCCGTAACGAATATTGAGGGGGATGATTCAGATCATGATACTGAGTTAATATCAAGTGAAATTTCCTATCGGAAAATTCATGACAATTTTACTAGCTTTTTTTCTTCTTTTTTCAGTTCCATACTTTTAGACGTCATTAACGACCTGTATAAACTAATAGATAGAACAAAATATAAACAAAAGAAATGACGATATGTCCGTACTCATATTATCAACTTTCTTGTAGGACATAATATCAGAAATGATTGCATGTTCTTGTCTGATAATTTGTATTTAAGTACTTGTATGTTGTCCCTTTTGACCACCTAGATTACGCATGTTCTCTCAACTTCATCAACTTCTACATAACATATGCAATTCGTCGTCTTTTAAATTCATAAAATTTAATTTCCCCTTCCTCTTTTTCTCTTTTTCCTTCTATCTTTTATTTGTATACATTCATGATATCCATCTTGAAACGAATATAATATCAACAGTGGTGTCAGGTCATCTAATTTGACTCGACTTCTCTTTTTTTTCATGACTCTTCATAATGTAATTATTGGCTATAACTCTACTTACCCCATTAGGCAAGGATACGGGCATGAATTTATGTATGTATGCAATAATAAAACAATCTTATGCATTGATAAAGCGTGCAAGAAAAACATCGCGTGGGTATAGTCGCCATTAGATCAGTTTCACCGACGATTTCGTTCGAAAGTCGCCCGACGCGGCCGCGCGCGACGCTTCGACTATGCACCTAATTGCAATCATACTAATAAGTGCATAATTCCAATACTAAACGCCAATTAGCAATTATATTCGACGGATTCTGTCGCGTGTATTGCAATGATTTGATTCCGCTGAATGTTTGAGTTTCTCCTATAACGTACAATTATTTTTTTGTAGTTTGTATAGGATATCTACATACTATTACATAAGAGGAATACATGTAATTTATTACACTATACGTCTCTTGCTTCTTCCATATACATATATCGTTGCATGTACGCGCGATTATAGAGAGTACCTAATAAGTGTAAAAATGTGTAATACCTAAGTGGAAAATACTATTTGTGAAGTTCCGAGATGAAGTAACCATCCCCTTACATTGGATGACCTACTTTTATATTTTCCACAAAAATCTATTAGGCCACGACCCATCCAGTATTACTATGACATCTAATGTTTCAAACCAGTATCCTTCTGGTGTCAAATAGTCATTAAAGAAAACAAATTATTGTTTCGCATGCCATCATACTCCGTGATAAATGCAAACCACGATATTGAATTCACAAACAATTAACGGTCATATTTCAATGTAGCCATTCGCTCCGTGTCTTGAAAATCTAATGAAACTCGTATCGTAACAGTTTTTCAGGCATACTGGTATCTCGCACTATTTCTTAAAAGAAACTCAAGGCACACGTCGACCAATAAATTCTCATTTATTGTTTATTTGTGGCTATTTCCACAATATGAAATAATAATTAGATCGGAAAAATAGGTGCTGTATCGGAAAAAATATTCGCTTTCCTGTTCAAGGAATGATATATTACATAGGTATGTTTATAACGAGTGTATAATATACCTTGTATAATGAACAATCGCACAATTCTAATATATTAAAGTCGAACGTATATGTTACCCGAGTCTCTTCTGAGTTTAAAACAATAATTTAAATTAATATGTGTATGTCTACCTACTTTATTGAAGATAAGTCCAAAAAATACTGCTTCCTCTCTAAAAATAGCACAGAAACGAAAAATGTCAAGAATGACTCTTAATAAGTAATAGTTAACAGATTTCATTACGATACTAAAGTTAGTTAAAAAATAATATTTTGTTTACGATGTTCAAATATCGCCAAATAAATTTCTTTATTATAACTGTTCTTCGCTTCTTAATATCTAATTACACCTACTTACAATTAGTTATTGTGACTCTTACGCCGGTATCTACAGACATACTTACTTATTTACGTTCCTAAAACAAAAACACGAAAAAGCCTAACTTAATTTTATTTTAAGTTGACAGTTTTAAAAATGGTACCTAGTCGTCATAAACTTACGATAATTGCAAACATGAGATAGATAGAGCTTGTTTTAGAACTGTCATACCATAATAAAATCAAATTTGACTCTACCATATCGACATCAACCTCATGTAAAAAGTAAAGATGTAAATATGTTTGATATGTAACGTTACGTAACGTTATTATATTTATTACGTGGGGCATAGACGTATCTAGCGAGGCGTGTGTATACGTATATACTATATACTTCTGCCGAACCCTTCGAAAACAGGCGTTTAAATTATTTCTGTTATAAAAATAAATAAAAATAATAAATTAATTATAATAATTAAAAACCGAGGAGCTCGGTGGCGCAGCGGTTAACGCGCTCGGTCTGCGATTGTTGAAGTTAAGCAACTTTCGCAAAGGCCGGTCATAGGATGGGTGACCACAAAAAAAAAACAAAAAAGTTTTCATCTCGAGCTCCTCAGTGCTTCGGAAGGCACGTTAAGCCGTTGGTCCCGGCTGCATTAGCAGTCGTTAATAACCATCAATCCGCACTGGGCCCGCGTGGTGGTTTAAGGCCCGATCTCCCTATTCATCCATAGGGAAGGCCCGTGCCCCAGCAGTGGGGACGTTAATGGGCTGGTGATGTGTAATTAAAAACCCCTTCTCGTGTTCGTTGCATCAAACGATTTTTTATCTTTAATTAATAACGCTAGTAACTAAATATCCAGAAGTTCACCATTGAGAATTAATCACCTACGAGTATTTGAGGCACAGAGAGTTGCGTTGACAAACGTCACCTCAATACTTTCACATTGACAAGATTCTGTCGACGAGCACACGCCATTGCGTTTTCTTCATAAAGCTGATAAACATCACAGCCAGTGATGTGAAAACGTTCGTAAAAAGGGCAAAATTTATGTAAAATGAGCTTTATTATCTAACTTTTAGGCAGAGAAGCAAGAGAAGTGTGTCCGTATCGAAGCAAATGGAATTCCATAGTCTGTAGTAAATAGGCGTGAGTTTATGTATGTATTTATGTTTAGGCAGATAAGACTAGAGTACAAGAAAGAATAGTTTGAAGCAGAAATGCAATCAGTGTTCTTACTATTAAATAATTTTTACAATGGGAATTTTCCCACTTTGAGGACATTCCCGGCACAGCACAGGCCACGAGGAAGGGTCTGAAGATGCTTTCTTGCTTTTAGAGAATCACATGGGAACGTTCCATCTAGTGGAAGCGCCGCGCGTACCACTGCGTTCGTTAAAAACCACTGACATTGCGTTTTGAGATAGATGCAGCGCATCAGGAGTTGATAATTAACCGCTATATAGCAATTCACAAAGTTGCAATGAATATCCTTTGGCGATCCCGTATACTTATTTGTATTATACGGGATCTTTTGGATATCTGTTTGTTTATTTAGGATACAGCGTGGTCAGACGTATGGGATACGCGATAAGGGAAGAATTATTTTAAGAAATATTTATATGCATTTATTCTTTAAAGATTCTTCATATTGAACTGATATCAATTTCGATAGCACTTAACAATCAGAGTTCAAGTTAAGAATTATAATTGATAGTAAACTTTTAATATATAAAGAAACCTAGTATTAAAGTATAGGAGAAGTCACTGTCCGTAATAGGTTAGTGCTGCATCAATTAAAAATATTTATAAAGTCATACGAAAAAACCAAATACTCTCCATGCTACTTTTTTAGGGAAAAATAGGTAAAAGTAGCATGGAGAGTATTTGGAAAATGCTACACCGACAAGAGCGTGGCTCTTAAATTGATGATGATGATGACGAAAAAACCATATCTGCAGTCGAAAAATACACATTATACATTATTCAAAAGAAACTTCTTGCGTGATTCATTCATTATTTCACTTATTCGTACTACATCGTACGAGATAACATAATTTTAATACATTTGTGGAGTCAACCAGTATAAGGCAGCTAAATATAAAAACTTCGGCGTCAGAACCTTACCCTAGCTAACAGTAAACACTCATTAAAGTCGTATATAAAAATTCTTACCAAGTCACAACTGGTGGTGGTCATCTTTATGGCGGGTATTAAACGACGTGGAGTCATAGACACCATGAGGGGCCCTGTTGCGTCATCAGAATGTCGAGAAAATTTGTTTGTGTTACTGCTAAAGTTATGAGTGCCGAGCGGTTAAGTACGTAATAAATACACACCTATTCCCTACCGAGGCACGTCCACAGAGAACTTTCTGGAGCGCTCCCCATTTGTCCGGCCAAGTAGTTAATGCCATCTGCGGCAAATCTACAATAAGTCAAAAAAAAAAAAAAAAAAAAAAAAAAAAAAAAAAAAAAAAAAAAAAAAAATCCCTACCGAGGTAAACTATGGAATTCTATTTGCTTCGATCTTGCCACACTTCTCTTGCTTTCAATATAATAATTGTGTTTTATAATAAATAGAACACGACTTCAAAATATGTGTTCCACCGAATCTTAGGTAAATGAATATTGTAGCATAGACCTAAAACAGGAAACTCACAATGTGTAGGTGAATATTATTGAATACTCATGTAAAACCTTGTTGTAAAACTTCTTCAACAACATAAAGCTTTCTATAGTATTAGTACTTTTTTTTATGTGTGTCGTTTTAGCTAAACCTGGCGACGTAAAACGAGAATAGAAAGACAGCTACTTTGTAAAAGTCATTGAGGCGTGTAAAGCTAAAAGCACATATCAGGATTTTTCAAGATTTCTTTATCTAGATTGATGTTAGTAGGTACTATTAAACAGAACGAGCAGTTCAGTACAATTATTGACTATATTTTAATAATATAATATTTTACAATCGTCTCAATGCGCGGTAGGTATAAGATCAGTCAAAGTACGTAAACTAGTGTTGTGACGTTTATGAGCATAGTGATATACCAGTCGATATTAGGTCGATCGATTCTTTTCTATCTAACAGTACATATTAGATATTCATTAGTGTTGTGTGAGTAATCATCAGTAAAGAAAGCAGACAGATTCTTCCGAATCGTACTCGCTGTCAGCATTTTCAGTTTTATATAGAATTAAATTAGATGTCGACCTCATCTGTTCTGTTATAGTAATAATAATTCGATACAAAACTGAAAATGTTGACAGGATGTACGGTTTCGAAGAATCTGTATCTATCTGCCTTCAGCATTACTCACACGTCACATTTGAATATCTAGTAAATATGTACTAACATGAATCTTGATAAATAAAACTCGAAAACTAATTTGGGTGTTCGTACTACCAACGCCCATAGTAGAGATTACTAAGTAGAGATTATTTGCGTTCTAAGTTCAAAATACACTTCTCATCAAAAAAATCGAAACACTTCCGTTTTCATTGTTTCTGTCCGAATTTAACACAAAAAAGAACTCATACGATGAAAAAAAATACATAAATGTATAGCTGGCAGTTTGGCCATTACAGTAATAAGCGAAAATTCTAAATTCAAAATTAGAATTTCATTTGTTTATCTTATAAACGAAATGAATCACTGTTTTGAGACAAATGTGTGTTTAGGGTTGGAGTACATTTAGCGTTTAAAAACTAAAAATTGGTGCCTATCCTTAAACTTTTTGTTTTTTATTTCAATACTGTGACTTTGGGACGTCTGAAAAAAGGTTTTTTTTCTAAAACGTATGGATACTTCGCCCACAGAAGCCGCCCAAGTTGTGGCATTGCTGGATTCTGGCCTTAGTCAGCGTGCTGTGGCTGCAAGACTGCATCTAAGCCTGTCATCTGTTCATAGAGTCTATAAACGTTATCGGGAGACTGGTTTGTTCACGCGCCGTTCAGGATCTGGCAGGAATCGGGTCACTTCTGAGCGAGATGATCGATTTATTGTAACAACTTCTTTAAGAAATCGACACCTTAACGCTTTTCAACTGCAGCAGCGGCTTCGTGTTGTACGAAGGGTGGCTGTAAGTGACTCTACAATAAGAAGAAGGTTGAAGGATCGTGGACTGGTACCGCATAAGCCAGCAAATGGGCCGAAATTAACTGCAGACCATCGAAGAGCGCGCCTTAACTTTGCACGTGAGCACCTAAATTGGTCATACCTACAGTGGAGCAAAGTTCTCTTTTCTGATGAGTGTAAAATTATGCTGTATGGTAACGACGGAAGGAACAAGGTCTACAGAAGAGACGGAGAACGCTATGCACAATGCTGCATTGAAGAAAAGGTCAGCTATGGTGGCGGTTCGTGGACGGTTTGGGGAGGAATCAGCGCCGACGGTAAGACAGAGCTTGCTTTCGTGTCTGGGCCACGTCTGCCTGCACTAAACTGTCATCGGTACGTCGAAGAGTGTCTCGAGCCTCATGTGATGCCCTATGCACATTTTATTGGCAACGGCTTCATATTCATGCACGACAATGCTAGGGCTCACACCGCGGGCGTCGTACGAGATTATCTTAACGAAGTCGATATCTCTATTATGGAATGGCCAGCAAGAAGCCCGGACATGAATCCCATTGAACATCTGTGGGATGAATTAAAGAGACGAATTCGAGCAAGAGATCCTGCCCCAGAAACACTTAGCCAGCTGCAAGATGCAATCCAAGAGGAATGGGACAATATACCACAGCATGTGATCGTGACTCTCATCCGATCGATGAAGAACCGTATGGAAGCAGTAATTAGAGCTCGGGGAGGGAATACAAGTTATTAAATAAACGTTTTTTAGCTTTTTTTTTCATTTACGTGTGTTGTTTTATCCATTTCCTTTATACTCCATACGGAATAAAAATGACTCATTTAACAAAATACGAAACCTATGAAAAATTCATTTAAATTTAGAACATTAACATTAAGATTTGATAAGCTCATATTACTCACTATTAAACGACATTTAACATTTATTCCTAAATGTACACATTTTTCTGATAATCCTGACAAAACGTAAACTTGCAAGGTGTTTCGATTTTTTTGATGAGAAGTGTATTAAGCCTAGCTTAAAGTGAATTTTAATCAAAGGTACAAAAATTAAATTTAGAAAATTATAAGGAAATCACAGCATGACTTACACCAATTCACAAACTTTGCAGACAGGTCGGCCTAATTCTTTAAGAAGGTATTCCACAAATTTTGGTTGTAAAGTACGTGAAACAAACTTCCACGTTTAGGACGTTTTGAATAATACCTGTTGTTCTTTCCTATCCTGTCTTGCATGTCGCTGAAAAGCAAAGAGATTCTAGGCAAGAGTTCGTCTATAGCGACAAAGTTGCTTTTAGAGAGCGGCATAGCAGTGCTGACCCCGCTGCCGCTTACATTTAGGACCCTTTCGGTATAAGGTCATCGTGCCGGCGCGCGGACCGGAACGCGTGGACTCACGTGGACCGCAAAAACTAGACACTACACTATTTGTAGATACGCATTTGTTATAATACCCACAGTTCTGTTTGAAAATAGTTTTTGTTACATTTTGCTTCGGTTATTACGAACACCTTGGTGGTATGTGTTTTTAAGTTAGGCAGCGATTGGCCCTGATTCCTACAGACACCGCCTAATTTTATTTTAAATTATACCTGTCATTTTCGTATCCGTCGAAAAGGAAAGGGACCGATGATTGACAACTGTTAATTTTAAAATGAATGAATGAATGGCCCGGGCGAATAAAATTGGTATCAAGCTGATATGCTATGCTACCCATTTGACGTCTGCTGTCAACTTAATTCTGTCGAGTTATGTGCCAATATAAAATGAAGGGAGGTTTTTTTAAATTACTTTTAATAAATTTTATGCCTGTCCATTACCCGTCTCTTTCCTTTTCGGCGGATAAGAAAGTGACAGGTATACCTAAAATAAACTTTGATGGTGTGTACTGGAATCAACGCCAATATGTACGTATTTTACAGCACCAGTGTCAGGTTAATTTTGCAAAGGAAATATTTAATAGGTAGCACGTAATAGAAATGATTTTTTCTTTTGAACAAAGAATGAATAATTTGAACAATTGACTTTATATTATTTATTATATCAGTACTTGAAGTTCCTGATTGAGTATAGAGTCGCTAGCACTCCTCAATTCACTCTTATGTTAAGCAAATCTACGATATATTACCTTAAGGACGAAAGGTTAGAATCAACTACGTTATAAAGAGTATAAGTTTCATTTTGCATAATTTTATAAGCAGAACAAACCGCACTAAACACAGTTCCACATTTTACAGCGATACTAAATACTTAGGTACTTATTATACTAGGTGTCGGCGCAACGAATTTTTCTTCCTAATTACTGGTGTCAGAGAGATTGTGGGGAAATGCTCCCCGTAGTACAAAAGACGGGACGTTCATTAATAGGATCTTTCTAACTGCAATTTTGCTGAATAAAACCCGGGACCGCAATATTAATATCGGGCAGTATTCAACCACCTTAATAGTTCTAATTTGTTTGCTTGTTTTTGCGAAACTGCGCGACCCGCGGCCTTTGTTTCATTATTTTAAAAGGCAAATGTTACAGGATTTATAGTTGAAATATGTTGTACTTATTTTAAGTATGCATACTATACAAATGTAAAAGCTTCTCGGGTTAAAATGTCTCTTATCTTTAAAAACCGTCAGTTCGTTAATGAACTAATTTTAATTCTGATTTTTAATTAAATTATAAGTGCTAGTTTATTTCTGTAGCTTAGCGTGTGGACTAAACGATGTGTTAAAATGTATTTAGTGTTAGGTGGGGTTGATAGATACGAGAATTTCTATGAAGTTTATTCAAGGCTAAGGTTAAGTTTCAAACGTTTATTTTTTATTTATTTATACATTTATTGTTACATAATATTCAGCGAAATTCGGCATGGTGTGTGATCCGCTAGTGTTCGAACAAAGACTATAAGTATGGTATTGTGTTTATAACTGGCATAACAAACAACATTTGGAAGTATTTCTTAATGTGAAATTACTTTTCTGATGCGTTCGATTATATTTTGAGCTTCACCGGTGACGTCTCCTTATGAATACTTAAGCTCCTACATAATACTCATCTATGTGACATAGAATGAGCAAGCTGAATAATTTCCATATATGCGCACGTAAATTATTCAATAAGGAAAACGATGTGAAATTTATATCGCTGCCTCGAAAATCCGTCAACATTAAATACGGAAACCATAAAATAAATTAAAACTGCTGTTTCCATTTAAGAAAATCATAACGAGACTCTTTGTGTTCTTGCAAGTTCATTTTTTTAACAAAGAGTGTAAGCTAGAGCGGTTATGTCTTTATGTACAATAGAAAATACGTCACAGATAAGAAAGGAGTAGAGAAAAAGTGCTGCCTCGTTGTGATGCAGGTAATGAAAAAAATATGCCGGGTCAACGTAAGAGAAGGCGCTTGTACATAAGCTTATTAACTTAGCTTCCCCTTTCCTTTATTCTTTAACAAAATGTATTCCTATGGCTGCTTCCCGGTGGTTCTTTGTAGCGAAAATATTAAAATTGTTAAAATTTTAACTCTTAATAGGTAAAGCAACACTTCTTGAAATTATTCCAAAGAAAGGCGTTGTTTTATAATTTACGCAACAAAACTCTATTTATGTAACTTTTTACTTTTATTATAAGTATTATAATAAATAAAACACCTTTCGAAGCAAGGTATTCAACAAGTTTGCATTATTTAAGTATTAATTTAAGCTTTCATAAATATAATCATTTTATACCAAGGTATACGAAAATCTTATGATATAATATATAGACTTGTGAATTTGTTCTGAACAAACACTCAAACATCTACACACATTTATAATGCTGTATCTTTGCATCTGTTCTCAAGACAAAATTGGCTTATTTTGCAAGAAAGATAAAATACATAAATATTGAATAGAAAAATTATGAGCGCACACCAAAACAGCTCAGGTAGCTATCGCAAAAAACGAATGTAACGTTGGAATCGCCCCATAGTTTTATTATTAACGAACAGTTTTCCGGGTTGTAAGAAACCCTTCGGCTGAAGGTAGTTGGACACTGAGGCGGAACCAGGTCGCTAGGGGATCACACATCATGACTGGCGTAATGACCATACCTTTTCGCAATTCCAATTTCTTAGCCGAATTTCGCTGAAACTTTACTAGAATTGTTTAGGGTTGGTTGCTTACAGTGTTTATATTTTTGAAATATGTTATATTAATGTTTTATGTTTGTTTTTTGAAACATAGTTAGATTTGAAGTTTGTCTTTGGAACTAAGGCTTTCCATTTGTGTTTAGATAGCTTAAATAAATTCTGGAAGAGTGAGGAATAGTCAAAGAAGTTATGAAACGAGTGGATGTTGGGTACTCAGTTTTAGTTAATGGGAGCGTCAGTTGTTCTTAGGCTATTTGACCTGCTTTAGAATTAGTACGGAAAAAAATATTTTTATTTTATTAAAAGGTCTATAGACAGTTTGTAAACAGCACATGTATGACAAAAGTCGAACAGATTTAGAACTAGTCTACATTCCAAAAAAAAGAAATAGTGTAATTAAATAGCATTACAAAATAGAAGACAGAACTTAGAATAAACTTGGGTTATGTTGTAAATGTATATGTGTGTCGTAGGTTTTACCTAAACTTTATTAGTATTATTATTATTTTATAAACAATACATAGTCCTATTTATACATAAAAAACATCACCACAAGGCCAAAACAAAAATAAGTAAGATAGTCTAAAGAGGTAAATGAAAAAGAAAATGATATCATTTTCTTTTCATCACTTTTATCACTTTTAAGTCTTTCTTTACTTAAATTATAATATACAAATTATAATGTCACGTTACGTTTTCTAACGGAAAGCTTGGTGAGGTGTGGGTATAAAGTTCACCTTGCGATGGATGTACCTCTGACCATCTCATTTGGGATATAGTCGTGCGCTTATGTTTATGTTTGAAATTATAATGTTCTGTAATGAATACTACCCACCACCCACCACCATCACCACCACCACCATTAATCACCACACCACCACTATACTACCCTACCTTTGTCTACTCTTATTTGTCTTTGTAACATATCTTGGTACATATACCAACGAATCAAAATGCGTTATGCATCTTATCGAATCATCCGTTGATATTTTTTTTTCATATAATTGTCTTATGTGTTGTCATAATGTCATAAATATACGTTAAGAATTTTATGTAGTTGAAAAGTACACAATTTCATCTAAATCTGGTAATAACATTCAGAATAAAATAACAAATACTTAAAAATATACTCGAAATACGCGACGTAAGAAGCAAAATGTTGTGCAATAACCCTATAACGTCGCCAAGGCCTAAATCTCAACAAATCTTTCTTTCCATCAAGGCGAAATACGTTATATAAACATTCAAATGGTCGACCATTAACGGCAATATTGGTTTACGAAGCAATAACGATCTCGATATGGAAACTATCGGCCGCAATCGTAGCGCAAGGAGCGACTGAAATTTACGTACATATGGAAGGCAATATTTCGGCTCTTTCCATGAATTTTCTGTTTTATTTCATACAACCGTCCGTGTGGCTCTAAGTGGCGTTTGATTTTTGGTAGTGCCTGTCGACAAATGTAGGGGTTGAAAATAAAATTGGGTTTATATTTTTGGATTTTTGCTCGTGGCACTCTATTATGTGTACGTTTAACAAAATTGTTGTAATTTATCAATGTTTATCAATGACGACAGCCGCGGTATTTTTCTTATTTACTTTAGAAATAGTCTGTGTTGCCATACTGGCTACTTTGTTTATAATGACCGTAATTATTCGCGAACAAGAATTGTTATTACCTAATATTTGTACATAAATTCAAACACATGACCTTAAAGACACCATTAACCAGTACACGTTAACGATTAATAGAAAGAAGGCAGTACGAAGATGAATGTTATCTCCAAGTATACCTATATTGTCTTCTCAAGCAGTATATTTCCAAAAAAATTCAAAGCAAACTAGATATAAAAGCTCTGTACCTGAGCCAAGAGACAGATCCTTTACTTCATACGTGGCATAATAGTAGTTGTTAAACAAAGTACCCACATAACACTTTTCCTCGCTGATATACCATATCACACTTTTGCGTTTAGGCACTTCAGCTGAGTACATAGAAGTTAGCGACAAAATGTTGCTTAGCTTGGTTTAGCTCCGGCAAAACTTTGTGTTCCCTACTTTTAGGTAAAAGCGGTTATATTACCCGACACATGGAGGCGACCGACTGAGAAATTCTTGGAAAAACGACACGACGATTTATTCAAACGTAAAATATTCCGGTCATTCAATTTTTAGTTCGGAAGTCCGGAATAGAAGAGTACTTACTTGTTTCTTCGCTGATTATCATTCTGGACGTTTATTAGTAATTACAGTTGAGTACATTGTGCATAATAGCGGATAACAGAATGGAGATTGTTCATCATTTAAGCTATTAAGTTTTAACAAGCCACGGTAACAAATAGCAGTGCCAATTTAATAGATCAAATTCGACTTCGTCAGGCTCATAATAATCGGGAATCAACATGAAAAATAACGTATGAGGTTAAGGAGACGTCAAATCTGATCTAATAAAATTGGCCCTAAAATAATTGGCCGGAGAGTTGTGAATCGGGGAGCGGGAGTTTGTGGGTCGTTCTTCTTTTTTATCGACAATGATCTGTCTTACGTACTGCTTTTAATAAGTTATGTTTTAGAATTTTATTTCATGTTTCCATTGTCCAAAAATATAGTTATCTTATTATACTCAAAATACAAGCAAAATACTAATCGGTCCCTCAATTAGTTATTAACGTAGCTTCATTGTTTTTCATAAAATTTTGTGACAGAGTGGTATATTGAAATGCTGTCTCCGATGAAAAGGGCCACTCTGTCACAATATTTTTTGGAATGCGCCTGCAAAGAAAAGTATGTTACCTAGATAAAGAGAACCACTAAATAGTCCTTTACGGACAGATCTTTATATGATGTTTTAAAATATTTATTGCCGTTATAATTTTAAAGATGTTAAGTCCGATTAATTGGGAAAATGTCTTTTTATTGTCGATAAAAAAGAAGAACGACCCTTGTATGAAAACGGCGAATTTCTGTATGTACGCGTGCATACAAACCCGAACAGTACAAAATATTCTGTGTGCATCAAGCTTAAAGTATCCAACTTCTGTCTCTACCAATAACATTGCCCCAGCCGCAACTTTTTTTTCATATAAAGTATTTCGTCCGATACGTTTTTAGTTTCGTTTTGTGGTAGTTGTTAACCTCGGTCATAATTCTAGAAACAATGGTGCGGTGTCCGAGAATAGCCGCGGAAAACAAACAGGCTACGGACATCGCTCTCTCATAGCCGCCGTCTTGTACACGTAGTTTTATTCACCTTGCATGAACTAGAAAGATGCTGGGGCTATAAAAAACGTTGTAATACTTACAAGTGCAACCACTGACACCTACATAAGTTAGATCAAACAAGTCTAATCGGGGTTCACTCTTTTGTCAATCAAATCAATCAAAATCATTTGTAAAACAATGTATCGTTCTTGTCACCTTTATTGTGATTCAACAGAATTCAGATTCGTAGAAGGCAATCAGTTATCTGAAATCCACTTAGGAAGTTTAATGATAAATAGAAGCTCACGACTGTATCTCCAATTGGGGTAGTCAGAGGTACATCCATCGCAAGAAGAACTAAATGTGGGTGTTAAGTTCTTGCTTCACCGAGCTTTCTGTGACACCAACGTGATAGGTGGTGAGCCGCATCGCCATCTATAATGGTCTTCCTTATAGAGATTTAGCTTACCTATTCTCATTTTATACTTGGTAAAACCATGTTTATTTGTACCAGGGTTACTGTATAATATGTTTCGAATGTGAGAACTAAACGAAACGTGCCTATTTCGTCTAAACGTTGAAACGTCATGTCGGTGCTTGCATGAAACGCAATATCAACAGTATTCTCGCTTCACATCGAGATTTTTGATGCAATACCAGTCGATGATAAACTGAACGTAGTAAGCAAAAAAAAGCTGTACAGACGTGTTTGTTACCCGTTTAAACTTGCAACATCAGGTGCAAGAGCGAACTGCACTTAAGAATAACTCACTACAGGTTATTTGTCAAAGTGCACAACATGTTTTACAAGAAAACTTCACTAAACCCGCATTCGTTCCATCCTGTTATTTACTTTCCAACATTAGTTACTTAGTAGATAAATAGTTCATCATAATGGATAAGGAGCTGGTCTAAAAATTCTATATTGTAATCAAGCAAGCAATTTGACATTTGCACATTTATAAGTGCGCAATGTCAACAAAATGTTGAATAGCAATTTTGCTTTTTTTGTAGATGAATTGGTACAATGTGGCCTTTATAGAACCCCTGGATGTATTCTCTTTTCTTTACTCCTCTTCCAACGGAGAATTTGAAAAACTCATAAAAATAACCCACTATATGTATTAATTTTACGATGAATTTATTTAAAACATCATAGAAGGGAAGCTACAAGGAAAGAGAGGAAGGGAAAGACCAAGAAGAGCTTACATGGAACAGATTAAAGAGAAGGTGAACGTCGTGTCTTATAAGGAAGTGAAAGAATTGAACTTTGATAGATAAGAATGGGAAATGCTACAACGATAAGAGCGTGGCTCTTAAAACAGTGATGATGATAATGTATTGATCAAATACACAGAGTTGCACATAACACATTCAGCTTGATAAACTTTCCACTGTGTTATGTTTATGTATGTCCATATTTCGCATCCTTTTAGGAGTTAAATAAAAACAAATTAATATCTACATTGTTTTAAACGGTACAGTGATTGTTTCTGAAAACAATTTACTACCGGCTGAACTGTTAACTGCTACATTCGGGACTGTAACTGAATCTGGTCGGTTCACAGCCCACTGCGCCCGAATCAATATGCTGGATGTAATGAAACAAAACAACTGGCCAAATCATGATAAAAACCGTAACTCATTTAAAATGTGTTTATTGTATGTATTTTTTCTTTCACAAATAGTTTTCATTATGTACCTATCCTACCATTTTGTTTCATATATTACAATTTGATAATGTACGCTATTAATAAAAAAAACTAATTGTTAACATTTTATTTAGTTACATATGTTAAGACTTTTGGTTTTACAAATGTTAATTTTAAGGACATATTTTTGAAAAACTGTGTTCATTGTATTTAGTAGAATTTCTACATCTTTTCGCCAATAATAATCATCTGCAAACTATGTGTCTGTCTGTCTGTAAGATTGTTAACTAAACCGTCTTACCTCTCTGTACCATATTCCCGGTTAGAAATGAAAAAATGAGTACGTATGGTGCAAGCACGCGCAATAAGGATAATTTCTCGCAAATGGATAGCCCATCGGTTTTTCATAGCGCATACCATAAAATGTGTATCTCTAAATACCGTAAGAAATGATGTCATACCAAGGGACAGACTGATAGTAACGAGCGTACTAAGTTCGTATCGATTCACTATAGTCACTATATTTTAGTGTCACTTTAAAATAATAATACGGTAGCTGTCAGTCGTTTTTATTGCATCAAACGTGAACATCTGACAATAGATCTAAAAACGTTTATTTTCTTTTTCTATTGAATTTTCAATAGTAACATTTAAATAATCTGTGGTAATGCTCCGTCCCGTTCTAATAAAACGGCTTTTGTTTGTAACTATGATGTTGCTTGTATCGTACTAACATGCGACGTCACGAGTTCGTATTGCCAATTCTGCCGAACTCCCTGCTTTCGGTTGGCTTTGTTTTTCAACAAATTTCGATTCTGTTTTCTTATTTGGCTATCAATTTATTTGGCTATCAAGACTATTTTGGAAAGATAGTGAAAAGGCGTCATCTACCGTCGTCGTATCGTCGTAAGGGATTTCGATAGTTGTTACCATTAACAATCTATCTACTGGTCACATGTACACTGTGCAGATTGACGTCTAGTGACGTCATTTTTACAATCATTTCAAACCTTTGAATTTCTAAACTTGTTCACCAGTTTAAATTGAATAATAGAAAACGGCAATCTCGTTTTAATCAGCGGACCCTAAAAATGAAACTGCAACGTACGAATCACTGCAGAAAAAGTAGCTTTCATCTTACCCCGAGGCGAAGCGGGCCATGTTCCTAATGTAAGCAAATTGCCGTCACTGCCTTTCAGCGGCCGGCCACGGCTATCATTTCAAGATAAGCGCTTAAAAGCCTTGCGCAAAACGCTTTCAGACAGACTATTACCAGGTTTCCATACTTTTTGCTACATCGAAACTGCGGGTCGCTTTCATTTGCTTGCAATTGAAATCCGCACCGTCAAACAATTCCATATTTCAATTTTAAAATGTGTTCAGTTTTTAATTTTATTTTATTCTTTTTCCTTTGGTGTTTCGTTTTTATATTTGGGGTTGGCTTTCCTTGTTCTCCAAGATTGTTTGTCTCGCGCTACTTCTAGGGAGTAGTTAATAATTCTAAATCTGATCAAATGTAACCTATTAATTCCACTCTGCATAAAAGTCTTTTCTTTTAATTTGAAGACCGTGTCACCCTGCTAGTTTTTAAAAGGTTGTAGGTAAGTTTCTAAATACTTATAAATGTATAAAACTTACCTATCACCAAATAGGATCATAAGGTCGTATTTGAGCATAAAAGGCTTGTTTTTTTCCGAAATAATTCGATGTTTGACTGTAAGAGCAACCTAATAATCTAATGCATTAGATTACAAAGGGATCTCTTGAGGGCGTGCGGGGGACGGAATGGATCCCTTTATTTAGCTTCATAATATTAGATTTTTATGATTATTTTAAAAGGGCCGACTCTTTTAGTAGAACATCAAACAATGCCATTGATCTAATGTAATTACGGATTTTGCGAATACTTCAAAAGTATTAGTTACTTATTGTTGAGGTATAACATGCACTAAGAGGGTGGATTTTGATTCATTGCTTGCTTCGTGGTGGAAGTACCCTAATACGTCGTATTTTATTTCCATTTTTTTGCGGATATTAATTCTTTACATTTGGTGGCGAAGTTAAAAGTGCAGTAGAACTGCATACGATCATTTTTCCCTCGCGACGCTTGCATAAGGTTCGACTTTCCCAAGACGGTTTCCAAAGTATCTTCGCGCGCATTTGAAGCGGCGGCTTAGGCCCGTATTTATAAACCGATCTCAATACCGCTCTCAAGAGCGATATCAACTGAGTCACTCTCAAGATGTAAACAGCGTCTTAAGTGCGACGTTAATTAATAGACGAATATTGAGCGCGTATCACATGATATCGATCTCAAGTTCAGGATCTCAAGTAAACGTCCTAATTGAGTGAACTATAGACCGAACGAATCAACGTTTCGTTCCTGCTTTAAAAAAATATTTCGGTTTAGGGCTTCAAACATATTAAAAATTGTTCAATTCTTTACTAAAATGTTAAAATTATTATAATTCAAACGTAGGTTATTTAAATTAATTATAAAAACGGTCATTTAACGTTTTAAAAATAATTTGTTATGATTTCAAAACGCAATGCGTAGTGAAAACAAAACGCAACAAACATCATTCTCAAAAAAAAAGACGCGTCCTTCGCAACCACTTGTTTTTGTATAGTTTAGACTTTAGTGGCTTTTTAGCGGGAAACGGGAACGGGACAGTTGCTTTCTTCGTTGAGTAATCTAAATAATTAATACGAAGTGGTGTTTTGTGGTTAATGATCGCATTAAGTTGGTCGGAAGACATTCGCGAGTGTTATTATATTGGAGTATTCAATAAACAAAGTGTATCTGCCTATTTTCGCTTCGTGCTAGGAAGCCGCTTCATAGCTCAAAAGTTTATGCGGACTTTTGAGTTAATTCGTTTGGGGTTCGGAGTAGGAGTCTACTCCGAGGGTGGGGGCTTAGGTTTCATCATCATCATTCATCACCTTTCACCATTTCATTAATCATCAAGAAAAAAAATACGTCAGACATGGCTGTATGGGCATAGTTCCCTTTGCCTTACCCTTCGGGGAAAACCAAACCAAAAAAAAAAAAATTAGACTTTAGTTATCAATAATAAACGTAAAGTGGCTTTTCGGCGGGAAACGGGAACGGGACAGTTGCTTTCTTCATTGAGTAATCTAAATAATTAATACGAAGTGGTGTTTTGTGGTTAATGATCGCATTAAGTTAGTCGGAAGACATTCGCGAGTGTTATTATATTGGAGTATTCAATAAACAAAGTGTATCTGCCTATTTTCGCTTCGTGCTGGGAAGCCGCTTCATAACTCAAAAGTTTATGCGGACTTTTGAGTTAATTCGTTTGGGGTTCGGAGTAGGAGTCTACTCCGAGGGTGGGGGCTTAGGTTTCATCATCATCACCTTTCATCATTTCATTAATCATCAAGAAAAAAAATACGTCAGACATGGCTGTATGGGCATAGTTCCCTTTGCCTTACCCTTCGGGGAAAACCAAAACAAAAAAAAAAAAAAATAAACGTAAAGTAATTACTGTCCATAACGATGTCAACAATTAAGAAGCATATTTTTACTCCCCTCGAGAAGAAAACTTTTTTGGATATATTGAAAAGATACTCCTCGGTGATAGAGAATAAGGATACCGATGGCGCTTCATTACGCGCAAAAAATGAAGCTTCGGATATTGTAACCAGAGAATACAACGCAAGCCCTCATGCTACCAATCAGGTAAACAAAGTTATTTAACCTTTGGTGCGCGATTTCCTCTCGCTTTTTGCTAGTTTTTTATAATTGCATCCTTGATTTTAGGTTACAAATAAACAACTTAGGAGATTGTGGATGAACCTCAAGCAGCGGCAAAGGGAAGCACTGACAAAAGAACGTCAACATCGGCTAGCTACTGGAGGAGGGCCTGCAACCAGTGATGCAGTTGTAGACCCAGATGTGTCTGAGGTGGCCCCTGCTCTAATAGTTGGTATCGATGATGCTGTTGACTCTGATACAATTCCAGGTAAGTAATTTTCTTCTAATATAGCATCACGCCTATATCGCCGAAGGGGTAGGCAGAAGTATATAGTAAATACAAAATCACTACTTGCCAGCTATGTTTAAGTCTGAGGGGTGAGCCTATGGCCAATGGTCTAGAGCCAGAGCTGGGATTCAAACCTGGCAGTATGTTGTAAGCCACACATTCTCCAAAAACAGCTATCATCAATTCTATCATTTTTAAATATGTAAATTAGATCTTTTTTATATTTCTCTGTTTAAATTACTTTGTTCCAGTAACCGCTGACCTTGCCGTCCAAGAAGTAAATATGGACTTGCAGCCCGTCTCTTGTCTTCCCCCAACTTCTTCCCAAATACCATCCACCAGTGCATTTTCTTCATCACCATTCCCATGCGCTGTTGTTACACAAGCACCACTTGCCCTTGCCCCAACCCGGACAACATTGACACCACCTCCACCTGGAGTAGGTCCACTACTGTCTCTCACTACAACCACTCCACCACCAGCTCTCCCTACAACCACTCCACCACCACCTCTCCCTACATCCACTCCACCACCACCACCTCTTACTGCTTCCACTCCACCACCACCTCTTCCTACATCCACTCCACCACCACGTCTTCCTACCCCACCTCCACGTTTTCCTACTCCACCTCTTATTAACCCATCAAATACAGCTACCCAAACTTTTCAAAGGCATAAAAGTTCTATTCTGGATAAGGAATATAAAGACAGACAGAGACGGGCTAATGAGATTCATGAGTTGGAGGTTTTATTGTTAAGAGAAAGAATAAGAGAAGCAAAGGCGAGAGCAGACCTCGCAGAACTTCAACTGCAGCAGCAGTGTTCGTCAGGTACATCAGTATTATCTACTTGCTCATCATACTATTTTAAAAACTAGTATAGCTTTGTTAAGTCCTGGGATAATTAATAACACTTTTCATCTAATTTGTTTCAGATACTGCAACTGATGCCTGAAGAGGGGATGTGGCATAATATAATAAATGGAATATTGTTAATTTATTAAATAAAAGCATATAAGTCAATATATAAAATATGTTTTATTAAATAATTTCAAATACTATTCAATCACAAAGCACTGCTCATAAAGATTATTGGTAATAATTTTCAACAATTGAATTTCTAATTAAAAATCCAGTGCTAGTGCTTGGTATTAAACTATCTGTTTCTTCTTGTTCATCATTCTGATTCTCATCAAAAACCATGACATCATTTAAAATTAATGACAAGTTGTGTAATACCGCACATGATACAATTATATGAGAAACAGTTGACAGTTTGTTACCTAGGCCTCTAGATAAACAGGGAAACCTCCGCTTCCAAATGCCGAATGTTCTTTCCACAACATTTCTGGTTTTTATTTGAGCTCTATTGTACCGTACTGAGGGAGCATCTTCGGGGGCAGGTCTTATAGGTGTGAGAACAAAAGGTAGTGTAGGATACCCATTGTCTCCGACAAGTCTTCCATTTAAAATACCCTGCGTGTATTTTATGTAAACTGATGACATTTGAAATATCCTAGAATCGTGCATGCTGCCTGCCCATCTGGCTACTATGTCTAATATTTCCCTGCGGGGCCCTGCAACAACCTGGACATTAATAGAAAAATCTGATTTCCTATTTCTAAAGACTTCATGGTGCTGGCACCCTGGTGTTGATACAATTTTAACATGGGTACAGTCAATAGCTCCATCGATCCCGGGAAGTCCAGGCCACTGTCCATGTCTACCCATCTCTTTAAACAATTCTCTGTTTCTGTTAGCCTCTGCTCCTCGGGGAAACTTTATGTAGTGTGTATGCAATTGAGCTAGCAACTTTGAAACCTTCGTAATAATATTTGAGGCGGTAGGCTGTGATATGTGCAGTAAGTCTCCACAGACTATCTGAAAAGGCAAGGTTTGTGTAAGTCATTTATGTAAAATTAAATTACTACCTATTACTAACTTATTCCTGTCCTGGACACAGGCTTTCTTTCATTTACTCGTTCAGAAGGATATGGTGCATTGCTCTACTGTATTCAGACCTCAAGATGTTCAGATACATAGTAATTTCGGTGTTCATTGTGCTGTCACTTACACTTTTTAAAGACAAAAGTAGAATAATTAGTATTGAATAAATTCTAGCTTACCTGAAATGACGCTGTAGCATAAAATCTCAGAGTTAATAAAACTGCTATTTCCGGAGCAATCGGTAGACCTCTGTTGTCCTGTTTTTCTAAGTCACTTCTCAGTAACGATGTTATAAACAATACAGATTCTTGGCAGAATCTGTATCTTTTCTGGAACCGATCCGCTCGCATTTCAAAGGGATTTTCGGCGTCCCTGATATAAACTTTTGGCAAACGATACGCATCTTGCCATAACAAATCGTCGTAATGATCTAAATCGTCGTAATAATTGATTTCTTGTAAAATATTTTCTAATTCCATTATCGCGAGATCACAAAACCCGCACTCAAGTCACGGTTTGACGGCACTCAGCAAACACGATCTTAAGTAACATCTTGAGAGCACTCTTGAGAGCCGAGTTTCGTTTATTAATACGGCGTCACTCAGTTGATATCGTAACCCTAAACGCGCACTTAAGTTCCGTTTATTAATAAGGACGTCATCTTAAGAGCTCACTCAAGATAGATCTCAGAGATAAGAGCGGTTTATAAATACGGGCCTTAGAGTATCATCTCTTTGTTCGAATCTTCATGGCGGGCTAGCAGCGGGGAAGCGGGAGGGGTATGTACTTGCAGCGTAATGCCGCTGCACTTGCCCTGGTCAGGAAGCGCAATGGAATGCAGTCAGTCGCGTTTGTATCAGGGGCGAGGGGGGCCGAGGGCAATGGCCGCGACGCCGGCGCAACGCAACTCTACCTCCATTCAGAACGGCTTGTGATGTTGAATTTATTTACTATTTGTAATGTTCGAGGCCCTTTTGAAATATGAGCTGTTAAGATAAAGAACGAGTCATACGTTTCTATGTTTAATCCGCATTAGAATTTGAAAATGCAATCTGCATGGTATTGAAATTATCAATCTAAGATCTCTCATCGTCACGTCGATTATTATCTAGGTCAATCACAAAACACCTACTTTTTGTAAAGAAAACGCCTCGAAGTGCACACAAAAGAATCAGTGTGTCAATCTAAAGTACCAGGGCAACATAACCAACTAGTCTCCTATTTGTTTTAATGATGAATGCGGAGTACGACGTGAGCAGAACAAGGCCGTCACCGCTCAGTAGTGACTCGTCAGTCGTCATGCAATGATACGCTCCCATCATCGCAACGCTTTGAGCCGCGTGCCGCAATTTCACTGTGAACACAGGGTTGCCTGTTACAGCATTTACCCCACTTTGAGGGGAATTAGGCCAACGTGACAGATAAGCTGCTCATTGTTTTTGATGGGTTATTTGTTTGTCAACAGTGTTCTGGGTGTTTAAAGTTTTCGGTTTTTGATGAAACAGAGGTTGATTTTTTCTGACTAGCTACTTACTACATAATTCTATTGTACGTAGAGTCTTGTCAATAATTAAAGTAGGTAATCAAAGTGTGTAATGTTTTAGATTAGTTATTTTATGCAATAACCTATGAACAATGCATAATTTGGATCATACTAATTCGAAAAATGTATGTTTCTTTGAATTTACAAAATAATTATATTCAGTATCGAAGCTAGCAACCCTTCGCCCGTTCGAAAACCTAGTGCGGCTCGGAATGCAGTGGCTATATGCACAGTGTATGCACACTCGAAAGGATTACCCACTAGTTGGTAGCGATTAACCGACGCGCTCGCGGTTGCCCAACCACTATTGGTTTGTTTCCAAACGCAACACATTTCAAATCGAACACGTCGTATTTATTCGAATCTTTCAATGGTCTTTCGTTTTCGTTTTTTTGAGTTACAGTTGCTGGCCAGTGTTGGTGAGAGTTTTTGATTATTGAACTTTGCAAATAATTAATTGTCAATTTCGTGTCTGGAACTTTGTAAAAATACATAAGCATGTCGAAGTATCGATTCTTTTTATACTATACGTTGGGAAAGGAACATAAAAAACATACTCGGTAAATAAGAAACAGCGTGGTGGAGTATGCTCCATACCACCTCCGGTTAATTGAGGGGAGGCCTGTGCCCAGCGTAGAAACGTATATAGGCTGTTTATGTATGTTATGTTAGGTATGATAATAATAGTCATCCGGAATTGTTTTGTTTGCAATTTAGCTACCTAAACGAATAGGTAAAGACTCTAAATACAAATTACTATAACTAAATCAGATGTTTTTATTAGTCTACTTCTTACCTACATTAAAAATGGCGTTTTTATTGTTTCGGCGTGTTATTATTTTTAACATTCTTTACATAGATAACATGATCTACTATGCTTTAGTAATAGTCTTTGCAACCTTTGTCCCGTTTTCCAGTATAATAACTTTATTTTCTTTCTTTCACAGGTATGTTCGTGTTGTTAGAGAAAGTTCACATAGATTTCATTCATTTCACACTGCGTAAGTAGCAGATTTGTTTTTATTTTGCCTCATTTTTGGTTATCTAGCTTTTTACATAGTTCTTGACTTTGAGAATTGTTCTTGTGCCTGATATTCTTAAGTTATTAGTACATTTGATACCAAGACCTTATAGATGGGTTTGATGAACCGTATGATTACAGATGATCAGCCCGTCATCCACATGTCCGTCATGTTAGAAAGGACACAATCCCTCACTTGGTATTCACGATGTGATAAGCTTGGGAAAATATTGTCTTCAATGTTTTTTTCGCTCGCAGCCCAGCATGAAAACATAAAACTTTCATTATTTCTAGCTCTATCAGACATTTAGACATACTAATAGTTTCTAGGTAAAACAAACTTCCACATTAATGGTAGCCGTCGCAAAGTAAACCTTAGGGACAGTGAGTTCTTGAAGTTAAAAACTTGGCAAAAACAGCTATTTTTTAACGTCTACATAGTCGCTATTTCTTCGTTAGTAGCAAAGATATTCCGATTTGTTTCCATTATGGCTTATGCACATATTTCTCGGAATTTGCATGTCAATTAAACGTTGGTTGTAAAAAATTAAAAGATAATGTTAATTCAATTTGCTTTAGGTATTTTTGACCAAAAGTGTAAAATATTTCTCATGTGAAAAAGTGGCAAATAGTCGAACATCAAAGTTCTAGACCATACAAACCCAAAAACTTCTTTCTATTGTGTGGGTCGAAAGGTGGACCAACCTCAACAACCCTCAGGGTTATTATTGAGCCGCCAAAGGCCCCTGACATAGCTCTTGTAACGACTACGTAATTACATAAGTAAGTAGTAACAGGGATGAACGACTTAACGTGTTTTAAAGCATACTATAAGGAATAATACTGCTAAAGGCTTTCAACAAGTGACTTCATCTATATTATATTCAAGTATTACTCATTCCCTATTCTTTACGCCCATCATCTCTTTCCCCCTAAACAGTCTGCCACCGAAGTTTTGCCGCCGAAAACTTGAAACTGTACACAATGTAAATGCAGTGTCACTTACCATCTCACTTACTGTTACATTTGAATACCAATGTGTCGTCATTATGCGGCTTTTGAGAAGGCTGAACAAACACACGGCTTTAAAAGCAGCCTTCGGGTTCGAATCGATACTTATTTGAATTCATACTATGCGGCAGACGGCACAAAATTTCGGGATTTTGATACATGTGACAACCTTGTGACAAGATTCAGCTTACCTATACTCTGTCTATTGTGTTTAAATAAATAAGTGTACAGTAAGACTAAATATACTTAGGATAGAATTATTAAACAGAGTGTTAGTGACATCGTAACGAATATTGAGGGGGAGTTAATATGAAGTGGAATTTACTGTCGGAAAATACATGATAGTGTTTTTCAAAATTATTTTCTTTTCTATACTTTTGCGACAGATAATTCCACTTTACATCAATGATTACAATTGATATTACATTTGATATCTAATTTCTTAAGTACCGAACAAAAATATTTGAGCTTTAAAAAGGCACGATGAGTTACCTCATACGGCTACTAAGTATTTAATCAAGTAAGGGCGCCTACACACTTACGACGATAGCGTCCACGACTACGTCTCAGCGGCACTAAGTATGCAGTCGTTACGTGAGCCATATCGGCAGCCTTTGGCGGTTCAGTAGTAACCTTAACACCAGGGTTGATGAAGTCGGCGGTTGGTCTCACAACCCACACGAGCAAAGAAAAAGAAAGTTAATTCATAGCCCCAACAGAAAATACAAACGTAGGTCTAACATAAGGCAATAAATATATTCAATTCCACATCGATATACAAATGCAGCCACCCTCAGGATGCATAATAGATCAAATTATGTATTGTCCATCTAATTAGTTTGACCTGAATGCATAATTGTTAACCTGCTTATATTATAGGATGATAATCAGCTAATTATTGTTGTAATAGTACTCATAGGATTAAATTTAATCCATTCTGGATTAGACATTGCATATAATACTGATTCTGATGTTGAATTACTTCTTAATACTTATATTTAGATTGTACTTCTAAATTATATGATACTGCTCTGAAGACTTAACTTTAGCTCAAAATACGTATTGCAGAGATTTTGGTATTTAATCTCTTAAGATAACCTTATACAAAACGCTGCGAAACTAAAGATATCAAAATCAAGTTTAAAATACTTTTCTAGTAAGTACCTTACGACTATAACAGACGCAAAACTACGACAATATTTCAAAACCATTCAACAAGTAGGTATTTACTCAAATAATTTCTTAGTAAGTACAAACACAGATGTTCTCAGGTGTAAGGAAAGTTGTCCAAAACGCTCTTAGCTTATTATTGTGTCGCAATAAATAACAGAAACTTCTGGAACCCTCGCGAAAAATATATACGGACTTTGATATACAACATGAAATTTTGATTGCGGTGTGTTAGGAAAACGTAATTGATGTCATACTTGCGCTACCCACTAAAAGGTGGGAAAATTATTTATTTATGTGTAGTTTATTTACAGACTGTTTTCCCTTATGTATCGGAAACTTTTGGAAATACTTACTTGTAGATACCACAGCCAAAGTTCGACTAAAAACGAAATACCGTGAATTCTCTTCTCGATATCTTGTGTGATTTTATTTACTTAAGGTGAATATAAATAGAAAAAAAAAATTGGTTGTTTTTGTAACTAAAACTGTAGTATGCAGCCCATATGACCCGAAGTGCAGACTCTAAAACTTGGAACTTTATACAGAGTTCGCTCGCCGGTAAAATATCGAATAGTGCGTCAGACCCCAGGTGTAGGTAGAAACTGCCCAAGTTCCCTAATGTGCGGCTTAAATGATGACAGTTGCGGCCCCTACTTAAACCGTGCTAGGGACGCCCGCACCATCGACTTTTGTACTTGTTTGGGATTCATGTCCGCTAATAAACTGTTACCTAACGAAACTACGGCGGCGCTAGGTGAACCTGTTGTGAACTTATTCTGCATTGGGGATACCTATTGTATAATACTAGATCATAACCAGCAGGGCTAACATGAGCAACGTGGTAAAATTATCGATCGACTCGATAACTTTTGTCGAAATCGAGAAGTTTGTAATTTTCACATGCCTGTCACAATCGATAAAATTGCCATGCCGTCACGACAAACGTTTATCACGCCGAGAAACCGACGTAGCCATTTTGTAAAAATACATTTTTGTATTTGGCAACATGCTTACTTTTCGTGTTCATTCGATCAATCCTTTGTCAATCTCACGTCAATTTAAATAATTTAAACTTATGGCCGAAACTTTTTCGTCTGTGGCGTTTATAAAAAATATATATAGATTATCTTTTGACAAACGGCATTATATCGTCATAATCTATGAAATGACCATGACAAAATTTTATGACGTTGCGCATGTTAGCGCTGGGGCCTGTTTCATAAAACTTACAATTGTAAATTACAATGACAATTTGGTGTTCATTACGTAGCTAATATGAAACTGCAATATATTCTTGATCACACACTCCGCAATGTACATCAAATTGTCATTGTAATTTACAATTGTAAGTTTTATTAAATAGGCCCCTGGTGGTGGTGGTGTGCTAAGTTAGTAAGTAATAAGTAGGTTATAGTATTTTTTCCTTTTTGTTGCCGCAATCATGAACCATTACATTTATACGCTTTGAAGTCATAAATGCAGGGTGTTGGTGACATCGTAACGAATACTGAGGGGCATGAGTCAGACCATTTTTCGACGGATATTATTTTAAAATTATTTTCAATTCTATACTTTTGTGATGGAAAATTCCACTTGATGTTAACTCTGAATATTGAGCTAAATCGTCCCCCTCAGTATTCGTTACGATGTCACTTACACCCCTTACTTATGGGTGTTAGAGACACTGTAACGAACACTGAGGGGGATGATTCTGAGTTGATATCAAGTAGAAATTCCAGCCGGAAAATTCATGTAAATTGTAGTATTTTTTTTAATTATTTCTAGTTTCATACTATTGCGACGGAAAATTATTCTTGGTATCAACTCAGAATCATGGGCTGAATCAACCCTCAAAGTTTTCGTTACGATGTCATTAACATCCTGTTTATCTTCTTCTTCATCATCGTGCCCTCGCGACCATGAATGATTTCTTTCCATAAATATATAGCTGACTAATAAATAATCGAGACATACATAAAATAATATACACTCATGAAAGGTTATATTGCCTCATCTACCTTCAACATCGTGTTACAGCGCACTGGGGAACACAAAAGTACTTAAGTAAAATATAATAACTAATGTGAAAGATGAAAAAAATATTCTCATGAGACGTGCAGAATGTTTCTCTCAAAATATTTATATCGACTGTTACAACCCACTTGCCTACTAGACACAATGTATCTTCAAGTTAAACTTCATACAAAATTTCAGTCGCGACGGTACGGGATTTGGACCCAACAGTCTACAGTGATGGATGAGTGAACCACGCGTGTAGAGATGCTCTAAATATGAAATTCTGTTTGAAATATCTACGTCGTACCGTGCTTAAGTTATGTACAGTTAAAACTACCTGGCTATAGTCCCGAGTAGTCATTTATTCTGAAAATCGTAAAGGGGTTTAATGTACCCTTTTACGAAGATTTTAAGCTCAGTCACAGTGTATCTGGGAGTACTTTGACCACTTTTTATTTTTGTTATTCGCTCATATTTTCATCTAAAGAGAAATGTACGTTGGCTTCTCTTTTAGATATTTCGTTTCAGATTGATGTTTTAAGTAACTTTGTGGCCAGTAGACTTTACATTACCTATGCTCATCATCTCAAAAAGATTTCAAAGGAGCCTTTTCGTCCTTTGGCTACTATCGGTTGCGATGTCATGTCGTGGCGTTTTCAGCTGACTAGATTCTAATTTTACTAATGTGTTTACCAAGTTGTTTACCTGACTGCGGCGAAGCAAAAAAGGAGGGTTTTGTGTTTGACCGCTTTGTATGTATGTCTGTGTGTGTGCACGTCTGTTCCAATCTAACTCTTAAACCACCTGTCAAGATTTGACAAATGAGGTGTCACCAGAAGCGTCTTAATTATAGGCTATGTGACGTCACGCTAAACTCAATGTGGCGAGGACATACACTGAAGACAAGAAATGTGTAATGTATTTTTTTTTTCAAATTGTATTGTGTTATGTGTCAAATGAAAGGGCTTAATCTGCACATTTCAAATATAATATCTATATAAATAAAAATGAATTGCTGTTCGTTAGTCTCGCTAAAACTCGAGAACGGCTGAACGGATCTACCTTATCTTGGTATTGAAATGTTTGTGGAGGTCTAGGGAAGGTTTAAAAGGCGAAAATAATCAGAATAATTGCCGGGAAAACCGTCAAAACAGCCCTTTTCTATATTCGTAATTTATTACCGCTGCATAAAGTTTAAATTCACGTTTAATCTTATTAAATAGTTGATTGAATTATGAACATTATGCTGAACATGTGTACGTGATTTACCCACTTTTTCCGCACACTATGGGGCCGATACTTAGACTATCTGAGTACCTAGCATGATAGGTTTTATGCACACGTTTTAAGTGACGTTTCAATACATTTTCGCCCTATGCTAGGTGCTCTGATAATGCCTTTATAAGGCTCTAAAATACATATGGTGATACGACGTTCACCAATATATATTAATATAAATATATATTATATGAGCTTTTACTTGCGAGTTGGCTTGTATTTACTCGATAATAATGTTAAATTGATAATGTTCCAGACAGGTTTTATCTCCAAATCTTGCATAAAACACATAGTGGAAGCACATTATCTTATAAATAAGACTCCAAAAAAAAAAAAAAAAGTTTAAAATTATCGTATGCCGTGGTAAGTAAACTCTTAGAACAAATTGGCATTCAACCACGGGTATCTCCTAAACGTTACTCATCGGAAGAATTTCAGAAAACATATCTATCTGTTTTCTTGTTTCATACTTTTTACAGCGTGATTTTTCCAGAGTCGGGTTCTTACACTTTTATTTTTTACAATTTGTTTCCTTCTCACTCACTGTAGCTTATAGGATGTAAGTTTATACGCCTAAAGTATTTATAGCTTAACATTCGACTCGAGCAAACACATTTGTAGCTAGAGCTTGTAGTAAAATGAAAACTGAACTGAAACTACGAAGCTACTCCCTGAAGAGTGGGGCAGATCAGCAGTTGCTTATAAATCGCTCGGTTCCAAGATTTATACCGACTCCGGCAGACTCGTCCAAATCCGACGCCCCCATATGTTCGGAGTGTAAACCGCAGTGTAAATTACACCAGGGCCAGGTGCAAACAAGGGGGTCATGACCACCTTCTATACTTCCACCAATTAAAATACCAACAAAAAGAAACAGCGCTCGCGATTAAAAGCAAATCATCGAATCATTTTTAATGTCATCATCATCATCATCATACAAGCCGTGTCCGGCGACGGCGACTCCTAAATTTTAATGTCTATCCCAGGTCGATGTTATGATAGGCTCTAATGTGGCTAGCAAAACCGAACTGACAAATGAGGTGTCACTAGAAGCGTCTTAATTATAGGCTATGTGCCGTCAGGCTAAACTCAATGTGGCGAGGACATACACTGAGGACAAGTAATGTATTTTTTTTAATGTAACAGAATACTAGAGCCAGATTTGTCAACCTTCGCATGCGAACCCTAAAAGATTATTTTTATTTGCAGTCTGGAGAGGTTTATGTCCCGATTAGTCGGTATAATGCTAACGTTACTGAAGCCCAAACAAATACAGGACCACAGTTACATCCTATACAATTCGGACCCGTCAGCGGTCGTGCGGTCATTCGTTGCGGCCGGCCTCTCGCCTCAGTAAAACTGCTCCCCTAAATCCAACCCTGTCTTTTGAGGTATTTGGCAACTGTTTAAATAGGGGGCACCTAAATTTGTACCAGTAAGTGGGGGCAATAGAAGAAGTTTGCGCGCTTTACGTAATCGAAGCCGGAGTGAGCCAACTAAGTTTTTATCTCCTTACTTAAGTATGTTACCAGGAAGCTTTATCGACAACAAACCGATTTGTCGTCCGGGGTAACTTCAGCTACTTTGTAATTAACATGTTTATTTTGAGAACTGGATAGTAACTCTAGCTTTATTTCTCTCTAACGCTATTTTCTAATGATACGATTCTGAAGTGAGATTGGATTTGATTGAAAATATCTGTGAATTTCCCTGAATATATTATCTAAATTAAATTAATTTTACCATTGTCCAATTAACAGTAACTATATTTGACAGCAAAATGTATTAGGAAGAGCCGGATATGTACAGGGTGTTAGTGACATCGTAACGAACACTTTGAGGGATGATTCAGGCCATGATTCTGAGCTAATATCAAGTGTGATTTTTCATTGCAAAAGTATACAATTTAAAAATCTAAAAAAATATATGAATTTTGCGACGGAAAATCGCACTTGATATTTACTCAGAATCATGGTCTGTATCATCCCCCTCAGTATTCGTTACGATGTCACTAACACCCTGTATATTATTATATAAGAACACCAGATAATATATAATAAGAACATTAAAAAATTTGCTCTAACTTCATCCATTCACAGAGCAAAACACCAGATCGCGTCGCACTCACAATAAAAGTGCTATGGCATCGGGCGAGCATTAATTGTCACAGGTGTCGATTACTGTCACACCACACTTGTATATCTACGACCATTCCGCTTTTTTTTATTTGAAACCGGTTTTATTTGTAACTTTTTTATGTGCGCATAGGAGTGCGTTTGTGACAAATTGGTGCTATAATTTGACATTGAATAGGTAAATAGAATTATCATTCTGATTGGAATAAGTGACAATTAATAACAGTACCGATTTGTCAAAATTGGTAATAATTCTTCTGCTGGAGTAGAGAAAAATACAGTAATATGTAGGTAGTAGGTCATTTTGGTCATCTGGTATTTCCAGTTCCTAGTTTGACTCGAAGAATGCGGGTCTCTCTACCGATAAATCATATAAAAGGACTTGCGTAGATGTGAATAATCGATTCTTTAAATTATGTATTCCATTAGGCTACAATTTTCTCTTATCAAATATTAATAAGCTTCTGAGATAATTCGAGGAATAAATCTAGGCACCCTCACTACGACTCGACGTCGCTAATCAGTAGCGTGTTATCAAACACTCGAATATTTATAGACAACGTGATAAAACACCGCGATAAACGACCGAAACATCAAAAATATCGATTTTTTGTCTCGTCCCTTTTATTTTTATCGTGTAATGACAACTATGACTAATGAAAATGTTGAATTAACGTTTTATGAACTGTAGCCATATTAGTGTCATCATAGGCTTTCAAAACCGTATAGTTTCATTAGTAAATCATGTTTTCATTTTGCTATTTTCATAATGTACATTTTTGCTACTGACGTTTGGGTAGTTGTCCGTTTTCAATGTACATAGTAATTAGAGCCTGAATAAAACATCATTCAGTAACAAAAAGCAGAGAATGCTCACATCACTTAAGACTGCAAACACTCGCAAACGATTCCAAAGCAAATTCCTCGTGAAACGAAACAAACAATTGTCTACAAAGATACGGTAAGCAGAATTAAGTGCGAGGTAAATCGGTGACGAAGTCTCACTAGGGTCTGTTTGGGAGCACATGTAAGTGTAAGTTCAACACAAACTTAAATCCCCGTCTTGGACCACAGAATGTTAACACAGAGGATCATGCCTCGTTTGCTACCTGTACTGTTAGTTTAGTACTGTATAAAGTGATGGTGTAGATATCTTTGGGATATCTTTGTCTTGAAGTTACTTGCAAGCTTTTCTCGCAGCTTCTTCGTACTTAGGTAATGTGAGCGTACAACAGGTAATAATGTAGTCTCTTTATTCTTGAAACGAGCCCCATGAGACCTGTCTTGTGCGTCTTACATCAACGTGAGGAACTTTTCATGCAACGTCTATTTTATCTTTGCTTACGTTTAGGCGAACTACAATGCATGTAGATACTCGATTCTCTGATTTTGCTACGTAAACAGTTTATTGAATTGTAGTGAACATTATCCTACTGTCAAAGATGATTTTAATTATGTTTTAGCTATAACTGTACTGAAACCGATCTTCGAACGCAACTACCGGTGTTAGCAAACTCGTAAACACAGAAGTACTGTGGCTCTCTCTGGTCCTTTCCCTCTTGTACCCAATGGGTCGGAAATCCGCTTCGATTAGGAGGGATTGGATTGGATCGGACTATCAATATATATATATATATATATATGCCAAGAAATCTGTATACAAAGTCACTCACACAATACACCAGATTGTCTCGTCTGATTTGGTTAAGATCTTTAAACACAAAAGTAATAATCAATGTGTTAAATGGGATAAAAGTGTCAACTTAAAAGTCACAACAACATAAATGTAAATAAAATAGGTGAATATATTAAGCTGTTGATCCCGGCTAATCGCCGTTAAATACCTCAACCAACCAGCAAGTGGAGCAGCGTGGTGGAGTATGCGCCATACACTTTCCGGTTGATTGAGGGCATTGAGGGGTATATTTACTATACATTGTTTTAAGTTTACGCGGTTATTATCATAATTAAAACACATAATAACGGGTTCTTACCGCGTTTAAATGGGGATATGAGACTCCCGATATTTCGACACTGTTGCAAGTGCCATGATCACGGGATGACTGATGAGATTGGAGTGGAGTAGGTAGATCCATAATTTTCTACGGGCAGACATATCTGTCTACCCTCTTTCTTTGCCGCTTGTTTATGTTTTTGATATCGGAATGTTCGGAATGTCATCCCAAGATCATGGCACTTGCAACAGTGTCGAAATATCGGGAGTCTCATATCCCCATTTAAACGCGGTAAGAACCCGTTATTATGTGTTTTAATTATATTTACTATAGTTCAAATCGTCGGTAATTATCGATTGGGTCGTGCACTAGGATCAAGATAAATAATCAAATTCTGATTATTAAGTAAAGGCAGATATTTTATTTTTTCTATTTAACATATTTATAAAATATAATCAAAACAACGTGATAATCTATGACGTCACAGTGTGCTTTTTCATACAAATTCCATAGTAATTTCTTGTTTAAGACGTTTATTAAAAAGTAACTGATTTGACTACTTAAGTAGTAAAAATACTAGCCAAACTCAAACCTAACAAATAGGCACGTCTTTATATTTACGAAACTTAATATAAAGTAAAGGTTATTTACAATTTCAGTTTTTTTCACATACACACTATAAAGCCGAAATATTCTCGAAATATTTTCACATTTGACAAACATACTTATGGTGTTCTACTATCATACCTACCGTTCTGCCTCATACTCTTTGAAGGCAGATTCGCACATGCCAGCAAGTTACTTATCGGCATCCACCAATTGTTTGGTTAGGTAATAGACGGTGGAAACGAGCCACCTCGGACGTTGCACGGTTACATTTAGAAACGCTAATTGCCTATTAAATTTCACGCACAAACAATTTAGTTAATTAATTCGTTTATGTACATAAAGCCTCTTTCGCTACGCGTTTTAGATGACCGATAAAGATTTAATCTGTGATATTGTCGGATAAAATGTGTCGAATTGATACTTAGACATATTGACTGCAACGGCCAGAACATTCAGAAGCCGGCAAACGTGACTACGACTCGCGCGTCGAGGGTTCCGTCCGAGACTTTGACTTTTCCATTGAAACTCTTATTTCCATTGCAACTGCAATACCTACGTTAGTAATCGCAAATATATATTTATACATATATTGTTTTTTTTTCCATTACTTATCCTGTACCTTCCTTCTTGCAAATTTCATGATTCTAGGTCTATGGGAATTACCCTATGGGTTTTGAGTCCCTTACGAAATGTATGAAAATAAGGCTAGGCTAGATCTTTGCCATCTTGTACCCATCTTTATTCCTTTTTGACCAAACCACTGGAGTATTTTCCATGCCCACCGGATGGTTGGTAAGCTTTCACCAGAGTTCAGACAGAAGCTTAGAATACGGGCTTTTAAAGAATTGGAACCCTTTTAAACCTGTAGAGTAGTATGAATCCGGGAAAACCCAAATACCCGTAGTACTATTTTCGTTCTATGAATTGAATACCGATGGACACGACATTCAATAGAATGCGGGATCAATAACTTTGTGATGTTGAACATTTTTCGAGCGACATTAGTAGAGCTAGCAGAATAACTCGTGGAAAAATGCAAGTTAGACAAACGCGTGAGTAATTATTCTAAGAACTAAAAACCTTTTGGTACCACTAAGTAACTATTTTAATTTCTATTCTTTAACTTGTTAGTAAACGCGTCATCATAACATGTAATCTGTGAAAATTTCAACTGGCTGTCTAATAGATTAGATAGATATAGCGTCTTAAGGTTAGGACAGATGGACAGACAGCGTAGACTTAAAAGAGTCCCATTACGATTGGTACGGTACCCTAAATATTGAAACAAAAGTTTATGCTTAGTCTCGCACGACTTAATGTGTCATGCTACTTATATGTGCGTGTTTAAGTGACAAAATAAAAAATAAGAAAGACAATAATTGTAAAGCAATCTTTACAAAACAAATTATAAACTTTGCAGACTACATTATTATAGTTTCAGTATTTTTTAAATATTTTCTTATTCAGTATAAGCTCTCTTATAGACTTAGACTCTATTTTGTTATTAGGTACCCTCGAATTTTTATTTTCTTTTTAAGTTAGTTTTGTTTTTGTTTCATTCTTCTAAAAGATTACTATTTTTTAGTTATGTTGACTGCAGGCTTTGCACGGCATCCACGCCGCACGCGGTGCGAATCATATCACGGGATTGGACCAATTAGATGTAGTAAATGCTATATATCTGGATAAGCGTAGTCCGGCCGTTGGCCGTCGATATAAATTGCGGCGCGATTGCCGTGCAGACCCTGCTGGACTAAAATGAATATTTACGTAGCCACTTTTCACATACTGTATTCTGATAAAAGCTCGGTATGCTTCCAAATAAAACATAACAGTTAGATTCAGCACATCCATGACCTACCTCAATATAAGCGAGTGGGACAATAGGTGGGGAGCACTTTAAATAATAAATCCATATAGAGTTGTTTTTACGAGCGCATTCCAACGCAAGCACCTGTCTGTAATGTCGCCATGACGGAAATATAGCATAACCAACTCGTATACAGCTCATATTATTATATATGATGCTTTTTATTTATTCTATATTTCATTTTTTAATAAATTGAATTACTATTTTGAAAAAAGAATTCGTTTTAAATTCAGAACTATGTATGGCGAAGTAAATATATTTGCTTAAAATATGATGATGAAGTAAGTGGTAGAGTTTGCTCTGTACGTACCTGTCTCCCAGCTAGTAAGGTATGAATATTATTTGACAATAGAAAAAATACCGAATAAAACAGCTGTTCGGCTAAAAGTAACATCATATACAAAGTATAATAGTGTTCCTGCAATCAGAAATTTAAAAGATGTGTAACGTACCTGCATCCCATTACATTTTTCGTTTAAAATTTTAATCCATTGAGTTCGTTAAATATTCATTTACCGCCAAAGTAGCAATGAGTCTTACTTTGCCAATCAGTGATAATTAATTGAAAATGATACATTGTGTGAGTTGTATACGATTAATAAATACTCGATCATCTTAATTATTCTCAGTATGCATACTAATTCGTAATGAGCAGGTTCTTTAAAATAAATGTATGATATGGATTCATTCTTAGATTATTATGGTTTGATTTGGAGCAGCGTGGTGGAGTATGCTCCATACCCCCTCCCGTTGATTGAAGGGAGGCCTGTGTCCAGCCGTGGGACATATATGGTCTGTTTATGTTATGTTACGTATGGATTAATTTAATAGGTATGTAAGTGAAGATAAATTATCTAATTCTTTAGAAATAGAAATATAGTCGTCATAATTTCGGATACATACGAAGTAGATACATATGTATACATACATACATGTATACATACATAGATACATATGTATAAATAATAGGTAGGTAAGTACGTAGGTTTAATGACATACTTAGAATCAGACTAATGTAATATAATATGTTATACTAAAGTACGGCTCACCTTAACAAGAAGTATAGTTGATAATACTCTTACCAAAGTATTAAAGTTCTCGAATGTCGAAGAA
Organism: Pectinophora gossypiella; assembly: GCF_024362695.1. Lineage (NCBI taxonomy): Eukaryota > Metazoa > Arthropoda > Insecta > Lepidoptera > Gelechiidae > Pectinophora > Pectinophora gossypiella. The sequence continues at coordinate 6,611,261 of NC_065408.1, read as the reverse complement.
ATTTAGAACATATTTTCCATTTTCTTTTAATTTAAAATACAAATACTAAAGAACATTTATGGCATCCACTTGCAAATCTGGCAGCATACAAATCACGTCGAGGCACGTCTAGAGGCACAGTCACGTAAAATTTATTTGTCTGTTTATTAATTAACGTAAGCATTCGCACAACTCATCTCAGACATGCGACAACTAATTGTGCGAGTGGAATCATGATAGGAATACCTGAATCACATGTGGGCTGTTTGATTATGGTGCCTGTCTTTGTGCTAGCGTTTAAAGCCGTGAAGTGGACTACAGTAGAGTGGTATACCTACCGATTTTACCAGATTTTTATATCGTAAGTAACTCATTAATGGGTGTTTACACTCCACGTCACCATGATGACAAATATAGATACTTACACAGATACTAAACTTCTCGTCACTCGGCCATCCTTAAGTACACTACAGCGCTTATCGCTTCCCGCAACCAATCAGACAATAGTTAAGGGTCCTAACTCACTGGGACGGCTTAAAAAGGCCACATGGAAGCAATTCATGTAAAAAAAGCAATATTGCAATTTAATATTTGCGCGTTTAAAATTAAGTGCGCAATGCCAACGAAATGTCAAATAGTAACAAATGTCAGATTAATTGCTTCGTTGTGGCCTTTTTAACAACCCAGGTGTCAACTTTGGTTGTTTGACATACATCTGGTTGTTAACTGACTTTTGTCGGGGTGGTCCTAGTGAGATATTGTCGTAACAGGTAACCATGTCAGAAACATCGACAGTGGTGCTAATTCCTGTAAATACCATCTAATTTTATTTTAAGTTATATCTGTCATTTTCTTATCCGCCGAAAAGGAAAGGGACGGGTAATCGACAAGCGTATAATTTATGGAACACACGTCAATTTTAAGCACAAATCTAAAGCAACCGTCCAAAAAATTTACATCAGTCAATAACCCGACACAGTTAGTAGACAGCATGTCAAACGGATTGAATACCAGTGACGTACCTTTTTGATTCGATCGGGTTATTCATTCATTTACTCATTCTTCCTAAAATTAAGAGCTGTGAATCATCCGTCCCTTTCCTTTTCGACGGATATGAAACTGACGGATATAACTTAAAATAAAATTTTTTGACTCATCATAGATTTCCCGCATATAAAATTCACTACTTGGCCAGACAAATGGGGAGCGCTGAGGGCTCTCCACCTGGTACAAAATTTAAGACAACAGGCCTGAAGGTGCGCAGATCCAGGGCATCGTCTGAGAGGAATAAATATGTGAAATAATTAGTCGTACGTGTGGGCCGATAGCGATAAGCTAAATAAGAGAAATCGTCGACAATGCCGGCGGGGTAGGTATCGCGGTCCTGGACTGTTAGTTGCGGCGAGCTGATTGACCTTACTCTAACTAAGGAAATCGACAAGTTTGTATTACAATTGCGAACAAATTGGTTTTATCAAGTACCTACTATCTCTAATCGACCTCACAACATCAAACTTCGAGTGACCTGTTACAAAATATCCCTGTTTGCTTAGACGTTGATTAAAATGCCAATGAAGGTTGAAGCTGCCAATATCCCAGTTAAGCCGTTCTTGCCCAATTAATTAGGTGTTATGAAGATCAAAGGCGTAGTTTGCCATCGGCGCTAAGCCCGCCCTATTCAACTTGCGAGCTGACAGTTTAAGTTTGTCCCAATCCCTCTAATATAACAGTGTGACTTCTGTCAATCAACTACCTATATATCTCATTTTACACTTACACCACAGATTTATACACTGTCCAATCAATATCAACGCCAAACTACCCCACAATAGAGCTCGATTTATCTCGTGGAAACATCCGCATAATACATTTATTGACCGGGGTGAAAGTTTATCTGTTGTATTAGCGATCTTTGCAGATAAATTTATGTGGTCTTTGTAATAGAGTTTAGTGAGGATTAAGTGAGGGCTGGTTTGGAACTGTAGCCGCCGAAATTCACAAGTGAAATTGGCGTTAATCTAAGGAATGAATGTTAATTAGATCGTTCGCTTCACTATCAATATTGGGGGTGACGTGATCTGGTTTGCGGAGTTGACTTCAATTAACTTATTATGTTCGGTTAAGTACGTGCCTTGCGTTCATCTGGTAATCTGTTTAGACAATGGTTTGTACGTACTTAGGTACTTGGAGAAAATATTATAAATTGACAAGGCAATGAACTAACATAACATAACATAAACTGCCTATATACGTCCCACTGCTGGGCACAGGCCTCCCCTCAATCAACCGGAGGAGGTATGGAGCATACTCCACCACGCTGCTCCACTGCGGGTGAACTAAAATGTTGTAAATGTTTTTGTAACTGGCGGGGAGTGGGTGTATACTACACACCACGAATACTGCCTACATTTTTATTATGTTTATGTTGTATGACATTAAAATTACATCAAAACATGCTAGCCGAACTTTTCAAATAACTCCTCTTAACTCTGTTCGAATTTCTGTAACGCGGATCGCTTGATCATCCTTTTTTTTATCATAGGCATCTATTGTTGCCGTGAAGTTTATTAGTATACGTCAGGTTTAAGTAAATTGGCTGCTAGATTCCTTCGTTTATTTAAACGGATAAGTACGTTAATTATCTACCGACTCTTGTTTGCACTAGAACGTCTCGGTTCTGCAAATATTTTCTCAGGAAACAATAGTGTCTCCCACTTCGACGTGATTTGTTTGCTCGCGACGGTTTTGCATTTTCCACGCTTACCCTAAATTGCAAAAAAGTGATTTATATATTATCACTGTTTAAACAACATTCGAAGTGGTACAACCGGTTCGTTTACATTCTTTAAAGTGTTGAATGCGGTCGAATAATTCGTCAAATTACCCCAATTTCCTGTACAACTGTCGAAATTTTACAAGGAACGTCTGTGGGCTTACGAAAGTTTTTCACGCACTAATTTGTGTCGGGTGCGCGGTCGGGCTGTCGGTCGGGCGCGCGGGCCGTCGGTCGGGCGCGCGGGCCGTCGGCTGACGCGTCGCACGACTGCGTCGGCTCAATCCGGATATTGAAGCACGTAATCTGGCTACGGTGTGTCTCTACTGGCAATTTATCGAACGATGAATGGCCTCACCATTATTTCCAACCCTTAACCTTCCTACTTATTAATATCTCCACATAATTTATTGTAAATTGCATCTGCAAAAGTGATCCGGTGCGTGAGTTATGGGAATTTTAAAAGCCTAGCCTTGAGTTATGGCTACGAGCACATTTTCAATAGCGAGCGGTGGGTGTATCTGTCATTTGTCTAATCAGATTGTTATAATCATTCATGTTTTAAAGTAGAGTTTATTAGTAGGTAAGCACGCATCGGATATAAAAAATATGCGAAGCATTATCTAATTGACGAGGTATGGGAAATTAGAAAACACTTGCGCTGCTGATAAAAATAATTAGCGTTATTTAAACTTTTAAAGAAATAAATAGATTACTAGTGGTCTTTGGTTCTTTCATTACTTAGGATTCAATATAATATTATCATGCCTAATAATGCCTACAATGCATACCTACTAGGTACATTCGATAAGAATAGAAACTTTCCGTTTCATTCCTAATTTTATCCAATGACGAACTTCCTAATATTCTGTTTAAAAGTTTCAAAAATAAACCTTAGAACCAGAGGTAGTGATTTACGGTACTAGCTATTGCCGAGTGAAACATACCAGGTGGTATACCATGATTCTTTTATTATGTTTCGAGAGTGCTAATGTACAGTTCCTAAGTGAATTTTGACGGTTTTAACTCTAGTTGTTTGGGTTTTGCGAAATAGTAACGAGCTAACATAAACATAACGAAATTACAGTTGCTTTGCTCTTATTTACTTCGTTTGAGCTCTCGATTTTCGGCTGGATTTACTAAGTTGGATAAGGAATATGGTTTGATATTATTGTCATCATCTCCCTAGCATTATCCCGTTTCCCACAGGGTCCGCTTACCTAACCTGAAGATTTGACAGGTCCAGTATTTACAGAAGCGACTGCCTGTCTGACCTTTCAACCCGCGAAGGGAAAACCAACCCATACAGGTTAGGTTACATACCTCCGAAAATACATTTCTCGGGAATGTGTTGATGTTTTTCTTCTCCGCTGAGCACATGATAATCATTTATATAAACAAAACCAAACAAAACAAAATCTCAATCTCACTCCTCGACGACCCAGATCTAAGCTATCTCAATTTCACTTCTCTACCAAACTGATCTTTGCGTCAGTTAAATCTACTCTGCTAAACGTCAAAGTGCAAATTAAACACCAGTCATTCACAGAGGACTTAAGACTAAGTAGATAATCATAGCTAGCCTCGGTAAGACTTAAGCATTCACGACCCATACATAATGTATGGGGCTGCATTATGCAACTAATGGCGCGACCCGTTGCCCTTCCGGTTCCTGTCCTGAATTAATTTGCTAGTGGCTATTAAGCTACCACTTTGTAGGTTATTTTGATCCAGATTGATAAAAAGTAACCTTGACACTCTGGTAATAGAGCTAGATACTAGCTCAAACGCCTCCATCAACTGGCTATTAAGCATATATTGCCATTTACTCAAGTTATTACTACTAATAATACTAAGTACACTTAGGAACTTACTATAATACTTAGTTTAAAAATATATTATTGTTATAGCTTTTTTCTTTATGTTCTCTCTCTCTCTCTCTCTCTCTCTCTCTATATATATATATATATATATATATATATATATTATATTATATTCTTCATGTAATATACATATCATTATGTTCCTTCTGTTGTCACAGCGACCTCCAAAACCCCATGATATTTTTCCATCATTAAAGGCGGGCTAGAAGAGATCTCTTTTGCAGATAAGCTGACTTTTTGTTATATGTTTTCATTCATTTGTTTTCTCTTGTTATGAGTTCAATAAATAATTCATAAGTAATAGAATACATCATTGCTTTATATTCATATATTTATACAATTAAGTAGTCAGAACCCAGAATTCGTTAGTGAAATTAACTAAATAGGTACACACAAACTCGTACGAATATATTCCTTACGCGACGACCGAATACAGGGTGTTAGTGACAGACATCGTAACGAAAACTTTGAAGGATGATTCATGCCATGATTATGAGTTGATATCAAGTGGAATTGTCCGTCGCAAAAGTATGGAACGGAAAATAATTAAAAAAACACAAAAATATTCATGTATTTTCCGACGGGAAATTCCACTTAATATCAACTCAGAATCATGGTCTGAATCATCCCCCTCAGTTTTCGTTACGGTTTCACTATTACCCATACCTACTTGTATGGCTACCTGTATGTACTGGTACGGGGTATAAGTGACGTCGTAATGGATACTCAGGGGGCTGATTTAGCTCATTATTCTGAGTTAATATCAAGTGGAATTTTCAATCGCAAAAGTATAGAATTGAAAATAATGAAAATACTTACTAAAAAATTGCGACGGAAAATTCCACTTGATATTAACTCAGAATCATCCCACCCAGTGTTCGTTACGATGCCACTAACACCCTGTATATACAAACATAGTAAATTATACGTGTGATGAACCCATTTGCGCCTTGCTCATATATCCGTTTCCGTATAAAATTAATTGGCGCGTAACGCAAGGAAGGATGTATGATGGTAACAACTCATGTAAATTACTAAGATCTTAGTGCTACTTGATAGACAGAGGTTTAGATGAGAATCCCCAAGATTCGGTAGGAATAAATAACTCCCTCGTATAACCGTTGTCTCGCCTGTGCGAGCCAAAAAATTTTTTGCCTTACTAAGACACTGAATAGATAGATATAGATAGGGGACACTATTCCCCAATAAAATGTGTGAATTTTCCTGTACCCAAAGGTTGCCTGGAGGAAATTGCTGCATGAGCAATAAGGCCGCCTGTTGTGCATTTCTGTATCTGTTGTCCTTAACTCTGTATCTTGTGTTCATTGTGCTCAATAGATTATTTTATCTATCTACCTGTCCTATTATTGACGTCTCACCACCGCCATCATCATCATCATCATCAGCCCATTAACGTCCCCACTGCTGGGGCACGGGCCTTCCCTATGGATGGATAGGGAGATCGGGCCTTAAACCACCACGCGGGCGCAGTGCGGATTGCCGCCTTGAGGTCACCAGTTGTAGATACTGGTGAGAAGTCTATGTCGTGTGTCAACGTCTGTGTGTGACATTGCAATACCCAAAAAAAAATATATCCTTTAGTTTTTGGGTACAATGCTCAAACCAAAACTATTTACATTAAATATTATTTAATTAAATGTTAAAGCATACATATATTATATGCTTTGGACTGATACAATTCACAACACTAATAATATGAGTTTATATGAGTTTCATATTTAAACTCACGTTGACAGTAACCAGTTTTGTTCTCGGAATAATTAAAAATAGCATGATGAACTACTGCCTAAATAATTTAGTGTTCGACTCTGTTTATCTATAATATCTGCGAGCATTGTTGGATACTAATCTAATTAACCTTAGACACGAGTCCAAATGTGTTAACGGGGCGGCTGCCGAAAGTCCCGGCGGTTCTAGGAACATTCGGAATTGAGGCTTGAGACCTTTGGCTTAGAAGCGGTGTTTGGGTGGAGCGTCATCTCATTAGCATTCATCGTACGCTCGCGGCCGCTCGCTCCCGAATAAAGCATCTGTTAAATGTCTCGTGCTAGCTAAAACTTGCTCGTAATTATCTGTTAACATTCCCAAGTTTGACCCCGCGGAAATCTTGCGAAAGCGTTCCCTAACGCTCCCCAATGTTCCAAACTCGGCCCGGCCCACCGGAGGCGTTTTACATCTCTAATAATCGGGCTCATGGAGATTTTTAATGAAAAAGATTGTTCGCCGTTATTTAGAAACTTTGTAAAAGGGATCCAGTCCAGGAAGTTTGTTTTGATTTAGTGCGCGCCCGTTGACGGCAGCCTTTCTCTGCGGTTCTGTATCAGACCCTAATTAAAATTACGTCAATAGGCTAATTTTAATGGCTACTAGACTTGTAACTTTATCTTTAAAATATAGTCTATAACATAGTTACCTTGTAAATTTCTGAACTCTTTTGCGAACATCGCTTTCATCGGAACAGGTATTTGAATGGACACAGTCATCTTTCAAAATGTGAAAGATAATTTTAAATATACTGAAAAAATAATCCTCCGATTGATTCCTGTACACATTGAACCTCTACTGCTAAGTATATCTTTGAAAGACATCGTTCATTCATTAATCGATGATTCGCCGTATCCATTCGACTGCTAATGGTTTTCAAATAAACCAGCCGGCTAATGGTTCTGAATTTGTAAAAAAAATGGTAAAAGCTTATACAGTGCTGATAACGCCCTTTTACCTTGGCTCTAGATCCATGTATTTATTTCGATTCAACCGAGCGCTAAACACGGAAGCTACACCAGTGGCTCGCGAATTTAATCACAATCACGAATATATCAACCTGTAATCTGTTCCCAAATAAATAGAAAGCAAACAACACAAAAAACGCCAAATGAATTAACACAAACCTAAGGTAAATTGTTATAAATCACAAGCGTTTTATTTAATTACAGGGAGGGGATAATATTACGGAACAAGCTCTTTTCGTGGGAATGATACGCAGATTTTTATTTGCAAAGTTGGCTTTATTCTGAGTAGTCAATAAAGCATGTCATGAATCTACATTAATCATGACTGACAGTATAATTCGGTCCACCGTTATCGTTTGAAAGCAAACTGAATGTATTTTGATAGATTCGCGAAGGTATGTCCCTGTATCGATTTTCAATTAATCTTTTGTCCCCTTTTGCGTTTAGACAGATTCATTTTTATGTGGTGCGAAAGGTATTAAGTACAGCTCTATTTATTTTTATTTTCTTATGTTTGTTCGAGTTCTAGACTGAAGCGGCTTGTTGCGTCTGCGGTCCCGACTCGGCGCATGTATGCTAAACAAACATTATGTTGGATACAAACATTGAAATCGCATCGTTATTCATTCCTATCGGTTCGCTCTCCGATATTTATATTTCTTTTTCTTACGTGCAACTCTGGGTTTACTTGCTCTTACATTGCATTTCGCTTCGCATATGAAAAGTTACCAATAACTTTGTGTTAGAGAGTACTCGTTCGATATACTGATCGGTATTCCTATTCCGTTATTGCATGATATGATATTATTTTATTATTGTCGATGATTCTTTGCGGTAGCAGTAACCCAAGAGTGTTGTTTATGAAAGGAATTCGATATTGGAACGAAGAAGTAGCACATCGTTTCACAACGTCAACATCCATCGCTCGCCAAAAACAGACTTACAACAAAAAGGCCGTTGAAAAGCGTCTGGCACAGGAAACTAGGAAAAAATCGACGTAGATTCTCGCCTGTCCGTTTTATGGTCGATATGTTAATAAACATCGACGTGCTATGAATGGGTGAGATTACGAACATGCCTCCGTTCAAAGGCGAGAAAAGGATTTAAAAAAATTACGAAAACGGACTGAGTAATAAGTAAAAACATAAACGATTTTTTTCCTTTCGTTCACGGGTTTTAACGAGAACTTATTAAAGGTTTTATGATTCCGTAGGTACAATAGGAACAAAGTAAGAGCGTCACGTATTAGCTCTGCGACTAAAAGGATTGTTTTCCGCAGCGATTTATTTTTATAGATGTCGTAACGTCAAACTTTTAAGTACCAAACCGAAACATTTTTTATGTATCGATTCTATTGGCCCCTTCTATTAAGCTGAGTGGCTCAATGGTTATATGATGTAACTTTATACCTACATTTTCATTATAGGGGGGGTTAAAAAGGCCACATCGAAGCAATTTATCTAAAAAGCAATTTTGCAATTTGACATTTGCGCATATAAAAGTAAGTGCGCAATACAAACATATGTCAAATAGCAATTTTGCTGTTTTAGGTGAATTGCTTTGGGGGGCCTGTATATTTAATTAAAACTTTACCAATACTTTTTTCATTTTACGGTTAATTACTATCATTTCATATTAAAATACTAACAAGTTGAATAACAAAAACTTCATAGTCACTGGTAATTATTACTTTTCACACATTTATCTTAATTAACTCGCCGCATGGGACTAATAAATATGTATTAATTGGTACAAAAATATGGATACGCAGAGTTTTCAAATGCATAGTATGCTAGGTAGATAATATATTATTATGTTTTGTCAGCGGGGCGTTGTGTTCAGCGGTAGAACACGTGGCCAGTTTAAAACGAACACTGCACTGTTTCATTTATGTTCATAACTAAGTTATTTCGGTGCCCATTTCCTTGCCCATAAATAGATCTCGCTTGTTTACTTATTATTACAACACAATGTTGGTACGGAATACACAATCTATCCATACGGTGCATCTGTGCGTAGCTACATATAGGAATTCGTCAAAGAATTTAAAACAAGGAAGAATTACGCATTTAAGAGGAATTTATAAAACAATTTCATTATATAAGGAAAATAACGTAACGACGTATTATTTTTCGGTAAATAACCCAAACGCTTAATTTTCCGATAAAATTTCTGGATTAATTTCGAAATATCAAAACAGACATGGTAAAAATAATTCATGATGAAATACACCTTACTTTATTAAATTCCATCCTACGTTGGCCAGGTAGCGCGGGAAGGCTTCTCTTTATGGCTCAATTTAAAAAATGTTTCACATTATATAAGGAGAAAATAATACGTACACTGAAGACTTACGCTGAAGTTACGACGGCGTATAATATCCTTTCGGTCTTCATTCTCGGACACTCATTTAATATGTAGGTAATATTTATTATAATTAATAAACGAACAAACGTTAATTTGTTAAAAAGGTTTTAGAACGATCCTCGGCCTCGAAACTTTATCATGTTTCTCGCTAATCAAAACGTTGGAAACGTTTTGCGGAAATAATTTTCCTTATCGAATACTTCCAATGAAACTAAGGGAAGAGAAGTGGTCAAACAACTTGGACGAACAAAGGAGCCATTTCGAAAAATTGATGAGTGAAGTCCCCAAGTATTCCGCGATCAAAGGCATACTGGTGGATGAGTGGAGAGTAGCTTTGGCTCTAATCTCAACATTTTATTTACCTCGGGAATGTTGACTTTGAAGTCGTGACAACCAATTCCTAGTTAGCGAACTTGTACAGCTTATTTTCCTCAGATGTTTGTTGGACAGCTAATGAAATTGGAGGCGATTCTTTGTCAGTCAACTATTTGTGGGTTGCTGGTAGGTATGTCATTCCAACTTTGGTGTCTCAGTTGCCGCCGAAACTTTATCATTGCATTCTTTTTGCTAACTTCTTTATTAAATGGGATTTAGCGCATAGTTTTATTTCCGCCGACATATACAAGTACTTTATCGATACTTATTATTTATTACCAAAGTGAACTGAAGGATAGCAATATTTTATCTTAATACTTACCTAAGTATCACCTACCATATTCTGGCAAATAAATGTTTGTATTTGTATCAATCCTGATCCTGTTTACTTTGAATTTTGGTTTTAAAATACTTTACTTTACTTTTCTAGAGACTGAACAAGAATCTAAAGTGTTAGTAAAATGCATGCCAAATTAAACCTAGGTTTAATTTATATCCCGACTTGAACTTAAAATAGATAAGTTCCTCCCCGTATTTCATGCTGCGCTAAGATTTACCTTGTTAACCCTGTACGCTCGAACATTCCTAACGCAAACATATAACTGTGGAAATAACTTAGTTAAGACACGGTTAACTTATCTAAGTTTCGTTTAAGACCTGTCGGTGCAAGTTGTATTAACTTTTGACATGTATCAGCCTCGAGCTGTATCATGACTGCATTCTCCTAATGCACCAAACTTAGCGAATCTGATGTTCCGCAGTTTCTGAAGAACCTTTGATATTTCAGGCTTGCGTTTTAATCAAATGTATGTTGTGAACTCTAGTAGACTTTGCAAGAGCTGGGTTATTTGGTTACGAAGAAGAGACCGCACTGTTAAATGTCAAGAAGCTTGCTTGAATGAAGTTACTGGGTTTTCGTAAAGGAAGCGGATGCGCAGCAGAATTTAGTAAACACGGTAACATCTACTTATTAAAATAGGTTGCAGATTTCGGAGAACGTCCTCTTCTCATCAATCAAAATGGGTTATAAACAGATAGGAACTCTATTGCGGATTAATAGTGGCTTTTGAATTAATCGTTAACCTAGTTAGTATCGCCGATGAATGTAGGAAAGCTAGAACCTCTAATGTGTCAAAAATTCAAGTGTAGAGTTCTCGATTATAAATCAAAAATATCGATTCATCCTTCTAACAATAATTGATTGTATTCCTTAGTTTACTCACCATGTTTCATCTATACGTCTCAACTGTTTTTGGGAATTAGTCTTAATCTTGCTACGTAATTTCTTTCTGACTTTGAATTCATTTTTGTCATCATATTGAAACATTCTAAATAATGAATCTCTACTTTTTTGTATACATATAGTCCTAGTATTGTATTGCCTTTTACTCCATTATCAACAATGCCATATACACTGAATTCATCCCCCTAGCATTATCCTGTTTTCTCAGGGTAAGCACTTAACCTAAAGATTTGACAGGTCCGGACTTTTTTACAGAAGCTACTGCCTGTCTGACCTTCCAACCCGCGAGGGGAAAACCAGCCCCATACAGGTTAGGTCACATACCTCTGAACTACAAAACCGTTTTCAGAAGACGCTAGAAGACATTCTACTTTTATATCAACTATGATATATTTAAATCCGCATCATATATTTTACAAAAAAGTACGGTGCCATGTTAGAAATATGTAGTAACACAAGGGACGTCGATACAGGTCGCGAATGCGTGTGATCCGTAAGCTCACGCTCGGGCTAGCACGTAACGGGTACCACTTGACGCTTCTTCGCTTACATGCCTGCGAAAATATTTGTACTACCTCCTGAATTTACCATACGATTTGTTGGCCTTTTGTCGAGGGTACGAAAGCTTTTTTTGGAACAGTTAAAAATAGTATTCCACATTTTCATGAGTTTTAAGTTAGGCGCAATTTGTTAATTTTGTTTGTAAAGCGTTTTTTTTTGGACATGAAAAGGTAGTGGGTGTAATTATTTGCGATTTTCAGTGTTACTCTATTCTATTGACTATTGATTTACTATCAAAACGAAAAAAATATACAACATGCCTTTGTGGTATATTTTTAAGGCTCTAAATTATTATCAATCACTTTACTCTTTCCAAACTCTCCGAAACGAATTCCCTCAATTATTAGCAATTTCCTAATTACTTTTCAATAATAATCGGTAACCGGAATAAATAAATGCTAACATTTTAAGTCAATATATCGGTTTAAATTCTGTTTGTTTGCGCGATTAGAATCACAAATAAAGCTTCAATACTCGTATCAATTGAAATCAATCCGCCATTCAGATCCTTTGTGCGTTAACTGACTATTAGCGCGATATCATTCGAGGTACAAACGGAGCACTCGGTTCACTTAGTTTTGGGATAAATTATGTCCGGAGGTTAGTTTCACCCCGACGCCATAATTTGTCATCGTTTTTGAGGTCAGCGTTGCGATGACATATCGGAATTAGTCGTTTTATACTGCAGGGACTTTTAGCCAAGTTATAACGATTATGAAAACCTTATAAAATGTATGCGTTGATATAAAGTTGCATGTCAATCCTATATATTTTATTCGATCACACTAATGTTTTCCATAATAGTGTAAAACTTGTCTAAGGCTGCTTTTATGCTGCTATCGAATGAGTGAAATTTTGTCAGCAAAATCGTGCATTTAATTTCCTGGGAAACTTAGTAAATATGTGTTTATACCAATGAAGTTCAGTTTGTTCACTCCAAAGCGGACGCAAGTTGATATCTATTTGCATGAGTTGTGGGTCTAACTGCCCCTTAAGCCGGACAAGCAAACCGTGGTCACAATAGATCGTTTAGCAATTCGGTCTCATAATGAAGTTAAGCGGAGATTGTGGCGGGCTGTGTCTCTGCCCCTATGAATAGTACCGAACGTTCCGACCGGCGCTTTGTCCAGCATTGTTACTAGTTTAACGCAGATTGAATGTTCGTGCGATGATTTTGGAAATAACAATGTTTAGCCAAATTAAGCGGTCGGTAACAGATCATATCGAATTTAGCAAATATGTGTAGATATATATACAACAATTCTCCTCTAGAAAGTGCGGTAGAATTGGCTTGTACGACCATGAGAAACTTAAATGACAATTATGTCATATATCGTCTGAAATATACGTTTAAAGCCTACGATACAATGACGCTTTCATATCCTATACTATTTAAATAATACTTAACTAAGTAAATTGTGACGCGATTATTGCTCATATTTTATATAGTCACCCTCATTTGTCAGTCTAGAACTTTTTTTGTTTTACTTCACTCATTACGCGTTACCTTGAATTGTGGCGTTAACAGCGACTCCCCGAACGGCGATTCCCTCTACGGCGAGTCTCTTTACGGCGAGTCTCTTTACGGCAAGTGACTTGACATCGCGTCTGTCATTTGCATGTACAGTTCAAAACACAATTTTAATCACGCTACATACAATAAAACGCAAAATTACGAAAGCAGATCCGAAAATCCAGTTAGGAACCGCGTGCTTGTAATTTAAGGCGTTTTTCAAGAGCTATTGAAATGTTAAATTCCTGGTCTGGTTTGAGTCTGAAAATCTTTTGGCTTGTTTCAGGTGAGTGAAACTTCACTACTAGAGTGCGGCAGCGGGCGCTTCCCAGCGTCCGAAACGGTGAGTCTTATTTTTGAAAATATCCTTTTGAATTATATTTAAGAAAATATTTTTTAACCCGTAAAACGGTTTTGCTGTAGGACCTCTTTAGATTTGAGAGTCACTTGTTGAGAATGATAAGCTGTTTTAGGTTTTTAGAAAGGTGTAAGTATTGTGTTTTTATGTCTAAAATGTATGTATGCAAACTGGATGTGACCCCTCTTAAGTACACCATATATACGTTATGATACTGCACAAACATGGTACAGTAGGTATCCTGTGTTGGTCTCTAAACTTACTTATTGGTACACGCGTACAGTTCAATAAACAACAAAGTGAATAAGAATACACTAGCAGTTTTTCTTATAAGTACGTGTGTACTTACGTGTAGTCCGTGCTTCGGACGGCACGTTAAGCCGTTGGTCCCGGCTATTAGCCGTAAAAAAACCTCCAGCTACCCGCGGTGCAGCAGCGTGGTGGAGTATGCCCTATACCCACTCTGGTTGCAGCAGTGGGACATATAATAGGGTGTTTACATTACGTTGTTATGTTATGTGTTATAAGTATGAATATATATATTGTAATAAGTTTTAACTCTGAAAATAAATAACATCTTATATCTTATCGTGAACAAGGTATCTTCACAAAATAAAGCAGAGTATACCGAAAGAGACGCCCGATGTTGCAAAGAGGCGAAAAAGTAAAACAAGTTGAAATAAAAAGTCCGGTTAATCAACAGGACTTCATACTTTAATAAGTAGAAGAAATAGAAAGAAGTATCAAAGAAAAGCCCAGCTGAAGTTATCTGCGGCTTTCAAACTGGCATCGGTACTATGTATCTATTTTTTATTTTTTCCAACTTTCGATTACAGGATTTCTAGACTGGGGATAAAAGCATAATAACTGAGGCAACTTTAAAGTAATATTGCTTAGATAAATATTTAATGTTAGTCGCCAATTAAATTAAAATAATTGTTGGTGTTGATTCCGGTACGCACCATCTAAGTTTATTTTAAGTTATACCTGTCATTTTCTTATCCGCTGAAAAGGAAAGGGACGGATGATTAACATCTGTTGATTTTAAAATTAAAGAGTAATCTGGTAAAAATTGAGACTTCAAATGTTTACCTGGATTGAAACCTTAGTTTGTCCACTGCGTGGTTTTGTTAACAAATATCACATCTGAATGTGATATTGCAAATACGCGCTTGTGAAAATATACCGGACTTGCACCAATGAGCTATTAATTTATCTTAGGTGCAGTTTTTACTAAAACAGTTGGCTCGACAGTTCTAGTCGGCGATACGGCTCAAAACCTATTATCACGTTGGTGTAACAGAAAGCTCGGTGAGGTGTGGGTGACGTATAGTTCATTTTGGGATGGATGTAACTCTGACTACTCCAACTGGGATGTAATTACAAGCTTGTGTGATATTAATACATATATTTAGCATCATCATCATCAGCCCATTAACGTCCCCACTGCTGGGGCACGGGCCTTCCCTATGGATGGATAGGGAGATCGGGCCTTAAACCATCACGCGAGCCCAGTGCGGATTGATGGTTATTAACGACTGCTAATGCAGCCGGGACCAACGAAGCACGGAGGAGCTCGAGATTAAAACTTTTTTGTGGTCACCCATCCTATGACCAGTCTTTGCGAAAGTTGCTTAACTTCAACAATCGCAGACCGAGTGCGTTTACCGCTGTGCCACCGAGCTCCTCTTCCTCCTATATTTAGCATACCTACTTCTAACAAAAATAAAAGTAATGTAAGGACTGTATCCAAACATCTGCTACACCAGCCAGGTAGCAATAGCTAGAGTATATTGAGGGTCTGTCTGTATCGGCAGTTGATCAAAACACTAGAGCGGTCAGAGGCAGGCGGGCCGCACTCGACGAGCACTCGCAACTCCACGAAGACTAATTACGCCCCAGTTTTTACCCGCTTCCCTCTAACATTTCCGAATGCAACCGCCCGCAAAAAAACTTCGAAAAACCTCAAACGAACTTGACTTTTCTTATATTGATTCAGAGTCGAATTTTATGTTGCAACCACCAAAATCGCATGCCGCCTCAACTGAAAACTTAGCCCGTTATTTTAAAGTTGATATTTGCTCGCAAACCTAAACTTAACCAAGATACCAAGCAATTTTCAACTTTATTATAAAGTTATTTGAATTCAGCGTGGCCGGCAAATGAAGTAACCAATTTTAACTCTCATGATTTATTCGCATACCTCAACATGCTGATTACTAATTAACTAAAGTTTTTCTGTTATATTTCCTATTTAAGTAAAAAGTTTTATCTTTAATTGAAAAATAATTATTTTCGGCGAATCTCTGCAATACCAATATTTGGTACTTGATAACATGGTTTCATTATTGAAACCTTTGAAAATATTTCGATGTGAAATTCCATTCGGAAAACATTCGGGCGTGGGTGGAATGCAGGAATACCTGCCAAACATCAATCCCATGTTATGTAAAACTGATATGTATCGCTGACCAAATATCGAATGAGTGATTAAATCCCAATTAAATACCTATTTCGCAATTTAAAATTGAAACTGTACGTAGCATAGCAACGATGGAATTATTGGAAATATTTGCGTCGAAAGAATTTCATTTTAAAATAGTAGAGAACGGGCGAGCTCTCGCGCATTTGTTCGACGAATGTTTACCAATTAGCACGAGGCACGCGGCGCACGAGTAGAAACATTCCACCCACCATCAGATTCAAGTATCTCATCCAATACAGAAAGCATTGCCCCGGATCCGATGTTCTCTGAATTAAGAATGAGAGAGTAAGTAACGAAGCTTTTGTTTGTCTTTGTAATTTCAATCAATTGATTTTTATCCGTGAGGATTCGGCATCGGCGATGTTTATATTTAGGTAACTGTGTTATTCATGCGGCTGATGGCTCCCAGTACATGTTGTGTATCGTGCAGGCAGATAACAGTCTCAATTGCAGAGCACTCGTAGGGTCGCGCACGGCGCGCGCCGAGCCTCGACGAGTTTTTGAATTTTTAAATTACTCATTGTGCGATGGAATGTTGCCAGTCGCATGCTCTCCTACGGGCATCACGCGCGCAACAGAATGTGCACCCAAAACCTTAGACTTAACCGTCAGAATACAACTACAGCGTCTCCGCTGTCTAACCTTTTGAATTACACCTGGCGATATGCTTGTAAGACTAGAACGTCGCTCCTAGGAGGGCGATGTTAACGAATGTCGTCCTAAATTTTTTATGGATAGAGTCGAAATACCTATGGCACTCAATTGCCTACTTGACATCTCGTTTCCGAACTCGCCGGGATCATTCCTCCGTACTCCCACGTAATCCGTAACTCGAGTGAAGTATGCCCGAGACTCACGGTACTCATACATAACTGACAAGAAACTTGCTAAATCGGTTTCGGATTAATTCAGACTATTAACGAGTATCCGTTGTTATTATTTTAATGGTTACTATCATGGGTACTCTATAATTTATGTGCTGCTCCCAAAGGGCGGCCATGTTTGACCGGGACAGAAACTATCTTTTGTGTTAGCCCGGGAAGACTGCGTGCAAAATTTAATTACGACCCGTTGTGCAGTTGAGAGGTTATTAAGCAACGAGATAGGAAAGCACCAACCTTGATCTATAATAAAATATATAAACAGAGTGTGTGTGCAAAAAATAAATGGCAGTCTGTTTTTTGTATAGTGATACTAACGCCGTAGAGTGTTCATGCGAGCATTCTCGAAGAGTTAGTTGTGGGTGATGCATTGTTTTCATTCGACTATTACCGGCGCTTTCTCCGAGTTTATACGATGAGTTACCGCTGTCGACACTGCGTTTCTAATGAAACATTCATCGCGCTCATTCGCGCTATTATGATGCTTGGTTTAAAATATACCCGTCTGAATGTACTGAGAGTTTTTAAATTTAACGGGTAATACGTTTTCATCAAAAAAAAAACCTGAAAATTTACAATAAATATTTGTAATTTAAATGTATAGATAGAGTTCATACAAATATGGTGTTTCACGTTTTCCTTACAATACTAAGTGTTTACGAAACTGTGTTTTAAATAAATATAAATAATCGATTTACAATCCCACATTCCATATCGTTATAAAGCTTCCTTAATTTAAAATTCTATTTAAAAGCAGACAGTTGTATGAATGTATCCATGTCGACCATTGTCTCTCATACAAATAATCGTCCAAGTCATCGACAGAACCCGTTCCACTCTGGCGGCGTACCGCGTCGTAGAATGTTATTACCTCGGTACCCGGGAAGCGCAGGCGCAGCCGAGTGCAAGCGAGAGAAAGGATCGAAGAAAGTAGTAAGAGTGAAAGAGAACCCCTCCGTGGGAGGAGGCAAGGGGTCAGCGAAAGTACATTGCCACGGCCGCAGTGCGCCGCACCCGATGGGAAAGCATTTCTCGATGTAGAATATGCAACAACATGGGAAATTTTGTGGGAAACATCTAAGCCCTAGCACCGTTTTAAATGAGGTGCGATTATATTGTAATCACTGACAATCAGTGCTTCGCTTGCATGTCAAGCTTATCAAAATATAAAGTTTAAAATGCGAATCGAATCCGACTCGATCTGCTTAGGGCTATCGGTTACGGGTGATGAAATATAAAACGTTGTAAAATCCTGTTAATTCATAATGAAGGCTGATACACGCGACGCAGAAAGCGCACCCTCGCTCTAGTTTCAATTTAAAGGTAAAAATGAAGCGTGTCAAGTGGGGTTTCGAAGTCTCAGCGCGACGAGAGGGCCTGTTGCCCGTCGAAAACAAAGGCATTTTTAGGAAATCCCCCTCTCTTATAAGGACCTTCAAATCGTCTGAGATTTATCGTGGAGGAGTTCCGTTCATTCGTCTCCTGAAACTTGTTTGCGAATGAAGCATAAAATTATGAGTCACTGAACTCAGACCGATTGCAACACAGAAGATAGTCGCTAGCGCAGGAAGAGAGATAACATCTAAATGAATATAAAAATATTACGTTCGAGTACAATTATGTGGTAGGTAGGTTGTCTGAAGGTGGACTAACTTGAAAAACGGAGATAGCGATCACAATTGAAATAAATGTAGGAGAGCAGCGGGAAGTGCACAGCGCTCTCGCGTTACAGGTATGTGTAGTTGATACATGTTGCTTGGCTCCTTCAAGGTGGAGCAGGTAGATCCGGGATTACACCACTCTGAGAATGTAGTTTAATATGCAACGAATTTAATAGTTAATGTCCGCGACGCCGGCGCGCTCGTGTTCACAAATTACTCCACACTTATTCCCCAAGGAGGTTGCTCGTGGATTTATGTTACTTCGACTTGCTGATAAAGGTTGGCCTAGACGAGGGCCTCTTTCCGAGCTAACTAGTTAAAGTGTCTAGCTCAAAAGTACATTAATAAGTTTTACTGTACTGAATGTATGAGAAGAGAGGGTATAAAAAAACGTCCCCTTCTACATAATTAGATACTTTAGTAACGTGTGGTAAAACAGTACCTTAAACACATCAATATTCAAACAAGTATTCAAGTAAGGACAACAAAATCAGCAGTTTTTATAAGTCTTTCATGTCTTGTCCTTGGATGATTACAGGACCATCAGCGAGTAACATTTCGTTTTTCCTGATCCGCCCCTAACGGCGTCTACGCCCCTAAAACACGGGTTAATAGCCCCTAAAAACAAGTCCAAACATAATTTCTCCATTAAAATATAAAATCATGAAATTCTATCTATATACTTGCGTAATAAATGTTTTTTTTTCTAATACAATAGCTGAAATACTTTCCAAAGCAGAACTGTAAAGTATATTTTAAGGCGCGTTTAAAATTTACCGCTTTGGTTAATTGAAACCGGAGAGTCTAATATTTTATTTGTCGTATATTTTTACTACTTACTACTGCATTGTCATTTTATAATTGGAATCTAAAACAATCGTACAGATACGTGTAAAGGAAGTGGTATAGTTGTTATCTTCTTATTATACTGTTCATAAGCTCACGAACCTACTCTTAAGTTTAATAGATTTTATTCTCTTATTAACAATATTCCGGAAATGTCACCTTGCATATACCAGCATTTATATTCATACAATATCGGTGCGGAATATAATTTGGAAGAATGGATAAACTCACCTTTTTATGATCGAAAGATAAGCTCCCTAATAGCGTGCGCAACTTTCATAGATATTTAACTAGCAGGATTATCGACCTGATATCGTACGAACAGTCACTAATTCAGGTCATTTCCATCCCCACATATCATTTGAGGGGACACTAATGGAATATCAAATTAAAAAGCAATCTTTTCACCGAGTGCGTCCATGGACACACTTCGAAAAACTTTCCTAAATGTATAATTCGGTCAAACAGTTAAGAGCCAATTATAAATTAATTTACAAAAGATTACATATTCTTCCGCGAATACTCCCTGTAACTTTTTAATTAAAATTCTTTCCGAGTATCCGAAAGAAATATTTCCAGATTATAGAGATAAGTCCAATTTACCTATTGCAAAGTTTTTCTTGATAAGTACGTGAGAAGTGTTCGCTTTGAAAAAGTATAACATTTTTAATAAGTTTGTTTTAATTTGTAACGTGGATTTCGATCAGATTATTGCCATCTGTATATGCCATGTTCTTTAGGGTAGGTTGAGAGGAAGTCTGTTCTCAGGAATAAGCCATATATATCTATAGTGAAATCAATGTAAACACTTTTTTTGAAAATTCACATTGTGATATTGTGATTGTCTTTAACGGAACCTCGATTTCATTTAATTAATTTCATAAATCTGCGTAAATGTATCCACAATAAATTTTTACCTGGATCGAAACTAGCGTGTCCTTTCATAAATCACATTCCAATGTAATTTTTCAAAAAGGCGCTTTTGCAGGTTTTTTCACTATAAGCCTGCATACATGGAAATTGCTGTAACAGCAATAAGGCCGCCTGATGTGCTTTTCTATGTCTGTTGTCTTTATTTCTGTATCTTATGTCCATTGTGTTCAATAAAGTATTTTATTTATCTATAAGGCAACGATGTATCAATTACAATAAAATATAATTAAAACACATAATACCGGGTTCTTACCTCGTTGAAATTAGGGATATGAGACTCCCGATATTTCAACACTGTTGTAGGTCAGTCATCCCGTGATCATGGCACTTGCAACAGTGTTGAGTCCCTGATTTTAACGCGGGAAGAACCCGGTATTTTGTGTTTTAATTGTGATAATTACCGCGTAAACCTCAAACAATGTAAAATAAAATATAACTTGTAATAACAACGTCAATTTCATCATTACTTCTGAAGTCATGCCTTTATTATACAGGGTGTTAGTGACATCGTAACGAAAACTTTGAGGGGTGGTTCAGGCCATGATTCTGAGTTGATATCAAGTAGTTTCCGTCGCAAAAGTATGGATTGGAAAATAATTAAAAAAAAGAAAAGAAAAATTTTCATGAATTTTTTGACACGAAATTCCACTTGATATCAACTCAGAATCATGGTCTGAACCATCCCCCTCAGTATTCGTTACGGTGTCACTAACACCCATACCTACTTATATGGCTACCGTATGTACTTGTACGGGGTATAAGTGTCATCGTAACGAATACTGAGAGGGATGATTCATCTGATCATTCTGAGTTAATATCAAGTGGAATTTTCCATCGCAAAAGTATAGAATTGAAAATAATTTAAAAAAACCAAAAAAAAAAACATGAATTTTGCGACGTAAAATTCCACTTGATTTTAACTCAGTATCATGGTCTGAATCAACCCCCTCGGTATTCGTTACGATGTCACTAACACCCAGTATAAATACGTTTTTCTGTTAAGTTTGTTTGCACATTTAAAATAAAAAGCACACCGTCATAAGCATTTTTATTCATCATACTTAAATTCATTAAATTTTTTATCAGTTAATTTCAATAGAAATCTTCTATTTGCGAATCGAATGAAACCTTTTAGCGACTAAATAGTAAGAAGAACATCTTGACAGACAGACATTGATGTTAACAAGATAAAGATCGAGCTTGAATATTCTTTACCTTTTATTAAAGAAATAATTTAGTATTTCCTTGTCTAATACCTAATAATACCGGTACTATCGTGACGTTTGCAAAATATGATTTTGAACTGTTTTTTATTACATTAATGGTGCGAATTTCTTTGAAAGCGGTTAAGGTATAAAATTACGCTACCGGTAGCATTACCTTGACTATTCAAAAACTAGATCTATCTCTTCCTTTCAACATACATACACGTGGGGGAAGAGAGAAAATAAACACTAAAATCTTCATAACCCACTATATTGGCTTAAAATGATTTTACTCTTTCTCGCCTTGACATACGTCACCCGTCACTCTCTCACAGTACTGCATAGAGAGAGACAGATGATCCCTGTCACGGCGAGAAAGAGTCGCGTGCTTAGGGTGCTAGGTCCGCAGAAATAACATCTTGATATTCTATTTTGAGAAAAAACTTTCAGCAGGTTCATTTCTCTTCAGTTTCTCTCGGTCTTCCATTCTGTTTAACCGAATACGTCTTCACTCATATCTTTTCACTTTCACACACGTAACTTGTATCTCTGTCTCACGTACCTGTCTCTCTCTTACTCGTTCATCTTTTATTACATAATATAAATAAACAGCCTATATACTTACGTCTACGTACCCTTTCTGGGTACAGGCCTCCCGTCAATCTACCAAAGAGGGTATACGGAGCATACTCCACCACGCTGCTCCGCTGCATTTTCAGACCAGCCAGACTAAAATAAAATAAAGTTTGAGCTGCTTGAATTGACACCATTGCATTAGTACCTATTTCAATAGTACCCTCGCGAGAGAGTATAATACTTACATGCCTATAAATTTAGTTAAAATTGTATAAACTCCTTTTTTATGTCGGTTAAAAAGGGGTGACACTAACTAGACTGTGCTGGTACTTTTATTAAAAAAAAAAACAGTTTTTATTACACACGATGTGACATACCTAACTTGGCTAACTTCTACGACATGTCTGGGAGCATAAGCTAGTGGTCTATTTACCGGTATAAACAGTTCATAATTATCTTACACCTAGGAAAAAAGTTACAGCTGACACTTTTACTTAACGCTTATATAAAGAAACGTGGAAGGTTACCATTCAATTTACAGTTTAGCATTCAATACGGCACCATGGTGTTTTGAGTATTCACCTCACGATACGGAACCCCATTCATGACGGTTCTCTCCTATTTCTCCATGGTTCCGTGTCATCTAAAATTCCGCGCTTGGTCCTAAAAAAAGTAAAATTATCCATGATGATTATCATTGCGACCTTGTTGTAGAAATGACTTCGCGAGTAAATAATTGTAAGTTTGGTAAGTCATCTATCCCGAGTTGTTGGTGGTTCTTCACATTTAACACATTTAATATTTTAACTATGGCATCACAATATATCTTTGAAAACTTAATATATGTAAAAAAACATTTAGGATTATTTGCAAAAAATAGCGATCGGCACATTGTTAATACCCGGAATAAAAATATACTTGCTTTACAAGTCAGTCGATTACATAAGATAACTAAATCTTTTAAGGGGCAATGTATACGTTTTTACAATAAGATTCCCATTGACATTCAGAATTTGCCTTTCAACTGCTTTAAGAAAGTAGTTAAACAAAAACTTTTCAAAAAAGGTTATTATAAAGTTAGTGATTATTTAGAAGATATGAATGCATGGGATTAACTGTCTGAGAACTGATATTAGGCAGCTAAATTAATCAATTGTATATCAATATTTTATGTTTATTTCTATTTTATTTTTTAAAATAACGTCTAGGGCCCTGTGCCGAGGTTTTTCTTGCAGCTTCTTTTCCCCGGCTATACAGGTTGTGAGAAGCTGCAGTAGTTTTAGGCGGATGAGACGTTCGTTATGTAAAAATTGACGATTCAAAGTGTAACTATGTTACCTACTGAATAAAGATATTTTTGAATTTGAATTTGAATTTCTTTTTCCGTCCTATAGCTCAGACAATAGTTAAACAAATAATTCGAATTTCATTTATGAATTAAGTAACAATGAGTACGATGTTTGACCGCTTTTATTGATGACGTCACATGACAGTATTTCCAAACAAACTCTATAGAAAACTATCGTTTCGTAAAAAGTATCTCATTTGACTTGGTTGTCAAATAGCTTATTTCGGTGATTATTACAGATGCTTACGCGAGCATGATCAAACCCGTTCATAGACAATGACGGGCGAGTACAATCGAGTCTGCTGTCTACTCAATCGTATAGAGTCACAATTATAAGACATACCAATGTGACGACCCGTAGCTGGATTTAGCTCTCCAGTCAAAGTCGTGCTGCAATCTTCTTCTATCGTGTGGGTTGTGAGGTGGACTACCAACCAGTGTCAGGATTTTTACTGAGCCGCCATAGGCCCCTGACAAGCATGACTCATGTAACGACTACGTACTTTCACCAGTAAGTAGTAACCGGGACCAACGGCTTAACGTGCCTTCCAAAGCACGGATCATCTTACTTTTGGACAATCAGGTGATCAGCCTCTAATGTCCTAACCAAACTAGGAATCAAAAATGTTTGTGATTTGTCCCCACCGGGATTCGAATCCAGTGCTAGTCGTGTTTCATGCTGCAATTCTAGTCGTAGTGTGGTATGAGGTCTGGAGAAGCGATTCGGGAATACGGACCCTTCTTCTACGGACTACTTCTTACTTTTTTGACTACGACTATATCCCAATTGGGATAGCCGGAGGTACGACCATCGCAAGCTTGATCTAACAGAAAGCTCGGTGAGGTGTGTGTACTTAACACCTCACCGAGCTTTCTGTTAGATCAACGTGATAGGTGATGAGCCGCATCGCCATCTAAACGGTCGAGCGAACTGTGTTAGTGAAAACTGTACTTAAGATAAATTATTAACACATTGGTGCAAGTTCGGTATCGAGGTTCGAACCGGCCCAAGTTCGAAAAGCAAGAATATTATGAACTATGCATAAATCCCTGTTTGTATAACAATAGTTGGTGTAATTACGACAAGTACGATGACAGGGATAAATCCTGATATTTTGCGAGTACTTCATTAGATTAGCGCAAAGTGGATTTTCGCTTCGGATAACAAAAAACTGACGCTAAAAGACATTTCTGTAATGAGCAACTTCTTGTCTGGAACCTAGTTGGACGTGGCAGATAGTTCTTCTTGATCTTAGAAGAAAAGATTTAAGTATAGGTCAGTGATTCTCAAAATAAACTATTGTAACACATTTACAAAGTTATATGAATAACGATTACTAATCTATATCAGCGATATAGAGTTCTATGATTTCCCAAGAAACAGACTCACCTCACCCTAGTTTGTGTAAGAAAATGCCTTTGTTTATTTAGTACTATAACTTACCTACTTTACATGTGACATAATAAAATACTTAGGTATAGGTTGTAGGTAGAAACCTACCTTGTCAAATACCTATCTATTACTTCTGATAATAACATATATATACCTTTTTTCATATTTCCCATCTTTTTAAAGTAGGAATGTAGGCCGTACTCAATTCATGTAACATACATTTCGTATAAACTGCAGCAATCCAACACTATTCTGAATTTACGCGCGAAATTCGCATTCCCGATTGTTTACCATAACAATGTGTTCGTCACATCACTATTCTATTCAAGTGGCGTTTGTTTACAGTGTTCATTAAGAATTGTAAAGCACATTTCAAGCGATATTCAATGTCGAATCCTTTGACATGTGAGATTCAGCCAAACAAGTTGACTGATAGTGTTACGAAAAGTCCTTCATGGCAGGTGGATAGTTCATAAATGCTTATTTGTTTTAGTTGCTAAATCTATTGAAGTTTACAATGTATATAATAAGGTTTTAATTGTTTAATGCAAACGGCATCGCGTTTCCTTGCCTCGTAAATGACGATATGGCCTAAGGAAGAACGCGATCATATCTTAAGTAACTATTAAGAGAGAGAGTCAGGAAAAATATTCGGACGAAGTACAAAACAATTGATACGATTGGTACTAATGCCTAGATCCGTCTTCCACAATGGCTTCTCCAGACATCATACCAGACCACGAGTTACGTCGCTAAGCAGCATGGCTTTGCCTAAAGAGGCTAAAACCAGCCACGGGATAAGCCTACTCACCGGCAAAATAGGTCACAAAATAAAAATGAGAATGTAGGTATTATGAAAGCGAGAACTATTTCAATAATAAATATCATATAACCGCACTTTGTAGGTACCTACAGATTTCTTAGAGATTCAGATATTACAGAAATCACGAAGCGATTAATCTCACTGATACAGTAATGAATGGTCGTCTGACCTTTACAAAAACCTCGAAACATCGTCTATTCTGAACACATTTCTCTGACACCGCCCTACCACTCAACGAGATTCTTTTCAGCATTGTGACAATTGGCATACCTACTGGGCGAGCTTTTAAAGAAACCTATTCATTTTAACCTCAAGACGGGACTTAATAACAGGGGTCGCAGCCGAAAACAGCGGCGAGTGACGCGCATCATCATTACGATTTAATTCCAAGGGAAAGCGGCCGTGACAAAGTCTACTGTGCCATTATTCCGTTCCACCTCGGAGGATGTTTAATAAACAAATGACGCGGGGCCTCGTAATGACGTGCCTCCCACCTCACCCGCCTGCGCCTCCTTTAGAGCCCACTTTAATGTTCCTCTAACTGTGCGCAGCCTCACCCACAGACGCGCCATCAGCCCACAAACCACTCCACTAACCCACATAAATTCAAAAACAAAACTTCCTCATCTGCAAACTTCATCGAATCAAAAATTTTGTACGAGTGTCCCCACAAGTTTATTGAAGTTCCTCTTCTGTAGAATCCCTTCTTTTTTATTCACCCTCTTATTTTAAATCCGAGTAATTACTCCAAGATTTTGTTCCCTTAAAGCTGTAAAATTGGGAATAGAGATAACAAGCGTTCTGGCTGCTCTACGGCTGCCTCTTTGAAATTTATTCGCTGAAGTTCTTGCCATTATAGTCGTGTCTAACCGCCAGGGCTTACGGGCCATATCCTGTTTAATGCCTGCAACATATGGGATCGAACGATACAATTTACTCGCTGTAATCAATTTACTATGAGATCGTGAAATTGTCTACATGAGAACGCATTTCAGGAGCCGCTTCAACTGTCAATTTGTTTGATGTCCCAATCAACCTTCCTCTGTCATTTTTCGGCGATTATTATGTCTCTCGGGATGATATTAATTTTGGAATTCGTTTTTTAACTTGAAGGCTTCTTCGAAAATGAACTTTCTTTATTGATCACGAAACATTTCGGCTCCGAAAATGTCCCAGTTTGGATGAAGGAATGATTGATGTTACAGAATAAATAGGTTTAACATTCGTGGCAGAAGTTTACTCATTAAAAAATATAATTACATTTTTGTTGGTAAATTACTCTGCCTCTTAATTAAATTTGTCTTGCTTACCATAGCACAATATAAACCTTTACTTTGGCCCATAACTTTAAAGCTGTCATAGTAGTTACCATATTCTTAAATAAATAACGGTTGAGTAGAATTCCGTAACGCACGTGTCAATATTCAACCCCAATCTTTATATTGGTTGTCAGTAAACGTCAGAGACGTCATAACATGTATTGTTTATATTACTCCCCAAATGTGTTCGATACAGACCTACTTCCACAAACATTAGCACCTGTCGCACCATGGCTGTCTTCTTAATGACAGTATTTATATAAGGAAAAGTCGGGGAACACGAAAATACAATTTGGTAAAAGGTGGAAGTTGTCACAATACGCGGGTAAAACATTAGGCGGGCGGGGCGCAGTCACGTGATACACCCTACAACACCCAGAATTAAACAGTACAAAATTATGTGATAACTTCTTACGGTTGGATTATAAATAGTAGGTAAACCAAAGAGTTCAAGTAAGTATTAATTTTATGTCATGTAGACCATTGTGATGTTTTATTAAGATTCACAAATAAGGTTCTATACATATTCTATTTATACGCTCCCTTATCAGCTCATTCCGAAAATCTCGCGTTTCCAATCATCCCGTTGTATCGCTTCTGCTAATCTAGCCAATAAAAGTGGCGATTAGCCAACAATGGATTATCGCATGACGTACACGTCCCGAGGGGCCTATGGCCGGCAAATCGTGGCCGTAGCCACAAATTTACCCACAACAAACCACCTCGTGAGAGCCAGAACGAAGATTAATCGCCGGTCTACGGGATTACGCTCGTGGGCCAATCGTCAACTTTGCCAGCAGCCTATCCTTTAACAACGCAGACTTTGAGCCCAAATTGTCCTGGCATCATCGCATACGATACTTGGTTCCACAGGTAAATAGTTAGGCCTATCACGTAGTGCTTTTAATTTTTTAGCCAACAACTACCACTGACTTTCAGGGTTACTTATAGTACAGCAATAAGGACGGCGAAAAATAAAGTTTTCTGTATTACCGTCGTCAAAATTTGAACACAGAATTCGGAAGGAAATCACTAGTTTATATCACTCGATTTACTGGCAACGTTTTCCCATAAACTGAAATGTGTACGGAACAAATTCTACCACATGTTCTATATTACGTTGCTGGCACAAAAATAAGTTTCTATCACATTTATAGCCTATGAAGTCCCCGATCATCTCCACTTGGATATCGATGCGATGAATGAACCTATAAAATGGGGAAAACTCACAATTCTTAACCCAATACGTCACAAGCAGCGGGCAATGTAGGAAAAAATATAACAAAGCGCTTGGGAGCGGTCCGGATCTCATTTAGACAAATCGCTCGTAGCGGTCAGGTCAGATACCAATAACAAGGGCCACACATGCTATTGTAGTCCAACCCGTCATTAGGATGCTTCCGTATACCCCGCCACCTTTTTCCACTTCAAATCAATCTTATCAGAACGAAAAACGGACGAGTTTTGAACGGTTCTGATCGTGTTCCGAAGCATCATTCGGATCCCGGACCCAATAACGGGGCTATCGGCCCGTCAATTGGAATCGGTTGTGCCCAGAACAGTGATTCTTTTCGACTAAAATATTGCCTGTACTAACACATATTGTTTAGTTATGATAGGTCTGCTCCTTAACATTCGCGATTCCTATGGAATAATAAGTCCGATACAACATCTTCGATTTTCTTCCGGTTATAATTTTCTTTTTATCGTGTGGGTTGTGAGGTGGATTACCAGTCTCACCAACCCTGGTGTCAGGGTTACTATTCACCCGGCAAAGGCTCCTAACATGACTCGTGTGACAACTACATACTATCTACATCAGTAAGTACTGACAGGGACCAACAGCTTTACGTGCCCGAGGCACGGATCATCTTACTTTCGGACAATCAGGTGATCAGCCTGTAATGTCCTAAATAAATTAGGCACTACAAAGTGATTTTTCTGATATGCCCCAGGGTTCGAACCCGGGCCTGGATCATAGAGGCCGTTATAATTAGAATCGCGCTTTACTGACGTAACAATAATACCTCTGGTGTTAACATTATTTCTAAGAAAATGAAAAAAGTCGTAGAAACCTCGCTTTAATGAATACCACTCCGAAACTTACTTTATTGAATTACTTACTAATCAATTAGGTACTTTGATCCGGTGAATACCTTCAGTTTTACTTATTAAAGTATTTGTAAGCTAGAAGTTGTTCCTTTGAATTGAATTTCCAACATAACTAAGAGACAGGCTACGGTTCAGGCTATTTAATTCTGTATAATAAACCGGCGCTGTACCTCCGACTCTACAGCAAAGCAAACGCGAAACGGTTACGCTGTGTCAATTAAGCTGAAATGAAGGAATATATTTTATCTTAGATTTAGTTACCTATGTCGTTCGTTTGTTTAAGTGCTGTGAACTCTTTTATACAAATTTAAAAATCTTCTGAGAAAGATAATAAATATATACAAAATTAATTAAGATTACCGGATGAATGAAATAGCAGACTTTACTTCTATAAGTAAAGTTATTTCAGTGTAATTAGTGGTTATATTTCAATAAATATAACATTTTACAATAGCTTCAAATTCTACCACATGTTCTATATTACGTTGCTGGCACAAAAATAAGTTTCTATCACATTTATAGCCTATGAAGTCCCCGACCGGCTCAATTTTTGGAACTTAACGCCGTTTTGCCATTCGGTGATCGAATAAGTTCTGAATATACTGTTACACACTCCAGGCAATAGGGAAACAGAACCTTAAATTAAATTTATTACTTACTTTGAAAGTTATTATTACACGTGCCAGTGAATCGAACACAAAACCTTTAGTTTGGTGGTCTAGGTGTCGAAGGTGTCAAAGTACGTAAGCTAATGTCGACATTAGGTCGATCGTTTCTTTTCTATCTAACATTACTGATTGCCTATTTTAGGGTTTATTTTTAAACTTATTAGACAAAATCTACAAGAATACATGTTTTCATAATAATACATGATTAATAAATAGACACCGTTGCCATAATATGAACAACTTTTCTTATATATCAAGACAAGCATCTCCCTTATTCTATAAATATCAAAACGCAATTTTCTTACCGCCCGTTATCGTAAACCCTAACACAATCATGAACTACTTACTTAATTCAGCTTCCATAATAAAACACGGGACAGTCGGTCTCGAGAGCAACGCAAACTCGGACTTGTTGCATTTAAGTTAATTAATCCCGGGACTAGATCAGATAAAGACCGGCTCGAAGGACCGGCCTCTCAGACATTCAAGTTTTTGATGGCGACTGTACACTAGGGATGTGCGACGCGTGCCACCGTCTACGAATGTTTGTCCACAAACAACGCATTGCGATTTATCGAGGAAGCAATCTCAAAATAAATATTATTTCGGTTTCACGCCGATCGCTTTTACTTTGTCCGGGTCATTGACACGTGCGGCTATCGTGTAATTGAAAAAGTTAATCAGAAAAGGTATAGGTTTAATATTGTTTTGTTTGACGATAATTGTATTGTTTATTTGAAGAAATAGGAGTAAAATGATAACAATGCATGTCTCCTTGTCACGTAGGTCAGCGGGAAGAAATCTCTTTCTTATAGATAAGCTTACCTGTACTGTGTGTTTTCTTTGTATGTTTCTTTTGTCTGTTCTGTTGTGTACAAATAAATAATATAAATAAATGCATTCAGTAGGTATTCAATGTAGGACATATCACAAAAGTTGACTAACAATATTACGTCCTCTCCAATACGATGAGCTAGTAAGCTGTCACCAAATTATACAAGTTATTTAAATTAATAACACTGACTTCGTATCGAAGAAATTAAGACGCATCCAGCAACGTTAAAAGAACTAACTACTTCTACGCAAATTCCACTGCGTTCTTAGCTCCAAATATAAAATTCAGCAGTTTTAGCAAGAACGTACTAAATGAACATGTCAAGAGGTACATATAATATATGAATTTGTAAGAATCAAGCGGCAGTTTCTGATCGCTCCTCGAGTTAGCTAAGACGGGATTAGGGTGCTTGTCACATGCGAGATTTCGCAGTCGAATCGAAAGTGGAATTTATGAATTATGTCTTTCGCACAGTTTTCATCTTGAGAAAGAATTTTATTAAGTAAGAATTTTTGGAACTCAACGCCGTTTTGCCATTCGATGATCGAATAAGTTCTGAATATACTGTTACAAACTCCAGGCAATAGGGAAACAGAACCTTAAATTAAATTTATTACTTACTTTGAATGTTATTATCACACGTGCCAGTGAATCGTACACAAAACCTTTAGTTTGGTGGTCTAGGTGTTAACCTATTGTACTACAGAAGTCGTCAATATTGTCTATTATACGTAGGTATTAATATTATTTCATAGATTATAATACAAGTCGTACCTACATAACATTATTGTAACATTCAATGTGAAATTCACATTAGAGAATTTCCCTGAAACCTCTTTGGTTTATAAATTGTATGTTTACCTATTATAATTGATAGTTACTAAGTAGTAATGCTTAATTCTAATTTAACGAGACTTGAAATGAGCATTGCTGATTTCGTGGAAGTGTTGAAAGTATACAAATATGACTTCAAACGTTTGCTTTTATGATGAACTGGGAGTGAAAAAATAAAATAAAAGCATTTAACTCCAAAACGTGTATTTTTAAATAAAATAAATAAAAAATAAAATACATTTATTTCAAGCAACATAAGGCTCATATACAATACTTTTGACACAATACAGTAAAAATAAAAATAAAAGAAAAACACAATGAAATGACAATTAAATGATATAATATACAATGAAAATAAACTAAAATAAAATTAAAATGAAATACACTAACATAATAATTATCTAACCAATACCAGTTTTTACATGCCTGTCGCAACAGTGCATGATGTAAGGACAGTCCAATCTGTCCGCGATCACCGCCAGGACGGCGTTGGGGCTGGCACGCACTCGCCGTACCAGTGCCGCCGCACGCACTCGCATAGTGCTGTGAAAACAAGCTATCCGTGCTTCCGCGAACATGCCCGAGGCACTGCAGTACCGACTCAGCCCCATCACCACCCTGAACGAGTTATTATATTGGACTCGAAGCGCATTGTACGTTTTTTGCGTATAGTTTGCCCACAAAACGCACGTGTACAGCGACGTGCAATATGCTTTGAAAAGAGTCATCTTCACACCGCTTGAACACCGCGCAAACCTGCGGGCCAACATATTTGCTCTTACGCACAGCGCCCTTCGCTCCCTCTCTATATCAGCATCGTCCTTGAGGTCGGCAGTAACGATGTGACCTAGGTATTTAAACGTGTATACTCTTTCCAATGGAGTACCATATAAACATACAGGCGGTATGTTGTCTGGCTTATTTCTGCCAGCCTCAAAGACCATATACTGACTTTTTAATACATTATATTTTAGACCGTGACTCAACGCGTACTCCTGACATAAACTTAGCAGCTTCCTAAGACCACAGACCGATGCGCTCAGCAGCACCATGTCGTCTGCATAGCTAAGATTATTGACGCTTACACCGTCAATATTACAGCCGACATGCTGATTGCTCAGCGCGACAATCAACTCGTTCATATATAGGTTGAAGAGTGAAGGGGAGGTCAAGCCTCCCTGTCTCACCCCACACTCCAAACCATACTCTTCCGACATCGCTCCCGCCCATCTGACCTTGTTGACCTGGTGTCCATACCAGTACTTGAGGATGTCTAACAGTTCTCCAGGTAAGTTAGTAGACTCGAGTTTCTTCCATAGCACGTCATAGGACACCAGATCAAAAGCCTTGGACAGGTCTAGGAAGCACGCGTAAACCGGGGTGTCACGATCAGTATAATACCTGACGGTATGCTTAAGGCACAGTATGGCACTTTCAGTCGACAAATGAGGCCTAAAGCCAAATTGATTGTCATGTATATTCAAGTGTTTGTGCAACTGTGTATTAAGCATAGCGTTTTTTCCATACACATAGACATAATTGGTAATATAAATTACACGTCGTAAAAACTGTTATTACTCTGGACAATAGTGATAAAATTAAGCATTATTTACAGTACAACTAAAGTTCCTTCAATTTAAACTGCCTGCTCAAGAAGCCATATTTTGAATTGTCTTTTAAAAATATTAAAATTTAACGACTCCCTAATATCGTCAGGTGCTTAGTCTCCACCAACCTGCACTGGAGCGGCGTGGTGGAGTACGCTCCATACCCCCTCCGGTTGATTGAGGGGAGGCGTGTGCCCAGCGTTGGGACGTAACTAGGCTATTTATGTTTAGGTATTAGTTCTAGTTCATTAATACTCCCGGGCTCATGACATCTACGGTTTACCATACTTACTAGTCCTGAACAATAATGACATACATGTTCTTTTTTAAATAGGTATTCGAAATAAACATGTCTAGACCACGCTACACAGCTCATATTTGCAAGAGGAATAATTCTTCGAATACGCAAACAATATTTGTCTTAAAACGTAACTCCAATATAATTATGTTTAGAAAATGTCGCGCTGCTCCGTTTCGCTGACATCTGTGGGGCTATAAGTAAAGTTCAAATGTTGAAACAAGGGAATGAAATTCGAGTTGTAATTTATGCTTACTGATATGAGAATATTAAGGGTAGCTGTGTTTAGTAGATATGTGAACGAGCCTTCTGCACCATGACGCATGTTGGTAATTAGTACCTGGGAGGGTACGCTCTGCCACTTGAGCTTCGCAGGCAGCTAAGGATTCTACCGCTAGATGTATAGTTCTACCTAATGGATAGGTACATCTATAGAAACACGGTATTTGTATTAAGTACGTTCCAGTTGAGTGACGTCAGAAGTATACTTGGGACTGTTTCGACATACCACAGATGAAATCCAAAATCGTATTAATGAAAAAAGCAGTTTCGAAAAAAGACATTTGAAAGTTTTAAAATTTGTAGTATATTTATTATTCTATAGAGTCCTCGAATCACTTAGTTTCCATCATCTATCACTAGATGATTATGTAAAAAATGCTTGTCGTTACAACTTAATTTTATGTGCGATCATAAGAATAGTGCCATTCTACGTTCGAAGTTTCAAAAATCACGTAATCGCTTGACATATGCGGATGAAAAATTCATGAAGTTGTCTTCATAGGTACCTAACTAATCGGGAACGGCATGTTTTTCAAATGAATACTTACTTATTATAATTCTCTCTATATGGCTTATTGGATGGGAATAGGTATTTGCCAGTACTTACGGCGCCTTCAAATTAGTCACGCGGCGGCTGCAGCGTTCAAACTATGTGCGTTCGTTCAATATGATCTAAAATAAATACTCATTAATATATTATTACCTGGGGGGTTAAAATGGCCACATCGAAGCAATTCATCTAAGAAAGCAATATTGCTATTTGACGTTTGTTTGCATTGCGCAAATGCGCAAATGTCAAATTGCAATATTGCTTTCATAGATGAATTGCTTCGATGTGGCCATTTTAACCCCCCTGCTTCGTAATGTAACGCTTATTGCAAGAATACCTACACATATCTACATGGTCGCGCTACTTTGTTTATAATATTTACTGTAAAACTCAATAATACCTAACACCAGACATCAGTAGAAACAAGGGAGAAGTAGGAGACTGTAAAACTGTAATTTTAAATCCTTCTTACTGCATTTAGCGCCAAGATTTCCAGCATTAAAAGTTCTTACGCTTAAAATGCGTCCTGGAAAGTCTAAAAGTATCCAACCACCCGGCAATTAACACAATCCAACTCCAGTTGACGGCTTCGCGATAAAAGCTAAAAAAAGTAATGGATTGATGTCAAACTTGCCGTGAAAAATTTTAGTCAATGGGGGAGATAATTTTCGCAGAGGAAGGAGAGTGTTTTATGAAATTTCGATGAAAAATCGTTGGCGAGCCGCTCTCCAGGGTCCAACCGCCCGAAGTTGTCGCAGTAATTTAGCGTCATTTGTTTTCTATGAATATTTATTAGCCGAATCGAAAACAATGACCGTATTGAAATTTAATGTTTCTACTGAATGACATGTTTTCCTTTGTGAAATACCGATTTTACCACAAACTTTGTAATTACGGTTACACACGCGACTACCTTCGGAATCTACTCGGGTAATTTGGTAAATGTAGTCGCGACTCGAGTTGGAAGTTCGACGTTAAAAGTGCCTCGTTTTAAAGCGTGATATTTAAATTTGCCGCCGCCGCCAACTTCGCCGCCGGAGACAATTCAATTACAACTAATAGCCTCTGATTCATGTTTGTATTGCTAATTAGTCGTACTCAAGTTTTGTCACTCGTCACTTACCGCCGGTTTTGCAGCCTGTACCTTGTTTTGTTTAACAGATTGTTCTTCGTCGTCTGCGGGTGATCATTTAACTTTGTCGCCTCCTGTTTACGCGTAATTTTAATGTCTTTCTGTTTTATTACACACTTACTCCTCCTACGACATTTTAATTTAAATTACAAGATAGCAGCTATTCTAATTCACATTTTCAGTTGTCATATACGTTCATTTTAACGTTTCCCTTGTTTCCTGTAAAATTACATCGACTAAAGTCTTGATATCGAGAGACAAAAACATACCGCAAGTCGTCAAAGTATCAAAAGCCAAAGGTAACTTAGACGGAAACAATGTCCAGAAAGTTAGATAAGCCTCGGCTAACTAGGCAAGCGTTTGGTCCAATAGAAGAAACTTGTAAATCCCGTTGTGAGACCGCAAGGTACACGCGAAAAGGGAATTAAAAGTCTTCTACGATGTCTCCACAGGGTAGACATTTCGGGTCGCTATTGTTGCTTTTAGTGGAAATAGTAAACATTGTCTTCATACAATGGTCTTGACTATTAATTTTCTACAATCAAATTAAAATATTCAATGAAAACAAAACAAAACCGAATCTGATAATCATGTTTCGAGATGATACATTATTATAAAGTAGGGAAGGAATAGCTTTGAAGGATTTCAGTAACTCAATTATGAAATCGTAAAACTTATAAGCCATGTACTGCAACAAAGTAAGTAATAAAGTTTAACATGAAACTACTAACTATTATTGTATTAAAATTTGGCAGTCAAAAGCGTTCAGTGGCAACGTAAAACAAGTGGAACATAAAGGACAGAAAGAATAATATGCCGGGAAGGACAACATAAATGAATGAAATTAAAATATCCACCAAAAAGTTACTCGTGCGCCCGAAACTGTGTCTGGAGTTGGTGAAATAATAATAGAAACATTTTCTGAATCACGACGGCGTTCATAGCTAACTAGAGCTTAACCTAAGTACCAGGGTAGCAGAGACACGAATGTAGTAGGTACGTACACACATTCGTACTATTTCCATTGTATTGGCGGAGCGAGCTCGAGCAACCTGTTGCGCTGAACTATTTTATTAGCGAGAGTATGTCGGTGGGCCATTCTTTACGGCGCTTTTGTTGGCGTGGCGCTTAGTCGCACATTGTGCACGCTCTACCGGTGTGATTGGCTGGGTTTATAACACAAATACCGAGCATATTTTCCATTTGTACCACCCTTTGTACGAGCTATTTCGGATCGTACGGGATTCAAAGCCAGTATGCGCAGAGATATCAAAGATGAAATTCAATGAAATCCCATGAAAGAAAATTGGTTTTTATTCGCAGAGAATATTTACCATATCCACGGAAAAATACACATATTTGTCGAATTTTGTTTTTAGTTGGTTTTTATTCAACTGGATCTACTTTAAAACATACAATTGAATGTACGGTATCTATCACAATCGCTGGCGTTTTGATTAAATTCTTAATCTGAAATAAAATCGACGATATTTCTTTTCTTAGTACGCGAATTACGTCCGAACCGCCGGCGCGGTAGAAACAGTTTGAACACTGGAGATTTCACATTTTGACATCCTCTTAAGCCCCACAAAACCGTGTTGCTCATCCCTACAGTGTCAAGATTGTCATCCAGACAGACTCAATGCGGCCCGTGCATAAATTGAAGGCTTTGCAACCACTCTGTTGTAGGGAATTTCCCACAGGGCTTTAAGCTGGAAAAAACTGGATGAGTCCCACCTCCAATTCTCATTTATAATTCAATATTGACAATAGCTGCCGGATATTTACAATAGTAATTTGCATGGCTAATTCTGTATTAGATTATCGGGTGATACTTTGTTGTTTGGAACTGTTTACGTCATGTTTTTATAGTTACATCTGCAGCTTTAAAAAAGAACTTCGGTGTACTAGAAGTTTATTAACTATATAATTAGACATTTTTATTAGATTCTTCGTTAAACAAACTAAAAGACAAAAGCTATATACAATTTTAGATTTGATTAATTAATAAATCGTGGTTTAAAATATAAAATAAAATATACTGGTGGTAGTTATACATAAAAGCTTAAAGTGCAATTAAAGTACTTTATTTTATAGTCAACGAAAGACTAACGAAAAAATGATACTTATCTTTGTTTCAACATTCAAAACTAACCAACATTTACCGGTTTTAAACAAAGGAAACCAGTTGATAATTCAGAAAAGAAAAGAAAACATTGTTTAAAGGTTTATTTCTACAGCGAAGTTTCTTCTAGACAATCTTTTGTAACTTTATATTAAGTTACGGAATCGTTTAAAGACCGAGCTCAAACATCGGGTATCGATGCCTTCTTATTTAAGGCAACTTCCCTGTCTTAGAATTCAATAAGGCGGGAGAGGAATTTACTTCTCTTTGACTAAATAGCTTAAGAGATTAATTAAGAGGAACTTTCATGGGATCCGGTTAATGTTGTAACGTAAACACTTTGATTTCGCTTAGTAGATAAGTTTTGTAGATAGATTGCTGATTTTGTAACTCTACGCTCAAGAGACTCCTTATCTATGAAGTGGTGTGTGTTAAGAGGCACACAATTAATTTAAGACGGTTTGTTGGCTGGTTGTGTTTGTTTTTTGTCGCGAGCCATTTGGCCGTCTCTTACTCAGATCATAGCGACTTTAGGACCCCGATACTGATCCCGCTAAGGGAATGTGTCATATGCATGATTTACCTGAAAATTTAAAGGAATTAAATATAAAAGAATTTAAGCATGACTTAACTAAATGTTTTTTTTACATATGTGTTTTTATAGTCTCAACGATTTCTTTAATTAATAATAATATCGGTCGGTTTGTGTTCTTGCAAATACATAATTGTTATGATTATGAACTATCTATATCTAATGATGTTTTGGTAATCTGTCAATGGTGACATACATTTTATCGTACCCATTTTAGGATTCCAATACCAAATGTGGGTACCATTTTTCTGTTTGCGTTTTATCGCTCTTTTCTCCCTGATAGAGATTCTGGTCGTGGAAAGTAAATTGAAATAGTACCACAACCACTGAATTCCTTGAATGTTATTTAATAGCTTTTCTGTCAGGCATGTCCACAACAAACATTACTTCAATCAAATCAAAGGTTTTTTTTTTATAAACGCGTGTACGGTCACGAGCATTAATATGTATACACTTTGGTACCATGTCACATTAACTTTTTTGACAAATTGAACTGTAAGTCTCACTAAATGTCAAATATGTTAGTGCGACAGAGTCCTAAAGTGGGTACATTATATTGCTCATGACTGTACATAGAAACAGGTGGTTATTTCATATGTGAACTCGTAGTTATTTTTGTATACATTATATACAAAAATATAAAAAAGCTCAAATGTGTTTGAATCTTGAAATCTATACATTTGGATCCCAATGAAAAGCTGTAGGAGGCGCCAACTGCATAATATTTATTTTCGTACTTCTATTACGACCTTACATTTATTAAACGAGTTTGAAATTACAAATCACTTGCTCACTGTTCAACGTAGATGATTTTATTACCTACACTTTAGATTACTTTTCATTCTTGGAAATTCCAGCCTCTTTTAAAGGCTTCTTTTCGTGGAACTCAACAGTTGACTCTGCTGCAATTTATTTTATGCCACAATCATAACTGGAACGGAAGACAATTTTAGAAATAAACTATTAAACTCTACTACAAGCACTTAGAATTCAACTTGCAGCCGCTCTTGGTTTCAGGCTCTTACTGCTATATACACTGGTGTACAAAAAAATCGACTCAAGTTTTGTTACCGGGCATTTAGAAAAATACTCTGCTCTACGCAAATAATTATTTATTACATTGTTCTCTTTTATTTTATCTATATGATACCTGCTATACATTATAGCATATATTCATTATTTATTTGGCGACAGAACTTCTTCACCAGCCCATTAACGTCCCCACTGCTGGGGCACGGGCCTTCCCTATGGATGAATAGGAAGATCGGGCCTTAAACCACCACGCGGGCCCAGTGTGGATTAGTGGTTATTAACGACTGCTTATGCAACCGGGACCAACGGCTTAACGTGCCTTCCGAAGCACGGAGGAGCTCGAGATGAAAACTTTTTTTTTTGTGGTCACCCATCCTATGACCGGCCTTTCCGAATGTTGCTTAACTTCAACAATCGCAGACCGAGCGCGTTTACCGCTGCGCCACCGAGCTCCTCACTGGCAACAGAACTTAAGTAGATTTTTTGTCCACCAGTGTAGTAGAAGTAATCGGCTTATCGCTTACCTAGAGTTAGTTACTACCTGATATAGTACTACTACTATCTAAATAATTGAGTACTACTACTGTCTACTGAATTTCTACGAGCCGCTCGAGACGATATGAGCAGCACGGAATATTATAGCATTTTCTTGTTGTCGATGTCAGAACCCCATGTGGTCGATAGAGGATACCCACATATAGGCTGTAAGTTTTATTTTATTACTACAAACTCTATTAGATTTGTCCAGGTGCAACTCGATTAGAGGAGATTATGTCTAACTGCCGTTTGCACGCCACTGGTGCGATTGCAATGTCATCGCATTTCAGCGGTTCAGACGTGACTTCATCTGCTTGTAATCCTTTGCACTTGCATTTCACTTCTATCTGCCGTGTCGGTTCGAGTGTGGTTGGATTCGTTTTTTGAAACGTAAGTAAAGCGGTGTAGGTTATGTAGAAAATATATTTTTTTTGTCTTTGATGAGAGTGGAGGAAGCGAAGATGGTGGGTCAAGATCGTAGTATATGTCATTCCGTGCTCTCTGTCTACTTGTGTGGGAAATAAGCGTAATGTTACGTATGAATATTATTTAACACTCAATTATTTTTTTATATAAATACAAGATAAGTAGTGAATTAACGTTATGATTATGTAGCCTGAATTGTTAAATGTTGCCAATGAATAAAAATTATTTCAACACGATAAGTGTTGTATAGAAACAACTTTTTCTCCCCATTCATTACTAATGCAACGAAAAGCAATAATTGCAGAAAATTACGCCTCGTAACGGATAACTCGGCAAAAACACTGTTGGATTTAATAATCCGATGCTTCTGCTTATTAATTAAATAGTAAACGCATCTTTGCGCGCAACGTAAAAACATGCCCGGTGGTCCGTTGAAACTATTCTACGGGTTTATAAATAGGGGCTTTCATATGCTTTCATCCGATGAAAAAACGTGGTCCGGCACGGCAGATCGCGTGCGGAGATGAGCGAGAGGCATCGATCGCACCCACGGCACGCGGTGACGCCCGCAACGTGACGACCATTGTACGTGTCCAACTGAGACACTAATAGTCACGCTTTAAACCACTACACATTTAGTAACCCAATCCTTATGGATTGGAGTAGAATCAAATATACTCGGAGATGAGTCTTGAGCTTGAGTTGTCTTATCGATTGTCATGTTAATATTTATAATCACACCAAACCACAATCAAGCCAAATCAAATATATACTTTATTTCACACAAACAAAACATACAAATCTGACCTTATTGCTCTGGTGCAATTTCTTCCAAGCAACCACTATCAGCCATAAAAAACTTGGAAACAATCAGCGAGTTTTGCAGAATTCAATTTCTCGTAAAGCACTATTGTAAATTGTTATCAAAATTTTCTTTAGCGCGGACGCGAAGCACGGACAGAAATGTAATCAAAGGGCACAAATTCCTGCCCGTCGACATTATGACTGACGTTTGCTTGGGGCCGTGTTTAATTAAATAAACATAATTTTGATCCCAGGAAATTTTGACACAAAATTCCATATCCGTAACACTGTGCGGTAATATTACTCCGCGTCGTTTCCTAGTTCCTGAAGCTTTTGTTAGTAAAAATATATTCGACAAGCATTTCGCAACTAAGGTATTTTCAATTTTGCTGACATGCCTGATTCCTTGAAGCTTATTTAAGTATATAATTTTACGTATATTCATTCGTGTAATTGAATTCTTTCGTAGTAAATTTTATGTTTAACTTAAAACGCTATTTTGTTTGCCAGTTCATATTAACATTCTTGAAGCATTCTTGGTACTTACCTGCTGTTTAAAACATTTTAGTATTTCATTTACTTACTATTGCTACTAGAGATTCGCGAAATATTTTTTCTGTTGCGTTTCTCTTTATTTGAAAGCTAAATGGTTATTAAATCCGAAGTTGTATTTCGCATATAATAAAGTTGTATCTTAAGTTGAATATTTTTATTAAGACATGATTTTAAATTCACATTTAGTAAAGAGCGAGCATAATAAACTTCAATTTTAAGTATTGCAAAAAGTATTGCATATCTTTAATATACGAAGTCATGATTAAGTGAGTGTGGAGTAAAAAAAAGATTAACAATTTTTGTTCCAGAAATTCTGTCCTCCAATCGTATATATCTATATCTATCCAATACAGGTGCTCTTATACCGACTGTGTCCCACATTGATACCATTATTTTCTCGTTTCACAACGGCCTATAACCAGTGATGAGGTTTTTAATTGCTTCGACATTACACATAACGTTAATTTCAGTTACTCCGAACGGCGTCCAAGCGTCGGAAATGAACCAGAAAATTGCCCGTCTCCTCACATGAATGTAATATCCTGCAAGTTCCAATTATGCAGATTATCTCCCTCGATACACTTATTACTGGGTTATTTACCTTTATCTAGTTTTACGCTCGTTGCAGTCGGAGGATGCTCGAGAAGTCTTGTACTTAGCCGCAGGAAGTAGAACGTAAAAAAAAAAAACATTTTATTTAATTTGCAATGGAAGTGCGTATACATACATTTTGTACTTATTATACATAGGAGAATACTAAGATTATAAATAGACAATTTAAATCTCGTCATATTTCAATTCATCTTCCCCGGATATCACGCTAATGATCAGGAATCGTGATGGATATTGTAGTTCAATCATGGTTGTTACCAGTTACTTTTTCATTTTAATGCTCCTTTGATTATATTCGAATTTGTATTTTGTTAAAACGTTCATAAAAAAATTGTTATAATTTATATAGTTTAGTATTAATATAATTTGTTTGTTTTCATTTACGGTGAATGTTGTGTACGCATGTAATTGGCAAGCATATATACCAAGTCTTTCTTTCTATTTATAATGTTGTCTGAATAAGTTTAATATGGATTGCTGTATGTGTACCTAAAATAAATAAATAAAGTTAGCTTAAATCATATCCGACTCTCTACTATTATTGGTTTAATTTCACAAGTCACCCACTTCTCCTGCTGAAAGAAATAAACGAAATAATAAAATACAAAGCACGTTGAGATAATACTCATATTATTCGATAAGTAATTATACAAAATAATTATAGATTACAACAAAATAGAATGGAATAGATGAAACAATTATTTAAATTAAGAATTCAATTAACTGTTGATCCTCCTAAAATAAATAATAAATTGCCTTTGCTCTTTAATTTATTTTAACTTTAATTTATTTTTGAGATAAAAGTAATTTTAACATCGCAGTCGGATCCTATGGAGTTCTCACTAAGTATTGTAGTCGGTTTAATTTCTTAATGATACATAGTAATAAATTAATTTGTATTAGGTATGTTAAATGATCGAAGTATTCTTCGCTTGCTTGGCTGATTCCAATTAACGGTAGTAAATTGCATGTTACGTGCAGTTATTGCTTTTTACTTCTATCTGTTCAAGAAGTGTTAAAATACGTTAAGAAATATGTTATAAAGAAATATATATTATTTACCTATTGTGTAAGGTAGATAGATAGATAAAATACTTTATTGAGCACAATGGACACACAATACAGAGATAAGGACAGCATATACAGAAAAGCACAACAGGCGGCCTTATTGCTTATGCAGCAATGTCTTCCAGGCAACCTTTGGGTACAGGAAAATTTTGTACAAGTATAATAATAGCGGGCGGGTAGCTACATGAACTTAGGATAAAATATAAACATTACGAAAAAATCGTTTCGATTGACACTTGTCAAATTGGCAATGACAGTAAATAGTGATAATTCAAAAAATATATTTATGTAAGCGAATAACATTTAGTATATAATTCTAAAAAGACGTTTACTTTTTGGAATGTAATACCTTATTTTATAATAACATCATTCATGTCGTTCTCCCTTAATAAACTTAAATATGAGTCATTAAATAAAGTGTTGCACGTTTTGTTTACAAATTTCGTTACTTACAACGGTAGAAGCCGTTCAGTACTGAAGTTAAGCAAGAATTTATCTTAGAATTTCTCCTCACATGGACGGTTTTTCCACATTATGCATATTATAAGCAGGCCACATTATGTACCAGTAGGGCTAACACGCGCATCGTGATAAAATTTTGTCACGGTTATTTTATCGATTCTGACGATACAATAGGGTAGGGTAGATAGTTTCCAACTAGTCAAATCAGTTCATCATCATCAGCCGTATGACGCCCACTGCTGGGCATAGGCCTCCCCCAAGGATCACGACGATCGGTCCTGCGCTGCCCGCAT
Organism: Pectinophora gossypiella; assembly: GCF_024362695.1. Lineage (NCBI taxonomy): Eukaryota > Metazoa > Arthropoda > Insecta > Lepidoptera > Gelechiidae > Pectinophora > Pectinophora gossypiella. The sequence goes on along the minus strand of NC_065408.1, from coordinate 6,567,162 downwards.
CCAGCGGCTTCCCGCGACCTTCACCAGATCGTCGGTCCACCTTGTAGCGGGCCTACCCACTGAGCTGAGTCAAATCAGTTACTTTTTACTTAATGTGAGAATGCAAAAATGTGAAACATGTGATGTGTGTGTGTGTGTGTGTGAAATGTGTGTGTGTGCAATTAGAATTCTATAGTTTCCGCTTACCCCGGTGGGAATAGGCGTGAGTTTATGTATGTGTGTAATGTGAAAAAAAGAAATTACTGTGGAATTTGTATGAAACCGCACCCTGTGACGTCATACAAAAACGTAACAAAATGTATTAGTTATTATTATTATATTAGTAATGTATTATTAACATTGATAAATAATTTAAATAGAAAAAGAAAACGTTTTTTAACCTTTATATCTGTCTTTATTTAGTAGTCAGAATTTCATAATTTATCTTGGACTTATAAAGCTACCCAATTATTTCGTTTTGTCGATTGGCGCTAATATGTGAACTCAAATAATGAAAAATACGTCCAAAATTACGTGCACGTATAAGGAAACAAAATAAACTTATCGATTTCAACAAAATATATTGAATCGATCGATTATCTTACCACGTTGCGCATGTTAGCCCTGCTGGTCTAAGATGTTTAGTGAACATGCACACGTGAATGGAGGAGCAATCTACATAATGAGAAGTCAGGGTTATTGAGCGTAGCGGCTGGCCGATTCCACCGATTGTTATAGAAGCACATTGATTTCTATGTAGCTCGGTTTATTTTCCACCGTTGTTGTACTGGGAATCTGTGGCATTGAACAGTAAAGCTTTTCCGTGTAACGCCGCGCCGATAATACGCCCAAACTTTATTTTGGTATTACACACATTTTTTGCTGCTAGCAATAGGACAGTTTCCAACTAGTCAAATCTGTTACTTTTTACCGAACGTCAAAACTATGGAATTGTATGAAAAAGCAACCTGTGACGTCATAGAACGACGTGATAATATGTCGCACTATATTATTACATTTTTCTTGATAAAATTCATAAAAAAGAGACTACAATGGTGCTAATTCCTGTAAATACCACCTAATTTTATTTTCAGTTATATCTGTCATTTTCTTATCCGCCGAAAAGGAAAGGGACGGGTAATCGACAAGCATAAAATTTATGGAACACACGTCAATTTTAAGCACAAATCTAAACCAACCGTCTAAAAATTTTACATCCGTCAATAACCCGACACAGTTAAGTAGACAGCACGTCAAACGGATTGCATACCAGCGACGCACCTTTTGATTCGCCCGGGTTATTCATTCATTTACTTATTCTTCCTAAAATTAAGAGCTGTGAATCATCCGTCCCTTTCCTTTTCGACGGATATGAAAATGACGGATATAACTTAAAATAAAATTAGGCGGTGTCTGCAGGAATCGGGGCCATTATTTGTCACTCTTATAATTTATCTTTGACCTAGGAAACTACCCAATTTGTTTGTTTTTCCACATTTTAATATTGAGTAAAGGCCGTTTCATTCTATAAAATGAATCTACTACCTACTCCTAAAAAAAATACGTCATATTTAATTTATAATGATTTTTATTGTGGAGATGAGTGAACATTTTGAGTAGGTAGGTATACGAAACAGATTAGCGTAATAGCCGAATAAAACTGGTTGTGATGTTTCAATCGTCCGATCGACGGAAAAGCCTTCCAATTATCCCCCGATTGATGGTTCGGATCTCGCTTGTCGCCGATCAAATTTCGACCACTTCTCGCCCTCTCGGCCTGACGTTTCTTTTATTTCTTCCTCAGCATTTGACAGATTTACCCCGGGCGGGTCGACGCGAAGATTTTATTGACCGCTTATTATTTTATTTTATGGACATCCACTCTTATTTCATAGGTCCTTAGGTGGAGTTACGGTTTTTGTCACCCGATTATTGGAGCAAATCTTTCTCGGCTCTAACGTTTTTATTGAACGAATTCGGTGTAGATGACTTATGGGGTTGCCGTAAAAGTAATGGGATGTGTTTTTTTATCGATCTGGTTATTGTTTCTCAACCGCCTTTGCATTATTGTTTAAAACCCAATGTTTTTAATCCTATAAAGTAACGCGTCCTTTGTGTCACATAAAGGTGTATAGAACCTTTCAGAAACGTCTTTTCTATTTTATTTAATGCTGACCTGAGTACAACAACAAAGCCCGAAGAAAATCCGAGCAAATGGTGCGAAGCGCATCCTGCAGACCGTTCAACAATATTGAATTAGATAAAAAATAAAAAGTTGAGTAGTGTCGTGCAGTGTTTTCGATCAAAGAAAATTACGCCAGGCGTGGATGGAGGCGCTTGGTCTTTTCCCGGGTCCGCTTGAGCTCTATAAAATCCCTTTCCTCGCAACATATCGTTCTTTTCTCCCCAAATTGCGGCTGTCCCGGCGCGGCAGACACGTCCAGGTAATAACGCAATAAACCACTGAGAGCTTCCCCCTGGAAAAGCGATCGAGTTTTCCTTCAACCTTTCGAAAACGAGTTGTCCCCGACTTTCTCAGCTGGAACTCTTTCGCTTGAAAACTAACCTTATTTTCTTTTTGTTGTGGTTTGTTTTGGTGGGGTTTGAGCGAGTGGTGTGCAATCGGCCGGGTCGGACGTCGGTCGGCGGCGCGCGTTTTGTCGGCGCGCGGGCAACTCGCTGCGCTGCGGCCATCACTTTGTGTAATTGAAAACTCCGATGTGCTCTTGTACAGAACATACGGTTACAACTAAATAAATCTGTTATAGCGTCGGAATTGCTAGTTTAATCTGGGCTAGGCTTGGATTTTTACTTGAGTTTACACACTGCAATCTTAAGAAGCGCATATTGTATTGAAGAGCAAGTGGAATACGTGTGAGGGAGAAAAATATGATGTAATATATAAAATACTTCTTGTCACAATATGAAGCGGTGAAGTGGTTGACGTAAATATGTTGTTTCGAACAATCACTTGTGTAAATAGACTAAGCCTGCGTCAACTCGATGATCGAACCCCGGGAAGTCAAGTAAAGCGGGTTTTAATTAAAGAGGGCTCTTTGTCAACTGTTCCTTTTAATTTTGATGAATAAAGAAAATTATTTATTTGGCGGCGTTGGCGCTTACCGTGATTTATTCGAAGAGTTAACGGACGTTTATAAGGCATTGCCTCCCCGCGGGAAATTTATTTTTTCATAATTCGTCCGTTCGTGTTAAGGTCGAGACAGATGTGATCTTAGTTTGCAAGAAAATGAAGGAGCGAACACTGTTCATAAAGAAAAACTTACCTTATTTTTACGGCGCCATTGTAGCTGGAAATAAAAAAATATATTGCCTTAAAATAAGACGACCTTAACTGCGTATTAATATTTTTGCCGGGTTTTCCAGACTTCATAAGTTGTCTAACTAAAATGATCCTTTATATATTTTTTATTATTATTGATCGGTTATTCAGGCGCTTATGTTCATCAACTTCAGCATAAAATACTGTGAAAGTATGAAAGCGGCTTCTTAAAACAAGTTATATCGATAATAAAAATACCGGGGTTGTATAAAACGTTACCAAAGATGGTATAAAATGTTGTTGGTTCCCTTTAAACAAATTATCAGCTCTTGCCAGTTCCGGTTTTGCGGTATTTTTATTTGGACAATCAAGAGACATGGCAAAGAACACCACAGACTGGGTGCAAAATATAAAGAGGCGTCGTGGCTGAGCACGAAATGAAATGATGGCGTGACGAGTTGGACGCATACGGGAAAGAGATAGCTAAAACCGGGAGGAGTGGAAGAAAGGGATGGAGGTCTTTGCTTTGCAGTGGGATAGTGTAGGCTAGTAAATAGTAAATGTTGACATAATCGTAAACTGACGCACCTACTTCTGAAACTACCAAATGTTAAAATATTCATCAGTAATTTAAGAGCCACGCTCTTGTCGGTGTAGCATTCTCCGTGCTACTTTTTTAGGAATAATTAGGTTAGTGGTGAAAACATTGCACCTAATAAAATAAAATGTTGAAAAAAAAAACAAACAAAAGTGACCTTTCTGCCAACAAACTGCTGTGCAGTTTGGCGGACGGTACCCATGTACAAATATTCATTCGGAAGTAGGTGCTTAAGTTTACGACAATGTCAACAATTCAGGATCAATATTTTAAACCAAAATTGTTGACACAAGCTAATTCAAATATTTTGTATACATTTTCATCTAAAAACAACTTTAGAAAAGTGTCCAGTTACTACGGTCGGAGGTAATCCGTTATATATAGAAGGTACTAAATATTGACTGGTTCTCTGTCCGTAATAATTATTAGTCTGAGGAAGAAACATCCGCACATCAAGTAATAATAATAACAGACAATAAAACGTACGTACTATTGTACTAATGAAAATGCCGTGTTCTTGATATAAAATGAATGTAAGCATAGGTACATTCTACGGGTGGGCCTTCTGGCTATTGCGATTCGAATAGTATGTTTTCCCTCCAAAATTAGCCATGTTTGCCGAGCCGGCCCGCGTGTATTTTCACTGACCCGCAGCCCCCGGCGCGCATACACATTCAATTTTACTACAAGAGAATAATGAAACTGTAACACTGCCTTTTACGTCCGAAAATGTTTAACTACCTACCTTATTTATCGTCACATATATTGTAAACCACCATCTAGTTTTAACACAACAGCTATTGTAAAATACACGTAACTAAACCTGTTTCTGCTTTTTCTCAGGTACGTAAATTCTGCTAAGTAACCGGCGTCGGTAAGTTAAGAAAGAGATTACCACCGTGACATTTACCAATACAAAAGGCTTACACGTTTATTAAACTTGTAAAATTTTCCCCGTAGAACTTACGGCCGTAGCAGCGTAGCTCGTAGCACCGCGTAGCGTCGCGTAGTAAATCTTTTAATCTCTTTACAATGGTCCGACGTCATAAATTTGACATCTGTGACTTTTTTATTACGATATTCGAAAACGTGTCCCTCCCCACGGTATGATAAAATCGTGTTTTATGGATGCGCCGCCCGTCAGTTCATTATTTTATTTCGTTTTATCGATTAAATTGACGCTTAAACCATAACCCAACACTACGTCGAAAATTGTATTAAAACCTTTCGGTTTGATAAATCACTTTGTTACCGATAAAGTTTTCGACTGTTTGGAAATATGAAAAGGTAGTTCTATTGTTAACATACAGAGCACGGTACTGTCGTTAAAATATTAATATAAATGCGAAATATGAAACATTATTGAACTCGGTTAAAAAGGAACATTTCCCAAGCTTGCTCGAAACTTATAGCAGCAGCGTGCAATGCAAGTAAATTAGATTCTCGAAATCATAAATTCCATCAAAAGTGTTAAGCTTATAAACAGGCTGCATCCATCCACTTTACGCCGGCGGAACAGCAAGCGAATCAATTTTTCAATTCAACAAAAGAAAGGGGAAAATGTAGACGTGCCATGAATAAATAATTTCTCTTAAATGCTATTGTTAAATAAACATTTTTTTCTATATTTTGTGCGTGGAAATATCCTTTTGAAGGAAGCGTCAGGTTAATGTTCACATTGTGATTTCAATACATTTTCCCTCGCAAGTGGGACCATTTATGCGCGATGGCGGGTCTCTCGATGAATAGATAATATCCATCTGGGCTAACTGCGGCGCAACCATGAGTCGACAACTCGCAAATCGCCCGGGACGCGACAAATTGATTCCTGAATACGACGCCGCTGAATAATTTTCTTATTCGATTAAAACTTTTTCTGCTTCTGAAATAAGTTTTTAATCTTATAAAAAGTGTTTGTGCGGATTGTCAAATAATATTATCAAATTATGTATTGTGTTTATTATTTTTAGAATTAGTTCAAAGATAAAGCTGTGCTCATGCCTCATGGGACCTCTGTACCTCATGGTACTTACTTGCTTCTCTTCTTCTTCTTCTTTTTGGTGACTTTTAACCTTCGAAGCTCAGATTTGCAGACACAAAAGGTAAACCATGGGATTTGGAGTTTAAAAAACATTCGGTCTTACGACTTTAAGGTAATGGCGACAAAAAATATAATTGAAAATTATTCATATAGCTTTTATAAATAAATTCATACAATTACAGTAGATAAAAACAAATAGTAAGAGTACTTAAGTAGTTTTGTAGGAAGTCGCAACGTCAGTCCTGTATTATTTTCTTTGCTTACACTACCGTTTGTTACTTGAAGTTTTAACCTTCGCTTTATTCGATATTACAGTAGATAGGAGAGTGAATTCCGAATGTAAAATGAACTTGCGTTATTAGCATTGAATTTTCTTTGTAGCTGAGGGAGAATGGAATGTTTTATTTACTTACTTTATTCAGTTACTTAATATTTGTTTAATTTTGCAACAAACGCGACAATTTTTTTTGTCCTTATTTGATCGATAGCAATCATGGCAACAGGTAGGCAGTTGAAATATTCACGAAATACTCAGTTGTATTTTCACTTGAATACAAAATATATAAAATAACCAATATTTTTGCCTATTTTTCAAATAGTTTACAAAATAAAATTTGTGTATTTACTGTTGTTTACCTAGTCAATGGTACGGAACCCTTCGTGCGCGAGTTCGACTTGCACTTCTTCTGTCGTGTGGGTTGTGAGATGGAGTACCAACCCCATCAACCCTGGTGTCAGGGTTACTATTGAGCCACCAAAGGCCCCTGACATGGCTCATGTAACGACTACTTACTTACATGAGTAAGTAGTAACCGGGACTAACGGCTTAACGTGCCTTCCGAAGCACGGACTTGCACTTGGCCGGTTTTTTTTATAATAAATATTTGCGCCATATTACATTTCCGCTTCACCACGTGTCACTCATTCTCATTATTTAATATTTGAGTATATTTATCTCTTCACAAAGTATTACGTAGATAAACAAGTAGCCAAAGCCGACAAGGATTATTTTTTACCTACGTTTAATTTTTATACAGCCCATTATTTATAGTTTTATTATAGTTTTATACGTTGTACACCTATTACGTTGGTCTAACAGAAAGCTCGGTGAGGTGAGGACTTACTTCATTTTGCGATGGATGTACATCTGACTACCCCAATTGGGATATAGTTGAGCTTATGTTATCTTTCATCAGCTTTTATTGTGGGAAATCCCAATCCCAAAGCAAGGATTCCGCATCAATATCATTGTATCCTTAGGCCTTCCGCACACTGGACTATTTGACAGTTTCGCTGATGTACGTGCGACGCAATGAGTGCGAGTTTAGTATAATATGAAGTAAAGATTTTATATTTAAGTAAATTCCTCTAAAACGTTGAGTGACCGGCGATTTTGACGTAAACTATTTGATTTAAAAGAGTGCTATCTTAAGTTTATAATCTGTTACACAATATAGCTTCAATATATTGTAATATAAAGCAGGAACAATTTTAACCAAAAAAAAGAAAGAACAAATAAAGTTCTTTTATCAGGATTACACTGGTATTTTTTAAATTAAAGTAGACTGAGGTCGTAATCCGTTTTATAAAGTAATAAGCTTTTATAATTAAGAAAATCATTTTCTTTTTCATTAATTTTATTGGACTTCTTTAAGTTAATAAGCTTGCTTGTATAATACCTGAATTCTCTTATTACTATTTGCTCTGAAGTATTTGAGTATCTACCTTTTCATAATCATTTCATTAGCTTTTCCTTTAAGCGGTCTCATTTTTTAACGGTAATCACAATTTAAATACAGAAGTCAAATAAGCAAGGTAAAGGTCGGTATTTTGAGTGCGCTGATTATTAATTATTTTTAAAAGAAGTGTATTGAGCAAAATAATTAAATATGTAATTAATGTGTTTCAACTCCAATCTGAAAGGGCTTCGAAAGGGCTTGGCTTGATAGATATGACTGTGGATGTTACAAGTATCTTAAGCTTCCAGCACACTGCGAACACTGCATACAAAACACCTCGTTTTACACAGACACTACACATTGACGTTACCGTACACGCATATCTGTGTGTGTCACGTTTGATGCCCATACGATTGAAGACCAAAGTAAGACCGAGGGGGTGAGGTAAATCTAGCTCAGCCGCTGGTGGGAAGCGGAGAGTTACCGTTCTATACGTAGTTTTGTTCCTTATTCTATGCTTCCAGTCTCAAGCGACGCTTTCTCCCTACAACATTGCAGCGTTCGCCTATCTCCATTTAGCCCTGTCATTGTCCCTCTATCGCAAATTAACGATCTGCCGAGTGGCCATCCCGTCGTGTGTTAGTGATGCCGCATAAACTGTTATTTTGAAGATATGGTCCTTTTTCACATTCCCTGTTCGTCGGTACTCCAGTCTAATAGGTTTAGCTGTTGGATGATTTATTTTTGTATGGTATATTCATGTACGTCGTTGTTCTTGAGATGTTTTTATTTTGTCTGGGTTATTGGGTCACGAAAACATTAAACATTATAATATTTTATTGCTTCCTGCTTTTCTTACCGATTCGTGACATTTGATTCCGTTTATATGATTCTTGTGGATTTCTATAGAATAAGTAAACAAATATATTGCTCATGCAAATAAATACGCCAAAATACACATAGCAACTCCGTTATTCAAATATAAGCAACTCAAAAGTCGACAAAAAGTACTCTTTCTTATAGCAATACTCAGTTAATATTTTTTTTCTCCCAACTCTGAGCATTTTTATGCTCATCCTCGGAACTTTTGCAATCCACTTATATCAGCCGTGAAGAGCTAAGCAAATACAAAAAGTTTCCGTGTTTAATCTGCACGTTTTAAAGATATTCATTGGAATAACCAAGAGTTACTTTATATAATCCCCAAGATGTCATTTGAAGTATTTTTATTTAGATGCGATTTTCAGCTGCGTACGTGGCTGTGATTGAGAAAAAATATTCCGATATGTTACCACGGATCTCTTTCCTCGTATTTAATTGCGGTTTCGAAACGCGCGAGTGATTTCCGATGAGGTTTTAAGACCGAAGTATATGAGATTTCATGAATATTCGCTTATTATACCTTACGGAACAAACAAATAAATTCAGATTACATCTAGAGAAAAATAGCAATTTTTTGCAATATAAAGAAAGACGCTCCCCAATTCGCGATAAAGATAACGTAAGTTATACCTACTCGTTTATTCAAGTAAAGCAGTCATACCAGATTGACATAAAAGATTATTTTCATAATACAATAAATAGTATCGCACACCAGCATCAATTAATTACTTATATGAGCAATGTGTGTGTGTGATATTGATGATAGACGGTCGGTGGGAACCCTTAGTAACCCACTAGGAGCTTAGGTGCATAAATTACGGAGTGCGTAAGACTGCGGCAGTGGCTTGTAAAAATGAAGCGTTGCTCGCAGAATTTTGATAAATAGCTGAGAGAAATAATTTCGTTCGTCCTGTAACGATTCCCTCATACACCCGCAGTCAACGTTTTGGCGCGCTGGGAATTCTTATCTTCCAAACGCAGCACTTTGATTACGAAGGAAAGGAATATTTAAAGAAGCTTTCGCGTGCTTTGTGTTGTTCCCCGACGCATGTGCAAAATTTATGTAAGAAATATGAGTGAGTATTACGCTGTGTAGCGATCTCTTTGCGTTACTATTTTCCTCTTGTTTGTTGTTTTGTGCCTACTTTGTTGGGGCAATCTTTTCGGCATTGGATCGAACTACGAGTGGCTGTATACCTTTTGCTACGGAATGAAATGACTTCCATACGATATTTCACTGCCGATGAGAGACTATTGCGTATGTTGTCAATAACTTTCTTTTATGAGGAAAATACACATAAAATATATTTTCGTATGGTATTGTTGCTTTTAAACATGTAATCTCTCTAGCCTACCGGAAGAAAATATTTTGGTAAATAAACTTTTAAAGCGTTTTCATCTGCGTGTATAAGTAATAAAGTAATTCATTTATGATGGTATCCAATGATTTAAGCGTAAGGACTCTCGACACAATTTCAATAATTCAGGGTGTTAGTGACTTCGTAACGAAAACTTTGAGGTATGATTTAGACCATGATTCTTAGTTGATATCAAGTGGAATTCTCCGTCGCAAAAGTATAGAATTGAAAATAATTTCAAAAATATAAAAATAAATCGTGAATATTGCGACGGAAAATTCCACTTGATATTAACTCAGAATCATGGTCTGAATCATCCCCCTTAGTATTCGTTACGATGTCAATAACACCCCGTATATCCAAATACTGACTAAACTTTGAAGTTACAACTGTCCTATCGCGTGTTCAATCGACCGGCTGTGGTATCATTCCGTAATTGACAACACACGTTTGTATACATCGTACCTTTCTCAAAAGTTAGATAGGCCGAGCTAAAGTGAAACATCCAAGAAACTTATTCCGATCATTGAAATCGGGTTGATTCGATCTCGTCCCCATCAGCTTAGTTATTCATCAGCCCATGAATACTTAAGTCAATTTACGTGTCGTGAACTAAGCAACACCATACTCAACTTAATGATATTGCAACCAGAATGCGTTTCGTGTGCCAATTTTATATGTTCTTTAATATGTAAACGGAAGATTGATTCTGAATTTCCTATAATGTGGATGTATTATTATTATTTGGAGTTTGAAGCCGATTCGAAAAAAAAATGAGTAATTGAATCATAAACTAAACATCTGTAAGTATTTCTACAAATATATTTAGTACTACCATCTTACGCGCCATTCATTTATCATCTCGCTCACAATGTTACCAACATACACTTTGTCTAGGAGAATGTGGATGTTACTACCAACATAATACGTTGTACGAATTTACGATTAGTGTTCCCGATTTTATAGTATTCTTCTAGACTAATACGAACTGTTCGAACGAACATGATGCAGTAATCGTAAACTTCAGTTCACCGCAACACCAGCTTCGAAAGGTTAGTCTTGAATATCGTGGTACAATCGGTAGAAAATAATTTTGACCTGCCTTGGAGAAAGTGACCTTTATTTTTTATGCAAATATTGGGGTAATATCGATTATATTTGCCAAATACATAAATCTATCTAGCTGAATGTGATGTCAACCATACTTATAAACAATATTCGTTTCATGTGATTCACGTTTAGACAACAACGTGTTGGAAATAGTTGGAATTGACAGAGGTAGGCAAAATATTTTTCATCTTAGAAAAAATAAACATTCTGGGAATACCCCTTCTGTAATAAAGCCACATAGTTACTTCCACTACACGTGTTACAATTCAAAAAATCTACGTATAAATCAGCTCACACTTTTTAAGCCGTTCTAAAAACTAATCTCGCTTTTTCCCGTATCGAAGCGAGTGTCCTATTTATTTATGCAAAGCACTTTTACGTACGGCTAATGTATGATATTCCCTATCCATGCCGACATAAGACGGAATAATTATTTACTGAAAGAAATAAGATCTTGTATGTCACAGTTTTGAAATTCGTTGTTGTTTTCAAAAGTTGTCAAGTTACGATTACAGTCAAGTACTGACTGTAAATAAATAATTAATAAATTGAATTTATTAAATCTAATTTAAATTAAATTGATTTGTTATTCATTATGTAATATCTATATTTAAAATCTTATCCCAGCCAACCTGATGTAACAAAACAAAAGGGTTCTGGGGTGCTAAGTAGGTGACCAAGAGTTCTTTAGTTTTTTTAGAAAGGAAAGTCTTCACCTTTGCAGGATTTATATTATAAACAGAATCGAGAATACCAGGCGTGCATAGACATGTAGGCGTCAGTCCGATAGGCGGGGTATGCACGTGCCGATATTCATTAACGGACTCGCCTGCAATCGGAATCCAATCTCACCGCTTACACGCTAGCACAATGTTACGCGACGCGGCGTAATTGACAGCTGTTTCGAATAATCACTTCCTGAAGGCCCTATTGTTTTGGCCTTATCCAATGCTTGGATTAGGCACATTATATCTATATTGTATTAAATAAATCACTTTCATCTTTGAAATTTTGATGTACAAAGCGGATTGTATTCACGTCTCAATCAGAACTCAATCGCGAAATATCACGAACATAGATGAAGTATTTAGCCATTGTAAAAAAATAAGTAAGTATCTAAGCATAGTCTTATTTATTATTCATTTCAACAAACCTGCCCTGTCAATATCAACCTTATAATTATTTTAATTTTCTTCTTTCAGTGTCACCTGAATTTCGAATAGTTTTTGTGTTCTTGTAAACTTAGGAAAGAATTGAAAATTTAAAATACACAATTCAAGCGCTTGAAATGTAAACACAATTTCAATAATAATACTTAAATACTTTAAATTCCTTTTACCGTCGCGATAAATCGAATGAAAACTTGCGAACGACTAGAAGCCACGATTGCATATGAAATTGAGGAAATACCTCAAAATATGGTTGTAAATGCGCAATATTAGTTTTGCCACTTGTCGCCTTACATCCGAACCGAACCAATGACCTGACTTCAAAACCGTTTCCTCTGCAGTTTTTTTGTGAGTAATGTAAATGTACAGTTTATTTTTGGTCTTTGTTTTGTATAAAATAAGTTGAATAATTAATAAGCGAAAAATTTCTAAATTATTATTTTTGAAAACAGAATACCTACTTACCGCGCTTTACGAACAAACTCAGTTTCAATTTCTTAATAGTAATTATGGATAAATTCAATATAAAAGTTCTTTGGTTCTAAAGAATAAATTCAAATAAAATCTTCTCTCAGAAAAAGAACAAATAAACTATGTGACAGGCCGCGCGACCTTGGAATCGCAGCTGAAAATTAAAAATAAAAAGTCATAACAACGTTCGACTGTCATTTGTTTTTCAATTGGAGGGTAATTGTTTGACGCGTCAAATAAAATTTTCTTGTCGTTGCCTATCACTATCACTTTATCACTTTAAAAAGTTGACTCTTAAGTAACTTCCGCAAATTTTATTATTTATTTTACATTGTTTTCTTTTATGTGAACTGTGTTGTGAAGTTGTGAGATAAAATGGTGTTCAGTTTACGTGATATGTTGAATTTTTCCCAGCGACTGCGTTATATTCATGACGAGCGCAGCGATGTGAAGGATGACAAGGTAAAATCGATTTAGAAGTACTTTATTATCTACATTATTACTTACTCAATTTCAAAATTGTATATATCATGAGAATTTTGAAGATGGACCTATTAATGATTTAGCCAAAAGGTGTTTCGTTCTATTATTACCTTAACCGAAAAATGTGATAGAATATTTTTTGCCTTTATGGTGGTTATGGAACAAAAGACACATAACTACTGTGGGTCATTAATTTTGACAGCTTAATAACTTTTTGTAATTACAACGTGGACCGTTTTAGACCGTATTATGTTATATCATTAATCAGTCTGATAATTCCTGTTACTTGAAACATCTTCCATATGAAGATAGGAATGTACAATAGGTACCTTACATTATAATTGACGGATTGTTGTACCACAATATCGGTTATTATATTTTACGTTTATAAGCATTCATCCGACGACCCGGAAATTTAAAAAATATATATTATGTGGTGTTTTCGTCTTACTACTTAGTATATGCTTGTGCCGGGCAATTGTGATTCATATATTTTTGGTATCACAGTTTTCTTACAATACAATACAATACAAAGACTCTTTATTGCACTTGAATCACATTAAAAATACATTAGTATTATAATTAAATTGGAAGTACAACAGGCGGCCTTATTGCTAAGGTAGCAATCTCTTCCAGGCAACCTTTAGGTATAGGATATGAATTTAATGAAAAATGTTTTCTTCTATCGTGTGGGTTGTGAGGTGTATTACCAACCCCATTAACCCTGGTGTCAGGGTTACTATTAAGCCGCCAAAGGCCCCTGACATGGCTCATGTAACGACTATTAACTTGCATCAGTAAGTAGTAACCGGGATCAACGGCTTAACGTGCCTTCCGAAGCACGGATCATCTTACTTTCGGACAATCTGGTGATCAGCTTGTAATGTCTTAACCAAAATAGGGATCATAAAGTGATTTTCGTGATTTGTCTCCACTGGGATTTGAACCCGGGACCTCCGGATCGTGAGCCGAACGCTCAAACCACTGGACCGCGGAGGCCGTTACTGGACCACCGAGGCCGGTATCGCAGTGCCGTTGCGGTACACTTTAAATAAAGTGTAATTTATATTGAAAGTCGTAAGACCGTAATTAATGTTCTTTTAAAATCCTAACTACCATTTTTTAAATAATGTGTCTGGTTGAATATCTCGGCGTTACCAGGTTAAAAACGAACATAAGAACTTTTCTTACTATTATGTGGTTCAATTTACCTCAAAATGGACTACAGGCGCGAGTGTGTTTATCAGTACACTAAGTATATTAGCTGATGACAAAAATGTTCTTGGTGATGTGCAACTTTTATACTTGACACCGTGAGTAGTAAAAGCGTTATATGAAACGTTCCTTAAGTAACGTGTGTACCGGTAACGGAAAAACTTATGGTGTGGCTCCACTTGCCGCGTCATGACGTCAACATTAATCACTAAATGGTTACGTACGCTGCCGACACCTGAGAGGTTACTGTTTTATAACTGTGAAGGGTTTGGTCGATGTCACAGCGGGAATGAATATACCTACGTTATTGTTTTTGTTTGGAGTAATATTGACTAGTGTAAAGTTTATCTATCTATTTGTATTGTATTTGTGTGCAAATAAAAGGCAATGTCCCAACCGGTTGACCGACTCATATACATATTGTAGACATCGCATTTCCAGACATGTATTTTACTTAGTAATTATGGGGATAATATTTTTTGCCATACGCGCATTTCTCGAAATTCAATCTTAATCCTACTTTGTAATATACATCATCACTAATTTCAGAACCACGCTCTTGTCGGTGCAGCATTCTCCGTGTAACTTTTTTAGGGAAAATAGGGCAGTGGTTTTCCTCTTGCTTTCCGCTCCGCACTACGAGTTGTCTATTTCAAAGCCATACTAGGACTCCTGTCCTCCGCCTCTGAATAGTACTGACAGTTACTGCTGCCCTCTGTCAGGTTCCAGGTAAATTACATGCAACACCATAAAGGACCTTTAAGTCCTTTAAGTAATAAGTCATGGGCCTGCATAAGCGTCTCGTTATACTCCACTTTTGGGAAAAATATTTACACCTATAAGAAAGAAAATATATCTATCTACATTTTATAAAATAAACTTAACGTAACAGGCAACACCTTATTAGCCTAACAGCTCACACTCAAACAATACCCTATATACATAACTACTTATTACTTACTTTTTGCTACCATCTCTTTATTAGGGATGTTGTTTTGTAACTAAAAGATTAATTTATTGTACAGACAGTTTAATTCACGCCCGTAACCCCTGTCGGGGAGCGCATAGCAAGAATACCACCGTAAGAGAACATGCAACCACATTTGGAACTATTGAAGTTTGACGTCAGATATATGTAGGAAGAGAAACTATTATGACGAAATGTTGGTGATAGAGAACATAAAAAATCTCTTACAGCAACAATGCTGATTGATGTTCATTTTGACAGCTCTCAGACTCACAGTAAACGGGAGCCAGCAAAAAAAATTAAACCTTATTAACTATGCCATTAAGATAACTTTAAAATGAGTTTCTGTCGTGATTTTTACTTTAGTCGACTTTTACATTACGATATGCCCTGGATAAACTCCTAAGGCATTCTATGTTTTTTTTTCTCTTTACCTCACAGTCCAGCAGAGAAGCAATTATACCTACTTTAATATTTATTGTAGCGTCTAATTAATTCTTGAGCAGTTTCAGCGTTGTTAGGTACGCTACTTTACTACAGTAATAAGAGAGATGTATGTCAGTTTGTTCCTGTTTGTTTGTATGTAAAATATTGACTTGATACGACAACTACAAAAGCTGCGGAAACTGACTTATTACTTGTAAGGTCGCCAATTGCCATGTACGTAGATAAAATAAGTCTCTAGAGTTAACATAAAACATTAAAGCTTCGTATGAACATAAGCAATTAATATCAAACAGTCCGTGTTAACTTGCCTACCCGTATTCACACTTTATTGTAGAATATAAACAATCTGTGTATTTTTGCAAAAAGAATTCATCGTGAACATAAATCAAAAGCCAGTGGGAACCCGGAAATTGATACCGGTCTGGCGAGCCCGGTGTCCCCTCAAATATTTATTAAGCCCGGTATAAGCCCGTACCGCTACAGTCCTCAACACAGCTATTGCCCTCAATATAACCGACGAACATACACTGCGATAATCAGATCGCTACCATCCATACGTTTAGCTTCTAAAATATGCATACGTGCGTACTTGTCTTTCGTTTGAATTTGTAACAGCTACGGTTATGTTTTTTTAGGACGCGTCATACATCATCTTATTTTCATAGACTTTAGTACTTAATTATGAATAAATTTAATTAATAACGAGTTATGTGATGATGCAGTTATTGCCAGCTAAATAATAATAACATATTCCTTGGCCGGAAAACGTTTTAATAATTATCCAAAATTGTCCTTCAATCCATTCTAGAAGCCACAACTGTTTAGCGAACCAATTTTAAATTTCAGCCACTAGAGCGGAGAGCATTAAACGTTAATGCACCAACAACATTCTCGTGGACGGCCTCGTAAAAACTTTGGCCACTGTACTCGCTTGCACCAAAATAAGGACAGCGTCATGCACTTTGACATTGTCCCCAAAACTACGAAATTTCAATAACTTAAAAACTTAGACACCGAAGACGTAAATGCTTATTAAGTAACAAATAAGTCTTCTCAACTTTCTGTCGATAGATCTATTGTTTCGGCAGTTTCAAACTTTATGAAGTAATGCTGTTAATATTTCAAACTGTTAAGTCTTTTTCAGAGGCGACCTTATAGTTTGCAAGTTTTTACAGTATTTCAAAATAGTTAGTGGTGATCTGAGATCACAAAAAAATGTTATTTATCAAATTCATTTGTCTATAAATAAAATTACGTTTAAATAATAAAAAAATAAGTGAAGTTCATATTCTTTTTCGAAGTAAGTACAAGCAATATTTCTTTTAATTATCAATAAAATAGTTTTCATTATCATCATCAATCAACCCACATCATCCCATTGTTGGACATAGGCCTCCTCCATCCACACCGCCCTTTCTGGTCCTGTGCTTATCTTATCCACAACTGTCCCGGGTTGCAACGATAGTAGTTTTACGCTACTTAAAAGATAACTTATTAGATAACCGTCCTGTCTTACGCAACGCCTGGAGTACCTATCGGAACCTAAATTGACTCAACAGCTTCAGACTATTCTAGTTAGCTTACTCTTCTTGCACTACAAACGCCGTAAACGACATTGGTTTTGACATTGAGACATTGAACATAATGACACGTGTATGTCATACGATGATACGATAATCGTGTTTTACAACCTTCGATTTGTAGCACAAACAATTTTCCGCACATTATTGTAACTTGAGGTATAAAATATCAATTTCATTCATAATCAACCAACAATCTTTTCTGTTATTCGATAATACGTACTTTATGAAATTACGTTTATATTTCTTGTAACACTGATAATTTCTAACTTAGCGTCCGCTTTCATTTCGGCGAGTCAACCTGACATCTTACGTTTTCCCTAAACTATGTCGACGCGAAGACATGCTAAGTGCCTCCTCATAATTGAACTGCTCTGCCATAGATAATCCTTCACACTATAGCGCTGCATATTTAGTACCAATCCAGATAACCCGGGCAGCTGGCATTCCGCATGTTCACTAGTTACGCCAACAGTAATTGGTATTCAGTGCACTGGACGTGCTACGGAAATTAAAAATGATTGTATTGCCTTGCACACACCTGCGCTCTGAACACTACAACATGCCATTTTTTCAAATCATTTCAGGCGTTCAGAAGCTGCGCGGGCTTACAAGTCTGTGTTTATTTGAGCAAGGTTACTCTCGAAGGATTTTAAAGAATTTGTGTGCGCTTCAAGTGTAACAGTGCAAGGGATGCAACTTTACAGATCCTATTTCATTTTTATAAACAGTTTTTATAGGTATAAAGATACAATATTGAATGTACTTGGTATTACTCTTTGTATTTAAGTTAAGCTGTAACTAGAATTGACATTAACAATAAGTTCTCAACCACAGTTCTATCCAAAAGGTATAAACTCAAAAACACTTTCGAACAAAATCACCGAATGAGATTCACAATTAACGCCCATTAATTACGCTGTAAATATTTGGCACAGAAAGTTTAAACATGTCGAATTGCGCACTTTTCCACCAATTAATGTTGCGAGTTTAAAACAAAGGGTGCTTCGTCATTGGTGGAATAAACGCGTAAATGTTTGCTCGACACATCGGTGGGTGCATCAATTAAAAATATATTAACTTGCGCTGTGCTGACTTCCGCGCGCTACGCTGAGTCTTGCTTAACCCCTCATGTAACATATTATAACTTGCTTGTGCTGTATGTACATCAATAGAATACTCCAAATATATGTAGGTATCTAATGGTTTAGGTATCAGTAGATTTACCAAAGCGTCGACTAATGTTTTGAATACTTATCTTGTATCCTGCCAACTTAACAAAGACTACTCTAAAATGAAAATTGCAATGAATATTTGTTTCCAAATAGTCCATCTTACATTCTTCTCGCTTTTGACCTTAGATCCTAAAACTATAAAAATACACTATGAAACTCACAAACATATCGAGAGGCATTTCGCAGAAAACACTCGGTTACCTATCGATATGCCTACAACGTATTCGCTAGAACAGCTCGCATCGCAGTGATAATTTTTATTCGCTTAAATAAACATATTGCACATGCACAACTTGTATTCCCGCCGTTTAACTTTCGCTAGCTGCGCGCATTCGTTCAGTTATTTGCATATGAATTTACCGTGTGTGACAATTTAGCTTTTTCCATAGATCGTCAGCGGCCGATCGACCTATCACTTTTTTTAGAATCTATGCTCACGAATACTCGTTTACTCGTTTTTACATTCAATTTGCAGCTATTGAAAAGTAACTGAAACAAATCGACTATTTTATAAATCTGTCGGTATTTTTTCATCAGAAATTATAATAGTCACCTGTTTATACCAATAAATGTATAAATACATTATATTTATGTAAAGATGAAGAATATTACTGACTCGTACTTTATCGAAAAGAAATTTGTAAGAAACCTTTACTTACACAAAACAAGAGATTATTTATCTGTTCTCAAAACACTTCAACAGTGAAGCGAGTATCGGAATTTTCTTATTAACAAAACAATTTATTTTACTGGAACTCAGATTTTAAATCCTTCATTTGAAGATATTCTCAGGGTGAGTCAGAATACTCGTACTAATTGGTTGAATGCTTTTATAAATCCTGGAAATATTCCACCAGGAGTCTCCAATTTCATTAAATTAATAAATATTTATTTGCAATGAAATGTGTTTCCCTACCATATAGGTACCGTCGATAAAGTCGATATGAACTTTTTTATAATGAAAACGATACTGTTCGTCGTTTTTAAAAGCCTTTATTTTCGTTGGAAACTTTTATTATTGTATTACATGCAATTTTTTTTACTATTAATCGAAACGAGACCTTAATATATGCCAAAGAGCTTTATTTTTGAATTCGTTTACATTATATTTGATACTATTTGTTTTTCACGAATAACTTGTTTAAAGTAATTATATTCTTTGTTACTTCCACGACTGTAAATTGTTTAGTTCCGTTCAGTCTCAATACCAGTTATTTATATTTTATACAACACAGTCGCCTTAGTCCTCTCACAATAATATTGGAAGATTTATCTCTGTTCGTGTTTACACGTATTACTCGAAGCGCGGATGGCTGCATATTTTAAACCGCGCCTCGATATGTTTATCTTGGTCTCATCCCGACATATTTATTGGGGAAGCCACGCTTCTTCTATCCTTATTGCTTTCAGATTGTAAACTGATTCAGCTATTTTTTATTACAGCTTATAATTTACTTATTCGGAGGAACTGTTAGAAAACAAAGTAATAATTGGTATTAGTCGATGATTTTGAAATACTCAAGCATTTTTCCGTTGTTTTATTTCTTTAGGTATATATATTTCAGAATATCGTTTCATCAGTTTTTAATTCCTCGCTTAATAATTAAATCGATCCCCGAAGAGCGGCTGCATAGTACCTCGTTTGAAAATTGGCTCTTTAGTGTTAAAAGCTAGATGGCTCACAAAGGCTTTAATGTAGAATTAATAAAACCAAGTGGCGACATGTGTGGGAACACGGCCCGCCTGTGTTGGCTTTTCATCAGCATGGTAATCGTGCAAAAATATTGGTCGGGACTTTAACGCACCTACCTAGAATTAAATAAAAATATCCCGATGAAAACGCAGTAATTTGGGTGAATATTTGCGCAACGTTTAGCCCATCGCAATGTTTTCACTGTAACTTGTTTTTAAACAACTAGGTATTTAATTGTGCTGTTTACACAGTTTGGTTTGGTGCAACTTTGTGTAAATTGTATTTAAATTTCAGTTCATAGTTTGTTCTATATGATTAAAATAAATTAATGCATAATTAATTACGTATGTTATTATCTTTTTTCGTTGTTTATACTTAAGTTTCATTCGATTAGATAATAAAGTAGTAACTGCAAATCATCATAGTTCCAACCACACATAAAAACGGTCACCGAAAAAACTTTTCTCTTGATTACGTGTCAAGTTCTTGTAAAGTAACATAAAGTTATGTCCCAATTTAGGTAACGAACTGCGAAATGACCGTTGTTTATGTTTCCCTGCGTCTAGTTTTGGTACCTTTGCGTTTTATAGCACTATATGTTAAGTGACAATCGTAAAAGTGGTGGGTGTTTTATACCAAAGACTTAAAGAAAGTTGGTTGACTTTTCGGATATCTTGAGCGTCAGTGCACACTTATCAGGCTAAGCACAATTGCACACAAGTTGACAGTGAATGGAACTCAGACGTACATCAGCAATAATTATGTAATAATTATGTAACTTTAGCAAAGGTTATAACATAATGTACAGTAATTAGTGATAGGTATAATACTTCTTTGTGTTGTTCTTCATAATCATCATGTGAGTAAAATATTAAACTTACCTACTCACTTAAAGTTTCCGTCGGCTCTGAAATATCCACTGTCATCGTTTCAACAAAACCAGTCAATACACTGTAGGTACGAAGTATATCAATTCCCTGGTAGTAACGGGAACTTCCTAAACTTCCGCACGTCAGTCCCTAGACATTTTATGTGGCTCCTAAATCGACTAGCTAGCTGTAAAGCAATAATGTTGTGTGGTACGTAATAGTGCCAGTCTGTCTATCAGGCTTACATCATAAAGTTTAGATAAACGCATACTTTATGCATAAACTGCAGGGAACAGTTCATAACAGCATGGGCTATCTTATCATTTTAAGTGACAGACATTTTCAGTGGAAAGGAATAAATAATAATTAACTCAGCCTTTGATAGCCAATGTTTTGTTCTGTTTATTTCACTACAGATCTTATAAATGATAACCCACAATCGATCGGGACAGAAAATATAGTGCGATTGCTAGGTGGCCTATAGTAAAAACAAGCAGGGCAGTACTGCGGGCACGTCTATGACGATTTATTACAATGGCAATGGTGCTTTCCGAACCCACAGCCTGTTCTCAAATAAATTCTTCGAGGACCGCTGCGCTGTATCGAAATATGTTCGATGTTTTATTAGATGGTGGGCGAAACACATTAATTTAGATTTTTCCTCTCGTTCCTGCCCATTTATTTTCTTCATATTTTTTGCCTTTTATTACCAAAAATGTTACTCGGAATAGCCGTATCGATTTTATCAGATACTTTTGTTTGAAAAAAAAAATGGTGCGCACGTTTTGATAGTCCTACTGCTTTCTTTAGCGTAAAAAGTCGCTTGTATTCCAGTTACACGAAATCCTTAAACGGCGTACGGGTGTTAAGTTTCTCTAGTAGGTAGTAGACTTAGCATAATTCAATCTATATGATAATAATAGTAGAAATAGTTAATGTGAACGTGTTGGAGTGTTGACTAGGGGCGACCGCAGCGGCCGCTGTCAACCTCAGCTGTTCGCACCATCCCTAGGTCACATCATAAATAAATATTTGACGGGTCAGATACGTATGCATAATATAACCATCAGATATTTTGGGGTGGCCATTAGTTAGACTATTACGATGGAAAGTTTCAAAAGGGCCGTTAGTCATCATTTTTAGACGCTTAGTTAGACTAAATTGAAAATCAAAATTAATTGATTAAGCCCTGAAAAAGAAAAGTAAAATGATTAATCTATTAAACCTACTACTACAAGACATGTATAGGAAAGACACTGTGAAATAAATTTCAAAGCTATTTAATGCATTATTTTCACTAATTAAATGAACTTAGTGCTATATAATGCGGAAAGGTAATTTGTTACAGGTAAGCCTAATTGGTACGGTTGTCTATCTTATCTGTAAAAGTGGTGAATATTCTTTTATTCCATTTTCTTGGAACGGTATATGATTCATTAATTCTTGATTTTTTAATTTTTCTTCCTTTGATGGGGAGGTATACTTACCGAATATTTAGATATTATGTTATATTATGTGATTTACGGCTCTTCAAATAATAATAGGTATAGACCTATAAGGAGTTTACCCAACTGAACACAACTTAGAATTATTAATGACTAGGTATATTAATATTTTCGTACCTAGTTTATTGTACGTAGCCATAGTTCATGTGTAGGCAACATAAACCCAATTTGTTGGAATCGCTGCCCTAAATATTCTAAGATATCCGATCCAAGTGCGAGCCAAATATTGCGCCTCTACCCTTTTCAACGACGAATACACACGGTACCTACGCATTGTGGGTGCACGAACCTCTTTCCCTCACAAAAGCCTCCCTTATTCTGCTCCTGTGTAGGATATGAGGAAATTGGCTGAATGGCTTTATATGAAAAACTCGGGTAATCTTCGTCGGGTGTGGCCCACAATATCCTGCACTTGGCTCCCGTGTCGCCTCTCGCTAAAAGCATCCTCTTCTATTGTTAAATTAACTACACTCTTTATTTTGCATTAGATTTTTACGAGGCGTTTCAGGTACACAAGTTTCAGCAACATAATACCTGCGGAGGAAGGGACACGTTTACGTTTTATACGCATGCATAAACATGGCACCTGGTGCAATAAAGCATTTTGCGCGGACAGCGTTCTTATGGGGGTGTTTATTGTGATCGGAGGCGGCGACCGCACATATTTGGCGGGGGGGGGGGGGGGAGCAACTCGCGTTCGGTATTCGGTACCTAATAAAGTAGCGCGGTGGATTCCCGTCCGGCCGCAGGCTGCGACGGATCAGATCGGCGACGTCGCGCGCGCCTCGGGACATAAATTCTGTATCTTTCACCTGGAACGCCTCGACGGCTGCCGACGCCACGCGCCGGTTATGAAAATTCCGACGTTGGAATCCCGACTCACACTAGAGATTTTTGCTGAGCTTTGCGGTTGTCGTCAGCCAGGTTTTTAAAGAACCGAGTCTGTTACGTTTATTTCAGCCTGCATTTTATGGAGGCGGGAATGTGCTCCGCTTTGGTTTATTTGCGGGCCGCCTTTCTCATGAAATTGCCCTGTTTCATTGCTTACGAGCCATTTTGAGGTTCTCGTTAGAGGTACATTTTTTATCGTGATGTATTTTTCTTTGCAAATTGTCTATCACGGCAGCAAAACCCTTTTTATTATTTTTTTTGCCCGTCGTATAAGCCGCCTGAAATATGCTTCCGCTGTTATTGATAAACGGAATTCAAAACAACGCTTAAGCCTATTGAGTCGATGACGGATTCATAACTTCTGTCTCACGGTGGACAATTAGACAACTGTCACCTAAAATCGGAATGAGAATATCGAATAACAAATACCTCGAAGAAACAAGGCCTCTTAAAGAAAGAAACCGAACATAAATTTTCAAAACCCATCAACCATTAACAATTACAAAAGAAAGGTAAGGAATGAAATGTTTTATTCATTCCGTTAACGAGAAAATTACCGAGAGGGCGGCGCGGCGGATCGGATTGCAAGGACTCTAGAACCATTGTCTTTGGGGAGAAGTGTACCCAATGAGCTCTCTAGATACCTATACCAATTAACAAAACCATCGCACTCGAGTGCCCTATTGTGTTGTTCTATAAAGTTGGCAATCAATAAAGGCAAAAATTGGCAAATTGTGGGAAACGATACACTGAATTTTATGTTATATTTTTTACGTGGGTTGTCCGAAGTGAAGGTAGTGAGGCGAGTTAAATAATAAAACAAAGAGAGGGATCAAATAATTTCCAGGAAATTACAATAAGCGAATTGCGCTCACACGAATGGCCGCTCGAGAAGGGACGTTGACGGAAACGTATCAAACGAAAATATGTTATTAGAAAAAAAATATTTACCCTCTTACGATCACCCGGTTCTTATGATTGAAAAAATGTATTGCGGTCCGGATGCTCTCTGTCATGTTTCTTTTCCCGTGTCCGAGCCTGAGACCAGTTTTTGTAACTCCCATAAATAAATTAAGTACCTACCTATATCAGTCACGAAACTTTACTTACCTACGTCTTGCAGTTGATACTTTTTTCCTCTGTGTTTACTACTAAAATCAATGTTAGGTAATTTATACTAAAGTAAGTTGTAAACTAGCAATATTTTTGTAACTTTCGACTTACCTAACAATAGAAGAAAAACAAAGTGCGGCCAGTCGGAGGTTTTCCAATTCACTAAATTAATTTAATGGATTAATTTAATGGAATTTAGGGGAAATTGCTCTAGAGCAATAAGGCCGCCCAAATTGTACTGTATTCATGTGTTATGTCTGATTGTTGAAATTCTAGTTCTGTGCAATAAAGTATATTTGATTTGATTTTGATTTGATTTGATTTAAACACAAATTGACTGGAAAATGCCCACTAGTGCCATCTACACTGTGTTCAAAGTAATTTACTCCAGCATAAAGGCATCCAAAGATCTTCATTACGTTCCATTTCACCGGAATCCAAATTAAAGGTAAATCCACCCGCAAGACGGACACTGCTACACTGAAGTAGATATTTAATAATAAGAAGCCAATCTTAAGCAACATAGTCTTTATTAACGCATCCCTTTATGGAACTGCAATCTTTTATATAACGGATTACTTAGTTAACTAGATTAAATATTAAATGATGATTTAAAAAGTTACATCGTTTAAGAGAAGCACTGTGTAAAAATTTACATTGTTATTTCACAATTATTTATAGCTTTAACATGACTAAAGGTATTCGTTTTGAAACTGAGGGTTAAAAAGGCAACATCAAAGCAATTAAAAAAGCAATATTGCTCTTTGTCATTTGTTTGCATTGCGCAACTTTTATATGCGCAAATGTCAAATTGCAATATTACTTTTTTTAGATGAATTGCTTCGATGTAGCTTTTTTAACCCCCAAGTAAAACAATGTGATATACCCACAGATCATAAGAACACTGTGGACATACCTAAAACCTTGATTCTCATATCTATTGTCTTTCACATTCCGTAGCCACTTAACCGGCTATATATATTTTATGTGATAGGCTGCAATTTTATCATTACTTTTCGTAAGATACTGCATACAGAAGTATTTTGTTTTTTGGTAAATATCCGACATTAAGGTTTTTAGCTTTCATGTAATAAAGAGGATCTCTTTGCATGACAGTTGATATTTGATCAGGTTATAATACACCAGACGACCTTTTAATATACTATCATGGAGATCGATGCGTCGTAAAGTTTGCGGACAAATGAAGTGCAAAGTTGAAGTATGAACTATATGCTCATATTTGGATGGCGCGCGGTTTGCGCTCACTTGGCCTTTCTAATCTTTTTCTTCTATTGCCTGGTATAAACACTTAACACACGTGATAAAGTAATTCAATATGCACTCGTGCATTGTTTTACCGATTTAATCAGGGCACTATATCACATAATTATCCTCTCTTAAAATATATATTCCAGAACACAAAACATTAAAACTTCCAAACAGTGCGGCACCAAAAAATCAGGTATAGTAAGCATCATAAAATTAAAAAGTAACGGTTTCCAATATCAGGAAGGGCCTCAAAGTTTATACCTATTAAGTCGCGGCGTGTTTTGCAAAATCTGAATACACCGACCGCGGGGCTAATTACGTAAACTTCTTTCGAGCCCTGTACAAATTCCGAATGGGCTGTAAAGAGTGCGAATTTGCATCGAGAATATTTTTCGTCAACAATTAGCCTGTTGGGCCTTTGTGCGCCGGGCAGGGGTTGGTTTTAACGACGTTTTAAAAGATTTCAGCCAGCGAGACTGGGGCTTATCTCGGACGCAGTGTTACTGTTACAAAAAACCCTTCATTAAGTTTACGAGCCCTTTAACGAATAACAGAAATAAATATGTAGGCTCGGCTTTACGGTGGTTTTATAGTAACCAAAAACTTTACAGCCGCGGTCGTTGTTAGCTTGTAAGTCAGCTGATTACGCTGTTTGTTAAGGTCCTTAAAATCCCACTAACCTTTCATTTATACCTTTCGAATGAAAATAATTTGAATTTCATTAGGCATGCATTTCGACTAAAGCATTCTCAATCGAAGCAAACGCTTTGTCCAAGGATAATTAATTGTAATCAGTCGTAGAATACACAGGGAAATCGCTCCAATTCCTGCAGCCAGAACATCACCCGGATGTGGAGTTTATTATGAGATACAAAGGCTTTGCACGCCAGCTGCCACAGCCACTGTTTGATTGGTGAGACGAAACCCGCCGGCTTTCGTCGTGGAACTACGAACAAATTCGTTTTACGTATGGTTTACTTCACCGCGGTTGCCTTTGTAAAGGCTCAACCTGCGATTGTTGAAAGGGATTCCTTTCTGCTTCAGCTGCAGGCATCGCGATTGCAGTACAGGTCAATGATTGTTCCGAAATTGCATTACTTACCTGCTGAAAACTTTAGACCTCATATTTGCTTGAAACTAATTTGAACAGTGCAACAATGACTGATTGGCGAATCTTTAACTTAATTTTTAATTGAATTTGTTGTTTGTGGTAAATAATCAGTTAATGATTTTCTTGGTGCTTAAAGCGATCTACATTGCTGATGAAATTGATATTGAATTATCGAGGTTATTCGCAATTTGGGTCTACGTATCCATTACCGAATTATTATAATATTACTACAACCAGGAAGCGTTATTGTTTGCGAGCGGAACGTGCTATACATATACTCACGTGGAAATTCATACATTCTTAATAGGTCTACGTAGTCTATTGAACGAACATGTCCGCCCATCTTCGTAGTTCAATGTGGTGCGTCGAATGAATGGCACCATGCACGGAGCACCGAGTACCCAGATAAAGGCTAACAGTAGTTAGAAGATCGGCTTCGCAATACCGCACGGGAATGAACATGCATTAAATCTGTTGGCTGGATATAACGGGCTTATGGGATTTAAACTCAGATTGGATTTTGAGCTTGTGTTTTATTATACAAGCTAAGAGGTTTTAAGTGGTTCCCTGTATAGCTTTAACACCACCGTGCGAAGTAAATCGAATGGGCTGAGGTTAAAGTGATACGTAGTACCGCAATAAAGGCAACACTAATGATCGTGTTTCTCTGAAGTAACTAGCTTTGTAACTGTCAACTGTTCGGAGAATTCATATAAAAATTACGAGGAGTATGCAACAATGACACGGGACGTGTACTGTCATATATACGTATAATCTTCCTTCCAACCAAGTTATAATTGAATACTCAAGAATAATAATCCCCGTTTTAGTCTCACAACACGCGTATTTTGTGCCTTCCGCATACGCCCGCATTCCGTATGTTTAGCGGTGAATAGAATCACAAAATATTTCATTGAATAAATGACTGTGTATTTGACAAACGAGCATTCACAGATATATCCGGCAGTAAACGAGCAGAATGATCCTCCCCAATGTATTATATAATAATATATAGGAATTCCTCAAGGGGCACCGCGAAAATGTACTGGATTTGGTATGCTTTATTTGTATTTCCCGTTCTATGCGAAAGAAAATATTATCGTCTTGTAACTACTGTGAAAATGTAGCTCTCAATTTATAGTTAAACATTTACGAACATATTGGAACTTGAATTAGTAGGAAAATTTAATAAAATATATTTTTCCGAGGCGCTCTCGCTTGAGATTTAGTAAATCAGAATTGTGGCTAGTATCCACTTACAATTTCCCCTTACAATTTGATCCTTGATCGTGTTGCGGGATAAGAATACAGATTATTAAATGATATTCTGTGTGTCGTGCGAATGTTTCTACTCGGGAGTGTCGGCGCGGCGGTCGCGGTTCGTGGTTGGTACTCGGTCGGGTGAAGGCTGACGTTGTTATCGAGTAACACAATTCTTCGCAACGCGGCCCGCCGCCACACAGTGCCTGCAGCTCGTACTTGTTTTTCTTAAATCTCTCTGTGAACAACTCTATTATGAGGAATCTTGTTAACATTTGAAATCATTTCTCTGCCCCGAGAATAATGAGTTCTGTGTTTTCACTCGAAACTCTTGGTGACTTTTGTTTAATGGAATGATAATACAAATGCTGGGCTCTTTGTAGTGAGGGGCCGAGAATATTGTTGTTTTTCCTCGAGCGGGTCACTTTAGTTCCAAGGGTAATTTCATTACTTTTCTGAAAAAAAAAACCCGCAAATGGAATTGCGGGTCTGAGGATCTGTAGATTTATGCCATTTGAAAACCCATTTTTATTCGTCCAAACTAATTCTTACAATTAGATTGTCGTCGACGCTAACAAGAAAGAAATATCCCTGAGTTGTTTGTGTAATTAGATTAAACGAGTCAACTACTTTTTTGTTGAACAAGACTTCCACTCAGTGGAAGTGGCGATAATGAATCGTTTGAAGTAGTCGGTGAATGATTTATTTAAGAGCACATTTTAAACTTATTTCTAAGTATAAACGTTTAACTTAATGTTTACTATAGTTACCTACTTACTTAAAGGGTTCCTTAAAAAACGATTCAATCTTCAGCTTTGTTCTAATTAAAATCTTTTGTTTCACTTACTTTTTTTAAACTCGTTTGTTATTCCAATCTAATGAATAACTGCAAAGATACGTTGTATGGGACTTCCAAAATATTAATGAAAAAATACATTTAGTTAAACTTTTCACAGCCGTGCCCAGGGGCGCATTTGGAAAGTTTTCGTCTCGTAACAGAATATTATGTAAACAAATTTAATTATAGCCTTGAATTAGCCACAATGGCCGGCTCTCGGCTTGAATGGAAAACTTCGGAGCCGCAACTTTGAGTTCCCCCTGTGACTACCCTGCGAAAGTATTTTGCAAAAAACCACCCCGGCTTGTTCATTTTCTGATAACAATACGTATACAGTAAGTAAGACACTTTTTTATTTACACCACTATTTAATAAAGCACACACTGGCCCCGATTCCTGCGGACACCGTCTAATTTTATTTTAAGTTATATCCGTCATTTTCATATCCGTCGAAAAGGAAAGGGACGGATGATTCACAGCTCTTAATTTTAGGAAGACTGAGTAAATGAATGAATAACCCAGGCGAATCAAAAAGGTATGTCGCTGGTATGCAATCCGTTTGACGTGCTGTCTACTTAACTGTGTCGGGTTATTGACTGATGTAAAATTTTTAGACGGTTGTTTTAGATTTGTGCTTAAAATTGACGTGTGTTCCATAAATTTTATGCTTGTCGATTACCCGTCCCTTTCCTTTTCGGCGGATAAGAAAATGACAGATATAACTTAAAATAAAATTAGATGGTATTTACAGGAATTAGCACCACTGTGCCTTTAAACCTAAGTTTCATAATAACTATTAAGAATCATAAAATGTTAAAAAATAAAACTAAACTAACTCACGCATAATCTAATAAAATTGTTTAACAACATTGCAACAAAAGTAATGTATCATTGTTACTAATGACGGTACAAAACAAGCGGGCCAGATGAAACTTATATAATTTATCACAAACTATCTAATCAATTTACAAAACGATTCCCCATTTAATATCAAATCCACGTTTTCCCAAAGGCTCACGATTCGTGGACCAAAATTGCGGCATTGTGCTAAATAAATTGTTATTAATGACCAAAGCGCGCCCTGCTAGCTGTAATAATAGCTGTCCGTTTTGTTTACCCGCCATGTCGGATCAGATCTGTCCTGGATGTCTTGCTCTTGCGTTTTTGTTCTCGTGTCATATACTTTAGAATATAAAAAATAAAAGTTTAGGTAGTGTTGTAAAACTATCTCTTCTTGTAAGGGATAAGCCAAAGGCATCGATCGTCAGGCACCGACTCTGCGCGCATATTTGGCTTTATTCAACTTACCTCAAAATATAACGTACATGAGTAAGTAGGTACAATGAGAATTAAGAACATTTACCTACATATATGTTTAGATACAAAAGCAGAAAAGAGTAATGTAGAAAGTATTTTAAGTTAGATTTAGCTGTACGATAAGCAACGATGAAAAACAAATCTAATTTCCAATATTTTCTATTTATCAAGAAGCCGTTCAAAAATGGGTACCTATATGACGAATTATTTCTTTTGAACAGATAATCTGCTTTCAGCATTAAACTTGTAAAGTGCTCCGCTTCATATGTCCGCGGTAAAAGGGAGGGTTGCTCTCTATTCATATACTGTGATACTCTTTTACGATTCAAGCAAAAACACGGCGACGCCGAAAGATAAACCCCGGGGCGGCGTGAACGCTGTTGAATTTTACGATTCCGCTAAGCCGCCTTAAAGTCGAGCCCTTCCTGAATATTTTGATTTATTTATAGGCGGGAAGGCGTAAAAGGGTGGTCCAAAAAACAATATACCGCTGCCTCAGCTGCCGCGCTACTTGGGACACTTATCATAATATCATCATAAGAGGTAACTTACGTTGTACGCTCGTTGAAATTAATCTCTACTTACGAAATTTTCATCACTTGTAAATGGAAAGTAAACGAACACCCCAAATTTTCGACGTATTCACCTGTAATTTTCAGTGTCTTTAGAAGCTCGGGGAAAGCTCAAACAAATTTGCGGCTACCAAGTTTTATACTTAATTCATTAGTATGTAATATACTCGTGTGAGAAGACGCAGGCCGCATTAAGCGCTTGCCGCCCGCGCCTCAACACTTCATTGTGATGCTAATTTAGGGCAGCTCTATGAATATGGGGCGGTGCTCCCAACGCGCGCACTTTTTGCCTCACCGCGCTAAATTAATTTGAATAATACCGTCGATAGGCAAGGAGCTCCAGCGAAATGTCTTTTATATGAGTTTTTGACGTGAAACTCTGAAGCGGATCTAGCAAACATTTTTTGATTCGGCTTAAGAATTGTTTAAGTGTGTGTTTGTGTTTAATAAGAACAAGAAAAGGGAAAAGCGGCTTATTTTTCAATTATGAACTTCATCGCGGTTTGACTTATCGCTTAGAAATATTTTCCATAAAATTTTTAAGTATCGATACTTACATCCACATTCGCGTCTCTTCCCTGGTTAGATATAGCCGCAAGACATGTATTGTATGAGCTACATTTTTCTCTTGTTGCCTTTCAATGTAAACGAAACGAATGTTCCATTAAGAGATGGCACGCAGTTCACTCGGCGGGCGCGTTCGATAAAATAAATTCTACTTAGCTCGTAATCACGTCCCCAAAGCGTAAGTGTCCATGTACTCGAGCAGGTAATGGTGGAGCACTAAGACAAAATTGGCTTAAGCAAACTCCCGCCTGGAGAATATCTGCGCCGCGCCCAATCGGAATGGCGAATGCACTCGAAACGACGAACGTACGTGTTCATCATAGAAATTAAGGTAATTTTTAAGTGCCCCTACCCGCTGCAACGCTCACGGTTATTCAGTCTCTTTCCAGCATGTGAGAGCACTTTAAACGATGCAAAGCCATTTCTAAGCAAATAAAAAGGTTTACTTTCATTCATCTTGGCCTTCATTTGCCAATCCGTTTTACTTAAAAAGCGATAAAAAATTAATAATACCCTTTGCTTTCCAAATGAATACATTGAAGGCAGATACAATCAAAAATATAAATATGTATCTAAATAATTATTAAACTGCAAACAATGACAATTGTTTAACAAGCTTGGATTAAATAATTAGAGCTAGGTTATTTAAGTTGCAGAAACACTTTCGTAAACACAATTGCATATTCATGAGTCCACCCTTCCTCAGTCAGTTTCAAATGTCAAGAAAATATTTGACGAATCCATAAATTTTTAACCTAATTAAGCTTCCCCATTTTAATAAATAAATTATTCTTAATTACACCAAGTCTGACGACTAATGTGTTTGTTTCGGAAATCGCAACGCTTTTTGCTTTCATTAATTTTATTTGTTTAATTTAACTCGTTTAATTTACGCTTTAAATTGCTGTTGTGATCGAGGCTGGGTTTGGTGTGTTAGGGTGGAGGATAACAGGGCTAATTATTCTGGGAGTTAGGTTGAAATTCGCGTGACATTTGGGGTTTGCGCAGAAGTCGTCGCGACGCACACCGTTTTGTGTCTTTGGGCTTTTTAGCGTACTCACAATACGACCCGGCTGTAATGTAGACAACGGTGATTTGATAAATGAGTTGAGCTTTCGCATGAAAAGACGCAACATTTCACGGTCTAAAACTGAACCTGTTTTGACAAAACCTGATCTTTTACAATGGAGAGTTTTCGTGTTTATAATGAATTGTTCAAAAAAAAAGAAAATGATCCTTCCACTTTATTAACTTACAGTTCCTTACAAAAAGGGAAATATAAATTGCTGTGTTACTCTCATTTTATAGTACTTCAAAGAATTTTAAGTGATAACACTTAATATCGTATGCCTGCTCCGAAAAATATAAAACTTGCAACATGTTCACGTGTATTTATTTAATATTGATGGTTTCGAATCAAATCAAATCAAATATACTTTATTGCACACAACATACAAAACAGATTCACACAGATGAAGATAGATACAGTACAATCTGGCGGCCTTATTGCTAAGCAGCAATTTCTTCCAGGCAACCACTGGATAGGAAACATTATTACAATTTGGTGCGGGACAGTGCAACATCTAGTATAAAATAATAAATACTATAAATAAATAAAAAAAAAACAAATAAAAGTAAAATAAATAAATAAAAATAAAATAGAAATATATAAATATAAATACATACATACATATACCCATTTACGTATATCAGACGTATCAGACGTATGGTTTCGATTCTGAAATAGTCGGTTTTTTTTTATATAGTAACACTGTAAACAAACAAACCATACGTATTCCATCGATGTCAATCAATATTTTTCCAGAAGATAATCATCGAATGGAAGTGTGAGCGTTATTGTAAACAGCCTAATGGTGGCTCGGTTTCAAACTAATGACTCGTGAGGACAAGTATGGTAGTTAGAAAGTATGGGAGTATGTCGTTTCTACACGCAGCCAGGTGATTTGTGTCAGCACGCACACTGTCTTATGTAGCTATACCGAGTAATGTATGGTGCTTTACCTACTTAAAGAACTGTTGTAGTTTATAATAAAACAAGTCATAAATAATGTTCAGTTACAAAATATAACTTTGTATATGATAGCCAATTATCTTTACTGTGTAATTACAGTACCGTTTACAAGCATAGGTAAATTTTCTTTTGAACACAAACCTGACTCGCTTGTAAAACAAACTTTCTTTATTTTAAATTTACGTAAAATCCGAGCGACGCAAGCAGAATAGAGCAAAACCATTTTATATTACCAGTGTGCTTTATAAACGTTCCACCTCAACACAACCTGCAAACAGACCCGATTAACCCTCTCACGTATAACTCATTTCTGTCCATAAACAAACAAGCTCAGAAAGCATGTCACTAAGTGCACAAGCCAAGCTCAGCCGATCTTAACCCTCAAGCGGGCCGCGGTCCTGTCCTAATAACCCGCTACAATAGTGGCCTGAGCAAACAACACGGCTTATTGCCGCCCGCAATAACAGCGGTGGAAACAATAGCGCAGGCATGCTCCTTGTGATTGCGCTACACAAGCGTATTGTTACCATTACGGCCCAGGTTGTGTCAACTTGCAGTTTAGGGTTGAGCCGCGCGGAATTAATTTCGAATCTCACTAGCGAAATTCATTAGTGGCAGCAACCACCTTCGACCGTGTAGAGAAGACTGTGTATACTTTAAATAAAACTACTTCCATAATATTATTATTTTATATTTTATACATATATCTCATTCCTTCTTTTTCTAGCTCTGACTAAATACCCCTGAGATCCCAAATTCCTGTTATCACAGTTACCTATTTAGTGTATAAAGAGATTGAGATGGGATCGCTGGATGGGTTACTAAGACAGTTTGGTTCTGCAGTTTCTACTCTCAACAAAAAGAAAATTTCAAAGTGGATAACTATTTTGGCGTATATTGTAAAATTATAACTTAAAATATTTATGTAAAACTAGCTGTTGTTATTCCGAATAAATAAAAATAAAATAAATAAATAATAAATAATCTGCTTATACATATTTTCAGTTCACTGAACCACAGCTGGGTCAAAAATTGCAGCCGTTTTTGGTATTTGTCCCTTAAGATAAATGTGATGTGACCACGACTAGTTTATTTCACTTTTGACTTGTTAATTATTTTGACCATTATTCTAATTGAATAGAATATTTTATGACTACAATTCCAAAACATAAAGATAATTATAAAATATCTTTATCATTAAAGAATTTGTTAAATGTAAATTTTACTTGTTACAGGTAAGCAACATTATACTTCTACGCAGATTATGTGGATTTGTAGACAGGTAACTTATTTCGCGCGGTTGCTACGGCGTAGCTAATTGCTACGAAACTGTCATAAGGTCAGAGGTCTAATTTTAATAGTATTATTGATCAAAATGCATTGAATCAGTTTATTGATCCAAATTTTACAAGCTCGTTCATTACGAGCAAATTGATAAACCGAAACAATACACCTTTTTTAACATTCATACATTGAATTGAGATTAATTTCGCGCTTAACTCTTCGCACGTTGTCATTGTTCCACGGGTGGCAACAGTCAGCTTTAATTGACCGATACGACCGACCTGCGAGTCGGATTTTTCACAGTTTACAACAGTCCGATAACACCCGCTAGCGCTGGAAAAAAACTTTATAATAACACACATAAACCACTGTAATGAAACCCTCGGATAGGGGTTAAAATAAAAAACAAATGAATTATATGTTATTTATTCTTCAGATAAAGTGCATTTATCGCTGACCGCATAGTGTTATGATAAATAATTAAAAGGAACTTGTGCCGTAAACATTAATATCGAACCGCACGGCTTAGTCCTAATAACCGTAATAAACATCAACGGTAACGAGCAATAGGCAGCGATTCGTGCTGATGTTACACTGTTTTTATACACGGCCGGTACATGGGAAAGCTTTCTAATTGCCGGAACAATGCTGAGCCGGTTATTTGCCGGCGGCATTGTTTTTGTCCGCGCCGGTTCATTTTACCCCACCTTCCCTCGGGCGGGAGATTAATGGAATTTGAATACGCATAGCCTTTGTGTTCAGCTTTACGCGTAATTTAAGCGTATACCGGCCCCGTGATTCGGCATTTTGCCGGCAATCTTACCGGGATATTCGCAGGTGCACGACTCTTCCACCACTGTTGTGAAAATCACGCGTTGTGCCTGGTATAAATAATAGTGGAGCGAGTTGCCTTTCTGCCGACTCACTGTTGATAGCGAGAAAACGTAATTTTTCATTCCACACCTTTAGACTTTTTCGGCAAACATGACTCCAGTTCAAATACCCTCTTATGTCACATTTCTTTCGGAAGTTTATATTTCCTCACATTTTAACGCAAGTTTAACGAATTTTTGATACGATAATTTTGTTTGTGTGATAAAAATAGGCTATTATTTTGTTGGAGACCCTCTATTGGTTCGTTCAATAAGCTCAGTGTGTGCTCAAACCACTATCAATCATCCCCTGCGCCCAGTTAGGCTCGTCCAGAAATGAAATGTATTTGTTTTATTGGGGTGCTTAGCTATTGATTTTGCCTAGTTTGCTTGTGACTGATGTTCAGTGTAGATACGTACCTTAATAAGTACCCCTACGACAATTTTCTATCGAATCCATTTAATAACAGAGCACAGTCGGTGTCAGAAATTACTAAAGAGCTTTTACATGTAGGAGCACACATGTAATTCGATGTAACAATCAACAAATGTTACTCAGCGACAGCGAACGTCAATCAGCTGTAGGCAGTCCTGTTGTTACGGGAACGCTGCGAAACCCATTAACATAATTGAGCGGCTTGTACGGGACACTTCTCGTCCGGATCGACGGCGTCTTTGACGGAGCATCGCCGTAATGAGGACCTAGCCGGCCCCCGCCCCGCCCGCGCCCCGCACGTCATTCGCCCTAATGCATATTTACAATAAGACACGAGATACAGGCCCTTCGCATACAACGATCCTTCTACACGATTAGTTCACAAACCACATAGTACGCACTCAAGTGTCTGCCCCAATAGGCTAACGTCCACTTTATAACTGCCGAAACTTCATAATATTAATGAAGTATCCAATTTTGCGATAGTGTTTATAAGAGCTCTCGACCGACCGACCAATCACCAAATGAAAATCATTACAGCACATATTTACTTTACCCATTGAACTGACGCGCAACTTGTTCGCAAACAAACCGCATAAGCAAGTAGCTACAAAAATAGCATTTACAGTGTCGCTTTATGAAATTTTCAAAATCCCTATTTAATTGGGCGCCTGTGTCGCCACAAATTAATTAAAAGCGCTGTGGGATTTTATTAACTTATTGCAATTATATTTAAACGGAGCGATTACGGGGGCATGGCAGGGCGGGTCGTGGCTCTGCCTAATGTCGTTGCGAGAGGGCGCTGTGCCCGCCTCGGAATTTGATCAAACTCCGTGTAATCGGGGACAAATAAATCTCGCCATTAAAATTAACGGCGACCTCGGCACCCCGCTTCCGACCTCTACACTAGATTTATAATCCGCCTTTCACGGTTTCGCGCTATAACATTAGCATGCGGAAAAGATACTTATTAGCGGAATTATGATGGACATCAAAGAATACGGCATTACAATGTAAATTGTAATTAGCGCGGTCAAACTTGCCAACGAGTGGTAAAAGAACATTTGCGGGTAGTGGAGGCAAAGGTTGGGTGCAGCTGACACTCGAGTTTTGGGAAACAGATTGGTGTAGGTGAGGGTTGGCGGGCGAGCGGCGAGCGGCGACCGCCGGCGACCGCTGCAGACCGCCACATTGACAAACGACTAGGGCCACTTCATTAATTGCGGCCCAGTCGGCCGCGCGACCGCCTCTAAATAATTCACATACGACTGCCCTCACATGCCGCAATCTACAGCGGACACGGCGAAAATTACGACCTTGTTCGTTTGACGACTTCATTCGCCCTAATTAATACGGTTTTTTTAATGAACCGTTTTCAGACTTACGCTTTACACCGCGAGGGTGTAACTGCTCTCATCTGCATTCAATGGGCATCATCGATTCGACCCTTCATTTTGTAGCCACTTACCTTTACGAAAAAGCTAATTTGGATTAAAACCATCGACTGCTTTCAACGGCTTATAGCAAAAAGCTGCAAAATTGGTTACCACTATTTAACACGGTCGGTTCACTGATGTCGAAATGTGAACTTATAACATATACGTGGTTACACTATGCTTTAAATGGAATTGAAAAGTAAAATCAAAAACCGCGACTCGTTAATCACGGCGTCGATGACGGCGCGTGTTCAGCAAATCATCAATGTAAATCCGTCGCGTCGCGATCCTATTAAAACTCATTTTTCCACCGACAAGCGCGGGCGCCGCCGCCCTCGTTGTGGCTAACCCGCGATATGATATAGTTGCGTCCACCCTGTGTGAGCAATCCATTAATTGTAGCGGTCGTGGCGCGTCAACTTGTTAATCATTAACGGACAACTAACAGGAACACCATACTGCCCTTCTCTAAAGAATATTCCAGTGTTTACGCAAGAGTCGCCTCGTGATATTAGGGTTCTGAATAAAACATTCCATAGTTGATTGATCTATAAACCTTTTTTATCGACCCAGCTCACCCAATAAAACTATAAAAAACATTCGATGAATACGTAATATCTTAATCTGAGGCGTCGGATGTCGATTGCGCAATAACAAGAGGTTGGATGAGCAAAAAGCAGCTGCGGATCTTCTCTCAGCGCTCGTAACTAGAGCCGTTACGCAATTCAGTGACGGCCTAATTGATTCCTCGCCCTTTCGGGTAGACGGGGCGGCGCATTATTGAGCACAGGTGCCCACGCCGGCTATTTGCCTCCGCGACACCAGCGATAATACCGCTGCATGCCCGCTCCCGAACTCCGACGCCTGTTTCACCTTTAATTGTATATCGGAAATTCTTTACGTGACGTGACTCGATTAGTAATAAAGTTAGAACACGATGCCCTACAACGGAAATGGCTTAATTTTCACCAACTTCGAAGCCCGTCGCTCGTTCCCCGCCGGTCGCCTTCGTCTTCCCCTACCTATTAAAGGTGTGTGTAAATCGAACGGGTGTTCCGCTGGGGTGAAATATGGAGAATCGCTAGCCGATTTGTATGCTCGCCGAACACAGTTTAAGTAATTTATCTAAGTGTATTTTTGGCGGTGCACAGATACAGTGACTCACAGACTCCTTTGAATCTCGACGTGTCTCCACTTCTTCAATTACATTAAAAGCTTAATTAGGAATATTAACAAAGTCTCGCTCACTTCCATACTCTTTCTAGTCGGTTTCTGCGAATTTTCTCGAGTTTGCTGGAGTCTTCGCCGACGGCCAAAGTTGTGAGATGCTTAGGCGAAATGTGGCTCGCAATTAGTGTAATGGAAGTAACCTCCCAGGGGGAAATTAACGCCATTCGTCTATAGCGGGTATAAGGGCCGCACTCGGGACAATTAAGTTGTGGAGTGGAGTAAAATTGCAACAAGTGCAGCGAGCCTCTCGCCGCGTCCACGCTCCATTTAACCCACTCAGTCGGCGGGCGTTCCAAAACCTTGCTGCACATAAGCTACGTGTTGTGCACTTCACTGCCCGCCGACTAAACAACTTACTGTAATAAAAAACTAGCTTTCTTGCCCATAACTTAGTACACAGGCAAGCTATCGTCCAACTTGCTAAGTACTTAGTTGTTGTCCACCGCAAGTTTCTTTGTTAATTGAAAACTTGTCTCGCCTTCAATCGTCCTCGGTGGCTATTGTTTACATCCGCTTTTCGATTTTTTCGCGAATCAGGGTCTTTTCATAACTATCTCTTTTAACGAATCGTTGCCGTTCTTCGTTTATATCGGGCTTCTTTTGGACTTCTTACGAGGAGAGATGCACAATTGGTTTTCTCCGTATTTTTTTCTCTCTTTTGGCCGTATTTTCTTTAGAGCCGTCTCGGCGTTTGAAGGTGCCTTGGCTTTTAATGTCAATACATGTACAAGCTTGAAATTCCGTAATTTACTTTTGGTGTTTTGTGAACTACGGCTTTCAAGGCTTGGCAGAAGGATAATTTAATTCTAAAAATGTGCTCTTTTCGAATAAGGTTCTTAGAGAATATAAAATTAATCAAACATGAATGCCCTACGTACTTAAGATTACACTACGCTTGAATAATTCCGAAGCTCTAACAGCAATCACGTCTGCTTTTCTTTTGAATAAACATTGTCTATCTGTACAACCGCTTATCTTATCAAAATATCCCAAGTATCTGTTTCCCTTACAAACAATTTACCTAATGTCTGTAACGCTCCATCACTTTAACTTTCTATCTCCTTTCAGACTTGCAATATATTTAGACACGTATGAATTCTTTTATTTTCCGTCGTCTTGGGGAGTGAGGTTCGACCTTGTGTGTTTGGTGGTACGGTTTAGATTGGTTTGCGTGTCGGGGAGACTTGTTGCTGCCCCTCGAACGGCCGCTCCGGATCAAGCTGTCTTCCCGAACTAGCGCTCTTCCTTCCCCATTTTCGGGAAAACAAGGGAAAAGTGTTTTCAGGATGACAATATCGCTATCTGTTCGCGAGCACATAATTTGTCGTACGAGACTTGATGCGGACACCCTCGATTTGCGTCGGCCTTTGATGTGATATAGTTATTCTTCCTCCCTAATGCTTTTTACGCATATTGTTTCTGAACGCTATTGGAGTGTGCGTATGCTTTCATCGAATGGAAGTCTATCCAGGATAACTCTGCCGCTGTTAAGCTCCTTAAAATCTTTAACTGGTTTAATCCCACGCGTGTCTCCCGTATCGTCTTAAAAATGCTTAGTCGAAAGTTATTTCTTTATGAATGAAGTCAATGTATTACATTTTCAGTAACGTCGCAACCAGAGTATTTATTCCATGTTTGTTGTGTAAAATCCGACCTTTAATAAGAATATAATATATAAAGGTTCTTGGTATGGAAAAACGACGAACCACAGGATTCGGAAAGGTTACGACTTTAGTTCATATTTTTATAAATACACTTCTCATCAAAAAAATCGAAACACCTTGCAAGTTTACGTTTTGTCAGGATTATCAGAAAAATGTGTACATTTAGGAATAAATGTTAAATGTCGTTTAATAGTGAGTAATATGAGCTTATCAAATCTTAATGTTAATGTTCTAAATTTAAATGAATTTTTCATAGGTTTCGTATTTTGTTAAATGAGTCATTTTTATTCCGTATGGAGTATAAAGGAAATGGATAAAACAACACACGTAAATGAAAAAAAAAGCTAAAAAACGTTTATTTAATAACTTGTATTCCCTCCCCGAGCTCTAATTACTGCTTCCATACGGTTCTTCATCGATCGGATGAGAGTCACGATCACATGCTGTGGTATATTGTCCCATTCCTCTTGGATTGCATCTTGCAGCTGGCTAAGTGTTTCTGGGGCAGGATCTCTTGCTCGAATTCGTCTCTTTAATTCATCCCACAGATGTTCAATGGGATTCATGTCCGGGCTTCTTGCTGGCCATTTCATAATAGAGATATCGACTTCGTTAAGATAATCTCGTACGACGCCCGCGGTGTAAGCCCTAGCATTGTCGTGCATGAATATGAAGCCGTTGCCAATAAAATGTGCATAGGGCATCACATGAGGCTCGAGACACTCTTCGACGTACCGATGACAGTTTAGTGCAGGCAGACGTGGCCCAGACACGAAAGCAAGCTCTGTCTTACCGTCGGCGCTGATTCCTCCCCAAACCGTCCACGAACCGCCACCATAGCTGACCTTTTCTTCAATGCAGCATTGTGCATAGCGTTCTCCGTCTCTTCTGTAGACCTTGTTCCTTCCGTCGTTACCATACAGCATAATTTTACACTCATCAGAAAAGAGAACTTTGCTCCACTGTAGGTATGACCAATTTAGGTGCTCACGTGCAAAGTTAAGGCGCGCTCTTCGATGGTCTGCAGTTAATTTCGGCCCATTTGCTGGCTTATGCGGTACCAGTCCACGATCCTTCAACCTTCTTCTAATTGTAGAGTCACTTACAGCCACCCTTCGTACAACACGAAGCCGCTGCTGCAGTTGAAAAGCGTTAAGGCGTCGATTTCTTAAAGAAGTTGTTACAATAAATCGATCATCTCGCTCAGAAGTGACCCGATTCCTGCCAGATCCTGAACGGCGCGTGAACAAACCAGTCTCCCGATAACGTTTATAGACTCTATGAACAGATGACAGGCTTAGATGCAGTCTTGCAGCCACAACACGCTGACTAAGGCCAGAATCCAGCAATGCCACAACTTGGGCGGCTTCTGTGGGCGAAGTATCCATACGTTTTAGAAAAAAAACCTTTTTTCAGACGTCCCAAAGTCACAGTATTGAAATAAAAAACAAAAAGTTTAAGGATAGGCGCCAATTTTTAGTTTTTAAACGCTAAATGTACTCCAACCCTAAACACACATTTGTCTCAAAACAGTGATTCATTTCGTTTATAAGATAAACAAATGAAATTCTAATTTTGAATTTAGAATTTTCGCTTATTACTGTAATGGCCAAACTGCCAGCTATACATTTATGTATTTTTTTTCATCGTATGAATTCTTTTTTGTGTTAAATTCGGACAGAAACAATGAAAACGGAAGTGTTTCGATTTTTTTGATGAGAAGTGTATTTAAATTACGCAATAACCTAAGGAATAAGTTAACTATAAGTAGTTAATAAGAAAACAGAATACAACTTAGATATGTTTATTGCACTAACACAATTCCAATAACATATCTCGCTGCATAAAACAGGATAACTTTTATTTGACTTTTCGACGTAACGTTATGGATCGTAAAACTTTCATGTCTATTAACTTATATGAATCTCTGTGCAGATTTCAATTTGGTGTCGATATTGAATTTTATAGCATTTCATATGATTGTCATAACAATATCCATGCATCTAGATATACCTACGTACTCATACGTCTTCACTGCATGAAGCATGACAACATTGCAACGTTACAATAAATAATA
Organism: Pectinophora gossypiella; assembly: GCF_024362695.1. Lineage (NCBI taxonomy): Eukaryota > Metazoa > Arthropoda > Insecta > Lepidoptera > Gelechiidae > Pectinophora > Pectinophora gossypiella. Next base: position 6,524,632 of record NC_065408.1, on the reverse strand, counting down.
TTTACTAAGCTTCTAAATTACAAAGTCACATTCAAAAAAATCATTTGTGAGAAAATTCACTTCCCGCCACCCTTAAGCACCTTAACGCAATAAAGCTCGTTTCATACCGCCGAACTCGCCTTATTAATTTCGTTAACGCGAAATAATCACGCCGGTTTCTGGTGGTCCTTGAAATTATTTATGTGGCCCTACCCTCTCGTAGGCAATATATTTACACATCAACGGAGTAATACGTATTACCTGATATGTGCCATGTCGATGCGTAAAGAGCTTATAGGAAATTGTGAACGTAAGCACCAGTGTAGGCGCAGGCTTATTTATCGTTCGGACGAAATGAATTTCCGGGTTAAAGGGTAAAAATCCCTACCTGTCGATTTAGATGGTTATAAAACTTTCCTCCTTTATCGCTTAAGAGAGTAAAATGTAGACATTATTTCATTAGTGAACCAAAAGACACAATCCACGCTTATAAAGTCGGGGTGGGTAGACCGATAATAAGTAAGGCCAAATGTCTTTTATTTATTTATTATTTATAAATGTATTCATTTAATAAACGGATTACTTATAAATCCAATTGTTAAACTATTGAGTCTGGAAATTCGGGTCTTACGAGGTTAAACTTGCTACCATATTTGGTACCAACTGAACTCTGGTGGATATGATGAATATTCATTAATAAAGAAATGCTGCGGTCCGACTGCTCGATGTCGTCCACGATGGACAAAAATGTAAAGGTTGCACCTAGCTGGGGCCTTAGCCAAGTTGCAAATGATTTAGAAAAGCGACTGTAATTCCCCAGATCTTAAAAAACATTACAAAACAGAAAAGGAGAAGTCACTCAGTAAATGTGTTAGACTTTAACCCTAGGTGGGAGGGGGCACGCACATTTGTACACGCAGGCGACCCGCGGGCCGCGTGACTCCGGCTCCTGTTTCCAGCCCGGCGCCACAGACAATCTGATCGCCAACTTCGTTCGCGACGAGTTATAGCTCCGACATCCTAACCCACCCCAAGTTAAAGGACTACGTGTCTTTATCGCACTCGAGGAGAGAGTTTGAAGTTTATTTAAAAGTCAGAAACTTCCCTCAGTCAATCAACCAAAACACAATAAAAATATAATGCCCTTCTCGTGTTCCATCGTTACGTAGTTCGCGCCCCGCGGCCGAACTAGGTTCGCGACAAAGAAAACACAAAAAACTTTTCCAATTACCTATTCAACTACCCCAAAAGAAAACCACCACTTCGAACAATCGCCTCTATGAAAAGAAATCACCGAATAGGTGAGCTCTTGTAAACTCACAAGTAAACATTTGCGTATGTAAACTGGAATTATTCACGAAAAAACTTTTAATGGCGTCCCCGGAGTTCCCGTCAAACATTTATCAACAAAAGAACGAACGTCCCGCAGGCGATAGAACTTGAAATGTATGGAAATTACCCAGTCACGAGCGAGAGAACAATTCACTAACGTCGGCATAGGCAAATGTTTTTGTTGCAGCTTGTTTCGTTGTGTAACTTGTTCGGATTTGAAGTTACAACTCTGTCGGGCATTATGCTAGATTGTTCCGAGGTGCCTGGTTGAGATGGAAGTTTAAAAGTGAGGCATCGCACCGCGGAGGCGCGAGTGCGGCCCGCGAGTGATTCATCAGCCGCTCGCCGGCAAGCACGGCTCTTACTCGGGCGCCGAATAACTTGGAACGGAATAATGAACCGGCCCAGATTCTTCAGCAAACAATGTCATTTCGCGACTGCAAAGAAAAGATTAAAATATCACAATTTTTTTTTCCTCGTCACGTTATTTAAGACATTTTTAAAGCATCCAGTTGTTTACATCTAGTAATGATAAAGCAACGTGTCGGTATGCTTAGTAAAAGTTAATTATTTTACACAAATTCTTGAATGTTAATCTAACATTTTTCTAATTTCAAAGATTAACCAAATGGTAGATAAAATAAATACGTTTCGAATGGACACCATTTCATTTGCATTTCAATCAGAACGATATAGCCGGTGGAAAGGAAAATCCGCTCCGTCGCCTCACTTAAAGCTTTTGAAATATTCCTATAACTTCTGATTCAACGAGAAAAAAGCCTATTTGAATTGGAAAGATCAAAGCGTAAAAATTTATCGTTACAAAAAAAGCGCGTCAGGAACGTCCAAAAAGACGTCAGGCACTTATTATTTCAACAGAGCGAGTGTCTCGTCTCCTCTCTCGTTCTATTTGTTTTTGCGATTGTTCCGGTGCATAGACTCCTCCATTACTCGGCACTGAAAGGAAAGTTTTGTATTCAATTTGGTATTATAATTCCTATTTGAAGTCGCCACGCACCATCGCGCCGACATCAGCTATGTAAATGGGCGTTTCCGAGACTTAGTCGCATTTTCACCAAAAAAGCGAATAATTTTCGTTGTTCGAAATTTTTACCTGAATTCGCAATGTTCTTAAGCCGTTCCTTCTGTTTTTTCAACTTACTTCAGAAGTAACTTTTTCTTGAAGATTTTTCAGCTTTCGTTACGCCGTCAAGTCAAGAGAGATAGATACGTAGAGTGGAGCCCATAAGTTCTGCATTTATTTAGGTGTATAAACACTTCGCCCTCAGTAAGTTCTTCGGTTTGTGTAAATATTTCCGTGCGCTTACCTGATGTGAATTTTTATTCAGCTCCGCGAGCTAGCTCCGGCGGGAGACAAGGAAACATTTCAGAGTTTCTCTTCAATTTAAAATGGAAACTTATCCCTCGACTACCATAAAGTCTGCATTTTCTATAGAAATCCTCGTAGCTCGCCGCGTTCGATCCTAACCGGTGTCCACGCTGAATCCACCTGGATTTAGACCGCGCTCATTGGCTGAACGGCGCCTTTGAGACAGAAGACTGCATCTTCTTCGTACGAGGTGACAGGTTTTATTTTACGAGATGTTTTCCGCGACCGTTTCGCAGATACTAAAATAATAAGAGTTTTACGTCGCCGCGTATTATGTAGCTTTTATGGCTCCCAAGCTCGGCTGAACGCTGTTACAGTGGCTTACGAGGGTTCTTGTGACGAAATAATTAACCCAGTGTTGCTCGTATTAGACTCTGCTCCGCCTTACATTGACTACTTACACATTTAACATTTTATTGTGCTCCTTACACATTTTATTCAAGTTAAATACATTCCTTTGCGTAATAAAAACTTAAGGGTCGTGGAAAGCATAAAACGCACTCCCCACTTCTGTGAAAAAGATCTGTCTTTTTAGCTGTTAGCTAAATAAATTCAATTAGCGGCATAATTAGACTATGTTCCTTATGTTTGGAAAGGGTCAGATCAATTTTAATCAGTGCAAATGAATTCAGATCCCGTCGTACAACGAATAGGTTGAGGATTTAGATACAAACTAATAATCAGATTCTTATTTGACAACGTAGCTTATATTTAGGATTATTATAATAGTTGCTTGTTTTGAGATTGCAATAAAACAGGCATTACAATTATACGAATGTGTTATTAGTAATAAATCACATGTTTATTCAAAGCGCAGAATCTCGACCGAGATATAGGTCCGACGCGGAACGTCTATATTCAAGCCCGAGACAAGGGACCGATAACAGATTACCCGCAAACACGTTTTAAATTCATTTCCCGACCCGTGCGCCGATCGCTCCCCGATAAAATGTGGGGACGACCCGGGAAACGGGGACATATTTACTTTGTCTCCCCGCGGCGAGCCCACGGCCACTTTCCCGGTCAGGTAACGTTTTCAAGTGGCAAAATATTTATCCGGGCCCGTTACCCGCCAGTTCCGATTTAAGAACATTAGCTCCTTTCAAATCTGAGCTCACTTTTAAGTTGACCACCGAGTTCTGAGGACTAAATTCCAACCTAAATGCTCAAGCGAAATCTTGCCAACTTCCTACCTTGCTTCAAATTCTTATGTATTTTGAGAGGTTCTCTATAAAGGAAATACAATCTCGGTTCTCGATAAAGGAAATACAATTTAAGCAGCAATTATTTTGTCAAATGGATGATGCACGTATTTACCTGTCTTTTTTTACTGCACAGCACAGTAAGTTTTCTAAATCATAAATTTGAAGCAGAAGAAGAGAGCATCACACATGCATCTCAAACCCTAATTTAGTACTACTTCAACTACTACCAAGAATATTCCGTGTCGGTATCTTGAAATACATAGTTCGTGAATCAGAAACTCGTAACACGGTTGTTGTTTCAAACACAAGCTTCTAAACAAGTTGTCCACTAAAGCTAAGTCTATTAACGCTTCGAGGAGGGCTGTGTTTTGATGCCCGGTTTCCTCTCGCCTTTCGGATACTGTCCATTTTCGAAAAACCCTTTTGCCCGTGCCCACTTTTGGCTCAACTACCCCTCATGCTCGTTTTAAGCTTTATACGGAGCCTTTGCTCACTTTCCTAAGTTTTTATTCAGTTATGCTTTTGTGCTAGTCTCTTGGGTTTAGTAATATAAATGTAAAGTTGCGCTTGCGCCATATACTCACATGTAAAAATTATTCATATTTGATCAGTTACAGATACCTACTAAATCATTTGTTTGATTTTTTATACCTAGGTAATCTAACTATCTAGTAACGAAAAGTTTTAGGTTAAAATAATTGTTCGTAAAGATGTTTTGTTGGTTCCAAAACTACAGGTAAGTATTGAAAGCTAGATGAACTGCAAATAAAATTGACTTCAATCATATAACTCAGTTATCATGCTTGGATATGGGCAAAATTATGTTATTACGAAGAGAAATAATACGCCGTACCGTATTTCTAGGGCCGATATCGTGATTCGTATCAAATGCATCGATACAGCGGATTCAAAACCCAGCATAATGGCAGAGACCGCCTGAGGCTGCAATCAATAGCGGTACCTGACTGCTGTTATGCATCTTTACTGAAGATATGTTATCCGAAGGGCATATACCACTATAATTGAATAGAGAATATGATATTTAATATTAATTATAACTTAGAATTAAATATCATATCTGAGGAATTCGGTGGCGCAGCGGTAAACGCGCTCGGTCTGCGATTGTTGAAGTTAAGCAACTTTAACAAGTTAAGCAAAGGCCGGTCATAGGATGGGTGACCACAAAAAAAAGTTTTCATCTCGAGCTCCTCCGTGCTTCGGAAGGCACATTAAGCCGTTGATCCCGGCTGCATAAGCAGTCGTTAATAACCATCAATCCGCACTGGGCCCGCGTGATGGTTTAAGGCCCGATCTCCCTATCCATCCATATGGAAGGCCCGTGCCCCAGCAGTGGGGACGTTAATGGGCTGATGATGATGATGATTAAATATCATATTCTCTATTCAAGTGACTTAGGTTTATCCTAATCACATATTTCAGTATTTACCTCCAGTATCTTAAACAGGGTGTTAGTGACATCGTAACGAATAGGCGTGGGGGGGACCATGATACTGACTCAATATCAAGTAGAATTTTCCGTCGTTATTACAATTATTTTTGTGTCTTTTAAAATTTATTTTTAATTCTATACTTTTGCGATGGAAAATGATATTAACACTTGATATTAACTCAGTGTAATGAGCTGAATCATGCCCTCAATATTCGTTACGACGTCACTTACACCCTGTACAAATACGTATAGGTAGCCATACAAGTACATACGGGTGTTAGTGACACCGTAACCAGTTCTGAGGGGGATGATTCAGAACATGATTTCGAGTTGATATCAAGTGGAACTTCCTGTTGGAAAATTTATATCCGACAGGCTTTTGTTATTTTCAGTTCCAGACTTTTGCGACGGAAAATTCCACTTGATATTAACTCAGAATCATGGTCTGAAGCATCCCTCAAAGTTTTCGTTACGATGTCACTAACACCCTGTATATCGAAGGAAAATTATAAAAGGGAACTCTTCAAAAATGCAGTCGAAAATGTATTTAACTTTGAGTCTTTTTATTTATCTTTGCGAAACGCTGGCGGCTAAATATCTGACTGAGTCCTAGAGACAAATTTAAACAGCCTTTGAGGCCAGTCCTTTGCTACAGTTTATAGCGTTCATAAAGGTGTTTGCGACTTCAAAGTATAATTGTTTTTATCAATTTATTCATACATTCATATTAATATTATAATTGCGAAAGTAAAATTGTCTGTTTGTCTATAACCTCTTCAATGTACTTATCTATACCCAATTTCATTTTAGGAAGTTGAGAGCTCCAGCTGCGCTAAGCATAATCTTGCAACAAAGAATACATAATCTATAAATGTTGAGTTGCTTCAAAGAATATATATCAGCATAAATCGTAAGTCTCTCTTTGACTCAGCCTCGCTAAAGGGGTGTCACATTTTGCATTCTTTCGTACCTGCCATGCGACTGAGACTGTTATCGAAAATATTCAACGAATTGTAGTTTGTTTGCGTCTATTGGGACATGAAATTTTGAGCTTCAAAGAGAAAGCCTGCTCTAGCGTATTTTACAGTTCCATTCCTACTTCACGTTTCAAAGTCTAATGCATGATTCATCTATAAGCACCTTTTCTTGTAAAATTCTGCACTATTCGCGAAACTACACGATTTTGAACTAAGAAATGTATTAAATGTAAGTGCAGTGCTTGGCGCTAATTAGTGTAATGGGGAAGAGAACAAGCTTAAGAAACTACTTAGAATGTTGAAACACTCAAACAGTACGAGTAACATGCAAGTAAATGTTCAACAAGTTCACTCCCACGCCTCTTAGAGGAATTTATATAACAATTTCAAAGAAAATTCAATTATATTTTTCTGAGACGAATACGAGATTCTCAGGCAGCAAATCAAGCAATTTCTCGTATTTGTTTATACTGATGCTTCACGTGTCGATGTACTAAATCGGAGGTGCGAGAGGGCTTGAAATAACAAACGAAATCGCGGCTATGTATCGGGCACGATATAACATTTGGAAGGCAAAAGGAAAATATGAAAAGGCAGAACATTGCCCGACGAAATTACGATCGCTTTAGATTCCGTCAGGCCCATTGAGAGGTGAATTGTTACCTTCCTACATTGCTATAAAGAATGTATTTGTTTTTCTCCTCTCAGTCAAGTGATATCGATTGTGTCTGGTGCGGGATTTGTCGAAATGACACAGGTAAGCGCGTAACTTCATTCATTTGTTTCGGTTAGCACGTGCGTATGACTTCTTAGTCAATCATGTTTTGTGCTTCGTTTCGTTATTCAACTTGTGTAGCATGCATGCATGATCAGTCTTTACATTTTAGTATCTTTTTAAATCAGCTTGCAGACTTCAATAGGTTGTAAAACATCGTACGTGTACATCATCGAGGTACAATATAACCCTTACTTATGTAGCAACAAGCAGGTATTCCATCGATACTTGTCCAACTAAAAGCCTAGTTAGCAGTAGCGAGCGTTGCTCGGAGAATTGAATATTAGCATTAACAAGACAAATGTGCCGTTGGAGTTTGATAGTTTCTCATTAAGAGCCGGCGGTCGTCGCTGTGTTCCATAAGCTACTTCGAAACACAAGCAGCTCGCTTTAAACATCGATACTTTCATGAAAAGTTGCCCTTTCTAACGCTAACTACCCTAATATCACACTAATAATTTCAAAGTCAGTAAACCCCACATTCAACTTCGTTAAAGTTTAACACATTTTAAATTACAACAAAAAGGTGCTATAGGTTTTAACAGCAACAAAGTAAGCAGACAAACAGAAACTAAAATCAACCTCATTTGTGCAGTTTTTCAAGTAAATGCAATGAGAGCTTTAACATTAAATAAAGCATTTGTAACAGACACGGACGTTGCTACAAACGACATTACACTTTTTATTTTATGCGCCGAGTCTGCATTTATTCTCACGCGTAGTTCACCGGGTAGACGATAAATAGCGACCATTAACACGTTTCTTATAGTGACATTAGGCTTTATTGGATCCAGGAAAGTAACTCAATCTCACGGGAAGGAAACATAGAGGGGTTGAGATTAATTTTGTTGAACATAATTACACAAACAACGATATTATGCAAAGGACACCTGAGCGTTCCATGCAGCGAGATAAAAATCTGCGGCTTTCAATGTTCCTTATAATATAATGAAACTCATAAAGCAGCGAGTGCTGCCCACCGCGCGATATTTATTCAAATCGTCTCGCATGCAAATGAACGTCGCCTCTAAATGCTGCTCTTTGTTTCTCTCGCTCTGTCTCTATTCACTTTTATCGCACAACTTTTTCCTTAGTCTAGATTAGTTTTACTCTAACAATATCGTAAATTGAGCGTCCATTAAGCCCAAGTTACTGTAACGATGCGATCTGCTTTACGACTTTCGCATAACTTAAAAGCTGCTTTGTAACTTAGTACTGGAATAATTTTAATTTGTGGAATGATAACAGAGCGGAGTCCCCGTATCGAGCCGGTGGGGCCACATAGTTTCGCAGCAAGTTAAAATGGTATGTGAGTTGCGCCCGAGTGGCGGTTAACGCCTGACGTCTCTATTCATTACGAAGTAACCAGGACCCTACAACTTAGTCGGCGCAAACTCGCTACTCCTACTTTCCCTATAAAGTAGAGTTGTGACAGCGAGTAATGTCTCCTTATATTGTTCTGGGGCTAAGAGGTTTGCCTTCCTAGTTGTGATGAGAATTGTTAACTTTTACATTGTCTTGTGTCTGGTCAATTTATCGCCAACGCTGCCTTGAATTTTTAATGGCGTTTTCATCATGACTCTGAATAACTTCGTGTTTAATCGAAATTGCTTAATCGTTCTCAAGGTAGAAAACAGCGATCGTTACGTCTTATTAATGGCTAGGGAAGGTCTCAATATGAGTTTGCAATCACCTAAACTCGATACTTCGAAATATCGATTATGAAGTTAGTGCGAAAATCATCAGTAGCGGGTGGGCGCTTGACAAATGTCCGTTATAAGCGCAGAACAAATTGGTGCAATTAATTACAGTGGAGCCGGCAGCGCTGAGCCGACAAATATTATCAAGATCGTTAATTTCGACATCTTATTTGAAGTCGCCTCGTGGATGATATTAGTCGGCAGATGAATGTGCGCCACACACGGCGCGATCTCGCCTCTCCAACAAATACTGCCATAATCGTTATATACCTACTACCCTGAAAAAAGACAATTTCCTGGGGGGTCAAAAGGCCACATCGTTGCAATTCATCTAAAAAGCAATATTGATATTAACAATTAAAAAAATACGTATGGCTTGTTTACTGTTACTCTTTGCATTCTCATATTTCTTTGTCCGCATTCATTAATTGGCCAGACAAAAATGATTAATAATAAATTGTCCATACTTTATGAACGATCGTTACAATAGGTACGCCGCTTACACTAGAATTCCATACTACACAGCCTTTACAGTTCTGCAGTGCTTTGTACGGTTTTTGTAATTAAACTAATAATGCTCAGTCATGTTTCCTTTTAGTTATCGTACTGCCTTCAATTAGAACTATAAGCGAAAAGTCTACACTGAGAAACAATCTATAAGTACTTATACGTATTTACCTACTACATACATGCATTTAATTGATTGGAAATGGAAATTGTGCAAAAAAAACCACTTACATGATATAAATTACTGAGCCCATCATCTGTAAGCCGTGTTAAGGAAATCCGCATAAATTTTCGTTAACGATTCAATTCTACGGAGTTACCTACTCTACACATAAAACTTGAATATAAAATTGTGCGAGTAACACATGACTCTTAATGAAAAGTATATTATCTCACATAAAAACGTTTTACGCTCGTTTTTAACGTTGGTTATTAAATTAAATCATAATTTACACACGCCGAGTTAAATCAGACTGAAAGCCGTGAAAGAGCAAATAAAAATTATTAGACGTCGCACAGATTTTCCATTCCGCCCTCTTTTTATTCGTTTTCGTATTAGGTCGAGTTGAAGAACAATGACGTCATAAATGGCGAAGTGATTTTTCATTTGGATCGTAAATGTTGGTTTCTCACTCACGTTTTATGGTGGCAAAAACAATGGCGTACGTATGAATTTGACATTATTTTTTACAATGCGCTTTCCGGTCACCACCATGTGAATCTTGTATAACTTCTACTAGCTTTCCACTAGATTCTGCAGTGTACTACATCCGTCTATGGTACCATAACTTTAGTGGTTTATGCACGAAAACGTGTAACAGACAAGAGGTACGTAAGAATTATTAGTAAGTAATTTCGTCATTTAGGGGTGTGTACTGGAGCAGTTCCCAAATTATCTAAATCATCCATATTATAAAGAAAAACTTATATAAAGATTTTTTTATTGTTATTTTTATCCCTCATCTCGCCCGCAATGTAACAATACTGTAAAATACAATACAAATATACTTTATTGCTCCAAAATAAAAGGGAATATTTACAAAAGGCTCTTAACTAAGTACATGGCGGCCTTCTCGCTTAAAGCGTTACCAGACAATCATAAGGCGACCAAAGGCGGGAGGGTATGTAAAAATTAAAAGATTGAGGGTGCAAACTATAACAACCCAACCAACACGGTCGACCTACGTCCGCGGCCGGACCGTACCATTTTAGCAGCGTACATTTGTGTACATTTTATATGAGAGTACATTGAAGGAGTTCCACCGTGTCTCCGAAGCGTTCTCGCCGTTTCCTGTTTGTGTTATGCCTTACATTATAACTTTTAAATAACCATGCAGTTTTATTGTTTTAGCCGTAGTGAAGTACCCACACTTTTTAGAGGGAAGTCTTGCAATAAAATTTGAAGAGCGAGCCCCGAGAAAGTTTGGCTAAGCTACATATTTTATTTTACCCACTCGTAGCTTACCCGACAGACTTGAATCGTCTATATTTCAGTAACGGCTCAATTCACTTACACGGTTGGCTCAAAATCCGTTAAAATGCCTTTTGAATAGTGTTTGAGGCACTTAAATATTTCATACGACATCGATACTTCGTTATCAGTCGTGTTTATAGCCATCATAAAAAATCGAGGGTCCACGCTTTGATAGAATAGTTTTATAGAAGATTAAATTTGTGATGTCTATAAGTATAAAATCTTTATTCATATCATGTTATTCAACGACTTTTATACCCTACTATATTATGCAAAGCATTATCTCTTTTGTTTATCGTATATTTTAAAGCTATCCTAAATTCTAAATTAAACAGTCATTTTGAAAAGAAACGTATACTCGAAGCGTATACTTACGGTAAGTATTCCTTTTAACGAAAATAAAGTCCAAAGTAGCACGGTTTCCCCCTTTGTTTAAAAAAAAACTTTCAATGTTTTTATGAGCTTGACGAGGAGAATGCGACCAAAATGATAAAATAATATTAACTCAACTCAATCTGTAAAATGAAACCTCTTCTAGGAATAAGTAACAATAATATCTTCCCGGCCCATCTGTCTCTCCCTCTGTGTGTGTATTTTTGCGGTACATTTTAATATCTCTAATAGATTTTATCGCTATGGATGACCAACAATGGAGGTTTGATACTTTTTTGACCATGTAAACATATCATTTCAGTACCCCACTATCGGTAAAGGCCGGGCCCATCCGCCTGATCTAAGTAAACCTTTCATGTATAATATATTTTACTCGAGATATTCTGATATGAGGGGCCCTTGTATCACGTTCATTCAAATGACATATTGGAGAAACGTTGGAGTATGTTCTGATCGAGAAAAAATCCTCAGTTTTCTTTCGAGAGTAAAACCAAATATATCTTGCGAAGAGCCAATATAGGGGATTGATTTCGCGTTGGTCCCATTCAAACATTACGTAAGTACATCTCTTACGTTAGTTACATAATTTCGTGGTATTTATTTTATCCATTAGTCATGTCTGACGGGAATGTAATATCTTTTCTATGTTTACCGGTGATGTACCTGAGTATGTATAATAAAATAATCATTCGAGTAGGTAGTCAAAAAATATAACAAAAGTCTGTCTGTGAAAAGTATCGCATATTATCTGCCCCTTTTAGGTTTCAATCTCTGTGCCAATTTTAATCCAGATCGATTTAACGAACGTCATTTTATTTATTTTGAACAGCTATTAGGAAAGATATCTGACATAATCTTAAGCCGGTATTCGTTTTAATGAGTCAAGGTACCGTACCAAAGACTGTCCTTTATCCCCTCCTGGAGGCATCTAGCATCATTCTCCATTAAGTTGAAAAATTATTATGAAAACGAAAAGTGCGCTGTTTTCCAACACAATCTACCATTCCGCTTCAAAATTCCCATCCGCGTTGTTTCTTTGTTGTGAAAAATGTTATTTAATTTCGGGCAATTATTACACGCGCTCTACGAAATTACTCCAAGGAATAGGACCTCGCGAATGTTGGTTTTATTTCAGAGAAAACGGTTCTTTTTTCTACAATGAAAGCTTTATGCCGCAAAATGAGATTCCCGCTGTTAACGTAATCTGTCTTTTATTATATTATGCATTTGTGAATAGGGGTTATCCTGTTATTTAAAACGATTTATATTAAAACGACAGTAGGTACTTTTCAAATTGATAAAAAATATATCATTTGGGTGTCTAATTAGTAAATAATACTGGAGTGAATTACGACAAAAAGACAATATACGTGTTTTATTGAATCACCTTATTTTACTTACATAACTTTTTGAATGGAAACAATGTTTTTCTCTGCCCAAACACGACGTTTCAGCAATAGTTCTCGGACTGTCATCTATTGTACGTGTTAACCCAGTTACTCGGCGTGTGTCACCGATTTGTGATCGCTCATCTGTCATTTTTGCGCGGGGGACAGCAAGAATGATGCGTCGGAGCTTAATAAGTGTCTCGCATGACAGATACCCTTGGCAGCCTTGGCAGTAACTAACATATTGTACTGAAGGTGTGAGCAATGACAGTTTGTCTTTAACTGACTTTATAATTGCTAGCCTCGATAGAACAGGCCGTCTACAGTCGACGTCTCCCACCCAGGCCTGCCATATTTGGTAAATATTATAATTGTCACCTTTACTCATGCATGCAAAATCCCATTCAAATTTCAACAATTCAGTTAGTGCCAAGAGATGCTAAGAGAATGTGACAAAGTCACGGATAAGATGGATTATTTAGTTTTTAACCATTTAAACTTCTACACGCTTACGAACGTATTTCTTACTTGGATTAATGAGTTGACATTGTTTCCTTTCCCTAATTTACTGTTAAAAGAAATTCTCAAAAAATGTTTCATTAGTCTTCCAGACATTTTATTAACATTAGTACGTCGCACCCGAAACATATCTTTCAATTCAAAGATCATTAGTTTCGGTTTACGCGCGTATCTCCCAGGCCTAGACCTGCCACATTTGGTTGACATTATAAATGTCACCTCTGTTCGTGTATACAAAATCCGCGCGAGCTTCGCATGGCATCTGAATCTCAGTCATTTGTACATTTGCTTTATTACGAGTCGTGATTTATACCTCGGCCCGGTGCGTTTAACTGCTGTGGTCTGTCATTTCGCCGTCTTAAATTGAGATTGATCTCGGGGACGGGTGACGTGTGCTGCCATCACGTGAAATTGTTTTTTTTTTGTTTCGTTATACGAAGAAAATGCTCGTATTTGCGTAAAGAAATGTGCTGCTCCTGTTCAAAGATTGCTTTTGTTGTTGACGTTATACATAGCTAATCATAAAGTAAACTTATACGTACAGTTCTCCATGTATCTCTTTTTATTATACCACTAGTACTTCCTCAGGTTCCGTCCGTAACAGGTGCTACCATTGTACCTATGAGTGATGGACTGATCATCTACCACCATACGGCTCATCATATCTTTCATAGGATACAAATTGGCTTCTATTATTTTTTTTATTGAAGGGAGAATGGGTGTTAGTTATGTATGTGTTATGTTACTTTTGAGCCATGTATTTAAAGTTGGTTTGTCGTTGTTACAGAGAGGCTCCGACGAGCTTCTTTCGCAGAGTGGCGTAACCGTCATGGCGCCCGCCGCTCCGCACCACGCAGATAACAACAATCAAGACTCCGCAGCGAAAAAGGTTGGTAATTTATTTTGTATTTTTTTTGGACTTCCCTTATTGCTGATTTGCCTCAAATCCTTCAACATTTCATTAAGATCTGAATCAGATTTCATTAAGTGGGTTCAAATAAAAGCCATATCCGAACAGAAATATCAACTCTCCTTATTACAAGTTTACTTTTAAAAATTACTTACCTGAAATACCTGTCTCTCAGTAGCATCGTATAATTACGAAAAACAATAAATCAACGGAATCGCCAAACCTAAATAAGTATTAAAATAAAAGGGCCTCCATAAAAAGGCAACGCGCCATAAAGGGACATCCCCAGAGGCTGAAGGGCCAAATTTTTATTAATCTGACTCCCAGATACCGGACGGATCTCTTACATATAGAATGGAAATTGAATTCATAATTTTCGCCAAATGAATCCAATGGAGCATTTGTGCAGCGAACTGTATCGACTCATTCTTCTGTGATACGCATCTTTTTGACGAGAATAGGGCTGTATGAGGAAGAATGTCTTTCAATTTGAAGTTATTTTATCAGCAGTTATCGGATGATCGACTTGCGTGTCTACGGTAAGTATGTTAGAGATTATACGATAAAAAATACTTATCGCTGATTAGTTTTCGGCTCCACCTTTATAGACGGCAAAACGGCTCATCACCTATCGGTATGGTCTAACAGAAAGCTCGGTGAGGTGTGGATATTTAGTTCATCTTGAGATGGATGTACTTCTGACTACCCCAATTGGGATATAGTCGCGGGCTTGTCTTATGTTATAAATATATCTCTTCTTTCTAATTTCCGTTTCATTACATTCAGTTTCAAATTTTATCATCGTAGAAATGTATCGCATAAATAAGTCAACGGTAAGTAAGTAGCGTTCAACGCAGACGTGTTAAGTTAGCATCGTGAATGCGGTCGCAAAATGCACTTTTTGTTCAATTCTCATAATACCGACAACGTACACCGACGGAACCTCCATTATTCTACTTCTATGAACATTTTCCCAACATTTTATCCTTCTCACGCTAATTTATTGGGTTTACTATGCAATGAAACATCAGTCTTAAGTTGTTTGTATACAAACGAATATTTAATTGATTCTGAAGTTTAAATAAACCTAAATACAAATGTTTTTAAATAATAATCATTATCTCTTAATATTCGTCGCAGCTATAGAAAGAAGTAATAAAAAAAAGAGGTTTCCACTTTGTGTAGTCTCCAGAGAGAAGAGGAAGAGTAATAAAAATATAACAACTTATTTGTCTTTGCTGACTTCGTTCTTGCGTAAACGTCCATAATTATTTAAGCTTAGGGTTTTACCAGGGATGTTATGGAACACCGTAACCGCATATTAGGATACCTTAAAAAAAATCCTAATATACGTAAATAGAACTGCCTAAAACTACATGATAGTTTGAAATTATTTACATTCTTATATCATATCCTATGCTTTTATCCGTATACGAAATAGAAACTTCATATCCATAACATCTCTAGTTTTTACTATAGCCGTTGTATCTACGTAGAACCGCTCACAGCGTAGAACCAGCTACGCAAGTCGCTACACACTGCGTCGGCTCTCGTAGCAATTATAAGTTTTCTGCTACACGCGATGGCTACACCGCTACGCCTCGAGCTTCTGTATAATTTTTATATTCAATTTAAAGGTAGTTAGTTCTTAAGTAAACCTGTATACTTTGTAACTTTGATTTACCTAAGAACAAAACTGTCATTTCGCCTCGCAAAACAAGCAAAATGTAAAACTTTATGAAAATAAACATAAACAACGTTGCTTAGTCTGAAAATGAGATTGTCCCACAAGAGACACAGTGCAGTGCGCACTTTCAAAACGCCGGTTACAAAGCAAGAACGTTTAATTCATAAACTTGCGTGTAGGTCGCAAAACGAAACTGTTTTATGCAAAAATAACAGAGAGTTCGGTTCTTTCACGCTGCGAGAGTATTTCATCGTGTATTTACATAAACACGGAAACGTTGCTAGTACGTGTGCACACTTTGTACCGCGGACAAACAAAAGAGTTTGTTTGTTAGCCCAATGCGCGCCACCAAATGGATTGCATGATGACTATTGATGGTATTGATGTATTACTTGCAAATTGTTGCAACGTTGCACTTTGCAATTGGAAAAAAGCCATTTCATTTGCACCGGCTGCCGTATTTGTTGTAGTTCGTTATTTTTTATTTTTTATTAATGGTCTCTGCTCGCGGCTTCGGTAGCATGGATGGACACTCTTTTCAGCGGTCCGTACTGACGCGAGTTCTTGTCACTATATCCATCTGTCTCCTACTTGTAAATAGTACGTATCTCTGAAGCTTAACATGTTACCGGTGAAATTAACGGAATAATGACTGTGTTACTAAGGCAGAAATAGATATAGGTTAATGACGATAAAATTAAAAAGCGGGTGCTCGACAAAGTACCTACAATACAATACCTCTTTACATATTGCACACAAAAGATTCACACTACTAAAAGATTCTTGTCTTTTAAAGCGTTTTTTTATTTATTTATATAATAAACTTGGTGTTTTAATTATTGTCACTGATTACAGTGACAAATCAAATATAAACAACAAACAATCAACAAAAGAATATTTAAAGCAAGCCAAGTGTGAGATCGCGAGGAGTAGAAATCTGTTGTTTGTGTCCTACAACCCAACAGGGGGTAAAAGGATTAGAAGGTGAAGAGAAGTGTGAGTCGAACTGTTACCGAATTTAATAAAAAATATCAAGTACCTAAATTTGTACGAATCATTCGCATTTGCTAGGTTCTATGAAAATCTGTAAATCCAAAATAGAAGCGTTCTACGAGAATAGGAACTTATGTATTTTGGCCTGTACGTTGGACATAAATGACTTCATAACCATTAGAATCAGTAAAAATCTTCCTGTTCCTTTATTCATGGCAGAACATCATTACGCATAATATGCGAAGGTTGAATGAAACGAAATTCAGTTTTAATTAGGATGAAACAGACGCGGTGTGCCAAAACCACAGAAAGTCATTGCTAAACCATTGAAATGTATCCCCAGTTCTTTACATAAAAAAAAACAAAAATGAGAAAATGAGGAGTGTCACCGAAAAGGCGCAGTTTTCTTATTCACAGCCCCAAGCTGTTGCTGTCAGCGGCCATCACGTCGGCTCTAAAGAAAACGAATGGGAAATATACATTAAAAATATTTTTCACTTGGCGAATCACTCCGCAAATGGACTTCTTACTTTCATAATTTGAAAATATGGCTGACAGCGTAGCTGAAGCTCTCGAGTAAACGTCACCGAGATTTATGCGTACACTGTTTAGTTTATCCTTTATAATATTCACTCCCTTCGACATAAAAAAGAAAAGCCCCAAATCGAGCGAAACAAGGTCGCCGCGTTAGTTTTGTTTTGCCCTCCATTTACTCTCACTTGTTAGGGGCGCTCTGAAAAACCTTCCCGCAGTAATCTTAATTACATTGTGATCTCGTTACAGACCGCCCTTAATTCATAATTAAACAGGGACGTGTCCCTGCGTCTCTTATTTATTTGCTATTTTATTGTTTTGCGATTGCGTTGTCTTTTTCTCACCGTGAAATTTCACTGGGCCTTTTTGCGAGTTTGGCTACACCCCTTCTTCTTTATCGCTCTGAATATTCATTTAAAACCCATCGGCGGAATGGCGAGTCGTTTCTAAAAGTATTTTTTTACGGTCTCCCCTTTGTTCTGTGTACACCTCGCGCTGTCACAATATTGAGGGAAAACACGGGTACAGTTTACAAAAGACATTTTTATGAGCTGACTCTCTTGTTAAATGACTGAAATATAAACACGGTGCTATCTACACGTCAGAAAACATAATTGATTCATTGTCGCGCTACAAAAATTGAAGGACAGTGACCTCACACCTAGACACTTATTAGTCAACGCGGAATGTTTTCGTCGAACAAACTCCAATATCAGACAGGGCACGTCTGTAGAAAACACACTAATCAACCCTCGTCCTCTTTGACCCGGTCATTAATGTCCAAATAAAGTAATTAATTATGTTCCCCGTTTTTTCCCTCATTTTCCTGACGTCTCCGCCTGTAAAAACGTGAAGGGCTGCTCTGAAGATCAATCAAATCAGAGGAAGCTTCTTAAGGGCTCTGCGTTTACCACTCCTTCAGCATTTACGAGCCTGTCTGTCTCCTCCAGTTACGACTGTGCTTGTACAGGACAGGTACACTGTTGTTGTCTATTTTATTTCCTCTAGATTGTATTTTATATGCTTTCAAGATTTAAAGCTACGCTTACCTGAGATCGATACAACCAATTAAATTATCTGAGGTTATTATAACCTGTTATAGATATACTATACAGTAAACATATTATATTTACCGTTTTAATAAACTAACACAAAGTTAATCGATCGCCCAGAAAATTTACTAATCAATCAAATGATGCCATAAATATATTCACGAAGCACTTACTATTTTACTGCTAGTTTTAGGGACACTAAAACCATTTGGTCATCTCCTTTTACGATTCTACCGTGGCCACACATAACGACCTGTTCAAACAAAAACTTATATAAAACGAGTGATTTAGAACATTGTTTGAGGAAGGTTTGAGGACAAAGGGCAAACCTATCCTTTTTTAAGTTTAATTGGTTCTACAAATTGTCGTTTGGGCTTGCTTTATTTGTACTATCCCTTCATAGTTTTAAACTTCGGTAACAAAAAGATGATAAGTCAAGTTAAAGGATTATGGCTCCTATACGTAGTTTGATTAACCTTAGAATGTTTAATGAATTTAATTTTTTGACGTTCAAAAAGCGCTAACTTTGTAAGCCAATTTTAAAAAAATAATATTTTTGAATTTTGAATTTTAATTTATTCATCACCTATTTTTATAATAATATAATTTACTGTTCTATTTATTGACCTTAGAATGCAATATCGCATTGTAACAAAGCGACTATTGTGACAAACCCATCTTATGCTTTGCAATTTACTGCGCATAAACATATTTAATGAAAAACATCAGCAGGTATTGCGGTTGCCGGCAATAAACCGCGCAAGACTGAGAGCCAGCCAAGATGCGTTATTAAAACTTTGCCCACTTCTAATCTGTTACACGATAGTGAAGCTCAATTAAGCCGTAATATCTAAGCCGTAATACCCTGCCAGCTCAAGCCACTTTCTTTCAAAGGGTAATTCACGAGAAAAATCAGTGTAACGTGCTTTATTATGTATGTCCTCTAAGTACTGCATACACTTCTTTTAATTTATTAACGAAGGGAGTTCTATTTGTTTATTTATTCGCATTCGCTCCGTAAGTAACTTCTTAATGAGATAGAAGATTGGCTTTTTATTTAAGCAACATCTTTTACGCAGTGAAACGAGTAGGTAAGGTACACAATTGTTTTTCTTTTAGCAAAATTGAATTAAAATACGACACACATTTATTTCTTAGAGTCATCATCATCGCGTAGAGTTGCCTTACTAGACTTTAATGTATTTTACATAACATAACATCGCATCATCCCTGTATCCCTGAAGGTTTATTTTCTATTAATAATCCCATGTGATAGAGGGCGAGACTATTGCCATTAACCGGGCGCAAATCCTAGAAACCGCGTCATATCAATTATCTATTATCCAAACATGAATTCTCATCAATCAGTGATTTTGAGTCCGAGCCAGGATTTGTACCAATGAACAGGACTATCACGGATTACTTATATTAGGTACTATTTTACACTACATTGAAAAAAAAAAACATCTTACTTATTATTATAAGAAGCCGTTGGTCCCGGTCATTACTTACTAATGTAAGTAAGTAGTCGTGACGTGAGCCATGTCAGGGGCCTTTGGCGGCTCAATAATAACCCTGACACCAGGGTTGATGAGGTTGGTAACTCACCTCACAACCCACACGATAGAAGAAGAAGACTTATTATTATCATAATCACTATTGAAGTCGCTGTACAAAAAACCCTTAATACAATTTACCAAATTATTTATTTGATAAATTCAATTTTAAATACAGTATCATTGACGCTGGGCAGTCCGACAACAAGCCCGTGGGAACCCAATTAAAAGTTCCGCGGGCTACACCGATTTCGGGTGTAATAATGCTTTTGAAATTTTAACTGCCGATGCAACTCGCCCGGTTCGGTGCAAACACTTAAAGGCTTAAATGTTGCATTTTCAACCAATATAATTTACCTGACTCTAGCAGTCAAGAAACTGTTGCTGCCGCGCCATGCGCCATACCTTATAATAGAGTAACAGTCTGATGGCTATCTTGTATCTATAATTTTAAACAATCAACAAGTTTAATCAAGTTTTTTTTTATTTAACAAGTTCTTCAATTCATATATTAAATCCTGTCTGGAACGATGCGTTGAGAATTAGAATTTAAAAGAGTTGTCATTTGTTCATCGCTTGTAGTGGAAAAATATCTACTAAATACATTTATGTACTAACTCAAATTGGATAACATATCTAAGCACTAAATACCTATACATTGTTTATTTAAAAGTAATAAAATGATTACTTCAGATATTAAGATATACTGCCTTTTCCCAATGAAGTACCGTAAGTATCAAAACTAAGTATTTAGTTACCGTGCTGTCATCGTATACAGAGAGCACTTATTCATGGAATAGACAGAAAGATGAAACTAACTTTTGTTACAATTTGATAACTCTTTAAATATTGCCATCCTTCATTTACGTTACTTGCAAGAAAGAGATAGTGCTAGTTTTACAACTGTCACGCTAATTAAAGTTTATGTCTACAAGAATCGGCGTCAGTATCCGTTGTATAGTATATATTACTGTGAATATTAACTTTATTATTCTCTCTCTATATTATTTATCCTCGTATGCTGCTCCAGTACTACATATTGTACCGCTCGAGCATACGTCAAAGTTTCCTCGATTTACCAGTTTCTATTCTAATACTCGAGTAAATCGTAGAAGTTATTATAATTATTTCAACGATACCTGAAGTTTAATCGTTGTAGTCGATACCACCACTCGATACTTGTCTGTCATCACAATTTTCTTGACTTAGTTATTTAGTTAGATAGGTACTTAACATTTTCTTTTTTTTCTTTTTCTTTTTTGTTCATGTTTGGATCATAAATGATTATCGCGTGCTCAGCGGTGAAGGAAAACATCGTGAGAAAACCCACATTATCCAGAAATGCATTTTCAGTATGTGACATTACCTGTGGTGGGCTGGTTTTTTCGCGAGTTGGAAGGTCAGATAGGCAATTGCTTCTGTAAAAAACCGGACCTGTCAAATCTTCAGGTTAGGTAAACGGACCCTATGAAAAACGGGATAACGCTAGGGAGATGATGGTGATTACTTAACATTTTGTTAGCACTCAGGTTATTTAGCAAATTGTTTAAGTCTCGGCTTCACGAAGCGATATTATCAAAATTTATGACGACTACTAGACGATATCGGACGACGTCGTCGACACATCATGTCGCTCGACACATGTCGCATAGTTGGGACGAGGCTGAACAGTTAATTGATGTTCGTCCATCGTACAGATAGATTTTCAGGTACTTTTTTCTAAAACTTAATCTTATTATTATAATTATTACAAAAATATTTTTGATGAGACTTGCACATAAATTATTTTCTTACATTTTACTTATTTAAGCTCGAAAACATACTTATTAGCCAGCTGCCATATCAAAACTATCGCTGAATTCCCCGATGGGATTCGTACATAAAAACATGTCTGCTTGTGACGTAATCTTAAGGTACAGAGAATAAGGATCTCCCTATGGTATAACCGTTGAATAAACCCCCCGCCTGAGCTCTGCCTGACCTGCAACCGCAAGCCGATTACAAGTCCCCTCGCCAAAGTCGGGGGTATTTTGTCAAGATCGTAAGCATGATACTAGGATACACCTACGACGCGACACCGCGACGTGGTTTGTCTGTTCGTAATTCAACGTCTCCCGCACTCGCGTGTATACAGTGTCAACAACTCCAACCACGCTCCACTTAAAAGGAAATTGTCTGTTAAAGCTCTACTAACTTAAAGATTTCACTCGTTTTCCAAGTGTTGCGCTGCATTTTCTTGTTCACTTTTTGTCGGTTCGTTTTATCTACATCTCAAGTAAACTAATACCATCGAGCTAAGCATGATTGCGTTGACTCAGTAAGCCCTGTTCATCTCACCACGGAACCCTGATAAGCGACCGTGATTAAGAAACTTGAGTCTAAATTGTAATTTAGATGAGCACTTTATCAACCTCCGAACAAAACAGTGGCCTTTAATTTGTAAAGTTTTATATCATGGCCGGTGGTAAAGGCGGCAAGTTATTATGATGGAAACTTTTTGTTTTCTATTATAAGCCATTGAAGGAGTTCGCGGGGTCATTAACGCGCCTGCGACCGGTGACATAGTTATGATGAGCCGCATGGAGACGGCCAACTGAGAAATAGTGTTTCAATAAACACGACCCGCGCGATCACCGGGAAAATTGACCGATTCCGGGAATCCTCGCAGGAAAATGTCATACGATATCTCCTTTTTCTATTCTAGCTGTGCCGAGCCAACAGTTAATATTTATGGATGGAATGTGAGACCGAGCGGATGATTCAAAGTGCCTGATGTGGAAATCGTTTCTCGCAGATTTTCTGACCCAACGAAAGTAATGTCCTTCTGTACCTTTTGCGTACTCGTACCGTACCAGTTGTTTTCTTTCGCGGGAAGAGAAAATAGCGACAAGAGGCCGCGCTGCCATGACCCGCCGAATATGCCCTCGAGGTGGGCGAGTGTGTTTCCAGATTTATTTGTCCCTTTATTGTACCTTTACAAGTTTGGAAAAATATTTTTTTATTTGTTTATTTACGGAGATTTGGTTCTTTTGATGTCGATTGTAAAAGGGTCCGGATTATTCGAAAATGACATGTCTGTTTTCTTTTAGTTAGCGGTTTGTTAATCATAACAGATATTCCTTTGAATTTTTCTATTCGTTTATTTGGTTCGATGTTCCTACAAAGTAAACAAAAATTGGAATAAAATGAAACTTGCCTAAGGGGGAAACCTAACACCACAAATAGACTTTCAGTAATAACGAGAAATGGTCATTAAGGATAAAAGATGAGGGTAATATTTTGAAGAAATTTCTTAATTAAAAGTATCGTGTTGCCTTTTTGATGTTAACGTGTACCTGGTGAGGTAAATATAATTATGACTTCCTATAAATCTGAAAAATAATTTATAAATCAAAAGAAAGGGATTTCAAAACTCAGAGTAATTAATCTAACATTGTATTGAGTCAGTGAAGAGAGTATTCAATGTTACTTTTAGAGTTAAAAATTACGAGACCACAAGGAATAGTTCGCAAACTGTTTCGACTTTCCCCCTTTTCTTAGGAGCTGCTGTTCACTTTGTCTGAACTTAACAATGTCGAACTAATAGGCATTAGACTCATTTGTTACACCTCCACGCTTCGCCGCCCGCCAAAGACGAACGTAAAAAGGGGGTAGATAGTTCACGGCGTCCAAACCTGCGCGAACCTCAATTTCGAACAGTTACTTGAATATATATACATACCTATATATTTCTTTTGCAATTGATTTGCTTCATGCTTTAGTTCATAGTCATAATGAATAAAAACTATTGGCGAAATACATTCTTGACCTGTTGTCGCCTACAGTGCGCGTTGTATGACGGCCGGCGGCTTGTAGGTGACTTTTAAGGGACCTAGTAATAGCTAGATTACCTTACTGGCACGTAGAAAAGTTCAGCTCATGACCCATTGCAAAAATTGCCACTTGCCTCGCTCTTTTCACTTCAATAGAAAGTGAAGTGTCATACAAAGCTACAATATATTCGGGAGCCTGGTTCGGGCCGCCGCTGTAATCAAAAGGCTCTCCAGGGAACAATGGCGCCCACATCGAGGCCAGGTCCGATAAGCCTCGACAATTATACTACATCGACTTTTCAATTATCCAACCGGCTCTTCCCGCGAACAATGCCAGCTTTATTTACGTATATTAGAACGGTCATTTTGTTCGCCCATTTAGCGACGCACTCTATTTATTCCATGTGTTAGATACGGAACGTTTCGAGCTTGCACACCTGACTTCCAAGTCCTGCCGAACTATGGAGTTCCGACGTGTTTTTATTTGCTTGCACTTCCCTTCGGACTTAAGTCAACATTGTTTACGATAATCGGCTTTTAATGCTCTATTCTCTTACGTAGTTTTTGAGTCTTTGGAGTCATCCAATAATAATGACTCCAATAATGACTCTGTTGCTATTCATAACGCAAAAAAAAAAACAATTATCTTCCAGTATAATTATCTTCCAGAGAGTAAGAATAAAAAAATAGTTTTATTTACCTACAACTTAATAAGGTAATATGTAACTAAATAAATAATGACTTGGCATTTGCCTCATACGTCTATCTCAGACGATTTAATAATTGCCTCGTAGAAATCGTAGCCATGCACAATTTTTCATGACTATTATTTATTATATAATGAGCAAAATTTCGTGTTTTTGTCTGCAGGTGAAACTGGAACAGAATGTGGGCAAGCCGTCCCGTGTCATCCACATACGGAACATACCCAACGAAACCACAGAGGCGGAGATTATACAGCTGGGCTTGCCATTCGGAAGGGTCACCAACGTACTCGTGCTCAAAGGGAAAAATCAGGTAAGAACCCTCCCTTTACTTTCATATATCATCGAGAAGTGCTACTAACGGATACGAGAAGAACGAACGAAAAACTTTTGTTTTATTTATCAACGTAAATGTGTTTTCGAGCTAAAAGATACCGAGTTATGTCTATGATAAACTTTCAACATAAACGTGCTGCTCCGTGCAGAATTAAAGTAGGTATTTACAAATAACTAATGAGAGTCCACAAAGTATTTTCGCTCTAAATTAAATTTTGGTGAACACACCCTCAGATATTTTATTCTTCGTCAATAATAAATACGTCCAATTTTGCCTTCGGGATACACGAAACCATATTCAATTTCATTATAGATTTTCCTCATTACGATTCAAAGCTCATATACTTAGTTAACGACAAACAAGCTTAAGTCTTCATTTACGTATTCTGCATACGCAGTAACAATATGTTGGTATTTTTAACCGATTGAAGAAAAAGGAGCTCCTTCTTAATTTGCCTCTATATTTTTTTACAGTCCGTCAAATAGTTTTTATTATGGTATACCATACCATCCCACTACCAGGGCTCTATTTTTCGCACTTAGACACATAGATGGCTTATTATGCGTGTAATAGTTTTGATTATGGAAGAGACATGCGGCGATTGACTTTTGTCTTTATTTACATCAGCTTCTTATATTGTTTAAATCTTTGTAAAGTTTTGGTGCCTTAATTACTAGCTCATTATTGTTGAACTAGATTGAAATGAAACGAACATTCCGATCTCTCCCGAAAGAAACTTCAAGATTACCTCCTATTATCTCTAGGCTATTAGCTGGTAAAGTTACCAATGCCCTTACATTAAGTCGCTGTGTAGTTACATGCAGTAGCTATATTCTATGTAGCAGGAACAACAAGTGGGTGTCGCAAATAGGCCGCCTAACCATTGTGCCAAGTCCCCCTTCGCTTGTCTCTTGCCTTTTATTTCACCTATACCTACATAGAACTGTAAAAGACTGTCCTAGGCACGTCGAGAACTTGATACAAAATAGTTGAGTCCAGCTAACTCGTTGAAAGTAAAGCAAATTTCAAAAAGATTTTAAGTGCAGAAGAAGTAGGGTGCTTTGTGGTGAACCCGTAAACGTGTTTGTTACCTAAGACCATAAAAATACATTATCATCATCATTAGGTTTGTAGGCTTCTCCTTTCCGACAAAACTCTGTCCTTAAATAAATAAACTGCATTTAATGAAATACTCTTTTTTAATTATATATGTTATCGAAATCATCTCATTACGTATACCTATGTAAATATCGCGTTTACGTATAAAAAAAACAAAAGAGCTGGACTATTTTCCGTTTAATATAAACGACTCACATAAGCGGACCCCGCGAAAACGGGATAATGCTAGGGAGATGATGATAAACGAATTACATAAGTCAAGGTAAATTCTTTGCAGGTCAATTCTTTTATTTAATAAAAATCAGTTAAACTCTGCGAATTGAACCCAAACGGGAGATTGCATCTGGAATCATATTTAGCGGAAATTAAGGGACGGCAACCGTCTAAAATAAATTTCAATTTGGGTCGCGCAGGGCTCAATGAATGAGTGTAGACGGAGATACGTATCTTTTGCCTCCGAATCGTGCCAAAGGCAAAGGTGTGCCTTGTACATCATAGATAGTCCCGATTATGCGACATCTGAATAAGCAAAAACATCTTACGACAGCAGCGCACCGGTTATATTTTAAATTATACGTATAAATACATATACATAGACTCCTGTCGAGCTTCACATTTTTGAAATTAGTAGGTACCTAACAGGTATCGAACATTTTTAACACAAGTTTCTACTATTAAAATTCTATTATAAGTTGTTCGAACAAACTTTGTCCAATTATCGCCGATTGTCGCAACGTTTTTCTGTCGTTTAAACATACATACATAAACTCATGCCTGTAAGCCCTAATGGGGTGGACAGAAATACTTTTGATACGAAAGAAATACTGTCGATACAAAGCTCTAAGATGGATATGATGAAACTTATTGTGACAAGAGATCAGCCTAACGCCCATAATAATTGACTAGGTATCACATAGAAAAGGATTACTATCCATCAGGCGAATTTTATGACATGCCCGGGAAGGAAACAGCTGAACATGTTGTACATATTTTTATTAACTCCCAGTTTAGCATACAGAAGCTTTGAAAACGATTTTTAGTAAATTTTAGAAAGTATTGATTGGTTTGCATATGGGTGGTGCTATGGTAAGTACTCGTACGTGTGTAGCTTACAAAATCTAAGTGCTGCAAGACCGCATCATCTCACGAGTGCGAAGTACATGCGGCGAACTTAAGGCGACATCACCCGGTTTACTGCACACTTTACGTTGCTACGCCCGACGGGCACGTGCAATGCGAAATTTACGGTTTTCCGCTGACAAATTAAAAATGAGTTAGTTTACAACCGGGAAATAAAATAATAAAAGAAAATCCTATTACGAGAAGGCAGGGAGGCCGCCGCGACAATGTTATCCCGTCTAATAAATAGCCCGTATGACATCCGCCCCGCATATCATGGCGTGAAGGAAAACAATCTCTCTTCTAGCAAGAGAAACAAGTCGAATCCCTTTTTATGAACGGTCGCAGTCTCCGGAGCTTGCTTTTTTTTCCCATAAAATATTCCGCATCTTTTTCATGTCATTCTCGAGGTGCAGGGCACCGGAAAATATTTTATTAGTTTTTATTCGTCGCTTGAAAGATTTAAATCGTTACAAGAACTACTGAGTTATAGTTGGAAAGCTGCAATGGTACCTACCTAATTGGCTGCGTTGTAACTTTCTATTGTTTACTTAATTGTTAAACGTTACATTTAAACAGCGGTCTGCGACACGTGTTGTAACAAAATCTTCTTGCTCCTTTTAGTTTGCAATGTATGCTCCTTATCACTTGAACTTTAATGCACTCGACACGATTTGATGGGGCGAGAGTATGATGAAAGCTAAAGGTATCGTAGTTGATGGTAACCGGAGCGCCGTAGTCCAGTTTCAAAGGCCCGAGAGGTGGGCAAACATCGAGCCGAGTGGGTGCGGACAATCGCTTCCACTCCCGTGATTAAAACGAAAGAGGCGTTGACATTACGAGCCACCGCTTCTATTTGTTTACCAGATATAGACGTCATTGGCGTGATTACTTTTATTGGCGCGTTCACATCTTCAAAAGCAAACGATATTCTATTTTTGACATTTTTAGTACGTAGAAACAGCGTCGTGTCGTTTGCAACTGAAGTCTGCGTTTGCTGAGATTGAAACAGAAAAATGTAAACATGAAGATAGCTCAGTGGTTACGTGCAAATATTTAGAAGCGCAGCAGTAGCGTTTGTGGACTTTATACTCAGTGTAAATATACTAAAAAACAAGATGGATAGTTAGTTACTTTGCGTGTTCCGCTTGCTTTCATCACTTGTACGTGATTTATAATTAGTATCAGGTAAATATTCCGTTTAATTTGCGGCTGACGCCGCCTGTAGCGGTGAATTTCGTCCGTTGGTCAGCCGTGTTCAAATGCCAAAAGCAGAATCCTGCGGTCGGCAGTAGCTCCCGCATGAAATAGAACACTATTTTGTAGATATTCGTCGAATTTCTCGCCAAATTACACATTCAAATCATTGTGTTCAGAAATTGATACTGTCTGGGATGAATGTTGTTTTGTTTAGCGGGCTTACGTGCGATGGTTGAGAGTGGAACAGGGAAGTTGTAACTGAATGGACGGCGCAAACATTGTGTTTGCCGAGGCATACCGCGTGCATTCAATGAGCGCTCTTTCTTTAATCCCGTAACAATATTGGACATTATTTTTTTGTAGTAAAATAAAGGTCACAATTTTTATTAATTGAATTTATTTTCGACCACAATCGCATATGTGGGTAAACGATGATGCAGCATTCCTAATGTGGAAAACATTCACTTGGTTCAACCAAGAAACTTAAGGAATTTAGTTGCACGTATATTTTAGTTAATTATTATCCTTTTCATCATTTATCATTTGCCTACCTTTGTACCTTCTTCCATAAGAAAGTGGCAGTAATATAATTGTAGCAGTAAATATATATTAGGGATGGTACAACTATATTACTGCGACTTTTCTTTATACTAAATGTTTTTCTTTGTGTTTTTTTTGGACGTTTGTCTTGATAGGTATATTACTTGCAGGCGTTCCTCGAAATGGCGGAGGAGATATCGGCAGTGGCGATGGTGGCGTATTTCGGCGGCTGCGTGGCGCAGTTGCGCGGGCGCGCCGTCTACGTGCAGTTCTCCAACCATAAGGAGCTCAAAACAGACCAGACACACAGTAATGCTGTAAGTTTACTTTTTATGTTCAATATTATTATATACCTACTTATCGACATCTATAAAGTACCTAATCTACATAAAATATTTCTAAACATAATTCTAGAGCTTACACTTTTATACAAAAACTTCAGGAAATCTAATATAATATTTTGGGTACTATCTTTAGGTTTCTTTACAGAAGTGAGTTTATGTAAGCTATAGAAAAGTTTAAAAGGAAAAAAAATCACCAATGTTTTCCCCATCGTCGTTTTTACCCAAAACTTCCGCAGTAAGATATTTTTTAAAAAAATTCGGAAAAAAAACCAATCTGGCAACCTTGGTTGTGTTACAATACATGATAACGAGAATAAAAAATACTCCTAGACAATAATCAACGGCCACTTCAAAACGCTAATTAATGATTATTGTCCCGGAATCCCTTGGCACTGTATCTACTCAATATACCCAGTAAGATTACAGTTGTTCTGTTAAATTAACTAAATGACAAAAACAATATCTTTGAAAATATCGAAATGTGGTAATTAAATTGCAAACATAGTAATAATTCCAAATCTGACATATTCAGACTCAGACTACCATTAATAATTGCGGAACAAATTCTACGTGCAATTTATGCAATCGGTCGGCCTGACTGGATTTTAAATCATCACTGTTACCGTTTTCACTAAAACTCTATTTCGGAATCACTCCCAAACATGTACGAGTATAATCGTACACAGCAAACATGATTCCCTCTAATAACGTAACGATAGTTCAATTAGCTCTATTACAACTACCAGCGGATTATCGTTCGGCATGCGATCGAACATTAAATCCGACGTTACCATTTGGGTTATTTCACCCCCCGGCCGCGGACTGCAGTCGACCTGTTAATTTAATCTTTGTTAGGGGCATCAAGAACCCGCAATTTAGATAACAGTATTCAATAAACCCGCATGCCGCGTCCGTTCCTACTAAACGTTGTTCAGATTTGATTGAGTTACCAAACTACCACTGTCTGATCCACTCGCCCTCGATACTCGCACGTGTGTTACGACTTCGTGATTTCGCCTTTTCAAAATGTCAAATGATCGGCCCGACCTTTTCAATTTCAAAAAGCCCGATTCATCACGTCCCCAAACAACAACAAAAAATGTTTTTAGCTGAAGCGAAATTTAAATACGAATTTTCGTTATACGAAAACTTTTAGAGCTCCTTTTTAGACTTCGCCATACTTAGCAATAAGTTACGTTTGAGCGTATTTTTATTTCAACTTAAAACTCACTTTTTCCAGCGAGCCGTCTAGCAAGGCTTGTATAAAATTAAAGTCCTCTGTCAACGTCTCCGGTACTAAAAATTATGTTTAACCCGTTTAGTGCTGTCCTCGATGCTT